>NW_026526655.1:101987133-104460466 GCF_024362965.1 Panthera pardus
CATATACACAAATTAACTCAAAGTGAATCAAAGACCTAACGTAAGACTAAAACTATAGAACTCTTCAAAGAAAACATAGCGAAAAGTTTCATGAAATTGGATTGGCAACGATTCCTTGGAATCAAATACAAATCAAATAAAGCCAACTGCACAGACAACAAAAGAAAAACTAGGTAAACTGGACTTCTTCAAAATTAAAAACTTTTGTGCATCAAAGGACACTATCAACAGAGTAAAAAAGCAATCCATGGAATGAGAAAAAATATTTGAAAATATTTGCAAATTTGAGAGGAGGGAATAGAAAGCCATTTCTTATTGGGTACAGTTTCGGTGTGGAACGATGAAAAAGTTCTAGTGATAAATAATGATAATGGTTGCACGATAGTGTGTATGTACTTAACATTGCTGAACTGCACACTTAAAATGGCTACAATGGTAAATTTTATGTTATATATATTTTACTACAATAAAATATTAATTAAAAATGTACATGTGGCCTATTGTCCAGTGTCTGCTCAACTTCTTTTCTTCCAATTCTTTAAAAATATTCCATTATCTTCTGGCTTCCATTGTTTTTCTATTAAGAAGGCAGATCTAATTATTATCAGTGTTGCCTTATATGTAATATGTCTTTTTTTTTTACTGCTGCTTTCAATGTTTTTTCTTTATCTTTGATTTTAAGCAGTTTGATTATGATGGGCTTAGGTATGTTTTGTTTTTAATTTTTGTCATTTGTGGATCTTTGAACTTCTTATAGCTGGATGTTTTTACTAAACTGAGGAATTTTCAATTAGTATTTATTCAAACATGATTTCTTCTTCACTCTCTCTTTTGTCCTTCTGGAATTCCAATTACATTTATTTTAGATTTCTTAATATTGTCCCATAGGCCACTGAGTTCTTTTTCTTATCTTTTACCAATTAGTCTAACTGCTATTCATTCATCTTCAAGTTCACTGAACCTTTTCTTTTGTAGTATCTGATCTCCAGTGAATATTTTATTCCAGATATTGTACTTTATAGTTATAGACTTTCCATCTGTTCTTTAAAAATATTTTTTGCCCTATTGATATTCCCACTTTGTTTGCTCATTATATCCAGGTTTTCTTTTAAATCCCTGAGTAAATTGATTATAGCTATTTTAAAGTGTTGTCTGCTAATTACAAAATCTGGATCATTTGAAGGTATGTTTTCATTGACTGCTTTTTCTTTTAATTATGGGTCACAATTTTCTGATTCTCTGAATGTTTAGTGATTTTTATTGTATGCTGGACATTGTGATACTATATTATAGGGCATCTTGTATTCTGTTGTCTTCTTTTAAGGGTTCTGACTGTCAGATGAACTCGTGAATCCTCTTGATATTGTCAGATTTATTGTGCTTTCCAAATGGATGTATTTCTATTTTTACCTTAGTCTTAGTGTATGGATCTTACTATAGAGCACATTCCTTCCTCCTAAAGCATAACTCAGTGTTCTCAGTGAGCTGTCTCCACTTAGGTTAAAATGCATTTTCAATATCTCCCAGCACTACATAAACCCAGGTACCTCCAGTAAACATTCTTTAGCAGCAACTCCCTAATAAGCCTATGCTGTAGCATCTCATCTTGCACATATGCAACACAGACCTCAGTCAAAAACCTGAGGGAAAACCCCATGTAGACCTCTGACCACACATATTCCTATGCAACTTTCTCCCCTCTGATAACCTTCATTGCAAATTTCAGGCATTTTGATGACCCTAAACCCCAATCTCTACCTTCTTAAATCAGTGAGGCCAACACTTACATTCTTTTCATGGGCTCCACTTCCCTGTACCAAAGTCAGCAAAGTGATCCAAGGCAGAAAATCAAGGCAAACCATGGGGCACAATTTACGTGTTTTCCTTTTTTCAAAATTCATAGTCCTGTGATTCCTTTTGTCCAATGTCTGAAAAGAGTTGCCTTGTACATTTTGTCCTGTTTTATAGTTGCTCTATGTGGTAAGGTAAAACTAAAATCAGTTACTTTGTCATGGCTAGAACTATTTCTGGAAATGAAAGTCTGTGAAACGAATTCTGAAAATGAAGATGAAGAAAGAAAGGACAGGACTAGAGTTAAAACATTGTTGGGAGCCTTTGTGAAAAACAGACAAATTTTCTCCCCTGCATGGTGGAATACAAAAGAGATCCTCCTCTGGGCAGAGCAATTAACAATAGATCCTTCTTCTTCAGGGCTGACACCCCATGAATTGGAGAAGAGAGTCCAGGCTGAGTCTCAACACTCACCCAGAACTTCTGGGTCTGAGAGTTTAGTGTAGTTTCCAACCTGCACGAGAGTAATTAGTAGCCCTCAAGGGAAGACCATTCCTGACTATTGTGCTTTACGTAGGTAAGTTTTCTATCTGTCTTTGACTTTTTCTCTTGGTGATAGAGCGTTGTTATTTATGAGTTTATAGTGCATGTGATACTGTCAGATTAAAAATATTATTCTGGGGAATTTAGGGAGGATCTCCAAAGAATGAGTTATGAAAGAGAGCACAAGGGTAAGGGTGAATCTACATGTTTTGTCTGGGACACTTGAACCCTCATGGAGATCAGCGTAGATTAGACATCAATGTTCTGTAAACCTGTTGGATTTTGCTTATGGGGATGGGGAGGGAGGGAATTTAGACACAGAACAAGGAGCAATTGTCCAGGGTCCCAAAGCATCACACAAGAGACCAGGTCCAGGAAATCTTGTGCCTCCATTAAGAGAATGAAGCATTTCTTATAGGCAAGGCCTTTCTAACCCTAATCTCAGCCACTTTATGTTCGAGTTTCCAATTCCATGGCAAAAGTATCCTCCCTTTTGAAAACAATATTATAACATGATTTTACCTCATTATAGAAAGAATACAGGCCTTGGAGACTGAATAAGTAGGTTCCCAGCTCTAACACTTACTAGCTGCATGGTCTTGCATAAGTTATTTAACCTCTCCCAGCCATAGCTTCTTATCTGCAAAGTTAAGATTAATAATGCCTACTTCTGAGCATCTTTGTGAGAATTACACAAGACACTGCATATAAAAGCACTTGGCACAATGTCAAGCACATATAATGTTCCATAAATGCTCCCCAATCCTTGATAGCGGCAGAATTCATTGCAGCTAGTTTAAAAGAAGAGAGGACTTGGGTAATACCATGCATACTCCTCACTTCAAGACCCACAAAGACAAACTTCAGATAAAGAGTTTTTATCCCTCTACAGGGCAGTCATGCCCATGCCAAATCATCAGCTGACCAAATGGAGGGTGAAAAAGAGTGAGTATGGCTGAGCAGAGAAGAGCATACCTAACCACATAAAGGAGGACTGAGGGCTCCTTTGAACTTGCAGGAATTCATAATTTTGTAGTAGGCTGTTTCCCGCTCTTTCCCCTGATCTTGTTGTACCTCAAGACCTGCGGGAAGGAGTGAGCAAGATAGGGACAATATGTCAGCTCCATTTGGGAGAGGAATGTTGTTAGCTTACTGGTTCAAAGAACCTGGACTTTCTTTGACACCTTTTCCTGCCTGGTTCCTCACTTTCCCTTCCTCATTCTCCTTCTCTCCACATCACCATGTGTCTTTTCCAGAGTTTTTATATCCTCTTCTTCTACTTCTATATTCTTCCCATTTATTTCTTTCCACTGATCCCTCACCTCCTATCATTTTCCTTCCACCTTCTATATTTGCTTTCTTCCAACTCATCTCCCTCTTCATTTCCACCCATTCTCTCCCCTACTCTTCTTCAACTTCCTGTTCACTCCTAGCATACTGGTTTCCTATTACCAGAACCCTCACCATCCTGCTCACTCTTTCTTCGCCTCTCTCTCTCTCTCTCCATCTCTCTGTGTATATCTTCTTTCCCTCCCTTACCTCATCCCTCCCTCCCTCTCTCTTTCTCTCCCTCTCTCTTCATCTCTCTCCCTCTCCCCCATTCCTCTCTCCTACCTCTTCTAACTTTAGCCCTTAGGGAAGAGATGAGAGAGTAGGTAGGAGACTGGGTGGGGGTAGAGAAGACTATGTAAGAACAGAGACCCAGGGGGAAAGGAGGAGGAGAACTAGACACAGATATTCTGGGATGGTGATGAAAGGAACAGAATAATGCTTGGCTGAGGTTCTGTCTCTAGGACCAAACCAAATAAGGAGAAGCTCTGGAGAATAAGCTGTGAGGTGATGAAAGTCCCCCACTCCCACCCACCCCACCTCCGAGCAAATCATCTTGAAGGTCTGGAACAACATAACTTAGTGGCAAAGAGCATGAGCTGTGGAGACAATCTGTCTGAGGTCAAGTCTTGCTTCCACCATTTACTACCTGTGTGACTTTGGACAATTAACTAACTGCTGTGGCTTGGTTTCTTCATGTGTTAAAATGGGGACAAAAGCAGTACATTTGCTTTGCGAGGATTAATTGACTTAATATATGCAAGATTTTTAGCACAAAACTGCCACATAATTGTTAGCTACTATTATTTTTCTGAACCAGACCCTAATTTAACCAACAGGAGACAGAGCTTCCTTTAGCGCTGTCCCTGGTGCCGAAAATCTGGGCTCAGGCCTTCTGGCTCCAACATCAGAAAGGCTTTGTCCTTGGAAATGGCAGCTCAAATCCAAAAGCATGTCCGGGACTGCTAAATACATTGCCTGCATCATCTCACCTTTCCTTACTACCTGGAAAACAGATATTATCCCCCTTGTATATATGAGGAAAATGGTGCTTGCTGAGTTGGAGCTGGAGTTCAAACCCAAGTCTTGCTAATTTCCATGTTCTTTCTGCAACACTATGCCATCTCTTATACTGTCATGTTGTCCAGGGCACCTAGGGGGCTCAGTCTGTTAAGCGTCCAACTTCGGCTCAGGTCATGATCTCACAGTTCGTGAGTTCAAGCCCTAAGTCAGGCTCTGTGCTCGCAGCTCAGAGCCTGGAGCTTGCTTCGGATTCTATGTCTCCCTCTCCCTCTCTGCTCCTGCCACCCGCCCCCCACCCCCCGCTCACTCTCTCTCTCCCTCTCTCTCCGTCTCCCTCTGTCTTTCAAAAATTAATAAACATTAAAAAATAATGATAATGTCATGATGTGTCTTGTGTCTTCAACCCACTTTCAGTTCCCTAATTTCTGACATAGGACACCTTCTCCTGCTAGTAAACTGTTTGACCTAATCAACCACCAAGGCCATCCAGGTGAGGGTTGTTTATTGTTTTTGCTATTTGATGCTCCTACAGCTCTAAGTCATATTATGAGGGTATCACAGTGTGTTATACTTGGCTGCTTGTACATTTCCCTCTCTAGCTAAGCCTTGAGTTCCTTTGGAGCAGGGGGTAGCTATTATTTATCCTGACTATAGTAGGTGTTCATTAAATGCCTGTTCTATGGATTAATTTTTCTTCTCACTTTAATAACACGCTAGGAGCTTGTCTCACCCTGCTATTGCTCGACTTCTATAGGTGTTCTCTTTTTCCCATCCAGGTTTCTGTCATCCCTGCATGGAGCACTGGCCCCGTTGGCTGATCTCATTGGTCTATTAGTAGGGATTTACTAATCAGTTAATTCATTGACCCTCCTGTATGCCCAGCACCATGCCAAATGGAAGCAGGCCCAAAGATGACTGCCACACTTCCTGCTCTCAAGGCATGCACAGTCTTCTGGGAAGACGTGTGACACGTGACACAGGTAATTAGCAAGCGATACCATACTTTATGTGAGCAATACAAGTGCAGTAAATGTGTACATGGTGAGAGGAAAGTGATCCTTGAAGAGTAAATAAAATTTAGATAAGGAGAAGGGAAGGTAAAATATTCTGAGTAAGATAATAGCATTCTCCATGTCCACAAATATGTGCAAGATTGTGTTTGTGATGGTGTGTGTGCATGCACGTGGGTGCATGTGTGGCTGAAGATAGAGAGGGTGGATGGAGAAAGGAAGGCACTGACAGTCTACAACAGGGATGTATTTTGCCAGACATTTTGAGCTAAGGTTTAAGGGGGAAGAGATGGTGGAGGGTTTCAGAAGCAGGCAGGGCAGTTTGGAATTGACACAGTAGAAAACAGGGAATTACCAAGATGCATGGAATTAAAGTGTGTGCTTTGGAAACATTCCGTCAGCAACATGGAAGGCCAATGGGAGCGCTAATCCTGGAGGCAGGTACACAAGCCAGAAGGCTCCTCATTGGAGTCAGAACTGAGGGGATGGTCCTAGGTTCGGGAGATGGCAGTGGAGAAGCGATGAGAAACATCCACAGTGGGCAGACCAATGCCATAGACCAGTCAAGTTGGCCAAATCGAGAATAACAAAGAACAAACAGCCAAAATCTCCCCTGAGGAAGGCTACATTTTTCTCATTCCCTTTCCCACAGCATCTCGTGGTCTCCAGTGGGGCATTCTAGCTGGAAGGGATGTCAGATGCTTTGGAAGATGAAGAGAAATGACAGAGGTCACCCTTTTTCACCTGAACACTGAGGCTGTCAACTGCATGTCACTTCACAAAGCATCTTGGGTCTAGGACCACCTGGGATTTCAGATGCACCTCCAGCTGAGTGCAGCTCCAGCTAAGAGTGCTGAAGGTGGTGGGAGGGTCCCAAGCAGCCGGCAGGTGGGGTGGCCCACATCTCTCTCCGCTGCTCTTCCAGGGTCACTCTTCCAGAAGAACTCTGTCATCTCGAGGGCTGTGATAAATGCAGATTCTATATAAAACCAACCCCGTTGAAAACCACACTCCACTAAGTGCCTCTGTGGGCGTTGGTGGCCATGGAGAGCACTGGGGTTAAGGCCAGGTTGCCTGACAAAAACCCAAAGCAATTCAGAAAAACATGTGCTGGTGGCTAAGGCCTCGTTGGGATGTCTGTCTGTCAAGTGGATCCGCTCTGTCCCATTAGAAATACACTCTGAGCTCCCATGTGTCACATTCCTTCAAACCTTATACAATCTTGCACAGCTTCCCCAAACCCATTGTTCCATTTGACGCTCATCACACCCTGTGAAGTAGAAACGGAAACTTCATTATCTCCCATCTATCTGATCAGCTCGGAACCTGGAGCGTTGTCCTATGCTTTCCCTATCATAACATTAATCATACTCTATGATAATTACTAGTTGAATTGCTCGAACTCACTGCTATCCACTGAGCACCATGAGAGTAGAGATCAGTCCTGCCTTGTTCATTGCTATTTCCCCAGAACTGGGTCCCAGGTCTTCTAGCCTCCAACCTAACCATGGTTATCATAGGATATTTGAACCACAAGAGCGATTGGAGGTCATTGAAGCGGGTTCCCTCCTGTGAAATGCCCTCTTCCCCACTTCAGCAAGTGACATCTCTTCCAAGAAATGTGTCTTTCCACACAGGTAGAAAGAGCTGCTTCATCTGCATGGGAATCACTGGGAAGCTTTAAAAAATGCTAACACTTAGGTTCCAAACCCCAGAGATTATGACTACTGTGGACTGAATGTTATTATCCCCTTCCCCATCCATATGTTGAAGCCCTAATCCCCAATGTAGTGGTATTTGGAGGTGGGGGCTTTGCCAGGTAATTAAGTTTAGATGAGGTCACGAGGATAGAGCCTTCATAATGGGATTAGTGCTCTGATCTGAAGAGACACTAGAAATCTCTCTCCCCCTCCCTCCCTCGCTCCCTCCCTCCTCTGTCTCTGTCTATCTCAGCTCTTTCTACAAACACGCATCAATAAAAGCCATGTGAGGACATTACCGGGAAGTGGACCCTCACCAGGAACTCAACCACACTGACACCCCGAGCTTGAACTTCCAGCCCCCAGAACGGCGAGAAACAAGCGTTTATTGTTTAAGCTATAGCAATCGGTCGTATTCTGTTATAGCACCTGAGTTCACTGAGACGCTGACTTAAGTGGTCTGGAGACCAGCCCAAGAATGGGGATGCCAATGCACACTGTTCCTCAAAGTATGGTCCTAAAACCAGCAGCCAGGGCATCACAGGCTCTCGTTAGAAACGTAGAACCTCACGCCCCGCCCTGGATCTGCTAAATCAGAATTTGCATTTTAGCAAGATCCCCAGGAGATTCACTGACTAGAGCAGTACTGTGTCCTCACCCTGGCTACCAGTCGAATCACTCGGAGAGCTTTCTAAATTACCAGTTGCTGGGCTCCACACAAGACCAAATAAACCAGACTCTCTGAGGATGGGGCCCCGGCACAGTACTTTTAAAAAGCTCCCAGGTGACTCTCATTTGTAGTCATGGCTGAGGACCACTGAATAGAATAGCTAATCTGTACCTCCGGTGGCGTTTAATGCTTTCTGCCTTGCATTGTAATTATAATTATCTTTGTGCATGACTTTATCTCCTTCATTGGACCATAAGTTCCCTGAGGGCAGAGACTGTGGTTTATTTATTCATTTATGCAACACAAAGTTATCAAGCTCCTACTGTGTGAAAAGCACCGGGCTGGGCACTAGAGACACATTTGCAGCCTCTGCTCTCAGAGGCGTACAGTCCTTATCATCAAGAAGTTCACAATTTAGGGGAGACAGACATCCAAATAAATGATTCAAATGTGAGAACGGGAGTCTGTCGCAGAGATGTGAGAGAGGACAGCCAGGCACCGGGGAAGGGCAATGTGACTCTCTGGAAAAAGTCGGGGAGGACTTCCTGGGGGAGGCAGCATTGATGCTGGCCCCCTGAGGAATGAGTGGGGAGGAGGGATCAGAGCAGTGCCCTGATCAGATAGACAGGACAACGAGAGGAAATGCCTAAGAAAAGGAACAGCCTATTCATAATCACAGAGGCATACGTACGAGATGATGAATATACAAAGTGTTATCCCAACCTTATTTATAATAGAAAAATATTGCAAACAACCTAAATGTCTATCAGAAGAGAACTGCTAAATAAATTATGGTCCATCCTTACAAAGGAATACCAGGCACACATAAAAATATTGATGAGGTTCTTTATGGACTAATATGGAATAGTCCAAGATACACTGTTAAGGTAGGAAAAATCAAGGTATAACGATCACCAGTTGTAGAGCGACTATGTATATTACACACATATATATATGTAATATATAAAAATATATTTATATCTACATAACATATAGTAAAATATCTTTTTATATACACTTACTCTGCCTAAACACATTGTGAGGCATCATCCCATTTTGCAAGTAAGAAAATGACATCTCAGGGAGATGAAGTCATTGCCCAGTTTAACAAGGCAAAGCAGGGAACCAGGATTGAACCTGCAGGGGTCTGACTACAGAGCCCAGGCTGGCCGTGAGCGCTATCTGATGAGACCGTCTGCAGAGTAGATAGAGTTGTGGGCATCGGGGTCTGAGGCAGGGGGAGAGGGCTTAAGGGCCAGAGCCAGAATCCCTAGGAAAAAGAAGGGGACCAAGGCCGAACAGTGAAAAGGAAGAGACCTCACAGGACCAAAGTCACTGCTCTTACAGTTGCCCCTTCCTCAGGGTAGACAGAGGTGGGGTCGGGGGCTTCTACCCAAAGGGGCAGTTCTGCAAGCCTGGGAACCCTGACATGGCTATAGCCACTGCTGTGACCTTTGGGCAAGCCAGGCATTTGCAAAGGGGTCCTGTTGGGGCGCCTGGGTGGCTCAGTCTGACTTCAACTCAGGTCATGATCTTGTGGCTCGTGAGTTCAAGCCCCGCATCGGGCTCTCTGCTGTCATCATAGATCCCGCCTCTAGTCCTCTCTCCCTGTCTCTCCCTGCTCCTCCCCCACTTGTTCTCTCCCTTTCTCTGTCTCTCCTGTCTGTCTCAAAATAAATAAATAAACTTTAAAAAATAGTGCAGAAGAGTCCTGTTGCCCCAGTGGACAGTAACAGGCATAAATGATACTGAATCCCTCTTCCAAGCCCCCATCGGGAAGGACCCGAGGAGTATATTGAATGACGGCCCCTCTCTCCAGAAACCGGGGGGGGGGGGGGGGGCATTCCTTCCCTGCACTTGGAATTCCCGACTGAGGACAAAGAAAAGTCAAGGCCCCATCTTGCCCTTCTCCACCCCATGGAGAGCACATGTCGGGCCATGCCACACATCCGATGGTGCTCCCCACATAGCAGCATCACCCAGGAGCTCCCCCTCACCCCTGTCAGCTGACTCACCAGCGGGCTTGAGTCATTGTCTTAGGGAAGGTTCAGGGGCTGCATATGAGAGGACGAGGGTGGGCTTGGAGGTGACATTCAGGGCCTGGTTCCACCCTCACGGGAGGGCTCTGGGTCCTCTCACCTGTGGATAAACCAACTGTGAAGGTCTGTGTCAGGTCGCCGGCCCAGTTTCAGGATCAGGAGACCGAAAACAAAACGTGCATCTCTCTCTCGGCCATGCCTAGTGCACCTTACTTCTTGCCCCAGGTCCCCATGACAAACTTATGAATAGGACAGGGGCCTCAAACTCAAATACGCCAAGAGGACAGCAGGCACAGCGAGTCAGGCAGGGTGGGGTACTAGACGAGAAGACGAAGACCTGGCAGGGACCCTGGTGAGGTGGAGAGCACAGGCCCCACCCGAAGCACCCCTGCGGGTCCAATTAAAAATAAGCACAGCCCCGATTTGAGAGCCCCAGCAATGGAGGCAGCCGGGACGCACAGACTTCGCTGGAAGCTGAGACCGGCCCAGTGCCTTGTTCTCTCCCCAGCCTCTCCTGAGGGTCTCCTGGCAGGCTGGCCTTGCGCCTGAGCAGAAGAGGCAAGCAGCTGGGGGTGTTCTGCGGAACACTGGGACCGGCCCCCTCCAAGACCTCTCCTCGACAGAACCTGAAATGCCAGCATTAAATATTCATTCCTTTGGGTTAAGTGTTTCTTCTCTGGGGTTCTCTTTTAAAATTCAAATGCTTCTTTGGAGAGGAACAAGCCACTTGTGGCTCAGAATCAAATGTACTGGAATTGAGTGGATGGAAAGGCAGTCCTGCCCAGCCAAGGGGAGAGGACCCGCTCACCCGTCACCACCCACTGCTCCTCTCTGTCCCTTTGTCCTGCTGTGCTTCTCTGCTCTCCACCCCACCCCGCTCCCGCCGTCTGTGGAGGGGACCAGGCGCGTTGGGAAGGGGCAGGCCAGCCCAGGATTTGTTGTAAGTTTTTATTTGGGGAGACCAAACAAGAGAGAGAGCCCTTGACACTGCTGAGGCCTGGTCTCCCCTCTGGGCCCCACCCGCTCTTATGGGGCGGGGGCCGGGGGTGGGGGGGAGGGGGCGCCCTCGCCTGGAGCTGAGCCCCCCCAACGCAAAGAAAACCAGGGGCTGCCACGCTCGGAGCTGGGAGGGCAGCTGCCGCCCCAGGTTGCCGAGGAAGCAGGCACAGCAGCTCCTGCAGGAGGCTCAGAGGCACAGCCACCTGCATCACCTCCTTGGAAGCCAGGATCGTCATTTCACCCAGGTTTCCATTTGGCCGGGATGCAGAGAACAGTGAGCACGCGCTCCCCAGCCAACGAGAGAGCCCCCACTTAACGCATGAACCGTAAAGTGTTTTGGGGGGACTTGCTGTGCACCCAGCATCACGCTAGGCAGACTTTGTGGTTGGGTTTTCTTGCAGCTGCTGCTCCAAGACCTCCAGCCTAGCCCCCGAGTCTCCCTCATTATTTCTGGGAGTCACCAGAGGGGCCACAGGAGCATCCCCGTGACGGGTGCTCCTAGCTTCCCTGTGGTGCCCATCATTCGTCTCGCTTCCGGGTCTGGCATCCTTTGGACAGGGGTCCACACAGAAGGGCGAAGGAGGCTCTGCTCTAGTGCCCCCTGCCGGTGATGCCATTTTTATTGTTGCTCTTGCTTCCTGCCTGAGCCCCCCCCCCCGCCCCCCTGCCCCCCATAACTGTGGTGTGCACCGCAGGGCCAAATGACCCTTCTGATTTGAGGAGAATGCTGGCGCCCTGGGACACCCATCGCCCCTCCTCTCATGGAACCTCACTGTGGAGACCGTCCCCCCACACCCCTGCACCATGCCATTCTGTGGACAGGACCCAGACACCCATCCAGGGAGGGGACGGAGAACTACCGTCCCCCAGGCCTTCCCCAGTGCCCACACCAGGCCCCCCTGCCATCCACATCTGCCCCCCAGGACCACTGGCCTCACACAGCAGACTCAGGCTTGAGTTTCTGGCAGGATGACACCGGCAAAGTCACAGCCAGCCAGCTAGGCCCACATCGAGGCTGCCGGGCCACCCGGCTGAGAACCGTCTCTGGAAAGGGGGTCAGTAAGGCAAATCCCCCATCACCAGGCCAATGACCTCAACAGACACCTTCTTGGCTCAAACAGAGCCTGACTGCTAAGGCCAGAGAGCCTGGTTTGGAGAGAGGAGCGTGGGGAGCTCCAGCCTGAGGGCCTTCTCCTGCTGTGAGAAGCCAAAAGGCCCAGAAAGTCCTGTGACCTTCCGGAACCTCAGTTTCCTCATCTGTAGCTGAAAGTTCCTCTCTTCCTTCCACTTGGGGCCACATCATCTGCCATCCACAGAGCAACTGCTCACATGCCAAACGGCTCTGTGCCTTATTGTTACCCCTGCCCTGCAATCTAGCTTATCAGTCCCATTTCACAGGGCAGAAACTTAAGCCTTGAGAAG
Source organism: Panthera pardus (assembly GCF_024362965.1). NCBI lineage: Eukaryota > Metazoa > Chordata > Mammalia > Carnivora > Felidae > Panthera > Panthera pardus. The sequence goes on from NW_026526655.1 coordinate 101,999,660, forward strand.
AACCACTCAATGTGAAGGAGTTTTCATGCAGGATTTTTTCAACGTTATCAGGTCCTTTTCATACCATTTATATCCATAAGGGAGAAGGAATGGGGCAACGTGTATAATTATTGCAATCCTCCCCAGTCTTAGAGGCTCAAGGCCAAGCCCACCTCCCTCAGGAAGCTCTCCCTGACTACCCAGCCCATGGCCATTGTAGCTCCCTGCCTGGGCTCCTGTAGCGTGGACGGTGGATCATCTTCACTGTTTGCCTAACCTTGAGTGGTCTTGGGGGCCCAGCTAAAAGTGTCCGCGGTTCAAAGTCACAGTCTTTCCCTCCTCTGGCTGCTGTTTATTGTCCCCCAACTGAATTACCTTGAATGCCTGCCCCTTCTCCTGCACTGCCTGAGGTCAGGGACTGAATCTTATTTCAGTTCTCTTGCCCCGCAGCCCAACAGTCTCATGGAGTAGCGGTCTGTATGTCTCACACAGTCACATATAGTAGTGGTGTTTGCTAACTCGAGTACAATAGCCCTTTTCCTATTTAAGACAGTGCCCTGCGTCTCAGTTGTGAATGCTGCCCCTTTAAGAGCAAGGATTACAACTCAGGGACACAGCCATCTAGGGAGGAAGCCCTGAAAGAGTTCTGTGACCTTGGGGAGGTACCCTAACCTCCCAGGACCTCCGTGTCCCCAGTCACAAAATGACAACGCTGATACCTCCTCCTTATGAGTTGTAAGCATTGATGAGAAGGTGGCCCAACGACTCTTCCCCCACTCACTCACACCTTGTCACACGCCGACGTCCAATATGCTACCCTGCAGCTTGACAAGGGAATACGTGAGCACGCTTGCGTTGCATACGCTTTAGCGTTTCGGAAACCAGAGGTAGTCCTGCGGTCCCCCAGAATAATGCCCAGCCTTGCTTGGAGTCCGGAGGGAGGAATGAACGCCTTCCAGCAGGGGGCGCTGCCTGGGCAGAGGCAAGAGGAGGGAACGAAATGCGAAATGTGGGTTTGAGGAACGGTGAGGAGAGTGCCTTGTGTAGGAGAGCATCCTGGGAACTGGGGAGGACCCGAAGTGGACGGTGAGTGGCCTTTGACCTTGGTGCCATGGGAGTCACCGTGCTTGAGCAGGGATGTGACATGATACCGCGTGTCAGGACGGCGATATTATTTAGGACCCGTTTGGTTACAAGTGTCAGAAACACCCATGAGAAAGTGGAGGAACTTAATGGCTCACGGAGCTGGGAAGGATTGGGGGTGTCCGGCGACAAACCCAACGGCGTCTAGAAGCCCGAGTGATGCCATTGGGGTCGCTCTTTGTCACTCTGTGTGCTGGTCAGGATTCTGAGTTGCAGTCAGAACCCCCTCCAGCTGGTTTGGTATAAAGGAGTTTGCCGAAATACATTAGGTTAGCTCTCAACACCTTCCACAGAGTCTCAGAGCGGAACTTGGATGCTGCTAAGGCAAGAACAGAGGGATGGGGACAAACACCCAGCCACACCACAAAACTGTTCTGGGGACAACCCCCTGCGGCTGTGTGTCACCCGGCACCCACGGTACTGGACCTGGAAGCCAGGGCACTGCCGTAGCAGCCCCCGAGAAGCAGGTGCCTGTAGCACCTCGCTTCTTAGAAGATTCCATCCGCCTGCACAGCTCCAATTCCAAGGGAAGGTTGTGACCAGCTCACTCCTTGGGTCCCGCACCATGGCCTGAGGGATGAGCCACTGTGATCGCGTGGGCCCTAGTGCCCGTCCTGAGGTAGGGCACGGTGATTAATAGCCCCACCCGGTGCAAAGGGTGCCCGGTGAAGGCAAACTATAGCCTGCGTGACATTGAACTTCAGGAAGATCACTCTGAGGCCGAGTGGAGCTTACAGGAGGGAGGCATAGGGTAGAAAGGGAAATCCCATTACAAGGCTTCTGCAGAAATCCAGCGGGGAGGACGGGGAGCAGTCAAGGTCACCGCCTAGGGATTACAGCGCAAGATGTGGATATGACAAACACGATGGGGGGAAAATAAATAGGCTCCTGGGATGGTGAACCTGGTGTTGCCAGGGAGGAGGAAACGTAAATCATCTCTGGGCACACTTATCAAAGGATGCCTCCTCCCGGCAGGAAGAAATGGACTAAGTAAGGGTTAATTGTCCCTGCTTGGTCTGACAGCCAGAAAAAGCATTTTCTCAATGTTATCCTTCTCTGTGTGTGCCCTTGCTGTGATGGAGGGGAGGAAAACATTTGTCGATTTGAGCAGAGGAGAGCATTGTTATGATTTGAAATCTTTTTAAAGTTCCTTCCCCAGGGGGCCTCATTGAACTAGAAAGCAGGTGGCCCTACAGGCGGTTTGACTAAAATGCAGGGGCAGGCAGTTCCTGTAACAGAGAGGCAGCCGGGCCTCCCTCAGGCACCTGCAGGCTGGTCTTTTTGTCAGCCAGTGGGGGGAGGTGTAAGTCAGAGGACCCCACAGAGAACGTTCCGCCACGGAGCTGAACCGCCAGGGTACCTGAAACTCACCGTGAGCCTCCTTGTCTGCATCTCCGGGAGCCCCCTGTTTAAGTGCAGTGTCGCAGCTCCTGAATTTGGGGAGCAAACCCCCTGGCGTGGCATCCGCCCTTGACCTCACCTGTCTGCGCTCAGGGGAAACGTGCTGTGCTAGCCTTCCCCCACCTGCACAAGGGCCCTCATCCGGCTTGCCTGGGCCATCACACCCCACCCCCCACCACGCACCCCATCTTGGCCTTATCTTCTCAGTGGGGCTTCTGCCCTATCCCCCCACCCCCCTCCACCGTCTGTCATCTCTCTTCCTGTTGACCTGGAGCCATGCAGTGAGCACTTGAGAGGCTGGGACTCCAAAGAGGAGCAGAGCTGGGTCAGAGTCCTGGCTGTCCCTCTAGATGTGTGATCTTGGACAAGTGACGGCATTCCAGGATGTCGCTGACTTATCTGTAATCGTCAGTACCTGCCTCCAAGGTTCCTTGTGGGGCCTGAAGAGTTAACAGAGGGAAAGCCTTAGAACAGTGTGCCTGGCACCTCTTCGATGTTCAGTATTTGGAGGGGCTCACTGATGCTTAGGGGGGACCCTCAGTCTCCACCACCATGGACCAACCTCCCACCTGACTAAGCCTGTCACCTCCACCCCCAGGCACCTGTTGCCACCCTGCCCCCGCAAAGCAGACTCCCTGAGAGAGAGGCCAGCCCCCAAATGGAGAAGTCAGTCCACAGCTTCCCCTGTCAGCACAGGTATTTGAATCTCGGTTTACGCCACCACCATCCACAGGCGAGTGACACGGCCAGTTTCGGAGTCCCAGCTCACCTGCCTGGCACGGAGGTCCCAGCACAGCTCAGAGCTGAGTATGGATGAATTAGCATCAAAGTTGTTATAAAGCCTTGACAAGCCACTTCCTGGTGGGGAGCCTCAACAGGCTTGGCTGAAAAATGGGGGTGGGGCAGCCTTCAGGGAACCACTTCCAGATCCAACAGGGAGCATTCCCAAATGCCCAAATACGCCTGAAATGGCCGAGGGACCATTGGGGTGGTCCTAGCCAAAGCCAGGCCCCACAAGGGGTTGGGACCCAGGACAGGCAGCTTTGAAGGGAGGGCGTTGTTTTTTAAAATATATTGTCAAACTGGCTTCCATACGACACCCAGTGCTCATCCCAACAAGAAAGGGAGGGCACTTTAAAAAAAGGGCAGGCGACACAGACACCCAGAAGCAGCTTGAAAACCCTTGCAATAGCGGAGGTCAGAAGGAAGGGAGGGCTCCCGAAAGGGGAGGCTTTGAGTGCTGGATTCAAATCGTGCCGGCCTCATAACTGCACGGAGGGGCAGCCGGGGGTTTCCCTGCCCAGTAATGTGGGAGCAAGCCGCAGCCTCCCCCGGTGGCACTTTCTTTGGAAGTCACACTTGTGTGACTTTTATTCTGACCTCCAACAGAGACTCCATTTATTCAAGAAAGGAAAGATGAGGGATTTAGAATGTGGAGCCATCCTTCCTAAACCTTACCTGGATGTGAACCCGGGAAGTCTGCTCACCGCATCAATTATTTACGGCGTAAGTTATTGTCGTTCTGCAGAAACTAACTTAACAATGTCGTTTCTTTTTTAAATGAAGCACCTCGGTGACACCAGCAGCTCAGCATCCCTCAGCAGGAACTCATTTATCCGTAATGATACTGAGACCCACCATTTGCTACACACCCGCCAGGTCCTAGGGAAGCATATTTTATCTTTAACTCGCACGTCAGACCCCTGCAAGGAAGACATCACTGCCCCCCACTTCCAGATGAGAACACTGAGGCTCAGACCGGTTCCGCCACCTGCTCAAGAAGACACTGCTGGGTAGGGTGCGCGTTAAGCTTGTGTCCCCACAGACTGGAAGACTAACGTCTTGCTGCTGTGCTAAGTGTCCCAAATATGGCTGGAGCCCAACCTTAGGGGGCTTAGGGTCTAGAGCCAGCAGGTCTATTGAGAATTGTGAAGAATCAAAATATCCTGTGAGAAGGCGTTGGGAAAGAGACGGGGTAGATGTGCCACGCTTTCCTGGAAAGTCCAACGCTGTCCATTTCTCCTCCAGCACTCGTCTTTGGCTGAGCACCAGATAGGTAATTGGCATGCCCTTAGGGGCTCATTGTACAAAAAATACATGTCTCTAAACACTGGAATCAGCATCAGCAAAGAGAGATGCTCCTACCGTGGGAGGCGAGCAGGGACGGGGACACAGTTAGGGAGCAGCCTGCACGTACCTCCTGTCTCGCCCTCACTCCGGGCTGCTGGGGGGGGAGGGGCCGATGGGCAGAATCGCCAGGCCATGAACAGCTGGGTTAATCCCTGCACTCCCCCTGCACCTACTGCACCCCTTGACCGATTGATTGACGGCTGAACGCATATAGTTAAACTTCACGTTAAATGCACCTGATTATGATGCTACTTCACTCCACACACACCTGCCCCAGTCCCCCCACCCCCACCCCTGCACATGCACACACCAGCCCCTCCAACACCTCCGCGGGAGGAAATAGACTGGAAGGGCTCCGATTGGAGGAGACAATTTAATTACAGTGTGGTAGTGCTGGAATAAAACGGGCAGCTTCTTTCTTTGCCATGTTTCTTCCTTTTGGACTGCATCCCTCACCTGTGCCGGAGAACGGAACAAAGGAACGGGGCTGGCGCTGCAGTTCATAGCAGGAGATGGGCCCGGGGAGAGCAGGAGGCAGGAAAAGACCAACATTGAAGGAGAGGTTTTAAAACACGTAATGATTTCATGTCAAAACACAATTTCCTAGTGTCACTGCATTGTTCTGCACACACGAGGGAAAAGGGAAGTGATTGAAAACTCCTGGAATGAGAACGCAGCCGTGGATTCTGGAACATTGATTGATGGTCTTGAGAGGAGAGATTGATGGATTATGATTTTCTGGGAAGGATCATTACCCGCCGAGTCCATGAACAGAGCTGCCTGGCATGGGGACACCGTGGGTGCAAGAGAAAACCATTTGGATGATCCTGACTCATTAGTCCATTATCCAAAGCCAATCCGTGCAGGCACAGCCAGTCAGATGGGAGGCCCTCGGGTAGGATGGGGTCTGGATTTGGTGCACAGCGAGCGTTTGTAGGATGAACGAGAAAGAACAGCTCGGCCCAGGACGGCTGTCTCTGGATTTGACTAGGTGCCATGTGCCTGCAATACATCACTTTCCCTGCCAGTATCACTCTGGCTAAAGTAATTAGAGGAGAGACCTAGAGTCCAGTCTTCTTGTCCCACCAGTGGGGTCTGGGAGAAGCTAGAGGGGCTGACATCCAAGTGGGCTGGGCCAAGGCCTGCACCCCGAGGGTGGTGGTATGGAGAGGCTAGAGCTTGGGATCATGGTGGGGAGGTGGGGGTGGGGCCTGAGCATAAGAGAAAAGGTTAGAGAGCAGAGACATATCAGGGTGCACCTCTCCAAGGGTTAGTATGGGGCCTCCGGTGGGAAGTAATTTGAAAGTAAGTCACATGAGCCCGGGACGGTCAGGGGCAGGTTAGGGAGAGGGGCTGGGAAAGCAGATCAGAGGAAACACAGGGAAAGTGAAGGTATCAGAGATCAGTTCCTGTGTGGTGCCAGCTGTATACCTCAGGGATGGTCTCACCGCTTACAGGAACCGCCGAGAGTTGGGCTCATTCAAGGCCAGGAGCTGGACCCCTGAGACCCTGAGAGCTTCATTGTCTGCTGGACGCCCACAGGAAGCTGAAACCTGTAAGATGAAAATCTGAAAAGAGCAGGACCCCACCTTGCACACCCACTGAAGGCTCGGATGTGACTTACACCCAGTCCCCTTCAGCACCAGCCACCAGGGCCACACCTCTACGGGAGCTGAGGTGGGGCTCCCCACTGACATTGTCCAAGTGGGCGTGGCTTTCTGCCCCCACCCATCTCCTGCTGCCAGAGCTCTCTGCCTTGGCCCCTGACTTCCTCACCTGCCCCATCACGGACTCCTTCTCTCATCCTGGATAGAGCTCTGTGCTCCCGGCCCTTTGTTCCACATTCTTTTATCGTAACTGAGCTGTCACCTGTCCCATTCATGATTGGCCATGCTCTACTATGAACCAGCGTGACTAATCAACATAGGTGGCTGCATAAACCTTCCCTGGAAACACATCACGGTATATTGGGGGCGATGGTGGATAGATTCTTTAGCAGGAAAGAGTGAATGGTGATGGAACTCTCTGGCCCCATGTGTTCGAGTGGAAGAAACCCTCGAGCTCCATTCAAGTTACGTCTTCTCCACGGACTGGTGGGCTGGTGGAGGAAACATCACAGGTAAGGTGGGCAAAACAGGAATAGGGATATCCCCAGCTGATGACCAGTTTATTTGATCAACACAACTGCATTTGTCCAGGCCTAGACACTCACTGACGCAGGAACTACAACAATAGCATACAAGCTGTACTAAGTTTTTATGTATTTATTTTGAGAGAGACAGAGACAGAGACAGCATGAGCTAGGGAAGGGTAGAGAGAAAGGGAGAGAGACAGTTCCAGGGAGGCTCGGAGCATCAGCACAGAGCCCGACGAAGAGGCTCGAACTCATGAACTGTGAGATCATGACCTGAGCCGAAACCAAGAGCCGAATGCTCAACTAACTGAGCCACCCAGACGCCCCTATTAGAAGAATTTTAATTACATAAATTACACATGTGGCTTGCACTGTATTTCCATGGGACAGCTCTGGTCTTGCGGCTGTCTCCGAAAGAACTCCCTGAAATGCAGGAAATGTCCTAGACCCGTGTTGTCACTCAAAAAGTGGTTAGTGTGATTGAGGAAATGAACTTTTAATTTCAGGTCAGTTTAATGAATTTCCATTTAAATAGTTGCATGTGTTTCGTGACTACTCTTTTGGACATGCATGTCAGGAGGGCTGGGATCTGGTCAGAGCGGGGTCTGGAGTTGTGTCCCTTGCCTGATTCTTAGAATCATCTGGGGAGTGTTTCAAAAGTAAAGAAGCAAGCCTCACCCTTGGCGCTCCCCTGTCCTTAGTGGGGGGTGGAGATTAGGCATTGGTACATTGGAAATGCCTCTCACGCCATTTGAATGAATAACTAGAACCAGTAAGTTATAAAACAGAATGGAGAAGAAAGGAGATGGGGGTTGGTATTTATTGAGAGCCCGCAAGTGCCTGGGGCTTTGCCAGGGTGTGTGTGCCATCCAGTCTTCCGGGGTAGGTATTCATTTTATCATCCCCACGTACAGATGAGAAAACGGAGACTTGCCCACAGGGTAAGATGAGAACCAGCGTGTGCAAAGGTCCTGGAGGCAAACCCCCTGGCCGCCTCGGTAATCAGGTGGCTGAGTAGCAGAGAAGGCAGGCAGGGTGACGGGGAGCCCGGGGCAGCCTTGGGCAAAGCAGGGCTCCCGCTTCCTGGGGGCACAGCAGGGGCAGACCCAAGCCAGGTCTCTCCACGTGCACAGCTGGGCCAGGCTGGCCCGGCAGGCTGTACCCTTCCCCAAGGAAACCCAAAAGCGGCCGCGCAGAGGCTGCTCTGACAACAAAGACGGCCGTGTGGGGCTGAAACGGAACACTTCAGACGACGGCCAGAAGCGCTGACAGCCGGCAGCTGCCCCTCCCGGGTGTCTGCAGGGAGCTGTCGCCACGCAGCCTCCATGATGCCCGACTTTGTCATTTAGGACATCAAAGGGTTCCTTTGAGCTAAACACTGGAGGGTCTTTGGAGGATTCGAAGAGCTGAAGGCTGGAATAAGGATGGTGAGACTGGCAAAGGCATAACCCAGGGTCCTTCTTGGAGGGGACTAACGGAGGGCACGCTGGAAAGACTCTGCACACGCCCATGGGTGTAACAGCCCTCCCTCGTGCATGTGCGTAGATGGTGGGTGCCCCTGGGAAGTGTCCGGGGCCAGGGCAAGGAGGATGAGTGGGTGGGAGGTGAGCACTTGGGGTTGGGGTGAACAAGTCCTGTCTCTACTTCGGCTCGTACCTCAAACAGAAACCCTTGTCTCCAAAAGTTGGATATCTGGGTTCGTCGCCCCCCCCCAACCTCCCTCCACCTTAATAAATGATGCAAGAGGGAAGATACGAGAGGCCCCTGGGACAGAGAGTCCCTTCACTGAGCACACAGAGGCACGCTTGCTGAGCTCCTCTCTGACGAGAAGCCCCGGGAGGAAGAAAAGCCAGACATCCTCTCCCGGGGTGCGGGCTCACTAAGCGCCTGTGCTGGGCGCCTGCCCTGGCCCTAACTGTGATGGAACTCTGGGGAACATCATTGGCCCCTAGTCACAGGCCCTGCCTTCGGGGCGCCCAGTTTAGCAGAGAGAGACAAGTAAACAAATGAGGGGTGATGCTGGGTGGGAGGGTCACCAGAAGAACCACTTCAGAGAGGAGACCCGCTCGTCTTGAGATGCGAGCAGGAGCTCGCCAGGGTGAGCGGCAGCCAGGACGAGGGGTTCCGTGAGCAAAGGCACAGAGGAACGATGAGGAGGACTGTTCGTCCAGTCAGGCTATTCTGATCTGTATCAGGAGAAGGAAGTCAGGTAGAACTTAGCCCCAAACGTGTACATATGGCCCTCCTAGAGGCCACCTCCCTTCTCTCCAAGCGAGGGTCCTAGGCTCCAACCTGTGCTGGTGTGATCAGCCATCAGGACAGGGCTTCTGAGGAGGAGAGATGCTCGAGGGCTCCTGTGGGCTCCCATTTCACAGATGAGCAAACTGAGGTTAGAAGATACAGAATGACTTCTCTTTCTAAGGGACCAGAACTCACCTTGAGACCGGGGCCTGACAGGGTGTTGTGGGAAATAAAGACAGAGAGGCAGCCAGTGACCCCTGCTCCGGGGGCACCTTCAGGGGAGTCCAAACAGGCCTCCTCTAGATGTTGGAGGTAGGGGAGGCATGAAGGGATGGTCCACGTCTAAGACATACAGGAAATCCGGCCACAGGCAACAGAGAGCTACAGGGATATGTGCACAGAGATGTGGGTGGTCCACTCTTGCGTGAACGTCCCTGTCTAGCCTCTGTGCACCTGCAGAAAGTGGGGAGTAAGCCCTGAACCCCACGTCTCACCTGCTCCCGGCCCCAGCAGAACCAGTGAAAGCAGGAGGTTGTCAGGAGGGAGGAGGGAGGAGGTGGCCTGTCAGTAAAGTGGTGACTCAGCGGCCTTGGTGAGTGACAGCCTGCACAGGGTGCTGGGGGTGGGGGAAGGGTGGGGGGGGGGGGAGAAGCAGCTTTTAACACCAACATTTGCTCAGGTGACTGAGGGGCAGCGCTGCCCCCTGGGCTGTGGGCCCTGGCCTCCCCCTGGCTGGAGGGGGGACAAACACTGGCAGATGTCCCCATCCTGGCTCCAGCTGGATCTCTGCACTTCCCGCTTCTGCCACAACTCCCCTTCTAGAAAGGAATATTTTTGGAGTGCCTGCCTGTAACAGAGGCCTCCCAAACGTTCAGTCATCCCGTTCAGACCTCACCCAGACCTCACCCGATGCCTGAGCATTGCTTTCCTTACATTTCAAGAAATCTTGGTTCAGAGAGGGCAAGAGACTCGCCCAGAGTCACACAGCCAGACGGCAGCAGAGCCAGGAGGCTAAGTCTGTCTGAATCGATAGTCAATGCCCCCACTTCCAGGAAACCCCTCCAGGGAGGCCAGGAACTGAGTGGGAGGAGGCTAGACCCATGATCCTTAAAGTGTGGTCCCCAGAGCGCCTGTATCGAAACCCCAGGGGTGGGGCCCATGGATCGGTGTTTCAGCAGGTCCCCAGTGATTCTGCTGCTCACAGAGGTTGGTGTGCTGGGTTGAAGCACATTGCCTTTGAGGAAGACACTAGAACATAAGAGACATAGGAAAGACCAGGTTAGAGCACTTTGTCTCCTATGGGCAGAAGGGAAGAAAGGAGAGGAGTCCCCATATCCCTTCTCCCAGTCCACAATTCTCCATCTCAAACTGATAGGCGTCCGAGGATAATTCTCCCAAAGTCACCCTGCTGTGCTCTGCAGGCTTGGCCTTTGATGCTTAACCAACATCCCACACGCTATGGGAGCAAATTGGGGTGGCAGCTGGAAGTCGTCAGAGGCACCCTCCGTGCCTAGGCGTACCGGGCATGCCCTCTGACCCTGCCTCGACACCAACCCGTCACCCCTCACCCTGCCCTTGTGGCCCAGGACACGAGGCCTCGCTCGCCCCCTGGTGGCCAGGGCCAGCATGAGCAGCCACAGGAACCTCCCCAGGGATCCTTGGGCAATTTGCTGTGACCTTTAGCTAAAAACCAATCTCCCTCAGACACTCTGCGGGTGGCTCAGCCCCACTGACAAGGGCAATGCGTGACAGGGCAAAGCAGGACTGGAGGTGTGGCTCAGGCCATCGCCCTCAGGGGTGCGAGGCAGCTGACAGGTCAAAGGCCCAGACAAAGCCCAGAAACGTCCAGACAGTGGCAGGGAATGAATCAGATTGTGTGGAGAGAATGAGAAGGCTCATCTCAAAGTAAGTGCTTGTCTTCTAAGAGAAACTAATTTCCTCCTCAGACTGGGGATTGGGGAAGGTCCCCATGATCTTGAACTCCATATTTCTTTCCACAGTTGTAGACCGTCTTGGCCTGGCATTCAGGGGCCATGCCTTCCCCACCTACTGGCTGAATGCCTTTGATGAAGTCGAGTCTTTTCTAAGGCTCAGTTATCCCGCTGGTAAAATAGAGCCAGCAGTGGTCATCTCTGTCTACCCCTCAGAATTCCAGAAGCCGCTGCCATCCGTCGGTAAGGGCCTGGCCCATTCTGTTTTCAGATGAGGAAATAGCAGTTGGAAGCAGGGAAGGAAACTTGCCTGGGGTACATGGCGGGAGTGGTGGCCGAGCTGGGTTGGAAGCCAGTACCGTGACCCGTGAGTCTGAATGAACTCACAAGAGCATCTAACATTTTGTCATGCTAAGAAGGTGAGAGAACTGGTCTGGGCCTTCAGGGAGCTCCCCCCGCTGTTTGGGAGGGACCTGTGGACAGCTCGACCTCCCTTGTACGTGTGTGGTGAGAACTCAGCACAGGGGTATTTGGACCCCCTGCCCCGGGCCGGGGCACTCTTGGTCAGCTTGGGGGAAAAGGGGTCACTTAGGGACAAAGACACAGAGCCGAGGACAGACACTTGACTGGTGGGACCATCTCAAAGCCCTCTGCGTGTGCTCTGGGCCATTAGAAAGAAAGGATGAACCGTTCTAGGACCATATAGGATGTGAGCCAGGAAAATGGTTTCTCCCTGCAGCTTCGACCCAGCCTCTCCGCACAAAAAGCTTTTCCTTTACAAAAAGCACTGAAGGCGGCCTCCCTGCAGCCCCTTCCCCAGTGTTCTCAACCAGTCCCCGGGGGGACTGCCCACTGAACCCTGCGGTTCGCATCTGCTGAAGGGCAGTGGTTTTCATCTGTCCCGCACCCCATATGGGTATTTGAAGCTATTTCTACAGTAGCCAACCCTTCCTTTCTTGGTCCATAGTTGGGGACCTTCACACATGGCCAGGGGAAGCTGGCCCAGGTCTGTGCCTGCCTTTCCTACCCCACTCACTCCCATCTCGAGATAAGAGTTCTATCCCTGGCTGCATGTCAGAGTCACTGGGGAAGGTCTTAAGAGTACCTGCCCCTGCCCCGGACCAACTGAATCAGAACCTCTGGGGGTCGGGACCCAGCATCTGTGTTTTTAAATGTCCCCAAGAGATTCTAATGTGCAGCCTGGGATAAGAATAACTGATTTAGAAGCACAGAATAAAGGCCAGAGGGCCCTTAAAAATTACCCCCCCCCACACAAACACACACACACACACACACACACACACACACACACAGAGGCATGTATTTTCAACTAGGGAAACAGGCTCACAGATCTGCTCAAGGGTACGCAGCCAATCGGTAATGTGTGAACCCAGACTCTTCATTCAGGGCTGTGTCATTCATTTGAAAAATACTATTGTGCTTTACAGTGTACCAGATCTTTCCATCTTCCAGCTATTTCGATGACGTGCTAAAGACCCACCATCTCCCCCTCCCAAATGCACCCACAGCCCACTCCTAAAACCTCTCCCCACCAACAGCTTCTGCAATGCCCTCCCACCCATCAAAACCAAAGTCTTTTCATACGCATCCTAAGCCCGACAGCACACCCTTACTCAGGGGTGAGAGTGGAGAGTCCCAAAATCTTGCCCAGGAGAAGGGGAAGGAGAAAGAAATTATTACCTCTGGGGGAGAGGAGGGCAGAAAGGGGAAAAACACAGGGAGTCCTGAGACAAGCTGTTCTCAGGACCAGACCTGGCCTTCGGCACCTGGGGAGACACTGCACGGGCATGGGCCGTGGAAGGTGTGCGTTCTCCCTGAGCAGGCTTCTTGCCTTCCTCCGGTGCCTCCACCAAGGTCAAAGGTTGGCACGGCCCCCTGGGCCACTGTAAGGGCTCTGTTCCCACCCCCATCTTAGCCAGTCTTCCACCGAGCCATCCCCACTGCCCACCGCCACCCCCATCCTGCTGTGTCAGCACTCCCGCGTGCTGCACCCCAGCTCCGGTGTGGCAAGAATCCCCAATGCCCGAGCCCCCCTCTCCCCGGGAAGGTGCACAGAGCAGGCTCCAGGTTACAGATGCAACTTGCTTCCCAGAAATGTTCCCTGCTCTAATCACTTTTTTAAACTCCACAAACACAATCTCTGCACCGTGATCAATTATTTAGCAGAAAATGATGCATCGTGTTAGCAACTAGATGGCATTTAATATGCCCCCAGAATTCTAATGACGCGCCGTCTCCGTAGGCCTAATGCAAAGTTTCCCCTGCCCGTGTTTTTGAAGACTTCCCAGAGTGGAGAGGAGCCAAGATCTATACGCTCTCGGTTGCTGTCGGACTTAGGTGGCCCCCGGAATGTAATCAGCCCGGCCGCCGCGCTCCCGTGTCCTTGCAACTTATTTGTTTTCTTTCTGCCTCGCAAATTACTCCTTTTGCAAGGTTGTTTGTTTAGTGTCAGGAGGTTATTAAACAAACTTAAGGCTTGGAGCCCTTAGTCAAATCAGCAGGAGTGGAGCCAGGGAGGGGTGATTCAATATTTAAGAGGCCACTCCTTCTGCCACGCTGCTCCAAAGCGAAGCGACCGGCCGCGCGCCCAAGGCCCCAGCCTGCGGGGACACGTTAGCGGCTCAGCCGGCCCAGAGGACACAATCCATTGTGATGAGAAAGTCCTGGCCGCCTCATACTGCACCACCCGAGTCCTGGGATGCTGCCTGAGACAGGCATGCAGGGGTGCAAGGAGAGATACCAGGATTTCTGCACCCAGGGCCAGTGGCTCCAGCTGTCCAAAGGGCCTGGTCTCCCATCCCCGCTTGAGCTCGTGGCACGAGAAGGGCCAAGTACAGGGCTCTCTGGAAAATACCCCTCAGGGAGCCTGCCCTAAGGACCCACAGCATCCCTGGGACTCTAACTCCAGAAGGCACTTCGGCTATTTCCATCCAATCCAACTTTGTCACCATTTCCTGAGCATTTGCTATGCACCAAATGGCGCTCTCATAATTCACACTGTCCTGTGCTGAAAACACCTACTGCGTGCCAGGTGCCATGCTGAGCGCTTTGCACATGTTAGGTGTGATCTCCCCACGGCTCTTCATCATGCAGAGTACCGGCTCCACTTTCCAAAAGAAAAACCAGAGACTCAGGGGGGTTCAGGCATCTTCCGGTGTCCCTCAGCGTGTATATGCCAGAGGCAGACTTCAAGCAGGGATGTGACCCCAAAGCAGGGGCTCTGGCCCCCACAGCAGGATGACGAGTCATTTGAGACTCACAGCAGTCCCCAAAAGTGAGGAGAGTGTCATGGGTAGTGCTAACTTCCCAGATGAGGAAGCTGGGACCTATAGACACTGTGAGTTGCCCAGGGTTAGGGTGGAATTAGAACCCAGGCCTTCTGACATCCTAGGCCAGTGCCCTGCTCCCCACCACACACATACAACCTTGAGCTTGTCCTTCACACTGTCCTTTAGAATGGCATCAGGGATCCCAGGGAAGGTTCTGCCTTCTATAGAGAGTATACCCAGAACATTTCCCCCACCTGGGCTGTTGACTGACATGTCCCCTCCTCCTGGCTTCCCCACAGACTATTCCTCAAAGCCTGGCCAAGACTTTTCAGTGGGCACAGGCAGCTCTCTTCAGCCAGCTCCTGCCCTCCCACCCCACCAAGGCCAGTGTCGGCCTAGTAACACTGGGTGGGATACCCATAGGTAGGTGACAACCCCGTGCCTGTTAACTGCTTATTATATTCTTTCAGTGGATGCAAAAAATGAGGCACAGAGAGGATAGAAACTTGCCCAAGGTCACATAGCTACTGATGGGTAAATCTGGATTCGAACTCAGGCCCTGGTTCCACAGCTTCCATGCTCACAACCACCACCTTCTGCTGACTTCCTGGGGTGGAGCAGGGCAGGGGGGCTGGGAAGTGAGCAAACCAGAGTGACGGAGATAAAGGGCCTCTTCCTGCAAGAAGGTCAGTGACTCATGTCCAGAGGAGAGCACAAGGGACCGAAAGCAAGAATGAGAAAGCTAAGGGAACAAGGGGAAGACACAATGGCCTATTTCATCTACATCAAGAGTTGTTGTCAAAGGAAGCACATGGAAATTTTGACACCTCGTGGGCTCCTGGGGACAGATTAGAGACCAACAGAGGGAATTCAGGTACTTTTCTGCCTAGGCAAAGAAAAAACTTTCTAACAGTTAAGCTGTCCAGGGTTGGACTGGTGTACCTGGTGGTGAGGGCCCTATCATCTAATCCAAAGAGGTGACTCTCAAGAACAATGTCTGAATTGGGATGGAAAGCGACCCCTGAGGGCTCACCCAGCTTGAAGACTTTATCAGTCTGTGATGCATATGCTTGGGACTGAAATAAAAAGGAAAATATCAGAGTGGTTTAAGCTGTGTCTAAGTGACCCCAAATTGCACGCATGGAAACGCAAGCCATGGAGTCAATTGTCTGGATGTTGGTCAACAGCTTTCCAAACACCAGACAACTGAAAACGTGTTTGTGTTTTTTCCCCTGATGGTTGTTCTCCTGTTGATGAGAAAGTAAGAAGGCCCAACGAACCCACAACTGGCCTCAGGAAATGCTCAGCAAATCTGAGGACCCCTGTTTACACCCAACTGTGAATGCGAACCATTCATCATGAGAGAGAGAGAGCTCTTTCAGTTAGCTGTGTTAGCTGATGCTCATGTCGTCCAAGCCTCAGTTCCTGCTCTGGAGGAACATCTGGGTAGGGGGGAGGGGTGGGGCGGGGAGAGGGCCAGCCAAGGGCAGGAGCAGACCAACAATACCTCAGTTCCTTATTCCCATAGGGTGTTCGACTCAGCTTCAGTTAACAACAAAGTTCACATTGACTAAATCACGTAGCCCAGTGACAAAGACATCCCAATGTTTTATTTAAAAACATATATCTTGGGGGCACCTAGGTGGCTCAGTAGGTTAGGTGTCCGACTTCGGCTCAGGTCGCGATCTCACGGTTCGTGAGTTCGAGCCCCACGTCAGGCTCTGTGCTGACAGCTTGGAGCCTGGGGCCTGATTCTGTCTCTCCTTCTGGGCCTCTCCACTGCTCATGCTCTGTGTGTGTGTGTGTCTCTCTCTCTCTCAAAAATAAGATAAAAATAAAATGCCTGGGTGCCTCAGTCGGTTAAGCATCCGACTCTTGACTTGGGCTCAGGTCATGACCTCGTGAATAGTACCAAGTGCTGGCGAGGAGACGGAACAACAGGAAGATTCACGGGCCACTGGCGGGTATGTGAAATGCAGCAGCCACTCTGGAAAATAGCTTCGAGGTTTCTTAGGAAGCTAAACGTACATTTACCACGAGCCTCAGCAATAATCTCACTCCTGGGAATTTATTCCAGAGAAATGAAAACGTGTGTCGACCCAAAGACCTGTACCCGAATGTTCATAGTACCTTTATTCACAGTCCCCAACACCTGGAGACAATCCCCGCCCATCAGCCCATCAACTGACGAATGGGTAAATAAAATGTGACCCATCCATACAAGGAGGTACTACTCAAAACTAAAAACTGATGCAACTTGGATGGATCTCAAAGGCATAAGGCCACCCCAAAGAAATCGGTATCAGAAGATGACAAGTGGTATGAGTCCATTTATGAAATAAGAGCCTGCTGTTGGAGAAATAGATCAGTGGCCTCGGTGGGGAGGTTAGGGGTGGGGGAAGAACGTAATCAGGAATGGACAGTGCGAGGGGATTTTAGGGGGCCACGGAGCTGTTCTGTACCTGATTGTGATGGTGATTGCACAAACCTACACGTGCATTAAAATTCACAGACTGTACACCCAAAAGTCAGTTTTACTGTGTGATAATTTTTAAAAATATAGCTAATTTTTTATATTTTTTATTTAAAAAAAAACTTTATTTATTTTTGAGAGGACCGAGCGCAAGTGGGGGAGGGCAGAAAGAGAGGGAGACACAGGCTCCAGGCCCTGAGCTATCAGCACAGAGCCCGACGCAAGGCTCGAACCCACGAACTGTGAGATTGTGACTTGAGCTGAAGTTGGACGCTTAACCCACTGAGCCACCCAGGCGCCCCAAAAATACAGTTAATTTTTTTTTAAAAAAAGCATTATGTCTGACATGAGAAAAATTTCATTAGGTAAAAAACAAAATGAGTCTGAGAAATGAGTCATTCATGTTTTTAGAAAATCTTATGTGATCTAAGTTTGCATACGTTGTGTAGATGATATGTAATATAGAGAGAAAAGTTCAGGAAACATTAAAGCCATATTGATTGACTATGGCTACTTCTCCGGGCTAGGAACAGATAAGGGTAAAGAAGAACTTTCATCTTTTATTCTATGTACATCTGTATTTGGTTGTTTTTTTTTTTTTTTTTATACTGGTCAGGCATTACTTTCAATAAACAAACAAACAGGGAAGGAAAAGCACCAGTAAGCCCTCATTAATTGTTTAATGTTTTGAAAATGGATGTGTTAGAACTCAAGATATAGTGTATCTGTCAGTACAAAGGTGGCTGCTGAGAAGGGACCCCGTGGAGTGGTTGTGATGGGAACGATGGCCCTGGGCAGACAGGTATCCCAAGAGGGACCCATGATGTGTTTCCCAGACAAAGACCCCATCAGTGCTACCTGCGGGCTGTGCCCTTGGCTCTGTGGGAGGCTATAAGGGGCTCATGCACAGCCCCCGCCCACGAGGACCTGAGCCCATCTGGGAGGACGAGATAAGGAAAGAAAACCACTAATAGTAGAAAGAAAATTGAGAGGGGTACCTGGGTGGCTCAGTCAGTTAAGCATCTGACTCTTGATTTGGGCTCAGGTCACGATCTCACGGTTTACAGGTTCAAGCCCCGCACTGGGCTCTGTGCTGACAGTGCAGAGCCTGCGTGGGATTCTCTCTCTGCCCCTTCCCTGTGTTCTCTCTCTCTCTCTCTCTCAATCAATCAATAGAAGATTAAGAAGCCCAAGAGTGGCAGATGCACTCCAGGAATCTGGTAACCATTTACCCGGAGTACCCCACCCCCAGACAGGTGTGTCCATTTCGCATACTCCTCCCTCAATCCTGCAAGATAACTGCTATTTGTTCTGTTTTATACATGAGGAAATCGGGGCTCAGAACACCAGGAAATCAAGGCTTAGTGTCCTGCCCGCCTAGGATACTAGCACCTTGATCACACTGCTGTCTGGGAGAGGGACTTGGATTCCAACCAGCTCTCTGTGAAGCCAGAGTCCATCCTCTCTACCAAGATGATTCTGTGACCCTTAACTAATAGCTGGTGAGCACACACTGCCTAGAAGACCCGGGCTGTCCACCCCGCTCCCCGCCCACCCCTTGGTGGATGGAACACAGTTGTCAATGGGATAATTAAAGGAACAAGAAACAAAGTCCAAAATCTTCCCCAAAGACCAGCAAATAATTGTTCACGAGCATGGATGGAAGGTAGCGATATGTACTTCAAAAAATATAATTTCAGAAAAAGCACACCACGAAGCTCCCTACAGCATAATCATATCAAATATTAGTCATCCAGAGAAACACAGACCTCGAAGACAGCTAACAGACATCCACTCTTGATAGGTGAGGAGATTGGGCTTGAAGAGGGAAGCTGTTTAGTCAAGTGAGTTGCTGACCCAGCTCTGGAGCCAGACCTCCAGACTGCTCGGGGCGTCCCCAGCCAGAGTACCCGACAGCAGTCAGGGGGCTCTCTTCTCCCTTGCCCAAATTTCCCCTCATTACCCCAAGTTTGGAGTCCCCACTTGCCTAATAACATAGTCTTGTTTCTTGACATGTTGCTTAATCACCCTTGTGGTGTTGAGCGGGTCCCCGGCTGAGGCTTCTGATCTCAAAGATGGCTCCCGGAAAAGCTGACATGTTGAATTAATGTAAATTTTTTCAGATAATCTCTTTGAAAAAAAAATTGCTGTACTATTTATATGCTGGCATGAAACCCAGAACCATTTGGACGTGTTTCTGTTCACTTTGACCTCCTCACAGCCCCTCCCTCACCCAGGTGAGATGCCCATCTTTGGGACAGGGATGGAATCC
The DNA here is from genome assembly GCF_024362965.1 of Panthera pardus. Lineage (NCBI taxonomy): Eukaryota > Metazoa > Chordata > Mammalia > Carnivora > Felidae > Panthera > Panthera pardus. The sequence continues at coordinate 102,018,654 of NW_026526655.1, forward strand.
TCTGGTTCCAAATGGGTGTCTGTGGGATACTGGAAAAGAGTCCACATGGCCCCTCTGTCCACAGGAAGGCAGTCAGCCTGGGAAGACAGAGCCCACTTGGTATGGGTGTTTTGTGGGTCGGGTGGGTGGAGGGTCCCCAGGCTACCTCAGATCCCCAGCTGAAGCAGAGTCCAGAATGAATAGCAGCCTGGGTCTCCACTTGGAGTCTGGTCCTCTCCCTCCAGATCCAATCACAAACATTGATTCTAAACCCTGGAATCAGGTCCAGGAGAGAGTGTAAGGAAACACAGTGGACCCCCAGGTGAGTCTTGGCTGGACAAGGTGGACTGTCCCCCTTAAAACTTCTGAGACATGGCCTTTGACAAATACTTCCGAGCCCTTCCGAGCTTGTCTTGTTTCTTTCTTTTAATTTTTTAATGTTTATTTATTTTTGAGAGAGAGAGCGCATGTGAGCAGGGGAGGGGCAGACAGAGAGAGGGAGACACAGGATCCGAAGCAGGCTCCAGGCTCTGAGCTGTCAGCACAGACCCCGATGCGGGGCTCGAACTCACAAACCCATGAGGTCATGGCCCGAGCCGAGGTTGAATGCTTAACCGACTGGGCCACCCAGGCTCCCCATGACCTTGTTTTGTTCTTGACCTTTGGTCACCTCCTTAACCGGAAGCCAGCTCCATTTCTTCTGTTCTAGGATGTTCCATGTGAATTCTGCCACCATCACTGCCATCATCAGCATCTTCAGCAGCAACATGGTCTTTAAAGATGGTAGCCTTTGGAGTTGCAAGACCTGCCTGGCTCTGGCCTTGACCGCCACTTCCTAGCTGCATTGGGACCAGTTCCCGCTACTGCTTAGCCTCCTCCAGCACCTGTCGGAATAGCACTGTAAAACGTGTCACTGATTATATCAGTCATCTCAGCTTGCCAGAATGGAGTACTACAGACTGGGTGGCTGCAACAACAGAAAGTCACCTCGCACAGCATTGAAGCTTGGGACTCCCAGATGAGGGGGCCAGCTGAGCTTGTCTCTGGTGAGACCCTCTCTCCTGGCTTACAGATGGCCACCTCCTTGCTGGGTGCTCACCTGGCAGAGACAGAGAGAGAGCAAGCTCTCCTGTGCCTCTTCTTATAAGGACACTAATCCTATAGGATCGGGTCCTCACCCTAATGACCTCAATTCATCTTAATTACCTCCAGACAGGCCCTACTGTGATATAGTCACTGGGGGTTAGGGCTTCAACTCGTGAATTTCAAGGGGGTCACACTTCAGTTTGCAGCCCCGATGAAAGAATCCTGGAGAACTTCTCTGACACCCCTTCTCTGGGAGGACCAGCATCTTCCTCCAGAGGCAGCCAGTGGCCTCCTGAACTCTCGATGGGGCCAGACAGGGCTGCTAGTTCTCCAGCTAGGATTTGCCCAGAAGTAGTTGCTTCATGGCCAAAGAGCACCCATGGTGGCCCAGAATGGCACCCCTAGTTCCCTCATCCCCGACCACCCTGCCTCCCAGCTCGGTCCCTAGGAAGGGCCACCTGGGACAGGCCGGAGTCCTTCACCCAAGCACTCTTGCCTGGGTCAGCACCCAGACCTCAGCCCTCACCCCTGGTCCTGGGTCGTGCCACCCCTGCACTCCAAACATCAAATGCCAGCTGAGTACCTGCTGGGTGCACAAGGCCGGCATGGGCTCCATGATTCCTGGCCCCTGGCCCTGGTTTGAGCTGATGTCCTCTCCATCCAAGCTTGGAGTGACTGTTGTTGCAGAAGAGGTGGACGAGAAGAGGTGGATGCCATCCCAGAAGCCCCCCAGTTGCGTTCCCCCCACCGGCCCACGGGGGTGATGGGTTGGGTGATGCTCATCCCCAGCCCTCTTCCTCCCTGGAGAGCTCTGGTTCAGCATCTTGGGGAGGGTCCACTTGTGCTGCTAATTTCTAACAAGGACACTAATTTCGGAATGTTTACTTGATGACTTTAATTGAAAAATAAAACCACTCAAAGCTAGGCAATTAAAGCTTCCCCGCTTGGATTTACAGGATTAACACTTAGAGATAAAACCGGTCCTCCTCCCCTTTCTCTACCCTCAAGTGTTGGTATTGGCCTTGGTCCTCTGCATAGTGGCACAAAGGTCCCAGGTGTGACCCACGGTTTCCATCACCCCTCCCACTTCCTGTTCAGATTGTGGAACCACCAGCCTGTGGGGTGCACTCACTCCTTCATTGTCTCTCTTCAGTCATTCATTCTTCCCACAAGCACCTCCTGTGAGATCCCAGGCCCTGAGGAGGCAGTGAACCGGGCTGGTATGACCCTTGCCACTGAGGAGCTCCAGGCTCTGCTCTGTGACCATGCTGGCTGGGACCTCGGAAAGAATCCCAAGACCACGACTGCCAGAGCTGGGTGGGCCCTTCCAGCTGATCTGGTTCAACCACCATTTTACAGAGGTTATGGGGGCTAGGCTGCCCCCACCACCAACACCCACCCACAACTTGGACCAGAACCTTCTGCCCCTTGAGTCCCTCCCCTCTCTGCCCCACAATGTTGATGACGGCACCAGGCCCCCTGATAACTAACACTGGGCCCTTCCCTTTATCCCAGGGAACCCCCTACTCCCCACCCCCACCCCTACCCCTACCCAAAGCAGTTTCTCCGTGGCCCTGGCTGAAACTGTCAATATCCCCCATGCATCCATGTTTAAGTTCCTCAAAGTCATCTCTTCTCCCTGAGCTGCCAACCCACACTGGCTGACTCCAGGGTGACAGATACAGCCCTGGAGGGAACTCATGACAGGAGCACCCAGGACCTGACTCCTTCATCTACTGTCAGCTCCCTCAGACCCCGGGACTCTGGCCTCTCTGTGGAGTAGGAGAAAGAAAGGAATGCATTTGAACGCCCGCTCTGCCCTGATTAGCTTTGTGCTCTGGAAAATGAGATAATGGTTACCTTACAGGGTTGTCGTGGGCATTAAATAACACAGTCCCTGTAAAGCACTTAGCATGAGGCCAGGTACGTGCCAAGTGCTCAGATTACGTGAGTTTTCTTCTCTGCCTCCGGGACGTAGCCCCCAGACCTAGCACAGACTTTGGCATGTGGCGGACCCTCAGTGCTGGGGACTGAGTGGCTCACCCCAGCCAGGACAGGGCTGTACAAGCCAAGCTGGCTGATGGAGGAGCATTCAACAGGCTTCGGGCAGATGCTTCCCAGGAACACCGTTTTCCTCGGCCTGCTCCCTGGGACACTTCTTGGTCCCCACTGGAGCCTCTGAGGTAGACCAGAGAGCATCACCCTCCTCCCTGGGCCTCTGGCAGCCTCGTTATGTCCACATTCTCCTCTCCCACGCACCGTTAGCTTTCGGGGTTTAGCTCAATCCCTGCCCATGCTCCCTCAGCTTTACAAACCATCGGGAGATCGCAGGGCCTTTGCTCCTCTCCAGCGCAGACCTGCCCCACATCTTGGGCCCTTGTCCCTACCCCATGCTTCTGTAGCCCCTTAACCCCGTTTCTTCCCTGCCTCCCAGTCATGGACCAGCCTCCCTCTAGCGCCGTGGCCAGAAGTAGGGTGAATATTGTTTCTAACCAAAAGCCATGTCAGGGAACTATAGTTCAGAAGCAGCAGAGCCCATGAGGGCCCCTCTCAGAGACCAGGGAAACCCAGTATGGTTGGAGATGGTGAGGACTGAGCTGGTGTCCAGATGGGCCCAAGGATGTGCCTTCATGGGGCCGAGCGGGGATGGACAGGGGAGCGTCAGAGGGTCTCTTTGTACAGTGAGCCACAGATGTGAGGGGGTAGAAACTAGAAGGAAAAGAACATGGGAGGCACGATAGATGTCTGAGTGAGAGAAGACTGGGGGCCAGGCAGGCGGCAATGTCGGTGTGGATGGAGAGAAAGAGAGAGGTGTGTGGAAGTCTGCAAGGACCGCAGAACTGAGGACATGGGAGGTGGCTGTGCTAGCTGTAGTGGCTGGGCCCTGGGGGGAGGGGAGAGGGGGGGACCAGAGGTGGGGGCGGGAGCTGGTTTGCCGAGAGGAAGAATTAAGTGGTGCTGGCCTCCCTTACTTTCCCCGAAGCAACATAACTCCAGAGGGTCCGAATTTTCTCCTGTGAACCCATGGGACTTTCACGAGCCAGAAAAAAATAACAAAAGCCGTTTTCTAGTAAAGAAACAATAAAAGGAACATCCTTGGCCCTTGTTTGCTTATATATATTATCTACGGAATGTCTAATACTCACCAAAAATAAAAAGCCCTTGTGGGCTTAGGGAAGAAAACGGTGAGAGGAGAAGGTGTTCTATCTAATTTGTAAACACCTCTAGGGTTGGGGAGCAGAACTGGGGAGCCTCTCCCTTCCCCGCGGTGGGTTCCCCAGCAGGGTCAGCAGACCTCGGGCGTCCACACTTGCTCTGCCACTGAACTGTGCTTCACAGAACGTGAGTCACGAGTCCCAGCTGTGGCCAGCTGGATGAGAGCCCAAAGTGGCCAGAGATGTGGGTGGAGTCGTGGCCTCATGCTTCCCCGACATCAGAACTCCCCATCCTGGGGAGCGGGAGCCACAGACTGGGTCTGGCAGTGCAGTCAACACTGGGGTCCCAGGCCATACCAGGGGCTGTGAGAGCAAGGATGGAACCCAGCCTTGGGGCTCCGGGGGAGGCTTCCTGGGAGAGGGATTGCCAGGCTGGCTTGTGGGACAAGTGAAAGGTGACTGAATGAAGAGGGTGGGGCTTTCCAGGCCATGGTGACCCAATGGGGACAAGGCGCTGAGAAGTAAGACTTTGTGGCAAATGAAACTCAGGCAAATGAAAATGGCGGTGGTTTGGCTTGACTGGTATGTGGGGTGTGTGGGGATCTGGGGCTAACAGGGGCAGGGAAGGACCTGTCTGCTGGCTAAAGACCCCAGGCTACCCAGGTAATGGGAAGCCCTTGGTGAAGTTTACCGGGCAGTGAGGGGCTGGGAGTACTGTGATTGGTTTCACACTTCCAGGAGGTCAGGGCCACGGCCCTGAGCTGTTTTCTTAGTGTCATGACCTACCAGACGGTCAAGATGAGTTGGGTGTGTGCGCTCGTTTCCTACGGCTGCTGTCGGAACTTGCCACACAACCAGGGGCTTCAAACAATAGATACTCATTCTCCTGCAGTTTGGGAGGCCAGATGTCTGAACTGAGTCTGACACAAGTTGGGGAATAGTGGTGCCTAAATCAAGATGTTGGGGGGTGTCTGGGTGGCTCCGTCGGTAAGCGTCCGACTTCGGCTCTGGTCATGATCTCACAGTTCATGAGCTCGAGCCCCGCATCAGGCTCTGTGCTGATGACTCAGAGCCTGGAGCCTGCTTCAGATTCTGCATCCCTCCCCTGCTCGCTCTGTGTCTCTTTTTCTCTCTCAAAAATAAATAAACATTAAAAAAAAAAAAAAAGATGTTGCCCAGGCTGGTTTCCTCGGCTCTCCCAGCTTCTGGGGGCCCCATGCATTCCTGGGCTTGCAGCTGCGACCCTCCAGTCTCTGCCTCCATCATCACATGGCCTTCTCCTCTGCCAAGTTCAAGTCTCCCTCTGCTCCCATCTTTTAAGGACACTTGTCACTACATTGGGCCCACCCAATGTCCAGGATCATCTCCCCATCTCATGGTCCTTAACTTAATCACATCGGCAAAGTCCCTTTCTAAAGTAAACTTCACAGGCTCTGGATCTCCAGAGATTAGGATGTGGATGTCTTTGGTGCATTACTTAGCCAGCCAGAGCACTGCCAGTTACCAGGTACGACTTGAGTGTCGGCCTCCGACCGCAGGGGATTCAGCAGTGAACAGGCAGGAATAGTGCCAGCCCACGTGGAGTCCCGGAGCTGATACAGGACCTGAGATCAGCCTCGTGTGTAGGAGTAGGGTATGTCCATGGCATGCTCCCCCAGATGGTTCCTTGGTCACCTGGGTCAAAGGCATGCTGTTCCCACACGCTGGGGAGGAAGAAGAGTAGCTTGGGGTTTTAAGGACTGGCCATAGGGGGGATATTCGGCTGACTTAGAGGGCTGTGGGCACTGACACTGACCAGCCAGAAGAGACTTGGAGCTGGACCCAACTGTGCCAGGGGTTAACTCTCCAGTTGCTACAGCGTGGGGAGGTTTTGGGGTCCCGGGGAAGAGGCCAGGGCAGGTGGGTTGGCTCAGGGTTATCCATTAACCAATATGAAAGTATCTACGTATTTAAGTACCTAAGTAAAAATGTAAATATCTTAACCCACCAATATGGCTCTACTGGGTATCTACCAAGTAGCTATCAGCTCTGGGGGCATTTGGAAGTTGGCTTCACACTTGTTGGAACCGAGGTGGCAGCCGAGCTGCTGAGGGGAGCTGGGCAGGAGGCTGAGAACAGAGGTTTCTAGCCCCGGGGGGAGCAAGAGTGCACAGAGGAGAAGCTGGCATCCCATGCCCAGCCCCCACCTTATCCCCCTCCTAATACCTGGAAGAGTGCGTCATTGAAACTGGTTTTTCTTAGGCATTGATGGAGTGTGAACAATTCCATTGCCTTCCTTTCTCCCCCCCCCCTTAACTTTCCCCTAAGCACTCTGTATTTTTCTTAAAAGCCCTTTTATTATAGAATAAAATGTACTTGTCATCTAACTGCATTTGCTGGAGCCAGCTCTCAGGACTGCAAATCTGCCTGCTCCTGAGCTGGCCCCTTTGTCCCTCCACCTCGGGACAAAGGGGGCCGGAAGGGGGCCTCAAGCCCCAAGCCCCGGAGGCTCTGGGGGTGGGGGGAGGGAGGCTGGAAAGGGAAGAGGCAGGGATGGGAATACCAGACTGAATTCCCCTGGAAAGGATGATGGATGTGCCGGGCGTCAGGAGCCAGGCAAAACCACTCCCTTTGGAAGTTTCTGCCCATTTGTTGCTCTGTAAACTGAGACCAAGAGCTGTGGACGTGACCAAACACTCTAAAGCGTTTGTAATGAAGGATGGTCTTCTGGACCACGTGAGGTGCAACCTCAGTGTCCTCTCTCCGTTTGTTTATGCCTTGTGTTCATTCGAAAACCCATCTGAGCGGGGCGCCGGGGCGGCTCAGTCGATTAAGCGTCCGACTCTTGGTTTCGGCTCAGGTCATGATCTCACGGTTTGGGAGATCGTAAAATAAAATACAGATCGTAAAACAAAATACATGTAAGTATGTGCAAGGCAGCCTGCCCGCCGTAGCCCCAGTTCACACACTTCTTTTCCTTCATTCTCAACTACTGTTGCACTGACCCCAGACTGTGCGTGACCCATGGGCAGAGCTCCCAGGTACATTGATACAGCCTTTGTCACACTGATACAGGGTGTGAGCCTACAAGCCCGTGTCCCCAGCACACTGGAAACTAGCTCCTGGGGAGAGAGCTCATCTTGGATCCTGGGACAGGGCCCTGCACCCAGGGGGCACTCAACATGCATGCTCACAACAGGCATGAACAAGCGCCTCTTTGCAGTAAGACAGGAAATAAAATACAGAAGCCAAGTGCCTGCCCTTCTAGAACTTACTTTCTAGTAAGGGAGACAGACCTTAAGTGAAGAAGCGGCAGTGTAGGGATAAGTGCTATGAAGAAAACTACAGCCAGAGAGGGGATAGGTGGGGAGGTCAGGAAAGGCCTCTCTGAGGAGGTGACATTTCAGTGGACACCTGAACAAAGTAAGGGAAAGAGCTACGATAATACCTGGGGTGGGGAGTTGGGGGGAGAGGGGAGGAATGTATTCCAGAGGGGCAGCAAGGCAAAGGCCATGAGCGGGAGAGGGCTTGGTCAGCTACAAGACGTCAGGGAGGCCAGCGTGCCCAGGAACAGTGAATGAGGACAGAAGGCCACAGAGGGACAGCTCCAGAGAGCAGAGATAACACCATGAATGAATGCATGAAGGAAGGAAGGAAGGAAGGAAGGAAGGAAGGAAGGAAGGAAGAAATATGGAAGGAAGGAAGGAAGGAATATGGAAGGAAGGAAGGAAGATGGAAGGAAGGAAGGAAGGAAGGAAGGAAGGAAGGAAGGAAGGAAGAAACATGGAAGGAAGGAAGGAAGGTAGGAAGGAAGGAAGGAAGGAAGGAAAGAAGGAAGGAAGGAAGGAAGGAAGGAATAAAGGAAGGAAGGAAGGAAGAAAGGAAGGAAAGAAGGAAGGAAGGAAGGAAGGAATAAAGGAAGGAAGAAAAGAAGGAAGGAAGGAATAAAGGAAGGAAGGAAAGAAGGAAGGAAGGAAAGAAGGAAGGAAGGAATGATGGAAGGAAGGAGCCTCCGTTTGAGCCTCCGTTTCCTCAGCTGTAAAATGGGAATCACGGTGCCTGCCCTGCCGATCTCAGAGGGCTGTAATCCGATCACACGTCACGGCCCATATGGGGATGGTTTGCATGCGGCACCTGTCGTGCAAATAGAGGGGCTTGCTGGACACCGAGGGCCTAGGCCGACCTCTCCCCACCCCCTCAGCTCTTCCTGGGACAGCTCTTCCTCATCCATCCTTGTCCTCGGTGTTCTCTACCTCCTCTTTGTTCCTCAGCCTCTGTGCCCTGCACCATTCGTAGACCCCACTTGCCCTGTAGAAAACGGAGCACCCAGTCCTTAGGGGAAATGGGAGCCACCTTGCTCTCCTCCATCTGCCCTCCCTCCACACTGTGTCCTGAAAGATCTTTCAACACGGACGCCTGACCCCATGTCTCCCCTGATTCCAACCCTTCCCTGGCTCCCCAAGCCCTCAAACAAACAGCTCAGCTCTCTCTCACGTCCCACAGGCCACTGGCCCTCATTGAACTTTCCAGCCCCCCTCTTGCTGGTCTCTGGCTACAAAGAACCAGTTTTAATTTCTCTAGATAATATATGTCATTTGCCTTGCCTGGAATGTCTTCTCCGGTGCCACCAACTCTTACCCAAATGCCTGGAGAGCTCCTATTCATCCTGCAAAACCCCATAGAGGTGTCTCTTTTGAAGGTAAGCTTCCTGGGATATGTCCATGAAGCAAGCTCTTTCCTTCACAGATGTCGGCCCTTCCTTCTGCTGTGCTCCTCTAGAGCTTGTACACGCTTCCCTGATTATCCTTACACCACGATGCCCTTTGACGTGTCTTGTCTGTCCTGTCCCTGCACCAGACCATACATAAGCTCCGTGGAGACCGCATCCAGGGCATCCCTGCTGCCCGGCACCGATCACAGGACTTGGCACACTGTCCAAGATGGTCACGAAACTCTTATTGAGAGGACATGAAATGCACCTGGGGGGGTGCATCTAGGGGCCACAGCCCCTCTGCCCTGAAACCGGAAGCGATTTAGAGTGATTCCTCGAAATGGTACAGGTGCGCGCTGGGTCGTCTTTTCCACCCTGCTCTATGCGGCAGCTCCGAAGTGAGAGGAAGCCCAGTCATCTACATTCTGAACTTAGTGAATATTACAAATGACCACATTAGTGAGACAGGCATTTTAGAGGCACCAGTATTGACCCAGGTAAGAAAGGCTCTAAATTTAGTGCCCCAAACACGGAGGCGGGTGAATTTGTAGCCTCACAAATGACCCACGTTGGGTAGGAGGCTGAATTCGATTTGCATGTCAGAGGAGCGTTATCTGGTACCTGATGTAAGACTAATTTTATTATTAAATTATCAACACTGATTTACTGAGAAATACGGTACTGCCGGGAGCTATTTTTAACCTCCCCGCCTCAGCCCCGCTCAGCAAACAAATCATCCTTTGAAGGACACTGCATTTGCAAAAGTGAATTAGGTGAATAAATATCCATCTATTCATGAAGTTTCTTTATTGAGAAATAAATAAATAAATGGCTCTTGAATGCCTTCATTGTCCCCCTGGCAGGTTTCCGCCAGGAGGGCGGGTGCTGCTGTGTGCAGAAGGGAGGGTGAAGGGGCCACCCCGTGAGGCGCGTGGGAGGGTGGGTGGGAGACACAGGGCCTGGGGCCCAAGGGCTCTGGAAGGTTCAGGGCATTGGCCAGGGCTGGGGGGATTGGCCTGGAAGATGCAAGCTGGGACTCTGATACCAGCCTGTGGTGGCTCTGTCACTTACTATCTCTGCAACTCTGGGCAAGTTACTTAGCCTTTCTGTGCCTCAGTTTTCTCATACATAAAATGGGGATGATTCTTACGTCATTACTGGGTGGCTGAGAAACGTCAATGAAGTCACACATGCAAAGTACTTAAACAGTACCTGGCGGGGCTCCTGGGAGGCTCAGTGGATTAAGCAACCGACTTCGGCTCAGGTCATGATCTCGCAGTTCGTGGGTTCGAGCCCCGCATCGGGCTGTGTGCTGACAGCTCAGAGCCTGGAACGTGCTTCGGAGTCTGTGTCTCCCTCTCTCTCTGCCCCTCCCCCGCTAGTGCTCTGTCTCTCTGTCTCTCTCTCAAAAATAAATAAACGTTAAAAAACAGATACATAATAAAAAGAGGAGTACCTGGCGCGTACCAAGAGCCCAGTAAGTTGTACATATTGGCACAGTCATCGTCATTGTTGGGACGGGAGAAAAGTAGAGACGGAAGCATCCAGAGACAGTCAGTCCTCTGATGTCTTAGGGGAGGCCTTGGAGTCACAGCTGGGTTCCAGCTTCAGCCTCACCCCCACCTGGCTGTGTCACTCAGGGTAAGCTGTTCGCCCTTTCTGTTCCTGGTATCCTAAATCGATGAAATGAGCGTCGTCACGCCTTTCTCTGCAGGGAAACAAAACAAAAAAACAAAAAAACAAAACAAACAAACAAACAAACAAACAAAAAAAAATATATATATATATGACATCACCAATATAAAGTCTAAGCATGGTACCGGGCACTGAGGAAGTGCTCAATAAACAACGGATGGTTAGAAACAGGAGGGTTACTCTTATCAAGATTAATGCAGTCGATCATCCCATTCCTGAAGTCTCAGGGCTCCAGTTTCCCTCTGCTCTCCCTCCCCTTCCACAACCTGGTGCTCAGCCGGGATAAAATGAGAATCAGGAATCCACCCTGAAGGAGAAAAGATATGCTCAGTGTCCTGAACGGAGGGCACTTTTATTGAACATGTTGGTATTGTGGATCGTGGATTGCATTGATTCTGAGGTTTTAAATAGTATGTTAAAACCATTATTTACCTTGATTGCTGAGGTTTTTCGGCACCCCCTCCCCTTACATGGGTGCCTCACCCTAGTCCTGGGCCTGCATGGAGGCAAGAAGGAGCCCTCATGTGGGGAACAGCGTCTGACTGCAGCGGAAGGGGAGAGGTGCACCATGAGGCGGTGGGGCTGGATCGTGATCCTCCAGCCCCACCAGCTTTGGGACTTGAGGTCACCCTATAAATGCCAGAAGACGTGGCAGGTTTACCAAGCGAGGATCCAAGAGTGATTGGCCGCCATTTGATCGGGCTTGGACTTCCTTTGCCCCGTCTCCTGGAAGGGGAATAAGGGAGAATGAATTAGAAAACCCTGGGTGGGCCCCCGGCCCCAACAACCACCAGTAAATAGTTACGAAGCGATGGCAGTAAAGACAGTTATTTGCTGTTTAAGGGCTGGGGCCACAGGGTCTCTAACCTGGCAGCCCCATTATTCCAGTGATACAAAGGAAGCAGCTGGCAGCTGGCAGCAGACAAGGGAACTTAGTTAGCCAGCTGCCCAAAACACACGTGTTAGAAACATGATCTCACGCTCCTCCGTCCTGAAGCTCAGCTGTGAAAGTGTTTCCTCCTGTCCGCCGGCCTCGTGTGCACTAGGCCAGGTGATGGGTGTGCTTCTTCATTTCCACAAGAAGCTCTCCCCGTCCTCTTAACAGCAGAAGTAGAGTAAGACACAGTCCTCAGTTTCTCCTTCAGCAGCCAGACCTCCCAACACAGTGGTGACCACAATGTGAGACTTGCGACAGGCCCCTCCAGAAATGGGGGTGTGCATGCAAGCACCCCTCAGCAAAGGTGGCCAACTAAGCAAAGGGTAACAGCCTGCAGCCAGGAGCCAGGTGAGGGCTCACGTGGCACATGACACAACCAAACTCAAGGCAGGAGGCATGCCATGCCCCAGACTCCCACTATCCTGCAGAAGTGGTAGGAAGCACCTTGGGTCGTGCCTCAGGAGAGGAGACAGATCCTCAGCTCCCTCACATATTCATAGGAGGCTGATCTTGCCTTACGATTTTGGCCTCACTGCTGGGGAACTGCTTGTTCTTTGATGCCAGTTGCTTTGGAAGTAGACCCATCAGAGGCTATCGTGCTTCCTGCTGGGCTGGGTCACTGATGGGAGAGCTGGGCTCTCTCCCATCTGTCTTGGTAAGAAGCTGTTTAGAGAAAGTGAGAAAGGAGTGGATGGAGGCTTCTGGAAGCTCTGCAACTTGACTGGGAGTTCCATTGGATACAGATCATCTCACCTCCCAGCACCCACACAGGGCCTGGAACACAAGTATGCATTGAATGCATGAATGATGGATGGATAGATGACTGGGTGGGTGGATGATGATGGATGAATGATGATGGATGGGTGGATGGATGGGTGAATGGGTGGATGAGTGAGTGGATGGCTGGATGGATAGATAGATAGATAGATAGATAGATAGATAGATAGATGTGATGGATGGATGGATGGATGGATGGATGGATGGATGGTTGGCTGGCTTAATAGACAGGTAAATAGATGGATGACGAGGTGGATGGATGGATGGATAGATAGATAGATAGATAGATAGATAGATAGATAGATAGATAAATAGATAGATAGATAGATATAGGTGATGGATGGATGGATGGATGGATGGATGGATGGATGGATGGTTGGTTTCATAGATAGGTAAATAGATAGGTGGATGATGAGGTGGATGGATGGATGAATGGTGGATGAATGATCTAGTAGTTATATCCAAGAGGTTATGGGAAGGTTGGGGTACATGCATGAAAATGATCTGCTCTAAACGGCCTGGAATAGGGGTGGGAATCTCTTTTACTCCCTCTCCCCTCAGGATTACCGCATCCAGACCTCTCACTTTGAGCCAACAAAAGCCTTAGGATCTGATAGGACTGACTGGGCTGACTATTTATCAGTTGTGTGGCATTGGACCAATCACTTCATTCACCTTAACCTATCTCCATTACTGTACCTTATCTTTTACTGATAAATGGAAAAGTAATAGCTGATCCACCCAGTGCCCAGGGTCATTACAGAAATAAAATGGGAGGAAGCCTTCTGTAATCTCACCAGGCTGGAGTGTCACTACAAATGAGAGAGAAAACAGCTTCCAGCGCACCTGAGAAAGTATCCAGTGAAATAAAAGTGCGAAGCTGCTGCCGGGCCACATCCAGGTCTCCGCACCCGTGTTTCCAGGGCGTCGCGATTTCAGGTCCCTTAGGCAACTCCAGCCCCCGTCCTGAGATACCGCTTCTCCCAGTCCCTCACTCCATCATGCAGTCCTCAGGCCTGAACCCCACCCCACCCTCCAGCCCACCCCAGATACGAACTCCAAACACATTTCAAAGAGAGGCAGCCGCAAGTCTACTATGCGTGTTGGCGACGAGGGGACTGAACCAATGGCATAAAGTTCTTTCCGTTGTGGCGTAAGAAGGGCCCAACAAAAGAGGTGTTCTGAGCCACATAGAGCACTACTGCAATTGATGCTGTTGTCCACCCCCCCCCCGATATACACAAGCACCCACATACACAGACGCCCCATCCCACACAGAAGCGTCCTGGCCACAATAAACCTCCAGCACATTCGCCCCCAACACCCATCACTTAAACCACACCTGCCTCAACATATACACATTCTATATGCACACATGCACAAACACACTCACACTCACTTGCACACACGCATCCAGGGACCGAAAGGCTCCATGAGACCCCTCCCGGAGGCGAGCCCCACACCCATGCCCTTGCCCATGCTGCTCCCTCCCCTCCAGAAAGAGGGACCTCCGGCTCATGCCAGTCCCCACCTCCACGTGGCCCTGCAAATGATGGAAGCCTGCATGCCTCTGCTTCTCCTGTCCTGGCCCTCCCCTGGGCCCAGTCACTCCCTCCTCTGTGCTGCCTCCTCCCTGCTCCGGGTGACAGGTTCCCTGCCCTGGGCCCTGATCTGGTTCCTCTCCTTCACTGAGAGCCTCTGCAGGACTGAGTTGAGTTTCAGGACGTTTTATACCTCAGGGCCCGGGACAGAGCTCAATGTAGATAAATCAATACATCCTTAGAGAAGGAGTACATAACTGGCAAATCTTCAGTACGTGAGTCTTTTCTGCTCAACCCCATTGTAACCTCACAAGGATGATGGCTATAATTTCAATGGCAGAGCCGGAATCAGAGGTCACCCCCTCCAGGAAGCCCTCCTAATCACTTAAGTCCTTCGCAGGTCCTCTCACTTCCAGATAGAGATCCCCTATGCCTAGACCTGCCATCTTAGGACCCTTTCCCCTCTGAGCATGGTCTCCCCACACACCCCAGCATCTCTGTGGGGCAGAGGAGGGGCTTTGTTGCCACAGAGATCTGGGCTCGAACTCGGGTTCCATGACTTCTTAGCCGTGGGTCTGTAGTATAGGTCAGTTAATTAACTTCTCTAGTCTTAGTCCCCTCGGCTGTGAGATGAAAAGAATAACACCCACCTTGCAGGGCCGTAGAGCTCTAAACGAGGTCACGCTAGTCACTCGCACCTTCCAGAAGGTACCGGATAATGGAGGGAATGCTATCGCTCTTCTCGATAATTATTATTCCTGCCACCCGCCAGATGGAAAGACGGTAGCAGCCAGGTCCCCTGCCACAGTGCTGGGTGCACGGTGGATACCCACTGAGCAAATTTTTGAATAGAACCTGTGGCAAAGCTGGTTTGCAAAGTCTGGAGGCCAGCTGACCTCCCCCATCAGACTCTCTGACCTCGAGCAGGGTCTGGGTCTCTGGGGTGAGCCTCCAGGAGCTAGGGAAAGGAAGAAGAAACCAGCCTTCCAAAGACTCGTAAGGTCCGTATTGATCTCGTGGGGGCAGGGCAGGCCTCGAAGGAGGCCAAGGCCTGGGCTGCGTGCCCTCAATGTACCCTCTCCAATGGGCTGTGATGAGCCTCCCCCCACCCAGCCCTGGGAGCTTTAGCGGGGATTAGTGGGTGTTCTTACTATGCATGGCAAGAGACCCTGAGCCACTGGGCTGTGCTTGTCAATTTGAAATCAGGCTGTGATAGAGCTAGGCCATCAATGGGAGTTTGCATATTCATGCAGCAGAGCCCTGAGATTTAGTCATGGCTCCAGGCCCAGTTATGCAGGGGCTTATTAGCCTGGGAGTCAACAAGGGAGCCCCACCAGGATCTGCACAGGATCGTTGCAGACACAACCAGCATGTGGGGACCAGGCCAGGCACTGCCTACCACGTGCCTCACCCTCTCTGGGAGGCCGAGACATAAACAGAGCGAGAGGCACTGGCTTGAATTCCGGCTTTGATATGACAACGGTTGAAAATGGCCTCTCGTCTCCTCATCTGTGAAATGGGTGCGACTGCGTTTACCTCACAGGCTTCCTGGGGGGATCGCAGCCATGCTTGGGAGATGCCGTTGGTGACCCCTAAGCCACTGACATGCTCATAGATACTGGCTGTTGACACGGACATCCTGCCTCTTCTCCTTCCAAGCAGCCTTGGAGCAGCCTGGGTTCGATGCTTCCTGACTTGTGTCAGCTCAGGACAGAAGGGAGCAGCCCTTAACGACACCTACCATCCCCAGGGCTCAAGCACTTACTCTGTGCCTCCTCCTACGTCCTGACATCTCATTAAATACTCCCAGCCATCCATGTGGTGGGAAGACTGGGCTCATTTTACAGATGGGGAAAGTGAGGCGTAGCCAGTTAAACATCGGCCGAAGTATAGCAGAGCCAGCTTATGGTGACGGTGAGTTTGAGTCCAAGTTTACAGACTCCTGTGGAGCTCCACTGGGTATCAGTAGCTTAGGAAAGTGGCAGGTGGCATAGGCGGAAAGTGACTTTTTCAAAACAAGTGTTTGAATGCAGATTATGACTTCCCATTACACATCCATTGACTCGTTCATTCCCCCATTAGCCTTATAAAATAGACAGCATTTTGTGGAAGAGGAAACCATAGCTCAGAGAGGTTGTATGACAAGCCTCAGATTATCAGTGGGCCCGCACGAAAGACAGGGCTTTGGATTATAAATTGCAGAGCCTAAGACCTAAGCTTCACATTTGGGGCACTACCCTGCTGTGTGATCTTGGGCAAATCCCTGGCCCTCTCTGTGCCTCGACCCTCTCCAGAGTTGTTGTGAGAACTTTTGAGCTATTTAACTTGCTGAGCCTCACTTTCTTCCTTGTCTAGATTAGGCAAGATAACACAGATAAAGGGTTCAGCTCAATAAAAAAAAAAAAAATGGTTAAAACCACATTGTGTTTCTTTCCACTCTGCATCCATGACCTGGTTGCTTTCAAAGGGTTGAGCTATTTTCGTGCTCGCAGTTGCTGCCCACTGCTCTGTCTGGTTCCAGAGCACACGTCAGATGCCCAGTGTGGCCTGGCATCCCTTTGCCAGGGTCAGTCTCTTCAGCTGGCCTGGAGTCACCAGGCATCAGAGGAGAAGGCCCCACCCATCCCGCCTTTGTCCCCCAGCCCCCGGTACAGGGACTAAGGGAGAGGCAGCAGCACCCAGCAGAGGAGAAGGCCATTCTCCAGACCTCAGGCCTGGGGACCTGGGGACACAGCTGAGTAGCCAAACGGAAGCCCAGGTCCTGTTTTGCACTCACGAAACCGCCCTCAAAAAACTGCGAAACTCTGCATCTACCTGGAAGAAAAGACCTCTTAACTAATTCCCACAAAGACCCACAGGGGCAAGCAGACACACACCATTAAAAAGCACAGCTCTGCCGATCAGCTGCCCAAGAGTCAAAACCAAGAGCAGTATTCTGTCTAGGAAATCCTCCGGCACCATCAGGGCCCCAGACTCCAGTCACCCTGCCTCCACGAACCTTCTCCCCTCCTCGGATATGCTGCATCTTTAACAAGGTTCCAGTGTTGGAAGGAACACAGGCAGCAGACAAGGACCGTCCTAACTGGAGCCCAGGAATCCCCGAGCTTGAGGTGTCCGGCGTCTTCTCAGTCTCCTCCCGCCCCCGTCACCCATCGCACACGGCCACGAGTTCCCTCCCTTGTCCCTGAGCCAGCAGGAGCCAACCAGGGCTGGCTGGAGTTTATCTCTTTCCTCCATTCACCCAGTCCCAAGGGAGGGGCTGCTGGATGGGGATGATACACCAGGAGGCAGACGGTAAGAACAGGAGGGGAAGAGCTTGAATAATCTACAGACTGGATAAAGGCACTGGTTACATTGCTTTGAAAATAAGGTGGGGGGCGCCTGGGTGGCTCAGTCGGTTGGGCGTCCGACTTCGGCTCAGGTCACGATCTCACTGTCCGTGGGTTCGAGCCCCGCGTCGGGCTCTGTGCTGACCGCTCAGAGCCTGGAGCCTGTTTCAGATTCTGTGTCTCCCTCTCTCTCTGACCCTCCCCCGTTCATGCTCTGTCTCTCTCTGTCTCAAAAAAAAAAAAAAAAAAAAGTTAAAAAAAAATTTAAAAAAAAAAGAAAAGAAGGTGGGATTTTCCCACGCGAGGGTAGAACCCTGTATCAAAGTGGATGAGCAACTCTGTGAGCAGAGGCTGTTCCTCTGCCAGGAAAGGAATGTTTGGAGGATTTGTTTCCACGAGTTGAGTGCATTGTCTGTGGGACCATGAGGCATACCTTGGACAAAAGAGAAATGAGGCACGATGTGCCCCTGAGAGTTGCTCGGGAGTGATCGGTAAGGGAGAGAGCAGGTGCAGAACAGTGTTCAGAGAGTTTTATATTCTTCATGAGCAAAACCACACATAGGTGCGTTTGCGAAGTCCGGAAGAATACGAACCGAGCCGTCAGCAGGAATTACCTCTGGCGAAGGAGGCTGTATAATACAGGAGAGGGCGAGTTCTTAATTTCCGTCTTATATTTCTCTATACCGTTTACATTCTTCGCCAATGCCTCTTGTGTCAACAATTTTTCAAACTAGTGTTTCTCATGTGAAGAAAATAGAAGAATCCTGACAGTGGTGGGTGGCTCAGTCTGTTGAGTGTCTGACTTCGACTCAGGTCATGATCTCGCGGTTTGTGGGTTCAAGCCCCGTGTCCGGCTCTGTGCTGACAGCTCAGAGCCTGGAGCCTGCTTCGGATTCTGTGTCTCCCTCTCTCTCTGCCTCCTCCCCCCAGCTCATACTTACTCTCTCTCTCTCTCTCTCTCTCAAATAAATAAATAAATGTAAAAAAAAAAAAAAGAATCCTGACAGAAAAAGCACCAATGGAGGGACCCCACTAGAAGTAAGGCTACTGCCCAAACAGTCCCAGACATTTGACAGACCTCCCGGAGGCTCTGGGGAGGGAACTTAAATCAGCCCAGAAGCCACAGTGTGTCAGTGGTCATAAATTCATGACAACTGGAAGGTTCTGCTGATTTCTAGAGCTGTAACCATGGCTTTGAACGTTGCAGTCAGTGCTTCTTTGTATACAGTCCTCCCCATTCATCCAAACCTTACAAACTCAGGGCCGCTGAGTGGATGCAGGTGGGGACAACAGCAGTATTCACCTTGCTGGGAAAATCCCCTTGATCCCACTAGGAAGTCAGACACCTGAGTGGAAGTCTTTTCCAAAATCAACCCTCTCAGCATCCTCCAGGATTCCCCCGTGCATGCATGCATCCATCTATCCATTGATCACATAAATTTTTATTGGGCATCTACTGTGTACCAAGCACAACTCTAAGTACTGGGCGAAGAGGGGAGGTTCAGTGGTGACCCAGACAGAGGTTAGGTCTACCATAGTGAAGCCTGCAGTCCGTGGGGAAGACAGACAACCAAACCGTGGTATGGGCAGCACCGTGGCAGCGAAGGTCACGGTTTTGTGGACCCTCAGGGAAGGGGCAAAGAGGAGACCCTCGGGCACAGGGGGAGGCTGGGGGCCAGTGGAAGACCTGCCAGTTGAGCCCTGGAGGGGTAGAAGCCAACCCAGAGGGAATAGCATGAGTGGTGTATGGAACAGCAAGAAGGAGGAGAATGAAAAGTTCTGGAAACTAGCTGATTGCCGTATCAGGGGAGAGCAGACACATAGGGAGCCTCCACAGAAAGGCTCTGATGCAGCTTTACCTTCAGAGTGTTTGATGGGGAGGCTTGTTTGTATCAACGCACCCTGAGTATGGTTGGTCTTTAAGATCTCACCCCCCCTGCCCCGCCCATATCCCCCCAAAAATCTGGGGTCTGGGGTCAAACGGATCTCAGCAGCAGTCCTGGCCTTCACCTTGGGCAAGTCTCAAAAACCTCTCTGAGCCTGAGTTCCCCATCTGTAAAGTGGGGCTGGTAACAACATTTACTTCCCAGAGACATTTTGAGGAAACAGTTGTGCCCTAGCACCAATTCCTGGCACATCATAAGGTCTTAATAAATAAAAACTGTAGTTCTGCCTGGATTGGCCGTGATTTGGTGATTGTCAAAGCTCAGTGAAAGGCACACGAGAGCTCATTGTACTATTCCATTTTCTTATGAGTATTTCTGACATTATTATGGTAAAATTTGTTTTTAAAAACGACTGCTCGTATTATTTACTGCAATCGCTGCTATGATTCATGCTCCTCTGGGGAGCGTTCTCCTTCATTGAAGGGAATCAGAACATGGCAATAACAGGAGACCAAAACCTTCCTCTGAAATTCTTCATTTCCACCTGCCAAGTTCATTCTCCCCGACAGTCAGAGGGGCCCTGAGAGAGACCCCGCAACCCCTGGCCCATCCTGATTCCATGAGTTTGCTCCCATGCCAACATCAGAGCTTCAAAATCAGGTATAAAAAGGAACTATGGAAACTCGAATTTTATTTACTTTTAATCTAAAAAGAAAAATCAAGCATTACTAATACTTCAAATATGGATTGAAGCTGTGCACGCAGGGAATTAAGGTGCACAGCCTTACCCGTGACACATAAAAGAACATATTCTCTTGCCTAAGGTTCTGGAAAAAACAGCGAATCGAAGAAAACATATGGATTAACCCTTGTTTCTTTTCGTTCCAGTGAGAGGAGAACTTTCTCCAGCTTGGTTAGCCCGCTGAAAGAAAGTTACTGACTTCAATGGGTAGATCCGTTGATGAATACGAATACACAAAGATAGACTTCTTTTTTAAGTATGGATTGACAGTAATACACATAAATTATTCACAAGTCAAATACATAGATTGGGTGTGAGTGCTCAAAAAAATGTTTGTCCAATAGGACTCATGATCAGTGAAGTTTGGGGCAGCTGGTCTCCATAACATGGCCCTCCACGGCGTCGTTACATCTCCGTGCAGAGGGGGAACTGGATGCTTTGTCTTGGGCGCCCAAGACCACCTGCTCACATAGATAGGAGGAAAGTGTAGCAGACAGCGTAACTTCTCTCCAAATTTCCAGGGCCAGGTGCTTATCTCCCGCACTTCGGACAGTCCTGAAATAATTAGTCACATAGATGTAAACTGGGAATCAAGAAAGGGGCCTCTTGCCAACCAGGGACAGCCACGGTCACTGCAGCACAGTCCTCTGCACCTGCAAGATGCACCCCCCCACCCCCGGCCACCACCAACAACAACAAAAGGGAGAAGGGAAAGCTGTTATACGAGAAGGTGATCAATAGACCCTAAGGAGAAGGGTGGGGGGAGGTTGCTGATGGAGACACGTAGATCCAAATAGAGCATTTGGAGTATGGAACCTAAGCGTCCTCCTGGACCATCAACACTGACCCCAAGGACAGAATGTCCATGCCATCCTCAGGAGTGGGAGCCTCTGTCTGGAGTGCTCTCTGCGGGGAGCCTGGGCCAAAGGAGCAGGGCTGGCTCCTCTGGTCTGACCCTTTGAGGGGGTGCTGAGACTCCCTACATCGGGGGATGTTAGAAAGGGTAGGAAGGGCATCTCACGCATGCGATCTCTTCCCAAAGGCCTGTGAACTCTGGGTGGTAAATGTGCTTGGTCTGTGCCATCAGGCAGAGGCTCAGCCTGGAGGTCAAGTCCTGGTGCAGCCTTTCAGCTTTGTGAACTTGGGCAAACGACTGGAACTCTGGGAGCCCTCATCTCCCCACCTCCCAAAGGGACAGGACAAAAACTTTCCTACTTCCTGGTAGATGCCAGTATCATAATCCCAAGGACGAGAAGGGTAGGTGTCTGGGGCAAATGGTTTCTGGCATATTCCAGGTGCACCCCACGACTGATGGCACGCAAAGGCGGCAGTGGTGACAGGCCTGGTGTCCCCATCCCTCCCTGCCTCCTTCTCGGGGCATCCTCCAGAGATTATAGCATCATGGACTTCAATGAGTCCTGAGGGACCTGCCCGGGACTTGGAGGATGTGCAGACACAGAAAGAGGTTGTCCTGAGCTGGTGAGCTCCTGCCTCCAGTCTGCCACCTCATCGATCTGTCATCCTCTTAGCAGCTGACACCTTCAGCAGCACCTCCCAGCTGCCTGGGCATTAGAATTGCAAGAAACCCAGCTGCGCTGGGGAATACAGATGAATCTCAGATTCAAATTCGTCTAAGTATTGTGAACAGCCAGACCCGGGCAAGGCGTTTCTACTGCCCTTCTACCAAAGGGGAGTGGTGGGGGTTTTGTTAGAAGTACAAATTGCTTCTTAATGCGGAGGATAAAGCTGGGCTCGGGCACCTCCTTAGAAATTCCTCCTGCTCCCAGGAAAGCCACCGCTGCATGTCAATTTTAATTTTTGAAATTTAAACCGAGGGCTTTGTGCCTAAGCTCCATTTCATCGGAAGAAGGGGAGGAATAAGTCAAAAAGGATTAAGGGCCCACAGGGGATTGCAGATCCATAGCAATTAGACTTCATTTGGGTCTCAGACATTTGGTTTTAATCGCATTTCTGGATGATACCATCGACAAAATATCAGAAATTGATACGGATGCAACTGCACATGGGCCCCGACTCTGCCCTCCCCTGTTGCTGGCTCAGCTGGGTTTGGGCTCCACAATTGGGGGTGGGGGGGTGGGGGGTAGAGCAGGGTGGGGTGAGGAACTGGGGTTCCTTCTGGGTCTGGAACTAGGGAGATGGTGGTGTGTGTGTGTGTGTGTGTGTGTGTGTGTGTGTATTTGTTTTCCCCAGCTCTCTTCGAGTACTTTATCCCTGGCCTCAAAGCAGATGCAATCATCACTAATATTCAAGAGAATGCCAATAAAACATTGTTCAAATAAAACAAGAGCTTAAAGAGGAATAGTGAAAGTGACGGGACTCAAGGCAGGGGTGTCATTGTCTTTCAGATGGGACTCACAGCTTTCAGCTCTCTCCAAGAACTAAAGTCAAGCACAATGTGATTTGGGAGCCATGAGACACCGTCACATACCACATTGACGTGGACCTGTGACTACGCGTGTGTGTGCGTGTGTCACCTGGATCAGCGATGACAAACACATCATATCCACATGAGGGGCGTGTGTGCACGCGCACGTATTTCCAGTTTTCCCCGGGGGCACGCACTCTGGGGTCGCCTCTGCACACACACTCACATTTCCCTTCAAACCGCTGATCCCGATACGCTCAGTAAGACCTGACAGGTTGCTAGCTGGTTATTTTGTAGACAACTGACTGTTTAGTGGAACTCAGGGCCTTAAAAACAAAACAAAAACGGAAAAAGGAAAAAAAAAAAATCAAAACCATGCGGGGTGTTTTCCTAAACTCGTGAGTACAGAATAGTTCCAGGAAGTAGAGAGGGGAGACCAAACAAATACATTCGGGTTCAGAACAGGCGTCTCACCCCACCGTGCAAACGGAAGGGAAGCCCCCCAGAAAAAGGGTGTCCCTCCCCGATCGATCGTGTCTGTCTCACCACACGGTTCTGCGTCAGTTCAGGGAACTGATGGTCCACAGAACTGCCTCTGTTTACCAGCTCTTTTGAGAGATGTGGACCTAGCCGGTGTGTGAGTAAATGGACTTGTGCTGAGTATAGTATGCGCCTGAGTGGGTGTATTTCTGCCGGGGGGACTTCTGTGCTTCCTTTTGGGGCAAACATCTCAAAGATCACCTGCTGACAAGTGCCTCGTTCCTGGCTCCCCCTCAAAGAGGTGCCTTCTCTTCCCCTTCCTCCTCCAGAAACGCTTGCCCCTTGACCTCCTCCCACAAGGCTATCCTCTCCTACAGCCTCTAACTACCCACCCCCCTCCTCTGGCCTCTTCCAGTTAAAGGCTGCCGTCCAGGGGAGGACATCTCCAAAAGGAGGGAAGCTGCTGCCCTACTCGCCACATCTTTTCACCCACCGAAGGTGGCAGGGCCAAGGCAGCGGCTGGCAAGCAGGACACAGATGAGGCTATGCAGGGCCCAGTTAAGGTCCTAATGTCAAGGTGGATGTCTGGAGGCCGGGTCCTGGGGCCGCGCGGAGAAAGAGTCAGAGCCCATGGTCTAAAAACATAATTTAATGCATCAAGGTGGGTCTGACCCGGGAGTGCGGTGGAGAGGTGAATTTTCCGTTTGCTGGGATTCTGCTGCGGGTGGTTTTGGCTGATGGACAGGGAAATTTGCACAGGTATTTTGGGGTCACGAAGAAGGATGCCCCAGGGAGCTCCTGCTCACTTTGGCCTACCTCGATGGCCAGGGCTGGGAGCCCTCCGTCTCAGGGCACTCGGAGAGGGAGGAGGGCTGGAAGGGCAGGCCTCCCGCCGGGCCTGTCCAGTCCAATCAGGTTTGCAAAGTCTGCACTGAGCTGCCTCCACCTCCAGGGATTCAGGTTCCTGCTCACCTCACCACTAGGGCATCCCCTTCTCCCTCCCCAGGTTGGGGACAGGGACCGGGAGGACAGCCCAGAGCTGAGCGAGCTTGGTGAGTTGCAGACACACTGAGGTCTGGAGGGGGGCAGGGAGGACAGCAGGGATGTGTCTTTTCCATAGATATCAGGAAGAGTTATGAAGCGAGAGTGGTCCTCTCCAGCCAGGGAACAGCTCTCCGCCACGGGCCCAGGGCTGCCCGAAGCCACTCCACCTCGCGCTGCCTGCGCTCCTAATCCGGGTACAGAAGAAAGCCGGAGAACGTGCTGTATTTGTTGTTATTGCCTCCGTGCGCCTTGCCGCCGTCCAGCTTCACGTACACCTCGTCCCCTGAATCGAGGTGCAGCACCACGCTGTTACTGGCGTAGTCGTAGTTCTGGTCGGCGTCCTGAGCGATGGCGCTGGCCCGGACCTGGGGGCGAGCCGCCAGAACAGGTGGGCCAGGGCACCTCTGTCTGGGTCTTACCCAACCCCCACACGGCGCCCCTCAACCCCGCCGGCCTCTGTCCCAGGCTCCAGGGTTCACACTCCCACCCAGGCTTCTCTCTCTCTCTCTCTCTCTCTCTCTCTCTCTCTCTCTCTCCAACTTGGCCAACTCCTTTCCGGTCCCCTCCTCTCTCGGCAGCCGGCAAGTCAAGTTCAGGAAGGAGGAAGAGAGGAGGCTTCATAAACCCTGACCCAGCGGGGAAGGGGCAGAACCAGGGGACAAGGGCCAAGAAGAAAGAAGGCTGTAGGGCAAAGGGCGACGGGGGCGCCAAGGGAGAGCTAAAGGAAAAAGGGAGGGCTAAAGGAGTCCGAGGAGCCCGCCGGACTGCCAGCGGGTACGCGAGCAGCTGGAAAGCGCACTTGGGGTGGCGGGGTCTCTGGGCGCTCCGGGCACAGCCTCCCGCGCCACCCTCGGACAAACGCGACCAGGGAGCGTTGGGAAGCGGGAGGCTGAGGCGCGCTCCCTCCCCGGGGTCGCTTGGGCGTTCGCGAGTGGGGAGAACGGAGTCTGGTTTCCCAGGCGGTTTGGAGCGCGGGGTGGGGACGAGAGTCTGCGGGGGTTTGCGGGGGCCGGCAGGCGGTGAAGGGTTACTGACCTGCCCGTTCTTGCAGAGGTCCGCCCACATGCTGGTGCCGTCGCCGCCGCGCATGAGGATGTGGTAGGTGAAGAAGTAGATGCCGCGCACCTGGCAGCTGAACTTGCCGGTAGTGGGGTCGTAGTGATTGCCGAGATTGGTGACCACGTCGTCAAACTTGAGCACCTCGTAGCCTTCGTGGGGGCTCTTGAGACCCACGTAGAAAGCGATCTTGGGACCGCTGAAGGCGGCGCTCAGCGCGCCGGTCACCTCGCCCTCAGAGTCGCCACCGCCCCCGGTTCCGCCACCGACCACCCCGACACCGCCTGCCGTGCCTGCCGTCAGCTGCAGCCCGGGCAGCCCGGGCCGCCCCGAGTCGCCCTTCTCCCCTGGGGGACCCCTGGGTCCCGGAGGGCCCGGCTCTCCAGGGGGCCCCCGCGGCCCGGGCTTGCCGGGTCGCCCCGGGTCGCCCTTGGGTCCCTGGATGAAAGGGGGAGGGGGGTTGGCGCTCAGGTCTTGCATGACTTCCAGGGCGGCAGTGCTGGGTCCGGGCGGCGGCGCCTTGGCTCCCGCGGGCCCCGCGCCGGGTGCGGCGCTGTACGGGTCGCAGATCATGCGGCAGGTGCCCATCATCTCGTAGTGCGCCGCGCCGGGGGGCGCCGCCTGCAGCAGCAACGGCACGGCGATGAGCAGCCCCAGAGCCATGGCCAGGAGCACGCCGACGGCCGCCAGGCAGGCGCGCCGCCGCCGCTGCCACAGCCGGGAGGCGACCGCCACCAGCTCCTCCTTGCCGCCCGGGGAGGTAATGGTGGGGCGGCGCGGGCGGCCCCGCTCCCCGCGCTCAGGGGCCGACTCCGCGAGTCCGGGCCGCGTCCCCGACGTGGCGACCCCCTGCTCCGGGCGCCCGACCACTTCTAGCGAGAGGCGCCTCGGCCCCGGTGCCGGTGCCCACCGCGCTGGGGCTGCTCGGGGAAGCCGCGGACCCCGGCGCGCATGGCGGGGGGCGCCCAGGCTGAGCCCGGCGCCCCACGGGTCCGGCCGGCGGCGGCTGGGGAGCGACGGGTGCGGATGCGGCGTCCCGCGCGGGCTCGGCGGCGCTGCCTGGTGCCCGGCTCGGCGGGGCTCGGCGGGGCTCGGCGGGGTGCGGCGCGCAATGAGGGCGCCCCGGCTCCGCGGCGCGCTCTGCTCTGCTCTCCCGCTGCTCGCTGGCTCCCGCGCGGAGGGGGGACCCAGCTACCCTGACGTAAGGAGTCCGGGGCTGAGCGGCGGAGGCGGCGAGGCAGCGCGCGCTGCCATCACTCGGGAGACGGCGCCCTCATGTCATCAGCCCTCGGTCCTCCTCCTATCCCGCGGCGTCCTCGGCAGAGGCGGCAAAGGCGCGGTCTCTCCTGCGGCGCCCGGGAGCCACAAGTGGGCGCAGCGGGCGCTGCCCGGCCCCCGCGCCTCAGACACACCCACCCGCGGCGGCCCGCACGCGCCTCCCACCCACCGCACACCAACGCCCACGCGCGCACTCACGGGCGCACCGCAACGCCTCACCGCCTCGAAGTATCCCGGAACCCCGCAGGGGTTCCTTGGTGGGTCACCTAATCCACCCCCCTGCCAGCAAGCAGGGCCCGGCTTCCAACCACCGAGTCCAGGGGCAGCTCAGTCCCGTGAGGCCCTGGAACGAAGGACTTTCCAAAAGCCCTCCTGACTTACCTTCTTCAGAATGAAATCAATCTTGCTTCTGGAAGGTCTTTCACGCCCCTGGCCGGAGGACTCCAAAAGACCACCCCACCAACTCTTTGAATGACTCTTTGAAAAGCCCAAAAGCCCCAACACGAGTCTTTATTAGCCCTCGGCCCCTTTCTTCCACCAAGAAAATCACAGGCCGGGCCGTATCCTCTGCCTAAAGATCATTTAAATGCAAATCGCCCCGCATTTGGCGGTAGCCTTGGCACAGCCAACTCCCACTCCCAGGCAGATCCACAGACAGGTTCCTTTGAACACCCGCAGCTCCCTCCTACTGAGGTGGGTTTAGTTATATATTTACCAAAAAAAAAAAAAAAAAAAAAAAAGTCCAAAGCCAATCGGAGACAAAGTTTTGAATAAGAAGTGACACCAGATTGAGAGAAGAATTCCCCATCTCTGGTGCAGCATGTGAGGAGAAAGGGAGGATGAGAAGTACTCCTGGGTACAGGAAGACCTCCAGCTCAGAACTCAAAAGCCCTGGTCCCCTGGTTCTGTTCTCCTCCCGAGCAGCCGTGCGACTTTGAACATTCGCTTCTCTGAGACCATTTTCCTAAAAGGCCAGCACCTGCTGCAGCCCTCCCTGACATGGGAATGCCTCGGGCTGGGCCTGCGAAGAAAGTCCAAGTGCTGGTGCCAAGTGCTTGGCAACCCGTCAGTATCCCTGGAACGACCGTGCGCCCTCCTGAGGCTATGGCTTCGAGAGGAACATTCATCTATCAGGTACCGTGTTCTTGTGGGTTACTTAAAAATCCATTTTGTTTCTCTGGTCACTCTGGGTCATTTCCCCGCCCCAGCCCACGTTGCTGCAGCCTCTTTCTTTGTGGGTGGATTTCCCTGGGCGTCACGTAGGATCTGTCACCTGGTCCATATAGGCCTTTAATGCATATTTGTGGAAAAGACGACTGAATGTAGGCTGGAGCAGACTTTTTACCCAGGAGAGAAAGGAGAATAGAAGCCCATTTGCTGGGCACCCACTTTGGTGCATCAGGTGCTTTCCATGTATGTGCTCCTTCATTTTCTCCTCCCAGCATCCCTACGGATTAGCAGTTACTCTCCCGTTATACAGATGAGAACGCAAAGGCTTTGAAAATGTAAGGTGCTACCCAGTGTCCCCCATCCACACGACAGAGCTCAGGGCCTCCTCGTTCCCTGACCAGAGGCTCTGAGAACCTGGCAGTGAACTCTGTTGACAGCTAGCTCCTGGCCACTCTTCATTGGCTTGCTGAGTTTTGAGAGCCTTCCATCCCCTCCCTAGGGCCACCCCTAAAACGAGTGAGCCACAGTGATTCCAGGAGCCACACCGCCCAGTTCCAACCCTGGGTCTACAACTTTGTATCTGTGTGACTTTGGGCAATTGCTGCGCCCCTCTGAGCCTCAGTCTCCATGGGCGTAGAATGGGAATGCCAAAAAGCACCTGTTTCAGAGTTATTGAGAGATTAAATGGGTCGATTAATAGAAAGACCTGAGACTAGTAGCTGGCTCAGTAAAGGTTAGCTTTGTTATTAACTCTTGATAGCTTAGACCTCCATTGTCATCATTAAGACCCCTAAGATGAGGCATGTAGGTAGTAAGCAGAGTGGAGGGTAGATTTGTGATTTTAAAAGGAGAGAGGGGCTGCCTGGGTGGCTCCGTCCGTTAAGCGGCTGACTTCAGCTCAAGTCATAATCTTGCGGTTCGTGAGTTCGAGCCCTCCATCGGGCTCGCTGCTGTCAGCACAGAGTCTGCTTCAGATCCTCTGTCTCTCTCTCTCTCTCTCTCTCTCTCTCTCTCTGCCCCTCCCCCACTCACTGTCTCTCTCAAAAATAAATGAATAAACTTTTAAAAACTAAATAAATAGGAGCACCTGGGTGGCTCAGTCGGTTAAGCGTCCGACTTCAGCTCAGGTCACGATCTCGCGGTCCGTGAGTTTGAGCCCCGCGTCGGGCTCTGGGCTGACATCTCAGAGCCTGGAGCGTGCTTCTGATTCTGTGTCTCCCTCTCTCTCTCTGTCCCTCCCCCATTCATGCTCTGTCTCTCTGTCTCAAAAATAAATAAACGTTAAAAAAATTAAAGAAAAATAAAAACTAAATAAATAAAAGTAAAAAAGAAAGAGACCCAAGACCACCCACTTGCTCTACCCTTCCCCAGAGCAGAGAAGGCAGACCGGACCGTCCCTCCCACAGCCCCCTCAGACTGCCCTGCTCTGGCTGCCTGCCCTCTACCAAAACTGCCCAGTGTTTGCAGTCACCTGTTCCACCTGGACAAACATTTTCCAGGCAGACGCTGACTCGGTTTGAATTCCCCAGCCTTGCAGACCACCATCCCCGAATGCTCATGTTTCTGCCTCTGCAGAATCTGGGCAGGGAAGAAGCAAGGAGGGGTGAGTGTTTGAAACCCAGGCTCCCACCCTCGCAGACTCAGGCAAAGCAACGTTTCCTGGGGATCAGCATTCCTGGGAGCACCAATGGCCTTGCAGGGAGGAGGGCTTCTTCCCAAGACCAGCCCTCCACGAGGAGCAGGGACAGTGGCAGCTAGAACAGGTGGAGAGCAGGCAGCCTCCTGCCCCAGACCACATGAGTTATCAGGTGCTTCCCCTGCCCCCCTCCCATCCTCCCTCCCACCATGGCAGAGCCAGAGAGAGTGGCCTGCTGGAGCCATTTGACATCCCTCTTCATCGGCCTGGCTTCTGCTGTCCCTGAATGATTCTCATCATCGGTGACTGTCTTCTCATTAATATTAATTATGACCTTTCTTAGCATATTGCCTTCCACTTAGATCATGGTTTTACATTTTAAGGCCCAGTAGTGACTCAAATCTGCCCCAAATTGCCACTAGTAATCCAGCCTGCATTTCTTCCACCAACACCTCCACCTTCTCACAAAGCCCTTGTGGTCTGTGATATATAGTTTAACACTTGGTCACACATTGCCTTCTCTGGGACTCTAACGGCCCCCACCAGGAACGAGCCCCAGTTTTAATTCATCTGTACTCCAGTGTCCTCAGCCTGGAATGCCTGTCCCTGCTTCTCTCTCTGGACTCATCCCTAATTACTCTTCAAGCTCCAGCTAAGTGTCACCTCCTTGTCCGAAGCCCTCCCTGACCCCTCCCCAAGCAGAGTTGACGATTCCTGCCCATATACCCTTAAAGCACCTTGAATATACACACCCCTGCCATCGTATGTCATACGGCCAAATATTTGTTTACTTACTAACCTCCCCCACCAGGCCATGAGCTCCAGAAGGCCAGGAATCGTATCATTCCTTTGTTCCACAAATATTTATTCACCCCCACTATATGCCAGGCACTGTGCTACATGCCGAGTGCACGGTGGGGAATAGAACAGGTGTGGCCCCTTCCATTCTAGCTATCCTGCAAGTCCTCCCTGACTCCTTATGCTTCTTTCTACTTGTGCCACTTGGGTGTATATTATATAGCTGCTATCTGGCATGGCTGTTTGTTGGCATGCTTTCTTTGAATTAGATCTGTGCCCCCCAACCAGGCTGTAAGCTCTTTAGAGACATCATTTTGGTTTTTTTTTTTTGTTGTTTTTTTTTTTTTTTTAATATATGAAATTTCCTGTCAAATTGGTTTCCATACAACACCCAGTGCTCATCCCAAAAGGTGCCCTCCTCAATACCCATCACCCACCCTGCCCTCCCTCCCACCCCCCATCAACCCTCAGTTTGTTCTCAGTTTTTAACAGTCTCTTATGCTTTGGCTCTCTCCCACTCTAACCTCTTTTTTTTTTTTTTTCTCCTTCCCCTCCCCCATGGGTTTCTGTTATGTTTCTCAGGATCCACATAAGAGTGAAACCATATGGTATCTGTCTTTCTCTGTATGGCTTATTTCACTTAGCATCACACTCTCCAGTTCCATCCACGTTGCTACGAAAGGCCATATTTCATTTTTTCTCATTGCCACGTAGTATTCCATTGTGTATATAAACCACAGTTTCTTTATCCATTCATCAGTTGATGGACATTTAGGCTCTTTCCATAATTTGGCTATTGTTGAGAGTGCTGCTATAAACATTGGGGTACAAGTGCCCCTATGCATCAGTACTCCTGTATCCCTTGGATAAATTCGTAGCAGTGCTATTGTTGGGTCATAGGGTAGGTCTATTTTAGAGACATCATTTTGAATGCATTGACCAATCTCCTGTCTCCGTCCCCAGGCGGAAGGGCAGTATGAGATAAGGTCGGAGAGGTGGGCGTGGGCCCATTACATAAGGTCCTGGGGTCTGTGTTAAAAGGTGTGGATTTTGCCCCGAGTGTAGTTGAGACCCCTCGAAGGAGTTTAAGTAGGGAAGTGGCGGGATACCACCTACATTTTGCAAAGATCGGCCTGGCTGCTCCGTGGTGAATGGTGTGGGGGACGGAAAAGAAATAAGGAAACCAATTCGGGGGCTATTGTGTAATGCAGGCAAAAGGTAATGGTAGCTCGGTGGGGGATAGTCGCAGAGAAGTAGGTGGACTTTCCAGGCCATGGAATCCATGAGTCTTGCTCATGGATTCAAGATGGAAGTTAAGAGAGGAAGAGGAAGAGACATCAAGGTTTCAGAGCCCCCCCTCCCCCGCACTGTTGCCCAGGCCAACCCACCCTGAGCCATGACCTGCCGTGAGAATTAACTCTGGATGGTGTTAAGCTACTAAAATGTGGGGGTTATCTGTTACAGCAGTTGGCCTCACCTGACCGACACAGGACTTCGATAGGATCCTTCCCAGTCGAGAGGCCGGGGAAAACACTGGACCACAGTGGACTGACGATGCATGTCAGGTGAGGGAGTGGAGACAGTGTGCAGAGACAAGTCTTCGGCAGCTTGAGAGGGAAGGGGACAGAGAGCTGCGGTGGCAGCCCTAGGCTGCCGTTGGATCCGGAAAGTGAGGTTGACCATGGGCGTAACTGAGGCAGGTTTATTTGCTAATGAAAAGGATATAGTATGAAGGGGGAGATCAGCAATCCAGAGGGAGCTGGGATAACCCAGTGCCTGAATTTCTTGGTAACCGACTCACCACAGAAATACAATCGAAGTTTGATACCTTTAGCAATAATAACAATAGGTCATGTTTGATGAGCACCGACTACTGACCGCCAGGGCCTGTGCCAAGAGTTTTAGATACGTTCGTACTTTTATTTATTTATTCATTTACTTTTAATTTTTTTAAGCTTTATTTATTTTTGAGAGAGAGTGAGGGGGGGAGGAACAGAGAGAGAGGGGGACACAGAATCCGAAGCAGGCTCCCAGCTCTGAGCTGTCAGCACAGAGCCCGACGCGGGGCTCGAACCCACGAGCCGTGAGATCATGACCTGTGTCAAAGTTGGACGCTTAACTGACTGAGCCACCCAGGTGCCCCATACATTAGTTCTTTTAATGTTCTATGAGATGTATGCCTCTGCTTTACAGATGAAGAAATGGAGACAAATCTACATATTTAAAAATAAGAGTAAGAAAGGAGAGCAAGGAAGGAGCACTAACTTTACCAGCCAAGCAAGTTCCTGTTGCAAAAACCAAAATGGTCTTTGTTCCCTCCCTTTTTCCCTCTTCCCTCCCTTCCTCCCCCCTCCCTCTCTCCTCCTTCCCCCCTTCCGCCCTCTTTCTCTCCCCTCCTTCCCTCCCTTCTCGTCTTTCTTTCCTTCCTTTCTACCTTCCTTATGCACTCAATTATCTGCTCATTCATTCTCTCAGTAGGAATTGTATTGGGCACCTACCAAATGCAGAACACTGCTGTACAGGGGTGGGATGGGGTGGGGTGGGTAGGAGCAGGAGAGAGAGGATTCAAGGTGATGACCTTGCTAAAGAGCTTACATTCCAGTTGGAGGGACAAGACTAAAAACTAGAAAGCACTCAGGGGTGCCTGGGTGGCACTTGATCTCGGCTCAGGTCATGATCTCATGGTTTGTGAGTTCGAGCCCCACATCAGGCTCTGCGCTGCTGGCAGTGAGGAACCTGCTTGGGATTCTCCGTCTCCCTCTGTCTGCCCCTCCCCTGCGTGTGCGCTCTCTGTCTCGCTCTCTCTCTCTCAAAATAAATAAAATTTAAAAAATTAAAATAAATTTTAAAAATAAAAACCAGAAAGCACTCAGGCAGCTATGTAAGACATCTATTTAGGTAGTGTAGACAAGGGGTGTAAACAGGAAGAGGCTGCCAAAACCAAGTCACGTGGTGAGTGGCCGCAGCATTTAGGAAGCCTGTCCAAAGATAAAGAGACAAAGCGTAACCTTAAAGGACAGGCAAGATTTGAGCTGATGAGAGATCTGCTGGGGAAGGGAGATGGAACCTTCCAAGGGGTGTCTGGGGCACAGTAAGAGACTGGTCTCTGTGGAGCAAAGGAATCTGTGCAGGGCTGGTGGAGACAGTGGGGTGCATGTACCAGCTTTGCTATCAAGCCCCCAGCCCCCACAAATATTGGTTACCGTGCCTCCAGCTCCGTTTTCCTTATGTACCACTTTTGGACTTTCTGGAGATATCACCGTAGTCCTTGCCCTGTAAATCCAGCCCCCAGCGGCTCAGCCTCCCTCTGTGTTTAGTGAGTGATCGTTTTGAAAGAAAGATGCTGGGCAGTAGGCTTGGCATCCTGTGGGGAGACGGGTACCAATACCCAGTCCTTTCAAGCAGGAACAAGTGCCCCACAGTCGTGGGCCAGAGGGTGGGTGAGGCTGGGCACATAAGCTCCCAGTGTTCCAAGAGGCTGGGCCACCGTGACCCAAGAGCTCCTTCTCATTTCCAGCTGTAGCTCCTGAGATGCTCACAGCTGAAGGGGGTGGGGGAAGAGCCCTCTAGCCTCAGCCCCTGCAGATATCCAGACAGTCCTGCTCGGTGACCAATGAGGAAGCGCCTGCCAGGCCCATTAGCCTGGAAGCAGCAGCAACACGTTTGAGTCAACACGTTGAGAGGGTCAGCCAGCCCTGGACAGCCCTCGCCTGGCCCTCTCAGACACTATGACTAGGGACTTAATTATCTCTTCTCCAAAGAGCTCGCCCCGGCTGGGTCTTTACAGAGCTGTGGATCTGCAGCCGTCCCCGGTCTGCTTTATGCAGAGCCTAAGTTCCCCGCAATACCCCCAGCTGCCAAAGACAGCTGTCTCAGAAACCCGAGGTGATGGTGAGTCAAGCTGAGGCTCCCTCCACTGAGTCAGCCTCACTCCCACAAGGCACCAGCCAGCCCTCTAGCAGGCAGGGTGGTGCAATTTACTTGTTCCTCCGTGCAGCAAATATTTGTTGAGTGCCTACTATGCGCAAGATAAAGGGGAATCCCGCTGAAAGCAGAAACATTCTGCTCCTTGCTGGCTGAGTAAGCCTGTTCAGATTACCTTCCCTTCCTCCTCTTTCGCCTCCCTGAGAACATCCACCAACATGGACTTGCCTCACCGGAGCCACTTACGCTCCAGGGCTGGGGTGATACATGTGACAAGTGACAATCTCAGATGGCCCTTGTATTATCCTGCTTTCTCTGAGTCACTTTTCCCCTTTAGGAGGCTGTATGCTCTTCAAGCAAAGACCCTGCCATTTGGGCTCCTTGTCCCCACAGGACTCGCCCCGGGACTGAACATTCAACATGCATTTAGGATATGAAGCAGAATGAGACGAGAGAGCCCAGTGCTGGGTGTATTTTTCCCTGGGCAGCACAGCAAGCTGCCAATAGCTCCAGAGGCCACCAGAAGCTTCTTATTTGTTTGTTTGTTTGTTTGTTTTGTTTTGTTTTGTTTTTCCTTGCAGGCTTTGTGTTTCTCTCGTGCTGTTAATAAAGTTTCCATGTCGTGAAAACACATCTATTGATTACAGAGGGAAGCAGGCTTTTGAGCCAAAAGTTCATTGAGGCCATACGATTGCCCCTGGAGGGAGACTCGGCCCTTTTTCAGACAGATGTGGAATTTAGCGTTGGAGAAGGGCCACCTACCACTGCACCATCCATGGGTAGCTACTCCAAGCTAGGCACTGAGGACACTTCCTGGCCCCGAAGATACAGACAAGGCAGGGAACCCAGCACTGTGCCACAGCGCTCCTGGGACCTCGGCCATCTCTGTGCACTCTCGGAGCATGTGGATACGTCTCCTGGTTCCACCACCCTTCCTTTGGTGCTGTCTTCTGGGTTCCCGGTAAGCATTTCTTTTCTCTGGGACCCCATGTCCATTTGTGGAGACATGAGCAGAGGAAGGTATAGATGACAGTGAGTCCAGCTAAGACCCCATCTGTGCAGATCAAAAATATCCTGTGATTCTATCAAAACCCAGTCCCACTGGTGAGTGCCTGCTTCTTGAGCAGGACTCAAAGGCTCCCAGGGCTCACCTGGCAGGCCTGCCTCTGTCCGTGGTGCTAATGGCTGCGGCTGCCAGACTTCCTTTGGCAGGAAGGAATCGGGTTTCAGAAATCCAAGAATTAACTCATGTTCCCAGGCTTCAGTGTGAGACCACAGCTCTTTGTGGAAACATCGGATACTCCACATGTGCCCTCCCTCTCCCATCCTTACCCCTGCACAAGAGGCTTCCCCCGCTGGCTGGGGCAGAGGTTGGGTGGTTGAGAACTGTTCTTCCCTCTCTGCCTCCTGCCTTTCCTTCCTCTTGACCCCTTGCTCTGTGTTGTACCCACCCTGCCCCCCACACACAAACACATACACACACACACAGACACACACCATGAAACTCAGCTGTAATGAGGCAACCACGAACCCTCTCCAACAACTACTTTTCCTCCCAGTGAGGAGAGAGAGAAATCAAGCACAAGGCTAAAAGTGCGGCTGTAACACCACCAAATGGGCTTCCTTGAAACTCTAATGCTTTTTCTTTCCCTGCATTGTAGTGTGTGGAAGGAGCACACGGCCTTGGGAGATTCATTTAGGGAGGGTGCAGCTCTGTAAGCAGATGGCACCCAGCAGGCCTAATTGGAGATCATCAGGAACCAGAAAAGTCCTCCAGCCCCCAAACAAAGGGCCCAGCCTCCATTGGAGTCACTGTCAGGGACAAGACTGCGATTCCCAAAGGATTTTTCCACGCACTCATTCTTGAAAGAAAAACAAAATGTAATGCTAAGTAAAATTGGTTTGGAAAACTTTTGGTCAAAAAATGTGCCTGTGTGTGTTTGTTTTGCTGATGCATGTTCCAGAACCTTTACTAGGCCAATAGTCATTGTGCTATTTTTCTCTGACGTATTTGGCCAGATTTGATGTACTAACTGGAGCGTGCATTCTGGAACATTCTTGCTTGAGTTGCAATCTTGGCTCTGCCATTGACTAGCTGTCTTACTTTGAGCAATTTCCTGAATCTGTCTGTGCTACTGTCTCCTCTGTGAAATGGGGACAACAGCAGGGTCTACCTCTGAATGCTGCTTTGAATGGGAAATGAGCTAATACATTGAGAGCTCTTAGAATAGTGTCCAAAACAGAGCAAGCCCTACTCATGCCTGACATTACGCTTCGCAGGGGCACTAATATTTGTGTAACCCAATCTGGGAAATGCTGGGTTAAGGCATGGTCTCCAGAAGCTGCCACAGAAATGCCACACAGCCTTTGTACAGGCTGTCTCATTTTTTTCCTCGTGAAATGTTCTGACTACTTCAAACTCCTGATGAATTCCTTTTAGCCTTCAAAACCCAATTCAAAAGCCTCCTCCCAGGAGTAGCCTTCTGTGAATCTCTGAAGCAGAAGTTAGTCGCTCTAAAATCTTGGAGCAACATCTTGGCTTGTCATCGCCTTTGATTAGAGAATTTGCCACAGTCAATTGCCATAATTACTTTATATGCCTCCCTCCCCCAATATACTATGAACTCTTCGAGAGCAAGAGCCACAGTCTGTGTATGCCTAGGGCCCCAGTGCACAACAAAACACCTGCGACACCCACGGTGCTCATCATGGTCATAATTCATTAACTAACTCGTTGTGCGTGCCTGCACATGCCGGGGAAGGTGACGCATGAAGTCCTCCTCCATTCACTAGCCTGATGAGGTGAAAAGCATGAATGGCTCATGCCTCCTCCCTCCACTTGCCAGCTGTGTGACGTTGAGCAAGTCACTTCTCTTCCCTCAACCTGTTCCTCGCCTTCGGAAGTTAGCAACGCTCCTTACTTCTTGGGGTTTGAGGAAGGTTTGAAGATAAATGTCAGCCCTGCCCATCCCCCTCCCCTCCGCACGCGCGCGCACGCACACACACACACACACACACACACACATCTTGGGGGTTTCTGGGTGAAGAATAGAGAGGAAAAGGAAAGCAGGATCCAGGGATATGCAGGAGGAGGTGTGGCGAGGGGCAGGTATGGTAATGGTCCAATTTTAAATGCCCTGATAGCTTCCGCCTAAGCACACCTAACCTGACTGGTCTATTGACTCCATGCAAGATTCTGGAGCATGCACTGAGAAAAAGGAAGCTTGTGACTCACAAAAATGAAGGCAAGAATTCACAACAACGTGGCCGGACCGTCACTTATGCTAAGTGAAATCATTCAGACAAATGCCATATGAGCTCACTTATATGTGGAATCTAAAACACAAACATGAACCAACAAAAACAGAAACAGACTCAAATACAGAGAACAAACTGGTGGTGGCCAGAGGGGAGGTGGCAGGCGGGGATGGGCAAAACAGGTGAAGGGGATGAAGAGGCACAAACTTGCAGTTATGAAACAAGTAAGTCACAGGGATGAAAAGTACAGCCTAGGGAATATAGTCAATAATATTGTAATAATGTTGTGTGGTGACAGATGGCGACTACATTATCATGGCGAGCACTGCATAATGTATAGAACTGTCCAATCGCTATGCTGTGCACCTAATTTAATATAGCATTGTATGGCAATAGTACTTCAATTAAAAAAGAAGTGAGGGCAAGGAATTAACATCACCAAAGGAAGCCCTCCTCCCTCCCACTGTCCTCCCTCCTGCAAGTCTAGGCCCAATCAAGAGTCCACAGTCCCTTCTCTTGCCAGGCCTTGGATTTCCCCTCTGTCAAATGGGTGTGATCACTCAAGCCCTGTTGAATCTCCCTGGACAGATCCTGGGAGGCAGACCAGGAGCAGGGACATTCTCTCAGGGCCGTAACTCCTATCCCCTGGTCACTCAGCCAGTCCCCAAGTCACAGAATAGAGACACCTCCCCTGCTCTTCCTTCCTCCTCCTGCCAGTGAAAGCAAAAATGGAATCAGAGCTCGAGGCTGGGGTTCACTGGCCCCTGCCAGGAGAAGGGGGCTCCCCCCAGAAGGACCTACGGCTAGAAGACGGGCCGGTGAGGACAGCTCAGTCAAAACAGTGTTTCAAGTGGAGTTGGGCACGGTGGTCTCCTGAACACCAGCTGCCAACGATGGTCTCCAAGCTCTCAGCTCCCACTCAGCCCAACCCAGACCTTGCACCTTTCCTGTCCTCTAACACCCCAAATAATCCCGCTCAGTCCCTGTACCACACAACAGAGTCTGACAGTGAGCATAGCTACCTCCCTGAAGCCCTCGTCAAATGCAGATACTCTAGAGGGGAGTAACCTGTTGTGTCACTAACACTTTAGTCTGAATTAGTATGATAGAGACTTTCTGATTGCTAAGACACCTGCGCAGCCTGAGAGCTGGGTACCAGGGAGGGGTAAAGGCTGGCCAGGGGAAAGCAGCACGTGAGGTGGAAAGAGAATGGATTCTGGTGCCAGTGCCAGGTTTAGATTCTGCCCGCTTACTGCTGGGCAACACCTTCTCTGATCAGAACTTCCTCGCCTGTCGAATCTGTGCCATAGAAGCACTTCACAGGCGTGAAGAGGAGCAAAGGAGATCATGTATTCAAAGTGCCTGGCACATAATGAGCACTCGGGGCATTTAGTCCCCTCTCCCCCGCCTTCCTCCCAGAAAGAGAAATGACATGAAATGGGGGATGGGCAGAGGTGGGAGCCAGGCTAAGGCCATAATCACGCAGTCATACTGGGAGATTTCTTTTTCACCAGGGCTGGTTTCAGCGGGAGGGAGGTAGATGTGGGGTGCAAAGGGCCTCTCTGGCTGCTGTTCATGAGGTTCCCTCTCCAGCAGTGGGAGGAAAGATGGGCTTGGCCCTTAGTCCTTTCCTTGCTCTCCACCTGGAAACCCTCTGCCTGGCCCTTCTCAGCTACCAGTCAGCAAAGCTACTCTACATGCAAGAGGCTACGCCAGCCGGCTGAGTGTGGCCCATGTTGACACAAACACGGGAAGGGTCTGCGGGAAACAGGGGTGGCCACGGCCTCTGTCTCCAAGAGAAACAGCGAGGAAGCTTCAGGGCCAGGCATCCCCATGACACCGTGGACGTGCGGGGAATGCAAGCGGGCCCAGGACTGGGGCCACCAGTGCCAGAGCAAGGGTGAGCTGACCCCCAGGGGTTGCAGGGGCTGAACTCGGCCCGGGAGTCATTCCAGCTGAGTGTTTCCTCCTCTGGAGCCCTCCCTCCTCATGCCTCTCCGAGTCCCAGAGTGGAGAAAAAGGAAGGCATCTCTGCCTTGTGCCTTCTGTGCACCCGGGCTTTGCTTGTGCCCATGAACTTGATCCATTAAAATCCCTGCCAAATAGGCACCCACCAGGTGGCAAAGTCTGCCCTCCAGTCTGGGATTAATAAGGGGATCTGTGAATTTTGATGGGGGGGAAAAACACATCTTTATCATCACTCTAATTGAAATTTAGCATTTTCTTCCATTAGGAAGGTAAGCAAGGAACCACAAGTAGAGGTAGCAACGCTTGTGACTTTGTCACCAAGAAGAATCATAGATATTCCCATGGCATAGAACAGAAATTACAGATCCTAGGACATAGAGTCGCATGATAGGTAGACCCCACCAGTTTGGTTAAAGGAATGCACTTACAGGGGTGCCTGGGGGGGCTCAGTCAGGTAAGCGTCCAACTTTGGCTCAGGTCACGATCTCACGGTGCGTGGGTTCGAGCCCCGCATCGGGCTCTGTGCTGCCGGCTCAGAGCCTGGAGCCTGCTTCTGATTCTGTGTCTCCCTCTCTCTCTGCCCCTCCCCCACTCACGCTCTGTCTCTCTCTGTCTCAAAAGTAAATAAGCATTAAAAACTTTTTTCAAAAATGCATTTATAGAAAAGCACACCTATCAGCCCATCGTAAGTTTGCGCTTTAAAACATTTTGATAATTTTAAAAAACTATGTCCTTTCTAACTTGTGCATTGTATTTCATGCATATGAGAGAATCTTTCAGAGGAGGGCTCCATGGTCTCACCAGGCAGCAAAAAAGGGTCGTTAGTACAAAGGAGGTTAGGAACTTTTCCTCTGAAGCCAGTTTTGTTTTGTTTTGTTTTTAAAGCTTATTTATTTATTTGGAGAGAGAGAGAGCATGTGGGAGGCACAGAGAGAGTGGGAGACAGAGAATCCCAGGCAGGCTCCACACTATCAGCACAGAGCCTTGACTTGGGGCTTGAACTCAGGAAGCTTCAGATCATGACCTGAGCCAAAATCAAGAGTTGGATGCTTAACCGACTAAGTCATCCAGGTGCCCCTGAAGCCAGGAGTTTCTGGCCCTGGTCTGCAGCATGCTGTGTGACCTTGAGCACATAACTCCTCTGTGCCCCAGTTACCCGTCTATAAAATGGGGATAATACTGGTATTTGTGATATATGATGCTTAGAGGGCTCAGTGTGATAAAAGTCTTAACACACTGCCTGCCATACAGTGAGTACCCTGATATCCAAACAGCCTATCACCCCAATTCATCCTCCCTTCCCAGGCACAGGGCACCTGCCCAGCCTATCTGTAACACATAGAATTCCACCAGAGAAACAAAACCAACAGACCATCTATATTAAGGGATTTGTTGCAGGGAATTGGCTTTAAGTGACTGTGGAGGCCAGGTAGGCAAGTCCGAAATGTATAGAGTAGGCCACCAGGGAGGCCAGGCTGGAACTTTCTGGCACAGGGGCTGAAGCTGCTGTCTGTCCACAGTGGAATTTCTTCTCAGGGAAACCTTAGCACTGCTCTGGAAGTGTTCATTGAATCAGGCCCACCCAGATTATTGCGGCAATCTCTATTTAAAGTTCACTGATCAGAGACATCAATCTCGTCCGCAAAATATTTCACAGCAACCCTACATTAGTGTCGGATTAACTGGGAACTGTAGCCTCATCTAGTTGACATGTAAGACTGACCATCACACCAGCCAAGGAGAAGACAGGGAGGTCCCGGAGAGTTTCATGGAGAGGGAGGGGACTCGGTGGGAGGGCTAAGGGTGGACCCACTCTATCAACCCACCAGTGCTCCACCCGGCTTTTCATTTAGACGCTTGCTCAGAGAGTGGCCCCTCACCTTTTTTTGGGTGGGACATCTGCGGCCATCCAGTGTGCCCACAGAAGATGTGGGGAACTCTGAGAGGTCCCACGAGGCATTTACAGGATGCGAACTTGGGCCGGGCCTCACCCTGTGAGTAAGATGTGGTTTTGAGGGTCTCCGCCTGGAGGGCATAACAGGTAGGGGAGAAGAGCTGCTCAGAAGTACACGTTAGATGCAGCCTCCACCCAGGAGATGGGAGCCTATCAGGATGGACTCTGGGGAGGGGTCTCCTGGGCTGGTTCGACCCGCTCTGGACCGGCATCTTGACTCTAACTGCCAGGTAGACTTTACTCTCGGCCCCACAGCCACAGACTTCCGGAAGAAGCAAAATGTGTTTTAAGCATCACTGATCCCACCTCTCCGCTGAGAATCCTAGATAAGCTCCTGACGGGGCACATTCTCCTTCAGGGAAGGGGAGTGGGAGGCCCTGAGTCTTTATCAGTTATTCTATGAACTCCAGGTGCACGTGGGGCCACACCCCCTGTCTCTCTGAGGACAGTGCCTAAAGACACCCTTGTCCCTTTGGTCCTGTGTCCTATGCACACTGAAGCAAGGGTCGCTTCCTGCTTGGGGTCCAAACTGGAAGGAGACCCAGAGGCGTGCAGCCCTTTATGCTTTCTCTATGGACGCCCCCTGGTGGCAGCAGGCAGTTATTACGGGCCAGTCCCTTGCTCAGGTTCAGGCAGGTTGGGCCTCAGCCGCCAGGCGGGTTGGTTCTGTCTGGGGAGGCCAGGGCAGGGTTTTCAGAGAAAAGGGGACAGCTGATCCTCTAAACCAGAGGATAAAGAAAGAAAGGGCTTTGGGGGCCACACGCAAAGGCAGAGCGCATTAAGGAGAGGGTATCTTGAACCCCACAGCCTGGTAAACCATGGGAAGGCCGAGAGAGGAGGGGGTTACTTCCAGTGGGTAGAAAGAAAGTAGGAAAGAGGAGGGGCATGAGAGAGCCCGTCAGCAATGCTGAAAGTGGGAACAAACCTTTGCCAGATCCTGGGTCAATCTGGGCCCTCATTAATTTGGAAACTGGAGAGTCAGATCCTCTAAAGACAGTGGAAATTTTTGTTCTAAAGAACCCCTGTCAAGTCCCCATTTCTGTGACTCATAAAGTGGCCTTCCAGCAGAACAAAACAGCTCACCGGTAACAGGAGGGCTCCAGGGACCAGAAGGGAACTGGGCAGGGAGCTACCACCCACATCAGGCACAGGTTCATTCCCAGGGGTGAGGAAGCCCCTGCCCCCACTAGCACTACCACCCAGAGAGGAACCGGGGAGTTTACACTCCACACCTTGCTATAAAATTATGACAAAGGTTGAAGGGTGCAAGGCAAGCATTCAGCCCTTGGTCACCTGTTTTCTTATATAATCCTCCTGACACGTCCTCCAGGAATATGTCATTAGCCCCGTTTTACAGATGAGGAGCCTGAAGCTCAGAGAAGTCAAGCAACTTCCCCAAGGTCACACTGCAATTAGGTGGCACAAGTGGTCTTTGAACCCCGTTCCGCATGTAGCCTTCACATCCTTTTTGCTGCCTTCCGCAAAGCTTTGGACATTAGAAACAGGTGTGCAAAAGCCATCACAGTCTGCCCTCACAAATCCCCTGGGCAGATGGAGGGCATGGCCCTCATGGCTATGACCCTAGGTATCATGAGCTCCATTTGACACACGGTAAGACCGGGACCTCGAAGAGTCAGACCTCGGCAGAGCTGTCGCCAGCCGGGGGACCCTGGACAAAGGACCTCTGTGAGCCTCAGTTTCATCATCTGGACAGTGGGACTAACAGTACACAGCAGACACCTTGAGTCCGTGACCACCCTTCCAACAGCCAGCCCTGCATCTCTGTGCCCGAGGTGCAGAAAGTGCTAACTGGCCACCAGAGCCCCCTCTACACTCCTTTGCCCAGGAGGCAAGAAGGAACCTGGAATCAGAGCAGCCCGTAACCAACAGGTAGCGGGAGCTGCTATAGAAACGCTCCTTTTAGAGGGACAGCTCCAACACGCATGCGCACGCGGCACACCTCTCCCAGCCCAGCCCCGCCTCGCTTCTCCGCTCCCGGCAGGTGTCCCCTGGCCTCACCTCCCAAATGGACCCTGGCGCTTGTGCTGCTGTCTCAGGTTCTGCTCCCTGGCAGCGTGTTCGAACTGCATGAGACCGCGCAGGTACCCTCATGGCTTGCTACTCTGTGCCTGGTTGAAGGGAGCATTAAATTGATCATACTTTCAGGTCAGGCGTTTGTATCTCCTCTGTCTTCTGATCCTCAAGGATATAGTAGGTCCCTGGCTTCTTCCTGCCTCTGTTAAGCCCGGCTCTGGAGCAGCCCCAGCGGGCTTCCATTCTTCTGACGACCAGGAGCACAACTCCAGCCCTCACCCAGCATCCCGTTGGTCATTTGGCACCTGTGAGGTTGGGGACAGAAAATCTAGGTGGCCCTGGCTCCTGATTAGGATTCTATTGGCATCTCGGCTGGCTGGCCCTGCCCTCTGACATCTGGAAAGACCCAGAGATGGGTCCTTCCGTGGCCCTTTATCCCGCTTCCAGCAATCTAGCAACAAGATAGGCTGGCTGACAATGCGAGGCACAGCCTGTCTTCCCTTCCTGACAGCCTTCTCTGTAGCTACCCCGCTCCCTACTTTCAGCCCAGACCCCCACTCACCCCACCCCACCCCCAAGTGACATCCACACAGCTTGGGGTTCCCGCCCCGAACAGATGAGCTTTCACAGATATTGAGAATTTGCACTTTCTTAAAGAGGCTAGAGACAGTAAAGCTTAAACCAAGGCGGGGTGGGGGGAGGGGGGCACAAAAGGTGGGCTTTCCAGCATTAGCCACAAGATACTACAGAGTGTCATTCAAATGCAGAAGGGACAGTATTCTGCCCAAAGGCAGGCCTCTTGGGGTGGGCAGGTCAGACTCGCAGTGGAAAGTCCACACACATGCTTTCAAATTCCAGACAGCCCCTCTCCTCCAGACCATTCCCCCCCGGATTCAAACTCAGGCTAGTCTGAGTCCAAAATCCATGGGCTTTTCCTCAGAATAGGAGTAGGGATGACGGTGGAAGAAAATAAAGTAGGCCCCTCTCCCTGCCTCCCCACCTCCTCTCCACACTTTTGCCTTGGAGTCTGGAGAAGACACAGAGGCAAGTTCCCCCCTCTCTCCTACCAGCTCTAGCTCTGTCCCCTGGGCTGGATTGCCTGTGCTGGGCCCACTGGGGCTCCCCTGTGTCCTCCCCTGGCGAGCAGGCCCCGGGCAGCAGTGGTCAGAGAGCCCAGCCAGCCCCCTGCCCACCCTGGGTCCTGCTCAGAGGACAAGGCTGAACTGATTCTGTCAGGAAGGGTTAGACTCGTCTCCCGGGCTGGCTGGATTCGGGGGGATGAGACAAATGCATTTGGACAGCCTGGATCCAGAGTACTATGTGTCAACCATGCTGGGCCACCTCTCCGGCAGGCAGTGTGCTCCCCAGAAGGACCGGGCAGACTCACATCCATCCTGTCTTGAGAAAGCTGATGTCAGGGCCCGAGGCTCCAGGAGGAGAGAGGAGGAAGCAGGTGACTGCAAGCCGAGGATCCT
Organism: Panthera pardus; assembly: GCF_024362965.1. Taxonomy (NCBI): domain Eukaryota; kingdom Metazoa; phylum Chordata; class Mammalia; order Carnivora; family Felidae; genus Panthera; species Panthera pardus. The sequence continues at coordinate 102,062,932 of NW_026526655.1, forward strand.
TGGGGGAAAGGTGTCAGGACTGCTGTGTCCAGGCCACTGTGGAGAGGCCACCAGCCAGCACTTTCGCCCTGTTCCAGGCGGATGCTGATGGGCGCCCGATTCCAGGATACGGTTATAGCAGCACCAGCCCTACCCGGTTTTCACCCGCTGGTTGGGTGGATGAAAGGAGGGCTGATGACTGGGTGAGCACAACAGGCCTCCCTCGCTGGGAGAGGGCTCTAGATCACTCCCTGAGGAGACTCCTCCTCTCCCTACCGCCTCTCAGACCCCGCATGCCTCCTGCACAGACCAGCTGGCGTGGCCTTGGGTGGCAGGGACGCTGGATAGAATAAGCGAGAATGGAGTCCTCAAGCCTCCGAGCCACCCCACCCCCACCCCCCAGATGAGCTTGCAGAGGCAAATTCCACGAAGCTGAGCCCTCGCCAGCCCTCTGCCTGTCAGCGCCCCTGTGGATAGCTACTCCCTCATCCCAGACTCTCCGCGGCCTTCCCCTGATAAACGCAAGAACCGAACACTGCCCTGAAGTGATGGAATCCCACTAATAAGAATTTCCATGCATTTGGTCGTCTTGAGGACACAAAACAACTGAGCATCACCACACAGCATCGGGCAAAGCAGATTTCTTGTCAGTTAGTTCAGCTGGTTGGAAGCTGCAGCCGTGAACGTCGTGGCCACGAGTCTGAATAACAGGCGGGTGTTACGAACTGAACATGTCCCCCCCCCCCCCCAAAACTCATGTGTTGGGACCCTGCCCCGCAACATGATGGTATTAGGAGGCGTGGCCTTCGGGAGGTAACTGGGATTGGGTGAGGTCTCGAGGGTGGATCCCCAGGAATGGGATTAGCGGAGCTCTTACAAGAGTCAAGGGAGAGCTTGCTTCCTCTCTGCTCTCTGCCACGTGAGGATACAACGAGAAATTGGCCATTTGCAACCCGGAAGAACTCTCGCCAGACACCAGATCTGCCAGAACCTTGATCTCGCCGTCTCTAGAACAGTGAAAAATACATTTTGTGGTTGATAAGCCACCCGGTTTGTGCTGTTTTGTTATTAGAGCCTGAGGCAGGACAACAAGTGGGAGCATGAGAATTAGGCTAGCGTGAGAATCGTTCCTGGCCATGATCCCTGGCCTGGCCTCTAATTGGCTGTGTGATTTGGGGCAGACGCTGAAACCTCTCTGAGACTCGTCTGCCTCCTATTTGTCTGTTTTGCCCAAAAAATGATTTGGGAGCAGCTAGAGCCAGCCTTCCTAACAGCACCTCCTAGGTGCTCATTTGTCTTTTTTCTCTTTAAAGTTTATTTATCTATTTTGAGAGAGACAGAGACAGCGCGAGTGGGGGAGGGGCAGAGGGAGAGGGAGAGAATCCCAAGCAGGCTCCGCACTGTCAGCACAGAGCCCGACGCCGGGCTCCAGCGCATGAGACCGTGACATCTCAACCTGAGCCGAAGGCAAGAATCGGAGTGCTTAAAGGCACTTGCAAATATCGGAACTCTTCCTCCACACGTCCCACTGAGAGCCACCCCTCGGTGTGAGAAGGTACGTAAGCGCCCACGTGCTGCATGAAGCAGGCCTGCCCTGTGCTGACTTGCGAACGAGCCAGGCAGTACAAAAGGGACAGGAGGTGGACACAGGCCCGAGGCAGTCGTCCCCGGTAGACCCCTTAGCTCAGTGCCAGGGCCCGCACCTGCTGTGGGCCCTTCCAGCACCACAGAGGCTTGGGCCCTTTCTTGAGCCCTCTTAACAAGTGCCTCCTCCAGATGTAGAGCCTCCGAGGTTGGCCCCGCGAGCGGCTCAGAGGTGAGAGGGTGCTGCCCCCACCCCAAGGCCTTCCATCCTTTCCTCTGATGGTTACCTTGGTACCAACAACCCCCAACCCCATCCCATGAGGCTTTAAGTCCTGCTTCTCCTGTGAAAACCGGCCAAAGGGTAGGCCCAGAACCTTTCCCCCAAATCCCCACCCCCATGACATGAGACAGCAAGACTTTGAGAAAGAAATGGAGGCCTGGAAAGGGGGTTAAGGAGCCCTGTGCCCTCATAATCCAGCTTTCTTCCTGCCACCTTCTTGGCCACTGCCAGGGCCCTGCCTCAGCCAGGACCACCTCTGGGTGCTCCCTGAGCCCCTCAGACAGCACCAAGACTCTCAGACAGCACCAAGTCCAGTTGGGAGAGGGAACCCACGCAGCACAGCCGCGGCCAAGGGAGCTGGGCTGCGGGGGTGCAGCGAGGGGCCGTCTCCCCTCTGTGGAGAAGGCGTGACGGGGAGGTGAGCAAGGTTAATCAGATGGTTCCACAAGGCTGAAGGGAAGCTCTGCCTAGAACTTCTCCACCTGGGCCACCCACCTGCACTGCCCAGAGGGTTCTGCTCCCCCAAGGCCCCCCAAGCTCCCCAGCTTTAGCAGCTGTTTCCCTACAAAGCCAAATGTGTGTGCAATGTTTCCTAATGAATGCAAAGGCTGTCTGAGGCACTCCAGCCCCCTCATTTAGCTCTGAGGTGTAATTAATACATAAATTAAGCTCCTGCAGACTCACAAATGCCCAGGAAAAAAAAATGAAAAATATAATTAGTTTGCCCATATGACTCCATCTGTCAGCTCTGAGCTCAACGCCACATAGCAAATCCAGAGGGCTTTGGCCGCGTTGGCCATGCCAGGCGCTGCTCCTGTCCTGCTCTGGGGGAGCCGGTTCTCTGTGGCAGCCGTAGGGAGCCGGAGGCTCGGGTCCTGAGCATCCCGGCCAGCAGAAGCCTCTGGAACACATGCACCGCAGGCTGGGAGCATCCGGAGACCTGTCGACGTGGCCCTGGGGTGGCAAGGGGTGGTGAGGCAGCCACGGGGAATCTGTCTTTGTGTCTTCTCGCTGTGTCCTTCTCTGGGCAGAACCGGAAGTCGGGGGAGTGGGGAGCAGAGAACCGGAATGGGTCTAAGATTCGCCTTCCTCCAACCTGTCATCCCTGTCACATACTATCTACAAGAAAGACAAGCCGGAAAGGGTAATGGGAACTGGAGGGGAAGGAGACAAGAAGGCAGGGGGTGTGCAGAGGGGGTCGAATTGAAACCCACATATGCGGGAAAAACTCTAAAAAATGAAAATGGAAAAAAAGCAAAATATACGTTCATATTTATAGATAATATAAATGGTATATAACAGGGGCGCCTGGGTGGCTCAGTTGGTTAAGTGTCCAACTTCGGCTCAGGTCACGATCTCCTGGTTCATGAGTTCGAGCCCCACATCGAGCTCTGTGCTGACAGCTCAGAGCCTAGAGCCTGCCTCAGATTCTGTGTCTCCCTCTCTTTCTCTGCCCCTCCCCCACTCACGCTGTTTCTCTCTCAAGAATAAATAAACATTAAAAAAAAATTTATATTCTAAAAAAATAAATTAAATAAATGGTATATAATATATATATACGTGTGTGTGTATATATGTATGTATACATATATGTAATATACCAAGAACTTTCACATATAGCATATCACCAGATTTAAAGCACTTTGGGAAAAGGACAAACAAGATTTTTTTCTTCCAAAAATTTATATTACATATTTATTTAAAAACATGTAAGTAAGAGACCCCTGGGTGGCTCAGTCAGTTAAGCATCCGATTCTTGATTTCAGCTCAGGTCATGATCTCAAGGGTCACGGGATTGAGCCCCACATCAGGCTCTTTGCTGAGCATGGAAACTGCTTGAGATTCTCTCTCTCCCTCTCTCTGCCCCTCCCCTGCTCGTACACACTCTCTCTCAAAATAAATAAACAATTTTAAAAAAACATTTAAGTAAGAGTATGAAGTAAAAAAACACCCCCAAATATTTCTCCCCCTCCCACTCAGTCCCCGGGGGATTATATCATTAATAGTTTATCTTTTAATTGCATATCCTTTTTCAGTGCATTAATATTCAAGGCGATGACTGTTAAAATGGTTTGGCAACTTACATGCTCTCAGTCGCATGTACCATCACGTGTGCATCTTTCCACGTGTACAAAGCTCACCCTCACTGTTTTGAGCAAACACACAGTCTTCCAGCATATGAAGTGGTTTATGTGTGTTTTATTTCTATTTACCACTTAATTTATGTAATCTTCTATTGATGGATTCTGGGCTTCTTTCTAAAATTTCATTCTTGGAAATAAAGCCATGGAGATATTCAGGGCTGGTATTATTTTTCTCGCGTGTTTTTAAAGACTTCATTTCTGGACCAGTTTTCAGTTCACAGCAAATTTGAGAGGAAGGCACAGAGATTTCTCATATGCCCCCTGTCCCCACACACGCACACCCCCCCCCTCCATTATCCACATCCCCCACCAGAGTGGAATCTCTGACAGCCGGTGACATCACTGTCACCCAAAGTCCACAGTTTACGTTAGGGTTTATTGTGGGTGTTGTACATTCTATGGGTTTGGACAGATGTTTAATAACCAGTACCCATTGTTATAGTATCGTACAGAGCATTTTCACTGCCCTAAAAATCCTCTGGGCTCTGACTGCATTTTTCTTATTTTTAAAGATAGAAAGAAATAAAACAAAATCTAGGAAGATCAAGGGACCCGCCTGAGAGCTGCACAACTAGGAAGTGGTAAATCCCACCTGTAGGAGAGGGGAGAAGGGGAGGAAGTTTCAAGAACAGAGGCAAAGAAAATCAGGGAGGGGCAGAGGGTTGGATAATTAGAAGGCCAGCAGATAATTACGTTTAAAAAAAAGGTTAAACTGTTTTTAAAGCCACCTTTGTTAAAGCGGTTCCTTGCAGCCTTGCACAGAATTGTGAAAGATTGGACCTCCCTAAGTGTCCAGCCATCTAGGGGAGGCTGAACACCTAAGGCCATGATTGAAGACCTGCCGGGGGGGGGGGGGGGTGGGGGGAAGCACAACAGCATGGTGGCCATTGCGACAGTGACAGAGCAACACAGAAGAGGCCAGGGTGTGGTCTGTGGCGGGTAGAAGAGCAGCATTCAGAATGGTGTGTGGCTTGACCGAATCCCGGTGACGGCACGCATGTGAACAAGAACAGGAAAGATGGGCAAGATGTGGCAAGTGGTTGTATTAGGGTGATGGCCCCATGGGTATGCAGAGTTTCCGTTCTGTGGTGATGAAGCATCCTTGCTTGACCCCGGGAGGTCTCGTCCAGGACCTGTAGCCACAGACCCCAGCCAGGTGCATCACCCACCGTGTTCTCAGAGCCTGAGGCAGGGATAGGGATGTGGAGCAGTGGAAGAACCTTCCCCTCTCTGAGCTCATCTCTGTCATGGAGGGGAAGGGGGACATTTAACATTTAACTTAGCTGGGCTGTCAGAAGCTAGGATTGGCCCTTCACCATGGACTACCTCCCTCCCAGGTCCCAGCTGATGCCCCGCCCCCCCCCCCCTCACCTTTGCTGCTAGCACGAGCAAGGAAATCCAGCGACTAAGGAGTCCAAGGAATACAGCTTCCCTGCCTGGGGCAAAAGAGGAGTTCTGCAGTGACAGGGGTGGGCTAACCCCAGGCCAGGTGTCCTGGAAAGAAGAGGCAACAGGAGAGCAATGTAGGGAATTCTAGGAGGCTCCCAATTTTTGCCATATACTTACACCACTTGTACTAGTGCTCATTTGATGTTTAAACCCACTCCTTCTTCAGGTCCTAGAGGAGAAAGCAGGAAAAAAACCTCTCTGCCCTCAGCCACAGCAATTTCTTACTTGACACATCCCCCAAGGCAAGGGAATTAAAAGCAAAAATGAACTATTGGGATCTCATGAAGATAAAAAGCTTCTGCACTGCAAAGGAAACAATCAACAAAACTAAAAGGCAACCAACGGAATGGGAAAAGATATTTGCAAATGACATATCAAAGGGCTAGTATCCAAAATCTATAAAGAGCTCACCAAACTCCATACCCGAAAAACAAATAATCCAGTGAAGAAATGGGCAGAAAACATGAATAGACACTTCTCTGAAGAAGACATCCAGATGGCCAACAGGCCCATGAAAAGATGCCCAACGTCGCTCCTCATCAGGGAAATACAAATCAAAACCACACTCAGATATCACCTCACGCCAGTCAGAGTGGCTAAAATGAACAAATCAGGAGACTATAGATGCTGGCGAGGATGTGGAGAGACGGGAACCCTCTTGCACTGTTGGTGGGAATGCAAACTGGTGCAGCCGCTCTGGAAAACAGTGTGGAGGTTCCTCAAAAAATTAAAAATAGATCTACCCTATGACCAGCACTACCAGCAGTAGCAACAGCACTGCTAGGAATTGACCCAACGGATACAGGAGTGCTGATGCATAGGGGCACTTGTACCCCAATGTTTACAGCAGCACTTTCAACAATAGCCAAATTATGGAAAGAGCTTAAATGTCCATCAACTGATGAATGGATAAAGAAATTGTGGTTTATATACACAATGGAATACTACGTGGCAATGAGAAAAAATGAAATATGGCCCTTTGTAGCAACATGGATGGAACTGGAGAGTGTTATGCTAAGCGAAATAAGTCATACAGAGAAAGACAGATACCATATGTTTTCACTCTTATGTGGATCCTGAGAAACTTACCAGAAGACCATGGGGGAGGGGAAGGAAAAAAAAGAAAAAAAGAAAGGTTAGAGAGGGAGGGAGCCAAAGAGACTCTTAAAAACTGAGAACTGAGGGTTGATGGGGGGTGGGAGGGTGGGGAGGGTGCGTGATGGGTATTGAGGAGGGCACCTGTTGGTATGAGCACTGGGTGTTGTATGGAAACCAATTTGACAATACATTTCATATTTAAAAAAAATAAAAATAAAAAAATAAACCAACTCCTTTTTAATTGCTTTTAGTTTTTCTTGTTTTCTAATTTTTAAATTTTTTTAATATTTATTTATTTTTGAAGGAGAGAGAGACAGAGCATGAGCTGGGGAGGAGCAAAGAGCGAGGGAGACACAGAATCCAAAGCAGGCTCCAGGCTCTGGGTTGTCAACACAGAGCCCACTGTGGGGCTGGAAGTCATGATCTGCAAGATCATGACCTGAGCCAAGGTCAGACACTTAATCAACTGGGCCACTCAGGTGCCCCAATACCTTTGGTTTTTCAAAGATACCTATCATAAATGGAAAACCAGTGTGTAACGATGAAAAGAAAAAATGTTCTCCCATCGTCTTCTCACATACCTCCAGAGGCATGGGCACCATGCTGTGGGAATTACTCGAGAACTGGGAAGTGCAGAAAGGGACCTTGGAACTCAGCAGATTGGAGCCAACAGCCAAAGAGCTGTGTGCCCCTGGGCAGGTGTTGGCTTCTGGAGACTCAACTTGCACACCTGTAAAGAATACCTTCTTCTAGAGAATTCGTGAAGATAATGGAAAGCTCCTGTCTCAAAATGATAGACCTACTGCAATGTCTCTACAAGGAGAACTCGGGACAAGTTTGTTGTCCATTCCTGAACCCGAGGGACTTCACGCGTGGAAAAAGGAAGAAAGGGTGAGGAGTAGAGAGGAAAATGGGGGGAGGGGGTAGCTCTCTGGTTCCCAGTCCAGGTCTAAAGGACCATCAGGCATCTACAAGACAGGGAGCCTCAGGCTCCCCACGTAGAACAACCCTAGGGTGCTCCTGGCATGACCTGAAAGCCACCGTCATTCCCCACCTCAGGCCTTTGTAAGGCCCCACTTGAAGGCTTTTAGCTTTGTGATCCAACGCCCGGTTATCTCCTCTTTCTCTGATGCAATTTCCAGAATACGCCCAATTTCTCTTCCGATGTTTTACTCATGTTATATTAGGGACAAGGGCCCTTCGTGAGGCTCCTGGTGGGCTGCCCTTCCCCCACCCCTGGCCCAGCCTTTACCTGCTGCTTTCCTGGCTTGAGGTTCCCCTCAGACTCAAGGAGAGAGAGGGGCTGGTCTGTGGTCTTGTCTTCACCTCCTGCTCTGGCCTCAGCCCGCCCTGTGGCTCCTGCCCCTTGATACGTGGAAATGGCTCCCACCAAGGTCATTAGATTTGCAGGTAAAGCCAGCCCAGTGCACACATCCAGACCCTCGAGTTCTCTGGATGGCACACCCACTTGTCACATGTGATAGCACACCAGGATCTAGGCTGCTCTCGCCTGGAAGTGACCTGCCCCAGGGTCACCTCCTCCAAGGTCACAGGGGCTGACATCCCATCCATCAGGGGCACTGGATGGGAAGCTCTGCTCTGCAGCCCTCCAGGTGCTCACCTCCACCTCCTTGAAATGCTTCCCTTTGGGATGGCTGTGGCCTTGTTCTTCCGCCTTTTTCCAGGAAGGCAGAGTGATGTCATGAGCCTCCACCTTTCATGATTATGTGCATTTCTAGGCACCTCCAAGATATGCATACTTACTTATTTTCTGTCTAAGAACTAGATTGGGGCACTTGGGTGGTGCAGTTGGCTAAGCGTCTGACTCTCGATCTCAGCTCACGATCTCACAGTTCGTGAGTTCAAGCCCCGCATCAGGCTCTGCGCTGATGGCATGGAGCTTGCTTGGGATTCTGTCTCTCCTTCTCTCTGCCCTTCTCCCGCTTCTGCGCGCTCGCTCTCTCTCAAAATAAATAAACATCAAGAAAAAGAACTAGATCAATCATAAAATACATAGATACATTATAAAGCACATGCAAAATTCTACTTTAAAGGGGAAGATACGTTGATAAAATATTTTCAAGAGAATGTTTTGATTGTACTCATTAATAGTACCCAGTAAAAGCCCTTTCGTGTTCCCGCTAAAAGATATCAGCAATAGCCCTGTTAGTGAGAGCAAAGTGATTGAAAATGTCAGATCTGATTAGTGAGTCACATTTTTTCCCCTTCCTGTGTCTGACAGAGTTCCTCCCAGGAGCAGAATGTCAGGTCTGACACGTTTCTTTTCGTCCACGTGTGCTCTCCTGATCGGTATCCTGGTCAGTCCTTGGTAACTTTGCAGACATCTTTCTAAGCTGGTGCTAACGTCAGGAGGTTTGTTTGGAGGTTTGTTTGCCCAGCATGTGAAACTGCACGTTCGGATAGGCTGGAAAGGGTTTTCTTATTTCTGTTAAAAAATATACACACTTGTTTCATTTAGCATAATACCCAAGTTAAAAAATATATACACTTGATTCATTTAGCATAATACCCTCTGGGCCCGTCCTTATTGTCACAAATGGCAACAGCTCATTCTTTTTAGGCTGCGTTACATTCCACTGGGTGTGTGCAGGGGTGGGGGTGGGGGTGCCATATCTTCCTCATCTACTCATTTATCTGTAACACTTAACTTGCTTCATATCTTGGCTACTGTAAACAATGCCACAGTAAATATAAGGGTGCATGAATCTTTTTGAATTAGTGATTCTGTTTTATTTTGTTTAATGTTAATTAGTTTATTTATTTTGAGAAAGAGAGCACGAGTTGAGGAGAGGCGGAGAGAGGGAGGGAAATGCAAGCAGGCTCCGCGCTGTCAGCACGGCGCCCAACACGGGGCTCAATCTCACAAACCCTGAGATCATGACCTGAGTCAAAATCAAGAGTCGGATGCTTAGCCGACTGAGCCACCCAGGTGCCCCGTGTTTTTGTTTTCTTTGGGTAAATACCCAGTGATGGAATTGTTGGATCGTATGGTATTTCTATTTTTAATTTTTTGAGGAATCCCCATACTGTTTTCCACCGTGGCTGCACCAATTTATATTCCCACCAATAGTGCGTTGAGGGTTCCCTTTTCACCACATCCTCGCCAACGCTTGTTATTTCTTTTCCTTTTGATTTTAGCCTTCTGACAGGTCTCAGGTGATATCTCATTGCGGTCTTGAGTTGCATTACTCTGATAATTAGCGATGTTGTGCCTTTTGGCCATCTGTATGTCTTCACCAGGGGTGTGTGTGTGTGTGTGTGTGTGTGTTGAGTTGTAGAAGTTATTTATGTACTTTGAATATTAACCCCTTATCAGATATATCATTTGCAAGTATCTTCTCCCATTCACTAGGTTGCCTTTTTGTTTTGTTGATCGTTTCTTTCTCTGTGCAAAAGCTTTTCATTTTGATGCAGCCCCAGTAGCTTATTTTTGCTTTTGTTTCCCTTGCCTCAGGAGACATATCTGGAAAAATGTTGCTATGGCCGATGTCAGAGAAATTACTGCCTGGGCTCTTTTCTGGGATTTTTTTTATGGTTTCAGGCCTCACATTTAGGTCTTTAATCCATTTTGAGTTTATTTTTGTGGGTGGTTATGGAATGAATAAGTCATGGGAATAAAAGACACACATAGGGAATATAGTCGGTGGTATTGTAACAGCATTGTACGGTGACAGATGGTAACTACACTTGTGGGGAGCACAACATAATGTATAGAGACGCTGAATCACCATGGCGTACCTGAAATTAATCACCTGAAATTAATGTAACATTGTGTGCCAACTATACTCAAATATAAGTATATATATATATATATATATATATATATATATATATATATATTCTAGTATTTTCTTCCTGGCTCCCAAGGGTTTTCTCACACACACACACACACACACACACACACACCCCGCAGACCCGCAGAACATGCCCCCCACCCCACTGGTGAAGTAATTAAGAGCTCAGACTCCAGAATCGAACTACTTGGGTTCTGCCACTATATTAATATTCTAGCTCTGTATAACACAATACCCCAAACAAAATATCTTAGAATAACCAGTACCACAGATTATCTCCCACAGTGGCTGTGGGTCAGGAACTGGGGAGTGGCTTGGATCAGGCCATTCTGACTTGGAGACTGTTAGGAGGTCACAGTCAGATGTGCGCTGGGGCTGCATTCATCCAGGGCTTGACCAGGGCTGGGGTTTTCCTTCTACAGAACCTCACAGACCTCGCTCACACTCACGGCTGACAAGCTGGTGCCGGGTGGGGGCTGGGGGGCCTCGCTTCCGCACCACGGGCTGTTTGAGGGAACTTAGGGCATGGTGGTGGCTTCCCCCACAGCAAATGACACGAGAGGCCAAGGGGGAAGCTGCAAGGCCTGTCCTGACCTAGTCTGGGGACAGGCTAGTTCTGATTCATTGTGGGAAGTGGCTCAGGCATGGGTGAGTATCGGAGCTGAGGGTCACTGGGGCACTTCCTAGCTGTGCGAGCTCAGGGAGGTGTCTCTGTGCCTTGTCGCCTTATCCACAAAACAAGAGAAATGACGCCTGGAACTAGTTTATTGAACACAGTAAACTGCACCAAAGCATAAAATGGTTCTATTTTCTCCATCCCTGTCACTTTCCACCTGGGCGCTGTCCCCAGAGGACGTTCTAGGCAGGAGTCCAGTCCAGCCCTGTTTATAACTTTCTTCTCATCTCCAATCAATCACTTATTTCTTGTGCCCTTGGCCAGCCCAGGCCAGGCCTCTGGGCCCTGCAGCAAAGTGGAGACCCTGGATTTGCCTATGGCTCCCTGACCTTCCCTCTGCCAAGTTCCTTTGTCCCCCAGGTGGTTGGGCTGGAAGGAGGGGGGACCCAGAGGAGGGACCGCCCAACCGGGTACAGCTCTGCCCTCTCTCAGCAGTCCCCGTCAGGCTGATGAGACCATCTGTGTGGTCGATGCCCTAATGTCACTCACTGGGGCATGAGCGGATCCTTTGCTAGGTCTTCTAAGAACTGAATGACTGCAGAGTCCTCTGACAGGGGTGACCTCCCCCCGTACCCCTTTCTGCCGTCCCTCCCACACTCCATCCCAGAGCGGATGCCAGCCTGCTCCTTTCTATCCACCTGTCTCCCACTAGGAATGAGGTGCCAGTTTGCCCTACTTGCGGGCACCCCAATGGCTGAAAGACCTTCTCCTGGGCCCCTTCTGGCTTCAGAGAGGCCGGGACCCCCTTCCCTGCCCCAGGAGGAGAGCAAGGACACTGCCATGCTCTGTCCCAGGCCAGCCCTCCCCACCTGCCCCATCTCTAGCTCCGTCTCTGCTTGCAGAGTCTGGGAGAGGCTGTTTGACAATTTTATCACCTTGTTAACAAACTTGGACGGGTTCTGGTGCCCTCGTTGTTTTCTGCTCTGTGTAGAGTGGAGCCCTCTGTCCTCGGCTTCTATTCGCAGGAGTCTCGTTTCTGAGGTGAGATTCCAAGTCCCACTGCCTAGTGCTGCCTGCCCACCCGAGGGTCCAGGCGTGAGGGATCAGTGGGAGGAAGCTCTCACCCTGTGACGCCTTGATGTCACTGTCCCTGGGCCTCTGTGCTCTTTCCTGTGCATACACATTTGTCACCTCTCCCTGTCCACACCTTCACTGACTCTCCTCTCCTGTCTGTCTTCCAGAAGGACTGTACAGAAAAGGAACCTGACCCTGCCACTCTTGTGCTTAAAATGGTGCCTCTCGGGGTAAGTGCAAACTGCTAGGGATGATTGCCAAGGGCATCCATGTGAAGGCAGGGACAGGGTTAACTCCCGATGACCCTAAAAGGCTCTCCAGTTTCCCCAGCAAGGAGGGGACTGCAGGGGCCCCTACCCCAGGCCCCCTGGGTCTGAATACAAATCACCCTACAAAGCGAGGAGCCACGGGGTTGAGGCTGCCCTCCTGGAGCGCAGTCCTGTTGTGAATACAGCTGCGTGGGGTTCGTGGAGCAAGCCTCTCCCCGGGACACTCAGACAGCACCCCAGTCCTGGCTGCACCTGTGCCTGAGGGGGTGAGCCTGCAGCCACTGTGCTATGGGTTGCTAGGTCCTTGGCTCAGCGCCCAGCGCCATCTCCCAGGGCATGTTGCCCCTCTCCTCCCCTCCACGTACGACACTCACGCGCCCACTGCCCTCTGGCCACACCTCTGCTCACACGGTTCCTTCTGAGCGGAGTGTACCTCCATTTCTTCCCCATGCTGCCCCCCGAAAACCCTCACTCCCTAAGTGCACCTGCCCTGCTCCGCGGAGGATTTAAGCGCAGCAGCAGGAAGGCATTTGTCCCTGGGCAGCAGGTGCAGTCCCACAGAGAACCTCTGGCTCCTGCTTCAAGGAGCTCCAGTGAGCAGGTGACGCACACGGGTCAAGGACACAGCGGGATGCTGGGAACACAGTGTGCACGAGGCCGCCTGCAGTGCGAGGAAAAGGAACGGGTTGTGCCAATTGGTAGAGGGGAGGCTCCCCCACCCCTGGTGATTCTTGCTGAGTGACCAAGGAAGGGGGTGCTTTCCTCTGACACAATGACCCAAGGCGGGACACTACAATCTCCCCGCACCCATGGCACAGGTAAGCGAGGCTGGAGCTTTCCAATAAGTCTCTGCTGGAGGCTGCCGGAGGCACAGAATAACAACGACACACCTAACATCGATTAAGCGCCTACTGTTTCCATACACTTCTACACGATTTCTACACATTAACCTACTTAATTTTCACTAATAACACTATGAGATGGACACTGGTATTGTCCCCATTTTATAGACGAGGAAACTGAGGTTCAGAAAGGTTGAGAAGCTTACCCAAAGTCATGTGATTGGTGCAGCAGAACCAGGATAGGAGCCGGGGTATGAGTCTGGTCCGAAGCTCTCCCTTTTCAAATTTTTTAAAACTTTTCTAAAGAAAAAAAAAAATCAAATATACACAAAAATAGAATAATATAATAAAAGATCCTGTACCCTTCAGTCAGCTTCAACAATGATCAACTCACGGCCAATTTTGTTTCACATATATTGGCAACCACTTTACTCCTCCTCTGTTATTCTGAAGTAAATCGCAGGCATGATATTATTTTATCGGTGAATATTCTAGGACAATTTCCTAAAAGATAAGAACTCTTTTTTTAAAAAAAAATATAGCCACAATACAATTATTGTGCGTTAAAAAATTAATAATTATTGCTTAATGTCATCAAATATTTAGTTATCATTCAAATTTCCAATTGCCTCACCAATACCATATTATTATCACAGTTTGTTTGAATCAAAATAGAAATTAGATCCATGCACAGTTGTTGGATCTATATTTTTTAGGCTTCTTTTCATCTGTAGGTTCCCTAAACTCCCAATGTCTCGGGATGCCTGGGTGGTTCCAGTCGGTTAAGCATCTGACTTTGGCTCAGGTCATGATCTCCCGGTTCATGAGTTCGAGCCCCACGTTGGGCTTTGTGCTGACAGCTCAGAGCCCGGAGCCTGCTTCGGATTCTGTGTCTCCCTCTGCCTGCCCCTCCCCTGCTCTCTCTGTCCCTCTCTCTCAAAGAATAAGTAAACATTTAAAAAAATTCTGCCTCACTCTCTCTCTTTCTCTCTTTCTCAGTGCTGTGATTTAATTGCTAAAAAAACTGGATTGATTTCCCTCTTAAATTTCCCACAGACTGGATTTTCTTGATTGCAACCCCCTGGTGAAGATTACTCATTCCTCTGTCTTCTGTATTTCTGTAAATTAGTCGTTGGATCTCAATCAGGTTAGGGTTGGAATTCTTGGCAAGGCTACTTCAAAGACGGCGTGATGTTCTCCCAGAAGAGAGAACCTAACTGTGGCTGATGCTCAGTGCTTGGATACCTAATTCACCGGAGGTTGTGACCTGGTGATATTCCAATGCTACCATTTCCTCCTCATGTGCTTTATCAAGAGACACTTCCTCTCATGTGCTAGTTGGCTGCCCAGCGGTATGATTTCTATGGGAGAGGCAGAATGGTTCCTTCTCTCCTTTTATTTACTAGCTTTCAAAAATAATGTATTCATTTACTAGCATCCTCTGTAGTGACCAAATAGATCTGGGTTTCTTGGGAATTTGTTTTTGTTTCTGAAGTATCATTTTGAACATGTGGATTATCTGGCAGTTTTCAATTCATTGTAGTTACCAGGATTAATGATACTCAGGTTAATCCTGTCTTTGGCCAGGGGAACCTCCTAGCCAGACCTGACTCCTGAGCCCTTGTGACACCATCCAGTAGTGTTTGGAAATGTCCTTGTGTTGTGATATGACAGGATGTTCCAGGCCCCCAGCCATCTCCTGTAACCCCTACACGCAAAGTCAGTGATGGCCCCCACATATCTCTGTGGACGTCTAAGCATCTAGAACATCATGATTGTGCACCTTGTGGCAGAGCGTGAGGGAGAGTCCTGCACTGGGACACGGACCGCTCAGACTTTCTCGGAGGCAGAGACCAACCTTCCATGCCTCATAACTCCCACCTGCCCACCCACAGTGTGCTCATGTCTGCCAAACCTAGAACAGAGATTCCCTAAATCCACTGGATTATTGGGCCTCACAAGCCATGTGGCAGGACCTCCACTCTTCCCTTCTTCCAAATTCCTGCTCTTATTGTGGGGCTCCCACCTCACCGTCTCTTTGAGCCACCGTTGGCATTCATCCGTTCCTCACACAAATGCCAGCTCCACTGCTGATATACCTTCTGGCCCATCCATTGAGAGGGCTATTCACTTTTAACCCCCATGGTTGGCCCTGCTTTTGGGGCCTCTGCTCTCTCTGTGGCTGCCCCACCTGGGGTCCCACTGTCTGCTAGCCTCTAGGCTGTCCTCCTTATCACCCATTCATCTGTTGGGTCCAGCTCTTGTCTCTCTGGGAACTGTGCTCTCACTCAGTGGTATGATCTGAACTTGGCCTCTGACACCCCTTAAGGCTGGTCTCCGGCCACTATCACCCAAATGTCTTCAAGCCCTGAACACACCTGACTTTCATCTTTCCTTCTCTTGTCCCGCTCCTCTGCAGAGGACCCACTGGCCTGCCCAGCTCTCTGCTGGGACAGGAATGCATCTAGAAGAGGCTGAGCCATGGTTCCGGGGAGGAAACTGAGCAAGGCCATTCTTCTTCTTGAGGCTGCCAGGGGAAGTGCTAGGGGACCAGAGGGCTGAGGCAGCAGGTAGCCTGCTCATGTCACTTGTGAGCATTCTCAAATCCTGAGAAAGGTTGGATTAGGTGGCTCTGCCCGCCAGGGTGTGACCAACATCTGGCTTTTCCACTTTGGCAAGGGGTGAGGAAGGGTCTATGGGCCAGCATACCACCAAACTTCCTGCCTCTGGCAGCAGGCTCGCAATCCACAAGTTTGAGCCCCGCATCGGGCTCTGTGTTGACAGCTCAGAGCCTGGAACCTGCTTTGGATTCTGTGTCTCCCTCTGTCTCTGCCCCTCCCCTGCTTGTGTTCTGTCTCTGTGTCAAAAATAAGTAAACATTAAAAAAAAAACTTAACAGCTAATGCACAGCAGAGGAAACAATCAACAAAATGAAAATACAATGTACAGATTGGGGGGAATAATTGAAAACCATGTATCTGATAAGGTGTTAATAACCAAAATATGTAAAGAACACATACAACTAAATATCAAAAATATAAACAATCTAATTAAAACATTGGCAGAGAAACTGAATAGGAATTTTTCCAAAGGAGACAGCCAGGTGGCCAACAGGTACATGAAAAGATGCTCGACATCATTAATCGTCAGGGAAATGCAAATCAAAACCACAATGAGGTATCACCTCACATCTGTTAGAATGCCTATTATCAAGAAGAGGAGAAATAACAAATGTTGTCAAGGCTGTGGAGAAAAGGGAACCATCTTGTACTGTTGGTAGGAATGCAAACTGGTGCAGCCACTGTGGAGACCAGTATGGAGGTTCCTCAAAAAATGAAAAATAGAGCTACCACGTGATCCAGCAATGCCTCGTCTGGGTCTATATTTAAAGGAAATGAAATCAGTACCTTGGAGAGAGATCTGCACTCCACGCCCACTGGAGCATTTTTCACAATAGCCAAGATACAGAAACAACTTCAGTGTCTGTCAGTGAATAAATGAGAGAGAAAATGTGAGATTGATAGATAAATGATGACAGATAGATGATAGATAGACAGACAGATAGACGGACGGATAGATAGATAGATAAATAGATAGATAGATGGAGTATTATTCTACCCTAAAAAAAAGATTGCCATTTGTGACAACATGGTTGAATGTGGAAGACACAGTGCTAAGTGAAATAAGCCAGACACAAAAAGAGAAATACTGTATGATTCCACTTACCTGTGGCACTTGACTCGTCAAAGTCCTAGAAACAGAAAGTACAAGGGTGGTTGCCAGGGGCTGGGGGGAGGCAGAATGGAGAGTTATTATTTAACGGTACAGAGTTTCAGTGTTACAAGATAAAGAATTCTGGAGATGTATTGCATAACAAGGTGAAGGTACTTAACACTACTGAATTGCATTCTTAAAAATAGTTAAGATGGTAAACTTCATGCTATGTGTGTGTCACCACCACAATGACAACAACCATAAAAGTTGAATACTCTCCAGCACTGTAACTGGCCTGTGAATTCTCTGGGGACGGCACCCTTTCCCTGGGATCCTGCCATGGGTGATAACTGTGCCCCCCAGGTTGCTACTGTGCCCGTTCCTCTTGCCCCCAGATCCAACCCAGAGTGCGGTCCCTGGATCTGGAGGGGGAGGGCGGGGTGGTTCTGCCACATCGCTGGCTGGGCCCTGGGCCTTCCCGGCCTAATGCTGCCTCGGTTCTAAGCAGGTCTATAGAGTTCTCGTGGCCAGCCTCAGCAGCGTGACTGTAGCCCCATATGGGTGGCCCGCCTGCCCAGAGCCCCAGAGAGGAGGCCAGGGCAGTCCCCTAACAGAGGGTAGAAATGATTGTGAGCAGAGAAAGTGGAGATGGAATGTTTTAAGAGGCTTGGTAGGTAGGTTAGGGAAGGAGAGGAAGGAAGGGGAGTAAGCAAAGCAAAATGTGTTGCTTGATTTTATTTTATTTATTTAAAATTTAACATTGTATTTAAAATAAAATTAAAATTTTACTTAAGATGAATTTATTTTACCGAGGGTAGACCGACACCCATGTGGCTCAGTCAGTTAATTGTCCAACTTGTGATCTGGGCTCAGGTCATGATCTCACAGTTTGTGAGTTCAAGCCCCATGTCAGGCTCTGCGTTGACAGCACAGAGCCTGCTTGGGGATTCTGTCTCTCCCTCTTTCTGCCCTTCCCACCCCATCTCTCTCTGTCTCTCTCTCTCTCTCTCTCCCTCCCTCTGCCCCTCTCCTGCTCACATGCCCATGCACGCACTCTCTCTCTCAAAAAATAAAATAGAAAAAATAAAATAAAATAAAATAAAATAAAATAAAATAAAATAAAAGGGAGGGTAGAGGAGGGAGGGAGGAGGCTATAGAGATCCACAGGAGGGGACACTGAGGCTCTGACGAGCGAAGCAGCTCCTGGCCCAGGGCTCTCCCCATGCCCAGTTGGCCCCCTGCAGACCCTCTGGGTGCCTCGGGCTAGGGGTGGAGGCACCCCCAGGAGGACTTGGCTGCAGGCTGCCAGCTTCCAACCACAGCGCTGCCCACATCCCCCTCTGCCAAGAAGCCTATCTCCCTAATTAGCCTCATTGGAGGGAAATCTCAGATACTTGTTTTCTTAATTCTATAATCATTTGACAAGAAAAAGAAAAAGAAGGGAGGAACCTATGATATACGATGATACATTTGGAAGTGAAGTGTGCTTGCGTGGGCACAGAATATTTCTAGAAGGATATGCAAGAACTGGTAATGTGTTGCCCCCGGAAAGCTGAGTGGAGACTGGTGGAGGCAGGGGAAGCCCGGGCGCGGGCGCGAGGAGGCCGACCTTTCATTCTAGACCTTTCATTCTAAGTACTTTCATGGTGTTTTTGTTTTCTACCTCCGAAGGGAGCTTGTTTTTGTTTTGGTTTGCTTTGTCGAGGAAGCAAATTTTATCAGTTAAAAACCTGACGATGACAGTCAGTCATAGCGCCACCTCATGTCAACTAATTTACGCGCAGATTAAATGCAAATGGGCGGGGAGGGGGGCGGCCCTGGGGCTGGTTATTGGGCAGCTCAACCATATAACCGAAGATGGGGTCCTTTCCACCCCTCCGCCCTGTAGCCTCAGTGTGTGGACTTGGTCCTCAGGCTTCCGAAGTTCATAGCGATGAAAGTCAGGCAAATGATGAAATACGACGATGCCCAGAGGTGGAAAAGAAGCCATGTCTTCCGTGGGTTTATTTTCAGGACTAAAGAAACCTCCCCGAAGCCCTTCGACAGATGTAGCCCACATATCTCCACTGGCCAGAATTACGTGACATGTCCATGCCTGAACCAGGCACTGGGAAGGGAAGGGACGAGTTTGACCATCTTAGAGCAAGCCATGCACCTCAACCCGTCAGAGGCAACTAGCGCTCTTGAAAACGATTGTTTCTCTAACAACTTCCTTTCAATCCAGAAACAAAATTCATAGATAACATAACTTACCTATAAATACAAAGTATGCTTTAACTGTAACGTAAAGGAGAAATTTAAAGTACATTTATAATAAAGGAATATACCCTTGAATAAGCCGATGCCCAGACGGTATAGTATATAGAATGAGGTGGAGTCATGACATACTTAGCTACACACGGAAATGCCAAAGCTGTGACAGCTACAAATGCAGACAGACGCAGGAGATGACTCAACCAGCACAAGGCCATTGCCACACAACAGCGCGATTTTCCACAATGGTGAGGAACTCTCGATAAAGTTTCAAGCAAAACAGCATGCAATCTTCCCTTGATTTATATGGCAATTGTGTTCTTAGAGCAGCTGGGCTATACCAAAGATGTGCAAAATGATAGTTTGAGTTTAATGTCAAATGCAGTGAAGTTCTAGGCTTAGAGACAGTTGTTGTTGTTGTCGTTGTTGTTGTTGTTGTTGTTGTTTTTAACCTCTATAAATGTCTCATGGGACATCAAAAAGTCACATGGGACATGGTACCATTTTCTCAAGACCGTCCCACACACTATTGGATATTCAGCATTGCCTAGACCCCACTCCTGCACCCCAATGCATGTAGCAGCATGCCCCCCACACACACACGCCACCACCAATTTCTAGAACACACTTAGGGAATGGCACAAGCCCCTTTGAGAACTGCAGGCTTAGACCACCCAGTGCCCCTGACCACGTGACTTCACGGAACTGGGTGCCTGAACAAAACTGGGTTTTTATAGGAAACTCACAAGGCAACTGGAGGTTAAATAGACAGTCAGCAGTCTACTAATCACAGGTAACATCTGGATATATTTGCTTCTAGGGTTTCCTACAGTATGCATATTTTAAAATATGAATAAGAATGTCTCACTGACTGAATGGGCCCACCTCATTGGGAATAAATGAGAAATGGCTCTATTTTCCCTCCCGTCGCTATTTTTTGGCTTGGCTCCGTCAGTGCTCCTTTCCTAGTCCCGGATGACAGCTCAGGCAGTCCTATAGCTTTTCAGTCACTTTGAACTCCCATGACCCTAGTGGTGTTTTCAAGCAATGAAAGTGCAGTCTTGTCTACATTGAGACTCAGTCTGGCAAAAGCTTCTTACTCCCTCCTGCTCGGACCTGACCGACAGCTAGCACAGGAGGAGGGGGTGGTCCTGTTCTCTCGCTCCCTGTCTACCTCCCTCCCCGAGAAGTTCCTCAATGTCAGTGATGCGCCGATCTTCTGTGACACCCCCCTCTCTAGTCCCCAGTGGTTCACCCTTTATAGCCTTTTCCCGGGGAACTTTCTCCCACACAGTAGGCTGTTCTCTTGAGTGGGCTTTTTTCAAAACAGCTTAAGCTCAACTTCTAGGGTCTCCCTTTGGTTCCTGGAAAACATGTGCATCTTTGTCTTGCCCAAGTGCATTTTCCCAGCAACTGACTCTGCCTCCTCACCTGACATCCAGCTCCAGGTCTGTCTCCCACCTTTAGAATTCTCCAGAGAGGAAGCAAAAGCCCTTCTCTGCTCATCTTCAGTCCTAAACTGCCATGGAGCCTTGCCACGCAGTAGCCAAAATTTCCTCACTGGCCAGCGACTCAGGTGTCCCGGGGCAAGCATGGAGCTAAGGGAGAAATGCCATTCT
Source organism: Panthera pardus (assembly GCF_024362965.1). Lineage (NCBI taxonomy): Eukaryota > Metazoa > Chordata > Mammalia > Carnivora > Felidae > Panthera > Panthera pardus. The sequence continues at coordinate 102,083,668 of NW_026526655.1, forward strand.
CTCCTTCCTGTAGGAACCCCACCCTCCATGAGCTTTTCTCTTGGAGCCTCTTTTCTTGGCTCGGGTGTGGACCCCCAATCTTGTCCAATGTGAAGAAAGGGAACAAACTCTACAAATTAACATCCAGTGAATGTCTTTTTGAGTTTCTAACCTTTGGTTTGTAAAGCTTGGGGAAGAAAGAAAGGTTAGGAAATTACAGAAAAACCTAAAGTTCTCGTAGATGACCCCCCCCCCTTTGCAATCCAGATCTCTTCCCTTGTGTGTGTATCTCTGGTGTGTATAAATCCAATACTTTTTTTTAAATTTTTTTAATGTTTTTATTTATTTTTGAGATAGAGAGAGACAGAGCATGAGCAAGGGAGGGGCAGAGAGAGAGAGGGAGACACAGAATGCGAAGCAGGCTCCAGGCTCTGAGCTGTCAGCACAGAGCCCCACGCGGGGCTTGAACTCACAGACTGTGAGATCATGACCTGAGCTGAAGTCAGATGCTTAACCGACTGAGCCACCCAGGCTCCCCAAACCCAATACTTTTTAATAGATTCACTTGTGTGTATACTCAGAAATTATATACTACTCTGGGGCGCCTGGGTGGCTCAGTCAGTTAAGAGTCCAATCCTTGGTTTCAGCTCAGGTCATGATCTCCCAGTTTCTGGAGTTCAAGCCCCACGTTGGGCTCTGCGCTGGCAGCATGGAGCCTGCTTGGGATCCTCTCTCTCTCCTTCTCTCTGCCCCTCCCCCACTTGCTCCATCTGTGCCTCTCTCAAAATAAATAAACAAACTTAAAAAAAAAAGAAAATGTATACTATTCTCTGGGTGGTTTTGTTATTTACATAGATGGCATCTCGCTGTATGTATTATTCTGCAACTTGGTCCCCCCGCATCATGGGTTGAACATCCTTTAGACCCCATCTCACATTCTCTTGGCCTGCCTTTTGTGCACGGTTGCTGTGGCAACCAGCTGCTCCCAGGTGTAGCCTGACAGCTTCACCTCAGCTGCACCTTGAGTGTCTTCCTGCCTGCCCCGGGCATTCTGGTGCATTGGTAAACCCAAAGGTACCCCTGAGTTCACCCTCCCTGGAGCAGTCCTTGACCAATGGGAGATGGGAACCTGTGAGTCAATATATTCCACACTTCTGGGTCTCAGGCACACAATACGATGGCATATTCGACATGGTTTCTCAGGGGGCCCCGATTACACTGGATCCCAATTGCCCACAGCAGTCATCGGCTTAATGACTCACACGCTGACCTGCTTTCCCTGCCCCCCCCCCCATTTCACTCAGCCTTCCAACACCTGATCCCTGAAATCACTTCCCCAAGTAAATGACCTGCATCAGGCTTTTGGTGGAACCCAAGCTCAAACACTGAATAAAAAATATTGTTAAAAACATGGGGCGCCTAGGTAGCTTAGTCAGTTCAGCGACTAATTCTTGATTTCAGCTCAGGTTGTGATCTCACGGTTTGTGAGTTCAAGCCCCAGGGAGCCTACTTGGGACTCACTCTCTCTCTCTCTCTCTGCCCCTCCCTCCCTCTCAAAAACAAGAAACAAATCTACATTGATCTATTTGAGCGCTTCTCAAAATGTGACCCAGGGACTCAGTGCCTGAGACCGTTTCTGGTAGCAAATCCTTTCCCTAATCACAGTGAAGTGATTTGTCTTTGTCACTCTTACTCCAGCATGAATCCACAATGGAGTTTTCAAGAAACTACGTTCAATGTTGAGGTGTAATAGTCTGAATGCAGAAGCAGATGTAAGAATCCAGCTGTCTTTCTAGTAAGCCGGAAGTGAAAGAAATTTGCAAAAAGATGCAAAATATCATACTCTTCACTGAAATATTTTCATTTTGGAAAATGTAGCTATGTTTCATTAAAATGTTATTCATATTAATATAAGTATTATGTTAATATGTACACTTGACCCTTGAACAACATGGGGTTAGTCCTGTGGATTCACTTGCACACAGACTTTTTTCCAATAAATACATATAATACTGTAAATGTATTTTCTCTTCCTTAAAATTTTCTTAATAACCTTTTCCTTTCTCTAGCTTATTTTCTTGTAAGAATACAGTATATAATACATATGGCATACAAAATATGTGTTAAGCAGCTATTTTATCAGTAAAGCTTTCAGTCAACAGCAGGCTATTAGCAGTTAGGTTTCCGAGTGTCAATTTTTTTTTATTTTTTTTTTTAATGTTTATTTTGGGGCGCCTGGATGGCTCAGTCGGTTAAGTGTCCAACTTCGGCTCAAGCCATGATCTTACAGCTCGTGAGTTCGAGCCCTGCATCCGGCTCTGTGCTGACAGCTCAGAGCCTGGAGTCTGCTTCGGATTCTGGGTCTCCCTCTCTCTCTGCCCCTCCCCCACTCATCCTGTCTCTCTGTCTCTCAAAAATAAATAAATGTTAAAAATGTTTTTTTTTAATGTTTATTTTATTTTTGAGAGAGAGAGAGCATGAGTGGGAGAGGGGCAGAGAGAGGGGGACAGAGGATCGGAATCAGGCTCTGAGTTGAGAGAGCCCAGTGCAGGGCTCAAACTCACCAACCGCGAGATTATGACCCGAGCTGAAGTCAAGAGTCAGATGCTCAAACCGACTGAGACACCCAGGTGCCCCTCCGGGGGTCAAAATACATACAGGGATTTTCAACTGTGCAGGGAGTCTGTGCCCCTAATGCCTGCACTGTTGAACGGTCAACTGTAATGGATTTTTTTTAATGAATTGATAAGTATTTTTAAAATTTCTCAGCCTTAGAATTTCTAATGCTATAAATATCAGTAGATATAACCCACATTAAAAAAAAAAGGTTTTGAGGTGCTCCATAATTTTTGGGATGGCAAAGAGGCCCCGAGACCAAAAAGCTTGAGAGCCACTGATCTGGTTCATGATTTCACTTCTAAGACCAATGAATTCCTTCTTATCAGTTTATGTGCCCTATTGATTTTACCTATTCTCTTCTTATTAAAAAAAATAATAATGCTTATTTATTTTTGAGACAGAGAGAGACAGAGCATGAGCAAGGAAGGGGCAGAGAGAGAGGGAGACACGGAATCCAAAGCAGGCTCTGAGCTGTCAGCACAGAGCCCGGGGCTTGAACTCGTCAACTGCAAGATCATGACCTGAGCTGAAGTCAGACGCTCAACCAGCTGAGCCACCCAGGTGCCGCTACCTATTCTCTTCTTGCACATTTAGGCCATTTCAATTTTCCTCTGTCACAAAGAATGCTGCATAAATACCCCTGGAGCTGCAACTTGTGCATAAGTGCACATGTTTCTCTATGGTCAGTGCCCGAAAATGGAATGAGCATTTTTACAGGGTGTGAGCATTTTTAGTTGTAAAAGTAAAGCTGTCCTCTGCGTTTGCCTACACAATTTCCATTTCCTGTATCAGGATGCAAAGTACTCGTGTATTCATGCCCTGTCTCACCAACACTTTATATTGTCCAACTTTGATTTTAACCGGTTATGATAGTTGCACATAGAATTCTCTGCCCACTATTCGTTTTTGGATTTCCCTGATTACTAGCGAGGCTGGTCACCATTTTCCATGATTATTGGCCATTTGTACTTCCTCTTTTATGAATTACAGGTTCCTACCCTGTGCCCATTTTTCTACTGGATTGTGCCTTTTTTCTTTTTGATTTGTGGGAGCCCTTCATGCACTCTGTATATCAAACCTCTGTTATATCTATGACCCATATGCCCTTTCTTTCTATTACACATCTTTTAACTTCATGTTTTCTTTCGTCGTGTTCACGTTGCGGCTTTTGATGTCAGATCGATCAGTTTATTCCCATACATTTGTTATTCATGTTTGTTTAAAAATCTTTCCTACTCCCAAGCCATAAAAAATATTTTCCCCCATGTTATCTTCTAATACTTTTTAGTGTTATTATCCATTATTAAGTCTTTAATATACTTTGAATTTTTGTTTGTTTACAATATGAAGTAAAGATCTAATTTCATTTTTTCCAGATCAATAGCCAATTATCCTAATACCATCTATTACATACTCTCTTTACCTCATTGATTTATGACACCAAGTTCTAAGATCTCACAAGTATCCATGTAGACATAGGCTCTCTATTCCATTCTCTATTTACCTAAACCTGTTCAGTACCTCACTGTTGGAATTACCAGTTTGAAACCGTGTCTTCTTATATGATAGTTATTTTCCCTTATAATTTTTCTTTTTCAGAATTATCTAATAGTTCTTGCCCATTTAGCCTTCTGGGTTAATTTCAAAATGAATTTGCCAAGTTGCATTAAAAATTTTGCTGGCAGGGCGCCTGGGTGGCTCAATCGGTTGGGCATCTGACTACAGCTTAGGTCATGATCTCACGGTCTGTGAGTTCGAGCCCCACATCGGGCTCTGTGCTGACAACTCAGAGCCTGGAGCCTTCTTCGGATTCTGTGTCTCCCTCTCTCTCTGCCCCTTCCCTGCTTGCTCTCTGTCTCTGTCTCTCTCTCTCTCAAAAATAACAAACATTAAAAAACTATTTTAAAAAATTTGCTGGCAATCTCATTAGGATTACATTAAACTTATAGATTAATTTAGTAAAAAATGATTATTTTTTACAGTAATGAGCTTTCAAATTCATTTATCTGAGTCTTCTTTCAATTTCTTCAAAGACTTTTATAATTTTTTGCATAGGGTTATTATACATTTTTGGCTAGGTTAATTCCAAGATACATTGTAGGTTTTCTGTTTGTTTGTTGCTGTTTGCTTTCATTATTATGTTTTACATTATAGTTTTGTTGTCTTTTTTCCTATTGTGTTCCTAATTGATTATGCTGATTTTTATAGAGACACAATTGGTTTTTATATGTTGGTTTTATATCTGGTCACTATTTTTTTTTTAAGTTTATTTATTTTTGAGAGAGAAAGACAGAGCATGAGTAGGGGAGGGGCAGAGAGAGGGAGACACAGAATCTGAAGCAGGCTCCAGGCTCCAAGCTGTCAGCACAGACCCAACATGGGGCTCGAACTCACGGACAGCAGGATCATGACATGAGCTGAAGTTGGACGCTTAACCGTCTGAGCCACCCAGGCGCCCCTATCTGATCACTCTTTTCATCTCAAACCTTGTACTTGTTTTAACAGTTTGCCAGTTCATTTGTTGTGAATTTTGCATAGATGATAATATCACCTATCATTCTGATACTTTGTCTTTTTCTTTTTATTTCTTTATTTCTGTATTTCTTTTTCTTGTCTTATTGTACCATTTAGCACAATTTTCAGTAGTAGTAGTGATAGAAGATATCATCCTGACTTTAAATCTGTTGTGTGGTGAGTATCTTTGGCAAATATTTTAATATTGGACCATTTTTGCATTGCTGGGATAAACCTCACTTGGTTATGATGTGTTAATATTTTAATACACTGCTTGTTTCAGTATAGAAATATTTTGGTTTTCAATTTTTACATCAATGATCATAACTTAATCTATAATCTTCTCTTCCTGTTCTATCATAATTGAGTCTGATATATTAGTGGGTTGAAATGAGTAAGGTAGCTTATCATAGATTCTGCATACTCCAGGAAACAGTTTATTCTTTGAACACTTAATAGAATTTACCCACAAATGGTATTAACCAAATGCCCTTTGCAGGGTAGGGCTGAATCTAATCCCAATTCATCTCACTGTTATTGGTATGTTTTTAGTTTTCTTTTCTTTTAGGACAGTACTGATCATTTTTATTCTTCTTAAAATCATCTTGTTTTGGTTTCATTTCTATTGACATCAAGTTATTCATAGTATTCTAGTATTTAAATCTCATCAGTATTTGTTATGCCCCCTTTCCATTCCTTTCACTTGTCTGTGACTTCTTTCTTTTTTTATTGGTATTATTTTCTCCACATTTTTCTAGTTGGGTGTCTTTTAAGGATCAAACCTTTAGATTTATCAAGCAATTGCATTTTTGTTTGTTTGTTTTATATGTTAAATTTTACTTTTTATCTCTGTTACTTTCCTCTTCTTTCCTTTATCATTTAAAAATTTTTTTCTAGATCAGGGCGCCTGGGTGGCTCAGTCGGTTAAGTGTCCAACTTTAGCTCAGGTCATTCGAACTGCGGGTCAGGCTCTGTGTTGACACCTCAGAGCCTGGAGCTTGCTTCAGATTCTGTGTCTCTGTCTGTCTCTGCTGTTCCCCGACTCACACTCTGTCTCTGTCTCTCTCTCTGTCTCTCAAAAATAAACATTAAAAAAATTTTTTTAATTAAAAAATTTTCTAGATCTGTACTCTCCAACAGAACTTTCTGCCATAATGGAAATGTTCTATATCTGCCACTAGGTACTGAGCCTTCAGAGTCTGGCTAGTGTGACTGAAGAATTAAATTTTTAATTTTATCTAATTTTAATTCATTTTCATGTAAATGGCCACGTGACTAGTAACTTCTTATACTGAACAGTGCAATTCTTTGTCTGAAAGTTGAAGTCAATGTTCAATTTTTCTTATTCCTAATAAATGTTTTTATGTCTATAACTATTTATTTGGGAGAAACCCACAGATATTAGAATGCAAGGTTTTTATTGCTATTCAGCCCCAGAGTTGTATTATTTCTCTTTAGCTCTAAAATTCTGGGGTTTTTTCCAGTTGAGATTAGAAGTGTGCTTTTCCTTATATAGAGAAGTGTGAGGACAATGGAATTTTTGTTATTAATGTCTACTTTCCAATTTTCATGTGGTCAGTAAACATGGTCTGCATCTTACTGGGACTGAGTTTATTTGCATGTTTGGGGTAACTAGAGATTTAGAACCTTGTATAACATCAATGTTAGTAAATATTCCATATGTGTTTGAAAAAATGCATACCCTTTTCACACACAATCCCCAAAAGCAGCGCAAATTATAAATACTTTCCTGTTGCCACTGAGGCCTCCCATGCACTTCTTCTGGTAGAGACACTGGGCATGATGTGAACCAGGAAGACTCTTTTTTGGGGGGCGCCTAGGTGGCTCAGTCGGTTAAGCATCCGACCCTTGATTTCAACTCAGGTCATGATCTCACGGTTCGTGAGTTCGAGTCCCGCGTCGAGCCCCGCTTCAGGCTCTGCATACACAACACGGAACCTGCTTAGGATTCTCTCTGTCCCTCTCTCTCTGCCTGTTTTCCACTCTTACTCTCTCTCTCTCTCTCTCTCAAAAATAAATAAATAAACATGAAAAAGAAGAAGAAGACTCTTCTTTTCAAGTGTCCTTACACAGTTGTCATCTTTTCTGTCATTTTTTTTTCTGCTTATGGCCCAAAAAGGGAAATGTCTGTCCATGCTCACTCTACCGTCTTGAAACAATTGATTTTCAGGCTCTCTAGTTCAAGGTCAAAGCTCTTCTGCCATGCCCAGGAGTCATGGAGGAGTTTGCACCTGCCACTGTCCCAGACACTTTGCTTTAATAACCACTTGGGGGAGGCAGGTTCTGCACGTGGAGGAAGGAGGGTGGAGGCTGGCTGCAGGGCTCACCCGGAGGGGCAGGGAAGGCATGAAAAGGTGATGGTAACTCAGGAGAGCACAAAGGATGGCACAACCTCTACTTTTGAAGTGGTGGCAGGAGGCAGGTAACGAAAAAATAAACATCAATCATTCTACGTCTGCCATCAATGAGAAAGAAAAGGCAAGGGCACAACCCATTTGTTGAATCTTGCAGGAGCGTAATGACATCCGGAGTACCGATTGTCTTGGCAGGGTGGTTGTACGTCCGGCGGCCAGAGACACCCTCTCTGCTGCTCACCAGCTGTGTGACCTTAAACAAGCCACCCAACCCTTGTGGACCTCATCTCTTGAAACCTGGGGACATTAATACCCATATCGCAGTTTCTAATGAGGCTTTCCAGTCCACGTGTTTATTGTTCAGAACACAGCTTGAAACATCTAGACCTTCTTTTCTAATCTAATCCCCCTGTCCTTCACGAGGACAAAAGCTGAGTCTTACCCACCCGTGAATTCCCAATGCTTAACACAGGGTCCGGTGCTCGAAGGCATTCAATAAACGTGAGGCGAGAAAATAGCACATAAACACCAGACGAGCTAGTTCTCCGTCATTGGTAAGTATGCCAGGTGCACGGCATTGGCAATATTAGCAATGACAGTGGCCTGGGCGGCGGAGAATGAGTGCCTTGAACCTGGCCACTGAAGTCCCCGGTGCCGACAGGGCTGTCCATCAGGAGGCGCCCTCAGAGGACCAAGAAGCAGATATCCACTCTGACCATTAGCAACACTGGGGCCACTGGCTCAGCAGCCTGCAGCGAGAGAAAGGAGGTAACCAGCACACGAGAGAGCTGTCACAGACACGGTTCACCCCCTGGAGACCCCAACCCTGGAGAAAACTGAGTGTGAAATCTGTTCTTACTTCACGGACTGGTCTGTGGTCTCAGGAACAACAAATGCAGACATCTAATGAGTATACGTCAGTGAATGGTTACTGGACTTTGTGGAAAAGATGGCTAGCTGCCCATGAAGACAGGGAGGCATTTCAAAATATCCAGAGAGGATGAGGGTTTGGGGGCAGTCCTCACCTCTTTCTGCATCACCTTAGATCTTTCTCCTTCCTTTGCCCTCCCCTGCAGGGGCTACTTCTCTGCTCAGCCCGTTGTCCCTGCCCCTGCCGCAGGATTCACAGACACCCATCACCATGCCCCCTTGATGTTTTGTGGCCCTGATTCGGTCTCCGACCAATCCCTGGGGTTTATTTCCCTGATTCTGAGGAAGCTGGGTGTAAGGTCCTGTTTCCCCTCTCCTTGTTCTTCATCTTCCTCCTGCTGCTGTCTTGCCCCGTCTCCCCTCTGGCTTTTTACTGTCCTGTCTGCCCAGGGGTATCCACGGAGCAGGACCGAGCTGGCATGGGGGTCGAGTGGAATGTCCAGGGATTAAAAGCAGCCTGAGACTGAAAGAAAGCCAATGTGGTCTACAGATAGCAAGGATTTGGGGAACATAGGGAACTGGGGATAATGAGAACACTCTCATTACAGGAGTTAATCATGTGATGTGCTCAGAACAGTGCCTGGCCCGTCGGAAGTGATCAATAAATGTTAACCATTGTTATTTCACTCTGCATGGGAGAAGACCAGAACACTTCTCTGAAAAAGGAGCTTGCCCACTCTGGACTAGTTTTCTAGGGCCGTCAGAACAACGTCCCACAGTCTGGGTGGCTTAAACCATCAGAAATCCTGAAGGCTACATTTGCAAACTCAAAGCGTAGATAAGGGCCTGCTCCTTCTGAACGTGGCAGGGGAGAAACCTGCCTTGTCTCTTCCTAGTTTTTGGCTGCAGCCTTCAATGTGACGGCCTCTCTCCAGTCTCTGCCTCTGTTGTCACATGACATTCTTCCTGTGAGTCTGCGTCCAAATTTCTCTCTTCTTATGAGGACATATTGGATTAGGACCCATCCTAATGACCTCATCTTAACTTGATTACATCTGCAAGGATGCTACTTCCAAATAAGGTCGCATTAATAGATACCAGGGTTTAGAGCTTTAACGTATCATTTGGGGAGACACAACTCAACCCATAACACCCTCCAATTTTTTTAAATATGTATCTTCTTGGCACCCAGACTGTTCCAATCACGTGAATTTGGATGGGTGTCTGGCATGAGGAGGCTAATGACTCTTTCTTTCCTGACATTGGCAGCCCTCACCGGTACCGCCACTTTCTGGAAGGCTTCGCAAACTCCCTTGAGAGTTCACTCATTGTTAAGGTCTCCACCTGTAAGCAATGACTCCCTAACTTTTATTTCTAGGCCTGACCTTATCTTGCAAATCTAGCCTCTTAGAATATAGAAGATAAAAATCTTTCCTGGGGGGCCTGGGTGGCTCAGTCAGTTGAGGGTCTGACTCTTGATTTCAGCTCAGGCCATGGTCTCATGGTTTATGGGATCAAGCCCCATGTTCTCACTTCAGGCTTTGTGCTGACAGCATGGAGCCTGCTGGGATTCTCTCTCTCTCTCTCTCTCTCTCTCTCTCTCTCTCTCTCTCTCTCCCTCAAAATAAATAGATAAGCCATTAAAAAATAAGTAAACAACATAACTTCTAAAGTTATTCATAGGTCATAGATGATACCACCAGGGAAATTTGAAAATATTTTGAATTGAATGAAAACAATACATCAAAACGTATGAGATGTAGCTAAAGTAACACATCTAGGGAAGTTTATAGCATTAAGTGGTTATATTAGGGAAAAAAGAGATCTCACATCAATAATCGTAGCTTCCGGGGCACCTGGGTGGCTCAGTCAGTTAAGCATCCAACTTGTGCTCACATCATGATCTCACAGTTTGTGAGCTTGAGCCCCACTTTGGACTCTGCGCTGACAGAGAAGAGCCTGTATGGGATTCTCTCTCTGTCTCCCTCTCTCCCTCTCTCTCTCTCCCTCTCTCTCCCCCTCTGTCTGTACCCCTCACTCACTAGTGCCTTTCTCTCTCTCATAAATAAATATGTAAATACATACATACATACATAAGTAAAATAATCTTAGCTTCGAACTTTAATTAGAAAAATTAGAACAGGGGTTCTAAGCCTGAGTGTCAGACTTTTTTTTATTTTTTAAGCTTATTTATTTAAAGAGAGAGACAGAGAGAGTCACAAGGGGAGGGGCAGAGAGAGAAGGAGAGAGAGAGAATCCCATGCAGGCTCCACACTGCCAGCACAGAGCTCGATATGGGGCTTGAACCCACAAACACGAGATTATGACCTGAGAGGAAACCAAGAATTCGACACTCAACTGACTGAGCCACCCAGGTGCCCCTGAGTCTCTGACTCTTGACCTCATCTCAGGTCTTGATCATGGGGTAGTGAATTCAAGCCCTGCGTTGGGCTCCATGCTGAGCGTGAAGCCTACTTAAAAAAAAGAAAAGAAAGACAAGAAAAGAAAAGAAGAAAAGAAAAGAAAAGAAGAAAAGAAAAGAAAAGAAAAGAAAAGAAAAATTAGAACAAATTAAACTGAAAGCAAGCAGAAAGAAGGAGATAATAAAGATAACATCAGAAAACAAATTCTTTCACTGAAACAATATATTAAAAACAATAGAATCGGGGCACCTGGGTGGCTTAGTTGGTTGAGCACCCAACTCTTGATTTAGGCTCAGGTCATGATCCCAAGGTCATGGGATCGAGCCTTGCATCTGCCTCTTGACCGTGGAGCCTGCTTAAGATTCTCTCTCTCCCCCTCTGCCTCTCTCCCCCGCTCTCTCTCTCTCTCTCTCTCTCTCTCTCTCTTTCTCTAGGAAACAACAACAATAGAATCAATGAAACCAAAAGCTGTTTCTCTAAGATCAATAACATTGATAAATGTCTAGCCAACTTGACCAAGAAACAAAGAAAACAGAAATTTCTAACATTGGGAATGAAAAAATGAACATAGATGGAAAAATCTATGAACTGTTAGAAAATTGAATCCAACACGATGTAAAAAGGGTAACACATGGCCACTTGGCATTCGTCACAGGAATGCAAGGTTTGCTCAACATCCAAAAATCAGTCAAAACAATTTACCAAATCAAAAGACTAAAGAAAACACGTGTGATAATCAAAATAGATGCAGGACACACATGTAACAAATTTCAATACTCGTTCACGATAAAAGTAAACGGTCAGCCAACTAGGAACGGAAAAGGACATCTTTAACCTGATTAAGGGCTCTTACAAAAGCAGACAAGTAATGTCATGCCTTATGGTGAAAGACTGAAAGTTTGTCCTTGAGATCAAGAACGAGGAAATGATGTCCACTCACCACGCCTATTTCACATTGTTTCGGAGGTCTTAGCCTGTGCAATTGCTTGCATATACAGACATACAAAAGCAAATTTGTGTGTGTCTACCTACATACACACTCTCATGCATGTTTATGTATACATACATACAAATACAAATATGTGTGTGTATATATACATATTCTCACATACTGTGTATACATACATACAAATATAAGTACGTGTGCATATATATGTAGTATAGTACGTGTGCATATATATGTATATATATATGCACACGTACTTACAAACTCTCACTCATTTCTTGTGTGTACATACATACAAAGTGGTTCGGCCACCTGGCAGTTTCTGACAGTGTTAAACCCAATTTACCACATGACCCAGCAATCCCAGTCCTTGGTACTTATCCAAGAGGAACAAAACATATGTTCCCACAAAAACGTTTATAGTGGCTGCATCCGTAATCACCCCAAAACTGGAAACAACCCTCCACGTCCTTCAAGCGGTGGATGGATAAACAAACTGTAGTACATGCAGACGACAAAACCCTGCTCAGCAATTAAAAAATAAAGTAGAAATAAAAATTAAAAAATGAACTGCTGATACACAGGCTGCAACATGATGAATCTCAAATGCATTACACTGAGTGAAAGAAGCCAGACTCAAAGGGCTGTGTACTGTATGATTCCATGACATTCTGGAAAATGTCATGGACATCTTATGACATTCTGGAAAAGGCAAGAGTATAGGAACAAATCAGTAGTTGTCAGGGGCTAAAGGCTAGGGGAGGAAATGACGCTAAAGGGACAGCAAGAGGTCATGGTGGGGACTGGAGCTGTTCTGTAAATTGATTATGGGGTAAGTATATGACGATATGCATTTATCAAAATTCATGCACCAAGCAAGTGTGGATTTTCTTGGATGTAGATAAATTTTTAAATGTGAATAAAAGGAATATGGGACCTGGAAGCAACGAAGCAGGAGCTGGGTCAGGGAGGCAGCTGGGCTTAGGAGGGTTAGTGACAGTTAAGACCAAGGAAATGGACAAGCCATAGCAAGACAGATTGGGGTGGGTGAGGACCAGGCAGAGGGACCCATCAGGGCTCCAACCAGAAAGGCAAAAGAAACATAAAAGCCTGAGACAGGGGCGTCTGGGTGGCTCAGTCGGTTGAGCACCTGACTCTTGACTTCAGCTCAGGTCATGATCTCATGGTTCATGGGTTCAAGCCCCGCTTTGGGCTCTGTGCTGACAGTGAGGAACCTGCTTGGAATTCTGTCTCCTTCTCTCTCTCTCTCTCTCTCTGCCCCTCCCCTGCTTGCTCTCTTTCTCTCTCTCATAATAAATAAACATCAACTTTAAAAAAAAAAAAGCCTGAGACAGATCACAGACATCTCGTCCACGACTTCCCCAGCCTGATGTATCCAAGCGATGGGTGTTGCTCAGCTGCTCCCCTGGGCCAGAGCAGGTACCTCTTCTGTGAGCAGCTGGGAAGGTTCCAGCATGGGCCATGGCCCGTGAGAACAGGGACAGGGGCAGGTCCGAGAACAACTCTCACATCCGTGTGGAAGGGACAAGATGGGACGGTGAGGTTTTCCGTTAAGAGGCACGGGCTACTCAGTAGGAGCTGTGGGGAGCCAGATTCAGACCCGGACAAAGGCAGTGGGAAAGGCAGCGCTTACGCAGTCTCTCCGGGAGCATGTACACAGAACTGCTACATCCCAACAGCAGGCAGGAGGGGTCTACCACATCCTGGTGACCCTCCCACAGTTTTCTCTCTCCTTCCATTTCCTTCAGGGCACAGAAAGCCACTAATGCATGTGCACAAGCCGACTGCACTTTTTTTCTTTTTGCTACATGACCAGTGATTTGCTCGCACGGACATCCAATGGACGTGGGGTGAGGAAAACCTGATTTTGTAAAAACTCCCTCTTTCTCCATTACTGGCTGGCTCATCCCGCTTTTATCTTTCAGTAAACTGTTCTGCTCTGTTTATGAACAACAGATCCGTGCATATCTTATTTGGGGAATTTCAATGTCTTTCATTTTTTTTTGTAAAGCCGGGGACCATTTCACAACTCTTTCTGCACGTAGCTATTTCATGGAGGGCAATCTGTATCTAAGTGTCGACACAGCGCTTTTCCCTTGAGTCAAGTGTATAGGTACTTAACTACAGTTCTGGTGGGGAGTTCTGCTTCCGTGGCCCTGGGGTGAGGCTAAAGAATCTGCATTTTGAACAAGTGCACAAAGTGAGCCTCATGCTACGTACACTCACGAACCCGTGGGACACGCTGATCTAAGAATGGAAAAACTGAGGGGCGGTCCTACGTGTCTGACTGAAGTTGGAAACCTCTGTCTGAGGTGACCCCTGACTTTATTTAAAGGGAGGAAGAGGGGCGCCTGGGTGGTTCCGTGGGTTAAGCGTCCGACTTTGGCTCAGGTCATGATCTCACAGTTCGCGAGTTCGAGCCCCGCGTCGGGCTCTGTGCTGACAGCTCAGAGCCCGGAGCCTGCTTCAGATTCTGTGTCTCCCTCTCTCTCTGCCCCTCCCCTGCTCATGCTCTGTCTCTCTCTGTCTCAAAAATAAATAAACATTTAAAAAAAATGTAATAAATAAATAAATAAAGGGAGGAAGAGAAAACCTTTTTTAATAATTTTTTTAATGTTTATTTATTTTTGAGAGACACACACGCAGAGCATGAGCAGGGGAGGGGCAGAGAGAGGGGGAGACACGGAATCTGAAGCAGGCTCCAGGCTCCAAGCTGTCAGCACAGAGCCCGACGCGGGGCTCGAACCCAAGAACCGTGAGATCATGACCTGATCCAAAGTCAGACATTTAACCGACTGAGCCACCCAGGCGCCCAGAGAAAACTTTTTAAACACTGGCAGGTAGGTGTCTAATTCAGTGCTTGTTGACATCAAGGCACAAGGGGCCTTTAAGAGTCAGAGGTGGGAGAGTGTGGAATGGGGTCCAGGCTATAAGCCCCCGCATGAGGTGTGTGGCTGGAGTGTCAGGCCAGGTCTGAGGCAGCAGAGAGGTACACAGAGTGGCATTTGGGTACAACAGTCTGGGTTCTTCATATAGGATTCGGGGTGCTAGAAATGGGGGGGTCCATCTATTCTTCCCCAGCCCACCTCTACAAAAAAACCAGTTCTTCCTCCCAGGGCTGTGTCGTGAATAATCATAACCCCAACTTTCCGCCCACGATGAGAAGGAGTAGCTCTGGTCTGGTGCATGTGCTGTGGGTCGAGCATGGGGGTGTAAATTCCAGGGGCCAAGAGACAGGTAAATGGACTTGCAGGTGAAGTCCTGGGCCACCCCCTCTAGTCCCCACCCCTGCCCCCTCCAGCCTGAGAGACCCCCTCATCCCAGCCCCCTGACCACTCCCCAGTGGCTGGGGGGGGGGGGGTGAGCACAGCCCCACCCTGACTGGGAACGCACCGGGGTGTGGGTTTCATGTTCAAGCACTCCTTGTGACTGTCCTCCCTTCCTTCCCTTTCTTCCCACCCCAGGAAACACTCAGCGTGTTTTTTTATTTTTTCCCCCCTTCATTCTGCTCAGGAGACAAAGGCTCTTCGGCTGTCATGGGTAATTTCAGGCTTTTTTCAAGGCAGAGTGTCTCATCACACCTAAGCCTGACGTCCTTACTTGCCTGGCTTTGCAGATTACTCAGAGGGCACGGACAACAATAGCACAGGGAACAATTCCACTCCTTCCGGGCAGGGATCCATTTTTCAATTATTTCTTTATCCCATTTACTTAATGACCAAATCCAGTGTCATCCCATATTTCATGACTGTGAGCAGACCCATGATGAGGGGAAATGGCTTCCATGTCACTTCCATGCCACTACCAATGAGGGGCTCTGCTTCCTCCACGCCTGAAGGGACCCAGGGATGCTTCCAGGCTCTCCCTTCTCTGCACCTGCGCGTCTGCCACGCCTTCAGGATCAGCTGCCCCTTTCCGCCTTTGAATCTTAGGCTCTGGTGGCTCCTGGGCCCCTCCCCTGGGCAGTAAACTTGGGCCCCAGCCCCACAAAGTCCATCTCACCCTGGTCCCCTCTTAAGTATCCTCACCTCCCCACCCCTGCCCTCCATAGAAACTGCTCTACCTGGCGGTGATGCCGACTGCCGGGGACTGCCACACCCCACTGCAAGGCACCGTGTCAAGGGTTCCCCCAATTATTGTGTCCTTTAGTCCCTGTGACGACCCCATTTTATGTGGGTCCAGACAGAGCAGAGAGGTGAAGTGATTCACTCAAGGTCGCACAAGGAGCAAATGAAAGAGCTACAACCTGAACCCAGCTCTGATTCTAGAACCCGTGCCCTCAATTACTTCCCCAGCCAGCCTTCGAAAGGCCCCCAGGGACCTCCCCAAATCAAGCCCCTTGCTCCCTTTGGCTTACGCCCCCAGACATCCAAGCAACGTTTGACCCTTCTGACTTTGGAGACCCCCTTGGCTCTCCTCCTCTGTTTCCCTTCTCCCTCGACCCTCCCCTCTTAGCCAACATTGCCCTCCTCCTCCGTCCCTCCCCCGACCCCAGGATGGATCTTCAGCCTTCTCCTCTCACTCAGCTTTATCCAGCTGGCTTCCTCAGTTCTGGCTCTTGTCTCTACCTCCGTGCCAGTCCAATCTGTGTGTCCGGCTCTCCCCAAACTTCGCCTCAGCTCCAGAGGTGCGTTTGCAAAGGCTTCACCCACCCTCCCGCGCACCCTCCACCAGAATCTGCATTGGAGATAACTGTGCCCCAATCTTCCTGCTCTTTCGGTGGGACACCCCCAGGGATAGCTTGATCTTCCACACGGCCAAACTCTGCACTGGTGGAATCATCTACCCAAGTGTGGGTATTCACCGCCTGTGAATTCTCATCCTTCATGCTGCAGCCGGCTGTCCCTTGGAGGGCATTGGGAGCTCGGAACTGCCAGAACCTGCAGACCCTGATTGATGGGTATCATTCTTGGGGCCTCTCGCCTAAGCCGAATCCTCTGTACTTAGCTGGCCAGTCAAGTTGGTACTGAGGCTAACACGAGACTCAGCTCGGAAGCTACCACCTCCGGGAAGGCAATCCTCTTATGTGGGCATGTTCTCCCCTGGGTTCTGACAGCACCTGGAATGACAGCACCTGGAATGTGCTGTGCTGCTCTGTGCTACGTGCCGTGGACAGTGGTGAGGAGGACATATAGTTCCTGCCCTCATGAAGTTCCCCAGAGTCATGGGAGGAAACAAATAGCTGTGGAGAAAACGCATGAGGGGTGTCTTGGGTCGGGTCGGCATGCGAGCGGCTGACACTTGCAAGGGAGTGCGGGAGCAAGACTGGGCCGAGGGCAGAGTTGCATGAGATGTAGTTACCACAGAGTCCTCAGCCAGCCCTTTGAGCTGGCTCTGCGCGACACGGCCCTTCAGAGTTTTCTCAAATTGAGGCAAGAGGTCTGGACTTCCCCGACTCCCGTCCCGTAGAATGTGGGCTGCTCCCAGCAAGGGCATGGGCTTGAGCAAGGCATCGGCCTCCAGCTGAAGGCGGTTCCCAGAGAAGGCTGCATTCGTTGCACCATTGCTGCCAATACTCACGGCGGCTGGCGAAGCAGGTGCCTCTGTCCAGAAGGCACAGCCCAGCACACCATCCCCTCCAGGGTACCCACGGGATGCCTAACGAGCGGATGGCCAGTTCTAAGCTGAAGGGAAAAGAAAGAAGACAATAGATCTTCCCACTTGGTCTTGAAATACACATTAGGGCTTTGTAAAGTAGCTGTCTTGAGTTCCTTCCACTCCTCCTCATGTAAGGATAACAATAATGGCGAGCGTTTCCTCTGCGTTTATCCTGTGTTAGATCCTACGCCGAGGTTTTCTTAAGCCGAGGTAGCTTACTTAATCTTTACATTACCCTAGGAATTAAGCACTGTTATCGCCATCATCTTACCTAAACACAAAGCAAGGCCTAGAGAGGCAAATGGCCTGCCCAAGGTCACACAGCAAGATAGCAAGCCCCACATAGGCAATGTGTAGGGAGGCTGACCTTAAATCCTGAGGCTCCTGACCTTGGCTCCTGACCTCCTGCTTCAGCCTGAAAGGAAGCAGAGGGACCACACCTGGTGGGATGGGACCAAGGAGACAGAAGGCCAGAGGGCTTTCTCCTGAACATCCACCCTGGGAGAGGCCCTCCCCAAACATGACAGATACGGATTTCTTATCTATGCTGACAAATGGGGGCCACAGCCAGTTTAATTTGATTTAAAGCAAATAAAAGAATGTGACATTCTCTCACCCCCAGCAAGAAGCAGTCCCTTTCTTCGGTGTTCCTACAGCTTGGAGTACCTTTCCCTGACAATGGTTCGTGTGACTCTCCTTCCTCCCTAGGAGACCCTGATCTCCCTTAAGGGACAGATGGCCATTTTTTCACCTTTTGTGCATCCCATGTACCTGACAAGGGCCCAGCACACTGTGGGCCTGCAGTAAATGGGATCCATTGGAACCAACCTTCTGTGTCAGCACGAAAGACATCGCAGTGTTGCTACTCATTTGCATTTCTGTGTCCCCTCCCCCGTCCCCTCACCTCATAGATCTCCAAGCACCTAGAACAGTGCCTAACCCAGAGCAGGTGTGGCCTGGAAGAAGGGATGGGTGAATGTGTGGATGCAAGGGTGGAGGTATGCATGCGTGGCTGGATGCACGTGTGGCCACGTGGCTTCACGGAGCCCGTGAGCGTGCCTATCTGGGCCACTGCCATTTCCTGTTGGCTGAGCACCGAGCTTGCCAAAGGGCCAATCAACTTTAAATGCAAGGAAGTGTATGGCCAGAGGAAAGTTCTGCTGTCTCTCCTTCACCCTGACAGCCCTCACCTTAAGGGCTAACAGAGGCCCTCCAGACCAACTCTACCATCAGGAAGGAAAAGCTTCTGACAAAACACTTTGCATTCAGAAAATTAACATTTCTCATGCAGCCAGAGAACTACGAGGTATTTGCCTGGCCAAGCACTGGACAGTGCCATTCTGGTGGCGTCTGAGGAGCCCAGGCTGGCAAACTCATTCGATCTCCCCTACCTCCCCACCCGTTCCAAATACCCTGGGTTGTGGGACATGTGCTCTCATTCTTGTATGTGAGTGCACATCGATACAGCCTCGACTCCAGAGCAATTTGGCCCTATCTAGCAACATTTTTAAAATTATTTTTAGGTGTATTTATTTATTCTGAGAGAGAGAGTGAGCAGGGGAGGGGCAGCGAGCAGGAGAGAGAGAGAAGCCCAAGCACTATCAGAGCAGAGCCTGACGCAGGGCCCGAACCCACCAACCGCGAGATCATGGCCTGAGCCAAAACCAAGAGACAGATGCTCAACCCACTGAGCCACCCGGGCGCCCCTCTAGCAACATTCTTAATGTGCATTTGATCCATGCATTCTATTCCTAGGAATTTATACTGCAAATACAGTCACATACATGTACAAAAACAAACCATAAACAGTTTGTAAAAGCAAAGCATGGAAACCATTGGACTTGCCATCAAAAAGGACATAAATAAATAAGGCATATTCGGCAGTCATCACAAAGAGTAAGAATCCTACTGCTCTGATCCGGAACAATCTCCGGGACTCAATGCTAAGAGTGGAAAAGCAAGGTGCAGACCCATGCACATCATTTGCTACTGTTTACGACCGTCTTTAGCACCGAGGGAAGACAAGGGACTGCACTATTTTGGGGGCCCTCCTGTGATCTTGGGGTCCTCAGTGGTTCACTGCTGAGTTTGTGGGTAGAGTGAGTGCCTGCCTACTTTGCAGCAGACCCTTCTTTCCTAATGAAGTGTTTTTTGGTCTTGGCCTCTTTGGTTGGGATGCTGCAGAGCACCATGGTCAGAATGCCTACTGAGACGGGCACCGGGCCACCCTCTCCTCTCCAGCACCCCTAGAATGGAAGAGGCCAGCCCTGTAGCCAGGCTGGCATCCCCACGTGGTCCCATGCTGCCTTGTCACGGGCTACGAGCTCTCTGTGGCCTAGACCCTGTCCTACACAGGTGGGTAAGGGGAAGCCAGGAATGCACAAACCAACAGCAGGACGGACCTTGTATCTGGACCACCTTTCCACATGTCAGGAATGGGCCACTGGGTGAGTCCTGGGGAAGGGTAGCCCCACCTCCTCCAGAAGAGCTTAAAAGCCCTGGATTTTCTCTCCTCCACCTGGGCAGCCAGACGGCAGCAGGTGCCCTAAGTTCAGAGGGTGGATGTTCCCACCAGGGCTTTAGGTTTGGAATGAATGACGCCTGGAAGCAGGGCAGGGCAGAAGTCCTGCTGCCCAACGTGGCACCATGGCCCCCAGCAGCAGAAGCAACAGGGCCAGTGGCAGCATCTGGTGTCCACCCTGATGACCACGGTGTCCTGTCACATGACCTCAGCTGTCTTCCTGCCGGCCTGTGGTTCCTGCCTTTTTCTCCAGCCTCCCTAGATCCTGTGAGGGCCCGTATCTGCTCCAGACGGTCGAGCCCAGGTCTGTTGTGGGCAGCGGAGAACCCCAATGGTCACAGAAGGGGAGGGAGGGAGGAAATGCGATGCGGGCAGATCCCTCTGTGGCATCTGGGGGAATCTAAGGCTATTTTCAACCGCGTTCCCACCGTCCCGAGCAGCCTGGATAGACTACATCATGTCCCTCTCCTGATGCTTGTGTCCCTGGCACATACCCCTGCCCTCACACTCCTCACCTTGTATTGGTTAAACCTCTGCCTCCTTTACTTGCTTGTGGGTGTTTGGAGGGCATTTCATTCTTCCTCTCTCCGGGCCTTAGTTTTTCCATCTTTAAACAAGACATTAGAGGGGCGCCTGGGTGGCTCAGTCTGCTGAACATCCAACTTTGGCTACGATTGTGATCTCTCCGTTCGTGAGTTGGAGCCCCACGCCAGGCTCTCTGCCGTCAGTGCAGAGCCCGCTTCAGATCCTCTGTCCCCCTCTCGCTCTGCCCCTCCCACGCTCATGCTCTCTCCCTCAAAAATAAATAAACATTAAAATAAATAAATAAAATAAACAAGAGATTGGATAACATTACCCTCAAGGCTGCTTCCACTGATCATTTTATGGGTTCATGCATTCAACCAATCAGCTGTCCTGGAAGGCTCTGGGTGGGTTAAAAACTTGAGGAACCTTGGGGCGCCTGGGTGGCTCAGTCAGTTAAGCGTCTGGCTCTTGGTTTCAGCTCAGGTCATGATCTCACGGCTCATGAGTTCAAGCCCTGCATCGGGCTCCGTGCTGACAGTAGGGAGCCTGCTTGGGATTTTCTCTCTCCCCTCTTTCTGCCTCTCCCCCTCTCATGCTCTCTCTCTCTCTCTCTCTCTCTCTGTCTCTCAAAATAAATAAGTAAACTTAAAAAAAAAAGAAAAAAAAAACTTGGGGAAATTTAAGGCCCAGAGAGAGGAAAGATGAGTCGCCCAAGGTTAAACAGAGTCAGAAGTGCAGAAGAGGAGGAGTGTTCATGTTACTTTAGGACTCTGGATTCTCTAAGAATTGATGCCCCTTCTGTAAACAGAACCCTCCTCTCTTGCACTTAAACGTTTGTTTGCAAATCAATACCCATTAACAATTGGGGGGAGATGGGCAAAGACTCCAGCAAAGGACCCAGATCTCCCTGGGCGTGTCCAAAATAGCAGGGAATCACTGTGGGGGGTGGGGTATGGTAAGTCAGCAGAGGGGACGGCACTCCCACCCCCGGCCCCATCCAGTCCTCTGGGACCCCTCATGGAGCCCCTCTAGGACCTCATGGTGGATCACTCAACCCCTAGGCCGCCTTCAGAGGCCACTTAACTTCTCTACAGCAAAGTGGGCACAGTTGTTGACCCAGTGAATGAATGCATCTGAATCTTTTCATCTCTAAGTGAGAAGGTGACATCAGATTAAGACTCCCTGAAGTTCCTTCCAGCTCTGACTGTCATCACCACTGCTAAGTGGCTGTGAAACTGGATCATGCAGGGTCCTCTGGCCCTTATCAACTGTTTGGAACAATCCTGTCTTTTTCCCCAGCTACATAATGGTGCGCCGGAGGGCAGGGAGTGGGTACAGGGGTGGGCCAGTGTCTGTGGATTGTGTGGTGGGGGTCTCAGCACTGGCCCACAGGGTCTGTCCCTCGCGGTACCTCTAGTAGCCAGCTCACACCCCCTCGGGCTCCCCTCTCGTGCAGGCCTACCCCCTGCAGGCGTTCACCTCCTCTCCTGTCCCAGGCCTCTCTGTGCCACGGTGACACGAGTCCCCTGCTGAAAGCAGCTCAGAGGTGCAGGGCAGTTAGGGGCCGTCAGAGCAGCTCTGGGCCACGACACGGAGGTGGCAGGGCACAAGGAGATACACTCCCCAGGAGCTTCTGGTAGACAGAGGCCAAGTCAACAACCGTACCCTTGATTTGGCTTTTCCTCCACCCCCTCACTCTGCTCCGTGAGCTCTCCTCCCACGTAAACACAAGCACACACAGCCAGCCCCAGCCTGTTCCCTTCGTGGGACTCCAGGCTGAGACACATGCCTCGGGGATCTGAGCCAGAAGGCAGGAGGGCAGCGGGCTGCCACCGAGGAGGGCTTCTTGGGTGCTGAGTAGGATCTCAGGCAGGAAAGAGGGAACCTGACGTAGAGCAGGGAAGAGAAACACTAAGGTGGAAACAACCAAACCAGGATTTCTCTCAGACAGCTGTAGATACAGGCTTTGGTTCATCCAGGGTTTCTCATTCCACAGACATCTATAACCGGACAATTCTTTGTTGAGGATTGCTGTCCTCACTGCAGCATCTCTGGCCTGAACCCACTAGATGCCAGTGGCACCCTCCCGGCCTCCCAGTTGTGACAATCAAAATGGTGTCCAGCCTTTGCCAAATATTCCCGGGGGCGGTGGGGTGGGGGGGGGGTGAAATTGGCCCAAATGAGAAACACTTGGCTCATCAGAGATGATTCAAGAAACACACCCCAGGGGGCAGTTTGAGGGCTGCTCGCTAGGGAGAGTGGTTAACCTTGTGGAATCTGGAATGCCTCAGTCTCCTCATCTATAAAATGGGGGTGATAGTAATGGACTTAGCTCATGGGTTGGCTGTAAGAACTTGATGAGATAATTAATATATGTCAGGACACACATGACAGAGCCTGGTACATGTAAGGGCCGTTAAGTGTGTCCTTCTATTATGTATCTCTCAAGGCGGAAGGACCCTAAGGCAAGACAGGAGAGTGGGAGCTTCCTTTAGGGAGATCTTGGTTTCTCCATACTGATTTCCCAGCCTAAAGGAAATACATAGGCAGAGTTAGCAAACACTCGGCAAAGAATAACGGCAGGCTAGTCTGTGGGCGACAGCAAGAGGCATGACTGTTCCTGCAAATCCCACTGGAGAGAAGCCACGAAGCCGGAGGTAAGCCGCCCAAACATTCTGCAACTAGAGCTTTGGGGGTGTTTAGGGGCTCATGTTTTCCCGGCCAGTCCGGCGGCCTGCCCCCAGCTCTCACTGGGGCTTATTCAGCTTAGTCTCCGTGTTCTCAGGCCCCCAGGACAATCAGAGCCTGCTCTCCTTTCTGAGCCCCCAGAAAGCCCGTCCCCAAAAAGTGGTTACAAGGCAGGCTTTCCAGACAGGCACTCGCTGAGGTCCGGGAACACTGGCACATAACTGACGTGTGGGTCTGGGAATAACTCTGGGAATAGCAGAATGGCCCACAGTGCAGTTTCTAGAAAGAAGCTCCTAGATCCCACCTTGTTTCAGGGACCCCTTTCTCTCCAGATCTTCCTCCTCTCCAGCTCGGAGCTCTGAATCGTCACCCTTCCCTACCAGGTTAACTGAAATTCAAAATCCCTGTGATTTCAAATGCAGGACAGTTTATCTCCCAGGAGTCTGGACCCTCTGCCCCTGGGGGGTAGGGTGAAGGATTAGAGGGGAGGTTGTTTTTTCGTCCTTAAAAGTGGTATCCCCAAAGAGCAGACCTCTCCGAGGGAAATTCTGCCTTCCTCCTAGCCCGGGTGGCTCACACAGTGGCCTGACTTAAAAAGTAATGCAATCCTTCTCAGTAGAGAAACGTCCCCATGTCCCAATAGGAAAGAAATGGCACCTGTAAGAGAAGGGCTCTCAGAAGAGCGGGGCGAGCTGATCTGAAGCACAGGCCCTGGCTTCTGGCTTACAGGTGCTTAATTGTGGCTTCCGCATCCCTGCCTTCCAGGTGCCCACATGCAAAGGGCTGGAGAAGGCCTAGCAAAAGGGAGGGTCACGGGGGGCTGGGAGACCCATCGTCAGCAGCCAAAGCTTCCAGGAGGGCTCATAGCAATAAGAGGAAGCCTTGAACCCCTTCCCTCTCCTACCACCCTCCTCCCCAGCCCCGTCCTCCTCTGCCCAGCTCCCCCTGCAGTGCTACTACCCCCACTGGGCCTCTGGTGGCTCATCCCTCCGTGGCTCCGGCCTCCTCAAAACGGGCAGGATTTTATAGACTAGGAAGTCAAGTTGAAGTGGGGGCCATCCCAGAATGTCCAAGCTGCAAAGGCTCATGAACGTTTTCAGCTATGACCTTCTCGGTGCTGGGAGAAGGAAATGGGAACAGGGAGATGAGAATGACTATGTCAAAGGCACCCAGGTCCGTTAGGGAGCCCTGGGTCCCTGCAGGGTGCAAAGTATACCTCTGACCCCAGCCGCACCCTTGAGCGCCTGCTCCAGGGGGGTGTGTGGCTGGGACAACCCTCCATCTGTTTGTCACTTACATGGGCCTTAGTTTACCGATCCCGAAAGACCACGCCACACCACCCACAGCCACCGGGATGAGCTGACGGCACCACCTCCCGACCCTGCACACGCGGCTGCCCGCCAGCGTTTGCAAATTTCTGTTGACAGCTTTATTAGAGGGTTGAGTCAACAAGCCGTTTCCTTGATGAAACAGAATAGAACTCAATTTAAAATATCAGATGCTACCACATGTCCTAAGGGTAAGTTTTGTCTCTTAACACTTCTGTGTCAGTGGTGGATCTATAATCTATACTTAAGTGTATATGTGCTGGGTCAGGTTGGACCACCCTGGAAAAAGCTGGAGAGCCGTTGCCCTGTAACCTTTTGGCAAATCGGCCACCCAACACAAGCTTTCAAAAACGGGTATTTGCCAACTGAGAGGAGATACCTTGAGCCCGGAAGGACTCGATTCGGGGGCCATCACCTCAGCAAGAAAGTTGAGGCCAGATACCCACTCACACCACACTGAGCTCAACTGCCCTTAAAGCACCGTCCACCACATGATGCCATTTCATTTTCACTGCTGGAGGATCAGTGTTCTTGGCTGAGAAATGGGCAGACGGAGGACCTTCCCGGAAGGGTGCCGAAGATGTCAGAGGCAATGAAAGCGGAGAGCCGCGCACAGCGAGTGTTTAACAACAGCAGGATGGCAGCTGGCGGGTGAGGAGGCCCAGTGCCTGCCAGAAAGAACTCCAGGGTCTTCGGGCCCCTCAGCCAGGAGATTCTCCTGCCCCCGCTCATGTAGAACCTCTGCCCAGCAGTGTTGAAGACCAGGCTTCTGCCTCAAGAGAGAGCCTTCGGGGACTGACTGGGAAATGTGGGCCTGTCTTCAGAGCACACGCCACGGTGGGACGCCATCAAGGGGAGAGGGCGGAGCCTTGGAGTAGGGTCAACAGTGGCTTCCTAGACCCAAGACTCGCGTGGGGACCATGCAAGAGATGCCCCTCAGGGTCACTGCCTCAAACACACTCTTTTTTTTTTTTTTTTAATGTCTTAAGTTTATTTATTTATTTTTAAGAGAAAGACAGTGGGGGAAGGGACAGAGAGAGAGACAGGGAGAGAGAGAATCCCAAGCAGGCTCTGCACTGTCAGCATGGAGCCTGATGTGGGGCTCAAACTCACAAACCACGAGATCATGACCTGAGCTGCAACCAAGAGTCGGACACTTAACCCACTGAGCCACACAGGCGCTTCTCAGACACACTCTTGAGGAAGGATGTGCGGGGCCGACTCCGTGCCTTTCTCTTCTCTCCTTTTCCAGAAGGCTCTGCCAGCCTCTGGCCTTCCTCTCTGGTCCGCATCACGCATTTGAGCACCTGAGGGGGTGCCTCTCTCCAAAGTGCATTACTAAGGCCTGTGGTTAATTTTTCAGCAGCTGCTTGCCTCGCTAATGGTCTGGGAAACCAACCGGGCCTCCACCCCTGTGTAAGTACCCGGGCCTCCCCCACCCCTGCCCTTTTTGGGCAGGAAGCCCGGCGCTGCCCAGCGGCCAGCCTCACCACGCTGCCGTCAACCCCCATTTGTCCTCTGTCAAGGACTTGGTCCTCTGCCATGGGGCCTGGAATCGTATTTACCCATAATTGTACCTGGTCCCTGCATGACAAGCCTGGAGAAGTGAAAAGTTGTGTCTTATTTCAGCTGGAGAGCCAGTCACATTCTGAGGTAAACGCTGCTTGGGAAGAAATGCCAGGGCTCCAAGGCTGATGGGAAAAGGAAACCGGCTTTCTGGCCCTGGAGACTTTCCACTGTCACAAGTGCCATCAGGATGCCCGGCTCCTGCCAGCTTTCGCTATTCCTTCTGCCAGCACCACAGCGGCCCCCGTGGGGGTTCACCGCGCTGTGCCTGGCCAGGCCCCAGGCCAGAGACCGGGCTGGAGTATGTGGGTCTCTGAGCCCATTGGCCTGTGACCCCCATAAAGAGATCACCCTTGCTTTTTAGGCCGCCATCATTATGGGGTAAGTACCTGCCACCACCTACAGAAAGTTTACCTGCCCATACCCACCATCTTTTATTTCAGAGCGTTTCCCAGAAAACTGCCCACAAGGGCTCCCAAGGGAGGCCCCGCCTATGGCCACATGAGATGGCCATGCCCCAACGTGTGCAGGCTTGATTCCGTCCACGGAAACCACCGATGCCCCCACTTGAGGGGGAACAGGATCCCTGATGGCCCAAAGCTCAACCAGGCCGTCTCTGGGCAAAATGTCTTCCAAAGCTCGGAGTTAACCCAAGTCCCACACCCTGGGCTCACACAGTCCTCAATCTGACCCTGCCACTCCACTCATCATGCCCGTGCCAACGTGGGTTCCCTGGAAGGGAAGGGTGGACCGGGCGCGGGGGGGTAGCTGTAGCTCAATCAGCGGGAGCTCTGAGGTTTCAGGCCAGTGCTCTCCAGGCCCAGAGGGAACTTCCTTGCCCAGTTCTGAGGCCCCTCATCGCCCACCCCAGGGGCATGACAGGCTAATAGAACATCCATTCTCCACAGCAAGAAAACCACGCAGGGTGTGGTCTAGGCCTGGACATGGCTGACTTAAGAAAAGAGGAACAAATACCCTGGAAGCCGACACAAACTTCAAGTTCCGGCCTTCAAGGTGCGCTGGCGGTCTTGTGTGCAGACCCTTACAGAGCACCTGCCAAGCGCCGAGCAGGAAATGGAGGGGTGGCCCGGGACTAGCATGCTAAGTGGGCCTGGGGCCCACGAACACACACAGCAGGGCCTTTAACTACCAGGGGGCACAGCATTGGTGATGGCAGTGGTGAAGAGAGAGCATGGAGTCAGAATCGGGCAGCCCTGGACTGAATTCTGGTACCATCACCTCCAGCTGGGCCGGGGAGAAATCCACCACGTTACCCAAACCTCGCTGTCCTTTCCTACAGAATGAGGACACTGGCCCAAACCAGACCATCTGTGCCTGGCATCTTCCAGTCTGGTATCCCCTCAGCACCCCTGGTGCCTTTCCTGCACAGTGGGGCCTAGGCATGTGGGGAAGAGGGGGGGTGCAGTTCATGGTTGCTGGTCTCCTGTCTAAACTAAGCCTGTTGAAAAGAGGGACCGTGCAGAGCAGAGGGAAGGTGGTGGGCCTCTCCCTGTGAAGTCCTGGGAGGCCTTAGGCAAAGTCAAAAGTGACAGGAGCACCCCATCCCCCACCAGCCGCCATCCCAGGGGCACCCAGCCTAAGGCCAGCTGCATTTGCATACTATTTGCATAAATTTGCATAAAGACCGCATTCGGGTGTCTACTAGCCAATTATTCACTCCCGGCATCTCTGCACTCCAGGAAAGGGTGCTAGCAGAGATGTGGCCCTGTGGGCTTTGTGTCAAAAGGGCACCGAGAACCCCAGCCCCATTCCACCCCTACCTCCCCAGCCCCTGCGCAAAACATCTCCCTGGGGCCCCGCACCTCCCCTCCCCCATCACCTGCCGCCCCTGAATCCTTTGGGGGCTACTGTCTACTGTCCAGTTTCCTGGGGAAGGCAGGCTTACACCCCCACACTTCCCCTCTCTTCAGCAACCCTAATTTAACCAGACGAGTTTCTTCGATGTGGAGGACATGTTTGAGATGTCTGACGCAGGGTTGGTCAACCTGATCCCACCTGTAGATGGGTAGGTGGGACCCTGGCTTGTGGGGCCTGGAGTCCCTCCCTTGACCAAGGCCCACACCCCCCCCCCCAAAAACAGAGCCCTCAGGCTCCTCAGGGCATTTGCAACCCCCTTCATTTTACACCTGGGGGAACGGAGGCCCAAGGAGGGGAAAGGTCTTGGCCAAGGTCACAGTGGCTGCAGCAGAGCTGGAACCAGAACCCGGAGGACCTGACACCCTCGTGGACTCAGCAGAGGTCAAGAACCTGCCCAGGAGGCTGCAGGCCTCACAAAGCAACTTCCAGAATCAGAGGAACCAGATGGGCCTGGCGCAGAAATGGGGAGACAGGGGTCCTCCCCTCCCTTCCACCCTGGGGAATGAGGGTTTCTGGAACTTCAGGGAAGACCGTGACCCTGAATGGGAGCGTGGAAGGGAGACTGGGCCTTGCAGCCACCCAGTCGGGCCCTCCAGCCGGGGCTGGGCCAAGGGACAGGGTGAACCCAGGGTCCTACCACTCTCTTTCCACGCCCTCTCCTCTGCTTCTAGATAAGGGGTATGTGGGGCCTGCAGTCTGCAGTCCCACCCGTGGCCCAGGCCCAGGGGATGGATTGTGGAGGGGGACCAGGAGCCAAGGGAATCTAGGTGAAGGGAGGAACGGAATTAACATGCGTTCCAGGCTTCATTTTACCACCTGTACTTAGTTTACTGCCCTAGCTTCATCATCCCCATTCACAGACATGTTCAGCTGGCAGGAGTGGGAGGCCCAGCAAGGGGAGATTCAGTGATCAGCTCCAAGGTGGAGCGTGGCCAAGGCTCCCGACTCCCAGACTAGGGTGCCAGGGCACCCTCTGACCTCTGGGAAGGAGATGGGGGTGGGGGGTGCTGGGCATACACTGCCTGCGGGTTCCTCACCATGAGGTCAGGGTGCTGGGGGAAACAAAGGCAAGAAAAATGTCCTTTAAATTCAATCCCTTACAGCTTATAGCCCACTGATAGATCCCAGACACCTGCCCCACGCAGGTGAGATCCCTCCAGGAGTTTGTGGCTGCCTTAATGCCTTGGTGTTTACGTGTCATTAAAAACTAAAAGCAACCTTATCTTGACAATAGCTAAATCTTCAGGGTCCTCGAAGACTCTGCTTTCCAGCCCACGGAAATTCTTTAGAAACTAACTTTATCTCTCTCCTCCCTCCCTCCACAAACTTAAAAGTATAGGGTCACTCCTCACAACCCCAGGGCAGCTCTTTCCGCCCACAGGTCCTGGGACCGTGCTTGAATACAGCCATCTTTTTGCACCAAAAAACGTCTTGAGAATTTTCTGAGCTGTTTGCTCATGAACCCCACTTCAAATTTCATCGTTTTGGTGCCCTTGCATGGGGTTTCAAGGCTTTTCATCGGGACTCTGAGCCTCGGTGCAAACCTGGTGAGTAATTACTCTTCCTTTACTTTCCAGGGGCTTTTCGGGGAGTGTGGTCTTACTGGAACACTTTCCTTTCGAGTGCTCAGGCTGCCCTTCTCTGGCCTGGAGCTCCTAGATCTATGGGGAGGAGAAAGCCTGTCTTTTGGCTGGAAGTTAGTACCCTGGTCGGAATGGTAATAAGACCCAGAAACTTGAGGCCCTCTCTTCTTATTCTATTCTTATACAAATTGTCTTCTATTCTTATACGAATTGTTCTTTTTCTTTTTGGGGCACGGGACAGCCATGTAAGTCACCAGGATGGCTACCAATCTTGAAGACGCCCGTGTGAGGTGGTCTAATGTGATCCCCTCCACATCTCTGGTCTAGCTGCTTCTGGCCACAAGACCTCCACGGGGAGCCGGGCTAAAACCAGTACCCAGTTGAATTAAACTCAACCAGGACTGTTTCCTAGGGAAGCTGGCTGTAAAAGACTACATGTGTTAGAATGTCACTTAGACCATGATGGATTCTTTTTTTTTTTTTTTAATTTTTTTTAACTATTCTTTTCTATTTTTTTAACTTTACATCCAAATTAGCATATAGTGCAACAATGATTTCAGGAGTAGATTCCTTAGTGCCCCTTCCCCATTTAGCCCATCCCCCCTCCCACAACCCCTCCTGTAACCCTCAGTTTGTTCTCCATATTTATGAGTCTTTTCTGTTTTGTCCCCCTCCCTGTTTTTATATTATTTTTGTTTCCCTTCCCTTATGTTCATCTATTTTGTCTCTTAAAGTCCTCATGTGAGTGAAGTCATATGATTTTTGTCTTACTCTGACTAATTTCACTCAGCATAATACCCTCCAGTTCCATCCACATAGTTGCAAATGTCAAGATTTCATTCATTTTGATTGCCGAGTAATACTCCATTGTATATATATACCACATCTTCTTTATCCATTCATCCATCAGTGGATATTTGGGCTCTTTCCATACTTGGCGCTATAAACATGGGGGTGCATGTGTCCCTTCAAAACAGCACACCTGTATCCCATGGATAAATGCCTAGTAGTGCAATCACTGGGTTGTAGGTTAGTTCTGCTTTTAGTTTTTTGAGGAACCTCCATACTGTTTTCCAGAGTGGCTGCACAACCTTGCATTCCCATTTTTTAATTTTTTTTTAATATTTATTTATTTTTGAAGGAGAGAAAGCGTGAGTGGGGAAGGGACAGAGAGAGAGACAGAATCCGAAGCAGGCTCCAGGCTCCAAGCTATCAGCACAGAGCCCAATGCGGGGCTTGAACTCACAAGCTGTGAGATCATGACCTGAACCGGCCAAAGTCAGATGCTTAACTGACTGAGCCACCCAGGCACCCGACCGTGATGGATTTCTATCTTTACTGTTTTTCATTAGTGTCCCCTACTGACTACTGCCATTACAAAATTGGATAATTTCCCCCCTTGTAAAACATGTGTAGTGTTTTCCATGGGTTAATAAAGGCACTGCATAGCCTTCAAGGTAAGGCAAGGTGCAGTTTTTCAGTCCATATGCCAGCATCCCTTTTACAGTCCATAATGCAATGGGAAGTTGGGGGGGGGGGGATCGCTAGCATCCCTCCTCCAAGGACCCTTTATAGCTGGCCGGTGATCATAGTGATTTTGCTTGAGGTGGGTGGCATAGTGATTTCCAGAGGTGGGTCACTTTGACACCAGGAACCTCTGACATATCCTGTGTTGGAATGCCACCTGCGAGTCAGGGTGGGGGGGGGGTATTTTTGGTAATGGACCTTCTCTACTTTTCTAGGAACACAGGATCTTCTTGGGATGCCTTTGAGTCCACTGGACTAACTTCAGATTGCAAGATCTAAGAAAGAAAAAACTGACCTTCTTTTGTAATACTTCCTGGCCTCAATATTCCTTAGGAGATGAAGAAAAATGGTGCACATCAGCTCCTTCTCCTCCCCCCCCCCCTTGCTCTCAAGGAGCTAAGAGCACTCCCTTCAGATCTCCCCACCGGTGCCCCAGGTAAAAAATTGACAAAGATGAACAAATTGCTTGACTTGTAAGTGGACACCAGTAGAACATATTTGGTATTTAAGTTGGTAATTGGTCATTTAAGTTTAGGGCACCTGGGTGGCTCAGTTGGTTGAGAGTCTGGCTGTTCAGCTCAGGTCGTGATCTCAGGGTCATGGGATAGAGCCCCTCGTCAGGTTCTGAGCTGAGCATGGAACCTACTTAAGATTCTTTGTCTCCCTCTCTCTCTCTCTGTCCCTCTCCCCTGCTTGCACACTCTCTGTCTTAAAAAAAAAAGTAATTTAAGTTTGTTGGTTTAATTAAGATAGACATGTCTTTAGAGTTATCAGCATTAGCTATGAAACTTTTTCTACCTACGTTTACTGAAGATCAGATAAGCTTGTATTGTATTGTTTTTTGCAATTTGTTCACAAAAAAGATGGCAAAAAGATGATGGTTACTTTGATCTGTCTCAAAGTTTTCTTTCTTTTTTTTTAAGTTTTTTTATTTTGAGAGAGAGTGAGGTAAGGGCAGAGAGAGGAGAGAAAATCCCAAGCATGCTCCACACTGTCAGTGCAGAGCCTGATACGGGGCTTGAACTCACAAATCCTGATGTCATGACCTGAGCTAAAATCAAGAGTTGGATGCTTAACTGACTGAGCCAGCCAGGTGTCCCATGTCTGTCTCAAAGTTGTCATGGATAATTAAGGTAGTTTTCAAAGTCTTTGGTAACCTGAAACTTTAAAGTTTTATTTGGATGATAAATTGGAATTAAATTCACTGGACATCTAGATCTTTTCCAAATAGGATAAAATGCTAAAGCATTGATTACTGAATGTAGGCTTGTGTTTTTGATTTATTGCAGAGGAACTAAAAATACTTCATTCTGTTGGAAAACATGCTTTGTGCTTAATTAACTCATAAATTTGCAATCTCAAAAACTCCGGTATAACAGTTTACAATTGGTTACTGCTTAGTTTTCACTGGAGACTAAAGATTTCTAAGAGTTAAAATTCTGCAAAATGTAGTTAAGACTGCTGAAAATAAGGGAAGCAACCCTATAGGTAGAAAAGTGGATATGTAAAAATGATATAAGAAAAATACATTTTTGTTAAAGGTAAAAGAAAGTAAATTTGTCCTAAATGACACTGGTCATTGAGAAAGAAATGGCTTGGGACAAAACCTGAATGCAAAGGAAAATTGTAGAAGATTTGTGAAGGGAAATCTTTGGGAAGAAATAGTATGTATGATCAGGACAGACTAAGGTTGAAATAAATGGATTTTAAAAGTATACTGGTCAAAGATTGAAATTCTCCTTTTCTCTCCGTTCAAAGCAAAGTTGTTTTTTTTTTTTTATTTTTTTTTAATGTTTATTTATTTTTGAGACAGAGAGAGACAGAGCATGAACGGGGGAGGGTCAGAGAGAGGGAGACACAGAATCTGAAACGGGCTCCAGGCTCTGAGCTGTCAGCACAGAGCCCGACGCGGGGCTTGAACTCACAGACCGTGAGATCATGACCTGAGCCGAAGTCAGACGCTTAACCGACCAAGCCACCCAGGCGCCCCAGCAAAGTTTTCTTAAAGTGTTGGTTTGCACTTGATAAGAAAATGTAAACAAAGTTTGTTTTCTCTTTTCTTTGTCTGCTTGGAAAGCCAAAGCTTGTGTTGTGTCTTTATCAAGGCTTTGATAACTTAGTTAAAACCTCTCAATTTTAAAGGAGCTAAGTTTTGCTTACAACTACCTAACCCTACCTATTTGCCTTTAAAATCTTATTGCCACCTTGGTTAAGTAAATAATTAAGTTTTAAGTTTTATAATGATCTGTAATCCTATCTAGGCATGTGCTTTCTGAGGTTTTTAACAAGCTTCCCAGGATTTAAGTTGTAAAGGAAGTCTTTTTGACCAATTAGGCTTTATTGGATACGTTAAGTTATCTAGAAAGCATTGTCAAACAAATAATGGTAAGCCTCAGGTTGTATTGCCTGGGTAAATGCTATACCTGTTCGAATATATTTATGTATATTTCCTGAAGTTTCAATATGCTTTGATAATAAAGTCACCACTTGATATTCTGTTTTAAAATTTTTTTTTTCTGATGTTTATTTATTTTTGGGAGAGAGAGAAAGAGAGAGAGAGAGAAGGGGAGGGGCAGAGAGAGAGACACAGAATCTGAAGCAGGCTCCAGGCTCTGAGCAGTCAGCACAAAGCCCGATGCTCGAACTCACGAACTGTGAGATCACGACCTGAGCCAAAGTTGGGCATTTAACCAACCGAGCCACCTAGGTGCCCCAGTCACCACTTGATATTCTGATTATTGAAGTGTTCTGTGTCACAGAAATAACTGAATTTCTTTGTCAATTGAGTAATAGTCTTTTGTTATTTACAAAATAAGTTTCATCTTCAAGGAGATTCATAAAAAGGATTTTTTTTTAACAAACACAGGTTTTTGAAATCTTTAAAAATCGTAAAACTGAAACAGGTGGAAGTTTCCAAAACTAACAGAAAAGGCTACATTCAAACCAAACAAGAATCAGAAATGTGGGACTAAATAAACTGGAAAAGATGATTATAATTTGTGACTCTTGTTTGAAACATTGCTGGTTTTCTAACATTTGCTCTTCCAGATTAAGGAAATTTCCTCTTAAAATACATATGACTTACAGAAATGTTATAAAATATTCCTTTGTGAACAATTTGAAGCATTTAACGATTTTCTCTGCCTACACCCTCTGAAATTCAAACCGTCTCAGCAAATATTTTTCCTTTCATGGCAGTGATCATCATTTACATAAGTTCAATGAGAACCTGTTCTCCTTGTAACAGGACACCATTGGAAACATTGGTTACTCTGCCAAGGCTTTGACTGGAACGTCATATTTGAGAGTCATGCATAGAGTCAGATATGACCAGACAGCTTTAAGGAACTAAGGTTGACTTTCTGAAACGTGGAGCCATAAAGCCCCTTGGAACTATTGGCCGGATACCTTGCTTACAGAGTTTCCAGCAGCCTCCCCAGGTGATTAAAGAAGGTCACTTCCTGGCAGGTGCAGGAACCTCAGGATGCTTTGGAGACCTCGTGAAGAAGAATTCACCCAAATCTACAAGTATTGCAGGCATGCCTAATGGCAAGCACTTGGCTTGGCCTCTGGCCTAGAGGGCCTACTACAAATTCAATCGAATTTCCTTATAAAAAGTTCCAGCAAAGCAAATTGTAAAAGATTATATAACCAATCGCTATTCTTGCTGAGCTGATGTAAATAATTAGGCCAAGTTCTCTAAAATTGGACCTGTTTTACAAACCAATTAGTCTTGGTTTGGCAATCTCTGAAAATAAGGGTAATCTTGGAGGGAAAACAAATTATGTTTCAATAACACATCTTTGCGGATGTTAAATTCTAGTCCTGATTGTCTTTAAATGTTTGTTCCTTGCCTAAACTAGACAACTTGGGGTAAACCTCAGAGAAATTGTCGCAAAACTCATATATAGACAACCTTTGTGACTGTTGCTCTCTGGACCATCCAGAAGGATCACCACAGACATTTGAATTACAAACCAGAAAAACCCATCTGATTCCCGCCACCTGTTCCCGCTCTATCTGAGGATGCTTCAAGCCTGACATCTAGAAATCTCACTGGCAGAACTTGAGACCCAGACACTCAGTTTATAATTTGCTCTAACCATTAACCTATATGCTTTTGTTTCCATACAAGTGCCTCTTATGAATTACCTGAAAAAAACAACACAATAGTGACTATATGATGGTTAACACCACCTACTACATAATCAAGGTCCTTCAATGACTCTCAAAATAACTTATTATTGAACACTAAAGTAACTCAAAAGCATCAAACAGTTCTACAAAATGAAATGCCATTAGATGTTTTAACTGCTTCACAAGGTGGAACCTGTGCTCTCATAAAAACAAAATGCTGTGTATACATTCCAGATGACCACGAAAATATTTCTGAGTTTCTAACTGACAAATGCTCACATTGGCACTTTAAAAAGATCCCTCTCTTTCTGTTAATAATTGGTTAAACTCCTGGACTAAAGAAAGATTTTTGTCAACTATCAAAGCACTCTTCCCAACAAACAAGAGTCCAGGGCCATATTCTACCAAACTTTTAAAGAAAAATTAATACCTATTCTTTTGAAGCTTTTCCAAAAATAGAAATAGAAGGAAAACTTCCAAACTCAGTTTACGAGACCAGCAGTATCTTGATTCCAAAACCAGACAAAGAGGCCAAAAGGAGAACCATAGACCAATTTCCCTGGTGAAAATGGGTGCAAAAATTCTCAAGATACTAGCCAACCAAATCCAACAATACATGAAAATAATTATTCACCGCGATCAAGTGGGACTTATTCCGTGGCGGCAGGGCTGGCTCAATATCCACACATCAATCGACATGATGCATCACATAAATAAAAGAAAGGATAAGAACCACATGATCCTCTCAATAGATGCAGAAAAGACACTTGACAAAATACAGCATCCTTTCTCGATAAAAACCCTCAAGAAAGTAGGGATGGATGGAACATAAGCAAGATCATAAAGGCCAGATACAAAAGACCTACCACTAATACCATCCTCAATGGGGAAGAACTGAGAGCTTTCCCCCTAAGGTCAGGCATACGACAGGGATGTCCACGCTCACCACTGTTGTTCAACACGGTGTTGGAAGTCTTAGCCTCAGCAATCAGACAACGCAAAGAAATAAAAGGCATCCAAATTGGCAAGGAAGAAGTCAAACTTTCACTCTTCACGGATGACATGATACTCTAAGTGGAAAACCCAAAAGACTCCACCCAAAAACTGGTAGAACTGATACATGAATTCAGCAAAGTCGCAGGACATAAAATTAATGTACAGAAATCAGTTGCATTTCTATACACCAAATATGAAGCAGCAGAAAGAGAAATCAAGGAATCGGTCCCATTTACAATTGCACCAAAACCATAAATACCTAGGAATAAACCTAACCAAAGAGGTAAAAGATCTGTACTCTGAAAACTGTAGAAAGCTTATGAATGAAATTGAAGAAGACACAAAGAAATGAAAAAGACCTTCCACGCTCATGAATTGGAAGCACAAATATTGTTAAAATTTGATACTACCCAAAGCAATCTACATATTTGATGCAATCCTATCATGGAGCTAAAACAAACAATCCTAAAATCTGTATGGAACCACAAAAGACCCCAACTAGCCAAAGTAATGTTGAAAAAGAAAACCAAAGCGGGAGGCATTACAATCCCAGACTTTAGCCTCTACTACAAAGCTGTAATCATCAAGACAGTATGGTACTCGTGCAAAAGCAGACACGTAAACCAATGGAATAGAATAGAGAACCCAGAATTGGGCCCACAAATGTATGGCCAACTAATCTTTGACAAAGCAGGAAAGAGTATCCAATGGAAAAAAGATAGTCTCTTTAGCAAATGATGCTGGGAGAACTGGACAGCAACATGCAGAAGAATGAAACTGAACCACTTTCTCACACCATACACAAAAATAAACTCACAATGGATGAAAGACCTAAATGTGAGACAGGAAACCATCAAAATCCTAAAGGAGAAAACAGGCAACAACCTCTTTGACCTCAGCCACAGCAACTTCTTACTAGACGTGTCTCCAGAAGCAAGGGAAATAAAAGCAAAAATGAACTATTGGGACTTCATCAAGATGAAAAGCTTCTGCACAGCAAAGGAAAAAAATCAACAAGGCAAAAAAGCAGCCAACAGGATGGGAGAAAATATTTGCAAATGACATATCAGATAAAGGGTTAGTATCCAAAACCTATAAAGAACTTATCAAACTCAACACCTAAAAAACAAATAATCCAGTGAAGAAATGGGCAAAAGACATGAATAGACACTTTTCCAAAAAAGACATCCAGATAGCTAACAGACACATGAGAAGATACTCAACATCACTCATCATCAGGGAAATACAAGTCAAAACCACAGTGAGATACCACCTCACACCTGTCAGAATGGCTAAAATTAATAACTTAGGAAACAACAGATGTTGGCAAGGATGTGGAGAAATGGGAAAACACTTTTGCACTGTTGGTGGGAATGCAAACTGGTACTCCCACTCTGGAAAACATTATGGAGGTTCACCAAAAAATTAAAAATATGGGCACCCGGGTAGCTCAGTTGGTTGAGTGACTTTGGCTCAGGTCATGATCTTGCAGTTCATGAGTTCGAGCCCCGCATCGGGCTCCGTGTTCACAGCTCAGAGCCTGAAGCCTGCTGTGGATTCTGTGTCTCCCTCTCTCTCTGCCCTTCCCCCACTCATGCACGCACTCTCTCTCAAAAATAAATAAACATTACAAAAATTTTTTTAAAAATTAAAAATAGAGTTGTTCTACAACTCAGCAATTGCACTACTAGGTAATTATCCAAAGGATAAAAAAATGCTGATTCAAAGGGGCACATGCAGGGGCGCCTGGGTGGCTCAGTTGGTTGGGCGTCCAACTTCAGCTCAGGTCATGAACTCATGGTCCGTGGGTTCGAGCCCCACGTTGGGCTCGGGCTCAGAGCCTGGAGTCTGCTTCAGATTCTGTGTCTCCCTCTCTCCCTCTGACCCTCCCCTGTTCATGCTCTGTCTCTCTCTGTCTCAAAAATAAATAAACATTGGGGCGCCTGGGTGGCGCAGTCGGTTAAGCGTCCGACTTCAGCCAGGTCACGATCTCGCGGTCCGTGAGTTCGAGCCCCGCGTCAGGCTCTGGGCTGATGGCTCAGAGCCTGGAGCCTGTTTCCGATTCTGTGTCTCCCTCTCTCTCTGCCCCTCCCCCATTCATGCTCTGTCTCTCTCTGTCCCAAAAATAAATAAAAAACGTTGAAAAAAAAAAAATTTATTAAAAAAAAAAATAAATAAATAAATAAACATTAAAAAAAAAATTTAAAAAAAAACAAAGGGGCACATGAATCCCAATGTTTATAGCTGCACCATTGACAATAGCCAAATTATGGAAAGAGCCCAAGTGTCCATCAACGGATGAATGAATAAAGAAAATGTGGTATATATATGTGTGTGTATATATATATATATATACATATATATACATATACATATATATGTACATACATATATGTGTGTATATATATATACACATATATATACATATACATATATGTGTATATGTTATGTATATATATGTGTATATATATATATATGTATATATATACACATACTATGGAGTATACTTAGTGATCACAAAGAATGAAATGTTGCCATTTGCAACAATGTGGAACTACAATGTATTATGCTAAGCGAAGTAAGTCAGAGAGATAAATATCATATCTCATTCATGTGAAATTTAAGAAGCAAAACAGACGAACAAGGGAAGGAAAAATAAGATAAAAACAGAGAGGGAGGCAAACCATAAGAGACTCTTAAATCCAGAAAACACACAGAGAGTTGTTGGAGGGGTGTATGGGTGGGGGGATGGGCATTATGGAAGGCACTAGTTGTGATGGGCACTGGGGTTGATATGTAAGTGATGAATCACTCAATTCTATTACACTCTGTTAACTAACTTGGATTTCAATAAAATTTTTTAAGAGAGGATTCTTATTTGGGCTTCTTTTTGTTATTTTAATCATGTTTTGCTGTTTTCTTCCATGTCTCTCCACCTGGTGCCAAGACTCCTTCACTGCAAGCCAAGAAGTTCTACTCAAGAAAACTCCCATATGCTAGCAACTCTAGATACAGCTGCCTTAGCCTTTCCTAACTCCTAGTAAATTCTCAACTGACCAACCTCGACCGGTAGGTAGGGACATCTCTATGCCCCTGTTCAGCAGACAAAGCCACAGAAGGTGAGACATTCCACCTTCAAAAACCTTTAAAGATTTAAGGGTCAAAGTTGTTGGGGGGGGGGGGGTGGAGGGGGGGTGGCAGGGAATGATGAGGGAAACAAAGGCAAGAAAAATGTAGTTTAAATAAATCCCTTACGGCCTTCAGCCCACTGATAGATCCCAGACACCTGCAGCTCGCGACATCCCTCCAGGAATCTGTGGCTGCTTTCATGCCTTAAAGTTTACATGTCATTAAAAACTAAAAGCAACCTTATCTTGACAATAGCTTAATCCTCACGGTCCTCAAAGACCCTGCTTTCAGCATACAGAAAGTCTTCAGAAACTAATTTTATCTCTCTCCCCACCTCCACAAACTTAAAAGTATACAATCAGTCACTCCTCACAACCCCAGGGCAGCTCTTTCTGCCCCTGAGTCCTGTCCTCCCCTGCTTTGAATGAAATCATCTTTTTGCCCCCCAAAACGTCTCAAGAACTCTTTCTTAGCCCTTTGCTCACCGACCCCATTTCAAATTTCCTCAAGAGGAGAAAGAGTTCCCTGAGCGCTTTCCACAGGACACAGGACAAGGAAGGAGACTTTACCAAGGCAGAAGTGGGGGGCCTGACAGGAAGCACGTTTCTCATGGAACTGCCTTTTTCAGTGTCTGTCTTCCTCTCCCCGAACACCCTTTCTTCTCCTCTCAGGTTGGGTGACTGTGTTTTAACGAGCCCTCCTAAGTGCCAGGCATTTCTCTGGTAATTTCTCAATTCTCACACCACGTGAGGGGGTATATTCTCCCAGATTACAGCTGAGGGGATCAAGGTTCAGTGGGGAGACCACTCTTGAACCCAAGTCAGTGTGTTTTCTTACCCTACAGATGCTTCCAGAGACCACGCCCGGCCCCCCTCCTCCTCCCAGGAGACCCCGGGCCTGGCTGACTGTGGCTCCTGGCCCTTGGCACAAACAGCAGTTCTGGGGCCATTATCCCCCTTATCTTTTCCTGCAGGGCCCTTGCCTTTCGCATGCTGTCAAAGACCAGCAAACGTCTGAAGGTCGTTCTGATGACACATTGGCACACGGGTGGGTCAGTGAAACCGGCACTGGCACCCTGCCAGCCAGAAGCAGCCTTCACAGACCCGCTTGAGGCTATGCGCATCCCCAGTGGACAGACTCATGGAGCTGCCACCCCTGTGGAGCCTGGGGACAGCTTGATGGAATGTCACCTAGGCAGGGCAAGGCAGGCACCGTGAGGGGTGTCTGGGAGAGAGCCCCCCTCCGTGGCTCACCTCCCCTCTGGTCACACTATATGGACTGCCCCTGCTCTGCCCTTGCACCACGCCGGGCCCAGTCCTTGGCACTAACGGGGGTCACCGAAGACGTGCTGGCCATGGCCCACAGGAGCCTTCCACTTAGCAGGGCAAAGGTAGTGGAAAGATGCGGGAGTCAGGGAGACCTGGTTTGGATCCCAGCTCTGTCGCTTCTTCTGGGCATGAGGTCACTCTCCTCATCTGAAAAATGGGGCTGATCCCATTCGGGGATGCGGGGGCCAGGGAGGCTTACATGGAGTGATTTCAACCTGCCACAGCGCTGGCCTCAAGGTGGGACCTCAGCACATGTCACTTCCTTTCCCTTCCCTTGAGAGCCAAGACCCAGGCACCAGAACTGAGCAGGTTCAAACACATCCCCAGGTGGGGGAAGGGCTTATCTCGGCCACTGACCACAGTGTGTTTGTAGATGAGCCCAAGGTCAGTGACCCCGCCTCTGCCCTGCAGAGCTGCTGCCACACTCCAGTCCTTGAACAGCCTCACCTGACTCTCTCCTCCGCCCACACACCCCCTCCCCGCCCCACCCCTCGCACTGAGGGAGCTGAGTGCAGATACCCCACCTGGGGACCCAGCGGCAGAGGGAGCAACACATGGAGAGATGGCTACTGAGGCCTCTGCTGAACCGCGTCCCCCCGCCCCAGCCTGCAAGGAGGCCCCTGGCACGAAGGACAGTACTTTGCACTGCCAATCAGGTGAGACATGTGCATGGGCACAGAGGTAGCAGGGAGGGGCATGGTGTGAGCCCCCTGTCATGATTTCCCCGGCTGTGACCCCTAGCTGGGTGGGTTTTCTTTCCTCCGTAACACCCAGCTGATGTTCGAAGGCACATCCTTCTCCCTACTCCTCTGTTCTCTCCTCAAAATTCTAGTAGAGGACGTGCCACGACCCTGCTCTTGCCATGAAAGGGTGACGGCCGTCAAGGGGGAGAGAGGACTGGCCACTAAGGCACACGGATGTTTCCTATTCCTTTCACCTGCACAGTTGGCTTTTTCCAAAAGCAACTTAGGATAGCTTCGAGCGAAAAAGTTTACCTATGCGGCTGATCGTCAACCTGACACAAAAAATCATGGTCTAG
This sequence comes from Panthera pardus, assembly GCF_024362965.1. Classification (NCBI taxonomy): domain Eukaryota; kingdom Metazoa; phylum Chordata; class Mammalia; order Carnivora; family Felidae; genus Panthera; species Panthera pardus. The sequence goes on from NW_026526655.1 coordinate 102,125,258, forward strand.
GGGAAAATACGTGAATATGAGTCTGAGTATCCTGGTCCCCACGGTAAAAGGAGAAGATCAGTTACTGGAAAGGAGTAAGCGTACTCATCTTCCATTTCTCCTCTTGGAGTTTTGTATAAGAGGCATTGTTGTGAAGGACAGAGTCAGTTACTCCATATTTATACAAATTCACAAGCAGATTGAGTCAGCCTATTTGATGACTCATAAGAGACTCTGAGAAAGCAAAGGATACGGTGTTAAAGTGCCGCTCAGTAAGGGTGAGAGTGTTGTCTGCTCAAGGTTTCTGATCCTCGGCCTTGGCCCTGGTGTTCAAGGAGTTGCTAGTTTCATTTGTCCCAGTCCTTCTCAAACTTGAACATACCCATAAGCTCTGGCGGATCGGGTTGAAACGTACTTCTGATTCAGGACTTCTGGGGTGGGCCTGAGACTCGGCAGTTCTAACCCCCCACCCCCACCCCTACCCCCAGGCCATCACACGCACCACGTGTGGAGCAAGGACTAACTAAAACCTAGACTTCTCCAGCTGTGTGCCTTTGCGACCTCCCCGCCCACAACTGAAAGGCAGTGTAATGCTACCATAGGGCCCATTCTGGGCCCACCGAATGCTCCTACATTCTCATTGGCCACCGGTGGTCTAGTCACAAGCCAAGAGCTTCATCTTACAGAGAGTTAAGTACCTACTAAGTGCTAGTGACTCCCTGAGAGGAATGGTTTCTCCTGCCCACCCCACCCCCAGTCGTTAACCCCCTCCCCTTTTATTAGCATTTGCCTTTAGAACCTTCTCCACACTCTCGTGCTGGCCAGTGTTAAATCTCCTGTGGATATACAGCTCATTTCACTGAGCTCAGAGGGCTTTTCCTCTTGGGAGAGCCCATGTTTCAACATGGACTCTGGAAGAGTCTGGAAGAGACTGGAAGAAGGCCAGTCTCGGGGCTCCTGGGTGGCTCAGTCCAACTCTTGATTTCGGCTCAGGTCACGGTCTCACGGTTCCTGAGATCAAGCCCCCGAATCCGGCTCTGTACTGACAAAGTGGAGCCTGCTTGGGATTCCCTCTTGCCCCCTGCCCCTCCCCCACTCTCCCTTTCTCTCTCTCAAAACAAATAAATAAACTGAAGAAGAAGAAGGAAGGCAGTCTTACACCAGAGTACCAAGTTCTGGGGTGCAGGGGTGGGGGTCCCAGTGCCCTGTAAGCCGCGCCTTACAATGTCACACGATATTGGTTCAAAATAAGGTGCCAAGTGGAAACAGTCTGTAAACTTAAATACGAATTGCAGCCTCATTCCCTCCGTCACGTCGGGGAGCAGCTCTCTGTGCCCGGAGGCTGGGAGGACAGCTCTGGTGAGGAGCGCCCTCCCTGGGTCTATAGCCCTGGCCCAGCAGGACTAGGTCCGGGTGGCCTGGACCGCAGGCATCAGAGCACATTGGGCACATAGCTTCTCGTGGTCATCTCCTCATAGTCAATTAGGGTGTTTATTTTGTGAAATGGATGGGCTCTGTCCTAGCCTACAGATGCCGGATCGATCCAAGAAGCTGAGAGTGCACAACGTTCTTCTCTCTGGCCCAAGAAGGCAATGAACTTAGATTCTCTTCCTGGATACTGTTGTCTTCCTAGCCCAAGGGCTACCCTTGTCTTCAGAGGAAAAGGCTACCTCTGGAGGCCGACACCAGGGGCTCTGTAAAGAGAATATTTAGCAGCTCTAGGCCCAGACTTCCAACAGTGCATATACTAGGTCTGTCCCAGAACCATGCTAGCTCTGGGGAAGGCAAAGGAGGTGCTCGGGAGCCATGGGGGAAGCTTCCCAGGGATGCTGAAGGAGGTGAAGAAGGGTGAGAATGGGGGTACCTTCACTCAGCAACCCTGTGCCAGGCACTGTTCGAGGTACTGGAAATGCAGAAGTGAATGAGGCAGACGCAACTCCCCGCCCTGGGGGGGGGCCTCACATTTCTGTGGGAGGGGACAGTTAATGAACAACAAACAGGAAAAGTGTGTTTGATAGCATGTTAGGGAAGAAACACTTTGCATCCGACTTCGGATCAGGCCATGATCTCACAGTTCGTGGGTCTGGGCCCCACATCAGGCTTTCCGCTGTCGGCACAGAGCTGGCTTCAGATCCTCTGTCCTCCTCTCTCTCCGCCCCTGCCCCACTCACATGTGTGCTCTGGGGCTCGCACGGGCTCTCGCTCTCTCTTTCAAAAATAAACATAAAAAAAAGAAAAAAACAGGGCAAGGTACATGGATGAGGGGACGATGGGGTAGGTCTCACTGAGATAATATTTCAGCTAGGAACTGAGAGAGGGAGAGAGGGCCATAGGGACGACCAGGGTCCAGGCAGAGGGAATGGCAAGGACTGTGGCCTGCCTGAGGACCCTGCCAAATCTATCTGAGGAAAAGGGAGGAGGCCATCCTGGCAGGATGGGGGTGAGTGGGAGGGGGGGAGCAGAGAAGTAACAGGATCTGCCCAACATCTTGCAAGGATGGCTCTGACTGCTCTGCCCTTGGCCTGACCAGACACGAGGCCGACGCAGAGGAGGTGCTCAGCCAATGCCAACATACCGTCCTCTCCCCTAGATCAGGACAGAGCTCATCTGCTTCCAAAAGTTTGCCTCCCCACCCCCAAACATTCAGGAAACATTTCTTGAACCCTCATCCACACCGGACCCCATGCCAGATAAGCTTCCACTCAATGTGCTCCCAATCCAGGGGGAGACGGACAAGCAAAGCTCCAAAGGCCGACAGGGTTGGTGATGTCTGTCCACTTAAGGGCATTCAATTACCTACGCCCCGTCCCTTTCAGGCCCCTGGATGTTCTTCCGAGGAAGCTCAAGCTTAGGACATTCCTCCCTCTGTAGCCCTCTGCCAGGCCAGCCTTCACCTCTCCAGCTTATGGGGAGCCCCACAAATAGCCCCACTAGGTATCCTTGGAAGGATGCTGGGCAGATCCAAGGGTCCTTCCAAGAATGGCAGAAGACCTCTGAGTGCCTCCATTTCTCAAGCTCAGTCTCCTCCTGCCGTCCGCTGGCATTGCAGGAAGGATGCTCAGAGATGGCCATCAGCCAGATACTTAAAGAACACCTAGTGCGTGGGGGTCACCAAAGGGGGCTAGGAACTGGTTCCTATCTTCCCAAAGTTTATAACCCACTGCAGCAGCGACCCACCATCCAAGGGCAGGGACCAGGCATGGGGCACCTGGGTCCCTGGCACATGGAACACTGTGTGGTATGGCAGGATTCCCCGAGTGTTGAACGGAAAAGGGAACTTTGAGAACTGCTGCAGGAGCTCAGTGGGTGTTGCCTTGGGGTAGGGCGGGGCAAAAGGAGGTGTGAGAGGATCTGGGCCTTGGGGCCTCACAGCGAGAGCTGGGAGGCTGGGTATACTAGGCAGGAGGAAACTATGGAGGCGGGTCAGGCTCTGGCTCTCTGGGGCGGATCTCAGAGGGGGGTGGGGGTGGGGAGAAGAGGCCCTTCATAGCAGCCTTCCCACCAGGAGGAGGTCGCGATTCTGCCTCTTCACCCCTCTATTGTGCTCTTTGGGGTCCATTTGCAGGGCTCAGCCCCTTGTGTCTGACCTCGGGGCTCAGATAACTCCTCCCCAGGGCTTATCTCCCCGCCCAGCTTGGCTCACCGGAGTAATCAGAAGTTCCTTATCAGGAGCTGAAGGAATATGTCCCCCAGGCATATTCTAGACCGAGTCCCAGGGTCTGGAAACCCCCAAGTCAGCCTCCCAGATGACGGACCTTAATGCCAACAGTACCCCACCTAACCAGAGCACTCTCACCTGTAAAGGGAGGGGAATAAACCAGCAGCACCTGCTGTGAAGTCGCAGGTGAGAAAGGGCTTCAGATGGGAGCACTTCTAGAAAGATACCCCTAAGGTATTCTCGCCTTACAGCCACCCACATGGGGGAAGGGAGGCCAGCAGACAGTGTTGGGGGCCACCTTTCTCAGGGGCAGGGGATTGTCTGGGGGCCCAGCAAGTCAAGACAGGAAGGCAATCTCCATTGTTCCCAGCAGCTCCTCCCAAGGGTCCTCCACAAGCTCCCAGGCCTTGAAACCTGAGGACTAGGGGCAAGGACCAAAAGTCTGCCCAATAAGTGGACAAGGGACAGAGAAATGCCAGGACCGTTGTGCCTGGATGCTGCCTGCCTTGCTGAGAAGGGGCCTCTATTGCCTGCTTCCACTGCAAAAATGACGGAAGCAGGATCCAACCTGACACTTTGGTCTCTTACCATCTGTGCAAACCCGACCTACCACTCACCCCCGGTTATAAAATGGTAATGGATTTGAGGTGTCCCTCCGATTAAGGAAGCGGGACACAGAAGTCACCCTGGTCTGCGCGCCCTCATTGTCCTGGTTAAGTGGTGGCCCAGGAGTTTTGTACACTTGAGCCCCGGCAGAGAGGAGGGGAAGTAGATCAGGAAGGGGGCGGGCTGGCTCTGAACTTCGGGCCCGGGGGCGGAGGGTCGTAGGGCGCCGCCGCCCGGCTGCAGGGCCAGAGCACCCTGCAGCTCCCCGATTGCGCTGCTGGGGGCGGTGGCTGAGGCTGATTAGCAGGGGCGGGCTGGCGGGCGGCCACCTCCCCCGCAGGTCCGGCCCCGGGGGCGGGCGGGGCGCCGGGAGGGGAGGAGCCTCCGGGCCGAGCCACCGCCTCCAACGCGGACCTTCAGCCGCCGCCGCTGCTCCGAGCGGCGCGCCGGATTGGTGAGTGACCCCCTCCGCCGCGTTTCGCGGGGCTGTGGGCTGCGCCCTGCCTGGGACCCCCCACCCCGCCCCGGCGGCTGCCCCCGCTGCACCCCTGCGCCACCGCCGCTCCGAAGCCGGGCGCCGCCACGCGTCTGCGGGCGACCGGGGCCGTTGGGACCGAGCCACGTGCGCCCGGCGACAGAGAACCCGGATCCCCGGTCTGCCGCTGCGCGCCTCCCTTCCCTGGGGACGCCAGCCGCGTGCGCGGTGCCGGGAGACAGGGCCCGGGGACGCCCTACCCGGGGCGGGACTAGGGAGAACGCGCGTCCGGACCCGGGTTGCAGCCTTGCGGACCGGCCAAATGCTCGGGTCCTCGGTCCCCGAGGCTCCGGCCGGCGGGTCTCAGGGAAGGGCGGGGAGTGGTGGGCGGGACCTTCCCCGCCAGGCCTCCCAGCCGCTTGTCTGCCCCAGAGGAGCAGGCCGACCGGGGCGGGGCGCCCGACCTTGGACTGGAAGGGGCCAGGCTGACCAGTGCCTGCCTCTGGCCACGAGCTCTTGCCTGGGAAACTCAACTCTCCTGCCTATTTCCCCGAAATGGGGCAGGCTGCCCACAGGGGTGTGGTTGGAACTTTGGGCGCTCTGGGTAGATGAAAGGTACACTGAGCTAATGTCTTTGGGGCCCAAGAGGCGGAAACCACGGAGAAAATGTAGGCAGGTCCTGAAGAAGCCGTGGCAGAGGGCACCGAAAGGCCTCCCAGGTGTCCAGGGCCGCCTCTGAAACAGACTCTGGGAAGTGGGGTTCTGGAAATAGCCCCAGGGAAGTATTTCTATCAGAGTGCAGTGATGATATAATTAATAGCGGACATTTATTGTGCATTTATCTGTGCCAGGCAGCTTGCTACGCATGCACTGTCCCAGTTAATCCTCAGGCCAGGAAGGCACGACCGTCATCTTGTTACAGATGGAGAAACTGAGCCCCAGAAAGCATGGCTATTTGGCAAAGATACGCAGGTAGCAAGTTGCAGAAATAGGGATTTGTACACAGATTTATCGGACTTAGAAGTCCAGAGCCTGCCAGTGAGACCGACAGGCCATGTTCTCAGAGGTGGAAGCCCAAAAAATGCAGTGATGGGGTCCAGGATATCCACAAGGCCAAAAGGGTCTCACAGGGGTGTGCCCCCTCAGCCACCTGCATGGTTTGTTAAAAATACAGATGCCTAGATTCCATCCACCGGCACTGAATCAGAGTCTGCATGACCCTGCACCCAGCCAGAAGCACCTGGAGGACTGAGACTGTCTTACCCATCTCTGTGCCTGTCTCTATTCCCGGTGGCCTGGGGGAATGGGGAGAGGGGTGATGGGGCAGCTGGGAGCATGTGCTTGATCATTGTCTGATGGAGAAATGGACTTAGCGGGGCATCAGTGAGGTATAGAAACTTTCCTGAAGGAGGCTTTGAATGATGGGCAAGTGGCCTTAGCCAGGCAATCTAGGAGGAAGGCCTGGAGTGACCTCAGAGCCAGCCCAGAGCTCATTCCAGGCCACCTGTTTACTAGGAGGTTGGACAGCCAGTCCCAAGCCTGCTGAGCTCCCCAGGACCTGTGGTCACCCTGGGATCACAGATGTGCCCTCTTCAGTTCATTTCCGTTCCTTGCCCCCTGGCCCTTCCCTCCTTGTGCTTATCAGAGTATTGGGCAGGGCTCCAGGTAATTAAACAGTGAGAGTTAAGGACTATAGTCCAAAGCTGCGCACCTGAGCCCTGGGGGGGGGGGGGGGGGGGGTCAGGCAGCTTCAGCTGCCTCACGGTAAGTGAGAGCCCCTGGCTTTGCAGTCAGATGGAACCGAGTCTGAATCTCAGCTCTTCACCATGTGACCTTGGCCAAGTCCTCAGCTCTCCACACTTGCTTCTTCATCTACCTTGTAAGGGACGCTGCACTTGATATCTCTATAAGACAGTGACAATAATACCTGCCTGAGGGATTAGTTGTGTGAAGTGATGAGTTTTAGGAGTGCAAAAAATATCAGATCCTTCCCTCTTCCCCCAGGATTTGAGTGTTAATCAGCTGGAGACCTTCTAGGCTCATTGCTCTTCTAGTCCGAGCCCCCTCAGTTCCCTAGAAAAGGTAGCTAAAGCCCAGAGAGTGGCCTCCACATCCTCTTCTATGTTTCAGAGATGGCCGCGGGGCTCAGGCCTCGAGGCTCCCTGCTTAGTGTCCTGGCCAGTGTCTTCCAGACTGGGAGAAAAAGTCTGTGCCTCCTGCTTCGTTCTCTGACCGGCCTGCAAAAGAACATTTCAGTGGCTGGGGGTGATTTTCAGGCAGGTTGGGATGGAGCCAGGGAGCCGGGTCTGCAGGGATGTCTGGGCTCTCTGTGGCTGGGTCTACCCCTCCCTGCCCTCCCCACTGGTGTGGTGGCCACGTCTCCCTTGCCTGGGCGGTCCAAGCTTCATAAGATGAGCACTCCGTGAAATTGCTTTCTAGCATCTGGACTGAGGATGAGCCTCTTGATTTAAAACCAGGAAGCTTGCCTTTCAAACCAGTCATTAAAACCTAAAGCCGAGCTGGCTCCTTTCCTCCCTGCCGGGGGGGGGGGGGGTTGAAGGGAGGGTGTGCTTCTTTTCCCACTCATATCCTGTCCTTGCCAACCCAGTTCCGAATCCAGGAGGCTGTGGAGGTTCCAGAACTTGGAGAGGGGAACCAAGGCGTGGGGAAACCTCTCTAGGTGGTTTCCAAACATTGGACTACAGAACTCTCATTTCCTCCTGCTGCCCTCTGCAGCTGGGCCCGCCAGCTTTCTGACCTGCCCAGACATCTACAGACCAGCCCTTCACATCCTTGGCATGCCGTGGGCACTGCTTGGATTACACCTGAAATGACAGTCATCATCACTGAACATTCAGTTCCCCACCTGTCAGGCCCCAAGCGTGACGTATCCATAAGCACATTTGAACCTTCGAGTCTCTTAAGGAGATAGATGTAACTTTCCCAAGTTAAACACGAGACTCCAATCCGTTCTTTCCACCCCAAACTTGAGAGGTTCCTAACTACTAACTATATCTGCTTGTCCAAATTCTGCCTCATCATTTATTCACTCAACAAAGGGTACTGAGCACCGTCTTGGTGCCAGGTACTCAAGACTGAGTCCCACTTCTGGTGGGATGAGTGTCCATAGTCATTTCTAACCCAGCAAAACCCCACACTCTCCACTTCTTTGTGTTTTAAGTTTTTATTTATTTTGAGAGAGCGAGAGAGAGCATGAGCAGGGTAGGGGGAGAGGGAGAGGGGGGAGAGAGAATCCCAAGCAATCTCTGCACTGTCAGCGCAGAGCCCAGTGTGGGGCTCGAACTCACAAACTGAGATCATGACCTGAGCCGAAATCAAGAGACATACGCTTAACCAACCAAGCCACCCAGGCGCCCCCCTCACCCCCCTTATTTCCAATTAGAAGTGAGGGGGCTCAGCATCATTGAGTCCCAGGTCCCACAGCTAATGCGAGCCAGGATCCAAAACCAGAGACGGCAGAGGGCGGGCGGGAGCAGCCACTGCTAACTTATGCAGGATCAAAAAGGCCTGTATTGTCACTTCAACCCCCTGGGCAGAACCCCCCAGGTTCCCCCTGGGGTGTGGAACCCTATCACCGGAGAATTACCTGCTGCTCAGCTCTTCCCAATCAGTCCGTCCCTGTAAATCACCACAGTCACCTGGCAGAATGTGCAACAGGTGGGCACTAATTGTCCTGCAATCAGCCACCAACTTCTTCCTACCCCACCCTTTCGCTTAATGAGAGCCAGGTGGGATGGAAGCACATGTTCCTAAGCTTTCTAGAGCTATCAGATTAGGATAGCTCAGATGTTTAAACTGAAAAACAGAGCCCCAAGAGTATAATAAAATCAATCACGGGTAAATGTGAAGGGATTTGGGGGCTGGCAAACGGGCCATCTCAGTTCCCAGGGAAGACAGCGGTGTCCCAAAGCCGGCGTGCTGGGGTCTGTGGTGGCTGACCCTTCCTGGTGCCGTCACCCCCGATGCTTGTGGTATGGCCATCAGGCCCGTGGGGAAGGTAGGCCTGTGATTTTACTGGTGGGCTTGGGAGGTGACAGTATGCCCTGCGGTCCGGGTGAGGGTCTCTCTGAAGGTGAATCATGCAGGCACACAGCGGGAAGGTGTTGGCTGGGACACGGGCCCTACAGGTGGAGTCTGCGCAAAGATGGGGTGGCCTGCGGCGTCAGGAGGGTGGGCCGTTTGGAATCCAAGGGGCCTGTGCGGGGACTGGGTGACCAGCCAGGCCTGTACGTGGGATACAGTGGGCAGGGTGGGGGAGTCGATCACCACTGCCCTGTGAGTCAGCCACCAACAACCTGGGTGCAGGGCTGGGCGGCCACAAGAGGTTAAGACCAGGCACTTTGTGGTTGGTCCCTGCAGATGGCTGCAGGGTGGCCAGAAATAAGGTAGTGGCCGGCCCTGGAAGGGAAGGAAACAGGCCGGTGCTGGGTGGGGCCGCCAAGGATTGTGTGGGGGGTTGGGAACTTCTAGCCAGGAAAGCCCTGCCCTCGAGGTGTTCCTGGATTGGAAGGCTGACAACGCTCTGTTGTGTATTGCCTCTTGGGCCTGTCGTCCTCCTGTAACCTTTGCTACAGTTCTTCTTGGATGTTTTAATCTAGCATGGCTGTGTGTGGCGAAGGGGGAGGGGGAACTCAGGGCACAGCTGAGGGCTCACTGAAAACCCCAGGAGACCGGGAACCACAGCTGACCTGGACCCCTGTGGGAACAGGGGGCGTGCTCCTGTCCACTCACAGCTGGGGGGTTTGCTTTCCAAAGAAAGTGTGAGTTCCTGACAGTACAGCTTCCTCAAAGGGATCAGAGACCACCCAGAAGCTGTGATAGGGACAGAGAGTGCTGAGCCCGCCCGAAGTACTGATTCGGGGCAGGGGTGGGGGTGGGGGGGTGAGAGGGGCCCTCTGGGACTGCCTGGAAATCTGCAGCCTAAGCTCCCCTGCTATCCCGTGTTCACTATGACCCCAATCCGTGTTCACTACCGTTTGAGAACACTGCCTGAGCCCCCGTCAGCCCAACAGGCATCTACGGGCCTCACGGCAGAATTACCGCGAGCAGGGCAGTGTGGATGCACAGGGGTGCGGGACACTAGGTCTCTGCCCTTGGAGAGCTCACAGTCTAAGTGGGAAGCTGAGTGACAATACACAGCACCACCAGGCAGAAGAGGGAGAAGATTCCCAGACAGCATGCAGTGAACGATCCACAGCAAAACACAGGAAATGTGTAAACCAAAGCCATCCTGAGATGTGGGTTCAGGGGCTTTCATTGTCACTGTTTTGCTTAATCATCAGAACAGAGAAGGAAAGGAACCTGCCCAACGTCACACTGCTTACACAGCTGAACCTGAATTCACACCTAGGTCTGCCTACCCAGACCCTCTGTGAACACAGAGCCGGGAGAGACAGTTGAGGGGCTATGGGGGCTGGGAGGCGACCTCAGTCCCCAAGGAAGGGGGATTTGGCTGGAGAGGATGTCAAGATGTGAGGTGGAGGTAATAAGCTTTGGCAGAAGTGGGGGGGTGGGTGGCAGAGACCAGAAAGAAGGGAATGAAAAGTGAGCTAAGGCAAGGGAAGTCTGTCGGTGTGCACTGGCCGACGCTGGACTTGGGAGATTCAGGAATACCCCTGCCCACAGGAGGTTTCTGGTAGAGGAGACAAGGCACTGGGCCACAGCAGTCAGATGGCCGTGCAGGCGCTGTTCGGCTTGTAATAAGAGAATAAACCTGCCCGGGGCCCGGCCGTGCATATTCTGGTTATCCAAATGCCCAGGGTGACTCAAAGCTCCTGTTTTCCAAGGTCACCAGTTTTCGAACAAGTTGGAAGCAGTTGCATATACTTGTCCTAAGACTGGGCTTGGCATCATTAATGTCAATGATAAAAAAAGCCTCGAAACCTCTGACCTCCGTTTGTGCCGTCAGCCTGGCCGTCAGCCTGGCCCCCAGGGTCACTAGAAAAGCCATCAGCGGCAGGAAGGCACACACGCATCCCTGCTTTGCCCTTGGGACAATACTGTCTTCTGTCTGTGGGTCCTTCCGTCTGTCTTTCTCCACACTGTGGGTACCGACAGGCAAATAAAAGGCGACCATGAAGGCTTTGTTGGCACAAAATGCTGAGAAAACCCATCACAAGCCAAGGACAGCTGCAGTGATTGCAATAAATTACCCCCACAGCAATTGATAAATTGCCACTTTCTGCAGCCATTATGTTTGTCTTTGTAATCTGAAGAATAAACACACCTCTTTCTCTTTTTATTTCTCTTTCTATCTCTTTCTTTCTCTTTCTCTTTCTCTTTCTCTCTCTCACTCTTTCTCTCTCTCTCTCTCTCTCTCTCTCTCTCTCTTGCGCGCACACACACACACACACACACACACACAGGCGGCCCACCCTGCATTGGATGACATTTATTCATTTTATGCATCCTGGGCTCTGCTGGCTGTCCTGCCTCAGTTCCTGTGGCAGAGACGCTGGAGTCTGAGCCACTAATTATTACCAGTGAGGTTTCCTCCCCAAACAGGAAGTATCAACCAGAACTGCTCTCTCCCAGCGCGCTCTGTAACCAAGCATCAGTCACCACTCCCGGGCCAGTCCCTGTGGCCAGGAGCTGGTGTGTAGGCTGAGGGGGGCAGCAGCACAGCTGTCCAAGCCCGGCAGGTCCCTCGCCTGTGAGGGTCAGCCTGAGCCCTGACTTCCAAGACAGGCTGCCCGCACACCGGAGGGAGACCAAGCAAGAAGCTGTGGCCTGGATCCCCGTGGGGCCATCAAGGGACTCATGCGTCAGATACTGGCATTGGCCAAATGTCGCATCAGCCCGTTGTGGGTAAGTCTGGTTAGGGCACAGATCCAGGGTGGCGCGGGTGGTGCATGGGCCTCTCCCACCAGCACCACCAACCCCTGGTCCGCTACGGGTGCCCCAGTATCTCGGGGAGTCAGAAGAACTAAAGCTTCGTGACCTCGGTTCTGGCACCGCTCATTTGCAACTGGCGACGAAGGGTGAGTGCGGTGAGGTGGATGAAGTTCTTGCCAAAAGAAAGTGGGAAATACTATCATCTGTACGTGAAGTCAGGAACGTTACTCAGAGTAAAGGGCTTGAGGGTGGATCAGACAATGCCTTCAGTTAGTGAGAGCGGCGGCTTTGTGGACTCTGGCGGGTCAAAACAAAGATGTTCGTGTTTATGATGCAATTCCGTGGAAGGCTGGCTCAGTGGGAATCGTAAATTTTACTTATTGGTAACCATTTCTGGGTTGGTTTAGCACAGAACTGCGGCTCTAAGTAATCGAACCGGATTTTTCTAGAATAATTTTTAAAAATCTAGATGTTTGGAAAAAGCCCTATCAATTATTCATTCACTTCTACTTTGCAAAGCGGTATGGCGAGAAACCTCTTTTTCCTGTCAGCCTAAACTTGCACGTAGATATATTTGTGTGTGGATGGGCCTGTGTGTGTGTGTGTGTCTGCCCAAGCTCTTTGTATTCTCTTTTGTAGGAATTCTCAGTCTTTCTTTTAAAAATATAATGATTTTTTTATGATGTCGAAATAACGATTCCAGGCAGTAGTGCAAGAAATACAACAGTAAAATGTTTGTAAGAGTCCATCAGCAAGGAAAAATGCCCACAGAGAAAATAGAAATGTACCAATTAAGACGTGTGCGGCTCTAACCCAGCTTTTAAACCCGGATTTGAGACTGGCCTCCTCTGTCCTGTCCCCGCTGAGGTCAGCTGTGAGGGGTCTGGGGTGAGTGCCTGGACCCAGGTGGAGCCTCCTTCTTGCCTCTCAGACCCCTCAGGGAGAGGGAGACGGAGGGCCTGGGACCCGTGCTGTGGTGGTTTGGAATCCAGGATAGAGGGCAGCCCCGGATTTGCAGAAATAGCTGAGAATGAGAGGCTGGAAAGTGTGAGTCTGGGCAGCCCAGCAGGGCAGACGGAAAGGCGGGAGGAAGGGAGCAGACCACCCCAGAGCCCCATGCAGACCAGGTGACTGGCTATTATTCATGCCCCAGCACGAGCTGGCCGCCCTCACCACCCAGGAGGCAGCTTGAATGCAGGGACCCAATGGGACTCAGGCAAGAGCCAACTCTGGGACCTTAAGGAAGTCTTAACTGGACCTCAGTTTTCTCATCTGCAAAATGGAAGTGATGATAGCCTTCGCAGGCCAGACCCCGAGGGTGCAAGTCCGCTGTCAGGATCTCTCTGCACTGTGAGTCCGGCCACACCTCCCAATGTCTGCTGTTCATTTGACGCCTGATTATTGCAAATGTGCCACGTGCTAGGCCCTTGCTAGGTGCTGGGCTGTGTCTGTCCCACTGCCCCTGTAAGGGAGGGTGGACCTCACAGCCCTGGGGAGGCCCGGAATTTCTACACGATGTGACTTTAGGGGCAATCATGTGGAGGGAAGAGGGAACTAGAAGACTTCCTTTAAGCTGCTTCTATTTGCATAGCAAGTATTGCATAACAATAGATTGTTATTTCAGATTCATAAAATGGGAAAGGTTTTACAGAAGCTGTTGTTCATTTCACCGGACTGGGAATTTCAATATGAATTATATTAGTTTTACTATCAACATTTTTTGTCATTTTTTTTTATTTTTTTAAATTTGTATCCAAATTAGTTAGCATCTAGTGCAACAATGATTTCAGGAGTAGATTCCTTAGTGCCCCTTCCCCATTTAGCCCATCCCCCCTCCCACACCTCTGTTTGTTCTCCATATTTAAGAGTCTCTTCTGTTTTGTCCCTCTCCTTGTTTTTATATTATTTTTGTTTCCCTTCCCTTATGTTCATCTGTTCTGTCTCTTAAAGTCCTCATGTGAATGAAGTCATATGATTTTTGTCTTTCTCTGACTGACTCATTTCACTCAGCATAATACCCTCCAGTTCCATCCACGTCGTTGCAAATGGCAAGATTTCATTCTTTTTGATTGCCGAGTAATACGCCAGTGTGTGTGTGTGTGTGTGTGTGTGTGTGTGTGTGTGTGTGTACTACATCTTCTTTATCCATTCATCCACTGAGGGACATTTGGGCTCTTTCCATACTTTGGCTCTTGTCGATAATGCTGCTATAAACATGGGGGTGTATGTACCCTTTTGAAACAATACGCCTATATCCCTTGGATAAATACCTAGTAGTGCAATTGCTGGGTCGTAGGGTAGTTCTATTTTTAGCTTTTTGAGGAACCTCCATACTGTTTTCCGGAGTGGCTGCACCAGCTTGCATTCCCATCGTTTTACTATCAACATTAGCACATGGGGAGGGGTGGTCAGGGACCCCATCACCCTCTACTCCTAAGGGAAAGTACCCACCATTGTATCTGCCAGACCTTGAATTTTGTCATTTGGAGGGAAGGGGCTTTCCAGGCAAAAAGATTAAATCTGGGCCTCACCTGCCCCTGGACACCCCTGCCTCATGCAGACTGGGCAGACCATTCCGAATGGTTGTTCCCTGCTGGGTCAGAAGCCCAGAGGCCCTGGAACCACTGACCCAGCATCCCTGAAGCCCTCTTTCATGGGTACCCATGTACCAGGCTGTTCCCCGCTCTGGCTCACATCTGGTGTTTGGTTTTCCACTTTGGCCAGAGCTGTGTGAGTCTCGTTGGGTTTAAACCCCTCTGTGCATAATAAGTCTTCTGTGTGATTAAGTTTATCAAAGAGTGAAATGCCTTGCCAGGTCTGACAACCTGATCAGGCTGTGGTAGGGATTAGAAATTATGGTAGTATTTAATCACCCCGGGGTATGGGAGGGCCCGCTAGGTTCTGAGAACGGCCAGGACTCCTAAATACACTCTGCCCTCAGGCACAGAAACTAGCAGTGAAGTCATTCAAGCTGCAGACATTAACTGAGCACCTAGTCGGTGCCAGTCCCCAGTCTAGGTGCTAGAGACACAGAAACGAGTAAGAAGTGACCCCTATTGTAGTGGGGTGACAGTGCCAGATACAAAGTGTGTCCCAGAGTGCAAGATCCCCTAGGATCCGGGAGGAAGCCGGGACGTCTCCCAGGGCTGCCTGGACCAGCTTTTTGAGCCCTCAGGGATTCTTGGCGAAGTCAGAGGTCTGCCTGGAGCCAGCCCATGGTGGGGGGAGGGGTGGGGGGAGTAATTGCATGACCCGCCCCACAGAGAGCACTTGGAGAGCGGAGGCTGATTTCCAGTGCCCTTAGGAGCCCAGAGAAAGATGCTACTGGAAGTCAGGGCCTCTCAGAAGCTTCTTTGAAAAAGTGGCCCATCAGCTGGGGAAGCGTGCATCCCCAACCAAGCTCAGGAACCAGGCCAGGGAGGCAGGCTGAGCTCCTTGGCAGAAGCCCCTGGAGCTGCCCTTATTTGTCTTGGCTGCTTCTGCCCCTTTCCCTGCCTCCACACCTCCTTCTGCCCAGTAATCGGGGGCTCTGATCTCTAATTCTGCCAACCCACACAATGGCGAGGGGAGGGGGTGGGGCGGCCACAGACCACAAGGGACCCCTCTGGCCCCAGGGATTGCAGCTCCAGGTGTCCCTGGAAAGCAAGAAGCCACCCAACCCCAGACGCTGAGGCTTGCAGATTCAGCAGCCACCGCCTGATAGCCTCCAGCCTGGCTGGATTAACCAGCCCTCAGGGAGCTGGCTGCCCCCGCATGCCAGCGCCCTGACCTCACTGGGCAGAGATAAGCCACTCCCTGGCTCCCCCAGTGCCTGGGCATGCCCTCATGAAAGCACTTTTCTCCTCACCGTAGGATGTAGCTGGCTTTTCCCCTGATTGCCCCAAGAGGCTAGACCATCTTCTGGCCTCCTGCCAGAACACCTCATGGGTACATAGTAGGTATTCAGGGAATAACAAACCATTTGCAGACTAGGATTGGTAGGACCATTGCATAAAACTGCACAGGATGTGCACTGCACAACTGTAGAGGTTACTGTTTACGGGGATTACAACGTTGGTGGTGCCCCCCGGGGGTCGCGTAGCATGGGAACCTAAGGGCTTACCATTTTCCCTGCGTCAAGACCCTGGCCTTGGTGCTGACCGTGGGGACTTCCCCCTTCCCCCTTCCCCCTGCCAACCAGCGCTGACCACCTTCCTGCCTATGTGCTGGCAGTGGGTGGTAATGAACCGGTCCAGTGAACACTTCTTCCTGGCCCACCTGTCAAATTGTGGTAGTGGACGAGCCCTGGGTATGAAGTCAGGCCACCTGAGTTCTTGGCCATCCAGAAAACTCAGTCCTCCCGGAAGACGTCTCCAGTCAGGGTGCTGGGGGGCTCCTGGGCCGCCCAGGATCTGTGTAGTTGCCCAGTGGTACCCCTCTCTTCTCCCTCAGCCCGCAATGGGCCTGATGACCCACGTGCGGGAGGGGAGAGGCCCTGAGAGCACCTTGTGGAGAGTCTGCCCCACTGACTCTGGGAGCAATGTTGCCACGGCCCTGATCCCCTTTCCGCTGGAAGGACCCAGCTCTGGGCGGGTCAGGGGATTGGAGCACATGCACCTGCCTCCCATGGCTGAGAGGAGCATGGGGAGAGAGCACTGATACCAGGGGTCCCAGGGGACAGGGAGGACTTAGGGGAGGAGGCAGGCTAAGGGCTGAGCCTGACTTTAACAACCCAGGAAAAAAGTCACATCTGGAGTGGTTCACCCCTTGCGCAGCCCCTGTTATGCTCATCTTCTGAAGTGGTCTTCAAAGTGTGGTCCTGGGAGCCTCCGCAGCAGAAATTCTGGGGATGGAGCCCAGCAGTATGTTTTGTGTTGTTTTTTAATTTTTTTAATGTTTTATTATTTATTTTTGAAAGTGAGAGAGATAGAACACGAGTGCAGAAGGGACAGAGAGAGAGAGAGGGAGACACAGAATCCAAGGCAGGCTCCAGGCTCCTAGCTGTCAGCAACAGAGCCAGATGCGGGGCTCGAACTCACCAACCTTAGAGATCGTGACCTGAGCCGAAGTCGGACGCTCAACCGACTGAGCCCCCGCCAGGCGCCCCTCCCAGCGGTTTGTTTTAACAAGCGCTCCAGATGACCCAGGTGCAGCTCCGGTGTGACCTCATTTGTGCCTGGCCCTGGGCTAATTGCTGGGGTTACAAAAGTGAGTCTGACTCCATTCCCAACCCTGAGGAGCTGAGAGCCCGGGGAGAAGAGAGATGGGAAAGAGAGCAATACCGTCAGTGGGAAAGGGCTACTCTCAGGGGTGTGGAGGCAGAGAGGCAGCTTGTGCAGGTTTGATCCAGGAGCTGGGGATCCTGGTGAGGGAGGGTGGCTTAGGAACACCAGTGGCACAAGGACCGTTCCTTGTAGGGAGCTGGATGTTGGACTAGCAGTCCCCAGAGAGCTCAAGGGGCCAGTCCCAAACCACACTGGTGCCTCACTCCTGACCGCCAACCTCTCTCTGCTGCCCCCCTGTCCGTGTTCTGCTGCCCACTCTTCTTCCACTCCCTGAGCCCCAAAGAGCAGCCAGTCTCTCCCTGCAGTTGCCTTGGTGCGAAATGTGTGCACAACCTCCAGGCCGTCATCTCAGGGCACATTTTTAGAAAATTACAGAGTAAATGTTTCCATTCAGCAGAGAACGCCACGTATTGATTTAGGTGCGTCTATTTCTGCTTGACACAGACAAAAGGTTTTTAAAAATCCTAGGTAGAGAGGAACAAAATGAAGAGTGAGCGAATTTAACAGGCTCACGTCGTGGCACTTCGCTTGTCCCCCGTGATCTTTACTACAACTCATTCAAGTGGGTTACATGTGCAGATGAGGAAACTGAGGCTCAGGTAACGGGACTCGTCGAGGCCGCCTAGCTAATCAGTGATAGGGGCTGAAATATGACCCCAGCCGCCTCCAAGCCTGTGTTCTTGCTGGCCTACCTTGCAGTTCACTACGGTGACTGATTCTGAGTAAATCGGGAACACCCAGTTGTTTCCCTGAACCGACGATCTAATGGCTGCACTCAGGGGAGCCAGCCTAGCCTGGCTGGACAAGCTCCCAGTGACCACGATGGCTCTCGGGGGCTGATCCTCTGCCTAATTAAGGAGGGGATGAGTCTGGGGGAACGGATGAGACCTCATGCTAGGAGATTAGCAGCTCTGTGCTAGTTTCCAGCTGTGTGCCCTTCTATAAACCCTCTGTCATTTGGCAGAGTAGCAGGTGATGCTTCCCTGCCCCTCTCATTGGAGCACATATGCCTTGCTCGTTGACCCATCCTGGGGGCCAGAAGGGTGGGCCTCGTACCTCAGCACCCTCCTTGCACGCCACGCACTGTGACCCTGACTGGCCGTCTGCTTGCATGGCACGGAGTGCAGAGAACCAGCTGCGTGAGCGGAAGCCACTCGGAAGCTAAGTGGACTAGCCCATGGTGCCATCTCCCCCACAACAATAATTAATAGTGCTGACTACATAAGCCTCACTTTTCTAGAGGCCGTGGGGCTTAGGAACTCAGATATGTGGGAAACAACTAGGGAATAACTTAGAGCCACCGATGCCAATGTCACAGAATCCACGCATTGAGTTCATGAGAAGCTCTTGGACTCTCACCCAAGGCAAGTGTACTCTTGGTTCACGCACCTCAGTAACAGGCTGTGCTATCTCCATTTCTTTTTTGTGTGTATGTATTTTAAAGTTAGTTATTTTGAGAGAGAGGGAGACAGAATCCCAAGCAGGAACCACACTGTCAGCACAGAGCCTGGGGTGGGGCTCGAACCCACAAACCTCAAGATTGTGGCCTGAGTTGAAACCAAGAGTCAGACGCTCAACTGACCAAGCCACCCAGGTGCCCCTCAATTTCTCTCTCTCTCTCTCTTTTTTTTTTTTATAACAACGTTATTGAGCTACAATTCACATACCATACAACTCACCCATTTAAAGTATACAACCCAGTGGTTTTTGATATATTCTCAGAGCTGTATAACTTTCGCCACCATCCATTTTAGAATAGTTGCATCACTGGGGCGCCTGGGTGGCTCAGTTGGTTAATCTGCTCTTGATTTCAGCTCAGATCATGATCTCCCGATTCGTTGAGTTCGAGCTCTGCATTGGCTCCACGCTGACCATGCAAAGCCTGCCTGGGATTCTCTCTCTCTGCCCCTCTCCTGGTGCTCGCTCTCTCTCTCTCTTTCTCTCAAGCATAAATAAATAAATTTTAAAAAGAGAATAGTTTCAGGGCACCTGTGTGGCTCAATCGGTTAAGCGTCCGACTTCGGCTCACGTCATGATCTCGCGGTTTGTGAGTTCAAGCCCTGCGTGGGGCTCTGTGCTGACCGCTCAGAGCCTGGAGCCTGCTTCGGATTCTGTGTCTCCCTCTCTCTCTGCCCCTCTCCCCTCACGCTGTGTCTCTGTCTCTCAAAACTGAATAAATGTTAAAAAAAAAAAAAATAGAATAGTTTTATCACTTGAAAAAGAAACCCGGTACCAATGAGCAGTCACTTAACATTCCTCCCACCCCCCACCCCAGCCCTTTTCCTGGCAACCATTAATCTACTTTCTGTCTTTATGGACTTGCCCAGTCTAGACATTTCACATAAGTGGAGAGTCATACGAGCGGCCTTTTTGTGACTGGCTTCTTTCATTTAACATAGCGTTTCCAAGATCCAGCGTGTTGTACCCTGTATCAGGACTTCACTGCTTTTTGTTGCTGAATAATACTCCATCGTGTGGATAGAGTACGTTTTATTTATCCTGCCACCAGTTGATGGACGTTGGGTTGTTTCAACATTTGGGGTATTGTGAGTACCAGGAATCTTGGCGTACACATTTTTGTGGGTTTTCAGTTCTCCCGGGTATACACCTGGGAGTGGAATCGCATCCACATTTTATATTCTTGTTACGTCAACACTGGAGGTGGTTTCTAGAACTTCGAGATCCTCACCAACGCTTCCTCTCTCAGTCTTGTTTTTTGACTAAGCCGTCCGGGTGGGTGTGTGGTGGCGTCTCGTGGCTTTTTTGTTTGTTTGTTTTTTAATGTTTGTTTATTTTTGAGAGAGAAAGAGCGCAAGCAGGGGAGGGGCAGAAAGAGAGGGAGACACAGAATCCGAAGCAGGCTCCAGGCTCTGAGCTGTCAGCACAGAGCCCGACGCGGGGCTCGAACCACAAGATCATGACCTGAGCCGAAGTCGGATGCTTAACCGACTGAGCCACCCCGGCGCCCCAAAGGGTTTTAATTTGTGTTTCCCTGGGAGCTAATGACGTTCAGCATCTTTTTGTGTTCCTCATGACGATTTGTCAGCACAAATGATAACATTTTAAATGTATTTAACTTATAAGTAAAAAGCGGTGATAGGAATGCATCCCAAATTTAATTTTACTGACCAGATAAAATTTAAACCAAGTTTGAAGATAACTGTGGGCCGCTTGAGGGCGAGAGCTGCGCCATAGTCCTCTCTTGTGCCCAGGGCCAGCCAGGGCCAGAAATGTTAGCTCAAGTCCACCTCTGCACAGGAAGGGGTGGAAGGCACCCCGCCTCCATCCAGCTGCAAGGGTGCCTCAGCCAGCTTCCCTACCCCCCCACCACATCTGACGCCACCCTGACCCCTTTGTGGCCGTGGACTGCCCTAGCCACTTGAGCCTGAAAGGTTGGTTGCTGGCCACCCAGAAAAAGCTGTAGGGCTGGCTGCCCGTGCCATGACTGGCTACCATTAGTGACCTGCCTGACAGTGGGCAGGAGGGGGCAGGGGAGCCCGCATGGCTCCCAGCCACAAATACAGCCCAGTCATGACCTTGCCGGGAAGTGGGAGGAACCAGGCAAGCCTGGGCAAACACCCAGAGTGTTTGGGACCCGTAGTTTGTGCCAGTTCCCGCACAACTGAGCCTCAGTGCCCTTTTGTGTTTTGTCTGCAGCTCGTTCCGGGGGCGGGGGTGGGGGGCAGGTGGGCAGGCCTGTGTGCCACCTGGGGGGCCCCAGCCTGCCACCCCCCACTCCAGCTGTAATTTGATCCCCTCCCTCCTCCCTCCTCCCTCCTCCCTCCTCCCTCCTCCCTCCTCCCTCCTCCAGATCTGTAAATAGAACAACCCAGGAGCCAGGGCCCACCCAGGATTAGTCACTCACTCTCTTACCTTTGGGCCACATGGACAGGCAGCAGGGGCTGCGCTGGACCCCTGGGGCCTCTAGGCCTGCTGCCACCTGACCTTCCTTGGCCGGCCTTCACGCCAGCAGCAGACTTTGTGCTGGGCACCGGAAGGGCAGAGTGCCGAGAGGCGACCACGGCCCACGAAGCACCTCAGAGAACAGTCCATACACATGCCCACGTGCACACACACACACGCGAGCACACGCATCGGCCAGAAAAGCTGACTCCGAGGGGCACCTGGGTGGCTCAGTTGGTTAAGGGTTTGACTTCGCCTCAGGTCACGACCTCAGGGGTTCGGGCATTCAAATCCTGCCTCGGGGGTCTGTGCTGTCAGCAGCCTCTCTCTCTGCCCCTCCCTCTCTCTCAAAAATTAATAAACACTGTAAAGAAGAAGAGAAAAGAAAAGCTGGCTCCCAGCCCTCGCACGTATTAACTCATCTTCACAGCATCCCTTGGAGAAAAGTACAGTTAGCACCCCCATTTAAAGCAGGAGGCCTGAGGCCCAAAGGCACCCTGCTAGGAAATGATGCAGGGTCCTGATGTGACCCCAGCACCATCAGAACTGTAGAGGAAGGAGCTGTCCCGGGATGAGAGGCTTCACAAGGCGGGGTGACAACCCCGCATTTTCCTGTCCCTGGGGACTGAATCTTGGTGGCAAGAAGCACTCAGGGGTGCCGTGTTTGGTTTCTATTTGGCCTATGACTGAAAGCAGGCCCCTTAGGACATGAAGTCTGAGGCCTTTAATAGGCCAAGATGTAGGCTGCAGGGCTGGGCGCGGCAGCTCGGTTAGAGAAGCCAACCTGAGAGGCTCCGTGACGCTCCGATGTCCCACGGCCAGTTCCGGGCACATCTGGGACCACCCCGAGTCCCCCTGCCCGGGCTTCCCTCCTGCTGCTGCTGGCCTCCCGGAAAGGAAGCAAATACCAAGTCAGGTTCTGGGCTGTGAGCCTCGAGCGCCAGCCCCAAATAAGCCCTCCCCACCCGAGGATGCTAAATCTGGGGTTCAGTGTGGACAGGATTCAAAGACTAGGTGTCTTCGATTCTCCCCCGTTTGGGTTGGTTCCGTGTGCCACGAGGCCGTAGAAACCATGTGGGGCTCCCCGGGGGCCAGCAGATGCCCTCCCTGGCTTCCATCTGGAAGTGGTGTCTGTTCCCGGGCTCCACCCGCTGGTCCTCTGTGTCCAGGCAGGCGTGGACACATCTCATGTGTCCCCTACCACACACATGCACACGCACACGCACACGATTGTAAACAGTCTGAGAGCGGGGACCGCGTCTTTCTCATCGTTTCTTCTCTGAAGGGTGTTCAGCACCTGGTAGTTACTCCAGCGATGGGAGGGAGGCAGGGAAAGAGCAAAGGGGACTCTTCTGTCCAGGAAGGACCCACCTGGGACCCTCCAAATTGCTAGCAGATGATCTGGAGTCTTCAGAATGGTTACCCACCACCCCCACCCCCCCCCACCAGGGCTGGTGTCCCCAGGTGGCTGGTGCAGTGACTGGGGAAGGTCCCCGTGTATCTGACTGACACAGGGAACACGGGCGTCCCCGTGGAGCGGCTTACATTCACCTCCCCCATGCTGGCCCTGGAGCCGGAGCCGCCGGGTTGTCCCGATTCTCCCCCTTTGCCCAGGGCTGCAGAGGTGTTGGCAGGGTCTTCTCAATCCTTCCTTTGCCTCGCCCCTGCTGCTGGTGCAGTGCTGGCACTGGAATTTGCTTATGACTACTGACCGACACCCACCGAGTGCCAGCTGTTCTAAGTGCCTTATGTATATTGACTTACTTATTCCCACAACCTCCCCTTAAGGCAGGTGCTGTGATTCTCTCCCTTGTGCAGCTGGGGAGACCGAGGCACTCACAGGCCCAAGGCCACAGCTAGCGAGTGACAGAATTAGAACCAGGCAGAGTTGGGTGCCGAAGGTGGCCTTCAGCAGACATGCAACTCCGGGCCTGCTCTCCGGGGAGCATCAGGAGCCCCACTTGCATCTACAAAGGGTAGCACATCGCTGTTTGGAAAAATATCCTTGTTCCCAGAACCAGGCAGAAAACTCTCTCCGATTTTGCAGGGAGGGACCGTGCCCATCAGAGTGTGCAAATGAGTCCCACGTGAGCTGCAACGCATGTCCCCTTCGACCCCACCCCCTCTTCTCAGCCACAGCATCCCAGCTCTGCCGCTCACTGGGGTAGCTCTGGGCGGGCCCTCTGTCTGGGCAGTAAGACTCTTGGGGAAGCTTAGCTGCAGAGGCCGACAGACCTGTGCTCCCTTCTACTTTCCCCGTTACCCTCTGTGCCGCCTGGAGCACGTTCCTCGACCTCTCTGAGCCTCAGTTCCCTCCTCTTCCAGTTGGGAATTCTAACCGCACCTACTTCCTGGGGTTCTGTGAGGCCTAGGTGACTGTCACCGTGGAAAGCCTTAGAGAAGTGTCCGGCACGTGGTAGGTACCCCATAAATAGGAGTTGCTGCCGCCACCTTATCAAATGTCCTGGTCACAGTTTTCAAAGCCTTTTAAGATTGCATTATTTGCCATCTCAGAGCAGAGAGGGTGACCTGCATTTACAAAGGTCGAAGCTGGGGCCCAGAGAGGCACAAGGGCTTGTCCGAGGACACACAGCTAGTCCACGGTAGAGCCGAGGCACAGCCCCCTGGTCCCCCTGCCTCCCCCTTGCATGAGACCTTGAACCCACCACACACACACACACATGCCTCACCCAGGACACTGCTGTGGAAAATGGGAAGACGGGGTTAAAAGCCATCCCCACTGCTCCACTGGTTTGGCAGTGGCTCTTAGCCCTTGGCCCGAGGATTCGCATGGAACCACAGGCCGGCGAAGCCTCTGAACTTCTGCTTAGAATCATGCTCTTACATACACAAAATAACATAGGGTTACAAAGGAGACCAATTATAGTGAAACCCAGCTCCCAAAATATGTGTTTAAATGTGCAAAAGTACTATGCATGCTTCTTTATGAGTACACTAAATAACAACCTCTGGTGGCAGGTCTGATATTATGATGCTATTTTTTTCTCCCACCCCTATTGAGGTATGATGGACAAAACTGTATATATTCAAGGTGTACAATGTGATGTTTTGCTATCCATAGATGCTGATGTGATTACCACAGTCAAGGTCATTAACATAGCCACCATTTTATATAATTAGCATTGTTTTGTGTGCATTGGGAACACTGGAGGGCCCCCTCAGCAAATTTCAAGTATATAATACCGCATATATACGGTATATATGTATATACAGTTATAGGACTATGGTATATGATCATATACAGTATATACATATATACAGTTATACGACTATATGTTAGTCACCATGTTAGACATTAGATCCCTCAAATTTGTTCATTTGATAACTGAGAATGAATGCCGTTTGACCCACAACTCCCCACTTCCCCACCTCCCAGCCTTTGGTGACCATTCTACTTTCTGCTGCTAAGTTTGGCCTTTTTGGATTCTACATATAAATGAGATCTTGCAGCATTTGTCCTTCTGTGTTGACTTACTTCAGGTAGCGTTAATGCCCTCCAGGCTCATCCATGTTGACACAAATGTCAGGGTTTCCTTCTTTGTTGAGGTTGAATAATATTCCATTGTGTATCTATACCATATTTCCTTTATCCATTCATCATCAGTGGACTCTTAGGTTGTTTCCGTATCTTGTCTACTGTTAATAGTGATGCCATAAACATGGGGTGCAGATATCTCTTTGAGATAGTGATTCTGTTTCCTTTGGATAAATACCCAGAAGATGGATTGCTGGATCATATAGTATTTCTATTTCTAATATTTTGAGGAGCCTCTATGCTGTTGTCTATAATAACTGCACCAATTTACGTTCCCACCAACAGTGCACAAGGGTTCCCTTCTCTGCACATCCTCATAAACATTGATTATCTTTTGACTTTTTGATAAGAGTCATTGTAACAGGTTTGAGGAGATATGTCATTGTGGTTTAGATTTACATTCCCTGATGATTAGTGATGTTGAACATCTTTTCCTATAGTCAGCCATCTTTAGAAAAATGTCTATTCAGGTTCTTTGCCCATTTTTTAATTGAATTATTTGTCGGGGGAGGTTGTCTTGTTTTGTTTACTATTTTTTTTAAATGATTATTTTTGAGAAAGAGAGAGAGAGTGCAAGCAGAGGAGGGGCGAGAGGGGGAGACACAGAATCCCAAGCAGGCTTCAGGCTCTAAGCAGTCAGCACAGAGCCCAATGGGGGGCTCGAACCGTGAGGTCATGTCCTGAGCCGAAGTCAGATGCTTAACCAACTGGGGCACCCAGGAGCCCCTGTTTTGTTTACTACTGAGTCGTATGAGTTCTTACATATTTTGGAAATTACTCCTATGTTGGATAGATGGTTTAGAAATATTTTATCCTATTCCATAGGTTGCCTTTTCATTTTGTTTCCTTTGCTGTGCAAAGGCTTTTTAGTTTGATGTCATCCCACTTATTTGTCTTTTGTTGCCTGTGCCTTTGGTATTAAGTCAAAAACCAAAACAAAATAAAATCATTGCCAAGACATATGTCAAGGAGCCTTTTCCCCATGTTTCCTTCTAGAAGTTATAAAGTTCAGGTTTTACATCCTTTTTGAGTAAGTCCTTAATCCATTTTAGGTTGGTTTCTGTGTATGGTGTGAGGTAAGGGTCTAGTTTCATTCTTTTGCATGCGTATATCCAGTTTTCCTAGCACCATTTATTGAAGAGACTGTCCTTTCCCCATTGAGTATTCTTGGCACCTCAGTTGAAGATTAGTTGACCTTATATGCATGGGTTTATTTCTGGACTCTATTTCATTCCATTGATCTATGTGTCTTTTTATGCCAGTATTACACTGTTTTGATTGCTATAGCTTTGTAATGTAATTTGAAGTCAGGAAGTGTGATGCCTCCAGCTTTGTCCTTCTTGCTCAAGATTGCTTTAGCTATTGGGGTCTTCTGCAGTTCCATACAAATCTTAGGATTGTTTTTCCTATATCTGTGAAAAATGCCATTGGAATTTTGATAGTGATTGCTTTAAGTCTATGGATCACTTTGGGTACTATGGACATTTTAACAACATTAATTCTTTCAATCCATGAACATAGGCTATCTTTCTGTTTATTTGTGTCTTGAATTTCTTTCGTCCTTGTTTCATAGTTTTCTATATACAGATCTTTCACCTTTTGATAAAATTTATTCCTAAGTATTTTATTCTTTTCGATGGTATTGTAAATGGAATTGTTTCCCTAATTTCTTTTTCAGCTAGCTCATTGTTAGCACTTAGAAACATAACTTGGGTGCCTGGTGGCTCAGTCGGTTAAGTGCCTGACTCAATTTCAGCCCAGGTCATGATCTCACCATTGGTGAGATCGAGCCGTGCTTCCAGCTTTGTGCTGACAGCATGGAGTCTGCTTGGGATTCTCTCTCCCTCTCTCTCTGGCCCTCCCCACTTGTCTCCCTCTCAAAATAAATAAATAAACTAATAAAAGAAACACAACTGATTTTTGTAAGTTGATTTTGTATCCAGCAGCTTTACAGATTTAGTTTCTTAGTTTTAACAGGATTTTTTTATGGAGTCTTTAGAGTTTTCTATATGTAGGATCATGTGATCTGCAAACAGACAAATTTTACTTCTTCCTTTCCAAAATGGATGCCTTTTCTGTCTTTTTCTTGCCTAACTTCTCTGGGTAAGATATCTCGTACTATGTTAAATAGAAGTGGCAAGAGGGGCATCCTTCCTGTTCCTGATCTTAGAGGAAAAGCCTTCAGCTTCTCACTATTGAGTATGATGTTGGGTATGGGGTTGTCATATATAATTTTTATTATGTGGAGGTATACTCCTTCAATACCAATATTTTTGAGAGTTTTTATCATAAAAGGATGTTTACTTTTGTCAAATGCTTTTTTTTCGCATCTATTGATATGACCACATGATTTTTATCCTTCATTCTGTTAATGGGTATCACATTTTATTTATTGGTTTGTGCATGTTGAACCATCTTTGCATCCCAGGAATGAATCTCATTTGATGGTGCTATAGGATCATCTTTTTTTTTTTTTTTTTTTTTAATGTTTATTTATTTTTGAGACAGAGAGAGACAGAGCATGAACGGGGGAGGATCAGAGAGAGGGAGACACAGAATCTGAAACAGGCTCCAGGCTCTGAGCCATCAGCACAGAGCCCGACGCGGGGCTCGAACTCATGACCTGAGCCGAAGTCGGACGCTTAACCGACGGAGCCACCCAGGCGTCCCAAGTATAGGATCATCTTAATGTGCTGTTAAATTTAGTTGGGTAGTAGTTTGTCGAGGATTTTTTCGTCTGTGTTCATCAAGGATATCAGCCTGTAATTTTCTTTTCTTATAGTGTGCTTACCTGGCTTTGGTACCAGGGTAACACAAGCCTCATAAAATGAACCTAGAATAGTTGGAGAAGGGTAAGCATTAAATCTTGAAATACTTGGTGGAATTCACCAGGGAAGCCAGCCAGTCCTGGGCTTTTCTTTATTGGGTGATTTTTTTGTTTTGTTTTGTTTTTTTTTTCCACTGATTCAGTCACCTTACTCATTATTGGCTTGTTCAGACTTTCTATTTCTTCATGATTCAGTCTTAGTGAATTGTAAGTTTTTAGGAATGTATTCATTTCCTTTGGGTTGTCCGATTTGTTGTCATATAATTGTTCATAATATGGTCTCTTATGATCTTTGGTATTTCTGTGGTATCAGTTGCAATGTACCTTTCATTTTTTTATTTGGAGTCTTCTTTTTTCTTTTTTTTTCTTTTTCTTTATTTTTATTTTTATTTTTATTTTTATTTTTATTTTTATTTTTTGAGAGAGAGACAGAGTGCAAGTGGGAGAGGGGCAGAGAGAGAAGGAGACACAGGATCCGAAGCAGGCTCCAGGCTCTGAGCCGTCAGCACAGAGCCCGACACGGGTCTCGAACTCGGGAACCTCAAGATCACCCATGACCTGAGCCGAAGTCGGACACTCACCCGACTGAGCCACCCAGGCGCCCCTCTTATTTTTTCTTAGTGTAGCTAAAATTTGGTCAATTTTGTTTGTCTTTTGAAAAAAAAAAAAACCAGGTCTTAGTTTTGTTGATCTTTTCTATTCTTTTTCTAGCCTCTATTTTATTTGTTTCTACTCTGAATTTTATTATTTATTTCTCCCTGCTAGAACTTTGGACTTTCTTACTCTTTTTCCAGTTCCTTGAGGTGTAAAGGTAGGTTGTTTGAGAACTTTCTTTTTTCATAAGGTGGCATCAAGCTACAAACATCCCTCTTAGAGCTGCTTTCGCTGCATCCCATAAGTTGGGTGTGCTGAGCTTCCATTTTAATTTGTTTCAAGATTTTTTGGATTTCCCTTTTGATTTCTTCTCATCGGTTGTTCAGGAGTGCATTGCTTCGTTTCCACTTTCTTGTGAATCTTCCAGTTTTCCAGTTACAGGCCATTGTGGGCAGAAAAGAAACAGGGGCGCCCAGGTGACTCCATCGGTGGAGCGTCCGCCTTCGGCTCAGGTCACGATCTCACGGTTCACGGGTTCGAGCCCCGCGTCCAGCTCTGTGCTGACAGCTCGGAGCCTGGAGCCTGCTTGGGATTCCGTGTCTCTCTCTCTCTCTCTCTGCCCCTCCCCGCTCTCTCTCTCTCTCTCAAAAATAAGTAAACGTTAAAAAAATACAGAAAAGATGCTTTATATGATTTAAATCTTCTTAAATTTGTAGGACTTGTTTTATGACTTAACATATGATCCATACTGGAGGATATTCTGTGGATATATGAAGAAAACTTGTATTCTGTTGCTGTTGGATGGGACGCTCTGTGTGTGTCTGTTGGGTTTATTTGGTCTGAAGTATAGTTCAAGTCCAGTTTCTGTACTGATTTTCTGTCTGCATCCATTGTTGAAAGCGGGATAGCGCAGTCCCCTATCGTTATTGTATTGCCGTCTATTTCTCCCTTCACATCTGTTAATATTTGCTTTATATATTTAGGAGCTCATAGGTACTATGATTTTAAGTTAGTGAAAAGCTTAAATAGTATTTGAAGAACTCTTTCACAATTAAACTTGGGATATGACACCGGCCAGTACTGGTGACAACCTCACAGGTCCTGCTAATACTATTGTGTTTTGCTACGAACGTTCATACTTGAGGGAAATTGCAAATTTCAGTTAGAAGTCGGTGACAGGGGAAGCTAGGTGGCCCAGTCAGGTAAGCATCCGACTCTTAATTTTGGCTCGGGTCACCATCTCACGGTTCTTGGGATCAAGCCCCGCGTTGGGCTCCACGCTGACACCACGGAGCCCACTTGGAATTCTCTCTCCTGTCTCTCTCTCTGCCCCTCCACTGCTCGCACACTCATGCTTTCTCTCACAATAAATAAACTTAAAAAAAAAAAAAAAGTTGGTGACAATGACAGCAGAATGTTCCCTTATCCAAGTTTACTAGAAAGCTTCTGGCCCGAGTCCGGGTTTTCCCCCATGTTCTCTCATATGTCAGGCTCAGTAAAGGAGATCTCAGGGCCCCATTCACTGTCATGTCTCACTCCCGTTCTACCCCCTGAGAGCAGGATTTCAGTGTTCACTCATTCATTCAGCAAACATTGAGCACCATCTTTGTACCAGGCCATGTGACCAATGGGGAGACCCAAAGTCAAATAAGATGAGGTCCCCCTGCCTTCAAGCTGCTCATCCTCTCCTCAAGGAAGAGCACAGAGGTGCCTTCCCAGAATGCAAAATGTAAACAAGCACAAGAACACGTCGCCCTTCCTGGCAATCAGAGAACACCCAGCGGTGGTGAGATGGGGCTCCCTTCTGGGTGGTAATCATCACATCCTCCTTTGAAAAGAAGGATGGCACTGTGTGGCACCCCTCATGGAAATTCTATACGCTTCTCTCGCAGCACGCTTGCAGATTTGTCCCAAGGAAACAAGTTCAGGACGAAGGCCAAAGGGTGGAGGGCAGAGGTCCTCCCCTTTCTTCCTGAGTTTGGGCCCTCCCTGGGAAGGCGCTAGGTCTCACCCAGCTTGTCCCTCTGTGCTGGCACGTTAACACTCCTGAAGGGCTGTTGGGGATTCTTTTCCCACCATGTGGTTACAGTGGACAAGAAAGAGGAAGGTGCTACGAAAGACGGTCATCGGAGCTCTCCGCTGATCAAGTTCTGTTTTTCTTTCCAGCCACCAAGATGTCAGGAGAGATGGACAAGCCGCTGATCAGCCGCCACCTGCTGGACAGTGATGGGAGCCTTGCCGAGGTCCCCAGTGAGGCCCCCAAGGTGGGGATCCTGGGCAGCGGAGACTTCGCCCGCTCCCTGGCTGCACGCCTGGTGAGCTCTGGCTTCAGCGTGGTGGTGGGAAGCCGCAACCCCAAACGCACGGCCGGGCTGTTCCCCTCGGCCGCACAAGTGACTTTCCAGGCGGATGCAGTGGAGTCCCCTGATGTCATCTTTGTGGCCATGTTCCGGGAGCACTACTCCTCACTGTGCGGTCTCAGTGACCAGCTGGCTGGCAAGATCCTCGTGGATGTGAGCAACCCCACAGAGCAGGAGCACCTTCGGCACCACGAGTCCAATGCTGAGTACCTGGCTTCCCTCTTCCCCACCTGCACGGTGGTCAAGGCCTTCAACGTCATCTCTGCCTGGACCCTGCAGTCCGGCCCGAGGGATGGGAACAGGCAGGTAGGTGCCAGGGGAATACCTACCATCATCACAGTAAATATAAGTGGCTAACATTTGTCGAGGGCCCTCGGTATGCCAGGCTCTTTACGCGCATTATCTCAGCCCGCCTCCCGTCGCTGCAAAGTTCCATTTTACAGAGCAGGAAACTGAGGCTCATGAATGTCAATTAACTTACTTACACCAAGTCCCACAGCTGGAGAGCTGGGTGTGAACCGAGTTCATATGGATCTGAAATCCATGTTCGTTCTTCTGTGACAATTTGATTTCCCAGTGGGCCAAGAGGAAGAGGTTGATGGCTTTCTTTTGACTACTTGGAGTCGAGGAGAGGAGAGACTTTGCTCTGAGAGTGGACTTAGGAAAGTAACACATTTATGTGCCAGGTTCTGAGGAAGCAGGCAAGTCCCAAACTTCAGCTCTTTGATTCCAAGAGCTTCCAAGAACTGAGTCGGTTTCTCAGAATTGTCAATAGTAGGTTTTGTCTAGAGGTGGAAAATGGCTCCAGGAAATGGCCAAAGCTGCATACAGTTCTTGGCAGGAGGGGCTTTTGTGAAGATGAGGTGGTTTTAAACGCCAAGAGGCCACCTCCATTTTCCTGGAGGAAGGATGTCTGGCTCTAGTGTGAGAACCTCTACCAATTTGTCCGGCTCAGATGCCTTCTCTGCCCAGCTCTGTGCCAGCCTGTGGGAGAGCCCACAGGTATCTCTCTACCCCCGACTGAAGCACCCTACCTACAGCCTGCGTCATGGGACTCCCACGTGTGGATAGGCAAGGGACAGCGGGTGAGGGCTGGGTGGCAGGGCCTGCAGGGAACAGAACTGGGGTAGACTTCAAGGTCAGCTTTGGCTCGGTCCCGCTTCATGTTGTCAGGTTCAGGGAGCAGGGAGGACATTCCAGGCTGAGGGGACAACCTGCAAAGGTACAGAGGTGAGAAATGATGCTTCTGGACCGTAGTTTCCTCATCTGAAAAATGGGGACGTGCTAACCTACAGGCTTGAGGGCTGCCTGTGTAAAGCCTGGCCCATAGTAGGGGCTGAGGCAGTGTTGGTGGACCAGACCGACCATAATAGTGTCAGCAAGGCCACGGTGTTCAGAGATCTGAGGACGCTCATTAGCGCACATTTGCCCACGGGGAGCTCATGGTGGGAAGCCGTGGGCGACGAGGCTGGGGCTGGCTTGTGGGCTGGCTGAGGGCCACAGGGGGCCGAGGGACACCATCGAAGGGGACACTGTGGACCAAGGGATGCAGCTGCAACCACAGCTGCACGCTCTGGGCCACATGCAAAGCCCAAGTAGTGGGCGACCCCCAGAGCAGGCCACCGTTCTCAAAGCACCCGTTCCAGGGACCCCTGGAGGGCTGCCTAGGGGGGCACGGTGCTTGCAGTTGCTGATGGCAATGAACCGGACGAAATGCTCACTGTCAGGTGAGCCCTGGGTCCTCTCTTTACGTAGGGGGCGTGCTGGAGCAGGGGAGCTGGGAGGCTATAGGGGGCCGAGGAAAGACCCTGGCCCGGGAGTCAGAGACACCTTCTGTGGTTCCCTGGCCTCGGTTCCCTCAGCTGCTTAGTGAGGAGTTTGGCCGAGACGCTCTCGGAGGCCCCGGCCGCCCCCGGGGCCCGTGACCCGATCTGATCCCCCGCCCCCCGCCCCCGCCTCCCCACAGGTGCCCATGTGCAGCGACCAGCCGGAAGCCAAGCGTGCTGTCTCGGAGGTGGTACGGGCCATGGGCTTCATGCCCGTGGACATGGGGTCCCTGGCCTCGGCCCGGGAGGTGGAGGCCATGCCCCTGCGCCTCCTCCCGGGCTGGAAGGTGCCCGCCCTCCTGGCCCTGGGCCTCTTCACCTTCTTCTACGTCTACAACTTCATCCGCGACGTCCTGCAGCCCTACGTGCGGGACGGCAAGAGCAAGTTCTACAAGCTCCCCGTGTCCGTGGTCAACACGACGCTGCCGTGCGTGGCCTACGTGCTGCTGTCGCTGGTGTACCTGCCCGGCGTGCTGGCGGCTGCCCTGCAGCTGCGCCGGGGCACCAAGTACCGCCGCTTCCCCGACTGGCTGGACCACTGGCTGCAGCACCGCAAGCAGCTGGGCCTCCTCAGCTTCCTCTGTGCCGCCCTGCACGCTCTCTACAGCTTCTGCCTGCCCCTGGGCCGCGTTAACCGCTACGAGGTGGTCAACCTCGCCATCAAACAGGTACGGCGCCCGCCAGCCGCCCTCGGCCGGTTCTGGCCCCGCCGCGCGATGCCGAGGGTCGGGGAGAGTCCCAAAGCCGGCGGCCACGGCGCCAGGCGGGGGAGGCTGAGGAGGAAAGCCAGGCAGGGAGTAGAGTGGAGCACAGCTTTAAAGGTGGGCAGGGGAGGCCTTGCCGAGAGGGGGGCGACGGGCGAGCAGAGACGAAAGGAGGGGGGAGTGGCCAGTGGCGGCCGGCCCAGGGGGTAGCGAGCACAGAGGCCCTCCCGTGGGCGAGCTTCCTGGCGCATTTGGGGAACCTGGGGGAAGCCCAGCGCAGCGGGGGGTGGGCCAGGCCTGAGATGTTGAAGCCAGACCAGGGAGGCCCCGAAGGCCAAGGAGGGGCTTTGGCCTTAGACTCTGGGTGAAACCGGGAGCCGACGAGGGGTTCTGGGTAGGGGAGGTGATCTGCCTGACGTTTTACCGGTCTCACTCACGGCCTGTTGTCCATGCGGCACGGAGAACAACTTTCATAGAGGGGGTCAAAGGCAGGTGCCGAGAGACCCGTCGGGAGACTGCACGGGAACCCAGACGGGAGTCCGTAGGGGCTTGGAGTGGGGTGGGAGCAGCCGGGGGCACGAAAGTACTGAGAGCATATTTTGAAGCCAGAGTACACAGAGTTTGGAAGCCTGTCGGTTTCAGGGTATGTGGGGTGGTCAGGGATGACTCCGAGGTTTTAGCCGGAGCATCTGGACTGATGCAGTTGCCAGTCAGCGGAGGTGAGGAAGGCTGCAGGAGCAAGGTGTTTTGGGGGGAGGGAGGGGCGTGCTCAATTTCATTCGTTTAGGAAACCCACGTGGTGCTTTTTTGCCAGAAGGATTCCCCCGGGAATGGAGGGGCCCTCAGGCCAAGCCGGGTAGCAACACAGGCAGGGTCAGCTGGCACCTGTACCCACAGAAAAGGGCCCCCTGCTGCTCCCTCCTGGTTTACAAGCTCACAGGGCCTGGTTCTGAGTTCCAAGCTCAGGTCTATAAAGCAATACCGCTTTTCTTTATTTTCCCCCATCTGCTTGATTCGACCTCCAGTCCCCCGCCCCCAGCCAGGGACACGGGTTCCTTCCCACCGTAGGCCACTCGTCACTCAACGGAGTTTGGCCCAAGTGCCGGGGAGATACTTTTCATCCACCTTTCCTTCAGCCCAGGTAGCCCCTGAAGTTTCTGTTGCTGCTTGGGATGCAGGGATCTTACCAGGGCCGGGCCCTTCCCTGCCATGCGGCCACCTCCCCAGAGCAGGAGCTGAAGGCAAGGCTGGGCCGCTTCCAGAGAACCACAGATCCCAGCTTTTATTCCTCTGGGGGCCCCTGCTTCCCTGCTGGCAGCTTCTCAGATGCCATGGTTCTTCCCCACCCACAGACACCTGGCATCATTGTGCCTGTGGGCTTAGGCTTTCCTAAGGGAAAGGAAGAACCCCAGATTTCAGGCAGAGAAGCAATACACCCACTAGAAATGAGAAAAAGGGAAAAAACAATAGTCACAAACCCTTAAGAAGAGCGTGCTATGTTCCAGGTACCATTCTAAGCGCTTTACGTACCGTGAATTCATTTAACCCTTATTCCTGTAAGGCAGGGGCTATATACTACCCTTATTTTATGGATGAGAAAAGTGAGGCACAGAGAGGTTATGTAGCTTGACAGAGTCACACAGCCTGGGATTCAGATCCGGCCATTCTGCGGACCCATGCTCATACCCTTCCTGCTTCCTGTGGGGAAAATAAATCCGAATTCACAGTTGAGCAAATGATTTCAGAACTCAGGTCATTCATTCATTCCCTGAGCACCAGCTCTACCAGGCCCTGGGGCCCCAGGAGGGAGTAAGACAGTCTGGTCCCTTGCCATAGCTGACATGGGGTGGCGTGGAGGCCTGAAGGCCAGAGTCCTAAACTCTTTGGCCCCCAGCATCACTCATTAGCACAAAGACTTTGACCTTCAGCAAGTCACAGTCCCTCTTTTGTCCTCAAGGCCCTGATGTCGTGAGGCCCCTCCCAGTGCTAATGTTTTTGATGCTCTTTGATGAGATTTTCTTCTAAAACGAGCCAGCCTGCTCGGCAGGATGCTCTGCACGGCTCCTCGGGGACTGGCACCGTGTTTGCTGCCCTCAACGGGTGGCAGGTGCTTCAAGCAGTGGGTGGAGAAGAAGGTGATGCCTCCTCCCTCCTAGAGCCCCGGGTAAACCCCTGCGCCCGCTGTACCCCCGTCCACCCTCTGATTGCCACTCTAAATTCTCTGCCCCGCCAAGGCTCCGCTTGATATTACGTTAACCCAGTTTTGCCACCATGCAAATACCAGAGTGCAGAGGGGCACATGCAAGGTAGTTTTCCCGAGGTCCACAGCCCTGTAGGGCTGCAGGTCCCCGACAGAGGTTGCCAGGCAACCATCACTCCCATAGGACACGATCACTTGGAGACGGTGAAGTCCTGTCATGCAAAGGGGCTTTACATTGTCCTACAGAGTTCTGGAGGGCAGAGCCAGGGCTGGCAGAGTATGTTGGGGGGGGGGGGGGGTTAGATGGAGGTGAGGGGTTGACACAGAGCAGCCCAGAAGTGGTGGGTCTCCTGAACCTGGGGTTGTTGGAGTAGAGGCTGGATAGTCTGTGGGTCAGCCACGCCCCCGGGCTCTGAGATGGAGGGCTGAGGGCTGAGGCTGTTCTGCCTCTTGCCTGTTCTTGCCAGGCTCTTGCCTGATATGTGGCTTTTCCAGCCTGTCCTCAGGGGCCATCCTCTCGGGGCCTCCAGGCAGGCAGGCGGTCACCACCTCAGCTGCCCTACTGGGCCACTGGAGAAAGGGACCACATTAGCCGGGACACGGGAGACTCTGCAGGGGTCCCTTCCATCCCCGGAGTCTGCAGATTTGGAAGCAGAGCTACATCCCAGCTGTAGAGAAAGCCCCTGAGACCGTGTTTGTGGAAAGTAGTATCACCTAATAATTAATATTTGCGTAGCGCTTTCTGATTTGCTTGTGTGGTTCCCTAGAAGTGCGTTTCAAGATCAAAATCGAGATCAGAGGAAATGTTTAACCCACACAACTGTTTTCTTCTTCCCCTCGCCCCAAACCTAGTCCAGGCTGTTAGAGAGTCCAAAATTTGCGTCTTAGCTGTGTCCCTGCTGAAAAGCGCTCAATGATCCTGCACTGTCCTCGGGATAATGATAGACTCCTCACAGCACAGCTGTGCTCTCTCCCCGCTGCTCCTGTGACACTCAGGTCCCATGTTGTCCTCCGAGTGGGCAGAGCTCATTCCTCCTGGCCCAGACTCCCCACCCTGGGACACCTCGACAGTCTGACGAACTTTTATTCCTTTATTTATTTATTTTTTTAATGTTTCTCTGTTTTTTGAGAGAGAGAGAGAGAGAGAGAGAGAGAGAGAGAGACAGAGCATGAGCTGGGGAGGGGCAGAGAGCGAGGGAGACACAGAATCCGAAGCAGGCTTCAGGCTCCGAGCTGTCAGCACAGAGCCCGATGCGGGGCTCAAACTCACAAACTGTGAGATCATCACCTGAGCCGAAGTCAGACAGACACTCAACCGACTGAGCCACCCAGGCGCTCCTTTTATTCTTCCTTTATTTTTTTTTTTAATGTTTTTATTTATTTTTGAGAGAGAGAGAGACAGAGCATGAGCAGGGGAGGGACAGAGAGAGAGGGAGACACAGAATCCGAGGCAGGCTCCAGGCTCCAAGCTGTCAGTACAGAGCCCGACGCGGGGCTCGAACTCACAGACTGCGAGATCATGACCTGAGCTGAAGTTGGACACCCAACCGACTGAGCCACCCAGGCGCCCCCCTTTTATTTTTCCTTTAACACCCAACCTCTGTTAAGCTCCCCCTGCCTGCCTGTCTCACCCACACCCACCTTTGTAATCTGTTGTATTTCGTCCACACTTCTAGGGTTATTATCATGCACTCCTTTGTAATCACTCATTTACAGGTCTGTCTTCTGCCCCCACTCAGTTCCACGACTGGGTCTTCCACCCCTTGAGGTCCACGGTTCTTAACACAGATTCCCGGTGCATGTCTGTGCCACTATGAAGCCAATACTAGGCATCTCTTAGGAGGAGGACACATTGAGTGTAGGTAGGTCAAGAAGTAATGTAACTGCCTCGCTGCCATTAAAAGCAACAGCACAGCCATTTATTTTACTAATCACCTACTGTGCGTCAGTCACAGGCTACTCATTTCACAAACATCATCCTTTTTTCCCCTGCAATAGACAAAGTGAGAGACAGCGGTGCGATTAGCCAGGAAGAGACTGCCGAGGGTCTCGTGACTGCCCCCTAGTGGCAGCATCGGCAGGAACGCCAGCCTTGAGATCGAAGCCATTCTCCCACTGCCAAAGGCTGCCTTTCACACCCTGCCTCCCCCTTCTCTGAGTTTGGCTGGTGGTCAGCACCACCCTCTTCCCACCCACCACCCACCCTTGGGACGTGGAGAAGGACTTAAGCCACAGCCTCACTGGTCCTCCTGCCCCTGGGTCCTTCAGGATCTAGCCTTCAACGCGCAGGGAAAGGAAACCCCACGTGTGAACGCCACCATTCCATCCCTTGGTGGCAAGCACTACCCTGGTCATTCTCAAGGTGGCCAACTGGGTTAGCAGTAAACGTGGGAGAATTACCAGGGGAATGAGGAGCTGTCGAATCTATATTCCAGGCAGTCGTGTGTGACACTGGTCACTGGGGAGCCCACCAGATACAGCACAGTGGCCCAGGAGGTTGGTTAAGAATCCCACAGGCTAGGGGGCGCCCGGGTGGCTCAGTCGGTTAAGCGTCTGGCTTCGGCTCAGGTGGTGATCTCGCGGTTCGCAAGTTCGAGCCCCGCGTCGGGCTCTTCTGTGCTGACAGCTCAGAGGCTGGAGCTGGCTTCGGATTCTGTGTCTCCCCCTCTCTCTCTGCCCCTCCCCTGCTCGTGCTCTATCTCTCAAACATTAAAAAAATTTAAAAAAAAATCCCACAGGCTATAGAAGGCAGCCGGGATACAGGTCCTCATGCAGGTTCCTCGCCATCCATTGCTCCCCTGCCCACCTCACCCCTCCGCTTCGCAGAGTCACTGCAGAGTGGAAATATCAGAGGAAAAACACAAGACATTTTGCAAGCAAGTGTGGTATGTGTGTGTAATCATCCAGACTCTGACTTATGACATTAACTGCCTGATTTTACCGAAACGCAGAAAGGAATGACTAATGAGGTGTATCTGAAGAACAAACAACTTACAGGGAGATGACTTTACTCGGTGGCAGTTGTCAACACTGCGAAGGTGTGAGTAAGACTCGGAGCCCATGACGCGGGGGGACCTCTCCGCCCTCTGCAGGGTAGTAGCGGTCAGACCCTTCTGGCAAATGCTGACACGTGCTCAGTACACAAGCACAGTCGTGGGATTTCAGATATGGCCTCTTCTAGCCCTCAGCGGAGAAACAGAGGCCCAGAGCTGGGATTGGCCAGTCACATACAACTAGTGGTCAGGACGAGAACCTGGGTCCCGGACTCCTGGTCCCTTAGTGGCTTAAAGACACCAGTGTGAGCCAACCGGCCCTAAAATAGAACAGAGGCAATCGTGTTTCTCAACTGCAGGAAAAGCACCGGGGGAGGCAGGGGGGAGGATGGCATTTTCTAGGTTTCTTTAAACTTTGTCCTATCAGGTTTTCAGCCATTTTGCTCAGCTCACCAGATTTTTTTTATTTTATTTTTTTTAATGTTTATTCAGTTTTGAGAGACAGAGAGCAAGGAGGGGTGGGGCAGAGAGAGAGAGAGAGGGAGACACAGAATCCGATGCGGGCTCCGAGCTGTCAGCACAGAGCCCGATGCGGGGCTCAAACCCACGAACTGTGAGATCATGACCTGAGCTGAAGTCAGACGCTCAATCCGCTGAGCCACCCAGGCACCCCTCACCAGATTCATTTTTAATATTGTCTCTGGTAACTGGACTTGGGTCATTTTTTTCTTTCCTGCTGAAATAGTGTCTCAAAAACCTGTATGAGTCATTCTGTTTTGCACAGCAGAGACCTGCCGGCTGAGGCAGAGTCACATTTCCTGACAGAAAATACTGTTCCTCGGTCTGCAGCTGTAGCACGAAAGCAGTGGCATTTCGTGGTGCTTCTCAGAGAACACCTTGACTTCCAGGAACTCTGCTACCTGGTCTAGATGGAAAATGACGGTTCTGCTGCGAGGACCTTAATGGAAGCTTCCTCGTGTGTGCTATTCATGGCGTGGCAGGCACGCGGGCACTCCACGTGGGGAGTTGGGGGGGAGAAGTCTCTGGGCCCTGCAGGCCTCCCTGATGCGTGTGTCCTTTGAGCTCCGCGGGGGATCCCAGAGCTTCGTGAGGGCAGGTACCCTTGCTCCCGGCAGCCCAGGGCACAGCACACAGCAGGTGCTTCATACGTGCTCATTGCTTGGCGATGGATGTCCATCCCTGTTGCCTGGCACAATGGTTGAGCCAAAGCTGTATTCCTTGGGCAGAAATGGGGGACAGAGTGGAAGATGGTAGCTGGTGGCTTTGAGTCGGGAAGCGCTGAGGGCTTTAGTGTCTCTGCGTGTCTTTGTGTGCGTGCCCTCAGCGGAAGCCAGTGGCCGGGGCAGCTTGGGGGAACAGGAAGGTAAAGGGTCGAGGGTAAGACAGTCTGGAAGGGGAGCCAGGCAGCGGAGGCATGAACCCATCTGGCTGAAGGGATTCCAAGCTAGCAGAGCTCTTCCTTCCTTTGGGGGATCTGGGGCCCGGAAAACCACATGATATGGTCATGTTTGAAGGGTCTGTATGTCTTACTGACTTCTCGGACCCCTTGCTGTTAGCTCACGTGACTGTGCTGCTTCATGGGCCCCGGGAAGCTTTGTGAAAGCCGAGACCCAGACTGCCCGGGTCCTAATCCCAGCCCCGCCGTCCACTACCGTGTGTCACCTTGGCAAAGTTACGTGATCCTCGTGCCTCATTTTCCCTCATCTATAAAGTGGGGATCACAGCGACCCCTACCTTGTGGCGTTGTAAATTGGGGGAGCTGATGCCTAAGAAGCACTTCGAACAGGACCAGGCGCACGTTGAGTGTGGCGGGCACGTTAGCTAGCATGGCGTGTCTCCAGTCCTAAAACCCCAGCTCGCCCACGCCCCAGGCCACCGACCTCTGCCACTGTGCTCACGGTTTTTCTTCCATCTCCATTAGGTCTTGGCCAACAAGAGCCACCTGTGGATTGAGGAGGAAGTCTGGAGGATGGAGATATACCTCTCCCTGGGAGTGCTGGCCCTCGGCACACTGTCCCTGCTGGCCGTCACCTCACTGCCATCCATTGCAAACTCGCTTAACTGGAGGGAGTTCAGCTTCGTTCAGGTAAGGTAGTTCTGCCTGCGCTAGTGAGCCCTAGCTCACTTCCTCAGCTTACGTTGGCCCCGACCCTCGTGTGCAAGCACCTTCCCTTCTGGGAACCGCCTCGGCTTTCACAATGTGTGCAACAGGACAGTTCAGTCAGATGCCAGGGCCTCCCGGGGCCTTGAGGGCTCAGCCTAGTCTCTTGATAAAGGGGGTGCAGACGAAGCTCCGTCCTCATGACATCTGGGGAAGCCGGGTGTAGGCGCGTGACAAAATCAGACAACAGGGACGCCGGGGTGGCTCAGTCGGTTAAGGGTCTTGATTTCGGCTCAGCTCACGATCTCACAGTTGGTGAGATACAGCGCACAGTCTGCTTGGGAGTCTCTCTCCCTCTCTGTTTGCCCCTCCCCTGCCCCCCATCCCTCTCAAAAGTAAATAATTTTTTTTTTTTTTAAAAAAGAAGAAAAATTTAGACGACAG
This sequence comes from Panthera pardus, assembly GCF_024362965.1. NCBI lineage: Eukaryota > Metazoa > Chordata > Mammalia > Carnivora > Felidae > Panthera > Panthera pardus. Next base: position 102,165,624 of record NW_026526655.1, read on the forward strand.
AACACTGAACCCTGGGCTAAAACATTCTCAGTTTCCACAATCCTTGAGCTTCTCGCCCATCTAGCTGGGATCAGTGAGCCAGTGAGTGAGCCTAGCCGGCCACCCAGCAACATCATCTCAACCTGGCCCTGCTGTCCCCTTTAGGCCCTTGATTCACACAGGGCAAAGAGGAGGTGAACATGAGGTTCACCAGGGTATAGGGGGTAAAACACAGCATTTCCCAAAGGACCACCGTTCCTCTGCAAACTCCAGAGGAAAGGAGGTCTCTTGTCAAATAAATTTGAGAAAAGATTTGCCTTCCCCTAAGAGCCTCACAGTGCACTTTGACCCAGCAGAGATTCCGGTAACGTCTACAAGACACCCACCTTGACTTATTTCACCATTAGCCCCTTCCCTCCCCCGTTTTTTGTTTTTTTCTTTTTCTTTTTTTGTTTTGTCTTGTTTTTTTGTTGTGATTTTTCAGATAACGGTTACTTACGCTGCAGCAAACACAGTTGAGGAGATGCCGCTGACGGCACAGGGTCTTTGCACCTGTATTAGTTCAGCAAATACTTATTGAGCGCCTACTGCATGCCAGGCGTTGTGTTAGGTCTGTGATGTGACAGGGAACAAGACAGGCATAGCCGCGTTGCAACTGAAAGGACAACTGAGACGGGGACATTTTTTTTTTTTATCTTTCTTTGGCATCTCCCACTGTTCTCTGCACAAAGTACGCGGTCAGCCCCCATGTGTTGGTGGATTAACTCATCCCCTCCGTGGATAGGTGCTGACTAATGCTGGGTTCTGCCATCGATACTGTATCAGGGCAGAGAACAGCTATCATATCCACCCCCATTATCAACAAAAAATCTGTCACACATCCTGTCTGTGTGGCGAGGACATGGTACAGGATAAGCAGAGGGATCATAAGAGCAGTGCTCTTACGTAATCCAAATTAATTGTTCCTGACTGGGGATGCTTACATACCCTAGAACAAAACAAAGTTGTGGTGGTTTTGTTTTGTTTTGTTTTTTAAGTGGATGTTTCTGAATCTCCCTGGCTCTGCTCATCTCCAGAGGTCCCCAGAGGAGTACTCGGGGCTGACGCAGGCCAGCATCGGAGGGGGGAGAAAGGAATTTTATTTATCTGCCGCTAATCCTCATGTGGCGCACACCCAAATCTAGGATTTTTCCGTTCCTGCCCGGAGTATCCTGGGGTGCGGGGTTCATCCACAATTAAAACAGATGGCGGGTTGCCCCCCTCACCAGCAAGTTGCTCCGTTAAGCAGCTGTAGATTACAGGCCCCGGCTCTGGCTGCCGGAGAAAGCCAGAGGATTTGATTTTGTTAGCAAAAGGTGCCCGGAACCTTGGCAGCCGCGCTCGACTTTACATATTTAAGAGTTGAAATCTAAATATGGAAGCCCCTCTGTCACTGCAAGAGCAGGGGGGTTGTGAGGCCAGGAGATGGGTAGGTAACAATGGCAGGGTTTTACTTGTGGAAGTCAAACGCCCGCGTTCCGTCCAGAAAATCAAACGCTCTGTCTCCCAAGAGTGCAAACCGTCAGCGCACGGAGCCCGGGGTCTAGCTCTGCCTCCCCCTGTCCCAGCTCGAGCTGGAGGCCGATGACCCGCGCCCTCCCCCAAGCCTCGCTTTACACTCTTAGAAGATGGGGTTAATGCCTACAGAGGTGTCCTGAGCCACCGTGGGGGTGATATGTGGAAGAAAACAAAAAGCATTTTGCTATTATGCTTGGGGCGTGTGGCCACATCTCCACTCTCCCTGACGAAGCTACCAACCACCCATTTCTGAGTTCACGAGATGCCGAGACACTCCAGCCCTGGGGGTCCGAATGGTCCAGGGCAGTGTTGGCAAACTGGGGTCGATTCTCACTGGTGGGTCACGAAATCAATTTGGTGGATCGCAACCAGCTTTTTACAAATGAAATAGGATGTTACAGAATGTCAGAGTGCCTTGCATGTTCCCCGGATAGATATTTTTTCCAATAGTCATGTTTGCATACGTGGTTGTGTACTGGGCAGTAATGAAACATGTGATGGTTCCCGTAAGCCTCCATCACAAAGTTTGGAGTCCCAGAACTCCCTTGGAGAAATAGATACCCAGACCACCCCTGACCTAGACTGTGGCTGCCCCGTGAGATAGTTTCTTAGCCTGTCAGAGCATCAGTGTCCCCATTTATGTCTGTGCCCCCCTCCTGTGGTCCTTGGGAAGGTGTGAGCTGAGGACACGTCAAATGCACAATACATGTATTTAGTAGCGGCTGAATGAGTTTTGAGATAAGTTGCAACCTTCCCCATAAGATTAGCACTCCCATCTCCTTCCGCTGCCACACATAACCACCGCAGGGTACTAAGGCTTAGAAACTGGCTGTTGGAGGGGAGCCTGGGTGGCTCGGCCAGTTGAGTGTCTGACTCAGGTCCGATCAGGTCATGATCTCACAGTTCGTGAGTTCGAGCCCCACATTGGGCTGGCTGCTGTCAGCACGGAGCCTGCTTCAGATCCTCTGTCCCTCCACTCTGCCCCTCCCCAGCTTGCATTGTCTCTCTCTCTCAAAAATAATAAATATTAAAAAAAAAAAAAAAAAAAGAAAGAAAGAAAAGAGAGAGAGAGGAAGGAAGGAAGGAAAGAAAGAAAGAAACTGACCATGGAGAGCCATGGTTCTCAATGGGCTTGGCCTGCCTCCTGGGTCTATGGTTTATTTAGCTAAGAGTCACCAAAACGGTGTGTTGACTCCAGAGCAGTGACTTGTGTTTATCCTTTTGGTCCTAGGACTGTTTTCAAAGTTTTGAATTTTGTTTGCTGTTGTTATTGCTTTGGTTTGGTCTCAGCTGTGCTAACTGCTCTTACTAAGCCAGGTAGACGTTAGGTGGCAAAATACCCGGATCAATGCAGCCCACCTGGACAGAGAAATCGGGGTTCTGCTCTTAGAAGCCCAGGTCGGCCCCAAAGGTAGGGGAGCCTCCTGTGACCTTGCCCACTCCGGCCACCAGCCTGAAATAATGACAGAGACCAGCTCTGACCCCGGCTTTGTGAGCAGTTGGCCAAAGCCCCTCTGTGCCACAGTAACTGAGCACCAGCAGAAACCACTGACAATCTGGCTGTTTCTTTTTTGCTAATGAGCTTACGTATAATATAAATGGCTTTAGCTTGGGGAATACAGGCGTTGTTGGGATGGGGGCAGTGTGTGGGATCTTCAGACTGTTCCCAAGGACAGAGAGTTTTAGGAGAACAGACTCGCTGGAATCATCCAGGCGTCCCATTGGGACTGGAAAGTCAAGAGGCCCTTTGTTACTGGCTGGTCTTTGACTTTCAGCCCTCCCTGTAAACCATTAGCCCGAGGCTGGGGCTTGCTGCCATCTGTCAGCATGGAATTTTGGATGGCAAAAGGATGAGGACGTATGAGCAGGAGCAGCATCTCTGGGCCCTCCCAGTGCATGTACACATGCCCAGCACAATCCATTACTCCAAACTAGGAGCTGGGGGTGGTGGCCCACGTGGGTAGGGAGCTTCGGGGCATGTCACTGAGGGAGACCTGAGGCCTCACTGGGGCTACAGGGGCTAGGTTCCTGGGCCTGGGTGGGTTCTCATTGCTGCAGCATCTGGGGCAACCCCACAGTGCAGAGTGGGGGCCCATCAAGGCCTCAGTGGATCTTTGTGGAAGGCAGGTGTAGGGCCAGGTTGACCCTAATCAAATAGCCTGGGCAGAGGGCACACAGGGACTTCTCGACCTGACGCTAGAAAGGCTTGGGTGATGAGAGTCTCCTAAATTAGTTGTTCTTAGTCCTCCCCGCACAGGAGCATCATCACTGAATTTCTAAAAGCTAAAGATGCCTCAGCCCCACCCCAAACCAATCTAGTCTGCATTTCCGGGCCAGGCGTGGGCATTCATATTATTCCCCAGCCCCCCAGGCGATCTTACCATGTAACCAGATCTGAAAACCACAGTCCCAGACTCAGGGGTAAAAGGCACTTCCCAGGCATCTGAGCAAAGCCCAGTAAATCCACCTGAGTTAGGCAAGCAACAGTTTGGGGCCGGGGAGCTGGTTGAGGGACCCCAGCATGGCGTCTGGCTTGTTCAAGATTTTTTCCTGATGGTCTGTGTTGGGGGCTTTTCCTTCCCCCTCAATTTTTTTTTTTTTAAATTGTAGTGAAATAACACAAAATTTACTCTCTTAACCAGTTTTAAATGTTCAGTTCAGTGATATTAAGTACATCCACGCTGCGGTGCAACCCTCCCCACCATCCATCTCCACGGCTCTTTTCATCTTGCAACACTGACCCCATGTCCCCATTAATCACTAACTCCCCACTGCCCACACCCCCAGCCCCTGGCAATCACCACTCCACCGTCTCTGACTTTTACTGCCTCACAGAAGTGCCCTGATGTAGTATTTGTCTTTTTGTGACGGGCTCATTTCACTTAGCATCATGTCCTCGGGGTTTGTCCATGGCAGAGCAGGTGTCAAAACTACCTTCCTTTTCATTTTTAAAAAAAAAAAATTTTTTTTAACGTTTTATTTATTTTTGAGACAGGGAGAGACAGAGCATGAACAGGGGAGGGTCAGAGAGAGGGAGACACAGAATCTGAAACAGGCTTCAGGCTCCGAGCTGTCAGCGCAGAGCCCGATGCGGGGCTCAAACTCACAGACCGCGAGATCATGACCTGAGCCAAAGTCGGCCGCTTAACCAACTGAGCCACCCAGGCGCCCCCCTTTTCACTTTTTTTAATGTTCATTTATTTATTTATTTTGAGAGAGAGAGAGCACAAACGGGGGAGAGAGAGGGAGAGAATCCCAAGCAGGCTCAGCGCTGGCAGCGAGGAGCCTGAAGCGGGAGCTCGATCTCACAGACCATGAGATTGTGACCTGAGCCGAAATCAAGAGTCAGGCGCTTGACCAACTTGAGCCACCCAGGTGCCCCAAAACTGCCTTCCTTTTTAAAGGCTGAATAATATTCCACTGTTTAGAGTGATGACACTTTGCCTATCGATTCATCTGTTGGTGGACGCTCGGGCTGCTCTTGCATTTTGGCTATCAGGCACAGTGCTGGTACCAGCATGGGGTATATACCAATCTCTTCAGGACCCTGCTCGTAGTCCTTTGGGGGTGTATACCAGAAGTGAGAGTGCTGGAGCCCATGGTAATTGTATTTTTAATTTATTGAGGAACCTCCCTCCTGTCTTCCATAGCAGCTGCAGCCTTTCATATTCTCACCCACGGTGCACGAGGTCTCACATTTCTCCATATACGTTCAACACTTGTTTTCTGGTTTTTTGATGGTAGCCATTCTAACAGGCACGAGGCAACATACTGTGGTTGGATTTGCATTTCTCTAATGATCAGTGATGCAGAACATCTCTTCCATTGCTTATTGCCCATTCAAAGATCTTCTTTGGAGAAACTTCTGTTCAAGTACTTTGCCTATTTTTGAATTGGGTTGTTTGGTTTTCTTTTTCTTTTTAAAGTTTATTTGAGCGTGAACGGGGTAAGGAGAGAGAGAGGGAATCCCAAGCAGGCTGTGCACCGTCAGCACAGAGCCTGACGTAGGGCTCGAACTCACGACCCGTAAGATCATCACTTGAGCCGAAATCAAGAGTCGGACGCTTAATCAACTGAACCGCCCAGGTGCCCCTGTGTCATTTGGTATTCCGTTGTTGAGTTTAGGAGTTCTCTATGTATTGCGGATATTAATTCCAAATATTTTCTCAGTGCTGGAGACCTTTGTAACCCCAGTCTTCAATATCAGTAGATCAGAACTAAGAAAAAGTTGGTGTGGTTCAGAAGTTGCTAAGAGATTTGGCGTTCTTGATAGATACATCTGGAAGTGACGAGGATTTGGCTGTGAGTCGCAGGCGGGGAGCCTTCCACTTTGGGGACTGACCATTTTAATTTGACCTGACTGTGGGGAGTAGCACAGATCCAACGATGGCTTTTCCCAACAGGCTGTGTTGAGCCAGGAAATTGTTAAAGATGGGATAAAGACATCCTTGAAGTGGTTAAAAGCTAAGGAAAACCAGAGATGCCTAGGAGGATAGAAACTGGGGGTCTTCCGGCAACTAGTATTTTTCAGGGCTCAAGAATGCTGTGCTTGGGAACCTCTCTATGAACATATAGTGGCTGGTCATTAGAAAATGTTTGTTTTGGGGTGCCTGGGTGGCTCGGTCGGTTAAGCGTCCGACTTCGGCTCAGGTCACGATCTCACGGTCTGTGGGTTCGAGCCCCGCATCGGGCTCTGAGCTGACAGCTCAGAGCCTGGAGCCTGTTTCAGATTCTGTGTCTCCCTCTCTCTGTGACCCTCCCCCGTTCATGCTCTCTCTCTGTCTCAAAAATAAATAAACGTTAAAAAAAAAAATTATAAAAAAAAAAAAAAAGAAAATGTTTGTTTCTTCATAGAAGTACTGTAAGCAGTTCTCCCAATGTTCTTTCGCATACTGAGGTGTCACATCTTTGGTGTCTGTACTGGAGTGGATATCAGCAAGGCGTCCCCCCGCGCTAGGGAGGAGCGAGAATGAGGCACGGTAGCAGAATTGGACCCACTTCGAGCTGTGCCTGAGGGGTGTGCGGACAAGACCGTCTCTCAACCAAACCCCTGGATCGATGCTGACAAGCTGGGCTGGAAGGAAATCCAGGAGGCCCAATTGTAGCTTCCCCGTGGAAAGCTCAAAAGCAACCCATAAAGAGTACCCTGAGGGACCGTCATACTGCCGCATTTCAATTAAACCCTTACAGGCTCTCCTTGGAGAAAATGCAAATGTGTGCACTGCTTGATAGGTCCCTGCTATTTTCATCCCTTATGCAATGAACACAGGGCTCTCCTGCCCCAAATCTCTTGGTGGTTCCTCAGTACCGCCCAGTGCCTCTCCCCCCCACCTGCCATGAAGCCCTAACCCTTGGTGCCCTGTGCTGTCCGTCACCCCGGCCTCATCTGGGGGGCTGCAGAACGCCGATCCATACAGCGCTTCCCCCACATCTCCAGCTCCAGCTTTGGGAAGCACGGACTTCCCACTGAGGCTGATTTAGTGGCTTGCCCGGGGTCACAGTGTCATGCGAGACTATACCACCAACAGTAGACTCTGGAACACCTCATTTGTCGTCCACAAGAACTTGACCTGCCACAGAGTCCGAGGCTAGAGCTACAGATCAGCACTTCCCAGCTATTTACGGGCCGCAGCTTCTGTTTAGGTTCGTGACAGTCTCCATCTCTGCGCATCCCCTTCCAGGCAGGAGAGTGCCCTAGTGGGGTTTCCCGCTGAGGTGTTCGTGAGTCGGGGCGTGGACTGGAGGGGAGGGACCGGCACCCATCAAGCCTAGGGCTTCACAAATAGCGTCAGGTGACCCGGCCCGCAGGCCTCTTGAGCCACTCTCACGACTGGTGCCAAAGCCACCTGCCAAGTACGCTTGTCACTTTGTGTTTAAATCAACCTAAAACCAGTTCACCTTTTTATCTCCCCTCATCTTAGGCCAATTATTATTTGTGAAACTATGGCTTTGGTATGCTGGGAGACACCTGGTACTCTAAGATACGTTGAAATATGAGCAAAACTAGTACAATGTTTTTAAACGTCTTTGAACTGCATTCCATCGAAGTCCTCTGGTGGCTGCCAGAATAACACAGTTTGGGGAAGAAACCGCCTCACTTTATCAGATGCTCATGATTCGGTCAGTCCCTACACACCTGCAGGCTGGAGGCATGATTGTCATTTTTCCGTTGGGGAAACTGAGGCTCAGAGAGTTCAGGGAGTAGTAGTAAGATCATGCAGAGAGGGGGTCATGGGGCTGGGACTGGAACCCAGAGTCTTGACTACCAAAGCAACCCCTGCCTTCCTTCCCCTCTGCCAGGCAAGCCAGTGAGCCTTTGTCTGTCTGTGTCTGTCATCCCCCTGGCCCTAACTCCATCCTTCCTTTCTTCCGCAGTCCACCCTGGGCTTCGTGGCCCTCGTGCTGAGCACCCTCCACACGCTCACCTACGGCTGGACCCGTGCCTTCGAAGACAGCCATTACAAGTTCTACCTGCCTCCCACCTTCACGCTCACGCTGCTGGTGCCCTGTGTCGTTATCCTGGCCAAAGCTCTGTTCCTGCTGCCCTGCTTCAGCCGCAGACTCTCCAGAATCCGGAGGGGCTGGGAGAAGGACGGTGCCACCAAGTTTATGCTGCCGATGGACCACGCCCTGGCCCAGAAGACGAGCCACGTGTGAGGTGCCTGCCTCTGGCCCCAGAAACCAGACACAGGCAGGACAGTGCCCTGGGCCTGCCGGGGCTGCTTTTCTCGATCGAGCAGGATGGTGAAATGGTGCACACATTGGTGGTGTGAGGTCTGAATTCCTGGGACACCAGTGTAGGTGGCAACATTCAGAATGGCACACACACACGTGTGTGTGTGATATATATGTTCATGTATATTTCATATATATATATACACATATATATATATAACAGGATTTGCATTTATACTTAAAGAGTTGAGCCCCTGAGATTTCAACTTATAGATTTAAAAGCAAGGGCCAGATGTTAGAACAGCAGCTCACAGTGTTGTGATCTCTGCAGAAATAGACACACACTCTTTGCACAGAAAAGGCAGTAAGAGGCTTGTACCTTGGTGGATTCCATCCATTTGTGTCCCACTCCCTTTTTGCTGCTTTCCCAAGGCTTTTGTCGAGTTGGAGCCCAAAGGGGGCAGATAAGAGCTCTGCCTGGAGCCTCATGGGATCACAGGGTGGAAGGGTCGCCAGCGAGCAGGGGGTGGGCTCCTCCCTCATTCACCTTCGGCGGCAGCAGGAGGTCAGGCGGTTGCTAGGACCCTGGGGGGTGAGCCTGGTGTCTGTGCCCTGGGAGCAAATTAAAGATGAGTCCTTTGCGGGGTCGGGGCCGAAGCTGTCCCCTCTAATCCTCCTTGAGCTGGGGAGATTTTTTTTTTTTTTTCCTGAAAGTCAGAAGTCACCACAGCGGCTACACATTGATCCTCCTGCGGGAGTGTGAAGTCACCTCCGCGTAGGAGCCACTAATGAACCGTCTTGAGAACAAGGGTAATTTTTTTCCCTCCTTTAAGTTGGTGATGACTGTTCTTCAAACCACTGTGCCTTCTCACCTTTCAGATCATTAGTTTGGATATCTCTTAGGAAGGCCCAGAGCAGGCCCTCTGGAAATCAGTTCGAGGGGGAGGGGGAACATAGCAGACAGCCCTCAGCATCACAGCTGAGGCTTTTCTCAGACCCGCCCAGGGCACCGAAGGACTGTCCCCGCTGAACTGGTCCTGTGGAAAAACCTTGGGACCTCATCAGATGCCCTCTGCTGCTGCCAGGCAGAGAACCTACCAGAAAACCTCACTGGCTCCAAGTTCCACACTGCTCCAGGGAAAACAGGGAGCACATGGGCAATGGTGACCCCAAGGATCACCAACCCCAGTCAGTTACACTCAGAATAGTTGGGAGGGTCTTTTCTACCAAAGCTGCAAACTCGTCAGACTGCTGCCCCAAAGCACAAGAGGCTGGACCCCAACCAGAGCCGCAGTACACGTGTCCTCGAAGCCCATGCCAACCCTTGCTGGTTCCTACTGAAACTGCTGTGATTTCCCCTGTGGATAAATAGCTATTCTTGGCTGAGCCCCCTCGACCCCAGAACCAGGATGATCTGTCCTCTCCACCAAAAAAAAAAAAAAAGGACTTGTAGCCACAGAGAGGACAGGGTCCCAACGGAAGACATGAGTGAGACAAACACTGACCTCTGCTCCAAATAGGGAGTGTGGGTCTTCTGGGCCACAGGTATCTTAGGAGCACAGTCGAGCCAGCAAAGGCTGGCGAGACAGCGAGAAGAGGATGCCCCTGCCTCCCCCAGAGAGGCTTCATGAGCTCATGTCTGCAGAACGCATTAGGGTCCTTTAGTGAAAAGGGGGTGGAAAAAAAAAAAAAGCCAAGTGCAAGAGTATCTCATTAGGCCGGTGACTGATGGAGGGAAGGTGGCACAGGCGAAGTTGTCTGCTTCCTGCAGATGTTTTCCTTCTGCTCCTGCAAGGCTGAGCTGCAGAAGTTTGCCTTCCACATGGGCCCCCACGAAGCGGCGCCGTGATCCTCGGAGATGCTCGCTGAAAAGGAGGCAGGCGAAGCACAGATTCCAGCATTTGCTTAACACAATGAGGGCCCTTCAGTGTCCTGCTGATTGGAAGCAAGGAGAACGTGGGCGACTGGGATCCACCAGGATCTCCAACCCCAGGCAGTACTGGTGGCCTTCCTTCTCTGACCCTCCTCCCTGGGCCCAGGGAATTTCCTTATACCAAAGATGCTGACACACGGCAAAATCCAGCATGCTCCCTCCCCTTCCCCGTCCACCTCCTGCTGCAGGTGCTCCTAAGAGAAGAAAATGGTTCCAAGGTGGGGGTGGCAGGAGGGAACAGGTGCAGCAGGGGACCTGGCCACCCACCAACTGGACAGTCGACTCATGAAAGGCGGGGGGGAGTGGGGGGGGGCTGTGTGTTGGGCCTTGATCTGGTGTCTGCTGCTCTTCCCTACCTCACCAGGCAGCTGGCAACAGCACCCCCCATGAGAGTGGGTCATTCCCTTTCAGCCTGGTAAATTCTATGTGCCTCTGGGTACAAAAGTGCCTGAACCAATGTGCTCCAGAAGTCCTAAATGCCATGGTCTGAGGTTTAAAATCAATGCCATTGAAACAGTCTGTGTATTTTGTGTTTGAAACCTTGTAGGGCTTGTCTAAGAAGCAACAGAAATAAACCCCTAACCTTCTGTGAACTTCAGGCTTTCATTTCTGTCCCGCCGATCACCTGCCCACTCATTCGCTCATTGGCTCAGTGAGCCTTCTGACTGGCGCTTGCTCTGAGGCAATATGCAAGGTGAGTACAGAATGATCTGGGCTAGAGCTCACCTCTGAGGAAGGGTAGACATGAAGATCTTCAGCAACAGGCAAGGAAGGACATGGAGGAGATCCAGGTGACAACGTGGTGGCGGTGGCAGGATGCAGAGGAGGGGGGATGCGAAAGGGGCATCCGAAGCCCCTTCCTGGAAGGCTTCCTGGAGGGGGCGGCATCTGTGCTGCTGTCAGAAGGCTGCAGCCTTGAATGCAGGTGAGAGCTGCAGTGCTTCTCAAACTAGAATGTGCACAGGAGCGCATGTGGATCTTGTTCAAACGCAGCTCTGAGTCACGGATCTGGGATGAAGCCGAACCTGTGCATTTCTAATAAGCTCCCAGGTGCCCTGGATGGTGTTGATCCTCAGGGATCAGGGCTGAGATGGCTTCCTTTGTCCCCCTTGTGCTGCGTCTCTGCCCTGTTACCAACTTCCCCAGGACGTTGGTCCCCTGGCTGCCCTGGAGAGCTGTGCCCCTGCACACTGCAGATGTGGCTGCGACCCCTGTTCTCTGAAAGGCAGAAGAAGCAAACGCGCACCCCACCAGAGCCACAGGCTTGCGCTCTGTGTGTTCCGTGTGGGATGTCCCCTGGGTGGTCCCACAAGTCGGTCCTGGGTCCATCAAGAAAACAAGAACTCTTCAGAGAACAGCCACCTATCATGCAGTCAACCTTTTCTACTGAAACAGAACTGGCTTACTGTATAGGGAAGAAAAAACCCATACGCACAAAGCAGTCTAGTGGCTAAAAACCATTTCCTGGGAACAATGACTGAAAGATGGCCTTGAGCCCCTGATAAGAGTTTTCCAAAGAAAGAACCATGGTCAGAAAACAACTTCACTACAATAGTTTTCAACAACAAAACAAATCACATGCTTAGAGTTTTGCTTTTCTGCTCTGTGTCCTTCCACACATCACGGTGAGAGAGTTAAGCTTTAAAAGTGATAGAATGTCCATTATTAAGTTCTTGTGTGGTTTCACACAAGAACTAAGGAACGACCAGAATAACTCACGTAAGTTTAAGAGAAGATCACTCAGCTACTTGATAAGCTGAATCTTTTCCGAAAGCAATGACGTGGGCCCTTGGAAGTACAGAAGCTTGCTTCTACTGGGTCACTGCCCTGGTGTCTTTACAAAGAGGAAGCTAGAACCATTAGAGCAGAAATTCTCAATCTTACCAGACCAGCACCAACTTGTTCTAATGAATACTTGAAAATCTATTTTTACTAACCTAAAATGAAATTCAGAAATAGAACCTACCTATGCATATATTTTTTAAATCAATATAATAAGTTCTTAATTAAAACGAAATAGAGGGGCACCTGGGTGCCTCAGTTGGTTAAGCGTCTGACTTCGGCTCACGTCATGATCTCACGGGTTGTGACTTCGAGCCCTGCGTCAGGCTCTGTGCTGATAGCTCAGAGTCTGGAGCTTGCTTCGGACTCTGTGTCTTCCTCTCTCTCTGCCCTCCCCAGCTTGCACTCTGTCTCTCTCTCTCAAAAATAAATAAAAATCGTTAAAAAAATTAAAAAATACATTTATATAAAATGAAAATAATTTACACTAATATATACAATACTGATAATAGTAATTATTATGAGTAATAATCATACAGTAATTGGTTTCAGGAGACATACAATAATACTCAACATTGTTGACCTTTATAACTGACATTTTATTTTTTTAAGTTTATTTATTATGAGAGAGAGAATCCCAAGCAGACTCTGCAGTGTCAGTGCAGAACCCGACATGGGGCCTGAACCCACAAACCAGGAGATCATGACCCAAGCCGAAATCAAGAGTCCAATGCTCAACTGACTGAGCCAACCAAGTGTCCCTTTGACATTTTAAAGTAAGGGCTAAAGAGGGGCACCTGGCTGGCTCAGTTGCTTAAGTGTCCACTCTTGATATCAGCTCAGGTCGTGATCTTGGGGTCATGGGATCGAGCCCCATGTTGGGGTCTCCCTGACAGCATGGAGCCTGCTTGGGATGCCCTCTCTCCTCCCTCTGGCCCTTCCCTGCTTGCATCTCTCAAAATAAATAAAAGAAATAAGGGATAAAGGAAGTGTAAGTGTGTGTGTGTGTGTGTGTGTGTGTGTGTGTGTGTGCATGCACACGCGTGCACTGAGTGTCTGAAACAGTATTGAATGCTGTGGAGAAGCAACATGCAGAGCAGTAAGTGTCCACTGAATTTGAAAATAGGGAAACTTTACGGTGAGAATGTCGATGCGGTGTTGGAGGACTGGGGAGGAATGGAGACGCTAAGGAAATGGAGACTAGTTCTGGACAACTCATCCAAGAGTTGGTTATAAAGTGGGAGAGAGAGAGGATTGGTAACTGGGGAGAAATAGAAGGACAGAAAGAGAGCTCGGTTTTTTTTTTTTTTTTCCCATGGTTTTAATCTGAACGTGTTTTGGGTGTTCCTGGAAAAGAACAAGATAAACCGGAGTGGCTGAAGACAAGAGAGACAGAGACAGAATGGGAATCCCAAGTCCTAGAGGATATGGAAAGAGCACAGGTGGCTTCAGTGAGAAGGAGGAGTGGCCTGTCTTTTAAAACTAGGTTACAAATAATTGTTGGATAAAGTGAAAAAGGAGCTGTCCAGGGAAGCTTAATAGGGGGTTAACCAAATGAAACGACTGGTTTATAACACTTTTTTGTCTAAGGTGAAAGATACTAATTTTGTTTCCTGGAAAGTGTGCCAAGTGGAGGTTTTGCCCAGTTAAATTCTGTTTTCCCCCACCACTTTCTGTAGTAACTCCAGGTCCTTTATCTGAGTTCAGGTTGACCTCTGATAGTTATGCAAAATTCTTTGGCTTCATGTTTGTGTCCTCTGTCGAGAAATGGGCAGTCACAAATGGAACCTTTGATACACTTCACAACCAAAAGCCTCAATGTCAATCCTCCCGTAAAGTGAATTATCAACCCCTTGTTTATTGAGTGTTGATTTCATTTACCAGACCAGAAGCCTAGCTTATTTCTATAATCTCTATCATAGGCAGAGCTTACTTTTAAAGGTCTAATCTAGGGGCACCCGGGTGGCTCAGTTGGTTGGGCGACCGACTTCAGCTCGGGTCATGATCTCGCAGTCTGTGAGTTCGAGCCCCGCGTCGGGCTCTGTGCTGACAGTTCGGAGCCTGGAGCCTACTTCAGATTCTGTGTCTCCTACCCCTCCCCTGCTCACGCTCTGTGTCTGTCTCTCAATAATAAATAAACGGTAAAAAAAATTTTTGTTAAATGAAAATAAGAACAGTTTTAACTTACTAGAGAATTCATTAATGCTTTCACTTTGTGAGGAGTCTTCCTGCTACACAGCAACTAGTTCCTGAACAAAAGACATACTTTTTAAAAAATTTTTTTAATGTTTATTTATTTTTGACAGAGAGACAGAGCATGAGTGGGGGAGGGGCAGAGAGAGGGAAACACAGAATCCAAAGCAGGCTCCAGGCTCCAAGCTGTCAGCGCAGAGCCCGACGCGGGGCTTGAACTCACAGACTGCGAGATCATGACCTGAACCGAAGTTGGACGCTCAACCGACTGAGCCACCCAGGCGCCCCAAAAGACATACTTTTAAATGTACTGCTAAACTCTCAGGAGGTAAGAGAAACCACCATGGCAGAAAATAAATGAGAGCATGCATGCACATACAAATAAGACAATGCTGTCCTTGGCTCCTGGCAAAAGCAAATTTAAGTCCTTTCTGGAGAAGAGCAACCTCAGTTCAGACCAACCAATGAAAGCTCCATATCTAAGATCAGCAAACCACAGGTGAGAATCAGCAGAGACACAACTCCCAAGGACTTCAAAGAATAGAACTATCAAATAGAGAATAATGATAAACTAAAGGATTAAAAAATAGAATCACAAAAATAAGTAAGAAATAAGGCACAATGAAAGGACTTGATAGGATGAAAAACGAAAATTCAGGAATGAAAGATTGTTGGAAACAAGCCTAATTTGATGGATTTAACTGCAGGTTGAAGAAAATTAGTGAATTCTAAATTGGAGCTGAAGAAATTACCCAGAATGAAAAAAAAAAAAAAGAGAGAGACAAATAGATAAAAAATACAAAAGAGAGGTTAAAATGAAAAAGTCTAACATACAAATAAATGGAGCCCCAGGATGAAAGAATGGTAGAGAGGCAAATTTTAAAGAGATAAGGGCTGAGGATTTTCCAAAAGCAATGAAAGACGGAAATCTAAAAAAAGCAGAAAGTGTAATGCATGCCTTCGAGCAGGAAAACAAATTTGGAAAATGAAACCACACCCAGACACACTAAGAAGCTCAAAAAGCAGCTGGAGAAAAGTGACAGATTATTTGCAGTTATGAAATTATAACAAACTTAACCAATGGAAATCAGAAAATAGTGATCTAATATCTTGAAAGTACAGAGAAGAAATAACTGTCAACTTAGAGCAAAACTAATCTTTAAGAAAGAAGGCAAAATAAGGACATTTCAGATATAGAAAAATTAGAGAGTTTACCAATAGTTCTGATCTCAAGAACTACTAAAAAGTACACTTCAGATAGAAGGAAAACGATCCCAAATGGGGAACAAAAAAAACAAGGAATGATAAGCAAAGAAATAGTGACCATACAGGTACATCTAAACAAGCCATGTCTATATGAAATAATAATCATGTCCACTTACATGGGTGCTCTTTTAAAAGGCACACTAAAAGACTAGACAACAATGACATGTAAGGTGACTGAGTAAATGATTGAGTTAAAATGTTCTGAGACTCCTGTATCTGTTTGAGAGTGGGAGAAATCATGGACTAATTCAGATTTTGTTAACTAAGCTTGGAAAAATGCCAAAGATAACCACTAAAAACCTTAAAATATAACATCCAAATCCTTAGGGGAGGAAAAAATGAAATAAGAAAACAAACAAAAATTTCAATTCTTAAAAAAGCAAGAAAAGAAAAATAGCATAGAAAAAGCAGCAGATATCAAAAACAAAAAGCAGATGTTAGAAACAAATCCACCTATATCAATAATCACAATAAATACAAATGCATTAAACTCTTGAGTTAAAAGATAGAGACTGCTAGATCGGATTTTTCAATATAGTTATATGCTATCTACAAGTGGCATACCTAAAAACTAAAGATAAAGCTATAGTAAAAAATGTGTTAGGCAAAAACAAACCAAATGAAAGTTGAGGTGGCTAGATTATTATACAAAGTACACTTTATGTCAAAGAACATTATTAGGGATAGAGATAGTCACTGTATAATGATAAAGATTTAAATATTTTAGAATTGTATGTATTTAATAATGCAGCTTCAAAATACATAAAGAAAAAAAGGGAGGAAATATAGGGAAATTTATCATTACTGGGAAATTGCAACAAACAAAAAGTTGTCTGTGTGTGGGTTTAATTTTTTTTTTAATCTCTCAGCAAAATAAGAATAGAAGGGAATTTCCTTAATCCGACAAAGGTAATCTATTAAAACTTTACAGCAAATATTATTCTTAATGGTGAAATTTAGCAGCAGTTCACTTACAATCAAGAACAAAAATGCTCACAATCACCACTCCTACTTAAGATTGTACCAGAGGAAGGGCCGACTGGGTGGCTCAGTCGGTTGAGCATCCGACTTCAGCTCAGGTCATGATCTCATGGTTCGTGGGCTCAAGTCCCATGTTGGGCTCTGTGCTGACAGCTCAGAGCCTGGAGCCTGCTTCGGAGTCTGTGTCTCCCTCTCTCTCTGCCCCTCCCCCACTTGTGCTCTGTCTCTCAAAAATAAATAAAACATTAAAAAAAAAAAAAAAAAGGATTGTGCCAGAGGTACTAGCCAATGCGAAAGAAGAAAATAGTACATGAAACAAATGGTGTATACAGAATAAGAGAAAAAGACACAAAACTCATTATTTACAAGTAATAATAATTTCCTATACTGGAAACACGAAAGAATCTACAAATCTTTATAGGTAATAAGAGTGTTTAGCTATTCTTCTTCTTCTTCTTCTTTTTTTTTTTTTTTTTTTTTTTGAGAGAGAAAGAGAAGGGGGGGGGGGCGGGCAGGGGCAGAGGGAGAGGGAGAATGTTAAGCAGGCTCCATGCCCAGCTTGGAGCTGACTGGGAGCAGGGAGAGGGTGGGGGAGGGCGCCTTGATTTTAGACCATGGTGAGATGATTTGAGCTGAAATCAAGAGTCAGATGCTTAACCGACTGAGCCACTCAGGTGCCCTGAGAGGTTAGCTATTCTTTTTATTTAAAGATTTTTTTTTAATATTTTTTTTTACTGATTTTGAGAGAGATGGAGGGAAGGGCAGAGAGAGGGAGAGAGAGAATCCCAAGCAGGCTCCATGCTGTCAACACAGAGCCTGACACAAGGCTCGACCCCACAAACCTCGAGATCACGACCCAAGGTGAAATCAAGAGTCAGACACTTAACCAACTGAGCCACCCAGGTACCCTGAGCTATTCTTAAATACGTTTGAATAACTAAAGGAAATCATGTCTAAATAACTATGGGGAAGCATAAGAATGATCCCTCACCAAACAGTATCAACAAAGAGACAGGAACTGACCATGTTGGACCTTGAATCCTGGACTTTCCAGGGTCCAGAACTGTGAGGAAATTAATTTGTTGTTTATGCCACGAGTCTATGGTATTTGTTATGGAAGCCTGAGGGAGGCCAGAAGGCAGAAAGATAACATATTTAAACTGCTGAAAGACAAAGAGAGTCAACCAAGAATTCTAAATCCAGCAAAACTATACTTGCCATATGAGGGACAAGTAGATTCACTTCAACATGACAGTGTGAGGAGCTCCACTGACCACTCCCTAATGAAACTGGTGAAAATTAGTTTTTAAACCAAGCATTTAAGGCGTCTGGAAATGGTCTTTAGCAAATCACAAATGACAAAACATAGAAGAAAATCTACCCCCCAAAATTGGTAAGAAAGGCAAGAGTGTGTGGTGTCTGAACCAAGACCTCTCCCTCTCTCCCTCTTCCAGCTCGGTAAGGTGAAGACTCCAGAATGCTGCAGCCAAGAACCTCAGACCACCAGCTGAAGCAGGTAAAGAGCTCTCTTCCCAGGAGAAGCAGAACTTCAGGGCTTCCCATTGTATCCCCAGCTTCCTATTGCTGAGGCTAATTCCAAGCAAGTACTGTTGAGAGGTGCAGCCTCCTTTCTTCTACTCAGCCCCCACTCGTAGAACAGAGGCCCCTACCTTGGGTGTGGCATGCTGAGAATACTGGGCCCCCAGTTACCCTTGTTCCAGCTCATGAGGTAGTGGCTCCATGCCAGGAGAGGCAAACCAAAGGGACTTCAGGCTGCTGCCACCACCCTACAGTCATCACTCAGCTCCTAGAGCTGGACTCAGAAGCTTGCCATTGTTCCCACCCATAGCTCTAGAGCCCTGGCTCAGCGATTTGTCTAAGCCAGAGAAGCAGGCTATAAAATGGGAGAGCTCCTAATCTTTTCCCAAAGGAACTGACTTCATTTTCAACAGAGCATGGAGAAGTTCAAACCCAAGGGCGCTGTCAAGAACACTGGAGGTTTTGAAAAAAGGCAACGGGGAGATTTCATGGATTTTTAAGAAAATACAGCCTAGCTGTCAGCTGGCTAGTTTACAAGAGAACCATGGAGAGAGATGGCGGGAAGGAACCCTCCTGGGGTCAGAACAAATATCAAACACAGAGCTTAGAAGCTACTCCTTCTAAGAAGCCACACTTTGATTGGATTAGTCTGTAGAACAATTTGTGCCCCAGGGCATTACTGGAAACAATAGAGCAATCATCTAGCAGTTAGTGGAGTTTAACAGCTAGACTGTGGTCTGTGAAAGAAGGAGAACCCTACCAACACCACTGTCATCCCAAGGGAACTGTGGGTATTTCCAAGTTGGAAATACACTGTACAGCAGGGAGGAAATAGATGTCATTAAAATAATCCACTCACTAAAAAACAAACAAGCAAATAAAAATAAAATAAAAATAAAAAGCCCTGTGTGTGTGTGTGTGTATGTGTGTGTGTGTGTGTGTGTGGTGGGGGAGGGGAGGAGTTATACACTACATTATCTAAAATGTCTAAATTTCCAACAGAAAATTAGGAGGCATGCAAGAAACAGGAAAATATAACCATACATTGTGAAAAAATAATTATAAGGCAACAAAAACTGCCTGTGAAAATGACCAGATACCAGATTTCACAGAAAAAAACTTCCAAATACCCATTAGAAATATGTTCAAATATGAAAGAGAAATGAACATATTCACAGGTAAACAAAAACTAATATTATTAGTATATATATAATTTATATAATAAATATAATTAAGATAATATAATATAATATAATATAATATAATATAATAAGAGATAATTCATCACTAGCATATCTGCTATTACAAGACATACGAAAGGGAGTCCTTCAGGCCAAATTAATAGGACACTAGGTAATAACTCAAATCCACATGAAGAAATAAAGAACACTGGTAAAGGTAACTACAGAGATAAATACACAAATACACCTTTTTTATTTGTAACTCTTTCTCCCATCTTGTCACCGAGACCCCAAGACCTGGCCTGCGTACCTGCTTGTACCCACTGACCTTTGACCCACCTTTTTCCTCAAGCTCTTCTTTCTAGCTTATCTCTGAATTCAGGCAAAAGACCCTACAGGTGTAACATCCCAGTGATGGAAACCAAAACTATCCCTCAAGCAATAATGACTGATTTGCTGCAAATAAAGTTTCATTTTGTTCAACAATTCACCTGGTGTAGTTTCTGTGATTCACCAAGGAGTGAATACATATTAGTTTGTTTGCAATCTGAAAGACAACACAAAGCAATAATTACATATCTGTGTTGATGGGCACACGGTGTATAATGATGTAATTTGTAAAACAGCACAAAGGAGGGAGGACAGAATAAACAGGAGCAACGTTACTGAGATGAAGTTACTATTGAAACCAAGTTGGTTACAAGTTGGTTATTAGCCCAAACTAAATGGTTATCAGGCAATATATCAATTATAAGTCCCAACACAACCAATAAGAAAATAAGTTAAAATATATAGTAAAAGAAATGACAAGGGAATTGAAATTGCACACTAGAAAATGTCTATTTAACACAAGAGAAAGAAAGAATGGAGAAACCGAGGAATAAAAAAGAAGACAGAAAACAAATAGCAAGATGGCAGTCATTAATCCTACCTTATCAGTAATTACATTAAATGTAAAAAGATTTAAAATTCCAATTAAAAGGCAGAGATTGGCAGAACGAATTTGGTTTTATATGACCCAACTATCTGTTGGCTGCAGAGGCACACAGTAGACTCAAAGTCACAAATACGTGGAAGTAAAAGGATGGAAAAAGATACACTGGGCAAACAGTACAAAAAAACAGAACTACATCATGAAAGACTATACAATAAAAGACTACTAGACTTTAAGACAACATTTGTTACTGGAGACAACACTTCATAGTAATAAGCGTCAACCTATCAAGAATTTATAACAGTTATAAGCATATATGCACCTAACAATAAAAATGCATGAAGTAAAAACTGTCAGAATTGAAGAGAGAAACAGACCACTCAACAATAATAGTTGGAGACTTCAAGAGCCCATTTTCAGTGACGGGTAGAAAATCTTGATAAAAGATCAATAAAGAAATCAAAGAATTGAACAATATTATAAACCAACAAAACTTAACACACATCTATAGAACACTCCATCCAACAACAGCAGAATATACGTTCTCAAGTACACATGGAACATTTTCCAGGACAGACTATGCAGTAGGTTATAAAACCAGTCTCAATACATTTTAAAAGACTGAAATACAAAGTATGTTTTCCAACCACAGTGGAATAAAACTGGAAAACAACAGAAAAACACTTTGGGAATTCACAAATATGTGGAAATTAAGCAACATACCAGCTGGGCAAAGAACAAATAACAAGTAGAAATTAGAAAATAATTTGAGATGAATGAAAACAAAACCACAATATACCAAAGCTTATAGGATACAGCTAAAGCAGTGCTTAGAGAAAACTTATAGGTATAAATACTTATATTTAAAAAGAAGAAATAGGGGTATCTGGGTGGCTCTGCCGGTTAAGTGTCCGATTCTTGATTTTGGTTCAGGTCATGATCACACAGTAATGAGATCAAGCCCCACATTGGGCTCTACACTGCCAACAGCACGAAGCCTGCTTGGGATACTCTCTCTCCCTGTCTCTCTGCCCTGCTCACTTTCTCTCTCACTCACACATTCTCTCTCAAATTAAACTTAAATAAATACATACATACATACATACATACATACATCTCAAATCAGTAACCTAAGAAACTAAAAAAGCAAAAGCAAAGGAAACCCATAAAAAGTAGAAGAAAGGAAAATAAGACAAGAGAGTGGAAATAAGGAAAACAGAAAAGAGAAAACAATAGAGAAAAACAATTCACAAAACAAAAAATCGATTCTTTAAAAAGATCAGCAAAATGGACAAACCTAGACTGAGCAAGAAAAACAGAAAGAAACCTTAAATTACTAAAATCAGAAATGAAAGTGGATACATTACTACCAACCTTCCAGAAATAAAATAGATTATAAGAGAATACTATGAGAAATTGTCTCCCAACAAATTAGATAGATTTCTAGGACAAATTCCTAGTAAGTCACAAACTACTGACACCAAGTCAAGAAGAAAATTTGAACAACCTATATATAACAGGTAAAAAGATTGATGGGGCACCTGGGTGGCTCAGTCGGTTGAGCGTCCGACTTCGGCCCAGGTCATGATCTCGCGGTCCGTGGGTTCGAGCCCTGCATCGGGCTCTGTGCTGACAACTCGGAGCCCGGAGCCTGTTTCAGATTCTGTGTCTCCCTCTCTTTCTGACCCTCCCCTGTTCATGCTCTGTCTCTGTCTCAAAAATAAATAAACATTAAAAAAAAAAAATTAAAAAAAAAAAAGATTGAATTAGTGATCAAAAAAACTTCCTACAAAGAAAAGACCTAGAGAAGGAGGCTCCACCAGTAAATTCTAACTAATTTTAAAGAAAAATTAATCATAATCCTTCACAAATACTTTCAAGACATAGAAAGTATGAGACATTTCCTGTTACGGGTTGAACTGTGTTCCCCCCAAATTCACATGTTGAATTTCTAATCCCCAGTACCTCGGAATGTGACCTCATGTGAAGATGGGGTCTTTATGTTTTCTTTTTAATATTTACTTATTTTTAAGAGAGACCAAGTGCAAGCAGGGTAGGGACAGAAAGAGAGGGAGACAGAGAATCCGAAGCAGGCTCCAGGCTCTGAGCTGTCGGCACAGAGCCCGATGCGGGCCTCAAACTCACGAACCGCAAGATCATGACCTGAGCCAAAGTTGGAAGCTCAACCAACTGAGCAACCGAGGCACCGGAGATGGGATCTTTACAGAGGAAGTAAGTTAAAGTAAGGTCATTAGGGTGGGCCCTAATCTGACTTATGTCCTTATAAAAAGGGGAAATCTGGATAGATGTACACATAGAAGGAAGATGATATGAAGGCTCACAGGAAGAAGATGGCCATCGACAAGCCAAGGAGACAGGCCTGAATAGATCCTTCCCTGGCCATCTCAGAAGGATACAATCCTGCTGTCACCTTGATTTTAGATTTCTAGACCTAGGAGAACTATGAGACTATATGAGTCAAGAACTATAAGACAATGAATTTTTATTGGTTAAGCCGCCCAGGTTGTAGTACTTTGTTACTACAGCAGCCCATCTAATACACTAATACACTTACTTCCCAGCTCCATCTATGTAGCCATTATCACCCTGACAATGAAACCAGACAAAGGCATCACAAGAAAACTACAGATCAATACCCTTTATAGATACAGACACTCAAAACAAATCCTTAATAAAATACTAGAAAACTGAACCCAGTAACATATTAAAAAATGTTACAAATCATGGCCAAGTAGGAAAATCAATGCCATATGCCATATTAATGGAACTAAGAACAAAAATCACATAACCATCTCACTAGATGTGTAACAAAGCATGTGAAAAACCCAACACTTTTTCATGGTAAAGATACAGGATAAATTAAGGATAGAAGGAAACTTCTTCAGCCTGATAAAGGGCTTCTATGAAATATCCTTACCTAACATCATAATTGATGGCGAAAGACTGGATGCCTTTTTCCTAAGATGAAGAGGAAGACAAGGATGACCTTGGCTTGTCTTACAAGTCTCACCAAATTGTACTGGAGCCCTAGCCTGGACAACTGGGTAAGAAAAGACATAAAAGGCATCCAGATTGGAAAGGAAGAAGTAACTTATCTCTATTTACAGGTGACATGATCTGTATATAGAAAATTCTAAGGAATCTACTAAAAGATTAGAGCTAATAAATGAATTCAGCAAGGCTTCAGGATAGAAGATCAATACATAAAAATTAGTTGTGCTTCTTATCTGAGCAATGAACAATACAAAAATGCAATTAAGTAAACAATTCCAGTAATAATATCATCAAAAATACTAGAATACTTAAGAATAAATTTAACTCAAGAAATAAAAAAAATCTCAAATTAGCAATCTAACATTACACCTAGAGGAACTAGAAGAAGAACAAAGATAGCCCAAAATGATCAGAACAGAAGCAAAAGAAATACATAGAGGCCAAACAAACAAAAAATAGGAAAAAAAAAGTGTAAAAAAAATCAGTGAAACCAGGAAACCAGGATTTGGTTATTTTAAAAGATAAATACAATTGATCAGTCCTTAGCTAGACTCATCAAGAAAAAAAAGAGAAAGGACCCAAATAAATAAAATCAGAAATGAAAGAGAAGTAACAATTAACATACAAGGGACTGTAAGAAAATACTACAAAAAAATTATCTGCTGACAAATGGGACAACCTAGAAGAAATGGATATATGCCTAGAAACATACAGTCTTTCAAACTGAATTAGGAAGAAACAAAATCTGATTCATTACTGATTACTGCTGATGAAATTAAATTGGTAATCAAAAGCTACCAAAAAATAAAGTCCAGGGCCATATGGACTCACAAGTGAATTCTACCAAACATTTAAAGAAGAATTAATACCTTTTCTCCTCAAACTATTCCCATAAAGAGGAAGGAAAGCTTTGAAATGCATTCTATGAGACCAGATTACCCTGATACCAAAACCAAACAAAGACACCACAAAAACAAAAAGAAAGCTACAGGCCAATATCCCTAGTGAACACAGATGCAAATGAGCCTCAACAAAATATTAGCAAGCTGCATTCAACAATACATTCATCACAATCAAGTGGGATTTATTCCAGGATGGCAAAGATGATTCAATATTTGCAGGTCAATCAATGTAATACATCACATCAACAAAATGAAGGATAAAAATCATACGATCATCCCAATAGATACAGAAAAAGCACTTGACAAAATCCAACATCCATTCCTGACAAAAACTCTAAACAAAGTGGGTTTAGAGGGACCATACCCCAACATAATAAAGGCCATATATGAGAAACTCACAGCTAACATCATATTAAAAAAAATATGATATTAAAAATGGTTAAAAAAGTGAGAGGTTTTCCTCTAAGGTCAGGAACAAGACCAGAATGCCCACTCTCACCACTTTTATTCAACTAGTACTAGGAGTCCTAGCCATGGCAATCAGACAAGAAAAAGGAATTAAAAGCATCAAAATTGGTAAGGAAGAAGTGAAACTGTCACTATTTGGAGATGGCATAACACTATAAATAGAAAATCCTAAAGACTCCACAAAAAAAACTACCAGAAGTAACAAACGAGTTCAATAAGGTTGCAGGATACAAAATACCCAGAAATCAACAGTGCTTTAATATCCTAATAACAAAGTAGCAGAAACAGAAATTAAGAAAACAGTCCCATTTCCAATTGCACCAAAAATAATAAAATACCTAGGAATCAACTTAACCGACTAAGTTAAAGACTAAAACTATAAAATACTGATGAGAAACAATTGAAGACAACACAAATGGAAAGATATTTCATGCTCATGGATTAAAAGCATTAATATTGTTAAAATGCCCGTACTACCCAAAGCAATCTACAGATTCCATGCGATCCCTATCAAAATACTAACGCATGATCTCGCAGTCTGTGGGTTCAAGCCCTGCATTGGACTCTGTGCCAACAGCTCAGAGCCTGGAGCCTGCTTCAGATTCTGTGTCTCCCTCTCTCTCTGCTCCCTCCTCCACTTGCGCTCTCAGTCTCTCTCTCTCTCTCTCAGAATAAAATAAACATTGGAAAAAAAAAAAAAAAGAAATACAAACAAGTTATGCAAGTGGCCAAAACTGCAAGATTTTATAAGACATCTATGTCGACCATTTGCACAATATTAAAGAAGAGAAGAAATAAGGGGCCTAGATACAGCAAAAGGAGTCATGAGAATATCAAATCAATGGCCACGTGTTCTGGAAGACGTAGCAAAGTTGCTTCTGGTTTGGATAAAGGAGAAGCAACTAGGAAGTGATACTGTGACCGAGAACTTTACCTGCGAGAAGGCAAAGGCCTTGTGTGCTGACCTAGTAAATAAACTGCCAGGTGCATCAACAGAAAACAAAGAAGGCTTCAAGGCAAGCAGGGGATGGTTTGATAACTTTAAGAGAAGTGGCATCCGTAGTGTTGTGAGGCACCGAGAGGGTGCGAGTTTGGACGCTAAGGCAGCTGAGGCGTTCGCTATCAAGTTCCAGAAGCTCATGGTTTCTGAATGTTACCTGCAGAAGCAAGTTTTTAACTACGATTAGATGGGGCTTTTTTGGAAAAAGATGTCAAAGAGGACCTACATTACAGAAGAAGACAATGCAGTGCCCGGTCACAAGCCCGTGAAAGACCATCTCACCCTCCTGTTTGTGCTAAGGCAAGCAGGGATTTCAAAGTCAAGCCCCTGCTCCTGTATCATTCCAAGAATCCATGAGCCTTCAGGAAATGCAAGGTGCAGAAGAGCCAGTTAAACGGTCTGTGGAGGTCCAACAACAAGGCTTGGGTCACTTATATCTTGTTCGTTGAGTGGATCAACGAGGTCTTTGGCCCTGCAGTGAAGAAATACCTTTTAGAAAAGAATTTGCCATTCAAAGCCTTGCTGGTTATGGGTAATGCTCCTGTTCATCCTCCAGGCTCTTAAAGCGATTTACTGGAAGAATTTGAGTTCATTAGGGTCAAGTTCCTTCCTCCCAACACCACTCCAATCCTCTAGCCCATGGAACAGCAAGTCATTTAGAACTTTCAAAAGCTTTACACCAAAGTACTCTGTCAGTGATGCTTCGAGGTGACCAAAGGAACAAACCTCACCTTCCAAGAGTTTTGGAAAAATCATTTCCACATCACGAACTGCCTCAAGATCATCGATGAAGCCTGGGATGGGGTTACCAAGAAAGAGAATCCTCAATTCTGCTTGGAGAAAACTGTGGCCTGATTGTGTTCTTGCCTTCTTAGAGGGGCTTGTCATGAACATGAGCCACCTGTTGTCAATGAAATTGTGTCTTTGGGGAAGACCATGGGACTGGAGGTGAATGAGGACGACATTCAAGAGCTGGTGGAGGAAGATAGGCAGGAGCTGGCCACCGACAAACCAATGGAGATGTCGTCTGCAGAGGAGGAGGAGAAAAAGGTAGAGGAATCCCTCACTTCAAACGAGATCAGGGAGATGTGTGAAATGTGGGAAACAGCGCAAAATCTTGTAGAAAAGCACCACCCGTATAAGTCTGTAGCGGTGCGAGCAATGAATCTGTTTAACGACAATGCAATGTCACATTTCTGCGAAATCCTCAAAAGGAGGCCAAAGCAAGTGTCATTGGATAGGTTCCCTGGTAAGTTCTACAAAAAGAAAAAGTTGCACAAAAAAGAAAAAGATTCATAGAGAGCAGTGATTCCATTAGTGATAGTGAAAGCTGTCCTACACAATAACTCTCCTCTCTCGTCTCCCTCACACCAGCCACAAAGGTTTTCAAAGGCAAGTGCAGGTTAATTTATTTTTCTTACTATTTTCTATTTTCCTTATTTCTATATTACAGTATTGTAATCATTTTATATGAATATTTTTGGGTTGTGGAATGAATCATCTGAGTTTCCATTATTTCTTATTGGGAAATTCGCTTTGATAGACAAGTGCTTGGATTTCAAACATGTTTCCAGAATGAATTATGCTTGCAAACCAAGGTTTTACTGTATTTTTATTTATTATTATTTTTAAAGTAGGCTCCACGCCCACTGTGGGGCTTGAACTCACAACCCTGAGATCAAGAGTCAGTTGGGGCGCCTGGGTGGCTCAGTCGGTTAAGCGTCTGACTTCAGCTCAGGTCACGATCTCGCAGTCCGTGAGTTCGAGCCCTGTGTTGGGCTCTGGGCTGACAGCTCAGAGCCTGGAGCCTGCTTCCGATTCTGTGTCTCCCTCTCTCTCTGCCCCTCCCCTGTTCATGCTCTGTCTCTCTCTGTCTCAAAAATAAATAAAACATTTAAAAAAAAAAAAAAAGAGTCATTTGCTCTATTGACTGAGCCATCAGGCACCCCACTAGGTAAATTTTATGATACGTGAATTATATCCCAGCTAAAAGAAAGAAAATGATTCAGAAGTAAATGGGAAGAAATTTTAAGAATACCTTAACCAATTTAATTAACATTCTCCTTATATGGATTCAGAAGAGTGATTTATGATGAAACTGCTTTTCAAATAAACTGATAAGAGAGAATTATGTCATTTTTTTAAATCTAAAGTAATTTGCCTTTTATTGCTGCACCAAAATCATGTTACATCTTACATGGCTTCTTAGAGTCAGTGGAATATGGCATGACCAACGTGGCATTGCAGGTTACTGGGGAAAAGGAGGTAATGAAATAAATGGTTCTTGGCAAATTGATTACATATATGGAGAAAAAAATCCCACCTCACACCATTTACTAAAAACAATTCCAGATAAAGACTCAAGCTTCAAAGGTAAAACATTAACACTTAAAGGAGAAAGTACAGAACATCTTTATGACAAAGGGGCAGAGAAAGACTCCAACAAGACACAAAAGGCACTAAGCATAATAGAAAACAATATAGGCAACTACACTGTGAATTTTTTTAAGCCACTGAATTGTACGTGTTAAAATGGTGAACTTTATACTATAGGAAGTTTACCTCAGGAAAAATATTAAAAACTCTTGTTTATCAAAAGGCACCTTAAATAATATTAAATAATAACTACACTGGAATTAAAATAAAAACTTAACATTAATTAAAGTCTCATATTTAAAAAAAGAGAGAAAATATATTTTGCAAAAACTAAAATCAATTTTTGAAAAATGACACCCAAAAAAAAAAACCGGAGAAAAGACGTGAACAGGCAATTCATAGAAAAAGATATATGGGGGGGGGGGGGGGGGTGGGAATAAACCTATGAAGAAGAAATGAAAATGAAGGAGAATGCCAATGAAGACCACAACAAAGAGCAAACTATTTCCACTGAGCAAAGGTGGAAAAGACGTCTGACAAGTATTGGCACACATGTGGATCTGTGAAGACTTTTGTATTCTGCCAGTGACAGCATAAATTGATGCAACAATTTTAGAAAACAATTTAGCATTACCTTGTAATGTCAACTATTTGCCAACTAACAATCTGTGATTTTCCCCCCTTGCTATACTTAGAAACCTTCCTGTAGGTGTACAAGAGCAAACGTCTATACAAGAATTCATGGGCATTCTGGGAAGGCAGCAACATTGTGGTGTTGTAAATGTGTAATGTCTCCAAATTCCCCATAAAGACACAGGGCAGCCAGGATTGCAAAACTAAAATCCCCTGGGCAATAATTATGACAGACGATCACATAGATCTTGCAAACCTAAAACTAAACGGGTAGAAACACACCTACAAGCCCTGCATGGCGCAGCAGCTGAGTCAGAGGAAGCAACAGAGTATGTGTCAGACCTAAGAACTTCAAAACAAACCAACAGGCAACCATGGGAAAGCCAGTGGGCCAGTTAGAGAAGGACACCTGACATGGGCAGGGATCTGCATTCTCTGACAGCGGGTGAGTCCAAGGGGTGGAGTGTAAAGGGACCCGGGAAGACTGAGTCCAAAAAACACTCAGAACTGACCAGCCCAGGCTCCCCACCAGGACAAACCCCCAGGTGAGGCACAACGGCTAGGAACAGAATCCAAAGGGAGCAGGTCAGGAAAATAGAGAAAAGAAAAAGGAGAAGATCCAGATAAAAGTAGCAGAGGCAGAGTCACTCAAAAAGTGAGGTGCTGCTGTTCTTTACTACTTAACCTAAATGACAGAAGGTACTCTAAAGTTGTGAAATTAGAATAACTCTTTTTTTAAAGTTTATTTTTTTGAGACAGAGCATGTGTGTGTGCGCGCACGAGCAAAGTGGGGGAGGGGCAGAGAGAGGGAGAGAGAATCCCAGGCAGGCTCCCCACTGTCAGTGCAGAGCCAGATACGGGGCTCGAACTCATGAACCATGAGATCATGACCTGAGCCAAAGTCAGATGCTTAACCAACTGAGCCGCCCAGGCACCCCAGAATAACTCATATAGAACTCCTTTCTATAAATTCAGGAAATCTAATATTATGTAAATGTAAGTCATAGTTAAAAAATCAAATCCCATACTGTTATTCAAGCAAAAAGGAGCAGAATCACATCCCTGTGGACAATGGAAGCAGTCCAGAGACACGCACAGATGGAAACTGTAGCCTAATATTTCCAAATGGCAAGAAGAAGGAGAGGAGATGGAAAGGGAGCCTACAGATTAAGGGAGATTAAAAAGACACTTTGAGGGGCACCTGGGCGGCTCAGGCAGTTAAGCATTGGACTTCGGCTCAGGTCATGATCTCACGGTTTGGGAGTTCAAGCCCCATGTTGGGCTCTGTGCTAACAGTTTAGAGCCTAGAGCCTGCTTTCAATTCTGTCTCTCTCTCTCTGCCTCTGCCCTGCTGGTGCTTTCTCTCTCAAAAATAAATAAGGATTAAGAAAAAAAATTTTCTTAATAAAAGACACTTTAAAAAGAAAAAAACAGGCAAAGCTAAATTGTAGAATTTAGGAATGGTTGATAATACAGCAAGAACAGAGGTAATCAGCACAAAAATCAGGCTGGAGGAGGGAGAGCACTGTGTTTGGAAAAGGGAGCGTGTCAAGCTGATGAGGTCAGAGTCAGTCTCCTTGCCACAGGGGTGTTTAAATGCATCCCCTTGTTAATTCATTAACTTTCATTTTGTTTTATGCTACATATACATGTATATGTGTGTGCTCATATAATGTTATTTTAACAAAACTTTTTTTTAAAAAAGAATGTTTACAGAAGTATTATTTATCATTGCTTCAAAATGGAAACAACCCAAATTCCATTGACAGGGGAATGCATGAATAAATTGTACTATTCACATGATGGCTGAATATTCAGCAATGAAAATAAAATATGCCTTGCTCTAGTGAAACTTAGAAACAATATATAGACTGAAAAACACAAATCGCAAAAAAGGAAACAAACCAAAAAGCCATGGGATACCATTTTTAGAAACTTCAGAAACCAAGCAAAAGCTATACAATACATTGTTTAGAGTATACAGACATATATGATTTTAAAAACTCTTTTGCGGGGGGGTGGGGCGGGTGGTGCCTGGGTGGCTCAGTCAGTTAAGCGTCCGACTTCGGCTCAGGTCATGATCTTGCAGTTTGTGAGTTCGAGCCCCGCGTCAGGCTTTGTGCTGACCGCTCAGAGCTTGGAGCCTGCTTCTGATTCTGGGTCTCCCTCTCTCTCTGCCCCTCCCCTGCTCACGCTGTGTCTTTCTCTCAAAACTAAATCAACATGAAAAAAAATTTAAATAAAAATTCTTTTAGGGAAGCACGGGTGGTAAATACAAAATTTAGGAAAGAATACTCACATACAGTACTTTTTAAATTACATTCTAAAGGGAAGAGAATGAATGAGAAACCCAAAATTCAGTATGCTTTTTATTTCCAGGGAAGCAACGAGGATGAGATAACGTAGGCGCTCACGAACTTTCTTCTTAAGCTGTGTGGTGGGTTAGCAGTGCACCTCCCATTATGGTTTCATAATTTACAAATATGTTTTTTTTGTGAAGAGTTTATCATATCTGCACACAAAGAGGAAAAAAATGAAAATGTAATTCTCCCCTTTATCAACCATTTGCTCATTCACTCAGCCACTCAACAAATAGTTGTTGTGTGCCTACCGTATGCCAGGCACTGGACGAGGTTCAAGGGCAGGGCAGTAAACAGAAAAGACACCGCTGCTACCCTCTTGGGGAGCCCAACCTCCAAGGACTAGAGATGGTGCTGAGGGTGAAGTGGCTTTCCAACATCCGCAGAACAGCCAGCAGCATCCACAGTCAGCAAATCAGTGTCAGGAGGAGTGGGAGATACCTTCCTGGTATCCCTTGACAGAGGTGGCTTTCAAATTAAGGCAATTAAACAGCCAACACGAAACAGCAGAAAGGTCAGACTGGCGCTCCAAGACAGCGGCTCCCAGACACTGCCGACTTGGTTCCAAGAGGAAATTTTAACTTTCTTAAAAATGGAATATACATGGGGCGCCTGGGTGGCTCCATTGGTTGAGTATCTGGCTGTTGATCCTGGCTCAGGTCATGATCTCACAGTTGGAGAGCTCCAGCCCCGAGTTGGGCTCTGTGCTGACAGTGTGGGGCCTGCCTGGGATTCTCTCTGTCTCTCCCTCTCTCTCTGCCCCTCTCTCACTTGCATGCTCTCTCAAAATAAATTAAAAAACTCAAAGAAAATAGAATACACACACACACACACACACACACACACACACACACACAGATTATTCCAAGTTTATGTCCTCCCTCCATTTCTGGGTTAGGATCTCCTTTCATTTATCTATTGACAATGATGATGGACAGTTGCCAGGCTTTGTTATACTTTGGAGAAGTACCGTTTTAAAAAAATTTTTTTTTTAGTTTTCTTTATTTTTGAGAGGCAGAGAGAGATAGAGTGTGAGGGAGGGAGGGGCAGAGAGAGGGGGAGACACAGAATCCGAAGCAGGCTCCAGGCTCTGAGCTGTCAGCACAGAGCCTGACTCGGGGCTCGAACTCACGGACCGCAAGATCATGACCTGAGCCGAAGTCGGACGCCCAACCGACTGAGCCACCCAGGCGCCCCACCGTTTTGTTTTAAATGTGCCTTACTTGGTAGAATGAAGACCTGGCGATTCCAAATCAATCTCCAAGATTTAAAGTATTCATTATTTAAATCTCAGAGTCACAGAACTGTTGTCAGAGTCGTATTTGAACCCAACGCTTACTTTTCTGGAAGAGAATGTAGGGAAAGTGGGCTCACTCTGCAATAACAAGGAACCGACAGTGTCACGCGGTGGGAGAGAACTTGCCTGGGGTCAGGGGCAGCCGGGCTGACCTCCCAGCAAGGCCGTCAGGGTGGACAAGTTCAGCAGCTTCTCCTCCTGGTCTTGGCGTCTTCATCCAGCAGTGGGAGGTGAAAGCCACCACACAGGCCGTTGTGACAAGTACAGAGAGAATACATGGACGGTAAAGGAAAGACTGCCTATCACGAGAGCACTGCTTGGCTCCGTTCCTGGCACCTAAGAGCATCCGTGCGCGTACTTACACGTGGGTGTATATATACGGGCATCGTGTATATGCTTGCGCATATTATTACAAATACAGCTAGTCCTGCCAGGCGTCTCCATTACAGAGCCAGCCTGCAAGGAGTTTTGTCTGAAGCTCCAGCGATCCTTTGGGTGGAGTGAGCGGTGTCCAAGGTCAGGTGCTTAATTGGCTGGGCCCTTCTTTATCCTGTTGGCCAGGGACCCAGCACCCGCACTCATTTTATGTAGCCCGCCTTCCCCATCTCTGCCATTCCAGACGGTGCAGGGGCCTTACCGCCTTTATATCAACGTTTTCTGCAAATCGACTCACTTTCTCCCTTGAATACATTAATTTTTAAAGCGCTCCTGTGGAGAAGCAGCGTAGCACAGAGGTGAAGAACACAGAGTCTAGGGCCAAGCTGTCAGGGTTCCGACGCTGCCTCCACCGCTTTGGAGCCTTATTTAACCCCTTCGTGCCTCAGTTTCCCCATCTATAAAATGAGGGCAATCGTCGTTCTTATCTCAGAGGTTTATAATTAGGTTATGTGAATCACAGCACTCTCTCTTTAGAAGCCTTTAATTTTTTTTAAATTTTTTTTTTAACGTTTTATTTTTGAGACAGAGAGACAGAGCATGAATGGGGGAGGGGCAGAAAGAGAGGGAGACATAGAATTGGAAGCAGGCTCCGGGCTCTGAGCCGTCAGCCCAGAGCCTGATGCAGGGCTCGAACTCACGGACCGCGAGATCGTGACCTGAGCCGGAGTCAGACGCTTAACCGACTGAGCCACCCAGGTGCCCCTCTTTAGAAGCCTTTAAAATGAGACTTCCAGAGAGTAAGTGCCATATAAGTTGGCTACATAAGTACCCCTAGTGTCAGTGGGAAAACCAGCATCACTTGCCGTAAAGTCTTAAATACAATTTTAAAGATAAAAACGAAATGGTGTTATTAAATTCTAGTTAGATATTTACCTGCTAAAACACTTAGTGGAGTAGCCCTGGTCTTCTTAAAAATGTAAAACAGGGCACCTGGGTGGCTCAATCCATTAAGCATCCGACCTCAGCTCAGGTCGTGATCTCGAGGTTCCTGGGTTCGAGCCCCACATTGGGCTCTGTGCTGACAGCTGAGAGCCTGGAGCCTACTCCAGATTCTGTCTCCCTCTCTCTCTGCCCCTCCCCTGCTCATGCTCTGTCTCTCTCTCTCTCTCTCTCTCTCTCTCTCTCTCTCTCAAGAATAAATAAAACATTAAAAGAAATTGTTTTTAATGTAAAACACAGAGGAGGCCATGAGGCTGAGGAAATCTTCAAGACGTGCCAGCAAACTGAGGCAGAAGACCTGGAGGAGAAGACAAGAATAACTTTCTCAATGTACTACCACCTGAAATCATCCCCTGCTGCACTACGAGTAGGCTCTACCTACTCTGGAAAGTTCTGGAAAGGCCAATAGGACGTAAAAAGTTGGGAAAGTGAGAGGCATGCCGAGGGAGCACATATATATGGAGACAGGAAGCAGGAACCCCTGTGTTGATCCATTTATCATAACCTCTCCCCCACCCCGGTCCCAAGTTGAGAATGAAATACCTTATACTGATAGGCTGGCTCCCAGGCGGAGAATCTGTTTTCACTTTGAATTGAAGTTGTTGTACAAGGTGCTGCTGGGCGGGCGGGGGGGGGGGGGGGTGCCTAATGTCACCCACCCATCCTCCTCTCTGGGTGACTCACCACCTCCCTTCCCGGTAGGTAGGTGATTCCAGATGACATCCCATAGGCAACTTGCCTCCTAGTTTCTTTCGTGGGCAGAGCCGGCTCAACTGTCATGTATTTATTCTTTTAACCACCAGTGTCACCTGAGAGGGCAGGCAAGAGCCGGGGACCCTGCCCAACCCCCAACCCGTTCTGTGCAGCGCGGTTACCAGCACCTGCAAAGCGTCAGTCCCCGCGGGGCCCTGATGGACGGGGTGAGTACCCCTGCCACAGTGCCCCCCACCCCAAGAGGATTAAGGGTGACGTTTAGGAAGCAGAGCTCCATCCCATCCCCGGAGGGAAGGTGCCACAGAGCCATCAACACACAGTTCTGCATAATCAGTTCAACACCAGAACAACGAAAATGGGAAGGGAAGATTAAAAAGTAATCCAAATTTCATAGCCCTGAGGGGTGTGATGGAATGGGAAATCCGGCGAAAGCATAAAGCCCAGAATCATAAAACCCTCTCATCTGAGTCTTTTAACACCTCGAGGCAGAGGTAGGGAACAACATTCTTGCCCTTAGAAGAATTACCTTAAATCCTTCTGAAAGAGTGCCCACTTGTGATGTTCTCAGTGGAGAAACCGCAGGGGCTGGCCACTCTAGGCGCGTGTCGGGATAACTCCCTGGGCCAGCTCACAGTGGATCGAGAAGTTGAGACCCCCCTCCCAATCCCGGAGCTCTCTCCACAGGGTCCCTGGAAGATGCTGGCAACCATCTCCCTCCTGGCTTCAGGCAGGGTGCCAGCGGTGGTATCCAGGAGCAGCATGGGCAAGTGGGGGGTCGGGGGTGCACAGGGATTTCACACCTGGCCACCTGCCAGCCCTCCCGTGCCCTGCTTTCTGTAACATGTTCCGCCAACCCCTGCCCTCTCCACCAGCACGCCTGGGTGCGAGCCCAGGGTTTATAACAGTGCTTTTTCCTCCCTCCATCCTTCGTGTGCACCTCCCTCCCACTCCTTTTTCTCCCCTTTCTCTTCTCCGTGCCCCGTTTCTATTTTAGTGCTTAAAGACTGAGACTGGAGGGTTTTCCCACTCTTGGGTACCATAATTGCCAAATCTGGAAAACAGAAATTGGGCTTTGACAATGGCACTGAATCTTGGAAACTGAAACTTCGCAGAAAATCCAGAATACAAGCTCCATGTGACTGCATGACGAAATGCTCACAGACATTGAGGAGCGTGGCTGAGACAGAGTTGGCTAGCTGGTAGAATCCAGCTTTTGCACACTGTCACCATGATATGTCACCATGATATGACAACAGCTTCAGACATCGTGCTGATGCCTCCTCTGAGCCACACATCCTTTTCTCCCCCCAAACACTGGGGTTCCTAGAAGCCCCCCATGATGAAGCAGCACCCAATTTCAATTTCCCCATGCCCTCTCAATCTTCATGACCAGAAGAACTCATCTCGCTAATATCTTATGGCCTTTCCAGAACTTTCCAGAATATGTACAGCCCAGCCCTAGTGCATGTGCCAGGGGAGGATATCAGGTAAGGAGTGTGCATATCCAGCTACCTACCCATCACTGAGCCATACTGCGGGCAGGCCCCTGCCCAGCACCTGACAGACATCCTGTCATTTAATCTGGATGACACCCCAGGCAATGGGTGCTGTTGGCCTAATTTTACACATGAGGAAAATGGGGCTCAAAGTAAACTGTGCAGAGTCATAAAGACCCCCAGAGGCTCTGTTCTTTTTTTTTTTTAACGTTTATTTATTTTTGAGAAGAGAGAGACAGATCATGAGCGGGGGAGGAGAGAGAAAGAGGGAGACACAGAATCTGAAACAGGCTCCAGGCTCTGCGCTGAGCCACGACGCAGGGCTCGAACTCACGGACCACGAGATCACGACCTGAGCCGAAGTTGGACGCTTAACTGACTGAGCCACACAGGCGCCCCACCAGAGGTTCTGTTCTTAACTACCATGTCGCTGTGCCCATAGAATTCCCAAAGAGGGGCAGTCGGTTAAGCGTCCGACTCTAGATTTCTGCTCAGGTCGTGATCTCACTGCACTGACAGTGTGGAGCCTGCTTGGGATTCTCTCTCTCCCTCTCTTTCTGCCCCTCCTCCCTCAAGATAAATAAATAAATAAACTTTAAAAAAGAAAAAGAATTCCCAAAAAGAGTTCAACGAATCACTGGGTTTGTGTGATACTGATTTAGGTATATTGTCAAATTACCTCCACCCTGAAAGTACTGTTCTAGGTTTCCTCCTGCTGTAGTAACTAACAACTACATGGAAACACAGAGGTACATCAGCCTGTGTTCATTTTGTACACTATGCATCATTTTATTTTTTTGGTAATTTAATGGCTAAAATATTTCTCATGTTTAAAACTCAAATGCACGTACACAGATAAAAAAATAAGTATACTTCAGGTATTTGCCAACAGGATCTTAGCAGTTAACAATTTTCTAAGGATCCATCCTTTAGATGGAATTTCACGTGAATGAATTTAGATTTGAGTACCTATAGGTAGTATAATGTGAAAGCCTCTAAAATTTCAAGCCTATGCTCTGTGACACTGGCCGTAGAGACCTTAGGCAGATTGGTATACGTGATCCTCCGTCTTCCCATCTGTAAGGAGGGGATGCCATGTCTGTGTCCCAGGGTTGTGCACAACATCACATAAAGGCATTCGTACACAAAAAGCCCACCGCAGCCCTCACGACACATCAGTACCTTGTCATTTCCTTCCCAGGTTTCCTTAAATAAGGGATACACGTTTGTTCGCACAGCCTTACTAAATTCTTAAAAATCAATAGTCATACCCAATTCACGTATATATACCTATATATAATAAAATTATCCGCTGTGCATAAAATCATGTGAAAAGAATGACACAGTAACTATCCACTGACATTTTATTTAACATGATAGAGTGCCACTGTCTTAGTACAAAGTGACCTTAACCGCTTTGAAAGTCCTTATTTTTCCTGCAACAAATCATACGGTGAAGGAAGACCTTCACCAGGGTCATGTAATTCGTAAGGGCTTCTTTGGGAATATGTACAGGTATCTTTGGGGACTTTGAAGGAAAGTCTCAGTAATTGGTTTTAATGAGGCCTTTTTCCCCGCACAGGACCTATCCTGTCTCCCTTTTTATGTGTCAGGCCCACAATGGCGGGGACCACATTTTCTCTTTTGTATCCCCTAGCCAAGCCAACTCAAATCAACAAAAACATTTTAAACAGATAGTGCATATCCAACACTATGTCAGGACACGGAGAGAATATAAAAGACGCAGAAAATTGTGGTCCTAGCTGCGAGGCACAGATAATCTCGTCAGGCAATTTTGGCACAGGCTGAGTTATCTGGATATTATTGCTGGTATGTGACTTCCTGAATGTAAGTTCCAGAAAGCCCAATAGCTTTTAGAAGATTATACGATGCAATAGGGAAAGTGAATCCATTCGTTCGTATGCAAATAAATAGACCTATACATTTATTAAGTCCTGATATGTGCCAAGCAGGGGAGCTACAACAGTAAGATTTGAGCCCCAAACTTGGGGAGAGCCCCGTCTTGTGGGGAAGATCAACATATGGAAAAGCAAGGCAGCAGTGTGCTATAAGTGCTGTAGAAGACTGGCCAGGACATGGTGAGGACACAAAGGAGGGCAGAATTGAGTCTACTGACTGTGAAGGGATAGGACAGGGGGGTCAGAGAAGATCTTGGAGACAAGCGGTCCTTGACTGCCTCCCAAGATGAATGGCAGTCGGGTGGAGAGGGGGCGGAGCATTCCAGAAAGCAGTGTGAGAATCCTGAGGTAGGTGGAAGCATGCTGTGTCCAGAGAGAATAGGTGGTGGGGACAGAGGAGGGCTTTGGGACAGAGGAAGGGGTCGCCGAATTCACTAGCAAGAGAAAAGGCTGGAGATGTGCTTTGCGATTAATCCAAGAAGTCCCCAATGCCATGCTAGAGCATGCACTTTATCCTGAAGGAAATGGGGACCCATCAGGTGCTTTTTTAAACGGGGGAGGGGGTGGAGGGGAGAGGGCACCTGGGTGGCTCAGTTGGTTGAGCGTCTGACTTCGGCTCAGATCACAATCTCATGGTTGGTGGATTTGAGCCCAGCATCGGGGGGGTCTCACTGCTGTCAGCTCAGAGCGCACTTCGGATCCTCTGTCCCTCTGTCCCTCTCTCTCTCTCTCTCTCTCTCTCTCTCTCTCTCTCTCTCTCAAAAATGAATAAACATTAAAAAATAAATAAACAGGGGGGGACACAGTCAGACTTGCATTTTTCTAAAACAGAGATCACTCTGGCAGCAAGTGTGAAGGATGGACCCGATGGATGAGAGTCTGTAGGGAAGGACACCAGACAGGAGAGTGTCTCAGTGGTCAAGATGAGAAATGATGAGGGCCCAAATCAGGACAGTAGCAGTAGAAAGAGAAGCGGAGGGCGTTCTTATGCAGTGTTAATTCCAGGAATTCTGAGCTGACTCATCCTGAGGAGGTATCAGAAAATAGTGAGAGGCAAAGAAGATACCACTCATGGTAGTTACAATGAGGAATTTTTTCTAGCACACCCAGTGAGTATAAGAAGCCTCCCTTTTACGCTTAGCGTCCCTCCTGCCTTCCTTACAAAGACAGTGCGGTAGTTGGCTCTAAGCAGGCTCTAAACGTCCCCTCCATCACTTACTAGCGGGGTAACTGAGTAAATCTATGTAAAGTGCTCTGGAGAGGACCCACACGGACTACACTCTCACTAAATACTAGCTATTAAGTACTAGCTGTGACTACATTAGCTTTTACTACACTACTGCATGGTCT
The DNA here is from genome assembly GCF_024362965.1 of Panthera pardus. Taxonomy (NCBI): domain Eukaryota; kingdom Metazoa; phylum Chordata; class Mammalia; order Carnivora; family Felidae; genus Panthera; species Panthera pardus. Next base: position 102,204,551 of record NW_026526655.1, read on the forward strand.
CCCTTTTCATGGCTTGGCTTGGCTTGCAGAGGTTGCTGAACCTGGTTGTGGGAAAGATACTCAGACGTGGCATTTCCAAATACAGCTTCTGTCACTCACAAGAGGTCTACATGAAGGGAGCAGCCACCAGCCAAAAGTCAAGCAACTAGCACACCCCAGTTCTTAACACATAGATGCCACAGGTTCCCTCTATGTACATGCCCCCCCCCCCACCCAGGACCCACCCCTCACTGCACCCCTGTGCGCCTGAGTGCACACACTTCAGAAGGTACTGGAAGGATGGCTAATCATATATTTTTTTCATAAGAGCTGAGACACACGGTCAAAAACAAGGGAAATTTCATTTTTTGTTCAGAAGAACAAAGAAGATTATGACCTTGAAGATCTGTAAAGGGGACATGATGCTTTTTCAAAGACATTAAGGATCTTTTTGATTACTTGAAGCTTTTCTTTCTTTTTTTTTTTTTTTTAAGTTTATGTATTTATTCTCAGAGAGAGAGTGTGTGCACATGCACATGTCACTCCCAGGCAGGAGACTGGAAGTTTATTCTCTGGGCTTTGGGACCTGGAACATTCTGGAGGAACAAGTCTCACCCAAACACAGAGCACTTGTATGGAGCTTTTAAACACCTCAAGCTTAGGAGCACTGGGGTAGCTCAGTCAGCTAAGCATGCAACTTTGGTTCAGGTCACCATCTCACAGCCTGTGAGTTCGAGCCCCGCGTCCGGCTCTGTGCTGACAACTCGGAGCCTGGAGCCTGCTTCAGATTCTGGGTCTCCCTCTCTCTGCTCCTCTCCCATTTGTGCGTGTGCGCTCTCTCAAAAATAAATAAGTGTTTAAAAAAAATTAAAATAAATAAATAAATAAATAAACACCTCAAGGTTAAATATAAGTGGACATTTAGGGAATGCCTCTACGATGGAAGAAAGAACCCAAAGCCAACAACTGGGAAAAGGAATGCAGAGAAAACAGAGACACTATGAGGAGCAGAAAAAATATTTAAATAAAATAGCAATTATTAATATCTTTAGAAGAAAAGAGAAGATATCACACCCATAAAATAAAGAAAGGATACGATAGAAAAGAAATACAGAACGAGAAGGAAATTGAAAATATGATAGCAGAAATATTTAAAAAGAGAAAAATAAGGGGGTGGCAGAGTGGCTCAAGTTGGTTAAGCATCCAACTCTTGACTTCAGCTCAGGTCATGATCTCAAGGTTTATGAGTTCAAGACCCACATTGGGCTCTGTGCTGACAGTGTGGAGGCTGCATGGGACTCTCTCTCTCTCTCTCTCTCTTTCTCTCTCTCTTTTTCTCTCTCTCTCTCTCTGCCCCTCCCCTTCTCTCTCAAAAATAAATAAATAGGGGCACCTGGGTGGCTCAGTCGGTTAAGCGTCCAACTTCAGCTCACGTCATGATCTCATGGTCCATGAGTTCGAGCCCCGTGTCGGGCTTTGTGCTGACAGCTCAGAGCCTGGAGCCTGATTCAGATTCTGTGTCTCCCTATCTCTCTCTGACCCTCCCCCGTTCATGCTCTGTCTCTATCTCAAAAATAAATAAACGTTAAAAAAACTTTAAATAAATAAACTTTTTTTTTTTTTTAAATAGTAAGATAAAACTGAGTAAACTTCCCAGGAAGGAAAACCAAAAGACAAAAGTTAAAAGTTTAGAGCAACAATCCTGGGAGTCTCATATCTGGCTAATGAAAATGCCAAAGAGAACAAACAAAACAGAGAAGAAAGAAATCACTAAAGAGCCTATACAAGAAAACTTCCCAAAACTCAAAGATATGAGTTTCCAAATTTAAAGTGTCTCCCAAATGCCCAGTCCCCCAAATCTAAAACACACCCTTCACCAAAGAGAGAAGAGTTAGGTCAGGAAACAGAGGTAAAAGTCTTTCAGTATGATTTTTTTTTAACTTGGTAAGAAGTTACACACATTTTTTAATTCTCAAAAAAGAGGGGTGGGTTCTTTTGATAATTTGGAAGTAGAGTTTCATTCTGTTCTCTATTTTTATTAAATTATCCTTTTGGCTGGTAACAGAAATTGAGTGGCTATATTATCTTTCCTTAAATATTAAACTGGGCCAACCCTAGCATGTTGTATATGAATTTGTGATAACAAACACATGTATAAAAGACATCTTTCTCTTTTTCTTTCTTTCTTTCTTTCTTTCTTTCTTTCTTTCTTTCTTTCTTTCTTTCTCTTTTTCTTTCTTCCTTTCCTTTCCTTTCCTTTCTGTCCTTAGTTTTTATTTAAATTCCAGTTAGTTAACATAGAATGTAATATTAGTTTCAGGTATACATCCTATTTCTTCCTTTTTTAAGTCTGATTCCAGGTCCCCATCTGGCTTGAAATTCAATCTCAGCCATTAATTGACCTTTCTTATCCTCTACTGCAAGGTTATGCAAAGGTCCTGGGGCGAAGTATTCTAGGATTCTCTTTTAGTCATCAGTTCACAGTGGCTTTCCCAGAGGAAACTATTGTTGCTATCCATGTGGTCCCGAGAAGCTGAGCAACCGGGCATATCCTATGAGGAATGGAGGTCTGGAGTCTTGAGTACAGTGGGAGGGCTTGTCCAGTTGGGGGTAGCAATTTCCTCCCCAGAACACACAAAACGTCCAGTGGTAGAACTTGCCCTGTGGAATCATTCCAGCCTCCCGGCCTGCTCCTCCTTCCCCTCCATCTCAAGACTTACGGCAAAATCTGCCTGACCAGCTAAGGCTCCAGGAAAGACTGAAAGAATCTGCCTTCAAACGCTTCTGCTTTCAGTCTTAAAGCACCCCTGGGTGAAAACACCAAAGAGCCTGACCACCTTGGAATGACGGAAGAAAAGAATACAGAGAATTGCATACAAATTCCTATCTCAATAAACTACTCTGTCCCCTTGGTCTGGAGACTTGAGGAAGGCCAGTCAGCAGAACCTTTGCACACGGGTCTTAACATGTTTCTGTCACACATGGGAGACCTGAGACCAGGGACTGCTCATGAGGTCACGTGAGCCCCATTCTGCCAGGGGCTGTAACTGTTTGGAAAAGGAAGAGCTGGGAAGGAGTTGATGAGCTCCTGCCTGGTGCGGGCCTTCCTAGGACTGTCACATGTGACCAAGCCTCTCCTCAGCATCTTGGCCTGCAAGCGTCTACCAGCTACAGTGTGTGCATTAAAGAGCTAAGTGGCACTGACAGGACTGAGGACCACAGTTAGACCCCAAGAGAGTCCCCAGAGTTATACAGAGACCCTGCCATCTCGGGCCCTGCCCTCCGCCCTAGAGTTTTCTTCCATCGGCCAGACTCGAGCTGAATCATGAAAAGAACATGCAGAGGAAGTTCTGCACTGTGGCAGGCTGGTTCTTTATTCTGTTCGCTACCTTGCGGCTATATTTCTTTAATAATCTAGAAATAAACAAGGCTTTTTGTAAACTATTCAAAGGGTTAATGGTATCGCCTCATCGCGTGTGAGCACTTCCAGCCTCCAGAAGGGACGAGATACTACCTCGTGCAAAACAACTGCCATGTCCCTGAGGCAGCAGTCACCCTGCTTCCGAACCTCTGGGCTCTGCTGCAAACTCATCTTGTCACCTGCAGAAGGATCGCTTCCAAGCCCCTCCGCCGAGCACAATGTCTTCTCTAACATCACTGGTTTGGAAAGGGATTTGTTTAAGCATCTAAGCTCAGCTAAACAAAGGGAGTTGCACACAATGCAGTATCCTTGGAAGCTTTAACAAAGGATCTATTAAAACTTGCTTGCCAATTTTCAATCTTTAGCTTTCAAAAGTAATGCTCGACAAATAAGCAGGGGAATTTTCCAAAGCGTTAATGCGTTGTTGGTATTCACTTTAGAAATAAGTAAGATTATTGAGGTCTAACCGATTAAAGCTAGTATTGGTTTTGAAGCAATCAGGCACTGACTTTTGAAAGAAATCTGAATTTGAGGCAGTAGCCGTCCCATGATCACTTTCGAACAAGAGTACAACATTCCATACATACCATTTACAGGCTGAAGGCTTTGACTTTCAGCTAAAGGACTCCAAGTCTGATCTGACAGGTGGACAAACCTCCCCAGCAAAGCACAGTCACTGACAAATGTCCAGCCCTCTCACCCTTGAGACTCCAAGGCCCAGGCAGACTCTGCTGACACCTGGTGGCAGACCGTGAGTTCAAAGCTGATTTCCCTCCACCTGACCTGCTGCCTGGATTTCTAGTCCGTGTAACGAACACCTGCTAAAACAGCAGGAAAGGTGTTTTGTGGAGGAAGAGCTGCTCTACAAGATCTAAAGATTAATAGCGGGGCATTAGCACCACTGAAGAAGTCTCGGCAGGTACCAAGAATATTCACACTGCAAAGCCTGCCTTTGCAAAATTGTTCTTCCCAAAGATATTTGTCTGAGCAACCTCTGAATCCACTTCTGCATCTGTTCATTCTACCACGCCTCCCCTGCTCCTGTTCTTTATGGCCAAAGAATATAGAAAGGAATGGCCTTATTCTTACAAAAAGGAAATGTAAATGGCTCTGCTGTTGTTAATGAACTCAACCCTAATTGGGAAAAACTCCAACCAGAAGAAAGAGGACAAGTACAGGAAACATTTGACTGGTAACATTTTGACAGGTAACATGCCGAGCATTAGCTTCATCCAAGGGCAAGGCACCCAAGGAAAGTGAATGGGAGGGAAGATTTTGTGGAAAATGAAAAGTTGAGTCCTTGCCTGGGTCCCAGGAGCAGTACTGGGCAGTATTATGGGAGATGACAGGTGCAGGTGGAAGGGAGAGAATTCACAAGCAGTGGAAAATACCTGACTTGTAGGAAAAGGTCTGGCTTTACTTCCCAATGTGCTTCTCTCTTTTGAGAGAGAGAGAGAGAGAGAGAGAGAGAGAGAGAGAGCGCACCCACACACTCGAGCAAGTGGGAGAGGGGCAAAGAAAGAAAATCTTAAGCAGGCTCCATGCCGAGAGCTAAGCCCTACGTGGGGCTCGATCTCACAAGCCTGAGATCATGACTTGAGCTGAAATCAAGAGTCTGATGCTTAATTGACTGAGCCACCCAGGCGCCCCACTTCCCAATGTTTGATGTGGGATAACCTTTCATTCTGTGCCTAAACCTTCCCTCTGTGCAATGAATCTTCTTTGTGCAACAGCAACGTGACAGTTGTCCCCAAAATAGAGTATGTGTGTGCCAGGCACTGAGCCAGGTCATCTGACCAAAACCTCAGAGCCCTTCTGTGAAGTCAGTGCTATCATACCCCATTTAACAGGGAAAGAAACTGAGACACAGACAGACTGGGTGGCTGGCCTGAGGTCACACCTCCCAACTAGTGACAACATATGTATTCTTCTAACCCAGGGCTGTCTGCCTTCAAAAACCCTCCTCTTTCCTCCTTCCTCACGCTCGCCAAAACCAAACACTGGGGGAGAAACAGTTCCGATCCATGCCAAAGTGCACCACTGTCCGTTTTGAATTTGTGTCATTTCAAAATGTCACCACAAGTTCACTTCTGGGTCACTTGTAAAACAAGCAACTTTGCTTTAAGGTAAGTGGGTGGTGGGGGGGGAGGGGAGGGGGGAGATCCTGCTGTAATTTGTACAGTTGTAGGATCCACGGTTCAGTTCCAGCAGAAACCGAGTACAGCTTTCCAGGGACAGTTCAAACAGAAACAAATGACAGTCTAGGCCACCTATGTTGCCTCTTGTGAATAACCACCACGGCGCTTTTTCCAGCTCACGCGAGAACCCCGCTGCAGAAAACACCTGGCGGCAGAGGGAAGCCACAGGTGCCGCAGCACCCAGCTTCAGGCCAGTAAAAACCAACTAACTCTTGATGAGATGTTTCATCTCACGTTCAATTCCTCAATTCCATTCAAGACACATATGTGTGCAGGACTGCTGACCAATTACAGCCTACGTCCGTGTATAAATGTGGATGACCGTTCTTCAAGTGCAGAAGCTTCTCGAGTTTGTCCGATCGACACGGGTCTCCTTTGCTATGAAATGAGCTTCAAGAATCTATAAAGTTTTGCTTTCAGGCTCAAATACAATCTCAAGGTCATTCATTCATTCAAGAAATATTTATGCTGCCCCACTAAGTGCCACAGACTGTTCTATACACTGGGGGCATTCTAACAGCAGGAGTCAGAGCAGAAAAAGATTTTTTTTTTTTTTTTTTTTAGAGCTAGAGGGGCAGGGAGCACTGCAGGGGGCAGGCTTTTGCTATTTTATATGGGGTGAGCGGGGAAGTCTTTAACAGCATTTATGCAGACACCTGACAGAAACGAGGGCAACTCACAAAAATAACGAGGAGAAAAGGCATTGTAGGCAAAAGGAAGAGTGAGTGCAAAGGCCCTGGGCTATGAATGTGTTTGGCATGCACCAGGAAGAGAAGCAAGGCCAAAGTGGCTATTCAGAGAGAGGAGAGATGCTGGTTGAAGTCACATAAGCTTAGGGGCTGATCACATAGGACCTCACAAATCTCAGCAAGAAATTGGCTTTTTTCCTCAGCAAAGCATGACAGGATTTAGGTTCTGGAACAATCACTCTGACTGCTGGGGGAGGGACACCGTAGCAGGGCAAGGATAGGAGCAGGGGGTCCCAGTTAGAAGGCTCTTGCAGTAATCCAGGGGAGAGATGGTGATGCCTTGGACCAATCAGTAGCAGGGAAAAAGGCGAGTCGAGGCTGGAGGCTGGATATACTTCGGAGGTGGAATTGACAGGGCTGGCTGATGGACTGGATGCGGGGTAGAAGAGGAAAAAGAAAAATGTCTCCAAAGTTTTGGGTCTACACAAACGGACGAGGGTTCTTTCCTTCGGTGGGGAAGACCGAGGGGTGACCAGGGGAGGGGAGAGAGCTCAGAAGCTTGTTCTCTGACATGTTAAAGTCTGAGATGTCTGTTAGCTCATTCGCCACCTTAATGGAGATGTAGAGTGGCCAGTTAGAGGTACGAGTGTGGGGCTCGGGGGAAGATCTGGGCTGTGGGGTAAAATGAGGAGTCCGCAGCATGTAGTTGGTGTTGAAAGCTGTGAGATGCCTGAGCTCATCACGGAGGTAGATGTAGTTAGAGAAGCCAGGGGGACTGGGCGTTCCAGTATTGGAGGAGATAAGGGCGGGCGGAGGAAATGAGGTTGAGTGGCCAGTGGAGCACGAGGAAGCCACAAGAAGCAGGGGTTTGCAAGAGGAAGGTGTCCGTTGCTTTTGTGTCAAATGTCCCTGACAGGTGGACTCAAACACGGAGAAGCATATTCCTCTGGCAACAGGGGAACCACTGGTGACCCTGCCCGGCGCCATGTCACTAGACCGAGGGGGACAGAAGCCCAACCAGAGAGAGTTCAAGAGAAGCTGAGAGGTGGAAAAAATGAGGGTGTGCAGAACTGTCAAGGGTTTGTGTTAACAGGAAGATGGGAGTCACCCCAGCATGTTTACATGCTGGTGGGAATGACCCGGAGGAGGGGCGAGGACAGCACTGTGGTGGTGCTTGGGGGCGGGGGCGGGGAGGATGCCCAGACGGAGGACAGACTTGGAAAGGGGCACTGCTGCTGGCTCACCACCGTTACAAGCAGGGGGACACGGTAGTGGGAGCAGGAGCAAGCCACCCGCCGATGGCCTGTTTTCTCAATGAAACAGGAAACAACAGGAGCAGCCCTCAAGAGGAGAGGAGGGGTCAGGTCGAGGGTCGAGGGTCAAGGAGAATGTCCACTGGAGGACGAAGGAACCAGGGATGTGCGGGGCTGCTGGGCAGCGTTAGGAACTTACTGGAGCCCGGCACTCATGAACCAAAGCTTTGTCAGTCCACATGCTTGTATCCAGCCGTGTGCAGGCATTCCAGGCACAGAGTGGGACTAAACCCAGGGGCATGGAGGATGAGGACCAGAGAATCTCTGGGGAGGGGAGGGGCAGTGAAAAGGTGGTAGGGGCCACGAACTCTAGGCCCGGCGAGGCTGAAGAACCGCTGAGGGGGTGGGCACTGGAGGGGGAGGGACGGAAGGGCAGGGGGCCACGGTTGGAAAATGAGAGGTGTAGTTATGAAGACCGTGTTGCCTACTGGGGTGTGGTTACTGATGATGACCATGGCTAAGGTGTGACTGCGGGAGCAGGAGGCCGAGACGGAGTACGGGATCAACACATCGCAGCCAGGATGGTCAGTGACCTGAGAGCCCCGCGGTACTGTGAGGCTTGTCTGTACTGAACCCTGACCAGAGCGGTACTGGAGAGGTGACGGTGAGCCAGGAGCTAATATGGTGAAGGAATGGGGGGCGGGCAGCCGGGGGCCTGCAGGCGTCTGCAACAGGGGGTGGGAGGTAGGCAGTGCATAGTCTGACAGCACTGGGAGGAAAGTTGGGGGTTACAGGGAGGAGGAAGGACAAGGATTAGGAAATTAAATGAGTTTTTTTGTTTGTTTGTTTTTCGCTAAACAGAATTTAACACTGAAAGGATAGGAGAGAGCTCGTGATCTTTCTGGCTCCTACCACGAACTCCCCTCCCACAAATGCTGGCGGGGCACAGAGAGAGGTGGAGGGTGGCAATGAGTTTGATAGTGTGGGTCCAACGTGCGCGATGGGGGCTGCCCGGGCCTCCAGAACCCAAGACCCACCGCCTTGACGGTGGAGTTCAAAATATTAACCTCCAACCAATTAAGGAACTATCCTGCCAGCTTCAGTTACTTATGCTAATCTAACGAATCAGAAGAGTTCTGAGGAAAGTAAGGGAAACTGCGAGCAACCAGTAATCAGAGCCCTGCCCCCAACACGCATGCACACACAACAAAGAAAAGATGACAAGGGTCGGTACCTCGAACACCGTCATCCTCAGACTTCTCTTCCCGCTACAGATGCGAGTCCACAGTCTCAGACACCCCCTCCTTGCCTCCATATGCAGCGGCAGTTGTCCAAAGGGGCCCAGGCAAAGCCGCCTCTCTGGGTGTCCCAACGAGGCAGGAACATCCTCACCTCCCCTGCCTGTGTGTGGAGGAGGCAGAAAGGAAAGCAACTAAAACAGCTTTGCTGAGGGAAAGCTCCTCAAACTCACATACAGCGAGGCTTAGCTAAATGTGGGACTAAATGTGGGACTAGGGCCTGTAGGTTCCTGTGGCACAAGAACAATTGAAAAGGGCACAGAACCACGTAGAAGGGGTGCCAACCAATAACAATGGGACAGCGTCTCCTGGGCGACACCCTTGCTACCATGTTTCTCCAAGGGCCCAATATTGCTAAGTATGGCATTTGAAGCCAGGAGGAACCTGTTCTATGACTTCTCAGGTTTTAGGTCTTGGGCGAGTGTCTTCGTGTCTGAGAGCATCAAGGTTCTTGGTGCCAAAATAAAGTTGATGGCTGCTGCAGTGCTCATAATAAGCATAAGACACTGTGCACTTACCTTTGTGCTAGTCCTGCGTGCCCCGTAAGCAATGTCTTGCTCGATCCCCAAAACTCTGTGAGGTGGGCATTGGCTTCTCATTCCACAGATGGGGTTCTGCTCGGAGTTCTTTCCAACTTGAGGACTTATGAGATCATACTTACGACACCTGCAGTGTCTGGAACATAGTGATGATTCCAAAGGAAAAGGATACTCCCGAACCGTGTTTAAGAGAATGAGAATATTTTAAATATCAAATGATAGCGCTTTAGAACACACGTGTAAATAATGAGATATATGCAGAAAAGAGTATGGCATATCAGGGTATGCAAAGGAATGACCTTGGAAGAAGGGGATTTTTACTTACCTTAAAAGTTGGTTGTTTTTAACAAGCAGATGTTACCTGCTTGTTAACCAAAATTGGGGAGCCTGGGGGCTCAGTCGGTTAAGCGTCCGACTTCGGCTCAGGTCATGATCTCACAGTTCATGGGTTTGAGCCCCGTGTCGGGCTCTGTGCTGACAGCTCAGAGCCTGGAGCCTGCTTTGGATTCTGTGCCTCCCTCTCTCTCTGCCCCTCCCTTGTTCATGCTCTGTCTGTCTCAAAAAAATAAAAATAAAATAATAATAAAATAAACAACAGAATAAAACACACCAAAATGATCAGAAACACTAAACATCCTATATAGAAGAAATAACCCTAGATGGGATAACCAAAATGTTACTGGAGATTGCCTAACGAGTTTTTTTCCTTGCTTCTTTTAATTTTTTAAAATTAATTAATTTTTTTAAGCAGGCTTCATGCCCAGCATGGGGCCCGAACTCACAACCCTGAGATCAAGACCTGAGCTGGGATCAAGAGTCAGATGCCTAACTGACTGAGCCACCCAGACACCCCTATTTCTTTTCATTTCTATACAGATATTAGTTATTAGTAATTCTTAACACAAATACATTCTCCTTAAAAACATTACAGGCTTTTACGATTTTAGGACTTTCACCTCCCAATTGTGGTCCCTCCCTAGAGGTAATCAGAGTTACCAATTTGGTGTATATTCTTTTTTGCATATGTACATATGTGTATACAATGTGTATATTCATATATATGTACATATATAGACACATTATAGGTATTATTTTGTGCCTTTAAACAAATGACATCACAGTTTGAGTCCCTCTGCAATTCCATCAAGATGTCCCAAAGACGGTCCCATGTCAGTAAATAATATATGTGCCCCTCATTGTTTCAAATTAAGTAGAGAATCCAGATACACTGTACTTTGTTTACTCTGCTATGACTTTAATTAGGTTGTTTACAGTGCTTTTCTATTGCAAATAACACTGCAGTAGATTCCCTTATAAATGCCTCCTTCTGCAGGCACGAGAGGGTTTCCCTGGGACAGATTCTGGGAAGTGGAACTTCTGTGTCAATGGAATCTGCACTTTTGGTTTTTTAATAGATACCACACCTAAGGGACTGCACACGAATTTCTACTCCCACTGACAGCATGGGTACACATCACTGCCAATATTACCAAACCCTTTTATACTTTTTGCCAACTTGACGAATGAAAATGTATCCTTTTGTTTTGAATTTCCTTGAATAACACCATGTGCTCCTTTTCACATGTTTATAAGCCATACAGGTTTCCTTTTTCATGAACTCCTCCATAAAATGTGTCTGTTTTTTTGTGGCATGTGTGTCCATTTCTCATAGACTTATTATAATAACAGTTATTCACATATTCAGGAAACGAATCCTTTATGTAAAATTTTTTTTCATGTTTATTTGAGGGGGGAAGGGGCAGCGCGTGTGCACGCGCACATGAGTGAGAGAGAGAGAGAGAGAGAGAGAGAGAGAGAGAGAGAGAATGAATCCCAAGCAGGCTCCTCTCTATCAGTGCACAGCCTGACTCAGGGCTCGATCTCACTAACCCAACGGTAAGATCATGACCTGAGCCGGAATCAAGAGTCAGACGCTTAACCGACTGAGCCACCCAGGAGCCCCATTCTTTGTCTACTTTGTAAGTGCAAGCATGGGGCACCTGGGTGGCTCAGTCTGTTGAGTGTCCGACTTCAGCACAGGTCATGATCTCACGGTTCGTGGGTTCGAGTCCCACATTGGGCTTTGCGCTGACAGCTCGGAGCCTGAAGCTGCTTTGGATTCTATGTCTTTCTGTCTCTCTCTGCCCCTTCCCCACTCATGCTCGGTCTCTCTCTCTCTCTCAAAAATAATACATTAAAAAAATTTTTTTAAATAATTGCAAGTAGATTCTCCCATTCACTTGTCTTTCAACCTTTTTTTTTTTTTTTTTGAGGGAGGGAGTTTTTCATAGAGATACATAAAATTTAGCAAATTATAGTATTTGCATTTTGTGTTTTAAGGACTTCTCTATCCCATGGTCATATATATAATCCATTTTTTTCCTAATAAGCTCATCATCTTGTTTTTCATGCCTAGTTATTTAATCCATTTGAAATTTATGTGAATGGTAGCAAGTAGGACCCTAACTCACTCTTTTCACACCTAGCCAGCTGCTAAAAATATCCTTTTCTTTTTTAAATTTTATTTTTTTAAATTTACATCCAAATTAGCATATAATTATCCTTCTTTTCTTACAAATACATTTATTATATACTAAGTTTCCACATACATTAGTTTTACTTGCTATTCTCTTCCTTTTTTGGGGGGGGGTCTATTTCTGTATCACTCCCCAGTTGTTTTAATTACTACACCTTTAAAGCATATTTTGACACCTGGTGGGTAACCCCCCTTCCTTTTTGCTTTTTCAGTTGATCGTGGCTCTTTTCGCACATTTCCTTTTCCAAATAAAATCTCTAAGCCAGTTTGTCAAATGCCAATATAAATCCTTGGGGGTTTTGATGGAGGTTACACTAAGTTACAGGTTCGGTACAAACCTACGTCTTTACGACACCAGGGTTTCCATCTATGAACATGTGATCCCTCTTCGCTTAGGTCTCTTACATCCTCTAGGAACATTGTGTGCACACGTCTCAGTAGGTTGGTCATCAGGTGCTCTGGAAGTCTCTCGTTACTTCTCCTAATGTGTCACTCGATATGCTTGGAATCCTGTTGTCTGCAAAGGGATGGTTTACCTCCTCTCCAGTATCTGTGCTCCTTATCACTTTTCTTATTGTATTGGCTATGACAAGACCCGCAGAACAATTCTGGATAGTCCCGGCAGCAGTGGTCACCTTGGTCCTGTATCTTCTCTGATAGGTCTGCCTAGAACACTTGTCCAGTAAGCGGGTTCTCTGTGGACAACTTTCGCTAAGCGAAGGGCACATCCTTTTCCTGCCTTTCACTTATGCCCGGGGTTGCAGATCATCAAATGCTTTTTTGGCAGCTACTGAGAGAAGCGTAATTTCTTTCTCCTGTAATCTACAGATTTTGTGAATTACTTTGATAGGTTTTCTGTAGTTTTGAACCAATCTTCCATTCCTGGTAAAAGCCCTCTTCAGTCATAAGACATTTCTAGTTTTGATTTCCACACCTGTGTTTATAACTATATGTAACTGTCTAATCAGGAAAATACACACCAAAACAAAGGACTTTGTATGCATCTTTTTGCATTATTTGTTAAAAAAGAAAATATACAGGTAAAAAAAAAAAGGCTTCATTTTTCTTAGAAAAGAAAAACTCGGGGCGCCTGGGTGGCTCAGTCGGTTGAGCATCCGACTTCCGCTCAGGTCATGATTTCACGGTTCATGGGTTCGAGCCCCGCATCGGGCTCTGTGCTGACAGCTCAGAGCCTGGAGCCTGCTTCAGAGTCTGTGTCCCCCTCTCTCTCCGCCCCACCCCTGCTTGTGCTGTCTTTCAAAAATGAATAAACATAAAAAAAAAATTAAAAAAAAAAAAAAAAGAAAAACTATGTGTAAACTGAGTGTTTGCAAAACGAGCAAATGTAATGTGCTCTAACCTGTTATTCTCCTCACCAAATCCCCTACGTGGGTCAACGCCCTCGCCATCAAGCCAGCCACTCGCTCCGGCAAGAATCACCAAGTCCCCACTCCTCCTTCTGCTACACCCTCCACACCCAGCCCTCACCAAGCCCCAGATTCCCCCAGTCCCTCCACCCCACACCTCTAACTGGAGGCCACAGGGCTGACAGGGCAAGGTCAGGACTTCAAGATACACCCAGGTCCAATCCCACTGTACACGACTGCATCACTTTGGGTGAACTACCTTACCTCTCTGGGCCCCAATTTCTTTATCCACAAATAGATATGATACTATCAAGACTGAAGAGCTGGGGTAAAAAGTGAATGAGATAATATATGTAAAGTACCCCACAAGATGCTTGCCATGTAACACGTGACCAAATGTCAACACTATCTCGCGAGAAAGTCTCCCCTTCCCCTGTGCCGAACTCTGGAGGTCAGGCCATCCAGACTTTTACCTGGTCCATGACAACTGTCTTTCTGCCTTCTAGATGCTGCGGCCAAAGCTCCCTTTCTAAAATACGAATCTAGTCCTATAATTTATCTGTTTAAATCTTTCCATTGGCTCCCTACTACCTACTAGGTAAAGTTCCAACTCCTTAGCGTGATAGATAAAGCCTAGCTCAACCTCCCTTCTGGCCTTCTCTTCCTCCCCTCTGGTGCAAGGGCCTTCCACCCTAGTACATTGAAATCTGTAACTTCCTGCGGATAATCCCGAGTTCCTTAACAGTATTTTGCCTTTACACATGCTGGTCCCTCTTCCTAAAAGCTTTTCCCTTATTTTCTACTAAGTAAAAATTCCTATTCAATCTTTTAAGAAAAAGCTCAACGGATACTTCTTTTAAAATAAAAATTAACCCAGGGCACCTGGGTGGCTCAGTTGGTTAAGTGTTCAACTCTTACTTTTGGCTCAGGTCATGATTGCAGTTTGTGGGACAGAGCCCTATTTCGGGCTCCATATTCACAGCATGGAGCTTGCTTGGGATTCTCTCTCTACCCCTCCCCAGCTCTCTTCTCTCTCAAAATAAACTTAAAAAAACAAATAAATAAAAATAAAAACTAAGCCTGCACAGAATATAGAATTAACTATCCCATCATCATTGTTCCCATGGCAGCTTCCACTATTACTATATTAAAATTACTTGCTTAAATATCTTTCCCCACTTGCTGAGGCAAAAACTGTGTCTTATTTAAGTGTTTATTCACTCCTCAGGAGCCTGGGTCATTGGTCCATTCAGCCCTTTTTTAATGAATGAAACCATGAATAAACTTTCTCTTTTAAGTAAGGCTCTACTATACTAAATCTTTCAACAAGCCCCAAAAAACCATATTTTGATTATGTTAATCAGACTTTCAAAGCTGATTTTTTTTTTTTTTTAAGTTGGCCTCTACCACAATGAAACCAATTCGTCCTACTAGCAATTTTGAGGGTTCTTGGAATAATTCTAGGGCCGACTAACTTCGTAGGAGTTCTCATTAGATCCACATGCTGTCCGAGTGGCCCCTTTGAAATCAGGACTCTTTAGGAACTGGTAGTAGCCATTATAGGGAACCCAGAGTATTATATTATTTTGAAAAAAATGTACCTTCCATGACTTAGACTTGTTCTCAGTGAACAATTTTCTTCCAGAAGTGCAAACATCCTGCTACCTTTTCTCTCCAAAGAAATGAGTTTGTTTCTATTATAGTTTGCTCCTGAAGTAAGGAAACACAGCTCGGGGGGTGGGAAATCAGTCGTGTTACTTGTGTGGGCTGAAATATGAAAAGAAAAGAAACACTCTTACATCAGAAAACCTCTCCCTGTGGCCAAAAAGATGCCACTGGTGGTCATGAGAGACTCATAATCTCTGCTAACCAAAGACGGTAACGGTCCACAGTGGCTCTAATGGAAACCATGGGAAGAACACAAAATGAACAGAATGACCTTAGTCTTACATTCTTTTTTTATTAAAAAAATTATTTTTGAAATTCATTATTTGAGAGACAGAGAGGGTGGACACATCCAAGAGAGCACGTGTAGGGGAGGGGCAGAGAGAGAGAGAGAGAGAGAGAGAGAGAGAGAGAGTGGCAGGGAGAGGGAGAATCTCAAGTTGGATGCTTAACTGACTGAGCCACCCAGGCGCCCCATCTTCCAATCTTTTTAAGGAACCCAACATGCAAGCCACCCAAATAACCCCTAATTTCAGAAAAATAAGTTATGACTAGAGAACCAATCATCCATGATGATTTTTGGATAACCATTTCTTTCACTTAAAAAAAAAAATCGTCTGTTTTTTTCTCATAAATAAATACATTATTTTACAACAAGAAAAAAAGAAAAAGTACAGACCTGCAGGGACAGAAAACACCACAGACTTCAGCAAAAATCGCAGAGCCTGCGATTAATTTTTTAAGTTTATTTATCAATTTCAAAAAAAAAAACTCACTAGTGGGATAAAAAGCTTAAGACAGGTTTGCAAAAAGGGAGACCCCAAAGGGTTTTCACCAGGATGAAATGGGATTAGCTTTGTAGTTCTTATAATCTTCTTCACAGAAGAATGCAATTTCAGTTTCATGAGCTGAAAAAAAAAAAAAAAAAGACAATGGAAAAAAATGTTAATGTAAAACTAGATTTTTAAGCAAGTATTGAAATCCATATTACTCTGATTCAGTGTTTCAGACGCCGAAAGTGAGAAAAATGAGCTACTTGTTTGGTTTCACATTTCATCAAATCAACAAGAAGTATTGGTTGTTGTAAGAATTCTGAACTCGAATAATTTAAAATTAAAAAGAAAAATACACAAGAAAACAATTAAAAACAAGAATTCGTACAAGACTCTGGTGTCCAGGAAACCATAAAATTGCTCATGTTATAGACCTCTTAACAGTCCCAGAAAATTAACATTTATTTTTTTTTCCCCAAATTTGCTGCTCAGTTACTGAAGGCGGAGGAAGAATGCTCTTTTTTTCTCTCTCTGAAATTAGCCTGTAGGTATAATAATTTAATACTTAGAGGATCAGTAGAATACTTTACAGATCACTTTACATTCTCCCTCATGACCCATCAAAATATGTGTCTGAAGAAGTTAATTTTTTGCCTGCTTATGACTAATTCATGAGGCTTCAACAATATGCAAAGTGAAAGACACAAATTGGCTTCTACCGCAATACCTTCAAACACCTCTAATTATTCACAGGGGATATAGCACAGCTAAAGGACCCACAGAGGGGCAAAGCAGTCACATTCTTTCAACCCAGCAGGTCAAGGACTCCGTCTTCTAAAACAATAAGTCAGCAACATTATTAATTCAGACTGGAGACAAATCTGATGGAAAGCCTTCCAATTATTAAACATGCAATTCTTTAAGGTGTGCGCCAACAAGTTCCACATTCGTTTTTTAAATTAAACCAGAAGTTAATACAGTCTGCTTAGCTTTTACAGAAAGAGCAAAAGGGCCTTCAGAATCTCGACAAGAAAACAGACAAGATTATTTGTAATGAATACTGATCACTCAATTAACATATCCTCTAAAAACAGACAAGTAAAACTCTTCAAGCCAAATAAATAGGATAATAGGGAAAGATGCCAAGGATTACCACCCCCGGGTCTCTTAGTTTACCAAACTCATCTCATCGCTAGAATTTACCACAAAAGAATGAAATTAAGGAGCTTGGCACAGCACTTCAGTTAAAAAAAAAAAAAAAAAAATGCTGGTCTTAAGAATATCAAATTTAATCCTGAGAAACATAACAGAAACCCATGGGGGAGGGGAAGGAAAAAAAAAAAAAAAAGAAAAGAAAAAAGAAAAAAAAAAAAAAGAGGTTAGAGTGGGAGAGAGCCAAAGCATAAGAGACTGTTAAAAACTGAGAACAAACTGAGGGTTGATGGGGGGTGGGAGGGAGGGCGGGGTGGGTGATGGGTATTGAGGAGGGCACCTTTTGGGATGAGCACTGGGTGTTGTATGGAAACCAATTTGACAGTAAATTTCATATATTAAAAAATAAAAAAAAAAAAAAAGAATATCAAATTTATTGTTTCTCAATCATGAGTTGCCCGTGCTCATTACAGAAAACACAGAAATGTGGAAAGAAGAAAATAAAGACACCCATAGTCTCAGATCCTCATTCCAGTCTCACTGCATCTTCAAGATTAAGTGAAGATGAATCTTGATGAAAATCAGATTACAATCTCGGCACAATGAGCCTGGGGGTGGGGAGGAGGTGGGCAGAGAGAAACTGAGAATCGGTGAGGAGGGGCTGTAAACAAATGCAGCCCAGGCAAACCAGAAGCTCACGTACAGCTACATTTTACAAGAAAACAGCCTTTAAAAGAATGGCTAACAGGCCCTGCACTTGGAATCAGTAAACTGTTGACAAGGGGGCTTCAGAAAATTCAGTATTCAAAGAGAAGATGTTTTGGGGTCTGTCCTTTCTATAAAAAGCTCCCGGGGTTTCCTTTTTTGAAGTGAAGCAAGCCCAAAGGTAGACCTATATCATTTACAAGCGATGCTAATCGTTCTTCAAATGGAGAATGGGCACCCTGTTCTTAATAATCACAATGCAAAGTGTTATCTAGGATGTGCTATTTACATACAGAACTTTACACAGTGCTTTGCCCACACAGCACTTTGCTCAATACACACTAACTGTAATTACGGTTTTCACTTACTGCAGCTGACATTTATCTGTACCCCTTTTGAGAAAGGGATGCATCGTATGGTTCCTCAGTACCGCAGTAACAGGTTCAGAATAAGCGGATGTAAAGAAAACACTGACGAAGCGTTTTTGTTTTGACATGCAGGTTTGCTCGGGTTTAAATTAACTTACAGATCAATTCATTATTTATCTAAAGTATTTATGCCTTCTCCCATAATACAGGCTCAAAATGAGATCCTCCTAAGATCAAGATTTTATTTCCAGATGAATACTTTTCCTCAAAAAAAAAAAAACAAAAAAAAACAAGACTGACAAATGGATTACACTCAAAAACTTCAGGCTGGTAAAACTGACACCCTTAAAAAACTGGAAAACAAGACACAAATTCAAAGCAGGTTACTCGGAACATTAAAAAGTAAGACTTAAGATGTATTGTAAACTTTAGTAATGTGGTCCTCAAACAAAATGGAATGTTTTTTAAAATCTATAAAATTCTGTTGAAAATGTTTGAGACAACGATTTCCTGTATTGATGATGCAAATTTACTTGTGAATTTAAAATGAAAACAAATTACAAAAGATTTTCAAGACCTCTCCATAATCACCCTTTCGCACCATCATCCCTTAAATTCTTGCTTCTCCAATTCTATTTAAAATGGCTCCAGAAGAACCCTCGGGAAGGCTACTGTGTGCCAGTCCCCCAGGGCACCTGATTTTAAATTAAATGTGCTGTAGGCGACAGGGCACTCCGGTGCAGAGCGCCTTGGCAAGTGGATCTGAAATGAATGTAAAATCTAAAATCCAATAAATACATTGCCAGTTCATCCTTTGTCTTACTATCAAATGATATCAAGTAAGAATCCTTCAAATACCACGCACCATTTTAATGCAGACTTTCAAGTTTACTGAAATGAACATAAGCCAGGACATTCAAACTTTGAAAATGAAATGAATAATTGTATACCATGTGTCTAAACAGGTCAGACACCATATACGTTCACCTTTAAAAGGAAAATAATAATGACTTTATATAAAAGGATGTAAGAAAAACCAATTTTAAATGTGAAATCTCAAGGAAAATTCAAGGCAATCTGCTTAAACTCCTTAACTAGCTTATTTCAAAAAACTCACCCATCGACAAGGATTTATTGCAGTTTCAAACTCCCTAGCCTGTACTAGTCAGCACCAATGTAGCATAAGGCACAGTAACTGTTGTCTGAGAAGAGAGACAGAGACCTGTGCGCTGACTCTGTGGGACAGATAATGATCAAGGCAGTCTGTAATGTGATAATAATTGCAGATTATGGACACACGTACACACACACACACACACACACACAATACGCGAAGAGCGAGGTTTGGTTTCTGTGGCAATTTGAGACCAAAAGGACAAAGTTCTGCCCTCTCTCCTGGCCCAGGAATACATCTTACCCTTGCAAGGTTCACAAAATCCCAATGTACAAATCATTCAAAACTGTGCTCACAGCTGAGTTATGTTTCTAACTTTGCACCAAAGGGATCAGGCAGAAAGTTCCCAAACACAGTGGTTTTTATTTTATGTTTGCTTCAAGCGTCTGGTGTTCCTGAGATCAGCTGGCAGAGAGGGTTTCAAGCTACAGTTTGAAGAAAACGAATAGTAAAAGAAATCTGACCTTTGACAGACTGGACACAGGCCTGTGATGTCCACAATGGTGAGGGGAAGGTAGAAAGGAAACAGTCCAGACCTCTTGCTCTGGAAGCCCAATTTCCTGGGTCTAGCACCTACTTCCCTGAGTACCAGACTATCACTGTGTTGATGTTTAAAGTACAGAACAGCCCCCTTCCCGCGCTGTCAAGGGAGGAGAGCACATCTGCCCAAAGATATTACTATCCAGAAGAGAATGGGAAAGGGACCCAAACCTTCAGGAAACACAAATCAAACACGAGCCTGATAAAGGAATGGAAGCCAAAGAATCCCACAATATCAGCTGTACGTGTGAGGTCATCAGAAGGTGCTGGGCACAGAGTCAGGGATCTGGTCATGGGCAGGCACCAAGAGGTGACACGCAGGAGGAAAACAGACCACAAGGGAGCTTTGGAAGGATCACAGGATCTGGTTTTATGCAAGCTCTTCCCTCAGATCAGCACTCCTGGTTTGGGACACTGTATCTTGTCTTAAAATATTTCCAGCAAAACACAACTGGTTGAAAAGAGTTACCCTGCCACCATTTCTTTCCTAAGGAAAGAAGACTCAAAAGATAATAGTGGCAGAGTGTTGCAAAAGGAAAGAGATACCCCCAAAATACTTACATGCAAATCTACCACTTAGGGGAATCAGTGCACAAAACCACAATCATTAATAACAAGGTAAAAATCTTTCAATTACAAATAACAGTTCTGAGCCAAGCTTTCTTCTTCCTTCCAAAAAGCAAATCTTTTTCCTTCTGTCTTTTAGCTCTGAGTCCGCAAGCGAAAATTTGCCCTGACGTCAGGCGCAGAATATACAATTGGGATCTGCGATGCAGATAAAAGGTCGGAGCAGGAACTGGAGAATTTCTCCGTGAGAAAAGAGATCTTCAAACAAGTTTGTTCCCCTCATTTCCCCTCCACACACACAGTCCTTCTTTCCCTTTCATGAATTCTGCAGAGAAGTCATAATGATAAATTTGTTACATTGGCATTATTCCCATGGCAACTGGCTGTGATGGCAGAGTGACAGCTCTACAGCAAGATCAAGTGGTACAAAGGGAGAGGGACGACGTCGAGTTTTTCCCTTAAACCTCTTAAAAACCGAACCAGACACAGCACTGAGGGAGGGGCAATTCCCCAGAAAAGTCGCACACTTCAAGGGTCGTTTTTACAACTCTACTCCCACTTAGAATTTTTGGTTGGTCTCCAGGGCCCGTCACCTCCTTCCCTAGGTGTTAAATGAAGCTTCTCCAGGGTACAGCTACACGGCCCCAGGCAACACGGAGGGACGCGTGGGACAGGAGAGCCACTCAGGCCGGGCCTAGCGTCACCCCTGAGCAGGGCTAGGGGCTTGCAAGGTTCTTGTACCACCCTGGGACTCATGGAAAGGATCTGATTCTCACCAAAGACCCATGGCTTTAAAACAGGAATGACAAAAAGATGGATTTGATGCTTACCTTCACAGGTGGTTCATTACATGAGTCTGAAAGTTTTTTTTAATTTTTCTTAATGTTTATTCACTTTTTGAGAGAGACAGAGAGAGAGAGAGAGAGAGAGAGAGAGGGCGTGCGCACGCGCGAGCGAGCTTGTGCAGGGGAGGGGCAGAGAGAAAGGGAGAAACAGAATCCAAAGCAGGCTCCAGGTTCCGAGCTGTCAGCACAGAGCCTGACGTGGGGCTCGAACTCACAAACTGTGAGATCATGATCTGAGCCGAAGTCGGACACTTAACCGAGCCACCCAGGTGCCCATACAGGAGTCTGAGATTAAAGACAATTAAACCAACAATTCACATTTGCCAACTGCCTTCTCCAAAATGGTTTCCAAATAAGTATTTCTGAGGGTCTCTACGGACATCGTTCCAGATGCTTTCATATATTTTTTTCATTCAACTCTTAAGACAACAGTCTGACACAGGTCTAATTGGTTCTGTTTTGTGTTATAGAGATCAGAACATTCAAAAACACTAAATGGCTTCCCAAAGGTCACAAAATAAGTGAAATGCAGAGCCCTCACTCAAACCAATTTTCAGGAGTCTATTCTTTAAAATTGGTTCCTTAATTTACAAATTAAGTATATGTGAACTGTATAAAAATTTTCCACTACAAGAACAATTAGACAATATGGAGAGGAAAAAAAAATCAATTGTTTAAAGTGCCACCACCCGAAGAACCATTTCTAAAATTTTGTTACATGATCTTTTCTCCATATACACATACAGATGTGTAAACATATATTTTAAACAGTAATGGTATCACACAATATATTCTATTTCCATTCAATAAAGAAAGCTCTACACCAGTGATTTCACAAACAGGGAAGGGGAGAGAACCCCTGCCACCCCTCTGAAGGCACATCTCAACCTCCGGGGAGTCACAGAGTTTGAGGAAGCGTACTCCTGTTGGCCTGGTAACAGATACAAGACAAAGTTAAGGAGCGAGAAAGTCTCATTGGCCAAACTGACCTACAGGAAGTTAGAGGTAATATACATTCCCAAGAGTAGTACAAAAGAGTATCCACTTCCCAACATTCTCTTGGATACTACCACTTTTCTTCATGTCTGCTAGTCTTGAAACCACTACTTGTCAGGGCGCCTGGGCAGCTCAGTTGGTTAAGCGGCCGACTCTGGCTCGGGTCATGATTTCACGGTTCATGGGTTCGAGCCCCATGTCAGGCTGTATGCTGACAGCTTGGAGCCTGGAGTCAGCTTCGGATTCTGTGTCTCCCTCTCTCTCTGCCCCTCCCCTGCTCGTGCTCTATTTCTCAAAAATAAATATTTTTTTAAAATGTTTTTTAATGTTTAAAAGAAATAATAAATAACAAATTGGTACTTGTCCAAGGTCACCCAGCCAGTAAGTGGCAGAATGAGGTTGTAAACCCAAGCACTCTGGCTCCAGTCTCTAATTCTTAACCACTAGATTACTATTACTACATAAAATAGCATCTATCATCATGTATCTCTCTCTCTCAGGACTAATAAGGCTGAACTATTTTTCATATATTAGCTATTTCTTCCACCAGTAGGATTTCTTATCTTTTTCAAGCTAATTATAAGAGCTTTTATCAATTCAGGCTAATAACTTTTTTGTCATATACAAAGTATTTTTTCATAGTTTGGTGCTTCTGCTTTAACTCTGTTTACAATTTTTAGTTTTTACGTGGTCAAATATATCATTTCGCCCCGATTTATGGCTCTGCCTTCAAAGTCATGCTTGGAGAGCTCTTCTCCCCATGATTATGAAATTACTAAGCTACATTTTATTTAAAAAAAATTTTTTTTACATTGTGACATTTAATCAATCCACAACTTATTTTGGAATAAAGATTGAGATAAGGATTTAAATTTTATTTTCCTGAATGCTTTGGCAATGGGCCTGACATCATTTTCTAGCTAATTCACTCTTTCCCCACTTATTTGAGATGTCAAAACTGTATCATATTGCGAACTCTGACTTCTTTTTTAGTTTGCTTCTGATCTTTTCCATGCAGCTTTCAATCGTACATTAATACCACAGCAATCTGTTATAATAATTACAGCTTTATGCGTTAGTAACAAGCGGGGCTAACTTCTAGGTGCTGTATGCGTCAATAACACAGGTGCCACTTGCTGTAATAATATAATAGCATTTGAAGAAATAAATGCCAAAATAAAAACTGTGTTTTCAAACAATAGCAATCTTACCTATTTATAATATGAAAAGACACTAAATCCAGCTAATAGTGGAAACAAACAGGGAAAGTCAGTCTAAGATTTTGTAACGTGTTATTCAAAATCCTACTTAAATTAGAAGACATGTCAAGGGGGCGCCTGGGTGGCTCAGTCGGTTAAGCGTCCGACTTCAGCTCAGGTCACGATCTCGCGGTCCGCGAGTTCGAGCCCCGCGTCGGGCTCTGGGCTGATGGGTCAGAGCCTGGAGCCTGCTTCCGATTCTGTGTCTCCCTCTCTCTCTGCCCCTCCCCCATTCATGCTGTGTCTCTCTCTGTCTCAAAAATAAATAAACGTTAAAAAAAAAAAAAAAAGAAGACATGTCAGGAACTTACCTTAGCCACACGGACCCTTCGAAATCAAACTCCTGACATATGTCACTAAAATGACTCAAGAGAACACCTGCCAAAAAGATGGAAAGCCTCCTAATAGGGACCTCACTTAGAGTACCCCTTAACCAGTACATGTAAATAATTATGAAGGAAGTGTGATCTGTGCTGTTTCATTAGAGTCACTGACCGCAGAGGTATGTCAGAGGCATAGTGCCTTTAACTGCTCACACCTCTGAAAATTTTCACTGCTATCGCCAGATGATCTTTAGGTGTACATACACAGAATTAGAGTGACATCTAATGGTCACAAAACATGTCACATGGTATTTCTTTAAAACAGAACCACACACAGGTTGAAGAGCTAGGTGGGGCCCCTTTTCAACCGCACACACTAGGCTCCTGCTTGAAATTCCACGGCTTGGCGGGCCCTGAGTGATCCAGAAGACTATTAGAAACTGCGCTGCACGTTATACAAACAACATCTTACTTCATTATTCCACGTTACTTTTACCAGGTCCGTTTCTCTCAAACCGTCAGTTCAAATGATGCTGATAAGAGTAAGTAGGTTATTAAGTGAGTAATAACCTGTCAATCACTTAAAATAACTCTCAGCAGAATTCTGAGCATACCTGCTGAAAAGAACTATTTGCATTCTGCACATTTGGAGAGCAGATATCTCCTGCCCTCAGTCAAATGATCTGAATGTACATCATTCTCGTCCTCCTCCCCTGAATAATTATCAGGGAGTGTAAAGAGCACCCAGGGTAGCATTTACTTTGCGGTGAGTTATCCAAACATCATCAGCCGGGCGTCAGCAGAGAGGCTGGGGGAGCGAGCGCCCCTCCAGCACCACAGGGCCCCTCTCGCTCACCGATTCCAGAGGCTCGCAGCGTGCTGTCTTCCTTCAGCATGAGTCTGTCGTCATCCTCCAGACTCAACACAAGCTCATTCGTCTGGAAAGAAAAAAAACCTGCATCTTACCAGTACTTATAGGTGCTTTGTGTTTGGTAAGACTTCTCGAAGACACAGGATTGTTACCCTGGGTCACGGCAATAACCGGAGTCACATGCTGTTCCCACCACCGACAGGGCAGAAGCACACACATGTGAGCACCCATTATGTGTGCTCGCTCCGCAAGGGCTGGGGAGCACAGGGCTTTGGCACCAGGTCCAGATTAAAATTTGGTTTCCACCAATGCCCCGCTGTGTATTCTCAACAAACGACACAGCCTCTCCAAGACTTAGTGTCCTCCTTTGTAGAAAAGGGGAGAGGAAGGAATCTTCTCTTTTGCCCTGTGGTGAAGATGAAATGAGACGAAACCATCAATATGTTATCCGTCACAGAGCAAGGACTCTTCACGTTAGCTGCTGCTATTCTGTTGTTGCTGTCGTCATCATCGTCATCATCTCATCCTCACAGTGTTCCAGGAGACCACCATCACCATCATCACCACCACCACTACCATTATCATCATCATCATCGCCACAACCACCACCACCATCATCACCACCACCATCATCATCATCACCATCATCACCACCACCACCATCATCATCGCCACAACGACTACCACCACCATCATCATCATCACCACCACCACCATCACCACCACCACCATCATCATTGCCACAACCACTACCACCATCACCATCATCATCACCACCACCACCACCAACACCACCACCATCACCACCACCACCATCATTATCATCATCACCACCACCACCACCATCATCATTGCCACAACCACTACCACCATCATCATCATCACCACCACCACCACCATTATCATCACCACCACCATCATCATCGCCACAACCACTACCACCATCATCACTACCATCATCACCATCATCACCACCACCACCACCATCGCCACGACTACCACCATCATCATCACCACCACCACCATCATCACCACCACCACCATCATTATCATCACCACCACCATCATCATTATTATCATCGCCACAACCACTACCACCATCATCACTACCATCATCATCATCACCATCATCACCACCACCACCACCATCATTGCCACAACGACTACCACCATCATCATCACTACCACTGCCACCATCATCATCATCATCACCACCACCACCAACACCAACACCACCACCACCATCATTATCATCATCACCACCACCACCATCATTATCATCACCACCACCATCATCATTATCATCATCGACACAACCACTACCACCATCATCACTACCATCATCATGATCACCATCATCACCACCACCATCACCATTGCCACAACGACTACCACCATCATCATCATCACCACTACCATCATCATTATCATCATCGCCACAACCACTACCACCATCATCACTACCATCATCATCATCACCATCATCACCACCACCACCATCACCATTGCCACGACTACCACCATCATCATCACCACCACCACCATCATCATTGCCACAACCACTGCCACCATCATCATCACCACCACCATCATTATCATCATCACCACCACCACCATCATTATCATCACCACCACCATCATCGTTATCATCATCGCCACAACCACTACCACCATCATCATCACTACCACCACCACCATCATCATCACCACCATCATTATCATCATTGCCACCACCACCACCATCATCGCCACAACTACCACCATCATCATAATCACTACCACCATCACCATCATCACCACCACCACCATTATCATCATCATCACCACCATCATCATCATCGCCGCCACCACCACCACCATGATCATTACTGCCACTACCATCACCATCATCATCATCTCATCCTCACAGTATTTCAAGAAACAGAGAGGTTACAAAACAGACCCAGAGTACATGGAACTGAAGCCTGAGCTCTGACCAGCTTGACTTCAGGGAAAAACAAGCTTACCTCCATGTATCTAAAAACCTTGCCCTATCGAGTAAACACATGATCCCATGTCATATTAACTTGATCCCATGTGATATTGACTGTAACCTTTCACGATGAGGTTTCAGGTGGTGGTGGATGAATCTGTCCTCCAATGATTTTTTTTTTTACAAATCCAGTTAAATATTATAACTATAGGAGAAGACTTTGAGTTGATATCTGCCCCCAAAAAGCACACAGAGATGAACACACAATCCACTTGTCAACCAGAATGCAGCTGCTTAGCAACATAGTCTATTTCTAAAATATGGTTAAGAGGGAGAGTCAACAGAAAGGCCACTCCAGCAGCCAAAATAGAAGGCCCAGAAGCCATGCTCCACAGTTCACAACTTCACCTACTAGAGAGCACAGGGCTTGATCTCCAAAGCACAGAGATTAAACGGGCGGCGGCTGGGGGGGGTGGGGCGGGGGGAGGGGGAATGTTATTTAAAACAAATCATTTTAGAATAGGTAACATACTCATAATACAAAATTCTCCAAGTACATATGGATGGAGTGTAAAGTACGTCTCCTTCCAATCCCTATCTACGGGGTGCCCAGTTCTCCTACAAATAACTTCTACTAATTCTGGTATATCCTTCCAGACACTGTGTCTGTATATGTTCATGCAGGCAGAAATGTGCATGTAAAATTTTTCAAACAAATAACAGCATATTGTACACTATATTCTAACACTTTGCTTTTTTCTCTTAAAACATAGCTTAAAATCATTCCAAATTGGTATACGAGATGCCTCATAATTTAGCAAGGCTGCAGGGTATTCCACTGAAGAGACATAAACACATATACACACACTCTGTCCTCACTGATGGCCATTAGATTGTTTCCATCTCTTGCCACCGTAAAGAACCCTGCAACAAATAACCTCTCATACGTGTGATATTTTGCATACATACAAGTTTTATGGCTAAGATAGATTTTGCACAAGTTTTATATGTAAGATAAATTCCTAGAAGTAGAATCGTTGGGTCAGAGAATACACACAATTTTTTTCTGGCAGATATTGCTAAATTATGCTTCACATAAGTGGTACCACTTTACAGGAACGCTACCAATTGCTGAGAGTACCTGTTTCTCACAGCCCCCCTGACACGGTGTATTATCAACACCGTCTAATCTTTGGCAACCTAACAGATGAAGATTATGTGCAGTCTTAATTTGTATTTATTTTGAGTAAAGTCATAAATATTTTGTTTTTTAATGGGCTCAAAGGATAATTTTTTTTTAATGTTTTTATTTATTTTTGAGACAGAGAGAGACAGAGCATGAGCAGGGGAGGGGCAGAGAAAGAGGGAGACATAGAATTGGAAGCAGGCTCCAGGCTCTGAGCTGTCAGCACAGAGCCTGATGCGGGGCTCGAACTCACAGACTGTGAGATCATGACCTGAGCCGAGGTTGGACGCTCAACCGACTGAGCCACCCAGGTGCCCCAAGGATAATTTTTTTAAAAAGACTTTATTTTTAAGTAATCTCTATACCCAACATGGGACTTGAACTCATAACCCCGAGATCAAGAGTTACATGCTGTTCTGAGCCAGCCAGATGCCCCTCAAATGATAATTTTTTAAATAGAATTGTAATACACATACACACACACACACTAAGAAAATTAGGCCTTGTCTGTAATATAACTTAGAAAATTTTGCTCCAAACAAAAGAGACTTATAAATATGGAGAACAAACTGAGGGTTGCTGGAGGGGTTGTGGGAGGGGGGGATGGGCTAAATGGGTAAGGGGCATTAAGGAATCTACTGAAATCATTGCTTCACTATATACTAATTTGGATGTAAATTTTAAAAAATCAAAAATAAAGTTAAAAAAAAAGAAAAAAAAGAAAATTTTGCTCCAGTGTTCATTCCTTCCTTGATTTTTTTCTTATAATGCTTTTTTTTTTTCTAGTAAAAGTGCTGAATGCCTGTTGAATAAATACATGAAGTAAACTTAGCAATTTTTCTGACAGTTTCTGGGTTTTCTACATCTTACTTAGAACGGCCTTCATTCCAAAATTCCTTCTAAAATTTCACGTTTTCTTCAAACATGTTCATCAATTTCATTTTTTCTAAGCTTTTAATTATGGAGAATCTCAAACATACACTGTATACCAAGCAGCATACTGAACCCTCCACATACCCATCACCTGGTGTGAACAAATGATCTACTCATGTTCAATCTGTTTCATCTACATTCTTACCTGTGGGCTCTACTGTCACACTTAAGTCATTAACCCGATGGATATTTATTTTGGCATGAAGAAAAGAATACGGATTCAATTTAGCTGTTTTCTGGACGTCTCCCCAGTTGTCCCAGTAACACTTACAGAATCCTCCATATTTTCTCTACAGCTCTGAATTTACTATACACTAAATTACCATATATATTTGGGTCTCTTTCTGTACTTTTAATTCTGTGCCATTCACCTAACAGTTCATGTGCCAGTTACTACACTGTTTTATTTACTTTAGTTTAATCATATGGCTAATACATGTCAGGGCTGGCCACTCTCCTTTCTCTTCTTTTTCCTGACTGTTTTTACTTTTTGCATATTAGTATTACAATCAGCTTCTTTAATTCATATGTATACACAACTGCTGCTGTATTTTATTGGGGTGACATTAAATTCATAAGTTAACTAAGTTAAGAAAACAGACATCTTCAAGCTGGTGCATCTTCCTATCCAAATACCCTAAGCATTTCCATTTAAGTCTTATGTTGGATCCTTTTGGTGTGTCTATTTTTTTTTTTTTTTTGTTAAATTGAGGTAGAATTTCACATAAATAAAATGCAAAGATCTTAAGGGGAGTTCAGTTCAATGGACCTGGACAACTGAATAACCCTCACTAGCATTTTGAAGTTTTCTTCTTAAAGATCTTGCACATTTCTTAAAAAATTTCTTGCAGGGTATGACTTCTTCCTCTCAAAAACTTTTAACAAGAGTAGTTACCTGGTTTCCAAACTCACAATATAGGAGAAATTAGAGTTTTTATTTAAAAACAATTTTTTTTATGTTTATTTATTTTTGAATTTATTTGAGCACAAGTAGGGGAGGGACAGAGAGAGAGGGAGACACAGAATCCAAAGCAGACTCCAGGCTCTGAGCTGTCAGCACGGAGCCCGATGTGGGGCCCAAACCCAAGAACCTCGAGATCATAACCTGAGCCAAAGACGGACGCCCAACTGACTGAGCCACCCAGGCGCCCCTAGAGTTTTCATTTTAAAACTCTTTAATAGGAATTATTCTGACTTTACAAACAGCCCCATAATACACACACAGGTACATTTTCTTGATAACCATAAATCATATTACGGTAATT
The DNA here is from genome assembly GCF_024362965.1 of Panthera pardus. Taxonomy (NCBI): domain Eukaryota; kingdom Metazoa; phylum Chordata; class Mammalia; order Carnivora; family Felidae; genus Panthera; species Panthera pardus. The sequence continues at coordinate 102,234,425 of NW_026526655.1, forward strand.
ATTTACATTGTACTATTGATTGACTCATTCATTCAACAAAAACTGAGCTCAGAGGCACCTGGGTGGTTCAGTCGGTTGAGCATCTGACTTGAACTCAGATCATGATCTCGCAGTTCACGGGTTCAAGCCCTGTGTTGGGCTCTGTGCTGACAGCTCAGAGCCTGGAGCCTGCTTCGGATTCTGTGTCTCCCCCCGTCTCTCTCTCTGCCCCTCCCCTGCTCGTGCTCTGTCTCTCTCTCTCTCTCTCTCTCTCTCTCTCAAAAATAAATAAACATTGGGAAAAACAAAAAACAAAAAACTGAGCTTATGAGCTCCAAACAGTAGGCTCCTCCAAACAGGAGGCTCTCACAGGAAGGTATCCAGATAGTTTCACTGTAATAGTGGGAAGAAATTTCTGTAGATACCTGGTAATTAAGAAGTCTCTAAAAGTAGAAAATTGAGGAAATGGGGGAAATGCCTTTGTGATCAAGGTCATTAAGACAGTTGGAAGTCTCTTCCTCTGGCTGAGGAAGGAGACTAAAACTACAGCTGGGTTGCTGGGTTGTTGGAAAACTGATGGGCTGGTCGCTGGTCCAGGGTTGCTTTACAAGCCCCACAGACGAGGAACAGAAAACGGAAAACAGGATGCAGATGGGGAAATGAGAAAAATGACTGGAAGCTGGATAAAGCACAAATGAGGGCTTTGGGGTAAAGTTTTTCTTAAGTTTTAAATCTGTATCTGTAAAAATATATTAACCCCTTTCCTTATAAAAAGCTGAAGAGGAAACGTGGAAGAATCATCCCTGGGGTGTATAGTTTGTACTTAACTAGAATGGTTATGGCTTAGATGAAAATTTATAAAGCCAGATTCCAGAAACATTCTAAAGCAACTTTATTTCTTTAAATAAAGGCATTGTTCAACTGGAAAGATAAGCTCTAATTGTATAACTCTAACATGCCAGGTTGAAACATATGTTTTAAATATAAGAAATGGGCTCCTGGGTGGCTCAGTTGGTTAAGCATCAGACTCTTGGTTTTGGCTCAGGTCATGATCTCACAGTTCATGAGTTCAAGTCCCATGTTGGGTTCTGCACTGGCAGCACGGAGCCTGCCTAGGATTCTCTCTCTCCCTCTCTTTCTCTGCCCCTGCTCCACTCTCTCTCTCAAAATAAATAAACTTAAAAACCATTTTTAACATAAGAAACAATTCTAATAGATTTCCAACTACAAGAGGAAAATTTCCTGATTTTTTTTTAAATGTCATGATATTGAGTATTTGAATATTATGAATCAGGTCTTTGTACCTAATCGTACGATCATATGGACAAGTCCAACAATGTAAAAATGCAACACTGAATGGAGAATGACATCACTCTATTTCACAACCTTTTCAAAGAGCATATTGTTTCCTTATAACTTTATTATATATATATATGTGTGTGTGTGCGTATGTATACATATGTATGTATACATGTACATATGTATACATACATACGTATGTATGTATACACACACACACACGCACATATACGTATATGTATATATTTTTCTCCCTCTATAACAAGCCCAAACTTCCTATTCTCCACATTTTAGAGACAAGGTTGTAAACCCTCCTGTCCCAGAAAAAGAATGAAGTTGGCGGCCATAGTGGAGGGACATTCTAGCACTCACACAAAGTGCAGATTCCACACCGCAGCCCGGACACATGTGGCACTGAATTTTAAAGCATCTGACAAGGGGTAACGTCAAATTGGTACATATAATCCGTGGTATAAAAAAGTAAAATTACTGGAAAGAACTAGTCCTACCAGCACCTTGATTTTAGCCCAGTGAAACTAATTTTGGATTTCTGGCCTCCAAAACTAGAAGAGAATAAATGTGTGCTATTTTAAGCTACAAGGAAAAAAAAATGTGTTTTGAAGTTACTAATTCACATTTGATAGCCATACCCTGATGCCATTTTCTTTGTAATGTCTGGTATACATTTACTTGAAGGCTGACTGAGTTTATGGTAGGCATCTATGACTAGAAAAGACAATGAAATTAGGTGAATTCAAAAATAAATACTTAATTCAAAAATCGATGGTGTGCCTGGGTGGCTCAGTCGGTGAAGCATCTGACTTCGGCTCAGGTCATGATCTTGTGGTCTGTGAGTTCGAGCCCCTCATCAGGCTCTGGGCTGACAGCTCAGAGCCTGGAGACTGCTTTGGATTCTGTGTCTCCCTCTTTCTCTGTCTCTCTCCAGTTTACCCTCTGTCTCACTCTCAAAAATAAATAAACATAACAAATTTTTTTAAATTGTTATAAAAACACTCTTATGAATGAGGCATTGTGCCAGATATTGGAGACACGAAGAACAGATTATGGTCCCTCATCCTTGACTAGTTTGTATAATAGACTAAGGTTACAGCTTTAATGAGGAGTCGATACAAAGTCATTGACATTCAAGAAAAAAGATCGCTTTAGTCTGTATGAGAAGCAAATTTTTTTTTTTTAAATTTTTTAATGTTTATTTATTTTTGAGAAAGAGAGAGACAGAGCATGAACGGGGGAGGGTCAGAGAGAGGGAGACACAGAATCCGAAACAGGCCCCAGGCTCTGAGCTGTCAGCACAGAGCCCGATGCTGGGCTCAAACCCACGGACCGCGAGATCATGACCCGAGCCGAAGTCGGCCGCTCAACCGACTGAGCCACCCAGGCGCCCCGAGAAGCAAATCTTTGATTGTGGCTTTATAAATACATTACTCTAAAAAAGTAAGAAAACAGACATGTAAACACATGATAAATAAACAGCTTTCTCCAGAGCAGGTAAGATACCATTAAGACTGCAGGCCATGCCCTGCGTGCAACTTGAAGGCATGTTCCCAAGAGCCAGAGTCCTGGACCGTCTCTTACACACAGAAAGAGATAGGTCAGAAAAAACAATAAAATTATTTTTACCTGCTTTTGGCTCTTTTCTTCTGATACACAATTAAGAAAATCAAAGATACTGAACTGCCAGATAACAGAAGGTTTCCTCTTTTTTTTTTTTTTGTAACCTAAATTTACTTTACCAAGTTTTATGCTTATGTTTATTTTATTTTAAATATTCGCTTGATATAGAACATGTATTCTTTGGGATGCCTGGGTGGCTCAGTCAGGTAAGCATCTGACTCTTGATTTTGGCTCAGGTCATGATCTCACGGTTCATGAGTTTGAGTCCCGCTTGGGATTCTCTCTCTCTCCCTCTCTCTCTGCCCCTCCCCTGCTCATGCTGGCTCACGCGCTCGCTCTTTACATAAATAAATAAATATTAAAAAAAATAACATGTATGCTTTTTTATAAATTTTTTTTTTTAACGTTTATTTATTTTTGAGACAGAGAGAGACAGATCATGAACGGGGGAGGGTCAGAGAGAGGGAGACACAGAATCTGAAACAGGCTCCAGGCTCTGAGCTGTCAGCACAGAGCCTGACGCAGGGCTCAAACTCACGGACCGCGAGATCATGACCTGAGCCGAAGTCGGCCACTTAACCGACTGAGCCACCCAGGCGCCCCCATGTATGCTTTTTTAAAAATTAATACTTTTTTTTTTTTAACGTTTATTTATTTTTGAGATAGAGAGAGAGACAGAGCATGAACGGGGGAGGAGCAGAGAGAGAGGGAGACACAGAATCGGAAGCAGGCTCCAGGCTCTGAGCCATCAGCCCAGAGCCCGACGCGGGACTCGAACTCACGGACCGTGAGATCGTGACCTGAGCTGAAGTCGGACACTCGACCGACTGAGCCACCCAGGCGCCCCAAAAATTAATACTTTTTAACAAGATCTACTACTCACAGGGATATGACTTGGTGAGGTTTTTTTTTTTTCCTTAATGGAAAAGTAAGGCTGTAGGAAGGGTACTTATGAAATAAAAAAATGCTACTATAATGGAAAATATTTTAGAAGTGCATGCATTTGTTCCCTTATTCACTGAGACAGCCGACAGCGATTACTTTCTACGTGCCAGATGCCGTATATATGAAACGTACCTTTGATTTATGTGCTTGATGAACAATCTTTAGTTTATCTGAAAGAAAGAAAGAAGTATTTTTACAAAGATTATTCTAAAACTTCATTTTAACAATTTGCAATGGAAAGATACAGCTACAGAACTGAGAAACTTACGTCCTTGCCTTACGACCAGTTCACTTAAAAATGTAGTGCAGTAGAAGAAAAAGTACCACTATAGGCCATTAAAGATCACTGTGTTTAAAGATATCTGAAAGCTGTGGCCTTTGGCACACACAACTATATGCCGTAACCTGCAGTCACCTTGGCACACCTTCCCCTTAGAACAGAAGCCAGATGGATCATGTCACTCTGTCTTGTCCCTGGGGGGACTTGCAGAATGCTACAACGAGCAAATAATGTAAAAAAATTATTGGACATTAACATAAGCAGTTCAAAACAATCTACCCGGCTCTCAGAATGCATACAAGTGGCAGGAGGTCAAAGGATCACCCTGGTAATCTGGCCAAGGCTGCTAATGCCCACAGAGTACCAGTATTTGCCTCCTGGTTTTCAAATGATGCACAGGCTCACACCGTCTAATCTGCTTTATTCAATCCTCCTTCACTCTTTAATCTGTTTACCTTGAAGCCAGGCCACACTGTGCTTTTCCAAGAAGTAATTTCTCCGCATTGGGCAAATTCTGACTCTGTAACAATGACCTCTTAATTATAAATAGGCTCAGCATTCAACAGGCTTAAAGTCACAAAGTTTCCAATTCTTCACTTGGTTTTATTTCACCATTTAATTAGTGTACTGTGATTACATGTATTATTATATCTGGATAAACTCTTAAGCTTAAACTAAAATTTATTTCTATCAATCATGCCATTTGATTCCATAAGGAATTCCAATAGTAAAACAAAAGGATCTACTTTAAAAAACAGGCCCTGAGGGGCACCTGGGTGGCTCAGTCAGTTAAGCGTCTGACTTCGGCTCAGGTCATGATCTCGCGGTCCGTGAGTTCGAGCCCCGCGTCGGGCTCTGTGCTGACAGCTCAGAGCCTGGAGCCTGTTTCAGATTCTGTGTCTCCCTCTCTCTGACCCTCCCCCGTTCATGCTCTGTCTCTCTCTGTCTCAAAAATAAATAAACGTTAAAAAAAATTAAAAATTAAAAAAAAAAAAAAAAAACAGGCCCTGATTTAACTCTGTTCTAATAACACAAAAGAATAGGGTAGCTATCCAGTTAAGAACTAGCACTCAGAGTTACCCATTATTTTAAAGTCAGCTTTCAATTATCAACTGCAATTTTTAATACAAGGTCAGCCTAATCCTAAAACTCTATGTATTGTTAAGAACTAAAACTAAATCTAATCTAAGTGAAAAATGAGTATTAGGAATGTAAATATACCACAATTGCTAAAAATAAGCTTATAAGGTACACAAGAAAATAAACAAATTGGCTTTTGGATTACCTATTATTCCAAGTTCCCTATTCTCTTTTTCTCACTATAGACAGATACTGGTTTATTATTAGAGACAAGTTAGAAAAGCCAGTAACAGTTTTTTAAGTAAAAGGATCCTGCTTAGGGTTCAGTTGGTTAAGCATCTGACTTCGGCTTAGGTCATGTTCTCATGGTTTGTGGGTTTGAGCCCCAGGTCAGGCTCTGTGCTTACAGCTCGGAGCCTGGGGCCTGCTTCGGATTCTTTCTCCCTCCCTCTCTCTGCCCCTCCCCCACTTATGTGCACACATGTGTGTTCTCTATCTCTCAAAAGTAAATAAATAAACATTAAAATTAAAAAAAAAAAAGAATGAATCCCACTTAAAGCCTGTTACAATCAATATGCAAAACTGTAGTTTGGTCTTACCAAATATTAATTATGTTCTAGATATTTTGCTAATGAGCCTTTAAATTACAAATATCTTTGTTCTAATGGGTTCTGCAAACCCATAATAAGAGGGCTACATTTTTTTTTTTAGCAGAAGAAGAAATAATGTGAACAGAAATTTATAGATTTTTCCCTCCAACAGAAACGGGTAAGATGTGATAAGAAACAATAAGCTAGCAAAATATATTATACTAATAATAATGTCCCTTTCTTGTTAAACAATCTTTTTTCACTTGTTCTTACTTCTTTTTTTTTAAAAAAACTGCATTGGGGCGCCTGGGTGGCTCAGTCGGTTGAGCGTCTGACTTTGGCTCAGGTCACGATCTTACGGCCCGTGAATTCGAACCCCGCGTCGCGCTCTGTGCTGACAGCTCAGAGCCTAGAGCCTGCTTCAGATTCTATGTCTCCCTACTCTCTGCCCCTTCCCCACTCATGCTCTGTCTCTATCTCAAAAATAAACATTAAAAATTTTTTTTAAATTAAAAATTAAAAAAATTTTTTAAACCTGCATTATTTTTTTAAATTTTCTTAATGTTTATTTATTTTTGAGAGAGAGACAGAGACAGAGCCCAAGCAGGGGAGGGACAAAGAGAGAGGGAGACACAGAATCTGAAGCAGGCTCCAAGCTCTGAGCTGTCGGCACAGAGCCCGACGTGGGGCTCGAACTCACAAGCCACGAGATCATGACCTGAGCTGAAGTTGAATGCTTAAACGACTGAGCCACCCAGGCACCCCCAAAAATATCTGCATTATTAACAGAAACAACATCTATGGGTATTGCACCCTTAATGGAAATTCCTTGAGGAATATAACCTCATAAAAATAAAAATAAAAAACTTGTTAGGTATTTGACGTGTTCACACGAGCATTGTTTAATCTGACACAGCCTCATGAAACAAACAGTATTAGAAGCTCCATGCTGCACAGCCACCAATATTTATTACACACATGCACAGTGTCTAGGTGACAAGGTTTAAAAATAAGACAGCATCCGATGTGCTTTAGAACACACAGTCTGGTCAGGATAAATCAATAATAGATGTAGATGACAATTAAATGGGAGAAGAGCCCATGAGAAATCTCAGACTCGCAAGTCGAGTGAGCCAGCCCTTTGCCCAAGGGCACAAAGACCGCAACCAACAGAGTGGAAATCTGACTCTGCACCCTTTCCACTCCCCATCACCCAATGGATTCTATTCCCACAGAGTATGTAGCAATACCGAAGGACAATGACAGGTGAGAAAGTAATGTTTGGCTGTTCTGAGTGAACACAAAGCAGCAGATTGTTACAAAGCCAAACCCAGACTGAGTTACTAAGTCCCTGGAAGTCTATCAAAACCCTAGTTCTCTAATTTCTAATTTCACAGATAAATGTATTCACTTCTTCTGCCAATTCACCTAAATAGTACACAAATCCTAGAACAAAGCAGTGTTAAAAAGGTGGAGAAATATAAAAGGCACATGATCTACCACCATGATGATTAATAGTCAGACATTCTAATGCCAGTATCTAAAACTTATTTTTCAAAATAACTTACATGGAACACAAGTTTGAGTATGTATGCATATGCATTGTATACACACACACACACACACACACACACACACACACACACAGAGGCACGCACGCACCATGCAAAAAAGGAAACGGCATTTGTAGGTTGATTCAAGTTTAAGGTTATATTGCAAGTGATTATACTCTGAAAGCCATGAAAGCCAGAATTGAGAAGTTTCATATTTACTTAACCATGCTTTTTTATTCCTTTCTCTTATTCAATATTTAGTATGTAAATTCTTTAAGCCCAATAAATCAAAGTACTTTCCACTCAGCGCCTTCAACTTCTGCTTGACTACCCCTTATGACCTCACAATTAGTCTCTGGATATTAAAATGCATACACACGGTGAAGATTGTGATTTCAAAGTATTTTAGGTCATAAGTTGCTCTACCAAATGGGAACAGAATTAAAAGCCACTCCAAAAAAAATGATCTAAGGTAATAAAAAATTTATACTTCAAAAAATGTCTGTACCAATTAACAGAAATATTTATTAGGTGCGTCATAATTTTCAAGTGAAGTCTCAGACTCAAAGTTTGATGAGTGTCATTCTGCTGAAGGTTAATAACCATGCCATCTTTTTACCAAATAATGAAACCCAACTTCCTGCCTCATTACTACATTTTTAAACAACACTGCAACATACAAAACTGCTATGTAATATGCTCAAGTTACTGGCATTTAAATTAATGTTTAATCTCTTCTTTTAATTCCCAGTCTTTAATCACTTTTCTTTTCTGGTTACCTTACAAAGAAATTCATTTAATTAAAAAAAAATTTTTTTTAATGTTTATTTATTTTTGAGAGACAGAGAGAACATGAGCGGAGGAGGGGCAGAGAGAGAGGGAGACACAGAATCCGAAGCAGGCTCCAGGCTCTGAGCTGTCAGCACACAGCCCGACGTGGGGCTCGAACTCACAAACCGCGAGATCACGACCTGAGCCGAAGCCAGATGCTTAACCGACTAAGCCACCCAGGCGCCCCAAGAAATTCATTTTAGACATGGTTTGCCAAATATGCTATTTATTCCTCATAAATAGGACACTTTCATACACAATTACAATTTAATGATACACCAGGATTTCGAGATTTCTAAATAAACTTCCATATTGGTTTTTATTTACAGATAGTAAACTAATTTTTAAAAACCAAATTCAAATTGCTAGCAACGTAAAACTAATGTGAAACTATATTAATATACACTTTAAAGAATACGAAAAATTAGTTACCGTATTTATAATTTCTGAATGGTGGTGGCAGGCTGGTCCTTAAAGGAATATCTATAAAAGAAATATTATTTTTATTATATTCAAATAGACACTCATGGTATATGCATAGTCTTTTGCTCTGTTCTCCTAGACCTCCAGACTAAGCTACTTTGAAAAGGTCAATAGAACACAAAATGAAGCTAACATGCCACCAAAATCCAAAGGTCACCTAAAATAATGGAACCACTGAGAAGATGTTGAGCCGTTATTAGCTGAATTAAGGATTCAGCAACGTTCTTAAATGCACTGGCATTTTATTCAATACAACAGCATCTATGCACATTTGAAATATATAGCATTCATGTGTGAGGTACTATTTTCTATACAGTTGATGTTAGTTTAGCATATGACCCCTTCAGGGTCTTTGGCCAATAGTGGAAACCAATGATCTAGAACAGTCATTACTCTTCCCAAAATTCAGACAACCTACAATATAACTACTCTACCTCAGCAAAGAATGCAAAAAAAAAAAAAAACAAACAAACTAAATATTCTTTTTAAAGGAGTATTTCAAATACCAGTATTAGTTTTCATTAATAACATCTGATGCTACAATACCTACAGAGGGCAATCTGATATATATCAAAATTACATATGCATATACCCTTTGATCTAGCAATTCCACTTGGAGAATTGATCACAGAGATACACTTTGCACACTCTGCACACGTGTTCAATATGACACATATACCAGGATACTAACTGTAGCGCTGGTTGCAATAGCAAATGCTTAGGAAAATCCAAAGAAATGTCCTCCGGTGGGGAGGCTTTGCAAATAAATTATAATATGCCCAAACAATGAGACATAGTTTTCAACTGTACAAAAAAAAAAAAAAAAAAAAAGAGGCCAAGAAAGCACTCTACTAATATAAGATCTTCAAGATATGTTAAAGGTAAAGAAAGGCTGACCATTATTTTTCAAGTAAGCCACGTTTTGAGTAAAATGGGGGAAAAATAAGTATATGTTTGTAACAATCGTAAAATTTGTATGGAACCACAAAAGACCCCAACTAGCCAAAGTAATGTTGAAAAAGAAAACCAAAGCGGGAGGCATCACAATCCCAGACTTTAGCCTCTACTACAAAGCTGTAATCATCAAGACAGCATGGTACTGGCACAAAAACAGACACTCAGATCAATAGAATAGAATAGAGAACCCAGAAATGGACCCACACATGGACAGCCAACTAATCTTTGACAAAACAGGAAAGAGTATCCAATGGAAAAAAATCTCTTTAGCAAATGGTGCTGGGAGAACTGGACAGCAACATGCAGAAGAATGAAACTGAACCACTTTCTTACATCATACACAAAAATAAACTCAAAATGGATGAAAGACCTAAATGTGAGACAGGAAACCATCAAAACCCTAGAGGAGAAAACAGGCAACAACCTCTTTGACCTCAGCCACAGCAATTTCTTGCTCAACACGTCTCCAAAGGCAAGGGAATTAAAAGCAAAAATGAACTATTGGGACCTCATCAAAATAAAAACCTTCTGCACAGCAAAGGAAACAATCAACAAAACTAAAAGGCAACCGACGTAATGGGAAAAGGTATTTGCAAATGACATATTGGATAAAGGGTTAGTATCCAAAATCTATAAAGAACTTACCAAACTCAACACCCAAAACACAAATAATCCAGTGAAGAAATGGGCAAAATAGACACTTTTCCAAAGAAGACATCCAGATGGCCAACAGACACATGAAAAAATGCTCAACATCACTCATCATCAGGAAAATACAAATCAAAACCGCAATGAAATACCACCTTACACCTATCAGAATGACTAACATGAACAACTCAGGCAACAACACATGTTGGCAAGGATGCGGAGAAAGAGGCTCTGTTTTACACTGCTGGTGGGAATGCAAACTAGTATAGCCACTGTGGAAAATCGTATGGAAATTCCTCAAAAAGTTAAAAATAGAACTACCCTAAGACTCAGCAATTGCACTAGTAGGTATTTATCCAAGGGATACAGGTATGCTGTTTCGAAGGGGCACATGCACCCCAATGTTTATAGCAGCACTATCAACAATAACCAAAGTATGGAAAGAACCCAAATGTCCATCAATGGATGAATGGATAAAGAAGATATGGTATATATATATACAATGGAGTATTACTTAGCAATCGAAAAGAACGAAATCTTGCCATTTGCAACAACATGGATGGAACTAGAGGGTATTATGCTAAGCGAAGTAAGTCAGTCAGAGAAGGACAAATATCATATGACTTCACTCATATGAGGACTTTAAGATACGAGACAGATGAACATAAGGGAAGGGAAGCAAAAATAATATGAAAACAGGGAAGGGGACAAAACATAAGACTCTTAAATATGGAGAACCGAGGGTTGCTGGAGGGGCTGATGGGGTAAATGGTGAAGGGGCATCAAGGAAGACACCTGTTGGGATGAGCACTGGGTGTTATACATAGGAGATGAATCACTGGAATCTACTTCTGAAAACATTATTGCACTATGTTATATGCTAACTAACTTGGATGTAAATTATAAATGAATAAATAAATAAATTTTTAATCATGAAGAAAAAAGAATTAGCTTTGGATGCTATTTTCACTGTGGTTTTCTATTTTCTACTGCAATCTTTATTTTTTTATTTTAGCTTACTTTGGTTTTAATTTTTCTTTTTCTAGTCTCTTAACATAGAAGCTGAAATCATTGATTTGAGATCTCTTCTCTAATTTAGGCACTTCTAGTCCTATAAACATTCCTCTAAGTACTGTTTTACCTGTTTCCCATAAATTTTGCAAAGTTGTGCATTCGTTTTTTTTCAGTTCACAATACTGCGTCTTTTGACCTCTGCTTTTGCACGTAGGTTATTCAGAAGTATGCTATTTGGTTTCCAAATATTTTGGAATTTTCCAGAGATACTTGTTATTGATTTCTCATCTAATTCCACCGTAGTCAAAAAACCCTACGTTGTATGAATTTAATCCTTCTACATTCATCATGACTTTAGTTTTATGGCTTGCAATATGGTCTCTTGGTATATGTTCTGTGTACACCAGAGAGGAATGTGTATTCTGTTGTCCGGTGGAGTGTTCTACAAACGTCAATGTAGCCAATTTAGTCCAATAAGTGTTGTTCAAGTTTTCTGTATCCTTACAGATTCTCTTTGTGCTCCATCAATTATTGAGGGAGCAGTGCTGAAATTTCTCACAATAATTGCAGAATCACCTATTTTTCTTTGCAGTTCTGTTAGCTTTGACCTCATACATATTTGAAGTTCTGTCATGTCAGGTGCATAAACATTTAGAATCCTTATGTCATCTTAATCGGTGTCTTACCATTATCAAATGAGAGTCTTTATCCCCAGCAATATTCTTAACTCTGAATTCTACTTTATCTGATATCAGTTTTCTTTTGATTAGTATCAGCATGGTATAACTTCTATGTCCTTTTACCTTTAACTGATTTTTATCTTTATATTTAAAGTGCATGCCCTGGGACACCTGGGTGGCTCAGTCAGTCGAACGTCCGACTTCAGCTCAGGTCATGATCTCATGGCTTGTGGGTTTGAGCCCCACGTCGGGCTGTGTGTTGACAGCTCAGCGCCTGGAGCCTGCTTCGGATTCTGTGTCTCCCTCTCTCTCTCTCTCTGCCCCTCTCCCACTCACTCTCTCTCTCTAAAAAATAAATAAAAACAGTAAAAAAAAAAAAGTGCATGCCTTATTGGTAACACATAATTTAGGACTGCTTGTTATGTCTGTCTTTTAATTAGGGAGTTCAGACCATTTACATTTAATGTGATTACTGATATGATTGGATTGAAATCTACCACTTTGCTATTTGGGTTTGGTTTTGTCCATCTGTTATTTCCTCTTCTACATTCTTTTGACAAATGGCTCTCTGACAATTTTTTATGATTCCATTTTAACCCTTCTGTTCGCCTATTATCTATAACTCAGGTAATGTGTGTGTGTGCCTGAACATGTGGTTGCTCTAAGATTTGCAGTAAACATCTTTAACTTATCAGTCTACCTCCAAGCGACACTGTAACACTTTATAGAGAGTGAAAGAATCTTACGCTTCCAGGGGCACCTGGGTGGTTCAGCCTGTTGAGCAACTGACTTCGGCCCAGGTCATGAAGTCACAATTCATGAGTTCAAGCCCCGCATCTGGCTCTGTGCTGACAGCGCAGAGCCTACTTTGGATTCTGTTTCTCTCTCTCTCTCTGCCCCCCCCCCCCCCCCCGGCCTGTGTGCACTCTCTCTCTCTCAAAAATAAACATCTAAAAAAAAGAGGACCACCCAGGTGGCTCAGTTGGTTAAGCATCCAACTTCCGCTCAGGTCATGATCTCACGATTCATGGGTTCGAGCCCTGCATTGGGCTCTGTGCTGACAGCTCAGAGCCTGGAGCCTGCTTCACATTCTATGTCTCACCTCTCTCTCTGTCCCTCCTGCACTCACACTCTGTCTCTGTCTCTCTCTCTCTCAAAAATAAACATTGCAGAAATGTTTTAATAAAAAAATTTAAAATAAAAAGGATATGTTTCTATTTCTCCCCTCCTAGGTCTTGTACTAGTTCTGTCATATATTTTCCACAAACGCCACAACATGGTTAGTGTTTTTCTTTATGTGATGAAGCCTATTTTAAGAAAATTTTTTAAATAAGGGAAAAAAAGCCTTTCATATTGACCCATGTTTACCATCTCCAATAGTCTTCATTTCTTTGTGTGCCTCCAAATTTCCATCTGGTATCATTTTCCTTCTGTTGGAAGAAGGCCCTTTAACATTTCCCGTAGTTGATGTTTCCTGGTGATGGTCTCTTTCAGCTTCTGTACGTCTAAAAAGTCTTTCTTATGCCTCCATTTCGGAAAGATGGGAATAGAATCCTAGATTGACTTTTTGTCTTTCAATACTTTAAAGATGTCGCTCCGCATCTTCTGACATGCACTCATTCTGATGAGAAGTCTGTGTCTTTCCTCTTTGTTCCTCCTTATATAATATGTTCTTTTTTTTGGCGGGGGGGGGGGCTGTTTTTAAACTTTCTCTTTATCACCAGCTATAAGCGACTTCATTATATATGCTTTGGTATAGCTTTCTTCATCCTTCTTTTGCTTGGGATTTGTTGAACTGCTTGAATATGTGGGTTTATAGTTTTCATCACATTTGTAAAATTTTCGACCATCATTTCTTCCAATACATCTTCTGTCCTCCCTGTCCCAGCTCCCCTCTTCATGGTCTCCAATTACACGTATATCTAGCTAATGGCAGCTGCCCCACCCCTCCCTACCGCTCTATTTATTTTTCTTTCGGGTTTTTTTCTATGCTTTATTTTAGACTGTTTTTGTTGCTTTGTTTTCAGTTTAAGAATCTTTTCTTCCGCATCTGATCTACATGTTAATCCTATTCGGTGAATATCCATCTCAAACGTTGTAGTTTTCATCTCTAGTTCAATTTGGGATTTTTTTCTTTTCACATCTTCCATTGCTAACATGTTCAACTGTCCGTCTACCTTCCTGAACATTTGCAGTATAGTTATAATAATTTTCAATTGTCCTTGTCTACTAATTCTGTCATCTGCAGCATTCCTGGGCTGGTTTTACTGGATTGATTTCTCTCCTAATTATGGGTCATATTTTCTCACTTCTTTGCATGCCTGGTAAGTTCTGATTTGATTCAGGTCATTGTGAATTTTATCTTGTTGAGTGCTGGATATTTGTGTGTTTCTATAAACATCCTGAGCTTTGTTAAACTACTTGGAAACTTAGATCCTTTCGAGTCTTGCTTTCGAGCTTTGTCAGGTGAGAGCAGAGCGGAATTTACTCTAGGGCTCATTTTGCCTTACAATTTCAGCAATACCCCTTTAGGTACTCTGCCTGATAACCTGTGAATCACAAGCTCTTCCATTCTGGCTGGTGTGGAGGAAAAAAAAAAAAAAAACACAAAACTATTCTCAGGCCTGTCTGAGCTCTGAGCATGCTGCCTTCTGCTTCCTTCAGATTGTTCTTCACCTTGACTGCGGGTAGTTTCCTTATACCCTTGTGCTGACTGTATTCAACTGAAGACACACGCTCTGCAAATCTTCAGAGCATTCCCTTTGCACAGCCCTCTCCGTTCCAGGTCTCTGCCCTATGAAGTCTCCAGGCTCCCCTCCAGTGTGCCAGCTGTTGAGCTGAACTCATGGAACTCGCCAAGTCCTACCTGCTCTGTAGCCTACAGACTCCCTCCAGGTGGTAAGGTGGCACAATCACAGGGGTCACCTTGTTTGCTTCCCCTATCCCAGGGACCACTGTCTTATGCTGCCTGATGTCCGGTATCTGAAAACCACTGTTGCATAAATTTTGCATAGTTTGGTTTTTTTCTTTTTTTTTTTTTTTTAGTTGTTCCAGGCAAGAGTGAGTTCAGTTCCTGTTGCTCACCTTAGCTGAAAGGAAAAGTCTGGGGCCTATCTATTACATTTTGAAAAGGATGTCCAACTTTACACAGAGTTTTTCTTTTATTTTATCTTTCCTCACCTTTGAACTTAACTTTGAGACCTAACGAACTTATACAGGAGAATCTGGGATTACAGAATGAATTCTGCAAAAATTAATTTAATATTTCATTATTGGAAAGTTGATGAGAAGGTAACCACTAACTTTCCTCATTCACTTAGGTCTCCATGAAAGGCATCCATAGAAAAATTAATAAGCAAAATAAGGCAACTTAATAAATATACTGCTGGCAGTTAGGATGCCCCCCAAAGAAGTCTGAAGTGTTAAAACATACATTTCAATATAAAAATCAATAAAGTCTCAAAAATTATTAAAATATCAACAGGCAATAAAATAATTCTTTACCTCATAGTAAAGGCTATAAAAATAGAAGGAGTACAGTTTGTAACTTATTTTTAGACTTTTGGGAAAGCACAAACACCTAAGGGAAAAAAGTGACCAATTCAATGACTAATCAGTATAAGCAAGAACACCAAACACCCACCATTAATCAGAATAATGTCCAATATTATAACTTAACAAGGGGTCCTATCTATATAATAGTAAGATTCCAAGGTTCAGCTCTATCGAGATGCTATTCATTTTAATTATGAAATACTCTAAACATAAAAAGTGTGGAGAATAGAAAATTCCTTTAACCCACCAACCAAATTGAACATACTGTCATGACCGCTTCAGATCCTTTTCTACTTTTTATGAAATAAGACAATATAGATACAGCTGAAACCTGTCTTTCCCTAGTCCCCTTATCTCTCCTTTCCTAGAAGTAAGCACTAACTGTCCCTAACTTATCATATCCCCTATGTTTTTTATACTCTCATTCTATAAGTCACAGCCACAGAAAACAGAGTGTTATTTTGTGTTTTAAGTTTATAGAGTTCAGAATTTAAACTAAAGAATCTAGGGGCACCTGGGTGGCTCAGTCAGTTAAGATCCGACTTCAGCTCAGGTCATGATCTCGCAGTTCGTGGATTCGAGCTCCATGTGGGGCTCTGTGCTGACAGCTCAGAGCCTGAAGCCTGCTTCAGATTCTGTGTCTCCCTCTCTCTCTGCTCCTCCCCTGCACGTGCTCTGTCTCTCTCTCTCTCTCAAAAAATGAATAAACATTAAAAAAAATTACACTAAAGGATCTACAGTATATTTTTTAGTACAAACTAGAAAGCATCACCTCAACATAGTGTTGAAGGACAAGTCTCTTTGTGACAAGGTGATAATATGCTGTGACTATACTACTACAAAATTACCCTGTTCCTTTCTAAAAAAAAAGGGGGGGGGGACCAGGGGACTGCTTCTTTACAGCAGCATGTGAAATAATAAATGTAGAAAGAATCACACAGTAAGAAAAATCCTGATTTCTAGCAATATCAGCGATTCAGATAAGGATCACTGGGAAATACCAAAACTGCTGGAAACAAGATATGTATATGGTCTCAATGTTTATCACTCCATACGCTACTTATTAATTAGAAAGATACTTTTACAACAGAGAAATCCAGCAGCCAGTGCCTTAACCAAATGACTGAAATCTGTATGACCAGTAACAGGACAAAGCAGCATCAAGCGCTTTCGGATATGATGCAAACAAGAATGAGTCACCTCCATCGGAGGTCAGCAAACTATTTATGTAAAGGCCAGCTTGTCAACATTTTAGCTTTTGTGAGCCACGCGGTCTCTGTCACAGCCATGGCTGTGTTCCAATAAACTTCGTTTACAGAAGCAGGTGGCAGCAGGTGGCAGGTCGGACTTAGCTTGTCGTAGCTTGTCCACCTGCAACCTAGGTGGTAATCCTGCCAAAAATGTTTAACCTGAATCTGATCATGAGAAAACAATCAAATAAATCGAGATTAAAAAAAAAATCAATATAGTGACAGATAAAAGGCAGGGGGGCTGCTCCAGATCAAAAGGAATTAAGAAGACATGGTGTGCCAAGAAAAGACACAATGGAATCTGAGATACATGCTTCTAAATGAAAGAAACCAGTCCGCCAAGACTATATATTGTGTAAATCTAAGTACATGATATCCTGGAAAAAGCAAAACTAGAGGCATTAAAGGGATCAGTGGTTGCCTGTGGCTTGTGGGGGAGGATGAGCAGGCAAACCATGGGGGATTTTTATGGTGGTGAAACTATTCTGTAAACAGTGTCACGGTGGCTGCACAACATTAGTCATCTGTTGAAGCCCACAGAACTTTAGAGCACAAAGAGTGAGCTTGAATGTGTGCAAAGTGAGAAACCACCATTTAGGAGGGCAGAAGATCCCAGGAAAGATCGCAGATAGTGACCAAAGAATCCAGCTGCATTGCAAATGTATGAAGCAACCTTCCTGAAGGCAGTGAAAGAAAGGCTGCTGATCTAATTAACCGTGGCAGTGAAGAGATTCTTGTAAGACTAAGGCAAAAGGAGCTGCACAAAAGCACTGTGCTCTAGTTAATATCAAGTTGCTTCCCAGAGGGTATAGATGAAAAACTCTGATACTGCTAGACATGTAAACTGGAATTAAAGAATTAAGTAAGTGGATGGCAGAGGATGGGAGCCAGAGTTCTCATTCTTGGAGTGGAAACACAAATCCGCCAGGGGAGGAAGCTAGAAGGAGACATGTTGGGATGGACTGGAAAACATCAGGAAGGACTCATGTTTACCACACAGATACAGATGGTGACATGAAAACACTCGGGGATGTGTGTATGCGCACAGGTTGCCCTTTCAGCTGAGAGAGCTTTATTTTTGTTTGTTTTTAATATTTATATATTTTTGGGAGAGACAGACCGTGAGTGAGGGAGAAGCAGAGAGACAGGAAGACACAGAATCCGAGGCAGGCTCCAGGCTCTAAGCTGTCAGCACAGAGCCCGACGTGAGGCTTGAATTCACAAACCATGAGATCATGACCTGAGCCGAAAGTCGGACGTTCAACCCACGGAGCCACCCAGGTCCCCCTCAGCTGAGAGAGCTTTAAAGAACAATACCCCAGGAGTAATGACCACACCCAGATCTGCGTTCAGGAACCAGGGATCCTTTGAGAAATGGCTGATTCTGGGACAGGGACAGGAAATCTACACAATGAGCCTGAAGCATCTTATAGTGCCATAAAGTAAGAAAGTACTCAAAACACACATACATACAGAGATGGTATGCGAGGGATGAAGGAGTTCTGAACTGCAAGTCTGGACAAACCATCCACAGCTTTTTTCTGTTTTGTGGGTGAAATGATTTTACATTTAGAAGGTCTCACGTGTTACAAAATATTTAAATGCTTCCAAATCAAAGATTAATGAAAAGGTCTTATATTAGCTAGATAGCTGGTTTGGACACTATTCTGAATCTAGAAAGTCATCTATATAAGGTAGTATATACAGTACCTCTGTGATCAGAATATCTGAATAACATCCATCCCCCATATGTTAATAACAGGTTTATTTTATTTTATTTTATTTTATTTTATTTTATTTATATACTCATACATAAATATAATCTGTATTTATATACTTATTTATAAATAAATGAGCTTATATTTACTGCATTTATATAACTTTAGGTTTTAATAGCATGATGTTGTGGAACAGTGATTGTCAATGGAGAATGAATCCAATTTAACCAAAGTTCCTTGGCTGAGGGAGAAATACAGACAGACAAGGCAGGAGACTAGATGAAGGACGGCAAAAAAGTGAAGAACAGTTAGAAAGGCAAGAAGTCATCTAAAATAACCCCAAAAGATCACGGCATGCAAGGGTGGCTGAGTCGGTTAAGCATCCGACTTCAGCTCAGGTCATGATCTCATGGCTAGTGAGTTCGAGCCCCGCATCAGGCTCTGTGCTGATGGCTCAGAGCCTGGATCCTGCTTCGGATTCTGTGTCTCCCTCTCTCTTTGCCCCTCCCCGACTCTCACTCTCTCTCTCTAAAAAATGAATAAACATTTAAAAAAATGTTTTAAATAACCCCAAGAGATCATTCATCACAATGACCACTTTTGGCTGTGTGCAAAATTCACTGTGCCATGGTGGCAAACCTCTCTGCTCGCTGTCCGTGTTCAAAACGCTAGAGCAAGGTGAACTCCACGCAAAGACTCACTGACAGGGGGTCCATTTAGCTCAGAGATCCCACCTCAGCAAGTGAGGCAGGAGAACAGAAAGGAGGCAACTTAGCGCGGTGTTTAAGAGCACGCGTTGTACAGTTAAACTGCCTGTGTCGAATTGCAGCTTTGGCTTTTATTAGCCACGTCACCGCAGGCAAGTGTGTTAACCTCTCTGTCCCTCAGCTGGTTCACCTGTAAGATGAGGACATAACCGATCCCACTTTAGAAGGATTCTGTGAGGATGAAATGAGATCACCTAGTTTAAGCTCCGAGCACAGGACCACATACAAAGTTGGTTATCATTATTACTTGAAAAATTCCCCAGAAATAAACTCTTTGGTCTTCGTCACATACAAAACTGTAAAAGGTAGACAGGTGGCCCACCGACCTTTCAGAGAGGTTCCACAGTGCTTCCAATCGGATAGGCTTGGGCACAGAGCCCACACCCCAAAAGTTCACCTTCTAGTGTCCCACCCGCACAACTAAAACAAGCAGCAGCCATGTTGTTACTAACACGGGTAAAAGATGTGGGAAGGCGCGGCCGAGCACCGAGCTGTGATCGGTACTGCTGCTCTAACGGAGAAGGCGTCCTAGGCTACCTAGAAGGAGGAGAGTACAGTGACCCCGGGGGGACTATGTCTCTTCCTGCCACTGCAGCAGCCTGAAGATCACACCTTATTCTCCAGGACTTCAGGAAGAACCTATCCTGCACCGTACCAAGAACATCAGAGCGCTTACAAGGTCAACACTAAGAAACGCTGTCAGCCATAACACACAGACAGGTTTTAAAGTAAGCAATGTAGGGGTTTATTTTTACTTCAAAACCCAAATATGCTTTTTGGTGTTATCTTTTCCAAAAGCAGGACACTATATAATTGGCAATATCTTAGTGCCAACTCTCAACTCCCCCCTAAGAATTAAGAACACAGCAACAACAACAACACATACTCTATACATCAGCCTGTAGTTACTTTCACGAACAATTATGTTCTCATGAAATCTTTCACAGTCACTACGAAGCCAACTGACTGGTCTGTCTTCTGTATATGTCGCCCACCTTGACCTATACAGGTAATACTGAGTAGTAAAACTACCAAAATTAGAGGTCGGAGGAAATGTGAGGGAGAAGAGTTGAGAAGATTTACAAAGTCAATCAGGAAGTACAATGTCAAGAATTCACCACATTTTGGATTTGGAGCATGTGCTCTAGGCTCAGACCCAGACTGATGGAAGAAGGCCTCCTGAGTGGAGACTGCTGCTCCCGAAGAGGCTGGTCTGCCAGATGCCTGGCCTTGCCCAGAGTCTGACCACATCTGGCATGTTCCGGGACAGGGCCAGCTGGGACTCCAACCCAGGCTGCGGGAGGAGGGGGGAGGGTATGGAAAAATGAATCAACCTGCACTGCAGTCCTGACTGGTGTCCTCATCTGTGTGAGACAACATGTGTGTTCAGAGCAGTGAGGGATAAATAAAATACTAATGATGGTGGGGGAAAAAAAAAGGAATTTACCACATTTTAGAAACTTAGCTATATACATTTTCACTGCATATATATAAACCAAGATACTGGTTTTGCAATATCATTCTCCAGTAACGGAATCAGAGCTCCTCAGAGAGATAGCTGCTTCCAGGGCTGAAGCAGGGAAAGAACAGGACAAGTCTGGAACACCTTGTACCAAAAAAGTAAAGAAGTGCTCAGAGAATGATGGGGACGTGTTCAAAGGGCCTGGGGCCCGATGGAAGGGGCTGTCACCAGCCAAAATGGGGATACCTGGAGCATCAAAATAAATAATGAGGGGAGCGTGGGTGGCTCAGTTGGTTGGGCATCCGTCTTCGGCTCAAGTCATGATCTCACGGTTTGTGAGTTCGAGCCCCATCTCGGGCTCTGTGCTGACAGCTCGGAGCCTGGAGCCTGCTTCAGATTCTGTATCTCCCCCCGTCTCTGTCCCTCCCCTGCTCATGCTCTCTCTCTCAATAATGAATAAGCACTAAAAAAAATAAAAATAAAAAATAAATAAATTTTTAAAACTTTTAAAAAACCAACAAAATAAATAATGAGAGTAAAGAATTATAATCCTCTGACTAAAGTAAGAATCTGCAAGTCCACAGTGATATGATTGATGATTAAATAAATGGGATGGCGGAGGTGCGGGCTGTTCCTTAGTGGAGAAAAACAACTACCATATGTAAGAGGAAGGACAGAATAGGAAAAATCACCATTTGCCAATTATCATAATCACTGATCCCGGCAAGAATCATCAAAGAATGCTAAACTGGTGGATCAAAGTTTGAGAAGTAACAGGATATTCACATGGCCTCAGAATATATCCCTACAAACTACTTTTCGATTACGATTAAAATTTGCAGTGGAGAAACCTGACAGACTCCACTCCAACCAACTGATCAGAGTTACCATTGCCAGTACTGGTGTTGATGGACAGTGGAGCCTCCTGGTGTGATGCACAGAGAAGCCTGCATCACGTCCGGGACTGCTCTGCCAAACATATAACCTAAACCCAACTGTGAGAAGACACCAGAAAAATGCAACCCAGATGCACCCTATAAAACAACTGGCCCGTGCTATTCAAAGCTGCCAACGTGGGACGCCTGGGTGGCTCAGTCGGTTAAGCGTCTGACTTTGGCTCAGGTCACGATCTCACGGTTTGTGAGTTCAAGCCCCACGTCGGGCTCTGTGCTGACAGCTCGGAGCCTGGAGCCTGCTTCGGATTCTGTGCCTCCCTGTCTCTGTGCCCCTCCCCCGCTCATACACTTTCTCTAAAAAATAAATAAACATTAAAAAAAAATTAAAAAAAAAAAAGCTGCCAACGTGATGAAGACTGCAGACTAAAGGAATCACAATGTCAGGGGAGCCTGGGGGGCTCGGTCGGCTAAGCGTCCGACTTCGGCTCAGGTCATGATCTCATGGCTCGTGAGTTCAAGCCCCACGTCGGGCTCTGTGCTGATAGCTCGGAGCCTGGAGCCTGCTTCACATTCTGTCTGGGTCTCCCTCTCTCTCTGCTCCTTCCCTGCTCACACGCTGTCTCTCTCTCTCTCTCAAAAAGAAAAATAAACATTAAAAAAAAAAAGTCAGATTAAAGGAAGTGAATGTAGCATGTGCCCTTGAATTTTCTTTTGCTATATTTCAGTGTTAGGTTCCTGATTTTGATCATTGTACTGTAATTATGTACGAGAATTTCTTGCTTTTAGGAAATATACACTTAAATATTTAGAGATAAAGGAGAATCATGTCAGCAATATACTTCTAAATGGTTCAGAAAGAAAAAAATGAAGGGGTAAGTTCAGTAAGAGAGAAAAGGGAGAAAAGGAGACAAAGGTGGGAGGGAGGGGAGGCTAAGGTTAAAAAAATAATGTAACAAACCGCTAACATTTCAGGAACCTCTGTGAGAGCATCTAGGAATTCTCTGTCCTATTTTTGAAACTTCTCTGTGTCTGAAATTATGTCAAAGTAAAAAAAAAAAATTAAGTTGGATATAAAGTGATACATTTGTCAAAACTCAGGGAACTGTATGTAATCTGTCCATTACATCATATATAAATTACATTTCGATTAAAATAATAAAAGCTTATTCTAGATGTTTTATCAAATGTTGATGATTGGAACACTTCAATAATTAAAAACAGGGGTTAGAAACCCATCGAGGTCCTACAAAAAGCCTTCACTGACTTCATGCCTATCGAACGTCAAGCTCAAAATGAAAAACGAACACCAGTTGGTCTGGCTGTCATTTCTGTGATCACACTGACCCACAGCACTCATGATTTTCCGGCTATAAAGACGGAGGCCTGCCACCTTCCGAGCATGCTCCCCATGAGGCCCTCTGTGTGCTCAGCCAGGTAACGCCATGAGCTACACCGCATTCCCTTGTTAATCAATCTCCAAATCCATAAGCCCACCACAAGCAAACCGAGATCTTAAGTTTTTTTAATTAAAAAAACGGGGGGGGGAGGAAGTGGCACCTGGGTGGCTTGCTCGGTTAAGCATCCGACTCCTGGTTTCAGCTCAGGTCATGATTTCATGGTTTGTGAGTTCGAGCCCCACGTCAGGCTCTGCGCTAACAGTACATACACAGCCTGCTTGGGATTCTCTCTCTTTCTGTCTCCCTCTGTCTCTGCCCCTTCCCTGCAGAGGCTCTCTCTCCCTCTCTCAATTTAAATAAATACACTTTAAAAAAAAAAAAAAAAAAAGGCGGGAGGGGGAGGAAGAAGCCAAACATGAGGGTAATGATTCCCGAGGAGGGCACACGCAATGCCCAAAGAGCCTTGGGAAGATATTCTGGCTGATGCCAAAGCCCAGACCAGGAGCTGGCCTAGCACCTGGCTGAGAACCTAAATTAATATCTTTCGAAGTAGTTTTAAAAGATTACCATCAATATAGTAGTCAACTATTTTTCTCAAAATATTGATAAAATGAAATGATTAAGACATCTCGTACCTTGCTTTAGAAATACTATAAATTCCTTTGTAGTTTGGTCCAAATTAACTCCACGATACACTATAGGTTTGAAATTGCGATGCTCAAAAGAACGAATGAGGCGTACTGTAATGGTCACTTCTCTGGAAGCCATGCGGAGAAATTCCTGTGGCGAGGGACATGAGAACAGTCTGAATAACATCCATTCACAATTACCCAACAAGCGTGCATTTCCACCATCAGCTCCAGGGCACCCGGCCATCGTTCCCACGCTGCATGGCTACTGACGGAGTCCCCAAACCCAAGCCAGATCCCAGGCACCCAAAAGGGTCCCAAGGTTACCCCCGTCTATCCACTGTGACCCTGGACAGCTCTGTCACAGTCACTGATGTCCTGATTGGCACAAAACGAACAGGGCCCAGACGAACACAAGTGACACAGGTGTGTGGGTGCGTGTACGGGAAGAAGTGGGGTTTCCAAATGGATGCATGGCATAGACATGACTGAATGGGATTTGCTGTGCCAGACGTCCCCTCGCTTGGTCCTGAGACTGAGTCAGCTAACAATACATCACAGTTTAATCTCACAACTGCTGCCAGATTTCAGTGCTGATTTCATTTTCTGCTGTGGTATTTTCCCTCTTTCACACTATTGTTTAAGCATGTTTGCCTCATTCTAAAACTACATGCTCGTGCTATGTGCCAGCTGTTAATGTCATCTCCCCTAACTCTATCCTCAAACCATGAGGTATTACACTGATTTTAAAGATGACGAAACAGACTTGGAGAGACTGCACAAATTGCCCAAGGCCGTAAAGCAGGTAAATAATGGAGCCACGTTTAATTCCAAACTGATGCCTGAATCGTGGCTCCCTTGTTTACTTCTTCCAAAGTCCATGCTCTAATACACTATCAGAAAATCACACCAAATTATTTCCTCCTCAAAAATCTGCAAAGTTGCTTATGATCTAATGAGAGAATTATGGTCTATTTCTATCCAGTAATAAGTACTTCATGCTTTCAACTCTGCATACAATTTGCAGCCGTAATATACAATTATATTTGGGAAAAAACACCTGTAATACTACACATTAGACATCTAACCTCCCTAGTAATCAGAGAAATTCAAAATAATGAGATCACTTACTGAACTAACAGACTAAAAAATCTGATAATATCTAGTGTCGGCAAGGGTGTAGAGCAATGAGAATTTAATCAGGGAAGGTGGGCATCCCAAACAGGTACACTTTTGGAGACAATCTGGCAATATTTAGTAAAACTGAAGATATATGCTCCTTTCAATCCAGCAATTTCATTCATAGGTACCTGAGGGAACCTCCCAAATATGTGCAAAAGAACATTGTTTGTTAATTCTAAAAACTGGAAACAAAATGTCCATCAACAGAAGAGGTAAGTAAACTATGGCATTCGGTGAAACAGTATAGGCACTAAAAATAAATGGACTATACACACCAACATAAATGAATCTCAAAAATATTATGGCAAACGAGGGGCAGCTGGGTGGCTCAGTCGGTTAGGTGTCCAACTCCAGCTCAGGTCATGATCTCACGGTTCGTGGGTTCAAGCCCCGTATAGGGCTCTGTGCTGACAGCGCAGAGCCTGCTTAGGATTCTTTCTCCTTCTCTCCCCATCCGACCCCCCCTTGTGCTCTCTCTCTCAAAATAAATAATTAAACTTTTAAAAATATATATTATGGCAAACAAAAAGAAAGCAAGTTGCTGAAGAGTCAGAGCACATTACCACTTAGGCAAAGTTCAGAAACATAGCTTGTTTCCTCAAAAAATTAAAAATAGACCTACCCTATGACCCAGCAGTAGCACTGCTAGGAATTTACCTAAGGGATACAGGAGTACTGATGCATAGGGGCACTTGTACCCCAGTGTTTACAGCAGCACTCTCAACAATAGCCAAATTACGGAAAGAGTCTAAATGTCCATCAACTGATGAATGGATAAAGAAACTGTGGTTTATATACACAATGGAGTACTACACGGCAATGGGAAAGAATGAAATATGGCCCTTTGTAGCAACATGGATGGAACTGGAGAGTGTTATGCTAAGTGAAATAAGTCATACAGAGAAAGACAGATACCGTATGTTTTCACTCTTTATGTGGATCCTGAGAAACTTAACAGAAACCCATGGGGGAGGGGAAGAAAAGAAAAAAAAAAGAGGTTAGAGTGGGAGAGAGCCAAAGCATAAGAGACTCTTAAAAACTGAGAACAAACTGAGGGTTGACAGGGGGTGGGAGGGTGGGGAGGGTGGGTGATGGGTATTGAGGAGGGCACCTTTTGGGATGAGCACTGGGTGTTGTATGGAAACCAATTTGACAATAAATTTCATATATTGAAAAAAAATTACTTAAATAAAAAAAATTTTAAAAAAACACATAGCTTGTATTACGTTTCAAAAAGAGATAATTGTTATTTCTGAGCCAAAGGAAGGAGTATGCAATACGAAAGAAGTACACAGACCACTTATATTGGTAGAAGTTTATACCTTAGGCAAGGTGTTAGGTATATGGGTCATATGTTATTCTTTACACCTTTTAATGTGTTTGGACTCCTTCATAATATACACCACAAGCTACACTAATTTGGCCTAGAAAGTCTTTCTGCATCATAAGATGCTGATACAATATTTTACTAAGGTTGAGGGAATATATAGACCATTATATACGAAAAGTAAAGGTTCAAGCTGCTTTAATACATAATTTATAATTAATATTGCTTATATTTAAATGAATGGTTCTTAATGAACTGAAAATTATTTTCTCCCCCTAAAATAAAGTTAAGGATTCATCTTATAGTCTTGCATAGTGGTTAATGGCCTTAAATTAACAAATCTTTGGGGCACCTGGGTGGCTCAGTCAGTTAAAACGTCCCACTTCAGCTCGGGTCATGCTCTCACGGTTCGTGAGTTCGAGCCCCGTGTCGGGCTCTGTGCTGACAGCTCAGAGCCCAGAGCCTGCTTCGGATTCTGTGTCTCCCTCTCTCTCTGCCCCTCCCCCACTCAAGCTCGCTCTCTTTCTCAAAAATAAACATAAAAAAATTAACAAATCTTTTGATAATTCCAATATTAGCTATGACATTATTTCTTCTTATACTGGATTACAATGCCCCCCCCCCACAAATTCTGATCCAAGAATCTACCAAGTAATAGCACTTCAGCAGACATCCACAAAATTACAATTTAAAATATACTGAAGTACTTAATAAAGCAAACTCCTTAAAAAAAGGGATATTATAAAAGAGCCCTGTATTTTATTTTTTTTATGTTTGTTTATTTTTGAGAGAGACAGAGAGAGAGAGACAGAGAGTGAGTAGGGGAGGGGCAGGGAGAGAGGGAAACAAAGAATTCGAAGCAGGCTCCAGGCTCTGAGCTGTCAGCACAGAGCCTGATGTGGGGCCTGAACCCATGAACCGTGAGATCAAGACCTGAGCCGAAGGTGGATGCTCAATCAACTGAGTAAAATACATCTAAAATTTCTGTATTTTAGAAGCAGCGTTAGCAGCTTTGTTAAAAGACTACTTCTTCCTCCTGTCATCAAGCTCCCACAACACAGAAGCCCTCCAAACGACACCCACACACATGCAAGCCACACATGCCAGGAAGCCCTATAGAGTAGTCCAAGTGCCCGAAGAGTTTAGAGACAGACAGAACTAACTAAAAACCACCTCTACCTCTTTGCTGTAACACAAAGTTGGATCCCACACAGAATCTCAATGAATAGTGGTAGCTGCTTTTAGCAATAGTCAACTTGGGATAAAATAGGGTTGGACATAAAGGCAGCTCATTTAGACAGCAGAAGATCCTAGATTCCCAGGTGCCATAAATGAATCGTATAAATGGTCTAAGGAGGCTGGGCAGGCTGGCACATGCATGCCTTATGAAACTGTTTTATAATTACAGGTTTGTTTCTTTCCCTTAATACAAAGCTTCCCAAATGTCATACTTAAATAGCTGAAATTGCAAGTCTGCATTCATATCTAATTTGGTCCACAATGCATTGCCATCTTCATGGGAAATTTGTTGTTATTTGTATCAGTAACTAAAGAATAACAGCTACTGTCAGAAACCAGCCATTTCCGGATTTGTTTTAAGGACTGCGGGAATTACAGCTTGTTGGTTTAGGAATGCAGACATAGTGAAGAGCCAGTTTAGAAAGCTCATATTACAGATTATAAAACGTGACATTTTCCCAGAGGTTCAACCTACTTAAGAAAAAAAATGAATCTCGTCAAATTTAAAAGACATTCCACTGAAGGGACAGAGAAACCAAAGCAATACACTTGGGAATAAATTAATAAAAAATACTCAAGGACAGACAAAAGATCTGAATAAATGAAATGACCATGTTCTTAACTATGAAGGCTCAAAGCTGTAAAAGAATCAATTCTCCCCTAAATTATTCTATAGACTGAATAAAATCTCAATCAAAGTATAAAAGGTGCTCTAGGAACGTGTCACAGATATTTCTAAAATCTATCGGAAAGAATAAATTTGTGAGCTTGGTCATCAAAGTCATAAAAAATGAAAAAAGCACCAATTATTGAAACACATTATAAAGCAACAGGCATATAACAGTAATACATGAATAAGCTGGTATGATTCATATTCTTACAAAAGTCAAGAGTAAAAATTTTAAAGGACAACTTAAGTAATTTAATTAACTTGAGCCATTTAAGCTGTGATAATGAAGCAGGAAAACCTGGCAAATCAGTGGCACACAACAGAAAACTCAGAAACAGACTCTAGGTTAGAGAATTTGGTACAAGATAAAAGTGGTATTTTACATTACTGGGGAAAAGATAGTTTATTTAACAAATGGCATTAGGAGAATGGTCAGACATTTGGAGAAAAGTAAGGCTACATTCTTACCTCATTCCTTATACAAAAATAAATCATATAAGGAACAAATATTTACATTTAACTGTAAAATCATAGGCACAAGAAGAATGGGCACATATTTTTATAATCTTAAGGTAAGAAAGCCCTTCCTAACTGAATAAAAATCAGCAACCATCCAGAAAAAGGCTGATAGGTATAACAACAGAAATAGGTCAGAAAAGACCAATATCTTGGTAGAAACATGGGTAAAGGTACTTGGTTATCTTTACAAAGTCAATAATGTGAAAAGTTGATCAACCTGAAGGGAGCAGGTGTAGCTATAAGAGGGTAGCATAAGAGAGCCTTATGATAAAAATGCTCTGATTCTTGACTGCGGTGTTATCCACATTTATCAACATGTGTGATAAAATTGCATAGAACTAAATACATGTGCACGTAAAACTAGTGAAATCTGTATACCATCCATGGAATGTATCAATTCCCTGGTTGTGATGCTGGACTATATACTCAAGCAAGGTATTACCACTGGGAGAAACTGCATGAAGGGCATAAAGGAGCTCTCTGTATCATCTCCAACAGCTGCATGTGAATCTACAATTATCCCAAAATTAGTAGTTGCTAAAGATCATCATCTTGAAAATTCTATGAAATAATAAATGTAAGGAAAGATCATAAAGGGATGCCAAAATGACGAGGCACAAGATTGATGGGAAACTTTAGAACAGATACATCGGGGGTTGATGGCACCTGAACTTACTAACATCAACCCTCATGAATGATGCTAGTTTCCAGATCTGACTTCCCATTTATGGGCTATCACGACAGGTAGAAGAACACGTCAAATGACACCAGAAGGAGGCTATCAGTCAAGTTCAGACTGGAACATTCTACTCAATAAATGACTTGGTTTCTTCAACAAATAACATGATAAATAAAGAAGGGGTAGAAAATTATAAATTAAAAGCGACTTAAAGAGATATCAACCAAAGCAACATTTAGATGGGTTGTGATTTGCATAATATTAGATCTTATTAGGAATTAATGTCAGTTCTGTTTACTTGATATTACGTTTGAGTCCTTATCTTACATTTTTTTTAATGTTTATTTTTAATGTTTGTTTATTTTTGAGAGACGGAGCATGAGCAGGGGAGGGGCAGAGGGACAGAGGGAGACACAGAATCTGAAGTAGGCTCCAGGCTCTGAGCTGTCAGCACAGAGCCTGACGCGGGGCTCAAACTCACAAACTGTGAGATCATGACCCGAGCCGAAATTGGACACTTAATCGACTGAGCCACCCAGGCGCCCCCTCTGAGTCTTCATCTTAAAAGAGTAAGGTATATGGTATCTTCATCTTAAAGGAGTAAGGCGCCTGGGTGGCTCAGTCGGTTGAGTGTCCGACTTCGGCTCAGGTCATGATCTCACGGCTCATGAGTTCGAGCCCCACGTCGGGCTCTGTGCTGACAGCTCAGGGCCTGGAGCCTGCTTCCGATTCTGTGTCTCCCTCTCTCTCTGCCCCTAACCCACTTGCATTCTGTCTCTCTCTCTCTCTCAAAAATAAATAAACATTAAAATTAAAAAAAAAAAGTGTAAGGTATACATAGGCAAAATGGTATGAATGATTTGCTTTCAAATACCCTGACAGAGGAAAAGTAAGTATGAGAGTGTAGATTTGGGGGAAAAAAGGAGGAGGAGGAGGAGGAGGAGGAGGAGGAGGAGGAGGAGGAGAAGGGGGAGGGGGAGGGGGAGGGGGGAGGGGGAGGGGGAGGGAGGAGGGGGAGGGGGAGGGGGAGGGGGAGGGGGAGGGGGAGGAGGAGGAGGAGGAGGAGGAGGAGGAGGAGGAGGAGGAGAAGGAGAAGGAGAAGGAGAAGGAGAAGGAGAAGGAGAAGGAGAAGGAGAAGGAGACGGTTAAGCATCCAACTCGTGATCTTGGCTCAGGTCGAAGGAGAAGGAGAAGGAGAAGGAGAAGGAGACGGTTAAGCATCCAACTCGTGATCTTGGCTCAGGTCATGAGCTCACAATCTGTGAGTTTGAAGGAGAGGGAGAGAGGGAGAGAGGGAGAGAGGGAGAGAGGGAGAGAGGGAGAGAGGGAGAGAGGGAGAGAGGGAGAGAGGGAGAAGGAGACGGTTAAGCATCCAACTCGTGATCTTGGCTCAGGTCATGAGCTCACAATCTGTGAGTTTGAACCCCACATCAGGCTCTGTGCTGATGACAAGGAGACTGCTTGGGATTCCGTCTCTCTCCTTCTCTCTGCCCCTCTCCAGCTTGTGCTGTCTCTGTCTCTCTCCTCTAATTTTGGGGGGAAAAAAAACAAATGGTAGAACTAGAACATTGTCAACTGCTCAAGCTGGGTATACACGGGGCCTCGTCATACTATCCTATTTTTTTATGTTTAAAATTTCTCACAAGAAAAATATTTTAAGAAAAGATAAGTACATGTAGATGTACATTCAATGAAGCTGTTTTTCACTAGAGTGCTTCCAACAGTTCACAAAAATTAGAATCCATCTAGAGGCCCACTGGTGAAGAACTGGTTAAGTAAATTGTGTCACACAGTTGCCGTAAGATAAAATCCCCTGCAGCCACTAAGGGCGATATGGTTCCAGGGACACTAACTTTGAAAGCTGCCTATGGCATATTAGTGAATAAAAATAAACACAAGCGAGAAAACGGCAGGTACGTAGTATCTCCATAAGCACGGCAAGACGTCCAGATGCTGACAGTGGCTTTACCAAAATGCTGACAGTGGCTATCTCTGAATGGTAGACATACCAGAGACTGCTACCTGTTTTATATATTCTTAATATTGCTGGATGTTTTAATAACAATTATCTGTTTTTAAGTTTAGCTGTTTCCCTGTATGCTTACTTTCATGTGGTATGCACCAAGAAAAAGGTATTTTTAAAATGAAGCCATTTCCGTTTCTTTTAAGAAGAGATAACTGGACAAAAGCAAACAACCCAGGACTTATCAATACTGTAAAGGATAGACAAGGCTAGAGACTCAGGCAACCAATAATGCATTAAGGGTTACCAAATAAATCTGAAGCACACGCAGCCCAGGCACCAGAAGTAGGTCACACTCCCAGGACGAGTCTAACCTTGTCCAAGATGGCACAAAGGCCCTGGGTACCCAGCCCTTCCCTCGTCTCTGATGTTACCTGTCACCACCACAGTCCACCTTCCATGTATCACTCCAGCATCAGTGACAGCCCATAGTTTCCCACACATACCGCACTATTTCTAAGCCTCTGCCATACCTTTCCACCCCCCCCCGCCCCCGGCTTTCCCCCCAAACTCCCTCTGCCCCTCGCCTCTCTGCCTCACCGTGCAAGCAAGCATCCTTCAAAACTCAGTCCAGACCACCTGCTCCGGGACATCTCTGCTGCCAGTTCCGCCTCTGCCCCAGGCTGAGCCAACAGCCCCTCTGCTCGCCCACAGCACTGGGTCATGCCGCAGGGAAGACAACTGTTAAAGCGGGTTAGCGTACAAGCCCCTTGAGGGAAAGAAGGTTCCATGGCTTATTTTTGTAGACCCAGCAATACGTGTGGCCTGAGGCACATCAGAGCCCCCCAACGATGTCAGGAGAAGTAATGTGCAGCTGAAGGGCTGAGGAAATGAGGAAAATCTGAAACCTTTCCTACGGACACCCTGCCATATCAGTCCTGCGCAGTCACGGTACCTAGGGTCTATGAGCTTTTCCACAGCCCGTGAAAGTGTTTGAGACCTTAAAAAAAAAACAAAAACAAAAACAAAAAACCTTATTATTCCAGAATATGAAAATGTTTTAAAAAATCAAAATTAACATTTAATCAAATACCTACAACATATAACCTTTCAACAGCAACTCGGCTCTGTTCATAATTATATGTCAGGTTTTATGTAGCATATGGGTACATTTTATATGATGTAAGGTGGGGATTTGAAATGTTATAGCACCGAGGGGTGAGGGGCATGAGAGAAGGAAGGAAGGAAGGAAGGAAGGAAGGAAGGAAGGAAGGCAGGCAGACAGGCAGACAGACAAAAGAAACATAACAGTGCCTGGGGCTTAGGAAGGTCATTAAACCTCCCTGCCTAAAAAAAACCTGTTCTGGTACTTCCCCAGCTGGTTTGGGATCATGAAGTAAAAGCCGTATCCAAAGCAAACTAAATTCTTGAAAGCACTAAGTGTTGAAACCAATTTGACAATAAATTTCATATTTAAAAAAAAAATTTTTTTTTAAATAAATGTCCATCAACTGAAAAATAAATAAATAAATAAATAAATAAATAAATTCTTGAAAGCAAAGAAGCAAACACAAAATGTGTGTAGGAACCCCCTCACCTGGAGCTCCCAGGTCCCTAACAGGTAACCAGCGCATCATTCAGAGCCAAGAATGGACGCAGCCCAGCAGCCTCCCTCCTGGACCAGAATTCCCGGGTCCTTACAGGATAGGTTGGAGCTGTTTTTTCCGACCCAGGCTCCAGAAGCACAACCAGCAAAGGTGGAAATTCAGCAGGGAATGGTCAGGGAAAGCCAAGCCAAGCTGCATGCCAGCTTCCCTGAAGGCCCAGCTGTTCTCCTTCCAAGCCGGCTCCCCCTCCTCGTGGCAAAATTCCAAGCTGAAGCACTATAAGCCAGTTGGCACAGGGTCCTGAGGTGAAAAGCTCAGAGCCTAGCATTAGGACAAGCACAAAACATGCATATTTGCAGAATACTCCATTGTTAACTTTAAGTTATCTCTATCAGCTCTAACTAACTACAGCCGATTCCGGTTATTTGAAGTAGACAAGGTCTAGAAAGGGAATCAGTGAATATTGAACCACTGCCCCTAAGGACATACAGGGTTAGGTTCTCATGAGTCTCTGGGATGTCCGGTCACAACATTTTCATCAAGCAACCAAAATATAACCTTGCTTTATGTGTGTTGATGTTTAAAGATGCCTCTTTTATATTGTTGATTTATTATCAACATTCAGCTCACAGCCCACGGCACTGTAACTCGGGTCTGGGAAAAAAAAGTTGATCTTATACACGTATTTTTCTTCTTCGGGCATATCACAGCCTTCGTGCACTCAGAAACACCAGACTGCACTTCAGCACTACACGTAGCCATTTTGGAAAGTGGGTTCACCAACAAAAAGCACAACGATGTGAAAAGTATGGCACTAAACAGAACATAAACCAGCCACTTGTTTACAACCTGAGAGCTGAAACAAGAAGGTCCCCCTGTTTGACCTCAGCCGGGAGCGTGAACACTGGTGAACTCCTATTTTTCACTGTTCTGCCCATGTTATTTCCACCAAAAAACTACTCTGAGTATTGCTTTCAGGGTTACAAATAAATTGTAGTGAGTTGGCGAATTCATAAATAAAGAATACGCAAATAATGAAGACTTTCTTACCAAAAAAAAAAAAAAAAAAAAAGTACATGTGCCTTTAAAAGCATTTGAAGAAGGCATGCTCTTGACCTTTTTGTAAAAGAATGGAATCCAGAACGAGTTAACTATTAAAAGCTTTAAGAGTATGAAAGTAGTCAACATTGAAGCAGTCAACGAGGGGAAGATTCCATAACCACCAGACAGTAGAGGGCACTGGGTGACCTTCCTTCCTTCAACCAGCAGGTTTCCGAGAAGTGGTGTATTACGTCTTGAATTTTAACAGATTCCTAGGGTGCATCATTTTGAAAAACTAAACATCTTTGTAAAGTTATATCTACTTCCTAAATTTAAGTATTATAGAACCAAAGCTGCCATATATCAAGTTTGCTTTAAAGCTTGTAAATAATCCTATGCATTGCTAAATGTCATCCAAATGTGTCATTTCACTAAAGTTGGGGGGTGGGGGTGCCTAAGACCAGAAGGAGGGGGGAAAAATACCTTCATTATTTTTATTACTCTTAAAAGTACTGAGCACCTAGCATCCTGCTAAGATGGCAAATGATAAATGTTCACCTTTTAAACAGAACTTAACCTTGGCAAATTAATACCTTTATATAATATTTCAGTGTAACTAAAGTTCATAAGAATTATTTATGAAGTTCATAAATTAAATCACATCACATTGAAGACTATGACTAAAAGTGAAAGGCTCATTCCACTTTAATCTCTTCTGGCCTACTTCAAAAGCATATTTTGTTTTTTTAACCTCCAGAGGGAGAACCAACTTTTATTGTAAAAATAGATCTCAGTAACAATGAAATAGTAAAAGCTGGTCATTACAATAAAAAGAGAAAAACTGAACAGGAATTTGGTTTAAATTTTCTCGAAAGCATAATTTTTTAAAATATGAACTTAGGTATACATTTATAGACTAAGACCACATGAGGATTAAATAAACATTTGAAAACCCCTTGGCCTTTTTCTTCTAAGTATTTAGTGGTATAACTGAAATCAAAGCACTATTAGAAAACTCAGTTTATTCACCTTTCATGGACATAAGACATTTGAGAAACATATTTTCAATGTATTAACTTATGAATGATTTTGAAGTTTTTAACCTCAACCGTTTATTTAATGTTTGTTTATTTTTGAGAGAGAGAGACAGAGACAGAGACAGAGACAGAGACAGAGACAGAGAGAGAGAGAGAGAGGGCGAGTAGGCGAGAGGCAGAGGGGGGGGAGACACAGAATCTGAAGCAGGCTCCAGGCTCTGAGCCGTCAACACAGAGCCCGATGCGGGGCTCAAACTCACGAACTGTGAGATCATGACCTGAGTCGAAGTTGGATTTCCAACCAACTGAGCCACCCAGGCACCCCAACCTCAACTATTTGTTAGGTGGGTTAAAAAAACAGTCTTCTTCTTTAGGGGTTTACATAACACCTTAAGTACAAAATAAATATCAGCTAAATCTGATGACTACAAAAATGCTTCTCAGTGTTGTAACTACTCTGTTACATAATGCCATTAGCACCTGCCCTTTCCTGAGGCAGAGTCATAAGCAATTCTGATAAATAAAATGTTGAATGTCGTGAGTATATCACCCCCTGAAAAATCAACACCTGTAATTCCACAGACCTGCCTTTGTGACCCTCAAGTTGGGGTAAATACACAAAATCACAATTTGGGTTCTCTGTTCAAGACAAGTAAGACTCTCTAAGAACTACTATCCTAGACAGTCGAGTTTCCCAAAGGGTTAGACACTTAACTATTTGGAAAGAATATTCCACACACTTTCCTTCTTAAACAAGGTATATTGAATATAAATTCTACTTTTTTTTTGATTCACAGCCCTCGGTGAGAACGTTAACCCTTGTACAATGCGTTGGGAGGCAATTCTCCAGGGATCTCTCACACTTTTGCACATCTTATGAGGAAACGGCTGCTTTCATTCTGGACTACCTATACACAGATGTGTGTCTGGTAAACAGCCTAGAAACACAGACATCCTCTCCCTCCAGAGGAGAGGGCAGAGTTGTTTACTGTCCAGTAGAACAAAAGGAGAGTCCCCTTCCAGGCTAAGGTTAGGCAGGTTTGTTTGTACCACTTAAAAAAAAAAAATCTGGATTACCTCAACTCAGGGTTCTACAGCCGCAGACGCATGGGGCAAGAGGAGGAAATACACAAACGTGAGACTCATGCTATTGGCTGTGCTGTACTACAGTCCTCTGTCCGTGACCCAGGAGTCTCATGCTCTCTGCCAGCACCTAGATTGGGATTTCCTAAACTCAGGGCTCTACAGCCATGACTCAAACCCACTGAGTGGGCAGCATCTTTCTGGACCACTCTGCATTGCCCCCATGGGATAAATGGGCCAAGAGGTGCTGACACAAACACGCAATTCATGCTGCTGACTGCGCCGTGTAGAGACAGTCCTTTGTCTCTGACCCCAGATTACCATGTCTTCTGCCGGCGTCCAGCAAACCGGGCTGACTGTCAGCTTTCAACTAGGATAAAATGTCAGGTTCTTCACAGTTCTTGGCAGTTGCTGCTGACGATGGACGCTAGCAGAGACATGGCTTTCTGGAACAGAAAAGACAAAGGTCTCATGGGCTTTGGGGATATAAGAAGATCCCCTGGGGTCTGGCAGCAAATGCTCTTGTCCAAGAGGTGGGTGTTGGGGAGTAAGGGCTGATTAACCTTTAGAGAATGAACAGCAAAGGGTAGGACTGACACAAGCTGTCCAGTGGTGCTTTGGCTGTGGCTCACCGTCCTTGGCAATGCTGCACGCCACCTCTCAGATGAGAGGCAATGTGGCTGTAGCTGTTGGATCAGCAAAGGAATCCCCAGAGCCTAAACAAAAGATGTCCGCAATGAGGATCTAGAGCTCTGGGTGACTGAAACGTTCATTAAGTTGGACGATGAACAGCCACCAGGCCACTCGGAACTAAAAATGTGCCTTGTTTCCTGGCAGAGAGCCCCTCTCCTGCTCTGCACCCCCAGTCCTTCCCCTCACCCTCTACCCTGAGATCTGCTTTAAGAAGAAGGACAATTCCCCGAAAAACAAATAATCCAGTGAAGAGATGGGCAAAAGACATGAAGAGACGCTTCTCCAAAGAAGACATCCAGACGGCCAACCGACACATGAAAAAATGCTCAACATCACTCGTCATCAGGGAAATACACATCAAAACCACAATGAGATACCACCTGACACCTGTCAGAATGGCTCACAATAACAACTCAGGCAATAACAGATGTTGGCGAGGACACGGAGAAAGAGGACCTCTTTTGCATTGCTGGTGGGAATGCAAGCCGGTGCAGCCACTCTGGAAAACGGTATGGAGGTTCCTCAAAAAATTAAAATAGAACTACCCAACGACCCAGCAATTGTACTACTAGGGAATTTATCCAAGGGATACAGGTATGCTGTTTTGCAGGGGCACATGCACCCCAATGTTTCTAGCAGCACTTTCAACAATAGCCAAAGTATGGAAAAAGCCCAAATGTCCATCGATGGATCAATGGATAAAGAAGATGTGGTATATATATACAACGGAGTATTACTTGGCAATCAAAAAGAATGAAATCTTGCCATTTGCAACGACATGGATGGAACTAGAGGGTATTCTGCTAAGCAAAATTAGTCAGTCAGAGAAAGACAAATATCATATGACTTCACTCATATGAGGACTTTAAGACACAGAACAGATGAACATAAGGGAATGGAAGCAAAAATAATATAAAAACAGGGAGGGGGACAAAACAGAAGAGTCTCTTAAGTATGGAGAACAAACAGAAGGTTACTGGAGGGGTTGTGGGAGGCAGGATGGGCTAAATGGGTAAGGGGCGTTAATGAATCGACACCTGAAATCATTGTTGCACTATATGCTAACTCATTTGGATGGAAATTTAAAAAATAAAATTTAAAAAAAAATTTTATTAAAAAAAAAAGGAGGAGGAGGACAATTATGGGTAGGCTGAGGGCTCCCTGTCCTTAAGAGAGACTAGAAAGCCTTATGCACCTAAGTATGCTGGGGGACTTCTCAGGAGGGAAGGACTCCAACTTTTATGGCTCTGTGGATACAGGTACCCAGTCACCACCCTACCTGGCCCTGTGTAAGGAGGTACTCAGATTCAGCCAATGGGGTTTGGATAAGATTCACAGTGGGGGAGAGAGACTAATGTGACCTAGTGGATGGGGCCCTTCAGGCCAATCCAAAGTACTATTGTTTTCTCACGTGAATGTATAAATGGTAGGTTGCACTTACTTCTACTTCCCTGTCCGTAGTGCCAGGGGGGATTCTCCCCCATCAGGAGGAGCTACAGGCAGAGAAACGCCACCACAAGTTC
The DNA here is from genome assembly GCF_024362965.1 of Panthera pardus. Taxonomy (NCBI): domain Eukaryota; kingdom Metazoa; phylum Chordata; class Mammalia; order Carnivora; family Felidae; genus Panthera; species Panthera pardus. The sequence continues at coordinate 102,272,636 of NW_026526655.1, forward strand.
CCCTGCATCCCCTCCCCAGGAAGAACTGAAAATGGACATGACCCCTCTGCTCAGTGAGCAGAACTCAAGGCCGTTGCCATAGCTCTGGTTGATGTTCCCATGGATGAATCTGATGTTTGTACTGACCCCTGTGCTGTCGCCAAAGGCCTAGTGGTTTGATCTGCCACTTGGAAAACTGTCCGCTGGGCTGTGAACCGTGGCAACGATTCTCAGCTGCTGACCGAACCAGCGGGGCAACTCATCCAGATGCCCACAAATCTGGTGGAGCCGCACTCCAGCTACTGATGGCACCTACACCACCCGGGCTGCCCGCACGGCTGCCTTGGTCCATCCTCGCAGGCGGGCACAACAAAAAGAACTCCACCTCTGATACACGGCCACCGCCACGTGCCAGACTTGTGACTCCAGCCAGAGGCTGACGCGCTGGTCCGGTGGTGAGGGAGGCCACACCACACAGACTGTTGCCCCCACCGGCTTCTGGCAGACTGTTTACACTTGACCTTTGACCTCCTCTCAGGAAGCCACACTCCCAGGACATTTTTTTTTTCAGGTTATAGTCTTAATGTCCCAAATCACCTGAAACCACTGTGACCTTTGAAAAGAATCTGTGCCATGTGTTTGGTTTTCCACACTATTTGCAGTCTGACAATGGTGCATCTTTCATCACAAATGCTAAGGAACAAAGGGCTAACGGTCAAGGTATTCCATAGACTGTCTACTCCTCCCTACCATCCACAGCCATCTGGTATCATCTGAAAAAAGGCTCCTGAGAAATCAACTCAAAAAGATTTCTCACCCTACCTACCTAATCTCCTCCTGGAGCACATAACATACAAAGTACAATGGTCTGTTCCCTGAATGTGGCCGTCCCCAGAAAAGGATCAGCCTCTCTCCGGAGCTTCCTGGGTAATGATCGGAACAAACAATATTGCAAGTGGGGGTGAGGGGGTTGACACAGACCAGTGTGAAATCCTGGGATTCCATACTGGCCATTCCTTTGTAAGATGCTTCTTTCTTTCCTCTGCAGAAACCCCCTTGCCAGCCTAATTGGTACATCCTCCACGTGACAAGTCGCCAAAAGGGGCTTAGGGGATTTGAATTCTGGTTCAGCTGCCTGGATTCCCTTGTTGAATTGACCAAGTCCCAGATCACAAGAATAATGACCCACTCAAATGCACCGCAGTCCAAAGTAGGGGACATAATGCATCTCTGTGAGTTTTATAAAAATTCCCTTCAGGGGAAGTGCCTGGCTGGCTCAGTCAGTGGAGCGTGCGACTCTTGATCTCAGGGTGTGAGTTTGAGCCCCACATTGGGCGTAGGGATTACTTAAAAATAGAATATTTAAAAAGAAAAAAATTCTCTTCAGGGAGTAGGAGTTGATTAGAAGAAAGGTGAAGTGATAGATGCTGGAATGAAACACGCAGATTTCTGTACAGGTGGAGGTAGAGAGATAACCTCAGCATCTAGGGAGAGAACGATTTACAACCCAGGAAACGCAGGCAGGGAGCTCTTTAGAGATCTTTTGTCTTTCACAACTGCCTGCCCCTGCAATAGTCCTCATGAGGCAAAATACCCTGCTGAGTTTCCCCCAAACTACTGTAAGTACCTCCAATCTCCTGATACCTGAATCTGCCGACCCCTAAAAGATGGCTCTGACCACCATTCGATCACTGTTACCAACAAGTCTATCTGACGCATACATCCCAGCTCCGATGCCTCCCATGGAAAATACTTGTCAACATTTCCAGATGTCTCCTCCGCCTGTTCCCATAGACAAATGCCACTCAGCTGGTAGCACGGACAGGACAGACAGGACTGACTGCCCTCAGGCAGCCCCACCAAAGGCAAGTTCCACATGCAATGATGTGTGCTCGAGTGAAAACCCTCCAGTCCACCAGCTGGCCGAAGGTTACACTGGAGGCCTTGACAACCTGTGCCCTCTGAGCCACAAGGCTCCCAGGGTAAACTGTAAAGAAATTTCTTTCCAAGGAAAGAAATTTGCATGTGCACCACCAGGCCTGTGATTTGTGTGTGTGTGTGTAAGTATTAACTTGCCTCCTTCTCAAAAGCGCTGTTATTTGCATCTTAAACCCGAGGGTGTTTCAAGAAAACACCACAAGCAAGCTCTCGGGTAACCAACACAGGTGATCACTCCAAAACTAATCTAGTTACTCAGCGGGAGCTTCCAGAAGATTAAATGGCTCATTGCTTTAGGTATGTCCTACGGGTAGTCTTCCCTATGACCAGTCTTCCAGTTAGAAAAGGTGGTATGAAATCTGTCCCCAGGTGTGTTTTTTCCATGTATTAGTTCTTTTATTTATTGAGGCATAAATGACATACAATGAGTTGCTTATATAATAATTACATAATAATTTTTACTATTAATATTAATTGATAATCATTTAATTTTAATAAAATTGTTTAATATTAATAATTAATATTACAAAATTATTTAAATTTTGACTTTCTGTATACACCTGTAAAAGCATTACAACATTCAAGATCATGAAAATATCCATTCCCCTGCCTCCCGACCAAAGTTTACTCATGCCCCTATATAATCACTGGTCCTCTCCCGAGGTAACCACTAATCTGCCGTCATGATAGATTAATTTGCATTTTCTAGAATTTTAAATAAATGGACTCAAATGGATTATACTTTCTTGTCTAGCTTCTTTCACTTGGCTTATTTTGAGAAATCTGTCCCCAGTTGTAGCTAAAGTGATTAGTAACACCACCTTGCACCGCAACACATTCAGATCAGGATCAACTCACCGGCCAGACTTGTTATGAATGACAGAATCATTCTAGACTACAAACCAACATGTCTTATGAATACAAACATAAACATCCTTAAATTATTAGCAAATGGAATTCAGGAATATATACAAGGAATTACATGCCATGACCGAGTGGGGTTTCTTCCAAGGAAACAAAGTTAGTTCAATATTTCAAAAGTAATCAGTGTAATCTACCACAGCAGAAGGCTAAAGAAGAAAAATCACATAATCATATCAGAGCTAAGGAGGGGTTAGGGCTGAAGGGAAGCAGTTGTGGCTATTACAGAATAATAGGAGGGCTCCTTGATGATGGAAATGTCCTGTACCTTAATTATTTCAATTGTGGTATTATTGTTTTGCAAGATGTTACCATTGGGAGAAAACAGGTAAAGGGTACAAGGGATCTCTGCATTATTTAACGACTGCGCGTGAACCTACAATTACCTCAAAATAAAAAATAGGGATTTTTTTTTAGTGCATTATGTCAAAATAAAAATAAAGTATTTGTTTTTTTAAAATGGCATTGTTTCGGGGAGCCTATGTGGCTCAGTCGGTTATGCTTCCGACTCTAGATTTTGGTTCAGGCCATGATCTCCCAGTTTGTGGGAACCAGCTCCACATCAGGCTCTGCCCTGACAGTGCAGAGCCTGCTTGGGATTCTCTCTCTCCCTCCTCTCTCTCTGCAAGTGCGTGCATGGATGTTCTCTCTCTCTCAAAATAAATAATTTTTTTTAATCTCTAAAAAATTGGCATTGTCTCCAAAGGAATTATCAGTCAAAACACCTGTCATCATATTTTAATATTTCTAATTCCTATCCCTAGTCATAAATATAATACTTCTTTTTTTTTACTGTTTATTTATATTTGAGAAAGAGAGAGACAGCGTGTGAGCAGGGCAGGGGCAGAGAGAGACCGAGGCAGACTCTGATGCAGCCTCCAGGCTCTCAGAGGTCAGCACAGAGCCCAAGGCAGGGCTTGAACTCACGAGCCGTGAGATCATGATCTGAGCTGAAGTCGGACGCTTAACCAACTGAGCCACCCAGGCGCCCCAGTCATAAGTATTTCTAGACAGGATACAGGCAATATCTCAGCAGTGTTTATTTACGTTTAAATAAGACTTAAGAAAGTCTTCCCTACTCCTAGACAACGTAGGACACTTCCTACCACAGCCCCCTGATCGCAAGCCCTGGTCTCCTAGTCTCACCTCAGCCCAAAATACCACCCCACCATGTTAGCTGGACAGACACAGGACAAGGAGCGAATCATACACATACAGGTCTCACACACACACTCTTCTCTCACATCCAGCTCGCTACAATTCCTCTGAATATGAACACTCACAGGAACAAGAGAATGGCAAAGGGGAGGGACTGGCTAACACCTCCAGCTGCCTGACCACCAAAAACGAGTTATGCCATCAGAAGAGTACGACAGACACAGGAAGAGAAAAGAATGGGGGAAAAAACCAGAGGGAACAGAGAGAAAAGCCACGCTGCATTCTTATCCCCCCATCTCAGCACTTACCTCCTTCCTCCACCTTCACAAAACAAACGCCCCCAACTCTGCCCACCTCCTACCCCAGAAGCATTTCCCAAGTGCTTCCTTCCCTTTAAAACACACTAATCTCCTCCCAGCTTTGCTTGAGCCATGCCTCAGGAATCGCATACCAAGAAATGAAAATAAATACTGGATGGAGATAATTCATCATTTGTGAGCACTCTAGCCTTTGCCTTCTAGCAAAGCTTTCCTGTAACCGTAGTCCATTTTTTTTAATAACTAGGTTCCTTTTAGAAATTAGAGGTTTAGTTTACATCAAGACACCTAATATAAAACTACGACTCACACCCACTGGGCAAGCACTGCTTTCAACCTCTGTTAAGGCATCTTGCCCGGCTGCCTCTACGCTGAGACCCAGCAAGGGTAGCCTGTGAGTACTCAGGACTGGCACCCCAAAGATGTGAGGGCGGGCTGCGGCAATGACAAGAGCCTCTCCACTAAGTGGGAAGGCCGATTAGGCTGACTAGTTGGCTCATCAGGTTCCCCATCTTCTCTTAATATTTCAGGTGTTCTGTTTCCAGCTGACTGTGATACAAAGAGGTTACATAGTCCTTTTACCAGAATTAATCTACTTTACCATAGCCTAGAGTTGCACATTCAGTTCTAATAGTTTCCAAGTTCACAGCTAATCAGAATGACTACATTTCCTGAAGAGCAAATGACTCTGTTCATTCACCTGCCATTTTGTTCAGGTGTCTAAGAAGTGCCAGGCACTTGGAGATACAGAACTGACCAATACAGGGTAATCCCTATTCTCCTTGGCTTATGTAGAGGAGGGAGATCAGACTGAAGAGTACATAAATAAAAATGACTATGGGGGTGCCTGCGTGGCTCAGTTGGTTAAGCGTCCGACTTCAGCTCAGGTCATGATCTCACAGTTTGTGCATTCGAGCCCCGCGCCGGGCTCTGTGCTGACAGCTCAGAGCCTAGAGCCTGCTTCGGATTCCGTGTCTCCCTCTCTCTCAGGCCCTCCCCCACCTGTGCTCTGGCTCTCTCTGGCTCTCAAAAATAAATAAATGTAAAAAAAATTTTTTTTTAATTTAAAAAATTTAAAAAATGACTGTAAATAAAATAATTACAAAGTGTGCTAGTTGCTAGCAAGGATATAAACAAAGCTGAGGAACTTGCACTTTCTGGGGATACGCAAAGCAATTTCCCTTCCAATGCTATCCAAATATAGAATTAAAAATTCATATGATTTAGGGGAGCCTGGGTGGCTCAGTTGGTTGAGCATCCGACCTCAGCTCAGGTCATGATCTCAAAGGTTTGCAAGTTCAAGCTCCACATCAGGCTCACTGCTGTCAGTGCACAGAGCCTGCTTCAGATCCTCTATCCCCTCTCTTTGCCACTCTCCGACTCATGCTTGCTCGCTCTCTCTCAAAAATACATAAAACATTTAAAAATTTCATATAATTTACTGACCCCCAAACATACTCTAAAATTTACTTTAAAAAACTAAATCGCAGATGCCAGCTTGCTATTATCTCTTTAGGTTAAAAGCTAAATGTCATTCCAACTGCATACACTAGAAGCAGTAAGTGGAGGCCTTAAGACACCATTTCCTTAGGTAGAAATTACCCAAAATGAGTCCCTGAGGAACCAGGGAAGGAAGCAGGAAGCAGGCTGGAGGGCATGCCTTCACCTATTTCAAAACCTGGCCTAGCGGGGGCTCCGCAACAAGAAAAAACCACTTAGCACCCTGCTCCCTGGGATCTGCAATCCTCACTAGTTCCATAGTTCAACTGCATTAAGCAACTTTTGTGGATTCACCTGGGCACAAAACCATCATGTGAAAAAGTGCTTTGTTTTAGGAATGTGGAGCATATTCCAAACAAGCAACCAACAAATCAACTCCACTTAAATTGGAGATTGCCCCCACAACTATATGGTCAACTGATCTTTGACAAAGCAGAGAAGAATACCCAATGGAAAAAGGACAGTCTCTTCAGCAAACGGTGTTGGAAAAACTGGACAGCAACATGCAGAAGAATGAAACTGGACCACTTTCTTACACCATACACAAAAATAAATTCAAAATGGATGAAAGACCTAAATGTGAGACAGGAAAGCATCAAAATTCTAGCGGGGAACACAGGCAGCAACCTTTTTGACCTTGGCCATAGCAACTTCTCACTTGACACGTCACCCGAGGCAAGGGAAACAAAGCAAAATGAACTATTGGTGCTTCAGCAAAATAAAAAGCTTCTCTTCTGCACAGCAAAGGAAATAATCAACAAAACTCAAAGGCAGCCTACACAACGGGAGGAGATTTGCAAATGACATATCAGATAAAGGGTTAGTATCCAAAATCGATAAAGAACTTACCAACCTCAACACCCAAAAAATAAAGAATCCAAGTAAGAAATGAGCAGAAGAGCGATATTTTTCCAAAGAAGACATCCAGATGGCAAACAGACACATGAAAAGATGGCTCAACATCATTCATCATCAGGGAAACACAAATCATCAGCACAATGAGGTACCACCTCACATCTGTCAGAATGGCTAAAATTAAGTAACACAGGGGCGCCTGGGTGGCTCAGTCGGTTAAGCATCCGACTTCGGCTCAGGTCATGAACTCACGGTTCATGGGTTCAAGCCCCGCATCGGGCTCTGCGCTGACAGCTCGGAGCCTGGAGCCTGCTTCTGATTCTGTATCTCCCTCTCTCTCTCTGCCCTTCCCCTGCTCATGCTGTCTCTGTCTCTCAAAAATAAATAAATGCAAAAAAAAAATTTTTTTTAATTAAGTAACACAAGAAACAACAGGTGTTGACAACGATGAGGAGAAACGGGAACCCTCTTGCACTGCTGGTGGGAATGCAAATTGGTGCAGCCACTCTGGAGAACAGTATGGAGGTTCCTCAAAAAGTTAAAAATAGAACTACCCTATGACCCAGCAATTGCACTACTAGGTTATTTACCCAAAGGATACAAAAATACAGATTCAAAGAGGTACATGCACCTTGATGTTTACAGCAGCATTATCAATAATAGCCAAACTATGGAAAGTGCCCAAATGTCCATCAACTGATGAATGGGCAAAGACGATGTGGTATATATACACAATGGAATACTACTCAGCCATCAAAAAGAAGGAAATCTTGCCATTTGGAAGAACATGGATGGAGCTAGAGTGTATTATGCTAAAAGAAATAAGTCAGAAAAAGACAAACACCATATGATTTCACTCACATGTGTAATTTAAGAAACAAATGAACATACGGGGTGGGGGGAAGAGAGGGAAACAAACCACAGGAGATCTCTAAACGATAAAGAACAAAGGTGATGGAGGCAGGTGGGTGGGGGATGGGCTAGATGGGTATTAAGGAGAACACCTGTTATGATGAGCACTAGGTGTTGTATATTAAGTGATGAACCACTGAATTCTCTTAAAACCAATAATGCACTGTATGTTAACTAACCAGAATTTAAATAAAAATTTGAAGAAAAAAATGAGAAATTTTTGAAAATTAAAACAAACAAACAAACAAACTGGAGGGGCATCTGGGTGGTTCAGTGGGTTGAACGTCTGACTTCAGCTCAGGTCATGATCTCGCGGTTCGGGAGTTCAAGCCCCGCATCAGGTTCTCTACTGTCAGCACAGAGCCCACTTCAGATCCTCTGTCCCCCTCTCTCTACCCCTTCCCCGCTTACGCTCTAGCAAAAATAAAATAAAAATAAAAGATAAAATAAACTGGAGACTACCATGTTAAAACACTAGCCCTGCTTTCTACAGCGTCCAGTCAAAACTCAATCACATCGGGGCGCCTGGGTGGCGCAGTCGGTTAAGCGGCCGACTTCAGCCAGGTCACGATCTCGCGGTCCGTGAGTTCGAGCCCCGCGTCAGGCTCTGGGCTGATGGCTCGGAGCCTGGAGCCTGTTTCCGATTCTGTCTCCCTCTCTCTCTGCCCCTCCCCTGTTCATGCTCTGTCTCTCTCTGTCCCAAAAATAAATAAAAAACGTTGAAAATTTAAAAAAAAACTCAATCACATCAACCAATCTCTGAGGAATATGAAGTTACACTGTCAGAGCTACCTAATCTTTTCAAATGTGCCAAACATAATAACCTAATGTTAAAACCTAGTGACTTTAAGATACATTTGACTAGAGGGGCGCCTGGGTGGCGCAGTCGGTTAAGCGTCCGACTTCAGCCAGGTCACGATCTCACGGTCCGTGGGTTCGAGCCCCGCGTCAGGCTCTGGGCTGATGGCTCGGAGCCTGGAGCCTGTTTCCGATTCTGTGTCTCCCTCTCTCTCTGCCCCTCCCCCGTTCATGCTCTGTCTCTCTCTGTCCCAGAAATAAATAAAAAACGTTGAAAAAAAAAAAAAAAAAAAGATACATTTGACTAGAAATCTGACCCACACAGGCAATAATCTGAATTCCCATTAGCGCATCTGTAAGCACTACATGATGGAACAAAAATGAATCCAGGCTTCATCTGTGCCTCAGAAGGGGATTTAAAAAAAATAATAACAAAAACAAAAACAGCTCTGAATTGTCACTTTGGGAAAAAAACTATACTTCTTAAGATTCAAATGTAATCTCCCCCAGTGTAACTCCAAACTTTTTGTCAATTTGTTTGGCTTTGCTTTCTCTACCAAAATTACACAGAGACTAAAATAGAGCCTCCGGATTTGTTCTTTGCTACTGGCCTCCACTTCTCCCCAAACATTTTAAAAAGGCTGGCCTACACTAGTTAGGAAATTACCTCCGAAATCTTCCACCCCACCTTTTTTTCTAAACTCCTATGGCCATAAATTGGGGAGGGGGTGTGTGGATTTGTAGTCTAGTCCTCTTGACACAAATTAGGAATTGAAAAGGAATCATCTCCTTTCCTTTTTTTCAAGTTTATTTTTATTTATTTTGAGAGAGAGAAAGAGAATCCCAAGCAGGCTCCCCACTGTCAGCGCAGAGCCGGACATGGGGCTCAATCTCACAACGGTGAGAACATGATCTGGGCCAAAATCTAGAGTCGGATACTTCACCGAATGAGCCACCCAGGAGCCCCATCTTTTTTTAAATGATCTCCAGAGAATTTTCCATCAATTCCCTCCCTTCAGCCAGCTTTGTAACCACTACCAGAAAATTCTTATCATCCTCAAACTCTGCCATCCACCTGTGCTGCTCCTTTCTGTTCCCATGGAGAATATCACCCTAACTTTGTAAAGACCTGACCTCTCAGTCTCATCCTCTGCTTAAAAGCCTGACTTCCCATCTCAAAATAAAAGTCAAAACCCATATAGTACCTATAAAGGCCACGCTCTCCGTCACCTAGCCAGCCTGCCACCTCTTTCAACTCTCCAGTCTCCTCTCTTTCTTCTCTTTCCCTCCACTCCCTGGTCACACCTTTACACTTATTTTCTGCCTGGAAATTCTGTTGAGGGGCTTTCTCAAATGTTACCTTCCCTTGCCCTCCACCTCCCATGTAAAACTAAACTTCCAACCCCCTATCTCCCTAACAAACTTTCTACTTATTTTGTTAACTATCATCCCCAATGTTCCAGGAATGCAGGAATTTATCTGTTTCCTTCACTGCTGTATCATCAAGGTCTAAAAGAGCGCAAGTTAGGTAGCAGAGAGTTCAGTAAACATTTGTCAATGAAGAGTCATTCACTTGACAGGCACTTGCTGGGTACCTGGTCCGGGCCGGGTTTGTTAAGGCAAGTAAGACACTGGCAAAGCTTTTAATGCACCCGATGGAGAAATGCAACACAAAACTGTGCACTGCAGGACCGCAAACTTAAAGCCACGGGCAGGTCACAGACACGCCCAAAGCTCAGAGGAAGAGGCCTCGGCTTTGCCTTTCTGGGGCCGGTCCAGCTTCCCACGGAGCAGTTCTCCACGGACGGATCCCGGAGGGTCTCCTCTAGACCCCCGAGAGGAGCGGAGCGCACTCGCCCTCCCCAGGCCTGAGAGGTTGCTAGTCCAGAGCCGCAACTTCCGGGCTCTTCACTCCAGATACACGATTTAATGAAACAAATTTAAAAGCCTCTGCTCTTCAGCCACCGCCCCTTCCTCTCTGCCCCGCGGTGCATTCCCCCACGGCGGCCCGGAGCTGAACCCCGCTCGGACCTGCCTGCACGGACCCACTAGCACGCCCGACTTCCGCGGCCCAGACCTGTTCCCGGCGTCCCGTTCGGCTCCACTCTGCGCCTGTGCGAGCAAACCCACGTGGGTTCGGGAGAGGTTGGCCGCGCGGCGGAGGCTGAACACGCCCCCCGCGTGAGGCTGGCTTCTGATTGGCTGCCTGTCGCTGGCCTGGCCCGGTTGGAGCCGCCTGCGGCTGCGCCTCTAAAGGCGCTGCCAGTCGAGTCTTGTGCTACTGCTTCCTGCTCTTGGCCGCCTCGCTCACTCCCTGGAATCCTTGCAACCCCGCCGGCATGTCTCAGGTATAGCTTGTGCCTAGCCTGGCTGCCAAGGTGCGGCGGGGCTAGAAACTGGGGGGGGGGGGGGGGGTACTATCCCGTAAGCAGAACTCCGCAGAGTCTTTCCCGTCCCGGCCCCGCTGTGCCTCCTGGACCCGTGCCCCGCTCTCTTTGCACAGAGCTTTATGAGCGGAACTTTCCAGGTTTGGACTTAGGTACCCACCGGTAACTGCTGGAAAGTTGCCCGTGGGGTGGACTCCGCGGTGAGGCAGGAACAAGAGTTGGAGAAGAGGGTCCTAGGGAGAAAGATGGCAGGTAGAGGGTTGCATGGATTGAAGGAGCAAGGGGACCGAGTTCCCCATCCGGAAGGTCAGGGCAAGAGTAGGGAAGCCATGCAGAATGGGAAAGCAAGGAAGTGGTTGTTAACAGTTTAGAGGTCAGGGGACTCAGGGGCCGAGTGTCCAACGTACGAGAAGGGGAGAGGTGACCCAGAGGCCTTTCCCTCCTTGGAATGTAGCCTCTTTTCTGAGACCGAGCTGTGTGGAATGACCTCTGACTCATCACCTCTCTCCAATTGGAACACCAGAAGAGAGGTTGGCGCTGGACGCCTGGTCCCCGGGGGGGAGGGGTCCAATGGCCTCTGGCCAGCCGCACTCAAAACTGTACCCATCTCAGCTGTTTCAAACACGCTGTGCTAGTCCTATCCACATGTCCAGGCTTTACTGGGACCCCGGCCTGGCCCAGGGGTGGTCAGGCAGTTGGCCACGCTGCTTTTTCAATGAAGTGAATGCCTACTGCAGGCACTCCTAACTTTCCTCCTTCACCACTGTGTTTCTAGCACCTGATAGTGAGAGCATCCAGTACATAGTTGTCCATCGAATGAGTGAACCAATGTGCTTCCCTTCCTTGTTTTGCTGAATCTTTCTGGCTTCCCTCTTGGGGAGATGAGAAGACACACTGCTTTTCCTCAGGGGCATCTCAGGAGTGCTGCCTTTTCAACCTGTCTCTCCCCATTACTGAGCTCTATTTAGGCCTTTCCTCTCCCCCACGTTTAGGCTGAGTTTGACAAAGCTGCTGAGGATGTTAAGCACCTCAAGACCAAGCCAGCAGATGATGAGATGTTGTTCATCTACGGCCACTACAAACAAGCAACTGTGGGTGACATAAACACAGGTATGCTGAGATGAGCTTGGGAAGGCCCCGCATCAAAGCAGGCTCAGCAGCCTTGATGGGTGCTGGAGCTCTTCTAATCTGTGGGAACTGCACTCTCAAAACCGCCCGAAGCCCTACTCTTCACGTGGGACATGGTAATAGTTCATGGGGCTCCCCCCGCTCCTCACGAAGATCACGTTCCTGAATGGGACTCACAGACCCTGCACTGTTCTCGGTGGCTCAGGTCGCGGAATTCAAACCCGAGTTTGGGGAGGACTTTGCGGGGTATCACCAGCATTTTCCATCTACTTGGGAAGAAGCAAAGACCCCAGCTTGGAAGAGACTTGGTCTCAACTCAGTAGTAGCTTTGTTGAACCACACTGCTTCAGTAGCATGCCTCCCCAGACAGTCAGGACGGAAGTCAGAGCACTTGGCAGCCTGATATCGGGAGCAGAGAAGCAGCTGGCTTCCTGTGGCAGGTCAGAAGCCGTTTTGCTGACCACAGCCCTGATGACCATTTCTCGCCTATCAAAAAATCTTGGTACAGATTTTGAGGCCATAGTCTAGACTACCATAGTCTGAAGACAGCCTTTCCCCCCTTGGACGGTTTTTATTCTGCCCCTAAGTCCCTGAAACCCAGCTGTATACTGAGGCAACAGCACGATTCACTCTATGCAAGGGCTCAGAGGCGGTGGCCATGGCAGCCCAGAAGGAGGTCACCCCCTTGTCTGTTCAGGAGGGTGGCATGGCCCCCAGTTCCACTGCAGTTGGGGTGGAGGGTGGAGCAAGTCGGTGGCTGCCAGCCATCTGGAAGCAGGAGATGGTGCCCAGAGCTAAGGATCATGAGCAGCACCAAATCAAAGTTCACAGGAAGGGCTTAGCTGAGAGAGGTCTAGGGGCAAAGATGAGTTTTATGCTAGGTTTATAAATTCTCTATCCTCCCAGGGAGGAGGGAGAGAGATGAAGTGGGGGTGGCCGGAGGGGCTGAGATGCTTTTCTGCCAGACAGGATTTTCACAGACACTGGCCTCTGCCCTTCTTTTGCAGGAGCATACAAAGACTGGCTTGAGTAACTCTCACTTCCTGACAGTGGAGGCTTCGGCGCCTTCTAGGGCGGCACCGTCCAGATACAGTCACCACTAGCCACGTGTGGCCATCTAAATTGAAATTAGAAAGAGTTAAAAAAAAAAAATCCAAAGCTCAGTCCTCAGTCGCACAAGTCACCTATCAGGTGCCACAAGAGGCAGGTGGCCCTGAGTTAGTGCAAATGTATGTCTCCATCTGCACAGAAAGGGCTGTTGGAGTGCGCTTGCTCTCCTAGATGATGACTCTGCAGGTGCACCTCCTGGTACCCCTGGGAATACCTCCCTGAAAGCACCTGCGGAGACTTGATGTTTCTCAGACACAGTGGTCCCAGCGGTGGGCACTGCCACTGCTCCTTTTGCCTTTGCTCTCGGCATGGCAGTAAAATAGGTCAGCGGGGAGGTGGCGAGGGTGTTTCCCAGGTGCAGCTGAGGACAGGCCTGGGAGCATAAAATCATGGTATAACTTTAAGGATGCTTTGCCTTCGGGGGGAACAACTGCCCACAAATCATCAAGAATTAGACTAACAATTTGGTAGAAAAATGGGGCAAGGATATGAACAGACTGTTCACAGGAAAAGACTCCCAGAAAACTGATAGCAATAATAGCATGAAGGAGAAGAACTGGGTGGCTGAGAGCAGGGGTGGGAGGGAAACTTTATAGTAGCCCTCTTTATAGCATTATATAGCTTATATAGCAAGCCATATAAATGGATGTAGTACGTGTTTAAAAAAAAATGTTTTTAAGTATGCCTTTTAAAAGAAATCTTGGAGGGGCACCTGGGTGGCTCAGTCAGTTGGGTGTCCGACTTCAGCTCAGGTCATGATCTCACAGTTCGTGAGTTCGAGCCCTGCGTCGGGCTCTGTGCTGACAGCTCACAGCCTGGAGCCTGCTTCACATTCTGTGTCTCCCTCTCTCTCTGCCCCTTCCCTGCTCATGCTGTGTCTCTCTCTGTCTCAAAAATAAATAAACATTAAAAAAAAATTTTTTTTTAAATAAAAAGAAAAAAGAAATCTTGGAGTTGTTTAACTTTTAAAACAAAGACCATCTAGTAATGAAAAGTTTTCTTACTATTTTCTTTAGATCATAAGTTTGGGTTTCTGTACATCTGGGTTTCTAAAGACAGAACCCACTATGCTAGACCCATTTAACTCCATAACAGAGCCTGGAAGGAACAGATGAAGTGAAAGATGGCTTTCAGGGCAAGAACATCGATAATGTTCTCCGTTAGAACTTGAAGCAGATCCGGGGCACCTGGGTGGCTCAGCCGGTTGAGGGTTGGACTTCGGTTCAGGTTGTGATCTCACGGTTCATGAGTTCAAGCCCCGCATCAGGTTGCCGTCTGCTCTCAGCACAGAGCCTGCTTTAGATCCTCTGCCCCCGCCCCTCTCTGCCCCTCCCCCACGCATGCACATGCACTCTTTCAAAAATAAAACATTTTTTAAAAAAAGGCTTGAAGCGGATCTAATGTCCTTTCTTCCCTTGTTTCAGAACGGCCTGGACTGTTGGATCTCAAAGGCAAGGCCAAGTGGGATGCCTGGAATCAGCTGAAAGGTGATTGTTCTCATCAGTTTCCCCGGCTTGTGAAGCCCAGTAATGAAACACTCTTCATTATGAAGTGTTAGGGGTGAAGAGAGAAAACAAAGTGGATGAGGCCCATGCTAGAAACCGGCCTAACCTAGCCAGAATGGAAAAAAACTGGGCCACCTACTTTTTCTCCTAATACCATGTATGGTTCCTCCAAGAGCCCATCTCTGCGCAATGGCATCATCGGGAGAGGAGGGGCTGGGGCTTACTGAGAAAAGGCTGGGAGGTAATTAGTTGGCCTGGGTTTTCCGTATATTCCTGCACCTTCCTCTCCCCGACAAGGCCGGGTAGTGACCCCCTACCCAAGCAGCCTTCCCCAGCTCCCTTCCAGCCAGAAAGGCACATAAAAGAAAGGAATGAGCTAACGCATGGCAGGCTGCTGGCACATCGTAGGCCCCTGAATGGAGCTATTATATGCTAAGCAACGGCAGCCAAGAAGGAGCCCGGCTCCGACTTAATCACGTGCCACCTGCAGCAGCAGGACCCACAAGTTGGCAGTGAAGTGCCTGCCAGCTTTTGTGTTCTTGCTAGCTCGTTTCTGAATAAGCCCTCTGTCTTCCTGCAAATGGAAAACCCTTGAATTCAAAAAGGGCCAGAATACAATAAATACACTCCTAGGATTTGCAAGGAACTGGGACAGGAATGCCCGTCTGACTGCCCGTTGTCACTGGGCTTTTCTATCCCAGTGTCCGTGTACTCTCCAATGCTTCAGAAAGCACTCGGATTCCCGGCGTATCTCCCCTTCGCCACAGAACCCAGGAAACTGGGTGTTACTACTAAGGGGTACGGCCAGTGCCCTTTGGACCGCAGCACGAAGGCAAAACTTTGCCTCCTTCCACTCCATGAGCCAGCTGCTTTCACTCAGAGTTCATGAAACTTTACTCACAACTTCCCTCTGGGGAGAAGAGGGCATCTGGCTTTGCTTTTTCATGGCCACATCTGGCAGATAAGAGCCCGGCAGAGGGCTACTTGATAGGCCAAAGCCAACCATGAGAGGAAGCAGGACAACTAAAGTCACTACAGCTCCCCGTGTTAGTTAGGCTTTCCTGCCTGTCCGGAGTGTCCAGCCTCTCTCCCCAGGCTCAGGTTGACTGCTCATTCCAGCAGTGGGGGACTCACATGGCCGGCAGGCCAATGACAAGCCTCAGGACAGCTGTATACACGTTATGGGTTCAGGGCTCTGTGGAGCATTCACCGTGGGCCAGGCTCCTTAGGTATTTCAGGCCAAGCCTGTGAGGTGCAGGTAGTGGAATCCCCACTTTACAAGGGAAACTGAGCCTCAGAGCATTAAAACTGGGGGCTGTCTAGGGCTCCAGTCTGCTGCTTTTCTACCGTGCTGCCTCTCTGACCAATAACCCTGTTGACTCCTTCCAGGGACTTCCAAGGAAGATGCCATGAAAGCTTACATCAACAAAGTAGAAGAGCTAAAGAAAAAATATGGAATATAAGGAACTGGATTTGGCTGCCGGCAATGCATTTCATCTAAACTGATAACAATGCCTTGTTTTTCTAATGCTGTGGATGACGTGAAATGATGAAAATAGCCCATTAACCTAGATCCTGAAGACTCTACAGGATACGGCCCTAACAGAGTAGGGGCTGAAATGGTTACTGACATGCTCTGAGTAGTTTTTATCTGTAGATCAATTAAAAGTGCATTTGTTACTTTAAGTCTTTGGTAATCTGAGTTCTTGAAATCACTTCCTCCGTTCTAATGGCTCTTCCTCACTTCCTTTTTCTAAAGATTTTGTCTGGAAGCGTTGGAGCTCATCCTCCCCTCTGCTAGGGTGCGAGGTAGGGGACCCACCTAGTCTAAGCCTGAAGTGCACACACCTCTGATGGGGAGGAAAAGAATTAGAGAAATAGCTTTTCCTAACTCCTTGTTCCTCCCCATTCCAGCCACATCAGTTGCATGCGCTGGCTGAGACTCCAGGCCACAGGGACTGCCAGTCCTGTGCTGGGGACATTGCTGGCCTCAAGCTCTGAGGAAAGCAGGGTTGACAAATATTTAAGGTTCGTCTGAGGTCCATCCAGTCTGTGGTTCCAGAGCAAATGAACAAGGCCAGAGGCCCCTGTCAGGAATGAACTGTATACCTGCCACGGGGCATCCGCAGAGCCCCAGGCTCACAGGCAGCTGGGCAGGCATAACCGAGTCGGGTGGTGTGGGTGCTTAGCAGGGAAAAAAGGAGATCAGGACCCTGGAGGCCAGGGGTTAAGGTTACAGAGAAGAAAGGCTGGAGCTCGACCCTGGCAGGTGTAGGTTGCTGAAAAGAAAAAAAGAGACAGCTGGCAGGCCCTCCTCACCACATGTTCTACTCCACTCATTTCCACGGTCTTGCAAGGAAGGTTGCGGTTTTCCCATCATGCAGCTGTGGCTGCGGAGGCTAAATTCAAGGAGAAGCTCCTTGAGGCCAAGCAGCTCTCCGTTCCCTCCAAAGCCTGTGCCCTGGTCTTAGACATGGTTCAGCCAGAAGAACAGGAGTTACAGTGACTTGCCCAAGGTCACTCCGCTGGTGAATAATCTGAGAGCCAGCATTCACGTGCACGTCTCCCTGGCTCAGGTGCCCGTACCACACAAGGTGGCCCCCCAGGCATGACCCGTGCTGGAACGGCAGGGAGGGCAACTGTCTGATATGGCTGGAGTATGGCACACCTTCGATGGAAAATGGGACTAGAGAGTGAGAAGCCTTGATAATGAAGTTGAAAAGTACAAAATTTGACCGTCATCAAATGTGATAGGCAGCTGCTGGGAAGGAGATGTGGTCAGAGGTGTTCCGTGAACCTGACTACATCAGTGGGTTTTGAGAATGGTGACCGTCCGGTTCCAGCCCAGCCTGCGCATGGAAAACTAGGCCCAGAAGCTCAGGGGTAGGCAGGAACCTGCTCCCCATGGGGTCAAAGTCCCAAAGCCTAGCCATGCAACTGGAGCGAAGTGACTTCCTGAGTAGCGATGCCATTTAGGTGGAAGTCTCCCCTGGGCGCTAATGTGACTGAGGGCATGTGGGGCAGGAGGCCCACAGATCTGTTCTCCTCCCACCTGGTTGCCCTGCACCAGCCTGGTGGGGCCAGCCACCAAGGCTGCAGAACTCCCAGGCTTCCATGATCCCTGAGGGAGGCGGTAGGGAGCCATAGCCACACTCCTATTATTATCTGGATTATCTGCTTTGATCAGTTTTTGGCTGCTTCTGGTGTAAACCAAAGGAAAAACCACCCTGAATGGAGCCCAGGGCGTGGTTCTTGTCCACACAGACCTGGCTCCGGGCTCAGGCCCAGCACGCCTACCGCGAGGGTGGGGGTCCGCGTGAGATGAAATTGTGTGAGAAACTCCTGCCACAGAGCGGGTCCCCGGTGTGTGGCACTTCATCCAGAAGTTTTGTCCCGCCAGTTTGAAAACCACTCTTGTCCCTGGGAAAGTCCCTCGCAATCAACGTCTGTCAGAGTCAAGGACCTAGCCCAGAAGCAAAAGGCCCGTCCGCCCACAACTGGCACAGCCTCCATTCACTGGCTGTCAGTTGTGAGAACCCGCAGGGCCAGCCTCCCACTCAGGTTGGTGAATTTAATCTTGCTTTGAAGTGGGCACCACACCTCAATGCTCTGTAATCGGGAGTACTGGACCCATTATTGAGATGAGGGAATTAAGGCCCAGGTGACGTGAATGGATCCAAACCCAGGAGTCTCCAGGAAGGCCCTGCTTGTCCCCTTCTGTCACATTCTCTCTCGTGGCCACCGGCTGCCCCTCAGACCTGCATCTCCACTGTCGCTCAGAGGACAAGGGTGACACTTGCCTCACTGGGCTAGCAGAAGGTGCTAGGAAACACCCCACCTGTGCCAGTCTTCCTGCGGAGTGGCTCAGGGAGGCAGGTCACATCTCCCAGGACGGAGCAGGGCCCCAGTGAAACATACTTTTTTAAGCATCTCAGGTGATTCTGAAGCTCTGCGAGGTTTGGGGAGCCCTGAAGCACCCCCATCCCCACCCAGCCCCCACCCCCCCCCCCCCACATACACTATAGAGTAGTGGTACTGATTTCTAACAAAGTAGCAAGTTGTGGTGTTCTAAGAACACATCACCAGTGGGCTCAGGGGTCATGCCTGCTCCAATGGCTTCTGCAGAAGTCCATATACAGCCCAGGGAGGATTCACAGGGTGTCATTTGGGAACAAACGAGGAGGGCAGAGGAGCAGGGCAGGGCACCCAGTCCTCCCCTCTCCTCGGTGAGGCACCCACAGCTCCCCTGAGGTACTTCTTACCTCCAATCTGCCCCTGGCGACAGACTTACCCGTGACTCCCACTGCCATCTCTCAGGTGCCGGATCACGAATCTTCTTGGAGCCACATTTTCTTCATCTATAAAATGGGCTGATAGAATGGGTAAAGAACCTCACAATGCCTGGCAGACACAACTTCCTAGCAGCCCGGAGGCCTTTCCTAATGCACATCCTCACCCTTGATACTTCCTTCCCCATTATCCAGACAGGTCCTGGCCTAGAGCCACAGAAGGCTGTTCCCCACCTTGGCCAGGCTCCATTAAGTGGGAAGTTACTGCAAATGCAAGTGAGTGTAGGTTGTCTCAGGATGTTCTCCCTACACAAGAGTAATTCCAAAAGCCAAAAGTCTGGGAACCAGTGTCAAAGATCAATAAGGGACTTGCTCTGCCACTATATGCCTCAGTTCCTTCATCAATAAAATGAGGCTGAGCAGAAGGGCATTGTCCAGAATAAACAGGAAGGAAAGCCATAGGAGGGGAAAGAGAAGGCACCGGAAATGCCTGCCTTGATGTGAGTCAGGCTGGGAAGTTGTGAGGGGGTGGTTTAAGTAGCCAGATGATTAAAGGTGTTTAAAATTAAATTACAGGTGTTTGGAGTTGAGGACAGGGCAGGAAGAATAACCAGCAGAGGCAGGCTTTAGCAGAGCTCTGCCTTTGGGGCCTGGGTCAAGGCAAGACAACGCCTCTGCCCTTGGCAGCTCCCAAGGAAGAGATCAGAATGTTTCCTCTCTTATTTATTTGTGTGATTCTGCATGACTTCTCTTTTGAAAGAACAAGGGGTAGCTAAGAACAGACCAGAAAATAAGCAAAGCTCCCTCAGGAGTCTAGAGTTTAAAGACAGCTCAGGTGCCATCTTCGCCTCGAAAGATCTGTAAACCACAAACTGCAGGGCAACAGAGGTGCCCTGGGATGCCCTCTCTGCCTTCATCCAGAGAATCCGCCCCCTGCTTTGCAACACCACCCCCACCACTGCCCCGCCTTGGATACAACTCAACCCTTGGAAGACCAGGAATTGATCAACTGACAGCTTTTCCTTTTTTTTTTTTTTTTTGTAATTTTCTTTATAGTTTTTTTTTTTTTTTTTTTTTGAGAGAGAGAGCAAGCATGAGGGAGGGAGGGGCAGAGAGAGAGAGGGAGAGAGAGAGTCCCAAGCAGGCTCTGCAATGTCAGCGTGGAGCCCAACGTGGGGCTCAAACTCACGAACAACGAGATCATGACCTGAGCCGAAATCAAGAGTCGAACACTTAACCTACTGAGCCACCCAGGTGCCCCAACCGATAGCTTTTTCTTAATGTTTTTGAGAGGCCTGAACAAATTAAAACTTAAAAGCTTAAGTTACGGGAAACTGAAACCTAACCAAGCTTAACCAGCTTGTTCCGCTTCTGTACAATTGCTTGGCGCGCCCATGTATTCCTGATCAATCATTGTTGCCTGGCACATCCGTATATTCCTGATCAACCATTGTTACTTGGCACATCCGTGTACTCCTGATCAATCATTGTGATACCTGTACCCCCGGTTGTGGTCTGACCTAAAGGCAGGAACCAATCGAATACTGTTAAGTGTCCAACTTTAAACACCAACCAATCGCAGCTCTGTAACTGTGGAAAATTCCTGATTTCCCCATGACTTGTTTGTACCTGTCTATAAAAGGGGTGTAAAAACCTCTCTCAGGACCTCTTGGCGTCACCGGCAACGAGGGCGCAGAGGTCCAGGTTCGAACCTGCAATAAATGACCCTTGCTGCTTAGCTTTGACTCTGGACTCTGGTGGTTCGTTTTTGGGGGTCTCTTAGACTCTGGGCATTTCATTTTATGATTTGGGGTGAGTATCCTTGCTAAGTAATGAATGAACGTTATTTGAATGAACGGATATTTTCCTTTTGTATGTAGCTGTAAAGTCTGATAAAGTCTTTCCAGGGAAATTGGTGAGAAAGCAAGCATGTGGCACAGCACTGTGGGGAGGGGTAATCTCTGGGGCCCTTGATCCTGGCTGCTGGCCCCGGGGCTGTCACCACCACTTGGATCTGCCAGCCCCAGCGGGGCATGCAGCTGAGTACTGGGAGAGCCCCAGGCCTTTGAGAGTCTCCCTCCCCGCACCCCCCCACGCCCCAGCATCCCACTTCAACAAAGACATTCTTGCCCTTGGGGGAAAAGAAGTTTTTTTTTTTAATTCTGGCATCCGGAATTATGGGAGAATAAATTTCTATTGGTTTAAGCTACCTAGTTTATGTGATTTGTTGCAGGAACCCCAGGAAACTAATGTGCCTGCCCACTCTGTGTGGCTGCCTGTGGGCTGGTTCCCTCCACCGGCAGCCCTCTAGAAGTAAGACCCTGAAGGTCTTTTCCAAGTGCAAATATGACACCATTACCTGGAGGACTCTCTTGGGAACACTCGATTGGGTTCATCTGTGTTAGAGATCCAGGGCCTTAAAGCATGGGGGTTAGCAGTTTTATCATGAACAGGTAGAGCTTCAGTTGCTGCCCAGGTGACCACACTGAGAATTCACCCACCAGCCCCAGAGCATCGCCACTGAGTAGGAGAGGTGCCGAAAGAAAAGGAGGACTGCAAAGTGGGAGGGGTTTTGGAGAGGTGATTACCCCACCCTTAACACGGTCTTGCCTCAGTGTGGCCCTGCCAGTACATCAGGTAATATGTTGGGGAGGAAGGAGCCTGGGCTTTGCAGACAGATTTGAATTTGAATCGCGGTGTGACCACTTTTGTTCTTTGAGCAAGTTTCTTATCTTCTCTGAGCCTGAGATAGTTTGTGTATAAAATAGGATGATCTTGGGGCACCTGGGTGGTTCAGTTGATTAAGCCTCTGACTTTGGCTCAGGTCATGGTCTCAGGGTTCACGAGTTTGAACCCCATGTCAGATTCTGTGCCGACAGCTCAGAGCCTGGAACCTGCTTCAGATTCTGTGTCTCCCTCTCTCTCTGCCCCTCCCCTGCTCACTCTCTGTCTCTCAAAAATAAATAAATGTTGGAAAAAAATGTAAATTGCCTCATCTCTACGAGCGAGGATTGAATAAATGCCTAATACACAAAAGACAAATTAATACATGATAGCTATTATTGGTCAACAGAAGAGTTTTGAATAAAGAATGAATTCATCTTTTTTTAGGGTTTTAGGATTTGAGAGGTTCTGACTGAAGTAGCCTACTCTTCCCAGTCTTAAATTGTGTATCTTTTGTGTTCATGTGTAGTTGGACCAGCATCCCTTCTTTGAGGAAATATCTCTGCTCCACTATTCCTGAGGAATTAGCTCAATAGAACCCTAGAATATAGGACAGATACTTTTTCCTAAGGATCCCAGCACGAAAATTCTAGGCAAGAATGATTTCTTGGGCTACCTGACCATGAGTGGACCAATCCCATAGCCAGGAGCATGAAGCACCTTGATTGGCCAGGTCTCAATGGAAAGTTCCCCCATCCTTGGGAATCTCTAGCTGTAGAGATTCCCAATCATAAGCTTGAGCTTCCAGCAGCATGTTAGAAATTATTTACCATAGCAAAAACTAAAGTTAATATTCAAAGAGAAGCAGGGGCAAAAGAGAGGTAGAAGGAAACACAAAGCTCTGCAATATCATCTGGGTTCTGTATTCAGCTGGCAAGATACCAGATTTACCCCTGAGCTTTTCAGAAATGTGAGCCATACTTTCCCTTTTCATACTGATATGAGCTGGCTTCTTGTTACTTTCAACACAAAAGGTGTAAAATAGTATCCTTAACTCTTTTTCCTGAGTTGACCTGCCTGGTGGATGTATTAGTCAACTTTTTGTCATTGTAATGCTCTGTAACAAAGAGTTCCCAAAACTCAGTCTTATAAAAATAAGCAAATACTTCTCACTCATGGGTCTGCTGTTCAGCTATGATCCTGATGGGCTTCCCTGAGATCAGCTGAGCCTGAATCCAGGTTGAGGTTTGGGTTTGGGTCTGGTCCATGTATCTCCTTATTCTTGAACTAGCAGGTATCTGGGAGTGTGTTCTTCTCTTAGAAGATTGCAGAAAGTTCGAGAGGCAGAACCAAGGCATGCAAGCACATTCAAAGATTCTGCCTGGGTCATAGTTGCTCACATTTCATTAATCAAAACAAGTCTCATGGCCAAGTCCAAAGGCAGCAGGGCAGGAATGTTTACTCTGCTTACTCCAATGGGAGGCACTACAGAGTTTCCTGGCAAAGAACATGGATATGTAATTCTGTTATAGGGAGGAAGAAAAAAAAATGGGAACAGTAAGCTGGAGAGAATAGGTTTGAAATCTGGGAAGTTGTAGGTCACAAATGTACTCCACCACTAATGTACTTGACCAAAGGACATTCTCCTGGGTCCACAAAGGTCATCCTCTCCAACCAAGTACCTAATTTTAGAAGAATACACAGGGAGTGATGAGAGAGAAAAAAAGATATACAAGCAGACATGATAGAGGGAGCTCCAGCAGCCATATAGGACCATGAGGAAATCTCGAGAATGGAAACAGAGAAGGATCCCGATTCCTGATGATTGATGATTCTGAAGAAGTATTGGATCATCCTTGGGCTGCTCACCTGAAGACTTCCTTCTGTCAAAGAATAATCCCTTGTGTATTTACGTCACCTTTTTTTCAGGGTACTATTACTCACAGCCAAATACAATTCCTAAGTGACACAGGTACCGTGAATAGTCAGGACTACGTCCACATAAAGTAAGTATGGTAATATTACAGTGTATGGGAACCAGGATTCTGGATCAGAAACTAATGCATTTATTATCTGGGGGTCTCAAAAATTTGATGTTCCAGGAGTAGTAAAAGAATAGAGACACCTGACTGGCTCAGTCGGTAGAGCATGCAACTTCTGATCTCAGGGTCATGAGTTCAAGCACCATGTTGGATGTGGAACCCACTTAAAAACGTATATATTATATATGAAATATATATACTAAATTATAACTATATATGTATATGTATACATATATGTATATATATATGTATATAAAGAATAGAATACGAATCTAGGGGATTCTTTTGAGTAAAAATGATCTTTCAAATTTGGGATGTAAGAACATATTCCAGTATGTGATATATTAGTCTCTGCACTTCTCTATATGTTTTATGTATTTTTTTTAAATAGTGGGAGGAAAAGAAATTACTTTAGTAGTCCCTCAGGTCAAGTGGACCTAAAGAAAAATCCCTCCAAGCCTCCCCCAGTGGTGAGGGAAATGGTTTGCTTTATACTATCGTGGCCAAGTGGATGATGGCTCCCAACCCTTTGTATCCTTCATGGATAGAATTACAGGGGTGCCTGGGTGGCTCTGTCAGCTAAGCATCCGACTTTGGTTCGGGTCATGATCTCACAGTTCATGAGTTCGAGCCCCACGTCGGGCTCTGAGCTGACAGCTCAGAGCCTGGAGCCTGCTTTGGACTCTGTGTCTGCCTTCTCCTGCTCATGCTCTGTCTCTCAAAAATAAGTAAACATTTTAAAAAATTAAAAAAAGAGAAAGAAGAGAATTACATACCCCTGCAACTTTGCTGCCTCACCTTGAAGACCCTCCCACTAAAATGGCCAGAATTTTCACCTTCACTCCATTGACACGAGGTGTGGTCATGAGACTCGCTTTGGCCAATGAAATGTGACCAGACACAAGGCAAGCAAGAGCTGTAAATGGGCCTACTTGGCTTGGTTTGCCCTCATATGCTTTGCCATCTGCCATGAGAAGAATATTCCTGAGGAGCCGCTGTCCCAGGGGGATGAGAGACAGATAGATCACACCTAACTTAACCCACAGCCTAAAGTTAAGCCCGGTTGGTCGCAGAGAAGCCTGACTGAGCCACCATCAGCTGAAGACCTGTGAGCTACTACCCACTGATGATAAATGTCATCAGATCTTGGGGGGGGGGGTGTTGGTTATGCAGCATTATTGTAGCAGATGTTTACAGAGGACATTTGGTGTTTTGGCCCAGCCAGCATCCCTTCCCTCTTTCATTTGAGCGACTGCCGAAAGTGGTTCTGGCAGGCTGCCAACCACAGTAACTCATCCCAGAAGTGGACATATCTGAGTCCATTCAAGATAGCAGGAAGGGGGAGGAAAGGACAAAAGGACACCCACTCTCCTCTAACCATCTACGGTAGGCAGAATAATGAGACCCCAAGGATGTCCATGTTCTGATCCCCAGAACCTATGAATATGTTAGGCTACATGGCAAAGAGCAATTAAGGTTGCAAATGGAAGTAAGAGTGCTAATTAGCTGACCTTAAAATAGAGAGAGGATCCTGGGTTATCCAGCTGGGCCCAATGGGTCCTTAAATGTGGAAGAAACAGAGAGAACAATCAATATCACAGTGACGTAGTATCGCTGGCTTTAAAGATGGAAGGGGTCATGAGCCAAGGCATGCAGCAGCTTCTAGAAACTGAAAAAGACAAAGAATGAGAGCTTCCCCTACAGCCTCCGGAAGACATACAGACCCCATGACACCTTGACTTTAGCCTAGTGAGATCCGTGTCAGACCTCTGACCTCCAGAACCGTAAGACAATAAATTTGTGTTGTTTTAAGCTACTAAATTTGTAATACATTATTAAGCAACAGGAGATCAGGCAGGATTATAGGAAACAAATACAGGATCTGTCCCTAAAGAACCACATACGTCTCTGCCTATATCTCATTGACCAGAATTTAGCCACGTAGTTTTGCCTAGATATAAGACAGGCTGGGCACCTGGCCAACCCAAAGAGAACTAGGTGTCATTAAAAGGGGAAGGGGAGAATGTACAGGTGGCAACCTTGGTCACAGAACTCCACTCCTTGGACCACAGTGATTACCGAGGGTGGACATGACTCAACAGATTAGCTCTGACCTCAGACTTCATTTGGACACTGAAAGAAAACACTTTTCTTTTTCTTTTTCTTTTTCTTTTTCTTTTTCTTTTTCTTTTTTAACGTTTATTTATTATTGAGAGAGAGACACAGAGCATGAGCAGGGAAGGGGCAGAGAGTGGGGGAGACACAGAATCCGAAGCAGGTTCCAGGCTCTGAGCTGTCAGCACAGAGCCCAATGCGGGGCTTGAACTCACAGACCGCAAGATCATGACCTGAGCCGAAGTCAGATGCTCAACCGACTGAGCCACCCAGGTGCCCCAGAAAACACTTTTCTGTTAGTGTGTAACAAGTCACTCCCAAAATTAGTGGCTACAAATAACAACAATATGTCATTCTCATGACAACAATATGTCATTCTCATTCTCCTCGTTCTGGACTTGACTGGGCTCCACGGGATGGCTGTCGTTCAGAATGGCTCACCTGGTTTTCCATGGTGGGCATGGAGTCCTCTGAGAGCCTCCTCACTCAGGCTCGCACCCGGTGCCTGACGCTGGCTGTCAGCCAGCACCGCTACCCAGCCATCTCCTCATAGTTGGAGTTGGAGTTGGCTTCCTCATAGCATGAGTTCCCAAAGTGAGTGTCCCAAGAGACGCTGGCAGGATCTCTACGACCTCGCCTCCAGAGTCACACGGCATCCCCTCTGCCATCATCATAAGCTCACCCAATTTCAAGGAGAGAGAACACAAGCCCCATTTCTTAATGGAAGAAGCGTCAAAGTCCCATCGTTGGAAGACACGGTTGCAGCCATTAGCAGGAGTAGAACCTGCCAGAGTTTCATGACCTTAACACATGAGGCCTCCATCAAGCTGTCCTTCCTAGATAACTGAACCATTACATCCCCTTTTTACTTGAGCTAGTTTGATGTGGGTTTCTGTCACTTCCTGGCTACAACAATATAATGCACAGCTCACAAGGCTGCTCTAAGGATCAGACGACTGACAATGCTTGCAAACTTCACATCACGAAGCAAACTCTAGGGACTCTCTAAGTGAAAGTTACTTCCCTTCCCTTCCAGTGACCCTTCACTTCCTCTGCGGATGGTAGGAATTTGCAGCTAATGCCATCCATGTGGCAAGACAGCAATGGCAGCAACCTTTGGCACTACGGACAGTTCCTTGCTTGCAATTATACTCTTGGGAATTTTGTAACGCATTTGCTCCAGCCCAATGCAGACAAAGTTCTGCTCGTCAGTGGTAATCTTTGTTCCTTCTACCCACTGACTTAACATTTCCATCAAAATGAGCCTAAATGGAGACCGGCACTGTCTTCATATTATAAGCAAAATATTCTGCAAATGATTTTAAGAGTTTTTAAACAAACCTTTCAAGGTACAGTTTCCTTAAATGCATCACATTATGAATCCCCGGTAGACTCTCTTTCATGTCCCAGTTTCAGACTGCTGCCTTTAAAATTCCTTTTCTGGGGTGCCTGGATGGCTCAGTAGGTTAAACATACGACTTCAGTTTGGGTCATGATCTCACAGTTTGTTGGTTCGAGTCCTGCATCGGGCTCTGTGCTGACAGCTCAGAGCCTGGAGCCTGCTTTGGATCCTGTGTCTCCCTCTCTCTCTGCCCCTCCCCCACTTGCACTCTGTCTCTCAAAAATAAACAAACATTTTAAAAAATAATAATAAAATAAAATAAAATTCCATTTCTAATTTGAAAACAGTGTGCATGTATTACAGATAACTAGGAAAATACCAGAAACTATAAAAAGGAGAACAAATAATCTCTCATAATCTTTTAACATATCGTGAGGATCATATCATGTATAAAGTTCTATAACCTCATTTCTCTCCTGTAAGAGAATATCATGAAAGTGGCTACAATTAACAACTCAGGAAACAACAGATGCTGTCCAGGATGTGGAGAAACGGGAACCCTCTTGCACTATTGGTGGGAACGCAAACTGGTGCAGCCGCTCTGGAAAACAGTGTGGAGGTTCCTCAAAAAATTAAAAATAGGGGCACCTGGGTGGCTTAGTCGGTTAAGCCTCTGACTTTGGCTCAGGGCATGATCTCGTGGTTCGTGGGTTCGAGCCCCGTGTTGGGCTCTGTGCTGACAGCTTTCTCAGAGCCTGGAACCTGCTTCAGATTCTGTGTCTCCCTCTCCCTCTGCCCCTCCCCTGCTTGCACTCTGTCTCTCTCTCACTCTCAAAAATAAATAAACATTAAAAAAAAATTAAAACCAGAACTACCCTAAGACCCAGCAATAGCACTGCTAGGAATTTACCCAAGGGATACAGGAGTGCTGATGCATAGGGGCACATGTACTCCAATGTTTATAGCAGCATTTTCAACAATAGCCCAATTATGGAAAGAGCCTAAATGTCCATCAACTGATGAATGGATAAAGAAGATGTGGTTAATATATACAACGGAATACTACTTGGCAATGAGAAAGAATGAAATCATGCCATTTGCAGCAACGTGGATGGAACTGGAAGGTATTATGCTGAGTGAAATAAGTCAGAGAAAGACAAGATATTATATGCTTTCTCTCATATATGGATCTTGAGAAACTTAACAGAAGACCATGGTGGGGGGGGGGGAGGGGGAAAATAGTTACAAATAGGGAGGGAGGGAGGCAATCCATAAGAGACTCTTAAATACAGAGAACAAACTGAGGGTTGATGAGGGTGGTGGGGGAGAGGGGAAAATGGGTGACGGGCATTGAGGAGGGCACCTGTTGGGATGAGCACTGGATGTTGTGTGTAAGCAATGAACCACGGGAATCTACCCCCAAAACCAAGAGCACACTTTGCACACTGTATGTTAGCCAATTGGACAATAAATTATATTTAAAAAAAAAAGAGTATGTCATGAAAATGTCTGCATAGTATTTCTAACATATTGTTGAACTGTCATTTAATTAGTACCCTGATAGGTAATATCCCATTTTTGCTATTATTATAACTTATAAAATATCTTCATATTTAGATCTTTAAAAAATTTTTGATTTTTCACTTATATATAGGTACATCCTTGGATATAACTTATTGATTCAGAATATAGAATCTTTTTATACATATATAAATTATGTCCATAAGAAGCTCTTTTTTTTCAATATATGAAATTTATTGTCAAATTGGTTTCCATACAACACCCAGTGCTCATCCCAAAAGGTGCCCTCCTCAATACCCATCAACCACCCTCCCCTCCCTCCCACCTCCCATCAACCCTCAGTTTGTTCTCAGTTTTTATAAGTCTCTTATGCTTTGGCTCTCTCCCATTCTAACCTCTTTTTTTTTTTTTCCTTCCCCTCCTCCATGGGTTTATGTTAAGTTTCTCAGGATCCACATAAGAGTGAAAACATATGGTATCTGTCTTTCTCTGTATGGCTTATTTCACTTAGCATCACACTCTCCAGTTCCATCCACATTGCTACAAGGGGCCATATTTCATTCTTTCTCATTGCCACGTAGTACTCCATTGTGTATATAAACCACAATTTCTTTATCCATTCATCAGTTGATGGACATTTAGGCTCTTTCCATAATTTGGCTATTGTTGAGAGTGCTGCTATAAACATTGGGGTACAAGTGCCCCTATGCATCAGTACTCCTGTATCCCTTGGGTACAGAAGAAGCTCTTACTGGTGTGGCACCTGGGTGGCTCAGTCAGTTAAACCTCTAACTCTTGAGTTTGGGTCTAGTCATGGGTCCGGTTTGTGGGATCAAGACCAGTTGGGCTCTGCAGTAACAGCATGGAGCCTGCTTGGGATTCTCTCTCTCCCTCTCTCTGCCCCTCCCTGGCTTGCATGCATGCTGTCTCTCTCATTCTCTCACAAAAGAAATAAGTAAATAAACTTAAAAAAAAAAGCTCTTAATAGTAATGTATAAAAGGGCCCTTCATCATTACATCCTTGCCAGCCTTGAGTATTAACATTTTATTTTTTCCCCCAAAGTTTTTATTTATTTAAGTAATCTCTACAACCAACATGGGGTTCGAACTCACGACCCCCCAAGATCAAGAGTTGCATGCTCTTCTGACTGAGCCAGCCAGGTGCCCAGAGTATTATCGTTTTTAAAATTATAATTTGGAGGGTAAAAAATGGTTTCTTCAATTGGAGGCTCTGTCTCAGTCCCAGCTCCGCTCTCCAAAGTCTAATTCTGCCGGAGGGAGCAGAAGGCCAAGGGTTTTCCATGAACCAAGGTGGTGTGCCTGAAAGGGTTAATTAACCAGGGAGGACCTGCCACTCACAGCGGGTGTTCTTTGGGCATCACTGCGGTGATAGAGTCACCCTTCTGAATGGAGCCATCAAGACTCAAACACTCACACAGGAATCTGAGCTCCTGCATGGACAGAGGGAAACGTGTCAGGGGCTCTTAGGCAGGAAACCCTTTTCCAGAGCAGATGGGACCCACGGACGGAGGGAAGGTCTGCAGTAGCTGGTGACAGGAAGCAAGAAAAGCTGGCCTCCTTTCAACTTCAAGGGACTTTGAGGGTGTTCGACTTACTATTTATTTCTCTCCATTTTGTTAGGGAACCTTTCCAACGCACAGAAAAGTTGAAAGACTTTCACAGTGAACACCCATGTCTCTACTACCTAGACTTTTAGCACAGCATTTTACTCCAGTTGCTTTATCATCTAGCAATTCATCCACTCCTTTATCCAGCAACCTGAATTCTTCTATTTTTTTTTTTTTTTTAAGTAGGCTTCACAGCCAACATGAGCCCAATGCCGGACTTGAACTCATCACCCTGAGATCGAGGCCTGAGCTGAGCTAAGGTCCGCCCAGGCACCTCTTACCTGAATTCTTTTCCATGCATTTCAGAGTAAGTCGCAGATGTTAGTATGCTTCCCCCTAAATACTTAAACAGGTATGTACTTGAGTACTTGAACATTTGTTTACAATTTTATTGTGTCTTTGGGGTAAAATTTATCTCCAATAAAATGCAAGCATCTTATTTTTTTTTAATTTTTTTTTTTAACGTTTAATATTTATTTTTGAGACAGAGAGAGACAGAGCATGAACGGGGGAGGGTCAGAGATAGAGGGAGACACAGAATCTGAAACAGGCTCCAGGCTCTGAGCTGTCAGCACAGAGCCCGACGCGGGGCTCGAACTCACGGAGTGCAAGATCATGACCTGAGCCGAAGTCGGCTGCTCAACCGACTGAGCCACCCAGGCGCCCCAAATGCAAGCATCTTAAATATACCACTTGATAGCTTTTAACAAATGCATTTACTTGTACAACCCAGATCCCTATCAAAATATAGAGCACTGCTATAATCCAGAAAGTTCCATCATGCCCCTTCCCAGGCGATATCTTTCACCATGCTCCCGGAGGCAGACGCTGCTCTCATTTTTTTCTATCCTAGATTAGTTTTACCTGTTCTACAAGTTCATATAGGTGAATTCATACATTTATATTGTTTATGGGAGGGTTTTTTTTTCACCTCATCTAAGGACACTTTGTCATGTAGGAAAAAAAACTAGCAAGCTATAGGGCTTACTGGGAATCTAGTTTTCATGTGTAACCAGGGAAAAAAATGTTTTCCTTTAAATAGAATTTAAAACAACAGTGGAAAACGCCATTGAGAGAGTCCAAAGGCAAGTCACAGAGAGGGAAAAAAAGGCTTGCAAAATGTCTATCCTACAAAATACTCCTATACAGAATATGTAAAGAACTCCCACAAATCAATAATAAAAAGACAGATAATACAAAGGAAAAAAAGAGCAAAGCACTTGAACTTCTCAAAAGAGGCTATGCAAATGGCCAGTAAACACATGACAAGGTGCTCAACCTTGCTAGTCATCAGGGCAATTTGAAACCACAATATGACACAAGTATGCAGCCACCAGAATAGCAAAGAGGAAAAAGACAAATAAATGTCAAGAGTTGGCAAGGATGAAGGGGCGCCTGGGTGGCTCAGTCGGTTGAGCAGCCGACTTCAGCTCAGGTCATGATCTCGCGGTCCGTGAGTTCAAGCCCCGCGTCAGGCTCTGTGCTGACAGCTCAGAGCCTGGAGCCTGTTTCGGATTCTGTGTCTCCCTCTCTCTGACCCTCCCCCGTTCATGCTCTGTCTCTCTCTGTCTCAAAAATAAATAAACGTTAAAAAAAATTTTTTAAAAGAGTTGGCAAGGATGTAAAGCAGTCAGAACTCTCATACACTGTTGATATTCTAGTAGCACAAATATTTCAGCTCAAATATCTTACGCATTGGTTGATAGTATCTACTAACGTGAAACACGTCTATACCGTAGGGCCCAGTAAGTCATTTCCAGGGTATTCCAAATGAAATGCATCACCAAAACACTTGCACAAAAATGTCCATAACAACACTATTCACAATAGCCCCACACTGAAAATAACCCACAGGTCCATCAACACGAGAACAGATAAGTAATACAGAGTAATATACAGTAATGAATGGACAAACTACTCACACAACAATTCAGATAAATCTCATAAATATTGCAGTAAGTGGGGTAAAAGACAAAACATAACATAGATGTATGTTACATCCTTACTAAAAAAATAGCAAATCAAATCCAGCAATATATAAAAAGAATAAAACGAGATTTATGATAGGAACACAAGGTTGGCCCAACATTCAGAAACGAATCACTGCAATTCGCCATATTGAAAGACTCAAAAAACAAAATGTGACCACCTCAATAAACGCAGAAAAAGCATTTAACAGATGGCATCCCCCATCTATAATACAAACTCTGAACAAACTAAAACCAGAAAGAATTTTCTCCAACTTTATGAAAGGCATAGATAATAAAACTCGAGCTAACATCATACTCAAAGGAAAAAGACTGAAAGCCTTCCCTCTGAGAACAGGGACAAGGTAGAGATGTTTACTCTTACCACTTCTATTCAACAGTCACTGGGGCTTCTAGCAAGGCCACATGGTAAGGAAAAAGAAATAAAAGGCATTTAGATTGGAAAGAAAGAAGTAAAACAATCTTTATTTACAGGTGATACGATTGTATCCAAAGAAAAACCTAAGGAATCTATCAAAATCTACAAGAAGTAGTAATTGAGTTTAGCAACATCATAGGATACAAGATCGATGTTAAAAAACCAGTTCTGGGATGCCTGGGTGGCTCAGTCAGTTAAGTGTCCAACTTTAGCCCAAGTTATGATCTCACGGTGAGTTCAAGCCCCGCGTTGGGCTCTGCACTGATCGCCCAGAGCCTGGAGCCTCCTGATTAGAATTCTGTATCTCCCTCTCTCTCTCTGCCCTTCTCCACTCATGCTCTGTCTGTCTCTCTCTCTCAAAAATAAATAAACATTAAAATTTTTTAAAAATAAAAAATCACTTCTGTTTCTATGTATTAGCAATGAGCAACTGAAAATCAAAAGTAAAAAAAAAATTTTTTTTTACAGTAACATCCAAAAACGTGAAATACTTATAGATGAATTTAACAAAATATTTGCAAGACTTGTGCAATGAAAACCTCAAAGCATTGCTAGGCAAATTCAAGAACACTTAAAGAGGTATACAATCCTAATGGATCAGAAAACTCAACGTTAAACTGCCAGTTCTCCCCAAATGAATCTGTAGACTCAACACCATCCCAATCAAAATCTCATCAGGCTTTGCCAGCTGATTCTAAAATTTACACGGAAATTCAAACTTTAGAGAAAAGTAAGTTAGAGAACTTTCACTACTTACTTTAAGACTTATTGTAAAGCTACAGTAGTGAGTGGTATTAGCATCAGGGTAGACACAGGTAGCAATGGAAGAGAATAGAGTCCAGCAATTGACCTAAGATTATATGACCAATTAATTTTTTTTAATCTTTTTTCATTGAGATATAACTGACCTATAACATTATATCAGCTTCAGGTGTACCACATGATTTGGTATTTGTACAGACTGCAAAATGATAACCACAATAAGTCTAGTTAACATCCATCACTATGCAGTTACGAATTTTTTTATTGCGATGAGAACTTTTAAGATTTACTCTCTTAGCACTTTTCAGTCAGGGTGCCTGGGTGGCTCAGTCGGTTGAGCGTCCGACTTCAGCTCAGGTCATGATCTCACACTCCGTGAGTTCGAGCCCCACGTCGGGCTCCGTGCTGACAGCTCAGAGCCTGGAGCCTGTTTCAGATTCTGTGTCTCCTTCTCTCTCTGACCCTCCCCCATTCATGCTCTGTCTCTCTCTTTCTGTCTTAAAAATAAGTAAACATTTAAAAAAAAATTTAGCACTTTTCAATTATACAATACTGTATTATTATAGTCACCACGATGTATATTACATCCCCTTATCTTACTTATTTTATGACTAGAAGCTTACCCTTTTTGACTCCCTTGACCCATTTCACCCGCCCACCATCCTCTGCTTCTGGCAACCAGCAACTTTCAAATATACAATACAGTATTATTAATTATAGCCACCCTGCTGTACGTTCCATCCCCAGAACTTCTTTATTTTACAACTGGAGTCTGTACCTTTTGATCACTTCACCCATTTCACTCCCTCCTTCCCTCTCTGGCAACCACCAATCTGTTCTCTGTATCTATGAGGTTGGTTTTTGTTTTTTAGATTCCAAATATGAGAGAGATCACACGGATTTGTTCTTCTCTGACTTATATCACTTATCATAATGCCCTCGAGGTCCATCCACCTTGTCACAAATGGCCAGATTTCCTTCTTTTTATGGCTGCATGATATTCCATTGTACACATGTACCACAGCTTCTTTCTAAATTTTATTTAAATCCAAGTTAGTTAACATGTGGTGTAATAACGGTTTCAGGAGTAGAGTTTAGTGATTCATCACTTACAGATAACACCCAGTGCTCATCCCAACAAGTGCCCTCTTTAAGGCCCATCATACATCCCTCAGTTTGTTCTCTATATTTAAGAGTCTCTTATGGTTTGCCTCCTTCTCCGTTTTTATCTTATTTTTCCTTCCCTTCCCCTAAGTTCATCTGTTTTGCTTCTTAAATTCCACGGGTGAGTGAAATCATGTGATATTTATCCTTCTCTGACTGACGTTTTGCTTAGCACAATACATTCCAGTTCCAACCACGTTGTTGCAAATGGCAAAATTTCATTCTTTTCAATTGCCGAGTAATATTCCATTGTATGTATATATATACCACATCTTCTTTATCCATTCATCTGTCGATGGACCTGTGGGCTCTTTCCATAATTTGGCTATTTGATAGTGTTGCTATAAACATTGGGGTGCATGTGTCCCTTTGAATCAGCATTTTTGTATCCTTTGGATAAATACCTAGGAGTGCCATTGCTGGGTCATAGGGTAGTTCTATCTTTAATTTTTTGAGGAGCCTCCATCCTGTTTTCCAGAGTGGCTGCACCCGTTTGCATTCCCACCAGCAGGGCAAGAGGGTTTCCCTTTCTCCGCATCCTCGCTGACATCTGTTAGGTGCCATGGTTTCTTTATCCATTCATCCACTGATAGACCCTGGCTGGCTCGCACTTCTCGGTGTAAATAATGCTACAATAAACATGGGGTACATATATCTTTCGAGTTAGAATTTTCATTTCCTTTGGATGAATACTCAGATGTGGAATGCTAGGTCATATGGTACTTCGGTTTTTAATTTTTTTTTTGAGTAATCTCAAAAAGCTTTCATAGTGACTGCAGCGATTTACATTCCCATCAACCGTGAACAAGGGCTCCTTTTCCTCCATATCCACGCCAACACTTGTTATTTCTTGTCTTTGAATACCAGCCATTCTAACCGGTGTGACAAGATATCTCATTGTGGATTTGATTTGCATTTCTCTGATTCGTGATGGTCAGCGCCTTTTCAGGTACCTGTTGCCCATTTGCATATCATCTTTGGAAGGCGTCCTTTCGGACCCTCTGCCGAACTGCCTGCCCAAGTAGCTGCACCATTTTCGCATTCCCAACAAGCCATGAATGAGAGTTCCTTGGGTCCACATCCATGTGAGCACTTGGTATAGTCAGTGTTTGGATTTTAGCTATTCTAACAGGTGTATAGTAATATCTTGTTCTTTTAATTTGCAATCGCCTAATGACTTATGAAGTCGAGCATCTTTTCATATATTCACTTGCCATCTGCTTATCTTCTTTGATGAGGTGTCTTTGGAGCTCTTTTGCCCGCTTTTTAATTGGGCAAAATAGTGGGGGTAGTATTGGCATCAGTACGTTTATTTTCGTATTTGTTGAGTTATAAGGGTTCTTTGTCTGGGTTGGATACAAGTGCTTTATCAGACATGTGTTTTTGTGAATATTTTCTGCTGGGTTGTGGCTTGTCTTTTCATTCTCTTTACAGTGTCTTTCACAAAGCAAGCATTTAAAATTTTCTTTTATGGGTTGGGTTTTTGGTATTGTACCTAAAATGTCCTCACCAAAGCCATAGGTTTATGTCCTACATTATCTTTTAAAAGTTTTATAATTTTGCATCTTACATTTAGGTCTATGATCCATTTCAAGTCAATCTTTATGAAAGGTGTAAGGTCAGTGTCTAGAATATATATATGTATATATTCTATATATTTGTATATATATTTCTATATTCTATATATATTTACATATATTCTATATAACCCATATATATGTATATATATTTTTTATTTATTTATTTATTTTGGCATGTGAATGTGCCATACTTCCAGCACCATTTGTTGAAAAAACCACCCTTTCTCCATCGGATTGCCTTTGTTCCTTTGTCAAAAATCAATGGACTATATTCATGTGGGTTTATTTCTGGGCTCTATTCTATTCCATTGTTCTACGTGCCTAATCTGGCCCTAACACCACACTTTTTTAATTACTGTAGTTTTATTAGTCATTTGATTTTTGACAATGGCTCCAAAATAGTTCAGTGGGGGTAAAGCTATCCTTACCCTTCATTTGTTAAAACAAATGAACCTGAAACAACTCATGTCCTTATGGGGGAAAAAAAATGAATAAATCTGTCCCGTATTTCATACCAGGTACAAAAAGCTAATTCAAAATGGATCTTAGACCCAAATATAAAAGATAAAGCTATAAGACTACTATAGGAGGGGCGCCTGGGTGGCTCAGTTGGTTAAGCATCCGACTTTGGCCCATGTCATGATCTCACGGTTTGTGAGTTCGAGCCCCATGTACGGCTCTGTGCTGACAGCTCAGAGCCTGGAGCCTGTTTGCAATTTCTGTGTCTCCCTCTTTCTGACCCTCCCCCATTCATGCTCTGTCTCTCTCTCAAAAATAAATAAACATTAAAAAAAAATTTTTAATTAAAAAAAAATAAAACTACTAGAGGAAAACATAGGAGACAACATTTGAAAACTGGGGGTAAGCAGAGATTTCTGAGATAAGACACAAAAAGTACAAACCCTAGAAGAGAAGAATTGATAAACTGCATTTCATTAGTATTAAAACCTTTACCCTTTCAAGAGCATAGTTAAGAAAATAAAAGGGCAAGCCTAAGCTTGGGAAAAGATACTACAAATACATTTATCTGACAAAGAAATTGTATCTCAAATATGCAAAAAGTTCTTACAGCCCACTAAAAAAAAAGATGAGCAACCCAACTGTAAACTAGGCAAAAGGTTTCAATAGTCACTCCACAAAAGAAGATATGCAAAAGGCCAATAAGCACAAGAAAAGATGCCTAACATCATTAGTTATCAGAATGATGCAAGTTAGAGCCACAATGAGGTAACATTACATAGCCACTAAAATGGCTCAGATTACAAAAGATTAACACTACTAAGCGTTGAAGATGTGCAGCAACTGGAACTTTCATGCACTGCTAATGGGAATATAAAATGGTGCAACCACTTAATAATTTAGTAGCTTCTGGGGCACCTGGGTGGCTCTGTCGGTTAAGCACCCAACCCTTGATTTCAGCTCAGGTCGTGATCTCACGGTTCATGGGATTGAGCCTCGCGTCGGGCTCTGTGCTGGCAGCACAGAGCCTGCTTGGGATTCTCTCTCCTTCTCTCTCTGCCCCTTCCCCACTCATGCTCTCTCTCTCTCTCAATAAATAAACTTAAAAAACAATTTAGTAGTTTCTTATAAAGTTAAACAAAAATCTTACCAGATGACTGAGCAATTCTTCTCTTTGGTATCGACTACAGACAAATGGACACATGTGCCCACACAAAACCCAGTACACAGGTGTCCGTAGCAGTTTTTTTTGTCAATGACCGAGAAAGCTCCAATGTCCATAATGGGAGAATGGAAAAGCAAATCGTGCCGTACTAACACAATGAAACTACTGTTCCACAGTAATATAGAAATACTGGTCCGGGGATGAATATCTAATACATTTTGCTGAGTGAAAGAAGTCAGACACAAGAGTAGGTATTTTTTGTTTCACTTCTATGAAACTCCAGAAAAGACAAATCTAATCTATAAGGTCAGAACCCAGATCAGTGATTCCCTTGGGCCAAGATGGAAATGGGGAATTGACTGAGAAGGGACACGTGGAAATTCTTTTGTATAGTATGAATGTCCTCTATCTTGATTATGGCGGTCTAACATGGTGTATAAATTCATCAAGAGGCGCCTGGGTGGCTCAGTTGGTTGAGTTGGAGCCCCGCATTGGGCTCTCTGCTCTCAGCACAGAGCCTGCTTCAGATCCTCTGTCTCCCCGCCCCCTCTCTCTGCCTCTCCCCCACTCCCTCTCTCTCTCAAATAAATAAATAAATAAATAAATTTGTCAAGATCCATCGAAATATACACTTTAAATGGGTACATTTTGTTGTATTAAAGTACACCTCAACAAGGCTAATATTTTTAAACAAAAATTTGCCATCAGAGGAAAATATAATGTTGTACTTTAAATACATCTTATATTTTAAGCCTATTCAAATTTGCCTATTAAAAGCCTATAAAGGTATTATGGAAGACATGTCTTGGGACAACATATGATGAGTTAACTAGCATTCCAGAAATGAAGGTAATAAGCAAGGTAAAGGCAGAGGACATTTTGGGTCAGCAAGTTGGGGGCCTGATGAGCAAAGCATACAGCTCCTGGGATACCCTAGAACAGAACGCCTAAAACAAGGGATTTATTTCAGCGCCGGCAGGTCTGGATTCAAATCCCGACACCTCCACTTACTAGGTAACCTCTCCATGACTCCATTTACTCATCTGGAAAGGGGGCTGTTATTAGGATTCAACAAAATCTTATGTGTTTAGATGTATAAAATGCCTGCCACTCAGCATCTGCCCCATAAAGCAGCCAGGTTTTATTGTGTGGAGGAAACAAAACTTGGTGTACTAACCCCAGAAGGTAAGGAAAAGGAGTCTTTCCCTTTTATGGACACATAGCCAACCCCTTCTCCGAGATCCTATGATATCCTACGTACATGTCTCTCGGAGGACCAGTCACAGGCATGGTGTGTAAATGATCTATTTATGTATCTGCTGTCCCATGCCTACTAGACAGTGGGATTAGAGCTGCACCTTGCACGCAGTAGACCCTCTGTTTATACAGTGGTCCCTCCTTATCCATGGGGGATACATCCCAAGGTCCCCAGTGGATGCCTGAAACCGTGGATCGTACTGAACCCTTTGTGCACTCTGTGTTTTCCTATACATACATACCCACGATAAAGTGTAACTTATCACTTGGGCACGGCAAGAGATTAATAGCAATAACTGATAATGAAATAGAACAATTATAACAATATACTGTCATGAAAGTTATGTAAATGTGGTCTCGCTTTCTCTCAAAGGATCTGATTGTCCTGTACTCACCCTTCCTGTGATGATATGAGCTGATAAAATGGCTATGTGATGAGATGGAAGTAAGTGAATGACGCAGCCATGGTGACATAGCATCGGGCTGCTACTGACCTTCTGATTCTACATCAGAAAGAGGATCGGCTGCTTCCGGTGGGTGGTTGACTTGGGGTAACTGAAACCGCACAAAAAAACCGATGCTGGGTGGACACGACTGTACTCCAAGAGTGAGCCTTCGTAGGAAGCATTGGCGCGCCCTCTGGAGGCCAAGGGAAGAACTATGACGGTACCAATCATCTTCCTTTGTAGGAGTCCCCACAAGCTTACCCAAGCCCATGGCCCAGCTCATCTTGCAGCCTTTTCTTTTTTTTTCTTTTTTATGTTTTTATTTATTTTTTGAAGGAGACACAGAGAGACAGAGAGACAGAGAGACAGAGCATGAGTGGGGGAAGAGCAGAGAGAGTGGGAGACAAAGAATTCGAAGCAGGCTCCAGGCTCTAAGCTGTCAGCACAGAGCCTGATGCGGGGCTCAAACTCATGAACTGTGAGATCATGACCTGAGCCAAAGTGGGTCGCTCACCGACTGAGCCACCCAGGTGCCCCTGGCAGCCTTTTCTTGATGGTAGTGCTGTGAGAGTAGATTTTTGCTGAATCCTGTAGTTTTTATGCAGAGCCCAATCCTGGACCCCACCACCTGCCTCTTGCCACCTGCCTGGTGGGGCTTGAGGGATATCTGCCTCTCTAGCCCACCTCCTGGTACTCCTGCCCTCCCCAACTTCCCCTTGGTAAGTTATAGTTCCAGCTGGCCCCAGGCTGTGGCAGCCATGAATGCCCTTGGAAGAAGCTGGTCTCTCCTTGCTCTGAAATGGCAACTCCCTCCTCTATCCTACGAACTCACATGGATCTATTTCTATCACAGGACACTCTAAGTGCTGTATTACAATTATTTGCTAGGGATACCTGAGTGGTTCAGTTGGCTAAGCGTCTGACTTCAGCTCAGGTCATGATCTCGGGAGTTCGTGAGTTTGAGCCCCACATTCAAGCTGGCAGTGAGGATCCTGCTTGGGATTCTCTTTCTCCTCTTTCTCTGCCCCTCCCCTGCTTGCTCCCTCTCTCCCCCCCCCCATTCTGGTAAATACACTAAAAACAAACAAACAAACACAAACACAAAAACAATTATTTGTTAGCATAACTGCCTGCTCCCTCCTGGATGAGGTCTTTGAAGACAGGGGCTGTGCCTTTGTCTTTGTCTCTTCAGAACTTAACCATATAAATCCTCAATAAATACTTGTTACATGTATGGACAGATGGATGTCAAAATTCCATCTTCTTGCCTTCCTTTACCCTACCCCCTTCGAAGATATTCCAGAATAAATTAATAAATCTCCATCGCTATCTGCCATTACCGTAATTAAGATAACATTATTGGCTGTGACAGTTAAGCCCAAAATCTCAGTGGCTCAATACAATAGAATTTTATGGCTCACTCATGGGAAGCTGGAAGCAGGTTTCCCACTCAGTGGATGGCACCTTCCAGACATTGGCTCTGTCCTCCCCTATAGCCTTGGAGTTGTCAGTATTCAGTGTGTGGCCTGGGAGGCAAGGCAGAGGCTTTTTTTTTTTTTTTAATGTTTATTTATTTATTTTGAGAGTAGGGGAGGGGCAGAGATAGAGGGAGACAAAGAATCTTAAGCAGGCTTCATAGGGCTCGATCTCATGAACCATGAGATCATGATCTGAGCCGAAATCAAGAGTCAGATGCCTAACCAACTGAGCCACCCAGGTGCCCCACAGGGTGGAGGTTTTTACGGGCCAGGTCTGGAATTGATGTACGTCACTTGGGATGATAGTCTATTGACTACCATTCAGTCCCACAGTACCCTAATTCTAGGTGAGGTGGAGAAATGTATTTTGGTTGTGTGTGCTCAGAGAGAAAGAAAATGGGTTTGCTTTGTGGCCAGCCAGTCTCTGCCACACCACCTACATAGGAATTGTTTTACTAATTGAAAGATGTGGGACTTTACATTCTGTCATTTACATGGGTGGAATATGTTTTGCTTTTCCATGGGTAGAATATTTTAATATCAGAATGGCTTTTTAGAGCAGAGAGGAGTACTTCCCATCACTTGTATGGGAATTCACGCTTTTATTAAACACAACAGAATTTAAATAAACCGCATTTGGAGAATAATTTTTCATAAATGTTTGAACACTGATTACAAACTGAATTCAATAAATATCCTAGGGGTGCCTGGGTGGTTCCGTCGGTTAAGGGTCCAAGTCTTGATTTCTGCTCAGGTCCATGATCTCATGGTCTCTCTCTCTCTCTCTCCCTCTCCCTCTGCCCCTTCCCTGCTTGTGCATGCATGTACCCGCAGGCAGTCTCCACTCTCTGTCTCTAAAAAGCAAACAAATAAATATCCTAAACAATTTAAACCAAAATTATAGTCTGATCACAACTGATTATTTGAAGCTTTCAATACACAAAGTACGGCCCACTATCTGCTTTCATAAATACTTTTATTGGCACACAACACGGCTCTCATGGCCAACAGCCACGCCCTTCATTTGGATGTTGTCCGCGGCTGCTTTTGCTCTACAACAGCAGAGCTGAGCAGTTGCAACACATCCCGTGTAGCCCGCAAAGCTGAAAATATTTACTATTGGGCCCTTCACGAAAAAGATCTAAGGGAGTCTGGCTGGTCGGTGACAGAGACTCTTAAACTTGGGGTTGTATTGGGTATAGAGATTACTTAAAAATCAAATCTTTTAAAAAAGGAAAGGAAAAGACCTAGACTGTTACAAAAATATCCACAAATCCAATAGCTACAAAACTACCTACTACATTTACATTGATACGTGCTTTAAAACACCAGCCCCGCGGGGCACACCGGTGGCTCAGTCAGTTAAGTGTTGGACTTTGGCTCAGGTCTCATCGTTTATGGGTCCGAGCCCCATGTCAGGCTCTGTGCTGATCATGCAGAGCCTGGGTAAGGCTCCGACTTAGACTTGTGAGTCATGATCTCATTTGGTTAAGCATCCGACTTAGGCTTGTGAGTCATGATCTCACGGTCTCACGGTTCTTGGGTTCAAGATCTCATGGTTTGTGTGTTCAAGCCCTGCGTTGGTCAGCTTGGAGCCTGCTTCAGATTCTGTGCCGCCCTCTCTGTCTGCCCCTCCCCTGCTCATGCTGTCTCTCTCTCAAAAAAAAAATAATAATAATAAACAAATAAATAAATATCAGTACCACAGGATCATCTTCTAATCATCACCCTTACACTTCTTCGTTTACCTTTATAGAAGAATTATGGTGGTGATT
This sequence comes from Panthera pardus, assembly GCF_024362965.1. Classification (NCBI taxonomy): domain Eukaryota; kingdom Metazoa; phylum Chordata; class Mammalia; order Carnivora; family Felidae; genus Panthera; species Panthera pardus. Next base: position 102,315,237 of record NW_026526655.1, read on the forward strand.
ATTTTGACAGCTTCTAGGAATACAGCAAGAGGCCTTGAAAAATGAGGGGGAAGAGAGGGAAAAGGTAAGAAAAAGAGAAGAGGGGAAGGGAGGAGGGGGGAAAGCACCCTTGCTTTCTGAGGACTCATTTTAATTGAGCAGGATGACTAGAGGTTTCATCTCCCAGAACTCAAGGACTAACATGGAGGCAGCTAGTCTCTCCTTCTGGAGACTTATCTCATCCTTCATCTTGCAACACAGTCTCAGGTTCCTTTCTACTTTGTGACTTTGCATGACCCCCAACGCCACCCATCCTGGTCGCCTCTCACCTGCTCACGCTTCCTGTACTCACCCATCCCCACTTGCAAACATAGAGAACACATTGGACATCGTTTTATAAACAGAGACTTAAGAAATAAGAGATCCATACATCACACTCTCCCTACCACTGAAATACATTTAAAACACTGTCTTTTTGTATATACTTCATATACACTTTCCCACATATCACTATAGCCTCAGGTCTTTTTAGACGAGACTTGCTCTTATCAACTACAATTATTATTCAGCTTGACCCGCAAATTGTGATAAGTGGCCAATGGTTGCACACAGACCCTTTGTTCTGTTAGCACTTCCCGCTCCTCTGGCCCACCCCATATCCCTGTAACCTTCTGATGTTGGAGGCCAACGGCAGGGTAGGTCAGGCCCATCCCTGTCTTCTCCTCCCTGGACATGGAATCCATTACCTCCTCTCTTTCTTTTTTTTTTAATGTTTACTTATTTTTGAGAGAGAGACAGAGTGCCAGCGGGGGAGGGGCAGAGAGAGGGAGGGAGACACAATGTGAAGCAGGCTCCAGGCTCTGAGCTGTCAGCACACAGCCAGACACGGGACTCGAACTCATGAGCCGTGAGATCATGACCTGAGCCTAAGTTGAATGCTCAACGGACTGAGCCACCCAGGCGCCCCTGGAATCCGTTAACCTTCTAATGGAGTCCTGATTGCCTTTAGTGCAGAATTATATTAAAGTACAAAAGCTGGGTACATAGAAATGAAGCAAAATAATAATAATCTTCTGCTGTCATTTTTGAAGTTATAGACCTAGAAAAGAAGGGTCTTTCGAATGTGTGATTGCTCACATTCCAAATTAATGGGTTTTTGTGTGTGTGTGTGTGTTTTTAATCCTAAAAAGACAGCAATCTTGAAAACCTGACTTGATGGAGAGAAAAAAGGTTCTGATTTCCAAAAGCCTCCCTCCCATTACTTATCAACAGCAGAGTTTGGAGGGTGGAGAGTGGATCATTCATATAAACTACAGTGTAAAGAGAATGCAGATCTGGCCTAAGGAAGGGGTGATTTCACTCCCTGGGACAAAAAGGAGCCTCTAGGTAGGTCTAGGAGGGAGGGAGAAGGCAGCTGGCAAAAGAGAGCGAGAGGGCAGGAGGTGAGTCCTAAGGGAGTCTTCCTCTCTCCCTCCTGTGGCTGAATATGGAGAAGGGAGATCAAGTCCCCTAAGCGCAAAATACTGTGGTATTTGAGGGTGGGGGTGCTTCAAACAGGAGCCCCCCCCCCCCCGCCCCACTTCCAAGCACTCGGGCAGATCTTGGGAAGGCTTGAAGGCCTCTGCCAGGGAAAACAGTGTGCCCATGTTGAGGGCTGGGATGGGACAGCTCCAGGACCCAGAGGTGCTCGTGGTCCCAGAAGGATAACCCAGGCGCTGACTCCCTCTGCAAGGTGCAAAGGGAATCTGAGGAAGAGGCACATAGGCAGGACTTATAAGCCAGGCAACCAGGCCTCGAGGATAGCAGTGCCAGCAACCACGAGGTGAGGGCAAGTGAGCACAGGGCCACGGGAGTGCTGGGCTTGGGGCCGAAGACATCAGCAGGTCCTGAGTTCCTGGAGCCATCCATACACCAGTAAGGAATCCAGGCGTGCCCCAGACACAGCCCCAGGCCAGAGACCACCCTCAGCCTCTGGTCTCCCAGGAAGGAAGGATGGGAGGGAAGACTCCTTCAGAGAAGAGGCCTGATGAGAGTCTTAAATCTGAAAACTAAATATTTGCAAAAGCCTCTTTTAAACGAGGAGAAACCCAGTGCCTTTAATCTGCACGTTACCACCCCCAATGCTCAGTTCCCACCCTCAGTGGACTGGGGGCATGGCAGGGTAAGCCAGGACGAACATCTGCCTGGGCCAGTGCCTCGTCCCCCAGCGCCTTGTCTTCTGTGTAAGTCTTGCCTCCCTGCTGGACGGGCCGCGTAGGCTGCCGCGCTCCGCGAGCTGAGCTCCACGGGCCCCGCAGAGCCGGGGGGGGGGGGGGGCCGCAGGGCGCTTTGACCGTGGCTCGCGCTGTACTTTGGGCACCTGGCCTCTAGAGGGCGCGCCGACACCTCCACTGGCCAAGCCAGCCTCGCAGTTTTTCCAGCCTCATTGAAACCTGTGTTCCGGGTCCTCATTCTTACCAGCTTATCACAGCTTCACTGATACTTTGCGTCGGGCTCTACTTCTGCAGGCGGTGCTGCAGTTCGGAAGGGCTTTTTTCCTCTCTCAAACTTAAGTTATAATATGACGTGGTCACTAAATACTCGTGTTCCATCCCACCCTGGAGATTTTCGTAACCCTACACACCCACGCGCGCACACACACAAGCCTTTAAGAATGATTCTGGAAGGCCTGTGTGCCCACGCGGCCGTTCTCCAGGATGTCCTGGGACAACCTGGGACAGCCCCATTCATTTCTGAGCTCAGTCTGCCCCGACCCTCTCACCTGGTGAGTTACTGCCCCCGAGGATGGGAAGGGGAGCTGCCTTTATAGACACTCCCTGTCAAGTCTCCATTTTCTGCATTTTTTTCCCCCTCCCTCCCAACTCCAGAAATTACTTGGGATTTAATGCCGTCCAGGAGTATTTGCTTTTCAAAAGGAGAAATGGGGGAACAAAGCAATGCTTAACTCCAAGAGATGACTCACTCCTCGTGCAAGCACCAGAGAGCCGGGGAACCTGTGTCTGGGTGATGCCACCTCCCCGCGGCCCCTCCCAACCCAGGCCGCTGCCTTTCCCACCCGCACTGTCTGAGCGGTTCACCTGGGTGTTCAGGCAGATGGAAGAGCTGATCTCGAGAAGGTCCGCTAAACTTGGCAGCGTTTATCAGCTGTGTCCTGGGAAGGCTATTCTAAGCCCTTACACGGAGTAGATGCAATTATCCCCAGCTGACAGATTAAGCAAGCGGGATCCAGAAGGTTAAGTGAGTTAAGCGGCAGAGTGGCTGTGACCCAGGTGTCTGGCCCCAGATCCCTCCTCCGAATACGCCACCTCGCCTCCTCCAGGGCAAGAGATAGAAACGGGGACCCTCCAGTGCCTCCTGTCCCCACCTCAGTCTGTCCTGGGGGGCAGGGAGAGTCTGGGGAAGAGCCGCCCTGGAGCGGACTCCCCCACCACTGTGACTGGGAAGAGGGATTCGGGTGCCCCTGGCCAGGGATGGGCACGAGAGCCTAGGGAGGCCAGGTTTGTACCTTGTGAGGGACAGCTGCTGAGGCTCCTGGTCTCTTGGACGCGAAGGTTTCCAGAGGTCCTGCCACACGTGGGTAAATTAGACTCGTGCGTTTTTAAGAGTTCTCTGTCGCCAGAGAGCAGCACACGAGGACCCACTGCTCCACCTCTGTCTTTTCTTGCAAGTAATCTCACCTCAATCTGATCAAGGCTCCGGATCTAACTCTCTGCTGACGAGAAGCATGGGAGGTAGAGGAAGAACATGTAAAAGGACTCCAGAGGGTTGAAACCAGCAAAATCCAGATGTACAAGTTGCCATAGGGCAAAAACCCAGCTTTGTCCAAATAAACGCATGGTAGGGGAACATAGAGAGGCGGGGGGAATCCCTACAAGACAAATCAACCAAGTGCAATGCGCCCACTGTGTTTGGATCCTAATTTGAACAAAATCACTCTCTCTCTCTCTTTTAATGCTTATTTATTTTTGAGGGAGGGAGACAAAGCATAAGGTGGGGGGGGGGGGCGCGTAGAAAGACAGGGAGACACGGAATCCGAAGCAGGCTCCAGGCTATCAGCGCAGAGCCCAATGCGGGGTTCGAACTCACAAACTGTGAGATCATGATGGGAGCCGAAGTCAGACGCCTAACCGACTGAGCCACCCATGCGCCCCTTAATGTTTATTTTTGAGAGAGAGAGAGAAAGAGAGAGGGAGGGTGGGAGTAGAGGAGAGGCAGAGAGAGAGGGAGAGAGAATCCCAAGCAGGCTCTGCATAGTCAACACAGAGCCCAATGCAGGGCTTGAACTCAGGAACCGCGAGAGCACGACCTGAGCCAAAATCAAGAATCAGATGTTCAACTGACTGAGCTACCCGGGCACCCTAGGTTATGTTTTTCTTTCTTTCTTTTTTTTTTTTTTAAGAACTCTTAAATTTACATTTAATGATACACACAGAAGTATTTATATATGAAATATGATGTATTTGCTTAAAAAACGTTGGGGAAGGAGAGTAGGTAGTAACAGAGATAAAACAAGAGTGGCCATGAGTTACTAATTGTTGAAAGTAGGGGATAGGTACATGGGGTTTTATCTCTGCTTTTATGTAGACATTTTAAAAACTAGGCACATGAAGAATCAATTACCCGATTTGCAGCCCAGCCCCCGGGCTTGAATCTCCCCGTACGGAACCAGGCCTCTCCCACCATCAGGAGCCGTGTTTTCCCCAAATTTCTGCCGCTCTCAGGAAAGCCAGGGTGCTTCTACATCTCCTAAAGCCCTGGGCTGGCTCCCTGACTCCCTGAGAAGCCAGATTTCTAGAAGTAACCCAGCCATTCTTAACTACCCCGAACAGTGAGGATGCCTGAGCCCCGTGGAGGCCAAACCCGCACTGCGACCAGCTTCTAACAGTAAGCACCTGCTGAGTATCCCCTCACTCCTGACTCTGTGCTCATTTAACACAGCGGTTCAGCAGGTGAGCACATCGGGCTTGGAGGACAGAAATAGCTTGCATAGGGCACCCATGCATCCAGTTTTCTCAGGACTGCCCAGGTATTAGCACTGAAAGTCCTGTGTCCTAAAAATACAAAAACAAAAACAAAAACAAAAAACCTCCTCAGCCCCAGGCAAACCTGAACGGTTGGTCACCCTGAGTTTGCTCTTAAGGGGCCCAAGGTCTTTCCACCGCGAAACAAGGCTTTCCCAAGTTAATGAGTAGAATGTTCTCAACGTTAACTGCTTTCCCATACACATTTTTTTTTTTTTTTTTTTTTTTTTTTTTTTAGTGGCAACCGATTAAAACATAAATGTAGAAGGGGCGCCTGGCTGGCTCAGTCGGAAGAGTGTGCGACCCTTGATGTCGGGGTTGGGGGTTCGAGTCCCACACTGGGTGCAGAGATTACTTAAAAATAAAGTCTTCAAAACTAAACTAAGTGAACAAGTTAATATTAATGGAAAACTGAGCAAATAATGATGAATGTTAATTTGGCAGCCTATTTTTCTGTGTGAGCCTCATAGACTTGAGGCTCCTCCATTTTATATATATATATATATATATATATATATATATATATATATAGGGTACCAGATTTTCTACAGTTTGAGAACCGCTGCTGTACATTCTTCTGCCTCTTCCTGACCTGTCCTGAACCACCACCCAGGAGGAAGGAACAAATCAAACCAGCTTGGAGCTATAACCCCCCCGCGGCGGCAAGAGGCAAAGAGAGCAGGAGTGATAAGGTAGTGCTTTCCTAAGCACTGAAGGTTGCAAGAGTCTGGAGACACCCACAGTGCAGGGCAAAGGTCCCTCGTTCCTGACGCCTCCGGCTACACACGCCAATCCATACAGGGCCTCAAGGGAATTTCTGCTCGGCTTTTGAAATACAGACCCAAACCGAAGCACGGCCTGCAGGCTTTTGGAAGGAGTGTTTCTTCTCCACCCAGGTATATTATTCAGTTCTCTGTTCATTCACTCAACTCTGGGAGCATTTGCTGACTGCCACTGTGAGCCGCCCCCTGAGCCCAGATAGATCAGCTGCTTTTAGTACCCAGGCAGTAAGTGGAAGCTTCCTCCCTTCCCTTAGTGGTCCCCCCGCCCCTGCCCCCACAGCCTCCCTCCCAAAAGGTCCTCAACATCCAGTGACCAAGGGTAAAGACGAACCCAGTAAGGAACCTCTAGGGCCCTGCTCCACGATGCCCGCTCCGGGCAGCTGTCTCAGTTCTTGGACACAAGGTGCCAGGGGAGACGCAGGCATAGACCTCATGGTGCAGGACAGGGCTAGCCCATGACGGAGGCCACCCAGCCCAGACCCTGAGAGTCTAAGAGTCCCCCTGAATGCTCTGGGTCCGGCAGCCATCTGGGCTCTACGTGCACACGGGCAAGGTGAACTAACACTTATCAAAAAGGCTTATAGGGCAAGGCACGTGGGTGGCTCAGTGGGTTAAGCATCTGACTCTTGATTTTAGCTCAGGTCATGATCTCACAGTTTGTGACTTCGAGCTCTGGGGGAGCCTACTTGGGATTCTCTCTCTGCCCCTCCCCTGATCATGAGCTCTCTCTCTCTCTTAAAAAAAAAAATTGTTTATGGGGCGCCTGGGTGGCTCAGTTGGTTGGGCAGCTGACTTCGGCTCAGGTCATGATCTTGCGGTTTGTGAGTTCGAGCCCCACGTCGGGCTCTGTGCTGACAGCTCAGAGCCTGGAGCCTGTTTCAGATTCTGTGTCTCCCTCTCTCTGACCCTCCCCCATTCATGCTCTGTCTCTCCCTGTCTCAAAAATAAATAAACGTTTAAAAAAAAAATTGTTTAAAGGCTTATAGGGTGTGATCACCCCTTCCATGCCTCACAGAGTCCCTGCATCAGCTATGAGTGTTATTCCCATTTTTCCCATGAGGACACAGGAACACCAAGAATCTTGTCCAAGATTCCACAGCTAGGAATTGGTTTCTGTGAGGAGCAAGTGAGAGGACTCATTTTCAGAAATACCAAATAAAAGCTGTGCTGTCTAGTCAACAATAGGTTTACAACCTATTGGAAATATGTACAAACCCCTTCCCCCGACAATGGAGTCCCAAACCCTTAAGACACTTCACTTCTTGGTTCTTCTTCCCCTCTCCATTTCGCAGGCTTATTTTTCACAGGCTTTGCAATGAGCATGTGCCGAAGAACTGAGGTCTCTGCGTCGCCTCAAGGAAATGTACATTTGTTCCAACCAGACTACTTTTTGCCTTACATGGGCATAGGCGACTTCCTGGCAAGGCTGTGACCTGCGGAGTATCAGCCAATGAGGAATCAGGGGAGGGATTTCATGCTGGGAGATAAATTGTCTGCTGTAACCGCCCCAAGTGTTCCTGTCCATCAGACACCTGCTCTTGTAAGAACGTTGATTGAAGCCTTGCTTCACTGTGCTCCGAGTCTCTGAGTCCCTTTGATTGGGTCAGTGGGCTCATTTGGCAAATTCCAGTCCATCTGACACCACTACCCGGATGCCCCGTGGCTCTGGGCTGCAGCTGCAGGAAGCAGACACTGAGCCTTTGCCTCCGGGATATTCCTGGGAGCTGCTTCAACGTTGAGGAGTCTGGTGTAGAGGTGGAGAGCCTCCCTTTGGAGCCTAACCAAACTCCCTCAGGTCTCTTGCCCCTGGAATTTCTGTTTCCCCCTCTGCAAAATGAAGGGGTAGGAAAGATTTGGATTCCCCACCTGTCCAGTCCTGGCTCTGGCCCTGCTCTGCCCTTGTATCTGCTCCTACGCAAGCAGGACCGGGTGCAGAAGCTGCGAGCCCAGAGCCAATGGAAATGCAGAGCCCCTTGTACAAACACTGCTAAGAATTTCAAGATGGTGGCAGCCGAAAGTTGAATCAAGCAAGCAAGGGCCCTCCTGAGCATGGGGCCCTTCGTGACTGCAGGGGCCAGCTCTGGTCCAATGGAATCTGACAGAAGCTGGCTGCCTTGGTGAAGAGCAAGGTGTCACTTACTGAGTGCTCCCTATGCAGAGGCTCCTGTACCTCATGCTGTACGGGGCGCCCGGAAGACAGAAAGCTCTGCCTGTGGAGACAGGAGACACGGAGAATAGCCAAGTCAAGAGCCGTTCCTTACTCCGTGCTTGCTGGCGAGGAATCACAGTTGGCCTACACCAAACATGGGACTCTTTGTGGCCCTGTGTCCTCCTGGGGTTCATGGGAGAGCTTTTTCCTTCTCTGATTCTTACAATCCCTCTTTAAGCTGCTGTGGGTTTCTCTGGTGCCTTCCACTTTGTTCCACTTGTCAGCCCAAGGTGGCCTTTCCCTTCTCCAGACTGAGCCTGGACTTGAATGGACAACAGACCTTATGATCTAAAAGCGTTTGTGATATAGAATAGAGCAGGCTTGAAATCGGTGTTAGCGAAAATGCCACGCATTCCATAGCATCGTAGGGGGAACTTACTATGTGGATTACCTCATCTTCCTTCAGGGGATGGAGAGGGCCCCAAGTGACAGATGGTGCTTATCAGAAAACTCCTGACTGTCAGGTTAAGGTTTACATTTTTGGGAGAGGTTAAAACGGCATTTAGGTTAGGTATTGGCCAGATGTGGTGATGGCCTAAGTGATACCATTTGGACCTGTGGTTTTCTTCTTATCACTGGCCGTCTTTCCACTGCAGTTGAAAGATTCCAGTCCCCCAAAGGCACCATGTGACCTGGGGTGGGGTTGAGGGACCAGGAGTGACCCTTGACTAAGACAGCTAGGTCTCCACCACTCCAGTAGCCCCGGGGATGGGGGCCCACCTTTGCCTGGAAGGTGATACATGGCCATGGGAACACGGCAGATCTGGTTCCTGAACCTCAAGGATAAGACAAGGCTGGTCCTAGAAGGAGAAAAGAGTGGCCCTAAGATTTTGAAGATTAGGGGTCTTCAAGGGCCAGCAGACTAGTCAGCCACTGCAGAATCCCCTTCCCCACTTTCCCTAATCTCTCACCCTTTCCTGACAACCACCCTCTGATTCTCTTCGTTAATTGCACTTCCCTGATAGAGAAATGAACACTGTCTATGCAACACTTGTTTAGAAGTTGGAACCCAAGCCCTTAACCTGGGCTTAACTAGACCTAGAACCTCTCTCCCCAAAAGAACACACTAAAATGGACAACCAGTGCACATGGGTCTTTTTTTTTTTTTTAAGTTTATTTATTTTTGACACAGAGAGAGAGCGTGAGAGTGTGAGCTAGGGAGGGGCAGAGAGGGAGAGGGAGACACAGAATCCAAAGCAGCCTCCAGGCTCTGAGCTGTCAGCACAAAGCCCGACGTGGGGCTGGAACTCACGTACCATGAGATCATGATCTGGGCCGAAGTCGGACGCTTAACCACCTGAGCCACCCAGGCACCCCAAGGGTCTTGATCTGGCTAGAGGTCTTCACCTTTCAATGTGTGGAAGGTCGGGGAGCTTCCCATCCAAAGTAATTCTCTTACACCTCCTGGGTGTCCTACAATTCAACTCAATTCTGATGCTATCTACCCAGAGACAGCATCGGATTCCACAGCTTAAGGGCTCAGTCCCACAACACTGCCCTCCTCCCCTTTAGATGTCAGTTACAGCCAGGCTGTCACCTGGGCTTCTGACCGCTGGCTATAAATCAGAGATTCCCACCACCTCTTTCTTGGGTTCAATTCATTTGCTAGAGCCACTCACAGACCTCAGAGAGGCCGCTCACAGAACTCAGAGAGGCATTTTAGGTACCAGATTACCGCTTTATCATCAAAGGATGTAAGTCAGGAACAGATAGATGGAAGAGATATATGGGGTGAGGGGTGTAAAAAGGTGGGGGGTTCCATGGTCTCTCCAGCTGCACCACTGTCCCAGCACCAACCCAGAAGCTCTCTGATCCTGTTTTTGGGTTTTTATGAAGGCTTCATTACACAGGCACAATTGATTAAATTATTGGCCATTGGCCACTGGTTCAACCTCCAGCTCCTCTCCCCGCCTGGGATGCTGGGGTGGGGGCACTGAAAGTTCCAACCCTCCAGTCACAAGGTTGGTTCTCATGACATCCAGCCCCCATCCTTAGGTGCATTCACTCATTTATACAACAAGACACCTTTATCACCTCTCCCCACTTAGGAATTTCCAAGGGTTTCAGGACTCTGTGTCAGAATGGGGACAAAGATCAAATATACATTTCTTATTATAAATCATAATATTATAACAGGTTTCTTGTGATTTTTTTCAGAGGCTCTGATTTGCAAAAGAGGTAAAGAATGGATGCTCTGGAGTGACTCAGATCTTCCCACTCTTTAAAACCTCCCAAACTCTTGAGGAATGCCTGGGTGGCTCAGTCAGTTAAGCATCTGACTTCGGTGCAGGTCATGATCTCACGGTTCGTGAGTTCGAGCCCCACATCGGGCTCTATGCTGACAGCTTGTGAGCCTGGAGCCTGCTTTGGATTCTCCCCCTCTCTCTGCCCCTCCCCTGCTGTTGCTTTGTCTTTCTCTCTCTCTCAAAAATAAGCATTAAAAAAATTAAAAAAAAAAAAAAAAGAAATCTATCAGGGTGACTGGGTGAGTCGGTTAAGTGTCTGACTTTAGCTCAGGTCATGACCTCATGGTTTGTGAGTTCAAGCCCTGCGTCGAGCTCTGTGCTAACAGCTCATGAGCCTGGACCCTGCTTCGGATTCTGTGTCTCCCTCTCTCTCTGCCCCTCTCCCACTTGTGCTTTGTCTCTCTCTCTCTCTCAAAAATAAATAAACATTAAAAAAATTTTAAAAACAAAACAACAACAAAACTCCCAAACCCTTGCAAACTTTTTTCCTAGGCTGGAGGTTCTTTCAACGTATTTCTGGATTTTGAAGGAATGTTCAGGAAGCCATTTCAGGCCAGATGCTATAACCACCACAGCCTCACAGAAGACTTCTTGAAGATGGCTATAGAGAGCAAGATGGAGTCACTCACGTCAAGCAGTGACTCACGTCAAGCAGCTGCGTAAGCAGCCAAGGGCATTGCGGTTAAGACGAGACGGCAGCAAAATCAACACAGGCTGTTAACACCCACAACTGCCACAGCTGGTAACCAAGAAAGCCAGGAGAGCGTGGAAGAAAGGGATGAACGCTGGTAATCGCTAGAACCAGAGATCTGCAAAGGCCCGACACTGACTGAACTTTAAAAAGGAAGAACTTTTGCGGCCTCCTGTCAGAACCTCCAGACACTGACCCTTCCCCATCGGGCTGCATTTGAAAGGCGACTGCCACCGAAGGCTGTGCCCCGTGAATCTCCAAATGCAACAGCGGCCCACCGCGGCCTGAGGAAAATAAGGAGTGTGTGCGGATTGCTGAGCTATACCGCATCGGACCAGATCTGGGCCTCACCTCCACTGTGTGCTCACAGACTCACTGTGCGCTTGGGTCATTAACTTCTTACTCCTTATCGTACCTTGCTTGTTGTGTGACTTTGTCTTGCGCTTTGCTTTGTGTGACCCGTATGGAGCCAAGTGAAATGTGTGGTGCAATGCCATTGAGTTTGGAATCCTGAAACCTCTCTACAATCACGTTAACCTTGCTGAGTAATACAGCTGACGTTGTGAGTAAATACAGCTGACGTTGTGGACATAACACAACTCGTGTGTGCCCCTTCAGGGCTTGCTTGTGACAGTGGTATAGATTCGGTGTCGTGGGTGACTGAAGATGGAGTGTGCCTGGAAAGACAGACGGACGCCTCCAAGAATCTTAAAGGAAATAATTCATTCACCCCAGAAGAGCTCATACGGACACTGCCAAGTGGCTGGTCCCAAAATGTTCCGGTGACATAATGGGACACCGTAGTTTCAACGTTTTTTATTTATTTTTGGGACAGAGAGAGACAGAGCATGAACGGGGGAGGGGCAGAGAGAGAGGGAGACACAGAATCGGAAACAGGCTCCAGGCTCCGAGCCATCAGCCCAGAGCCTGACGCGGGGCTCGAACTCACGGACCGCGAGATCGTGACCTGGCTGAAGTCGGACGCTTAACCGACTGCGCCACCCAGGCGCCCCGACACCGTAGTTTCGACAAACGTTTGGTACAATGTTTTGACCTGAAAGTTCTTACCAAAGAATGGTGACTAGTTCCTGCCCCAAATCAGAGCACTGACATGGCGTCTGAGAGTTAGTAATCTCTCTGGGAAACGGATCTGTTTCTCTTGGAGTTTCACCCCATCTGGGCAGTTCCGTGGGTGGCTGGGGTGCCACGAATAAAAGCTCAAGAGTGACCCCGGGGCTGGCGTGAACACTGCTGAGATTTCCTCAAATCAGATCAATGGTAGTAAAATATACATCACGTGAAATTTACCATCGTAACCATTTTTAAGTATACAGTTCAATCGTGTTAAGTACATTCCCAGTGATCTACGATCATCACCACCGTCCATCTCTGGAACTTTTTCTTATTTTTATTAATCAAAAAAAATTTTTTTTAATGTTTATTTGTTTATTTTGAGAGAGAGAGAGTGTGAGCAGGAGAGGGCCAGAGGGAGACAGAGAGGGAGAGAGAATCCCAAGCAGACTCCATGCTGTCAGTGCAGAGCCCTATGCAGGGCTCAAGCTCATGAACCGTGAGATGACAACCTGAGCTGAAATCAAGAATCCAGCGCTTAACCGACTGAGTCAACCAGGCGACCCTGGAACTTTTGAATCTTGCAAAACAATACCCGTTAAACACTAACTCCTTATTCCCCCACTCTCCCCCACCAGGCCCTGGCAACCATAATTCTACTCTTTGATTCCATGAATTTTGCTATTTTTATGTTTATTTACTTTTCAGACAGAGCATGAGCAGGGGAGGGGCAGAGAGTGGGAGACACAGAATCCGAAGCAGGCTCCAGGCCCTGAGCTGTCAGCACAGAGCCTGTCGCGGGGCTCAAACTCATGAACAGCAAGATCGTGACCTGAGCCGGAGTCAGACGCTTCACCGACTGAGCCACCCCAGCGCCCCGTGAGTTTTTCTGTTTTAGATACCTCATGTAAGTGAATCATGCAGTATTTGTCTATGACTGACTTATTTCACGTAGCATGAAATCCTCAAGGTTCATCCATGCAGAGGCATGTGTCAGAATGCCCTTCCTTTTATTTAAAAAAAAATTTTTTTAATGTTTATTTATTTTTGAGACAGAGAGAGACAGAGCATGAACGGGGGAGGGTCAGAGAGAGAGGGAGACACAGAATCCGAAACAGGCTCCAGGCTCTGAGCAGTCAGCACAGCCCCGACGCGGGGCTCGAACTCACGGACCGCGAGATCGTGACCTGAGCCAAAGTCGGACGCTTAACCGACTGAGCCACCCAGGCGCCCCTGCCCTTCCTTTTAAAGGCTGAATAACATTCCATTGTGTGTATACACCACATGTTGTTTATCTGTTCATCTATTGACGGACACTTGGGTTGCTTCTACCTTTTCCTTATTGTGAATAAAGCTTCTGAACATGGGTGTGCACATATGTGTTTGAGACCCTGCTTTTTGTTGTTTGGGGTGCAAACCCAGAAGTGGGATTGCTAGATCACACGATAATTCTATTTTCAATTTTTTGAAGAACCACCACGCTGTTGGCCGTAGTGGCTGTGCCGTTTTGCATTCCCAGGAACAGTGCGCGAGGGCTGCAATTTCTCTCACCAACACTTGTTACTTTCTGCGTTTTTGACAGTAGCCATCCTATTGGCTGTGAGCTGCGGGTGGACAGCTTGTACATGTATCTTCCTTGCATGAGATACTCAGATTAATAATGCCATCCAGCCCCCTGCAGAACATCTATCTGTATCTGGGACCTGAACGGAGAATGGAAATAAATGCGAACAGTGAGGAGAGCCACTAAGTAGAGACTCAAAGGGCGACGCGTATCTTGGAACGTTCCAGCATGGACCAAGTGTGATCCCGTGGCAGACACTGCCTCTCACCCACCTAATATCCATCCCTCCTTTCCTTCTTACAAGAGGACATCAGTTTTGTATGGGAAAGTAGTGTGCCGGTCAAAAACTATAAATTCCTGTCTATTCACAGATAGAAATGGCCAGTTCTGGCTAAGGAAAAGCCAAGGTTGTTAGATGATGCATCTGAGAAAATCCTTTTAGAGGGGGCTGAGATGCACCTTTCGCTCTTGACTCTTCTCCTTCTGTATCAACCCTGGATGCCCAAACACCAGCTCTTTTGATATGTCAGAAAAAATTAGGTTTCTGATTGTTAAAAAACAAAAACAAAAAGATACACTATATTTCTACATTCCAGAACTTGCTACTGGGCCCACCAATGGGAGTTCCCATTTTAGTCCTGCCCTAGTGTGTCTGGCCCCAACAATCCTTGTTCCAAACCCTTCAGAGATCATTAGGAGAGAAAGAGAAGGAAGGAAGGAAGGAAGGAAGGAAGGAAGGAAGGAAGGAAGGAAGAAGGGAGGGAGGGAGGGAGGGTGGGAAAGAAGGAAGAGGGGAGGGGAAGGGAAGGGAAGGAGAAAGGAAGGGAGGGAGAGAAGAGGGGAGGAGAAGAGAGGAAGGAAGGATGGGAGGAAGGAAGGAAGGAAGGAAAGAAGGAAGGAAGGAAGGAAGGAAGGAAGGAAGGAAGGAAGGAAGAAGAAGGAAGGAGGAAGGAAGGAAGGAAGGAAGGAAGGAAGGAAGGAAGGAAGAAAATAGGAAATCTTTTGTTTTTGTTTTTTAACAAGGAAGGAAGGAAGGAAAGAAGAAGGAAGGAAGGAAGAAGGAAGGAAGGAAGGAAGAAAATAGGAAATCTTTTCCTGCAGAAGAATTTTGCCACCATCCCTAGAATACAGAAATGATGCAGGCCTTAAAATTTGCTCTCTCCTTTGGCCTTGCTGAATGGGGGACCCCAGCCCTAAGGGCAATGAAAGCCAAGCCTTTGCCCTTTGTGGGAAATCCTGCCCCTGTAGGTTCCCATATCACTGCAGCCAGCAGCTGTGTGAACGTGAGGAAGGAGGAGGTGTGCTCCTGCCATAGGGCCCCCAGCCACATCACTAGGTAAACTAAGGCTGGACTTGAGGCCCTCCCAGTTTAAAAACACAGGACCAGAAAGACTGGAAGGAAGGAAAGCATCTTTCCCAGCTCAGGAGAGAGTGAGAGAATGTGGCATTTTCGTTGAGGGGTGGACAAAAAGACATACATAAGAAGAAGGGTTTGACAAACAGGAATTCAACCAATCTAATGAGTAGTGTGTTCACTGACCCAGGGTACTCCCGGGAACACGTGGCTAGTTAGTTCAGCCATGTCCACAAGGAAGTTTGAAGATGGGAAAGCCTCCAAGGAACTCCCAACTTCCTCCTTTAGGGCCTTTCCCCCCACTTAAGTTTCAAATCCCACACCAAAGCCTGCATTTGATAAAGGCAGTGGTCAGCTCTCTCTGGATCTTAGAACTCATGTGAGGCTCCCGCCCACCCCCAGCGGGTTTCTCTGCACACCGGCCTTGTTCCTTATAGTGGTAGACAAGGCTTCTTATGTGGGAGGAGAGCCGAGCCCACAAAGAACCCAGGCTCCCAGCTGGAGAGAACCAGGAGAATGGGGACTTCCATAGCACACATATAATGCCCCAGGACTGTCCTGTTTGGGTTATGTGTCCACCCCTCAGGCACATCACTGTCACTGCCTTCAGTCACATGCCCACTGCCATGGCCAGGGAGCATGGGATTCTGAGATTGTGGCTCTTTTGGGATTGAGAGACATGGACGGTGGGCAAGAGTCATTCTCTGCCCCCCCACCACCACCACCCTCCGCAGAGAACTGTAACCAGAAGGGGTGTGTGTATGGGAGGCAGTTGGGTGCAAGGCTTTGGTGGGGGAATGAAACACTGATCCTTTGACTGTAATCTCAGGCAGAGGCCAGCAGAGGGAGGCGTTGTAATTTTCTGGGATTTGTGGGGTCCTCTGCCCACAGACTTGGGCAAATTTATGCCCTGCTGGGGCAATTCTGTCGGTGGTGTTAGGGAAGAGACCTTTTCATCTAGCCTTCAAGGTTCTAGTGGTCCAAGAATTAAACTGACATGAAACAGACTAATAGGAGAAAGTCAAATTTAAATGCGTACATGCTGAGACCCCACCTAAAAGCGAGATTCCAAGACGGTAAGGCAGAATGAGGCATGCATGGCTCCCTGAACTAAGGAGAAGTGGGTGGGGGTCTGGGACTTCAAAGAAAAGGAAGACAATTCACAAAATGTCTGGTAAACAAATGTTTGCGGGGCTTCTCTGGAACGAGACAGAGAGGAATTTTAACAAACAGACTTTGCTAAATCCCTCCCTCTCCGTCACCCCTAGTTCCTATCATCCTGTAGTTACCTTTGGTGATAACTGCCTTCCTGGAGCAGGCCCTCTACCTACATACTTTTAGGCAATTAAGGGAAAGGCCAAAATTTCTTCCTGTCTTCTGTGCTTTGATCATTTTCAGCTCAATGTAATTTGTAAGCCAAAATACCACATCCTGGGGCAACTCGTTCTGAACCCTCACAGTAGTGACCTGGGTGAGTGGCAGAAGAACCCAGCCCAGCCCCTCTGCCCAGGGGTGTGGGGTGGGCAGACCAAGAGCCACAGACCCACAATTCTCCTGCCTGCTCCAGTCTCCAATTACATTTTGCCCAGAGAGAGGCATTTCCTGGTTCTCTGCTCACCATCTTGGCAGCTGGGGATTCTGGAAAATCTCTAGAAAATAGCCGTGGTAAACTTAGGAGACTCTTCAAATAAACACGGGCCTTTTCAGGGCACCCAGGATGTGAGTAGTGAGCCCGGGTTGTGAGTCTCATGCTGAGGTTCAGAGCGCTGACCTCGCAGATAGGCCTAGATTTAAACCCCCACAATGCCATTACTGTCTGTGTGTGCCTGGGTCGGTTGCTTAACCTCTCTGTGCTTGTTTTCCATCTCCAAATGGATATAATAGTATTACCTGCCTTAAAAGGGCGATGGGAGAGAGATGGCTCACTCAGTTGAGCCACTGACTCTTGATTTAAGCTCAGGTGATGATCTCACGATTCATGAGATCGAGACCTGTGTTCAGCTGTGTGCTGACAACGCAGAGGATTCTCTCTCCCTCTCTCTCTCTCTGCCCCTCCCCCGCTCACGCATGCTTTCTATCAAAATAAGTAAATAAACTTAAAAAAAAAAAAGGTAATGTGAGGAATAAATCAAACAATATATTCGAGCATGCCTGGTGTGGCACCCGGACATAATAAGCACTCAGCAAATATTACTGATGAAGTTTGGGGGGGCTGGAGCCAAAGACCAAGAAAGAATTCTTGAAGATGCCCGTTGGTGCAAAAAGGTGATTTTGTTAAAGCGCGGGGACAGGGGGGACAGGGCCCAGGGGCAGAAAGAGCTATACTGCAAGTGTGGGGGGTAATAACCATTTTATGGAGTCATGGGAGAGAAGTCAAGAGGGAGTCTCCAAAGAGAGTTTCACATGCAAAGACTTACTGGAGGTCTAGCTGTTGTCAAGCTAAAGTTGTTTTTCCCTCTAGCAAAGTATTAACATTAAGACAGTGGGGAGTTCTTGAACTTTAGGCTATGATGGGGTTGCCTCTTTCTGGCAAACTGGTGGAGACTCTTATCAGTTTCACCATTTGTTTGTTTGTCCTCTCCTGGTTTGGGGGTAGCCGGGAGTGTCCAAGGAATATGGCACCCGTCCCACCTGGGGGTGGGGGGGCGCTAGCTTGTGCTTTGCCCCTCAGCCTGCCCCATTCTCCCTCGTCATTACCAAATTCTTGTGCCCCTAATAACACAAAGCACACATTGACACCTTATTTATCTGCCTGCACATATCATCTGGGAAGCTTTACGGAAGAACACCCATGCCTTGCCCCCCCAAAACACCGAATTGATTGGTCTGGGATGGAGAATGGTCTTGAGTGCCATTTTATTTTATTTTATTTTATTTTATTTTATTTTATTTATTTTATTTTATTTATTTTTTCTTGGGTGATTCTAGCATGCAGTTAGGGTTGACAATCCTAGTTTAGGGTCTCAGCCTAAAACTCTCTCTAGGTGCACTTTTCTACACTGCCACACAGTCTTCGAATTAGGGATCTGTCTCCCTAAACCAGTAGCTTCATGTTAAAAGTTTACTTCCTTGAAGGAAGTAAATTGGCCGTTTACTACTTAATGTTAATTAGTGCCTCACACCCAGTTGAGTTCCAGGTCAATGAGGGAAGGAAGTTGGGGAAAGCGAAGTTGGAGAATGTTGGGGAGGGTACCTGGGCTGGGTGTGCCCCAGCTGCAACTCTAGGATAGTGTTGTTAACTGGCCAGCCCAGACCATTAAATCTGAACTTCCGTCCATTGAGCAGCCAAGGTTGGGGAACCACTGGTGTAGGGGGGAGAAAGTCACCAGGAAGCAGACTCATAATAAGAAAGAAGATGGTCCAATATGGTTGGGGGACAATGACTTTTCCCCTACCCTCTTATGCTCTGTTATGGGGGCCTGTGAATTAAACAGACAGATGACAACTTAGCAAGAGAAAAGACAGGGCTTAATCATGTACAAACAGGAGTTCACACACACACACACACACACACACACACACTCACAAAATATGATTCAAAGAGATAGTTGGAATTTGAAGCTTATATACCACCTAAATAGAGGAGAGAGAGGGGAAGAAGGTACTTGCTGGAAAAAAACAACTGGCTTCTTAATAGGGGAAACAGGAGAGAAACGGCACTTGTGGGAAAACAAATGACTTTTTGGAAAGATAAACAGGCTCTCAGGAGAGCTGATGGGAGACAAGATGGTCTTGTGACAATGTCTGTTTTGGTAGGATATGGATTTTTAGTCTCTAGTGATAAGACTCCTTCCTCCCTGGTTGCTTCTGGGGAGGGGATTCGTGACAATTGAGTCAGAAGGATGGCAGAAGAAGCCACCCCGAAATAGGTCACGGTGGCCTAAGGATGGTTTTGAGCTGAAGGCAACTGAGAAAGAGCAGATACAAGAAAAGCTCTCCGCCCTCCCCCTGTTTCTCTAGAAGCAGAACTTAAGTTCACAAAGGTGTCCCTCCTCCCTTCTCTACAGGGATGAACAAAACTTGATCAACAGTAGACCCTTACCAGCCCAGAGGTGGCGCTGCAGCACAAGCTTACGGCCGAGCCCTGACCTTCCATTAATCTCCCCCTCGTGTACTTGCCACCCTAGAAACTCCGTCTCTTTCCTGTGTCTTGCCATTTTGGTGTCACTTATATGTGGAATCTAAAAAGGAAAAAAAAAAAAAAAAAAGACCAAACACACAAAACCAGACTGAAATACAGAGAACAAAGTGGTGGTTTGTTCACCCTCTGACGTGGAGCTTGAACTCATGAACCGTGAGATCATGACCTGAGCCAAAGTCATCACTTAACCAACTGAGCCACCCAGTGAGATCATGACCTGAGCCAAAGTCATCACTTAACCAACTGAGCCACCCAGGTGCCCCATAGGGTCAACAGTTTAGACCAGTGGTTACCAGGGGAAATGAATGAAATAGGAGATGGGGATTAAGAGGTGCCAACCTCCTCTTGTAAAATAACTAAGTCACGGAGCTCCTGGCTGGCTCAGTTGGTTAAGCCACAGACTTTGGCTCAGGTCATGATCTCGGCGATTTGTGGGTTCGAGCCCCGTGTTGGGCTCTGCTCTGGTCGTGTGGGGCCTGCCTGGGATTCTCTCTCTCTCCCTCTCTCTCTCTCTCTCTCATCCTCTCTCCCTGACCTGCCTCCACTCGTGGTGTCTCTCTCAAAATAAATAAACTTAAAAATAATGATAATATGTAATAATGTTGTGTGGTGACAGCTGGGGACTACACTTACCATGGTTATGACACATATGTGGAACCCCAGAGAATGTCTTCAAGTTGGAGTACCCAGGGTCATGGAAATACAGCTACTCAATATTTCACATTACAGCCCTCTCAGAAAAAAGGTTGAGCACACACCTCCAATGTTTATTGTTATTTATAATATACTACACTTATAAAATACTATGCATATTATAAAGTATATGTTTGTAATAGAAATTTTAAAGTGGATAAGTAAATCTATGATAAAACAAACAAAAACGTATAGCAACGTATAGAATTGTCAAATCTCGGGGCGCCTGGGGGGCTCAGTCGATTAAGCATCCGACTTCAGCTCAGGTCACCATCTCATGGTTTGCAGGTTCGAGCCCTGCATGGGGCTCTGTGCTGACAGCTCGGAGCCTGGAGCCTGCTTGAGATTCTGTGTCTCCTTCTCTCTCTCTGCCCCTCCCCCACTTGTGCTCTGTCTCTCAAAAATAAAGGTAAAAAATAAATAAATAAATAAATAAATAAATAAATAAATAGAATTGTCGAATCTCTAAGTTGTACCTCTGAAACTAATATAACATTGTATGTCAATTATACTTCAATAATAAATAAACATAATAAAATAAAATGAAAATCTATTGTTCTTTTACTAAAATGCTGCATCGCCAAGTTCTAACTTACCCCCCTTTGAGTTACTAATCACTGAGTGCTCCCCAGTGTATGTGGGGAATATTCATGCTTACAAACTTGTTTTCCTCTTGTTAATCTGTCTTTTGTCAGTCCAATGTACAGGGCACCAGACAATGAACCAAAGATGGGTAGAGGGAAAACAAGTTTTTCCTTCCCTTCAAGTTCTTTCGAGAAGCTCTGCATTTAGGTGGACAAAACGGTTCAGGGAAAAAAAACAAACACACAGAACAACCTATCTTGAAATATCTTCCGCTCCAAAAGGTTTTGATGTCCCAGTGGTGAATTCTGGATCCCTTCAAGTCTGAAACTCTTAACCTCTTTGAGACCTGAGCCTGTGTTCAGGGAAAAAGAGAATTTCTTCTTCCCCTCCTGTACCCCAGTCCTCCAAGATGGCAGCCTTGGGGCCATGATACAGCTCTAGTGGGCCAGGCATGTTCACCACATATAACCAACTTCCAGGAGAGGCACGCCCCAGTCAAAGCAAGAAACTTCCAGAGGAAAGCTTGAAAATCACAAGGGGAGAACGTTTGGAACATATTACCTCCATGGTTAGGAAAACCTTTTTATACCTACAAATAAATGTGTAAATGTGTAATATATACCTATCTCATGAATTCTACTCAATTTGGAAGTTGGAGTTGGGGGGCCTTCTGGGCCCCTACTACGTACTTGTCACCCCACCACCCCCACAGAGCACATCAACAGGTCCTCAGACAGATAAAAATTGAGAACAATGGTTCTTTGATAGGGTCAACAGTTAAAAAAATTTTTTTAATGTTTATTTATCTGAGAGAGAGAGACAGAGACAGAGAGACAGTGCAAGCAGAGAAGGGGCAGAGAGAGAGGGAGAAAGAGATTCCAAAGCAGGCTCCAGGCTCTGAGCTGTCAGCACAGAGCCTGACGTGGGGCTTGAACTCATGAGCCGTGAGATCATGACCTGAGCCAAAGTTGGTTGGTCACTTAACTGACTGAGCCACCCAGGCACCCCATAGGGTCAACAGTTTAGACCAGTGGTCACCAGTCATGGGAAGCAGACTGGAGGAGGCTTTTGCAAGGAATCTGGGAATCCACATGCAAACATGTACTTTGCTCAATCAAGAAACTATCATGAAGAACTCTGAACATTTTTTGAAGCTATGAGAGTGCCCTGTTTTATACCCATCAAAAGAGCAATTTTTTTTTTTAAAGAGATAGTTTATTGAATATACAACAAGGGACTGGCAGGCAGGACAGCAGAGGAGAGGCCGTCTGCCAAAACAGCAAATTTTAACAAAGAGGATAAAATCCAATGTTGACAAGGATGTGGGGAGACAGAAAGTCTGATGCAGCTGCTGGTGCTGGTAGGCGCCAAGGACTCCTTCTGAGGAGCGACGGGCACACTTAACAATTTCAAGTACATACGCAGATGCTTCATGCCCCAGTATCTTGGGAACAGGGCATGTGCATTTGCTAAGTTGTTTGAGAACATTCAGTTCTGTCAGAAAAATGGGAAGGATGAAACTCGGAAGGTGTTAAGTACAGACAGATAGGACAGAACAGATGGACCAAAAGATCATACTGCGAATATAGATAGAAAGGGGTTGAAGGAAGAGAAGATGGGAACTATTCCTGATATGTTACATTTTCATGGGGCGCAGTCTATTTATAATACGCTAGATCTACACAAGGCATCCAAGACACCTAACATTCTTGATCTTGATGCGGGCGGGCACCCATTCTGCCCCAGGGTCCCTCTGCCAGATAAAGCCCAGGGCTGTTCATCAGACCTCTGGTGAGTTACAGCTGGGTCAGGCCCACTGTCCCTTTGACTCTAATAGAGCAAGGCTGTGTGTTTGCCCCAGGGCACCTTCTCTCTGCTGGGCCCCTTACTCAAACCTCAATTCTAGCCCATATAATTCACATTCAATGAAAAGGCTAATGTCAGAGAGAGAGATGGAGACATAGGACATGTAAGCATTGGATACTCAGGAGCCAGGTAGCACATGCCCCGCCCCGCACCCTGTCCCAGGTATCCCATCCCATGTCTTATCTTCTCTCTGTGTGCTTTATATTGATTTAATCCTCCCTGTGAGTCAGGTATCCCAACTTGGTCTATGAGCCGTCCAAGATTTTGTAATCTTTGGATCAACGTGCTTGGTAGTGTACCTGGAAGTTTTCATAGCATGAAGGTAATTCTCCACACGACAGAACATGAATCAAGATATTCATCAGTGGTCAGCATGGGGTGGGGGCGCTGAAGTAACCCTACTGCTCATCAAAAAGATAAATACACCGGGGCAGGGGGGCCACCTGGGTGGCTCCGTCGGTTAAGCGTCCGACTTCGGCTCAGGTCATGATCTCACGGTTCGTGGGTTTGAGCCCCGCGTCGGGCTCTGTGCTGACAGCTCAGATCCCGGAGCCTGCTTCAGATCCTGGGTCTCCCTCTCTCTCTGCCCCTCCCCTACTCATGCCCTGTCTCTATCCCTCAGAAATAAATTTTAAAAAAAGATAAGCAAATACAATACAGTGGGGGAATAGAGCACTCTATAGCAGTAAGAAACAATGAGCTAGACCAGGAGCTTTCAGACTTTTCTTACTGGGACCCACAGGAAGAAATACTTCTCACGTTGTAATTCATGACTATCTATCTATCTATTTTTTTTAATAATTTTTTTTAATGTTTATTTATCTTTGAGACAGAGAGAGACAGAGCATGAATGGGGGAGGGTCAGAGAGAGAGAGGGAGACATAGAATCCGAGGCAGGCTCCAGGCTCCTAGCTGTCAGCACAGAGCCCAATGCAGGGCTTGAACTCATGAACCGCGAGATCATGACCTGAGCCAAAGTCAGATGCTTAACCGACTGAGCCACCCAGGCGCCCCTATATCTATTTTTGAACAACAACAAAAAAAAAAACCTCACGAAATAAGATTTACCTAATTATGTTTGAGCCACTCTGATATTTTCTGTTAAGTTCTGTTCATTTCTTATAAATGCTGGTGATGCCTCTGCCAAATCGTTTTCAGTAGCCACTCTTGGAACCTAACCTAGCATCTGGAAAACATTGAATTGGATCTATAGGTACATTAACAGGGATAGTCTTAAATCAGGTGGTTGGGTGGAAAAAAAAAAATAGGACCCTGAATAAGATTTACAGCCCAATGCCACTTAAGAGAGACAAAAGCACACGTGCACACACATGGATCTTCACATGGTTAAGGAAATATAGCAAATATATTAAAGCGGGTGCCAGAGGGGAAATGAAAAAAGAAAGGTAAATGCCAGAAGGATCTTGAATGCAAGGATTATGCCACCGGGCCATGCTTGGAGCAGAATGGTTGATTGTGCCCTAAACCAGGGTCCAAAAAAACAGAGACGGGGTGGAAAGATCCAGAGATATGTAAGAGCCAGAGAATGCCGCATTTAGAATTCTTTAAAAACAAAATTTTTTTTTAATGTTTACTTTTGAGAAAGAGAGAGACAGAGCGCGAGCGGAGGAGGGCAGAGAGAGGGAGACACAGGATTCGAAGCAGGCTCCACGCTGTCTGCACAGAGCTAGACACGGGGCTCGAACTCACAAACCGTGAGATCATGACCTGAGCCGGAGTCGGATGCCCAACCGACTGAGCCACCCAGGCACCCCTGCCATATTTAGAAATCCTGAAATGCATTAATAAAATCAGTTTGCAAGGGTCAGAGACAAAATATGATCCAGGGCACACTTGGAAGAAAGGAAGAAGGGTCCCTTCACCATCGATAAGGAGATGCCAGCTGAAAACAAGGCAGTGGGCTTGGAAGTTTGCAAAGAGATGAATCAGAGGCCTGGCTGGTCGGTATATACCCTGCCTTGCTGCCGTCCCTTTCTTGCCCACCGCATTTGCTGCCCAGGAGACCATATCTTATACCATGTGACCCTGTCCCCAGCCTTTGGTCACAGCTTTTCTGGACTGGGTTGACCCCTAGCCCCAGAGGAACGAGCACTCGGGCTGTCTGATTCCCTCTAAATGTTATTTATTCTTTGAGCCGGGGGAGGGCAGAGAGAGAGAGCACGGGAGAGATGTCTGATTCTCTTTCAACTGAGCAGACTGGCTCTCCTGGAAAAAGGGAATTCTGTGTCCGGGCCCTGAACGAGGGAGGGAGACATCACTGCCATAGGAGTGAGGGTTGTAGCAGGATGGTCATAAGTCTGGGCAGGAGAGACGGGGGTGGGTCTGGGGCAGGCCAGAGTTACAGGGAACAAAAACCAGGGCCAAGACAGAGAAGCCAGGGGTGTTGGGGTGGAAACATGCAGACTCGGAAGGCATGGCTGGGTTACTTTACCAGCACAACACAGAGCTGGGCTTACAAACGGAAACCCTACAAGGGCCAGGCAGGCAACACACAGGCGTGGACAGAGCCTGGAGTAAGATCGAGTGGGGCCCGTCGAGCACGGTCTGTCCGAAGAACATCTATCCACAGTGGCCATCGTTTCCATGTGGAAAAGGGACCCTCAGGGTTCCAAGCTGTCGTATTTCCTAGCAAAGCTAAAAATCAGGAATTTAGTGTCAAGTCTCCGATTTTTGTATTGACTTTTTTTTTTTTTTTTTTTTTTTTTTTTTTTTTTGCTTTTAATTAAAAACACTTTGTGGACAAAACATGTCCAAGGACGGAGGATGTAAGCGGCCAGCACATAGAAGCCACCGCCCTCCTTCTGGGGAGACAATCCTCCCTCATGAATTCCCTAGAGAATTTTGTCTCCTTTATCACTCCTCCCTCCCAGATCCTTTGACCCAGCGTGCCTTTCTTGTAAACATCAAATCTAATAAACTGGGGGAGAGTATTTCCTGGGCTTCCCCAGAGCTCAGGCAAAGCCGTGTCTACACCATTGAATTCCCCTTGTCATCAGTCTGTGCTCACCAACCGATTCCTGCTGCCTAATCTTGATTTGCGGGCACTTTGATGTCAGCGGGGTGCCCTGAATAGGGCAGAACACCACCTTTTTCAGGCAGGGATGGGCTGGCAGTCTGCTCTATGCAACCTCTCTGAGTGTGTTTCGTTAACAGGGGACTGTCCCCAAGAGACTGGGTGCCTCGGTGTGTGCCAACAAGTCCAAAGTCCAAGTCTGAAGAGAAGGTGCTAGAAGTCTCCCCAGCACAGGTATGAGGTCTGCCTGGAAATCTTTGGCTCCTGGTGCCCTGGAGGGCTCCGAGGGCTCCCATCTCAAGGAAGGACTTGCTTTGGAAAGCAGAGACCCCCACCCTCAGATGTCCCTGTACATCACTTCCCACGCCCTTCAAAAAGCATGTGCCTGTGTGTGTGTGTGTGTGTGTGTGTGTGTGTGTTTCCTGCTTCATTCATTCATTGCTTCAACCACAGCTAGTTCTCCCCACCTTCCCCAGCAGAAGCTGGTGCCATGGGGCTTGCTAAGCCTGCCTCAGGCCCTTTCTTCAGATGCAGGGTAAACATTACACCTGAGGCCTGCCTGGAAAGAAGGTGAGACAGAGGCAGACCCCCTGGCCCCCAGCCCCACTAGAATGCGGTAAACAAGGTCTGTGTTGCAATCCTCTGCCTGAGAGGAGGTCATAATGCAGGGCTGGAGTGCAGAGCAGAGGAAGCAAAGGGCAGGAGGACGCCTGGGTGGAGGGAGAGCCAGACTGGCCAGGAGGAGGGGGCTGGGAGAAGAGTAAGACCTGGTGGGTGAAGGCAGGGCAGCGGGAGGTGCAGAGGGGAGAGGGGAGGGGCAGCCCGGTGGTGCGGCTCTCTCTCCAAGGCCAGAAACCAGGCAAGAGTTGGAGAGGTCCGAAGTGCAGGGCACGGGGCAGGCAGGGTTAGTCATCAGCTTTCAAGCCACCCAGCGAACCGCAGAATCCCTGTCATTGCCTCTGGGTCTCCAGAGTGTCTGCCTGCCTTGCCCCTTAGACCTGGAGCCCCTGCCCCCCAACGCCAACCCCTCAGAGGAGAAAACTCCAGGGCAGGGATCTCCCTCTTCAGGCTGACACTCAGGGATTGAGCCCCTTCTCTGATCTGAGGTTCCCTGGGGTCGGGGACACGGGATGGAGGTGACCACAGGTTATCGGGCACTTGGATGCCGAGCGGTCTACAGGGCACTTTGCACACATTGTCTCATGTGACCCTCAGGACACCGAGATGGATACGTTTCCCCTTTGGGCAGCAAAGAGAGGCACACAGAGGGGAAGTGATTGGCCCAGGATGCATCTGAAGCCTGGTCACTCAGTCTGCAAGCTTTACGGACAGTCCCTATCCTTGGAACCAGGCATGCGGCCGTGAGAGACAGTCTCCACTTTCAGGGGGCTTCTGGTATTTTAGAGCGGAAGACAGGAAATCAAGCAGCGAAGAGAGAAGTTGAGCTAACGACTAAGAACATGAAAAGGTGATCTAGAGGGGCAAGCCTGTGGGGGCTGCTGCTCAGGCTGGGGAGTCAAGGGAGGCCCCTGCCCAGCAACCCCAGCTCCCCAGCGGGGGAGGACCTGCCACATGGAGAGAACAGTGAGCACAGAAGCCCTGAGACCAGACGGAGCTTCCTGCCCTGGGCCCACGCGGCAAGCAGGCCAGCCGAGCTGGACCTGAGCACCAAGGGGTGGGCACGGGGCAGATAACTCCAGCCTCGAGCATCGTGGGCTTTGGGAAAGGGGAAAGCCGCATGAAGGGACAGAGGAGGTGAGGGCAGAGGCAGGGAGGCCAGGCAGGAGGCCATTCCACAGGTATCCAGCTCAGAGATGATGAGGCCTATGGGCAGGAGGATGGATTGGACCCAAGGCGCGAGGGAGTATAGAGACAGAATTGAGGAGGCCAGGGAGGGAGCAGAAATGAGAGGGAAGCAGATTTTAACCCTACAACCCAAGCATTTTACCACTGACAGAAACTTTGTCTTTTTCTTCCTTGTCCCTCATTGGCTAGGACAGTGGTGGGTACATAGTAGGTATTCAATTCATTTATGTATTCAGTGAATATTTATTGAGCACCTACTATGTGCCTGGCTCTGTCCTAGGCACCAGGGATATACCAATGAAGATGGAAAAGTCCTTGGCCCCTCGGAGCTTACACTACAGAGGGAGAGGATACGTGTGTGCACGCAAGCGCATGTGTGATTAGTGATAAGAGAAGGAAAAGGGGAATAGAGGGGGCTGTTTTTGATGTGGTGGTCACGGTAGGCTTTCCTGACGAGGTGATCTCTGAGCCCAGACTTCAAAAGAGTGAGGTGGTGAGTCAGATGTGAGTATCTTGAGGAAGTATGTTTCAGACAGAAAGCAACAAGTCCAAAGGCCCAGAGGTGGGGGGGGTGCTTGTTGACTGACTAATAGATCTGTTACTTGCTGATTCATTAATCAGTACCTGTGTCTCCGCCTTGGAAGTCTCCGAGAACAATGCCTGGGTTTTTTCCCACCAAACAAGTGTGGTCAGAGGGGTGGAATGGGAGCCGATTCCTTCCTCTCTTTACGCCGTCCCTCTTTTCCCAGCACAGGCCAGGCCTAGAAGTCGGGAAGAGGGAGGAACAGGTATTGAATCTGTCACACCACCTAGAGGAAAGGCAGAGACAGTCAAGGAATAAGGCAGGTGGTGCTGTGCCAGAGGCCACCCACTCACCCCCATGCTGTTTCTGGTTTTAATTCCTGGGGGTCCCACCCTGTCACCCCACCCCTTGCCTCTGCCCCTGCCATGGCCCCCACGGCATGGGGAAACCCTTGCCCCTCTGGACGGACAGTCATCTGGTGAGTTATTTGCCTCTCTCTCCATCTCCCCAGGGGTAGAGTGGTACACGAAGGGAGTGCTGTGTACCCACTGAGTCCCAAGCCCTGGGCACCAAGGTACCACGGATTTTAGAATGCAAAGGACCAGCACAGACTCCATCCAGACTCCTGGCTGTGTCCAGGCCTTCTTAAGACCGTAAAATGACAGTTACTTCCTCCTTATTATTCCTAAGCCATTTCTGCTTCTCCAGCTGTCTTGCTGACAGGACATGTTGTTCTAAATTCCACTGATTCAAGACTTTCTATTCTTACCAAGAAAGCATAACAGACAATATATCCCCAAACATGCCTGACCACACATGGAATCGTAGAAGGCATTTGGAGGCGCACAATGGGGCTGGATCACCCAACCTAACAGTTCTTCCTGATTTTTATTCCAGGCACTCCCTTCCTGGTCATGTGAAATTCTTCAGGCCCCAGAAACCCAGAAGTTCCCTCCCACAGAGCATCCTAGGGCTCTGTAAAGGGACCCCAACAGGGCCAGGCCCTCCTTTCCTGGGTGAATCCCTCCTCTAGAGCCCAGGGCTGTGGAGGGAGGAGAACCTGGCAGTGAGGGACTCAAAAGGAACATCTAAGTGGGAGATTCAGACCACTGTAACTTTCCCTCTTTCTCACATGACTTTCTGGGTTTTCTTAGCATCTAGAAATTTTCAGGTCCAGGAGAAACGTAGTTATTTCAAATAGCCTTGGGTAAAGTCACCAGGAAGCTGCCTGCCTGCCTAATTGAGCCCAATCATTTCATTTATCCCTGATTCAGTTAAGGAGAAAGAGGATCTCGCTTTGCCTTAAGCAGAAGTCGCCCTCCTCACCAACACACAGCCCCCTAAAACTGCGGAGGGAAAGAAGGGTCTTAGTCTGGAATTTGTTGCCACTCCATTCCGGTGTGGGGACTTTATGGGCTGCCTCCTCTGGAACTCAGGCTCCGTCAAAAGTTGAGGAAGCAAGGGGCACCTGGGTGGCTCAGTTGGTTAAGCGATGGACTTCAGCTCAGATCATGATCTCATGGTTCCTGAGTTTGACAGGTTCCTGAGTTTGTGCTGACAGCTCAGAGCCTGGAGCCTGCTTCGGATTCTGTGTCTCCCTCTCTCTGCCCCTTACCCGCTCACACTCTGTCTCTCTCTCAAAAATTAAACATTAAAATTAAAGTCTCTCTCTCAAAAATAAATAAACATTAAAATTAAAAAAAAAAAAAAGTCGAGGAAGCACAATGCCTTGTTGTATTTGCCTTTTCAATGGTTCCTGAGGCCAGGAGGGAAGCAGGTTTGTATATCCCCCTCCGGGGAGGAGAACAGTGATGCAAGGATGGCTCCAGAAGGTCCCACTCCGTTTACACATACTGAGGGCCTCGCAAGACCCCGATCTTTCACAAATGTTTTACTTATTATCCCTGGCTCAGAGACGTTTAACAAGCAGCCCAAGGCCACACAGCGGGTGGTTGAAAGCAGCAGAGCCCGGGCGCTTGCCTAGTCTCTCTGGACCTTAGCGCCTCCTCCGGACGAGCTGGGGCTGGGGCGGACTCCTCCGGCGCCCGCCTGGCCCTCCCTCGAGGAATCAGAGTCCCAGATGTCGACGCCCCAGGTTCAGGAGCGGGGAAGTAACTCCCGCCCCGAAGTCAGCCGGGTCGGCCCTGCCCCGAGAGCCGGATGCTCCTCCCTCATTCTCAGGGGACCCCTGTCGGCTCGAGCAGGGTTCGCGCCCACAGGGTCCCGAGCCCTCCTCCTCGCCCCTGCCTGGGGGCTCCTCCGGGCCGCCCGCGCTGACTCAGCGTAAGCCGAGTCGCGGAGGGCGGTGGGGTCAGACGCGCCCGCCCCGGGCTCCCTGGCTCCGCTTTGATTGCCCCCTCCCTCTCCCCCGCCCTCCAGCCGCCCCGCTCCGCCCCCCCGGGAGGGGTGCCGGGCCCCGAGCTGGCGGCGCTGCGGAGCGGCCGGAGGGCGCGAGGAGGAGCGCGCGGCGGAGCACGGGCGCAGCATGACTGCCATCGCGGTGCAGGTAACCCCGGGAACCCGGCGGGGCGCTGGGCCGGCTGCCCCCCGACCCTTCCGGAGCGGTCCGGGGGTCTGCCCCACCGGGAGGTGGGAAGGGACTTTGCGCGGAACCCCGGATCCCCGCCTTGCGGGTCTTCTGTTGCAAGCTTGTGGGGTTCGGAGGCAGGTGGGCGGGAAGCAACCTGGGGGCGCTGCCCCCCCCCCCCCCCCCGACGCTGTTCCTGCAGCGCGGTCTCCTCTGGCCTCCGCTCGGCGCCCTGCTAGCACCCGAG
The DNA here is from genome assembly GCF_024362965.1 of Panthera pardus. NCBI lineage: Eukaryota > Metazoa > Chordata > Mammalia > Carnivora > Felidae > Panthera > Panthera pardus. Next base: position 102,345,576 of record NW_026526655.1, read on the forward strand.
GCCCCCAAGCCTCTTGCGGTGGATTTTTCTGCTTCTCTTTGGGGTCACCAGTAACTATGATTAGGCTTTCCAGAGGGGTCCTTTTTAAAAAGGAGAGGCGCGTCTGGGGCGGAGGATGGACACAGTCCACTTGCAGAGTGAGGCTTGTCTTACATAACATGAAGATGCGACTCCGGGGAAGCCAGAACTTTCTCGGGGGTGGGGGGCTAGAAAGACCATCTCTCCGCTTCTCCAAACGCATCTGGGGTGCTGGGGCGGGGACAGACTCACTGGGGCGCGCAGGCACTTAAGAGAGAAGGTTGTAGGGGCGCCTGGGTGGCTTAGTCAGTTAAGTGGGGGACTTCGGCTTAGGTCCAGATCTCGGGGTTAGGGAGTTTGAGCCCCTCACCGGGCTCTGTGCTGACATCTCCGAGCCTAGAGTCTGCTTGGGATTCTGTCTCCCTCTCTCTGCCCCTCCCCTGCTCGCACTCTGTCTCTATCGCAAAACTAAATAAAAACCAGTTTTAAAAATTAAAATAAAAGACAGAGAGAGAGAAGGTTGTGGCGAGGGGAGGGAGAGGGACTCGCATCCCCAAAGGTCTGACTTCTCACACTGGTGCAAGATGTTTTTGTTGGCCCAGAACCTACGCGTTCCTGCCCCCTGCCCTCTGGTGCGTTGCTGTCCAAAGGCAAGTCAGTGGCGCGACCGCTAGCTACCAGGCGAGCAAGCTGCTTCTCCGCGGAGGCATTTCCCCAACTCGCCTCCCCCAGAGTCTTCTGGCTGGAACCTTCTAATGATTAGAGAGGCTCAGTTGATTTTGCCTGCAAATGCCCAGACCGCCCCCCGCCCCCAGCTGTGACTCTGGTAGACGCTGTTCCGCCCAATTTATAGACAAAATAACTGAGGCCCAGAGGTGAAGTAACTTGCTCACGGTAGCCAGCCAAACGACATAGTCGAGATTCAAAACAGGACTTCTTGGCTGCAAATCGTACCTGCCCTTTCCACTTTTGACTAACAGGAGAAATCGTGGCCACCCCCCAAGCCCCCGGACACAGGCGTTTGGAGAAGGACGGCGGGTTGCATCGAGTCCCTTGTCTTTGTTTTCCTTCATAATCTTGAGTCTTGATGAGGGAGCATCTGGGACAGGCCCTGGGAAGAAGGGGACTGGCAGTGAGGACGGTGGGACCGGGTGTGGTCTCTCCCGAGAAGCCCCGTGAGGTGCAGCTGCAGATCCTTGTAAATCCTTGTAAACAAGGATTTAGAAGACATATCTGGAAGTGAGTGCTAAATTAAGAGGTGCAGAAGCTGCAAGCTGGATTAACTGGCAGGGGCGTTGTGTGCTGGGCCCAGAGGGGCCTGAAGTCTGGCAGCAGGTGGAGGGGACCTAGTAAGCAGAGGAAGAGGGGGAGGCCGGAGGAAGAGGGGGAGGCCGTGGGATAGGCCTTGGGAGGTGGATAGGCTGTGGGAGCTCGTGGGCGATGGCTCAAGCCCGGAGCCTCTGCCCCAAGGGTGGGGCGCTGTCCCAGCATGACTCTAGTCATTGCTGCCTAGTAGCCCCTTAAATCAGCCCCAGGGACTGTTGTAAGCATTTGAAGTGATAGCTCATTCCAGCCCCACCAGACAACCAGCGGAGGTAGATGATGTTATCTTCATTTATAGGGGAGGAAACCCAGAGAAAGAGGGGATAAATAACATGCCCGGGGACAGAGAGCTAAAAAGCAGGCCGGCGGGGGTCATGCAGGCCAGTGCAGGCCAGGCTGTGGCCCTAAGGACGGTGGCAGGCCAACTCTTTAGGAAACTGGTGAAGAAATTTCTGGTGAATAATGACAGGGGCCTGGCCTGGGCCTGCATAGAGTGGGCAGTGAGACTAGAGGCAAGTATGGAGGCGGGGGCTGGGGACGTGAACGATGAGTAGTGAGGGGGGGCAGGTGGGGTCCTGGGGGATTGCGGAAGGGAAGCCCTTAGCCTTGGACTCAGTGGCCCAGGAGCGTCAAGTGACCCTGTCCTACAGATCATAGAAATCATTGAGGGTTAGAGAGGGAAAAGAGAAACACTCACATTTTTTTTCCTCCGAGGAAAGGAGATTAAAGTTCCTTGCTCAAGGTCCCACAGCTGCAGGCGGGCCGGGCGGGGGCAAGACCCGACTGCCTTGGTTCCCTCTTGTCCACTGGCCCTGCACTGACCACACTGCTACGAGCTGCCTCTCCAGGAGAGCGTTTCAGGCCCTAGGTCACTGAAGGCCAGTGGAGCTGCCAACAGTGACCAGTGTGGTGCAGGGTGGTAAGGAATGAAGACTCCAATATATATTATTATTACTCATGTTATCAATAGTTCCCCAACACCTTTATATGCATGATGTCTTTTAATTCTTGGGAGTTTTCTTGGTGATCAGAGTTTCTTTGTTTTTTGTTTGTTTTTTAAAGTTTATTTGAGAGACAGCGTGAGCAGAGGAAGGACACAGAGAGAGAGTGAGAGCGAATCCCAAGCAGGCTCTGCACTGTCTGCCAGTCACAGAGCCGTCCTTGGGGCTCGACCCCACAAACTGTGAGATCACGACCTGAGCCGAAATGAAGAGTTGGTCACTTAACCCACTGAGCCACCCAGGCGCCCTGGCGATCAGAGAATTTAAAGGAGGCCCTGCTTTGAGGTGGGAGGGGGAAGAAATGAACTGACGTGAGCTGTCTTCTCTTTGATCCCAGTGTGATGGGCCGGGAGACTAAAGTCCAGTCTGTGCCCAAGGAAGGAGGGGCTGAGGGAGGGATGGGACATACCTGTTGTCTAGACAGCGTGATGTCTAGGGTCAAAAGGTTTTTGGTCCTGTGTTCTGTGACTTGATTGAGGCTTGCTTCCAGGGCTCTCCCATCCTAGGACCTTACCAGCCAACTTCTAGGGGCATTGTAACCCGGCCAGGTACCTTCATGGCTCTTGCTTTCCTGCAGCGGTCACCTACCCCATTTTGTAGATGAAAAACCCAACGGCCAAAGAGGTTAAGAAGCTGCCCAAGGACAAACACCTTTAATGGTTTGTAGACACAGAGGTTTCAAATTTTCCTTGGTTTGTTTCCTAGTAGTCAAGCTGTTTTTTTATGATGAAATCCAACACAGACTCCTGGACTACCAATGTGTCCAGGTGGTAAGAAGGACCTGTCGTGGGGGCGCCTGGGTGGCTCAGTCGGTTAGGTGTCCAACTTCAGCTCTGGTCACAATCTCGTGGTTCATGAGTTCGAGCCCCGCATTGGGCTCTGTGCTGACAGCTCAGAGCCTGGAGCCTGCTTCGGATTCTGTGTCTCTCTCTCTGTGCTCCTCCCCCGCCGCCCCCAACCCCTGCTCGTGCTCGTTCGCTCTCTCTCAAAAATTAAGAAAGAAAAAAAAAAAAAAAGAATGACCTGTTGTGGCTGAGTGAGGACAGGGCCCGAGCTGGCCAGCTCAGCTTCCCCTATTCCCCTCCTGCGGCACCTAGAACCCTGCATAGGAGGCAAGGGGAGTTGGGGCCCTGACCCCTGGGGCATCCCTCTACATTCTCTACTCCTTCCTCTCACTAGTAATACTGAGCCCCTAACCAAAGACCCTGTACCTGGAAGGCCCCAGTCGGTATTTATTGGCTGAATGCATCCTGCACATTATATGTTTGTCCAGGCAGCCGTAACAGGCTTTATTGTGATTTAGGTGAGAGATCTTGGGTAAGTCATCTGGCCTCTGGGTGACATAGTTTCCCTCTTTATGCCACCTCCCCACTCCGCCCCCCCCGCTCCCCCGCCCCCCCGCCCCCATGGGAGCTTCCTACTCTGCCAACCTCACAGGTTTGAGTAAAACAAGCTCCTGCTTACGCAGAAGTGCTGAAAGCAAATCAGGTCCTTATTCATGTATCCCTGGGGCAGAAAATTCACGGTGGCTCCCACTTAGGTGGGCAGGTCAGCAGGAGTCTCCCAGAGCGTTGCTTTGCTTCTTGTCCCTCCCTGAAAAGCATGACCCAGACTTGCCTCCATTTGCACATGTATAGGGTGCACCCCATAGTCCCTGTTCAGTTTCCCAGCAGTGACAGAGCCCCATGAGCTGTCTGCTTACCTCCCAAAGCGGGGTGTAACCTGCTTCCATAGGCACTGTCAAGAGGGTAATTTATGACGGGGCAGGAGATTCGTTTAAAGGGAGCTCCAGGGGGGCCCGGGTGGCTCAGTCGGTCAAGTATCCAACTCTTGATTTCAGCTGAGGTCATGATCTCGCGTTTCCTGCTCTGCACCAGCATGTGGAGCCTGCCTGGGATCCTCTCTCTCCCTCTCCCTCTGCCCCAACCCCCTCTCATGTTCTCTCTCTCTCTCAAGAAATAGGTAAATAAACTTTCAAAAAAGCGGGGGGCTGGGGCAGGAGTTTCAGATGGAAGCGACAGTGGTTGCAGGCCTACTGAATGCCCAGGACAAGCACTGTGCCAGGTACTGGGGACGCAGCAGTGCCTGCATGGGAGGCCCTGCCCTCTTGGTGAGCGGTGTCTGTGTGAGCTAGACAACATATAAGCACAAATCAAAAGGAAATGGATGACTGGTGGTCGGAACAGAGAAGAAAACAGGGTTCCTGACAGGAGGGAACCTGGTTTGGCTGGGGAGGCAGGACAGATCTCTGTGAGGAAGTGACATTTCCACTGAGACATGAAGAATGGAGAAAAGGAGACAGTCGGGGGAAGACTCTTGTAGGCAGAGGGACCAGTAGGTCTGAGGAAGAAAGTTCTGGGCTTGTCCTTGGGCCTAGAACGAGTGCGGCCGTGTCTGAGTGAGGGGGCCAGGAAGCGAGTGCTGGGAGGTGAAGCAGGAGGGGGAGGCAGGGCAGAAGGTGCAGGGCTTATGGTGTGTCTTAAGGAGCTTGATTCTTCAAAGTGTTTCTCTTTTTATTTTTTATTTTTTATTTTTTGCTTTCTGGGTTGAGGAGGGGACCCATGCCTGGGTGGTGTCCCAGGGCTGTGAGATAAGGGACACCTCACCGGACGCCTGGCCCAGCTTGCCAGAAGAGAGGGGTGGGTGCACTCTTCCACGGCTGCAACTAGAGGCTGAGGGAGAGCCTCCATGGCTCTCCCACGCCCAGAAGCTGCTAGACAGTTCAGTTGGCCAGCGCTGGGTGGGGTTCAGGTTCAGGCTGAGCAAGACTAAAGGGTAAGGTGCAAACATCGCTTTCGGTACTGAGGAAAACAAGGTAATAACACCTAGCCTGGAATGTGCAGAACCAGCTGGGTGGAGAGTAGGGTGAAACTGAAGTCTACTGGGAAATCCTGGGAGAGGGAAAACAGAGCCTTGTATTAAAAGGCTAAGTAAAGGGGCGCCTGGGTGGCTCAGTCAGCTAAGGGTCCGACTTCAGCTCAGGTCATGATCTTGCGGTCCGTGAGTTTGAGCCCCGTGTCGGGCTCTGTGCTGACAGCTCAGAGCCTGGAGCCTGTTTCGGATTCTGTGTCTCCCTCTCTCTCTGACCCACCCCGTTCATGCTCTATCTCTCTCTGTCTCAAAAATAAATAAACGTTAAAAAAAATTTAAAAAAATAAAAAAAATAAAAGGCTAAGTAAAAAAAAAAAAAAAAAAGAATACTAATACTCCAGTGCTTTTAACAACCTTCACAGTGCTTTAGGCAGGGTTCTTGCTTTGCATACAAAGAAACCCACAGGGCGCTGCAAGTTCAAGGTCACACTGGCCTGGTCTGACAAGTTTTCTGAATTCTGAACAGACTAGGATCTGCCACCTTGCTGGTCAGTAGAATTTGGATTTCTTCTTCATAAAGATCGTTAGAGAAAGAAAGGTCAGGGAACCCTTCGTGCCTGGTGAATAGCTGGACAGTCCGTGCTTCTGGGTCTTGAACAGAGGACAGGGAGCAGGTGGAGTGGGGGAAGGGCTCCCCAAGAAGGCGGGTCTGTGCTCCAAGTTAAGGAGGGGCTGGGAGGGAGGGAAGCTACTTGCAAATGTGGGCGTCCCAAGCTTCCCAGGGGACGGCAACAGAAAATAAGGCTATGGGAAGCCGGGAGCGTGGGCAAGGGTTTCCCCTGACATGCCATCCGTGGTGTCTTCTAGGCCCAGAGGCTGCTGGCCCAGCGGAGGCCCCAGCGGCCCTTCTTGGAATCCTTCATCCGGGTCCTCATCATTGTGTGCGCCGCCCTGGCCCTGGTCCTCTCCTCCGTCTCCATCTGCGATGGCCACTGGCTGCTGGCTGAGGACCGCCTCTTTGGGCTCTGGCACTTCTGCACTTCCTCCAACCAGACGGGGCCACGCTGCCTCAGAGACCTGAGTCAGGCCCACGTGCCCGGGCTGGACGTGGGCATGGTCCTGGCCCGCAGCGTGGGCGCCCTGGCTGTGGTGGTCGCCATTTTGGGCCTGGAGCTCCTCATGGTGTCCCAGGTGTGTGAAGACCTCCACTCACGGCGCAAGTGGGCTGTGGGCTGTGTCCTCCTCCTCGTCTCTTTCATCCTCTCGTCCGGGGGGCTCCTGAGTTTTGTGATCCTCCTCTGGAACCAGGTCACGCTCATTGGTTTCACCCTGATGTTCTGGTGCGAGTTCACGGCCTCCTTCCTCTTCTTTCTGAATGCCATCAGCGGCCTTCACGTCAACAGCATCACCCATCCCTGGAGCCAACCGAGGAAGTTTTAGGCCTCCCTCCTAAATCCGAGGACGTCAGGTTCTACAAGAAAGTGTGGTCAAGACGGGACTTTTTCAACACGTGACCTCTGATGGGGGTAGGGGTGGGACCGTGACCTTGAAACTGCTGCTGCTTAGTCCATAACATTTTGGTGGTTGGCCAGAACCAGCCCAGTGGCCTTTGCAGCTGGCCTGCAGAGGTCAGGAGCGTCCCTAGGGCCACCAGCTGCACAGCCTTAGCCAAGTTATTAGGATGTTGATTTTAGAAGTTAACACATTTTAAGACTCTTTTCTTGAATCCTTCTTCCCAGGATGGGACTAGATTAGGAAGCAGCTTGGGTGACTGGTGCCTGGGCTGGCTGCACAGCTAAGTGAAGTTCACCCTTGTTTTATTGACTATGTGCCAGGATAGGGGCAGGTGGGTCCCTGGGATCCCCTGGGGTTGCCCAGAGCAGATCATTCTTCCAGCTAAGCATATCCAGTCAGTGCCTAGGACTTTCTTCCACCAGCCCAAAGGACCTCTGTGCACCTTTCCTTGCTATAGCTTTGGTCATGTTATTGAGGATTCCCTCAATGTCTTGCACATAATAGGTTTTTAAACCATTTGACTTGATTTGAACCCTGCCTTTGCGGTGGGGGTGGGGGGGGGCATAATCCAAGAATAACCTCAGCCGCCAGCAGCCGGCCATCTCTGCTGTCTGTGGGAATCCTGCCTTAATTCTTCGAACCAGCTTCCCAGGATGGCCCACCAACCTTCCAATACACAGTCCTCCCTGAGGCGAGCATGTGTGCGTGTCTGTCTTTGGCAAGGGTCAGACGGCCTCAAGGTACCATTTTTGGCTCCCAGAGCACATATCTGGACCTGCTGGACTCCAGGGGGTAAAGGGGACTTGCCTACACTTGTAATGATTACCACCCGCCCTGGGGATGAGTGCAGGTGAAGGGGACCAGGAACCAGTGGAGACTTCCATCCTTGCTGGCAAATGTGCGTTTTTGTGCAGCCAATTGCCCCCTTCCCAGCTTCTTTTCTGCCCAGTAGCTTCAACCATTTCATTCCACACTAGCCCCTTCCCCCTCCACCTGGTCCATCCTGGCTGCTGGTCACTGTATGGGTTTTTGGTCTCTTGCCCCACCCTTATTACTGCAGGTGCCCTTTCTGGGTGCTTCTATCTATCCCTTGTGGCTTTTTTTTTTTTTTTTTAATTTTTTAAACTTGAAGTTTAAAAGCACAAGTGAGGAAGGGGTGGAGAGAAGGAGAGACAGAATGCTGAGCAGCTCTGCGTTGGCTCTCAGCACAGAGCCCGATGCGGGGCCCCAACTCCTGAACCGTAAGATCATGACCCAAGCCCAGATCAAGACGCTTAACCAACTGAGCCACCCAGGCACCCCCCTGTGGCTTTTTAAAAACTTCTATTTCCAAATGCATGTGGAGTCCATGGAGATCAAGAAAGATGTCATGGGCCAACCAGTTTTTCAGAGAGCAGAGCTCATCAACCTTACAGGCTGGGTTCTTGGCCCTGGAAAATAAGCACCTGGGCTTTCATTCCAGAAACCGTTCACAAGGTACAAAGGGGTGACTTCCTTGTCTCTGCAGTGGGGAGATGCAGGGGTGGGAGGCCAGGGCCCAGGAGGGGACAGCACTTGTCCAAGGTCACCCACCAGCAAGACGCCTTTTCCTTTATGTTGGGGCTTTCTGTCCGGAATGCTTTCCCCTGAACACTAATAGGCTGTGTTTTGTAAAAGGGTTCAAATAGTCCTGTTTAATCCTCACACGGCTGGTGGGAGAGGGAGTGCCAATAATTTTAGTTCCAGGAAACTAAAGTCCAAAGACAAAAAGGGGAGACAGATCCCCATGGGACAGGGAGACAGGCCCTTGCCCCCCTGCCTAGGAGTGAAGACAGACACAGCCTTGGAGCACAGGGATTTGAACCCAAAAGCCCTGGACTGAACTTGTGCCCCTGCTTGCCGAGTATCTTGGGCAAGTCACAGGACCTTCGTGAACCTGATTCTTTTTCGGCCCAATGGAATCCTGCCCCCTTCCTGGCTATTCTGCCCCTTGGGCTGCAGGTGACTGTGAAAGAGGAGGCACGGGAGGGTGCCTTGTACCCTGTTGGGTTAGTAAAAGGAAGCTGGGGGTCTTGGCGTCTCTCTTGGCTTCACTGACATGGTCAGGTTAATCCAGTTGTCTTGAGGCTCTAGGGTAAGAGCTACTGGACAGGTGAGTTGTAGTGAGGGGTAAGGAGGGTCCATCTAGGGCCAAGGGTCTTGACTGCCATGTTTCCTGGGCTTCGAGCTTATTCCTGCAGGAAGGGGTAGGGAAGGCCAGCCTCAGCATCCTTCACCTTGTGTCTCGAGGGCTAAAGGAGAGCGGGCAATTACATACCAGACCCATCCCAGCTACCATTTATTTCCCTGCCTTCTGGAACCCTTGAACTGCCCTTCACGTAACACAACAGACCCAAATCCCGGGCCCTCATCCTGCCCCACGGTGCCTGTGCTTTGATCAGTTCTGAGGAATTCTCACCACAGCCCCCTCCCCAATCTGAGGCCCAGAGGAGGGGAGTTCTTGGTCACAGGAGAAAAGCCTATGATGTCTGCTGAGAAGACCGATACGGACTGTCCTGCAGCAATGTCTAGCCTTCTCATGACCCATCTTGGTCTCTGTCCCGTGCGTGGCCCTGCTGCAGCCTCTCAGATGACACTGGCCCTGCAGGTGCCCCCGCTCTGCTCTGAGGTGCTGGCCTTGGTGCTGTGGGTGAGGCCGCTGGTGCCATTGCTGAAGGTGGAGTTGAGGGCCACGGGGCGCAGTAGAAACTCACGGACGTGCCACTGCCGCCACTTCTTCTGAACCTCCAGCTGCACCTGCCCCCAGAGACCACCATCAGTGGAGGAGAGAAGAACCGACCTTGTACCCACAGTCCCATTCACCGCCCCCACCCCGGGACCTCAGCATGGTCCCACAACTCGAACCTTCCCCTCTCCTGCAAACCCCTCAGATTGGCCATTTCCAGCCCCAACATCCAGTAGGGATTGAGGGCCCCTCTCTCCTGGACACTTTCACCTTCAATCTTGCCGCCTGGGTCCCAAGGAAGGGGCTTTGGGCTGTTTCACAAATTCCAGAACTCCAGAATTAATCAGGTCATCACCTGGGACAAACTGGACTCCTTCCCATGAAGCCTCCCTAGCTCACAACTTAATCTGGGGGCCCGGGAGTTGCTCTTTGGAAATGTCCTCCAGGGTGCCCAGCTGTAGCAGCCCAAACCTTTGAAGCCAGGTTTCATGCTTGAGTTTTGGAAAACAGGTTATTCCCATTCAAGTGTGGCAAACCAGTTTGATGGTCGACAGTTCTAGAAAGGCCTTACTTGTGTGAAGGACTATATTCAACTAGTGGTTGGGCTGCTTCTGTGTGTGTCCTCCCCCAACTGCTCTGCGCAGGAGCAGAGACTTCATAGTAAGTGTCTGGCACTCCAGGAGTCAACACTCATTTGGAGGGTCCTTGAGGATGGATTTGCTGTTACTGCCTCTGCGCCATTTTACAGATGGGAACACTGAGGCCCATTGAAGGGCAGTGGGCAGTGAGCAGGGTCACTCACCAGGCAAAGCAGCAGAGCAGTCAGGAGCCCGGGTTCTTGTTGGGGTGCCCATACTTCCCTCTTTCCTGGACTTGCTCTAGGGTAAGAACCTCCTGGAGAGAGCTTGTTAAACATTTTCAGGCTCCAGCCCAGACCTACAGAATCCCCCTTGTGCTGAACTGAGGGTCGTGCGCAGTAAATGTGTGAACTAGGCTTCTGGGTGCTTCGATGTTCCCATGAAGTGAGCTCAGGAGACCCAGCCCGCACCCCACCTCTCCCCACCACCTTTTTCGGGGAGCTCCTGAACAGGGATCCAGTGGCTAGGAAGCTCCTCTCTCCAGGCCAGCTGAGAACTCACCTCCCCATTGAGGAAGCAGTACAGGACGGCCACCACCAGGCCCTGCGGGGGGGGGGGGGGAGGGGGGGCAAGGCAGCAGGGGTCAGTGCAGGTACTCCTGTACCCAGCCTCCCTTCAGCTTCCCGCCCCCCACCCCCCCCCCCCCCCCCCCCCCCCCCCCCCCCCGCCCCAACATCCTTGAATTGCTAGCCCCAGGCTCACTTCTCCCCAGGAAGTGTCCCAGAGCCTTCTCACACCTCTCACCTCAGGGGGAATTAGGGCTATGTCCTCTGAGCCCCCTACTGTACCCCTGGCTCTGCTGGCATCATCCAGCATAGACTCAGCTCCTTGGGGCAAGAGCAGGACCCCTTTTGTCTGTGAGCCCAGTGTCCAGCATCGGGCATTGGACACCTGTGGTTCCAGCAACCACAGAGTAGAAGCTGCTAACTTGGGCCCGTGGGGACCAGGCCAGTCCCCTGAATTAGTAAGGCGGGCCATCTGGGAGAAGCAGAGACTGGTGGCGCCCAAAGCGCACTGTCCCTCAGGTAGGGGGAGGGGCCGGCCCCTGGGAGACCCTGGGCCTGGTGCGGGCTCATTTTCAAGATCAGCTGGAAATCCGGAGGCGGTCCACCACGGCCAGCTCTTCACACTGAAACACGAATGCGTGAATGTGAAATCAGCAAAGCCCGCGTGCTGGTGCTGGCCTGCCAAAAGTGGGGTGTGTGTGACCTCCCCGTATATATCTCCTTGGTTAGGGGCCTCGGGGCTGTATGCACTCTATGTTCCCTGGTGCGATGGAGGTCTGTGCCTGTCAGGACCCTTCCTCACTAGTATCTGCAGCTTCTGTTTTCCCAGTGGTCCTGGCATGGAGCTCGGCCAGGGACTCCAGTCTTGAGATGCAGGGTTTGAGGCCAAGAGGCCTGCTGGGGACCATAAGCCAAGGGCAGGGTCTCTGCTCACCTCCTCAGGGACCCCTCAGGTCAGCCTGCCCTTCCTTCTGCCCTGCAGCTTCCCTGGCTGGTGGGCACCCTTCCCCTCAGAGGTCTGCGTGCCATAGCGCTGACCTCAGGGGGGCTCCCCTCCCCTTCCCGGTCCCATCCAGACCTGCCTTTACCTACTTACCACATTGGAAAGGACCCCAGAGGATGATGAACCAGCCCAGCTATGGTGGACTTAATACATACAATGGCTCAGGGCTGTTGGCGTTTTAACAGTGACAAAACTCAAGGATTTGCTTTAGAGTATCAGGCGTCCGGGACTGCTACGTAGAACGGAGACCATTTGGGGGAAGTGGACGGCAAGAACGCCTACTCAAGGCTGCAGTCTCCAACTTCTGTAGCACGTTAGGATCGCCTGGGAGCTTTTGCCTAGGTTACCCCAAATCCGAATGCCTGAGGACGGATGATCTCAGACTGGGGCACCTGGGAGGCTCAGTCAAGTGGCTGATTCTTGATTTCATCTCAGGTCATGATCACACGGTGAAATCAAGTCCCGTATTGGGCTCTGTGCTGGACATGGAGCCTATTTGAAAATCTGTCTCCGAAAATCTGTCTCCTTTCTCTGCCCCTCCTCCACCCCTCTGTCTCAAAAAAAAAAAAAAAAAAAAAAAATCCCAGGTGGTTCTCCAGCTTTCTCACCTGGGAGCCTCTGTCAGCAGATGGAAAAGTCAGGCTTTAAGGTGAGACAACTAGATGTGGAGTTGTCTGACCTACATAACCATGGGGTTCTGGGCTCTAGGGGCTTCATTGAATCCTTGCCAAAGCCCTAGGGGGGAGGGGGAGGACCCCGATTTTACAGGTGAGGGAACTGGGTCACAGGGGTTTAGGCAGGACTGGCCCCGTGCTTGGCCCAGCGCCGGTGGTCAGGCTGCTGGCTGTGGATGGCGCCCACCTCATGGGGCCCGGGGGTGCCTGGGCCTCCAAGATCCGGAGACACATTTTCACAGTTCAGGTGAGGGCCGGAGCCCCAGGTGAGGGAAAGTGAGTTGTGCCCCAGGTACATATAGGGCAGGCCTCCTACAGCCAGCGAGTTTAAGAAATTCCACAGTTTTTGGGGCGCCTGGGTGGCTCAGTCGGTTGAGCGTCCGGCTTCGGCTCAGGTCATGATCTCGCGGTCCGTGAGTTCGAGCCCCGCGTCGGGCTCTGTGCTGACAGCTCAGAGCCTGGAGCCTGCTTCAGATTCTGTCTCCCTCTCTCTGACCCTCCCCCGTTCATGCTCTGTCTCTCTCTGTCTCAGAAATAAACATTAAAAAAATTTTTTTTTAATTAAAAAAAAAAAAAGAAATTCCACAGTTTTTATACAATCATTAAAAATGAAGTCTTTGAAGAATTTTAGTGACGTGGAGACAACAGGAAGATAGAGAATTACAACACACAAGATAGGACACCACACATTAAAAAAAAAAAAAAAGGAAACCACACATAGCATGACCTCAATTATATAAGCTGTGCGTACATAAGTGTCTTCCTGGATAGAAAAGAGACTTTAAAGAAAAGAAAAAAAAAAGGCGTAGAAGTAAACCCACCATCATTTTTAGCAGATTATTTCTGGGGCCATGAGATTATGGATGATTTTTTTTTTCTTTTTTAATGGTTCCTTATTTTCCAAATTTTCTACAACAACTCTTACGTGTACAATCAGAAAAAGCCAGAAGTATATGACAGGGTGCCTGGGTGACTCAGTTGGTTAAGTGTCCGACTCTTGATTTCAGCTCAGGTCACGATCTCACGGTTCGTGAGATCGAGCCCCGCGTGGGGCTCAGTGCTGACAGCACAGAGCCTGCTTGGGATTCTCTCTCTCAAAATAAACATTAAAATAAAAGTATATGCCATTGATAATGTATTGTGGTTCTGTGTGTGTTCGTTCAGCCCCTGTCTTTTAGAGATTCGGACTAGAATATTCACATTTGAATAAAACAGTCTTTGATTTGATTAAAATGAGGGGGGACATGGTGGAGGAAGCAGCTGGGGACAGACATGAAACATACCCGCCTTGAGTGGGCAATGACTACATGGGGCTCATTATCTACTATTGTCTTTAATATATGGAAGAAATTTTCTATAATATAGAATTTTTAAAATATATACATTATATAAAATATACACGGGTAATAGATAATCAAGTGATATATGTTTGTGTGTGAGCAAAGTTTAAAAAAACCTTAACGATCCATTTTCTTTGTAAACATAGAATGTTTCTATGAGAACATTCTGAAAGTGCTTTTGGGTTTTCTCTTGACAAGCCATTTCCTTAGAGAGAAACCAAATGGCCCAGCCCCAGCCACAAGCCCCAACTCCAGGGGACAGGAAGTTCCCTTTCTGTGCAGGGAGGCAGACACGGGTATCTGTGCTCTCAGTGAGGTCACTACCCACTTCTGGAAGCCAGGTCAAGGCCTTCCACCCATGTGGACCCGGAATCCCCCACCTGCTGAATGGGCCATTGTGAGCCCAGCCTTCCCACACATTACAAGAGCAGGTGGACACGGAAACTCTGGATGAAGAAACGAAGAATGTGGATTACATAAGAGGCTGGGTTCTCTGGAGCCTGGGGCACCGGCAGGGAGCTCTGGGCAGAGGGGACAGCCCTGGGGTAGGGTCTGAAGGCAGGGTGTGGAGAAGATCTGACTCTACTCAATGACGTGTGCCCAGTGATGTGTCCTCCCCGGAACCTGAAAGTGACAGAAGAGTGACCCCGGCCTCACCCACCCTGAACTGAACTCAGGCAACAAGGGAGACTCTGAGCCCCGTCCTGAGACCAAAGCCTCCCCAGTGAGGAGGACTTTGCAGGATAATCAATCTTGTTGCGAACAGGCTGGCTTCTTTAGGAAAATCCACTGGGAGAAATTTCTCTCAGGCCCTGAAGCCTATAATCTCTAGCCTTTTCCTGGGAATTTGCTTGTTTCCATTGCGGATATTATAAATCTTAGAACAGACTGTGTTTCTGTTCTTGCTCTGGCTACTGGAAATCTCTAAGTTCTCCCACCTTCCTAGCACTCTCCTGAATTTGCTTCTCTGTATGAACTCAATTTTGGTTTTTATTTTTATTTTTTTCACTGATCCTTGGCTACCTTTTTTTTTCTTTTCTTTTTTTGTCCTCTGTATGGTTTTCCTGAAAGCTACATCATATTATTTTTGGAAGGAGACAGCTATGAGTAAACAAAGTAACACTGTGACGTTTGGGATTCATGTTAAGAGTCCTTCTGTCTAAACACGTTTACTGTTTTGTTTTGTTTTTAAGCCTCACAACATCTCGAATGAATAGGTAGGTGCTTTCTTCCCTCACTTTCTTTCTTCCCTTTTTTTTTTAGGTTGGGTATTATTCTCAGTAACTTGTGTATGCATGCAAGTTTCAAAGAGTCAAATGATTGCTGTCACAAAACAACAGCAGCCTCCTAACACCCCTGCCCCCATTTCCTGTTCCTCAGAGGCAACTACTTGGAATTCTTTTCACTGGTTCTGAAGAATATGCTGATGATGCTACTTCTGGATTTTTCGGTTTGGGGCATTTTTTATGGACTTCCCAGTATGAAGACGAAGATATTATTCTCTTTCAGATGCCCTCTCCCTCATTCCCACAATGTTCCTCTTCCTGCCCTGCTTTTTGATGGCTCAGCCATAGCCCTCAGCACTAAGGCTATTTTGACTACATATAAACTGTGGAGAGGTGTGCAATGCAGTATGTGGGGTTATTTTTCCCTTTCGTCTTCCCTGGAGTCAGTCTCTCTCCTTAGTTTTACCTCCCACCATCTGACTGGTGGGGAACTTGAGTCCCACAGCACAGTGAGGTCCTGCCCAGCTTCTCTTGGATGTCAGACAAAGCAGGCACCCCCAAACCCCCTGCTGGACCCTTCTGGGAAGACCTGGCTTGCCGCCTCTGTGGTCTCCACTTCTCTTTAAGGAAAGAGAGAACTCCCGAAAGTCACAGTCCCGCGAAACTTACCTGGAACGAGCCAAGGGCCAATTCAAAGAACAGCTGGACCTCCATGGCATCTTCTGGGGAGAAGGCGAAGATGATGTAGTGGACTCCGAAGAGGGGGATCAGCAGGAGGGTAGACTTGGCCAGGCGCCTACAGACACAGACCCAGACCCGCTGCGGTGTCCTGCCCCCTTCCCCTAGGGCACAGCTCCACACACCCAACCTGCCTGACTGCAGGAGGCCAGCGGAGGGCCCCCCCCCCCCCAACCTTTGTGGTTTGACTTTTCATTCTAGAGAATTTCTAACTCCCACATACCCACCACCCATGGCCAGTCCCCAAAATACCTGATTACGCACCCCTATCGGCAAATAACATTTGGACACAAACGCACCCAAACAACTTTATTATTTATAAGTTATGTGCATGTGTTATTTAACATATTATTCACAAAGCCAGGATTCTTTTTTTTTTTTTTTTTTGATAATAAATACCTATAAGGAGATGTGCTTTTTTTTTCTTCCCAGATTAGGGTTGCTAAATTTAGCAAATAAAAAATACAGGATGCCCAGTTCAATTTGAATTTCAGGTAAACAAAGGATCATATTTTTTTGAGTAAGTAACTAAAACACCATTTGTTGTTTATCCAAAATTCACACTGAACTGGGCATCCTGTGTTCTGTCTTGCAGCTTTATCCTGAATCCCCCGCTCCAGCTTACTCTGGACACCACTGCTCTAAAAATGTCCTGGAGAATCTGTCACCAAGTAATCCAACTCACTGCTGGATTCTCAAAGCTCAGAACCGCTGGACACTGATTTGTCTTTAACCGTTCTGTGCTGAATTACATCTCCCCAGCCCCAATTCATAAATTGAAGCCCTAACTGCAGGACCTCAGAAATACCTATCTCTGCTTGCAGACAGGACCTAAAAAGAGGTGATTAAGTTAAAAGGAGGTTGTTAGGATGGGACCTTAGTCCAATCAACTGGCGTCCTTTTAAGAAGAGGAAGAGACACCTTTGAGCACAGACAAAAGGACCCAGGGAGATGGCAGCCATCTACAAGGCAGAGGAAACCAGTCCTGCCGGCACCTTGACCTTGGGTTTCCAGCCTCCAGAACTGCGAGTAAGTTTCTCTTCTTTAAGCCATCCAGTGTGTGGTTATGTTATGATAGACCTAGCAAACTAGTACAGCATCTCCCTTCAACATCTTAAAGGTTTCAGAGTATTTCTGGATCACATATCTTGAAAATCTGATGAAGGCCATTCTCCCTTGAACAATACACAGACCTATATCGATGTCCCTGAAGCTGGGTCCCCGAAACCCATCAGGAGACTCCCTGGCGTTGCCCCAAGCACAAATCTCTGCTTCCTGGGATCCTGAAAGATTTCTTATCTTCCCACCACTGGGGCAGCCTTCTCAGGCTGCACAAAGGACCCATCCCACCCCTCCTCACCCCGCCCCCATTCCTATTTACATTTGTAACCTCCCAGGAACTAGGTCCAGTTGGGTAAACAATAGGTGCTCAGGAAATACGTGCTGACTGAGCAAGCTGTCTTTGCCTTCCACTTACTTATAATGGTTCGCTTCATTTCCTCTTGTCTCTTGGGTTCTCAGTTTTCTCATCAGGATTCTTAGGATGTTTATAAAAAGGATGAAATTAATCTGTAAAACACAAGACAGAGGTGGGGCTGAAGGTGATCGCCACCCCTCCAGGCCCCTGACCCCTGGACCTGAGGGCAGAGAAGGCACTGCAGGCCACACCCGAGATTGCACCACTGTGCCTCCCCTCACCTGCCCCACAGTCCTGGTGGAGCAAACCTATGGGAGGGGATGACTGACCCGGCACCCGCTCCTACCCCCTGGCTGCTGGAGCTCTGAGGTCTGCTCAGTTGCCATCAGGGATTATTCACACTGGGGGTGCATTGAAACCCCTGGGGACCTTGTTAAAAAGCAGGTTTCAGGTGACCTGAAAGTCTATATTTCCATCAAGCTCCAGATGATGTCAAAGCTGGTCCTTGACTACACTTTGAGTAGCACGGCTTTCTTCCAGCAGAAGTTTTGTTGTCGTCATTTTAATGTTTATTTTGAGAGAGAGAGAGAGAGAGAGAGAGAGAGAGAGAGAGAGAGAAAGCTCAAACAGGGAGGGGCAGAGAGACGGGGCGAGAGAGAATCCCAAGCAGGTTCTGCACTGCCAGTGCAGAGCCCGATGTGGGGCTCGAACTTACGAGCCCTGAGATCATGACCTCAGCCAAAACCAACAGGCAGATGCTTAACAACTGAGCCACCCAGGTGCCCCACCAGCAGAGGTTCTTAAGGTTTAGGGTATTGACTGGGGGGTGGGGGTGGGGTCCCAAGGCTATAGGTCAGTAAATCTGGGGTGGGGCCCAAGAATTTGCACTTTTAACAAGCTTCCAGGTGATGGTGAAGCTGCCGGCCTGGGGACCATACTTTGAGAACCACTGCCTCAGAGCCTTAAAGCCTCACTTTGCAGTTCAGTCACCAACTCCAGGAAGCCACCCTTGATCACCTCTCTTTTCCTGATATATTGCAGTGAGGGATCATGTCACTGTGTAAGCACCTGAAATGTTTGAAAGAGGACAAATGCATACGTCTGTCAAACTTGTGTGTGTCCACGTATCTGCCAGTCCCAATCCCAACTTCCTAAAGGACAGGAATGTAGTCTGTTTATTTCTTTTGGTGTTGCCTTCCCGGAGCCCAGTGCCAGAATGTTATAAAGATGCCCACACGGTGGTACCTCTCCTCCTCTCTCACCCACCTACGGGCTCCAGCACCATTTACAGAAGCAGGGATCAGTGGGCTCGGCCAGCCGGGCACCCTCATTGTTCACACAAACAGCCTGGGGCCTGGGAATGCTGGCCACAAGACAAGGATTAGGGGCCTGTCAGGACTCCTAGCCCAGCTGCTTCTTCAGGAACATGCTTCTCAGCTTGTTTGTTTATGCCTCTTGCTCAGAGCTGGCTATGCATGGTGTATATGAATAAAAGCTTTTTTTTTCCATTTATTTTTTGTCTTAGAGTTGGATTCAATTTAATAGGGAGCACTGGAAGGCAAAAAAAAAAAAAAAAAAAAAAAAAAATTCTCTAAGGTCCCAAGAATGAGTCCCAAATAGTGAAATTCCAGGCCCTGTGACCAACTGGTTGGGAGGTTTTTATTTTGTTTTGTTTTGTTTTTTTAAGTTCTTACTTAAGTAATCTTTGCACCCAATGTGGGGCTCAAACTCATGACCCTGAGATCAAGAGTCATAGCTCTTCCTTTTTTCTTTTTTTTTTTTAAGATAAAACCTTTTATATTTTTCTTTCTTTATTTTTTATGTTGATTTATTTTTGAAAGAGAGAGAGACAGAGACTGAGCATGAGTGGGGAGGGCCAGAGACAGAGAGGGAGACACAGAATCCAAAGCAGGCTCCAGGCTCTGAGCTGTTAGCACAGAGCCCGACATGGAGCTCGAACCCACAAACTGTGAGATCACGACCTGAGCCGAAGTCAGACACCTAACTGACTGAGCCACTCAGGTGCCCCATTCACATGCTCTTCCAATCGAGCCATCCAGGTGCCCTTGTTGGGAGATACGTTGCATCAGGAGTATCCACCAAACATTCAATCACTAGATAGACCCAGTCCCATGAAATCTGCCAGGACACTGGGGCCCACTGTCCCTCCGCTGGGGCTCTCCTGGGCTGGGCTGTCAGATTCCCAGAATTATAGCAAGGAAACTGCCCTAACTAAATGAGGAAATGCCCTCCTGTGGGAATATCATGCAGTCATAGCACATTGGTTCATTAGATAATTTCAAAGGACATGGGACACCTCACATCTCTTGCTAAGTGAAAAACCAAACTAGAATACAAAACTATATTAAGCATTTTGAAAAAAGTATGTTTTTCCTCAAAGAAAAAGGAAAGAAAAGCACATGTGTATCCATTGTGTGTATCTAGGTGCTAAAAGTATGTGTGATTTTATTCCCTTTTGAAAAACAGACTTTGTATCTTCCAACTTTTCTTTTTACATGAAGTCTATTATTTAGAAAAAGGGGGCGGGCACACCTATGTGGCTCAGTCATGATTTTGGCTCAGGTCATGATCTCCCAGTCGTGGGATCAAGCCCCGTGTAGGGCTCTGTGCTGACAGCATGGAGCCTGCTTGAGATTCATTCTCTCCCCCTTTCTCTCTCTGCCCCTTCCCCGCTCACGCATGTGCACTCACTTTGTCTCAAAATAAATAAACAAACTTTTAAAAAATGCTCAAAAGGGGCACCTGCTTGGCTCAGTCAGTTGCACCTACAAGTTTAGCTCAAGTCAGGATCTCATGATTTGTGAGTTCGAGCCCCGCATTGGGCTCACTGCTGTCAGCCTGTCGGCACAGAGCCCTCTTTGGATCCTCTGTTCCCCTCTCTCTGCCCCTCCCCCCACCTCCAAAAAAATTTTTTTAATGTTAAAAAAGAAAAAAGGAGGGAGGTCATGGGATGGCAGGATGGCTCCCTTCCCCCAACTGCCCCTAGAAGGTCACCAGCCAGCCAGTGGAAGAGGAGGGGCTGTTGCCTTGTGCAGCACCCCTGCCCCGCCCCAGAGAGCCCATGAAGGGCACTTCCTGTCAACTGGTCCTGTACCTGTACCCCCCCTGAACCCTGCGCCTGGCTGAGGGGCTGATTCCATCCAGGAGACAACCCGAGGGTGTCCCCCGTCCTCTGTCCCCCTATTTCATATCCACACCCACAGGCTCAGCTCCAGGGCTCCCAACCCTGACTGCAGAGTAGAAGCACCTGAGAACTTAAACCAGAGATTGGTGTCCGGGCCCCTCCCCAGAACAACGAGAGCAGAATCTCTGGCCCTCAGTATTTTTTTTTTTTTTAATGTTTATTGATTTACTTTGAGAAAGAGATGGGGAGAGGGACAGAGACAGAGTGGGAGAGACAATCCCAAGCAGGCTTCGCCTGTCAGCGCAGAGCCTGATGCAGGGCTCCAACTCACAAACCGTGATATCATGAGCTGAGCTGAAATCGAGTCGGACGCTCATCGACTGAGGAACCCGGGCGCTCTGGCCATCAATATTGTTAAACAGCTCCCAGGTGATTCTGAAGGGCATCCCAGTTGAGACCCTCTGGGTTCCCTGTCCCTAAGTCACTCTTGTATCTCCTCCCCGCCCCTCCCAACAGCACCCTGAGGGCCCAAGACCATGCCTCACTCAGCTTTCCTCAGCTCCCTGCCTATGATCCCAGCTCAATGATTCTTCCCAGTAACAAGGGGATGCCTAGAAAACAGATCAGGGCAGGACCCAAAGGATCTGAAGGTGGGGGGGGTTTCATCACAGAGCCAGCCAGGTTAGGGCAAGGAGCTCAGCTAATCACATTTCAGTGGCTACTCACAGACCAAAGGGAGTTATGTAACCTCCTAACTGCCCCTCCCACTTCCATCCGCCATTCTTCAGGGGGCGGAGCTTCTAAACCCTCCTGCGGGCCGCCAACCTCTGGAAGTTCTGTGGTTGATCCCTCCCCGCACCAGGAGGGAGCCCTGTCTCTTGGCCTTTTGTCCAGGCCAGTCACTGTTTCCCTCTCTCCCACTGGAGCCCAGCTCAGGAAGATGGCCACTCACCAGGATGGAGAGGATCACAGGCCCTCGAATGACCCACCAGATGGACGCGTTGGCATTGATGTCCCAGCACCTGTGGACAGCCAGGCTCCGTTAGGCGTGGAGAACTGAGCTGACCTGGAAAGGCTAGTCCTCTGAGGAGCCCTTCGTATGAATGGCCCATGCTGGTGACCCTGAGCACTGCGGCTGTGTGCCCAGTGCTATCAGAACCGACTCTCCCCTCTGACTCAGAGCACGTCTGAGGCTGACGATGCCTCCAGAGAACTCGCCTGTGGCCCCCAGTTTGAAAAACAGGCCTCTCCTAGATAGCTCCCAACAAGTGTCCATCCTCTTCGAAGAGCTGGATGATATAAAATACTCTCCTGTTACCTCTCCTTCAAGCAGCTTACCCAACGTCTTCCAGAAAGTGCCTGCTGATGGCCCACGAAGCAACAAAAACAGCTGGGGAACCTGAAGAATAAAAGCAAAGGGAGGGACGGGAGAGAGGGGACTCAGTTTTCAACACCCGCACAGGGACAGGACAGTTCCCCCAGCCCAGTAGTGAACAGGTGCATGGAACCCCCTAGGAAATCCTGTGCAAATGGTAGCCTCCTGCTTCAAGGGTGGCAGGGACGCCCTGGGTATCAGATGGATCCTGAAGGCCACGAGGGGCTCCGGGGCTCCTGGGAGCCCGGGCCAGACTCAGGAGGGCCTCTGCCGGGAAGAGAAGCCTGAAGTGATGGTCTACACCTGTCCTGTCCTTGCAGCGGCCACTCGCCACATGTCGCGAGTGAGTACATGATACGTGGCTGGTCCCGGGGGAGATGTGCTGTAAGTGCAGGACACCGGATTTTGAAGATTTGTAGGAATAAAAAAATGTGAAGTGTGTTAACTTTTATGTTAATTGTATGTTGAAATGATAGTATTTTTACACTGGGCTAAATGAAATATATTATTAAGATTAATTTCACCTGTTTCTTTTTACTG
Source organism: Panthera pardus (assembly GCF_024362965.1). NCBI lineage: Eukaryota > Metazoa > Chordata > Mammalia > Carnivora > Felidae > Panthera > Panthera pardus. The sequence goes on from NW_026526655.1 coordinate 102,367,550, forward strand.
GGTTTACTGTGGCTACTGGAAATTTGCATTTATTTTTTTAAGTCTATTTTGAGAGAGAGAGAGTGGAGGAGGGGCAGAGAGAGAGGGATAGAGACAGAATCCCAAGCAGGGAAGCCCGATGCAGGGCTTGAACTCCCAACCCGCAAGATCATGACCTGAACCCAGACGGACACTTAACCAACAGAGCCACCCAGGTACCCCTAGAAAATGTTCGGTTATATATGTGGCCCATTCTATTTCTTTTTAAGTTCATTTATTTTGAAGGAGAATGAGGCAGAGGGGCAGAGAGAGAATCCCAAGCGGGCTGTGTGACTCAAGGCTCGATCCCACAAACTGTGAGATCGTGACCTGAGCTGAGATCAGAAGTCAGATGATTAACCAACTGAGCCACCCAGGCGCCCTGGCTCCTTCTATTTCTAATGGACATGCTTGTCTGCACTTGAATGGCAAGAGCCACGTCCCCAGGCTGCCCCGCTTCCAGACCTCCAGCAGCCAGGTTTATACCCTAGCTCCAGCCCTCCACACACACCTCTACCCCAGGGCGGAGATCAAAGGAGTTTTCTCTGGAGGAATCAAACAGCCTCAGACAAAGGGCCTACAGATGGTGATGCTGGGGACCCCCCCAACACAGCGGCCACTTCCAGGCCAGTCTCCCTGAGAGACATACCATGTACATACCCCCCCACCCCCACCCCCATTCCACACACAGGGCCTTCAGTCAGCTCTGAAGTGACTCATTCTTTTTTTTTGTTTTTTTTTTTAGTGTTTTTTTAAGTGTTTATTTTTATTTTTGAAAGAGACAGAAGGCGAGCAGGGGAGGGCACAGAGAGAGGGAGACACAGAATCTGAAGCAGGCTCCAGGCTCTGAGCTGTCAGCACAGAGTCCAACATGGGGCTGGAACCCACGAACTGCAAGATCATGACCTGAGCCAAAGCTGGATGCTTCACTGACTGAACCACCCAGGCATCCCATTCTTTTTTTTTTAAGTTTGTTTGTTTGTTTATTTGTTTATTTATCTATCTATCTGTTTATCTATTTAGAGAGAATGCAAGCAGGGGAGGGGCTGAGAGAGAGGGACACAGAGAATCCCAAGCAGGTTCTGCACTGTCAGCACAGAGCCCCGCTGGGGGCTCAAACTCATGAACGGTAAGATCACGACCTGAGATCACGACATGAGACGCTTACCCAACTAAACCACTCAGGTGTCCCTGAAGTGACTCATTCTTAAACACGAACAGTCAAGGTCACCAACATCTGAGGAAAGCTGATTACATCAAAGGCAAGGACCAAAACAATCAGAGAGAAGGAACTCAGAGGAAACAGACCATGCAGGCTGCTGGAGGAAATTGAACAAACAACTCTAGGGAATATCATCAGAGAGATAAGAGGAAAGATCACCTCTGCAGGACCCAAACAGGATGCTGAAAACTGGGAGCATTCCAAGAACAAGGAAGAGGGCTTAGAAATTGAATACATGATAACCGAGATTTAAAAAACCCACAGATGGGTTGGAAGATAAAGACCAAGAATCGCCCAGAAAGCAGAACACAAAAGGAATGTAATGAAAAGCAGGAGGAAAGAAATGAGAAACTCAGGGGTCCGTTTCAGGATGTGTGCCATCTGATTAAAAGTTTCAGAAAGAGAGGATAAAAACCAAAGGGAAAGAAATCAAATAGGTGATGTTCCTGAACATTGTCCAGGAAATGAAGGATGTGAGTTTGCAGATGAAAGGACCACTGGATGTCAGCAAAAAGGATGAAGGCAGTTCTCGTGGGGACACATCCCGACGGCATTTCAAAACACGGGGGGCAGAGAGAGGCTTCTGTAGCTTACAAAGAGTAAAAATGCTCAGGAAACAGAATAATATGGCACATTCTATACTCAGCTGCCCAAATAGAAGGCCTCCAAAATTCTGGGGGGAAATGATTTTTCAACCTAATTTCTATGCCTGGGAAAACCACAAGTTAGGTGTGAACGTTGAAAAAGATATTTTCAGATATGCAATGCAAAAACGTACTTTCCACACACTCTTTGTTAGACAGGTACCGGAACATGTGCCCCAACACAACTAGGGAGCAAACCAAGGGGAGGAGACAAGAAATAAAGGAATAGTATTTGCAGAGGAAAATGAAGGAAATTCTCAGCATGAGAGTGAGGGAACTAAGCAAGTCTAAAGAACCACCAGCCCAAATAGAGCAGGAGGGCAGAGGCTCTAAGAAGAACACCAGTGGGTCTATTGGGTTGAATAGCATCCTCCCCAAATTCATAACTACCCAGAACTTTGTAGGGTGACCTTTTTTGGAAATAAGGTCCTCGTAGGTGTAATCAATTAAGAAGAGGCCATACATGGGGCACCTGGGTGGCTCCATCGGTTAAGCATCCGACTGCAGCTCAGGTCATGATCTTGTGGTCTGTGAGTTCGAGCCCCGGGTTGGGCTCTGTGCTGACAGCTCAGAGACTGGAGCCCGCTTTGGATTCTGTGTCCCCTGTCTGTCTGCTCTTCCCTTGTTCATGCTCTGTCTCACTCTGTCTCTCATAAATAAATAAATGTTTAAAAAAATTTTTTTAAAAAAGAAGAGGCCATATGTATAAGGATGCCAGTTGTACCGGGCCCCTAATATAATATGACTGGCATCCTTACAAGGAGGCCATGAGAGACACAGAGAGAGAGGACACATCGAGGGAAAAAGGCCACGTAAAGATGGAGGCAGAAACTGCAATGATGCAGCCACCAGCCAAAAAACCACCAAGGACTACCAGCAACAACCAGAAGCCAGAAGAGAGGCACGGAGCATTTCAGAAGGAATCAGCCCTGGGGCGCCTGGGTGGCTCGGTCGGTTGAGTGTCCGACTTCAGCTCAGGTCATGATCTCACAGACAGTGAGTTCGAGCCCCGCGTCGGGCTCTGGGCTGATGGCTCAGAGCCTGGAGCCTGCTTCTGATTCTGTGTGTCCCTCTCTGTCTGCCCCTCCCCCGTTCATGCTCTGTCTCTCTCTGTCTCAAAAATAAACGTAAAAAAAAAAAAAAAAATTAAAAAAAAAAAGAAGGAATCAGCCCTGCCAGAACCTTGATTTTGAACTTCCGGCCCCCAGAACTGCGAGAGAATAAATGTCTATTGTTTCAAGCCACCAAGTTTGTGGTAATTCGTTAGGCAACCCCTGGGAAACGAATTCAGCAGGAAGAAACCAAACAAATAGGAACTAATAGATTTCCTGTTGGCATTGGTTGATTTGGAAAATAGCATTAGAGGGTTTTCCGGTTCTGGTGGAGAATTTAGGGGAATTAATGACAGCAACCCAAAACAAATAAATCAATTAAAAGTGACTCCATGAAGGGGCGCCTGGGTGGCTCAGTCGGTTAAACGTCTGACTCTTGGTTTTGGCTTAGGTAATAATCTCGTGTTTAGTGAGTTCGAGTCCCATGTGGGGCCTGCACTGGCAATGCAGAGTCTGCTGGGGATTCTCTCCCTCTCTCTCTTTGTCCCTCCCCTGCTCATGCGCTCTCTCTCTCTCTCTCTCTCTCTCTGTCAAAAATAAATAAACTTAAAAAAAAAAGTGGCTCCATGAAAAACAAAAGGTTAGACATTGGAGGTAAAATCATTGTACATCACTTGGCTCAAGAGTAAACAACACTTACACAGACATAATGATATATACATTGACTAGAACTTAACCAAAAACTAAAAAACTAATGGTAGGATGGAGAACTTTATATCCTTACCTTCCATCATAAGGAGGCAACCGGTAACGCCTCAGATGGACAAATCAGGAAACAGCAGAATCTTGTTCAGAAACATGAGAGTGAACATTAGAAGGACCAGCTAAGGAATCTTGAGGGTGTTACCTCTGCGGAGCAGAAGTGGGGGCAGAAGACTGCTTTTTTTTCACCCTATTTAATTCCTTAAACCAAGTATGTGCATGACTTTAATAAAAATAACACTAAAAAAAAATCCCCTGCCTTTGGGTGCCTGGGTGGCCCAGTCTGTTGAGCCCCTGACTTCAGCTCAGACCATGATCTTGCAGATTGTGGGTGCGAGCCCCACGTCAGGCTCTGTGTTGTCGGCGTGGAATCTGCTTCAGATCCTCTGTCTCCCTCTCTCTCTGTCCCTTCCCCATTTGCACTCTCTCTCTCTCGAAAACAAATAAACATTTAAAAAAAATTCCTGCCTCAATTTTGAATGCTTTTGGCAAAAACATGGGTTCTGAAAGCCTTCCTGTTCATTGTCTTCCATCTTTGACAGAGTTGGTGGAAAGCGGGAGAACCGATAATGCCTTGATTTAGGGTTCGTAGTGTGGTCCCCAGACTAGCAGCATCAGAGTCATTCGGGGACTCGTTAGAAATCCAGAGTCTCTGGCTACACGCAAGGCCAACTGGCTCAGAGGCACAGAACGTGGGGTCCAGCCAGCTGGGTTTGACACACCCTCCATGTGACTCTTGATATTGGCTCCACTTGGAGAACCACCAGCTCAGTGAGTGGGAGCTTCGTTCGTCCCCATAAAAGCCAGAGGTATGGCCCTTTTCCAGGCACAGACTGACACCCCAGCCACCTTGCGAAAAGTAAAAGTGTCGGCCAAGTCAAAAACTCCAATAGCGTTCACTCCTTCTGATTCAGTGATCCTAATTCTAGGATTCCGTATTACACATGGAAATAAGCTTTGCCCATAAAAGTATTCATCACTGTGTTACCTATGACGGTGGAAAATCAGAAACAACCTAAATGCCCACATGATAGGTATTGGGTTAAATACACCCATAGACTAGTTAAAAATGGTTATCGGCAGAGGCGGAAGGATACAGAGCATGCTTACATGTTAGTGGAAAGAAGCAGGGTTCAAAATTCTCCATACTGCATGAGCACAACAATGTGGGGGGGAAAAACGGAGGAGGAAACATAGTCTGGAAAGGAAACCCTTCCAAAGTGTTCAATAGATGGGACCGAGGTTAAGTTTTTTTCTACTTATTTTTTTTTTCTTTGCAAAGTCTTACAGTGAGCGCGTGTGTACTCATTTAAGCAACCTATCTCTGGGGAGACAAGTTGGCGGACAAATTGAGAAGGGGCCACTGCTTTCGCAAGAGAAAGCCTTCTCCCAGTTGGAGAACTTTAGACCTTCGTGAGCCCCTTCACGGTCTCCTTAGGGCTGTGCTGGCAGAGAGGCGGGGAGGGGAGGAACCCCTGATTTATGTGCTGTTCCACCCCCAGGGTCTGGCATATTGTAGATGCTCAGTAAATATTTGAGGAAGAAAGGAGGGCTTTCTAAAAACTTGTGATGGAGATGTGACAATGCAATTTTATCTCCCCACCAGACTGTGACTCCTTTGAATGATGGTACTTTCGTCTACGGCCATACCACACTGAACACGCCTGATCTTATCTGAATGATGGGACTTTTTTGGTTTGGGTTTTGTAATCTCTAGAAGCCCCTCTGAACACAAAGAAGTGCTCAAAGAAAGCTGAATAAATTATGATCCTGATATTATAGATAATGAAAATGCCCATGTTCATATGGCAAAGTCATGGCAGATCTGGGCGTCAAGGTCAGTGAACTAGGTTTTGAACCGGGTGCTTTTTGGGGGGCAGTCAACTGCATAAAGCAATTCCCTGGTCCCCCAGCACTCTGGGACGACTGGCCTATGCAGAAATCCAAAGATCTGCAGAGTCCTCCCTACAGCTCCCGCTGGCCAAAGGTCATGTGCTAATTAGGCTGCCAAAGTCTACAGGAGGGCTCAGCGAGCTCTAGCTCAGATGACTTCCCTGATGTGAGGAGATAGGGTCTCTGCCTGTAAGGATTTAGACAGGCAGAAAAGACAGCATTCCTGGCAGGGGCACTTCTTAATTAAAGGCACCAAGAAGAAAACAAATGAAATTAATGGCTGGTACACATGACTATCCTTGTAAGCATGTGAGGCACTCAGAAGAATCTGGCTATCTTTCCAGAACCCAGTGGGTAACTTACATATGTTTATCAAATGAACAGTTGATGGATGGTTGAGTGGATGGATGGATGGATGGATGGATGGATGGATGAATGGATGGATGGACGGACAGATAGATGGACGGACAGATGGATAGATGTCCATCAATGGCAGAATAGGAGTTAAGGGGCTCTGGAAACAGACAGGCTTTGGTTTGAATCCTGGGTTTGCCCTTGTCTGCAGTGTGAGCTGAGGATATTACCTCATGTCCTTGAGCCAGGTTTCTTTGAGAAGCTTCTGGAAGTTATGCCAATAAAATAATGCATGTAAAGTACCGCGCTCATAGTAAGTGCTCAAGAAATGGGAGTTATCATCTGCATTGGTCAGAAAGGGAAGGGGGAAGAGATTCGATGGAGGCTGAGTTGGCTGTCTTACTACTATGTCGTCTCCTTCCTACAAAGGAATCCTGAATTTCCTTTGGGAAGCCATGTGGTTTGAGTAGCTTAAGCCAATCAGTGTATTCCTCAGGTCAGGGAATGTGTATGAGACAAAGTGGTCCAATCAGGGTGAACCTCAGAGTATTTGCTGCGAATGCTGGGACACGGCCTTTTGCTCTCCTTAGAGGTAACAAGGAAGCTGGTAGCCCAGAAGCTGCTGGCAGTTACACTGGGAGCACCAGCCTAATGACAAAGCTGATGTTCCGGAAGGCAAAGTGGAAAGACACGAAGAAATGTTGTTGAGCTGCTGGATCCAGCCTCACCTGAAGTTGGTGACCCCTGGACTTTCAGACAGATAAGCCAATTAATTTCTTTTATGTTTAAAGCTGATCTAAGCCAGATTTTCTATAATCAAAAGTACCCTGATATAGAAAGGAAGCAAGAATGAAAATATATGAATAAATGTCTAAGGAAGATGAAACAAGGGTGGGGGGTATCACATTGTAAGAGACTTTGGATGGCAGAAATTGGGGCTAAATTTTAGCTGTTAATTCCCACTTGACATACAAACAAACCAAAGCCAGGGGGTTAAACAAGAAGCAACTTGCTGAGGGGTGCCTGAGTGGCTCAGTTGGTTAAACATCCGACTCTTGGTTTCGGCTCAGGTCATGATCTCATGGTTCATGGGTTCGAGTCCCGCATAAGGCTCTATGCTGACAGTGCGGAGCCTGCTTGGGATTCTCTCTCTCCCTCTCTCTCTGCCCCTCCCTTGCTCTCTCTCTCTCTCTCAAAAATAAACATTAAAAAAAAAAAAAAGCAGCAGCAGCAACTTGCCTAAGATGACACAAGTTAGCTAACTTAACGAAGTGTAGGGCTGGAACTCAAAACCAAATCCTCTGACTCGGTGCCCTTTCCCACATACACACAGCCATTATACCTACGGAGAAACATACCCCATCCGAGGGCAACAAATCCCTGGAGGCACTTCTTTTCTGAGAAGAAGGAGATGACGAGGAGCGTGTGAAGGTAGAGGCCTTCCACCAGCAGCCAGGCATAGTTGGCCATGATGCAGTATTGGAAGAAAGCCATGACCAGCTTACAGCCCACCTGGACAGAGAGAGGCAGGTGAGCCCCAGGCTGGGTAACCATGGGCTTCCCTCTGGTGGCCACCCCCAAAGGAAGTGACACGGTATGCCGCAGACCGAGTCCCTGAGGTTCATGGCCATCCCCTGTGGCCTTCCATTATCGGAAGACCAGGCCCACAGAGTTCTCTAGAGGGTGGAACTCAACATGCCAGCAAGCTCCGTCAAAAAGGTTAATGGGCCATCACAGAAGCAGGAACTACATTCAAATTCTGGAACTGGCTGCCAGTTGTAAACCTGTGTCAGACATCGCCCGACTCCCAAGTTCCTCATTTGCAGATGAGGAAAGAAGCCTGGAGAAGGAAAGGGATTTCTGAGCAAAGGGTTAACAAAATGCTTTCCATGCTGTTTCCCCAGAAACGGCTGAAGGGATGTACCAATTATGTTAGCAGGCAACACTGACGGTGACAATGGCCCTTGACTGGCACTCTGCATCTGTTCTGGAGACCTCTAAATACCGGATGGGGGCACCAGGGCTGGCCTTGCTTGATTCAGTGACATTACAGGCTTGTCTCTTGCCAGGATCACTGGAAGCTATGCCTGGGGGGATGTGGAGCACGGGGCTTCGGCGCCAGCAAGGAAACCATTCCCACACTACAAGGGTCCCTTTCCTTTCACTGAGCTGTCCCCTGGGGAGAGGACAGCTCCTGGAATGGCCTGAGGGCTGCTGCATGGACTGCTTTGAGGTCACATCCACAGAGGAGAGGCACCTGGTACTGTCCTGCTGGCCAGCTGTGGTTCCTCCCTTACGGCCACCCACAGACTCTGATTCTCAGAGGTTCCCATGCTTGGCTCGTGAGTCTAATGTTTAGTAGAACCCTAGAAGTTTCCTTGCAGGGCATTGCTGGACTTCCCCAGTGCTGGTCAGTGAGAGGGCAGGGTCTGAATTTAAGTCTTCTGACTCCCCCACTGGTTACTCTTACTTCAGCCTGCCAATCTCCCTAAGGGATAGGGCCCTCCTGCAGGGACGGCTCAGTTTGAGTCAGAATACACACACACACACACACACACACACACACACACACACACACACAACTACAAACAGTACAAACTTAACAGATCTGTTAAGGAATTACAGATGTGAGTGGTGGGAAGTGACAGGCAGGTTGACTGAACCAATCTCAATCTCCAATCCCTTTCTCTCTTGTTTGCCTCTGCTGTGGAGACTATGATGGTAAAAAAAAAAAAACAAAAAAACAAAAAAACAAAAACCTGAATCTCCCAGCCTCCTTTGCAGTTAGGTGTGGTCACATGACATGGTTCTAGCCAACGAGATGTAGATGGGTGTCTTGGGGTGGGGATTCCTTCCCACCATAAAAAGGCAAAGCTGCCCAAAGACAAAAAAAAAGTTTCATCTTGACTCTTTTTTTTTTGTGCCTGGAACATGGATGTGAAGCCTGGGGTTGTGGCAGCCGTATTGTAAACATGCAGTGTAAAGTATGGAATCAAACATGGCAGAGCAGAAAGAGGGAAAATGACTGGGCCCACCATGGCATCATGGAGACACTGTGCCACCTCTAGATTGCCCATCTGTGGACTGCTTATGTGGGAAAAAACTCCTGTCTGTTTAAGCCACTGATGTGCAGTTTTCTGTTATATGCAGCAAAAGAGAGTCTCAACTGATACACAGAGAGATATTGCTAAGAAATAAGGCTCTCTAAGCACTCAGAAGGAGAAAAGTGTTAGACTTAGCAAAACAATTGTTGTACTGCAGACCTGTGTGTGCAGACATACAGGCATACGCTCATACTTTTCTTTCTGCCACCAACCTCAACCCTCTTTAAACTTGACCATCTCTCTACAGTTAGGACTCTGCAGATGAAGGGAAAAGACAAGCCTTGCTATATATCTAATTGCCACAGTGGCTAATCCACTCCTGGATGCTGGGAGTTGAAGGGCAGCCCCCAGGGGCTTCCTGACAAACTGCTCTCATACATGACCCAGACCTTGCATGGGGAGACATGGGACTCTCCCCAAACCTCCTGGCCCAGCTCCAGTACTGGGCCCTCTACGAAGCATTGGGTGCAGCCTTGCAGGGACCTTCGGGAAGGGCAAAGTGGCTACCACCCTCTCCAAAGTCAGGCTGGGGAGAGCAGGCCGGCCTGGCCACACCCCAGGGCACGCAGGCATGTTACCCTGTGGGCATCACAGTGAGCGACATCGTCCGAAGAGAAGAGGACCGCGTCCTTGATGAAGTTGGACAGGGCACGCAGGATGAAGGACACAAACAGGTGCATGTGGATGTAGTTGCGGGTGCAGTGGAGCCTCCTGGAGGGAGAGAATGCAGGGCCATAGGGGCCAGAACCACAAGGGCTGTACAACCTCGAGCAAGCCTTTTCACCTTCCAGAGACTTTGTTTCCTCCTCTGCTGGAGGGGTCAGCGTCCGTTGCTTGCTCCTCGTCTTCTGGTACGAGAACCACGCTCTCTTATGGGGAACCCACTGCAGCTCTGGGTGGGGGCGACTCCACCCTCCCACCCTGTTGACAGACTTGACCAATCACAGTACTCCACCCCTGGCTCAGGTTGGGCATGTGATCCAAGCCCAGCCTATGAGAACAACCCCCGCCCCCCATTCCCCCCAGGACTTTTCATTGCATCTAATGGAGAAGAGGCTCTCTTTGTCCTGGTGTTACCTAGCTGGTGGAAGGTGCCCCTGCAGAGAGCCTGCCTGAGGATGTGGCCAACGCAGACTGGAGAAAGGGAGGGAGACACGTCTAGTTCTGCTGATACCTTTGACCACCTCGAGCTGGCCATTCCTAAAGCCAGAGACCCCTGAACTTGTCAGTTATGTGTGCCAGGTCACCTTTGCTTTCTTAAACTGTTTTTTTTGTTTATCTTTTTTAATGTTTATTTATTTTTGAGACAGGGAGAGACAGAGCATGAATGGGGGAGGGTCAGAGAGAGAGGGAGACACAGAATCCGAAACAGGCTCTAGGCTCTGAGCGGTCAGCACAGAACCCGACGCGGGGCTCAAACTCGCGGACCGCGAGATCGTGACCTGACCCGAAGTCGAATGCTTAACCGACTGAGCCACCCAGGCGCCCCTTCTTAAACGTTTTAGGGTGGATTTCTGTTTCTTGTACCCAAGACTCTGGCTAACATACTTGTAAAATGGGGCTGATAATACCCACCTTAGAGCATTATGTGAAAATCAGAAACAGTACATGTAAAGCAACTGTGCGTTACGTTCTTAGCTATATATACCGAGTCAATGTTGAATGCATAAAAGAATGAGCGAGGTCTCAGAAACATCAATGTTTTGCCACAGGTAACATTTAGATCAAGGGCTAACAAAGTGGCCCACCCAGACCTTCCTTTCTCTGGCCCGAGCAACTGAAAAAGACCCAAAATCTGTGTCTGCGGAAGGCTGGGGAGACAGAGCTGGCAGTGTGTTCTCACCGGAAAGCACAGAGGACGCTGAGGGCAACCAGGAGCATCACCAGGGAGGAGCTATAGCCCACGGTGTACATGACCTTCAGCTTCAGCAGGTACTCGTGCTGCAGAGAGAGGCATGCATCAGTCCCAGCCTGAGTGCACCTGCTCAAGCTGCTTGAACCGTTCAGCTCTTAATGCTGTGCTGATCCGACTCCACGGACATCAGTTCACAGACTCGGAACACCTTGGCTTCGGTAAAGATCTTGGGGATCATCGGATGCCAACTGAAACTTCTACCCCCTGTATAGGACCCCTTACCCCCACCCCGAATTCAAGCCTTTGCTGGAATACCTCCAAGGATTCAGGGCTCACTGCCTTTTGAGGAACTCGTCTGGTATACAACAGGGCAGAATATTAGATAGTTTTTTCTCATGTGAGACTAAAACCTATTTTAAATTGCAGCTATTGGTCCCAATTCTGCTTCTGGAGCCACTTAAAATAAACTGAATTTGTTATGTACCTAAGACCTGTCATTAATTTTTTAATTGTTTTTAAAAGGGTTTATTTATCTTTGAGAGACAGAGCGTGAGGTGGAGAGGGATAGAGACAGAGACAGAGAGAGAGAGGGAGAGAGGGAGACACAGAATCCAAAGTGGGGCTCCAGGCTCTGAGCGGTCAGCACAAAGCCCCACACTGGGCTCGAACCCATGAACCATGAGATCATGCCCTGAGCCCAAGTCGGAAGCTTAACTGACTGAGCCACCCAGGCGCCCCTCTGTCATTATTTTTTTTAAATAAACTTTTCACTTTAGAATAGTTTTGGACTTATAGAAGAGTTGAAAAGATCTTAGAGAGGTCTGTCATTTCTTAATACAGCTTTTCTACCCTCTCATCTCTCACACGTATTTTCAGCCTTATATTTTTCCTGTGTCTTCAGTATCTTTCCACAGTCCTTTATCCTTCTGCTCAATTAATATGCGCCAGTTTGTCAATGCCCTTCCTAAATAAGACACCCAGAACGGACAGCTGGAAAGATCTAGTGTATTCTCTGACCAGGAAGGAGTAGAGCGGGACCATCACCTCCCCAGACCCATACACTGCACTTACACTAACACAGCCAAGCAGGCGTTTACTTAACGTGGCCAACAGCCCCTTCACATTACTGACTCATCTTTGATTCAGAAAGATCTCAATGGAGGGGCGCCTGGGTGGCTCAAGTTGGTTGAGTGTCTGATTCTTGATTTCCGCTCAGTCCATGATCTCATGGTTCATAGGATCGAGTCCCCGTGCTGTCAGCACAGAGCCTGCTTGGGATTTTCTCTCTCCCTCTCTGTCGCGCGCTCTCTCTCTCTCTCTCTCTCTGCCCTTCTCCCGCTCATGTGCACACACACGCTTTCTTACTCCCTCTCTCTCTTTCAAAATAAATAAATAAACTTAAACAACACAACAACAACAGAAAAGAAAGATCTCAATGGAATGGAAGAATGTGACACATAAAGATCAATTTAAGACCTACATCTTTTAGGTTCAAAAAAATAAATTGTACGACAATGTGAAAAAGAATCAAAAAAATTTAAACCAACGCTGTACTGTATATTGCCAATCAAATTAACAAATACTTAATGGTAATAATATTGTATGCCGGTGAGGGTGTACAGGGAGCAAAAATTGCTTCAATCTCTCTGGAAAGCAGCATGTATCGAGAACCTTTGACATATGCATTCTTTTTGACCTCCCTTCTACCACTAGGGATTAATTCTAAGAAGTAAGCACAAATGGAAAAGCACATTTATGTATCAAGATGTTTATCACAGAACGATTTGTGATGAAAAGGACTCAAATGTCCAACAATAAAACAATTAACTAAATTATTTCAAATCAAATTATTTTAATGTGATGCCACCATTGAAATGCAGCTCACCAAGGGTTTTAAACGAGGTCAGAATGTGCTAAGAGTGTAATGTTAAGTGAAAAGGCAGAGTACAAATTTTACATGTACAGTGTGATTCCTGCTATATGTTTAAAAAAAAGTGTTAGGTTGCATTACATGAAATTGCCCTTTTTTATAGATCAAATGATTGAATACTGGCCATTTCATGTGATTCGATCTCAAACATGCACGGAAAAAAGATTGTAAAAAGATTGAAAAAAGATGTAAAAAGATGTTAGAGGTTAATAATGGTTAACTTTGGATGATAAGTTTGTGGCTAGAGTGGTTATTTTTATTTGTATTTTTTCTACTTTTTTCATTTTTCTCCAGTGGGTAAGTACTATGGTATAATCAGAAGAAAAGGGTAATTAATTTAAAAAAAAAAAAAAAAAAACAGGCACAAGAATAGTATTGGGGAAATCTTGCTGACAGCTGTTCATATGAAAATGACCTTGAGGTTCAAATGGCCCAAGCTCTGTGGTGTTAAGAAATGTACCGTAGGGAAAGAACACAGGCTTCAGAGCCAAGAGACAAGGTTTCCAAACCCACGACTGTCACTCACCAGCTGTGTGACCTTGGGCAAATTACTTAACTTCTCTGAGCCTCAGATTCCTCATCTGTAAAATGGGGATAATATCTACCTTGCAGGCTCATTGGAAGAACAAATAAAGTATCAGGTAGAATATCTAGACAATGCCTGGCACTTAGAAGACACTCGGGGCATGTTCATTTTTCCCCACCTCCACCCTCCACCCCCATCATCCACCCTTCAACATGAGTCACCAGGCCAAGATTATGGTATGAACTATGAGGTATAAGATAGCTGCTAAAAAAATTAGGCCTCTTCTCAGTTACAGTAATGAAGTGCTGTGGGGACAGCGGACAAAGTTGGAACGTTTGGAGTGCTTCGTCCAGTTCTGGGCATCATGCTATTTTATGAGGCACATTAATAAACTGGAACATTTCTGGAGAAGGGAAGAAGGCATGGAAAACCCTGGGTACATTATGCCTTGAGGAAACTAACAAATAAACTTAGGGAAGAGAAAGATTAGAATGATTGACAGGTAGAAGCGTAAGACCCAATCGGTGAGCTCCAGTGGGACGAAGTTACCAAGAAGAAATCTGACTCAAAGTGCCCGAAAGTTTTCTGAAAGCAAGAGGTGGCCTTCGATGGGATGGCTGTCATGTGACGTTGAGCTTCCCCACTAATGTGACGGTGGTCCCAGAAGCCAGGAGCCACCTCCCAGGGTGGTAAGGCTGCATTAGATCCATAGTGCCTAGACTTTGGGATATTAAAGAGCAGTCAGATGTCAAGAAATTAGAGGCCCCAGCTGTCAGCCAATAATCTTGCCACGGGCAGGATGAGCCGCATGCTAGAGGGCATGAGCCTCACTCCTGAGGACACCTGGTTTTGCAGCTCTCAGTTCAGAAACAGATTTGGGCCCGTCTGTGGCAGCGTGAGGCATGGGGTGACAAGTATGGGGCGTTCAGGCTGATTACTCTGCACTGTCCTGTGGCTGGGTTCATTATTGCCGGGGGACCCTCAGGATACCAGCCAACTCTACTCATTCCTGTGTTATGTCTTTAAGTTCGGACCCAGAAAAAGCCCTGCTCCTAGGGGGCTTGATACGACCTGAGTGCCCCAGCCCTCGATAATCTATAACGGTGCACCAGTCCTCACAGGGCATCGGGTCCAGAAGCCCTGGATCAAGTTGCCTGTCTCTGCTGCGTTTCTTGACTAGGCCACTTTCCTTCTAAATCCTTTAGAGCAGGGGTCAGCAGGCTTTTTCTGTAAAGGGACAGATAATAAACGTTTTAGACTTTGGGAGCCATTTGGTCTCTTGCAACTACTTAACTCTGCCCTTGTAGTGCAAATGGGCGTAGCTATGTTTCAATAAAACTTTATTTTTATTGAAAGTGGCAGGCAGGTGGTGGGCTGGATTTGGCTCAAGAGCTATAGTTTGCCCAACTCTGCTCCAGGTAAGCAAACCTGGTCTTTCTGCTAATCTGAGTCCGCTATTGACTCTTGTTAATGAATAGAGTATTATGTGCCAAGTAAGGAAATTAAAAAAAAAGACAACCAACAAATGTATATTTCCATCCTCCTTTGATTAAAAGAAAAAAGACATTTCAACAATAAGAAATAGGATGATTCAAACCTCAGAATAAAAGGCAAAGTGTGTGGACCAACATCTAGGCACCAGGAAATCATGCTGGTCTGGAAACCCTTCCGATCTTGGGAGTTTTAATTTTTTTTTTGTTTTATTTATTTTTTTAACATTTATTTATTTTTGAGACAGAGAGAGACAGAGCATGAACGGGGGAGGGGCAGAGAGAGAGGGAGACACAGAATCTGAAGCAGGCTCCGGGCTCTGAGCTGTCAGCACAGAGCCCGACGCGGGGCTCGAACTCACAGACTGCGAGATCATGACCTGAGCCAAAGTCGGCCGCCCAACCGACTGAGCCACCCAGGTGCCCCGGGAGTTTTAATTTTTTTAATTTTTTAATTTTTTTATGTGAGCTGAAGCCAAGGTAAGTCTCCTTTCCACTATTTTTGGCCAATTAATATTCTGAGTTAAGTCCAAACTTTGCATTTACCTTTGTTAACTCTTAGTTCCTTGTTTGGAGATGTTACAGTTTCAACCCTGGATGGATATCATGGTTAAGGCCCTGGGTTTTGTTCTTTCCCAGCTGATTAGTCTAAGCCAACAGAGTCTCAAATGTGGTTTCAGTAGACATAACTCACAAAAACAAGAGGTCCCTGGGGTCTCAACAATTCTTAAGAGTATAAAAGGATCCCAAGGCCAAAAGGTTTGAGAACCACTGGCCTAGGCCTATCCTGTATTCCACCCCCTTGCCAGGGACGGTCGAGGGGTGGGCAGGCTCAAGTCACTGGGCCACTGAGATGTGAGGACAGCTTGCTGGGGTTTGGCAAAGAAGCTTTCTTGGGGCGCCTGGGTGGCTCAGTCAGTTAAGCGTCTGACTTCTGCTCAGGTCATGATCTCATGGTTCGTAAGTTCGAGCCCTGCATCAGGCCATCTGCTGTCACGCCAAAGCCTGCTTCGGATCTTCTGTCCCCCTCTGTCTCCGCCTCTCCCCCACTTGTGCACTCTCTCTGTCTCTCTCAAAAATAAATAAATAAACTTTAAACAAAATTAAAAAAAAGAAGAAGAAGAAGAAGAAGCTTTCTTGCTCTCAGGAAGGAGCCATAGGAACTTGGGCTATCCCTTCTCCTGGACAAGCAGGCACAGGGGAGTCTGTGGCTATAGTCACCAATGGCAGTCATCTTACATCGAGGGAGGTGCCAGCCTGGGGAAGGAGCCATCAGGATAGCAGGGAGAGAAATGGAGAGAGCCCGGTCCTTGGACAGCTTCTTAGTGCCACTTTATAAGAGCCATGGAGGCTGTTCTCTGCAGCCCAGTTCCATGAGCCACATTCGTTTATTAGGCAAGTTGGAAATTTCTTTCTTGCAGCCCAAAGCATTCCTTTGAACTTCCATGCTGCCGCTCGTCATAAGAATGTTCCCTCTTAATTCTATGGATCTTACCAACGTGATACACATAAACTTCCTGTCCTCATGTAAGTCAGTGATGGAAATGGTAACCTGCAGGGATCAGAGCCCATCCACCACCCCCCCCAAGACCATCTGTACCCACTGATCAATCTTTGTTGGGTCTCGTTATTAAATTATCCCACTCTGGCCAGATCTGAAGACTTCACATGTCTCCCCCAACTGGATAACAAGTTCTTCCCTTGGAGGGAAGAAACTTGAGCCTCCAACTTGGTCCCCCAATCAGTGTCTTTCATACAGAGGACTGACTGACTAGAGAGAGGAGTCTTAGAAAAACTTCAGAAGTGGGCACGGTCTGTCTTCCAACCTCATCCTTTCTCTCTTCACTCTGCCCCTGGCCCCCCACGCTTCTCTAACGTGACCCCAGCCCATCCTCCAAGGGACAAACGTGCTTGCCCATCCGTATTCCCACTGGGGAGTTTAACCCATGGAAACTGCAAAAGCGCATCTCCTAGGGGAGGCATGCACCATTCCAGGGAGGCAGCAGAAGCTAGAGGAAGGAGCACAGGTTCTTTTTGGAACTGATTCGGTTTCACTCCTGCCTCCACTATTGTCTGAGTATGTTCCTTAACCCCTCTGAGCCTCAACGTCCTCATCTGCAAAATGGAGAAAATAATGAACTTACAATGGATCCTTCTGAGGACTTAGTGTGATTGTATGTCAGGAAGCCGGCACATAGTAGGTGTTCAGTACAACGATAAACATTCATTGGGCACCTAGTAGGCACCAGGCATTGTGCTGGGCACCGGGGGCCTGCAAATGAATAAGATTCTGATATGTCCCTGCCATATTCCCACATCTAGACCCCTCCTTGGCTCACAGTAGGTGCTTAATAAATGTTAAGTGAATTAATGCCTCTGAAGAGCTCGCATTTTGGTGAGAGAAATGGATGCACGTGGCACATGCAGACGATTCCATGTAACGTAGTAGGTAACAGTGGAGCCAACTCAGCATATCAAGAGGGCCCTCCCTGGGGGTGGGGGTGGGGAGAAAGGGCTTTCTGGAGTTGATGGGCGGGAGTGAAGTCTTGGAGGATGTGTATGAATCAGGCAGGAAAAGTGAGGACAGAAGGGCTCTCTGAGACTCACGGACACTTTCCGGGAGGCCTCTGCAGCCCCCGAGGAAGCTCCGCCCACAGCTCGGCCCCCTCTCTCAAACCAGACCTGCCCTGCAGCAGCTGGGCTCTCTTCTTCCTGTCAGAGCCCGAGACTCCTGAGAGCGAGCATTCACTGAACACCTCCTATGACCAGGCACCCTTCTCAGCACCTCCCTGGATGACCTCATTTGGTTCTCTTGGCCAGTCTGTGAGGTCAGAACCATTATTAGCCCCATTTCCCTGATGGCGAAAGTGAGGCACAGAGAAGTTAAGTCCCCCCCACCCCCACCAAGGTCACCGTCAGGGTTAGACTCACCAGCCTGGCTCCAGGCACTTAGCCACCACGTTGGCGCTCTTTTGGTTTCCTGACTAAATCACCCTCAGTCTCGTGGCTGCGTGGGGTGGTTCACACTGTGCCACAGTCTCCATGAACACCGTCTCCAGACTGACAGACTAGGGCAGTGAGGCAGGCCCAACGAACCCCGGCTGATGAGTGGGAGGGGGTGGGTGGCAGGAGCAGCTCCCGGTCCCCTGGCCGTGGCCCTGGGCTGGCTCCACTCTGTCCTCTCCCAGGGGCTTCTCACCCTGCAGGCCCCCAGCCCGAGAATGAGGGGCGCCCAGGCTTACCCGCTTCTCGTTGGATGAGTCGTTCACATTAACCCCACAGGCCAGGTCAGGCCTAGGGAAGGCTTCTGACCAGCCGTCCTCTGTGCAGTTTCGAAACACGGAGCCTGTGGGAGCCAAGCATCCTGCAGGTGAGCAGTGGGGACGGGAGGCAGACGGCCTGGTGTCTTGGGCCCCCTCTGCCACACCTTAGGGGCAGCCAGGCCCTGCCCTGTCACTCAGCCCCAGCTGATCCTTGAAGAAGACGTAAGAGTCAGGAAGGAGAGGTGGTGGGAAAGGAATGTAGGGAGGTGGCCTCAGAAAGGGCGAAGACACAGATGTGTGTGTACGTGTGAGAGAGACGGGCAGACCGGCTGATCCCTGATGCCTCGATCTACAAACCATCCCAGCTCTGAACACGTACCCCGTCCAGCCTCCAAGCACTGCTGCCTTCCTCTCGGGGCCCTCACTGCCTCACCCGCCCACCCGTCCCTCTGTGGCAGGCCCAGGGTTTCACAGACAGGGAGACCTTATCACACAGGTCACAGTCCCCCACGGCCCCAGTGACTCTCCTCCACCAGACCCCAGGCCCCTGCAGAACTTCCGGTCACAGCTCCCCTGCCCAGCTTGCTGCCCCCAGGCCCAGCCTCACTCCAGGGCTCTCTTAGGCCCCGTGGCCGTCCCCTCCCACCGCACCCCTCACCTCCCCTTCCGGCTCTGATCTCAGCTCCAACATCCCTCAGCGTTCCAGGAGGGACCTCCCCTCCCCATCCTCGACCCCCACTGGCTGAGGAGACACTGCTGGCTTTTGGAGGGTTTCTCCCAAACAGGGGGCTGTTCGCCCACCCCTGGGTGTTCACGGGAGATAAATAATAAGTCCTCGTGCTTTGAACTGGTAGGACACCAGTTCTCTTTCAAGGGATTGTCATGTCCCATAGGACTCGAGGGGCCAGTGTAGTGCTCGAGGACAGCAGTCCCAAGCGATGATACACCCCCCAACCAAAAAGCCACTGATCTCACTCCCTAATGATTGCGTATTTGCTCAATTACAAAGTCCTGTGCTCTACTATAGTAATACTACACGTGATGATGACTGTGTGCCAGGCACTGTCCTAAGCTTGTGACAGGTAGCAGCTCATTTAACCCTAATGAGACTATGAACCAGGCAGTTACTTTTATAATAAAATATATCATAACATGTAAATACTGTGCCCATTTTACAGTTGGGGAAACTGAGGCACGCAGTGGTTAAATAAGGTGCTTAAGATCACAGCAGAGGAAGTGAGGGAAGTGGGATTTGAACCCTGAGTCTCAGACCCTGACTCTTTTTTTTTTTTTTCCAGTTTATTTTGAGAGAGCCAGAGACAGTGCAAGTGGGGAAGGGGCAGAGAGAGAGGGAGACAGAGAATCCCAAGCAGGCTCTACGCTGCCAGCGCGGGGTCCGATGCAGGGCTCGAACCCACGAAACCGTGAGATCATGACCTGGACTGAGACCAAGAGTTGCATGCTTAAACCGACTGAGCCATCCGGGCGCCCTTACTCTTAGCCACACACTGTGTGCCGATCCCCTTTCCTTCTCCTGCGTATCCTGATCCCGGGTCCCGCCACCATCTAAAGGCTGGATCCCCCAAGAATCTGGCATGGTTGGCAGGGACCCGGCCACTCCCGGAGTGAACTTTTCTCAGGCTCCGGGTGCTGCTCCCACACCGAGGAAGTTCTGTTTCACATTTAACTTCACGTCCTGCTCTCCCCACACCTGCAAACCACCAGAGCGGCACCGAGGGAAACCTTCCAGATAGCTGCTCCTCACGGGAGGGAATGCCTTCTTGGTCCTCCAGCAACCAGGACGAGGCCAGCTCCGCATTTCTCTGCATCACTGCAGTCCTCCTGCAGAGCTCACTGTGCTTCCCTGCCTCGCCCAGCAGATGATGAGCTCCCGAGGGCTCCCAGTGCCGGCCCAGAGCCCCTGCTCATCCAGCGGTGGCTGGCTGCCTAGACAAGCAGCTGAGTGGAGAAGAAGCAGCCCCGGGCTAAGCTCCTCTGTGAGAGAACAGGGGGGTCTGCCCACAAGGAGCTTGTAGAGCAGGAGCCCGAAGACTGGGGAAGGGAAGCTGCCAGTCCAAGAAGGAGCTCCAGGAGGAGTTTCCCTCCATGGACTGACTAGCCCAGCTGCATCCTCTACTCTGGATGCCCAGGAGAGCCGAGTGCTGGTCCCTGGGTCCGGCTGCAGTGGGTGTGACAGGAGGCTGGTCACAGCCCTGGAGATAGGAGCCCTCACACGCCACCTACTCTAATGGGTACCCTCTGGAGGGGCCTTAACCACCCCAGTTGGGCCTCCCGTGCTCCTCTCCGACAGGCCTCAGGGTGTGGACCACTGGCTCACAGGGTTCAGGGTCAAATGGGTTCCACTGAGCTGGAGAAATATGGCTGGCATTTCTAGAACCAGTCACTATGCTAATTTACAGATTCCGATCTAATCCTCACAGCACCCAGCGAGGAAGGCGCTTCCTTTACAGATACAAAAACCAAGGCCCGGAATTGGGCCACAGGGCCCAGCCAGGACGTGACTCTTCACTGTGCCTCCCTCCCGCCTGGGCACTCTCCCTGCAGTCCCAGGGACAGCTTCCGGCGCCAGGAGACCACGCCCTCTGGACTCTGGGCATGCCCAGCCTATGAAGGAAGGCTCACGAGACCTGGAGCACAGGTTTCGAGCTAGCCAGATCTGAGTCTGAAACCCAGCATCGCCTCTTGGTCATCTTGGGGTCACCTGGGTGCATGACTTCTCTGTGCCCTGCGGAGTAACCACCCCCTCTGCAGGACGGGGCAGGAAGCACGACAGCATATCAGAATTGCCCAGGCTGAGTACCCGCAAACACCGAGGCATGGCTCCCTTTTCCTTTTGGCCTTTCGCAAACAGACCAGGAGCGGTGGGGCTTGGAATCTCGGGATTTAGTAGGGGCTGGAAGATTTCTAGTTAAGTCAAGGAAGCTACAGGTTGTCAGACAGGAGAGAATGATGGTCAGATTTAGGCTGGTGGGATGGGAAGTTGAACTACGAGAACACCCACTCCCTGGAGCCCAGAACAGGTTATCTGACAGCGTGTGCCTAGAGGCTGGGCCGGGCTGCCTGTGTTGAGCCCTTCTCACCGACCCAAGGGGATTCCCAAGACAGATGCTGAATGTGACCCAGGCCAGGCGCCCAGCGTGGCTCACAAGGCAGTTCCCTTTACTGACGGGGCTCTTGGCAGAAACGCAGAGACAAGGGTTAGCCTCTCTCTGGAGTCCCTTCAACCCCACCCACTTCCCCTGGGTTTAATTCCTAATAGATAAGATCAGTGATTCCCATTTCAGACCAATGTGTACCTCCAGGGCCCCTGAGGGTACGGTCAGGATTTTTGTGCATATACATATGTGCAGTTTGGGGAAAAGCCAGTCCAAAGTTTCATCCAATCCTCAAAAGGCTCCAGGACCCTAATCAGGTTAGGAACCTCTACTGCTTTAAGGCTCCAGTCCCAAGATAGAAGAGAAAGGCCAAGGTCTGACCCTGCCCGGGAAGTGTGTTTTTTAATGAGGCACTCTGGAAGACCAGTGTCCTATTAAGAATCAAAGGAATGCATCCTGGAGGGAACACTCTAGACCTTGGCACACACAGAAAAATATCTGGGGGCAGAGTCCAGCCTGCCATTTCTCCAGTCACACGGACAACCATCCTGTCTGGGCCCAGGTGGTGGGTGCCCTGAGAAAGAATTACTTTATTATTATTATTATTTTCTTCCGTCAGAAGGAAGGGTTGGACCAAAATACCAGACTGTCCTCATCAGGTGCTCCTTTCTGGGTTGGGTGGGTGAGCCCTGGAATCCTGTAGGACACCCCTAAGGGGAGCCTTTCCTCCTGAGAGAAGACCGGGGTGCTAGGATCTATGAGGAGTGAGGGTGGAGGTAGAAGATGGTTCTTGGTGACTGACTCAGGCTGGCCTGGTCCTGACCTGTGCTCCTGGACTGGCCGATGCCCTGGGCCTGGGGCTGGGTATGCCCTGGGCCTGGGGCTGGGTATGCCCCGCGGTAGGGAGGTGGGGGAGGGGAGATGACATTGCCTCCCAACGTGTGGGTAACGCTTGGGGTGCAGGGTCCCTGTGGACAGGCGGACGGGTGGGTCCCGCAGCCCCACGGCGACACCATGTGTCATCAAGAGGAAACTGCAACAGAGGTAGGCGTAGGACCCCAGCTTCCTCCCCCACAGCGTGCAGACCTGAACTGCACTCCTGGGTGAACTCTGGTAGGTCTCCAGCAATGAAAGGGCTGGGGAGCCTGAAAGAGGAGTGAGAGGGCTACTAGTTAATGAGGCAGGCAGGGTTTCTAGCAATTGACTGGGGAGGATTTGGCCATGAGCACGGATCTGCCTGGCGCTCTGCGGAAAAGCAGGACCGGTGGTGTTGGGGGAGGCAGAGGCAACGCGGCTCTGGGAAGGCTGTGAAGGGAAGGCTGGGAAAGGAGGAGAACTTCTAGTCCCTCCAACAGGAGAACTTGGTCAGTGAGGGAAGAGCACTGGACAGGGAGTCCAGGATCTGGTCCTAGCCTTACACCTGACCAGCGTTTACTCCAGGGCAGCCATGTGTGGATTAACCTCATGGGTCTCTCTAGAGTTCTGTGGATCCCAGACACAGATGTGGAGGGGTCAAGCTGTTGGTAAGTTTGCTAGCATGTGTGTGCAGGTGGGGGGACTTGGGGGATGGGCGGGAGGGCAAGAAGAGAGAAGAGAGGGAGAGAAAAGATAAAGGAAGGTATTTAAAGTTCATTTCCAAGCACGGCCTTAGGGACCTGTCTTGTTTATTCTCCCCATTTCACAGGCGAGAAAAATGAGGCCGAGAATGAGTAGCCTGGGCTCTGAGGCAGAGACTGACACCTGGCGGGACCACACTTTCCCACGTCTCTTGCAGTTAGATGTCACCACATGACTTAGCTCTGGCAGAGGCAATGTGGGCAGAAGCGGGGTCACGTTCAGGCCTGCTGCTAATCAGAACCACCCGTTTTGGGGGTTCCTGGGTGGCTCAGCCGGTTAAACGTCCGACTTCGGCTCAGGTCACGATCTTGCGGTTTGTGATTTCGAGCCCCGCGTCGGGCTCTGTGCTGACGGCTCAGAGCCTGGAGCCTGCTTCGGATTCTGTGTCTCCCTCTCTCTCTGCCCCTCCCCCGCTCGTGCTCTCTCTCTTTCTCTCTCTGTCTCTCAAAAATGAATAAATGTCAAAAAAAAAATATTTTTAGAAGCACCCGTTTTGGACTTTAGGCGGGGATGGCACTGTGTGAACGAAGGCTTTGAAATTTGGGAGATCTGTCTGTGTCTGCAGCTGGCATCCAAGCAGTAAGCGGAGAGGGGGACTCAAACCTGGTCCCCCTACACTTCTTGTATGTTGGGTACCAATGAGGCTGAGAGGGACAGCCAGCTACCACAGTGTGCTCCCCAAATTTGTGTGTGTGTGTGTGTGTGTGTGTGCATGTGCGTGCATGCACACACGTGTGCACACATGTGTACTAGAGAATTATAGACTGAGGAATTCACACTCCTCTCCCACACCACCCAGTCTTGGTTTCCATCCCTAGCTTTGGGATGCTGGTGGGTTTTTGTGTGAAATCATCTTTGTTGGTTCCTTCTTGTTAAGGGCCTCATTGGCTAGCTTTTCTTGCTGCAAACCGGTGAAGGGAGAAGGGCAGCAGGGCTGGGTCAGGCTTTAGACTTTAAATGACCTCATTGAGGCCAGGGGCCAAAGGCCATGAAGCGACCTTGCCTCCACCCAGCATCACCCCCACCACAGGGCCAGAGTCCCACCTTGACCATGCCCTTGAGGACAGGGCATAGTTTTGAAGTCCGAGAAATCTGGGTTTGAATCCTAGTTTCGCTGTCTTCTAGCTGTGAACCTTAAGCAAACTGCTGAGCCCTATTTGTCCCTGTTATCTCCACTCTACTGGGTCACATGGAGGAGAAAGGTCTGTGACTTGTAGGGGTGCTGTAATGATTGCATGAGCCCATGTGTTTAAAAATGCCTGGCATGTAGGGGAGCTTCAGCTAATGTTAGTCCCTGAATATCCCCTGTCTGAAACAGTCTACCTACTTCTCTGCCTCAAATTAAGAAAATCCTTGCAAACTGCAATTTTCCTCACCAAGAGATCACCCAGGAGGCCAGGGGCTTTCAGGGAGGGTGTGGTTTATCAGCAGGGCCTGACAGAATAGACACATAGGAAGTAAATTTCTGGAAAGTCAGGTTGTGCCAGGGTGGGACCCAGGTCCAGGAACCAGAACAAGGGGTCTGGTTGCTTAGGGGACAGAAACGTCAAAGGGAGTGGGGGAGCCCATAAATGCAGGTGTGGGACAGAGAGAAGCAAACCCAGTCTCCTTCGTCACTTCCTGATACAATGCTTCCTGGCCCCCTTCCTTGGGACCCCACAAGTGGAACCTGCCCTACACCCCCAGCAAGGCCTCCGATTCCCAACAAAGACCACCTGTCACCATTCCAGTCACTGCTTGTCCCTAGAGTTTCTGTGGCCTCCGGGCCAAGGCCCTACCCAGAGGGCCACCCACTGTCTCGCAGCCAAGACCTTCTGGCTGAGAGCTTACCGTTTCTGCCTGTGAGCATCCGGAGGAATTGTGGGCACCCCACTTCCACAGTCTGTCCCAGGGCAGAGGAGGGCCAGCAGCTCATGTTGTCCCACAGCCCCTCGCAACCTGTGAAGAGAAACAGTAGCATTAGTCAGGGATGGAGCGGGGGCCAAGGGCCTTCTCCACCACCTTGTCACCGTCCCCAACTCCCCTGCCTGCCAGGAGTTCCCATCAGGTCCTGACCCCTTGACATCAGGAACCAATGGTATGTAATGTGCTTTTATTTTATTTTTTTAATGTTTACTTATTTTTGAGAAAGAAAGAGAGACAGAGTGCAAGCAGGGGAGGGGCAGAGAGAGAGGGAGGCACAGAATCTGAAGCAGGCTCCAGGCTCTGAGCTGTCAGCACAGAGCCCAATGCGGGGCTCAAACTCACAAGCTGCAAGATCATGACCTGAGCCAAAGTCGGACACTTAACCGACTGAGCGACCCAGGCACCCCTAACATGCTTTTAATCTTTAATCTTTGACTCTGCTGTAAGTGCTCATGTTGAAGGCATGAAGGCAGGAAGGAACACCCATTATCTTACATAAGCCTCCTAAGGGTTGGTGTGGATTTCTCTAGAGTGGAAGACGAAATACCTCTTGGCCTCAGTTTGCATTAAAGGACTCGACAGCTACGGGCCTCCATCCTGGCTGCACAGTAGAACCGTCTGCAGAGTTTTAAAAACATACAGATGGGGCCCTACACCCAGGGATCCTGATTTCATCGGTATTGGGAGGGGGCCAGGCATAATACTGTGTTAAAACCAGCTCCCGTACCGTTCCCTGGCGTGCATCCCTTGGAAGCAGGCTTTTATCTGGGCACTGACTTCTAAATTCCATGTTAATGTCCTGGCCTTCCGGTCCTCTGCCTACCAGCTCTGGTTTGGTGCTAGTGGGAGGCAGTCACCGCATGCTTCACACACAGGAAGCACCCACAGCGTGCTCCAAGGCACCTGCCCTGTCCTGGTTTTATAAATGAAGCAATAAGCAGTGAAAAGAAGAAGGTTCCTGGAGTCACACAGCCCAGAAATGCAGGTGCCGGGAAGTGGCTGTTCCAGCCACACTGCTCGGTGCCACCTCACAGGCTCTGCCCACCTGCTCTGTCTCCTCGGGCACCAACCCCAGCTTCCTAGTGGAAGCCAGGCTCATGGAGCCAGGCTAGGGAAGCTGGAGAGAGGTCAGGAGTCGGGGGAGGCAGGGTGTGAGGCTGGGACAGGAGGGAAAGAGGGAGGATGCGCGGAGAGCTGGGCTGAGGGCAGATGGGGCTCTTCTCTTGCAGGAGGGCCAGCCCCCAGAGGGATTAGAGGGAGAGAGGAAGTGGGAGCCCTGCCCCCAGGAGGCCAGGCCTGAGGTCAGGATGCCTGGCTAGGGGCTCTGGAGGCAGAGAAGCCCCTGAAGTGACAGACAGCTGTGGCCCTGGGCAAGGGAGCTGGTGCAGAATGAGAGAGCGTGTGGACACAGAGGCAGGGCTCGGACGGGGCTTGTGCAGGACAGTGGAAGTATGTGGAGACTGAGGACCAGGGTCTGTGTCATTCAAGGAATGTGGGAGATGAGCAGCCCCTTGGATGCCCCTGAACCTTCACCCCGACTCTCACAGCCAGCCCTGAAAGAGCCACTGGAGCTTTCCATCTGAGCCCCCCACCCAAAGCACCCAAGCAGGGTTCTACGGCCATCTAGGCAGCTAGTTGTCCAGATTCCAGCTGTGGGCCCTGCTCGCCCCTCCCCTCCTCGCTCCCACCCCCACCCCATGACTCTGGCCTCCCCAGATGCCCCTGGGACGGCAACACGGTGCTGGGAAGGCCCATAACAGATGTCCCACTGTGTCTGTCTACTCTGACTTTTTCTGGCATCTGGAGTCTGGGGGGTGAGGCTGACCCAGAACTCTCCGCAGCAGCAGGATGCCTCATTTATAATGAGCCACATCTCTTGTAGTGGAAGCAGTTGGTGCACTTCCCAGCTGTGGAAAAATTCAGGGGCCTCTTTCCTCACTTTGGGAGAAATGGATTCAGGGCTGGAGCCGGCCAGGTCAGCCAGAGCATCGGCCCACACCTCCTGCCCATGAGGCTGGACAACCCATGTGCAGCTGGCCAGACAGATGGGGAGGGAGCCAGGTCATCTGGCAGGCGTCCTGCCCCGGGTCATGCTGCCCAGGGCCCACAGGGACACTGCCCTGGTGCTGGCAGAAGGCGGCGGGGGAGTGACTGGTGGTAAGGTGGGAGCCGGCTCCCCTGAGGGTGCCTGGGGTCCCCCTGACAGCTGGGTCACTGTCACACCCTTCATATCAACCCTGCAGAGCGAAAAGGCTGGGGAAGGGGCCAGCCAGGCTGGCACCGGGCACATTTCAGACATCGTGCACCCCGTGGGGATTGGGTAACGTCGCTGCCCCACAGCAGGGGTGATAGAGACGTGGGACGCAAGCTCCAAGAGGCAAAGGGACATGTGTGGGGGAACAGAGCTGGCACTGGTGGAGCTCGGATCCCACCCTCCCGGCTGACCCTCGGTGGCAGCAGACCTGATGCTACTTTCCCGTGGCATTGCTCGTGTCTGGAGCACTGTGACACAGCTGTGACACGGCCACGCTCTCTCCCAGCTTCAGCCTCGCCGTCTGGGGACAGACCCAGTGCTCCCAGTGCAGGAAGCACATCCTCGCTGGCACGCTCTTTTAGCGGGTACATGGTTGGATGCTTTTCATTTCCATAGCTCCACATTTTTTTTTTTAGAAAGAATTTAACATGTATTAAAAAGTGATTTTACAGCTATTATTATTTAGGATGGGGCTATGTTAAAAAATAACAGTCAATTGAAAGAAAAGGGAGGCCTCGCACACTGTTGGCAGGAATGTAAACTGGTACGGCCACCATTGGAAAACAGTATGGAGGTTCCTCAAAAAATAAAAGCAGGATACCATTGATCTAGCAATCCCACTTCTGGGTATACAGCCAAAGGGAATGAAATCAGGATCCCAAAGAGTTATCTGACCCATGTTTCACTAGTCATGTTTCACTATTTACAATAGCCACTGTGTGGAAACAACCTAGGTGTCCATCACATGATGAATGGATAAGGAAAATTACAGTGAGATGTTATTCAGCCTTAAAAAAGAAAGAAATCAGGGGCGCCTGGGTGGCTCAGTCGGTCAGGCGGCCGACGTCGGCTCAGGTCACGATCTCGCGGTCCGTGAGTTCGAGCCCCGTGTCGGGCTCTGGGCTGACAGCTCAGAGCCTGGAACCTGCTTCAGATTCTGTGTCTCCCTCTCTCTCTGGCCCTCCCCCGTTTGCGCTCTGGCTCTGTCTTTCAAAAATAAATAAATGTTAAAAAAAAAAAGTTTTTTTTAAAAATAAGAAAAAAAAAAAAGACATCCATGTTGTGACAACATGGATGAATTTGGAGGACACTATGCTGAATAAACTAAGCCAGACACAGATGGATACATGCCGCGGGACCTCCCTCATGTGGAGTCTGCACGATTCGAGCTCACAGAAGCAGAAAATAGAATGGTCATCGGGGGCTGAGGTTGGAAAAACGGGGAGAGGTTAGTCAAAGGGCACAAAGCCTCATATGAAGGATGAGTAAGTCTAAGATCTAATGTACAGCATGCTGGGAAAAAAAAAGTCAATCGATTTAAAGAGAAAAGATGGGGGCGCCTGGGTGGCTCGGTCAGTTAAGCGTCCGACTTCGGCTCAGGTCATGATCTCACGTTCCATGAGTTCGAGTCCCGCGTCGGGCTCTGTGCTGATGGCTCAGAGCCTGGAGCCTGCTTCCGATTCTGTGTCTCCCTCTCTCTCTGCCCCTCCCCTGTTCATGCTCTGTCTCTCTCTGTCTCAAAAATAAATAAACGTCAAAAAAAAAAAAAAAAAAAGAGAAAAGATGAAGGAAACCAGTACAGGTTGTGCATGGCTGCAGCTGGGCTCGAGGGACTGTGGCCAGGCGAGCAGGGTGGTTCTGTGTGGCCTCCTGACTGCTGGCAGGGACCTCCCTTGCTTGCACTGTTCCAGGGTGTGGGTGGAGGGCCTCACACCCCACTTCCCACCAGGCTCCTGCTCTGAGGTGGCGGGGGGGAGGCCTGCACAGGTGGAGCATGGATGGGAGGGAGGGAGGGTGTCTTGGCACTAGGTTCCTTCTGGAGTTCTGGTGGGGAAGGGACAAAGCCTGGGTAGTTTTAAATCTTGAGCCCCAGCTCAGCTCGCTTGCTGAGTCCGAGGTAAGGGGCCGTCCAATGAGATAAAAAAGATTGGTGGAGCTTGGTAAATGGGGGCTCATGTTACTGAGCCAGTAGGCAAGGCTCACTGCCTCTGGAAAGGCAGGGCTCAAATGCACACAAATTAGCTGCCGCCTGGGCCAGCAGGGCCCCGGGCAGGTGACGGCCGAACCTCGCAGCCCTCCACCATCTCTGATTGGTCACTGTCACCACTGACTGTCCGGCTGGAGGGATGGGATAGAAGGTTGGGGAAGCTCAAGTGGGGAGACAAGAAAAAACAATGTTGGGCCACAAGTGCCATCTGGGGGAGCAGGGGGCGCCTGCTGAGCCATGGCCCCAGAGGACAGCACAGGATCCTGAGTTGAAGTGGTGTTGTGGTGGAGACAGAGCTAGCTTTGGACCCAAATCTACCTTGGGCACGCCAGTTACCTCTGCAGGCCTCAGTTTCCTCATCTATAAAATGGGCATAGTAACATACCCGGGGATTTTGGTGTGGATTAAATGATTTGTGTGCAGGAGAATATTTTCTGATCTATTCATCTCCATTCTGGTTTTTCTCCCTGCCTTTTTTGGTCCCTCCTCCTCAGACTACTGGTTCACATTCTCAGAGGTGGTCAGGAAAACATAATCTTCCTAGCTTGGGGTTTCAGAGGCCCTGGGGTATAGGGGGAGGGGAGCAGGAGGAGGTGGACAAGAATTCTGGTATAAACAAAATGCTTGGGAGAAAACAGAAAAGGAGCGAGACTTCCCTCAGATTTGGGAGGTAAGGAGGGCAAGCGATGAGCAGGACAGATAAGGTTCCAGAAAGAGGCAGGGGTACCCCGTTGCCCACCAGGCCTGGATGGTGGGATAGCCCACAGGATAAATGGCTGTGGGGACATGTCTAGAGCAGGACCACAGACAGCCTCGCGGCACCCATGCCTCCCCACGAAACACAGAGGTCTGTCGGCCACCACTCCGTAGAGCTCAAGACCACACGGGCTCCCCCAGGTACCCCAGCACCGTGTGAATCTCTGATACCCTGGGCAAGTTGAGGAAGATCCAGAAAATATCAAGGCTGAGGTTTCTCCACCCCAGGAGAATGGAGTCAGAATTAAACTTACGAAACTGAGGAAATTCTATTTTGCCCACTGGAGCTGACGGACAGAGATTGGTCTCCTTTACTCTTGTGAAGCCCCCGGCACCGCGCCAGGCCCAGAGCTCCCTCTGTCCTGCCATCCTGGTCCCGCCGTCCTCCCCCACCCCCTGCCCCCATAGGAGAGTGGCCCCAGAGGCAGGTCTGGCGATGGGGAAGGGGCTGGAATACAGGCCCAGGTGACTGGAGAGGGCAGGACAGCCTGTGGCATGTCTAAACCCCCACCCGGCCCGGTGCCTGGAATACAGCCCGGCCCTCTGCGAACTGCCCGTCTGCCCTGAGTCCCACCAGACAGGAGCATCAATCTTCCAGTCCTTGATTTATTTATAAATGAGCTCAGATGGCCTGACGATAACCTGGGAGCCTTTCGGGAGCCACGTGTCCGGTTGTGGGGCCACGGGGCCAGGATCAAGCCAGGCCGCCCGGGGCCATGCTGACTCGGGCAGTGGGTCTGCCGTCCCTCCACGCCCCGCCCCCGGCTGCTCTCTGTGCAGGTTAATGGAGGTCAAAATGGAACCCAAGGTCCCCCTCACCTTGACCTTCTGGTCGTCCCCTGGCTTCTGCTTGTGCAGTGTTAACTCTCTCCGCCTACAGCTGCCATATTCATCTCCCAGGTGCCTCCAGACCCCATTTCCCACCATTCACCCTCTCTCCTCCCCAAGAGCTCTTGTTCAGGGGCTCCTGCAGCTGCCTGTTCCCTGGCTTCCTGCTGTCCCCTTTTGCCTTTCTTAGCTACCCTGGCCTCATCCCTAGGCCATCCAAGGGGCAACTCGGTGAGGTTTCCCTGGCTTTGCTAACGAGCTGATCTATAGTACTTAGGTCATGAAAGGTGTTGCCCTCCTGGTGATGGCTGGACCACACACAGAAGTGGTCAGGATGGGGTCAGAGGGACTGAAGTCCCAGGTGGCAAGGGCGTTTCAAAGCACGGCACAGGAGGAGCAGCTAGACAGTCGGGGGGAGGGGGCAGTGGTTCTCTTTAAACCACGAAGCACAAACTGTTCCACGGGATAAACTGTGTTGGGAGTAGTGAGTTTCCCACCACTAAAAGTATTCAAGCAGACAGAGGCACGAAATTAGCCAACGGGGATATGCTTCAGACGTTGCATGGAGGCTGCACTTCAGCTTCAAGCCTGAAGCCGAAGGCTGATTTCCTGGAGCAGGCTGGCGCCTCCCCCTCCAGGAGGCCAGCTGGAGACAGCTTCTGAGCACTGTATGCTGAGCCCTTTCCCTCCCAGGCACTATGCAAACTGTACCCTGCCTCACAAAATCCCCCTCCCCTGGCTGAAAGCTCTTCATTTCAAGCCACTTCTCACACTAATTAAGGATTAATTGGCATCAACAGTCTGTGTTTTTTGTTTCTAATTTCTAGTTTTTTTAAATGTCTATTTGTTTTTGAGAGAGAGGGCACAAGTGAAGGGCAGGCAGAGAGAGGGGACAGAGGATCCAAAACAGGCTCCGTGCCAACAGCATCAAGCCTGATGCAGGGCTGGAACCCACAAACCGGGAAATTATGACCTGAGTTCAGCCAACTGAGCCACCCAGGAGACCCTCTTTTTTTTTTTAAAGTTTAGTCATTTATTGTTTTTGAGAGAGAGAGAGCCTGTGCCCACAAGGTGGAGAGGGGCAGAGAAAGAAGGAGAAAGGGAAAATCCCAAGCAGGCTTTGCACTGTCAGGCAGAGCCTGCTGCGGGGCTCGAACTCACGAACCACGAGATCATGACCTGAGCCAAAGTTAGACGCTTAACTGCTTAACCGTGTGAGCCACCCAGGCACCCCCACTGATTTCTAAATCCCTTCTTGGGAGGGTGAGGACATTACTCATTCACAGCTCAGTCCGGAATGCAAACTAGAAAATCTTCAGGATTTAGAGTCAAAGATTTGGGCTGAGAGTCCTGTTTCAGATCTGGGTGATCCCGAGCCTCTCAGACCCTCAATTTCCTCATCTGTAAAATGGGGTCAATAATGGTGCTTACAGTACAGGTTAAAAATTTTTTAAAAATAATAATAATAAAAATAAAAAGACTGAAATGTTACACGAACATATGCTTGTTTCTGAAAAATGAGCCAAGATCATTGTGCCAAGGAAAGAATGGGGGGAGGTGAGCTGTGGGCAGGGTGGGTGTTTGGCTGTGGAAAACCATCAGGAGCCAGGAATGTTTGTGAGAGAAAATTGCATTAAAAGCCAGCATGTGTAAGACACTGATACATGCTATAGTGTGAATGAACTTGGAAGAAGGCAGACACAAAAGGTCACATACTGTATGATTCCATTTAGAAATCCAGGGTCAGCAAATCCATAGAGACAGAAAGCAGATTGGTGGTTGCCAGGGGCAGGGGAGGGGGGCAGTGAGGACTGATTACTTACAGGTCATGAGGTGTTAGTTGGGGGTGATGAAAACATTTTGGAACTAGAGGGGGGCTGGCTGCACAGCTCTGTGAATGTACCGAATGCCATGGAATTGTTCACTGTATGATGGTTAAGTTCTTCTGTGAATTTCACCTCATTGCCCCCTTACCCCCAGCGGCCCCTCCCACCCCACCCCTTGAAAAGAAGTCAGCCTGTTCCCTCCTGCCCATGTTCTTCAGGATTGGGCAACCAGCTAGCAGAGGCAAGCTGGGAAAAAGGAAATGACCCACTCTGAAGGCGAGGACACTAAGGCCCAGAGAGGATTAGTGTCTTGCTCAAGGTCACCCAGCCCCTAAGTGACAGAGGAATGCACATGCCCAGGTCTTTCTGATTGCCAAGCCCACACCTTTCCTGCCACCACACTGACTCTCTGGAACATTCTTCCCTGTGAAGAGCCAAAGCTCTTCCACCAGCCAACTCTGAGGAGGTATCAGCTTCTGTAAACAGAGCAATAAATAGCCCAGTAGAGCAGTCCATGCAGCTATTAGGGTGACCCTGAAACGTTCCCACAAAATGCTGGGAAGGCCTTGGCCACCTAACCCGGAATAGCTGAAGAGTTAATTTTTTATTTGTGATAAGTGTGCCGGGCTCACTGACAACTCCGTGAGTGGCATTTCCTACGACTCGTCTGGCGATCAAACATTAACCTCCTCCCCAGGGAGGACTGGGCAGCTTAACCATTAACCCTGTGCCCCCAACAGAGAGTCCACCAGCCCCTCCTGCTTCGGGCGCCAAGGGACGGAGGTCCCGTGGGCCTGTGGGCCTGGGTGGCCTGGTGGGGACGTGGACAGTCTTCAGAGCAGGACTGGGCCAGCGTGTAGGCCCTGTGCCTGCGTGTTTCTGACACGGACACCCACGCCCGACGGCTCGCCCCCCCTTTGCTGTTTCTGTCTTCCTCTCCCTCCGTCTTTGAGGGAGTTCTTCCCCCTTGGCCACACATTTGTTCCAAACGGAGATGAGTGACCCCGCGTTCTCAGTCTCTCAGCAGAGCAGACCTGAAGACTTTCCCGCAGGCCAAGTGCTCAGACATCCTCGGCCTCGAGGGCTCTTAAACCAGGCTTGCAAAGCCACAGATTCCTTAGACTGGAGGTGATGGCAGTGGTGGGGAGGGGGCTAGGGGGAGGATCCTGGCCACCTTCTCACTCACCGGCCAGGCCTTGCCAAACAGTCTCAAATACTGCAAATCCAATGCAGCCTTTTTCTCACATGAGGCGAGTGAGGTCCAGACAAGGTGTGTTCAGGGCCTCACCCACGTCTCCCCAGGGAGTTAGAGGTGGAACAAGGGCAGGAGTCCCTATTGAGCTTTCTCAGACCTGGATACTCAATGAGGACCCCACGAGAGCCTTCGGGTGGAAAGATGACCAGATCTGCTCCAGACAAGTCAGCCCAGAACCTGAGTGAGGGCACCCTTACAACCTCCCCAAGCACTGGGAGCGTGAGGCCGGCGTCCACAGAGTGACTGGGTGGGGAACCTCCTGGGGCGAGGCTGAGCACACGGGGACAGAGGGCCCGGTGGAGGCTGCCCATCCATGGCAGAGGCCAGCCTGTCCGCACGGAGCAACCGGGCCAGGAAAGAAGCTCCCCGCGACAACGAGATCCCTGCCTTCGCGTCCTGCCAACAGGGCCATGAGGTCATAAGATTATATCCCCATTTGCAAATGGGCAAGTTGAGGGGTGCCTGGGTGGCTCAGTCGGTTCAGCGTCTGACTCTTGGTTTCGGCTCAGGTGGTGATCTCAGGGTTCGTGAGCAGGAGGCCCGAGTTAGGCTCTGTGCCCACGGCCTGGAGCCTGCTTGGGATTTTCTCTCCCTCCCTCTCTCTCTGCCCCTCCCCCACTGGCACTGTGTCTCTGTCTCTCTCAAAATAAATAAATAAACTTTAAAAAAAAATTTTTTTTTAACATTTATTTATTTTTGAGACAGAGACAGAGCATGAACAGGGGAGGGTCAGAGAGAGAGGGAGACACAGAATCTGAAATAGGCTCCAGGCTCTGAGCTGTCAGCCCAGAGCCCGACGCGGGGCTCGAACCCACGGACCGCGAGATCATGACCTGAGCCGAAGTCAGACGCTTAACCGACTGAGCCACCCAGGTGCCCCCCCAAAATTTTTTTTAATAAAAAATAAATAACATGGGTAAGTTGAGGGGCGCCTGGGTGGCTCAGTCGGTTCAGCACCTGACTCTTGGTTTTGGCTCAGGTCGCGATCCCACAGTTTGTGTGTTCAAGCCCTGCATCAGGTGACACGAGCCCTGCTTCGGGTGAGTCCCCCTTCTTTCTCTCTCCCTTTCTCTCTTTCCCTCTCTGCCCCTTGTGCAATTCTCTCTCCCTCTCTCTCTGCCCCTCGCTCACTTGCACCCTCACTCTCTCTCTAAAAAAAATTAATATTTTATTTCTTTTATAAAAATAAAAGAAAATGGGCATGTTGAGGAGTGGAGGGATGAACCCCCCCCCTTGCCCAAGATCACAGAGAGGAAGCAGCAGCACTGACACCTTGGCTGGCTCCATCTGTCCCCCAGCCTGGTGCTCACGCCTCCCCCCCCCCGCCCCCCGCCCCGTGCTAAGCCCACCACCGACCACCTCCTCCCGCTGTTACAGGAGCAGATCTGCACTTGCGGTGTGGAAGCCGACAGGAACACTGGGACACCCAGAATGTCAAGCAGGGGGCCCAGCCAGTGGGGTGGGTCACTCAGGGCCTCAGTGGGGCTGGCAGAGCAGCGGATTGCTTCTTATAGGAGGCCCTAGGAGGACAAAGGGCTCAACCTCTCTGCTGCCAGGCCAGGCTCCAGAGAGCACCCCTGCATGAGCAGCATGGGCTACACTGCTCACCTCAGCTAGTGTGTGACAATCTGGGCAAGGTGAGGGCCATCCACGTCCCCTGTGGGGTCCTTAGAACTCCAAAGGCTCTGTGTCATCTCCCACTATTTCCTCCGGGCCAGCTCTTTTGTTTTCTCCTCTCTCATTGCTCTCAGCCAAGTATCTGCACTCACTCATTCACTCAGTAAGTCAGTCCACAAACACACAATGAGTACCCGATCTGTGCAAGCCCTGTGCCACGCACCAGGGAAAGGGCAAGGTGCCGCATGGGAGAGGAGCAGAGGGTCCTGCAGGACTCAGGGTGGCAGCAGAAATTGTTCCTGGAAGAGTCTGAAAAGCAGAGTGGTTGGCCGAGTGAAGAAGAGGGAATGGTGGTGTAGCAGAGGGATCAGCATGTGCAAAGGCCTGGAGGCACAGAGAAACCCACATAGTCACATAGTCATGAAGTTGCAAGCAATTTGGTTGAGCCAAGAGGACATGTTTGGAGTGGAGGCCGGGACAAGGGCCAAGTCAGGAGCTGGACCTTATCCTGGGATGAAGAGCAGTAGGACTTTTTAAACACATCAGATGCTGACTTTTAAAATAAGTGTCCCTTACTTGTCAGCATGAGCTGAAGCTCACCATATCTGTCCCAAAGGCCTAGCATCTCTAGGCTGTATGTCTCAGAGCTGAATGAAAAGCCCATGCCCTGTCATTGGAATTTTAGGCATTCACACTGGGGACACGCAAGCAGACCTTGTTTCCTGCTGTTCCAAACAGTTTCTAGGGTAGCAGGAGGGTTTGGGAAATCAGGAGACTCAGGCTCAGTGGTGCCCCCCAGTGAGCAGCGCAAGACCATAGTCTGCCTCCCCACAAGCAGCTTTCATAGCCAGCAGAGAGGATAGAAAGGCCGGAACTATGGGAGAGGGTCATCCTGACCCTGTCCCTCAGGCAGAGAGTGGGCGAATCGGTTAAAGCACATTGCAACATCCAGACCGCTTGGCCTCCGCTGCCCACGACTCCTTGAATCTTCCTCCTGCCTTTGGCTGCCCCTGACGATGCACACTGGCAATCTTGAGGTCCACTCCTGGGCACCTCTTCTCCTCTCTCACACCCTCACCTCGCACAACCTCAGCTCCTTTGTCACCTGTGCAGAGGGGTTCCCCAGCCCTGGCCCCTCCTCCGAAGTCTCAGCTCTGCACAGCTGACACTCACCTCCTGATCTTTGTCTCTACTGCCCAGAATCCCTGGTCTTCCTTTGCCCCATCTTCCCGCTGCTCAGAAGGAACATTTGGGGGTTATCCTGGACATGCACTGTCCCACCTTGCCCCTGAGCAAAGTCACCTCCACATCCCGTCTGGGTTACCATCTACACTGGTCTTACATGCGGCTGCTCCTTTCCACCTCCACCTCCCTCGGGAGAAGACCCTGCTCTCGGGAGAAGACCTTGCTCTCATATCTATCTCCTTGGTCTACCTCTCCTGCACACAATAACCTCATTGTCTTTCTTCCCTTTTTTTTAAATTTATTTATTTATTTTGAGAGAGAGTGTGTGTGTGAGTTGGGGAGGGGCTGAGAGAGGGCGAAAGAGAAAACCCTAAGCAGACTCCGCGCTGTCAGTGTGGAGCCCAGCGTGGGTCTTGAACCCACCAACGGTGAGATCGTGTCCTGAGCCGAAGTCAGAGGCTTAACCGACTCAGCCACCCAGACGCCCCCCCAACCTCACTTTCAAATGCTAGCCCCTGGATCCCTTTGCCTGAAGGCTTTCTCCAGTTGCTGGAGCCCACTTTTCCCCCAAGGACAGCAGGCAAAGGGAAATGCGGGGGAATCCATGCACCCTCCCCAGAAACAGCCCAGGTTCTGACTGATGGGGCGTTGGTGGATAAATATCCCAGATCCTCTGCCACTTTGAGGTGTGTATTCTGTGCTGGCTCCTAAAATGCCCCCAAGGGGACTCCAAGTGATAAAGCTGCCAACCCCGCCCCAGCATGAACTGCCAGTTATCACCATTGAAAGGCGTTCTGATTCCCTGTCCTGTTTGCAAGGCACTACACCCCTTCCTTACTCTGTCCACCCCGTCCCTCAGTACCCAGTGGTAGCAAAGAGCGCCGACTTGAACCCCTTAGGAAAAGATGGGAAACTGTCTTCAGGTGAGCCGTGCATACAAAGTACCTGTTAAAATTCTAGCCGTTCTGGGGCGCCTGAGTGGCTCAGTCAGTGAAGCATCCGACTCTTACTTTCTGCTCAGGTCATGATCTCACGGTTCATGAGATCCAGCCCCATGTTGGGCTCCGCATGGACAGCACAGAGCCTGCTTGAGATCCTCTCCCTCTCCCCCTCTCTCTCTCTCTGCCCTCCCCCAAGAGAAGGCACGCGCACATGCAGGCGCTCACTCTCTCTCTCTCTCTCTCTAAATAAATAAATGAATAAATAAATAAACATTAAAAAAAAAAAAGGACAAAGGTGGACATCATATACAAAAATGAACTCAAAAAGGACCAAGGACCTAAATGTAAGAGCTAAAACTATAAACAAATCTTAGGATAAAACATATGGGAAAAGCTTCCTGAGATTAAATTTAGCAATCATTTGTTGGATATGACATCAAAAACATAGGCAACAAAAGTAAAAACTAGATGCAGCGAACTATATCAAACGTAAAAACTTCTGTGCATCAAAGGACGCAAACAACAGAATGAAAAGGCATCCTACACGACGGGAGAGATTATTTACAAATCATATATCCGATAAGGGGGTAAGATCCAGAATATATAAAGAACTCCTATAATTCCCTGGCAAAAAACAACAACAACCGTATTTTTAAATGGGCAAAGGACTGAAATAAACATTTCTTCAAAGAATATACACAAAAGGCCAACCAGCACATAAAAAGATGCTCAACATCACTAATTGTTAGGGAAATGCGGATCAAAACCACAATGAGATATCACCTCACATCCATTAGGATGGCTATCATCAAAAAACAGCCAAGTAACGGGGCGCCTGGGTGGCTCAGTCAGTTAAGCATCCAACTTCAGCTCAGGTTATGATCTCACGGTCCGTGGGTTCAAGCCCTGCATCAGGCTCTGTGTTAACAGCTCAGAGCCTGGAGCCTGCTTCTGTGTCTCCCTCTCTCTCTGCCCCTCCCCTGCTCACATTCTGTCTCTCTCTCAAAAATAAATAAACATTAAAAAAAATTACTAAAAAAAACCCAAAACAACCAAGTAACAAGTGTTGGTGAAGATGTGGAGAAATTGGAACTCCTGTGTGCTGCTGGTAAGAATGTGAAACAGTATGGCTACTATGGAAAAACACGGTATATGGGACCCAGGAACAATGAAAAATAGAATTACCACACAATCCTGCAATTTCACTTGTGGGTATACACCCAAAAGAATGGAAGGCAGAAACTTGAAGAGAGAGATACGTGCACACTCATGTTCAGAGTAGCATTATTCACCACAGATAAAAGATGGAAGCAAGTCCGGTGTCCTTTCAGGAATGAATGGATTCCCTAAACGTGGAAATTCTGCTATAGGCTACAACCTTGATGAATCTTGAGGACATGATGCTAAGTGCAATAAACCAATTGCCAGAAGACAAACGCTGTATGATTCCACTTACGTGCGGTACCTAGAGTAGTCAAATTCATAGAAACAGAAAGTAGAATGGGGGCCGTCAGGGGCTGAGGGAAGGGAGAGGAAGGAAGTTGTTGTTCTAATGAGTATAGAGTTTCAGTTTTGCGGGATGAACCGTTTTGGAGACTGGATGCCCAACACGGTGAATGTACTCAACACCACCCCAACTGTACCTTTAGAAATGGTACAGATGGTAAATTTCATGTTACGTGTTTTCCACTAAAGTTTAGATGTTTTATTTTTTTTATTATTATTTTTTTTAACGTTTATTTATTTTTGAGACAGAGAGAGACACAGCATGAACGGGGGAGGGGCAGAGAGAGAGGGAGACACAGAATCTGAAGCAGGCTCCAGGCTCTGAGCCATCAGCCCAGAGCCCAACGCGGGGCTCAAACCCGCGGACCGCGAGATCGTGACCTGAGCTGACGTTGGACGCTTAACCGACTGAGCCACCCAGGCGCCCCAAGTTTAGATGTTTTAAATTTAAAACTGATTACGACAGTAAATCTTATGTTATATGTATTTTACCACAATTAAAAAGAAAAAGATAACAAAGAAACACTGACAACACCAAAAGCTGGCAAGGATGTGGAGCAACAGGAACTCTCCTTCATTGCTCGCAGAACGCAGAACCACACTGCCACTTTGGAAGATGGTTCGGCAGTTTCTCACAAAACTGAACGTACTCTTACCACATGAGCCAGCAATCAAGCTCTTCGGTATTTATCCAAACGAGTTGAGAACTTGTGTCCACACCCAGCAGCTTTATTTACAACTATCGAAATGCGGAAGTGACCAAGATGTCCTCCAGTAAGTGAATGGGTAAACTGTGCTACATCCAGACAATGGAATATTACTCTACTTTAAGAAGAAACGTGCAGGGCGCCTGGGTGGCTCAGTCGGTTAAGCGGCCGACTTCAGCTCAGGTCACGATCTCGCGGTCCGTGAGTTCGAGCCCCGTGTCGGGCTCTGGGCTGATGGCTCAGAGCCTGGAGCCTGCTTCAGATTCTGTGTCTCCCTCTCTCTCTGCCCCTCCCCCATTCATGCTCTGTCTCTGTCTGTCTCAAAAATAAATAAATGTTAAAAAAAAAATTAAAAAAAAAAAAGAAGAAACATGCTATCAAGACATGAAAAGAAGCGGAGAAAAACTTAAATGCATACGGCTAAATGAAGGAAGCCAATCTGAAAAGGCTACATACTACTGTAGGATTCCACCTGTACAATGTTCTAGAAAAGGCAAAAGTATGGAGACAATAAAAAGATCAGTGATTGCTAAGGGTTAGGGGAGAGAAAGGGACGGATAGGTGGAGCACAGAGCATTTTTAGGGCACAGAAAATACTATAATGGTGGACACATGTCATACATTTGTCAAGACCCACAGAATGTACACCAAGAGTGAATCCTCATGTGAACTATGGGCTTTGGGTGATAATGTCGTGTCAATGCAGGTTCAACGATTATAACAAGTGTATCACTCTGGTACAGGATGTTAATGGGGGAAGAGGTTGTGTGTTTGAGTGGGGAGCAGAGAGTGTATGGGAACTCTGCACTTTCTTTTCAATTTTGCAGTGAATTGCTCTAAAAAATAAAGTACATTTGAAAATTCATACAACCCTCGGAGTGCCTGGATGGCTCAGTCGCTTAAGTGTCTGACGCTTGATTTCGCCTCAGGTCATGATCTCGTAGTTCGTGAGTTCAAGCCCCACATTGGGCTCCACTCCGACAGTGTGGAGCCTGCTTTGGATCCTCTCTCTCCTTCTCTCTCTGCCCCTCTCCTGCTGGCACTCTCTCTCCCTCAAAATAAATAAACTTAAAAAAATAAATAAATTAAAAATTCATATAACATAAAATTAACCATTATCCATTCTAAAGTGGTACAATTCAGTGGTGTTTAACTCATTCATAGTATCATGCAACCATCACCTCTATCTAGATCTAAGATATTTTCACCACCACCAAAAGGGAACTGCTCAGCAGTTACTCCCCATTCTCCCTCCCCTTGGCCCCAGGCAACTACTAATCTAATTTCTGCCTGTATGGATTGCCCGATCTGGACATTTCATATAAATGGAATCATACAATCCATGGTCTTCTGTAACTGGCTTTCTTCACTTAACTTGTTTTCAAGATGCATCCATGCTGTAGCATGTATCAACCCATCATTTCTTTTTAAGACTCAATAATGTTCCATTGTGTGTATACACCACATTTTTTTCTCCATTCATCAGTCCATGGACGCTTGGATTGTTTCTGCCTCTTGGCCATTGAGACTAGTTGTGCTATGAATATGCACGTACAAGTCTGTTTGTTTGAAGACCTATAATGGATTCTTTTCTTTTTTTTTTTTTTTTTAATTTTTTTTTCAATGTTTTTTATTTATTTTTGGGACAGAGAGAGACAGAGCATGAACGGGGGAGGGGCAGAGAGAGGGAGACACAGAATCGGAAACAGGCTCCAGGCTCCGAGCCATCAGCCCACAGCCCGACGCGGGGCTCGAACTCACGGACCGCGAGATCGTGACCTGGGCTGAAGTCAGACGCTTAACCGACTGAGCCACCCAGGCGCCCCAACATTAATAATATTTAAGAATCACTAGTATTTAACATACTTTATCTCATTTATCATCATAATCCAAAGTAGACATTATCACCTCCATTGTATAGATCAAGAAACCAAGGCTCAGAAGGTTAAATAACTTGTCCATGGTTGCACAGCCAGCGAGTGTGAGCCAACTTTGGACCCCAGGTTTTTCTGACCCCTCTCTGCCTCTCTGACTACCACACACAACAAACTTGTCAGAGGAGGCGAAAGAATGGGTAAGAGGCACACTTCCTTGACTTGTAATTCTCACCAAACTCTTCCCTTGGTGAAGTCATGATGCAGAAGTTGGTGGAATGAAAACACAGGCCGTATCCACAAGCCCAGAGAAACGGTGAGTGGTGTTGATGTGGCTTCTTGGGTGTGAGTCAACCGCTCACCAGGATCACTCCCGACCCTTCCCCCCAGCTGATTGTCTGAATGAATACAGCCAGTCCCGTCCCCTGTGTCCCCAAGCTGGCCCCGCCTCCCGTACCGCAGTGGGTTTGGCCACAATGCATGTCCAAGAGTGGACTAAAGTAGGCCACATACCTGGGGCCGGCTGCTCCACACCCGGGTCTCCCGGCTTCTCTTTGGAGAGTTCCTGCAGGCACTGGTCCCGTTCCTCCCGAAGCACCTGGAGCACATCACACAGTCGGGGGAGGGCGCCCACCTGCAAGTCCAAAACCAAGAATGCACATCCGTGCCACTAACTCCACTGTACCACAAAGAGACTTTCTGTGAGCACGAGTGGGGCTAGACAGTGAGGATTCAAACTGAGGAGGGCAAAATCCAGCAGGGAGCTCTTCACGGTGAGGTAGAGGCAGCCACTCCTGGGAGAGAATTCAGGCCACTGAATTCTGGGACGGCCAGGATGCTCGAACCATCTGTAGCTTGTCCCCTGCAAATCTTGCCCTTGAGTTTACAAGGACACCCGAGCCCGGTGAGTTCCTTACTTTCTGGGCACCTGACTATTAGTCTGCAGGACTTCGTTTATTCCAACAGTATTCATTTCTCAGGCTTGGCAAGTTAAGTTTTGATTCAAGGGTCTTTGAAACCTACATTCAACCATCTCCCTGTTCCCCAGACGAGAGCATATATCCACCCCAGGCAAACACTGACGGAGGGATGTGTTGGACAAGAAGGACTGGCACACAGTCCTGGCTTCCTAGCTCTTCCTAGAGTAGATTTCCAGAGCATGGCTCCATTCTTCCATTTGTGCCTGACACTTGATAAATATGTGAGTGAGGGAAGGAAGGAAGGAAGGAAGGAAGGAAGGAAGGAAGGAAGGAACAACTCAAAACACCAATGAATTGAACCCTTATTTTACTTTTTACAGAGTAGGGAATTTTTTTTATAAATTTTTTAAAGTTTGTTTGTTTCTTTTGAGAGACAGAGCGGAGGAGGGGCAGAGAGAGAGGGAGAGAGAGAATCCCAGGCAGACTCCATGTGGTCAGCACAGAGCCCGATGTGGGGCTCGAACTCATGAACCGTGAGATCATGACCTGAGCCAAAACGAAGAGTCGGACGCTTAACCGACTGAGCCACCCAGGCACCCCTACAGAGTATGGAATTTTAATATTAGAGTCTTTTCGCATACATTAACTTACTTAAGCATCAAAATAACCCCATAAAGAGACACAGAAAAGGAAACTGAGGCCCATAGTAGTTAGGGCATGTGACCAAGGTCCTATACCCAAGGTTCCGAATTTCAGAAACCGGCCTTCCAAGAGGTCAAGGACCAAGTCTTAAACCCTCTTGTCACCCCTGCACTAAATGCTTTGTGGATGGAAATGTCAACATAATGGAACAGGGGGAGAAGTCCCCGGTGACAAGGCCATGCTCCAAAATGGCCCAAATAAACAAAAGCTCTGGGCCAGAGAAGGGCACCTAAGGTAGCACTGTATTCAAACGATTCCAAACGCAAACATAAATAATCTGACGATCTCTCTGTTAATTTGGGTCTTCCACATCTCATGACCCTTCACTAATGCAGTCAGAAAGCACCTATCAGCTGTCAGCAGCTGCTCTCTTCCAGCTACTCCCTGACGATACGTGACTGGATCCGTGATCCCCATGAAACACACACATCACCCCCCCTGGCACGGAGCCCACAGTCAGCCACAACAGAGCTGTTGCAGGACCATCTGTGTCTGCCCAGCACTAAAATCATATTATGTGGGGCACCTGGGTGGCTCAGTCACTTGAGTGTCCGAGACTTAGTTTCGGCTCGGGTCATGATCTCACAGGTTGCGAGTCTGAGCCGTGCATCGGGCTCTGTGCTGACAGCACAGAGACTGCTTGGGATTCCCTCTCTCTCTCTCTCTCTCTCTCTCTCTCTCTGCCCCTCCCCTGCGCGCGCGCTCTCTCTCTCAAAATAAATACACTTAAAATTCATTCCTTCCCCGTTCATCACCCCTAAGTTTCCATCTCATTCCTGACCATACAACACATGACTTCATCACCTTGCTTGTGATGACTTATATTTAGACACTTATGTTAAAACATTCCCTAAGAATATAGTCACTGTCAGGAGAACTGGCACGCAGCCCCGCATACTCGTGCCCTTGTCTCCCTGTGGCGTTCTCTCCGGGTCCTCGCGGAAGCCCATCATCACCACCACCCTCTGGCTTTTCGGCGGAGGCGGTAGATGAGCTTGAGTGGAAAAATCCACCTGCAGGTTGGCAGGCTGCCATTAGTTCGCCAAAGGTCTCAAGTAGGCACACAGTCTGTTCGGTGCCACTTTGAAGCTAACATTACTCTTAAAAGGTGAGGCTGCAGGAGGGAGTGTGAACGGGTACAATCTTTTAAGTGTATATATGTAAGCATATCATAAGTGTCACAAAAATGTCCAGACCCTTTGGCCGACTGACTTTACTTCTGAGAATCCACCCCGTACGTGGCAAAAGCTTTATATAGAAGGATTCTGCGACAGCTTTAAGTATAACGGAAAACAAAGGGATGGGCTTCTGGAAGATGTAGCACATGTACGTTTTTCCTATTGCTCCCGCGAAGTACAAGAAACCCTGGACGTTATATACAAAAGAAGCATTAGAAGAT
Organism: Panthera pardus; assembly: GCF_024362965.1. NCBI lineage: Eukaryota > Metazoa > Chordata > Mammalia > Carnivora > Felidae > Panthera > Panthera pardus. Next base: position 102,412,058 of record NW_026526655.1, read on the forward strand.
TCTGGAAGGTGGAGAGAAGGCAAAGTGGCTAAAGACCTCATGACCCAAGGAAGTGGTGAGTTCTGTCAGGTTTCTTTTCACCCCATATACCCCATTCCTGGAGCTGAAGAAGTCAGCAATAAGGAAATGCAGCCGGATGCAGAGGAAAAAGCCCCAACAAAAGCCTGCTCGCTCTAGCCAAGGGCCAGGAAAGAGGAAGTCTAGCAAGACAGAAAATGTATAAGCGATAACTGCCCACTCCAGCCAAACACCACAGAAAAGCCTGTGGTCAGCTGGAGAGCCAGGACCTCCACCTTCCCCAGCCTGTGACGCAGGGCCCCAGTCTCCCTGCCAGGCCGGTGTCTCAGACGGCCAAGCAAGGAGCTGGCGCGTTCATCCCTGCTGTGCGGTAACACAGTCCCCCCAGCCCGTGATGCCAGCGGAGACTGGACTCTCCCCCCAGCCCAGAAGGAAGGAGGTCCCCTTCATCTCCCCACCGGGATGGTGTCCCAGGTGCTGCAGGAGAACTGCCCACCCAGAATCCTATACTCGGCAAAAGAGACCTCCAGGAATGAAAGGGAAGTCAAGACATTCTCAGGGAAGGAAAACTCAAAGAACACATTGTCGGCATCCTCCCCTAAAAGAGTGGCTAAAGGAAGGTTCTCTAAACACAAGGAGGCCTGGCAGACACTCGGCATTTTCACCATCACCAGTGTGACGGGAGCCCCCACTGTAGTGTTATGAGACCATGTGGGGAGCTCATAGTCCCACCCCTCACTCATCAGTAAGGGGGACCCTTCCTCCTCTGTCAGTGTCAAATCAGGCAGAGTGGGGAAGCTGGACTTCTATTTGCACCTGGAAGAAATGAGGGAGCATCCACCCCCTTCCTCATCAGAAAAAGCCCACAAAGAGGTTTAAGTAAGACCCAGAGCCCTACGGCATAGAAAATGCCCCACTTTCTTCTTCTTTTTTTTTTTAATCTTTTTAAGGTTCATTTATTTTGAGAGAGAGAGCACAAGCAGGGGAGGGGCAGAGAGAGAAGGAGAGAGAGAATCCTAAGCAGGCTCCGCACTGTCAGCACAGAGCCTGATGTGGGGCTTGATCCCACGAACCACGAGATCACAGCCTGAGACAAAAATCAAGAGTCCGACGCTCCACGAACTGAGCCATCCAGGTGCCCCCGAAATGTCCCGCTTTCAATCAAAGATCACTCATCACGTTAAGGTTGACACCAAACTGAATGAAAAATGATCAACAGATGCCAACACTAGGGGCACCTGAGTGGCTCAGTCGGTTAAGCGTCCGACTTGGGCTCAGAACACGATCTCATGGTTCATGAGTTTGAGCTCTGAGTCAGGCTCTTCACTGATGGCTTGGGGCCTGGAGCCTGCTTCAGATGCTCTGTGTCCCTCTCTCTCTTTGCCCTTCCCCAGCTTGGGCACTCTCTCTCTCTCTCTCTCTCTCTTTCTCTCTCAAAAATAAATAAATAATAATAAAAAAAATAGATGCCAACACTGAGGTGACAGGGACCTGCGATGATTTGACAAAGGTTGTAAAGCAGCCATCATAAAAATGCTTCCGTGAGCAATTACAGGCACACTTGGAACAACTGTAGAAATATAGACCTCGGCAAAAAGAGGAAAGTTTCAGCAAAGAAATGAAAGATATAAAGCAATCAAATGTAGAAGTTAGAACTGAAAGAGACCATAACTGAAGTAGAAAAGCTCAGTGGGAGGGCTCAACAGAGAGAAAAATTAAACTGAAAATAAAAAGGCACAGACTTTGGAGGGCCTGACTGGCTCAGTCAGTGGAGCATGCGACTCTTGACCCTGAGGTCATGAGTTCAAGCCGCACATTGGGCATGGAGCCTACTTATGAAAATAAAAAGTGAAATTGAAACGGTAAAATAATCCTTAAAAAATAAATTACTTTCTGTTAAAGTTTATTTATATATTTTGAGAGAGAGAAAGAGCGAGCTGGGGAGGGGCAGAGAGAGGGGGTAGAGGATCCGAAGAGGGCTCCATGCTGATAACAGACAGCCCCATGCGGGGCTTGAACTCACGAACCCATGAGATCATGACCCGAGCTGAAGTCGGATGCTTAATCGACTGAGCCACCCAAATGCCCCTAAAAAATAAATTAAAAAATAAAAACAAAACAAAGCATGAACAGACTTCCAGGGTTACATGTGACAACAAAAGCACAATCCATAGAAGGAAAATCGGGTAAAGTGGACTTCATAAAAATTTAAAAGGAGCACCTGGGTGGCTTGGTCAGTGAAGCGTCTGACACTTGGTTTTGGCTCAGGTCATGATCTCACGGTTTGTGAGTTCGAGCCCCGTATGAGGCTCTGTGCTGACAGTGCGGAGCCTGCTTGGGATTCCCTCTCTCTCTCTCTCTCTCTCTCTCTCTCTCTCTCTCTCTCTCTCTCCCCTCCTCCTGCTTGCAAGTGCATGGGTTCTCTTTGTCTCTCTCAAAATAAATAAATAAACTTAAAAAATTTTAAAGCCTTTTACTTCATGTTAAGCAGATGAAAAGACAAACTACAGACTGGGAGAAAATATTTGCATTCACATATTCAAGAAAGGACTAATACCTAGAATGCATAAAGACCCTTCAAATCTCAACAGTAAACAAACAATATCATTACAACATAGGCAAAAGACACGAGGAGACGTTTCACAGAAGATATACAGATGCCAAATGAGCACATGAAATGGTTTCCAAAATTATTAGCTATTAAGTGAACACAAATTGAAACCACAATGTGTTATCACTATACTCTATCAGAATGGTTAAAATACAAAAACTAGTAACCACAAATGCTGGTGAGGTCGTGGAGAAACTAGGTCACTCATACGTTGCTGGTGGGAATGTAAGATGGTGTAGCCATTCTGGGAAACAGGTTGGCAGTGTTTTACATAAGCTAAACATGCAGCTTTTACGTGATCCAGCAATTTATCTCAGGGAAATGAAAATTTACATTCATGCAAGAACAAATACGCGAATCTTTATAGAGGTTTTTATCCAATGGGTGAATGATTACACAGATCACTGCACATCTATACTACGGAATTCCACTCAGCAATAAAGAGGAATAAACTAAGGCTGCCTGGGTGGCTCAGTCAGTTAAGCATCCAACTCTTGATTTCAGCTCGGGTTATGATCTCGCTGTTCATGGGTTCGAGCCCCACATCTGGCTCTGCGAAGACAGTGCAGAGGAGACTGCTTGAGATTCTGTCTCCTGTCTCCCTCTTTCTCTGCCCCTCTCCTGTGTGCTCTCTCTCTCTCTCTCTCTCTCAAAAACAAATAAATAAATAAACATTTAAAAAAATAAAAAGGAGATGAATCTTCAGAGAAGTATGCGGAGTGAAAAAAGCCAATCCCAAAAGGTTACATACCATATGATTCTATTTGTATGAACTCTTGACATGACAAAATTATAGAAAGAGAGAGCAAATTAGTGGTCAGGAATTAACGAAGGGACGGGAGTGGGAAGGAAGTGGCTGTGACTGTAACAGAGCACCATGAAAGATTCTTGGGGTAACAAAAATATTCTGTACCTTGACTGCATCAATGTAATGTTGTACTATCTATAGTTTTGAAAGATTTTATCAATGGGAGAAACTGACAAAAGGCTATGCGGGGGATCTTTCCGCATTATTTCTTACAGTCTACAATTCTCTCAGAGGCAAAAGTTTACATTGTAGGGGCCCCTGGGTGGCTCAGTCGGTTAAGCATCTAACTCCTCGTTTTGGCTCAGGTCATGATCTCAAGGTTTGTGGGATCAAGCCCCACATCGGGGCTCTGTGCTGACAGGACAGAGCCTGCTCAGGATTCTCTCTCTCTCTCTCTCTCTCTCCCCGCCCCCCTCTCTCTCAAAATAAATACACTTTTAAAAATATGTAAATATATAGAGGAAGGTAGATACTTAATTCCGTGGCTCTGTTCCCATTCCTACCTCCAGTTGCAACCTCTCTGGCAGAGACTGATCTTTGTCTCTTTAATAATTACTCTTCCTCTGCTGCAATCAGAATTTAACTGGGCATATGGTTGCCCATCTGGAGACTAGAGTTTCCAGCTTCCCTGCAACTAAAGTGCACCCACATGACTAGGTTCTAGCAATGGAGTAGAGCAAAAGACACGTGTGCAAGCGCAATCTCGTGCCCATAAAAGGAAAGGGACATGCTTCCCCCTTTCATGCGTGGATACGGTGATGAGCCATATTCAATCGTGGGGATGAGGGCAATGCTTCAGGCTTGACTATGTTGCCAGATTCAGAGGACAAAACCCATGGGGGACTGCACTTGTGAATTTCCACACTTCACAGCATCCTTTCGGTGTTAACGTTGACAACGTAACTCGTAACAGACTTAGGAGATTTACTGCCAAGGACAGGGAAAGAGGCATATCGTAGTCAGAATTATCAGTCCCAATTCCGTATAGGAGTTTATACATATGAGCTCAAGGTGGGTGGAGTATACTTCCTTCCTTGGGCCTAGCCATGTGACTGGTCACTGGTATATTAGATAGATCTGATAGGAAGAGAGGCTCAAAATATGTTTGCACAGCTGTGCTTGCTCTCTTGCATTTCTGCCACCTGGGGTATCTTGCAGGTCGTGCAGCAGACCTGTACCCAACCCAGGGACTGGAGCCAAGCCAGCTGAGCCCAGCCTGGATCAATCAAACCCTAGTTGACTTGCGAACACCATGAGAGAAATAAAGCCTTATTGCTGAATATCCCTGAGCTTTTTTTGTGACTGTTATGCCTGACACACGGTAGGAAAGAGATTCTGAGGCAGCACCAAGGTGCATGATTTAGGGAGTTGAAGTTTCTACCAAATGGGTGGCGATTTGCACTGTGGGGTTAAAGAAAGGAGTACTCCCACAGAGTGGACTCTTGAGAGCAATGGAGCAAGGTTAGAAATGACAGAACACCTATCCTGGGAACATCTCTCCAAGAAAAGTTCAACTTCCTTGGCAGTTTTACCCTGGACTATAGAAAGAATAATAATCACGGGGCACCCGGGTGGCTCAGCCAGTTGAGCGTTTGACTTCGGCTCAGGTCATGATCTCGCAGTTGGTGAGTTCGAGCCCCCCCGCATCGGGCTCTGTGCTGACCGCTCAGAGCCTGGAGCCTGCTTCGGATTCTATGTCTCCCTCTCTCTCTGTTCCTCCCCTGCTCATGCTCTGTCTCTGTCTCTCAAAAATGAATAAAGTTAAAAAAAATTTTTTTAAGAATAATAATCAGAGGACAGTTTAGCTTTATATATATATATATATATATATATATTTTTTTTTTTTTTTTTTTTTTTTTTTTTAAGGTAAGCTTCATGCCCATTGCAGAGCCCAACGTGGGGCTTGAACTCACAACCCTGAGATCAAGACTTTGTTTAATGGGGGATGTTTAATGGGGGAACCTGGGTGGCTCAGTTGGTTAAGAGTTTGACTTTGGCTCAGGTCATGATCTCATGCTTCATGAGTTCCAGCCCCGTGTTGAGATCTCTGTCAGCACAGAGCCTGCTTCAGATCCTCTGTCCCCTTCTCTCTGCCCTTACCCTGCTCTCTCTCTCTCTCTCTCTCTCTCAAAAATAAACATTAAATATATTTTTTTAAAAAAGACCTGAACACTTAACCGACTGACCCTTTTTTTAAATTGTAGTGATATATACATAGCATGAAATTTACTACTTTAACCATGTTTAAGTGTACAAGTCAGTGGCATTAAGTACATTTATAATGTACTTTACAATGGTGTGCAACCATCATCACTATCCATTTCCAGAATTTTTTTCAGCATTGCAACAGAAACTCCATACCCATTGAACAGTAACTACCCACTTCCCTCCTTCCCTAGCCTCTGGTGACTTCTAGTCTACTTTCTGACTCTACAAATTTGCCTATTGTAGGTATTTCATGTAAGTAGAATCATATATTTGTTCTTTCATACCTGGCTTATTTCACTTAGTATGTTTTCAAGGCTCATCCACATTGTAGAATCTATTGGAATTTCATTCCATTTTAGCTGAATGATATTCCATTGTGTATAGACACTACATTTTGTTCTTCCATTCATCTGTTGATGGATGGTGTTTGGGTTGCTACGACCACTTAGCTATTATAAATAATGCTGCTATGAACATGGGTGTGCAAATATCTCTTTGAATCACTGCTTTTGATTCTTTTGAGTGTATCCCCAGAGACAGAATTGCTGAATCATATGGTAATTCTATGTTTACTTTTTTAGGAGCCACCAAATGGTTTCCATAGTAGCTGCACCATTTTGCATTCCCACAGCAAAGCACAGGGGTTCCATTTTCTCCCTATCCTCATCAACCCTTGTTTTGTTTTGTTTTTTATCCACTGTATTTTTTTTTTTTTTGAAGTAAGCTCTACCCCCAATGTGGGGCTCGAACGCAGGACCCTGAGATCAAGAGTTGCATGCTCTACTGACTGAGTCGGCCAGGCGCCCCTATTTGTGTTTTGTTTTCATAACAGTCACCCTGATGGGTGTGAAGTGGCTCATTCCACAGTTCTTTCACCCTCGATCCTTCCAATAAAACTTAATAAGCCAAAATAATTTTGGGTTGTGGTGGCATGCCCGCTAAAGACAGCAAAAGCATTCTGCTGAAAGGACTAAGCCCATGGCCCCCGATGGTGACAAGTAGAGAAGAAAAGGGGCCCTTCGGGTATCTGGGAGTGGCTGAGAAGAGTGTGTTCAATGGAGGAACCAGCTGGTAGAGGCATCAGAGGGAGAATAAATGGGACACAAGCCCCCTGACCATCTAAATTAACCCAGAAAAGCTGGGGGGGGGGGGGGGGGGGCGGAAAATTAGTAGCCATTAGTAGCTGAAAATTAGTATATTTATTCATATATTTCTGTATACTTATTAAATATAATTTTACTCAAAATTCACAGGAGAAACAGCAAATGAAGACTAGAGAATTGCTAAAACTTTCCTCAAAACCAGAACTATTAGTCCTTAAAAAGTACCCTTAAACAGTTGTAAAAAAATTGAGTTTGTGTTTGTACATGCTTTTTTTTTCCTCTTTTACTTGTACTAGTGCCAAAGAAATTATCATGAAAAACAGCAGTTCCCTTCTCTAACCTTTACCTGCTTTCCGGAGGCAATCATTTTCAACTCTTTTTAGCTGTTTATTTTCCTTTTTATCTCCATATTTTTTCAAGATTTTATTTTTAAGTAATCTCTACACCCAACGTGGGGCTCAAACCCATAACCCCGAGACCATGCTCCATGAACAGAGACAGCCAGGCGCCCCTCCATATTTTAAAATTATGTTCTTATACTACTAGTTCTTGGTTTGTTAATCTGAGACATTATCCAAAACTCTGTTATGGAAGACAAAGATGTAGATGTTTTTAAATCTCCTTACATATACTTCTTTCCCCCATATATTACATATACTTCTGCTGATTTAATTTTTAGTGAAATGAATGGTGTGTATTTATAACGTTTTCTTTTGACTCTGAAGTATCGTCCACTGCTGAGTCTAGCCATGTAAAATGATTATGTCTCTTCTCGTACATTTTGTTTTTCCTGAGGTCAATTATTACCTTGTTTTTTCATTTGATTAGCGTTCTCTGTACATATGGCTCATTTTTTTAAGTCCTCCAACAGCTCCGTGGGACATCTATCAACGGTTGTACTTGTCTTACCTCCAGAGACTTCTCTGCCGGTCCTCGTTCCTCTTGTGTCAACCTGGGCCTCATGCCTGGCTGTGGCTTGGGGTACCCTCCCCCCAACTTTTCTGGCTAGACTTTGATTTCGTAGATTCCCCATCTTTTTCCTTGCTTCACTTCCTCGTTTTGCAGAAGTTGCCGCCTAAGAAAGTGTAAGTAGGAGATAAACTTTGAAATCTTTGCAGGAGTGAAGAAGCTTTTATTAGTTTGATTAATTATCAAATGAATAATTTGGGCAGAGAATTCTAGGTTGAAAATAAATTTCGTTCCAGATCTTGAAGGCATTTCTCCTTCTCTCTTCCTGTATTGACAAGATACCCAACTGTGCTCCCAAACCTTTTGTATGTGACTTTTCTCTTCTCTGTAGAAATATTTCAGATTTTTCTGTTTTTAGTCGCTTTTAAATTCCTTGAGGAAATGGTCCTTTTTTAATTCATTGGTTAAGAGACTCAGGGGCCATTTCTATCTGAAGATTTGTGTTCTTTGTGTTGGAATTTTTTAAATGTTATGTGGTTTATTTTATTATTTCCTCCCTTCATCTTCTCTATTCTGTCTTCCTAGAACTCATATTATTTGAATAATGGGCAACGTGGATGGACCCTCTAATCTTTTCACCTTTCTTGACTCTTCTACCGTTGTGTCATATGCTTTTTTTTTTTTAATTTGAGAGAGGGAGAGAAAGAGAGCATGAGTGGGGGAGAGGGACAGAGAGAGAGAAAGAGAGAGAGAATCTTAAGCAGACTCCACACTCAGCACAGAGCCTGACTCAGGGCTTCATCTCACAACCCTGGGATCATGACCTGAGCAGAAATCAAGAGTTGGCCGCTCAGCCGACTGAGGCACCCAGGCACCCTGATGTGCTGTTGAGTTTCCTAATAAATGTTTTGTCCTCATCATACAATTACTTTCCAGGCAGCCTTTCCTACTCTCTGGTGATTCCATTTCTCCAGCACCCTCTTTCCCACACTCCCTCTTCTTGAAATTGGTATCCTTGTTAAGAACTGTATATCAGGATATTAATTGTAGTCACGTGATCTTTTCCTCCTCTCTGCATGGACGACATTTTCTCTAAGTTCCTTTCTCCTGTTTGTTTGCTTTCACACTGGAGGCCTTCCTCAATGCCATATCTACATACATACATATGTATCTGTGTGTGTGTGTGTGTGTGTGTGTGTGTGTGTGTGTGTGTACCTACATATATATATGTAGGTACATATATATGTGTGTGCAATTGAAGTATGGTTGACATATACTATTACATTAGTTTCAGGTGCACAATATAATGATTCCACAAGCCTGTACCTTATTGCTATGGTCGCCACAAGTGTAGATACTCTCTGTCCCCATACCACACTGTCACAATACCATTGGCTATATTCCCTGTGCTGCAATCAATGCCACAGTTACACTTGAGGCCCTAAAGAGGTCCTTGGAACCACTGTGGGCCTGAACTGTTTGTGGCCTTTGGTATAAAAATAATAATAATAATAATCAGGCTGAGAGGGTCCCCCCAGTCAGGATTTATGTTTCTCCTCCACGCTTGGAGACTTTCCAGGGCGATGCAGGCCGATCAGTTTGTCATCAATCCCCCTCCACCCGGTGCAGGGATGTAGATTGTTATTTTTCCCAGACTGCTACCATTGTTTCATTCCTGAAGATTTCTTGAAATCTCTGCTTCATTGTTGTCTTATATTGTTCTCTTTGACTTTGTGGGCTTATACCTTTGTGATTCCTTTACTATCATTTTAAGGATGCTCCCAAGTGAAGAGCAGATAAACACTTGCGGATAATCTGCCATTTTAAACTGGATGTCCTCATGTAACATTGTGATATAACAGAAATATACATTTGGTGTTCATCCTTGGCTCCTGGCAGAGTGCTCCTAAAACGCTTGTAGTTTCCGGAGCAGTAGGGTGAGAGAAGCATTTTTTGTTATAATATTTGGTCTGACTCTTCTAATACAAGAGCTTCCAAGACCCTGCAAATCTCCGAAGTGATGAGTGACTTTGTAAATGCTGATGAGATGATCGGTGGCTGGGGGGGGGGGGGGGGTGCGCAGATAACTTCAGCAGAGATAACCACTTCAGGTGGTTAGAGACTGGCACTTCCGGCTGCCCTTCTGGCCACAGGAGATGAAAGACAGGGTAGAGATTGAGTTAATCACCAATGGCCAGTGATTTCAACAATCATGCCTATGATTCCTCTGTAGGGGCGCCTGGGTGGCTCAGTCGATTAAACATCTGACTTCAGTTCAGGTCATGATCTGGCAGTTTGTGAGTTCGAACCCTGCGTGGGGCTCTCTCCTGACCATGAGGAGCCTGCTTTGGATCCTCTGTCTCCCTCTCTCTCTGCCCCTCCCCTGCTTGCTCTCTCTCTCTCTCTCTCTCTCTCAAGAATAAATAAATGAACTTTTTTTTTTAAGCCTGTAAATACCCTATATAACAGGGTTTGGAGCTTCCTGGTGGGTGAATACATGAAGATGCTGGGAGCTCCACGTGTCCCTTCCTTGCTTTCTGCATTTCTTCCACTTGGCTGTCCCTGTATTGTACCTTTTATAATAAACCAGTAATGGTAAGTAAAGTGCTTTCCTGAGTCCTGGGAGCCCTTCTAGCAAATGATCGATTCCAAGGAGGAGGTCACGGGAGCGCCCAAAGTACAGCTGGTTGGTCAGAAGTGCACTTGGCCCAGGCTTGGGACTGGCGTCTGAAGTAGAAACCATCTTGTGGACTGTCCTCAACCTGTAGGGTCTGTGCTAATTCCAGGTGCTTAGAGTCAGAACTGAATTGAATTTTAGAACACCCAGCTGGTATCTGGAGAGTTGGGGAATTGATTGTCAATGTGAGGGGAAAAAAAAACCATATATTTAGTGTCATCAGTGAAATGTTTTGAGCAGAAAATACCAAAATAGTTGGTGCCAAGAATGGGATGCTGTTTGGTAGTAAAAACAGCACTTCAGGGGGCGCCTGGGTGGCTCAGTCGGTTGAGCAGCCAACTTCGGCTCAGGTCATGATCTCACAGTCCGTGAGTTCGAGCCCCGCGTCGGGCTCTGTGCTGACAGCTCAGAGCCTGGAGCCTGTTTCGGATTCTGTGTCTCCCTCTCTCTCTGACCCTCCCCCGTTCATGCTTTGTCTCTCTCTGTCTCAAAAATAAATAAACGTTAAAAAAAAAATTTTTAAAAAAACCCAGCACCTCAGGGGGCGCCTGGGTGGCTTGGTCCATTAAGCCTCCCACTTGGGCTTAGTTCATGATCTCAAGGTTTTTGGGTTTGAGCCCTGCATCAGGCTCACTGCTGTCAGCACAGAGCCTACTTCGGATCCTCTGTCCCCTTCTCTCCCTGCCCATCCCCTGCTCATGCTCTCTCTCAAAAATAAATAAACACTTTTAAAAAACCAAATAGCACCTCAGAACTAAGCACCTTTAAAAATATGTATTCCCCATAAATTCAGTAAGAGATTATCAGAAAAAAAAATTACCAAATTGTACTTTTTTAAATTTTTATTATTTTTTAAATGTATTTATTTATTTTGAGAGAGAGAGAGAGAGAGAGAGAGAATCCCAAGCAGGCTCCATGCTGTGGTGAAGGGGAGGGTAGGAGAGGGCTCAGTCCCAGGAATGGTGAGATCCTGACCTAAACCCAGACAAGATTAGGAGGGGAGGCTTAATCTACTGGGCCACCCAGCCACCCCTTTGTTATTTTAATTAACCAAACAGAAACACACATTACATTACTTTCCTCTTCAGTTTCAGACTTTGAGTTCAGCCCATCTTTACATCTGGAGTTTTAAAAATATTGGCGTAATCATGTCAAAACTTTGCCTTTTTAAATATTTAGACTGCAAAATGTTTCATATACCTTTGTCTTTTCCTAGAATTTTAAGTCAACTTTCTTTTTTCTTGTTGATCACAAAATCCATAAGCCTTCACCTTGTCAATTACATAGCATAGTTGCACTCCAAGGTTCTGAATAGAGCAGCTCTGTGGAATATTGTCTATGAACCTCTTTGGAACTGACTTCAAGGAGTCCTTAGACTTTCCGGACTAAATCCTCTCTTTTTCAGAACTGTGGAACTGATCTGCCCATTGCTGTCCTTTGTAAACTCCACTTTTTTGTATCCCATATTTTATTTTACTTTATTTTATTTTATTTTTAATTAAAAAAATTTTTTTACAGGAAGCCATCAAAATCCTCGAAGAGGAAGCAGGCAAAAACATCTTTGATCTTGGCCACAGCAACTTCTTACTCAACATGTCTCCAGAGGCAAGGGAAACAAAAGCAAAAGTGAACTATTGGGAGCTCATCAAAATAAAAAGCTTCTGCACAGCAAAGGAAACAATCAGCAAAACTAAAAGGCAACCGACAGAATGGGACAAGATATTTGCAAATGACATACCAGATAAAGGGTTAGTATCCAATATCTATAAAGAACTTATCAAACTCAACACCCAAAAAATAAACAATCCAGTGACTAAACGGGCAAAAGACATGAATAGACACTTCTCCAAAGAAGACATCCAGATGGCCAACTGACACATGAAAAAATGTTCAACATCACTCATTATCAGGGAAATACACATCAAAACCACAATGAGATACCACCTTACACCTGTCAGAATGGCTCACATTAACGACTCAGGCAACAACAGATATTGGCGAGAATGCAGAAAGAGAGGCTCTCTTTTGCATTGCTGGTGGGAATGCAAACTGGTACAGCCACTCTGGAAAACAGTGTAGAGGTTCCTCAAAAAACTAAAAATAGAACTACCCAGGACCCAGCAATTGCACTACTAGGCATTTATCCAAGGGATACATGTGTGTTGTTTCGAAGGGGCACATGCACCCCAATGTTTATAGCAGCACTATCGACAATAGCCAAAGTATTGAAAGAGTCCAAATGTCCATCGATGGATGAATGGATAAAGAACATATGGTATATATATATATATATATATATATATATATATATATATAATGGAATATTAGTCAACAATCAAAAAGAATGAAATCTTGCCATTTGCAACGACGTGTATGGAACTGGAGGGTATTATGTTAAGTGAAATTAGTCAGAGAAAGACAAATATCCTATGACTTCATTCATATGGGGACTTTATGACACAGCACAGATGAACATAATGGAAGGGAAGCAAAAATAATATAAAAACAGGGAGGGGGACAAAACATAAAAGATTCTTAAATATAGAGAATAAACAGAGGGTTACTGGAGGGATTGTGGGAGGAGTTACTGGATGGGCTAAATGGGTAAGGGGCAGTAAGGAATCTACTTCTGAAATCATTGTTGCACTATATGCTAATTTGCATGTAAGTTTAAAAAATAAAATTTAAAAAATTTTTAACATTTATTTGTTTTTTTGAGAGACAGAGAAAGACAGAGAGTGAGCGGGAGAGGGGCAGAGAGAGAGGGAGACACAGAATCGGAAGCAGGCTCCAGGCTCTGAGCTGTCAGCACAGAACCTGACATGGGGCTTGAACTCACGAACCTCAAGATCATGACCTGAGCTGAAGTCAGATGCTTAACCGACGAAGCCACCCAGGTGCCCCTATTTTTAATTTTTTAAAACTAGCCTCCCAATGTGGGGCTTGAACTAACGACCTTGAGATCAAAGGCCACATGTGCTACCAACTGAGCCAGCCAGGCTCCCCTGTATCTCATATTTTAGATCCAGTTTCGGCTTCGTTGGGTATAACCTACGGTAATTTCTTTTTAGAAAGTCACTTGCATTGTAAACGTTCTAAGACTATGTACCTAGTAATGTCTCTATACAAGTATCACTCTTTGAATGTCACTTAGTAGTTAATCATGGCTGGCCCACTACAGTATATAAGTTCATACCTGTGGCTTGATGATTGTGAAGAGTTTCCACTGTCCGTTTCTTAGGGGGATTTGCTCCGATGGTAGACATATTTTGAGGTGTCTGCTCAACCTATTAGCCAACAACTCCTCCCTGGGAAGATCTCTTCATCCTGAGATATGCTGTGAGGTCCCATCTCAATGATCAGACTATTAGAGGAAATTTAACCCAGTTTGGGACAATGCACTTTCCTCTCTTGGATATTTGGTATAGGGAGGGGGATCAAGGTCAACCTCTCCCACTCCTAAAGCATGTAATCTTGAAAATTATGGGGCAACCATATTCTATCCTTCAGAAAGCGAGAGCAAAATCCAGTCTGCAGAGAGAGAGAATAACTAAGCAAAATAAGGGAGGAAAGATATCAAGCGAGAGTTCTGTTAGTTTAACTCTGGACTCTTGAATCTGAAAAGGTAAAATGTGGGAGGAGATAAACTAAAACTCTGTAGAATTCTGAAGAAGGTGAAGAAACTCAGCATCACTCTGCGTACACACTTTACGATACAGTTACTTGCCTGCCAACTTGAGACTGGAAAGAATTTTTTTCAATTTTTTCAAGTAAAAGGAGATACAATACTAGTCGAGTTTATACAATGAGAACTAAGAAGAGGAAACTTATTATCGTACAACCAGTTCAAAATGCAAAATTTCATCAAATATTCACTGGGCACCTACTTTATGGACAGCAATTGATTCATCACTGGAGACGCAAAGGTGAATGGGACACAGTTCCTGCTCTTGAAGTTCATGGTCCAAGAGGGTCCAGAGAGGCCGACAGCTAAAGGACACAGTGAAGGCAGCGGCCAGATCATAGGGGACCAAAAGTGGCAGCAAGGGGCCCAGGATGGGAACCAGGAGCCTGTGAAGAGCAGAAGGGCGAGTGGAGAGGAGGGAGGTTCCCACACCAGAGGCCTCTGAGAGGCCAGGGTCCCATGCCCACTTTGCCCAGGACACTTGGGTGTATGCCTGCTGTCTCATCATTATTTACAACTTTCCTTCTCTCTCCTAAATCATGCGGTCACCCTAGGTAGGACCAGGGCCGAAAAGCGTGTAGTGAAGACAGCAAAATGAAGGCCACACAAAATGAAGAGACTGATGTCAGTTGGGGGGGGGGGGGGGGCGGTGATGGACGAGCAGGCTACAGTGGGCTGAGAAATCAGTGGAAGGGGAGGCATCATGAATGCTTCTTCCAAGTAACTGGCCATCAGGGGGCAGAAGTGGACCTGTGGCTAGAAGGCCCAGAGTGCAGAGGGAGGGCTCTTTACCAGGTGGACAGACCATGGCAAGTTGACCAGCTGATGGGGACAGCCAGGTAAGAGGAAGACGGTAAAGACTGGGCACAGTGACTTCACTGTGTAATCTCAGGATGGATTGGGGTCCCCATGGATTGGGGTGGGAGGATTGGGAGCACAGGGGCAGGGACTGGCCACACAGGCAGCAGGAGAGCCTCTTTTCCACTCGGATGGTGCTATGGACCGAATGTGTCCCCCCCAAATTCATATGTTGAAACCCCATCCCTCATTGTGGCTATATTTGTAGATAGAGCCTATAGGGAGGTAATTAAGGTTAAGGTCATAACAGTGAAACCCTGATCTGATAGGATTAGTGTCCTTACAAGAAGAGAAACCAGAGATCTCACTCTGTCTCTCTGTACCCACTCAGATGAGGACAGAGCAGGAAGAGAGGTCTCACCAGAACCCAGCCCTACCAGCCCTTCATCTGGGACATCCAGCTCCAGAACCATGAGAAAATAAATTTCTGTTGGTTGAGCCACCCAATCTGTGGTAATTTGTTATGGCAGCCCAAGATGACTGAGACAGATGGGAGGGAAGGGGACGGGGCAGGGGTGGGGAGCGGCAGACAATTTAGTCACGTCTATGAGGGCAAGGTGTTGGTCAGAGTAAGTTCATTCTCTGACTTTCAGGAAATAGGAAGCAAGCCTGTCCATTGAACATGAAAGAGGTTGGTAACGTCAGGAACATGAGATGACCCATGGACATCATGGAGAGCCCACAGGGGAGGGACTGATGTTGGACATGTGGGGATTCTGGAGAAGATTGGAAACCTTGGAAACCCTGGCAGTATGGTGGGTTGGGACTGCAGGACATGGCCAAGCAGGAGTGTCCCTTCCCCAAATGCCCTCTGGAATTGGTCAGACACAGAATGCTGAGGCTGGGCCCCAGGTATTATTATTTTCTGGAGTCCACATGAATGCTCAGCAGCCCTCTGTTTATAATGTAAGCAAGTCGATAGGATCTGAGTGTTGTGGGTTTTACCTCGGGCTGCAGGCTGTCCCAACGCCCCAGTGAAGGTCAGCGGTGAGGAACCTCAGCTTGCTAAGGGCAGGGAAGCAAGGAGCAAATCAGGGACATTGGGGGTCCCACTGTGGCGGGGAACTCTCACTCTGGTTACGAAGTCTGATCTTTCAGCGAGGGGTGCCAGGAAGAGAGCTGAGCCCTCCCATGGCATGAAGGAAGTCATAGGCCAGAGATTTGGGGGACAGGGTGGAGGGAGGTGGGCTCCATGGGAATGCAGAAAGGTGATGTCAAAGCTAAGAGAAGCAGCCTCCTAGGGGTGCCTGGATGGCTCAGCTATGCGGCTGACTTTTGGTTTTGACTCAGGTCATGATCTCTAGGTTTAAGCTCAGCCTCGGGCTCGCGCTGGCACTGGGGGGCCTGCTTGGGATTCTCTCTCTTTCTCTGCTCCTCCCCTTCTTATACGCAATCTCTTGAAGGAACCCCCCTAACCAGTTTGAGAAGTGTACCTCCTGTTTGATTGATTTTGTGACCCCAAGCTCATCTCTACCCGCCTCAATAAAATGCTGTGTGTAATTCAATATTTGTTTTATGTTTTATAACACGAAAAGATAAAACTGAAATTAATGTCATTTATAGGCTTGGGAGAGAATTTTATGACAGCCCCTTGGGCACCAGAAACCAGTGCAGGCCTCTTTCTGGGACCAGATGCCTGTGCTGGTTAGGAATCCCTGGGCTGGGTCTTCACATCACGTCTGGCTAGGCGACCCTGACAAATGGCTTCACCTCTTTCTGAGCCTCTGTTTCTGCCTCTGCACAATGAAGGTTATGATCGTTTTTGTTTTTTTTTTTTAAGTTTATTTGGAGAGAGAGAGAGAGAACAAGCAAGAGCATGAACAGGAGAAGGGCAGGGAGAGAGAGAAAATCCCAAGCAGGCTCCATAGGGTCAGCACAGAGCCAGATGTGGGGCTCTGATGCACGAACCATGAGATCATGACCTGAGCTGGACACAAGAGTCCAACGATCAACCGACCAAGACACCCGGGGGCCCCAAAGGCTCCAATTGTTGATGTGGGAATGACATTGGATCGTGCTGGCGAGGACTTGGCCGAGTATCCGGTGTGAAGTACGTGCTCAAAAAAGGCAAACCGTTATCACCATCGTCATTCACGTTAATTTTAGAGTAAAGATTTCAAAAGAAATCCATAAATATTTCCCCAGAAAATGAGAAAGTGATTTTTCAGGTACATAGAAAATCCCAGGGACCCTCCTCTGAGGAGTTATCAATAGCCAGACCCCTCAGGGGACCCTTGCAGGCCTTCCTACAAGTCTGCTCCCCGGCTTGCCACAGAGCTTGTCAGCCTGTGGATGCAGGAACACCGTGTGCCAAGACTTCTGTTTCTGAGCCATCAACGGAGACGGGATGGAGACAGGAGGGAAAGTGGGAGGGAGGCTGGAGAAGATCAAGTCCAGTCTCGGTGCAAGTCTTGTCGGGAAGTGGGTTTTCATCAGGTACACTTGTTCTGTCTTCGGCCCACGTTCCCTGTCACCAAACCCACTGCCCCGAATCCAACACGCGATGAACACCTGTTGGTAGTTCCGCTAACGCGTTTCCCCGGAAACAGGACAACCTTCAAGGCAGTGGTTCTCGACCGCAGGCAGTTCTGCCCTCTCAGCCTCCCAGGGGACACTGGGCAGTGTCTGGAAAGATTTTTCTGTTGGCACAACTTGGAGATGCTCCTGGCTTCTAGTGGGTAAAGGCCAGGGATGGTGCTAGATAGCATACGAGGCACAGGCCAGCCCCCCACAACAAAGAATTGGGGGGCTCCCCTCTCTCCATCATGTCTCCATTATTCCCACCCTTTCGCTTCCTCCATGCTGAGGGAGGGCATAGCCCCCTTCCTGGCACCCCTCGCCGAAAACTCAGCTTTAGTATCCGGGATTAGGGGTGTCAAGAAACCTCACTTGATTTTAACTCACTAAGGTTATCAAGTTGGCAGCTTGCCAGATGCCACGGATTAAAAAACCGGACCTTGAAGGGCTATTTTTTATTTGCTTGACACGCTTATGCACAATTTTCTAAGCAACAATTGTCCTCAGGGTGTCATTGTTTCTTACTCGCTGCTAATAGGAAAGCGCCACAGCTTACGACACTCCTTTTGGGTATCACTGTTTCATTCTTTCACTCCTTCATTCATTCACCCATTCACTCAACCAACACAGACTCATTGGGCTCCTCCTTACACTGGGGTGGCTCTACGGACAGAGAGTGAATAGAAAGAAATCTCAGGGTGTGTTTATTGGGGAGGAGGAGGACAGATGCTCTAGTAAATAATGACAATATCATTCTGGGTAAAAGCCCTCATGAGATACACGGGGCCTGGGATAGCAAAGGGGAGTGTGGCCCACATGTCCTATGGAGGTCTCAGAACACTGGCCCCTTCAACCATCATCACTTTCTGGTTTCTATTTGCAAGGGATCCCCCTGACACCTCCCTGTATGGCAAGGTGAGGGACTGGGGTGGGGAGTGACAATCAACAATTTGGCCTATTAATGCCCATTAGGAAGAGGCCTATGATCTCCCTCAAGGGGGAGGGGCAAATGAATAAAAAAAATTGTTTGAATGCCCTTAAATGTCTAAATCAAATGTCTGACCACTCAGAGTAAAAAAAAAAACAGAAGGTAAGCAGGGTTTCAAAGCCTGGGAAATACTCCAACCAAAGTAGGTCAGCTCCATTCTTATTTATTAAAGGAGTTCTTGCCAAGAAGTATGAGACCTCAGGTCTGGATAAGCCCAGAAAACACCCGGAGGACCAAGACTTGCACACAGGAAACCATCTTATAATACAAGGCGGTACATGAGTGTATGAAAAGGACATTTAAGACGACATAAGGGAGAGGGCCCTGGATGAGTGAGAATCAAGAGATCTGGGTTCTAGTCCCAGCTCCACCACTAACTTGCAGATTTGGGGCAGGTCTCTTTTCTCTGTGGGTCTCAGTTTGCTCATCTGTACCATAAGGGAATTGGACCAGAGCATAAGGAAGCAGCCTTCCAAGGCACACTGAAGACTCATTTCCCCCACTGCTTATTCTTGACATACCCTAGGGTTCCCTTTGAGATGAAAAAGTTAACCCTCGGTCCTGAAGCCCAGACACCTGTTGATTTCTTCTGACAACCTCAGGGTTACTGCAAATACTTAAGAAGGAGGTGGGAAAGGTCACAAGGAGGAAGCTGTTGCCTCTCCCATCCCTGGGCTCTTTATAACAACATACCTAGAGGCTTTGAATTGTCCCCAGTGTCCCAGGTGGCATTTCCTCAAACTGGGAATTCAGATTAATGAGTGGGTACTGTTGTTCTAGCATATTCCAGTACCAGCACTGCCACTGATGAGAAGAGGCTCCGCGGTTACACGGGAGATGGGAACGAAAGTCCCAAATTCCACCCTTCCAAACTTACTGCTGCTGGAATGTCACGGAGCTGCCAGAAAGATGGGGGCATCTCCTGAGCATCAACACTCCCATCAGCTTTGGAAGCAAAGGTTTTTCTTACAGTCAAACAGGAGAGGACTACCGAAGGCAAGGTCGTTGGATACCAGGAAGGACTTGCCCAGGACACAGACTGGAGACTCAGAATTGGGTCCCCAAGCACTTTTCCTGGGGAGTTTCTTGGCACAGAGGCCTTGAGGGCCAGTTGGTAATGCTGGGAGGAAGAAGTGGTTCTGGAATCTACACCCCTTCCCTATTCCTTCCATCCAGCCTGTCTGAATACGGCCACTCTCTCATTCGCAAATCCCAGTGGGAGAGACCCCGGATTCCCAGGAGTTTCTGTGGGAAAGGAAAACAAGCCACCCACTCTGCCTTTCTCTTTTCTTTTCCAGCTCCTCCCTGGACCGGGTTTGCGGAGACTGCTACTCCCAGAACTCTCCAGACGTGCAGACTTTAGGGAGCCAAATCCCACAGGAGAGGGAGGGAGCTGTGAATGCTCCCACCACAGAGCCGGAAGCTCCAGCCAGAGCTTTTTGAGGTTTTTCCCTTCTGCAGTCCTGTGTGCGTGTGCGTGCATGCGTGTGTGTGTGTGTGTGTGTGTGTGTGTGTGTGTGTGTGTAAATGTCAAGGCTTTGGGGCAGACGGATGTGGGTTCCAATCGCCTTTTCCTGGGGCAAGATTTTTGGCCTCCGAGAGCCTCGGTTCCCTAGACCCTAAAGCGAGGGTGACAATATCAGCCGATTGTAAGGTTCCAATGAACTATGGATGGAGGGTGCCCAGAATACATTAGGCGCCGCCAGGGCGCCTCCAGTTTCCGTCGAAGTGCAGCCTGGAGGAAGGGGTGGCTTGGGGGGCCGAGGGGGTTTATCTTACAGCTGCCTTGGCCCGACTCACTTGCTGTTTTTATCCTGGGAGAGAAGGCTATAGAGAGAGGAGCTGACAGGGATGATCCTTGCTGGGGACAGGGTGTTAGAGTTCCCACTCCATCGAGGAAGATCTGCGCCCCTCCACGCCCGCCACGCAGGGTATCCGCGGAGAGGCACGGTACTCACGGTGTGCGCAGCGCAGGCGAACAGCAGCAGCAACGGCAACAGCAGCGGGCGGGGACGCATGGTGCCCCGCGCTCTCCCCGTGGGCGCCTCGACGGCCGCGCACCTGTGCGCACCCCCGGCCCGGGGGCTCAACGCCCTCCGCAGGGTCCCGCGCCCCGGCCTGCAGCCGCGGCCGGAGGAGCCATGGCAGGGCCACCTAAGCCGCGGCGAGCCCCGGGACTGCTTCTCCTCGGAAGAGGTGGCAGCGCGCTAAGCCGCCCAGCCCATTGATAAGGACGCTGCGCCGCCCGCCCGCGCTCCTCCACCCGGCCGCGACTGGCAGGGAGCCGGCGCGCGGGCCTGCTGGGGAGGAGGCGGGAGGGGGAGGGGGGGGGCTGCAGGGGAGGAGGCGGGGGGGGGGGGGGCGGAGGTTACAGAGGAGGAGGCGGGGGGGGGGGGGGCTTCAGGGGAGGAGGCGGGGGTGGGGGCTGCAGCCGGCTCCCGCAAGCTCAGCCCGGGGCGGGGGCGGAGGAGACCGGGAGAGGGCATGCTGGCTTAGCCTTCCACGCTGCAGCACCCCCGAGTCCGGAAAGAGCATTCTCGAAGTTCTCGAAGTTCTGGGGCAGCCCTGCCGCAACCTTGCTGCCACCTCGTTGAGTCTCAGGGCTAACGAGACCCACCTTAGGGGACGAAGAAGGTTGTGCCTGTGCTCTGTGGGTATAGCACAGCGGGTGCTCCGTGAATGCCTTTGCATCTACTTGGGTGGGTCAGCTACTTGGCACTTTATTTCTGATTTTCACTTTGTGTTTCTTCATTCATTATTAAAGTTGTGCACGCTCCTTGTAGGACATTACACGCCCGTGGGCGCCGTCACCCAGGGGAAGTTTGGGTGACCAGGTGAGACCCAGGGGGACCCTGTGGCACACCCAGGAATTCTGGTGGCTGTGCTGAAGAGAACCGCCTGGTGGCTTCCTGGTGTCCCTGAGAAGCTATTTAAGCACGGGGCAGGTCTTCTCAGTAGCCTGCTCAACCCTGAGTCTGAGTGCCCAGAGGGCCTGGAGGCTGGCTTTTAGCCTCTCAGTACAAGGCACCCTCAAATGGCTCGTCTAGATTCAAGTTTTTCTTTCTCTGCTCTGGTGCCCACTCCCTTCCTCTTGGCTCTCCTATCTTACCCTTTCTCCCAGCACTTTAAGTACACATCAGCTCCTTGAATTCCCCCCCACCCCTTTAGAGATATTATGCCCATTTGACAGAGAAGGGCATTGAGGATGCAGAAGACAGTGCTGTTGCCAGGTACATGCGACTCAGCAGTTCAGATGGAAAAGCCTGGGTCTGCATACACTTCCATAACTAACCCTGATTTTCTGTGACTGACCTCTGGTTGGATTGCTAACCTGCTCGCTCTTAAAACAACACATTCTAGCCCTTAGCAGCCTTCCCTACCCAAAGAAGCTATTGATAAAGGTACAGTTGGTAAATCACAGCAGAAATAAAAGGGGAAAAAATGTTTTCAGCTCTCAGCTCCATACTAAATGCCCTGTATGTATCCGCCTAAAGTATACATGAACATGAGCTCATTTTTAAGAACTTTGGCCCCAGAAATACTCACCCAAAGACTCAATGAAATATATGCAGGGATGTTTCTGGAAGCACTGTCACAGGACCAGAGAACAGGACATAATGTATGTGGAAGAGGAACACTTAGCCCCACCTTGATATTTCCTTCCTCCAGGAGTGCAGCCATGAGTATAACCCTCCTGACCTTCTCTACCTGCTCAGTAACGCCCTCCCCCTAACACAGACACACACACACACACACACACACACACACACACACACACACCGGTGGGGGAGCTCTATGTGATTCACACATTTAGGATAAGGACTGGCATGAGGTTCTGCACCTCCCCCCTCCCTCCCTTGCCTTTGACAGGTCCCCCACCTGCAAAGAGCCTATCACTGGATTGCTGTAGCCAGGCTGTCATTGCAGGTCAACTCTGCCCTTGTGAGCCAGTATCACCAGTGACAGGGCGGTGGTCTATGTAATTCTGCAGTTCGGTGCTAGAAAACCCTCTTGCCTGTAAGTATAAACCACATTATCCAAGATTGACTTTATTACCCATGAAAGTGATATTTGGCCTCATCTGTCTTACGTTTTTTTTAAAAAGTTTATTTATTTATTTTGAGAGAGAGAAAGCACAAGCTGGGTAGAGGGGCAGAGAGAGAAAGGGAAAATCCCAAGCAGGCTCCACACTGTCAGCACAGAGCCCGACGCGGGGCTCAAACTCACAAACCTGCAAGCTGAAATCAAAGAGTCCAACGCTTAACCTAAGCCTGAGCCACTCAGGAGCCCCTGGCCTCATCTGTCTTAACCTTAATTCTTAAATGGTTCAAGATTCAGGCTAGAAAGAATGTTGCTTCCTGGGGCCCTGAAACCCCAACACCCTAAATGTGCATCCGAAAGAAGATGCTGTAAGGACTTGCCATTCTTACTGATTAGACTTCCATGTTGCTTGAACATCTTCTGTAAACCGCTGTATGTATTGCTTTTTTGATGGAAAAAATTTTTCAAGAAAACAATACACAAAAATGTAATCTGTGCCGTATACAGATTGCCAGTAACAAAGCAGAGCAACATTTGTTCTGGGCAATTTAATAAATTTCTGGCCCGCGGCAAGCTATTCTTCCTTAAATGGGAGGCAGCCTCTCTGAGCATTGAGAAAAGGGTCTCAAGTGCTTGGTGAGAAGCCCATTTACAAGCCACGGTTAGTGGTTTTGCAAAACACGTCTGAGAAAACAACTCCATGATAGGAGTGGAGGGAAGAGGTAGCAAAAGAACAACGTATTTAGTACCTGCCAGGAGCTGGAGAACCTTTTAGGAACTTGGGATAGGTCATGTAGCCAGTCCTTCCCGCCTGTATGAGGGATATTTACTTTCCTTGATTGGTTGATGACACTCGAGGCTTAGGCACTCACCTCCAACAACACAGCTAACAAGGGACAGGGGGGCAAGGTTTAAACCCAGGACTGAGCGCAAAGCCTCTGCCCTTTGCTCTTTGCCCTTTGCACTGGACTAGAGTTCCTCTCAATCGTGAAGATGACTTCCTGGGGCACCCGGGTGGCTCAGTTGGTTGAGCGGTTGAGCATCGCGTAGGACATGGTTTGTGAGTTCCAACCCCACATGGGACTCGTTGCTGTCATGCCTGTCAACACAGAGCCTGCTTCAGACCCTCTGCCCCCTCTCTCTGCCCCTCCCCCCTTGCGCTCTCCCCAAAATAAAAAAAGTATTTTAAAGTTTTTTTTTTAATGTTTATTTATTTTTTTAGAGAGATAGGGAGAGAGGGAGCATGAGAGGCAGAGGGGCAGAGAGAGAAGGAGACACAGAATCCAAAGCAGGCTCCAGGCTCTGAGCTGTCAGCACAGAGCCCAACGCGGGGCTCGAACTCACAGAGTGCAAGATCATGACCTGAGCCGAAGTCAGAGGCTTAACTGACTGAGCCACCCAGGCGCCCCAAAATTAAAAATATATATATATTTTTTTTTTATTTAAAAAAAATTTTTTTACCGTTGTTTATTTATTTTTGAGACAGAGAAAGACAGAGCATGAACAGGGGAGGGGCAGAGAAAGAGGGAGACACAGAATCGGAAGCAGGCTCCAGGCTCCGAGCCATCAGCTCAGAGCCCGACGCGGGGCCCCGAACTCACAGACCGCGAGATCATGACCTGAGCCGAAGTCGGACACTTAACCGACTGAGCCACCCAGGCACCCCTAAAAAAATATTTTTAAAAAGATGACTTCCTTACCGTGCTTTTGCATGTATCATCTTGTTTGACCCTCAAAACCCCATGGGGCAGGCAGGCCCAGCAGGAGGTCTGGCAGGAAAGGGAGAACCCTTGGCTCAAATAGTTTCACTGACGAAAAGTCAGCTGAATTTAACGAAAGGACCATTAAAGGAGCAGAGGTGTGGGCAAGTTTAAGGGCACCGATGAGGGACAACAAGGTTCCAGGGACCAACAACAGTGGGCCAAAAGAATGGCAAAGACTCTCTCCTTGAGGAAACTTGATCTCAGCTCCTCAGGGCCCTTTTCTTGACTAGGACTTGACCTTGGTGCCCTCTGTCTCTGGCCTGCCCAGCCCAGTCTTAGCAAGTCTGGCCGTCTTCAGCTTAGTGAGAATCCTTCCAACTCTTGATGGCTGACCAAACTTGATATCTAATCAAGTCCCTCATTCCCACCTCTGATGTCTCAATCCCGACCTGCCTTCAGCAAGAATCCTGTTAAATTCTGTTAGCAACAATCCCCACCCCCACCTTGGTATCTCCTCTTAGGGATCTTCCATCCACTGCCCCCTCACTGTGCTCCTTGGCCATAAGTCCCCACTTGTTCTTGCTTTATTCCAAGTTGGGCTCCGTCTCTCTCCCTTCTTGCAATACCACTATTGTAAGTCTTGAATGAATTCTTCCTTACCATTTTAATAACTGTCAGATAACATTTTCTATAACAAGGGGCAAGGAGAGAAAACAGTGTCCCCGAAGCTGGCAAGAGCTGTTCTAGACTCACCCATAGGGTGAGCAATGCATAGAGCAATGCAGCCACTGTCAAAACCGTGGCCCTGGCAAAGGGGTCAGGAGGTCAGATAAATGCCCTGACCCCTCCTCTCCCCTCCCCTGATCTTCTGGAGATGTTTTCCATTGGTTGAACACAACCCAATGCCAGAGACAAGGCGGACAGACGGGAGAAAGAAACTATTCACATAGTTTACCTGCTGGATGGAAAACGTAGAAAATGGGTTTGGGAGGGATGAGGCAAAAGGAGAAAAATCCCGATGAGGGAACAAAGGAAAGCTGAGAGTAAAACACAAGTTAACACCCCCACCCCCACAAACTCCCTCCAAGGGGGGTATGTGCGACATTCCTCAGGCGCTCCTGGCTGCCCAAGAACAAAGGAAAGTGAAAAACAAGTGGTTAACTGATAGAGATCACGGGCTTGCAGGACATGACTCTCCACCAGTTTGCAATTGTCTTAATGATTTACAACAACAAAAAAGCAATCTCCAGAAACCTATAGACTCAATTTCCTGGAGCCGTACCATCACCCTCCCCTCCACAGGATAGAACATCTTATATAATCAGTCACTCCTCACAACCCAAGTACAGCTCTTTCTGTCCACGAGTCCCGTCCCCATGCTTTGCTTTAATGAAACCACCTTTTTGGGGGCGCCTGGGTGGCTCAGTCGGTTGAGTGTCCGACTTTGGCTGAGGTCACGATCTCATGGTCTGTGAGTTTGAGCCCCACGTCGGGTTCTGTGCTGACTCGCAGCTCGGAGCCTGGAGCCTGCTTCGAATTCTGTGTCTCCCTCTCCCTTTGCCCCTCCCCGCTCATGCTTTCTCTCTCTCTCTCTTTCAAAAATAAACAAACATAAAAAAAATAATAAAACCACCTTTTTGAACCAAAAATGTCTCAATTCCTTCTTGGCCATCGGCTCCAAACCCCAACACTTCAAACCGCATCAACCCTACTAGGAAATATCATTATACCCATTTAACAGATGAAGAAACTGAGATATGATGAGACTGTAGCTCAAGATCACACATTTGGGAGGTAGGCTTGCTGGTACTGAAACTCTGGATTTTTTTTCTTCACACAGAGTGGTCTCAGCGACAGGCAGCTTCAGGTAGCGGCTCGGGATCCCAAAGGTGTGCATCCCAAGAAAGAGCAGGCCGAAACTGTGTTGTAATTGATGAGCAAGCCCTGGAAATCACACAGTGCTACTGCTGTGGCTTTCTATGGTCCGTGTTACCAATTTTCATAATTGTTAACTGAGGAAAGGAACAAATGAGCCCCACCTTTCTGCTGGGACCAGCTGGTTGTCCCAGTGGGATCCCCAGGAGCCTGGAAAGCACAGCTCCTGGCTGAGTTGGCCAACACCTTTGCTGAACAAACTCAGATAAACCCGTGGCAAGACAAGCCAATAACTCCAGAGACTAGGGCTTGGAAAGAGAAAGGAAAATAAGTTTATTTTGGGTGCCAGCAGCAGGGGGAGGTGGCAAGCTTAAGCCTTAACAACCAACCTCTTAGCCCGAAAGATGGATACTAGAGTTTTACAGAGAGAGAGATGGGGGCATGTGTGTGAGAGATGGGGGTCAGTATGTGCTCAGCACAGGATCACAGGAAGGGAAGGGAATATGTGGAGTGGTCTTCTAGGCATTCGGTTGCTCTAGACTGGTGGTTGGAATGTTCCAGTTATTGCAAAATGTCTTTGTCAAAGCCTCAAGAAAGTGTGATAAGGAATAAGCACAATGGGTTTTAGTTAGAGCTGAGTTAAGGGGTCTTGTCTATTTCTGGTTATAACCGTTGCGGTCTAGTTGAGCAAGAGGGCTCACTCCTGACATCCAGACAACCACAAAAGCGTGCCCAGGTTCAAGGGAAGACAGCACAGACTCAACCTCTTTATGGAGGAATGAGAAGATTCTGGAAGAGTGTGTGAGACCATAAATACCATTATGGGGACTGTGGGGAAATACCACGCTATAAACCCTTTAAACTTCATTACAGCCCCCATGAGAGGGGTCCTCTCTTTGATTCTGATGACTTTCTATATCTCGATTCTAACCCTTTTCTCCTAGTACTCCTGCAGGTAGAGTGGGGCATACACACGTAAGTCATGATCACCCCAAACACTGGAGGTTCATGTTCTCATAACAGTAATTAGAGGTTACCCTGGGGCGCCTGATTGGCTCAGCCGGGTAAGTGTCCGACTTCGGCTCAGGTCATAATCTCACGGTCCCTGAGTTCGAGCCCTGTGTCAAGTTCTGCACTGACAGTTCAGAGCTTGGAGCCTGCTTCCGATTCTGTGTCTCCTTCTCTCTCTGCCCCTCCCCCGCTCGCGCTCTGTCTCTCTCAAAAATAAATAAACATTAAAAAAAATTAAAAAATAATAATAAAGAAGTTACCCTGGGGATGGAAGGTCCTGCATTTGGTTCTAGGGTAACTAACTTGTTCTCCATTGATTTCATACAGATATTCTTATCACCCCAGTGAGGCAGAATGTAAGGGTAAAAACTGAAGGGCACAGAAATATGTGTGAGGATTTTTTTTTTAATGTTTATTTACTTATTTTTGAGAAAGAAAGAAAGAGAGAGAGAGGCAGAGAATCCCAAGCAAGCTCCACACTGTCAGTGCACAGCCCAGCGCTGGGCTTGACCTCAGGAACCACATGCTTCAATGACTGAGCCACCCAGGCATCTCAGTCTCAGGGTTATTTTGAGCCAAAAGCAATTGACAACTAGCAGCTACAGGAAAAGTCTTTACCCCACCTCCCACTACCTAATAATAAAGTATAAACATGCTTTTTTAATAAAGGAAATTTACATTTGTAAAGGAAATTTACATTTGTAAGAAAGTCTCCAGGCCAGGAAAAGAGCTATCCCCAAGACAACTCTTATCACCTAAAAGACTCTTATCCACATAAGAAGACAAACCTTATTTACCATGCATTTGCTCCCCTCCCCTTCTCATAACTCGCCCCCCCACCAGCCCAGAAGTCCCCAACCCCCTTTTCCTTTGTTTAGCCTAAAATGGTATATACACTTCAATCATCTGGCCACCTTCCTGAATCTCATTTCCTTGTGAAACTCCAGCTCATCTGCTTTTGCCGCTGTTACGCTGTCTTTTATCAGATTGATTTGCAAGCTTCAGCCATTGAACCTGGGAAGGTAGGGGGTAAAAGATTTTTCCCTCCCCTACAATACAATCCTCCAAAAATTAAATTTAGAAACTTCCCTGGAGCCCCAAGCGGAAGAGATCTTTTCTCCTCTCCCATATCTTAGCATTTCCTTTAGAAACCTTGTAATTAGAAATCTCCATCTCTTCGAGATTTATGTAAATCTTTTTAAAAGTGAAATAAGCCTATTGCCAGTTTTGCATCCCAGAAATGCCTTTCTTGAAGGCCGTGGATACATCTCCGTGAAATGTGGACATCAAGGCATGATGGTGCCCCGGCTGTCACCATGGAGGTTGGCTCAGGCATTTGGCTCCAAGCTGTAATTTCCTGTTTGTCAAAAAAATATGAGAAGTTTTATTTTTCCTTTGGATAAAGACAATTAACTTGCGTGTAATGAATTGTATCTGCCTGGGCTCCATACAAAGGTTAGATTTCTTATTTGTCTTTGGCATCTGTTTTGGGGATTCTCAGCGACGTGCATCACAGTCTGGTCTAATGCTTAACAATAAAACTGATTGGGCCGCCTGGGTGGCTCAGTGGGTTGAGCGTCCGACTTCGGCTCAGGTCATGATCTTGCCGCTTGTGAGTTCGAGCCTCGCGTAGGGCTCTGTGCTGACGGCTCAGGGCCTGGAGCCTCTTCAGGTTCTCTGTCTTTCTCTCTCTCTGCCCCTCCCTCGCTCACACTCTGTCTCTCTCTGTCTCTCAAAAATAAACAAACATTAAAAAAATTTTTTAAACAATAAAACTGATTCATTCTTTTCTTCATTTTGGGGAGACGGTTCACCTGGTTGGCTAGAGATTTTATTTTCAATAAAATTACTTCTCCAACAAGAAATTAGGTTGGTTTTGTTTTGTTTTGTTTTGTTTTGCTTTGTTTTGTTTTTGCATTTTTCCAAAAGCAACAAACACTTGTTGGAGAACTAATTAAGTACATTCATTCGATGAATATTCATTGAGCTCCTACTCTGTTCCAGGTGGCTGTGCCAGAATGATAGAGGCCTGGGGAAATTGCCCGTGGCAACCTCAACCCTGTACACAAAGCCTGTGGTACTCAGTTGCAACCCCTCCTGGGGCGGGGGGGGGGGGGGGGGGGGGGTGCTGGCAAGATGATGGAGGCTGGTGGTCAAGACTTGAGAGGCCTGCATAACCACACAGTTCACAAACCAGTCGGTCAGCTGAAGTGAGCAACTCCAGAATGTACAGTGGATGGTACTGTGAACTGTGATCCATTCCGTGGGACCATGTACTAAGGACCGAACCAAGCCTCGTGGGTTAATGTATGAGGTTGAGCCATATCAGTCACCATTCTTGCACGTAAAATATATTTGAATATCGATCATTTTATAAGGTTCAACCTAACAGACACCTGCTGTATCTGGCCAGCCTCTAATCCCTCTTCTTCTGGTATAAGGATCTCCCTTCCCCTCCCCTACTCTCAGACCTTGTGGCTTGGGTGGGACTTCCATCAACAGCAGCCCAGAGGTGAGCATATGACCCAGACCTCGGCAAGGAGAGGCACCACGAGCAACTAACCACAATGACGGCTTTCAGGGTTGGGCTCATTGATGGGGTTGTGGAGTGATGGGGGTTTGGAGCTGCCGACCAAGAAAGAATTCTGGAGACCTCTTTGGTGCAAAAAGGTGATTTTATTAAAGCACAGGGATAGGACCCATGGGCAGAAAGACCTGCACTGGTTATATAGTTATATACTATGAAGTTGGAGAGGTAAAGTCAACTGGCAAGCCTCCAGAGGGCTTTGAGATGCTAAAGAGGACTCCTAAGCTACTTGAGGCCTTGCTATGGTCAAGCTAAGGTTGTTTTCCCTCTAGGAAGGCATTAACATTAGCACGGTAGAAGGTTCCTGGAGAAATGTTATACTCTGTATTTGCCTCCAGTATTTGTCAACGGGCTGCAGGTTATGAGGAAATTTAATTTTCCCTGCCATTTTCTTCTTGCCTTTTTTCCCCACATCACTATCGAGGGGTGATGTTGGGGCTCCAGGAAACCTATAGGTTTCTGGAGATTAGACTATTGATAAGATTGCCTTTTTCTTGTCATTTACTAAGACATTTGTAAACTAATTGGAGACTAGTGTCCTTCCTGACTGTGATCTCTATCAGTTAACCATTTGTTTTCTTTCTTTTCTTTCGTTCTTCCATAGCTAGGAGTGCCTGAGGCATGTCACACATATCCCACCTGGTGGTGGTGGTGGAGGGGGTGGTTCATACTTGCTTCATACTCCGTCACCTTCTTGACTGATGCTGGGCCAATAAGAGTGGCGCCACCAAACCTAGGCATCAGCATTATACTCAGGCCAGTAGCAAGATGGCGGCCCTCCCATATCATGAAGCCATTTTGGCTGAAAATGAAGTCAACATTGAGTGGAGAACCCAGAGACAAAGAAAGACAAAATCCTAACCCCATCCTCTGGCACCTAGAGGCGACTGTGACTAAAGCCTCCCTTGACAGAAGATAGACAGGTAGATATGTTTTTAACCTTTGTTTTACTTTTGAATCCATTCTGTCACTAATCCATTTCTGTCACTTGTAACAATTTCCCCTGGCATATACTTCAGGAAGTCTCCCTGGGAAAGTGATATGTGAGCAGAAGGGACTAGGGGTAGGGGATGAGGAGGACATTGTGAAGGAGTGAGGAGCTGGCTGTCCCTGGAGGTCGGGGGCCTTCACCAAATGAACACACCGATGACATGAACTTGCTCTGCCCCTTCAGCTGTTCAATAAACCAAACAAAGAAGTCTGTCCTCTCTTGAATGTGAGCTTTTCTGGAGCCGAGCTAATGTATTATTGATGAGCCATAAATAATGGGGCAAGCATGATTTCCCATTCAGTGCTGAAGTACAAAGGTATAACACTGACATTTTAATGAGGTTTTTATGGTCCAGGCTCACTGTTTACACTCTGGAAATGTGGGCTGGCTTTCTCAGGAAAGCAGTTTTTCCTTTACTTTTCTTATTTTCTGCCTCCATTTGTCAGCATCCTTTTATTTTATTTATTTATTTTTTAATTAATTTTTTTTTTACATTTTTATTATTTATTTTTGATAGAGAGAGACAGAGCACAAGTGGGGGAGGGGCAGAGAGAGAAGGAGACAACAGAATCTGAAGCAGGCTCCAGGCCCTGAGCTGTTAGCACAGAGCCCAATGTGGGGCTCGAACTCACGAACTGTGAGATCACAACCTGAGCCGAAGTCGGATGCTTAACCGACTGAGCCACCCAGGCGCCCCTGTCAGCATCCTTTTAAATATTTCTATGGAATATACTTGTTAAAACAGATCAAATTAAAAAAGGGCAAATAAAACCAAATCTGAAAGACAATGTTGCCAGTGTTCCCAAGGCCTTATCTTCTCCGGATGGAGCAAAAAATGATGAGTTATGCCCCGACCTCCCAGAGGTTCCCCACGTTTCAGCCTGATTAGGCAATTTGGCCTGGCATTCAGAAAAGAATGCTGGCAACAAACAAACCTGGATTCAAATCCTGACTTAGTCATCAATTAGCCATGTGCTATCAGGCAGTTACTTTAACCCTCCAGGCCTCAATTTCCTCATCTGTGTAATGGGCCAAATAATACTCATCTTTCAGCAGTATGAGGTTGAAAAAAAATCAGTACAATTAAATTGTCTGGATATACAAGTTAAGATGCATTTGGCTGCAGACAATGGACAAACCAACTCAAACTGGCTGACGTAGCAATAAGGCTGGGTGCTGGCTTATGTGACAGAGAATCCAGAGACAGAGTGTCCTTCAGGGTGGACGAATGCGTGGTTCAGGCTCTGTTTGCACGTGGTTCTCTTGCCCCTTCCTCCTCTCCTCTTTAGCATATCAAAGTCCCTCTGGAGGGCTCCCATTCAACTTTACCTCCCCAACTTCATAGTATATAACTAGTCATTCGTCATGACCCCAGTGCAGCTCTTTCTGCCCAATGGTTCCTGTCCCCATGCTTTAATAAAATCATCTTTTTGCACCAAAGATGTCTTCAAGAATTCTTTCTTGGCTGTGAGCTCCGGACAACCCCACCATCACCCCAAAGATGTTGACACTTTTCTATTGAGAGGTGGAGTGTGCTAGGCAGGAAGCATTTACTCTGCCTGCTGAGGTCCTACTAGCTGGACTAAGAATCAAATGGACATGAGACAGATTAAAAGGGGAAAATAAAACGTAATGACATACATTCAGGGAATCCAGACAGACAAGAAATTCCAAAGACAGGCAAAGTAAGTTATGTACGTCATTCTGAACTAAGGAGGAGGGGATAGGGGCCTGGGACTTCAAAGGGAAGAAAATAAATTCATAGGAAGATGAAAAAGAATAAACGTTTGCTGTAAACAAACATTTGCTGGGCCCCTCAGAAACAGGGGGGCATAGACAACTTTGATCAAACAGGCCTTGCTGGGTCCCTCCCTGTCTGTCGTACCCAGTTCATAGTATAAGGTAGTTGTGTTTAGTGATAGCTTCCTTCCTAGAGCAATTCCTTTAGCTACATTCTTTTCAGGGAGCTGAGGGGGAGATAAAGAACTTTTCTTGAATCTTCTGGGTATTGATTACTTTTTATTTGTTGATGTTTTTAAGTGTTTATTTATTTGTTTTGAGAGAGAGAGTGCACGTGGTGCACCAGCAGGGGAAGGGCAGAGGGAGAAACAGAGAGAGGGAAGGAGGGAGAGAGAGAGAATCCCAAGCAGGTTCTGGGCTGCCAGTGCAGAGTCCAACTCGGGGCTCGATCCCATGAATAGTGAGATCATGAACTGAGCTGAAATCCAGAGCAGGACACTTAACCCTCTGAGCCACCCAAGTGCCCCCTGATTGCTTAAAAAAATTTTTTTTAATGTTTATTTATTTTTGAGAGAGACAGAGAGAGCGAGGGAGGGGTAGAGAGAGAGGGAGACACAGAATCCAAAGCAGGCTCCAGGCTCCAAGCTGTCAGCACATAGCCAGACCCGGGGCTCAAACTTGTGAACTGTGAGATCATGACCTGAGCAGAAGTAGGATGCTTAACTGACCGAGCCACCCAGGGGCCCCATGATTGCTTTTTAATTCAAAATAATCTTCCTGACAAAGTGGCCCATCTTGGAGTGGCCTGCCCTTGGCCCCTACAAGTCTATGTTCCCTCTTATAAAAGAGTGGGTCTTTGAGAATGGCCTCAATGGGTAGAATGAGGTGAAAGCAGAATTGTGCAACTTTCAAGGCTAGGTCATATGGCTAGCTTATGCCTGGCTCTGTCCTGGGACACTTGTCTTTGGAATCCAGTGACCATCTTGTGAGGAAGTCCAGGCATTATGTGGGTATTTGGAACTGTATGAGTATATCATTCATATTCCAAATATATATAAATATATATATATATTCCAAATATATAAATATTCCAAAAATATATACATATGCATGTACATATACATATAATATATGTATACGTATGTAGAAATTTAGATCTCTGTTGGCATGACTCATTAATGACCTGATCCTACAAATATTTTGGAGGTCCTCCCATGTGCCAGGCAGAGTGCAAGGTGATGAGTATACAGTAGTGAACAAGTCAGGCCATCAGCTGACTTCAGAAGAGGTAGACATCAGGAAGACAGACATCAGAGAGGTAAGCCCATTGGTCTAGAATCACACACTGCAGTAAGTGCATTGAAGGGAGAGCACCCAGTGCTGGGAGAGAGGGTGGTGGGGTTGGGGTAGGGCCTGATTTAGAAAAGGAAGCCAGGAAAAGCCCATCTAAGGATCCTTAGGCTGAGTAGGAACTGGCCAAGTTTTGGGTTATTTATCGCTGCAGCTATATTTATCCCAAAGCTTGCATGCTTGAAACAACAACCATTTTATTATTTCCTACAAATGTTGCGGTCCCAAATTCAGGCAGGCTTGGACCGGGGGGTTAAAGCAGTTGCAGACCTACCAAGATTCATGGGCAGGGCCCAGGGACCCCATCTCTCCATGAGAGGAGTGTCAGAATTTTCAGCCAGCTTTAACCCAGCACACCAGGGGATGCACCGTGGGGTGTGGTGAGAGAAGGAGGAGAGAGAAGGCCAGAAGTAAGGTTCTGTCAAGCCTTGAAAGTTATGTTAAGGGTTTTGCATTTTCTTTTCCGTACAATATGAAGCCACAGATGAGTTTTAAGGAAGGAAATGAACTGTTCCCTGTGCTTCTGAAGCTTATTGTTTATAGCTTCTGTGTCTGTTATTACACTCATTTCATTGACTTAGTTTGGCAGAGGTTGGGATATCTTTGTATTCTGCTCACCGCAAACTCTCAGTGAAATAAATGTGAAATACATAAATGAATTGGTTAAATAATTGATCGTGGAAAACAGCTGTAATTGTAGGTCATTGGTTTAGTGATTCTCAAACTTTAAAATGTGTCTGTGAATCTCTGGGGGATCTTATTTATATTTAGGTTCCGATTCAGTAGGTCTGGGTGACCTGAAATTCTGCATTTCTAACAGGTTCCTGTGCTAAAGTGCACGCTTTGAGTGGTGAGTGCCTAGAAATCATTGTATGTCAGAACGATTTCAGTTGAAAGGAGATAATGGGATGCGGGCACCAGACAAGCAGAGGTGAGATGATATCATGCAGGCCCAGAATCTTCTTCCTGTCTCCTTGCCCTGCTAATCCTCACCAGCTTCACCTTCACGCTCAGGCCCCTCCTGGCCTCTGATGGCTGCTGCATTTCCAAGGAATCACTTCTGGATACTACAATGTCCAGAAAGAGAAAGATACTGTATTTATGAAAGATTATCTGTTTATGTATTTTCCAGAAGTTTCCCGGAAGCCTTTTCCTAATGTCTTTGTGGCCAGAATTGGGTTACATACTCAACGTAAATCAGTGGTGGGCAAGAGGACAGAAGTTTCCATGACCAGCATAGACTAACCAGCATCTACTGCTGGAAGTGGGGATCTGGGGATCAGGGACTGGGTAGAAGCCTGATCAAAGCTGGAAGGTGGGAGTACACAACCAGAAGTGTCCACTACACTATAATAGGCACTTTGGTGAATTGTGCAGAGAACCTACATCTTCTATCGATATCGATATCTATATATCTATGTTTGTGTCTATCTTTACATATGAAATAGGGACATTGCCAAATTTACCTAAGGAAAAAAAAAATAAGGATTTTTTAAATTAAAATTTAAAAAAACTAGGGGCACCTGGGTGGCTTGGTCGGTTAAGCGTCCGACTTCGGCTCAGGTCATGATCTCGCGGTCCGTGAGTTCGAGCCCCTCGTCGGGCTCTGTGCTGACCTCTCAGAGCCTGGAGCCTGTTTCGGATTCTGTCTCCCTCTCTCTCTGCCCCTCCCCCATTCATGCTCTGTCTCTCTGTCTCAAAAATAAATAAACGTTAAAAAATAAAATAAAATAAAAAATTAAAAAAACTAAGGATTTTAATGGGTCTTACCCAAGACCCACTAAAAAGTATATGGAAACAAGCATTTGATGATTTAAGCTGGAGTAGAAAGGTCCGGGACTGTGGGAAACACTGTACTTGTTCTAAAATCTACAACTTTGTTGGGGCAACAAAACAGAAAGAACTAAAACAACCTACTGTATAAGCAGATAGATTTTTTTCATCCACTTGGCCAACAGTTACTGGGTAATCACCATAAACAAAGATCTGTGTCAAGGGCTGTGGGAGATCCAAAGATAAGGCACAGTCCCCTCCTGATAAGAATTTCACAGTTTAAGACACACAAGTAATAAGAGGTACAACATATAAAAAGATAAGTGCCAAAAAAGATGATAGAACAAAGTGTGTGGGAACCCGGAGGAAGGAAACAGTCCTTCTGGTTCAGAGGGCTTCAAGGAGGGTAGAAAATATACCATCTCTAACACCAGTCTTGAAAGATGGGCAGATTTTTAACCAGTGATGATGGCAGTGGGGGAGGGATTGGAAAATAGGATGATGGGAAAAGTAAATATTCCCAGTGTGAGTGTGTGTGGGGGAGGTGGGGACCACATAGAGCACAACAAGTGATGTGGGTGTGGGAAAGGCAGGTATTCTTATTGGATTCCTGCTATAATTTCTTATCGACATGAAGCCATAAATAATATCACGCAAGTGTCGAGTCATAGAATGAAAAAACGAGACCAGGACAACTCCTGGGAAGAGAGAAGCCCAAGCTGTCTGTGTATGGAATAATGTCCATGGGTGGGCAGGGTGAGTAGACAGGGCAGGAGGTCTAGGGGGGGCAGGTCCAGCTTCGTGGTGTATAACTCCTAAGTACCAGCATCAGAACACAAACAGTTTCTTCAGTGAATAAGTTGCAACAACAACAAAAAGAAATGGAGGGAGAACATGTTGGTTAAAAGACACCTAAAGACATATCAGTCTGTTGTAACGTGTGGGTTTTATTCGAATTCTGATTCAGACTGGCAACTCTAAACATGACAGGTAAGTCATTTGTGGAACTATTGAGTACTGGGTAAGTGAAGATGTTAAATCACTGTAACTTATTAAGGTACTGGCATTGTGGTTGTACTCTTTTTTTTTTTTTAAAGAATGTTTATCTTTTGGAGGTATATTCTGAAATATTTATGGATGAAATGATGCCTGAGATTTTCAAAAGAATACAGGGAATAGGGGGAAGGTATAGACGAAACAAAGATTGGCCGTGATTTGATCATTGTTACAGATGGGTGTTGAAGCTTCATCATACTATTTGCCTACCTTCGTATATGTTTGAAATTTACCGTAACAGAAAACGGAAAACAAAATATATTGAAGAATTAAGTGATTGGGTGAATGAATGTCTGGCGGGAAGCTCCACCCACTGAGCTCAGGAGGCCCCGCCCCTTGGAGGCCAGCCGCTCTCCGCCATCTGCTCTCGCAGGATTCCAGTTTATACTTTTTTATACTTTTATGACTTTCCCATTTCCCTTCGGAAATCCATTGCCCTCGCACCTCCTAAGTCGTTCTCTCTGTTCTTGCCCAGGCCGCACAGACTGCTTCGAGTCCCCAGAAGTCACCAGCGGCCTCCGGAGCTCGAGCGCCTGCCGCCTGTATCCGCCCCGCCCCCACGTCCCTGGGGAGTTTGGTCGCGTCCGGCCGCCGACCCTGGGAGCGCGTCCTAGTTGTCATGGCGACGGTGGCTGGCGCCGGCGCCGGCCGAATCCCGCCCCGGAACCACCTCCTGTGTGAGCGGCCTGGGACCTGGGGCTAGGAGTGCCCCCTTGGCTGCCGCTGAGCTGCTGAGGCTGCTTGAACCGCGGGCAGATGGTCAGAGGAGAGGTCGGACCTAAAGGGTTAAGTGAGGATGTGGGTAGTGCATGGGGCTGGGGTCGACCCCTACCCCTAGCCGGAGATGGAGTGAAGGGGCGCTGAGGGAGAGCAGGCGTCTGGCTAGGATGAGAGGGCCTGCGGGTAGAGGATGGGGCCAGGAGACCAAGGATGGGGGTGTGTGAAAAGAGACAAGTTCACCCTGGAGTGAGTGAACTGGAATAGGAGAGCTCTCCTGCAAATGGTTTAGGCATTGTTCCTGCCTGAAGTACAGGCGAGGAATTTGAGGGGCCCCAAGGAGAGGGGGCTGGAAAGTGAACTTTGAGGCAGGTGTTGAAGGGATGAAAGGGAACGAAGCAGGTGAGGTAGAGGCTGTGCTGAGAAGTAGGGAATCTTCAGAGATGCTGGGGCTGGGGGTAAGGGGAAAGGAGAAATTTTCAGAAAATTATTGGTAAACACCTGCTTCAGTATAGTCACTGTATTTTGCTTGCTGTTGTGGACTCTGGAGAATCTAAACCTATGAGTCTTCTCCAGAAAAAAAAAAAAAAAAAAAAGCAAGCACATAAAGATCCAGACCGGATTTTACATTCAGTCTCAGAGGCATCACAGAGCAGCACCCCCCTCCCCAAGCTTACTTGTCCAAGGACCCCCAGTTTAGAGACTTAGCTGTAGAAGATACCAAGATGCCTAGGCTTGTACATGGCAATAAATCATTCATACTTCATGAGTAGTAGAGGCAGTAGTTGTAAAGTATGTTGAAGGGTGTTGGGGTCAGTGTGGCCTTTATGAAGAGGGTGGAACTTAAAATGAATGTTAAGGAAAAGCAAGTCTGACAAAGGGTCAACATGAACCGGGACCCTAGGTCCTGGGACAGAGCCCCTAGGAATGCACCCCCTGGTGGTGGAGGGGGCCTATTGGCTGCCCCGTCTCCTTTTCACCCCAGAGAGGGG
This sequence comes from Panthera pardus, assembly GCF_024362965.1. NCBI lineage: Eukaryota > Metazoa > Chordata > Mammalia > Carnivora > Felidae > Panthera > Panthera pardus. The sequence goes on from NW_026526655.1 coordinate 102,450,276, forward strand.
CCCAGGAAGGTGGCTCAAAAATGCCAGTGTCTTATAAATAGTGTCTCCAAATGTTAAAGGGTTTCATGGTCACATGCAACTAAGAAACTGATTTGGAGAAATCTCAGAAGAGGCCTGTTTAACTATTTACTTCAACATTTTCTGATTTTTTTGATTGTGAGTGCCTTTATTTTTCCCTTCAGGAGTCCAAAGCATCTCAGGACTACAGTTTGGGAAAAGCTCTTGAAAATTAAGGGCCACCGAAGGGTTTTGAGCGACGGCAGGAGATTGGGGTGTGATATGTGACGCCAGATTAACGGGACAGCCCTGTGTGGGAATGGAGTGGCCGGCAAAGGCAGGGAGGCAGGGAGGGCCTGGGCCACAGTTAACCGCACAGTCACAGAGGTACGTTTGTTAAAGATTGAGAAAAAAAAAATGTGCGTGCTTTCTCATACTGCTACTGTTTTCTTCCCAGGAAGTGACCTTTGGCTCTAAAAAGGAGACTCAATTTTTCATGATAAAATGGCAGTGGTGAAAACCCCCAGCAGAGAACTAAACAGTGCCAAAGAACCATTTACTAACGTATCTCCCCTCCTTTTGAGGAGCCTTGTGGAGGAGCCTAAGAAAAGAACTCCAGTACCTAATCACCTTCTAGAATCAAGTAAGTTGGAATCTAATCAAGTAAGTTGGATCGCAGAGGATCCAAAGTCCAGAAAGCACAAAGAAATTTTTGGTGCTGATCTCTCTATATTGTCTTATAGGCTTACAATAGGTTTTATTATTAAGAACAATGGTTCTATTTAGGCCCATCCACTCACGTGATAGGTCCTTGTGGTGTACATGAGTCACCAAGTTCTGCTGCTCCCACTTCCTCAAATATCTTACCTATCTGTCCCCACTGCCTCAGCAGGTCACTAGGATATTGTAGTGCTCTCCTCCTTCCGACCTTCACACCCCGTCAGTTTCCTTTGTGGAATCACGGCTGTCCCTGCCCCTGTTCTGCTCAGATGCTCTCAGCGGTTCCCTTGCATACGGAATAGAGCTGCGATTCTTTCCCTTGGCATTTGGCCTCCTCTGCTGTGGCTGTGAACTTGCCTACTTGGCCCCGCCCCCCAGGCCTACCATGCTCTGTACCTCTCACCCCCAGCTGCAGCCACACCATTACTCCTGCTCCTTCAAGACCACATGCACTTAATACCCCCTTGCTTTTTTCCGTGCACATCTCTCCCATTCCATGTACATGGAAAGCCTGGTAGATCCTCTAGTGATTATGTAGAAGGCTAATCATTCGGCCTACGTTATTCTCACTCATTCTGCACAACATCAGCGTTCTGTTTTCATTTTACTGTTGGGAAAGCTGACAATCAGAGAGGTCAAACGAATTCCCCAAGGTGGCACAGCTGAGTGGGGAGGTGGTGTTCAGTCGTTGTAGCCCAATGTCCAGCTCTCTACCATCACACTAGCTGGCTTCCAATTCATCTTGCAAGGCCCATCACAAATGCTGGAAATGCAGTAATTTGGTGTGGCTCTTTCATTACCGTAGAACTTATTGAATGCAGATTAATATACTCAACTATTTCTGGGTATTAGCAGAGCAATGCCTATTTTACACCTGTTTGTGGCTCTAAAAACAAAAGCAAAATATCCAGCATCTAAAAAATTTACCAAATAGGGGTGCCTGGGTGGCTCAGTCGGTGAGGCTTCTGACTCTTGATTTCAGCTCAGGCCATGATCTCATGGTCAGTTGGGAGATCAAGCCCCATGTTGGGCTCCAAGGTGAGTCTGGAGCCTGCCTGGGATTCTCTCTCCCCTTCTCTCCCTGCCCATCCCTCGTGCTCCTGTGCGTGTGCTCTCTCTCTCTCTCAAAAATAAATAAATAAACTTGAAAAAATTTTTTTCAAATGGGGCACCTGGCTGGCTCACTCAGAGGAGCGTGCGAATCTTGATCTCAGGGTCGTGAATTCGAGCCCCACCTTGGGTATAGAGATTACTTAAAAGTAAAATCTTTTAAAAATTACCAAATAATGTTCATTTCAGTACTTAAAAAAATGATCAGATAACCGACAGAGATCATCTATCCCCAGAAAGACCATCCTTACCCCATTCCAGCCCTTCACTTTGGCCCAAAGCTGATGACAGTGTTCAGCTCACTGTTGGTGAGAGGCAAGAACACCAACCATTTCACACTCACTGTAGATGTTTACAAGAATCACACTGGGCTAAGGAGCGGGGTAGGGGATCTGTGGCTCACAGGGTGTGGATATAGCCAAAGGTGAAAAGTCACCATTGGTGAGAAATTGGATGGTGCATTCGTATTGAAGGAGGCAGTCTAGCAGCTGGAATCAGACCTGGGCTTGATTTTCCACTACCAGCCGTGGGCAAGTTGCTTAATCTTGTTGAGTCTCAGCGCCTTCATCTGCACAATGGAAATAATACCTGCTGCACAGGGTTGGAGTGAGGATTACGAACAAATGCCTGACATCAGCGCTAAAGGCGCAGAGACAATGGGGTAGTGGGTTCCCAGTGCCTCCTACACATCTCAGTTCCTGCCTGAATGAAGAGCTGGGAAAAGTTGTGTAGACCTGGATGCTTTTTTTTTTTTTTTTAATATATTTTATTGTCAAGTTGGCTAACATACAGAGCATACAGTGTGCGCTTGTTTTCGGGAGTAGATTCCCGTGATTCATCGCTTACATACAACACCCAGTGCTCGTCCCAACACGTGCCCTCCTCATGCCCATCACCCATTTCCCCTCCCCCCCCTCCTCATCCCCATCAACCCTCAGTTTGTTCTCTGTATTTAAGAGTCTCTTATGGTTTGCCTCCCTCCCTCTCTGTAATTCTTTTTTCCCCCCTCCCCTTCCCCCGTGGTCTTCTGTTAAGTTTCTCAGGTTCCACATAGGAATGAAAACATATGGTATCTGTCTTTCTCTGCCTGACTTATTTCACTTAGCATAATACCCTCCAGTTCCATCCACGTTGCTACAAATGGCCAGATTTCATTCTTTCTCATTGCCTAGTAGTATTCCATTGCATACGTAAACCACATCTTCTTTATCCACTCATCAGTTGATGGACATTTAGGCTCTTTCCATAATTTGGCTATTTTTGAAAGTGCTGCTATAAACATTGGGGTACATGTGCCCCCATGCATCAGCACTCCTGTATCCTTTGGATAAATTCCTAGCAGTGCTATTGCTGGGTCATAGGGTAGTTCTACTTTTAATTTTTTTGAGGAACCTCCACACGGTTTTCCAGAGTGGCTGCACCAGGTTGCATTCCCACCAACAGTGCAAGAGGGTTCCCGTTTCTCCACATCCTCGCCAGCATCTGTTGTTTCCTGAGTTGTTAATTTCAGCCACTCTGACCGGCGTGAGGTGGTATCTGTGTGGTTTTGATTTGTATTTCCCTGATGATGAGTGACGTTGAGTATGTTTTCATGTGTCTGTTGGCCATCTGGATGTCTTCTTTGAAACAGTGACACTTTTTTTTTTTTTAATTTTTATTTATTTTGAGAAAGAGCTAGAGAGCAAGCGGGGGAGGAGCAGAGAGAGGGAATCCCAAGCAGGCTCCACACTGTCAGCGCAGAACCCGACGTGGGGCTGGAACTCACAAACTGTGAGATCATGACCTGAGCCCAAATCAATAGTTAGACACTTAAGGGACTGAGCCTGTACCCTTTTGTAAAAGAGATCAGCTGTTTCAACCTTGTTCTCAAAACTGAAAAAAAGAAAAGAAAAGAAAAGAAAAGAAAAGAAAAGAAAAGAAAAGAAAAGAAAAGAAAAGAAAAGAAAAGAAAAAAGACAAGACATTCACATTATAGTAATAACAGTTGGAGACTTTTCTGTCCAGAGCGGTAACTATTCAGAGTTTTACAATTATTCTATCACATTGTAATTCTATCCAGAGGAAATGAAATAATAACAGGTAAACACACATTAGAAAACTAACACTTGGTGTTTGGATATTCATCGCATGCTAGGTAATCTTGGTGTTATACCGAGCAGCAAAGATAAGGCGCGTGCTTTTTACAAGCTCGCATTTTATTTTGAAGACTTGCACAAAACGTGAAGAGCAGATTATTTCACTAAGTGGTCAACAGTACATGTGAGTTTGTATTGTGATGATAATATCTCCCAAACAATGTGTAAAAATAGGGAGAAGCAGTACAGTTCATTTGGAATAGATCATTAATCTGGTTCACATCTGTATCCTCTGTCTGAAACTTTCATAGGCTTAAAATATCCTAAAGAGAGCCCACCTTAACAGGATTTTCTTTTATTTAAGATTTTCTTTTATGTCTCATCTCCTGATGTACTTGTTTACATTGCTTTTATAGAGGTTTATGCAAAACTTCTGAATAATAAGGTCATACAGGCAAAACCTGGCGTAGTGCATTTTGGAGGCTATCAAGTAGGAGAACAACACCAACAGATTCTGGTAGGTATTTTTTAAGTGGGATAACTAATCACAGTAATGAAATGACGTGAATGTTCTGCATCTATATTATTCATTTAAACAGCAGCGTAATCTGCAGAAGCACGAATGTCCATTGGGCCAGAAAGATGGTTCTGGGATGAGAAATTTTAAAGTTGTACCAGTGTCCTTGGACAAGCTACTTTCTCCTACCAAAGGCTCCTCACAGCATTCTTTTTGAATGTGTGTCATTGCTAACTAGCTCTTAGGGGCTAGGAGCTGGGTGCCCTGTGCCACCCATGATTCAATTTCGTCCTTACACTCGCTCTGTGGAGGTTGTACTATTACTCTCAGTCTATAGACGAGGAAACCAGGATTCCAGGAGGTTAAATAGCTGACTCAAGAACACACAGCTAGGAAGTGATAGAGACTGACTTCGACTTTTCGGCTGCCTTCCTCTAAACCAGTGCCTGCTTGCTCCAAGCCTACACCACCAGGGAAAGGGGTATCCCTTTCCTAAAAGGCTCTGGTGAGGGTTCTGTTCCACCTGTTCAGGTCTGATGCCCATGCCTAATTCATCCATTCTGACCAGAGAGATTCTAGCTGGGTCTGATGGCAAGGGTCAGCTCCACTGGACAGGCTCCAGAAGGGACAGTTGAAAGGACGGACTTCAGTCTACCACAGAGCTTCGTGGGTGCCCTTCATCGACGGCATGTTCAAACTGGGGTGGGCTCTGGGTGGCCACAGCATCCCTAACTTCTATGCTTCTAGGGACCTGAACATTTAAGTCACCTCTACAACCTCAATGACCTCACATCGACCCCCTAAAGTCACACTGAGCAGGACATCTTAGAACTACTCCCACTGGGTTCTGGATCTGAGCTACAATGGCATCTGTGCATGTGTTGGGAGTGGGGCATAGGTGGGCTCTCTTCACACGGGCCCTCTGAGACTCTGGCTTTGTACACGATGTTCCCCCCTCTGGCTCTGTCACCAGATGCCTCAAGAGTCTCTACTTTTAGACGTGATGCATTCTTAGAAGCCATGTCTTAGAGTAGGTCATTTTTTTTTTTAATTTTTTTTTTAACGTTTTTATTTATTTATGAGACAGAGAGAGACAGAGCATGAATGGGGGAGGGGCAGAGAGAGAGGGAGACACAGAATCAGAAGCAGGCTCCAGGCTCTGAGCCATCAGCCCAGAGCCCAACGCGGGGCTCGAACTCACAGACCGTGAGATCGTGACCTGAGCCGAAGTCGGACGCTTAACCGACTGAGCCACCCAGGCACCCCTAGAGTAGGTCATTTTAAGAAAGAACTCCAAGTATTGTGTTGGATTGCTCAGGGCAAGGAGAAGAAGCTGACACATGGCCAAGCCGTCAGGAAGTGAAGTCAGGTTTCTATCAGGCAGTCCCCAATAAACAACGCCATTTCCGTGAGTCCTCGTGCCTCAAAGTGGGTAGAGAGAATGAATCCGGAGAGAAATCTGTTAGGTGCCAAGTGTTTCCCCTCGGTAAAAGGGTTAGAATTTAAAATGGTGAATAGGAAATCCCCCCCCCCCCCAACTAATGAGGACACATTTCTTAGAACACAGCATCAAAGACCGACCCAGGTTAATAATTGATTTTGAAGCTTACTTTTCCTGATAATTAGGTTTGATGCCTCAACGGTGGTAGGGTAGAATTAAAATAATTATCTTTCATAGTTCTTCGCTGTTTATAATAATTAATGAATAAACAATTCACTCCCTACCCCCCCCCAGCACCCTCACTCTCCTTATTCCTTCACCCAGTCTACCTTTACCCCAGGCGCCCACTAATCTGCTTTGCATTGGTATAGATTTAACTACTCTGGACATTTCATATAAGTGGGATCATATAACATGTAGTCTTGTGTGACTGGCTTCTGTCATTTGGCCTAATGTTTCCCAGGCTCATCCGACTTGTGGCATCTATCAGTACTTCCTTCCTTTCCGTGACTGAATACTGTTCCATTGTATGCCTATCCCATGTTTTGTTTAGCCATTCATCCGATGGACGTTTGGGTTTCAACTTTGAGCCTCCTATGAATAGCACTCTTAGGGACACTTGTGTACGTGTTTTTGCGTGGACTTATTTTCAGTCCTCCTGGATGTATACCAAGGAGTAGAATCGTTGGGTTATATGGTATGTTAGTTTTCTGTGGCTGCTCTAACAAATAACCACAAATTGAGGATCTTAGTAAGCCAGAGATTTATTCTGGAGGTCAGAGTCTGAAATCAAGGTGTCGGCAGAGCTGTGCTCCCTCCAGAGGTTCTTGGGGAGAATGTAGTTTCGCCTCTGGCAGCTTCTGGCAGGTGTTGCTTGGCTTGTGGCTACATGATTCCACTCTCTGCCTCTGCCTTCCCATGGCCCTCTCTGACTCTCTGTCTTCTCTTCTCGTACACAGACAGGTTATTGGACTGAGGCCTACCTGGGTAATTCAGGATGATTGAATCTCAAGGTCCTTAATAACACCCACAATGATCCTTTTGTCAAATAAGGTCACATTCACAGGCTCCAGGTGTTAGGATATGAACATGCCTTCCTGAGGCCACCGTTCAACTCACTACTTTATTTGTATTTTTGCGTATTTGCACATTTTATTTGCATCTCCCTAAGGACTAATGATGTTGAAGATATTTAGGCCAGGATGGTCATGATTTAAAAAAAAATCTTGTGGGGGCATCTGGCTGGCTCAGTTGGTAAAGCAGGTGACTCTTTTTTTTTTTTTTGTTTGTTTGTTTATTTATTTTTGAGGGGGATGGAGGGGCAGAGAGAGAAAGAGATTGAGAATCTCAAGTAGGCTCCACACTGTCAGTGGAGAGCCCAACGTGAGGCTTGAACTCACGGACTGTGAGATCATGACCTGAGCTGAAGTCAAGAGTCGGAAGCTTAACCGACTGAGCTACCCAGGCACCCCAGAACATGTGACTCTTGATCTTGGAGTTATAAGTTTGAGCCCCACACTGGGTGTAGAGATTACGTAAAAAAGAAAATCTTAAAAACAAAAAGATAAGCATGAGGAGGAGAAGCCACTTGATATAGCCCAGAAGGAAAGAGAAGTAGGAAAAAGATATTCAGGGCATAAAGGAAGACGTTGAGAGGTTCAGGGTCCATGCTGCAAATTTGGATACTAGCGTGCAATCTGGTTTACTTAGACTGTAGGGTTTGGGGAGGGAGGTGAAAGCTTCATTCTGTTGAAGAATAGAAATCATCTCTTTTGTACAAACAGGAATAGATACATGTGAAAAATGATTTCATCTTAATAGCCTTCTGGGAGATCTTGGGAGAGCCAAGCCTCCTGTTTCCACCAGCAGAGTTAAGCGGAAGCCTAAGGCAATTACCTTGAGATTCTTGCCAAACACGGGGAAAATCCAGCTCTGTTTTTATCTTGGTGTTGCTACAGGAAACTATGCAAATTTCCCAAGAATGGAATGATTGAATGTGGGTTTAAAACCACAATAAATTGTTCATTAACATTTGAGATTGATCCAGATCTGGTTAAAGGATTGAAAGCATTTCGCTTGGATTCATATTGAGATCAATGCTTCAACTTACTTCAAAATTGGAAATAGTGTTTCTCAAAACAAAGACCTCTTAAATTCTTTTTACCCCCTTGGAAGAAAGATTTTGTTTGGGAAACTATATTTATTAAATAAATCATTACTGCATTTTCTCATGAGACAAGCAGTGTTGCCGCGGCCAGCCCAAAACAAAGTTGTTAGCCTATACAGACTTATCTTACATAAATTAACAGTTGCTTCAGGCTTTCTGAAATAAAAGTTTTAGTTTTCAATTCCCTATTGCAGCCTTTAAGATCCTCCCCACCCCCCTGCAATGTATAGCCAAAGAATACATCTTTTATGATCATAAATGGGATCTATGTTGTTTAATTATTTAAGAAATTAATTCAGTATTTTCGTATTGCTATTTTTTTATTCATTTGACAATGTAGATATTATCTCCTGAGTTCCAAAGCATAGGCTTCACCTACAAATGAGTAGTGGGCGTGTTTGAATTTGCTCTGCCACACTCAGGTTGGAGGAAGCATCAGGTTTCTACTTTTTTAAAAATGTTTATTTATTTATTTTGAGAGAGAGACCCAGAGCGCGAGTAGGGCAGGGGTAGAGACAGAGAGGGAGAGAGAATCCCAAGCAGGCTCCACTCTGTCAGTGCAGAGCCTGATAGGGGGCTTGATCCCACGAACTGCGAGATCATGACCTGAGCCGAAATCAAGAGTCAGACGCTCAACCGACTGAGCCACCCAGGCGCCCGCCCCTTCTGTATTTTTTAAAATCAAGTTGTGGCTGGGCCCTCACCCACAGGTGCTGGCCGCATCTCCAGTCTCGAGAGAGCCAGCTTCTGTCTCCTCCCATTCAGGAAGACTGGAACAGCTGAGCCACCTCAGGAGCTTTGAGGACAGACCTCTCTATAGCCCGTGATGCTGCTGATTGCAAACTGACCTAAGTCCATGAAGTTATGTCTCATTGCCAGGTGCATATTGATAATCTGACCCCGATGGGAGATGGGAGCCACCGGTCCCCTCCCAGCAGCCTCACTACCAGGTTTATCTGCCGCAATGCAAACAGGCCCAAGAAGAAATTGTGCAACGCATAAGACACTTACTAGCAAGCAGGCAACAAGGAATTTCCATACTCGCAGTCTCCAGGAAGGCCCAGCCATTAGCTCCTTGCAAGGAAGCTTTGCTGGCAGCAGATGCAGGAGCATCTGTGGGTAAGATTGGCCACCCTTCCAACGGGCTAACAACATGTTTTGTGCTGTGCAAAACGCAAGACCTAAAGGAGTCCTGGGTCTTTGGAGGTCACTGTAAAGGACACTGGGCTCTGGGCTCACCAGGTTCTCCTGTGCCTTTCGTTTAAGAGCAGGAATGCCTGTATGATGTTCCTAGCTAGTACGTACACCCTGAACATCCCTTATGCTTACATTGAAGACCCTCTAGTGTCAGTTTAGGTGAACAGGATTGAAGTGCTTTTAGTAGCCACCTCTGGAGTATGGACTCTGGGTTAGGATCTTGCAGTGTACACTAAGTACTCCTAGAGTGCAGATTACTGATTTCTTCTAAGAAATACATACCTAGAATACACAGTAAAAGCAGTCCCTACCACCCTTGTTTGTTGCCCTATCCTCATACTGGATTTTTTTTTTTTTAAGTGACAGACAATATAAACCACCTCTACTCCCAATTCTTGGACTGCAACGCGAGGGCTTCCTTTGATGACAAGCATGGGCATAGAGTTCATTTTTTTTTTTTAAATGTTTGTTTATTTTTGAGTGAATGTAAGCAGGGGAGGGGCAGAGAGAGGGGGATAGCGGATCCCAAGTGGGCTTTGCTCTGACAGCAGTGAGCCCGACGTGGGGCTCAAACTCATGAACTGCAAGATCATGACGTGAGCCTAAGTCAGATGCTCAACCCACTGAGCCACCCAGGTGCCCCAGGGGGCCGAGTTCTTTGTCAAGGCTTCCAGGTCCTGGGGCTGCATGGCTACCTCTCCACCTCCAGGCAGGTCCCACCACCCCAGGGTTCTGGGTGTGATGAACACAGGCCCCAGGCATCCTGGGTCCCAGCATACCTGTCCCCCCAATCTCTGTTGAAAGACCCCCTCTCAAGAGCAGGGCCCCAGGAGCCCACACCTTCACCAAAACTGCCCCTCTGCAGGCTCCTTGGAGGTCAGGAGTGGCCTGGAGAACTTTTTTTGTTTTTTGTTTTTTGTTTTTTTAAGGCTTTTAGCATATTAAAAAAAAGAAAAGATATGCCAAAACACAGGGTCAGTTTAGGCATGTTCAGAGGTGACAAAGAATAACTTTTAACAAATGCAAACACTACTGTAACGTCATCAGGAAGTAATATCTAAATTTTAATTTAGGGCTTCAGTGTTGGACAATGGGCCCCGTGACAGGCCCAGCCTCTGGCCTAGACTTTGGAAACCAAACTCCTCTTAACTGTTCCTTGCCCAGGTGAAGCCCAAACCCCCAGATTCCAAAGTTCTTGGTCCCATCTCAAGCAGAAGGAGGAAAGACACCTGTACTTGGAGACCGAGTTAATTTGTCCATCATATTGTCCTACCTCATGGGCAGAGAATTCCCGACCTGGACATCTTTCCCATTTGCCCCAGGGATGGATTGGAGGCTGTCCTAGCCACAGGCCTTTTTCCTGATTTTTTTGACCACCTAAGTGTTGCTGGGCCCCCAGCACCAGTGGCATGTAATTCCAGAAACTGTGGGAGATGACCGGGTGGCTGGCTTCTTCTTAGTTGAGTCACAGGCCTAAATGGAGTTGTTGTGAAAATTCCATAATGAAAGGCAACCTGGTTCTGAGAGGAGTCGGGTGGCCAACAGGGGGAGCTCTCAGCCCCCACCACTCTGCAATTGCACACCCAATAGGAAGAGATGTACCTTAGGTACTGTGCTACTATCTCAGCAGGAAAAAGGAAGGTTTTCCTCCTGCCCTAGCAACAGCCCAGCCAATGAGAGACCGGCACAGCTCAACCAGTGAAAAACTCCTATACTTCAAACTCCAGTGGAGTTTACCCCAATGGACTTTTTGTTTATAACTGCTCTCCCCCTTTCCCCCTTTCCTCTATAAGAGAGCAGTCCTCTCCTTTAGTCTGGGCACTTGTGTATGGGTTTTTCGGTAGCCTGCACGTCCTGGTTTGCAGTTCTCTGCTGCTTCTGAATAAACCCATTTTTGCTGGCAAGATGACTGGCAGGTTTGGTTTTGTTTTTTAAATTTTTGTTTATTTATGGGAGATTGCAAGCAGGGGAGGAGTAGAGAGGAGGGGACAGAGGATCCAAAGCGGGCTCTGCTGACAGGCTGACAGCAGCGAGCCTGATGTAGGGCTTGAACTCACAAATGGTGAGATCATGACCTGAGCCAAAATCAGATGCTCAACTGACTGAGCCACCAGGCATCCCCTGGCAGTTTTGTTTTTGAGGTTAACAGAGTTCAACAAAAAGGCACACAAGGTAACTGGTCAGGACTGGGGAGGAGGGACATGTGCCTAAGCAGATAGCTTCCTGGGGGCTATAGGCTCTCGTAAAGCCCCTAATCTGGGCAGAAGGCACGTGGGTGTGCTTTATTGTCCTTTAAATGGGGTTATGTTTATTTTATTATTCTTTAAAAGGGGTGTGATGCATTTCAAATCTTTTTGAAAGTTAAACAATAAATTCTATCTCCTCAAATTCCTTCAGGAACAAGGTAAGGTCTAAATAAATGCGGAGGTAAGTACGCAGATACATAAGACCGTGTTTTCTCTGAATGCTTCTCTGTTTCTCGCAGCATCTGGTCAATATTTCCAATGAAGACACACATGTGCATATTTTACCCCCTCAAACCAAATACTTTCAGATCAAGTATGTGAAAAAGGTAAGTGTGGTCCGGTTACCTATTCTCCACTGTGTTCTTTGTTAGGTTGTGGCTTTCTGGGTGGTAGGTCGGCTTGGGACGGGGTACAGCCCTGCTGTCTGTGTGCTCTGGGGCCTGTCCCCATGACAGCCTACTTGTGTTCTAGGAACACCACCTTGTCCCCGGCTTGTCCCTCACAATCACCATTACATTTTCTCCGGATGAGTGGCGATACTATTACGACTGCATTCGGGTTCACTGTAAGGTAAGTTTTCTTAAAATTGGTGTTTTTGGGGTAAGGGGCAGAAGGATGTCAAGACTTCCATCCTGAGGGAAGAATGAAGAAATGATACGGTAAGTGAAGTTCTCACCCAGTGCGTGTGTTCCTTGGGCAGTTGGCGTGAGTGGCACGAGGGTCCTTGTCCAGTGACATGGGCCCCAGGTGTGAGAGCCACAAAGAACCAGGGCAGAGCCGTGAGACATCATTTGCTGTAGGTTTCCTGCCTGCCCTGGCCTAGAAACCTCATTTATCGTGTAGCGCTAGGAGTTGATAAGGACTTTTTTCAAGTAGCTTCGACATACTCCTTTAAGTGCTAGGTTACAAAATTAGCAACACCCCTAATTTGTGATTATAAACCCCAGGGACCGGATGGTGTCCTGTGGGAAGGCCCTCAGAGGCAGCCCTGGGGGTCTGCAGGGAGGTGGGCGCCTGTGTGGCCTGACCCCAGATGGCTGCGCCATGTGAGTCCCTGTGAGCCTCTTCTAAGCCAGTGAATTCGTCCCGTGGCCTCCAGCCGGAGCCCAGCTCCACGTGCTGTCAATCCCTCTCTTCAGACTGTCCCCCCCACCCCCACCCCGACACTTCCCTTTGCTCTTCCACGTCCGGCTCTTGCAAGTCAAGAAGGCTTCGGGTGAACTAAATTTAGTTTTTCATAACTAAAACTGGAAGAGTATGTTTTAGTGATCAATGAGTTTCAGTTTTTTTTTTCATTTTTAAAAAATTTTTGAGACATTTATTCATGTTTGAGAGACAGAGAGAGAGACAGAGCACGAGTGAGGGAGGGGCACGGAGAGAAAGGGAGACACAGAATCCGAAGCAGGCTCCAGGTCCCGAGCTGTCAGCACAGAGCCCAGCGTGGGGCCCGAACTCACTTACTGGGAGATCATGACCTGAGCCGAAGTCAGACGCTTTAACCTACTGAGCCACCCAGGCGCCCCAGTGAGTTTCAGTTTTTAAACAGAAAATAAAAAAGCTCAACTAAAAATTAGAGTATTGCTTTCAGAAGGAGTATCTGTACCAAGAATACAATCTCGAGGGCAGGCGTACAGAGCGCCACAGCACGTCTGCTGCTACTTAATGGTAGCGCTAATAATGATACTTGCATTTATTCAGTGCTCTTAACTCTTCCAGGCCAGCACCGGCTTTCATTCTTAAAAATACCTTTAGGGGCGCCTGGGTGGCTCAGTCGGTTAAGCGTCCGACTTCAGCTCAGGCCATGATCTCGCGGTCCGTGAGTTCGAGCCCCGCGTCGGCTCTGGGCTGATGGCTCAGAGCCTGGAGCCTGCTTCCGATTCTGTGTCTCCCTCTCTCTCTGCCCCTCCCCTGTTCATGCTCTGTCTCTCTCTGTCTCAAAAATAAATAAACATTAAAAAAAAAATTAAAAAAAAATACCTTTAAAGTTAAGGCGAAATTATTCCCATTTTGCAAAGGAAGAATCGAGGCCTGGAGAGGTTAACGGTCTTGTTCAAGGTCATACGTTAGGCAGGGCTGGAAGTAGATGTGCCCTATACCAGTTCATTGTTTACTGTTCGATGCCATCTGGATCAGCTGCTGCCATCATGGTTTCTGTTCCTCTCAGGCTACTGCCGATTGTGTTTTCTTCTAATTTTCTGAAATAGAAGCCGATAGATTACTGTCTTTGTGTCTACACAAAGGCATCATCTCCCCTGGGTAATAGTGAATATCGCTTCAATGAAATGTGCTTAGAATCGCCTACATTTTGGTTATAGCTAAGAAAGCTCAGTATGTCTAATGTTCTGTTTAAGCACTCAGCTTTCTTAAGGAAATATTTTTAACGATAGAAAACAACATAAGCAATAAAGTGCCTACAAGTTCACCTTTGAAAATTATAGCCTCCAGTATGATAAACTTGACTTTTTTTCCCATTAATTTTAGGGAGATGACACTTTGCTCATTCCTATCCATGCCTATCCTGTCATGAACACACTGGACTTTCCCTCATTTATAAATCTATCAAATGTTCTCCTTGGTGAAAGGTGAGTTACCAAGATGACCTACCAAAATGTCATAGGTCATGAAAAGTTAAGAGATACGCATAACAGAAACTGAGATTTGTATTTTTCCTAGATTTGTATTTTTCTAGCTGAGTTAGCCTGGACTTAATAGTCAGAAAGATAAAACAAAAACAAAAGCCCATGTCACAATATCGTGAGCAAGGAAGGGAATTTATTGGGCCATTTAACTGAAAGCTGCAAGGTGGATCTTCAGGCATGGCTGGTTCTAGGGGTTTAAATCAGCTTTCAGGAACCTGCCTCTCTCCATTTCTTGGTTCTGCTTCTCTCTCTGCAGGCTTCTTTCACAAGAGGCTTCCCCTTCACAGGGGTAAGAAAGCTGCCAGAAGCTTTAAACACTGTTGGCAACGGGTTGGAGGGACTGGAGGGGTTGGGGGTGTTCAAGCAAAAGTCCCAGGATTGAGTCTTATTGGACCAACTTGGATTTTGTGCCCATCCATTAACCAAACTCTGCTTTGGATGGGAAAGCAAAAAGAACAGAAAGTTACTGTCCAAGCCACGTCTCAGATTCCTCGACCCTGTCTTATTGGGAAAATAGTCTCCCGTGTCATGTACCTGTTGTTGTTTTTTTCCAGTAAATATTTATTAAATATTTACTACTCATACCTAAATATCTCTACCTGTCCCTAAAGATATAAAAAGATGGATACTGAGCTGTTAGATAAAGCTATATAATGGCCATGCCAGTTGTTAATACTTCTATACTGGTTGGGAAATATATACTGTCCTGAGCTCCCGTCCCTCCATCCCAGCTGCCTGGCCCCTTTCCTGCCCTCCGTGCCACCTTTTAATGATTCAGCCACTAAGTTGTTGATACCTGGCAATTTGGGGGTCGGGGGGAGACATCTGCAGGACATGGCCTCAGCCTTATAGCCACTCTACTTGAGTGCTGCCCAGAAGTCCCGATTGATTGACACTTTGAATATCACCCATGGCAAAAAGGTAAATCGACAAAGGTTCTGATTCTGAATGTCTCAGAGTCTAATGGGGATAGAATCATGGCATCGGTTAATTACATCGATCGCTAAGTGCTATATGTATTAGAGACACGTTTGGGGTCCTATATAGGCCCAGAAGATGAAGCTGACTGGAGAAATGGGAGTGATTACTCCTCACTTCTCTGGGGGTGACATCTGGTTGTCCTAAGAGGACTCCATAGGGTGGTAGAATATGAGGATGACATTTGAGGCGGGGAAATAGCACGTACAAAGGCATGGTGGCAGCAGAGAGCCTGGACTATATCTTATAGGTGATTTAGCCACTGGAGGGTGTTAATCCACCCAGTAGCTGGCAGATACTAGATGTCTCTTGCTATAGGTCCGGATGGTGAACAAAGACTGGGTTTCAGCATGCTTTGGGGGTGAAAGCAAGTTCAAGTGCCTGCAGCAGCACTGAGCAGGGTGTGTACAAATTGCTAATGACCAGATAGCAGGGTTAGATAGAGAGAGAGCCAGCTGAACCCTTTGGGATGAGGGAGAGCTTATAGACTAATATGTATAGCTTCATGGCCCTTCCTTTGTAGTACCATTTGGCATCCTTGAGCGAAACCCCCAAATCAATTCTGAAATAGTGGCCTTAGTTCAGCCGACGTGTAACCTTCTCCTTGTACCCGCCCCCCAGCCCACACACCTTCCCATGACCTCTGACTCTCCATCCGTCTATACTTTTTTTCTCAAATTCTTTAAGAATTACAAATAAATAATACACACAGAAGAATATATAGTTATGTGTATAGCCTGGGTGGCTCAGTCGGTTAAGCGGCCGACTTCGGCTCAGGTCATGATCTCGCGGTCTTTGAGTTCGAGCCCCGCGTCGGGCTCTGTAAGGTTTAAACAATAATAATATAATGAACACTGCCTTCAAGACATAACACATTACCAGTAACTTTGCAGCTACTACTTGGACTTTTGTGATAATCATTTCTTTGATGTATTTTAGTAGTTTTGCCACATACGCATGCACCCCTAAGTAACACATTGTTTCATTTTGCCAGTGTGGGATCTTTATATAAGTGGAATCTTACTGTATGTAAGTTCTCCTGCAACTTGCCTTTTCTATTCCACATTAGGGTTTTGTGGTTTCGCCATGTTAACTCACATAGCTAGAGTTGGTGTCCACTGAATGGATTGACCACGATTTTTTTTTATTTTAGTTTTTTTTAACGTTTTATTTATTTTTGAGAGAGAGCATGAGCGAGGGAGAGGCAGAGAGTGGGGGTGACAGAGGATCTGAAGAAGCATGCTCTGTGCTGACAGCAGTGAGTCCGATGCGGGGCTTGAACTATGAACTCATGAACAGTGAGATCGTGACCCGAGCCTGAAAGCGGATGCTCAGCCACCCAGGTGCCTTGCTTTGACCAGCACTGCTGATGTACATCCCTGCACGTGGTGTGGAGCACATGTTCTAGAGTTTCTCCAGGGTATGCATCTACAAGTGGATGGTCTACCACAAGTTCACTGTTAACTTTGTAACACCAGCTTGTTTTCCAGAATGGCTATGCCCATTCACATGCCTACCTGCAGCGCAAGAGAATTCCTCTCTGCCTATACCACTGCCGAACGATGGGTATTATCAGATTTTGACATTTTCACTGACATATATTCTTGCCCCCTTGCTCTTCAGCCCTCTGTTTATTTTCCGGAATACATTTTGCCAGAGCTCTATCCCAGTATTTCCTCTCTCCCCCTCTTCAACCCTTCCTGTCTTCACCTAGTCCTTGTCAGTGCTAAGTGCTCTGCAAAGTTGAGTCCCTCCTGGCAGGACCCACTCACTCTATGCATTTTGAGGCCAAATATAGCTGTTTCCTTTAAATGGGTGACTATAGTGACTTTTATGAAAATCAAAGTGGTAGAAAAGTAGGAACTATCTAACTTCCTAGTTCTTGAATCCTTCTTTCCTTCTTTCCTTCCTTCCTTCCTTCCTTCCTTCCTTCCTTCCTTCCTTCCCTCCCTCCTTCTTTCTTTCCTTTTTTCCCCTCCACAAATTTCAAATTACTTTTTGTTTGGGTCATAAGCCAAGCTTAGGAATTGAGAACAATGGCAGGGGCACCTGGGTGGCTCAGTCGGTTAAGCGTCCAACTTTGGCTCAGATCATGATCTCATGGTTCATGGGTGCCAGCCCTGTGTCAGGCTGTGTGCTGACAGTTCAGAGCCTGGAGCCTGCTTTGGATTCTCTGTCTCCCTCTCTCTCTGCCCTCTTCTGCTCATGCTCTGTCTCTTTCTCTCTCTCTCTCTCTCAAAAATAAATAAACATTAAAAAAAAAGTTAAAAAAAAGGAATTGAGAACAATGGTTTAATAAACTGGTGAAAACAATGTAGCTTATAGTGCAGACATTAGTCTGATTCTTATACATAAATCTACCAACTTACTGAGAAGCTTTTCCCAAACTATTTTGTACATAATGCCCTTCATTTATAATCAGAATGAAAATTTCAGCTAAACAGTTTATTAAACTGAGTTACTGTGTATAATGGTGTGAATTTTTTAAAACTCTGTCAAAGGATAAGCATGCTCCTTTTTTCCTTCACACATACTGGCAGCAGGCAGTATCCTCCCAAGGCTTTATGCCCTTTACTTAACAACTGTTAACTGTCCAAACTGTCTTCTGCTTCGTTCAATCTAAAAACATCTGGTTATAGGGCAGGAGGGAAGGATTTGAAATGGCTTTCACCTTAAATGTTCTCTGTTCATTCTAGGCTACCTTGAGGGTTGAAGGTACCCTTTGGGTGGGTTCTTTATTTGGGATTGATTCATTCATTCATTAGACGTTTACTGAATGCCAGTGGGTGCAACGCACCATGTTAGGTACTGAGTACACAGAGATGCTTAAGAGCTGAGATCATGACTAAGCAGACAATCCTAATGTCTAATGTGGGTGTATTCAGAGCAAGGACACCTAACCCAGTGCAGTGGGAAGTGAGGGCATTTGGGACAGGGGGTGGGAAGTGCTCAGACAGGATTTTCTAGAGGAGAATATCTCTGAACTGAGGTGTTGTGGGGTTTTTTTTGTTTGTTTTTGTTTTTTTTGTTTTTGTGTTTTTTTTAGTGTTTGTTTATTTTTGAGACAGAGAGACAGAGCATGAGCAGGGGAGGGGCAGAGAGAGAGGGAGACACAGAATCCGAAGCAGCCTCCAGGCTGTCAGCACAGAGCCCGACGCGGGGCTCGAACTCACAAAGCGTGAGATCATGACCTGAGCCGAAGTTTGACGCTTAACCGACTGAGCCACCCAGACGCCCCCGTGGAAAAATATTTGAAGAGGACAAAACCTTCTAGAAGTCAGACTCCTTTTGAATAGCGCCATACACCAACAATTCTAAATATTACCGGTGATGAAATATTCCTCCCTACAAGGGCAGACTTGTTCCCAGCTGCTGCTCAGACCCATGAGAAGCGATCGCCTCATTCGTGACCACCAGTCTCCCTGAGGCCTCATTTTTGTTCTTATCACAGTATTTCCTCACCTGTGCGGCCCATTGGGACATCTCTGGCAGTGGGCTTCTGGCTCTTTCTCTGCCTCAGTGTGAGCCCCCCCCCCCCCCACCGCCCCGCCACCTCTATGCACACGGAACACCCTCAACACTGCTCCTTCAGTTTCTGCAGGGGCTGCTTGAGAGATTGGGGCGGGGACTAGACAGGGATGCACGTCGTCGCATGCTGAACTCTACACTTGTCCCAGCTGCTTCTGTGCCCGCCTCACCCGGCTCTCCTTCCCACCCCGCCCTGCCCCGGGGCAACTCCAGTCAGCACCTCCTTCTGCCCTGCGTCCACCTGTCTTGGTGTCTTTTAGAGATGGGGGTGCCTGACTGCTTGCAGTCTTGTTTCTGGCTCTCTCTGCTCCCACCTTAGCTCCGCATCCTCGGCCTCTCCGTTTGTGCCTCCTCATGGAAAACCTAAATCCCGGCATGGTTTTCTAAGGAGATTTTAGATTGTTGGAAGAGAACGAAGTCCACCAAAGCTTGTCTGTTGAAGACTGTTTTTAGTCCCCACCTTGTCATTGCTTCATTCATTCATTCATCCATCCATCCATCCATCCATCCATCCATTCATGCGTCCATTCATCCACTCTGAATTGGACCTGCTGACCCCCAATTTGTAGCTTCTGATTTAATTAAACTGCTGACCTGTTTGGTTTCGTTCAGATGGTGGTGGCCCGCACAGTTTGGTTTTGTTTTTTTTTAAACCTTGAATTCGCTGTCAACATTTAAAAATCAAAAGATTTCACATAAAAATTTAGATTTTTACTTTTTTTTTTTTAAAAGAAAAGTGCCGGGGTGGCTCAGTCGGTTAAACATCCAAGTTCAGATCAGGTCATGATCTCACGGTTCATGGGTTCGAGCCCCTCACGGGGTCACTGTTGTCAACGTGGAGCCCGCTTCAGACCTCTGTCCCCCCCCCCCCCCGCCTCTCTGCCCCTCCCCTGCTCATGCTGTCTGTCTCTCTCAAAAGTAAATAAACATTTAAAATGCATTAAAAAAAAAAAAAGAAAAGATCCAGCAATACTGGGCCCACGGTCCTGCATGATCACAGTTAGTTCAATGGAGATAAAACACAAGCTGCCTCTTTATTTTTTTTTTAAAGTTTATGTATTTATTTTGAGAGAGAGAGAAAGGCAGAGAGGGAGAGAGAGAGAATCCCAGGCGGGCTCCTCACTATCAGCACAGATCCCGACTTGCGTCTTGATCTCACAAACCATGAGATCATGACCTGAGCCAAAACCAGGAGTCGGACGCTTAACCGACTGAGCCACCCGGGCACACCTGAAGCCGCCTATTTAGATGGCAGTGCCTTTGCCAGCTCACCGCAGTCCCCACCACTCCTTAACACCTCACAGGGCTGTATGTGAGTTGCTCCTCACTCCTTTTTGTTACTTGACTGGCCTCTGAGGACTTTCAGCAAAAACACTGAAAAGGAGACAAGGCAGCCAAGGGTCGGGTTCCACAGCACGGACCCACTGATGGCTCTGGAGCCGTTCTGTCTGTGTGTCTACTCCAGGCTCCCTCTGCTGCATGCTGGCTGTGTGACCCGGAAAAATGACAGCCTCTCTCTGCCTCTTAGAATCCTCATCTGTAAAATACAGTGCGTAAGAGTCTCTGCCTCTTAAAGTTGTTCTGGAGGATTAAGCAGGTTAAAGTAGGACTTATTAATAGTTAACAACATTTGTAAGTTTTTAATACTTACTAATAGTCAGAACGGTGCTTAGCATGTAGCTCCTGATTCATATTAGCTATCGCCAGCATCATCATCATCATCACCCAAGAGATTTTTACCTAAGTAACACACACGTGAGACCCAGACGGGTTGGCTCACACTTGAGCAAAGGTAGACAGCATATAGAGAAATCGGGATGAGAAGCTTGGAGCAGGAAGGCGGCGGCCAAGTTGAAGGTGGCCTTCCGACACTGAGCAGCTGGGCTAGCAGCTAAGGGGCGTGTGTGAAGCTCTGGAACAGCCAGGCAGGTACTGGGCCCCAGCTGGGGAGAGTGGCCCAGTGGCAAGTGCACAGAGGGGCAGGGCAGGGAGGAGGGTGTGGCTGTAAGTCCAGGATCAGGAGCTCTTTTGTCTTGGCATTTATACTTAAAAAAAATAAACAAAAAAACAAGTTTTGTTGAGATATAATTCACATGTCATAAAACTTACTAATTTAAAATGTGCAGTTCAGGTCGTCTGAAGGCTCAATTGGTTAAGCGTCTGGCTCTTGGTTTCAGCTCAGGTCATGATCTCCCAGTTCGTGAGTTCAAGCCCTGTGTCAGGCTCCATACTGACAGTGAGGAGCCTGCTTGAGATTCTCGTCTCCTTCTCTCTCTGTCTCCTCTCTCTCTCTGTCTCTCTCTGTCCCTCTCCTGCTCACTCTCTATCTCTCTCTCTCTCAAAATAAATAAACATTCAAAAAAAAATAAATAATAAAATAATACGTATGGTTCAATGGATTTTAGTATATGCAGCCATAACCACAATCAATTTTAGAACATTTTCATTACCCCAAAAGGAAACCCATTATCCACTCTTCATTTTTCCCCTCAAACTTCCTAGTCTCAAGCAGACTCCGACTTTCTGTCTCTATAAATTTGCCTATCCTGGACGTTCATATGATGGCAGCATACATTACGTGGTCTTCTGTGACTGACTTCTTTCACTTAGCATCATGTGTCCCAGGTTCATCTAACTTACAACATGTATCAACACTTCATTCCTTTTTGTTGCCAAGTAATATTCCACTGTGTGCCGGTACCACATTTTATTTATCCCTTCATCGGTTGATGGATGTTGATTGTTTCCACTTTTGGGCCACCTTGGATAATGCAACATTTGTGTGCATGTTTTTATGTGGCTACATGTGCTCAGTTGTGTTGGGTGTATACCTAGGAGTGCAATTGCTAGGGAATATGGGACTCTATGTGTAGTGTTTCAAGGAACTGTGGAACTAATTTCCAAAGTGGCTGCACCATTTTTAATTTCTACTGCCAATGTATGAGAGTTCCAATGGGCACTTAGATTTGTAAATGTTAGAGTAAAGCAGCCATTTCTACAGCTAAAGAAAAATTACAAAGACAAAGGTGATGGGAAAATATAAATCCAAACAGAAGGTAGATTCAGAGGGTATATTTTCCCTTTGCCTATAGAATCAATTTAGACAAAATGGCTAGAAATCACAGGGCCTGCATTTAATACCACCAAGTTTGCTTTCTTACTTTGAGGTTGCTTCTGGAGAGAAGCAAGTCTGGCCTGGATAGTGCCTCTCTGAGGACGGGATAGTCCTCACACATTTTCCACAAGGTCATGAAGTAGACTCACATATATTCATCAACCCTATTTCCACTGGCTGCATTTGACGGTTGTAAATTTTCCTTACTGAGATAAAATCCCACGTGGACATTTGCCAGCTACCCATAAACAACCATGGTGGCTCGAGATCTGGTAAAATGTATTTTTGACAGCTTCTGTAAATAACCAAAAGTTGCATTCTGGTTTCTGTCCAACATCTCTAAATCAAACACTGGGGTGCAGAGGACTTTCAACTCTCTTTCCCTTTTGTAGTTTGAAATTCTGCTTTATAATTAGTCTCACCACCCTGGCTGATTAAATTCCGTGATCACGTGATATCTTAGAGAGTGCTGTCGATAAAATACGATTTTCCCCTTCCTATATGCGCAAGTGAAGAAGAACTTGCTGCTTTTAGGTACTGAAATTCGGTATCTTTCCATTTGTGTGGTTCTAAACAATTCATATTAATTCATCATACTCTGTGGTTTCTCTAGTGGTGCCAACCTGCTACCAAATAACTGGTTGAAATCTGGAACAAACCCAGTCAGTTGACCGGTTGTTCTCTCCATGGAGCATCAACTGATCTTCCTTGCCCCAAGCTGACTCTGTTGACTGTTTGGTTAGTGTGCTTTAGACAAGCGTATGTGAAAGTCACCTGGGTCCTCCCCTGGATTCCCTGTCACTTCCCATTTTTCACTCTGGGCTGTGCCATAGACAAAGCAGCCATGTTGATCTAAAGCAAGTGGAACTCTTGAGTTTATCTCAGGGATACAGATGCTGTGTAGACCACAGGGTCACATTAACAACACCAGTAGAACCTGTCCCTGGCTGCACCATTCCAAAGCCAGGATATTTTAGCCTCTGGAACTTTTACACAAGTTTAAGAATTTACCAAAGGATTCTTTTCCTTAGGAACTGAACCTCATGCCTCATTTTAGAAAGTGTGGGAATGGCCAAAGTCAGAGTAGGATGTCTGAATAAAACTCAGTTCTCTCACTGTCCTACAGTTGAAAGCATGTGGGCCATGGGAGAAGGTGCATCCTTAAACTAGCACTGGAGGGAAAGATCGACAGCGCAGATGCCCAGCATAGACAGCAACCAGGTCCTTTTTTGAACTGTGCCAGGAAAGAGTCTCTGTGTGAAGAGACCAGCTATACCTGAGTTAGAAAGAAGGTACCAGAATGACTACAAAATTGATCTTTAGAGGGGTTTTTGGGAGCCCTCGCTACCCAAAGAGAATAATTCCCATTTCTTAGCTCATCCAGGGAAACACGTTCCTTATTCATTCTAGAGACTCATTTCTCATATCCCAAAGTCAGAGTTGACTTGAAGGAGCAGCAGCATTTTGTGGAAACTTTCTAACAAAGGCAACTTGAGCTCATCAACACACTTGTGCTTTAATTCATTTTGGCCCCTACTTGGGATTATTGAGCCGTCGTGAACTTGCATTTCAAAATTGCTTCAAAGCTGACTTAAAAAATTGCTGTCACTTAACAGCCTAAATGTTTACTATATGAAAAATTCTACCACATTTTATAGTTAAAATTGCTTTGATTTAATATCCCTTTGTTGAGCTAATATCTTGACCCAGTCTCTATGAATTTTAGCAGGAAAGAAAATCATCCCACCCCTAAACCATAGGGATCTATATTAATAATGAAAGGGTATAAATGCTTTCCCCTTTCTTTTTTTTTAATTTTTTTTTAACGTTTATTTATTTTTGAGACAGAGAGAGACAGAGGATGAACGGGGGAGGGCCAGAGAGAGAGGGAGACACAGAATCTGAAACAGGCTCCAGGCTCTGAGCTGTTAGCACAGAGCCCAACGCGGGGCTCGAACCCACAGACCGCGAGATCATGACCTGAGCCGAAGTCGGCCGCTTAACCTACTGAGCCACCCAGGCGCCCCTGCTTTCCCCTTTCAGTCGGCAGACGTGGGTACCATCAACAAAGGGAACTTTCTTTTCTTTCTTTTTTTTTTTTTAAATATCTTTTTTTTTAATTTTTTTTTTTAACATTTATTTATTTTTGTGACAGAGAGAGACAGAGGATGAACGGGGGAGGGCCAGAGAGAGAGGGAGACACAGAATCTGAAACAGGCTCCAGGCTTTGAGCTGTCAGCACAGAGCCCGACGCGGGGCTCGAACCCACAGACCGCGAGATCATGACCTGAGCCGAAGTCGGATGCTTAACCGACTGAGCCACCCAGGCGCCCCAACAAAGGGAACTTTCAACGGAAGGCCTAAATTATTTTTTTTTTCAAGTTTGTCTCACAAAATGTTGAAATCTAGACTTTTGACTCTTGGAGAAAGTGATGGCAAGTCTAGAAAACTGAAAATGGGGAAAACACTATTGACCCTATTGAAGCCTGGCTTTCATACTCTGCTTTCCTCCCTTAGTTTCTGTACAGATTTATTTGGAAAACTGCTCACTTGGTTTGCGTGGGGCTCAGGAAAGGAGCGGCACAAATGTATAGCCGGCATCTAGAGCAAATGAACGTGTGCATCGGGGGCAGTAATTAAAGGTGGCATGTTTCCGTGGTTTAGGGTCCTCTAGTCTTTCAAATGATTCCTTAAACTCAACAGTATATAAATGTTGTGACTTACGTGAAACTACCAAGCTAGTATCACGGACCAAGCAGTAAGAACTTGTAAATGTTTTACTTTTTAGGGTCGCCTGGGTGGCTCAGTCAGTTAAGTGTCCGATTCTTTTTTTTTTTTTTTAATTTTTTTTTTAATGTTTATTTATTTTTGATACAGAGAGAGACAGAGCATGAATGGGGGAGGGTCAGAGAGAGGGAGACACAGAATCTGAAACAGGCTCCAGGCTCTGAGCTGTCAGCACAGAGCCTGATGCAGGGCTCAAACTCACGGACCTCGAGATCATGACCTGAGCCGAAGTCGGCCGCTTAACCGACTGAGCCACCCAGGCGCCCCAAGTGTCCAATTCTTGATGTCAGCTCAGGTCTTGATTTCAGGGTCGGGAGTTCAAGCCTAGCACTGGGTATGAAGCCTACTTAAAAAAAAATAAATAAGTAAAATGTAGAACATTTTAATCTTTTTAATGTTTATTTTTTATTTTTGAGAGAGAGAGGGGGATAGAGGATCTGAAGAAGCAGGCTTTGTGCTGACAGCAGCGAGCCCGATGAGGGGCTTAAACTCATGAACCGTGAGATCATGACCTGAGCTGAAGGCAGACGCTCAACTGACTGAGCCACCCAGGCACCCCTACGTTTTATTTATTTTAATGTTTACTTATTTATTTTGAGAGTGAGGGCACATGCATGCACCCGCGCACAGGAGTTGAGAGAGGGGAGAGGAAGAGAGGGAGAATCCTAAGCAACCTCCATGCTCAGCGAGGAGCCCGGCCTGGGTCCGATCCCACGACCGCCAGCTCAGGACCTGAGCGTATATCAAGAGTTGGACGCCCAGCCAACTGAGCCACCCAGGCACCCCAGATGTTCTACATTTTAAATGCTGCAAAAAATATTCATGGGTCAGTTCCTAATTCTGATATTCAAGAATACAACACAGGGAGTTTTCATAAGTCCACCCAAAGCACGTTCCTGTGGATAGTTTTCGGTCCTGGAGAGATACCGCTAAATTGAAAAATGAACGTGTGCATCGGGGGCGGTAATTAAAGGTGGCATGTTTCCATGATTCTGGGCACTCCTCCTCCTCGCTTGGTTTATACAGCTATTACATCTCACACCAAACACTATCCAAGCAGCCACATCTGGTCACCACTGTTGTTGCACTCCATGTTCTACCTCAAAGGTAGAACCTACACACGCATGTGCATACACACTTTTTTTAAAATTTTTTTTAACGTTTATTTATTTTTGAGACAGAGAGAGACAGAGCATGAACGGGGGAGGGTCAGAGAGAGGGAGACACAGAATCTGAAACAGGCTCCAGGCTCTGAGCTGTCAGCACAGAGCCCGACGCGGGGCTCGAACTCACGGACCGCGAGATCATGACCTGAGCTGAAGTCGGCCGCTCAACTGACTGAGCCACCCAGGCGCCCCGCATACACACACTTTTAATGTGGTTTCTAGAATGTGATGATTTAATGCCTGTCAAAACACTTAGAACAGAGTCACTAGCTACCAGCCCACTGAATTGTGACTCTTTTTTTCTTAAGTAGTTGCTTTCTCTTGAATATGCCCCAAATTTCTTATGAAAAATCCTAATACCATTTCAAGACCAGAATTACTTGAATTTAAGTTGCTTGGCTTTAAAAATTCATTTCTTGCTCCTCTTCCAAGTGAGCTTTTAGTTCTAGTAATTGCTGGTGGGTAAGCCATAAGACTAGAAGCTGGCAGCTGGGCGCCCTGCTGGCTGTGTCAGGCCAGACATTATAGGGCACTTAGCTCTGAGGAAGTATGTTTGGAACACAGTTGGCGTGAGGTTCCTTCTGCCCTCTGTTCTAAAAGAAGAAGAGGCCTAGCAGTAGTTTTTAGTGTATCCTCTTATCTTTTCCGAATAAACGCTATATTTTTCTCAACAAAAGGAAAAAGCAGTCTGCAGGAGGCTTTTCATCTCCCTTCATGTCTCGATTTAGTTGCTTCCTTTCCCTTGAATGTGACTGTCTTGCTTGATGCCAGATGTCCCTGTTCTCTGGTCTTCAGCCACAAGCCCTGCTCCGACTCAAAGGAGCACCCCCTGAATTTCCTTCCTTGCCCCATATTATCCCTCTGGGGAGTTGCAAGGTGCAGTTTTCTCTAATATTTATTATTTATCTGAATACTCTCATTTTAAAATGAAGTTAATGTTTAATTTTTAAAAGGTATTATATATTATTGTATGAGACCGCTGACAGGAGGTGCTTAGAGCAGGCATATTCAGAGACAGAAGGTAGAAGGAGTGGAGGCTGCCAGGGGCTGGGGGTGTGGAGGAAGGGGCAGTTAGTGTTTAATGGGAACAGCGTATCAGTTTTGCAGGATGAAAAGAGTTCTGGAGAAGGATGGTGGTGATAGTCACACAACAGTGTGAATGTGCCTAATGCCACCGAACTGTATACTTAAAAATAGTTAAAATGGTACATTTTATGTTATGTATGCCTTACCGTTTTTTAAGTGTTTTTTTAAAAAAAATATGAATAGGGCACATATTATCTCTGCGGATGGCAGATAACATGTCATGGTCACCTCGAACTTTTTCCGAATTCCGTTCCATTCCAGCCCCTAGAGAAATGCCTTAACTTCTTTTACCAAGAAGGCAGAAGTGACCTCATTTAATTCTGATTTTTCCCTAGTGTTGCACCTTTTTCTAAACTACAGAGGCATGAATGAGAGCAGGGAACGGGGGATTTTACCAACAGGGAGGACTAAGTAATTAGGTTGAGAAAAGAGTTGAACCAAAGGCAAGAAAGGAGCTCAAAGGCCAGGCCAGCAAGACAAAGACATCGAATCTCCCTGATTCTTTGACTTTTTCTTGTTCTTTGCCTCCAATTTTGGTCTAAGCTTAGGCTAAAAAGGAGGGTGGTGTTTAATTCTCTAGGTGTAAAAAATAATTAAATGCCTGCTACTTGAGGGGCGCCTGGGTGGCTCGGTCGGTTAAGCGTCCCACTTCAGCTCAGGTCACGATCTCGCGGTCTGTGAGTTCAAGCCCCACGTCGGGCTCTGGGCTGATGGCTCAGAGCCTGGAGCCTGCTTCCGATTCTGTGTCCCTCTCTCTCTGCCCTTCCCCCCGTTCATACTCTGTCTCTCTCTGTCTCAAAAATAAATAAACGTTAAAAAAAAAAATTTTTTTTAAATAAAAATAAAAAAAAAAATGCCTGCTACTTGAACATGTAAATTTGTGTTTTTCTTTATTTGACTATATCATTAAGGACCACCGGTCCACTCTGCTTCTGGTTTGAGGCTCCAATCCTGGTGAGATTAATTGTGTCTTTGAAAATAAGATAAGCAGCAAATGAAAGTTCATACAAACATAAATTATCTTAGATGAAAAGACATACTTTGAAATTTGAAACGTAATTTACCCTCAACTCTATGTCTTTTCAAATTGTTGCCTGTTTGTGGGGGGTGGGGTCTGGTTTATCAGGCAACTAACCATTATGTCTGCTTTCTTTCTGTTTTGGGGGTCACACTCTGAATACAAAAATTTACATCTAAAGCTTAAAGAAAAATAACTAGCCAGCCCCCAAATTTCTTCCTTTGTCTCTGTGTGCATAGCAGTGCTTGAGAGGAGGCCAGTAACATTTGAGGAAAGGTCTTGGGATTTTCTAGGCTTATCTTGCTGATGGGATAATGAAAGGAAATGGCTTCTAAAAGTTTTTTTTTTTTTTAATTTTTATTTATTTTTGAAAAAGAGACAGAGTGTGAATGGGGGAGGGGCAGAGAGAGAGAGAGAGAGAGAGAGAGAGAGAATCCCAAGCAGGCTCCACACTATCAGTGTGAACCTGATACAGGGCTTGAACCCACAAACCATGAGATCATGACCCGAGCTCGAATCAAGAGTCAGGTGCTTAACAGACTGAGCCACCCAGGTGCCGCAAAATAGGGAACAATTCTTTTGAAGTACTTAGTATGTTTTTGTATATCCTTTTAACGTACTTAATAGATATTTATACAGAGCCTTAGCATAACCAATAAAATGTTTAAATAATAAAGTAACAGGTATAAAAGTTGTGGTTAACTTCAAAAGTTAACTAACTTCTATCTGCTTTGAGATTTTTAACTGGCCGCTTTCTATAAGTTACAGAAGAACTCAGGGTCCTGTTTGTGCCTGTGAAACCATAGGCATAAGATACATGTATTTATTCATGTTTCTTCAGTGTAGATCAGTTTTTTGTTTTTGTTTATTTCATGTTTTTATTTAAATTCCAGTTAGTTAACATACAGTGTAATATTCGTTTCAGGAGTAGAATTTAGTGATTCATCACTTACAAACAAAACCCAGTGCTCATCACAAGTGCCCTCCTTAATACCCATCACCCATACCCATCCAGTTAGCCCATCCCCTGCCTGCCTCCCCTCCAGCAACCCTCAATTTGTTTTCTGTAGTCAAGAGTCTGTTTTATGGTTTTAATGGTATTTAGCATAGGAATTTAGTGTAGAATTTCTAAGTCCCCTTAGAATCTAATGGGACTCTGTTTTTTTCAAACAGGAAACATTTCTGAATAAACTAAACTTTATATTTGTCAAAATTCTTTGTGACCCAAAGTCATCCAGACTGTCCTTGATTTATGATTTTGGTGGTCATCTGTGCGAATTCGACAGCCATAATATGAGCTGCAGTAAGGAACACAAATTTGTATTCTGTATTACTTGCACTGCAATATCTCCTTCAGAATCAGGGTACTTGGAATTCTTTGCCCTTAAGGAATTGTTTGTTTTTCCAGACTGGTTAATGCATCAGGAACTTGGTTTCACGTAATCATCACTAAACAAATACCCTTACACCTTTTCTATGGGAATTATCGGAGGTCTAAAATTAGTTTTAAATTGGGCATATATAAAAGCTCCGGCAGGGTTTTTTGTTTTTTTTTTGTTTTTTTTTTTTTGTTTTGTTTTAGTTCAGAAAATGCAAACATGCAGCTTTTAGCAGAAGATTCTTGAGCAGCCAGCTTTACCTCACTGGGTGGCTCTGAGCCGATGGCTGGGGTTAACGCCTCAAGCACCATCCAACTCATGTGGCTGTGGGAGTCCCCAGCCTGGTCTTCAGAGACCACGTCTGAGTAGTTTAGACTTCACATTGACCATCACCCATGGCTACTCATTCTTTTTTTTTTTTTTTTGTAATGTTTATTTATTTATTTTGAGAGAGAACATGAGCAGAGGAGAGGCAGAGGGAGGGAGAGAGAGAATTCCAAGCAGGCTCCGCACTATCAGCACAGAGCCCCATGCGGGGCTCGATCCCACGAACAGTGAGATCATGACCTGAGCCGAAATCAAGAATCGGATGCTCAACCAACCGAGCCACCCAGGCGCCCCAAGGCTGCTCACTTCTTGAGGGGCATATGTAACTTGTACAGTTAGTTTTATCTCCCCAGTGCTGTGGAGCAGCTGATGTTCAGTGGGACCCCAGTGTCTTGAAAATGTAATGACCTTTATGTGCCCTGTGTTTCAGAATTAGGAAGCACCTCAGAGAGTTAAGATGGACTGGCTGCTTCTAGAGAGTCTGACCAAGGACAGAGTTTATGAGTTTGGTAAAAAAAAAACAAAACAAAACTATGAAGCATTCATCTCACTGCTGGCTGAAGAGATTACTGTGTATAATGATCCTTGACTTGAATTTATATCACTAGATATAATTGACAGAATTAATTTCTAGAATTTACAGATTGACAAGAGAGCAGAACAACTTCATAGGAAAATAGGCAAAGGATATGTACCGATAGTCCATAGACGAGGAAACCCAAACGTCTCCCTCTGAATAGAAGGTCAACGTCGAAGAAATGAACATGAAAATAAAATGAGATAGCACTTTACCCCCATTGGGCCAGAAGGAGTTAAAATGTCTGAAAATCCTGTGTTGGTAAGCAAGAGAGGCTCTCAGAGGCTGCTCATGGAGGTAGACATGAGTAAAAGGGCTTTGAAGAGCATTTGGGCTATGTCTAGTAAAGTTGCTAATTTTACTTTGCTCGTAACAAGCAATTCTACTTGTCAGTTATACCTGGAGTACTTCTGGTATAGATGCGTGAGTCACACACAAGGATTGTCACCGCCACGTTGCAATAGTGAAAAAAGTGCAAACAACCTAAATGCCCCCAGCAAGAGAGTAGGTGGACAGGGGTGACATAGTCATGTACTAGAATATTCATCCCCAGTGAAATGAACGAACAGTACTTCGTGTATCATGATTCGAAATTGTGTATCAGGGATAAATCTGCAGAGTGTTGAGCAACATTAGCAAGTTTTGGAATGACATTGTTGAAAACAAGTAATACCATATTATATATTTCGTGAGCACATACACATGTGGCAGTGTTATGAAAATGCATGAGGAAGGTAGACAGCAGAGACGAGGTAGGGATCACTCCTGGAGAGAAAAGAAGTAGAGGGGGGTGGAGAGGTGTACAGGGAGCTTCAAGTGTTCTGCAGTGTTTTATTTCTTTCAAAATAAAACACTGATTTATCCAAAGCGGAAGATTTGAGAGCTCGATGGTGGATAAAGGGACCTCTACTTTTTTTTAATGTTTATTTATTTTTGAGAGAGAGAGACGGAGAGAGAACAGAGGAGGGGCAGACAGAGAGGGAGACAGAGAATCCGAAGCAGGCTCCAGGCTGTGAGCTGTCAGCACAGAGCCTGACGCGGGGCTCGAACCCACACACTGCAAGATCATGACCTTGGTTCATCGACTGAGTCACTCAGGCACCCTGAGGGACCTCGATTATATTATCCTCTGTATTTTTCTTTACATTTGAGATACTCCAGAAATTTAAAAAAGGTAATGAACTTAATTAAACCCAAGTAAAAATGCTCGTGGCATAATTTTTTTAAGTTTATTTTTATTTATTTTGAGAGATACCAAGCAGGGGAGGGGCAGAAAGAGAGGGAGACAGAATCCCAAGCAGGCTCCGCTCTGTAATGTAGAGCCTGACATGGGGCTCGAATCTCCGAACCGTGAGATCATGACCTGAGCCAAAATCAAGTGTTGACTGAGCTACCCAGGTGCCCCTCGTGGCATAATTTTTTTTTAATGTTTATTTATTATTGAGACAGAGAGACAGAGAGACAGAGTGTGAGTGGGGGAGGGGCAGAGGGAGAGGGAGACACAGAATCCGAAGCAGGCTCCAGGCTCTGAGCTGTCAGCACAGAGCCCGACGCGGGGCTCGAACTCACGGACCGCGAGATCATGACCTGAGCCAAAGTCGGACGCTTAACCGACTGAACCACCCAGCTGCCCCGTGGCATAATTTTTAAGACCACATTTGAGCTATACTATATCCTCAGAATTACTACTAAAAAAGAGTGACTCTACTTTGCTCCAACAAATGTTTGTTGAATGTTTGGCCTGTGCAGGACTCTGGAATTTTGTTGAGGTTATGCTAGAGAAGTAAGTAGACTCAGTTCTGCCCTCATAGGACTTAGAGGCTCCCAGGTAGACAGGCGCTGGGCAGGTAAAGAAGAGGGTCCTGATGGGAAAGGTCCCCACACAGACTAGGTCGGGATGGGCATCACCCAGAAGGCAGCACGCTAGCTGCTCTGGCCGCTCTGCTTACAGTCATATTCCCCCAGGACTGGGAGATGTGAGGGAGAAGTGTAGTGGGCAGGAAGGCTCATCGTCGAAAGCTTAAGGAGTAAGGACCGACCACTGGGCAGGAGGGCAAGATGGGCTGTGAGGGCATGGGAGTTACGAGGTAGAGAAGGGAGGAGGCAGAAAGGCCAGGGAGAGAGGGCAGGGCTGAGTCTCTTAGTGGAGGAGCTCAATGTCCAGCTGCTGAAAGGGGCCCAGATAACCCTCCCCAGCTCTGTGTCTGTAGGATGCCAGGGGACAAGTAGAGAACTCGGCTTCTCCATGCCTCGCTCATCCCACAAACTCTGACCCACCTCATAGAAGGAGAGGACATGAGGAGAAGCTCAGGCCTCTCTGAGAGATGTCACAGCTGTAATGACTCCTGTAGTGCCCTAAGGGACCACCGCAGGCCCAGTTAGAAGTTGGGCTGGTCTTGGCTGAGGGAGCATTTCCGAATTCACAGACCCTCTCCAGGTCCTCTACTGCTTGTTTGCCCTTCTTACCAAACAGTCTCTGGCATATTTCCATCACACACAGCCGGAAGTGTGGTTTCTTCAACACGGTCTAGTTATAAGCTCTGTTAGAGCCAGGAGCTTCCCAGGCTTCTTTGTGTAAAGCCTGCCCATTCAGTGTTCCCTAGGTTCCCTGGGGCCCGTTGTGTGGCAGAGAAGCCCTTTCCCTGTGACTGAGTGTCCACAGGATAAACCCACTGGTACTCAAGAGGCAGTGAGGACCAAGGTATTTGGGGTGTGGAAACTGGGCACAGTTGACCTGCCTTGAATCCCAGTTCTGCCATTAACTAGCCGTGTCACCTCAGACAGGACACTTATGTTCTCTCGTGCCTTGGTTGCCTTGTCTGTAAGTGGGGATGATCGATCACAGTACCACCTCATGGGATTAGAAGAGTTAATATCTGGGAAATGTATACAGTAGCTGGCACCCAGGAATTACTACAGCCGCATTGACTATGGTCACTCTTGCGGTTCTTTTAAATTTTTTTAATGTTTATTTTTGAGAGAGAGAGAGAGAGCATGAGTGGGGGAAGGGGCAGAGAGAGAGGGAGACACAGAATCCGAAGCAGGCTTCAGGCTCTGAGGTGTCAGCACGGAGCCCCACAAGGGGGTTGAACTCATGAACCACGAGATCATGACCTGAGCGGAAGTCAGATGCTTAACCAACTGAGCCACCCAGGTGCCCCTGTTGTGGTTCTTTATTATGTAACTTGAGTCTATTCCTTGATATCAAAAGAACTAGTTATAAAGAAAAAAAAATTTTTCCTTTTTGTTTTTTTTTGCAGCAAAAAATATGTTATCCCTTTACAGTGCAGCTGCCCTATAGATTTCGAGTTTCATATCACTTTGGTTCAGTCTCATGAAGCCTTTACTGTTGACCCGTTATCAGGTAAGGAGAATCAAGGTTTCAAGTTTCCAATTTCCTCAGAGTTCTCAGATCAGAGAGGATTTGGAGAGTAGGCCTCAAGTTATGAAAGAGAATAAACTTCATTTGAATATGGTTTTTTCACATGTGTAACAATAGCAAATTTGACGTACCTGACATATTGTAAATTGGGATTGGATACTAGAGAATGAGGCCACTTTGGGATCATTTGGGTCATGCAGATAATTTATAATAGCATCCAGGTAAATCTCTTTCACGACCAACACTTGAAGTTGGAAACTAATCCATTCCTACTCTAATTTTGGCTCTTGGTATATCCTTGGATTTGCATTCATCTTTTCATTCAATTTCAAATAACATGGGAACATTATTTCTTACCAAGCGTTTGGAATGTTATTGAAAGCTCTTGTGAATTTGCTGCACGTGGTGTGGCCAGTCCGTCTTTGCCTGCCCTAAAGGACATAGATCCTGACACTGCTCAGGACTTTTGGAAATGCTGTCTCCATCTGAAGTGATTTCTGCTTCCCAGTTTCTGTCTCTTGATGTTTGGGTTTGGGCTTTAAATATCTGTCCACAGCAGTCTGCTGCGAACACTAAAATAGTTTTGTTTTTGAATGTCTGGGTAGGAATCCATTAATTTCCTGATTGCAAGTGCATAGATGAGTGTTCAAAGCAGAAATTTTGAATTACTTCTAAATTATGAAATGTATATAGATTATTTCCTAGGGAACCAGGAGCCATTCTGAGATTTTGGAAATTCAGTGTAGCTTTACCATTTATACTGCATAAAACAGGACTTGATTCTCTTTCCAGAGAGAAGGTTTATTATTTTTAGGCTTTAAAAAGAAGAGAGAATAAGTGGTTACCAAAATTGTACTAAATAATATTATATTTCTGCTTTTAATTATAGTTGATGTTCTCACTCTAAGCTTTTTGGTAGAGTAATAATAGTAACACTTAGTAACTATTATATGCCAGGCACTATTCTAAGTGATAGATATAGATACATTTTATATATGTGTACATACACATATATACATTAAAAAAATTTTTTTTAATGTTTATTTATTTTTGAGAGAGAGACACAGTGTGAGTGGGGGAGGGGCAGAGAGAGAGGGAGACAACAGAATCTGAAGCAGGCTCCAGGCTCTGAGCTGTCAGCACAGAGCCCAATGCGAGGCTCTAACTCACGAACCGTGAGATCATGACCTGAGCTGAAGTCAGACGCTTACCGACTGAGCCACCCAGGCGCCCCTATGTACCTATATATTTAATCTGCACTACAACCAGGTAAGATTGGTACAATTATTATTTCCATTTGATAGACATAGAAATGAGGTGCCAAGTGTTTAAATAACTTATCCAGGGACACTCAGTAGTAAGTGGCCGAGGTGGGACTTAAAAGCAGTCATTCTGGTTCCAAAGCCTGTGCACCTGCCTCATGAAATACAAACTGAATTTTTGCCTTAACTCCAAAAGGTTATAAAAATTTGACCCGCGAGGTAAGTTGGTAAAGTGAGCTAGCTCCTGCGATCTTAGTCCAGGCTCTGCTTAGAGATTATGGCAAGAAAGAGGAGGGGTTCCTCTTCCGGCCTGGGCCATCAGACCATACTGGACCTCTGGGACTGTCCCTGAAAGCCACGTGCTAAAACAGATCCAGATAAATCCCAGTGAGAGGGCATCAGGTCACGGCAGGAACAGGGATGGGGGAGCCTCAAGAAGAGAAAGGTATTGGAGGCAGGCTAGCTGTGTCAGTAACAGGAATCACCGTGGTGTAGAAAGGAATGGCCTTGGCCCGGGTGGCTCCCAGTACATCACCAGAGACGCTAAAATATGAAATCGGTTTCTTATCAAGCAGCCAGTTCACCTTCACCAAAGGCTCAGACGGCAGATGGGGCTTAGAGTAGGGCAGTGCCCCAAGATGTTGAACACTTAGGACAGCTATGAAGCCAAGGGAGCCATCCCTGGTGATTTGCATTTAGTAGCTCTGGGAAGGGTCTGGTTTTCTGTACTGGTAACAGGCACCTCCAGGTGATTCTGATATAGGCATTCCTCAGTGGTTCTTGGTAATCACTGGACAAGGTTCACCAGTAAGATCCTGTCCCACCTGATGGTCTATAAAGCTGTTAAGGGAAGAGAGGGAACCACCGAGATTTCCGAGCAGTTGTGATAGGAGCGGTTTTTTAGGGAAGCCAGTGTAGCTGCAGTGTGCAGGTGTGACTGAGGTGGGAGCAGGCAGGAAACCAGGAAATCATTGTATCGGGAATGAAATCGAGTAGGCCTTGAGAGCCTAAACTAAGCCGGTTACCAATGGCAAGGAAAAGAAAGGGAGAATCTGGAAGAAAGCTAGAGGTTCTTGTGGCCAAGTCATACTTCTGCCAAGAACTGTTGTCCCAAGACACAGAATATTAATCGATGAGAAGGGTTTTGAAACACGGCCTATTCGTAAAACCAGTGGACTACATACATAAGCAATTAAGTGCTGAGCATCGATGAATGACAACTGTACTTAAAAATTATGCAGGTAAGTGCTGAGCATCGATGAACGACAACTGTACTTAAAAATCATGCAGGTGTGTCCTTGAGCATTCAGATTATAAATTGCACAGCCACATAATTCAGACAAATGGGGCCATGAGTTCTTTGATCCACCTGATAAGCTTTCGTTGCTCTGGTGCTTTGTTTGTTGCTTATCTTTTAAATTCTTCCCTTAAGTGAAATTAAGTTGGATATACCAGTTTGAAGTCGAGAGAGAGGTGGGAGCTAGGGACATATGTTTTGATGTCACCTAGGTACTGATGGAACATACTGCTGGGGGTCTGGAGATGACATCACCCGGGGAGCAGGGGTGGCCAGAGAGGAGAAGTGGATGGAGAACTGAGACCTGAGCACACAGGCACTCAGAGGACACCGGGGGGGGGGGGGGGGGGGGAGTGGGTGCAGGACAGAGACCAGGAGGAAAATCTGGAGAGTGTGAGGCAAGCAAAGCTGTGAGTGAGGGAGTGAGTGGGTGAGTGAGCGAGCCAGGGCTCCTGAGCTTTGGGGATCCACCTATACGATTTCAAATGTTCTGCGTCATATGGATGGTGTTGCTGATGTGACTGATGTGCTTGTACACAAGCAGGTCTCCTAGGCTGGACCGCT
Source organism: Panthera pardus (assembly GCF_024362965.1). Lineage (NCBI taxonomy): Eukaryota > Metazoa > Chordata > Mammalia > Carnivora > Felidae > Panthera > Panthera pardus. Next base: position 102,486,851 of record NW_026526655.1, read on the forward strand.
CAGCCTCCTCAGTAGCCATTTTGTGAGGCCTGGTGCATTCCTTGGCCCACTGGTCTCTCTGGCATTTTCTTGCTTTGGTTTCCCACTTTGTTAATGTACTGATGCGTCTGTTATACATCTTCGAGGCTATGGAATTTGCTGATGACTTTTACTCACCTGGAATAAAAAAGCTCTGTCTGCGAGGACGGTGACTGCAGGTCAGGTGCATGTAGCCCAGGCAGGTGCTGGGCTTTTCTGACTTGCCAGGCATCTGACCTGACTCCTAGGTCTTATACAGTTGGACAGTCAGGGATCACATTTCGGCCAGTTAAGTCCTTATTGCCCCCATTTTATAAATAGGACCCAGATAGGCTAAGAACCATGGGCTGATTTTACACAGTTAGGGTGTATAGTTATAGACACTGTTTTAGGCACATCTTTAGAGGCGGTGGAGACATCCATGGTCCATGGGGTTATAAAGCAAGTTCTCCTCTAGGAACTAGAAGCATCATTTATCCATGCCTTCCAGGCATTTCGTGCTCAGGCTTGCCAAATGAAAAAAATTTGAATAAAGCTAATTCCATTTACAAGATACGAATCTGACATAGTGCCCCTGACTTTAACTCAACTGGCCATTTGTCCACTGGGCGTCCTTAAGATGCATGTGTGTGCTATAGCTATCAGAAGCTGGATCTGTTGACTGTGCCAAGATCTTCCTGAGACTGGGGGAAAGGAGTGAAGGATTTTGTGACCTTCTTTACAGTGCTGACAAGAAATCATATACAATTAAAGCATCAAGAACGCTCACTCTGTTGATAATTTTGGAAGAGGCAGCAATACATTTTATTAGTGTTGGAGAACAGCCAAATGCCACACACACAAAAAATTGTTGAATTCGTTCACTTTTGAACACTTGGAGATCCTGGGCATTCACTTGGTGTCCCATACCCTCAGACGAATGCATGCAATTCATATAAATAGTAAATTGTAGCATACAATGGCTAGTTAAGCAAGAGTTCCTGAGGACTATTGCCCAGAGTTCTTATAGAAAGTTTTAATACTTTTGTTCTCTTTTTTCCCCAGTGATGAGGCATAGAGCAGTCATTTGGAAATAATTTTATATTTTGCATTTTCTTATGAAATGCAAATTTATGACAATGTGATACTGATTTGGGAGTAATCCCAGAGCCTCTGCCCTCGCTTTGGACCCAGACTACTTTTTGATTATAAGCAACCCAGCCCGGAGCACATCTTGGCAAATAATAATTTCCCTTACCCCTGGATGAGCACTAGGATGCCATAAAGAGTGTGCACCCTACGTATCAAAGTCCAAGGCACCTCTATGCACCTCTTACTCTGGGTGGGCCAGAGGGACTTGACCCCTAGTCCAATCATGTGATCTCCGTTGGATTCATTCATACTCCTGCAGCACCTGCCATGGTGCTGGCCATACCCTAGCATTTACCCATTTAAGTTTCAACAGGAAGTGAGGGTTAACTCATTTTTTTGCGTGTTTTTTCTCCAAAGGCTCCTTCCCCACTGGCTGAGGTATTTTATCATATAACAAGCCTCACCGGCAGGTGAACCCCTTCCTTCCAGACAAGAGTATGAATAGGGAAGGTTGCCCCTGCTTCTCCCCACCTCACTATACACCTGTTGGTGGGTGAGACAGAAGATCCCCAATCCCAGCACAGACTGAGTAGGGGACAGATCAGGATTGTCAGGAGGATGGTAAGACCTTTAAAGGAGGCTCCCATAAAATGTTTCTTATTGGTAGTTAGGTCCATCGTGAATAGCCTCATCCCAGAAAATAATGCTTATTATACGGCTACATAGCGAAATGGAGACACACAGATATATCTTTGGCAAGTGATAGAAATGAGCGAGATACACCAGCCAAATGCTTCTGATTACCTTTCAGGTCAGCAAACTGGAGAAAAGCCAGGGCCCATATGCCAGGTCAGAATAGAACACTTATGGGAAGTAAAGTCAAGAGATCAAACGTTTCTATGACTTTCTAGAGCACCAGACTTAAGGGTGAGGAAATGAGAACAACTGGGGACAGGTAATATATCAAATGCAAATGAGTTCCCAAAGCCCCTTATTTAAGGATATATGTAACTAATTTATAGCAGTAACTAATGGAAGCAGGAAAAGCTGGACAGGCAGGTAGCAATTCTTTATGCACAGCCCTGAGGCCGTTCTGTCACGTTGTAGCAATGCTACATTTTTTTTTTTTCAACGTTTTATTTTATTTTTGGGACAGAGAGAGACAGAGCATGAACGGGGGAGGGGCAGAGAGAGAGGGAGACACAGAATCGGAAACAGGCTCCAGGCTCTGAGCCATCAGCCCAGAGCCTGACGCGGGGCTCGAACTCACGGACCATGAGATCGTGACCTGAGCCGAAGTCGGACGCTTAACCGACTGCGCCACCCAGGCGCCCCAGCAATGCTACATTTTACCTGGCAGTTGGTATCTCCTTGATGGGTGACAGTGGTTGTACATAGAGTAGCTGGCGTAACGTTAATAATCGCTTCCATTTGCTAATTGTTAAGCACGTGACAGGCGCTGTCCTAAGCACACTGGATGCTCTACTACATTGCATTCTACAACCCGATGAGAACTCTTAGCATCACCCCTTTTTACAGCCAACCACACCCAGACTCGGGGAGGCCAGATGTCTTGCCCAAGGCAGCAAGGTCTGTCTGACTCCAGACCCCGAGCTCTCAACCACTCCCTTAAGCTGGAAGAGTAACGATATAGGATCCTTGAAATAGGAGAGAAAGCCAAATAGAATTGTATCACAAGACTAAGAGTTTAGGAACGTTCTCTTTTGGGAGAGAAAAGTTAGGGAGATAAATAATAGCTCTCAACCAGGCCTTGTGTATTCTCCTTGGCTTCAGGGTCCTTAGGTATCTCTTGCTCAAGATGATCATTTGGTGGCATGTCAGTCTGGGCTGGTTTGAGCTCAGTTGACCAACACCATTCAGTGGACTTTGCCCAGAGACCAACTCCTGTACTTTGACCAAACTGTGTACCCCTACTGCCCGTGCAGAAGTGCCAGCCCCAGGGAGGTCCAGGGAGAGGCCAAGGATAGCATGACCCAACCCTTTATCCTGCTGGAAAAGCCTGTCTTCCAAGAGACTGGAAGGGAACGCCAGCTTTGCTTACAGAACAGGCCCTTCTGGGGGTCCCAAGGGGCTGGTATGGGAAAGGCGACTTGCCCAAAACCAGGCAACAGCAACGACAGAGGGAAACAAGAAAAGCTCTGGGTGTAAATAAGTGTGGGAGATAGTGGGCTGAGCAAACGTAAGAATTTCTTTAAGAAATGGCTTTATAAAAATGAAATATGTTTGTTATGAAAATATGTTTCATTACTTGATATTGATTAAAAACAACAACAACAACAGGTGAAGCCAAAGGAATTAATGAACTTCCTTGATATAAGTGATACTCCTAAGGGTACCTTATACCCTGACTGGGTGGTTCAGTCAGTTAAGCATCCGACTCTTGATTTTGACTCAGGTCATAATCTCATGGCTCGTGGGATCGAGCCCTGCATCAGACTCTGCACTGACAGTGTGGAGCCTGCTTGGGATTCTCTGCTCCTTCTCTCTTTCCCTCCCCCACTCATGTGCTCTCTCCCTCTCTCTTTCAAATTAAATAAATAAAAACTTTAAAAACGTGATATTCCTAAAATTTACTGCTAAAAATTAAGAAATGAGATTATGAAAGGTCACCTGGGTGGCTCAGTCGGTTAAGCATGCAACTTCGGCTCAGGTCATGATCTCACAGTTCGTGGGTTTGAGCCCCGCGTCGGGCTCTGTGCTGACAGCTCAGAGCCTGGAGCCATCTTGGGATTCTGTGTCTCCCTCTCTCTGCCCCTCCATGTCTCACACTCTGTCTCTCTCTCAAAATAATAAAGGAACATTAAAATAATTTAAAAAAAAGAGAGAGATTAAGAGGTCAGAGCCACTGCTTCCTTCAGCTGCATGCTTCAAGTTCAGCTAGAGTCTTGGTGGTGCAGAAAGGGGAAGTAGCATCCATGCACTGTCTCTCCCCCCCCGCCCCCCTTATGGCTTCCTGTTCTGTGATATTATCTTACCTTATCTGGGTTTACAGCCTTTGCATTCTGCCTTGTGACCATAAATGCCACAGTTGCTTAGTTTCTATTTAAATGGAACCAGGGTGTCCCCTCCATTCTTGTTCCATGTTTTCTCCACTCTAAGTTCTTCACGTCCGTCCTTTCTCCTGGCTTGTCTGGACTGTGTAATCCAGCGGCTTGTTAACCAAAGTTTCCTGGAGGCAACATACCGAGAGTGCCTGCCTGTTTGACAACGTCCCTGCAGCCTGTCATCTTGAAGGACAACTTGACTGGGTCTAAAAGTCTTGGTGTACAGCTTTGGTCACCTCAGAACTTTGTAGACGTTGCTCGATTGCCCTTTGCTTTGAACTTGCTAGAATTCGGAGGCTGGTCGGAATCTTTACCCACCCAAGGTGAATTCTGGATGCCCTTAGAATTCTTTTTCTTTTTGTTTTTGTTTCAACCTTGAGGTTAAGTAATTTGCCAAGATATGTATTGGTGTTGCTCCGTATCATTTGTTTTCCTTGAACGTCGCATGTCCTTTTGGTCTGGAGAGAAAGAACTTTCATTACTTTAGGACATTTTTCTTTTTTTTTTTTTCTTTTCTTTTTTTTTAAATTTTTATTCATTTTTTTTTTAATTTTTTTAACGTTTATTTATTTTTGAGACAGAGAGAGACAGAGCATGAACGGGGGAGGGTCAGAGAGAAGGAGACACAGAATCTGAAGCAGGCTCCAGGCTCTTAGCTGTCAGCACAGAGCCCGACGCGGGGCTCGAACTCATGGACCGCGAGATCATGACCTGAGCTGAAGTCGGCCGCTTAACCGACTGAGCCACCCAGGTGCCCCTTTTTATTCATTTTTGAGAGAGAGAGACAGCACGAGCAGGGGAGAGACAGAGAGAGAGGGAGACACACAATCCGAAGCAGGCTCCAGGCTTCAAGCGGTCAGCACAGAACCTGACGCAGGGCTCGAACCCACGAACCGTGAGATCATGACCTGAGCCAAAGTCGGATCCTTAAGTGACTGAGCCGCCCAGACGCCCCTGTTTTAGGAAATTTTTCAACTATTAAAACTGGATACGTTAATCTTCTATTTGCTTTGTTCTTTCCCTCAGGCATATAAATCATGTATATGGGTTGGCTCCCCTTTGCCCCTGGTATCTGTTATCTTCTTGAAAATAATTTAATTCTGTACGGATTCTTCCTTCCTCCCTGCCACGGCTCTCCCTGTGTTTCTCCCTTCCTTGCATGTGTGTTCTTCACTGGCTTTTGCTTATGTTCCCTTCCTCCTCCAAAGTGGATTAATTTTTGAATTTTCGGTTTTTGTGCATAACACAAAATGTTGGTTCCACTCAGCATTTTACTCAGCGTTGAGTAGGGCCTGCTGCCAGCAGAAGGATAACGTGGGGAAAGAAATGATGGCGGTGATAATAATTATAATTGCAGCTGATGCTTATATGGTGCTTACCACGTGCCAGACATCAGTGCTGCTCATTTTTAACAAATATTTATTTTGAGAGAGAGAGAATGCACGCAAGTGCACGCATGAGTGGAGGAAGGGACAGAGAGAGGGAGAGAGAGAGAATCCCAAGCAGGCTCTGTGCTGTCAGCATGGAGCTGGATGTGGGGCTTGATCTCATGACCTTGAGGTAGATCATGACCTGAGCTGAAATCAAGAGTCAGAGGCTTAACCGACTGAGCCACCCCAGCACCTCAATACTCACTCACTCATTTAATACTCCCAATAACACTTATGACTGGATGCTATTATTATGTCCGCTTTGCAGATGAGGAATCCGAGGCATGGAGTGTTTAGGTAAGTTGCCCAAGGGCAAAGCTGGGATTGGAACCAGGGTCTGGCCCACAGTCCGTGGGCTCAGGCATCCTGGGAGGACATCTCCCATCACTGCCTCAGGCTCACGAGGGCAGGGTGCATCCTCTGTGCTGTGTGCTGTCATTCTGTGGTCACTTGCTCTGCTCTGTCCCCGTCATGTCACCTCCAGCCTCCCAGTCCCAGGTCTAACGCCATAGAAATGTCAGGGCAATGTAGTTACTTCTTCAGCTGCCTCCCCCGCTATTCTAGGATGCTGAGGTCATGTCTCTTCTGTCCTGATCCCTGCTTCTCCAGGGCCCAGCCACATACCACGTTTTATCTCTTTGATCAAAGACTAGTGAGTGGTTTTTTTTTCCAGGGCCATTCCCCTTATCCTCGGGGAAATTTGTTGCCCTCCCAGCTCCCGGCACACTCCCATGCCTTACTTTACACTAGTAAAACCTTGGTTTGCTAGCATAATTCATTCCGGAAACATGCTTGTCTTCCAAAGCACTCATGTGTCAAAGAGAATTTCTAGAACCATGGGCTCATTTGTGATCACGTGACATTCGGCATCACACACTACTCGCATTGCAAGACGTGGCTCGTGTGTCAAGTTGAAATTTATTAGAAATGTTTGCTCCTCTTGCGGAACGCTTATAGAGCAAGTTACTTGAAATCGGAGGTTTTACTGTATTTGGTAAGCGTGCTGCTTTTTCAGGCTTTGGGATTGTTTAATGGAAGACTTTCCTTCTCTTCCATTTTATGCATTTGCTTCTTGGAGTTTTGGTGAGTTTTCCAGCAGGGTGTTCTAGTTAGAATAGCTTCGCTTCACCGTCTTGTACCAGAAATGCTGCTGGGCTTCATTCCTCCTGCTGCTGGGTTTGCTTCCTGCCCTGTGGCCCCCCCATTTGCATTTGTTCCAGAACTAAGCACTCACTACTTGTGCATCAGGTACTGATAGGCCCTGGGCTGCCTCAGGGAACAAGACAGTCCTGCTTCCCTCTCTGATGTCCCAGTTCAGGGGAGAGACACAGGTACATAAGGAGGACATTGTCCAGGGAGTGGAAGTGGTTGTGAAGAAAAACAGAATAAGGGGATGTGACCAGGTGACTGCTTTCTTCGGTGGTCAGGAACTGGGGAAGGGGGCTTTAAGCACAGGAGCCACCATCGCTAGAAGGTTGGAAGCCCAGCATGTCTGGAGGATGTGCCCAAGGGGAGACCAGGTTGGAGAGGCCCCGGGGAGCTGAGGGTGGTAGGAGTTAGGGTTTGGTTCTGAGCTGGGAGGGAGTCCAGTGGAGGGCTCTCAGCAGGAGGTGGGGTCTCATGACGCTCCTGAGGGGAGAGTGGGTTGGAGTAGCACAAGTAGGGAGCAGGTTGTCCTCAGGAAGGAAGCCCAGGGCTCGCCTCTGGGAACGACACAGGGAAGATCAGCATGGCCCCTGCACAAGGATGGCTCGCAAATTTGTGAAGCATTCCATATTTAAAAAAAAAAAAAAAAAGGAAGGAAGGAAGGAAGGAAGCCAGGTTGGCCTGGATGGGTACTGGCTGTGAAAATGGCGAAGGGTGGGTGGTGGCACAGTTGGGCTTTGCTGAGGCGTCGGTGAACTGGGGGCGTGCTCAGGGGGTGGCTCCCTGTGTCCCCGTGAGTGATGGGGAGTGCAGGTGCTGTGCGTGGTGCTTCGTGCAGCTCTTGAGTTCATCTATAAGCATTCCCATACAGTCTCTCTGGCCTCCCCGGAGCTGTCTTTGCGTGCTGGACAGCGCCCAGGACCGTGGCCATGTAACATATGTGTGCTACACTCACTGCTCCCTGCCAGCAGGTTACAGGCTTGACAGAAAATGAATTGGTGGCCTGGCTTGCCTCTCCCAGCATCCTCCTGCTCAGACTGCCCCTCAGCTTCCCATCAGCACAGGTAGGGTCCCCAAGCTGTTCTGATCCTGCTCCCATGGCCTGCATTTTGGGTACTTGGTAGACAGGGAGGAAAAGGAAGATCCCCCCAAACTCTCACTTTACTGATTATTTCTAGTTTCTGTCACAAAGGCTTGCTGGAGGGAGAAGAGAATGAAAGATTAAAGGAAGATCCGGGGTAATTGGCTGTTAGCATCCGTCCCGCACCTGCTGCGGCTGAGCAAGCGTTGGCTCTTCCCAGGAAGCTTAGAAATGAACTGATAACTGAAAGCCTCAGGGCTCATATTTCACCCCTTTACAGAAAGTCCACAGGCCTAAAATTTAAAGTAGACCTTCCCAGGGGCACCTGGGTGGCTCAGTCAGTTGAACATCCGACTTCGGCTCAGGTCATGATCTCACGGTGTGTGGGTTCGAGCCCCGCGTCTGGCTCTGTGCTGACAGCTCGGAGCCCGGAGCCTGCTTCGGATTCTGTGTCTCCTTCTCTCTCTGCCCCTCCCCCACTTGTGCTCTGACTCTCTCTGCCTCTCAGATAAATAAAATAAATGTAAAAAAAAATTTTTTAAGTAGACATTCCCAGGGGCAGCCCAGTCCTTATCTCATGACCTGTAGAATAGCCTGAGTTTGGCAGCAAAAAGAAAAAAAAAGCAAAAAGAAAGACCCGGTGCTTTCGGAAACCCATCCCAGTGGCTTGGCACCGTGAGGCTGTTGCCTCTTCCTTTTTTAGGTACTGATACAGTTGTCCCTTAAGCAACACCGATTTTAACTGTCTGGGTCCACTTCAACGCAGATTTTTTTCCAGTAAGTACAGCACAACTGTAAATATATTTTCTCTTCCTTATGATTTTCTCCATAACATTTTCTTTTCTCTAACTTGCATTATGGTAAGAATACAGTATAAAATACATAGAACTTTGGAGGAGGGGATGGGCTAAATGGGGAAAGGGCATTAAGGAATCTACTCCTGAAACCGTTGTTGCACTATATGCTCAGTAACTTGGATGTAAATTTAAAAATTTAAAAATTAATTAATTAAAAAATAGATAAAATGAAACACATAGAACTTATAAATATGTGTTAATTGTTTATGTTATTGGTAAGGCTTCTGGTCAACAGTAGGCTATGAGTCATTATGTTTTGGGGGTGTTAAAAATTATATGTAGGAGGGGCGCCTGGGCAGCTCAGTCGGTTAAGCGTCTGACCCTTGGCTTCGGCTGGAGTTATGATCTCACGGTTTCGTGGATTTGAGCCCCTCATTGGGCTCTGCACTGAAGGTACGGAGTCTGCTTGGGATCCTCTGACTCCCTCTCTCTGCCCCTCCCCCACTCGTGCTGTCTCTGTCTCTCTCTCTCAAAATAAATAAATAAACTTAAAAAAAAAAGTTGTGGGGCGCCTGGGTGGCGCAGTCGGTTAAGCGTCCGACTTCAGCCAGGTCACGATCTCGCGGTCCGTGAGTTCGAGCCCCGCGTCAGGCTCTGGGCTGATGGCTCGGAGCCTGGAGCCTGTTTCCGATTCTGTGTCTCCCTCTCTCTCTGCCCCTCCCCCGTTCATGCTCTGTCTCTCTCTGTCCCAAAAATAAATAAAAAATGTTGAAAAAAAAAATTTAAAAAAAAAAAAAAAAAGTTGTATGTAGGTGTTCAACTTCACAGGGGGTGAGTGCTCTTCCCCCTCATGTTGTTCCACAATCAACTGTGTAAGTTTTTCCAAAAAATACTTCTTCTTGACATCTTGTTTTTTTGTTTTTTTGTTTTTTAACTTTAACAACAACAAAAATAGTCTCCATGCCCATCGTGGGGCTGGAACTCAAAACCCCGACATCAAGAGTCGCACACTCCACCAACTGAGCCAGCCGGGGGCCCCCTCCTCCCGACATTGTAACGATAATATAATACAGAATAAGTCATTACTCATTATATTTGGCACAAATGTTGGGAAGGACACATTTATAGGACACACTCTCCCTCCTAAGTAAGCATTATCCCAGACTTTGTACACTGTTGTCTCCTTTAAACCTTGTCCCATCCTACAGCTGAGAAAATTGAGCCTCGGGTAACATAACAAGCCAAGTCGCAGAGCTCGTATGGGGCCCAGTGAGCCAGGGTCTCTGTTGTCCACACACCCTGGGCAGTGGCAGTGATCTGTGAGTGTCCCTGTGGGCGGCATGTGGTTCATGGTGGTGAGTCTCGAAGCCCTCCCTTCTGTGATCCAGTGAATCCAAGACACCGAATTTGTCAACGGCTTGTTTGTGGACAGTTTTTAAACTATGCGCTATTAAATCCCTGCCCGAAGCTTTACCCCACATCGCACAGCTTGTAAAACCCTAAATCCTGGAAGATTAAAACCAATACTTACTAACACTTCAAGCATGAGGGCTTTGTGATAATTTAAGGAGGATGATCTGTGGCTTCTGAGAATTTGAAATAAAAAGTGACTTAAAAAGGATAACAATATTGTAATGACACTATATGGACGTGAAAGAAGAAATGTTTAAAAAATGATCCCCCCCCCAAAAAATAATAAATAAATAAAAATAAAAAATGATCCCCATCCTGGGCCTAACCACCCTAACAAATCTCCTGTGGGTGGCTGGCCATGTTTATGCATACTTTACATAATTATAATCAAGGTCAGGGCGCCTGGGTGGCTCAGTTGGTTGAGCATCTGACTTCGGCTCAGGTCAGAGTTTGCGAATTTGCGTCCCGCTTCAAGCTTGCTGCTGTCAGCATGGAGCCTGCTTTGGATCCTCTGTCCCCCTCTCTCTCTGCCCGTCCCCTGCTCGCACTCTCTATCTCTCTCAAAAATATATAAAAAAACAAAAATCAAGGCAAAGATCCAGTGGTATTTTCTGGTCACTTCATGAATCATTATAGTATTTTTCAGTGTTGCTATGTTTTCTTCGTTACAGCCATTTTACTGATAGACTAGGATTTTCTTAGCCTCTAGTTCATTTCTCAGTTTTTCTCTCCTCTCTCTCTCCACCCTACACCCTCACTGCCCTGCAATTTAACATTATCCCTGCTGATCTAAGGGCAGTGATCTGAAATTGCCCCCAGAGTGGACGGAACCCATAAAATCTTGGTCTGGGCTTTTTAAAATAAAGTAGTAATGGGGGGGGGGGTGTTTCTTACTGTTAAACCATGAAACTTGCTCTCCTTCCTCCCACCATTAGTTTTTGCCAAGCAGTAAGCCAGGACTGCTAGGCACACCTTTAAGAGCTGTTAACATTTGACAATCAGCCGCAACCAAGTTCCGTTAACGGAGCTGTGCTAACTGGTGTCCCCGTTGATGGAAAAAGCATTGTCCACTCTGGTTGCCCAGGTTACGCCTCCAGTGTGTTTTATGTATTAGGTGTGGGCCGGGAGCACTTAAAAATAAATCAGCCGGGTCAAGGCAAACATTAATCCTTGCTCCAGAGCTTGTTCTTATTATTTTAAGTTAATGAGCCGGAGCAGAAGCAGTCTAAAGCCCCCCAGTGAACTGCGGGTCAAAGGATGTTTTATTTTCTGACCGGGTGGGTGGTCAAGGTATGGACCTGTAGCACATGGGTTTGTATTCAGCTGATCCTAGGTTGGCCTGTAGAACCGAGCTCTTCTGCTGATTCACTCTGCCCTGCAGGGAGTTCTTGGGTCACTAGTGGATGTCATTTAAAGGTGTAGACTTCTGCTCTCAGGAAGTTGACCCATACCTATTTCTGAAGCACTGAGCTAAGGGTCTGGGATGGTAAATGAGCTTTGGGGCCTGCTGCCAGCCTTAGGGGTGTGCAGTCCAGGGGGAGAGCTGTAAACTTGAGCAGGCAACCGTTCAGGTGGCCCTTGGGCTGATACAAGTTTAAGGGAGTGAAGGCTGCTAGGGATGAGGAGTCAGGAGGAGTTTCACGTGATACAGAGGTTGAGTGAGTGAATGAAACTTGGTTCATTCACTCACTCAACTAGTATTTATTGAGCTGGGAACACAGTAATGAGCAGGTTCCTACTTTTGTAAAACTACGTTTGAGTCTAGGAGAAGGCAGATGGCAAAAAGAGGTCATTTCAGAGAGTAGGATTAAAAAACTTAAAGAGGGGGCACCTGGGTGGCTCAGTCGGTTGAGCATCCAACTCTCGATTTTGGCTCAGGTCATGATCCCAGGGTTGTGGGATCGAGCCCCATGTCGGGCTCTGTGCTGAGCGTGGGTCTGCTTACGATTCTCTCTCCCTCTTCCCCCTTCTACTTGCTCTCTCTAAAAAAAAAACAAAAACAAAAACAAAAACTAAAAGAAGATCTAGAGAAAGGGAATAGCACGTGCCAAGGCCCTGAGGCAGCAGGAGCCCAATGTGTATGACCTTCCTTCAGGTCTCAGCTGCAACATCTCCTCACTAGAGAAGCCTCCTGTTCATTCTGTCTCAAATGGAGCATTTCATTTCACTTGCTTCCCCCATACCCTGCTTTACTTTTCTTGCTGGTATTCGTAACATGACTTTATATTTTATAGTCATCTATTTGTTTGTTTGCTTTCAGTCCCCAGCTAGAATGTAAAGTCTGTGAGATCTGGGACTTTGTTTTGTTTATTGCTGTTTCTCAGGTGCCTAAAACGTTGCCTGGAACACAGTAAATGGTTAGTGAATGCTTGGATAGGCACATAAAAGGTCCATGTGGTTGTGCATAGAGAACAAGGAAGACAGCGGGACAAGATTGAGAGGACGGCATAGATGAGAAGGAGGGTATGCCAAGCAATTTGGAGGGAAAGTATAAGGCCTCTGCAGGGATAGTGCAAAGACCAGACACATGAGGGCATAAGGAATCATCTAGAAGGCAAACCAAAGAGCCTTCAGTGGAAATCAGAGAGAACATTAACCCTTCTTGTATCTACTACATTGATCCTTCCTCCCTTTCTCCCTCCTTTTCTTTCTCCCTTTTCTTTCCCTTTCCCTGTTATTGAGGACTTACTAAGCCCTTTTGGCACCAGAGATAGAACAGAAAAATAATAAGGTAAGCTGGGATATTTGACTTCAGAGAGAGCAGTAGTCCGTCCCAAAGATTTGGAAGGAGAGAATCCAATTACACCAAAATGCGGGAAACTGAATTACCTGGACAGAAACTTTTATGCGTGTTCCTAGCTATTCTTTGTTGCTTACAGCATTAACATCGACGAGTGGTAGTTGGCTTAAAGATGATAGTTCTGGGAGTTCACGTCTGACTCACTAATGCTGATGGACATATATCTATTTATATAAGTGACAGTCAATTATTATGAAGGATTAACGTAGCAGTTGGTAAATAAGATCAGTGTAAACATGTAGAAGTCGATTCACATGGATTTAATGAAAAGAGCATGGAAATACTTGTACTTACCATGGGAAGAACATATTTGTGTGTGTATCAGCCTCTTTGACTGGACTTTGCAAGACAAGGAAGAATCGTCTCTTTTCTTTCCCCTCAGGACTAATCCCGGCTAACGGGAAGATGAACGTGACCGTGAAGTTCACACCATTTCACTATGGGATTGCACAAATAAAAATGCAGCTATGGATCTCACAGTTCAACTCTCAACCATACGAATGTGTCTTCACCGGAACATGCTGTCCCAACGTGGCTTTACCGTATGGCTGCTTTGGAATGTCTTTTGTTTCTTCCTAAAATTTGTTTAAAGTAATTCCTAAGTCGCCATTTCTTCCCATTCTTTCTTTCTTGTAGCAGAATGCCATCACAACCGTACGTAAGATGATGAGCTTTCATAAAATACTCTTTAAAGTAAATAATAATGCACAGAATAGCTCTAGGCTTGTAGTGGTAGTTGGTCCTACTGAGAGGGGAAGAGATGACCAAGAAAAGGTGGTTTGAGGGATACTTGCTTTTACTGATTACTACTGCTGGGCTGGTTGAGTTTTGACCTTATGCATGTATTTCACGTATGTACATTACACATTACATACATGATCATATGTATGTATTACACTCTATTTTATTTTTTATTTTTTTAAGTTTATTTATTTATTGAGAGAGAGAGAGAGTGGGGGAGGGACAGAGAGGGAGGGATTGAGAGAGAATCCCAAGTAGGCTCTGAGCTATCAGTGCAGAGCCCGATGCAGGGCTTGAACTCCCACACTGCGAGCTCGTGACCTGAGCCAAAGTCAGATGTTTAACTGACTGAGCCACCCAGGTACCCCTACACTCTATTTTAAATCTTTTTTTTAACGCTTTTTTTAAATTTATTTTTGAGACAGAGAGAGACAGAGCATGAACGGGGCAGGGGCAGAAAGAGAGGGAGACACAGAATCAGAAGCAGGCTCCAGGCTCTGAGCCATCAGCCCAGAGCCCGACGCGGGGCTCGAACTCACGGACCGCGAGATCGTGACCTGAGCTGAAGTCGGACGCTTTAACCGACTGAGCCACCCAGGCGCCCCCCTACACTCTATTTTAAATGTAAATCATAAGACAGGAACAGCATAACTATTTTCAAATTTTCAACATGACATCATTTTTCTTAATGTTTATTTATTTTTGAGAGAGAAAAAGAACACAAGTGGGGGAGGGTCACAAGGAGGAGGAGGGACAGAGAGAAAGGGAGACACAGAATCCAAAGTAGGCTCCAGCTCTAAGCTGTCAGCACAGAGCCCGACGTGGGGCTCGAACTCATGAACTGTGAAATCATGACCTGAGCCAAAGTCGGACACCGATTGAGCCACCCAGGTGCCTCAATATGACGCTATAATTAGTTGAGTGCCTGCTGTGCGCAGTGTCCATTGCAAAGCCCTATGGGACACAGTCTACACTCTGAAGACACTCACAGCAGAGGAGCTAAAAGAAGTCAGGTGTAACAAGTGACTTCAACATAAGGCAAAAATGAAAATGTGCCACATGGGAGGTTGTTTTTTTTTTTTTTTTAACTCATCAGCATTCACAGAGTAAAAGTGTGAAATGAGATTAAGTTTTACTTTGTAACAAATTTTTTCTGAACTTCTATTTCTATTTGACTGTGAGCTTGTATTTTTATATCCCAATATATCTGGTTAAAGTTACACATTTTTCCTAATATGCGTGATTTGTATAAAAGCTAAAGGAAAACTTGTCACAGCATAAGGAAAATCCTTACAGATGTTTTGAAAAGGATAAAGAAATATCTGGAGTTTCCTTTTCACATAGAGATACACATCCCACGTTGACATCATTAAGCATATTGAAAGTAGAGTAACATGCCCATATCAAAATATGAATGAACTCCATGATTATATATTTATGTCATGACTTTCTTCCTAAAAATTCAAAGCAGACTAAATCAATTGTAGGATGTTAGCGTGGCCTGCTGAACCCGAATCCCGCAAGTAACCACGGTAGAAATAAAATCATCCTGGCAATGAACGAGTAGCATTGGATATGAGGGAAAGACCGTAGTAATTTTTCTGGTATTAGGTAACTGGCCACACAAAATGCTATTTGTCGTCTCATGTCGTATGCTGTGATGTACAAATGGCTTTCTTAAAGACCTCGCTTGAGTGGACTGTTGCTTCCCAAGACATGTTCTTTTTTTTTTTCTTTTTTTTTATTGAATTTTTTTTATAACGTTTATTTATTTTTGAGACAGAGAGAGACAGAGCATGAACGGGGGGAGGGTCAGAGAGAGAGGGAGACACAGAATCCGAAACAGGCTCCAGGCTCAGCGCTGTCAGCACAGAGCCCGACGTGGGGCTCAAACTCATGGACCGCGAGATCCTGACCTGAGCCGGAGTCGGATGCTTAACCGACTGAGCCCCCGCAAGACATGTTCTTAAATATACGAGGGCGTTGTACGGTAGAAGCACCATGCAAATGCAGACATACCTGTTTTTAAACTACTATGTTTTGGTCACCCAGCTGGAATTTAATATCTCATTTAGTACACACTTGATGTTTTCAAGGACTGTGCCTCAAGACCTACGTATCTCCCCAGACTGTAGATAGTACTAGAACATATAAATTCCACCATGAAGGAAGAAAATTGTCCTGGCCTCAGTGCTCTCTGAAAGATTCATAGGTTGCTGGGTCTTGTTTGGTTTTTGTCATGGCAGAATATGGTGTATGATGGAATTCCTCAAGTTCCCCGAGTAACTCCTTGTTAAAATTTACCATTTTCTTCGACCCCTTCGTTTCCATCGTCAGCCGTTAGATTGCGTGAGGAGACTGTTTTTCCACGCCTTCAAAGATGTGGAAACAAAAATGTTTCCCAATCTTTATAGCAGAGGTGGTGTCAACGCTCTGATGAGATGTGGACACTGGGCCACAACTCACCCCCTGACCCGCTGCCTCTGCCCTGCACGTCGCAGCCCGTCAGTCAGTGTGTGTCTTGCCAAAGGGCATGTTCTCTCAGGCTATCGACCTTTCAAGATACTCTTATGAAGGCAATGTTAAGTTTGAGATTGCTGGTGTGTCCCATGTTGTGCAGTGGGGGTAGGGGTTCAGCACGTGTATTGTGATTGTCAGAGTGAGTAAATGTTAGGGGTGCCTGGGTGGCTCCGTCCGTTGAGCGTCCGACTTTGGCTCAGGTCATAATCTCACAGTTCGTGGGTTCGAGCCCCGCGTCGGGCTCTGTGCTGACAGCTCGGAGCCTGGAGCCTGCTTCGGAGTCTGTGTCTCCCTCGCTCTCTGCTCCCCCCCACCCCACCCCGCTCGTACTCCATCTCTCTCTTTCAAAAAAATAAACATTAAAAAAAATTAAGAATGAGTAAACGTTAGGGTATTCCTTTTTCTGTAATATCATGGACATAAGTCATTTTGCAAAACAAGTGTTCACATATTGTAGCTTGAAGAAATGCCTCACAGTATTGAACGTGATGCAGTTCTACTACATCTCGTAATAAATAAGTCCGGTAGCTTCTGTAGGCACGGTAATAGCACTGCCTATACCTACACGTGTCCAAGACAGTTTTCAGTTGCAGAAAAGATCTCAAATATTAGTCCGAGTTGCTTTTTAAAAGATCTTCCTGGCAGTGCCTGGGTGACTCAGTTGATTGAGAATCTGACTCTCGATTTTGGCACAGGTCATGATCCCAGGGTCCTGGGATCAAGCCCCACATTGGGCTCCAAGCGGAGCGTGGAGCTTGCTTGAGATTCTCTTCTCTCTCCCACCCTCTGCCCCTCCCCCTCACGTACACGTGTGTGTGTGTGTGTGTGCACCCATGCACTCTATCTCTCTAAAAAAAAAACAACACTGTAAACAGTGGCCATAATCATTCTTTTACTAGGAAGATAAATCAGTATAAGATTTTTTTTTAATGTAGTAGATTTAGCTATTGAAAACCAACAGCCTAGAAATGAATCACACTAGACTGTGAGAGCATTTTTCAGTGTGTCACATTGTCCTCTTGTTATATTCTTCGAGAAGGTAAAGAAAAGCACCCATTGGTAGACTATTTTGACACATGATTATACGCTGGTATACTAACATTGCATTTATTTTAGTAGACCACTGTTTTACTTTTTTTTTAATATAAAGCTTTCTTTCTTTCTTTTTTTCTTTCTTTCTTTCTTTCTTCCTTTCTTTCAGTAGGTTTCATGTCCAACGTGGGGCTTGAACTCCCGACCCTGAGATCAAGAGTTCCGTGCCCTACCGACTGAGCCAGCCAGGCGTCCTAGTAGACCACTGTTTTAGCACATAAATTTATTTTCAGTGCAGATATAGTCATTAATTGACCAAAAGCCATGGTATTACCAGGAGGAACACTAAAAATAGAAAGCTTGTGGGGCACCTGGCTGACTCAGTCAGTAAAGCATGTGACTCCTGATCTCGGGGTTGTAAATCCGAGCCCCCACATTGGGTGTAGTGATTACCTAAAAAAATCCTTTAAAAAATAGGAACTTTGCGTTGTTGGATCATATACTAATTTAATACCTGTTTTAAACTATAGATTAGAAGAATTTGAAAGATTAAATGCTCCTTCTAAGAGAGTGGATGTTCCTCCAGAAAAGGCGATGACACACATAAATTTTCACCGCCTGCCACCAAAAATAAAGCCCCCAAAGATTAAGGTAACGTGCGCATTACACTCAACACGCTGGAAGGAATGATAGAGAAGCAAAATAAGTGACTTTTCCCTCCTGATTTGGTCTCAGGAAATTGAATATCACGACTTGAGATTTCCAGTGGATTTATCAAATCCGTTTGCTGTGGCAACTGTTTTAAACCAAGAACCAGGGAAATTGAAGATTAAAGAATTAAGAGAAGGTAACTGGTCGATTCATTATAAATCAGCCCCTGGCGGAACAGGAAAGAATTATTGCTTGTCGCATTTTTTAAAAAAATTTTTTTTAATTTTATTTTTACATTTATTTATTTTTAAGAGACAGAGTGAGACAAAGTGAGAGTGGGGGAGGGGCAGAGAGAGAGGGAGACACAGAATCCGAGGCAGGCTCCAGGCTCCGAGCTGTCAGCACAGAGCCCGACGTGGGGCTCGAACTCATGAACCGCGAGATCCTGACCTGAGCCGAAGTTGGACGCTCAACCGACTGAGCCCCCCAGGCGCCCCACTGCTTGCCACATTTACTGTTAATAACAGCAGCAACGAAGCTGAGATTGCTGTTGTGTTTAGCCATTAGAAATGTGTTTTTGTCTTAGCAAATGATTCTGATTTGACTCTGGTATAATCATCGTTTTCTTCTCCCCTCAGTTTTGGACCAAGGCAATGAGATTTCAAAAACAAGACAGATGAAGGAAGCACTGTTTGAACAGAAAGTCAGACAGGACACTTATGAAGAGATGGAAAATCACCTTAAGTGGTAAATACCGAGCAATTATTTATATCAAATGAAAATACAGTGTTTTTAGTAATGGCTTTTTTTTTTTTTTTAGTAATGGCTTTTTATACATGAGACATGATGAAATGTAACAGCTTTTTGTGCCCTTTTAGAAGTTTGATTATTCCCTCTCCTCCACTGGACCTCCGAAGTTTCCATTAGGACTAAATTATTGCGAGCAAACATGTTCTTTCCTCAGTGTGAGCAGACAGTGGCAGAACCAGGACCCTGCTCCCCCCGGCCACTGCTGCCAGCGTCCCATCTCTCTCTCCGCAGGTGCCCCAACTCTTGCCCCAGCATTAGCCCCCTGTGCCCTGGGCAGTGTGCCCCAGGGGCCTTGCGGGGAGCCCAGCAGTGCGGGCTAGGGGTTAGGAGAGGCCCTTGGTGGGGGGGGGGGGTTCTAAAACTCAGCCGTGAGACTTCTGTCTTGTGCTCCGGCAGTCAAAATAGAGCCCTTTCCACAATTTGTTACGAGTTCATACCAGATGCATCCGTGTGCACAGACTCCACTAACGTCAACTTTAGGAACTCTTGAATTGAGCTAAAAAGTCTTTGAGAGTCCATTTAAGAGTCTTTGAGAGGCCGCCTCGTCCACGCCCCACCTCCACACTTCCTGGACAGAAGGAAGGTGCGCTGAGCCCCAGGGCCCTCGCAGATGCCCCCTGCGGCCCCCCTGCTTGCACAGAGGACCACCCTTAGTTTCTCACGGAAGCACCTCTGCTTCCGCGGCAGTCTGTATCCACGGGCTGCCCTCCGTTAAATGGGAAGAACGCCAAGTCCCTTCAGATCATTTTTTAAAATGCTCTTTCCCTATTATAAGAAATGATCATGTTGTCATTGTCGAAAACCTGAAAAATACATATTTTTTAAGTGTAGAGAAGGGAAAAAAAAATCTCTATAATGTGCTAATGACCACCATTAGCCCTGGTGTATTTCCTTCCTCCCGTGCTTCTTCGCAGCATACCTGAAGTCACATCCTAAATTCAGTTTTGTATGCTGTGTTCTTCACTTCATGTTTTCCCCCGGCTGTTTTTGTTGAAAGCTTTTTAAACCTGCCAGTAACACCCGTAGACACTTGACATGGGTTCTTCACACTTGACACTTGACATGTCACCGGTTGCTGACATTATGCCGTATCTACTCCTCCCTCTCCACATACACACGCTTCACACGCGTCTTTCTTTGAACCATGGGAAAGTAAGTTGCAGATGTCATGAGGCTTCACTCTTAGGGACTTGAGCGTGTAGTTCCTAAGAACAAGGACATTCTCCAACATTACCATAATCAATTCCAAGAACGCTGACATTGATACCGTAATATTATCATCTCCAGCCTATATGCAGATTTACCCGGTTGTCTCAATAATGTCCTTTCTATCTGGCTTTTTGTTTGTTTTTGGAGAGGAAGAATCCAGCATCCAAAGGTCATACAATATGTATTTAGCTTCTAGGTCTCTTCACTCTCCTTCTCATCGTAGCTGCTATTTATTTTTGAACATGTGCCAGCCTCCACAGTCAATACACTCCATACCAGAGTTTTCTAAACCGTGGTAAAATTCACCAAACGCAAAGTTCACCATCTTAGCCATTTTCAAGTGTACAATGCAGAAGTTTTTCGTGTATTCACGGGGCTGTGCAGCCATCACCATTACTCGACTCCAGAATATTTGCATCACTCCAGAAAGAAACCCCATACCCATTAGGCAGTCGCTCCCCAGTCCCCTCTCCCCTCCCCCAGCACTTGGTGACCACTATTGTATCTCTGTAGATTCACGTATTCCGGACATTTCATTTATTTTTTATTTAAAAAAAAATTTTTCTTAACATTTATTTATTTTTGAGACAGAGAGAGACAAAGCATGAACGGGGGAAGGTCAGGGAGAGGGAGACACAGAATCGGAAACAGGCTCCAGGCTCCAAGCTGTCAGCACAGAGCCCGACGCGGGGCTCGAACTCACGGACCGCAAGATCGTGACCTGAGCCGAAGTCGGACGCTTAACCGACTGAGCCACCCAGGCGCCCCTGGATATTTCATTTAAATGGAATCATACAGGGGCGCCTGGGTGGCGCAGTCGGTTAAGCGTCCGACTTCAGCCAGGTCACGATCTCGCGGTCCGTGAGTTCGAGCCCCGCGTCAGGCTCTGGGCTGATGGCTCGGAGCCTGGAGCCTGTTTCCGATTCTGTGTCTCCCTCTCTCTCTGCCCCTCCCCCGTTCATGCTCTGTCTCTCTCTGTCCCAAAAATAAATAAAAAACGTTGAAAAAAAAATTTAAAAAAAAAAAATAAATAAAAAATAAATGGAATCATACAGGGGCGCCTGGGCGGCTCAGTTGTTTAAACACCCACCTTTGGCTCAGGTCGTGATCTCACGGTTCATGAGTTCGAGCCCTGTGATGGGCTCTGTGCTGACAGGTCAGAGCCCGGATTCTGTGTCTCCCTGTCTTTCTCTCTCTTTCTCTGCCCCTCCCCAGCTCACACTCTCTCCCTGTCAAAAATAAAGAAACATTAAAAAAAAATAAATGGAATCATACACACCCATATGGCCTTTTGTAACTGGCTTCTTTCATTTAACACAGTTTAAGGGTTCATCTACATCATAGCATCTATCAGGGCTTTGTTGCTTTTTATGGCTGCATACTATTCCATTGTATGGCCATGCGGTGTTTTGTTTATCTGTTTCTCAGTTGATGGGCATTGGGTGGTCTTCATTTTTTGGCCGTCGTGAATAACGCTGCTGTGAACATTCACACACAAGTTTTTGTGTGAGCGCATCTTTTCAGTCCTCTTGGGTATATGCCTAGGAGTGGAATTGCTTGGTCGTGTGGGAACTCGATGTTCAACTTTTTGTGCCACCGCCACACCGTTTTCCGCAGTGGCTGCCCCACTGAACGTTCCTGTCAGTGGTGTAACAAAGGTTCCAGTTTGCCCACATCCTTGGCAGTGCCTGCTTTGTTGCTGCCGTCATCATCGTCACTGACATCTTCGTGGGTGTGGCGTACCAGTACACGAGTCACTCTGGTCCTGATTTCCATTTCCCTAATGACTAGAGATGTTGAGCGTCCGGATTTTTGTTTCATTTATTTATAAAGATCCAGCATGTGTTGCTAGAAGAGAAGCTTCATTTTGTAGAACACATTCTTCATCTCAGCTGTGTTGCTGTAGTCTCCACAGTGTCTGCCCCCCCATGGCCCTGCTCCAATGTCTCAGCACTCCTCTTCCGTTGTAGAGTATAGCTAAGACATTCCATCCCCAAGCCGACCATGGTATTCTGATCGGTTCTGGAAGCTGTTTTTTTTGTTGTTGTTTTTTTTCTCCCCAGGCAGGTGCACCTTGGTAAAGATCATGTGTCTTTAAAATTTAAAAAAGACCTTATTGAAGAGCGGCAAAGAGAATACGCCAAATACAAGGTCAGAATCACTGTTAGTTTGATGTCGCTGATTGCACTCAATAGGTCGAATTCCGGCTATATGCAAGATGCCACATCAGGAGAAAGAAAACTTAAAGTTGGGGGGAGGAAGCTGATGACAAGTTCATTGTTAACCATAAATCAAGGCCGGCCGTAAATGTCACAAGAGACCTCTACTAAGTATTGTGGGGATTTCGAAGCCAGAGAGATGAGAGAACTCATTTAATTGAAAAGCTTCCTGGAAGACACGGTATGATTTTGAAAAGCAATAGAGAGGACAGAGGCATTCAATTCAGAGGGAGGGAAATGCCTCAAATTCAGGTTGGAATTCTGGACATTAGGTGCATCTGTCCTGTATTCTGCAGGGCATGAAAGTAAGGACACAAAGACAGTGGCCAGGAGCCATGCCAGAGCCAGACAAAAGGTCCAAGTCAGAGATGCTCAAGGGGGCTAAGCAGAGAGCAGGAAACCGGTTGAGGGGAGGGAGCCACGGCTAGGTCGCCAAGGCGGCACCTGTGGATTCAGGGAGTGGGGGGTGGAGACGGGAATGGCAGGGCTGGATCACACCCCTGGGCTTGTCATGGCATGAGAGATGTTGTTCCCTGAGGACAGGTGCAGGGGACACCGGGGACAGGCCTGTAATGGCCGAAGCACAGGACACACACGGGCCAGAGGAGATAGGGCTTCGCTTGCACCTCCTGTCTCAGGGGCTCGGACTTTGGTGGTAGGACTTGCAGAATCACCACATGTCCTGTTGGCCTGCCAGGGCTGCCATAGCCAAGTACCACAGAGTGGGTGGTGTGATCAACGGAAATGTATTTTCTCGCCATTCTGAAAGCCCAAGATCAAGGTGTTGGCAAGGTTGGCTCCTTGTAAGGGACATGAGGGAATGATCCCTCTCGTTGGCTTGTAGATGATCGTCTTTTCCCTGTGACTTCATAGTTTCTGTGTCCAGATTCCCTCTTATAAAGGACACCAGTCACACTGGAGTAGGGCCCACGCCATGACCTCATTTTAACTTGATTACATCTTCAAAGACTGTATCTCCCAATACATTCATATTCTGATGTGACTAGGGGTTAAGATCGCAACATATGACTTTTGGGGACATAATTCAGCCATAACACATATATTTCAGCCTGGGAGTGTGTGCTTCCCACAGTCAGAGCCGCACACAGTGGCAGCATTGGGTAGGAGGGACTGCGGAAAAATAGGTATGTTGTCAGATAGGAATATTTTTCTCGTATAGAATACATTTTTCTTCCTCCGTTTTCTTCTTGATTAGAGTCTAAGTCAAATATCTGAATAAATTTATCTTACTTTTCTTTATTTTTCATGAGATAGACAAAAGAATGTAAAATCATTGCATTAGTAAATCTTAGCATTGGGGGAAGGCACATATTAGATTGGCATTTAAATTTAGGTTGATGAGTAGATCAGTTTCTCCATATGTGATTTTCAAAACAAAATACCAAGTTTTCTGTCCACCCTACAGTGGGTGATGTTTTCGTTAAAGAATTTTTTTAATGTTTATTTATTTTTGAGAGAGAGAGAGAGAGACAGAGCATGAGCAGGGGAGGGGCAGAGAGAGAGGGAGACATAGAATCTGAAGCAGGCTCTAGGCTCTGAGCTGTCAGCACAGAACCTGATGTGGGCCTCAAAGCCATGAACGGTGAGATCATAACCTGAGCCGAAGTCCAGCGTTTAACCAACTCAGCCACCCAGGTGCCCCTTATTTATTTTTTTGATGGTATTTTCTAACTTTTATTTTTTGTATTTTTTTTAACATTTATTTATTATTGAGAGACAGAGACAGAGCATGAGCATGGGAGGGGCAGAGAGAGAGGAGGCGACACAGAATCGGAAGCAGGCTCCAGGCTCTGAGCTGTCAGCACAGAACCCGACGCGAGGCTCGAACTCACAAACCACGAGACCGTGACCTGAGTCAAAGTCGGACGCTCAACCAACTGAGCCACCCAGGCACCCCTCTAACTGTTTTAGAGATGAAGGTGATACAGACATGGCATGACCAGGTCAATGTGACCGTTAGGGCTGGAATTGCCAGCATTTGGTGGACGGGCCAACCCAACTGTGCATTCGCATGGCAAGTGTGCTTAGTGAATACTCACTGTCTGTAAGATTCTGCTGGAGAATAAGCCACTTAGCCACTTTTCCTGCCCTCAAGAAGGGCACAGTCCAGAAGGGGCAGAGAAACATGAAGGGATGATTTAAAAATGTACCAACTGCAGTAATTAAAGGGTAAAGAAAGGGAGAAGATAGGATGATTCCTAGGTATCCAGCTCGATGCTTGCTGGCGATTTTAAATGAGATCCCAAATACCAAAGAAGGGAGAAGATGAAAAGTTCAGTTTGGGGCATGTTGGGGGGACTGGAGGGCATCCAGGTGGTGGCTGAAGGAACAAGTCTGACTCAGCAGAGAGGTAGCCACTAGACCACAGAGGAGCCTGGTGACCTGGGGAAAGTGAATGGTGTGAGAAGCTGGTAACTCAAGACCAGACATCTAGAGAAGCTCCTGATTTGAGGGAAGAGCAGCGGACGATGGAGAAGACAGAAGGGAAGTGGTCAGGGAGGTCAGGAGAAACGGACAACGCTGAGAAAACTGATGGGGGAGAGATCCAGGATGGCAGGGCCTGAGAAGAACCCATGGCGTTTGGCCATTCGGAGGCCTTTGTTTGCCTTAGCGTCGGCAATCCTGGGAGACATGCGGAGGTAAAAAGCCAAATTGCAATTGCCCGAAGAATGTATGGAAGCGAGTAGATGGTTTCTTGAAAAGTTGAGATGAGCAGGGGCGAGGAGTCAGGGCCTGGACCATTAGAGGGGGATGAGGTGTCTAGGAGGTTGGTTTCTGAGTTGGCAGACTCGGGCGTGTTTGTACACGGAGAGCAAAGAGCAATCCCAGAAGAAAAGGCTTCTCTGGTCCAGGAAGCAGAGACAGCCATGAGCAGGGGCTGGAGAGAGGCCTGCAGAGAGTAGTGAGCGTCCGCAAAGGTGCCCGAGTAGAGCAGGAAAGGAGCCGTCACACCCTTAACAACACCCACCAGGACCCTGAGCCCCAGTGCAGGGGGACTGTTGCAGAGACCCTATTCTGTTGTGTCCGGGAGATTTCATCTGGCAGCCGAATCCTGGCAGGTGACCCAGCAGCAAGGAACACCTGGAGGCCCAAGGCAGGTGGCAGAAAGGCGAATGAAAGAGAGCTGGAGGGAGGTGTGGAGGGAGCGGAGGGAGTAGGCATGGAGGGAGCAGGATGATGGGCTTTTCCTCGGGAGATGATCAATGATAGTGAATTCCAAAATGCGCATTGGAAATAAGTAGAGTCTTGATAAACGTATAATACATCACCCTCCTCTCTCTTCTGGCTACCAACCTGTTCACCATTCCCTTCTTTAAGGTGCTTATTTTATTTTATTTTTAGTCATGGTGGGGGTCTGGTGTCTCCCCCACAAAATCTGTATTTTGAAGCTAAGGTCCACAGTCAGCTCCCAGATAGGTTCACATCAGAGCTACACAGCTTACCCCCTGGTGACAATAATACAGTTCTCTCGTTTCTCTTGTTAGTGTGGTGATCAGAGTACCTTTCTTTCAGTTAGGTCTTTGGAAATGATTGCAAACAGGGGCGTCTGGGTGGTTCAGTCAGTTAAGCATCTGACTTCGGCTCAGGTCATCATCTCTTGGACTGTGAGTTTGAGCCCCGAGTCAGGCTCTGTGCTGACAGCTCAGAGCCTGGAGCCTGCCTCGGATTCTGTGTCTCCCTCTCTCTCTGCCCCTGCCCCACTCACATGCTGTCTCACTCTCTCAAAAATAAATATTTAAAAGGAAATTTTTTTAAATGATTGCAAACAGCGTATGCACAAACCAAGCTAGATTTAGAAGTCACTTAAATAATAAAAACCCAGGTAAAAACCAGTAAGTTTTTGCAGTGTGCACAGTCCCCTTTTCCCCGAAAGCAGGTGTATGTGGGGATATCAATCCAAGCCCAGCCAGCCAGCCTTCCTGGGAGTGTCCCAGTGTCCCGGGGCTCCTGGTTCAGGGGAAGAAGGAGGTGAGGGAGGGGAGCAGCCTGGGGAGACACTTCCTCCAGGGAAGGGGCAGATCCCCATCCACCTGCACCGCCCAGGAGAGGGGGAGGAATTATGGGGTCTTTGTTGAACCTGATGCTGAGATAATCCACTCTGAAGAGCTTGAAACTTTACTGAGACATTAAATTTCTTTTAAATGAAATCTCTGCACTCCCGTAGTTACACAGTTTTCTAAAATCCTTTCTGTGAATTTTAAATGTCTTGGAAATGATTGCCAGAGCCACTGTCCCCTGGTTATGAAAACAAAGTGCTGGGTCCGTGCGTCTGTAACTAACCCCTGTGTTGAAACAGTGAGTGTAATTATAATGGTCACTTGAAACTTCTGTCAGGCTCCCAGCCAGACCTCATGGTGGGTGTGGCCGATCACTTGATGAGTTGCTGTCAGTTTGAAAGAGATGCAACATTGTGTGCATTTGTATTCAATTTTAATATTTTTGTTGATTAAAAAACCCAGCTAGATAGAGGAGATCCCATTTTGGATGAGGAATTTCAGCGCCTCAAGACAGAAGTCAGCCACAAACGGGTTGTTCATAATCTGGAAGAAGTAGGTAACTTTCCTTTATTTGGGACCTAATTTTTGGTAGCCCTTTATGATGCTTATTTTTATTTATTTATTTTTAAATGTTTATTTATTTTTGAGAGAGACAGAGACAGAATGCGAGTGGGTTAGGGACAGAGAGCGAGGGAGACACAGAATCCGAAGTAGGCTTCAGGCTCTGAGCTGTCGGCACAGAGCCCAACGTGGGGCTCGAACCCACGAACCATGAGATCATGACCTGAGCCGAAGTCAGATGCTCAACCGACTGAGGCACCCAGGGGCCTATAATGCTTATTTTTAAAACACTGAATAATTTTATAGAAACACTTCCACTAAGAGAGGCTTGCTAACTTTTAATTTACATTTACATTTTAACGTACATTTTCAGAGTGTTTTTTTCACTACATTTTTGCAAGCGAAGCATCAAAAGTCATTCATTAATGTTACCCTTGAAATGAACGGCTTTAAATTCTTTGGCTCTTCTCTGCCTCTCTACTTTCTCCTTTTTGGATCTTTTTTTTGGTGTTGTTTCCCTTTGCTCTCTAAGCCCCTCTGCAGGTCCTCGAGGTGGGTCCCAGGGCCTCGTTCCTTGCCTCCTGCATGACAGGAAGCCAGAAGCCAGAGTTGTGGTCCCAGCTCTACCACAGAGTTGGGACCAGGGAAAAGCCCTCTTAGCCTCTGTGCCTCAGTGTCCTCAAACATAAAAAGGGGACAGTGGCCCCTCCCCCTGAGAGTCCTCTGTCATGTGATAGTGTCTGGTTAAAACCCCCAATTTTTATTTATTTTATTTTATTTATTTTTTTAAAACCCTGATTTTTAATTTTGAAAATGAAAACAATTCTTAATGTTCCCCACCCCCATCATTCTCGATTTTTATTCCTGGGTTTGCCACCTCTGGATTTTCTTACCTCTTTTCTTCTCCCTACATTTAATCTGGCCACAAAGTCTTGCCCATAGCTCTTCCACGAAAGCACACGTGAGCTCAAGCCTTCGTGTCTTACCCTCAACTATTCCAACAGATTGTTCGTTCATATATCTGCCCGTCCTCCCTGCCCCCTGCAGCCCACTGCATATGCCAGTGTGAGGCTGATTCACTGTTTTTAAGTTTATCTAAGTAATCTTTATACCCAGCCTGGGGCTCGAGCCCACAGCTCCGAGATCAGGAGTCTCACACACACTGCCAACTGAGGCAGCCAGATGCCCTGAGACTGATTCACGTTTGATGCCTTTTTCTTCATAGCGTTTCCCTGCTCAAGAACCCACAGTGCCTGAGGTTCTGGCTGGCCTCAGTGCACCCCCAGACACCCATTCCTCCCAGTCTACACACTCTGTGCCACGACATGCAAGCACTGTGTGGTGCTTGAGGACGGGGCTGAGCAGAGCACTCCTCCTTCTGCACTGGGGTGGGGGGGGTTGGGGGGGGTCATAGAGTCTGTGCCTCTCAATGTGGCAGTGCCAGCACCCACCACATGGGACTGATTGCTCTGCAAGTCTCTTCCTCTTCAGGGTTGCATGTATTTGCCTGAGCTTCTCTAGACTCTAAAATTTCCTTTAAAAAAAAAAACAAACATTTATTTATTTTGAGAGACATCGTGAGCAGAAGACAGACAGAGAGAGACACACAGAATCCGAAGCAGGCTCCAGGCTCTGAACTGTCAGCACAGAGCCCAATGTAGGGCTCAGACTCACCAACTGTGAGATCATGACCCGAGCCGAAGTCGGATGCTTAACCGACTGAGCCACCCAGGCGCCCCTAGACCGTAAATTTCTTAAAACCCAAATCGCAAATCCCACATTTGCTGCCCCCACCCCCTGCAAGAAGTCTCTTTATTGCTACATACACTTAAAGTGCTGAATAAATGCTCATTCAGTAGCAGAACAAATAAATAATAACTTGATTTGGGATCGAAGTCTTTATTAAATGCTCATGCCTGGAGTTAAATAAACGTTTTTATTAAATTCTCATGCCTGGAGTTAAATTTTAAGTCTAAGATGTGCCTGTGTTCTGTGTTCACAGAAAATCAAGGAATTGCATCCTAATTTTGACCCACTTATTAATAATACTTGGGTCAACAGGTTCAGGGCGCAAAGGCGGTTTCAACAAGCAGCCCGCAAGGTGAGTCCCAGCACCAGACGGAAATTTCAATTCGTGTAGCCCTCAGCACAAGGAAATCAAGCAGTGAATTTTTTTATAACAGCTTTATTGAGGGATAATTCACATACCATAAAACTCACTCTTGGTAAAGTAGACAGTTTGGTGGGTTTTAATATATTTACAGAGTGGTACAGCCATCACCATCCAAACTCAAGAACATTTTTTTAAAAGTTTATTGAAGTATAGCTGAAATACAATGTTTTATTAGTTTCAGGTGTACGATTTGGCAATCGACAATTAATTTTAGAACATTTTTTATCACCTCAAAGAGAAACCTGGTTCCCATTAGGAGCCCCTCTCCATCCCCCAGTCCCTGGCAACCACTGGTCTGTTTCTGTCTCTATGGATTCACCTCTTCTGGACATTTTTTTTTAATGTTTATTTATTTTGGAGAGAGAGAGACAGAGACAGAGTGTGAGTGGGGGAGGGTCAGAGAGAGAGGGAGACACAGAATCCGAAGCAGGCTCCAGGCTCCGAGCTGTCAGCACAGAGCCTGACGCGGGGCTCGAACCCACAGATTGCGAGATCATGACCTGAACCGAAGTCGAACCCTCAACCGACTGAGCCACCCAGGTGCCCCTCGAGCAGTGTTTTCAGTGTGGACTGATGACAATCTAGGGGGAGAGAGGCAGAGCCCGCTGATGGGTGACCTGTGCGTCAACCTCCAGGGCCCTGTAGGGCTCTGCATGTGTGAACAGAGGTGGCCCCAAGATGCTCCAGTGTGGGGAAGAAAGTGGTGGAAAGAGGCAGCACAAAACTGTCAAGGGACGAGGGCACAGGTGTTGACAATGGGCAAACAACAGTGAGACTGGCCAGGCTGGCTTCCCCAGCAGCGGGACCACACGGCCTTTCTGGGGTGAGCCCTCCAGTGTGAAAAAGTATTGTCAGTAGTCATGTACTTTGCTCTAAGTGATGGCTCAGTCTTTCCCTCACTCCTCAGCAAGACTGTCAGCTCAATGTACAAATATGCACCCAGTTTGATGACTTCTTGCCATCTCCCTGGATCGGCCACAGCCCCGTCATCCCCTGCCTGGACCAGGGCAACAGCTCTCCCTGCGTCCAGTGCCCCCATGGCAGCCAGACTAGCATTCCCAAAACTTAAAGGTGACGACACCTCTCCCCTGGTAAAACCCTCCAGAGCCTTCCCATTGCAATCGGAATGAAGTGCACAACTGTTGTCCAGGCCAAGGCCACACTGGACTTCTCTCTGTCCCTTAAATAGGTCTCCTTTGTTCCTGAAACAGGATCTTCATACTCGCTGGTTCCTCTGCTCTGAATTCTCTTCCCAGTTCATTCTCTCCTCCTCATCAAGTCTGAGATCAAGCCTCACCTCCTCAGGGAGGTCTTGCTTAATTATTCTTGCACCAGTGGCCAGACGAACCCCCTTTCCAGTCCCTCGGTCATGCCCTTGTGCATTTACTCTTTTATCATCTTCATGGTATTTATCCTGTAGATTCATTTAAATGTTTATTGTTATCACCCCCCCACACACACACACCAACACACACACACACACACACACACACACACACACACACACACCTAGAACATCAGTTCTGTGCAGGCAGGACAATTGTTTGATCTCATGGTATCTGCAATACCTTGAACAGAACCGGCCACAGCACTGGCACGTCGTACTATTTATTTGTTAAATAGAGTCCTTTACAGGATGGAAAGGGGTATTAATCATGGAAGGAATGGTCCTTTCAGCCACAGCTTTGTGCACAGGTAGCACTCAACCTCCAGTAGCAGGTGCTCTGGGTGCAAAGCACAGTGATAGACAGTTAGCATTGCCCAAAATCCACAGCCCTGTTCCCACACAATCGTCTATTTATTTGCTCCCTCCACTCTGAAAATAACACGGCGGGAGCATTATTATTCAGATACACTAAAAAGAAGGAATGTGGGACTAGTCATTCTTTCCACTCTGGAAATAGAAAAACAGGGCTCATAAATTGGGTGGGACAAGGCCAGATGACAACTTGGTCTTTGTTTGTGTTCAGGCAAGTCAACATGGCCGAGACCTTGAAGTCCCTGGGGCAGCGTGCCATTTTCCCTGTGAAGTCTGACTTAGAGCCGAGGCCTCAGCCCTTAGCGTGGTTGGGGAAAATGAATTAACTCGTACGTCAAAATGAGCATGTACCAATTTAATAATCTGAAGCTGTCCCTTCTCACTCCAGATCATGGTTCATCGGAGGTTACTCGTTATGCTGAGTGCTATTCATAACATGGACAGAGAGACCATAATCAGAAAGCTCAGCCAAGGAAGACAGACAATAACATCAGGTAAAGCACAGCTGTCAGGTGCAACGATGCTTCGGCCATAAGTTCTCTGAACATGATTCTTCTGTGTAATGAGGTTAGCTGCATAGAGGTAAAACAGTTTCATAAATCACACCCATTAGGGTTTTGTTTTGTTTTGTTTTGTTTTGTTTTTTATGGCCACCGTAACAAAGTGACACAAACTTAATGGCTGAAAACAAACATAAATGTATTATCGCACATTGCTGGAGGTCAGCAGTCTAAAATCAAGGTGTCAGTGGTGCTGGCTCCTTCTGGAGGTTCCAGCCGAGAGTCTGTTCTGGTCTTTCCAGCTTCCAGAGGCCCTTTCCTCATACCACTCTGACCTCTTGCTTCAGTCGTGACATCTCCTCTGACTGTGACCCTTCTGCCTCCCTCTTACATGGATCCTGTGACAACATTGGGCCCACCTGGATCACTCAGGACACTCTCCGCATCTCAAGATCCTTAACTCAATCACACCTGCAAAGTCCCTTTTATCGTGTAAGGTGATGGAGTCACAGCTCCCCGGGGAACTGAACGTGCACATCTTTTAAGGAGACCACCTTTCAGCCTACCCAGGACATGAATCAGACTTCCCCACCAGGTTTGGTTGAAATGCCCAACTGAGAGTTAGCAAGTCCGACCAATCGGGTCAAGTTGTAACGTCCACAAAGGCTGGGCATGGCTTGATCTCTTGTTTTGTGTGCCCTCTGTTCTGTCGGGTCATCAGAGAGACCGGGGTAGTCCATATTCCTACTTGCTGACTGAGTGGCTGCATCTGGTGCTGTCTCAACCTACCATTTGCACAAAAAGCTTTTTATCTCATATCATCTTTGCTACTTAAAGGCATTCCAGTCCTTGGATACCCGAGTTGACTGGGCTGTTGGAGCCACGCTCTCAGTGGCTTCTGGGAGTCCAAAAGCTGTGTCACCGTCTTCTCCATTTGCGGCTTGTTTGCAGCCCCACAGGCAGGCCCCTATCCTTCCAGACCCTTCCCGCCCTCCCTAGCCTGAGGCCTCCGAGCCTGGCTCTTTGTTCTTCCTCTCCTTCAAGATCTGGATAGGTGTTTTTTTCAAAATATTTTATCGCATTTTAATCCTTTTTTTTTTTCTTCATCCAGTGCTGTTTATTGAGTCCATTATCAGAGGAAGAAAATACTTGCCATTTATCACAAAATAGTGGGCTGGGCTTCACCACAGGAGGGTGTGGTCTGGGGGGCAGCAGGTGTGAGGCTTGGAGTCCTACAGAGGACAAGCAGCCTGTCCAGACCTTCACCATTGGGCATGTCCCCAGCAGTATCCCATCACTTGTCGCAGGCAGGGCCCCCAAATCAGAGCCAGGGAGAGACCCACACAGCCCCAAGGGAGGGAGAAGCCCTGGTTCTTCCTCCCCTTCAAGATCCAGATGGGTATTTTGTTTTTCATAACATTTTATTGCACTTTAATTATGCTTTTTTCTGGGGCCCCCGGGTGGCTGCGTCAGTTAAGCATCCAGCTCTTGGTTTGGGCTCAGGTCATGATCTCAGGGTTTCATGAGTTCGAGCCCCACATCGGACTCTGCTCTGACATCGCAGAGCTTGCTTGAAATTCTCTCTCTCCCTCTCTGTCCCTCCCCCACTCGCGTTGTCTGTCTCTCTCAAGTAAATACATAAATAAACTTTAAAAAGAAATTATGTTTTTGGGGCACCTGGGTGGCTCAGTCAGTTGGGCATCAGACTTTGGCTCAGGTCATGATCTCACAGTTTGTGAGTTTGAGTCTCGCATCAGGCTCACTGCTGTCAGTGCAGAGCCTGCTTGGGATCCTTTGTCCCCCTCTTTCTTTGCCCCTTCCCCACTCATGTGTGCATGTGCTCTCTCTCTCTCTCTCAAAAATAAATAAAACATTTTTTTTAATTATGCTTTTTTCCCCTCCTATATTATTTTGATGTCTGATATTGATGTTTCTAATAAAGGAACTCTTCAAGTATTGTTTTGTTTTGTTTTTTAATTTTTTTAAATGTTTATTCTTGAGAGAGAGAGAGACAAGAACTCCAGTGGAGGAGGAGCAGAGAGAGAGGGAGACGCAGAATCCGAAACAGGGCCCAAACTCGTGAACCATTAGATCATGACCTGAACCGAAGTCGGACACTCAACTAACTGAGCCATCCAGACACCCCCTTTTTTAAAGTATTGTAAAGTTTACCTGTTAATTATATATGGGCCCATGTAAAATGTCTTCATGGTTTTTTTTTTTTAGTTTTTTTTTAATGTTTATATATTTTTGAGAAAGAGAGAGAGAGAACATGAGTGGGGGAGAAGCAGAGAGAGAGGGCGACAGAGGATCTGAAGGGGGCTCTACGATGACAGTAGAGAGCCAGATTTCAGGGCTCGAACTCGCAAACTGTGAGATCATGACCTGAGCCAAAGTCGGACGCTCAAGCAACTGAGCCACCCAAACGCCCCTTCATATGTCTTTTTTTAATATGATCTTTTTCTTTGCTGACAAGGACAAAGAGTATTCATTAGCAGTCCTTTCGTTAGGAATTATAGTTTTTTTTGGAGGTAAAAAAATGAAATTTCTAAAAATTGGAAAAGGGGTGAGATAAAGAACTAAAGAAAACTACAAATGGGACCGTATGCATAGGCTTCTATTCTTTTCTTTTTTTTTAATTTTTTTAATTTTTATTTTTTAATGTTTATTTTTAAGAGAGAAAGAGAGACAGAGTGAGAGTAAGGGAGGGGCAGAGAGGAAAGAGAGGGAAACAGAATCAGAAGCAGGCTCCAGGCTCTGAGCTGTCAGCACAGAGCCCGATGTGGGGCTCGAACTCATTAACCGTGAGATTATGACCTGAGCAGAAGTCGGATGCTTAACTGACTGAGCCACCCAGGCGCCCCAGACCTCTATTCTTTTCCACAATGGCATGCAGCACATATCCACTAATTGGTGGGTGGCAAATAAGAAACTGAAGATGGTAGTTTCACGTAAAAATACCCCAAGAACTCCCCCAAAGTGCTCTTTTGTTTTTCACCCACAGATAAGAATTCGTCCAGACACCTCCTGTCCCAGATCAGTCGAGATGATTATTCCAGCTCGTTCTTTGTCTCACCCAAGAAAGTGCTGCCCTTCGCCTTCCCATCCTACAGTCCTCCTCAGAGCTCCAACGAGTTGGTAGGTGCTGTCGGGCTGTGGGGTGGGGACGGGGCTCGAGCAGATGCTTGTTGGGCAGATACCAAGGCAAGCCGTACCTCAGTCTCTGTCCCTTCACCTCCCCTTGAGAAGCTCCCAGGGGACACCTGTGCCCAGGGACTTGTGACCAGTGGGAAACCAGGGATCATCTACTGCCGCCTGCCCGGCCCCTAACACACATGTGCAGAGCTCCCTGGTAATCTGCACTGGGTGGTTTCCAGCCTGGAAGCCAGCAAGAACCCCTCCGGACAGCCCGGGGAACCGGGCCTGAGAGCAGAAGGGCAGGTGGAGAATCCGAGAAGGCCAGGCCTGGGGAGGTGGGCCCCACTGCATGGGCAATGGGGCAGCCAGGGACGGGTGGCCCTGGGATCTAACACTCTAAGCCATGAGACTCTCAATTCTCTCTGTCTCTCTCTCTCTCTCTCCTTCTCTCTCACTCTCTCTGGAAAGAGGTGCGACAGTTCATTTTCTTGCCTTATGGGCATGATGATGCATTAAAATAAAAATAATAGCTGACTCTTACATTGCACTTACCATGAATCAGGCAGTGCCTGAAATGCCTCACTTGTAACAGTTCATTTAATCTTCAACGAATCTATGTGATAGGCTTACTGTTTTACAGAGGAGGAGGAAACTGAGACACAAGGTCATATGGCCGGTAATAAAATGTAGCCTAAGTTCATGTCCTTAGCAATAAAAGGCATCTTTAATTTGATGCTGAGGGACACCTGGGTGGCTCAGTTGGTTAAGCGGACAACTTCGGCCCAGGTCATGATCTCATGATTCATGGGTTTGAGCCCCACGTCGGGCTCTGTGCTGACAGCTCAGAGCCTGGAGTCTGCTTCGGATTCTGTGTCTCCCTGTCCTGCAGCCCCTCCCTGCTCACACCCTGTCTCTCTCAAAAATAAACATTAAAAAAAAATTTTTTTAAATAAATTGATGTTGAAAGTGCACAGGCAAATTATTTATTTATTTTTAAATTTAAATGTTTTTTATGTTTATTTATTTTTGAGAGAGAAGGAGAGACAGAGCGTGAGCAGGGGAGAGGCAGAGAGTGAGGGAGACAGAGAATCCGAAGCAGGCTCCAGGCTCTGAGCTGTCAGCACAGAGCCCGATGCGGGGCTCGAACTCACGAACCACGAGATCATGACCTGAGCCGAAGTCAGATGCTCAGCTGACTGAGCCACCCAGGCACCCCTAATTTTTTACTTTTAAAGAATAAGCTTGCCATTCACATCCTATGATGTATTTTACACATTGCCGGTTCATCTACTCAAGAATTGCAGGACTGAGTTTAGAAATTCCATGTGTTTTCTGCATTAGATAATTAAATGACCTAAAAGATCAGACTACAGAATTCCTAGGGAATAATAAATCGGTGATTTTCAAGCATTAATAAGCACACTTAATAATTAGTGGGGTGCAAAGGGTGAGAGGGATGAAGAGATCACTGTGCTGTGGGGCGCATCTCATTATTTTTCAGTAGTTTCCATCTCACACATTCCATCTGGCATCTTAGTCCTACAAAGACTTCTCTGCCGCTCAGGGTTGATGAAAGAGTGCTCAGCACCCCAGTTTATAAAGAATTGTATAATTGATTCCATAGATACTTTATCTCATCAATTCTTTTTTATTACCATCTTTGAAATTGGGAAATGTCTCATAATGGATGGCATGTTAGCATTGCATCGGATTCATTTCATGATGGTGTCTCAGATTGGGTGAAGTACAGTATTTATCGAATGTCCATAGTATGTCAGGCAGTGTTCCAGGTTCTCTGGGTGACGGAGGCAGACAGCATGCAGGAAGGTAATGCTTTGGGGATCAGCCCCTGGGGAAGGGAAGCAGCGGGAGCTGGCATAGGACAGAGAGAGGAGAACCGCCCTCCTGGGCAGAGGCCTCAGCTGAACTCGCGAGGGGCTCTGAAGCTGGGGCAGCGTGAAGCCACCCGGCATTTATACCTTTGTTTCAACTTGAGGTTGTAGGCAGGCCTCCCTGGGTGGGGCACAGGACCTTGAAGGAGGCAGCTCCCTTCAACCAAAGCAACCCTGAAGAGGGCTGACCCCTGAGAGTTGTTTCTGTCGAGAGGACTCCTTGAAGTAGGAGGACTGAGTCCGTTAAGCCTGAAGGGGATTCTGGGTGGCATATTGCAGCACCCACAACAATAGGAAAGGAAGAAGGATCACAGACACTATGAGACGAGGGGAGGTTGGTCAGCACTGCCTCCATGCCTCACACATCAGGTAGCAACTGTGGTCACGGGAAAGGTGATGGGAGGTAGAGGAATAGAAGCGTAGCCGCTTTCGCCCAGCGTTGATTATGTGCCCTTGTCTTTTGAATTTCCACGTTTTAGGCTCCTGATGGCCTTGGACCAGTCCCAATTAAATCTTCGGAAATTCAAATCAAGCAGAGTTACTCTTTCTTCAATCTGCAGGTCAGACCTGTCATACGGGATTAGCTAATGGGTTTCTTATGAAGTGTACAAAATATTCTTGAATTTGAATTGCATTACTGGTTTTGTTCTTTTATAGTTGATACACTAGAGCATACCGTGTGTGTTTTTCTGCTATCATTTGATGGTATGTGCGAGGTGTAACATACCGTGGTTTCTCTTTACCCTGGGGATATATGGTATATATCTGGTATATATCGCGTGCGTGAAGCTATCCGAACTACATATATTATAAACTTTAAGAAAAAGCACAAGGTGAAGTGAACAGAAGTTAGTCAGCCTTTCTTGAGGTATACAGCCACTTCTGGTTTCGAAAATCTAAGTATTTTAAATCACTGGTTTGTTAACCAGTGTTCGGTGTATTTCTACGGATAAGCCCTGTGGTACAGAAGAGTAATGGCAAATGCACATGTGTCCTGGGACCCAGAGCAGGGACCTGGAACAGGGCTTGGGACTTACGCTAATGTCCCCCAGTGCTGGGCCAAACCAGTGCTTGGCTGCATAAGGTGATGGCTGCAAGCCGGTACTCATGTTCCTTTTACCGTTGGGCAGCTCAGAAGTGCTGTTATTGAGAATGAGATCCCATTCATTGGTAACGGGCGTTTTAAGAGCATTTAGTCAGTTGTCTTCTTTGACCTCAGGTTCCTCAGCTTTACAAAATTAAAGGGTATCAGCCATTCTGTGTCCAGAGATCGTCAACGAGCTACAGACCTCAAAAGCTTGCTCGAACCCTGAAGCAAGGGGCTGAGGTAACACAACCCCCACCTTTAAGAATTTCTCTCGGGGGGCCTGGGTGTCTCCGTTGGTTGAGCATCAGCTTTTGATTTGGGCTCAGGTCACGATCTCACGGTTCATGAGATGGAGCCCTGAGTCAGGCTTGGGATTCTCTCTGTCTCTCTCTCTCTCTGCTCCTCCTCCACTAGCACCCTTGCGCGCTCTCACTCTCTGTCTCAAAAATAAATAAATAAACATGAAAAATAAAAAGAAGTGCTCTTATGTTTCCGCTCTTGTCCTGGTGTCAAGACTAACACGCTGCTTGGTCCCTTCACAGGATGAAGCCACTACCATCATAACTCTGCCCAAGCAGGACGCCACAACTCAGCTCCCTGGCAAGACCTCAGTCTTGGGCATGAAACCACCTGAGGCCTTAGCCAGGTCTCCAGATTATGACCCGCTTTATATTTTTGTAAGTGACAACTGGCAGAAGTCTCAGGTTTTATGTTCCTCTGTTTCAAAAGTTACTCTGTAAGAAAACAGAAGCATTACTTGGGAATATTTTTCTGTCTTTGGAGTTTCAAGTGTTAAGCGATATCTCACCTTTGAAATCAATTGCCAGCATTTATTGTTTGAAGAATGTCAATGTTCCTGTCTTCTAGCAATTCCAGAATTTATTTATGTTTATGAAAATACCTTTATGGTCTTTTCTAATTTCATATAATTATATAATATATATATATATATGTGGATGGTTAAAAAAAAAAGAAGAGGGTACGTAGGTGGCTCACTCAGTTAAGCATCTGACTCTTGTTTTCAGCTCAGGTTGTTATCTCACAGTTGTTAGATCGAGCCCCGAGTCAGCACTCTATGCTAGGCATGGAGCCTGCTTAAGATTCTCTCTCTCCCTGCCCCTCCCCTGCTTGCAGTCTCCCCACTCTCTCCCTCTCTCTCAAAAAAAAGAGGAAGAAGAAGAGGAAGAAGAAGAAGAAGAAGAAGAAGAAGAAGAAGAAGAAGAAGAAGAAGAAAAGAAAGAAAGAAAGAAAGAAAGAAAGAAAGAAAGAAAGAAAAAGAAAAAGAAAAAGAAAAAGAAAGAAAAACAGCAGAAAGAGAAAGTCAAATCAACCCAAACCTCATCACTCAGAGCTCTCTGGATGCCTTATTTCTTCCTTGGGCATCCCTTCCATACTTCTACCTCTGTCTCCCAGATTTCTGTTCCACTTTGTTTCTGTAGCCACACTTGATTAACTTCCCTGAAGCACACCCTAACCATGCTACTGTCCTGCTCCACATTCTTCACTGACTCCCCATTTTCTTCCAAATTAAGTCCAAGCCTATGTGAGACCAACAACAAGACCACACCCCCTTCTCTGCGTCCCTGCGTAGTTCCCTGCCAAACTTGGTGCACTTTCCTCCCTCACCAGGCCTCCACTTCTGCTGATCTGCCCTCGTGGGGTCCCTTCTCCTACCCTTATATTTCTTTCTACCCAAGTCCTGAGTGAATGAAACGCTGACAGGAAATCTGATGAGGTTCTATGTAATGATGGGATCATCAGTGAGATGCCACAGTAGTCGCCCAAGTTATGGTTTATGTTTTAAAGACAGACACACACATACATACAACCAAGAACAACCTTAGATACTATTTGAGAAAGTCTCTTTGGAGAATCTCCAAATGGGAATCTCCATCTCTAAGGTGGGCAGAGATGCTGATACTCAACACCAAACGTCTCTCAGTCAGCTAGTGGGAGACGTAGGACAGAAACCTGCCTATTTCCTGGTTGTTTGCCTCAGGGCTCTTCCTCCGAACTGTGTTGCTTTCCTACATTAGCCATTATGGGCATTTTTTCATAGCCACATTGGTTGAGAGGAGTGTTCCTTGGAGACTTAGAATCTTGGAGCTGGGATAAACTCACAGGATGTTTAACTCACAGATTTTCAAACTTCATTTAGAACTACAGTCCTCACATCAGCTGAAATTTTACATCAGAAGGCAATAGGTAAAATGACCTAGAATCCTACTTACTTGCTGGGATGGCAGTGGGGTAGAAGGCTCTCCTGAGGAAGATGTCCCTGCAAAACTGTGGGGCTCCCCACAGCAAGATTTGAAAAACACTCTTCAATCTTTTGTCCCCCAGATTCACCCATTACCACCCCCTCCCCGTTCTAAAAGACAGGAAATTGGTCTAAAGGAGTTACCGGAATTTTCCATAGTCACACTCATACTTCCTTGGAAAATATCAGTAGTTACTTATTAACTCATTAATTCCACAAATACTAAGAGCATGCCTTAGGTTAGGAACCTAAGGTTAGGGGCAGTTCATCAGAGGGACACAACAATTCTAAATATTTATCCACCTAATAACCAGAGCTTCAAAATACATGAAACAAAAACCCATTGAAATGCAAAGGAAAAAAGAGACAAATCCACAATTATAGTTGGTGATTTCAATACCACCCCCCTGTCAATAGTTGATAGAAGAAGTAAGCAGAAAATCAGTAAGGGTATAAAATATTTAAATACCACTATCAATCAACTTCACCTAATTGACATTGCTAGAATACTCTACCCAAAAGTAATAGAATGAAGATTCTCTTCAAGTGTATACAGAAAGTTTGCCAAGATAGACCATATTTGGGACCATAAAATAAGT
This sequence comes from Panthera pardus, assembly GCF_024362965.1. NCBI lineage: Eukaryota > Metazoa > Chordata > Mammalia > Carnivora > Felidae > Panthera > Panthera pardus. Next base: position 102,526,842 of record NW_026526655.1, read on the forward strand.
CTCAATAAAATTGAAAATACTCCGATCATATGAAGTATTTTTTTTTGGTTTTGAAGAACTTGAATCAGAAAAGAAGAGCCTAAAGATATCTACAAACCTCCCCTCAAAATTCGGAAGCTGAATTAAATACTATAAAATAGCCTATATTGGGGCACCTGAGTGGCTCAGTCAGTTAAGCATCTGACTTCTGCTCAGGTCATGATCGCACAGTTCATGGGTTCGAGTCCCGCATTGGGCTCCATGCTGACAGTTCGGAGCCTGGAGCTTGCTTCAGATTCTGTGTCTCCCTCTCTCTCTGCCCCTCTCCTGCTCACGCTCTCTCTCTCTCTCTCCCCCAAAAATAAATAAACATTAAAAAGAATTTTAAATGGTCTATAGTCCAAGGAAGAAATCAAAAGAGAAATTGGAAAGTATTTTTAACTTAGTGAAAATGAAAACAAAAAAAATTTGTGGGAATTTTATAATGCTGTACACCTACATTAGAAAGTAAGGGTGGGACTTAAATTAATGTCCTCAGCTACTCTTTTAGAAATTCAAAAAAGAAGAGCAGATGAAATCCAAACTAATCAGAGAAGAGAAATAACAAAGATTAGATTGAAAACCAGTGAAACAGAAAAAAGAAAAACAATAGAGAAAAACTAGTTCTTTGAGAAGATCCGTAAACTGGATAAACCTGTAATCTAACTGATTAGGGAAAAAATGGTTAAAAGACATAAATTATCAATATCAGGACTGAGAGAAGTGACATCACTACAGATTCTATAGATATTAAAAAGATAATAAGTTAATGTTATGAAAAACTTCATGCCAGTAAGTTCAACAAGTTAAATGGACAAATTCCTTAAAAGGTACAAAATATTAAATCTTATTCAAGAAGAGGTAGATAACTCTGCTAGCTCTGTATCTATTTTAAAAATTGAATTGGTGATTAAAAGCTTTCCCACAAAGAAAACTGTAGGTACAGATGCCTTCACTGCAGAATTCAGCAATCCTTTTAAGGAAGAAATGATACCAAATCCACAAAAACTCTTCCAGAAAAGGGAAGAGGAGATTACTTCTCAACTCATTCTAGAAGTCAGTATTACTCTAATGCCAAAGCTAGACAGAGACATTACAGGAAAAGGATCAACAAATATCCTTCATGAGCATAGATGCAAATAAATAAATACATGCAAATAAAATACAAGCAAATAAAATTTTAACAAATCGTATTCATCATACAAAAAGAATAATGTATCATGAGCAAATAGGGGCTTATGCAAGAAACACAAAATTAGTTTAATGTTCAAAACTCAGGGTACTTCACCATTTTAACAGACTAAAAAAGAAAAACAACATGAGCATCTCTATAGGTACAGAGGAGCAGTCTGTCATTCCTGATAGTCTCAGTAAGTGACGGACAGATAAACACCTGGAGGGGCACCTGGGTGGTTCAGGCAGCTAAGCATCCACCTCTTGATTTCTGCTCTGGCCATGATCTCATGGCTCACGAATTCGAGCCATGCATCAGGCTTTGTGCTGACAGTACAGAGCCTGCTTGTGATCGTCTCTTCCTCTCTCTCTTCTCCCCCACTCATGCTCTTTCTATCTCTCAAAATAAATAAATAAACATTAAAAAAAAAAAAATCCAACCTGGAGCTAGCACAATACTGAATGGTAAATGATTGAATCCTTTCCCCCTAAGATCAGGAATAAGGCAAGGATGTCTGCTCTTACTAATTCTATTAAGATTGTAACTATAGCCAGTGTAACAAGTCAAGAAAAAAGAAATAAAAGTCCTCTATATTTGACAGGAAAAAGCAAAACTATCTGTATTCAGAAACAAAATTATTGTCTATTCAAAACATACAATTGAATCTATCCAAAAATCTGATACAACCAATAAGTAAATTTACCAAAATTGCAGGATATAAGATCAAGACACAAAAATCAGCTATATTTCTATATACTGGCAACAAACAGTCCAAAACTGAAATTTTTAAAATTCATTTCACTGAACAATAGCTCCAAAAAATATGAAACACTTAGGGATAAACCTGACAAGAGCGTGTAAGACTAATACACCGAAATTAAGAAAAATTGCTGAGAGAAATCAAGAAAGATCTAAATAAATGGTGAAATAACACCATATTGATGGATTGGGAGATTTAATATTGCTAAGACATCACATGTACAAAGTAACGTAAAAGTATTTAACACAATCCACTCGAAAGCTTGCAGCCCACCCCCACCCCACTTTTAAAGAAATTGACAAGCTTACTCTAAAATTTATTTGGAATGCAAATATATCCAAAACAACTTTGAAAAACAAAGTTGAAGGATCTACATTACCTGACTTCAGTGGGTATTGTAAAGCTACACTGACCACAACAGTATGGTATCTGCATAAAAACAGACAAACAGATCAATGGAACAGAATTGAGAATCAAGAAATAAATGTGTTCGTACATACATGGCCAGTTAATTTTTGACAAAGCTCAAAGACAATTCATTGGAGAAAAGATAGTCTTTTCAAGAAATACTGCTAGGATATTTGGGTATCTATTTACCAAAAATAAAAATAAAAGAACTTTAATCTGTACCTCACACTGTTTACAAAAATTAGTGGAACATAGACCTAAATATAAAACCAAAAACTAGAAAAGTTCTAGAAAACACATAGAAGAACATTTGTGTGTACTTGGGTTAGACAAAGATTTCTTAGAACACCAAAACGACAATCCATGAATGGGGGGGAAATGGATTAATAAGACTTTGTCCAAAGTAAGAATTCCTGCATTTCTAAAGACACTGTTAAGAAAATGAAAAGATAAATCACAGATTTGGAGAAAACACTTTGAAATCACAATATCTGGTAAAAGACTTATATCCAGAATATAGAAAGAACTCTCAAAACTCAATACTAAGAAAACAACTCAATTTTATTTTTTATTTTTTGAGAGAGAGAGAGTGAGAGAGCACATGCATGCCATAGAGCAGGGTAGGGACAGAGGGAGAGAGAGAGAATCTTAAGCAGGCTCCCTGCCCAGCACAGAGCCCGATTCAGGGCTTGATTTCACGACCATGAGATCATGACCTGAGCTGAAATCAAAAGTCAGATGCTTAACTGACTGAGCCACCCACATGCCTCAACAACCAAATTTTAAATTTTTTTTTTAATGTTTATTTACTTTTGAGACAGAGACAGAGCATGAACGGGGGAGGGTCAGAGAGAGAGAGGGAGACACAGAATCTGAAACAGGCTCCAGGTTCTGAGCTGTCGGCACAGAGCCCGACGCGGGGCTCGAACTCACGAACCGTGAGATCATGACCTGAGCCGAAGTCGGATGCTTAACTGACTGAGCCACCCAGGCGCCCCTCAACAACCCAATTTTAAAATGGACGAAAGATCTCCACCAGAAATACACAGGTGACAAATATGTACATGAAAAGGTGCTCAAAATAATGCGTTATTAGCAAAATACAGATTAAAACCACAGTGAGATACCTCGTTAGAATATCTAAAATTAAAAAGACTGCTGGTGAGAATGTAAAATGGTACAACTACTTTGAACAACAGTGTGACAGTCTCTTACAGAGGTAAAAAGTTAGTAGTAAACATATACCTATCATATGATCCAGCTGTTCTGGTTCTAGGTATTTACCCAAGACAGATGGAAGCATGAGGCTTGAGTAAGAATACTAATAGCAGCTTTATATGTTCCCCAACCTGGAAAAGAGCGACCACCAATAGGTTAATGGATAAACAGACTGTAGTATTACTATCCAGTAGACTACTCCTCAGTAATAGAAAGCAATGAACCCTTTTTTGTTGTTACTGGTGGCGATGGTGGCGATCATTTGCCAAATGATCCTTTATTGCGATATTTTCCGTTGTTGTTATTTTTCACTAGCTGGGCATTCACCGCATCACTATTGATGTCATCTATGATGTGTCATGAGGGTGGCGGCCATCAGCATGGCAGCCCACGGACTGGGCAGTCCCCGGGATCTCTTTAATGGTTCCAGAGAGTTCTCTGGCTAAAGATCGGTGCCGCATCTGTTGGGCAATGTTGACGCTCTCATCAAAAGTGATATTTCCACCGTGCTTACTGTTTTTCTGCTTCTTTCTGTCTCTTGGTGGTTCCTTGAGGGCTTTGATAATCAGGGCAGAGGCAGGAAGGTGCCACTTCAATCTGGGGCTGTCTGTTCTGAATGGTCAGTTTCACCGTAATCCATAGACTGTTCTAGTTACCATTTGCCTTAGGAGAAGGACACAGGGGGCCAATCCTCAGGCCCAGGGCATGTGTAACACCAACTTCCCCACCAGTGCGCCTCAGGTATATGACTTTGATCTTGTTGGGGTCGAACTTGGGCCACATGGTGGAGGCGGCTGGTGTTAGATGAACCTGGATTTGGGACAATGGAAGACAGTTGTACCTTTGCCTCCTCTGAGCTGAAAGCCAAACTCCTTTTTTAAAAACTGAAGTATAGTTGAGATGCAATTTTATATTAGTTTCAGGTGTGTAACATAGTGATTCAACATTAATTTATGACTTAGTGCCCACCGCAAGAAGTATAGTCACTATCTGTCACTGTATAGTGTTATCACAGTATTATCGACTATATTCCCTATGCTGTACTTTGCACCCCCATAACTTATTTATTTATTTAAAATTTTTTTTAATGTTTATTTATTTTTGAGAGACAGACAGACCATGAGCAGGGGAGGGGCAGAGAGAGAGAGGGAGACACAGAATTTGAAGCAGGCTCCAGGCTCCAAGCTGTCCTCACAGAGCCTGACACGGGGCTCGAACTCATGAGCCCTGAGATCATGACCTGAGCCTAAGTCGAAAGCTTAACTGACTGAGCCACCCAGGCGCCCCCTATTTATTTTATAACAGGAAATTTATGTCTCTGAATCCCCTTTATCTGTTTCACCCATCTCCCCACCCACCTCCCTCTGGCAACTACCAGTTTGCTTCCTGTATTTAGAGTCTGGTTTCTTGTTTGTTTTGTTTTCAGATTCCACATGTAAGTGAAATCATTCCATATTTGTCTTTCTCTGTCTGACTTACTTCATTTTTCATAATGCCTTCTAGGTCCATCCATATTGTTGCAAATGGCCATATTTCATTCTTTCTATGATTAATATTCCTTTGTATATATGTACCGTATCTTCCTTTTTTTTTTTAACGTTTTATTTATTTTTGAGACAGAGAGAGACAGAGCATGAACGGGGGAGGGGCAGAGAGAGAGGGAGACATAGAATCGGAAGCAGGCTCCAGGCTCCGAGCCATCGGCCCAGAGCCCGACGCGGTGCTCGAACTCACGGAGTGTGAGATCGTGACCTGAGCTGAAGTCGGACGCTTAACCGACTGAGCCACCCAGGCGCCCCTGTACCATATCTTCTTTATCCATTCACCTATTGATGGACATGGGCTGCTCCCATATGGTGGCTGTTGTGAAAAATGCTGCAGTGAACACAGGGGTGCATATATCTTTTAAAATTAATGTATTCATTTTCTTTGGATAAATACCCAGAAGTAGAATTGCTGGGTCATATGGTATTTCTTTCTCTTTTTTCTTTTTCTTTCTTTCTTTTTTTTTTTTTTTTTTTTGAGTAACCTAGAAAAAGTGAGCTCTTGATACATGTAGCAACATGGATGATTCTCAGAATAATTATGCCGAGTAAAAGAAATCAGACCAAAAAACAAATACAGGCTGTATGATTCAATTTGTGTAAAAGTCTAGAACATCTAAAGTAATCTATAGAGACAGAAAGCAGATTACTGACTGTGTAGTGATGAGTTGGATGGATTGGTATGGCGGAGCAGGGAAGAAGGACAGAGAGCTTACAAAGGGACAAGAGAAAACTTTGGAGGGTGATCAAGAAAAATCTTGATCTTTTTTTTAATTTAATTTAAATTTTTTTAATTTAATTTTTTTAATGTTTTTGTTTTTGAGAGAGAGAGTCAGAGCATGAGCAGGAGAAGAGCAGAGAGAGAGGGAGACACAGAATCTGAAGCAGGCTCCAGGCTCTAAGCTGTCAGCACAGAGCCCGATGTGGGGCTCGAACTCGTGAATCACAAGATCATGACCTGAGCCGGAAGTCGGTCGCTTAACAGACTGAGTCACCCAAGCGCTCCTGAGATGTTTGTAATTTTTCTGGTGGTTTTGCAGATGTAACATACATCAAGACATCAAATTACATACTTTTAATATGTGTAGTTTATTGTGTGTCAGTTCTATATCAGTATAGCTATAAAAGAAGAAATTTGGAAACCCTAAGAAAAGAAACAAAAACCAAAGGGAAGAAATACCAGTTGGAAAGCATTATCGAGAAGTCCTGCTGCATTCAGCCTGCAGGAGGAAAGGTAAAGGGCTCTGGGAAAGAGGTGTAGAGGGAAGGGTGGGCCCCACACACTAACAGTGCAGTCGAAAGGATGGAAACATTCGAGGACCTGAGAAAGGTACATCATCCAGGCAAAAGAAAAAGCCATTATAAATTCTAGAGGGGAGGGGCGCCTGGGTGTCTCAGTGGGTTAAGCGTCCGACTTCGGCTCAGGTCATGATCTCCCGGTTTGTGAGTTCGAGCCCCGTGTCAGGCTCTGTGCTGACAGCTCAGAACCTGGAGCCTGCTTCAGATTCTGTGTCTCCCTCTCTCTCTGCCCCTCCTCCACTTGTGCTCTGTCTTTCTCTGTCTATCAAAAATAAATAAAATGTTAAAAAAAAATTTTTTTTTAAAGAATTGATGGGGTGCCTGGGTGTCTCAGTCAGTTAAGCATCCGACTCTATGTTTCAGCTCAGGTCATGATCTCACCATTGGTAAGTTCGAATCCCATGTCAGGTTCTGTACTGACAGCGTGGGGCCTGCTTGGGATTCTCTATCTCCCTCTCTCTCTGCCCCTTCCCTGCTAGCTCTCTGCCTCCCTCTCAAAATAAGTAAATACACATTAAAAAAATAATAATAAGATAAACTTTAGGGGGGAAAAGAATCAACTAAAAATCGATATTTGTTCCAAATAGGAAACCGAACTAAAATTCGATGTCATTTTTAAGAGTTACTGGTAAATAAAAGAAAAAGTGGAATCCAGTTAGCCTTGCTACTGGGACTCTTTTTCTGTCAGTGACCTGATAGTGAACCTTCACACACACAAAAAAAGAACTATAATCTGAGCCTCCACTTGGCCTGGCAGAGAAACATATTTCCACAGTTAAGACAAAAGAAATGCTCTTTATTAGTTGCCAACTTTCAAAGACAACTAATGAACAAAGTATGGAGGTCTTGACTGTGGTTCCAGAAGGCAGATGTTAACCATCTCCATGACATAAAAGCAAGACTGTGGAAGAGGGCAGGAGGGTTACAAGAAAGCATAGGAATGGTAATGTTTTCATCGCATGTGAGGGGGGAGTTGAAATACTCAGCCAAAGATATTGAAACAACAAATAGGGGTATAAGTGCATCCTTCCAAGTCACAAAGATAACTCACAGCAGCACTAAAAATAACAATGTGATTTTCAAAATTGGAAGGAGCATTGGTGTACATGAGCAAAATCCCCATTCGCATAGGAATGAGTCAATGGCTACTGGCTGAGGTTGGTAATAGAGAGCTGGAAGAATAAGCATAATGTTTAGAGTAATGGCCATTGGAGGCACAAAACTCAGACATAATGGAAAGAAACAGCCTCTGGGATATGGGCCTGGGGACAGGAATGGTCTTCAGGAGCCCCATCGCTTTTCATCACAAACCCTTCCAGCCTGGACGAGTTGCTGCCACATGCGTGCATTAGTCTGAGGAAAATGAGAATTAAAATAATTATGGGATGACCACTCAGGCCGCTTACTCTGGTGGCAATGGCCACCCAGGGGAATCTGAAGTATGACAACTATTAAAGATAGTGATATTGCCGTTTCCAAAAGCATTTCCTTCATTAATCACCCTTGGCCCCAAGGCACATCCAGAGAGTCGGCCACACAACTTCACTGGCCCTCAATCAAGCAGGGTAGGAGAGGAGCCTGAAGGCCATGCAGCTAATTTCACCTCCCTGGTGTTGTGCACTGTTGCCTTCCTCACCACCTGACTAGGGTGCAGCCGGCCTGTCCGCCATCACGCGTCTCCTAGTCTCACTGTGACCCAGCCCCACTGAGGTCTCCGTCACTCCTGCCCCAATTCCCCTTAGAGTCCCTTCCCAGGCACTTTCCCGATTGGCCTTCGGTCACCTCAGGGGTGACTCCTGGTGGTGGGAGTCAGCAGTTATCAGACTGTTACCCTCCAATCGCTCTCTTTACCCCTGAGGTGGGGCTGTGTTCCTTTGTCCCTTCTCCAGTCCTGCTGGTCTCCCCCGCTTCCTGGCTGGGGGTGGCCAAAGTCCTCCTTGCTCCTTGGGCATCTCTGTGGTGTAATATACAGACGACCTGGTTCGCCCAATGAGGACTGGGGGGCTCGTTCTGTCTTCTGTCCTTGGGTTCTCCTTCTGAAATGCACTGAATGGAACACGAAATGTCCCCCACTTCCTCCACCACCCCCCTCCTTACTATCCTTCCTCCTCACCCACCTTTCTCTATGTTCTCAGACCTCCCCTGCTTTGTCCCGCCAGGGCCCCCACTTTCACCTTGTTCCCTTCCAACCCTCCGGCCCCTAACTGGGTAAGGGGTCTTCCCTTGGGCTCCACGGGAGCCCATTCTCTTCTGTCTCTGCCCCCACCCCATGCAGTGCTTTGAGGGACCTGAAAAGAACCTGCTGCTGTCAAAAAAATACATGTAGATGTGTACCCTAACTCTTCTTTCTTTTTTTTTTTTTTTTTTTTTAATTTTTTTTTTTCAACGTTTTTTATTTATTTTTGGGACAGAGAGAGACAGAGCATGAACGGGGGAGGGGCAGAGAGAGAGGGAGACACAGAATCGGAAACAGGCTCCAGGCTCCGAGCCATCAGCCCAGAGCCTGACGCGGGGCTCGAACTCACGGACCGCGAGATCGTGACCTGGCTGAAGTCGGACGCTTAACCGACTGCGCCACCCAGGCGCCCCCTAACTCTTCTTTCAACCGCAACTGCTCACTGAGGGGTTTGCTTGTTTCTACAAGGCTGTGGGTGTTGCGGATTCCACCAGGGGGCACCTTCCCTCTCCCTGCCCTGCACCTTCCTTTGTACCCTCCAGTTCAGGCAGGGGTCCTCTCTGCATCTCTCTCCCTGGCTCTAGCTGCAGGTCAGCGTCTGCACCAACAGCATATACTCTTGGCAGTGCTCATGGCTGGGCCACATTTGATTAGTACACCACCGAGGATGCCAGCTCTCCTACCCCTGACATCTGGGTGCTCTGGGGCTCCCCCCCTCCTCCCCACCTGGCTAGCTACATTTTCTTCTTTGTGGGAGACATTTGTTGCTTGGCAGTGAGACTGGGTTTCTGTAAGCCATGTGGAATTTTGTTGTTTTGTAAAAAAAAAAAAAAAAAAAAAAATGTCCTTAAAAATCACACGAACAGAGGGCAGCTGGGTGGCTCAGTCGGTCAACTGTCCGACTCCGGCTCAGGTCATGAGATCTCACAGTTTATGGGTTCAAGCCCCGCATCGGGCTCTGTGCGGACAGCTCAGAGCCTGGAACCTGCCTCGGATTCTGTGTCTCCCTCTCTCTCTGCCCCTCCCCTGCTTGTGCAGACACTCTCCCTCTCAAAAATAAATAAACATGAGGGGCTCCTGAGTGGCTCAGTCGGTTGGGCGTCCGACTTCGGCTCAGGTCATGATCTCACAGCTTGTGAGTTCGAGCCCCACGTCAGGCTCTGTGCTGACAGCTCAGAGCCTGGAGCCTGCCTCAGATTATGTGTCTCCCTCTCTCTCTCCACCCCTCCTCCGCTCCTCTGTCTCAAAAATAAATAAACATTAAAAAATTATAAAAAATAGACGTAATAAAGAAAAAATAAAAACCAGATGAGCATACAAAAAGAACCAAGTGTCAAGTTAGTGGTTCTTAAACATCTGAAATTAAACAACCGTGAGGGACAAAAGCTCCATTGTTGTGTGGGACAAGAGCAGGGTTTGTTGGACAAGCCCCAGAAGGGACATTAAAAGGCTCTCTATTTTCCTATTGTGATATAATTGCTCTGGGCCTCCATTAGTTCTGTTGGAAAATTAGGAAAAAACAGGATCTCCCTTAAAACCAGATACTGCTTCCAAATGGAGCCTTCCTGAATTAAAAACATTACCAAAACAATGTTAAATGTTGACATTTCCTGATCTATCAAATGTCATCCTCTTCTTTGTCTTGTCTTTAAAGTAGTCTTCAAGAAGCTATTTTTGTTTTCAAACCCAGAAGCTTATTTGCTTTTTAAAGCCAGTTTGCTTATCTAATAGAGTCCCCTAATTCATCAAATTTAGAAATAAATACAGAACTTTAAGCTGTCTTAAGCTATGATTTCAGTTGTACTTGTTTCCACGAGAACTTAGTAAATCTACATGGCATGTACTGAGGCTCTTAAACCAGAAAAGTGGCATTTATGAATGACTGTGGCTGCTACCAATTTGAAGACGTGTCTCTTCCGCTGCTTCTCTTTCCCAGACGAGCTGACGAGGACCCAGAGTGTTAGTGCTAGCAGGAGCCATGGACAACACTCGCTGTCGCCTGGCCTGTGCCTGTCTTAGAAACTGGTAAACAAAAGAGATTTTTTTCTCTCTTTCTCTCTGTCTCTCTCCTGCAGAATCCCAACCCAGGATTATTTCCTGTGATGCACCCTCTGACCTACGCAGAAACCTTGATAGATTACCATCTGTGCCCTCACCCCAAGTACAAGTTCATCAAGGAGTCCCACAGGGGGTCCAGCATTCCTCTCACCCAAAAGCAGTTTCTTCATCACACGGTAATGCCAACTGTGGGCTCACTGTCGCGGCTGGCCCTGGGCTGCAGGGAAGGGCAGGGGACAAGGATAGAGGGTCGCAGCTGGAGTCAAGAAGAAGGTTTGCAGCCACAGCCCCGGCGCTGCTCTTGTCCCCTCCATGCCCACGTCTCAGGCAGCATGTGGCCGATTGTTTCAACGTTATCACTCTCTTTTACCCGTGAAAGCTGTGACTACTATTCATTTTCTTCCTATTTCAACCATGTAGAAGATGGTCATGTGCCTGGTGTAACCTCACGACCTGACCTCCTCTTTCATCAAGTACAGAAACATCAGAATGGACAAGGTGGCAATGTGACCAGTGCACAGTACAGGAGAGGCTCCAGAGAACTCCTTCTCCCCTGAGATGACCAACCTGACCTGAATGTCCAGAGACATCTCTTAAAGGGGGCCCTCAGGCCCTTCAAAGTCAAGAAGTCCCTAACTCAAATCATTGTCTCTGCCCTGCTTCTGCCAGTCAGACCTCATACCGCCTCGCCTTCCTGGGCTGCCCACTTGCCTTTCTGTTCTCCATGCTCTTGTGCAGTGACCCATGTGGTCCTTGATCACTCCCTCTCCTTCCTGCCCCATATCTGCCCATCACCAGATCCCCCAGTGTGCCCCACACAACAGGCAAGTCTCCTTCTACTTCACCCCACGGACTGACTGTGCGGTCAGCCCTCCCTGGAAACCTTCCCTTGACACAAATTGGGTCTTGTTTTCCAGTTTAATAACCTTCAGTGGTCCCTGCTGCCCGAGGGCGCGGCTGGAGCTCATTGGCTCGGCCCCAATGAGCCCCGATCATTGGCTAGGCCCTTCCTGCCCAGCCTGCCTGTCCAGACTCACTTCCCACCAGGCCCCATCTAGACCTGCACTCAGCCAAGCTGTTGGTCCCCTGACAGTGCTCTCCTTTGCATCTCTGTGCATTTGCAGGCACTTTGCCCTGCCCAGAATGCCATTTGATGAACCCCCATCACTTTGAATATTGCTTTATCATCACATTCACCAAACAGATTGAAAGGTCCGATCCATCCTCCATCACCAGGAGAATTTTCTTGTGTGCCTGATGAATCAGGGGGGAGAAAAGGTCTCCTTCACCCCTACTTAAGTTCCATACAGCATTGTGTAGTGCCCTTTGCTAGAGAAATTGTCTTTTACCTCGGAACACTTCAGTCAAACTTCATGAAATTATACATTTTGGGGCTTGGGGCGCCTGGGTGACTCAGTTGGTTGAGCATCTGACTTCAGCTGAGGTCACGATCTCTTGGTTTGTGATTTCAAGCACCAAGCCCCATGTCAGGTTCCCTGCTGTCAGCACAGAGCCCACTTCGGATCCTCTGTCCCCCTCTCTCTCCACCCCTCCCCTGCTCACACGCTGTCTCTCTCAAAAATAAACATTTAAAATAAATGCATAAATAAATACATTTTGGAACTTAACTTCTAAGGCTGCAAAAAAAGCCAGTTGAGTGAAACGGAAGTCCTTCCTAGACTTTAACCTCACCACACAGTTCCCTTACATGTCAGATCCTGTGCCGGCTCTCCCTACAGGACATTATTCCTGGAATAATGAACTGGCGTAAGTTCCAGCCCCTGGCCCTCTCATTCCTGCCGGAAACCTCGAAGATGGCGACTACACAGAGGTAAGCCACAACTCATCTGTGTGCCTCCCAGGGGCATGTTTGCCCCACGGATCACAGAGGTTAAGATCCTCAAAGTTAAATGCCAATAATGTATCAAATCCTACTTGAAGTGTGTGAGGGAAGTTTGCTAGTTAGAGAAATATGATGATGTGTATAACTGATTCACGTATTTTAATTATCATCATTGAGGTCTACTTGTTAAAAAAATGAACGTCCCAAGTGGTTGATTGGCCATATTTCTTTTTTTTTTCAATATATGAAATTTATTGTCAAATTGGTTTCCATACAACACCCAGTGCTCATCCCAAAAGGTGCCCTCCTCAATAACCATCACCCACCCTTCCCTCCCTCCCACCCCCCATCAACCCTCAGTTTGTTCTCAGTTTTTAAGAGTCTCTTATGCTTTGATTGGCCATATTTCAATAAACGTGGACAACCAATCCATATAATTCAGCTGAAATATTCATGGCCAGGTTTTAACATTTTTGAATTGCCAAGATGAGCCTTCAACACCCTCCCTATCCGATTCTAGAGCATGTACTCCTCTCTCTGCCGCAGCCTGGCATTCCCTGCGAGGTGCCACAGCTGCAGAAACAGAATGGGTAGATGAGAATATTGTTGGGCCAAAGAAAGAAGAAATCTAGAGTAGCCACGTTTTTTTGCTAGTTTGCTTACTTAACACCTCTTCAGAGCCCTAAGATCTCAAACGAGGAGTCCGGTGCCTTTTCTCTGGGACTCTGGCTGGTCAGTACCCCATTCCTGAGCCCCTGAATTTGCTTCTTTAGTCCACTGTTCTTACAAGCATAGTTAAATCGGTTATTGGTGAGTGAATGTGACTAGTATCCACAATGATGGCCATCGGCAGGCAGTCACCTTTCGTTCAAGTCCTTTGATCCAAAATGAGGCCCACCCCCCGGGGGAAACCTGAGCTTTGCCACTATCCAGGATCCACAGGTGAGCACTATGCCCCTTGACTCCCACCAGGGAGTCACTGGATGTGCAGTGACCCTGATAGACTCCCTGTCCACCGGCCTTCCCCAGGTATTTGAGGGGATCGGTGAAAGCCAGTTTGTGACTCTAGACCACTGAGTTTTACTTCTTCCTTCATTGCCAGAGGAAAGGCTGGTTCAGAATTAAGCAACATTCAGCCACACTTCCCCAGGCATTTCCACATGCTCTTTCTTTTGTATTATTTCATTAGCACTTCTCAGCTACTCTCCTCTGCCTGGAGATGAACAGGAAACAAGCAAAAAAAAAAAAAAACACCCAGCCTAGGACTTGCGACCTGGTTGGGGCTCAAAGATATTAGTTCCTTTTCTGTGGGTTCCTCCGTACTTCATCCATCCTGGAGCCATCTCAAAATAAACTCCACATCTTTGTTCTTCACCTCAGCGTGTTTTTAAAATCTGAAATTTCCAGAATTAGGAGAAGCGATGGCACTGTAGAGAGAATGAACGCCTTGGAGGAGCCCTTGGAGACCTGCCTTTGTAACTCATTAGCGGGTCACCTACTCTGTGTCCTTGGGCGAGTTACTTATTACTGAAGCCCTTTGAGCAATAATTTCCTCACCTGTGAACGGGGACAGCAGTGGTGTCCTACCCGGACTGTTGTGTGGATCAAAGTAAAACCATGATGTGAAGCGTCTAGCACAATCCTTGATAATAACTCTTCCCGGCCCTTCTACCCTCCCCCCTGCCCTCCCCCCAGCCACTAAATCTTGCAGTGGCTCTCCTGCCACCAGATGGCGATGGTCTGCCACCACCTTGACACACATTTGGTGTAGGGTAGGGACGCTTCACCCAGGTAACCAGTCAACCAGGCATAGCTGGCTGTGGAGTACCATCAGGAGACCGAATAAGCAAAATGACCCATGGATAGATCGTAAGAAGTGTCCACCAGCTTTCGGCACGCAGAAGTCTCAAGAATTAAGGGGGAAAAAAAAAATCCTATTTTTTTTTTCTTCCAAACCCATGTCCTTGGAAAAATTTCCAGACGCTGTTCTTTCAAAAAGCAGTCAGAGTGCAGTTACCTTGGGCTTGAATTAACCATGAATTAAACATGAACTCTACATGAATTAAAGAAAACTCTCCAACTATGAGTTGTTGGTTTCAACTTCTGTGCCTGGGTGCTCTGTGGGGCCAGTTTGTTTCAAAATAAACCGTAATTGTGTAACAGATTATAAAATCAAGAGGGGATTCTACGTTTCCTTATCATGGATTTCCATGATGTCAGATTCTAGACCATGTTTTTATTTATTTTTAAAAAAAAATTTTTTTTTTAACGTTTATTTATTTTTGAGACAGAGAGAGACAGAGCATGAATGGGGGAGGGGCAGAGAGAGAGGGAGACACAGAATCGGAAGCAGGCTCCAGGCTCTGAGCCATCAGCCCAGAGCCCGACGCGGGGCTCAGAACTCACGGACCGCGAGATCGTGACCTGAGCTGAAGTCGGACGCTCAACCGACTGAGCCACCCCGGCGCCCCCCGTGTTTTTATTTTTAAAGGCAGTTACAAAATAATAATGGTATTCTTTTTTAAGTTTCTACAAATCCATTAATGATACTTCAACTTTGTAGTCATTTTGCTTCGATAAATGACCTATTACTTATGAGATGTTTCTTTTGCCCCTGAGAATTATCTGTTTGTTGTCAGACCATGCGATATGGTTATTTACTGTTTATTTATTTCAAGTCATTTTTGTATTCATACTAATCAAAACAAGCTTGCTTGGCTTCTCTGCTCTTTAATAAATTCAGTGCGAATTTGTTGAGTCTCTAGGACTTCCATACACATCTCGAGAGTCAGCAGCAACAGAAGAAATTACCTAATTCAGTAGCACCCCAACTTTTGGATTTTTTAAAAATTCTTTTTAATGTTTATTTATTTTTGAGAAAGAGAGACAAAGCATGAGCGGGGAGGGGCAGAGAGAGAGACACACACACACAGAATCCGAAGCAGGCTCCAGGCTCTGAGCTGTCCACACAGAGTCCCGCATAGGGTTCAGACTCATGAACCGTGAGATCATGACCTGAGCCGAAGTTGGTTGCTTAACCAAATGAGCCACCCAGGAGCCCCCAACTTTCGGACTTTATAGACGAGTGAAACGTCCAGAAGAATTCTGAGAACCGTTTTTAGAGCCATCCGAGTTTTGCTTTGCCAAGAAAGGCATTAAAACCAAGCAAAGCGGGCGCCTGGGTGGCTCAGTCGGTTAAGTGTCCGACTTCAGCCCGGGTCACGATCTCGCGGTCCGTGAGTTCGAGCCCCACGTCGGGCTCTGGGCTGATGGCTCAGAGCCTGGAGCCTGCTTCCGATTCTGTGTCTCCCTCTCTCTCTGCCCCTCCCCCGTTCATGCTCTGTCTCTCTCTGTCTCAAAAATAAAAAACGTTAAAAAAAAAAATTTAAAAAAAAAAAAAAAAACAAGCAAAGCAAAACAAAGAGCCCAACCACCATCTACTGTCTCCACCATTTCAATTCCAGAAGAACATATTAATACACACAAAAAAGTTAAAGAAACACAGTCTCAGAATTTAAAAATCAGGTACGTTTGGTCTTATGAGAAATGCTTGCCTGGCTGTGTTCCCTGACCGGCTCGCACTCTGGAGAGAGGCATCTGGGCTCTCCACTTCTCAGCACCTCTTCCCGTCTGGAATCCCCTGCGACACTGGCAGTCAGTGGGCTTGTCAGTTAGGACCTTTGTCATGAAGTCAGTAGATAGGACTAATCCCTGGTGGTAGCACCCAGGTTCCCTTTAGTAAGAAATGGTGTTAAAACCCAACACCTGGGGGCTGGGGGTTCACATTGCTACTCGGAGGGTTTGTTCCTTGGCCTTCTCAGCAGACTCGCCAGGGAGTGTAGGTGGGGAAATACACACATGCACACACACACGTACACACATTTTAGAAATTATGGATTCGCAGCAATGCTTGTAACTCCAGTCCTACCCAGAAAGTTATTGCCTGCTGTCCCCCATTCTGTATTTGTATGTCCCTTCTGCTGTGAGAACCTTGGCTCCCAACATATTTACTCATTACTCTGTTCCCTAGTACGTCCAAAATAGTTTCAGAATTGCTTCACCGATAACCATTTCAATAAACAAGCATCATAAATAGAGTTCAGGTTTATCTTCAGTTTCCCCTATACCCACATCCCACCAAAACTGTGACCGGACAGTCAACTACTACATTTCTAAGTTTCTTAGATTAGTTCTTTCTTTTCCTTTTTCCCCTTCCTTCCTTCCTTCCTTTCCTTCTTCTTTTTTCTTTCTTTTTTCCTTCCCTCTTCCTCTTTCTTTCTCTCTTTCTTTCCCTCCACTGTGATTGTGGAATTCATGTGAAATATTATTTGCTTCAGTTTGCTTTCACTTTGGGGTTTTCCCACTTCCCTCTGTGATAGATTTAATCTAATTTTTTTTTTTAATATGTAGAATAATGACATGCTTTCCAAATTCAAAACTACACAAAAAGGCACACTTAGAGAAGTATCCATGCTGGCCACCTCCCTCCCATCCTTGTCAGTAACCAGCTCTGTCTTCTGACTCATTCTTGCAGTTTTTTCTAATATATTCTAATGCTAAGCAGAATATATATTTTTTTCTCATTTCCCCTTCTGCCTTATACAAAAAGTGCCACACTAGATATGCTCTACTGCACGTTGCTTTTTTTGCTTATAAAAAATATCTCCTGAAAATTGCTGCATATTAGTTTATAGATCTCTTCCTCACTCTTTTATACAGCTGCAAAGCTATATGCCCTAGTTTGATTCATTCTCTACACTTGGCAAGCAGGTGTATTTTTGCACAGGAAAAAAAAAAACGAAGAGAAAAAAGCTTATTTCAAAGACATAGGTGCACATGCCAAGGAGGCTTCAGTTAATCCCCTGTTTTTCCGTGCCTGCCTCCTGTCTCACCATCAGCCCACAACCTCTCTAGGGTTTGTAGGAGGCCGGTTTCCTTCCTGCGTTTTCTACGCTCTGTCACTGTGTACTTTTTCATGAGACAACACTCTTCCCAGCCTCCAGAAACTTACTCCAGAAAACTGTTGAAAACGTTTACCCCACGTATGTTTTTTCTCTTCCTCTTTGTTGTGCGTTCAATTAATTTTTAAAGGTTTTTAAGTAATTGAGACCAAAGGAAAGAAAAAAAGCAAATGCCTCTACCATCTTGAAACAGAATTCTGTTGCCAACCTCTAAAATAACAATATTTTTTCTCCCTTTTTTAAATATTTTAATGTGCTCGATACCCGGGAATTTTTATATAAAGCTCTAAGTATATAATACCAAGCAATATATAAGGGGGTTGGCGGAAGGTCTGAAATTGAATAGAACAATAAAGGGAGACTGTAAAGATGGGGGGAAATATTAGGAATTGAAAAGTGAGCTATCTAAATTTCACCCCAGGCCCCCCAGGAAATGACATTATTTTAGACACTACCAGCTTGAAAGTTCTGTTTCTAAACTCTGGGAAATGGCTTGTTGGGCCGCATTCTCACGGATTTTACTTACCTGTTGCACCTGCTGCCTTTGTCTGTAGGGAAACATGGGGGGTGTTCAGGAGCGAAGGACAGAAGGGTAAAGTCCTCCCCTGTGGCAAAGTAAAAGTGCTTTAGAAAGTTATGTCGGCATTCCAAGACTGTGAATGCGAGCATTTATCCTGGCTGCCTGTGTGATTCCTCCACAGATGTGATCCCTTCAATTCCGTTATGCTTCCTATAAATGCCCCCGGCGTTCTTGAGGCCCTACCAGAAGAAGACAGATTGGAAACAGCAGAACGGTACTTTTTTTGCCTTTGGCTTCTCATGTGGTCTGTGTCACAAAAATACGCCAGGTGCCGTGAGAGATTTCAGAAGAGCACACGGTGTCCGAGCTTGCAACCCAGAGGAGTTCAGGCCTCCCTAGGGGATAACATGCTGAATTCATGGTCGGGAATGGACAGTCTCTGCGGCCTCACATTTGCTGATCTTTAGGTGCCCCTGGAGCTCAAAGGAGCCAGAGAGTAGAGGTGGTGCTAAGTGGGCTTGGAAGGCTTCAGTGGTCATGTGAACTTGGGTTAGTACTTGAAAAAGGGTAGGATTTGGAGAGGCATAAAAAACAATAGGCTCCTCTAAAATAAAGAAAAGGGGGTGCCTGGGTGGCTCAGTTGGTTAAGCATCCAACTCCTGAGTTCTGCCCAGGTCATGATCCCAGGGTTGTGGGATCGAGCTGAGCCCTGCATCAGCCTCCACGCTGAGCGTGAAGCCTGTTTAAGATTCTCTCTCTGTCTTTCTCTCTACCCCTCCTCCCCCACCTCACACTCTCACTCTAAAGTTAAAAAAAAAAAAAAATTAATTAAAAAAATACAACTATAGGCCCCAAACCAAGGCGCTTAAGTTTGATTTTACTGGTGAGCGTCCAACAGCCGGTAGAAATACATCCTTGAATCTTCTGTCATCGTGCCCATGTCAACATTCTTACATGTAAATAATCCATTAGTGAAATCCTAAATATCTGAGGCGCGCATCTAGTTCTCAGACCTGCCCACACGCAGTGACATTTGGCAGTACCTGAGCATTTGAAACTGAACCCAGGTCTGAATGGGAAGGTTGAAGTCTTGTCCATTCAAACCACTGCCTGTGGGCATCGGTGAGGACGCTGCAGCCAGGGCGGGATGGCACGCATCTGCCCGAGGTTCAGAGGCCACGGGGAGATGCCCAGCAGGCCAAAACTTAGCTGTCCCTCCACTCAGCACTGATGCGGGGACTGTCGTGACCCAGTGTCCGCATCTGTGAAATGAGAATAAGAGTATCTATTTCACGCAAGTTGTCAAAATTACAGGCGATAATGCCGATGCCGATGACGAGGGTGGTAATTATAACAAACATTTAAAGCACTACCTGTGTATCAGGCACAGCACTTTGCACGCAGTCTCATCTACCCCCCACGATGAGGTCTCGCCGTCATCCCCATCTTAGAGACAGGAAACTGCTCACAAGAAGTTGATGTTTGCAGAGCACCCGCCTGTGGCTGCTTAGGAATCGTGAGTTTTCAATCATGTGGGACTGGAACAGCTTTTGTGGCTTTCGAGGGTACTTTCCACAACAGAAACTTGCTATGACACTTCTGTCTACTACTGCTGAATGACGTTTCTGTTGTTGTTTTTTTTTAACTTGTTTTATTTTTTATTTTTCTAAATTTACATCCAAATTAGTTAGCATATAGTGCAACAATGATTTCAGGAGTAGATTCCTTAGTGCCCCTTACCCATTTAGCCCATCCCCCCCCCCACAACCCTTCCTGTAACCTTTCTGTTTTGTCCCCCTCCCTGTTTTTATGTTATTTTTGTTTCCCTTCCCTTGTGTTCATCTGTTCTGTGTTTTAAAGTCCTCATATGAGTGAAGTCAGATGATATTTGTCTTTCTCTAACTAATTTCACTTAGCATAATACCCTCCAATTCCATCCATGTAGTTGCAAATGGCAAGATTTCATTCTTTTTGATTGCTGAGTAATACTCCATTGTATATATATACCACATCTTCTCTATCCATTCATCCATCGATGGACAGTTGGGCTCTTTCCATACTTTGGCTACTGTTGATAGTGCTGCTATAAACATGGGGGTGCATGTGTCCCTTCGAAACAGCACAGCTGTATCCCGTGGATAAATGCCTAATAGTGCAATTGCTGGGTCGTAGGGTAGTTCTCTGTTTAGTTTTTTGAAGAACCTCCATACTGTTTTCCAGAATGGCTGCACCAGCTTGCCTTCCCATATATTATTTCATTTAAAAAAATTTTAATGTTTATTTATTTTTGAGAGAGAGAGAGAGAGAGAAGCAGAGCACGAGCTCGGGAGGTGCAGAGAGAGAGGGAGACACAGAATCTGAAGCAGGCTCCAGGCTCTGAGCTGTCATCACAGAGCTTGACATGGGGCTTGAACTTACGAACTGGGACACCATGACCTGAGCCAAAATTGGATACCCAACCAACTGAGCCACCCAGGCATCCCTATATTATTTCTTTTTTAAAGCAATTGTGGATTTTTTAGTTATCTTCTCACTGGTTTCTACTTGAATTCCATGGTGGCCAGAGAACATACTGTGAATAATATCAGAAGATTGAAATCATTCAGGCTTTCATTTTGGTGTAAGATATGGTCAAGACTGGTACACATTTTCAAACGTGCACTTGAAAAGAATATGAATTCTGTAACCTCACTTTAAAAATTCCCTTTTGGGGCGCCTGGGTGGCTCGGTTGGTTAAGCGTCCGACTTCGGCTCAGGTCATGATCTCACGGTCCGTGAGTTCGAGCCCCACATCGGGCTCTGTGCTAACCCCTCAGAGCCTGGAGCTTGTTTCAGATTCTGTTTCTCCCTCTCTCTCTGCCCCTCCCCTGTTCATGCTCTGTCTCTCTCTGTCTCAAAAATAAATAAACATTAAAAAAATTTTTTTTTAAATAAAAAATAAAAAAAATAAAAAAAATAAAAATTCCCTTTTATTCTCTGCTTATAAATAATGATTCCTACCATTGTTTTTGGGTGGAAAGCAATTTATCAGCTATATGCTACTCTTTTTTTTTAAACTTTATTTATTTTGAGAAAGAGAGAGAGAGTACACAGGCAAGCAGGGGAGGGGCAGAGAGAGAGGGAGAGAGAATCTCAGGCAAGCTCCACGGCTCAGTTTCATGACCGTCAAGATCATGGCCAGAGCTGAAATCAAGAGTCGGATGCTCAACTGATTGAGCCAGCCAGGTGCCCCAGCCTTATGCTTCTCTTAACATACACTCAACAAAAGTGGGTAGAACTAACCTTGAAAGCCACAAGAATTACGTAACTCTTAAACGATCAGAATATTTCTCTATTTTATTTTGGGAAGGAAAATCCATGCCAGCTAAGCGTCTTCTCCCTTTTCAGTGAGCTCTGCGAACAGAATGTAGAAGTTATACTGACTCCAGAAATAATTGAAGCAGAATTCCCTATCTTGGACCACAAGGTCACCAAAAAAGAGAAGTAAGTAGATGATTTATGCTTAGGAAGGGGCAGCCTTCCGATCGAATGTGTCCTATATGAAGTGCATGATTGTCACGTTGTCCGAATCGAAATACCTCAGGCTTAAAAAAGAGAGATTTGCACATATCTTAGTTTATGCACAATTATGTGCCCTCAAATGTGGTTGGTAAGTGAACATTTAAGAACTGAATCCAGTTTTTCCATTTGCTTATCATCTCATTTCACAGGTGTGTTTGGGGGGGGGCACCTGTAGCCACATCTCAGCCCCACCATGTGTTACACGTGAGATCTCCAGCCATGTCACTTAACCTCAGTAACTGAGCTTCGGGTTCCTCGTTTATACCGTGCGGAACATAGTGTCCCTCCCAGACGGCGTGAGGATTAAGTGAGACACCAACGAGAGGACGTCTCGCCAGTTGCTTGATGGGAGCTAATATGCTCAGCAAACGTTAATGTTTCCCTTCGCCTCTCCCATCAGGGGCCAAAGAGCTAAGCAAACATCGTCATCCCTCAAAACATTAGTTTCGGTGAACAGTTTTGTAATGGAAATAACCTGATATAGTTCATATGGTTTATAAGTTTGAAATTCCAAGTATGCTTTTAAAATGTTTTTCTTTTGGGGCACCTGGGTGGCTCAGTCGGTTGCGCGTCCGACTTCAGCTCAGGTCATGCTTTCACCATGTGCAAGTTCAAGCCCGGAGTTGGGCTTTGTGCTGACGGCTCAGAGCCTGAAGCCTGCTTCAGATTCTGTGTCTCCCTCTCTCTCTGCCCCTCCCCCGCTCTCTCTCACTCTCTTTCTCTGTCAAAAATAAATAAACATAAAAATATTGTTTAAAATGTCTTTTTTCTTTTAAAAAATGCCTTTTTGGGGTGTATGGATGGCTCAGTCAGACATCTGACTCTTGATTTTGGCTCCAGTCACAATCTCACAGTCTGTGGGTTCGAGTCCCATGTCAGGCTCTGTGCTGACAGCGCAGAGCCTGCCTGGGATTCTTTCTCTCTCCCTGCCTCTCCCCTGCTCTCTCAAATGTGGTTTCTTTCTCCCTCTCTCTCAATAAATAAATAAACATTAAAAAATAAAAATAGGGGCGCCTGGGTGGCTCAGTTAAGCGTCTGACTTCGGCTCAGGTCATGAACTCGCTTCCGTGAGTTCAAGCCCTGCGTTGGGCTCTGTGCTGACAGCTCAGAGCCTGGAACCTGCTTCAGAATCTGCGTCTCCCTCTCTCTCTGCTCCTCTGCTTCTCGTGCTCTGTCTCTCTCTCAAAAATAAAAACAGATTTAAAAAAAGAATAATAAAGATAAAAATAAATAATTTAAAAATGCCTTTTTGTTATTAAAAAATCAGAAAATACAAAAAATCAAAACAATAATACCACCAGAGACAGTAACTTGTACATTCTGATGTACGGTCTTCCAAATATTTACTTATTTAATATCTATATTATTCATTATATATGTTAATATATATTAACATAATTATATTGATTATATACTTATGTTTTAATAACATTTAACATATTATTCATAATGTTTCATCTTCTGCACTTTTATTTATCAATCTACCATAAACATATATTTATAAATATAGGTAGACATTGTATTCCACCATAAGTTATTTAACTGTCTTCTGAGTTGTCAGTGTTCTGCTGTTAGCGATTGTGCTGTAGTAAATTTCCATGCTTACTCCATACTGCATATTGAGAATCACTGTATATAGTCTAATTGTCATTCAGAGTTCCATCAGCAGAGGTCAGGACTGCCCACATTCAAATGCCCTGAATAACATGGAAAACTATCATTTTTCTTTTCTTCTTTAGCAATAGGATAGATTTAAAAAAGACCTTCTCATTGTCTTCATTTTAACTTCTGTGTGTACAAGTGATGTTACATAGTTTTCCAGGTTATTATCACCTTATTTTTCTTCTTTAACTAGGGGCTCGCTTTGCCTTTTTTGCCAGAAGCATTTATCTGTTTGTCGTTTATTTCTGTGTCTCTTGTACATTAAGGATAATTACCCTTTCTTAGATACGTTATAAGTTTCTCAGTTTGTCTTGGAACTTTGTTTGGAATGTTTTGGGAGGCCTTGCCTTTTTTTAAAGGAACTAACCCCTTCCCCGCCCCCCACATGTCTTAGTATGGGGTTCCTTTGGCCTGTTTGTGATGGTTTCAGAGGCCTACAGAAACCAACACTCCTCGGAAAATTTTTTAGCAGTTTCTAGGAAAAGGAAATTTAAGGTAGAAAAATGTTAAATAGAATTTCAGTGAGCCTGCTTTGGTCAATTACCAATGAAATATCATCTTACACAACACAACATGTCAAACCTCATGTACCTCAACAAACAGATGCTCTTTGCACTGCATTTGTTTCAGGTTTCAAACAATTGACTGAGGGTTTTAAATAAAACCTTTTTTTTTTCTATTTTATTATTTTTTTAAGAGACTCTTCTTTTTTTTTTTTTTAGTATTTATTTATTTTTGAGAGAGAGAAAGACAGAGTGAGAGTGGGGGAGAGGGAGACACAGAATCCAAAGCAGGCTCCAGGCTCTGAGCTGTCAGCACAGCACCCGATGCAGGCTTGAACTTAGAGACCGCGAGATCATGATCTGAGCGGAAGTCAGACATTCAGCCCACTGAGCCACCTAGGCGCCCCTTTTTTTCTATTTTAAAAAACTTGCCCCTGGACAAATAATGACTTGCCACACGAATGGAGTAATATGTAATACCTCTCTGCTCATGTGCTCTTAAATGTGGTTTTTCACCCTTTATACTACAGAGCAAATGTTGAATGCCACCTGATTATCAAATTATTATTAAATGAAACAGAAGTTATTACTTTATATATTCACCCAGTGGTATTTTTTTTACATATTTCAGCTGCTTTACCACAAAAATAAACTAAGAGTGACCTCTAAACATTTCTGCACATCACATTAGCTTCTAATTTTTTTCAAAAAACACAGATGTAGGGGTGAGAGACGTTTTCTCTCTCTCTCAAAAATAAATGAATAAACTTCAAAAAAGACCTTAAAAAATACAAGAACATTCGACCCACTTTCAATAGACATATCATGGCATTTTCAATTCACCTATTTTTCTGTTTACATTATTGTATGTACATGTTTTCCCATGGCAAAATTATCAACGTGAT
The DNA here is from genome assembly GCF_024362965.1 of Panthera pardus. NCBI lineage: Eukaryota > Metazoa > Chordata > Mammalia > Carnivora > Felidae > Panthera > Panthera pardus. The sequence continues at coordinate 102,551,452 of NW_026526655.1, forward strand.
CATCATTTTATTGGCTGAAGACTATTCCAACAGGTTGATAGCCCATAGACGGTTTTAGAAAGTTCATTGGTTCACAGGTTCTCTTCAGCTCGTATCAAGCATTATCCTGTGCTGTTTTGTCTTCTCTGTCCCTGCTTGTTCCTTTTCCTCACCTCTTCAACCTCAGGCAGAAGCTGCCAGCGTCCCCACTGTCACACACACACACAACCAGGAGGTAGACAGAATGAAAAGAACACATCCGTGGTGTATAATTTCCCATAAGGACTGCTATCTGTTTGGTCTCTGGAAAATTCTGTTTTCAGGGATGCAAAGAATCATGTGTTCTCCCTCAACAGCTGTAATTACCCTGAGAGGTTCTTTGCTGCCCTCGTGGTGATCTCAGCCTGCTCAGGACCCCCCTAAGGGGAATCATGCAAAATGTCCAAGAAACTGTGAGGGTGACTTCAGTTGCTGACACATCATTTGACACTTCTGAGATTTTCATAGTATCATTCGACCATTAGTATCTTTACTAATAAAGATAGGGAGACAGACCTATATATTTAAATGTTTTAATTTTTTTATTAGAGAGAGAGCATGAGCAGGGGAGAGGGGCAGAGGGAGCAAGAGAGAGAGAGAGAGAGAGAGAGAGAGACAGAGAGAGAGAGAGAGACAGAGAGAGAGAATCTCAAGCAGGCTCCACGCTCAGCACGGAACCCAATGTGGGGCTTGATCCCACAACCCTAGGATCATGACCTGAGCCGAATCAAGAGTTGGACACTCAACCAACTGAGCCACCCAGGCACCGCCCCTGAGATTGATTCCATTAAATGATACCAATTAATATTTTTATGACATGCATCAGGGAACATTTTAATTCCTCATTTTCAGATATTTCTGCTTTCTCAAAACTGCCAGGCATTTGTCAGAACTTTACATTTCACCCTGCTTAGAAAACGTTCCAGAAACACTTGAGTTTATATCGTATTCTCCTAACTAGGCACATCATCTAGCTGAGCTCACCATCCTCAGACATCTGTCCTTTCAACCAAATGCACTTGGATCTTTCCTTGCCAGACATTTGGAAACTTCTACCCAGCAACCCCCTTGCCATGCCCAGCCAAAGTCTGGGCTCCACACGAGCCATCACTTGATCCAGATGCAGAACCCTCCCTCTTGATTCCCCCGGTTCTGGAGCCGTCATCAGAGTCGGAGATATTATGTGTCTGCTTCATTCACAAACGTGAGGAAGCGTCTAACACTTCCTGAGCATTCAGAAGACATCATACTAAGATGTCTAGGAGTAATTTCTCATTTCACCTCGACAATATTGGGAGGTGGGAATTCCCACTGTCTGTATGTCTGGAAACGGAGCCTGAATTAGGGAACTTGGCCATGCTAAGAAACGCGTGTAGCTAAGATCGGAAGCCAGGTTTGCATCACTTATCGGCCAAGTGTTTTCACTGGTAACTAAATTATCGCTAAATATAGTTTTTTATATATACATGTAGTTATACATACACATTTATGTACATTGAGATGTGTGTGTACATATATACATATATGCTATCAATCGTGTATAAAAACATGTAAAACAAGTCATCCAGCCTTCACCGCACTATCCCCGAGCCAGCAGAAGGGCGTGGGGGGATGGGAGGTGGTGACTGGAGCTGTTACCAAATGCCCTGATGTGTCCTTGTTGGGTGTTTGATATGCAGAGAGGCCAAAGAACAAGCACAGCCAGAGGAGAAGGCGGGAGAAAAGGTGCTGGAGGAGATGAAGCTTCTGCAGAACAAAGCTCTCAACTCGTACCTGATTCTAGGATAAAACCTCCAGGAGGTCAGTTCCTGATTCTAGGATAAAACCTCCAGGAGGTCAGTTCCTTCCGTCGGCTTTCCGCCCGTCACCGTGGTCCTCTGTGTCCACTTGCATCCCAGCCATCTTTGGAATTAAACTTCCTAGAGGATAAAATCGGAATGTGGATGGTGTATATATTTTTAAATAATGATCTTTCCTTTCAAAAATAAAATGTCACTGGTGGGATGGCGGTGTCGGAAGCTTCTCGGTGCGAGATTTCGTGCTGGCACAGACTTCCTAAGTCGTGGGCCACCATGCCGAGACCAAGAGCCGGGGCTATCCGGTGTTCCTGAGAGCGTTTTTGGAGGTGTGGTGCCTGGGGCCAGAGGTAGGAGGGTTCAGAGCAGAGCTGCTTGCTCACCTCCGCGGCCCCTGAGTGTCACAGCCTTGGTGAGGACCCTCGCTCCCCAAGCATCTGTGGGACGGCACACACTAGCGAGCAGGGGCTGGAAAACGGAGGGGACACAGTGAGCCACCCAAGCGTGCAGACTGGTTTGGAAGCAACTGGAAACTATCCCTCTGGAAACGCTAAGAAACACCTGAGGCAAAAGGTCACTGCCAAGGGGTCGGGAGGCTCTGTGAAGGCATCAGCGAAAACCTTTTGATTGTGTGGGTCTTTGGTTTTGCTTGTGTTTGTTAACATGACGCCATTCATTTGCAGAAGCTGGTAAGACTGATGACATTTGGGTTATAACAACCCATCATTATCCAAGTATATTTGGATGTATTCCCTACATTCCTCTTTCTGTGCGAAGCTGTTATCAGACTCTATGTACCGTTTTAAAAGAGCTCTTCATTAGCTCATTGATTCTGACATTTTTTCTGGGATTTGTCTTTCCATCATGAAACCAAAACTCTTTAGGGGCAGGACCTACAGTGTGTTTGAGGCAATTCACATACGTTAGACAATTAAATGTTGTCAATGACCGTTTCCTTGCTGTCAGTATAATAGGTACACAAGTGAGCTTGGGTCTGTGAAGTCATTTCTTTAGTGTTCTTAAAAAATATATATATATATTTTTTTTTTTTAAATATATATTTTTTAAATGTTTATTTATTTTTGAGAGAGAGAGAGACAGAGCACAAATGGGGGAGGGACAGAGAGAGAGGGAGACACAATCTGAAGCAGGCTCCAGGCTCCGAGCTGTCAGCACAGAGCCCGACGCGGGGCTCGAACCCACCAGCCATGAGGTCATGACCTGAGCCCAAGTCGGACGCTCAACCACCTGGGCCACCCAGGCGCCCCCTTTAGTATTCTTAAAGGCTAACCCAGCCCACGTGCAAGACAGATCTTCGCATCACTCATTTATGCAACCAAGTCCCTCTGGGAATGTCCCAGAGAGAGGGAGACACCAACAGCACTAGGCAGAGGCCACGGCCCCTCCTCAGAACTGGGGTTACCAGATACAACGGCGCCCACTTGAAATTGAATTTCAGATATCAACAAATAATATTTTACTGTACGTATGTCCCAATAGGGCATGCACTTTCTGGGACATAATACGCTAAAAAAAAAAATTCATTGTTTCTCTGAAATTCATATTTAACTGGGCATCCTACATTTTTATTTGCTGAATCCGCCGACCCCATTCGACACCCAACAGCCTCGTGAGAGATCCCGGGTGAATGAAAGATGGGATGGCCGAACGACACAGAGTCAGTGGTTCACATGGGAGTCGCATGTAAGGCAGGGGACAGGCTTTCTGAACAAGAACACCGGTTCCTTTTCCCTGGCGTCCCCCATGTGTCAGGCCCTGTGCTGGCCCATAAGGGGGGACTGCTCTTTGAGTCCTCACACCCTCCCGCACAGAGAAGTCCAAAGGTCCCAGAAGCCAGGTGACGCTTCAGGCTGGTGACGACTCACAAGGCCTCTGTGACTACGAGGTCGGGCAGAATCAGAGAGGGACTCTTCAGGCAGCTAGAACTCCAGCTGGGTCGCCTGTGCTGGGCAAGAGGGGCAGTCGGAGATGGGGACACTGCCTGCCTCTGCCCGAGGACACCAGACTCTTCATTCCCGAGTCACATACAACAGGCTCTGTTTTCCTTCTCTACCACCGCCACCTCCTGCCCCTTTTTAAAAAAAATTTTTTTTAACGTTTATTTATTTTTGAGACAGAGAGAGACAGAGCATGAACGGGGGGAGGGGCAGAGAGAGAGGGAGACGCAGAATCGGAAGCAGGCTCCAGGCTCTGAGCTGTCAGCACAGAGCCCGACGCGGGGCTCAAACTCACGGACCGCGAGATCGTGACCTGAGCTGAAGTCGGACGCTTAACCGACGGAGCCACCCAGACTCCCCAACTGCCCCTTTTTTAAGCTACCCGTTTGTCCTGCCTCATCAGCTTCAAGGATAAAATGAGGTCACAGTACTTGGACTAATCAGAGTTCACAATTTGTATCTCCCTTCCCACCTAAAATGCCACACTCCGTTTCCAGGATAAGTGGAAGCACCCTGGGGAGTCCCGCGCAGCCCAAGAGGCTGGTCCTGATGACCTCTGAGGAGCCTGGACCTTTGGCTGCCCAGCTCAGGGGTCTCTGCAGGCTGGTGTCGGATGGATGCCCATCTGCTGTGGGGACACAGGCTCATGCCACCATTGCTGGCCAGGCAGTGGTTCTCTGGGTGGAGAAGGGAAGAGTGGCCTGGAAGAGGGCATGCGTGTGCACGCACCCCCCGCCCACACACACGAAGATGTACACAAATAGACACACAATTCAGAAGAGTTGCTGAGTGCCGTCTCGGAGCTGGGCCTTGCTGGGCCCAGCAAGGGATGTAACCCCGAGCTTGCCCCGTGGCAAAGGGCACACGTCATCAACAAAAGCCAGAATTTACATATGCACTATAAAGCCAGGGCAGGAGAAGTGCTACAAAGGAAGACTGACGTTTGGCCAAGGGGAGAGGGAGTGGCCCAAGAGCCACCCGGAGGACTTGTCATGGAACAGAGACCTGACTGTAGGAAGGCGCAAGCCGGCTGTCATTTGGGGACAGACACTTCCAGACACTTGGGACGCCACATTCAGAGGCCCTCAGAGGAAGTGTGCTTGGCCAGCTGGAGGACCAGGGACAAGGCTCAGATAGCTAGAACAGTGGGGGCTGCAGGGAAAGGGACAGGGAAAGAACACAGATGTGGCCAGGAGGCTGGTCACATGGGATCTTGCAGCTAGGGCATGGACTTTGGATTTGGAGTTTCATCCTAGGTCAGGGAGTCCTTGGAGAGTCTTGAGCAGGGGAGTAACAGGAGCCATGTTCTGTTTTAAACACACTTTACTGGGTGGCTCAGTCGGTTAAGCGTCCAACTCTTGGTTTTGGCTCAGGTCATGATCCTACGGTTTGTGGGTTTGAGCCCCACATCTGGTTCGGTGCTGACAGCGCAGAGCTTGCTTGGGATTCCCCCTTTCCCCCTCTCTCTGCCCTTCGCTGTGCTCTCTCTCTCTCTCAAAATAAATAAATAAACTTAAAAAAACACAAAAATAGGGGCGCCTGGGTGGCTCAGTCGGTTAAGCGTCCGACTTCAGCTCAGGACACGATCTCGCAGTCCGTGAGTTTGAGCCCCGCGTCGGGCTCTGGGCTGATGGCTCAGAGCCTGGAGCCTGCTTCCGATTCTGTGTCTCCCTCTCTCTCTGCCCCTCCCCCGTTCATGCTCTGTCTCTCTCTGTCTCAAAAATAAATAAACGTTAATAAAAAAAATAAATTAAAAAAAACCACAAAAATAAACACACTTTACGGGCCTGCGTGGAGAACTAGCCATAGGGGGTGGGGGCGCAAAGACGACCATGAGAGGAAGCCGGCACCAGTCTGTCCCAGTCAGAACTCCTGCTGTCTGGCACCAGGGCCTTTTTTTTGAAGGTGAGCTCTTCGGGGTGGGGCTCATCTCAGGGTCAGGCATCTTGTTACACCAACAAAGGACAACCAATGTGGGGGCTCCTGCTGGAGCCGTGGAAAATAGGTGGGAAGGGGAAGCCCTGGGACACATCTCCCCTGCCTGCTGCCCTAAGCCAAGTGTCTACAGGGTAAGGGTCATGCTCTAGGGCTCGGACACGGGGTGGACAGTTGGCCAGGTTTTATTCTGCGAAATGATACACCTGCTCTTCTTGGATTGAGAGACCTCCACCCGGCTGTGCGTCAGAAGCACTTGATAAGCACTGCATAAGAAAGGACGCCTGAGCCATAGCTCAGACCCAGCACGGACCAGCTGGGGTAGGACTCCAGCAACAACAGGTGTTTTCTGGTTTGCTTTTCTTTTGTTTTGTTTTAAAACATGTTATTTATTTTTGAGAGAGAGCACGAGCAGGAGTGAGGGAGGGACAGAGAGAGAGGAGAACAGAGCATCTGAAGCGGGCTCTGCGCTGACAGAAGTGAGCCCGATGCGGGGCTCGAACTCACAAACCGTGAGTGAGATCACGACCTGAGCCGAACTCGGTCGCTTAGCCAACTGAGCCACCCAGGCGCCCCAAGAAACATATCTTTTAACTAGATTATATTGCTTGGGTTCTTTTTGTCGTTAGTGTTATAGAGTCCAATTAAAATACAGTTTTCCAAAGTCAGTTCTTTTCCTTTTCTTCTCTGCTTCTACCACTGTGGTTGTGCCGTGCATTTGGGATACAGTTAGGCCCATGTGTTACTGTTTATCTTCCATCTCTGGGTTTAATTATTTGCTCATATTTGGGGTGGGCGGGGGGAGGGGTTGGTTTGTGGAGCATTACCACGGTTCTAAGAGCCAGAGCTCCACAAAAAGACTCAGGGAAAGGTCTCTCCCTCCTCTTCATACGCACCCTGTAGGTAACCAGTCCCTTTGGTTTGTGGTTTATCCTCTGAATCGGTAGTTTTCGTAAATCTCTCACGGGCTGGTCTTGAGATCCATATCCCGCCTCCACCTTTGCTCAGAAAGAAGTTCCCTAGACACAGCCCACGCATGCACACCCCGCACCTGGGCCCCTACTGTTCCTAAGGTTCCACCACCTTCCTGCCTCCTGTTCCCAGGTCAGGCTTCCCTCGGCCCCTGGTTCTGCAGGACCACACTACCTCGAAGGAAGGGACTAGGTCTGTCATCTCTGGGTACCTAGTACTCAGTACCTCCACTACTGAGGAAGGTGGCAGGGCATCGTTGCCTGTTCAGGGAATTGCTTCCCTCGACGTCCACATTCAACACCACTTTGTCTACTTTGCTTCCTTTAGCACACCCAGCCCACCATTAGTGAGCCCCTGGCTGACTCCACCCGCCCCTTCCCCCTTTCTTCCTGGGTGCCCAGCATTATATTATTTGTGTGAACTTTCCTGCTCAGGGCTTGTTCCAAGGGCTTGGAACCTGGGCTCATGTCAGTGCATGTGTTTACATCCAGCTCTGTTGCCCCACATAAACAAGGGCCAACTTCTTTTGTTTCTCTCCTTGCCTTCCAAACGCGTCCTATGGGCCCTCTGAAAGAATGGACTGTGTTGGGGATCTGGTGCCACCTGCTGGATGCCACAAGAAAGGCCTCATCTGCCTCCCAAGTACACCGTAGCCTCAGATATCCCCCATGAAACAAACCAGCTTCCAAAGAGGGACTATGGTCTGTGCTTTTCTTCCTTCTTTTCAGACCACCCTTAGATGAGAAAAGGCAAGGAACCCTTATACGTGTTGTCTTCCACAATCAATCCCATAAAGTTTCTTCAGTGGAATCATTGACCACGTGAAGTTTGGGGGCTTCCTACGGAATCAGTCAGCCAGGTTCTCTAGGGACTTGCCCAATTAACAGAACAGCCAGGTTTGGGCAGAACCCAGGCTGCCTGATTCTGCATCCACTCTTCCTTCTACCAAATGAAAGTCAATGGAAATTTTACTGCTTTATATTTCTTTACTTTTAATTTAAAATCTCAGCTTCTGGGTTTCTACGTGTCACAGAATAATACTTACATTTTACTTAATTATTTGTTCTTTAAAATATGTAATGTAGAAAAAGCACGAATTAGCAAATCTCCTAGCTCTAAAATCGATCCGTTTGGATTTAAAGAAATCAGATAGTATGTTACCCCACCAGGGCATTGGCCACATTTATGTGTCCCCAGCACACAGCAAGAGGTTTGGCACAATATGGGCTCTCAATAAATGTTTGTTGAATCAAAGAATATGAAAGAAATATGAAAACTATGTGTCTAATATCCATTTACATTTTCATGAACGTGTATGTTTATGGAGAATATTTGTTATAGGAGAAATAGGAGCTGAAGGTAATAAATGAATTCTGAATCCCTGGTAAATAAGGGTGTACTCTCAGCAAACACAGCAAGTTTATGCAATCTCCTTGCCTTTTATTAAACAGGGAAATAACAATAATAACTTTACGGGATGGCTATGGAGTTAAGTGAGATGATATGGCAGCACATTACACAATAGAGATTAGCTGTTATGAGCGTCTCACTGTTTATTTGTTGAGGGAGTGAAGCTGACTCCTTACCTGCCGCCCCACCTTCCGCAATTCCCCTTGCCACCCTCTACCATCTGTCTCCCATGCTCCAATGGCTAAGCTGAGAACTGCACACAAAAGAGAACCTTCCAGAAGGTGTGGGGATGAAACATTGCACTTTAGTGCAATGAAGAACACGAAGTCTCTCTCTTCAAGCAGGGTTTGGGAACAGGAGTTCACGTAAATGCTAAAGATTGGGAATGGAACGGTTGGGATGTGGACCTCTTTGAAGGTGGGGAGCGGACTGATCGACTCAGTGGTCTCTCATGTGCCTTCCAAAGATGGAGGACTTCATCTTGGGTCTCTGTCCAGACCTCGCCACCTTCCCCTTCCCAGTCACATCACAGGCCTTTCCCCCTTTGCCCAGCAGATGGCATCATGGAGAGAGGTTCATTATGAAGGCAAGGAGAACTACCTCTCCTAGAGGACATCCAGAAGGGCCTTTTATCCAGGGGGCAGCCACTTACTTCCAGGGTAGAGAGCCCATAGCACCCCTCCCGCTCCTTTTTAAATTTTTTTTATCTTTTTAATAGCGTTGATATTTTTGAGAGAGAAAGCACAGTGGGGGAGGGGCAGGGAGAGAGGGAGGGAGAGAATTCCAAGCAGGCCCCATGCTCAGCGACCATGAGATCACGACCTGAGCTGAAATCATGAGTCAGATCCTCCTCAACCAACTGAGCCACCCAGGTGCCCTTCCCCTTCCTTCTTACAGTTGATTCAATCAGAGCAAGCAAGCACCTTACCCAAAGGTTTTTGGTCTATGGGAGATGGGGACCAATAGTCTGTCATTAAAAGATAGAGGGGCACCCGGGTAGCTCAGTTGGTTAAGCATCTGACTTCACCTCAGGTCATGATCTCGCATCCATGGGTTCAAGTCTTGCGTTGGGCTCTGTGCTGACAGCTCAGAGCCTGGAGCCTGCTTCGGATTCTGTGTCTCCCTCTCTCTCTGCCCCTCCCGTTTGTGCTCTGTCTCTCAAAAATAAATAAAATGTTAAAAAAAAAATTTTTTTTAAAAAAGGTAGACTGAACTAATCTGATCCCTTCTATCAGGAATTTGAACCAGGAAGTTCAAAAGAGACTGGGCAACTGGGGCACCTGGGTGGCTCAGTCGGTTAAACGTCCAACTTCAGCTCGGGTCATGATCTCATGGTTTGTGAGTTTGAGCCCTGCATTGTGCTTTCTGCTGTCAGCACAGAGCCCGCTTTAGATCCTCTGTGCCCCCCTTTCTCTCTGCACCCCCCCCCACACTCTCATGCTTTCTCTCTCTCTCTAAAATAAATAAACATTAAAAAAGAGAGAGAGAGAGAGATTGAGCAACCTGGTAACAGGGACAGAAACTGGATGGTTATGAAACAGAGAAGTTATGTGGGGCAGCTATGATAGGCCCTGAGCAGCTGAAGTTAGGAAGCAGTGAAGAAGCAGGTTTCTTGGTTTGGTAAACACAAGAAATAAAGCAGATGCACCAAGATGCACCAAGATGCACCAAGAGACAAGAGGCAAGTCAGGATGGAACCCAAGCATGCCTCTCCCTGAGCAGCCCCAATCTCAGCCAGCCCCAGTCCTGGGACCCCACCCTGTAACAAGCCCTCTCTTTCTTCAGAAGCTTAGGAGAATCTACTCCCTAACACCAAAGAGGCTAATCCGATCTCGAGACTCGGCCAAGGCATGGGCACAGAGGTCTGGTGTCACGTTCTCCAATAGCAGTGTATTAAAAAAAAAACGTTTCATTTCAGATACTGTTTGCAGGAAGTGTGTTAAAGCCATTGGGAGAAGACTTTAGAGAAAGCAATGCAAAAGAAAGACCTTGAGATGTATAGAGAAGGTTGTCAGATGATGCTTACTCCCTCAGTAACCAACAGTGCAAGCCCATACGCACACACACACACACACACACACATACATACACACCCTGCCTGGGGTCCAGCTGTCAATATCTCAACAACTAGATACCTGCAAAAGGTAGAGCCCTTTTTTATGTGCTTACTGTCCCTGAAGGTGGAAGTTGACCGGGGTGGAGGCTGAAGCCAAGGACAGGCTACTCTTCAAAGTCCCCAATGCCCGGAGCTCCAAGTTGGCCATCCTGGGGGCACCAATGGCTTCTGCTGCTCCTCCTCCCACTCTGAAGTTCCAGAAGCTCTTGCCTCTGCTTCAGGCTGATGCATCTACCTCCAATGGCAAGCCTGAACAACGAAGCCCCGAGCCTCTCCTGCAACTTCCGGCGAATTACTCTGGACCTTTAAATGGTTTTTACCCACCTTGCCCTAGATTCAAAGTCTAGAGTACTTACCAAGGCCAATCTCATCTTGACTCAGTGTTTACCGCCACCATCACCACCAACCAAGCTAGATTAGCAGAGGGGCTAATAGAAGGCAACAGGAACTTGGTCACTATAACATCAGCTGTTCACATTACGACCCACCAGGAAGACCACCAGTGAGCAGCCGTGTAGGCAAACATCTTTGTTTCTCTTTCCATCCTTCCTACCAAAAGAGGAAGCCCCAGGAGCTATGGGAACGAGAGCAGACCGTACTTCCGCGCTCCAAGCTGTTGGAGATAGAAGTCTGGTCTACACTGGGGGTGGCGTGCTGACATGGTAGGGGCAGCCTTGTGTCAAATACGGGACTGAAGTTTTAAAACACACAATGAAACCGAGTCTTCACCAAAAGGATACTGTCTTAGTAACGGACATCGACCGACAAACTATAGGTTTGGACTGTGTATCATTAAGGGAGCCCACCAGTAGGCAGGAAAGCACATGTTTAAATACAGTTGGTAGTAATTACCTGAACAATAAAGTTATTTCGTCTATGCCTCAATGAGCTGATATATTACTCAATCAAACTATCCACACTATAGTCACCACCCCAAGTCCCAGCTTGTGACTCATAGAGAGGAATGATAGTCAGTGGGCACATGGGATCATGAAAGTGGAAGGGAGGGTGTTCAGTGCAGCCTAAGGAGAGGGATACAGGATCTAATTTGGTCTCTGCGGGTCAGAATTACAATATACAGCTTGACATGTTAAAGTTAGGAAAACAATGTTGTATTATTGTGGCAATAAGGGAAGCTGGTATCTCTGGAAAAATCTTTTATACTAAAGCATGATTTGTTTAGGTTCTCAGTTAAGTTGGAGTTGAAAATAATAGGATTCCGTGATGTTTTTCCTTTTTGTTGTTATTTGGGGGGGATTTTTTTTTTGTTTTTTATTTTTGAGAGAGAGAGAGAGAGAGAGAGAGAGAGCACGCACACCCATGCAACTGGGGGAGAGGCAGAGAATCTTTTTTTTTTAATGTTTTATTTATTTTTGACAGAGATAGAGAGACAGAGCATGAGCAGGGGAGGGTCAGAGAGAGAGGGAGACACAGAATTCGAAGCAGGCTCCAGGCTCTGAGCCCGACGCGGGGCTCGAACTCACAGACCGCGAGATCATGACCTGAGCTAAGTCAGACGCTCAACCGACTGAGCCACCCAGGCACCCCAAGAGGCAGAGAATCTTAAGCAGGCCTCATGCCCACCAGAGAGCTGAACTCGGGGCTCAAACTCATGACCGCGACATTATGACCTGGGCAGAAATCAAGAGTCGGACGTTTAAATGACTGAGCCACCCAGGCGCCCCTTCCATGATATTTTTTCTGGGTCTGCCTCTAAAATAGTCTGCTATGCTGTAGTCCACCCCTAATATCGAGTAGAGCGGTCTAACCTGTGCCCGAAACACCTAGATTTTAGTCTTTACAGTTCCCCAGCAAGAACCAAGGAGCCTTGGAAAGTTTTCTGATTCTATATCCTGGAGCAAGGATCATTCAGATGGGTGTGGGGTATCACTTTGTTGCCAGAAAGAAAGTATGCCTCCAAAGTGATCCAACGCAATTTAAAGGATAAAGGAGCCAGTTGAAAGGGCTCCCACTGAGCAAATTGTGACAATTAGAAAGATAGCAATAGTTCTCTGCACAACCCTATGAGGCATACTGAAAAAAGAAAAAGAAAAAAAGGCAGGTACAACTTTTTAATGATGTTTACAGTATGTTGACAAAGCCAAAATGATGTATATACTATATTCAGGTTTTGAATATAACATCAAAACTTGATCATTACAAATCAAACAGCTAAAAGATGGATTGCAATCTTGGCAGGGGATTCAGCATCGCATCAATTCTCCTCAGGCAATGAAAAGTTGTGGAAGATTTACTGTTAAAAAAAAAAAAAAAAAAACCCCACAGAGGTTTGGGAAGTCCAATTATCCCCACCGATACTCAACCTAATAAACGAACTCATGAGGAATCACCCCGGAAATCATTCTGGACCCGTCCTGGGCAAGAACATACCACTGAAAGTTTGACCCAGAGCACTGCAGTGTGAAGTGCCTTGAGAGGATGGTTCTGGACACCTGGGTTGGGAGACGACATTTGTAATGTCAGGATGAATAAAGAAATCTACCTGAATTGGTACTTCGGTGCCGGTTAGGCTATCTGTAATAAGGAGTTTCATTCCACTGTTTGAAAGATTTTGCTTACTGGATTTGAAAGGCTGCAGTCTGAGGAGAGTGTATTTAAAAGAATCAGCTCAATTAAATTTGAAAGTATGGTTGGAAATGTCTAAGGGAATTTGATCAATTAAGTACAGGAGGGATGTGATATAATTAAGGAAGATTTAATCTGTAAAGCCCATACTTAATTAAAAGGTAATCACAGAACAAGTAGAAAAAAATTCTTATTTTATTTAAAAAAAATACTAGATTTCTTACTAAGATTCTGTTTGTAAATTGAGGTTCTCGGCTTAGAAGACATGGGATATTGGAGCTTGCTATTTTAAATTTTTTTTTTACACTTATTTATTTTTGAGACAGAGAGAGAGCATGAACGGGGGAGGGTCAGAGAGAGAGGGAGACACAGAATCTGAAACAGGCTCCAGGCTCTGAGCTGTCAGCACAGAGCCTGACACGGGGCTAGAACTCACGGACCGCGAGATCATGACCTGAGCCAAAGTCGGACGCTCAACCGACTGAGCCACCCAGGCACCTCTGGAGCTTGCTATTTTAATCAACTAAATAATAATCAAAGTACAATGAACTTTTAAATATTTCTATCGTGCCCAAAAGCCCCCTCAGAATTTTTTTTTTCAGAATTTTTTTTAATGAAGAAATAGAAGACCTGAGTAGACCAATAACAAGAAAGGAGATTGAATCAGTGATTTAACATCTCCCCACAAAAGGGGCACCTGGTTGGCTCAGTAGGGTAAGCATCTGACTCTTGGTTTCAGCTCAAGTCATGATCTCACAGTTTGTGAATTCAAGCCGCACATCCAGCTCCACACTTGGGATTCTCTCTCTCCCTCTCCCAAAATAAATAAACTTAAAAAAAATGAAAATATAAAATCTCCCCACAAAGAAAAGCTCTGGAGCTGATGGTCTCACTAGTCTATTTGGTTTTCAATATTCTACCAAGGGGGTGCCTGGGTGGCTCAATCGATTAAGCTCCTGACTTTGGCTCAGGTCATGATCTTCCAGTTCATGGGTTTGAGCCCTGAGTCAGGCTCTGTGCTGACAGCTCGGAGACTGGAGCCTGCTTTGGATTCTGTGTCTCCCCCTCTCTCTCTGCCCCTCCCCTGCTCACGCTCTGTCTCTCTCTCTCAAAAATAAACAAACATTAAAAAAATTTTTTTAAGAGATAATACCAATCTTTCTTTTCTCAAATGTTTTCCAAAGGGGGAACACTTCGTAACTCATTCTGTGGGTCAGGATTACCCCAATTCCAAAGCCAGACAAAGATACTACAAGAAAAATTCAACAAATATCCCTTGTGAATACTGATGCAAGAGCCCTCAACAAAATTCTAGTAAACGGATTCAGCACATTAAAAGGACTATGCACCACAACCACGTGGGATTTATTCCTGCAATGCAAGGATGGCTCAACATATCAACATAACAGATCGACATAATACACCACATTAACAAAATAAAGAAAAAAAGCCAATTGATCATCTCAACTTCTATAAAATTTGACACACAATTGTTAGATGGTAGAGGAGGGTCAGTAAGTACGTGTCCTCCAGAAGGAGAAAGTGTTTCACTTTAATACTGAAACACAAAGCAAGCCACTTCATACTGGTTGCACAGTTTACTGATGGGGGCAATCCGGAGGGCTGCCAATCCAAGTGGTGCTAGGCAGTTATTCTCTGCCCATTTTCCACCAAGCCCTGACTGCAACCACAGCTTGTATAAATGGAGACGCCTGGTGGTGAGGTCCCAAGGTAGTTATCTAAAATAGTGCCACCTGTGCACCTGAGAGGAGTGCTACTAGTCATCTAAAGTGGAGTCACGAGCAAGATGGAAAGCCAAAGATGGAGTCAGTGTTGTTAGCACGCCTGCACTCAACAAACTAGGAGTAGAAGTAAACTGCCTCCACATAATAAAAAGCCATATGAAAAACCCACAGCAAACATCATCCACAATGGTGAAGGACCAAAGGCTTTTCCTCTAAGATCTGGAACAAGACAAGGATGCCTGCTTTCACCAGTTGCATTTAACATAGTACTAAAAGTCCTAGCCAGAGCAATTCAGTTAGGCAAGGAGCAGAAAGAAAAGGCATCCAACTGGAAAGGAAGAAGTAAAGTTATCTCTGTTTACAGATGATATATGGTCTTATATGTAGAAAACCCTAAAGATTACACACACACACACACACACACACACACAGTTAATAAATGAAATTTAGCAAAGTAGCAAGATACTAAGTCAACACAAAATTCAATTGCTATCCACTAACAATAAACAATCTGAAAAGGAAATTATGAAAATAAGTCCATTTATAATATCAAGAAAAAGAACAAAATACTTAGGAATTAACTAAAAAGGTGAAAGGCTTATATAATGATAAAAACTACAAAATATTGCTGAAAGAAATTAAAGACATAAATAAATGGAAACACATCCCATGTTCATGAATTGGAAGATTTCATATTGTTAAGATGTCAGTACTATTCAAAGAAAACTACAAATGCAATGTATCAAAATCCCAATGACATTTTTAATAGAAATAGGAAAACCCATCCTAAAATTTATATGGAATCTCAAGGGATCCCAAATAGCCAAAACAATGTTGCCAAAGAAGAACAAAGTTGAAGGACTCACACATCCTGATTTCAAAACTTACTACAAAGCTGCAACAATCAAAACAGTATGGTACTAGCATAATGACAGACCAATACAACAAAAGAGAGAATCTGGAAGTAAACCCTCATATATATAGCCAAATGATTTTTGACAAGGATGCCAAGACCATTCAATGAGGACAGAACAATCTTTTCAACAAATGGTGCTGGGGAAACTGAATATCCACATGCAAAAGAATGAAATTGGACCCTTACCTAACACTGTATGCAAAAAATTAATTCAAACCAGATCAAAGACCTAAATGTAAGACTTAAATGATAAAAACTTTTAGAAGAAAACACAGTTGTCCTATGGTGATAGGGCTTCCTGGTGCTGGACTTGGCAATGATTTTTTGGATATGACACCAGAGGCATAGCCAACAAGAGAAAATAGACAAATTGGACTTCGTGACAATTTTCAAACTCTATAAAAAAACAAAAACAAAAACAAAAACAAAAACAAAAACATCAAATGACAATGTCCACAGACTAAAAAGGGAACCAACAGAATGAGAGAAAATATTTGCAAATCATATATCTCATAAGGGATCAACATCCAGAGTCTATTGAGAACTCCTAAAACTCAACAACAACAACAACAAAAAACAACCCAATTAAAAAATGGGCAAAGCACTTGAATAGACATTTCTCCAAAGAAGATATGTGAATGACCAATAAGCACAGGAAAAGATGCTCAATATCACTAATTATTAGGAAAGTGCAAATCAAAACTATGAGATAACTATCTCACACTAATTATGATGGCCTCTATCAAAAAATCCCAGAAAACAGCAATTGTTGGAGAGGATGTAGAGAAATTGGAGCCCTTGTGCACTGTTGATGAATGTAAATGGTATAGCCTTTGTGAGAAACAGTACGGTGGTCCCTCAAAGAGAAAAAATAGAATTGCCATTTCATCTAGCAATTCACTTCTAGGTCTATATAAAAGATTTGAAAGCAGGGTCTTAGAGAGATATTTGTACCCTCATGTTCATAACCGCACTATTCACAATAGCCAAAAGGTGGAAGCAACTCAATTGCCTATCAGCTGATGAATGGATAAACACATTGTGGTGCATACATACAATCGAATCTTTTTCAGCCTTAAAAAGAAAGGAAATCCTGTCACACGCTTTAACACGGACAAAACTTGAGGACATTGTGCTACATTACATTACCCAGTCACAGGGAGACGAATACTGTATGTTTCCACTTATATGAGATACTTAGTAAAAATTATAGAGACAGAAATTACGAGGGTGGTTGTCAGGGACTAGGGGGTAGGGGAGATGGGGAGTTTTTAGGTATAGAGCTTTGGTTTCACAAGATGAATTATGGAGATGTATAGTGGTGATGCTTGTACAACATGATGAATGTATGTATAAAGACCACTGAACTGTACAACTTAAAAATATGTGTGTTTTACCACCATCGAAAAATACCAACCACCAGATGCCCTGTAATCTGTCATTCCCTGGGTGCTTATCCCCATATATTTATTTCCTCTTTCTACCCTAATCTAGTCCCAATCATGCACCCCTTGCAAGCCTCCCAGACATCACTGCAACCTTTAGGATGCTTGGTCCGCCATCAGCAAATTCCACATACCTTCACCTCCTTCTCTGAACATTTGTTTCTCTTGCTTGCTTTCACCAAAGCTTGGCTCTCTTTTGTGAGGATACCATAACTTCTCCCCACACCAGGCGGAAGTCAGGATAGAACAGGTGTCCTCTTTGCCCCCATGGCCATTTCCTTCACAAACCTGTGACATCCGTGCCGTCAGACCATTCCAATACACCGCCAGCCTTGCTACCGTGATCCACCCACCTCCTAGTCACTCTCTGTCTCCTTCTTGAATTATTTTAGCACCTGGACCCTTGCATTCTTTAACACTCTCCTTTTCACCATTCTTGCCAACTTCAACATTGGCAGAGACAATCCACCCAAGACCTCGGCCTCTTGCAACTGAGCCTCCTTACATTTGATTGTACCTCAGATGTAATGTATAGAGGTGACTGAGGGGCAACATGGAAAGGTCAACGCCATTGAAAGAAGTATTTATTATTTACATTTCCTGAGAGGAGGGAGCACATCATGCCACGTGGGGCAACATGGGAAGTAGCGGGGTCAGTCCAGAAGCAAAAGGAGCAGGTAGAAGGCATGGCCCAGAACCTCTACCGTGGTTTCCATGGGAAGGAATGGTGAGGCAGCGTAGGGAAGTTTAAAGAAGTTAAGGATTGGATAGCTTGAATAATTTTGGCCGCCTCCAGGATGACAGGGATGGTCTCTAGTTGTCCAGTACCTGACTCAAGGGTCATTCATTTAGGGCAGGGGAAATACTGGCATGGTGTGTGAGAGCTGAAGGAAATGGTCGGGGGTACGGTTGGTTTCCCATGTGAAAGGTATGTTTATGGGCAAAGTAGAGGGAGTCACTTGTTCTCTCTAGGAATTAGCTAGTCCTGGGAGGGGCAGTCTTTCCAGCATTAGCGAGACCCCTAAATTGTCAAAATATCGTTAAATATGGAAAATTTTTAAAAAAACACAAGTCATACACCTCCTCAATTCTCTGTAATCTTTCGCCTCACCATAGCCATTGACTCCCACAGTCATACTTTTTTTTATTCAGAAAATTTTTTTTAATGTTTATTTATTTTTGAGAGGGAGAGAGAGACAGAGTGTGAGCAGGGGAGGGCCAGAGAGAGAGGGAGACACAGAATCAGAAGCAGGCTGCAGGCCCCAGGCTCTGAGCTGTCAGCACAGAGCCCGATGTGGGGCTCGAACCCACGAGTCGTGAGATCATGACCTGAGCCGAAGTCAGACACTTACCCGACTGAGCCACCCAGGCGCCCTTCACAGTCATACTCTTGACCTTGCCATCACCAATATTGACACCACTTCTGAAGTGTCCATTTCCAACCTCCCCCCTTCTAATCACCACCTCCTTATACTTCTACACACCTTACTATGGTGACCCCATTCCAACAATCCTTACATTCCACTGGGACGATGATCTTGCCACTCCTTCCTTCTGCAAAGGGCCTAGAAACAGTGCTAAGTGCATGTGGTATCCACCATTTCCGTGGTTAGCACATAAATCATCCCCATGGGCCCTCACTGTCCTCTTCTCTAGCCTAGAGTTCATGGTCCATCACTATATAACCACTTCTTTGCAAACGCCCTCACCTCCCTCGTTCATTTCTCCCCACCTACACCTGACTGGCAAACTCTACCTCTGGCTAAACCCCTCAACTATCCATCCACGCATCCCTGCACCTAAGCATCTGAACATTATTGTAGAAAATCACACAACCATATTAACTGCCCTCACGCTGTGTTTTTGACCCAGATCCCAAATGGGCACTCAACAATCATTACAGGGTCCAGGTGGGCTCCTTCCTCCTCTTCATGTGGAAATTTCACATCTTTTCTGCTTTCTTCATACATTCCCCACCCTGTCCCTACACCGAGAAAACAAAGAAGCAATCAGGTAAGAACAGCCTCACCTTCCCCCTGTGAAATCACTAGCCTGGGCCCATTGACCACAGCTTCCCCCTTCCCCCCCCCCCCCCCCCCGCCACCTGCTTTATTGAAATATAACTGACATATAACATTATGTAAGTTTGGGGCGCCTGGGTGGCTCAGTTGGTTAAGCATCCGACTTCAGCTGAGGTCATGCTCTCACCCTGGGTTCGAGCCCTGTGTCAGGCTCCACCCTATAAGTGAAGAGGGATTCTCTCTCTCTTGCTTTCTCTCTGCCCCTCCTCCACTCACGCTTTCTCTCTCTCTCTCTCTCTCTCAAAAATAAATAAATAAATCTTTTTAAAGAATTTTGTAAGTTTAAAGTTACAATGTGTTGATTCGTTAGCAGCTTTATCTTGTTACGGTGAAGAATTGTTCCTGATCCCACTCCCTCTCCCACTCATGCCCTGGAACCCAACCCCTCTCACCTACCCAAGGAATTCTTTCCCACAGGGGTCCCCTCTCTCTGGCATCATCAATTTGTCTCTCTCAATGAGATACTCTCAATACACTATTTCTCAGTGAGATCATTATCATATAAACATGGCGAACAAAACAAAGCCTCTTAGACCCCATCCTTCACAGCTAAGAGGGTTGTCTGTGTTCCTAGGAGTAGAATTGCCAGATCATACAGTAATTCTACGCTTAACTTTATGAGGAACCGCCAGACCGTGTTCTCTAGTGGCTGACCCGTTTTACATTCCCACCAGTAACGTATGAGAGCTTCAGTCTCTCCGCATCCTCGCACTTGTTATTTTCTGTTGGTTTGTTTTGTTTTTATGGCCGTCCCAGTGGGTGAAATAGTATCTCAATGTGGATTTGACTTGTATTTTCCTAATGATGAAGGATGCTGAGCATCTTTTTATGTGCTCGTTGGCCATTTGTGAATCTTCTTTGGAGAAGTGTCTATTCAAGTCATTTGCCCACTTTTTTTTTCTTTTAAATTTTTCAATGTTTATTTTTAAGAGAGAAACAGAGTACAAGCAGGGAGGGACAGAGAGAGAGACAGAGAGAGACACAGAATCTGAAGCAGGCTCCAGGCTCTGAGCTGTCAGCACAGAGCCCGAAGCAGGGCTCGAACCCACAAACCATGAGATCACGACCTGATGAAAGTCAGACACTTAACCAACCAAGCCATCCAGGTGCCCCAATTTGCCCACTTTTAAATTAGGTTGTCTTTGGGGTGCCTGGGTGGCTCAGTCGGTTAAGCATCCAACTTCAACTCAGGTCACGATCTCGCGGTCCGTGGGTTCGAGCCCCGCGTCGGGCTCTGGGCTGACGGCTCAGAGCCTGGAGCCTGCTTCCCATTCTGTGTCTCCCTCTCTCTCTGCCCCTCCCCCATTCATGCTCTGTCTCTCTCTGTCTCAAAAATAAATAAATGTTAAAAAAAAATAAATTAGGTTGTCTTTTTGTTGCTGAGTTGTTACAAGTTCTTATATATTCTGGAAACTAGGCCCTTATTATATCTATGATTTCCCAATATTTTCTCCCATTCTGTGGACTGTTTTTTCACTTTCTCGATAATGTTCTTTGATGCCCAAAAGTTTTTAATTTGATGAAGTTCAATTGATCAGCGTACTTTCTTAATTTTTTTTTTTTAACGTTTATTTATTTTTGAGACAGAGAGAGACAGAGCATGAACGGGGGAGGGTCAGAGAGAGGGAGACACAGAATCTGAAACAGGCTCCAGGCTCTGAGCAGTCAGCACAGAGCCTGACGTGGGGCTCGAACTCACATACCGTGAGATCGTGACCTGAGCCGAAGTCGGACGCTTAACCGACTGAGCCACCCAGGCGCCCCAGATCAGCGTACTTTCAAATACACATTTAACAAAACACATTTTATTTGGAAATTTCCAAACGTATGTAGAGCACAGGATAACGAACTCCCTCCTAAACTCTTCACGAAGCTTCAACAACTACCGACATTTCGTTGCTGTTTCATCTATGCCCCTGGTTTTTGTTTTCATGGCGGTGGTTTT
The DNA here is from genome assembly GCF_024362965.1 of Panthera pardus. Lineage (NCBI taxonomy): Eukaryota > Metazoa > Chordata > Mammalia > Carnivora > Felidae > Panthera > Panthera pardus. The sequence continues at coordinate 102,572,375 of NW_026526655.1, forward strand.
GTTTTGGTTGTAATATTTTGAACTAAATAGCAGACATCATGTCGTTGCACCTCTAGATACTTCAATATGCATCTCTAACTGACAAGGACTTTTTGGTTTACATAAATATCTTCCTTCATCCCACCTAACAAAATAAACAATTCATTAATGTTACCTAACGTTCACTCCATATTCAGATCTCCCCAGCTGTCTCAAAGGTGTCTTTTTTTTACACTTAAACTATTGATTCAGGATCCCAACAAAAGCCACATCTTGCGTTTAACTGCTCTGTCTTTCACATCTCTTATTTTGTGAATGTCTCCTTTCCCTTGTTTTTTAGGCCATTGATTTGTTAGAAAGACCACATCATCTGCCCTGTAGACTATCCCACCTTCGGAATCTAGCTGAGGTCACATATTGAAGCGTGTTATAGCATCATTTACACACAAACAAATGAGCAGCCAGAGTTGGCGTCAGAATCAGAACAGATCCCAGTAATAATAGCTAATAGCTATTTGGTACAAACTATGCAGGACATCATACGTACATGAACCCATTGAATCCTCACAGTAATCCTAGGAGCTAGATGGTACTCTCATCCCGTGTTATTGATGAGAACACTAGGCCCAGAAAGGTTAACTTGCCCAAAGTCACATGGCTAGTAAGGGGTAGAGCCAGGATGTACCCCCAGCAGTCTAGCGTCAGCCTCTGTGCGCTGCACTATTTCTAGATTTACATCTGGTCACAGAACCTTTTACGACAGACTTTCAAGGCCAAGATTGAAGGGAGACCCCCAAGTCCTGTTCAGGAGCATGTGACTTGAAGTGACCCCTCTTTAGTTATGGGGATGAGAGTATCTAGGAAACTTCTAGGATTAGGAGGTAACATGGTCCTTTGAGGTAGATATTATCCTCACTCTAGAGATGAGGAAACTGAGGTCCAGGGCAGGTGACATCCTTTAGGCAAGAGCCCCCTGCCTCCTAAGAAAGTTCTTTTTCAGTCTCTGTAAACACTGCTTCTGGGCTGAGGGACCAACCCACGTCTGCCCCAGGGGCAGCCACACCAGATCTAGGTTCTTCCCTAGTGTCAGTAGGGTTATCTCTGCCAGGCCAGCCTATGGCTCCAGAAGGGGCTGCTGGGACAAGCCTGAGACGGGAAACACCAACCCCAAGGTGTCTCCATGGGATACTACACACAGAGGGTTAGCTAGGAATCAGGTATGGTCCTGACTGAGATTGCTGCTAGCCCTTTCGTGGTCAAGACCCCTGCAGAGAGCTGATGGTTTGTGTGGAGAGACAGTGGCCCATAGCCTGCTAACCATCCAAAACCCCACCCCAATGCCCACAGGCTTCTGGGTCTCCTTACATCTTTATCTTCCCTGGCAGCCTCACCTTTCCACCCAGGACCTAAGCCCTCCTCTCTCCTTGGGGGTGGCAGAAAAGGGCTTGGATGGAAGAGAAAGTCAGACACAGAGGCCAGACCCACTTGGGAGAATGGACAAGAGCAACTAGGTTGAATTGTATGAAGGCAGGAGATGTAATGGGAAATGTACAGGGACAGGAGTCCTGTGCCATTCTGGTGCATGCTAGGTGCATATGAGCTGGGCATCCTGTGCAAGCTAAATGCCTCTGTTTCTCCATCTGTAAGATGGGAATAATGTACTTCATGTGTCCACAGACTTTTTCCATAAGGGCCAGATAGCTAAAATTTTAGGCTTTCTGGGTCAGACGGTCTCTGTCTTGGTTAGTCAACTGTGCCCTTCTGGGAGAAAGCAGCCATACGCAACTTGTAAAGAAATAGGTATGGCTGTCCTCCAATAAAACTTTATTTACAAAAAACAGGTGGCGAGCAGCGCTGCTGGGAAGATGAAGTGACAGGTGTGACGCTGCTCTGTGGGCTGTACAGCATGGATCACTTGAGGGGCATGGGCCAGGGGGCAGCTGCTACGGTAAACTAAAGCCCAGAGCAGACCACTGGCGGTGAACGCTTCCAGACAGGAAAGGCCACGGACCTGGCAGTCAGGTGCGCTTGGGCTCCGAAGGCAACGCAACCACAGGTCACCTCCTAACCCACGTGGGGCCGCCGTTTCTTAGAGGGCTAAACAGGCGACCAAGGCCGCCTTTCAGGGACAGAGAAGGAAGCCCCCGCCCACGCAGCACAGCCGAAGGCGAGGACCCCGCAGGCCTCAGCCCCGCCCCAAGGCACTCAGTCAGGGAGGAGCCTCCAGCTCCAACCCCGACCGCCAGCGAGCTAGTCCCCGCCCCAGGCCCCGCCCCGGACGTCCCGCCCCCCTGTCCCGCCTCCAGAGCCTGCTCTGCGCCAGGCCCCCTGTAGTCCCCGCCCCCGGAGCCCAGGCCGGCCGCGCCCTGAGCTGGGCCCGCCCCGCGCACGTGTCGCCGTGTGCTAGGTGGCGGTTGCGGAAAAAGGTGAGCGCAAGGAGGGGACGGCAGGTTCGCGGAGCCGGGGACGGGCCCCCTCCCTAGGGTCCACTCCAGCAGCGATTTCGAGCCGCGGTGCGCAGCCTGGGGCCCGGGATGGACGCCCGGCGACGAGCCCTCCGCGAGGGTCCCGCGGCCCCTCCTCGCCCAGCCTGGAGCGTGGCCTTGGCGCTGGTGGGCCTGGGAGCGTTGGGACCCTGGCCAGGACCCTTGCTTTCCTAGCCTTAGTTTCTCCATTGGGAAAATAGGCCCAAGTGATGTGCCCCTTTGGGAGTTTTTTGTTAAAATAGGCCAGCCGGTACCCCCACGTTCTTGTTTGTAGCAACTTACTTGCTAATTAAACACGTTTCAGAGGCAGGAAGACAGTAAGCCTCAACCAAAGTAAAATAATTGTGAATTCTTGTTGAAATATTTACGAATGAAATAAGAGGACGCCCAGGACGTGTTTCAAAATAAACCAGTTGGAGGAGGAATGTGGGTGGGCGAGAGAGGAAACAAGATTGGCCATGAGTTGGTTGAAGTGCTAAGTGGCTAAGTGCTCTTTTCTCTACTTTTGTATATATTTGTAATTTAGCATTAAATTTTGTTCTGAGATGAAAATTTTTCTGTGGACCCCTGATAGCCTGTGTTCAAATACTGTGCCTGTGTTAGTCACAGCTGGGGCTGCCAGGACAAGTACTAGGTGGCAGAAATTGGTTTTCTCAGGATCTGGAAGCTGAAAGTCCAAGATTAAGGCGTCAGCATGACGCGTCTTCTGAGACTGCTCCCATTGGCTTGTAAATAGTCACCTGTGGCTTGTGTCCTCTCATGGTCTTTCCTCCGTGTGGGTGTCCTAAGGTGTTCTCTTAAGGACAGCAGTCATATTAGATGAGGACCTACCCTCATGACCTCACTTAATTATCTCTAAATACAGTTATATCCTTAAATACAGTTACATTCTTGGGGGGGGGGGGTTGGCAGGGGTTAAGACTTCAGCATGTGAATTTGGAGGGAACACAACTCAACCTTTAATACTGCCACTTTGGTAGTCTGGGATTTTGATCAATTTACTTAGCCTATCGTGCCTCAGTTTCCAATGCTTTAAAAAAGGGGCAGTAGGAGCTCCTGGGCGGCTCAGTCGGTTGGGCGTCTGACTTCGGTTCAGGTCATGATCTCAAAGCTCGAGGGTTCCAGCCCCGCATCGGGCTCTGTGCTGACAGCTCAGAGCCTGGAGCCTGCTTTGGATTCTGTGTCTCCCTCTCTCTCTGTTCCTCCCCTGCTCACACTCTGTGTCTCTCTCCCTCTCAAAAGTAAATAAACATTAAACATTTTTTTTTAAATAAACAAATAGGGGCAAGAGTAATTGGGCATAGAGTTGTGAGGATTCAATTGTTGGATAATATATATAAAGCTCTAAGAGTTGTGTCTAGCATCTAAGAAGTACTTCATACGTTGAACATAGGGCCTCACTATGGGATGACTAGTGTCATGAGGCAGTTGGGGACTTGGTGCTTATTAAACGTAATAATCATGCATTATCACAAGAGGAGTCAGCTGCTGTGCCAGACCGATTATTTTACGTATTCATATGTTTATTCATATGCCCGTCACCGCCACCCTAGTGATGCCCTTGTCCCTTGCCTGTTTGGCAGATGGGTAAGGTGATGCACAGAGAGGGAGTTTGGATTGGAGCTCTGGCTGTAGAGCTCATGCTCTTACCCACCTTGCTGTATTGCCTCAGTTACAGAGGATGTGGCCCTGGGATAGGTCAGCCTGCAGGCAGACCCAGGGAACTGTTGGCTGACTTCTCTTTCTCTTGGCTCAGGTTTACAACGGTGGCAGCGCTCATGGCAGGTCCCCTGTGGCGGGCCGCAGCGTTTGTGCAGAGACACAGGACAGGCCTGGTGGTGGGTTCCTGTGCAGGCCTATTTGGGGCCCAGATCTCATACCACGTCTTCCCAGATCCCGTGATCCAATGGCTATACCAGTACTGGCCTCAGGGCCAGCCAGCCCCACTCTCCCCAGAGCTGCAGAGGCTCTTCCAAGAGGTGCTACAGGACATTGGTGTCCCCGCAGGCCATAGCTATGAGGCTTTCACCACCTTCACCTTCCAGCCTGTGAGTGCTGGCTTCCCGAGACTCCCCGCCGGGGCGGTAGTGGGCATCCCAGCCAGCTTCCTGGGTGGCTCATTGACCAACACTGATCATCCAGTGGTTGTACATGGGCAAAGAGTGAACTGGCAGAGCCCAGCAGGTGCCCGGCTGAGAGATGCCCTGACCCTGTCCCGCGACGCCCAGAAGTTTGCCTTGGCCAAGGAAGTGGTGTACCTGGAGAGCAGTGCCGCCGCCCTACAGGCTCTGCCGGCCCCAGCTTGCCTGGCAGGAACGTGGGCACTGGGCGTGGGTGCCAAGCATGCACTGGGGCTCTATGGGGGCCCCATGAACATACGGGCTGCCTTCAACCTGGTCGCAGCGGTGGTGGGCTTTGTGGCCTATGCCTTCTCCACAGACTCTCTCACTCATGCCCTGGAAGCCTGGCTGGACCGCCGCACGGCCTCCCTGTCTGCAGCTTATGCCCGGGGTGGAGTGGAGTTCTATGAGAAGGTTTTATCCGGCAACGTAGCCCTGCGCAGCCTCTTGGGCACACACGGAGCGAAGCTGTATACACCTAGTGGGAACATCGTTCCCAGACACTGGTTCCGCATCAAACATTTACCCTTCACGACCCGCCGGGATTCTGTGCTGCAGATGTGGAGGGCCACGCTCAACTCGGGCCGCTCCTGAGGGACTCATCACAAGGACAGATGCGGCTCCTGCAGGCACCACCCTGCCGTTGACTCTGGGGGCTCTCTTGGTGCCTCTGGACCCGCAGCCCATTGTCAGATAAGTCAGACTTTGGAATTAAACAGCCTGGGTTCTATCCCAGTCCACCACTCATGATCCCGGGGAGCTTGGGCAAGTGTCTGTTGAATCTAAGCCTCGGTTTCCTCAGCTGTCAGATGGGGACGATGTAAATTACCTGGCAGGATTGTGGGGCAGTGTGAGCTGTGAACGAAAGGGCTTGGCCGAGAGGACATCCCTCGAAGAAATGGGATGTCCCTCCTTGGTGTTTGAATACCAGCCGGCTGTGGGAGTCAGGCCGCTTCTCCCCCCTGGAGGTGCTTGCACGACGTGAACAACCACCGTGTAGTTTACCTGGTGGTCTAATCCCAATTTCCTTCTGCTGTGGCAGACATTGAAAACCTTCGAGGCCCAGGTGAGAAGCTAGTGTCTCCCTGAGAGGCTGGGAAGTGGGAGCTTGAGGGAGAGCTTCAAGGGCGATGTGTCCAGTGAAGACGGCATGCTCAGAGAGAGCCCCTGGGCCTGACGGGGAGTGGAGGTGTTGCTGGAACCTGGCGAGACCTGTGGCCGAAGAGGAAGGAACAAGCCATTGCAGAACTGAGGCTCTGCAGGGAGGGAGCCTGCTGATGCATGGTCAGTGCCTGGGGAGGAGAGGGCCAGGGGTGGGGGCAGAGGGAGCTTGGTTTTCAGGGGCCAGGAGGAAGCAGGATGGAGGAGAGCGATGGACTGGGCCTGGTGTCACACTCGGCCCAGGAGGATATGCTGCACCCTTGCTCTGTTTCCCTTGGGCCTTCTAGTGGCAGATGGAGCAGACCCCACTTTTGGTCCTTGGACAGGAGACCCCTTCCCAGGAAAGGTGGGGACAGTTGTGGCCAGCAAGCCAGGTTCCCTTTTTTATTTTTATTTTTCATTGTCGATTATGTTTTCCCCGGAACAGTGGAAGAATTCAAGCCCGTTGCCAAGGTAACTCAGGGCAAAGAGATCAGGCCACACCCAGGGAGCCAGGAAGCACACTCAGTGGCAGACAGTTCCTGCAGGAGGCTGAATGGAGAGTGAGGGGGGTGGGGGAGTGGCATGTCTTCCTTCTGGGTCCTTCACGGTGGCTGCAGATCTGTGCTCTGGCTCCATGGGGCCAGCCTGTGGGTCCCAAAGTCCGGCCTGGCCACACACCCCATCTCTCCGGTCTCCGGGATGGCACTGGGCACACACTTGGTGGATGCATAGGCAGGTGGATGAGTTAGTGAGTGGTAGAACGCATGTCCGCTCTGGAAAGTACCACTTCAGGGGGCCCCTCAGGCTGTCCCCCCGGCTGCTGCCCCCATGTATGACTGTGTGATCTCGGCTGGAGAAACGTGGTTTGGGGTCTGGATTCGGTGAGCTCCATCCACTTACCACTCCCCGCCCCACTGCGTTCAATACTAGAGGAGCAGCAGGATGGCCACGCCAGGCATTCCTGCTGACTTGCCCAAAAGGGAAGGAAAGGGAGCCCCCGTGGTAAGGGAAGTGATCCCCTGAGATGGCTGCTGCTTTGGCTCCCTCTAGTCCATGTCACAAACTTTGCACTCCTCAGCTGCTCCCGGTCCCCACGCATGCCTCGTGTGGCCCAATTTCCAGACCTTGGCCCAGAGCCTCCACCCTGTGAGCTGCCCCTCCCCTTCCTCCCTGCTGCATTCTGCACATCGCCCAGGCCCAGGCAACCCTCAGCTCTGTCCTTGCCGTCCCCAGATAGTTCCTCCCTCCAGCCTCCTACCCCTCCCAGCTCTTGGAAAATCAGGTGTGTCTGGGTTCCATTCTGCTTAAAACTGTTTGCAGACATCCCCTTGCTTTCTGCTAGGGGCGCCTGGGTGGCTCAGCCGGTTGAGCATCCGACTTCAGCTCAGGTCATGATCTCACAGCTCATGAGTTCGAGCCCCACATCCAGCTCTGTGCTGACAGTTCAGAGCCTGGAGTCTGCTTCAGATTCTGTGTCTCCCTCTCTCTCTGCCCCTTCCCCACTTGTGCTCTGTCTCTGTCTCTCTCAAAAATAAACATTAAAAAAAAAACCCGTTTTGTGGACATCCCCTTGCTTTCTGCTAGAGCTGCATCTCTGAGCCTGGACCTAATGGCCTCTCTAACCATCTTGTGTCCCCTTCTCCTGGTTCTGTGGATCCTAAACTCAGGAGCACTTTGGTTCCCTCACTGCTTTCCTCTTCCTTCCCCACACAGTGCCTTGATCTGGGGTGCTTTCTCCCATTTTGCCCTTGTCTCTGTTATTTAGTGCTCTTTCTGCAGGAATACCCAGTGACCTGACCCTGGGAACCTTCCCCATTCACGCCCATCATGCACCCTGTACCCGTCCCGAGCCCTTAGTGCAAGCTGTAACTACATTAAGTTACCGTGAAGCTAATGGCTTACCATCTCCTCTACTGAAACGTACTGTCTATAAGAACAGTGTTTATGTCTTGTATACTGCTGTGCACTGAGGCTTTCCATAACATTTTTGAATAAATGAATGGAACTTTTAAGCTACAACAGGCAGGCCTGGCTCCCTAGAGTCAGAGCATTTACTGTAGGGCTGGCTGCACACATGGGTGAGGCCATATGAATCATAGGTGACCCTGTCCTGTCTTCCCAACTTGGGACTTTCCAAGGGCAGGGCCTGGCCCGGATCTTCTGTGATTGTTGTTCTGTGGGGAAACCAGGACACTTCTGGTCACTTTCTATAGAGCACAGATTACCACTCAGGCCACCAGGGCCTCCAAGAGGCTTTAGGAAATAGGTCACACACCCCCCCCCCCCAAATTTTGTGATATATTGTGCCCTCGCACACAGATTTGGGTGTTGATCCTAGAAAGATGAAAAAGCATGCTCCAGAGCTCTGTAACAGACCAGGTGGCAGGAAGGTACCCTGTAAATGCGGCCCTGCGTCTTTCCTTCTCAGATGCCTGCAGCACACCTCAGCTGTCAGCACTCTGCCCCTGATCCCAAGAGAACATTGTCCTGTTGAGTCGTGCCCCCCTCCCACATGACCCTGGTTCTGAGTGTGAATGTGCAGAGATACCCAACCCCCCCACCCAGAACAACAGCCCTGCTCAGACTCCGAAGTAGGCTGACCGACAAGGCTCTGTCAACGCACACAGATCCCCCCCACCCCATGTGCACACACGCATGCAGGCGCGCGCAGCGCGCGCGCACACACACACACACACACACACACACACACACACAGCCGGAATATAGGAAAGGGAGCCCCAGAGCCATCATGCCATCATCGGCTCTGCCCATTCCTGACCCTAGCAGCCTGACTCATCCCCAGCAGCCAGTATCCACAGTGCCATGCCCCATGTGGCCATGCCTGGCACCCCCATCCCCAGGTGTGCGTATATCACAGTCTGGGGCTGAAAGAGACCTGTGTGGATCCTCACCCAGTGAGTCCTCCTGCCCACTCCATCCCTACAGTATTGTTTATAGCGCCTTTAGTATGTAGCAGACACTCTGCTAGGCTCTTAGAGTCTGTTTTCATTGATCCCCAAATTGGAACAGGTAGTTGATAATGTTATTTCGATTTTCTTTTTTTTAATTTTTTTTTTTTAACGTTTATTTATTTTTGAGACAGGGAGAGACAGAGCATGAACAGGGGAGGGGCAGAGAGAGGGAGACACAGAATCTGAAGCAGACTCCAGGCTCTGAGCTGTCAGCACAGAGCCCGACGCGGGGCTAGAACTCACGGACCGCAAGATCATGACCTGAGCCGAAGTCGGCTGCCTAACCGACTGAGCCACCCAGGCGCCCCAATGTTATTTCAATTTTACAGGCAAGGAAATAGCACAGAAAGGTGAAGAAATGGGCCCCAAACCACAAAGCTTTGAAAATAACAGAACAAGGATTTGAAGTCAGGAGCCTGGGTCCGGATCCCCTTTGCAAACCCTTTGTTTACACTGTCCTATTTATCCTGAGGGTTTTGTGGTATAAACTTGTACTGTAACCTCTATAGCCTTTCTCCCCTGCTGGTTAGAGGTGACTCTCTAGCCTCACCTCTCATCAGGAGAAAATGGTCATTGAGCAGAGCTTTCTGGAACTTCCAGGGGAGACCCTTTCAGCTAACTGAAGAGGAAAGGACACCCGATTTGTCATATTTGGTGCTGAGGTGAGAATGGAGTGGAGGGACCAAGCATTAGGAGCCCTCAGAGGCTCCAGCTGAGGACAAGGTTACCTTAGGAAGCAGAGAGAGGACACAGACAGGATAGCCTGCTGTGGGTTCAAATGCTGGTCCTGCCACTTTAGCAGAGTGACCTTGAACAAGTGATGTCACATCTTGGTCCCCAAGTTTTCTATTAAATGGGGATATTGATATATAGCTTACAGTATTATTTTGATAATGAAAGTGAAATAAAGTTTGCAAAATGTGAAGCCCAGTGAGAGTATATAGTAAGCTTTAAAAGAAGATTGGTTTGGGGGCACCTGGGTGGCTCAGGCGGTTGAGCGTCCAACTTCGGCTCAGGCCAAGATACCACAGTTCATGAGTTCAACCTCTGCATCGGGCTCTGTGCTGACAGCTCAGAGCCTGGGGCCTGATTCAGATTCTGTGTGTCCCTCTCTTTCCACCCCTCCTCCACTCATTCTCTCTCTCTCTCGCTCTCTCTCTCTCTCGCTCTCTGTCTCTCTCTCTCTCCCTCTCAAAAATCAATAAACATTTAAAAAATGTTTTTTAAAGAAGATTGGTTTTGGGGCACCTGGGTGGCTCAATCGGTTGAGTGCCGACTTTGGCTCAGGTCATGTTCCCACGGTTCATGAGTTCGAGCCCCACATCAGGCTCTGTGCTGACACTCAGAGCCTGGAGACTGCTTTGGACTCTGAGTCTCCCCCTCTCTACCTCTCCCCCACCCATGCTCTGTCTCTCTATCTCTCAAAAATAAAATAAAAGATGTTAAAAAAAAAATTAAAAGAATATTGGTTTCCTAAATTTCCCTGCTTTTTAAGTGATACAGGTACTAGGGTATTCAGAGCTTGGAGTTGCTGCCCAAATACCAGCAATTCCTTGAGGCTGGAACCCTCCCAGGGAACTCACTGCTGCCTACTACAAGTCTGTGCTTAGAGCTTTTCAAAGTCCCAGGTAGGTCGGTACCTTTGCTGAGTTGCTATCAGTTGACAACTTTTTGGAAATTACGTGGCAGCAGCTGAGAGCAAAGGACCCATGTCCCTTTGGTGTAGATACCAGGCCAGAGAAGAGGCCATTAAAATGGGAGATAGTCTTACACCTACTATACTGGTAATTTTAAAATCCTAGACCATTCACTTTTAGGGTGGTTGCTGTGAAATTGGTACAAACGTATGTTCTTGGTGACATTTGTAGTAAACAGCCTCCAAAATGGCCCCGGTGATCCCCACTCCTGGTGCTCTTGGCCTTGTGTCATCCTCTGTCTTTACTCCCCTGGTTCAAAACAGAATACAGCAACATTAAGGGGGTATCACTTCTGTAATCAAGTCACAAAAGATTGTGACTTCTGTCTTCCTAGCAGACTCTATTGTCTTCTCAGATGCATGCTTTGATAAAGCAAGTTGCCATATTGGAGCCTTGCCATAGCACGGAACTAAGGGCCATCTCTGATCAACAGCTGGCTAAGAACTGAGGCCCTCAATCCAACAGCGCATGAGGAACTAAATTCTGACAACAGCTGGAACTGAATTCTGACAACAACTGAGTAGGCTTGGAAGATAATCTGTCCCCAGTCGAGCTTTCAGAAGAGACAACAGCCTCAGCCAGCACCTTCGCTGTAACCTGTGACAGACTCTGAAGCAGAGGACACAGCTAAGTTATGCTTGGATCCTTGACCCACAGAAGCAGTGAGACAATAAGTGTGGGTTGTATGAACCACTTAGTTTTATGGTGATTTTTTGTGCAACAACAGCTAACTAATGCACATGATTAATTAACAATGGTTTGGGGTGCTGGGTGGCTCAGTTGAACATCCAACTCTTGATTTCTGCTCAGGTCATGATCTCGACGGCTCTTGGGATTGAGCCCTGCACTGAGCTTTGCGCTGACAGCGCAGAGCCTGCTTGGGATTGTCTCTCCCTCACTCTCTTACCTTCCTCTGTTTGCATGCTCTCTCTCTCTTTCTCTCTCAAAATAATAAACATAATTGACATAATGATTTTAGAAAGCAATTTGGCAAAATTTGATATGACCACAAAACTGTATCTTTTGAGCCAGTGACTTGAAACCTAGAAACTTATCCGAAAGCTACGACCTAACAGAAACTAAATAGTATATGCCCAAAGATGTACATAAGAACATTAGCGGTGATCATTAAAAAAAAAAATCAAAATAATAGAAATGTTGAACAGCAATGACTTAGGAAATTATGGCACATCCATCTGTTGAATGTTGTTTGGTCACCAAAAAGCATAATTGTGAAGGTTATGATAGAAATGTACAAATATTAGTTACAAATAGCAAGTCTTTAGAAAATAGGAAGTGCTACTTGCAATGATGATTGTAATAATGTCCCATGGGTAGGACCTGGAAAGAAATTCACAAAGTTGGGGCGCCTGGGTGGCTCGGTCGGTTAAGCGTCCGACTTCGGCTCAGGTCATGATTTCACGGTCCGTGAGTTCGAGCCCCGCGTCGGGCTCTGTGCTGACCGCTCAGAGCCTGGAGCCTGTTTCAGATTCTGTGTCTCCCTCTCTCTCTGCCCCTCCCCTGTTCATGCTCTGTCTCTCTCTGTCTCAAAAATAAATAAACGTTAAAAAAAAAAAAAAAAAGAAATTCACAAAGTTGAAAGTAAATCTGTTCCCGTGGAGTTTGGAATGACTATGCATTCAATATATGTAAGGATTTACTGCTGTATATGTTTATACTTGTGTATGAAGGCTTATTCAGAGGGGTCCATGGGCCCTCTCCCTCTCCCTGCATCAAGGTGACAGATTCTGGCATCACTGCTTTTGGCTGTGTATCCTTGGGGTGTGGCCAACCTTCTGTCTGTCAGCTTCCGTAGCCATCATGAAAATGTGCTGCTCAGATCTGCGGGGAGCAGAAGTGACTGACAGCCGCAGCTGTTGTTTCCTTAGCTCCACCACCGCATTCTCACTGAGGCCATGCCTCTCACAGGCTGCTTTCAGCCAACGGCTGGTCTGGTGGCCATGCTAAGGCAGGCTCATTCCACTGAATTGAGGGACTTCTCCAGTGGGTGACTGTGGCTCCAGGACTCTACTGTATGTAACCTGGGCAGGTCTGTCTTAGGTCCGAGACCCTTCCTACCCAATCCTCCTTTATTCCCCACTCCTTTCCAGGAGTCAGATCTACATCGTGATACGAAAGCTCCCCTCCACTTTCTATTCCCAACCCCTTTGCCCTTCACAGGCATTATCCCCCGACACATGTAATCCTGTCTTCCTGTCTATTTCTCAGAGGACCTGAGCTAATGAGATTACTCCCTTGCTCAGTTAGGTACACTGTGAGGTCCTGGGGTGCTTGCAGTCCCACGGAAGGGCCCGTCCGACAAGTAAACCTGCAGTGACAGCACAGTGAGATCGGTGCAGCGAAGGCCCATGAGGACCAGCTTGGTGACCACGAATTTTTTTGCATGCGTAGTGCAATTTTATTTCAATCGCACCAAGTCGGTGTGTAGGAAATGTAAATGCAGCGGTACGGTAAAAATAGCAGAGAATCGAAAAATCCAAGAAAGAAGTACACATAAAGCATGAGAGTTCAACATTCATTAACGTTTCATCTTAGGTTCTGACTGACACTTGATACTCGCAAATTTCAAAACAAACCTTGAAATCGTGAGGACTGTTCTGAAGACATTTCAGCACCAGCATAAGATTCACCCATTCAGCTGGTTTGCAGTTGACTTGTTCTCCACGTACGTAGCGTGTAGTACAGATCTGTCACGGGTCAGATCACAGCGTTGAGGAAAGGAGTACCTTCCTGTAATTAGAAAGGATCCCCTGGACTGCACTCAGGTTAAGACATCCGGTGTATAAGAGCACGCAAACCATCATAACGTGCTTCCAAGAAACATTTTTCTTAAGTAGGCTGTATGCCCCGTGCAGAGCCCAACGCAGGGCCTGAACCCACGACCCTGAGATCAAGGCCTGAGCTGAGATCGAGTCAGACGCCTAACCGACAAACGCCCAGGCACCAACAAGGAACATAATTTTTATAAAGAAAATAACTTAAGCTTCTGTTTCCTATTTTAATTACTGAAATCTCTCACAATGACAAAGTGTCACCTGTGACAGTAAATGTATACAGTGATTCAGTCAAACTTCTTAGAACACACTTGGCAATCTGGGTTAATGAAAAATGATGGAAAATATGATGTGATTACACAGACATCATGTTAATGTTAGACCAAGGCACAGAATGTTTGGTGGGTAAACCAGTCTCCTCTTCAGAGCTGGCATTTTATTGTAGTCTTTTACTCTGTACCCAGTATTTTGTCCTACCAGAGGCTGTTTAACTTCACCCACAAAAAATGATTTCTGACCAGATGTATAGGGAACATAAACATTTATGTCATCAAGCTGTTTGCATAACCAAAAGTACAATAATAAAGGTGAAGGCACCTCCCATTTCTTTTGGAAAACAGTACTTTATAAGCTTACTGCGTCTTGACTGCCTTTACTGCTATTGCCTGACAGTGAATAGTTAGTGGAACAAAGAGCTGTTCACTTGAATTCTGATAGCTCATCCCTCAGAGGCTAATCTCAGAATGAAGTTTCTACAGAAACCAGAACTATTTGAACATGGAAAAAAAAATCCCTTCAAACCTCTTTGAAGGGTAATGGCTGCCTGTCTGAAGCATCCAACTATGCCATCAACAAGCTCTGTCTCATGAACTGACACGAAGACATCTAGACAGCCGATGAAAACGGATTATTTCTGCAGAATTTCAGTAAAACTTCTGATAATCACAGATTTCAAGGCAAATATGGCACATTATTGTATCTCAAGCATAAACGAAGATGGAGAGAGGCTGGGGGTGCCGGCCTGGCTCAGTCAGAGAGCATGCGGCTCTTGATCTCATGGTCTGGACTTTGAGCCCCATGTTGGGTATAGGATTACTTAAATAGATAAACCTTTAAAAAAAAAAGAGATAGCCTGGAGAATTTTTGATTTCCTAAACATCCCGCCCGGCAAAGTCTATCATTGTAACATACGTAGGACTTCTTCCCTATTTTAATCTTACGAGCTTCAAAGAAAAAGGAGTGGATTACATACCCGTGTGCATGCATGCACGAACATGCACGCACGCACACGCTGGTAAGTAACCTAATTCCTTCTTCCCCTCACCTCACTTTATTGAAAGGAAATTATGCAGAGGTCATCATCGGTCTCCCTTTCCCTCACGATCTCTGTGACCTTAACTGCTGCTGTCATTGTTACTTCTTGTATTTCAACATAACAAAATTCAAAAGCAGCTTGGTAGGCAGCAACATGTTCCTGAATACTTGTATAACTGCAGGGCGCCTAGGTGGTGATAACTTCCAAATGCAGGGGCCACACTTTTGGGTTCCATGGTAAGAGCTAATTCAGATGAAGCTCAGAATCCTGTTTCAGACCACGGTTCTCAGGGCAGAGCCACCTGAGGGAACGCCCGGGAACTGGCCCCAGGGGAGCTACTGAAGGGTTGCCGGGTCAGGAAACACCGCAGGGGCTGGATACTGGGGAGGCCGTGCTCTGGAGGAGCCTGCGTTACAGAGACCGCCATGACAGGACCTTGAGGAAGAGAAGAATCCTGTCCTCCTCCAGTGACCCTCCAGCGCCCTCTACTGACAAGACTCAACTTTGTGTCAGCCGGGGAGAAGTACTTAAAGGGTCCCTCTCCGTTTTCTCGAAGCAGGTGGTGAAGGACGCATTAGAAGCAGTAAATTGATAACTAGTCCAATGGTCAAAGAGCAAAACCTGGCATGGCTGGCAGAGTGCAAACAAGGGTGCGGGGGAGATGAGACTGAAGGGCCTGGTGGGGACCAGAATATGCAGGGCCCGGTGGGCCATGGCGAGGTGTTTGGATTTTATTCTGACAGCACTGGGGAGCCTTTGATAACGCTACAGCAGGAGAGGACACGATCGTGCTTGGATCTTAGAGAGTGACTTTAGTGGACAATGGGTTGAGAGGGCCAGACAGGAGGCAGAGAGAGCAGTCGGTGGGGGAAGGGACATTTGGTAACAAAAAGTGATGGTGGTGGCCTGAACTTGGCAGTAGCCGTGAAAATGAAAAGAAGCAGGACTCGGGCTACATTTAGGAGGGAGTATTAATGCGATCTGGTAGTGGGCTGGGTCTGGGGGTGTGAGAGAGGAATGTCAGAAGTCAAGGGTCAGGAACGTCCCCCAGTTCCAGGTTGGCCGCTGGGGTGTCTGGGGTGTCCTCTCTGCCTTTTCTCTGCTGCAGAGCTCGCAGACACTGAGTCCCGTTCTCTGTCTCCTGGGATGTCCCTCCTCCTTTACTGACTATGCCTCCATGGAAAGACTGTGGTGGTGGCCGTGAAGCCTTTTGGCCCACGCGATGCCCGCGAGCTCCCGGCTTGAGGCAGAACAAGGAAGAAGACCTGAAGACTGTTCTCCAAAGCATCCACAGATTGTTCAGGGCAAAGGCCAATGGAGGTGAGTAGCTGGTGTCCACAGGCTGGACATTGCCAGCTCCTTCGTCCGGTGTCCCTCTGCTTGTGCCCTCTCCTTGTGCCCCCGGCCGTGCTCGCCTCTGGCAGGCTCAGGCGGCACAAACTTACCTGGTGCACCACCTGGAGTCACCTGGACCCAAAGCCACCATGGCTCTGGACGTCTTCCAATCTAGGTCCGTGGAGCCGTCGTTCCCCAGAGGGACCTGCTCCCTGCTGCAAGTCAGCGGGTCCAAACTCATGCTGTCAACCACCCCTCCCCTCCCGCTCCCCCTGCCTGCTCACAGGCTGCTCACAGAGCCCACGTGGAGGGACGGACGGAGGGGGAAGAGCATCCACACTCCACACGCCAGCATCTCACCGCTTTATGATCAGACCCTCTCTGTTTACAGATTTTTAAAAACCTTTTTTTAACATTTTTATTTATTGGCGAGAGACAGAGAGAAACAGGCCATGAGCAGGGGAGGGGCAGAGAGAGGGGGAGACAGAATCCGAAACGGGCTCTGAGCTGTCAGCACAGCGCCCGATGCGGGGCTCGAACTCACAAAGTGTGAGATCATGACCTGAGCTGAAGTCGGATGCCCAACCGACCGAGCCACCCAGGCGCCCCTGTTTACAGATTTTACTGTTGTCATCAACAAGTTCTGCCAGAGTCCCACACTCTGACACTGACCGGCTAGTCGGTCGTGGACAGTTCACGGATGCCGGTGGTTGTCCTTGCTGGCCCACAGCACAGTCGGGTGGGCACCGCTCACTGGCTCCATTTTTCAAGACCTCAAGTCAACGTCAAGGTTGACTTTTCCCTAATGCCATGCACATGTGAAGAGACTAAGGTCATAGCTCTGTTCACCACAGAGGGTCTCCCTCCCTTACCTGGCCCCGAGCTTAAATCCGTGGAGCTGCGCCCCTTCAGAGCTAACCGCGGCTGACTTGGGGGACCCTCCTGGCCCCACCGGTCGTGGGCAACCCTGCAGGCCGGAAACATGCCTGTTTTTGTCGGCGTGCGGAGGCAGGAAAGAACTGGAATCAGAGTCCCGGGAGACCGGGACCCAGTGGGAGGCTGTCAGCCAGGGGTGAATCTGTGGGTGCCTCTCCAGGCAGCCTTTGGCTTCAGAACCTGGGTTGAGACCACGGCTTTACAACTGCCTGCCCCGGGCCTGTCACTTACCCTCTCCATACCTCAGTTTCCCCCATCCATAAATGGGAAATACGAAAATGCCTGTCTCCTGGGGTTGTTTTAAGAATTTAACAAATCGAGGGGCACCCGGGTGGCTCGGGCAATTGAGCGTCCAACTCTTGATTTGGGCTCAGGTCATGACCCCACAGTTCGCGGTGTCGAGCCCCTGGTCGGGCTCTTCGCTGACAGTGCGGAGCCTGCTTGGGATTCCCTCTCTGCTGCTCCCCTGCTCGAACCATCTCTCAAAATAAATAAATAAACTTAAAAAAAGAAAAAAAACCTTAATAAATTGACATTTGTAAAGCACTTTGAGCGGCGCCTGGCACAGAGATAAAGCTTGGAAACGTTGAATATGCTTTTCTTCACCAAGGCACGATTGTTGGGAAGTGACCCCGTGTGACATCTTTGGAAACGTCCCGGGCGATTGTGACGTGAGTCAGGGCTGGCAGTGCGGCCCCGCCCAGCGTCCTCCAAACCCCAGCGGCGTCTTACTCGTGTCTGACTCCCCCACCAGCCTGGGCAGCAGCAGGGGCCCCCTCACCCCCTCATTCCCAGTACCTGAGAGTCAGTGCTCAGGCAGTTTGCTGAGTACACGACTGAGGTGTGAAGGGAGGCGGGAGCGTGACAAGCGGGCACACCCCAGAGACTCAACTCAGCCCGCATTTCTTAGGAGCTGGTGGGGGAGAGGCTGAAGTAAGGCTTCTAGATGCCAGTCCTGATCCCTGGATAAGGTACCCCAAGAGGGCACACAAGGGTACCCAAGGCCTGCAGCACCTTCTGACATGGCTCCCGCAACAGCTGGGGCCACCCTCAAGCATCGATCCCCAGGTCCTGATCCGGCCTGCTGGCGCACGGACTGTCCCGTGCCGGTCCCTGGAGAGGAAAGGTGTCCCAGGCTCTGGATGGCCCCTGCTGCAGAGGGACACAAGCTCTCGGAGACCCCGCAGGAGAGCCGGGCCGCAGCTGCCACAGGCCTGGCCCCTTGGTGCCTCCTTCTCTTCTGTGCAGACCCACAGCTTCCTCCACCTCCCAACTCCTGTTTGACCCGCTTTGGATCCCGTACCTAAGGCTCTGCCGGCCCGCCAAGCGAATGTCAGGAGCCATCTGTGGCCTCAGCCAGGGGCAGCTGCCGAGAAAATGCTTGCATACATATGAATCAACGTTGTTTTGCCTCGTGATAAGATCTTCAGTTGAGCAAGGGGAGATTTGCTAAATTATTCAGAGGTTACATTAACCTGAGGAAGGCAGAACTGACAGCCAGAGGGGAGGGCCGGAGTGGGAAGCCTAGAGACAACTGAGGAGGCCCTGTGGCCTAAGGAGGAAGCCACTGTGGTGTAGCCACAGGCTCGTGGCACCTCGTGAGAGCACCAGGCCCATGTCCCCCTGACTGGCCCTACCCTGGGTCACCTCAGTAGATGCGGCAAAGTTGGCTTTCAGTGCCCGTCGAGGTGAGCAGGGACCTCACATTCCCCCAGGCCCTCAAAAGGAGTCTTCCTTTCAGCTTGTTCAGCCCGGCCCTACATGGAACTGCCTCTGTGGAATAGTGTTACAGCCTTCACATGGGGAGCAGCTACTCCGTGCTAGGCTGTTTCCTCATATTATCTCATTTAACCACCACCCCCCCCCCATACTATCTCATTTAATCACCACAAAACTCCTTAAAGAAAGGCAGGTATTAGTCTCCTGGTCTAGCTGGGAAGCAGCAGCTCAGAGAGGTTATGTAACTTGCCCACCGACACACAGCTGTTGCCGGAGGGACCAGGGTGGGATCCTATGCGAAGCCTATGCTGTGTTCTCTACCAAAGCTGCAGCCACACCGGGGAAGTCAGGATCATCTGGGGTTTCTACATCTGGGACAGCAGCACCCTTCTGTGAAGCGGCAAAGCCTCCTGGAGACCCCCAGGGAGCCCCACTCCCTGCTGGGGTGCTCTCGGTGAACCGATTTGAAGCATGTGGGGCACCCTGGAGCCCCGACTGGAACATTTCAGTCACTGAGTTACTGCTTTGTCCTGCGGGGATATGATGGTGGCCTGAGGTCTCTTCTGAAAAGCGGGCTCTTGGTAAAACTTCCTCCAAGCAGAGGAAGATGGAGAATGAAATTAGATACGCTTTCAGAAAGGACGTTTCTGGACCCCCTGAGGCACCCATTAAATGCAGATCCTCAGGCCTGCCTGAGAACTACCGAATCAGACTGTCTGTGGGCAAACACAGGAAGCTGCATTTTTCACAGGCTTTTCTCTGGGGTGATTTGTGTGTACCCTAAAGTATGAGAATGACTGCCGTGGATAAGCCAATATTTAGGTTAATGTTCTTTATAATTTTTTTTTTTTAATTTATTTACTTACTTGGGCGCTGGGGGGCAGAGAGTGGGAGAGAGAATCCCAAGCAGACCCCACACTGCCATCGCGGGGCTTGAACTCACAAACCATGAGATCATGACCTGAGCTGAAATCTAGAGTTGGAAGTTTAACCCACTGAGCCATCCAGGTGTCCCCAGGTTAATGTTCTTTAAACACCTGAAGAATGGACCCTCTCAAGTGTGTGCAGCCCCTTCTGAGGGAAAAGGCCTTGGCCATACCTAAAGCAAAGGTCTCCTGCAGGAACCATATGACCCTCCCACATGACCTCTGCCCACCAGCTGGAGCCACAGAGGACACACACGGACACACACAGACACATACCATACTCACCGCACCCCCCCCCCCACACACACACCAAACCCTCACCCCCCACAGACCACATACACACACACACACACACACACACACACGCACGCACGCCCCATGCCCCAGGAAACCTTCGGAAGTCCAGTGCAAATAAAGGTGACGTTAATTCACTGGCCCCATCACATTCTCTCTTGGATAGTTAGACCAGGGGTGCAAGGTAAGAGCCAGTCAGTCGGCGGTGGAGCCTGAAGAAACCTGGAGGCCCTCAGGGGTTAGCAGTGGTAGAGTCCGTGCTGTGACTGGCTGATGCTCTCTGCCACTTGTGTGGATGTTGCTGGTGACCAGGTTCTGTTCCCACTCCCACCGTGAAGGTAGGCATGGCCACGTGGCCCGCTCCGGCCAGTGGACTTGAGAGCTGATGGGGGTCACTTCCACGCGAAAGCATTTGAGAGCCAGAGTGTCTCCATCTTTCCTACCCCCAGTGGGCCTCCAGATGTTGGGTCCCCACGGCTATGGAGCAGAGACCCCTGCAACCCGTGATGAACATGGAGCGAGAGCAAAAAGCAAACCTTTGTGGTTTGAAGGCACGGATTTGGGGTCGTTACCACCACATCACTCACCCCTTCGTGCTGCTGTACTATGCTTAAGAGACAAACCGCCACAAGGGTTAAACGCACTCCGCTCAGACAAGTTTGGGCACTCAACCAGAAGTGGCTCATTAGTAGGAGGTGAGAATTCTGCTCGCTGGAAGCAGTCCTGCAGATTCTTAATGCTTAGGCATTACAGCCTGGTGCCCACTGATGCTTCGATGCCTTTCTGAAAAACAAACATCAAGAAATGATCGTGTGGAAAAAAAAAAAAGAAAGAAATGATCTTGCAAACACATAGTTGCTACAAATGCCTTGTTTACCGATGAGAGAGTCTGTGTGTCTTTCTTTCTTTTTTTTTTTTTCTCCCATTAGAAGAGCTGAAGCTCTACCAAGGCGACAGCCGCGGGGCTGGAACAAAGCAGGACCGGGGAAAACTCCCATTTCTTCATTTTCTGCCCCCACCCCCCACCCCCTTCCCTCCACACCCAGCTCTTTGAAAAGCTGAACGCAATGCACAGATGCAAGGAGCTGTTTTCATTCTTGTGGTTACAAGCCCCCCTCTGTTCCCATGGCAGCCTGGCACTCTCCACCTTGCACTCTTCACACGGCATCAAGTCGGCTTCCTTGTCAGGCTCTCCCAACTGGGCTGTGAATGCCTGGTGGGCAGGGTGGGGTGGGGGGGGCCTTCCAGCATCCTGGCCACCTGGCTGAGCACCTCTAGGCGAGGGAGGGGCGGGAGGAAGCGCCAGGAGGGGAGACCCTGTGGGCCTGACAGCAACCCAGTCCGAAAGCATTTACTGAGCACCACTGTGCACAAGTCAGAGGGCAAGGCCCTAGGGAAAGGTCTAGATTCATAACATAACATGAATCGGTTTACAAATTTCCATATACGTTATTTTTTGAACCTCACGGCATGGTGGTGCGGTAAATTGGACATACTTACCTACAGTTAGCGCGTCTTACTTTAGAAGAGCGTGAGTCTGCAGAGTTTCCAGGTAGTGTAACAAAAAGGGGAGCGCCCTTGGCCATGCATGTTGCTTCCAGTCTTGGCTTTGCCCCCACCCTGCATGTGACTTTGGGAAGCGTCAGCATCCCAAAACCTGTAAAAGGGAATCCCCTGACCTATAAAAGGGAAAGAGTGGCCCTGCAGCCACAGCCTTCCTGCCATTCTCGGCCTGGTCTGAAGCCTAAGGCTGTTCCATTGACCGAGAACAAGAGACGTGCGGGTGCCATGAGGCTGGGGGCAGGCGCAGGCCTGGAGGCCGGCAGGATTAGGGAGAGGGGCAGGAGGCCTGGACTGCCTCCTTTCCAAGGCTGCAGGGCATCCTACAGGGGCCAGCCAAGGAAGTGTGCACTGAATGAATGCTTGAGTGAGGGCTGGGCAGCCCAGATGAGGCAATGTCCGGAAATCCTGACTGTTTAAGAGCATGTGGGCTGATGTGAGTGCTCAGAGATTAAACGTGACCCAGGGGACCCTGGGAAGAGGAGCTGGGTGGACAGCTGTGGAGGTCAGTGTTGAGAGTACTGTCTATCCCACCAAGACTGGACCTGGGAAAACCATAGATTGCTAGTATTGTCACTGACCTCATGGTGACCACGTTGTGGGGGTGAGAGGTGACGGCACCCCATTACCATCAATTATTCATCAGCACACATTTATTGAGCACCTACTATGTGCCAGGCTCTGTTCTAGGCACTGGAAACACACTAATGGATACAATCCCTGCCTATATATTCTACTGAGGGGCACAGACAAGAAACAAAGAATAAATAATTATGGAGCATATAAGAAGATGGTAAGGGCTGCTGTGGGACAAGGGATTGGATATGCTGGGTTAGGGGACCACGTGCTTTCCCAAATAGGGTGGCCCAGGAAGCCCTACACTGCAAAGGCGACCTTGGAGCCAAATCCTGAGCAATGTGAGGGAGTAGAAACGTGCGAATGATCATTTCCCTGAGAGAAGGACCAGGGCAAAGGCCCTGGGGCAGGAACGTGTCTGGACTGTTGGAGCCGGTACAGGGAAGAGGGAAAAGGAGAGAAATCAGAGAGGAGGAGGAAGGGGCCAGATTGTGTAGGGTCTTGTGAAGGAAGAACTGGGGTTTTTCCCTGCCTTCGTCTGAAAACCTTTCTTTTCACTCCTCTGTTGAAAGTTGTCATCTGCCCACGGGAAGCAGCCTGTCTGGAGAAGGCTTCTCCTAGTTGCCTGTGGTGAGACACAGGCCTGTGTGCACGTGACAGTTCAGGGTGCAGCCCGGGCTGGCCCAGGAGATTCGAAGCCGTGACCCTCAGACGCGCAGGTCACACCCAGCCAGCCTGTGAATAGTGTGGCCACAAAATGCAACTGAAGGTTTGGGGTGCCTCGATTCTCCGTGTCTCCCCACACACCTCACTTTAGGGACCCAGCTGTCTAGAACCAGAGGCCATTCCCTCTCACCTGCAGACATCTGCACTGGCCGTTCCCTCTGCCTGCAGCCCCCACAGCCCCCTCTGCGGCTCCTATAGGCTTCTCCTCCCCAGCAAGCCCGGCCTGGCTCTTCACCCCGGCTCCTCTCTGCTCTCTGTGGGTCTACGGCCCCTCTGCTCCTTGTGTCATCCTGCTGAATCATCCGCCAGGTGCCTCCCTGCTTCCTTTCTTTTTTTTTTTTTTAATTTTATTATTTTTTAAAATGTATATCCAAATTAGCATATAGTGCAACAATGACTTCAGGAGTAGATTTCTTAAGCCCCTTACCCATTTAGCCCATCCCCCCCCACCCCCTCCAGTAACCCTCAGTTTGTTCTCCATATTTATGAGTCTCCCTGTTTTTATATTACTTTTGCTTCCCTTCCCTTATGTTCATCTGTTTTGTCTCTTAAAGTCCTCATATGAGTGAAGTCATAAGATTTTTGTCTTTCTCTGACTAATTTCACTTAGCATAATACCCTCCAGTTCCATCCACATAGTTGCAAATGGCAAGATTTCATTCTTTTTGGTTGCCGAGTAATACTCCATTATATATACATATATATATATATATATATATATATATATATATATGTATATGTATATACCGCATCTTCTTTATCCAGTCATCCATCGGTGGACATTTGGGCTCTTTCCATACTTTGGCTACTGTTGATAGTGCTGCTATAAACATGGGGGTGCATGTGTCCCTTTGAAATAGCACACCTGTATCCCTTGGATAAATGCCTAGTAGTGCAATTGCTGGGTCGTAGGGTATTTCTATTTTTAGTTTTTTTAAGAACCTCCACACTGTTTTCCAGCGTGGCTACACCAGCCTGCATTCCCGTATCCTGCTTCCTTTCTTTCTCCTCCCAACCCACCTCCCTCGGGCCACGGTACACAGAGCCTCGCATTATTGCCGCCATGAGAAGATGTCAGGAAGTTCTGGGCCAACAGCAAGGGGAAACCAGACTCCAGGGTGGAAAGGAGCCAGGGGCAGAAGGGAAGCAGGAAGTGGGAGCAGGAAGTCAGTGAGCACTATTGAGGCAAAATGAACCAACCTTGCAGAATCTCTAAAAGAAAGAAAGACGGGCGCATGGGTGGCTCAGTCAGTTAAGCGTGCAACTTCGGCTCTGGTCGTGATCTCACAGTTGGTGGGTTTGAGCCCTGCGTCAGGCACCGCACTGACAGCATGGAGCCTGCTTGGGATTCTCTGTCTCTCCCTCTCTCTCCCTGCCTCTCCCCAGCTTGCACGCACGTGTGCGCTCTCTCTCTCAAAAAAAAAAACTTTTTTAAGAAAAAAAGTTTTAATCGAGCCCAAGTTAGGAGAACTGCCTGGGGAAAAAGACTCTTCACCAGGGAAGAAAATGCTCCAAAAAATGAACAGTTATTACAGGGTTATATACTTTTTCACATCTGGTAAAATCTCAAAAGATTATACACTCCCATGTAAGCAGGGATCACGAGTTTTATCATAAAGGAATGCAGGAAGTAGGAGAATTGATGGATATCTTAAGGTCATGATGGTTTTCTTTTGGGCTAAGAAGCTCGAATGTACATTCACAACTCAAATGTACAATGCCTGCGTGGCAGGCTATAAATCAGGCTTTGGGTTTGAACAAAGTTTATGTACAGTCATGTTGACCTAGAAAGAAGTTTAAAATGACTTCCCTTGTCCATCAGGCCTTTACAGAGTTTTTCTCATCATTATCCAGCCATGGAAGGAGGGCAGGAAAAGAGAGAGCTGGACGCGGTGGGGAAGGCAGGCTTCCAAGGTTTACTTGTGTTTACTTGTGTTGGGGGCCTGAGCCTTCCCATGGCACTGTCCCTGGCTTAACCGGACATTTAAACTGCTTAGGACAGCTGCAACAGGCTAAGTCCGAGAACCGGGGAAAGGGTCCCACAGGACCAGCCAAGAGAGTCCCTGGCTTTATGCAGAATAGAAATCAAAACAGGGGCACCTGGGTGGCTCAGTGGGTTAAGCCTCTGACTCTTGATTTTGGCTTGGGTCGTGATCTCACGGTTCGTGCCTTTGAACCGCGCATTGGGCTCCACGATGGTAGTGCGGAGTCGCCTTGGGATTCTCCCTCTCTCTCTCTCTCTTCCCCCCTCTCTCTTTGCCCCTCCCCCACTCGTTCTCTCTAAATAAATAAATAAATAAATAAATAAATAAATAAGAAATAAATCAAAACAGAAAACAGATTATTGAATAGTGTAAGTGACAGCTAGGGAAAGGCAGAGGGACTGTCTGGAGCCCTCAAAGGGAAGCAAAATGGGTCTGGTCATTGCCTGGGGGTAGGCATTTATGTTAGAAAAGGGTCTAGGGTAGTGTTCCTCCAGGAATCCAGGGTAAGGTCCAATCAAAGGGAGTAAACGATAGGTGTCAGGGTAACTCACCGAAGGTGGGGTACCGATGCCAGCCTCGGCTGAGGTCTGTTCGAAGCTAATGTCCTGGAACGTGTTTGGGATCCAGCTCTTCTTAGATGTTATCGTGTGTTTGGGGCCTGGGAGAAAACTCAGAGGATGATTCACTTTCTCGCTTTCCCCTTGAAGTGGGAACATTAGCTTCTTTGGCTTATTCAGAGGCAAAAAGTGGAACACGGGTAAATGGGGCCCAGCAGACACGCAGCAGAGAAGGCGCCTTCCTAAAATGGAGTCCCTTCAAGCCTCCCTACCTCACTTTTTGTGGCTGCCTAACGATGTTCACTGGTGATATGCATCAACTGGTGGGTCTATGGGCCAGGCCTGTGCTGGGAGATCCAGTGTCGGGCCCACCACCAAGGGCCCCTGGCCTCCACCCCAGAGACGGCATGTCCTGAGTGCAACCCACCCCCCCACCCCCCCACCCCCCCCACCCCCCCCACCCCCCCCACCCCCCTGCCCCAGGGACAGGATGGGTGAGGACAGGTGAGGCAAGAGTGAGTGCTGAAAGGCGGGGTGGCATGACATTTTTGAAAGATTAGATGATTTCTCCAACATTCCCCACCCCCTTTTCCCTTCTTCCTTTCTCCCCTCCCATTTAAACCCAGCTCCAAGCCTCTGGGAAGAGGAAGATATGAGAGAGCAGAGAGCAGAATAAAAGCAGTCACTTCCTGGCTTTTGTTTCACAAAAGTCCTCCCAGACCATTAATGGCAGAGAGTCACTAAGGCTTGAACAAAAGACCTGGGAGGAAACCACCGGGAATGAGGAATGAGGGCAAGGCTTCCTGCTCCAGCTAAGATTCCCTGGGCTGGGCGGAGGGTCAAGGGGACAAGTTGCAGGGGAGGAGGTAAGAGGTAGGCGGGCTGGGCCCTGCTTCCTGAGCGGAGCCCGTGGGGTGTGGCAGGACCTGGTGGGGGCCAGGGGATGTGAGGGCGCTGGGGGCACCTGGCACACATTTCCCTGGAAGGCACCAGGTGGGGGAGGGGAGAAGTTGGAAAAGCTTAGCTTTTTTCTTTTCCTTAGCTGTTCTTTCAGAAAATCCAGTGCCCCTACGAAGCAACAGGGCCACAGAGGGATTTCCAGGAGTCCAAATGCAACCAGTGAAGGAGCCCGGAAGCCAGGAATCCCTGGCTGCCGACCTAGGAGCATCTCAGCAGGTACCTGTGAGGACCGACTAAGAAGCCCGGTGGCTCCGGGTCCCCTAGGCCTTGACCACATAAGTGTTCCCCTCTTCCCTCCACCTTCCTCTAGGACATAATCCCAGGGAAAGGGCAGAGAGGAATGCTTACTAAGAAAACAAAGTTCAGGGCGCCTGGGGGGCTCAGTCTGTTGAGCATCCTTCGGCTCAGGTCATGATCTCACGGTCCGTGAGTTCGAGCCCTGCGTCGGGCTCTGTGCTGACAGCTCAGAGCCTGGAGCCTGCTTCGGATTCTGTGTCTCCCTCTCTCTCTGCCCCTCCCCTGCTCATGCTGTGTCTCTCTCTGTCTCTCAAAAATGAATAAACATAAAAAAAAAAAAAACTTCTTTGACACGTAAAAAAAAAAGCAACAAAGTTCAATCAAGTAAATTTGAAGTTCTAGTTGGCTTTATTAAACAAACGGGCATCATCCCATCTGCCACGTGGGAGAGAGCTCCCAGAAACTATACAAACTATACAAAGATTTTTTTTTTTTAATGTTCTTAATGTTTATTTTTGAGAGAGAGAGAGCGTGCACTAGCGGAGAAGGGGCAGAGAGAGAGGGAGACAGACCATCTGAAGCAGGCTCTGAGCTATCAGTGCAAAGCCCGATGTGGGGCTCGAACCCAAGACCAGTGAGACCCTGACCTGAGCCAAAGTCGTGTGCTCATCTAACTGAGCCACCCAGGTGCTCCAAAAGGGAAGGTTTTTCTAAGAAGGAGGGTGGGGCAAGAAAGTTATTAGCAAAAGAAAGGATTGTTTCAGGCAAGGGTGTTTTTCCCTAGAGGGAAGGGCAGGGGGGGGAGGGTCTTCTCTAGATTACCTCATCTTCCTTTGGGAAATGGAGAGGGTCCGTGTGACAGATTTCGTCGTTAGAAAATTCTTGTTTGAAAGGTTCAAACTTGTATTTCTGGAGGAGGTTAAAACTGCAGTTTAGGTGTTAGGCCTGGTTTAGTGACTTGGCCTGCCCCCAATGACACACTTTTGGGCCTGTGGTTTTCTTTTCAACACCCTGAAGTGATTGAAATCAATTTAGTTCAATCTCTTGGAGGAACTGGAGTTCAAAAGAGAAATGTAAAAAGTTAAAGTAAAATAAAATTACTTTTTTTTTGTTCACCTGAGTCAGACACAAGCAAAAGTGCCACAGGAGAAGGGGAAAGGGGGCATATAGATTACACTGGGGTATTGGTGGGTGTGGTCATGGAAGGCTTCCTGGAGGAGGTTGAATCAACAAATTGAAACTTTCCCATATGTGTGCCAGTTTGAATTTCCACGTCTCCAAGAGATTCTGTTGTAGCCAAGACAATTCTCTACCCCAGGAAAGTGAGGCCAAGCATCCTCAGATGCTCGAAATTCTGTGGGAACTTTTCCGGGGGCTAGTCCCAAAGGCTGGGTACAAACTGGTGACTACGCCCAGGGTGGCTAATGCACCTGCAGGAGCCTGGCTGGGCAGTTTCTTGTAGATGCCCTGGATGGCCAGCAGGGGGAGCAAGCTCGCCACAGCCCAAGGCCCAGGAGCCCTGGGGAGAAGCGTGGGTCGAAGCCCAAATGCTGGGAGGCTCTCAGGATTTAATCTCCTAGGTAGTGGACGCCTTAGTGAGTGGGGGACCCACCCCTGGGCATCCATCCACCCTCCCTCAACCCTGAGCCCAGCCCTGCAGTTTCTGAACAACAGTTCTTTCAGGTGCCGCCCGAGCCTTCTGACACACAAGCCACTGAGCAAAGAAAGGTAGGACCTGATGGCCCAAGGTGGTCTCCGGGGAGGGCGCAGGGCTGGTGTTTCTCACCTGGACTCTGCAATCCTTCAACTGTGGAGACGCCTCCAGGAATTCATGCGCTTAAAATGGCAGGTGTAGAAACATACTTGTGAGCAAAGACACCCTTGCAGTGATTGGACACAGACCAGTCTTAGTACCCTCTGATGTTACTGCTGCTGTTGCTTCTACTACTAATATATTTTTTAAGTAGGCTCTATGTCCAACATGGGGCTTGGACTCAGCGATCAGAGTCGCATGCTCTATTGACGGAGCCAGGCGGGTGCCCCCTATGACTACTAATAATACCACTACTAGTAAATTGTAGACTCCCCAAATGATGTAATCTAATTTAGCCATTAAGAGCACTGTCTTCAGGGGGTGCCTGGGTGGCTCAGTCGGTTAAGCGTCTGACTTCAGCTCAGGCCACGATCTCACGGTCCGTGAGTTCGAGCCCCGCGTCGGGCTCTGGGCTGACGGCTCAGAGCCTGGAGCCTGCTTCGGATTCTGTGTCTCCCTCTCTCTCTGCCCCACCCCTGCTCTCTCTCTCTTTCAAAAATGAATAAACATTTTTAAAAATTTAAGAAAAAAAGAACACTGTCTTCAAGGGATATTTAATGGCATGGGATACTGCTCATAGTATGCTAATTCTTCTCCATTTGTCCTTCCAGAATCATTTTCTGCCCTGCCCTGCTCTGCTCCCCGAGAAATGGAGCCCAGTGCATTCCTTCATCCCTATTCCCTTGCCCTCTGGCTTTGAGTTGGATTCAGCCAATGGGAGACACCAGCAGGAGACTGAAGGGCAAGAGAGATAGGCTGAGATATGCCTTCTCAGTCTCCCAGGACTACAGTCCCTGCTGGGCCACCCCCTCTAAGCGTGCAGCCCTCTCTGGGTTCTGTTACCATCATTTTCTCCCCTTGCCCTTTTGGCTCTAGTGGCAGTAACAGCTTCATGCCAGGGCCGGCTCCCAGGTGCCTCAGCAGCTTTTGTTGGTTCCCTCAAACTTATCTGCATCTCTGTAAATCATCCTTCATCAAATCGCTCTTCATTTGAACCATCCGAGTGAATGCTGTTTCCTGCCAGGATTCTGACTAATGCATGCGTCAAGTGAAAAGAGAAGAATACAAAGCTTTGTGTATATATATTTAAAAAAAAAAAAAAAAAGGCCCAGTGCTTTATCCTCCTGATTTCACTGAACACTCACAGCAATGCGGCGGAATGCAGTGGAGAGATGCATTGACACCAGATTCAAATTTAGAAAGCATTTGAAGGAATGTTCTAATAACGTCTTTATGGAAGGGGACGAAGGCTGACAAAGGAAAATTGCAAAGGGCCCTCTAGATATTTATTTCTTTGAAACATTTCCATAAGCTACTACCAGATTGTATTTAAAAAAATTTTTTTTAACGTTGATTTATTTTTGAGACAGAGAGAAACAGAGCATGAACGGGGGAGGATCAGACAGAGAGGGAGACACAGAATCCGAAATAGGCTCCAGGCTCAGCGCTGTCAGCACAGAGCCCGACGTGGGGCTCGAACTCACGGACCACGAGATCATGACCTGAGCCAAAGTCGGACGCTTGACCAACTGAGCCACCCAGACGCCCCCAAGATTGTATTTTTTAAATGCATAATAGGGGTGTCTGAGTGGCTCAGTCCATCAAGCGTCCAACTTCGGCTCAGGTCATGACCTCACGGTTTGTGGGTTCGAGCCCTGCATCGGGCTCTTTGCTGACAGGTCAGAATCTAAACATTCTGTGTCTCCCTCTCTCTCTCTGCCCCTCCCCTGCTTGCACTCTGTCTCTCTCTCTCTCAAAAATAAATAAACGTTAAAAAAAAATTATAAATGCAGAGTAGTGGACCTCCTTTAAGAACGTGCTTCTGAGAAGGAGAGAGGGAGGAGGAGGAACAGGAGGTGGGATGGGAGGGGGAGACAAAGGCAGCTGCTTGATAAAGTAGGCCACATGCACTCCGATGACCTGATTTTTCCCTCCATAGCCAAACACAACTTAGAAGAGGAGGAGCTGACTTACGTTCTTAGACTCCCAGCTCTATACTGTGGGGCCTCAGGGTTTTGTGTTTTGTTTTTTTTGTGGGTTTTTTTTTTGTCTGTAAAATGATTATATGAAAACCTATCTTAGGAGCTGTTGTGATGACTGATGAGTCAGTATATGTAACATGTCTGGCTCTGTGCCCAGGTCGTCATAGGAACTGAACACGTGTGAATCCCCGTTTTATCCCTTCAACCATGTCTAGAGTGGGTTGCTACTGTTATGTCTGCACGGTGAAGAAGAAATGGGGTGTGAGACACAACAGCTTTGTATTGTTATCCGGTGCCTGGCACATAGCAGTGGCTCTTAATAAGTAGTTGAAAAATCAGTGAATGAACAAATGAACGTTCTGCCCAGATCTACCCTCCCCAAGCTGGGTCCTGGGAAGACTCTTCACGGCCTCCTGTCTTTCACCGAAGGATCTTAATTCTCTATCCCAGTATATTCGTTATTTATTGCTGTGTAAGAAATTCCCACAAACTTAGTGGGCTAAAACTGTACACATTGGTTATCTCAGAGTTTCTGGGCATAGACTAGTTGGGTCTGCTGCTCGGGGACTCACTGGTTGTGCCCGAGAAGCTGGCGGGCTGCATTCTTATCTGGAGGCTTGACTGGGGCTGGCCTCAGAGCCTGGGAATATGCTGTTGCCCACCCTGGAGATCTCACAGACTCCTTCAGGTTGCGGGCAGGATTTGTCTCCTTAGATGGAGGACTTAGAGCCTCTTTTTCTGGTTGGCTGTCAGAAAGAGCCCTTCTCAGCTCCTGGAGGCTGCCCACAGTTCCTTGCCAAGCGTCCGTCTCCCTGTAGGGCAGCTTCCTTCGGGGAAGTCTGCACGAAAGACTCTCTATCAATCCACTCTACTCAGAGCCACGTGCATGTGTACATGTGTGATCACCTTTGCCATATAACGTAACTGTCAAAGGAGGGACTCCACCTCCGTTAGAAGCAAGTCCCAGGTCCCCCCCCCCCCCCCCCCGCCACACTCACTGGGAGAAGGTGGGGATTGTACAAGGTGTGATTCATCAGGGGTCACCTTAGGGTATTTGTACCACACCTATGCTCTCAGAGTCCTGTTATCTGTTGGGCAAGAAGCAAATGTATATTTTCCACACATATACACTATTTGCATTTGTCCCAGAACGTTCAGGAAATAATTCCTTATCCCCAGATCATTGTGATGGGAACAGGTATGCTGGCATGTTTGCTGCTGGTTTCCTTTGAAGCAATGGAAGAGGTTGCCTTACATCTACAAGCCTTTACACTCTTCAGATTCACTACTCAGGTGGCCATTCACTTGTCCACATCGATTCAGCCATTTATCGGCATCCACAGGGTACGGCAAAGGTGATGGACTGTCAGCCCTTGATAACGTGACATTATGTGGCCCTTAATGGCATATATTTTTTGAGCATCTGCTGTCTGTCTAGCACTCTCCACAGAGATCATGCCACTAGTCTCTGCCTTGGTAACCAGTTTATTCACTTTCCTGGAGTAAGAGCATATTTCTTTGCTTTGAGTCAAGGTATGTCATCAATGGCAAGTCACACAAAACCACTGGTGACTTAAAGAAGTAAGAGATTTCTTTTATTCGGCTCCCAAGAGGCCCAGGGCTAGGCAGTCCAGGACTGGTGCAGCTGTTCCTCCAGCATCTAACTTTTGTCCTCATGGTCACAAAACTGTAGCTGCATCGCCAGGCATTGCATCCACATCTCACACAAGAAGAGGCAGGCAGAGCAAAGAGACTTGTTTTGTGGCGGTTTTTTTATTCCAGAAAGGTCACCCTCCCCAAGGACTTCCACGTGCATCATATCGGTCAGAACTTAATCACATGACTAGCAGTAACTCCAAGAAGACTAGAGAAATAAATTTGGAGGCACATTGCCAGCAAGAACAAAATCAAGGTTCTGTTAGTGGAAAGATGAGGAAGGTATTTGGGGTAGGTCACCAGCCGGGCTCCTGTGGGGTCTTAGGCCAAATCATGGTCTCTCAAAGCTGATGGTTTTGCAGTGACAGCAGCTGATTCTGGGTCTTTATCAACAGGCGTCGTTTATTTGCCAGAAAGGCATTGTCTAAGCAACGAGAAGCTGCCTTAAAATGGAACTAATGACTCTTCTTCCCTGAGAGGCCTGCTGTCCAGAGCTCAGGTAGAAGGGCAAGCGGTCTTCAAGGCAAGCCTCGATGAGATGAGATGAGATGTCATCGTGCAAACAGTGTTTTAGGGTAGAGGTCTCTTTTCCTTCTGTTTTTAAAAGCATGCACCGGGGCGCCTGGGTGGCTCAGTCAGTTGAGCATCTGACTGCGGCTCAGGTCACAAGCTTGCCGTTCGTGAGTTCGAGCCCCATGTCGGGCTCTGTGCTGACCGCTCGGAGCCTGGAGCCTGCTTCGGATTCTGTGTCTCCCTCTCTCTCTGCCCCTCCCCTGCTTGTGCTCTGTCTCTCTCTCTCTCTCAAAACTAAAATTAAAAAAATAAATAAATAGAAACGTGCACAAATGTAGACAGGATAATGTATAGGCCCTGAACCTATCTGCCCCCCTCAGATCCGTGACCCTTCCGCTTCTCTTCTCTGTGTTGCAGGGGGCTGAGCCCCCAATGGGTTCATTGTGATAGTACGGTGGGCATGACTGAGAGGGAGCGCCAGCAGGAGACTGGAGGGTGGTGGAAAGGAGAAGCAGGGTTTTCCTCTCTCTTTCTACCTCCGAGAGTGTCCCCACAGCGGGTAAGGCTCCCCCGGGGCTCCAGTGCCCTCTCCCCACTACCCCACTAAAGGCAGGCTGTTGTTTCTACTTTGCTAAGTGACCCCACTCTTTTTTGTGTGTGTGTGCTAAGTGGCTCTGGTGATTGTCCCTCCAACGCAGGCTGGCGGTGGCTGACACTAATCTCCGGGTTGTCAGCTGGGCTCCCCAGCCTCCCATCTCCTGTGGAACCAATAGTCTGCCTCAAGCCTCTGTGCTTTACACGCTCAGGTGCTGTTTGCCTCCTGGTTAGAGCACAGCTTATAGAAGCTATACGGTAAACTACCAACACCCATCACTTACATTTCACAATGGTTACCATTCTGCCATACTTACCTCATCTATTTTTATTTTTCTGGGGGGGAAGAAAACCTCCCAGACATCTTGATGTTGCTGAAAGATCTCAGTATGTGTCTCAAAAAAAAATTTGGGGCATAACAAGCATATTGAAGTTGTTCCCACCTGTGTGCGCACATTAACATACCTAACAAAATGAGCAAAAGTTCCTTATGGTCATCTAACACCCAATTCATATTCAAATTTTCCCAGTTCTTCCGAAGATGTCTGTTTTACAGTTGGTTTGTTCGAATTAGGATTTAAACAAGCTCCACATGTGGCATTTGGTAGGCATGTTTCCCAGGGGTCTTCTTTTTTTCCTGAGTGTCTCATTTTTTATTTATTTATTTAATTTTTGATGTTTATTTATTCTTGAGGGAGAGAGAGAGAGACACAGAGCGTGAGTGGGGGAGGGACAGAGAGAGAGGGAGACACAGGATCCAAAGCAGGCTCCAGGCTCCGAGCTGTCAGCACAGAGCCCGAGGCGGGGCTCGAACTCACGGACCGCAAGACCATGACCTGAGCCGAAGTCGGACGTTTAACAAACAGACTGAGCCACCCGGGTGCCCCTCTGAGTGCCTTGTCATCTTGAACAGTCCTCACACAAAGTGTCTCATATGAGTGTGCATGACCACTCACAGTGCACACACGCACGCACACACACACACACACACACTCATGATGGCTAGCCACGGCTGCACTGAGTCCCTCCCAGCTGGCTTGTGCCCACTTTCACAGAGCCCCCTACACAAACTGCTTCTTCAGCGTTGGTCCACGCCTCTTCTCTTCCAGGCACAGACCCTCTCTTCCCTCCTCTGGACCACCCCAGACTCGAAGTCACTATGACTCAGCTTGGTACTTAACTCTTCTTAATGGTTTCTACGTTTGTTTGTTTAGTTTCCCTAACAGCGTGTAAAGCCACATGGAGGCAATACCTAAGCTCTTAATGACTTTCAACTACACAGGGATCTTAGAGGTCACCTCATCTGAGTCTTGGTTTTTCTTTTTTTTATAGCTTTACAAGTTGCATAAGTAGCATGTCACCACCCATTTCACAGATGAGGAAACTGAGGCCCAGGGAAGCTAAATAACTTATGCGAGGACATACAGCAACTTAGCAGACAGGCATCCACTGGTGGTGGATTTTCCACTGGCCCATACACCTTGCCTTTCCATTTTCCTATGGTATCTAACACTGTGTATAAAACACAGAAACTGCCGGGCACCTGGGTGGCTCAGTCTGTTAAGTGCCCGACTTCGGCTCAGGTCATGATCTCGAGGTTTGTGGGTTTAAGCCCCATGCCGGGCTCTGTGCAGAGGGCTAGGAGCCTGGAGCCTGCTTCGGATTCTGTGTCTCCCTCTCACTCTTCCCCTCCCCTGCTCATGCTCTGTCTCTCTCTCTCTCACAAATTAAATAAACATTAAAAGAAAAACAACAACATAGAAAATGCTCGCTAAATGGCTGTTGCCTAACATCTATCACAGCTCTGGATCTGATTTTTAACTACTTGAGGTGAGTGTAGTTGTGGCCATTTAGAAATGGCCATTTTTGAAAGCAAATGGTCGGCTAAAAATCCCACCCCATACCGCAATCCCTTTGAATTTTCAGGGAGTGTTTGATCCACTGGGTGCTGGTAATTGGTAATTAATGGTTAATAGAGTCAGCCAGCTAATCTTAGGGAAAGCGGTCCCCAAAAGAAAATGTCAAAATACACTATACCTGTAAACTCATGGAGAGAGAGGCAGATTGGTGATTGTTGGGGGGGGGGGGCAGGTGGTGAGAACAAGGAATGGGGAGTAGCTAGTGGGCCTGGGGCTTTATTTTGGGGTGGTGAAAATGTTTGGAAACCAGATCAATACGGTGGTTGCACAACGTGGTGAGTGTACTGGTCACTTGTAAAATGGTCAATGTTATGTGAATATCACTGCAATAAAACTAAATATACTACACTTAGCGGGATTAAACGTCACAACTCGGCCCTGCCAGCCCCAGCCACCCCTGAGCCTTCCCACCACCTCAGACCGTGTAAATGGAAGACAGGTTCAAGTCGCAGGCAGCACCGTGCTGGGGAATGTTTCGGCTCTCCCCTCATTAATCAAGGGAGGCACTGCAAGAGAATTACCCTTTGAGACTGGGGCTGCCCACGAGAAGCATATTCTTGGGTGCGAGAGAGGCTTTGGGACAAGATGGAGAGGCCACAGTGGCTTGTGTGCCCAAGTGGGGCCCATGAGTTTTGTGGGGCAGTGGGTTCCTTGGGCTGTCCCACCAGCACTTCCCCCTAAGAAAGCCAACCCCAGGCAAAGGGACTCGGCTGTCAGCGAGCTGAGGAGAGGCAGAAGGAGGGGCCCACAGTTATTCCTCTTGAGAGATGGGTTTTGGACACCCGCCATCCTGAAAACAGCAATAGAGAACCCACAAAACCCACAAAAGAAGAGGTTGCACTTGGCGCCCAATGAAGCGAAAAGACTCTTATCCTTGCCCCCACCCCTTCTCCAAGTCCTCAAGGCAGGGGACTGAGGAGGGGTATGAAGGGCAGCCCCCCACTCCCAACCCCTGCGCTCCCAGGCTCCTGGCGACAGACAGGCTGGTCCTGGGAGAAGGGCAGGCAGCGAGCATTACATCAGATTCACTATTTAAGATTTTAAAAAGGAACTAGACTGGAACTAGACTGGACAG
The DNA here is from genome assembly GCF_024362965.1 of Panthera pardus. Lineage (NCBI taxonomy): Eukaryota > Metazoa > Chordata > Mammalia > Carnivora > Felidae > Panthera > Panthera pardus. Next base: position 102,608,245 of record NW_026526655.1, read on the forward strand.
GAGGATATTTTTAATACCTGAAAGCAACCAAAAAGCTACGAATATGAGATCAAGCCCAAGATTTTACTAAGGATTATGAAAGGAGGTTTGATAGAAACTTTTAAAAGATTTGGAGAAAAAAATAAAACCATTTCATGTTTCTGCCCCCATGGAGTTCAAACTGTGAAGTACGTGGCTTCATCCGAGTCCTTGTTTTCTCATCTGTAAGGTGAGGATAATAATATGCTCTCGTGCTGGGAGGTTGCAAATGTTCAATGGAGTAATATTCATAAAGCGCCTGGCACACAGACAGTCAATAAAATGTGGAACGAAACAGCAGCTTTCGGAAAGCAAGCGGCTCTTCTGGGCAGAAACACGCATATCCCGGGGATATTGATGCTCCTGAACAAGCCTTAGATTTTCTCATCCCCTGGGATTTGAAATATGGATAGGCTTTTTTTTTTTTTTCCTGTGGGCAGCCTCCTGCACTAATTGAAAAGCTGCACAGAGGAAAAGACCGTATGAGGACACAGAGGAAAGGAGGCCATCTGCAAGCCAGGGAGGGGCCTCAGGAGACACCAACGCTGTTGACACTTTGATCTTGGACTTCCAGCTTCCAGAACTACCAGAAGATAAATTTCTGTTGTGTAAGCCACCGATCTGTGATATTTTGTTATGGCCGCCCAAGCTGACCAACAGAGTCATAGACTTGTTTGTCCAACGGGATGCAGACAACAGTGACAGAGTGACAGCCACCAGCCAAGCCCTTAAGAGGCATCACACACTTTTGCTCATGCTCTTGTGCTCCTGACATTCGCCATAAGAAGAACTGGCCCTGGATACCCACCGGCCCAAGGAGAAGAGAAATGTGGAGCACCCATCAACCCGACCAGCAGTTATCAGCCCTGAGTTCAGAGCCCAGAGTCCACACCTGGGTCCAGCCTGGTCCAGACACCTTACAGCCAACCACAGGTCCATTAGAAAGAAGTGTACCCTTGCAGGGCGCCTGGGGGGGCTCAGTCGGTTAAGCGTCCGACTCTTGGTTTTGGCTCAGGTCATGATCTCACGGTTTCATGAGTTTGAGCCCCGTGTCAGGCTCTGTCCCGACAGCGTGGAGCCTACTTGGGATTCTTTCTCTCTCTCCCTCTCTTTCTCTGTCCCTCCCCCACTCACATGCTCTGTCTCTCTCAAATAAATAAACTTAAGAAAAAAATAAGAAGTACATGCTGCTCTACACAACTCAGGTCTAATGAAGAAGCTAACAAAGAAACTCCCTCGTGGATCAGCTGTGAGAATAAAGTGCATAATATATGAAAAGCCCGTGCAAAGGTAAGACATTAATATTATTTTGTAGCAAAGAGATCAAGCCTCACACAGTCAAACGGGGGAGGTCACCAGTGGCATCCTTTGTACGGTGGCTACAGAATGAGTGTTCACTGAGGAAGGAGGATGACAAGTGAGGAATCTGGATTATCAATGATGTTTAAAACCAATAGTGGTCTTATTCTGAGTTATGTGATGGGCCAACGGTCATCAAAGTGCAGTCACAGTTTGTGCTCCAGGTGTGGCCTAGGTCCTAGAACAAGCTGGTTCCCCTGCTACTCACTTGACATCCCCTGACGATTTTATTTCCATGCCTTTCCCCTTCCCTCAACCTGCTTCCCAATTTTGGCACTGAAGAATATTATATCTCATTGAATTTTTTTTTAATTTTTTTTAACGTTTATTTATTTTTGAGACAGAGAGAGACAGAGCATGAACGGGGGAGGGGCAAAGAGAGAGGGAGACACAGAATCCGAAGCAGGCTCCAGGCTCTGAGCTGTCAGCCCAGAGCCCGATGCGGGGCTTGAACTCACGGACCGCGAGATCGTGACCTGAGTCGAAGTCGGACGCTCAACCAACTGAGCCACCCAGGCGCCCCTCATTTAATTTTTTAAATCCTCACCACTCTACTGCGAGATGGATATATTCGCCCTCATTTTACAGATGAGGGATCTGAGGATCAGAGAACTAATTTGCTAACATGCAGTTGAGTTGGATTTGGGAACCAGATTTATTGGACTCCCAAATGTGTATGGCATGCTCTCTCTCTCTCTCAAAAATAGATAAACGTTAAAAAAAGACCATGATGAACAGATACTACTGGAATCAGCAAGAAAGCAAGAGGTAGTTAATTGGATATGTGCCTAAAATGTAGGTAGGCAAATCTCGTAAGGATATGTGTAATAAGTTAACATTTATATAAAGTCTAAAAGCACACACATATATGACCAAAGCATGAAGATTTTCCTAGAAATACCAGACACCAAATTGAAGATAGAGATTTTTTCTGGGGGGGGAAATTTGGAAAGAAAAAAAAAAGAAGTTCCTAGACATAAAGGTAGCATTTCATTTCATAAGTCAGATGGCTCATTATATTATCCCCCATATATTTTTGTAGGGTTTAAATATTTTATTCAAAAAATGCACACTGATCCATCAAGAAGCCCACCCTCCTTCCACGCTGGGGCAGGCCTGCCACCAGATGGTTTCTTTCTTTCTTTCTTTCTTTCTTTTTTTAAATTTTTCTTTTTTTGAGAGATAGAGCAAGTGGGGGAGGGGCAGAGAAACGGAGGGAGAGAATCCCAAGCGGGCTCCGTGCTGTGAGCGCAGAGCTCAATGTGGGGCTCGATCCCACAAACCGTGAGATCATGACCTGAGCCGAGATCAAGAGCCGGACGCTTAACCGACTGAGCCACCCAGGCGCCCCCAGACCGTTTCTATTTTCTGTGAACCGGCTTCTCTCTTAGCCTGGAGGCATGACTGAGTCTGGTGCTTTTGTGAACATCAGGTAGCTGAGGATGTTTGAGCCCAAGGTATGGTGGGGGCCAGGCTGCGGGATGTGCCGACCAGATAGATCATGGAGGGTGTTGGGTGCCATACTGGAGAACTTGAGCTTCGTGCGGAGAGGGGAGTACTTGGGATGGACCAGAGCTCAGCAACGGGAGACAGGTGACTTTGGAAGCACACAAGAGACAGCGAGAGGGGGTCTGCAGTGGCAAGCGGGGTTGGCAAGGGACACGGGGGCAAATCCAGCCCTGACGCTGGTCTGCTGTAGGACAGTAGCCAGTTCCAGCTGGAGGTGGAGTTTCCCTGGGTAAAAATGGAAGCAGCCAGCGACTGCTATTTATAAAAATAACTACAAAGACTCGACAACCCGGAGAGAACGCTGAAAAAGTAAATTGAGGGCTGTTGGGAAAATGCTCAGTGCTTCTCATCTTCAAAGCATTGCTGAGCCATGAGGTCACACATCCTCCTTCCAGAGCCCTGACAGAAATACAGGGAAGAAGGAAGGTGGGGACAAAGTGTGGGTGATTTCCCCAAAGGAGCAAAACTGGCATCTGAGTGTTTTGTCACGGGACGCCATTTGAACGTTGACTTCTTCAATCTGCTTCTCCACCCTGTTCCTCAGACCCAGCCTGCTTAGGGGCTCGGACGTGCAGCGGCAAAGGTTGGGGCAGCCAGGGGACAGGCAGAGCTGAGCAAACCGTGCCAACAGTTGAGTGGGTCACTGCAAGCTGCTAAGATTCAGGTCCAGGTGATAAAGGCAAACCCAGGCTGCTGGTCAAGGGTCGTGCTGGGCGAGGGTCCAGGTAGGGCCCTGGCTGAGGCCCCAGGGATTTAACTGCGAGGTGGGCACAGGCAAGAGCCAAGGTGCCAGCTTCGGGCAGGAGGAAAGTTTGAACCCAGAGAAGGTAATAGGGAGTGAATGCGGGCAGAGAGAAGATAGGAGTGTGTACCTCCCGACATTTGAATGAGAGCTAACCTGCGCCGGGAGGCCAGGAGCCAGTCCCCTTTCCCTCCATTGTTGTAAATTCTACAAGCCTAAAGTGTGGAGTTTTCACTCTTCCATGGAGGAGGAAACCAAGAGTGAGGGTCTCACACGGTGGCAGTGATAGGATTTGAACCCAGACCCCTTTACACTAATCCCCTTGCTCCAGGCAAACTCCCAGTCACTCTTCCAATTTCTGTTCAAGGGCCCCTCCTCCGGCAGCCTTCCTGGACTTACCCCAGAGCGAAAGAGCAGCCCAGAGCTAACTCCTTTGAGACGGCCCATCGAGCTGAGTTCAAAGGGCTCGTTGCTTGTCATCTCGGCCTGGACTGCACACCCTCGAGGGGTAGACTCTTGGCTTCCTCCTTGCTGTCTCCCACCCCTGGCGGCACCAGCTTCGCCTGCTCCCCTGTGACTTAGGCTTGCCCTAGGTCTTCTGTGGGGTGGCCTCTAACTGGCAAAGCCTTGGGGCGCCTGGGTGGCTCAGTAGGTTAAGCGTCCGACTTTGGCTCAGGTGACGATGTCATGGTTGGTGGGTTTGAACCCCGCATTGGGCTCTCTGCTGAAAGCTCAGAGCCTGGAACCCCCTTCGGATTCTGTGTTTCCCTCTCTCTCTCTGCCCCTCCTCCACTCGTGCTCTCTCTCTGTCTGTCAAAACTAAATAAATGTCAAAAAGAAAAAATTAACTGGCAAAGACTTTCCCTGTGTCTTAGGTCAGATTCCCAAGAGGGAGAAACTTGCAAGCAGGTCAAAAGCCACAGCCCAGGGCCAAAGGGGTAGGGTGACCCTACTGGACTAGGAGGCACTATCCCTGTGGGCAGGACAAGCCCCTGATGATCCAGAACAAAGACAGTAGGGACTGAGCATCTCAGTCTCAGTGCCGGGGACTCATCCACGAACAAAACAGATCGTGGTGCATACGTTGCTATGGGAAGACAGACCACACATAAACAAACCTGTAAGGTGATTTCCAAGACTGGTCTATTCTGTGAAGGTAGTAAAAGGGGAAGGTGCTGGGGCTGCCTGTGGAGTCATTTTAGCCAAGGTGGGCAGAGAACGAGATTAGCATGTCCCGGGGGGAACTTCCATACTCAGAATGATGCTTCCGGGGGGCCACTCCAACCTGCTGAATATCCAAGTCCTGCACAGCTCAGAGATGGTGACAACAGTCTCTGCTCCATGAAGAAACATACCCAGACCAAAAGCATTGCTTCAGTTTCATGGTTCAGCATATTTTCTCCAGCCTCCATGGGGAAAGATTATTTCATTGCCTTCAACAGAAGGCGTATTTGTATGTGTACATATGCTTGAGAGAAATTTACTGAAAAGATGTGGGTACGAGACCAGCTGGCAACACTTTCCAAGCCAGGATTCTCTTTCTGCAATCTGCCCAAGAGTTCTTGTTTGCAACGCTCGAAACCTAGCTGGGGGAGAATGCGGTATAAGGAATACACAGGGGCAAATTCACACCTACCCTGGAGGCCCCCCTTCCCCCAAAAGGAAGGGAGGCTCTGCCCTTGAAGGGAGGCAATAAAGACTTTTCAGGGAAACGTAAGGGTCTTGGACCGTTCTGTCTGGTCCAGAGCATAGATTTCACATGCGGAAGTGGGAGAGGGAAACGAGGGAAATGCAGTTATCCAGGGGTGTCTCCTACAGCTTCCTTTTAAAAGGCCTTTTTCTAGGGTCTTAACTGTGCCTGCTCAGTGGATAGAATTCCTACCACTTTCTCAAAGTGACTCTTTCCCCAGACTTTAAAATTACACTGATCTTCCAGTATGTCAGGTACGGCAGTGCTTAAGAGAATGGAGGTGGTGGGGGCACCCGGCTGGCTCAGTCAGCAGACCATGCAAATCCCAATCTCAGAGTCGTAAGTTCAAGCCCCACATTGGGCATGGAGCCTACTTGAAAAAAAAGAGAAAGAGACACGGGGCGCCTGGGTGGCTCAGTCGGTTAAGCGTCTGACTTCGGCTCAGGTCATGATCTCATGGTTTGTGAGTTCAATCCCTGAATCAGGCTTGGTGCCCTCAGCACGGAGTCTGCTTGGGATTCTCTGTCTCCCTCTCTCTCTGCCCCTCCCACCCCCCCAAAAAATAAACATTTCGAAAAAGAGAGAGAGAATGGAGGTGGTGAAAAAATTGCAAATTGCAAAATGTAAAATCACCGAGAGGCAATCAGAATATTTACCGATCCCTCCCCCTACCCCATGCTACCTTTCTTTTCCTCCTTCCTTACTGCATGTTTCTCTTTATGGCTAGTATGAGGAGCTCTTAAAAAAAAAGCACCCTGGGCAAAAAGCGTGCCCAGGGACAAAATAAACTGGGACCCCGGGCCAGAGAAAGAAGGGATAAAGATAATGATGTGGGCAGAATAGTGACAACATGCCCGCATCCTAACACCCAGAACCGTGAGTACATTAGGTTGCCTAGCAAAGGGGAAGTAAGGTCACAATCAGTTGACCTTAACATAGGGGGATTATGCAGGAGGAACCACTGGAATCCCAGTAGTCCTTGCAAGTGGAGAAGGGAGGCCAGGGTGTAGCAATGAAAGAAGGACTCTACCCATCCTTGCTGGTTTTGAAGATGGAGAGAGGCTCTATCAGCCAGAACAAAACGGGGCCTAGGGAAGTTGGAAAAGGCAAGAAATGGGTTCTCCCTTCATGGTATCTAGAATACACCCTGCTCTTCACCTGGTGAGACCCGTATGGGGCTTCCAACCTGCAGAACTGGACGATAACAAATTTGTGTTGTTTAAGCTGCCGAGTTTTTGTTACGGTGGCAGTAGGAAATTAACACACAGGGACGTAAAGCAAAAAATTGAAAACAAGACCCAGAGGAGGCATGAAACAGTGAGCTGGAGAACAAGAAGGCACTTCCGGGGCCCGCAAGACACAGGACAAGGTGAATAGGGCTCTTTATGGGACACCATGGATCTCAGGGCGAGGAGGCATAACTCGGCTCCCCTTGCTGGCCAGTCTCGTATTCAAGACTGTCTACCCAATGTGTGCAGCCCAGTGCAAAGTGAAAAATACGGGGCCTTTTGTTTAAATTTATGAAGGGTTTTGAGACAAAGACAGGGCTCTTCTGAACCTGGAACCCTTGTGACTCTACAGATCACATGCCCATCAAGACCCTGCTGCTCATAATTGGGGGGGGGGGGGGCGGGTGGGAGCACTCTGTCACCTCCCTGAAGTAGTTCTGAGTTATTCAGGAGCATTTACTTGAGCCCGAACTGGTGATATTCCTTTTGTCTGGAACCTCTCTCAGTTCCCCCATTGCTGACCTTTGCCCCTGACCTGAGATTTTAAAAAGGACGGTGTGCCTGATACATATTACTAGAAGCCTCTTTTTGTGCTCCTGCCTGGTTGGCTGGCTAAATCTCAGTATTTCCTTCTGCTGTTGCTAGGGACCCTTCAGCACCAGCAAGGGACGGGGGGTGTCCCACACGAGTCTGAGAGAGCACAAATTGTAAGCAAGAGTCATAAGCAGAATTTTTATCTCAAATCAGAGCAGAAGGACTAAACTGTACAGTCCTTACAATGCCCGTGTTTCTGGAGTTTAGAATCCCAGTTTATGTTCCTTCTGGCAAAACATATATTTCTGCAGAACCAACATCCCTTGCAAAATATAGTTTCTGTAATCAGTTAGGTGGATGGAGATTTAAAAAAAAAGGTTTTTTTGAATGTGTATTTATTTTTGTAGGAGAGAGCGACAGAGTGTGAGCAGGGGAGGAGCAGAGAGAAAGGGAGACACAGAATCCAAAGCAGGCTCCAGGCTCTGAGCTGTCAGCACAGAGCTCAATGCGGGGCTCAAACTCACAAACCGTGAGATCATGACCTGAGGCGAGTGGAAGTCAGACACTTAACTGACTGAGCCACCCAGGCACCCCAGGTGAATGTAGATTTTAAGTTGTTACCACCAGCCTCCCATTCATGTGGGTGAGGGATTTTAGCCACATGTGGCACCACACTCCCCACCTCCGTGGACTCCCCCCATCCCCCTCCCTGCCCCCACTGGCCCTGAGATGAGCAATCTAACCAGGGACCAGGGCTTTGTTCCCCATCTGCTGGACTCAGGTGAGGTGGAGTCAACAGGACAGGTCACCTGGGGCCTTTGGCTTCCATGTTTTTCATGGAGGCTAAGGTTTTCTTACTAATTCCCCAAAGTCTCTGGAGAATTCTTTGCTATTATCAAAGGAATGGGGGGCACATTTCAAAGGAATTGCTCTTTCACTCCCCACTTTCACGCTGTCCTTGCCACAAGGACAAGTCAGCATCAAAGATGTCTTGAGCCTTTGTTTCCTGTCTGAGCCCCACAAAGGGTACAGGAAAACAGATTGTGAAGGGGAAAGGAAGGTGCTACAGACTGAATGTATCCCCCCAAAATCCACATGCTGACACCTAATCCCCAGTATGATGGTATTAAATGGGGTGGGGGGGGGGCTTTGGGAGTGATTAAGTCATGAGGGTAGAGCCCTCAGGCATGGGATCAGTGCCCTTATAAAAGGGACCCCGTAGAGCTACTTTGCCCCTTCCGTCACGTGAGGACACAAGGAGAAGACCGCCATTTGTGACTCAGGAAGCAAGCTTTCATTAGACACAAAATCTGCCAGTGCCTTGATCTTGGACTTCGAGCCTCCAGAACTGTCAGGAATAGATGTCAGTTGTTTAAATCATCCAGTCTGAACTATTTTTGTTCTAGCAGCCCGAATGGACTAAGACAGAAAGGAAGTGAAGAATAGATAAAGATGGAGGGACAAACAGTAAGAAAAATTGCCACTGACTAGGGTACGGTAAGGACCACTTTGTGAGCCTTGTGGAGAGTCAAAAAGGGGCCAGACACAGCTCACTGCTGTGAAGCGTTCATCGTTCAGCCTGAGAGTCAGTGCGCCTGTCAGACAGAAAGCCACTGCTGTTTGTTTTCTGCCCAAACCCACTCTCCCCCACCTTCTTCACTGCTAGCAAAGCTCTGGAAATTCCTGCAAAAGCAGTTGTTGTTGTTGTTGTTGTTGTTGTTGTTGTTTTTTATTGTCAAATTGGCTAACGTACAGTGTGTAACGTACAGTACAGTAAAAACTGTAACGTACAGTTTTGGGGGTAGATTCCCGTGGTTCATTGCTTGCATACAACACCCCGTGCTCACCCCAACAAGTGCCCTCCTCAATGCCCATCACCCATTTTCCCCTCTTCCCTGCCCACCCCCCCCAACCACCCTCAGTTTGTCCTCTGTATCTAAGAGTCTCTTATGGATTGCCTCCCTCCCTCTCTGTTTCTATTTTTTCCCCTTCCCTTCCCCCATGGTCTTCTTTAAGTTAAGTTTCTCAAGATCCACATGAGTGAAAACATATGATATCTGTCTTTCTCTGACTGACTTATTTCATTCAGCATAATACCTTCCAGTTCCATCCACGTTGCTGCAAAATGGCAGGATTTCATTCTTTCTCACTGCCAAGTAGTATTCCACTGTGTATATAAACCACAATTTTTTTATCCATTCATCAGTTGATGGACATTTAGGCTCTTTCCATAATTTGGCTATTGTTGAAAGTGCTGCTGTAAACATTGGGGTACACATGCCCCTATGCATCAGCACTCCTGTATCCCTTGGGTAAATTCCTAGCAGTGCTATTGCTGGTCATAGGGTAGTTCTGTTTTTAATTTCTTGGGGAACCTCCACACTATTTTCCAGAGCAGCTGCACCAGTTTGCATCCCCACCAACAGTGCAAGAGGGTTCCCATTTCTCCACATCCTCGCCAGCATCTGTTGTTTCCTGAGTTGTTCATTTTAGCCACTGTGACCGGCGTGAGGAGGTATCTCAGGGTGGCTTTGATTTGTATTTCCCTGATGATGAGTGACGTTGAGCATCTTTTCATGTGTCTATTAGCCATCTGGATGTCTTCTTTGGAAAAGTGTCTATTCATGTCCTCTACCCATTTCTTCACTGGATTATTTGTTTTTCGGGTGTTAAGTTTGATAAGTTCTTTATAGATTTTGGATACTAACCTTTTATCCAATATGCCATTTGCAAATATCTTTTCCCATTCTGTCAGTTGCTTTTTGGTTCTGTTGATTGTTTCCTTTGCAGTGCAGAAGCTTCTTATCTTGATGAGGTCCCAAGAGTTCATTTTTGTTTTTAATGCCCTTGCCTTTGGAGGTGTATCGAGCATGAAATTGCTGCGGCTGAGGTCAAAGAGGTTGTTGCCTGTTTTCTCCTCTAGAGTTTTGATGGTTTCCTGTCTCACATTTAGGTCTTTCATCCATTTTGAGTTTATTTTTGTGTATGGTGTAAGAAAGTGGTCTAGTTTCATTCTTCTACATGTTTCTGTCCAGTTCTCCCAGCACCATTTGCTAAAGAGACTATCTTTTTTCTATTGGATACTCTTTCCTGCTTTGTCAAAGAATAATTGGCCATACATTTGTGGGTCCAATTCTGGGTTCTGTTTTCTATTCCGTTGGTTTGTCTGTGTGTTTTTGTGCCAATACCATACTGTCTTGATGATTACAGCTTTGTAGTAGAGGCTAAAGTCTGGGGTTGTGATGCCTCCTGCTTTGGTTTTCTTCTTGAATATTACTTTGGCTATTCGGGGTCTTTTGTGGTTCCATACAAATCTTAGGATTGCTTGTTCTAACTTTGAGAAGAATGTTGGTGCAATTTGTATTGGGATTGCAGTGAATGTGTAGATTGCTTTGGATAATATTGACATATTAACAATGTAAAATCAGTTTTAAAATTGACACATAATATTGTGTCTCCCAATTTTATTTTATTTTAAATTTTTTAGTGTTTATGTATTTTTGAGATGGGGGAGGAACAGAGAGAGAGAGGGACAGAGGATCTGAAACAGGCTCTGTGCTGACAGCAGAGTAGGGCTTGAACTTACACACTGTGAGATCATGACCTGAGTCAAAGTTGGATGCTTAACCGAGAGCATGAGCAGGGGATGGGCAGGGAGAGAGGGAGACACAGAATCTGAAGCAGGCTCCAGACTTCAACAATCAGCAAGGCTGTGATCCACATGCATAAAAATGCACAAACCATACCACACAGCTTGATGGTGAGCACACTCATGTGACCCCTCCCACCCCATGATAATAACAAAGGTGACACTTCTCCTGACTTCTAACACCATAGGCTAGTGAGGCTTGTTCTTGAACTTTATATAGCATGTGTTACAGACTGAATGTTTGTGTCTCCTTCAAATTAACAAGTTGAAACTCTAACCCCCAGTGTGGCTGTATTTGGAGATGGAGTCTCTAGGGAAGTAATTAAGGCTAACCGAGGTCATAAGGGTGGGGACCTGGTCCCATAGGATTAGTGTCCTTTTAAGAAGAGACTAGAAAGATTCCGCTCTTTACCCCTCCAGCAGCACACTTAGGAAAGATCATGTGATGACATAGAGAGAAGGTGGTTGTTGAAAAGCTAGAAAGAGAGCCTCCCTGAGAAACCAAATCGGCCAGAACCTGATATTGGCCTTCCAGCCTCCAGAGCTGTGAGAGAATGAACTTCTGTCGTTTAAGCTTAGTCAGCCTGTGGTGTCTTGTTATGGTGGCCTGAGCTAACTAACAGAGCATGTACTCCCTGAGGTCCAACCCTGAGCTTGATCAAGCATCCAACCCCCACAAGGCCATGTGCTCAGGGACACTCTCCCCAGGTCCAGACCACGATTGCTCTAAGCTGCACACAGACCTTCCATAGCCCTGTTAGTGACTGGTTTGTTTGTTTGTTTATTGGTAAAGTATATTTTCTTTATTTAAACAATTTTTTTAACATTTTTGTTTCATTTTTGAGAGGCAGAGAGAGACAGATCACAAGCAGGCAGAGAGAGAGAGGGAGACACAGAATCCAAAGCAGGCTTCAGGCTCCAAGCTGTCAGCACAGAGCCTGACGTGGGGGCTTGAACCCATGAACAGCAAGATCATGACTTGAGCCAAAGTCAGATGCTCATCTGACTGAGCCACCCCGGTACCCCATGTAAAGTACATTTTTATTACTGCTTTTTTGTCCACAGGTTTTGCCTTTTCTACATTTAATCTAGTCTGTTTTATTTATTTATTTATTTATTTATTTATTTATTTATTTATAATAAAAATGTGTGTATTTTTTCAGGAATAGAATTTAGTGATTCATCACTTACATATGACACCCAGTGTTCATCCCAACCAGTGTCCTCCTTAATGCCCTTCACCCCTTTAGCCCTTCCCCCACCCAACACCCCCCAACCACCCTCAGTTTGTTCTCTATATTTAAGAGTCTCTTATGGTTTGTCTCCCTCCCTGTTTTTTATTATTTTTGCTTCCCTTCCCTTATGTTCATCTTTTTGTATCTTAAATTCCACATATGAGTGACATCATATGGTATTTGCCTTTCTCTGACTGACTTATTTCACTTACTATAATACCCTCTAGTTCCATCCACATTGTTGCAAATGGCAAAATTTCATTCTTTTTGATGACTGAGTAATATTCCATTTTGTGTGTGTGTGTGTGTGTGTGTGTGTGTGTGTGTGTGTACACACACACACACACATATATATATATACCACATCTTCTTTATCCATTCATCAGTCTGTGGACATTTGGGCTCTTTCCATATTTTGGCTATTGTCGATAGTGTTGCTATGAAACATTGGGGAGCATGTGTCCCTTCGAATCAGCATTTTTGTATCTTTTGGATAAATATCTAGCCGTGCAATTGCTCGGTCATAAGGTAGTTCTATTGTTAATTTTTTGAGGAAACTCCATGCCATTTTCCAGAGTGACTGCACCAGTTTGCATTCCCATAGTAACTGGTTTAGATGTGAGCATGTGGGACAATTCTGGCCAATAAGGAAAGTCTGCTGGAGGCTTCTGGGAAAATTTTTCTTTTTATGAAAAAGATGCACAGACAAAAACATTCCTTTGTTTCTGTTTGATATTGTTGTTCTTGGAATTAGAGCAGTCCCTTTATAACAATGAAGGGAAATATCTGAGGTATAAAGTCAACACTCTGAGGACAGAATAGTGAAAATAGGGCTGGAACATGGGTGAGGTAAGTGAAACATTTACCTGAGGTGCAAAATTTAATTTAAAGGGGTGTCAAAAATTTCAGTAATCAAGGAGTGCCTGGGTGGCTCAGTCAGTTAAGCGTCCAACTTCGGCTCAGGTCATGATCTCCCAGTTAGTGAGTTTGGGCCCCACATCAGGCTCTGTGCTGACAGCTCAGAGCCTGGAGCCTGCTTCAGATTCTGTGTCTTCCTCTGTCTCTGCCCCTCCCCCACTTGCACTCAGCCTCTCTCTCTCTCTCTCTCAAAAATAAATAAACATTTTAAAAATCTCAGTAGTCAAGGGGCGCCTGGGTGGCGCAGTCGGTTAAGCGTCCAACTTCAGCCAGGTCACGATCTCGCGGTCCGTGAGTTCGAGCCCCGCGTCAGGCTCTGGGCTGATGGCTCGGAGCCTGGAGCCTGTTTCCCATTCTGTGTCTCCCTCTCTCTCTGCCCCTCCCCCGTTCATGCTCTGTCTCTCTCTGTCCCAAAAATAAATAAAAAATGTTGAAAAAAAAAAATTAAAAAAAAAAAAATCTCAGTAGTCAAGATACATAATATTTAATGCAATATTTTGAAAATGAGTATTAATGCAAAAAATCCACAATGAACAAAATATCAAAATGTTAAATAGACAGGAAAGTAACAATACCATCCTACGCGACAGTGAAGCGTGAGGGAAAAGGAAAAATCAGTAACGCTGATCTCGCTTTTATTCAAAAATTTTGAGGGGGTGTCTGCATGGCTCACTCAGTTGAGCATCCAACTCTTGACTTCCGCTCAGGTAATGATCCCAGGGTCGTGGTATTGAGCCCTGCATCAGGCTCTGAGCTGGGCATGGACACGGCTTGAGATTCTCCATCTCTCTCCCTCTGCCCCTCCCCAGCTTGCACGTGTGCTATAAATAAATAAATAAATAAATTTTTTGATATTTTGTCCATCCTGAGTGTGTGTATTAATTTTCCTTTTTAAAAATATTGCATTAAATACTATTTGTTTTTATTATTGAATTTTTTGCACCCCCTTCAATTTTACTCCCAGGGCAAGTACTGTGCTCATTTCACCTAATACCAGCCCCAAGTTAAAATGAAAATTCTGGGGGCACCTGGCTAACTCATTCAGAAGAGCATGTGACTCTTGATCTCAGGGTCCTGAGTCCAAGCCTCACATTGGGTGTAGAGATTACTTAAATATATAAATAAGGGGCTCCTGGGTGGCTCAGTCAGTTAGCATCCGACTCTCAGGTCATCTGACCTATAGGCTCAGGTCATATATCAGGTTGGTGAGTTTGAGCCCTGCATCTACAGTGCGGAGCCTGCTTGGAGTTCTCTGTCTCCCTCTCTCTATTCCCCTCCCCCCACTGGCTCTCTCTCACTATCTCTCAAAATAAGTAAATAAACGTTACAAAATAAATAAATAAGTAAACTTAGGGGTGCCAGGGTGGCTCAGTCAGTTGGGCATCCTACACCTGATTTCATCTCAGGTCATGATCCTGGGATCATGGGGTTGAGCCCTGCATCAGACTTCACACTGAGCTTGGAGTCTGCTTAAGATTCTCTCTCTCTCTGCCCCTCTCCCCCACTTGTGTGTACTCTTGCTCTCTCTCTCTGAAATAAAAATAAGTAAATAAGATAAGAATAAATAAACTTAAACTCTAAAAGTGTTTTACCTGCAGACTTTTCATTACGTGGAATAATAGAAGTTTTATTGTAAACATTATTTTTAGTTGGGTTTTCTGTTTACTGTGGCTCAAAGTGTCAAAACAAATACAAGATCCATTAGCTGCAAGTGACAGAAACAACGGATACTGACTAAAAGAGTGAGAAAGGCACTATCTCCTACATCATAGAGTCCAAATTACAGTGGACTCCAGATGCAGCACAACCAGGGGTCCAACTCTGTGTCTCTCCTGTTCTTCGACCAGAACTTTCCTCCCAGAGGTTTGTCTGAAGGTCGGTGTTGTATAACAAAGAATGTATCTGGTCTTTGTCCTAGGTTCCTGGCACAGGCTTTCTCAGACCCTTGTGATTTCCCGGGTGATGGGTTTGCCTTTGTTTTTCATAAGCCCCTTGGGTCACGCCTGAATTTACACAAACAAGGTGGCCCAAGATGGAGGTTGGTCACCAGAAAGTCCACCCATGTGATTAGACAATTCCCGTGTTAAGCCAGCCCCACCTCCAGGGAGGGGATGGGAGTCGGAGAATGAGTTCAATCACATGACCATTGTTTAATCAATCTTGCCTACGGAATGAAACCCCAGTAAAAATTCTGGATGCTGAAGTTCAAGTTCAAAGCAACTTCCTGGTTGGTGAACACATTGATGTGCAGGGAGTGACGCTCTGATTCCACAGGGAGAGGGAACAGGTTCTCCACGTTCAGGACCCTCCCAAGACCTCGACCCATGTTCCTGATTTTTATACTTAATATAATAAAACTATAGTCATAAGGATACTGCTTTCCTGGCTTCTACGAATCATTCTAGCAAATTATTAAAACTGAGTGGTGTCATGGGAACCCCCAGATCTGTAGCCAGTTGGTCAGAAGCAAAAGTGGTTGGGATCCCACTTGCAGCTGGCATCTGAGGTAGGGAAAGTCTTTTTGAGAACTGTGCCTTTTAACTTGTGGGGCCCACACTGACTCCAGCTGAGATCTGTATTTCTATCTGGAGAACTGTATTACAGTACACAAGTTGATGTCACAACAGTTGGTATCAGAATAGTCAGCTTCCCCCAGGGTCACAAAAAGTCTGCCAGTAGAAACATACCTACTAGTTTATTTCTAGCAAGGAGGGAAACACTTATCCCCCAAACATGGAATAGATCATCTTTCCCTCAACTTATTGTGTCCACTTACATCACACTAGACCTGGGTCACCAGGAGAATGTCACAGATTGATTGGTTTAAGCCCAACTTCTTAAAGCGATCACTGGACAGCGTACGAGTTTTCTGTGATTAGTTTAAAGTAATCGATCTTCCCATCCTGCCACCAAGAATTGAAAATGGGGCAGGGCACCTGGTTGGCTCAGTAGGGGAGCACACGACCCTTAATCTCGGAGCTATAGGTTCGAGTCCCAGGTTGGTTGTAGAGATCACTTGAAAAAAAGTCTCTAGGGGCACGTGGGTGGTTTACTCAGTTAAGCATCTGACTCTTGATTTTGGCTCAGGTTATGATCTCACAGTTCATGAGTTTGAGCCCCACGTTGGGCTCTGTGCTGGCAGTGCAGAACCTGCCTGGGATTCTCTCTCTCTCCCTCTCTCTCTGCCCCTCCCCCACTTGCGCGCGGGCGTGAGCTCTCTCTTGCTCTCTCTCAAAATAAAAAAAATAAATTTTAAAAATCTTCAAAAAAAATCTCTAAGGAAAAAAAAAAGGAATTGAAAAGGGGGTCATCATCCCTCAGTCCGCATGAGCTATTTTTTCAGGAGTGGTAAATAATTAAACAAAGTTGAGGCTCTGTTAGGAAAAAGAAGGTGCGCTGAATAATGGATGTCAGGAAGACCGCCAACAGAATAGCATCATATAAAAAAAGAGAATAGCCTTTGATTTGAATCGCAACTTCAATATCCACTGGTTGTGGGAAGTGACTTCGAGAACCTGTGTTCTTATCTGTAAAAGGAAATATAATGTCTACCTGAATGAGTGTTTGTAACATGAGTTTACATTAAACAACAATGCACGGCGTGTAATGTATTGTGGTGCCTAATGAAATGCATAGTGCCTGACACGTAGTAGATGTGTAATTACATGCCCAGTACCTGGCGTGCACAATATCTTTCCTTCATCCAGCCTCCTTTAGACGCCGAGCTCCTGGGGGCTGCGTGCAACCTTTCATCTTTGATGACCTTGACGAGTGCCTGGCACACGATGGGCACTTAAATAGATGTTGGCTAAATGAAAGGACAAGAACATTCCTCTGCAAAACTGGGACCTTTCTCTCTCCTAACATGAAGAATTCTGCAACTATGGAGCCCATTTTTGCTTTGACACAGGAAATTTTAGCTAGCTAAATTTGAACTGCAGAGTCCACACATCTTAGCTCCTCGTTTACCGGATCTTGATCTTCCTATCTCTATTTCCCTCGGACCTGAATTTCCACCTCCCTGTGTTTCTTTTCCCAGGATCATTTTGTTGTTAAGTGTCCTTGCCAGAAGCCATTTTCATTGAAAGTGATAAGACAAAAACAAACAAGTGGGCAAACAAAATCCTAGCATTAAAAAAAAAAAAAAAAAAAAAAGCCACTGAAGACCCATCGAGGACTTTCTGCCATTATGAAATGAATTATTTCCTAGGCTGGTCTGAGTAGCACCCAGACTTTATATCAGGCTTTGTTCCAAGGGGGTGGGAGTGCCAAAAGGGAATGTGGCCGCCCGAAAGCCGTCCAAGGAAAAAGGCTTCATTTAGAGGCGAGCCCACAATACACAGTTGGCAATGCTAAACTGAGCGTTCTCCCAGCTTCCAGGGGGAAATGAAAGGCATTCCTCCTATAGCTTCCCTTTCAAGCTCTCACAGCTGGAAGGGCAGGAGAGCCAAGTTCGGCCCTTTTCAATGCAGGTTGTCACTCGGATGCCAGGATCTTCTGATCTATTAGCCAAACACCCAACGTGAGAAAAAGACCCATCATGCATCTTTTTGCTTATCCATCATTAAATGCTCCATTTAACACAAAAGAACCTGACTTTCCCTTTTTCTCTTCTGCCATAGCTTGAGGAGAACACCGCCCCTAAGAGATTTTTTAAAATTACAAAAGGGAAAAAAAGAAAGAAAGATGAAAGAAAGAAAGAAAGAAAGAAAGAAAGAAAGAAAGAAAGAAAGAAAAAGAAGCTTTGGAAGCAGATCCCTCATTTGTAATTCTGCACCTGAGGCTGTTTGTATTTCATGGAATCTGAGAACAGGAAGGGAACTCGGGAGTACTCTCATGGAAACCCCCCTGTTTCACAGACTGAGAAGCTGTTGCCTGGGGAGGTGAAGTGACTCACCCAAGATCACACAACTAGTGAAGGGCAAGGGCAGGACCAGATGACCATCTCCCGACTCCTAATTCAGTCTTTGCTCACTACACGATAGATGTTTTCATCAGACCATTTCTACAAATTCTTATAAGAGATTTAATAATTCAAACAGACGATGCCCTTGCAGAAGGACAAACTGGAGTAGCTTCTGTGTTATTTTAAACCAACAACCCAGATAGTAAAATTCAAGAGCTCAGCTTCTTTTTCTGGTCATACAGAATAAAATAGTTTACAGGCAGACATTCCCTAACTCACAAATAAGCTACGTTCTAACAGTGTGTTTGAGACTTGCTGTTTAGAACGCAGGATGTGTGTTCTTCCCGGGAAATCACGTGAACCAGTGTGGGTAGAATCCCAGGCCGGGTCACAAAGGCCGACTTAACCAGTAAGTAACCACAGTGGAGTCGAAGCAACCCCTCATCATGTGATTTCCAAGCAAGACCACGTTCCAAGTTCCAAGAAGGAGTGGCAGAAACACAGCCAAGTGCCCCATGGCCCCAGCGGGAAGATGTACCTCCCAGGTGGGCGTGGGGAGTCCCAATAGAACCATGAAACGGCCATGGGCTTTGCCTGAAGATCCAGTGGTTTCGAGTCACCGTTGCCAGTTTAGGAGTGGCCTAGTTCCTTAACGTCCCTGAGCGTCTGAAAAGTGAGGAGGATTATCATACCTCACAGGAAAGTTATAAGGACAAAAGAAGAGAATGCGTTAAAAGGACCTGTTAAAGCGTCTCGCGTGCATGACAAGCTATCGCTTATTACTGTTAGCTACTTGGGGGGAGTGGAAGGAAGGATGGGCTCTGGCAGTTTGAAGAACTGGGATCCTCTTTTGGGGAAGGCTGACTCCGGGGTGGAGGAAGGCTCCTGCCAGGGCCTGATGGACAGGAGACAGTGAAGGGACCCGGGTTCTTGGCCCCCAGCTGTAGTTCCATCCTGACTCGACAGGAGAGGCAGGCGCTGGGCGGGGCCCACAGCACTACTCCATGTAACCCTGTCATTGAAAGGGCTGGACTCAGCAGCATGCAATCATAAAGCAGACTTGCCCTCTGCAATCATCTTTACCCGTCCCCAGGGACCATCTCCGCAACCTCCCATCATACTTCTGGGCCCTTTCAAGTCTCATTTCAGTGACTAAAATATCCAAGCCAGTGTAACAATCCACCCCCAAACTGTGTTAGATTTTAAGCTCCTGCTCCTTCCTTCCGCAGGCTGAGGACTGCTTCAGGCTTAGAGGCAGCAGAGGGGAGAGGGGTGGGGGTCTGTGTGGTTGGCTTCTCTCTCCCAGCTCTGCCCCAACCCCCATGCTCCCCAGCTGGATTGCAGACGTCTGAGGTCAAACCCACAGGGAGACAGGATGGAGGAAGGAGAGCAGAGCCCCGTGACCTGGCACAGGGTCCTCTGGGTGTCCGATGCACGGCAGTTACCTCTGTCCAGGCCCCTGGCTCCAGAGTGGCTCTGTCCCAGTTTGCCCAGAACTGCGAGATTTTCCAGGAGGCAGGGCTTTCAATGCTAAAACTGGGGCAGGCCCAGGCAAACCGGGAGGAGCTGGTTACCTTACCCAGGCACGTCACACTACCCAGCTCCCTCCAAAGCCACCAATTTCTCGAGACTTTTCTGCCCGGAGTGACCAGTGGGAAAACTGGTAGGCCAACTGTAGTTCTCTTCACAGGTCCTGCTTACAGGGCTCACCTGGCTCTGAGACGTAGATCCCTGGCATCTTCTAAAGACTTTTTTTTTAGTTATTTATTTATGTAGAGGGAAAGAGAGAGAGTAGGGGAGGGGCAGAGAGAGAGAGAATCCCAAGCAGGCTCCACACTGTCTGCACAGAGCCCCGATGCAGGGCTCAGACTCACAAACCATGGGATCATGATCTGAGCTGAAATCAAGAGTCAGATACTTAACCGACTGAGCCACCCAGGTGTCCCAGATTCCTGGCATCTTCTAGATGGTTCTCTTTGAGACCTCTGTCTAAGCTGAAACTTAGCTTATGAACTAGAGGAATTTCTAGTGCCATGGAACCCTCAACTCATCGGTTCCACTGGGCACTTAAGAACATCTAAAAAAAAAAAAAAAAAAAAGAACATCTCAGCAGAGGGACATTTGACTTCAGCTCATGTCATGATCTCATGGTTCGTGAGTTCAAGCCCCACATCGGGCTCACTGCTGTCAGCCTGTCAGCACAGAGCCCGCTTCGGATCTTCTGTCCCCCTCTCTCTGCTCCTCCCCTGCCCGCACTCTCCCAAAAATAAATAAATATTTAAAAAAAAAAAAAAAAGAACATCTCAGCAGGTATCCTCAAGAGAGAAACTACAGCTTGGTGTAGGCCGTGGCCTGGGATCAAATTATAGCTCAACCATGGGGTGCCTGGGTGGCTCAGTGGTTAAGCATCTGACTTTGGCTCAGGTCATGACCTCACAGTTTGTGAGTTTGAGCTCCGTGTCAGGCTCTGTGCTCACAGCTCAGGGCCTGGAGCTTACTTGGGATTCCGTGTCTCCCTCTCTCTCTGCTCCTCCCCCTCTGACACTCTGTCTCTGTCTCTCTCTCTCAAAAATAAATAAACATTTAAAAAAAAAAATTTTTAATGTTAGCTCAGCTTTTCACTACCCTGGACTGTGTTACCTTGAGCAGATTACTGGGCATCTCAGTATACTGGGCCTCAGTTTCCTCCCATGTGAAATGGTACCTAATTCATAGAATTAGCCAGAGGATTGTAAAAGTTAACTCATGCAACCGGTCTGGGTTCTGGTAAGGGCACAGTAAATGTTAGCTGCTATCAACATTACAATAGCAAGCCAGGATTGGGTAACAAAAACTTTAATAAGTTTTAAATCTGTTGCAGGCATGTTTTCTCAAGTTATCTTCTCAATTTTAAGGCAAATTAATGAGTCAGTGTTGCAAAGGCACCAGTGAAAGGTCAGACGCTCACACACTGCTGGTGGGAATATAAATTTATAGTCTCTCTGGAAGGTCATTTAGCAACAAGTTTTGAAATCCCTAAAAATGTTTTTGACCCAGCAATTCCACTTCTAGGAATTTATCCTGAGGAAATAATTAGATGTGCAGATTACTCATCACAATGCCCTTAAAACAGAAAAGGATAGGAAATAATCTAAAGGTCTTACAATAGGGAATTGGTTAGATTTTGGTTCATACATACAATGGAACAACATGCAACCATTAAGAATTAAATAATAAATCTGTATTTATTGACATAGAAGGATGCTTGTGATATGTATGGTGTACGTATTTTTTTTAATGTTTATTTATTTTGAGAAAGAGAGAAAGAACACATGTATGCGTGTGTGAGCAGGAGAGGGGCAGAGAGAGAGAAAAAGAATCCTAAGCAGGTTCCATGCTCAGTGTGCAACCAGATGTGGGCCTCGATCTCACAACTCTGGGATCATGACCCGAGCTGAAATCAAGAGTCAGTTGCTCAAGCAACTGAGCCACCCACGTGCCCCTAGAGCATATACATTTTAAAATCATGTAGATTCCAGGATTTTTTCTGAGCATAGGGATTATTACCATCTAGTTGATGGAAAAATGTATAAATATACTTTTGTATCTTGCTTTTTTCTTTTTTGTTTAATGTTACCTAAAAACCATTTTGCACCATCTATAAACGTTAGTAGTGATAATACCCATCAGCTTGACGTTTCATGATTTAGATGATGAATCATTTCTTGTTGGAGCACGTTATTCCAATAGTGTTAACATCTTCGTACATAATACTTTTTTTTTTTTTCATTTTTGGGAGTATTTCCTTAAGGTTAACACCCCAAAATCAAAATCAAAGTAGCAGAGCAAAGTATAGGAAGGTGTGTGTGTGTGTGTGTGTGCACGCGCACGCTGCATATGAGGGGGATATAAATATTTTTAAGGCTTTCAGCACATACTGCTTTCCAACAAGGTTATACCCATACACAAGAAGAATCAGTCTGGAGTCCATGCTTATCCACTTAGTAGAGCTTGTCCACCCTCCTCTGAAAGAGAGGAGCTCACACTGCGTATATAATGACTTTCCTAGGTTTATTGTCCTACACAAACAGATTATTTTGAGAGTATCCTTTCCTCTTATTATGATGAACACTGCTGGTTTCCTGTGAAACTGCACAAATTACCACAGATACAAGACGAACGACAAAAAAAAAGAGGGGCGCCTTGCTGGCTCCGTTGGTAAAGCATGAGACTCTTCATCTTTGGGTTGTGAGTTTGAGCCCCACACTGGATGTAGAGATTACTTAAAAGTAAAATCTGAGGTGCCTGGGTGGCTCAGTCAGTTTGGCCCCTGACTTCGGCTCAGGTCATGATCTCACAGCTTGTGAGTTCGAGCCCTGCATTGGGCTCTCTGCTGTCAGCACAGAGCCTATTTCAGATCTTCTGTCCACCCTTCCCCCCCGCCCCTCCCCAGCTCCTTCTCTCTCTTTCTTTCAAAATAAATAAACTTTAAAAAATAATAATAGTAAAATAGAATCTTTAAGAGGCACCTGGGTGGCTCAGTCAGTTAAATTTCTGACTCGATTTCGGCTCCGGTCATGATCTCACAATTCATGGGTTTGAGCTCCACATTGGGCTCTTCGCTGAACATGCAGAGCCTGCTTGGGATTCTCTCTCTCTTTCTGTCTCTGCTCCTCCTTCAGTTGTGCTCGCATGCTCGCTCTCTCTCTGTCTCTCTCAAAATAAACTTAAAAATAAGAGGAAGAAAAAATAAAATCTTTAGAAAAAGAGAGAAAGGAGAAAACCATTCCACCGTTACCCTCCCCCCCCCCCCACATACTCACCAATCGATCGGTTTATATGGCAGACAGGCAATTTGATTATGCTCAGTATAACTCAGTACATTTCGGCAGTTTCTAAGTGCCTTTCAGTGGTTGTTCTTCCCTTTACTTCTGATTAATTTTGAATATTTTTTCAGAATTATTGATGATACAAAATTCAAGTGTATTAAGAAGCATCTTAATGCTGGAACATTGAGTGGAAGCCTCGAACAAAAACTGGCAGATTGAAGCCCAGGAGAAACTTCCAAATGTCAAACGCTCTCTTGTTCTATAATAACAGAAAGTCTAAAAAGTCTGATGGACGCAGCATGAAGTTTAGGAAAAGAATCACATAAAACAATCACAAGTAGAAAAATACAAATAATGAAAACGACAAGAGAAGAGAGAAAGATTTTAAGAATTAGAACATGCCAAAAACAGTCCTTCATTAAGAGCAGAGATGTGTCTTGAGCATAGATTCTTTGCATCACCCAACTTAGTGAAAAAGAGTGAATCAGAGGAATATCACTCTTGGTAATTTGACCACAATACACTGACATCAACAAGGATAGCATAGACTCATACTAGGCCACCACTACAAGGACACTGATCAAAAAATGTAGGAAAAAGTATAACAAAAATTGGAGGAAAAAAGGGGGGCCTGGGTGGCTCAGTCGGTTGAGCGTCTGACTTCAGCTCAGGTCACGATCTTGCAGTCCGTGAGTTCGAGCCCCGCGTCGGGCTCTGGGCTGACAGCTCGGAGCCCGGGGCCTCCTCTGGATTCTGTGTCTCCGTCTCTATCTGCCCTTGGCTCACTCGCATTCTGTCTCTGTCTCTCTCAAAAATAAATAAACATTAAAAATTTTTTTTCAAAATTTGTAATGTGTTGTGATTTCCCCTAGATGAATATTCACATTTATACCTAATTTGATCTTCATAATTTGATCCTCTTTTTCTTAGAAAAATTCCCAATTTGTACTAACCTCGGGTGCTGAAAAACCCAGATCCGCCCCTTCTGTGAACACAGTCCCCACCCATGTTCTCGGGGAAGATCCCAAATCCAGTTTCTGCTGTCTCCATTATCATACCTGGCATGTTTCATTTTGTTTGTTTATTTTCTTTCTTTCTTTCTTTATTTTTAGAGGGAGGGAGAGAGTGCAAGCAGGACAGAGGGGGAGACGGGGAGAGAGAGAGAGAGAAAGACAATCTTAAGCAGGCTCCACACTCAGCACAGAGCCTGACTCGGGGCTCCATCCCACAACCCTGGGATCATGACCTGAGCCGAAATCAAGGGTCGGATGTTCAACCGACTGAGCCACCCAGGTGCCCCATACCTGGCATGTTTTGTAACGAGAAGACGTACCACAGCCCAAGTCCCTTTGGGAAGGACTAAACAATGCCAGAAAAACCTCTCCGGAGACTCTGTAGGTGGGAAAAGGGGTCAGTTCACTCAGCTTTTGACACTGAGCATCCACCACAGACATCAGGCACCGTGGACACCGATGAAGGACGGGCCGCAGCGGCAGAGGTGCAGATACAAATGGGAAGTCGGTTTGTGAACCGACGGCACTCAGCAGGGCACAGTCGTAAGGCCACTCTGTTTCCACCACGTCTTTCAACCTGACTCCACCCCAGCGGGACGTCTGAGGCAGGCATCGCACATAGGTCCCTTTAAGGCACGAGAACAATAGTTGTTCAGTAGTTTGGTGGCACTCAAAATGCTCAATTTCACTGAAAGGTCAAGTGTCTCTCTCCTTGGCCATGTCCCCCAGGCACCTGCCATTCTTCCATATCCGCTCGCTAGCCAGGGTTGTTGGTGAAGGGGAGGGGAGGGAGAGAAGGGGAGAGGAACAAGGATAAAGGAGCAGAAAGGCTCTTATCTGATTGCCTCGGTAGTGACCTGACGTCGGAGTTTGATAACTAACCACCATTTAGGACATGTCTGTGGATTTCTTGAAGAAGCCACAAGCACTTATGCTGCAAAGCTTCCAAGGTAGGGTTGCCAGATAAAATACAGGATGCTCAGCTAATCTGAAGTCCAGATAAACAATAAATGGCTTTTTAGTATATCTCAAACAGTGCATGTGATAGACTAACAGCTCGTCCTTTGCTTATCTGAAATTCAAATTTAAATGGCCATCTTGTATCTTCATTTGTCAAATCCGGCAACCCTGTCCTAAGTACCGTGCTCATTATGAGGTTGGGGTGTGTGTATGTTGGGGACAGGGACCGCAGCAGCCCCGCAGCAGCTGTTCTTCTAATCTCCACACCCAACGTGGGGCTCCAACTCACGACCCTGAGATCAAGAGTCACGTGCTCTACCAACCGAGCCAGCCAGGCGCCCTGGGTGAGGTTCCTTTCAGGGAGGCTCCAGGCAGTCTGCCCAGTTTGCGAGCCACATCTAGTGTAGGAGAATGGTGTACCTTTGCCCCATTGCCTTCTGGGGCAGGGCCGTGTTGATCTAGTGTCACCCTGACTTCTGGGACCAGTCCTCGGCTTTCCCCAAACACTTAAAGTTCCCCCTGACGCCCTTCTCACTTACCTGGAGGCGAGAAGGAAGCACCTGTCTCCCCTGCCCCAGGGAAGGGCACTGGGGTGGTGGGAACACACAGGCCTCTGTCAGCCTTCTCCATAGAAACCCTTTTGGCTGTCATTCGCGGGCGGGAAGCGGGGAAGGGTTTAAGGCTGACAGAGGAAGTTTCACATTGTCCTATGTGGGTCTCAGCACTTTGTGTGGATGGGAGGTTTCTTGGCACTGACTATCTTGTTCTCTGCCTTTGCGGCCTCTGTTGAAATTTCTGGATAACAGGAAAAGTCCCTTTTAACCTCCAGTTATACTCCCTCCTTATGAAAGAAGTCCAAGGGGGGCACAATGGGAACCATGGGAAGAGCTTTTTTAGCGGGGTCTGGGGCAA
Organism: Panthera pardus; assembly: GCF_024362965.1. NCBI lineage: Eukaryota > Metazoa > Chordata > Mammalia > Carnivora > Felidae > Panthera > Panthera pardus. The sequence continues at coordinate 102,633,727 of NW_026526655.1, forward strand.
TCAGGAAGGGCCTCAAGGAAGGGGAGCCACCTAGCAGGCCCTCAGCCTGTGCTGCTCAAACTTTAAAGTGCCCAGGGTCCCCCAGGATGGAATTAAACTGCAGATTTGGCTTTAGCATGTCTGGGGGGGGGGGGTGGCCCTGAGAGTCTACATTTCCTGCAGCTCTCAGATGATGTCCTCATGTGCACTTTGAACAGTGAGGGGCTAGAAAGACACGTAGGAGTTGTTGCCAGGCCCTTAGGGGAGAGGGGAGAGGTCAGGCATGGCCATCGTGGGAGCATCAAGTGTGAATGCAAAGTTCAGGTCATGTCAACATTGCTTTTGGGCTGTTCAGCCTGTAGGTCAGGGGCTAAAAGGGACCAAACCACACTGGTGGAAGGGGGATGGGGAGTCAGCAGTAGAAGTTCCAGAAGGGTCCTGACTCTGCTAGCAAAGCTAGAACAGGAAAATCAGGCTGAGTGGGCTCCATTTGTGTCAGATCTTGTAAGTAAAAAAAAAAAAAAAAAAAAACACAACAACCACTTTATGAGCTAGCCTCTATAATTGCATTTCACAAAGCCGTGTGAACGTTAATTACTGACTGAATCTGATGGCTTGACCACAAAGGGCCTGGGACGGATACATTCAAGTCTTACTTTGCACCTCGCCCAGCTGGCACTGTCATACAAGTCTGTGTCTCTCAACATGCATAAAAGGTGTGAGTCACATGATAAAGGTCTGTTGCCCTGATGGAACACCTTGCTGAGGGTCAGCGTCTCAGCCTAACCCTGACTATGGGAGTTGGAATAATGGCTCCCCCAAAGATGTCGACACCCTAGTCCCCGGGACCTACGAATATTACCTCACATGGCAAAAGGGACTTTGCTGCTGGGATTTAGGATTTTGAGATGGGGACATCATGCTGGGTAATCTGGGTGGACCTAACCACCCACACGAGTAAGGACTCACCATTCCCAGCTGTGCTCAGAAGGAGTGATGTGACAGTGAAAGAAATGTCAGAGAGACATGTCAGGAGCATGAGAAGTCCTGTTGCCGGTTCCTGTAGCGTGGGAGGGGCTATGTACATGGACCGGAGAGAGCCCCCAGCTGACAGCCAGCAAGGAGACTTGGGTCCCAGATCTCATGGAACTGAGTTCTACCAGTTGTGTGAACAAGAAAATGGTTCCTCTCTTACAGTCTCCAGAAAGGTATGTGACCCTGCAGTCATGTGGGGACCCATGTCAGACTTTGATGCACGGAACTATATGACAATAAATTGCATTGTTTAATTTTTTTTAATGTTCATTTTTGAGAGTAAGAGACAGAGTGTGAGCGGGGGAAGGGCAGAGAGCGAGGGAGACAACAGAATCCGAAGCAAGTTCCAGGCTCTGAGCTGTCAGCACACAGCCCGATGCGGGGCTCAAAGTCATGAACCATGAGATCATGACCTGAGCCGAAGTCGGACCCTTAACCGACTGAGCCACCCACGTGCCCTAAATTGCATTGTTTGAAGCTGCTAAATTTGTAGTGATTTGTTATAGCAGCGACAGAAAACAAATACCCTGCGGAGACCGACTTCCCTCTTCCTTGTTAGAGGAAGGCCCCGAGCCTGATGCTGCAAACTAGCCTCTCTAGGTTGTCACACCCAAATGCTGAAAGCTCCCCAGAAGCGGCTGCTGTTTTCTGAGAACAATGAGTTGCTTGTCAGCCTGAGAGAATAGGATGACAAATCTACTTCGCTAACAGCCCTGAGTCTGATGGGCATGCCCTCCCATGGCAAGTTGGTCCTTGAATACTTGCCTTCTGTTCTGCCCTTATTTTCCTTGGCTCCCTGGCTGACTCCTTTGGTGTTCTAACTGTATCCAGAAAGCCATCTCAACTCTTGTTATAGAGAAAAGCCATATGGACATAGCATGGGGACTCACCACACGCCTGCCTCGGTGGTTTCTGGGAGGAGCTCTGCCCGGACATCTCAGTGACACCTTCTTGGCCCCATAGGGTGGTTAGAAGAAGAAGGGATGTGGAACCAGTCCAGTTCAACCATGTCATTTTACGTGGAAGGAGGGAAGGAAGGAAAGGAGAAAAGAAGGAAGCAGAGGTCAACTTCCAGAGAACCCATCTTCCAGAGGTGGGCCAGGCCGACAGGATTCCAAAGACTGCTGTGACAGTGGAATTAGGGAAGCAATGAGAGTTGAGAGAGAGCTAAGGACACTGAGCCCAGACAGCCAAGAGGGCGTCCCCGAGGGCCACTAAAGCCATCAGCACCCAGTATCCACCAAGGCTCTGAGATGGATGCCTGGGCACCAAGCAGCCAACACCAGGGTGTTGGAGCAGGTTCTGTGGTCAGCTTCTGTCACCCCCCCCCCCCCCCACACACACAAAGGGACCAGATGACCAAAGTCACACCTCAGATAAACAGAGCCGCCTGGACCTCACACTGAGCACATGTCATTCTGCCCAAACAGCCATCTATTTCCATGATCGTAAACATGTATTCAAAGTTACTAAATATGTGCACAGTTTCTCAGGGTACAGATTGTTCTCTAACGGTCAACATCTAAACAAATCGATTAAGGTCAACCTGTTAATTTTCTGAGTAATTGAGCAAACTCAGCTTTCTTTCTCCTCCCTCTCCCCGTTTAAAGCATGCTTTCTAGACTGTGGCTTCAAATGTCATAGCACTACATCAAGGCCTACTTTCCGTTTCTGGCTCACAAATGAAAGCGTGCTCAGGTTCCCTCACCTGTGGGGTTCTGTGCTTTGTGTGTGGGGGGGCCTGGTTTCCCCTGTGGCAGAGTGAAAAACAGTGGGTGAGGAGGTCACTCAGGTTCAGAGGCGGAGAAGCCTCCACACTGGAGTTTATGGGTCTCAAAGGGCCTCACCACGTAGAAATTCCTGCTCCGCCCTGCCTACTGCATCCCCTTTTAGGAAGTGCCTGTACCCCAAAAGACTCTGTGGTTGCTGAACTATTAATTACTTCAACAAACAGTCATTGATCGTCTCCTGTCTGCTGGACACAAGAGTCCTATGAAAGAAGGACTCTTCACCTTAATCTGCAACCTGATTGGTTCCTGACACCATCCCTCTGTACCCCAGTTCTACAGCCTTCCAGCCTGACCCAAAAAGTGGTCTCTCTTAGCCTCTGGCCTCTGCTTTCTTCCAGGGTCTATTTTTCATCCTCCTCCTTGGCTCAGTGACCACAAAAGAGAGTTCCAGGCAGTCACCCCTCCCCTCCCCCACCCTAGTCTTGGCCTCGGGGCCAGGCGGGATCCGGATCCCGCCTGCCAATAAAGCACTCAGAGCTCCAAGCCAGTTTCTGGGGGGACGGCAGCAGAAGGTGCTTTCCCTGGGGGACTGAGTGTCAGCCCCTGTTCTCTGGTACAGCAAAGGCCTTCCATTCGGGCCCTGGAATGGCAGCCTTAACTTTCCGTCACTAGGGGTCCCCTGACAGCAAGCACAAGATGGCCATCTTGCCTGAAGTCCATTTCATCTTGCAAAGCCAGCTTCCGCTGCTCCGTGATGATTAATGCTGTAGCTCTCTTTCTACTCTGTGAAATGACTTTTCATGCAGTGCACTCATTGAAAGGGCTCTGCCATCTGCATGGGTCTCTGCGGAAATGTGGGGAAATGGCCATGCATTTATTTATGTCGCCCATTGTTAGCTAAGAATATCCAGGTGTTCTAATAATGGAGGTACGAACACAGGAAAAAGTGTTGGATGGTGGAAAGGATGCTGAGCTCAGTATCAGGAAAACGAGCCCCACGGCCCGACCTGGGTGGCCTCAGCAAGTACCTTGTACTTTGTTAGCCTCAGATTCTTGCAGGGAAAAAAATGAGCCTACTAGTTTTGCTCGGCCGATCTCAAAGGGTTGTCATGAGAATCCAATGAGAGGGCGTTGTGTATCCCACATTCCCTCAGGCGCCAGCAGCCAGAAGGACACATGAATCCACATTAACAGGTGTCATAGCTCATGCCTCCCACCTTCTGACACAAGGCCCCCAGGGATCCCCAACATGTTTCACCAGAGATATTTTTGGGAGCTCCTGGGGGTGTCTCAGGAGAAACCTTTTTCAAGTGCCTGAGATGCCCTCTCTACAACTACCCATGCCCCCAAGAAGGTGAATTTCAGGGCTCTCAAAGCTGCAAAAACCAAGAGGTGTCAAAATGATCTGTCCCCTTAGACCTGCTACACCCCCTTCGTGTCAGAATGACACCTGGAGGCTGGGAGTGTAGGAACCCAGGAATGCTCAAGCTTCAGGTTAGGCTCAGAAGAACACTGCTACACAGAGGGGCTGGGGAGCAGCGTCAGACCCTGGGCTGAGGTCTTACCCACGTTCCCATTGAATCCACATGGCTGCCCCAGAGGTGCGTGTTGTCCCCTTTCTCATTTTGCCAAGGTCACTCAGCTGGTAGTAGTAGGTGGTAGAGCCATGTGGTGAACATTTGTCATTGTGGTGAACATCGGGCATCTGGATATACTTATGCTACACTTTCTTCTAGAAGTTTCATAAGTTTTAAAACTTACATTTAGGTCAATGGTCCAACTTGACTTAATTTTTGTATATAATACAAAGTGAGAATCATTGTTCTTTTCTTTTGCAGATGGATATCCACTTGAGGATATACTTTTTTTTTGGCAGAAACATCAAGGTAAGTGGGAGGAGGGTTCTACCACCCACTGTGGAAATCAAGTTGAAGGGGAAGATATTCCCTCTTTCCATTCTCTGGTCGCTCAAAACTTCAACTCTTGAGGGTCACCTGGGTGGTTCAGACAGTTAAGCATCCGACTCGTTCTCACTCAGCTCAGGTCATGATCTCACAGTTCTGAGTTCGAGCCCTGCATCGGGCTCTGTGCTGATGGCACAGAGCCTACTTGGAATTCTCTCTCCCTGTCTCTGCCACTACCCTGCTTGTGAGCTCTCTCTCTCTCTCTCTCTCTCTCTCTCTTTCTCTTTGTCTCAAAATAAATAAATAAAGTTAAAAATTTTTTTTACCTCTCGAGGGAGACAAGCCAAGGCACAGTTTCAGTTAGAGGTTATGCGGGGTGGTCCTGAAGTGCAGTGACAAGAACTCCCCCCACCTCGTCAAGCTGGTGTCTCCCCAGGTAGCTTCTCTACTGTGCCTCACTTCCTTTGTCAGGGCCTCCCACCATCCGGTTGTTCTATGAATTACCCACCGCCCCTCACATAAATTTCTCTTCTGCTAAAGTTAACCAGAAACAGTTTGTGTTGGCAACCCAATCCCTGGCTGCCACGAGGCAGGATTCAAATCCAAGCATCTCTTCTAGAAACACCCATGTGCTTTCTAACGAACGTACCTTTCATGGTGCTCTGTGAAAGCCTATCTGCATAGAAGACGTGATTACAATGCATTAAATTGGACAATATCCTCATGAAATAAGTGACAGGGTGGTGGCAATTATGGAAGAAAGCAAGTCAAGCCATCAAGGTCAGATGCTCTAAATCTCCATACTCATAGAAAGGTTTGAAAGGAAAAGTGCTACTCAAGTCCGGAAAACCACAGTGTAAATAGGAAGCTCCATCTGGGTAATGGGATTCCACCACCTGTTTCTTAAATAACTGAATTCAGAGGCAATTTTTAAAAATTTCCTGTATAGTTTGTGTATGGTCATAATCCTGCAACCCAGTATTTTAAAGCCAGAAAACACCCTAAAAGTCATCTGACTTCTTCACCTCATTTCATAGATAAGGGGACTGGTACCTAGTTAGGTTAAAAGACTTATCTAACATCACACACCGAGGTAGTGATGGAACCAGAGCTAGAGGGAAGTTTTGTCTCTACACCAACACATTGCCCAAAGGAAAGGAGGTTGAAAGAGTCCAAAAATCCAGAGGGTAACATACTTACTCAGTGGGAAACTACATTAATTAGTTTAATTATCTAGGAAATGAAATCACACACTTTTCCCCAGTCTTTTTGTCTCTGTGAAGTCACAGGTTCATCCTCAAGATGGTCCCCCTGAGATGTGCCTGCTGTTTCCTCTGTTCCTACAGAGGAACCATCCAGGTAAGCCTCACCTCCCACAGTCTCCTATAGTATCCTGAGGCCCATACTCAAGTGAGCAAAGCATTGCAGAGAGCTAGGGTGTATTCAAAGTTCTCTAAAGGATGGTTGACCTTTGACCAACGTGGGGGTCAGGGGCGCCAACCCCCTATGTAGCCTGTAGTGCTATCTTGGTGCTGTGGTAGTACCTTCTAGATGATCATTCAGATTAGCTTCTAAGGAAGAAAGATGCTCAAGAAAACCTAAGGTCTTGGAGAGCCTGGCTGGCTGAATCAGTAGAACATGCAACTCTTGATGTTGGGGTCATGAGTTTGAGTCCCACGTTGGGCAGAGAGATTAATCAAAAAACAAAACAACAACCTAAGGTCTCTACTGAGGCATTTTTGCATCAGCAGGCAGCCACTCTCAGTACAGTTTAAGGAAAAGCCTCCCTTCCAAATGATACATTTCCTTAAGAGGATCTTGAAGTTAGAGGACATCCCAGGCAGGGCTGACTCAGTTTCCCCACAGGCCCTCCCCAGCCACCTTACAACAAAAATTATGAGCATGTGTTACATTTATAATAAAAAATGAAACTAATCTTTTAAAAAAATCCAGCTTCCATGGCATTACGCCCAGATCTGGGGTGAATGGGGCAGGCAAATCTGTATTTTAATAAGTTCTTTGGATGATTCCCACGTGCAGACAGAGTTGAGAACCCTTGGGTCGAGGCATTAAGGGTCTCTGATAATGTATTACCTGGGAGAGGTGTGTGATTTGGTGTCACTCTCTCAGATCAGCTCCTGGGAAAGAGGGATGCTGATGAAATTCAGAAGACCTATGTAGTGTTTCGTGGGACAGAAGTGAGTTACTTAAGTAGAGCACACCAGGGACAGCCAGAGGGCACTGGCCCGTCTCAGCTTGGGCCGCCATACCAAAATACCATAGATTGCATGGCTTAAACAAATGAAACTTATTTCCTCACAGTTCTGGAGGCTGGAAGTTCCAGATCAAGGTCTGGCTGGGTTCAGTTTCTGAGAGAGTTCCCTTTCTGACTTACAGATGGCCACTTTGTCCTGACGTGGCCTTTCCTCCTAGTGCACTTGGAGGGAGAGAGAGAGTGAGCTTTCTGGTGTCTCTTCCTATAAGGACACTAAGCCTGTGGGGTCAGGGCCCCATTCTTAGGACCTAATTTTGCCTTTATTACCTCCTTAGAGACCCCATCTTCAAATATAGTCACATGGGGGATTAGGGCTTCAACAAATGGAAAGAGGGAGGGGCACAAACATTCACTCCACGACAGTGCCCAAGAAGTAGAAAACGGAGAAGGGGAAGCCAGGCCAGCTCACAGGGTAAGCCTCAGAGGCCTCCCTTTGTCCTGTTGGCCTCCATGTTCTTTTCTGTCCACCACAAGCCGGGACTCATAACTCAGGAACCCACAGGCAATTAGGATATTTGTTTTATTTGGAAGCCCCCATATTATGTTTAAAAATAATTCTGGGTTTTTTATGAAAAGCAGGTTGGAAAAACATCTGGAATGAGATACATCCACAGACAATTTACATAGACCAAAAAGAGAATGGGAAAAAAAAAAAAACCCACTCCAAATTATACTATTCTTAACAGTGCCGGGAAAGACAGGAATGAGCAGGGAGGGGGACAAACTTCTAAATGATAGTAAAAGGAGGTAGAGGAAACCAGATTGTGGGTGGGTCTGTGAGCACTTTGCTCTCACCTTATGGAAAGAAAGAAGTTTCATTGAAGTAATTTGGAGTCTTTTTCAAAAAAGCAATTTTTATGTGTGGTTCTAAATTACAGACTTGAGTCAATTCTGAAGAACTTCCCACAAGATTAGTATCTAAATTCCCCTCCTCTCCACAGCTAAACAGTCTGTGTCCTGTCTCCACTAATATGGGTTGTCCTCTAAGAGGAAGTGCGTTTCTGGCAGACATCGTTTCAACAGCAGTGTTGCTGTGTGATGTTGTGATATAATAAGAAATGTATATTTGGTCTTTGTCCCCGGTTCCTGGCACAAGAGCTTCTAAAACCCTTGGAATCTCCTGAGTGCTAAGAGTGTCTTTGGTATGCTGATGACTTTTGGCTGAGGGGCTCCTACAAAGCTTGGACTGGAGGGTTTGAACTTTTGGCCTCTTCTCTGGACCTTCAGGGAGGGGAGAGGGCTGGAGAGTAAGCTAATCATCCCTAGCCAATGATTTAATCACTTGTGCCCACCTAACGAAACTTCGTAAAAGCTCCTAAGCCACAAGATTCAGAGAGCTCCTGGGTTGGTGATTATATTGAGGCACTGGGGGCGGGTAGCACACCCAGAGAGGGCCTGAAAGCCCAGAGCCCCACCCATACCTTATTCAATGCTTCTCTTCCATTTGGCTGTCCCTGAGTCGCAGGTTTATAATAAGCCATTCATAGCTAGTAGACTGTTTTCCTGAGTTCTGCGAGCTATTCTGGCCCATTATCCAACCCAAAAAGGATTCATGGGAACCCCTAATTGTGGCCAGCCGGTCAGAAGTACAGGGGGCTGGTGATTTGCAACTGGCATCTGGAGTCGGGGCAGTCTCCTGGGGCTGGGCCTGTAACCTGGGGGAGCTGACATTAACTCCAGGTGGTCAGTGTCAGAATCGATTTAAATTGCAGGACACCCAGTTGGTATTTGGAGAGGTGGATAACAGGGTAGTATTGGGGGAGGGGGCCGGAAATCCGCACATTTTGTGTCGGAAGTGTTGGAATGTGAAAACAGCCTATGTTTCTTCATGTTCAACATACTGAGTTGAAAAGGGGTTGACATCTTCAAGAACCCCTTCAGAAGGGTTGATGAAGGCCCCCCCCACAAACAACAATAGCAATTCCTCATTGCAAAACAGTTCATCTCTAGGACGCTCTGCCTGGGGAATAAATCTTTACTGAAAGCTCACTGTCTTAATAGTCTGTGTCGATTCCTTTAAGAGGGAAGGCAGTAGAAAGGAGCTGGCATGGCTGGGCATCTATTAAGTTATGTCTCTTATTCTTGATCAGTTCTATGAGGTTGTGACGGCTGTGCATGTTTCACAGATAAGGGAGCTGAGTCCCAGAGAGTCTAGCCTCCAATCTAGATCTAGCCCCTCTGCCCACTAGTTGTGACTTTTGGCAAGTTACTTAAGTCTCTATGTCCTGGGCTCTTCATCTGTAAAATGAGAATAAGAAAATCCCCCTCACAGGGCAACTGAGAGGATGGAAAATAACACATTGCAAAGTATTTAGTAGAGAAATAAGTGATCAGTAAATATGAAGTACTGTTATTATTGTTACAGTTAAAGAGGTCAAGTAGCTTGCTCAAATTAAAATTGCTATTAAGTGCTAATGCTGGATTTCCGTCACTTTCTTCGTCCAAAGTACACTCTCCTCATTACTCAGCAGGCTCTCTAAGCTGAGAATAAAAGACAGAGAGACGGAGACATCTGTCCTCTTTCCTCCAGGGGTACCAAGGTATCTAAGGGTGTGGATTTGATTGATGTTAACTTCTGGCCACAGACTGATTGACTGATTGATTGATTTTGTGGCTTATTGGTCAGAAAGCCGGGCTGGCTCCCTGGAACCTGCTGGAATGCTCAGAAAATTTGGCTGACTGGGCAGTGGGTAGGGTTGGAAGCTGGGAATAGGCTGGCCAGGGTTGGGGAAATTAGACTGCCACAGGCCTGGTGCAGGAGTGGGTACAAGGTCTAGACACTATGTCTGTGGGCTCAACGGGCTGGACAGTCTGGACTACATACGTGGCCAGGCAAGCAGGCAGGCTGCAGGGGGATGTGCCCAAGTCAGCAGGCTACCGTTGAGCTGGAAGAAAACCCATGGAGCTAGCAGCCAATGGGTGACTTGGAACAATGAAGGATGGGACTGGGGTCTCCTAGGGGCTCCTGGGGAGGGGACTGACTCTCAGTAACTTACCCACAGCCCTGGCCACTGTTAGTCTCTCCTAGCAAAGGGGTAGGAGTGGGGTGCGGGTGGGGAGGTGAGGGCGTGTGTAAAGAACCAGCATGAAAATAGAAGCTGGGCACAATCACTGCTTATATGCTGGGCACTTTACATGTACCAGTAGCTAGTCCCACCACCGGGGTACCAGTAAGGAAACTGAGGCTCATACAAGTCAAATAGTAATGGTCAAGGTCAGTGTTAGACTGTTGAATAAGCTAACTAAAAGTCTGCTTAGGATATTTACAAAGTAGGAATATATGAAAACTTTTTTCAACAACTGTCAATTTGAGGGGCACATGAGTGGCTCGGTGGGTTAAGCATCTGACTTCAGCTCAGGTCATGATCTCATCATTCATGAGTTCAAGCCCCCCACTGGGCTCTCTGCTGTCAGCACAGAGCCCACTTTGGATCCTCTGTCCCTCCCCCCAACCCCGTCCCTTTTCCCTTGTACTCTCTCTCAAAAATAAACAAACGTTTTAAAAATTGTCAATTTGAATTGTCTAAGAATGCATCAAAGCAATCATTGTTGGAAAAATCAGAACTTTGTTGATTATTTTACAATTGTTGATATTTTTACAATTATTTTTATGTCCTAAAGAGAGCAGAAGGGGGAGGGTGGAAAAATGGCTTTCTCCCCGTTTTCCTCTCCTTTTTAGGGGCATGGGGAGAGGAGGAAAGCTTTTCTAGAAGCCTTCAGCAAATTTTCTCCAGCATCTTTTTGGCTAGGACAGAGTCACACACATACCCTAGAACAGTTACTGGCAAAAGGAACCAGAACTGCATTAATTGTCTTAGAATAATCACAACTTATACTATGGGGCTGGGCAAATGGCCACACCATAGAATTGGGTTCCGTCAGCAAGAAGGGGACAAGGGTGGTTGAGTATGCAATCGGGGAGCTATCACAAGACTTCAGGATGCTCCGGGATCACTGGGGAGCTTGTGAAGCATGGACTATTCATGTACCAAATGGCTGCCTTGAGTTAGGGTTTATCAACTATCACTTTTAAAAAGGGAGTATTAATGGACCCTTGTGAAGACTTGAATCCCATGACATAGTATTGTTAGTACCGTGCTCTAACGAAAGCTTCCCCTCCACCACGGCCTGTCTTTATTTCTCTCACTTTCCTTAATCAACTAAACTCCTTGTGACCTGTCTTCACTCTGTCTACTTCCCACTCCCTCTTCAACTCATTGTCATCTGCCTTCCACCCCCGTCTCTTCCTTGAGATTGTCAGTCAACGGTCATGAATGAATATTCAACTCCCAATCCCTGACACACTTTCCCACCCACAGTTTACTCAGCTCGTGGCACATGGCACAGTTAACCCTTCTGACAGTCTTGACAAGCTCTCTTCCTCTGAGGCCTGGGACCCTACCCAGTCCTTCTCGCCCTGACTGGTCTACCACAGGGGCATATTCCCAAATGTTGGGGCTCACCCCATAGCATTCTTTCCTTTCCTCCTCTTCTTTCTCCTGACACTGTCCTTAGGACACGCACCACCATATCCAATATCTAACTCCAGTGCAGGCTGGAGACTTGAGCTTGCAGACCTTAAGTTTAAGTGACTGGATGGTTCTACCTAGAATCTCATAAGTACCTCAAGTTCAATTTCATTTAAACTGGAGTCATCATCGTATCTTTCAAACTGACTCCCTTTTATCTTGCACTCTTGATCTTGGTGACTGGCACAACGACCCATCCAGCCACTTGGCCAACCAGAAACCTGGATCCCACCTGGATCAGATGATAAATGATCAGGTGATCTTGTTTCTACTTAGTTAACATCTCTAAGTATCTCTGTTCTTTTTTATGTCCACAATTTCCACCTTGATCTAACCATAGCCCTCTGGGTTATCACGCGGGTCTAAAGCTTATTTCCCTACCTTTATGCCTACCCTACCCCCAGTCTAGTTTCTACTATTGATACTTGCTCAGAGAGGAGCTGGAGGTACAAATTCAGCAAGGAGTGCGTCTAATAGGCATGGCTCATAGTAAGGGTCTAGTCACTGCTAACAGCTCCTACTCATGGAGCAGCCCGACTCTGCCATCGTTACCATTATGCAACCCTACCTCTTCATGATTGTAGACCACTTATTTATTTTTTTCAAATGCTGTGGAATCACACAGAGCTGATTTATTTATTTTTTACTTATTTTTTTATTTTAGAGAGAGAGTGCAAGCAGGAAAGGGGCAGAGAGAGTTGGGGACAGAGGATCCGAAGCAGGCTCTGTGCTGACAGCAGAGAGCCTCATGTGGGGCTCAAACCCACGAACTGTGAGATCACGACCTGAGTCCAAGTCGGATACTTAACCAACAGAGCCACCCAGACTCCCCGTTTGGAGACCACTTAAATTAATCCATTGGCTCTTGCTATACGCTCTGGAATTCCTAATAAGCGTGTTATAAATTATCTGAGGAAGAACACACAAATCTAAGGGCTAATTTTTAGAATGTTAGCATAAAGCCAATGGGATGTTCTCAACTACAAAGAACTTCTCAATAATTTGAAAGCTTTTTCTCCGCTGGATTGAATAACTAATTAGTTTGATGTCATCGACACCAAAATAATTCAGACCTAAGTTAAATCTATTATTCTGTAAATAAAGTCATTTCGAAATTGCCTCAAAGAGACTTTGACATTTTCGCTCTTTTCAAAACTGTCATTTCACATTCTATGTTTTGCAAGAGGTTTAAAGCAAGAGCACTTGTGCCTTCCCATTTGGGTAAACTTGACCTTGAGCTGGAGCAAAGTGCCCCACACTCACAGTGTTTACCTAGTTTTTCTTGGGTTGGATTTTAGCCAAACCTTCAACAGAGGTGCTCCAGAATGACTTTAATGCTTTATCACAGGAACTGGAGTATGTGTCCTAGGCCAATACAAACAGGTGTCCTAGTGCTTGGCTTCAACTCTATGAACACTTAACAGTTCTAACCCTTGTAAAGAGAGGGAGAATGTTGGCTTCGGCTTTTAGATCAACCACTTCTCCACTGGTCCATAAAGTCTTTTGGAGCAGGTGCTATATCGTATTCATCCCTGCAAACCCAGATCCTAGCATGGTGCTGGGCACAGGGACAGCACTCCATCAAGCCAAATGCTTAATCCTGCTGCCAGGGTTAGAGGTCCTAGTTTATCTCCTGCCTCAACTGGGACTGGTTCAGAACAGGGGTTGGGTAGCAGAGCACTAACAAGGGACAGATAGCATCCTACCATATAAGAACCTGAGTGGTAGAGATGAAAGTAGATGGGGGTTGACAGTATTTGAGAAACAGTCAAGTTGTTGGAAAAACATATAGCTTCCCAAAATGACTAAGCTGAAGGACTGGAAATTCAATGTGTAGGTGCTGACATGCTTGTTTAAAGAGGAAAGATATGTTTTACAGTAACCACGCACAGAGCTTATACTAACACATGCTGCCCCTCCCTATAAGCCAAATGAAGGTACATGCTAATTCTCTCCTCTTTGGGTTGATGTTTGTCCTACTTTTTTCCCACTAAGACTAGATCTGTGATTCTTCTTTCCTACCGAAATGTATAAAACATCCACTTGTGGAAAGATTCTGATGTGTACAATTCCAAATATTGCAAGCCCCAAACAGAAGCAAGGCACAGCCTTGGAAAAATTCTCAGTTGACTGCTACAATTAAATCAGGAATATCTTAAAACATAAAAACAAACAAACAAATAAATAAGCAAGCAAGCTTGGGCCAAAATCCCAATTGTAGAAGCAAGGAAAATGGGCAGTTGAAGGGAAATCACCTGTGGGGGGGGTGGTGGTGGTGTGGGGGTAGCTCCTTCCCACTCCAGTCACTTGGCAATTGCTTGTTTGAACATTGGACAGGGCCTTAAAATAACCTACTCTCTGTCAGACATAGCTGATGTCGTGTCTACATAGGGAGCATTACCATTCATTGATAGCACCATGTGCCAGGCACTAGGCCGAATGCTTTGTATGCATCACCCCTTTTCATGTTCACAATTCTGCGGGGGCCCACAATCCTCTTGGAGCTTGAGTGATTTACCCAAGTACACACAACAGATATGTCTGCCCTATCCAAAGCCCAGCTTCCTTCCACAGAACCAGTACTTCCCAGACTGGACGAGGGCTCGGCATGGTCAGGAAAGCCCTGCTCATTAGCTACAGGGTGGGGGAGAGCGTAGGCCTCCAGACTTTTGAAGACTTTTGCAGAGCACCATGGCAGGCACTCAAGAACTGTTGCTGCCATTTGCAGACCCTGTTCATTTCAAGGAGGACAGTTTGTCCCACGGTGAGTGCAGTGCTCAGAAAAGGAGGTCCAGAACACGGGTTAATATGGGGCCACGAGGCATGTGCTGTTCTGACAGTTGTCTGAACAAAGACTTGATCCAGGAAGGAGAAATAAAAACCTGCTTCAACCGGAGCAACTGGTCTAGATCTCCGGCGGGGGGCCGGGGGGGGGGGGTGGCACAGTAGAGATTGGTGGGGCCACAAGGAGATTTGATGAAGACCAGGAGGGTTGGGAGAAGGCAACAAGGAGCAGGTGTGGGGGGAATGTTGTCTGATGGTTTAAGTAACTGTCTTTGAATGCCAGGCACATTCAAAAATATAGAGCCCCCCCCCTTTTTCATTTATTCATTTTGAGAGAGACAGAGCATGCACAGATGTGTGAGTAGGGAGGTGCAGAGAGAGAGGGGGAGAGAGAGATCCCGAGCAGGCTTCACGCTCAGCACGGAGCCAGACACAGGGCTCGATCTCGCAAACCATGAGATCGTGACCTGAGCCAAAATGAGGTCAGGCACCCAACCGACTGAGCCACCCAAACACCCCAAGATATAGAGCCCCTTTTATAGGGACTGCAGGCGTCCTCCCAAAGCGAGTGGCAGCTCTTCAAGGTATCACTGCTGGAAGGACACTTGGCCAAACGCACATTAAACTGATGACGGTACTCAAGTCTTGAGAGATGAGACGGGGAAGGCCAAAACTTGGGCCTGGTCAGCAATGGAGATGTATGCCTTACACGCACCATAGTTTTTGTTGTTGTTGTTTGTTCTTTGTTTTTTAAACAAGGACCATATATTATTTAAACACTGGTATAACCAGAGTGCAATGAATAAAAAACGGACCACGCGTGTGAGTCGTTTGTCAAGTGTGACACAGCGTGTAAATATACTTGACAGATAAAGGGAAGCGCAGGAGACAGAGTGGCCCTGAAGCCCGTGTTACAGGCAATCTGTGATTCTCCACAGTGGCAGATGCCATTATGTAACTTCCAGTTCCCATTCTCTCCTTCTCCCTCAGTATGAGAATGGAAGGAGCCCCGCATTTTGGCTGGGAACATGGCAGCCGTGGAATAAAGACCCCATTTCCCAGGCTCCCTTGCATCTAGGTGTGGCCACAAAACTAAGTGATGAAGGACTGTGTGCCAGCTTCAGGAAACCTCCTTCAAATGGCAGGTAACTGGCTTTGCCCCCTTTTCTTTCTCTCTTTCTTCAATGGGTACCTGAAATATGGATATGTTGGAGCTCTAGTGAACAATTTAGACCATAAAGATGAGAGCCACATCTTCGGGACCGCCAACCAGGGAGCTGGAAAGAGCCTGCATCCCTGAGGACCTAACGGACCTGGGCTACCACATCACCCCAGGACTGCCAGACTCCCTTCCATCTTTCACAGGAGGGGGAGATGAGCCCCTTCTTGTATAAGCCACTGTAGTTTGATTTTTCTGTCAAGCGTATCCCTTTAATTTCTCCCTTTTAGGTCCAAGTTCACCCTCCTGAGGGCCTACTGTGTGCCAGACATCCTACTGAATACTCTCACATGTCAGTGCCACTTAACCCTCTCAAACCTATCTCCCTCCTATAGATTCTAGGTTAAATTCAGAAGAAACCTAAGCCAACATCTCCATCAGTGGTTTCAAATATTTTTTTTTTAATTTTTTTAACGTTTATTTATTTTTGAGACAGAGAGAGACAGAGCATGAACGGGGGAGGGTCACAGAGAGAGGGAGACACAGAATCTGAAACAGGCTCCAGGCTCTGAGCTGTCAGCACAGAGCCCGACGCGGGGCTCGAACCCACGGACCGTGAGATCATGACCTGAGCCGAAGTCGGACGCTTAACCGACCGAGCCACCCAGACGCCCCTCAAATATTTTTAAAAATATTTACTTATATTTATTTTTGAGAGAAAGAGAGAGCATATGTGGTGCGTGTGTGCTCGCAAGGGAGGGGCAAAGAGTGAGCGAGAGAATCCCAAGCAGGCCCTGCACTGTCAACACAGAGTGTCATGCATGTCTCGAACTCCTGAACCATGAGATCATGCCCTCAGCCGAAATCAAGAGTCAGACACTTAACCGAAGGATCCACCCAGGCACCCCTCAAATATTTTTAGAGCAGCAGCAATTTACTCCTTCCTTCCTCCCCCACTACCAAACAACAATCATACACATTATCTCAAAAAAAAAAAAAAAAAACCAGACAAATAACCAACAACAGCAAACCTGGGGACGCCTTCCCAGAACCTACAACTCTACACTGAGCATAGTATTGTGCAGATACTATACTCTCTATCCACATGTTGCCGATAATCCAGAGGGGTGCAGTGACAAGTTACATGACAATTGCAATGTGGTGTTAAAGTGACTACAAGAGCGATAGATCACATGGACCATGGAAGCACAGAGAGAGACCATCTTGGTCTCTCTTGGTTTTTGTTGTTGTTGTTGTTGTTGTTGTTGTTGTTGTTGTTGTTATTTCTGCTTCCTCTCTGCCAATGCATTAGGTCTCTTAGGAGACCCTCTGCTAAGCCAAGGGGGCTGAAGCTGAGTCATTGTCTCAGTTGTTCCGCTTTGTGAGCCCCCTAAGTGTCTTACAGACCAGGTATTTATTAGTGGTCTGTTGTTAATGACCATGGTAAGCTATCTAAGCTGAGTTTGTATTAATCTTTAGAGATTCATAGTTACAAAGAAGTGAAAACCTAAGAATAAAATATGAGGCTCTTTGGTCCATGTTGGATTTTCAGGAAGCTAATTGGTCCCTCTTGAACTGTTCTGTGTGTGTTTTTCTCTGATTTTCCAGCTATTATGCTGAGCACCACCTCAGATTCAGCTGCCTGTTAAGTGGGACAAGGAGGACTGTCATTAGCATGACAAGGAACCTGCATGAGAGCTAAGCTTTAACCAGTACCACAGGGGCCAGCCCAGATATGGGGTAGATTTGGTGATGGGGAGGAGAGTGATAAGGACCAGAGCTTAGGGACATCTCAGAACAGGCAGCCCTGGAAATGGAAACTCTATTAAAAAAATTTTTTTTAACGTTTATTTATTTTTTAGAGAGAGAGAGAGCGCGAGAGATCATGAGCAGGGGAGGGACAGAGAGGAAGACACAGAATCTGAAGCAGATTCCAGGCTCTGAACTGTCAACACAGAGCCCAACGCGGGGCTCAAGCTCACAAACTGCGAGATCATGACCTGAGCCAAAGTTGGACGCTAAACTGACGTAGCCACCCAGGCGCCCCTGGAAATGGAAGCTTTAGATACTCTTTGAAAGAGGAGCTGGCCTGGTCCACATGGTCTGGTGTTGGGGACCTTGAAAGAAAGCAGGGAGCAGGAGAGGAATATAGGGTCAGAGGGGTGGACAGAGGTGATTCACTGACACTTAATAGGTATACTATAAGTATCTCCTGAAGAAAAGGAAGAGTGGAGGGAGATAGGGCAAGAAAGAAGGAGGAGGAAGAAGGGAGAAGGAAAGAAGAGAAGAAAGGAAGAAAGGAAGGAAGGAAGGAAGAGATTGCTAAGACCAAGTAATAGGCAGCCAAAAAGGAGTTGAGAGTCAGGGGTTGTTTCAATAAAATACCCAAAACAAGAACATACATGCAGGGACACTGGGGTAATGCTTCAGCCGACAGAAAAATACACAGACACCCACACACAGGCACACACATACAGACACACATACATATACAGACATATGCATATACATATATATGATAGCCAGCCTCCAACAAGGTCCCCAATCCTTGTCCGTTGGTGTATATACCCTTATGTTGTTCCCTCCTACACCAAATAGAGCTGATCTGGGAAACCAATAGGATACTGCCCAAAGACTTGGCCATAAAGATCGTGGAGGCTTCTACATTTCTGTCTCTGAGATCACTCATTCTGGGGGAAGACAGCTCTCATGTCATGAAGACACTGGAGAGTTTTACACGGTGAGGAACTGAGGCCTCCTGTCAACAGTTCATGCCAGCCGGCCAGCCATGTGAACAAGCCAGCTTGGAAATAGATCCTCCTGCCCCACCAAGCCTTCAGCTTCAGATGACAGCAGCTTACTCTCAGATGCCTGACCCATGGAAGCTGTGAGATAATGTTTATTGTTTTATGTCAAGCAACAATAGAGAACTAATACAAAATAAACACATAATTTCCACATATGTATCTTTTTAAAAATGATTATTCTATTTATTTTGAGAGAGAGAGAGACAGAGAGGGCGTGCTGTGTGAAAGCTGGGGGGAGGGGTAGAACGTGAGGGAGAAAGAGAATCCCAAGGAGGCTCTCTGCTGTCAGTGCAGAGCCTGATGTGGGGCTTGATCTATGAACCGTGAGATCATGATCTGAGCCGAAATCAAGAGACACTTAACCAGGTGCACCTCCATATATATATCTTATACACAAAATATATCGCTTTCCATAGTATCAAGATAATATATATTTATTGGAAAAATGTTAGTAAATATAAATTA
This sequence comes from Panthera pardus, assembly GCF_024362965.1. Lineage (NCBI taxonomy): Eukaryota > Metazoa > Chordata > Mammalia > Carnivora > Felidae > Panthera > Panthera pardus. The sequence continues at coordinate 102,652,394 of NW_026526655.1, forward strand.
GTCAATTAAAATCAGCACAATTCCACCTGTCCCCCCCTAGAGATGGTAATGCTATGGTTTAAGCACAATATGTGTGTTCATTGATTTAATGCCAGCAACAAATCTTATGAGGTAAGTGATGCTCTAATCCCCATTCTAACGGATGGGGAAATACAGGGAGTGAAAGTAAACTTGCCTAAGCAAAATGTGAAGGAGACAGAATTTGTCTTTTTTCTATGCATCTATTTCTTTTAATTAACAGGCTTTGTTTTCTAGAGCAGTTTTAGGCTTACAGAAAAATACAGTATATCCAATGAAAACATAGTATGTTCAATGGGTTTTGACAAATGTATACTGACACATATCCAGCATTACAATATCATAAAGAATAGCTTCCTTGGCCCTACTACGCCCCTGTGCTCCATCCGTTCATCCTTCCTGATGCACATCATTCTTAGGCAGAGCTCATACTACATATATTAATTTTGTACCCTGTTTTTTTTCTTTTTTTAAATGTTTATTTAGTTTTGAGAGAGAGAGAGAGAGAGAGAGAGAGAGCATGAGCAAGGGAGGGGCAGAGAGAGAGAGGGAGACAGATAATCCGAAGCAGGCTCCACGCTGCCAGCAGCAAGCCCTATGTGCGGCTCGAACTTATGACCTGGGAGATCACGACTTGAGCCAAAGTTGGACGCTCTACTGACTGAGCCACCCAGGCACCCCTGAAATCCTGTTTTTTTCAATTAATATTACATAAGAAGCATTTTTCCATGTCAGTAAACCTTATTTATAAACACATTTTGTTTATAAGCACAATTTTTAATGCTTAGATAATATTCTATGTGTGCATGGATGAACTGTAACCTATCCCCTGTTGTTGGGCATGAAGCCTGGTTTTTTTAAGTCTTGGGATGGGGGTGAGGGACTCTTGAAACTCAACCCAGCATCCTTAATATAAGGGTGCATTTATCCAAGGATGTGTGTGAACTTCCTCAAGTAGGTACAACAGCTGTGATTTTTAACATTCTCCGTTAGAAACTTGGAAACTCTTGACTCTGTGAGTTATTTCTAGGCTGTGGGTACACTTGTTCTTCCTCCCCGACCTGTGTTCTCCCCAACCCCCAACTCCCAACGTGGCTTTTAGAATGACTTTTCCTCGGTTCTCCAAAAATGAATCATTGCAAATAGAAAATGCTCACTAACTTTTCTTCACACCCTACTTCCTGCATCAGACGCAGGCTGATACTACTGATGTCTTTCCAGAGGCCCACTCAAGGCAGATGATATCCTCTGAGATTGATTTGTCAAATGGTCTGTATTACTTTTGCCCATTTCCAAATTCCTTCATTTAATTTTAAATTTGATTTTAACAGACTATAGATTCCTATTAGATTAATCTTTATGGCTCATCACAACTTTCAAATGTCTCTAATTGCCAATTCCCCTTACATGTGGTTTTCTTCTTCCTAGAGTGTCTCTTTTACACACCAGGGGACACCTACATCTGTATTTAAGGAAGATACACAGACCTGCTTGGACTGGTCCATTAGTTAGACTGCCATTAAAAAAAAGAGATGATGCACAAAAATTTAAGTCTCAAGTTTAAAGCTTGCTGTCCTCTAGCTGCCTCTCTCTCTCTCTCTCTCTCTCTCTCTTAAGTCCGATACCCACGTAGGAAGGAGAGTATTCTAGATTGTGTGATTTTGATGATCCTCAGAACAGCTACTGGTACTAGAAGAATCTAAAGAAGTTAAGAACTAGAATGGTACACTGGATTGGTAATTATAGGGTTTAATTTTTTTTTAATTTTTAAAAAATATTTTATTTTAATTTTGAGAGAGAGAGAGGGAAGGGAAGAGATAGAGGGAGACACAGAATCCAGAGCAGGCTCCAGGCTCTGAGCTGTTGGCATAGAGCCTGACGCAGGGCTTGAACGCATGAACTGCGAGGTCACGACCTAAGCCAAGTTGGACACTTAACCGACTGAGCCACCCAGGCGTCCCTAGGATTTTGTAACTGACTGATTTTGGTCAGAGAAACATTGTTTGTCTCACTCACAGTGGGTAGTTGCCTTCATTTCTGAGTTCAGCCTAAAGAGAGTTGAAGAGAAGGAAGCATGACCTAATTTGGGGTTTAATATATTACTGGATGTTGAGATTGAAGGAAAAAAAAAAGTATAACTTGCCGAATTCCTATAAGAACAGTATAGATGGTTTTTCCAATGAAACTTATCAGACCATTAAGAACATGCTGTGTTATTTATCAAACATTCCATAAAAGATCACCGTACATAATAAATCCAATCCAGGGCCTTGCTGCCCTTACTAGAAATTCATACAAACTTAGGTGACTAGTAATGAGTGCTAAGAAAACCATTTGTTACCTTCCATTAGATGTTTTGCTTTGTCACCAGCCAAAGTTTATATCCAAGATAAAAAATTGGAATCATTATCGGGGTGCCTGGGTGGCTCAGTTGGTTAAGTGTCTGACTTTTGATCTTGGCTCAGGTCATGATCTCACAGTTGGTGAGATTGAGCCCCACATGGGGCTCTCCACTGACAGCTCAGAGCCTGCTTGGCATTCTTTCTCTCCCTCTCTCTCTGCCCCTCCCCCACTCGTTCTTTCCCTCTCTCTCTCTCTCAAAATAAACAGATACACTTAAAAAAAAAACAACTTTTGGAATCAGGGGCGCCTGGCTTGGTCGGTTAAGCGCCCGACTTCAGCCCAGGCCATGATCTCACGGCTTGTGAGTTCGAGCCCCAAGTCAGGCTCTGTGCTGACAGCTCAGAGCCTGGAACCTGCTTCGGATTCTGTGTTTCCCTCTCTTTGTTCCTCCCTTGCTCACACTCTGTCTCTCTGTCTCTCTCAAAAATAAAAAACATTCAAAAAATTAAAAAAAAATTGTGGAATCACTATTTAAACTGATTAAATATATAATGATTATACATGAAGTTTCTAGTACTTGACATCCAGACTATTACAACACACTTCTGAATTTTCTTCCCTTGCATCTGAGGCATAGGATAGACTCCCTTCAACACCAAAGTTCTCCATGGCTGTGATTATTGATCAAGGATGGGGCCTGGGAAAGCTGTGGGTGACTTATCAGAATTGGGGGCGGGAAGGTAGGGGTGAGTGTCAGTACTGACTCATGGGGCAGTATTGTCACTGTTCTAATTGGTCTTCCAGATTCAGTCTTTGCCCAATCCTAATCTCTCCCTCCTCAGAAGCATGAAATTAATTTTTCCTAAATTGCTGATTACATCATCATACTCCTTACACTCTTTTATCATCTGCCACTCAATGTTCACGCTCTCCAGCTTGACTTTCAAGAAACAATTTCCCCACCCCTCCCCATCGCCAAGGCTTTAATAAGATTTGAAGTTAATCCTTTATCTTATTGCCCCTTGCCATAACACCATCCTCTGAGAATGGAACTAGAAAATTAGTTTATTTCACCAACCATTTTTTGGGGAGAGGGGTCTTTACTGTGTGTGGATTTGGGGGATCCAGAAATAAATGAAAGCCAAGATCGATGTTCTAAGAAGCTTAAAAATCAACTGGGGAAAAGAGAGGAGCTGGCCCATTGCCACGTCATGGGCTATGTGCTTTCCTGGGGACACAAAGAGTTGAGCCCTGGGTGAGGGGAAGATCAAGGAAGGCTTCTCAGAGGAGTCAGCCTGAGAGCTGAAGTCTAAAAGGTGAGTAGGAGTTTGGCAAAGAAAGGAAAGGCAGAGCATGATAGACAGAAGGGAAACACTGCACATAATAAGATGAGAAGGAGTAATTGCCTTATGAGAGATGAGTCATCTGTGGGTAAAACATGTGCTGGAGATAGTTAATAAATATATCACCAATGAAAACCAGGGATTATGCAAGTCCAATCAAGGTGTCTCAGAAGTGGTGTAAAAACCAGAGAAAGTAGGAACTTAATCTGGCCTATTGAACCTGCCTGCTGGAGGGAGAGATGCATCATGGAGTGGGCATGAATATTGCATCACCAGAGAGGAGTGCTCTGTTGGCAGCTGAAAAAAATCTTCATCTATATCCACATCTGTAAGAGGACCCTGGGCTCCACTCTGACCAATTAAGTGAGAATAGAGTGGGATCAGAGTGGGGCAAAGTCTTCTGTACTTTTTTTTTTAATTTCTCTTAACGTTTACTTATTTTTGAGAGATAGAGTGCAAGTGGGGGAGGGGCAGAGAGTGAGGGAGACACAGAATCTAAAGCAAGCTCCAGGCTCCCAGCTGTCAGCACAGAGCCCAATGCAGGGCTTGAACCCACAAACCGTGGGATCATGACCTGAGCCAAAGTCAGACGCTTAAACGGTGGAGCCTCAGGTGCCCCAACTCCTCTGTATTTATTAAAAACTTCCTTAGTGCTTCTAACGTGAGGCCAGGGAGGAGAATCCTTAATGTGGGTGGTAACCAATCAATGACCACAGGTTGAATGAATGACCAAGACATGTCAGCCAGCCAACAGCACATCTAAAAATGCCGTGCCAGGTGCATGCTACAAAGGCATTAAGATTAATCAAGATTTTCTAATCTGTTGTTAAAGCTCCTATGGATAAAGCCAACACACACAAAAAAGAGTGTAGACCATTAAAACTGCAGTATTCATCTACAAATAAAGGAACATTTATACATTATGTGGGGATGAGCCCATCTTTTCCTTTTTCTTTTCTCCTTCTTCTTCTCCTTGTTCCTCTTCTTCTTCTTCCTCTTCCTCTTCTTCTTTCTCTTCTTTTTTCTCTTCTTCTTCTTCTTCTTCTTCTTCTTCTTCTTCTTCTTCTTCTTCTTCTCCTTCTTTAAACATACAGCACATCCAATAATATTCCTCCTGATGGGAGATTCCTCAGGCTGGTTCCTCCCATTTGGTCACAGAAGCCACTAGATGTCACTCAAGGTCCCTCAGGCTTCCCTCTCGAGGCTCTGCCCAGCCTTCAATTCTCCACCAGATCATTTCATCTCCAAATCTTGTCCCTGCAGTCCACGCTCCCAGTGGAAGCCAGGCAAAACCCAAGGCACAATGTGTCTAGTCATCTGGTCTCCTTTCACTGATTTCCCTAGCCTCCTGGGCCCATCTCATCCCTTCCTTTATTGGAGAATGACAACTGAGGGCTGATTATAGACCAGACATTACCAAACCAGACCAGTCTGTGAGGAAATAATGGTGAGCCATGGTTCCTGCCCTCATGGAGTTTAATCTATGAAAGCACTTCTACGAATTTGTACTGTTTTATTTACTTCTTAATTCTCCTGCAGACCAGAGGCACTCAAACTTTTTGGCCACACACCTAAAGGAAGAAAGACATCTTACATCGCAACCTACATACACACAAGACACACAAACATGCAACCTAAGTTAAAGTTTCACAGTACTGTGTTTACCTTCACTTTGTGTGATGCGCTCTATTTTCTAGCCTAATTCATTTCCTTTTTTCAAGATTCTAGTTATGGTCTACCACCCTGATTTCTCAACCCATTTGTAAGTCACAACCCAAGAATGAAAAACACTTGCCTTGAGGGCACGGGCCACCTCTTACCTATATTCTAGATGCCTAACAAATAGTAGGTGAGCAATACACGATTGTTGGTTTTTTTATGAATGAAAATTATGAGAACAAATTTGCATTAATATTTAAGTTAAGAAAACAAATAAAAATAAAGAAAACTTAGATACAGGTTAAGTGCCTTATATGGATAATGTCCAAAGAATGTACTTATATATACAGATTATATTCACGTATAACTACAAATAATATTTTTTCTGACAATATACAAATTATACACTAAGCACACCATATGTACTGTCAATGTAATTTAATACTGTGGTTATAATCTAAGTTTCATGTATTTTATTTTATTTACTTTTGTTTTAAGATTTTATTTTTAAGTAATCTCTATACCCAATGTGGGGGGTCAAACTTACAACCTGGAGATCGAGAGTTTCACGCTCCACTGACTGAGCCAGCCAGGTGCCCCTGGCTCACGTATTTTATATTCATATAGTTAAAAACATGTTCATCTTGGAAAAAGAAGTCATGAGGTGAAATTAACCTTTTTTTTCAGGTATTAAAACTGATTAGAGATTCTAATGGCTAAAAAGCATGGCATTAGAGACCATGGCACGATGTGATGTGTTTTGGGGTCTGGGAGGGAATGGTCAAGAAAAAATTCTTGGGGCACCCGAGTGCCTCAGTCAGTTAAGCTTCTGACTTCGGCTCAGGTCATGATCTCACAGTTCCTGGGTTTGAGCCCTGTGTCGGGCTCTGTGCTGACAGCTCAGAGCTTGGAGCTTGCTTTGGATTCTGTGTCTCCCTCTCTCTCTGCTGCTCTCCCGCTCACGCTCTGTCTCTCTCAAATTCTGTGTCTCCCTCTCTCTGCTGCTCTCCTGCTCAAGCTCTGTCTCTCTCAAAAATAAACATTAAAAAGATTTTTTTTTAATAAAAAAAAAGAATTCTTGAGAGGTTTTTGGCGCAAAAAGAGTGGTTTTATTAAAGCACGGGGACAGTACCTGTGGGCAGAAATAGCTGCCCTGGGGTTGTGAGGAGTGACTGTATATACTTTTAAGTTGGGAGGGGGTGAGGGATAGTTTAAGTCTCTAAGGAATTTGGAAGCAAGGTTGTGAGGACTTTGAGGGGCTGGCTGTTGTTAGGAAAATGTCATTTACTACTGTCTAGTAAAATATTAGTCACGAGTCCCTTCAGATGTATAACAGTGGGCCATATGATTGGAGGATGATTGCTAACATATATCTTGGGGGGCAGGTAGAGATAAAAGAAGTTTCCAAAGGAATTTCTATACGTTAAAGAAGATTTACAGGATCCTGGAGATCCGGCCAATGTCAGGTTAAGGTTGCCTTTTGCCCTTAGCAAAGTATTAATATTGAGGCAGCTGAGCTCCTTGAAGAAGGTCACTCTATCTCAGGTACTTGTCAGTGGGCTGCAAGTTGTAAGGAAATTTAATTTTTTCTACACTTCTTTTGCCTTTGTTCTCCACATCATGGCATGCAGGATAGTGGCCTCCAAAGATGTTCACACCATCTGCACAGAATGATAATGTGAATACGGTAGCTTGCATAGCAAAAAGGACTTTGGAGATGTGGTTAAACTAAGGATCTTGAAATGGGGAGGTGATCCTAGACTGTGTGGATGTGTCCAGCGTAATCACAAGGGTCCTCATCCAAGGGGGGTATGGGTGTCATAGAAGACGCAGGGATGAGGAGACAGAGATGTGAAGATGCGAGCTCCTGGGTCTGAAGATGGAGGGAGGGGCCATGAGCCAAGCAAGGAGCACTTCAGCCTCAAGGAGCTGGAAAAGACAAGAGATTTCTCCTCCAGAAATAACATAGTCTATCGATCCATCTTGGACTTCATATGCCCAGAAGTGTGACATAATAAGTGTATGTTGTTGTAAGCCGCCAAAGTTGTGGTAATTTGTTAATGGATTCTTCAAGAAGATTGCTATTGGGACAAGTGGATAGCTATGAAAAAAAATGAAGCGGGATCCCTATTTCTTCCCACTAGCGTTATTTCCAGAGGGCCATAGATTTAAGTATTTTAAAAAAGAGGAAAAACAACCGTAAGTATTAGAAGAAAATATGTTTTTGTTTTTGTATTGATGAAAATACAAAACCCAGAAACAATAAGAGGTTGAAAACAGCAACTCACACGCAGTTGGTGGGCGCAACTTGGCAACATTTATCAAAATTAAACATGCCCATACACTTCAACCCACCAATTGCATTTCTGTCTTAAAGAAATACTTTGGGGCACCTGGGTGGCTCGGTCAGTTAAACATCTGACTCTGGATTTTGGCTCAGGTCATGATCTCAAGGTTCGTGGGGTCAAACTCCGTGTCAGGATCTGCATTGACAACACAGACCCTGCTTGGGATTCTCCTCCCCCTTCTTCTGCCCCTCTCCTGTTCTCTCTCTCAAAATAAATTAAAAATTTTTATTTTTATTTATTTATTTAAATGTTTATTTATTTTTGAAAGAGAGAGCACAAGTTGGGGAGGGGCAGAGAGATAGAGGGAGACACAAAATCTGAAGCAGGCTCCAAGCTGTCAGTGCAGAGCCCGACGCAGGGCTGGAACCCAAGAACCATGAAATCATGGCCTGAGCCAAAGTTGGATGCTTAACTGACTGAGCCACCCAGGCACCCCTAAATAAACTTTAAAAAAAATAAAATAAAGGAATACTTTGTGGGGCTCCGGGGTGGCTCAGTCGGTTGGGCAGCCTACTCTGCTCAGGTCATGATCTCACAGTTCATGAGTTTGAGCCCCACGTTGGGCTCTGTGCTGACAGCTCAGAGCCCAGAGCCTACTTCAGATTCTGTGTCTCATGCTGTCTCTTCCCCAGCCCAACTCAAACTCTGTCTGTCTCTGTCTCTGTCTCTGTCTCTCAAAAGTGAATTAACATTAAAAAAATACTTTGTTATATGTACAAAGTTTTCTTGTACATGAAATGAAAGTGTTCTTTATAGCATTGTATGCAATAGCAAAGAACTGGAAATGACCTAACTGCCCATTTATTAGACAAGATTAAATACACTATGGTGCAGCCTTTAGAGTGACATATATCTATATGTTTTATTAGGCACATTTATAATTGAAATATTGTATGTATAGTATAATCCCTTATATGTAGGGGGAAAGATATACATTTAGCTTACAGATGTGGAGAAAATTCTAGAAGTATACACAAGAAACTACCTTTACCTTTAGAGAGTGTGAAAGCCAGAGGAAGTCTTTGATTCTTTAAAGTTTTACATTTTTCTATATAGTTCTTGATCCCAGGGATTGTCAACATGGTTCTTCTGCTGCTTTAGAAAGGAAAGAAGGAAGGAAGAAAGAATTGCTAGCAAGTGAAGAGAAGAAGGTCATTTTGACAGAGTGATCAAATCTGGGCCAACTGCTTCAGAGATACATGCTATCTAATTTTCAAAAATAAGTTTTTTTTAAAGCATATTTAAAGCAGCTCCGTGATTAAAAGAAGCCCAAGGCACAGAATTCTGAACTTGTTGGAAAAATATATGATGCCTCCTTAAAGGTTTAAACTCTATAAATTATTTTGTTTCAGTTTGTTATTCCTCTTTTTTTTTTTTTTTTTTGAAAGAGGGGGCAGAGGGAGAGGGGGAGGAGCAGAGGGAAAGGGAGAAAGAGAATCTTAAGCAGGCTCCACACCCAGTGCAGGGTGGGGGGCCAACTCAGGGCTCCATCTCATGACTGCGAGATCATGACCTGAGTCGAAATTAAGAGTCAGACCCTTAACTGACTGAGCCACCCAGGCGCCCCACTTTAAGTTATTCCTGAAGATTCCAGACAGGTAAAAAGATGGAATTCCCCCTTTGTCCCTTTGTTGTCAGTCAAAGGCAGGTAGAAATCCAATTAAAAATTTTTTTTAAATATTTTATTTATTTTTTGAGAGAGAGAGAGAGAGAGAGAGAGAGAGAGTGAGTGGGAGAGAGGCAGAGAGACAGTGGAGGGCAGAGCATCCGAAGCAGGATCTCGGCTCTGTGCTGACAGCAGCAAGCCTGACGCAGGGCTTGAACTCACAAACCGCGAGATCACGACCTGAGTAGAAGTCGGATGCTCAACAGACTGAGCCCCTAGATATCCAATTAAGGTCACATGTCAGAAAGCAGGTATTTGAAAGCTTGTATACCTTGTATGTTCCACTTCATCAGCTTAGGCAACAAAATCAAGTCACTTCAAGTCACGTGTTCTTTAATGTTAAAATTCACAGTCAGTACCCTGAGGTCTACCTAGCAAGCCGCGTCCAGGTTTCCCTTGGGGTTCTCCTCCCTAGATGTCTCCACTGACCTAAGGATCACTCATTTCTTCCAAAGGGATCCTCCCAGGTTGCTGATGGCAGGGTGGCTGAGCCACAGCGCCCGGTCCTTGTGTCCTTCATTCTCTGTTGCCTTATGGCTGCCAGAGGTCACTGCCACGGTCCAGGCGCATGGCTTGGCTGCACAGGCCAGAACAAATGCCCATTCCTTCTTGGCTGTGGCTACCCAGGGTTAGAAGAGGTCCTAACGTCAACTACACAGTGCAAAAAGGCCAGTCCTCCCCTGCCAACACCCTTCAAGTGTGGACACAACACTTGCTCTCACTCTCCCAAAGCACAGCCAAGGGCAGGCTGCAGACAAGGGAAAAAAAAAATCACAGTCAATAGCAGTGTCTGCCAATATCTAGCAATGTTTGGGGCCACTCTGAAATGCAAAGAAAGATCTTGCTAACTCTCAAATGTAAAATTAAATCACTTAAATTATGTTTCTTAATCATGGATAAACATAAGATTAGGTATATATAAAGTCCTTATTCTCACAGCTGTGAGCTTTTTTACACCTATAAACTAAACAATTTTGCAAATTAAATCAACAAAATTAAAAATTCAATTAATATCATGCATGTAGTGTAGTAGATGATGTTGTTTTGCTGAAATTAAAGTGTCCCTTGTGATGAGAAAATGGAACTCACTGCTATGGCATGGGTTTTTAAAGGCATGCTTATAATCAACTGAATTATCCCTACATTCTTCTCTGTTTGAATTTTTGTGAAACTTTTGTATGTTGTGCCATGAGGATGCTTGATCTTCACTTAGGCAGAACGTTGTCATCCCCGCAAGAAGTACTCTACTTTTTTTGTTTGTTTATTTATTTATTTTGAGAGATCACCAGCAGGCGGGGGGGGGGGGGGGCGGGGGAGGCAGAGAGAGAGAGAGAGAAACAGAATCCAAGCAGGCTCTGTGCTGTTGGCACAGAGCCCAATGTAGGGCTTAAACCCACGAACAGTGAGATCATGACCTGAGTTGAAACCAAGAGTCAGGCACTTATCTGACTGAGCCACCCAGGCGCCCCAAGAAGTACTCTACTTTTTTCTCATTTGCCCAAGAAAATTAAAGTTACAGTTCTCGGTGCCAAATATGAAATCAGGTGGCAGTGTTTGGTTACAAAGTGGTCATCAAAATGATCTAGAATAGGCATATATTAATTTTTAGAGATTGTAATTTAAAGATGAGCAAAAATTTACATGTTTTTGTAGAGAATTTACAGTATGTATGATTTCATTTATATGACATGTCCAGAGTAGGCAAACCTATAAAGGCAGAAAGTAGATTAGTGGTTGTCAGGGGCTGGTAGAGGAGGGAGTGAAGAGTGGCTGCTAATGGGTATGAGAGGTTTTTGGGGGTGATGATGTTGTGGAAGTAGATAGTGGTGATGGTTGCACAACTCTGCAAATATACTACAAAGCACTAAACTGTACACTTTATTATTATTATTTTTTAAGTGTTCATTTATTTTTGAGACACACACACACACACAGAGCATGTGTGGGGGAGGGGCTGTCAGCACAGAGCCCGACACGGGGCTCAAACCCACGAAGCGCGAGACCATGACCTGAGCCCAAGTCGGATGCCTAATCCACTGAGCCAGCCCGGTGCTCCTGTACACTTTAAAAGGATGAATGTTATGGTATGTGAATTATATATCAATTTTTAAAAATGTTTATTTTTGAGAAAGAGAGGGAGAGAGAGAGAGTGCACATGTGCAGGGGAGGGGCAGAAAGAGAAGGAGACAGAGAACCCTAAGCAGGCTCTGCACTGACAGCAGAGAGATGCAGGGCTCGAACCCACAAACCGTGAGATCATAATCTGAGCTGAAGTCAGATGCTTAACTGACTAAGCCACCCAAGTGCCCCATATATATCAAGTTTTTAAAGAATGACTTCATAATTTTCCCAAAGAACAGTAGATGGATATGAGTCTTAACATTTGTTTATCTAAAGGTCTCATTCTATGGAGGTTCCCAAAACAAAAAAAAATGTCTCCTTCAACCCCTCCAACGTGGAGACTCCAGCTGTATTTATATTACAAGTTTGATACAAAGATGATTGCCCTCAATGGGTTATCAGGTAGTAGTGGCGATAAGGCCCACACAAGCATAAGTATCCTATTAAAAACAAAAGGGAGGTATAAACCAAGAACTACAAATGTCAAAGGAGGAAGGAATTCTTACTTCTGGTGGAAGTCCCACATGACCTTAGGTCGGAAGGATGACTGGATGTTGATAGGTGGAGATGAAGTGAAGAGCATTTTAGTAGGGGGAATAGTATGAACAAAGGCATGGAAAAAGGAGAGCTAGAGGCAGGAAAGCATATTTGGGGGAGGATGAATGAACACTTGCTGGAACTAAGCTCTGGGAAGGACAGTCAGTAGAAGAGGTAAAGCAGGAAAAATACGGACTGACAAGCTGTCTTTTTAAAATGGGAAAACTGAGCAGGCATGCGAAGGAGAAGAGAGTCAATAGAAATCGCTGTCTTTCACAGATCTGTATAAATTTACAAGATTTCATCTTGTAAAAACCTGTCCTGATTAATAAAGAGGCATTTTGTTGGCTTGGAGACAAAGCGCTGCTTGAAAGAACGCTTGTGTGACCTCGGCTCTGGTGGGGTACTGAAGCTAAGAGCAAGGAAGAGCAAGAAGGCACCAGGCTACAGGAAAGGACAGGGACAAAAATGATTGCAAAAAGAAAAGTGCGACGGTCCCCAAATCCCTCATCATTTCAGCTGAGATCACCCAGCCCGTAGGCATCTGTCTTATCACAAATAAGTTTGTACCATCAGTAAAATATGAATGCACGTGGCTAAAACCCCTGGTGTGATAACACCAAATTCATATGTGTTATCATGGTGAATTAATTCAATTTTTAAAAGCACACCGCTCCTGGCACACAGAAGGCACCCAGACGTCTGTTTCGTAAAAGAACATTGTTTGTTCTTTGTTTTAGAGTCTATATTTAGGAGAGGAAATGATTCAAAACTACATCCTAAAACCTGTATCCTCTATCAGCACTGAAGTTGGGACATTTGGGGCCCAGAGGTCCGGTTTTCCCCTTTAAAACTTAGGTTTCTGCTCCTCGGCCGGTCCCTTAGGTCAGTAGGTCCAGCAGGGGTCGCAGTTCAAGTAACCAATCGCTGCTGGGGCATGGGGCGGGGCCACAGCGCCCCGCCCCCTCCTCCCAGCCCTCCCTCCCCAACCTACCCAGGTCCGGCCTCTTTCGCACCTGCGTGTCCCCCCGCTCGCGCGCGGGTGCAACCTCTCCTGTCGGCTCTAGCTGGAAGGGTTTTTGGCCTCCCCTCTCGCGAGATCGCCTCCAGTTGCGGCCGCCGCCGCTCCCGGCCGCTGAGTGGCGGCGTCTGCGCAGCCGCCATGTTCGGTTGCTATGCTGTGGCCTGGGAGACGGGGTGTGCTTGAGGGAGGAGGAGGAGACGGAGGAGGAGGAGGAGGAGGAGGAGGTGGAGGAAGAGGAGGAGGAGAAGGAGGGGGGAGGTTGAGCTCCTCTTGCACTCTCACACACAAACGCTGCCCCGGATTACCCGCCCGCTCACACCGCGCTGCGCGCTTTTCCGCTCCTCGCGGCCCCCCCACATTGTTCTCTCAGGACTCCTGGGTCCCCGGGGGCTGAATTCCGGGCCTGAGTCGGGGACAGGAGAGACTTGGCTTTGGCCGAAGGGTCCGAGGTTTGGGGCCAGGCCCCCCGCCCCGGGGCTCCCCTCCCCCACGGCACTTTGGGGGTGTGTGGATTATCTCATCCCCGCAGGGAGGTGGGAGAGCGCGCCGGCCGCCCGCCTCCCTCCCGCCTCCCCGGCGGCGCCGGCCCGCTGCAGCCCCGCAGTATGAGGTGGTGCTGGCGGCTCGGGGCCGTGGCGCGGCCGCTGCGGCGGCGGCTGCTGGGGGGACGCTGAGGGAGCCCCCGGGAGCCGCGCGGCGGACGCGCTTCGCCCCGGCGCGCCCGGGCCTCGAGGCTTTTCTTCTCCAGCCGAGAGGACGCGGCTGTGCACCGAAGGTAAGAGGCTCTGGGGTTCCGGCCGGCGTCTCGGCCCTGCGAGGCGCGCGAGGCTGTTACCTGGGTGTGGGAGGCGAGCCAGGTAGGGCAAGCCGGAGGCACTAGGTTGATTTCAGAGAAGGGGAAAAATGATGCTTGTACCCCCGCCCCCCTTTCTTCTCGGGACCTCTGCTCCCGCAGCTCCTGGGGTTAATGTTGGAATCTGTTACGGGTGAGCGAAGGGAGAAGGGAGAAGGGAATGGAATCGGTGCGGAGATGGAATGTTCCACAGTACCTAAACTCTAGGTAAGGTTTTGGAATCTTCTGAGTTTTCCATCGTTGGTAGGCTTCCTTTTTGGTTTTGTTTCTGTTTTTTAATGGGCTCATGTGAGTGCTTCTTGCTTCTGCTGCATGGGCAAACTGTCTCTACCGTTGAAGTTTTAAGCCTCTTGTGATTCCACCGGTATATACTTGTGTTTAGGAATCTGTAGTTGGGCCAAAAAAAAAAAAAAAGTTGAGATGTAGCTAAGTAGACGATACCGATGCATTTCCCAAGGTTTCCTTAGGATGGAACAGTTTACAGTTGCACAGATACATGTATCGGTGTTTCTGCGAAATTTGAAATGGGAGGCTTTTATGTGTTGGGTTACCTTATATTGTGACACCAGTACAGACAACGAATTGTAGGCTTTTCAAGCGCTTGTTTAGGGGTACCTGTATATCTGCAATGTACTAACTGCTTTTAAATCAGACTTGGAGTAATATTAGGTTTATGTGACCAGATCGTGGGTCTAGCTGAAACAGTGCACTTAAAACGTGTTTATGGGGGCGGGGGGGAACCTAACCCAAAAGCCAACATATCCGACTTACAAAAGATGATTTAAGGGAAAAGATCATGGAACAGTAAAAGCCCAGATTTTTTACCCTAAGTTTTGAACCTTAACGTGTCAAAGAAAAAAAAATTATTTTTCTTTTTTTTTTAAGGGAGGAGGAACTGACCTTAAAATAAGTGATTGCTCAGTCCAAGGTGTGCTTGCTTACTGGAGTAGAGCTAGATGTATCAGTTAGATCTTGAATTTGATGAATATAAATTTAACCTATAGATTTTTTTCAAAAAAGATTTTTCATAAGCAGAAGTTTGTGTATTGTATAGAACTTCTTTACTGACTCATAATAAAAGAGTGCGGTCTTTTGTCGATCCCACCATTTTTTGTCAGAATAAATTTATGCTCCAGTTACCACAAAGCTGTTTTTATGTCTCTGTTTTGTTTGTTTGTTTGTTTGTTTTTAATGACACACATATCTTTGTTACCGTTTTTCACTGAAACATGTGTGGTCCCATATTCTCATGTTCTTGAGTGGTTTGGTTTATAAGAAGAAAATCTTAGTCTCTTAGTACATGGAGATATTTATGATTTAGCTAATCTGTTTTAAACATTTGGCCAGGAGCTAAACACAAGGAGCCATGACTATTTTGTCATATTTATTAATGTTGAGTAGGCTACAGTTTATTAAGTTGGAAAATCACACGTTCTTCAAAAGTAGTAATGGAGAAGATATAACTTTCTTATTGCCTGCTTTCTAACCTGCTTAGCTTCTGGGCTGTGGGTATAGAATTGTTTCATACTTGGTTTTTTATGTTCTAACTGAATATCTTTTAAAATGTCCCTACTAACTTTGTTACTTCAAATTTGTGACACCCAATTTCTAATTTAGGCTAGGCATAAAACCAGCATTGATTGAACACACTTGCTAAAAATACTTTCTGGGTCAGATGTACTTAGAATGCAGCCTCAGGAAAATTCATTTGACCTATTCTAATGTGACCAATGTACACTTCATTATTATTGAAGGACTTTAAAAAATTACAGACTGTCACAAATTAGATTTCATCGGTTCAGGCATAGAAGCCTGTTTTCAATGTATAAAGTGCTTTATGTAGGATAGTAATAAAGACTTTTTTCATCAAAAAAAAATTTATGTGACTCCCCCCCATTGAATATTGTTAGTCTTTATGATTTGTATATTCAGAATATTTTAGTTTTGTCTAAAAAAATTATTTGAGTTGTAAAGTGACAGTACAAGGTGCAGTGTTATCTCTTTGGCATTTATTTGACTTATTCTGAACCCTTTATGGGGGAGCATTGGTCATGTTTTTGAGTAAATTATCTTTAAGGACTGAGGTAAGAGAATGCCAGATAAATTTCAAGGAGACACTGGGAGGACACTCCCCTGCCCCCCCTTTTGCGAGTTGATATGGTCCGTTTTAAGCAATAAGAAAGCTTTAAAAAATATGTAGAAATCTTGTTTTGTGGATGTTTAAACATGACTGTTTAAAAGTTCTTTAATTTTTTTGTGTTAGTTTTTAGGAGTGTAAAATTGGTGACCTCATGCGAAATGGCAAGTCTGTTTAACTATGTGGCTAAATATGAATTGTTGTCCCTACGTAAAATTTAGTATTGGTGGAAATTCACTGGCTACAAACTGAGTTGAATTTTGTTGTTTTTCTGGGTAAATAAACGCATACATGATGTAAAATTTTTTATATGCTGTAGTCTAGATTTGTTAAATTTGTCAGTTTAGTAGATTAAGCTGTGAAGCCTTGAAGGTTAGTTTAACACGCTGGAAATCCTTTTTTATTACTGTTTACCTGGAAAGTATTGTAAGCTGAAGGTGTTATTTCTTCATTTAATATTCAACTAGTGCAGATGGTGATAAGGAATATAATGTACAAGTACTGTAGAATCGTCTATTGGTTTGGAAGTTCAGGATCTAGGAACAGTGTAAGTTCAGGATCTAGGAACAGTCTAGTATATTTCTTTTCCTTTGCATGGTCAGTCAGTATAGTCATATATACAACAGGGTGGGAAATAAGAGGGGATATTTATTACATTCTCTAAACTTTGTTAGAGGCATCTCCCTCCCCCACCTTCATTCTTCATTTTGTTACTCCTAAGTAGCAACGCTAGAAGAAAGGTGTAAGTATTTGAAAAAATTGGTAGGAACAGATTGAAAAGTAGGTGCTGTGGATTATCTTAGGGGGAAGATACTAATTTGGGCATTCTTGTGTTTGTATCTTTTAACCAAGAAGTTATATAGAGGAGTAGAAAGATAGAAGGATACACAAGGGAAGTGTTTAATGTCCGTTATGTGCCAGATAATGTAAAGGAGCATTTTGTGTTGTCTTACGTAGTCATCAAGTACACTTTGTGAGGTAGGTATTATGAATTCCCTGCTTCCTCCCTCCCCCAAATGGGGTCAAAGAGCAATTAAATAACTAGGACCACACTGCAATAAGTAGAATTGAAACTAGGTCTGTCTGACTCTGAAGCTTATTCTGAAGAATAAGCTGTCCAATTAAACTTTCTACAGTGATGGAAATACTCTTTTTCTGCACTGTCAGGTATGGTAGCCGTTAATCATATGTGGCATGGAGCACTTGAATGTGACTGTCCTGCCTGAGGAACTGAATTTAAAATTGTATTTAATTTTAACCAGTTTAAATTTAAATAACCAGATGTTGCTAGTGGCTATAATATTGGATAGCACAGCTTTAGATCTTGCTGCCTAGAAAATCTGAGTTTTAGTATTGAATCTTCCACTAGTTTATATATGACATTAAGCAAATTATTTGATTTTGAGCCTCAATTTAACCCATTGGGAAAATGAAGAGGTTGTCACTGAAAAGATTATCTCCAGCATCCCTTCTTGCTCTAGAGTTCTGTGATTCTTACTAAAATATACAGTGGCACTTAATATTTGAAAGCATTGTATCTGAAAGGATTCCTCTTACCAATATATTTACCCATTAAACTTTTTTCTTTAGTTATTCTTTTTCAGAAGGGTAATATGTATAAAGCACACATAATGGATAATGGATTCCCCCCTCCTGCCTCCCCCCTCCCCTCCAGTTATTAAGTATTGTTTAAATTCAAGGCAGTGCTTTCCTTGGAACAAAGTTTGAATTTTTTTTTTTTTAATGTTTATTTTTGAGAGAGAGAGAGAGAGAGAGAGAGAGAGACAGCGAGACAGCGTGAGTGGGAGAGGGTCAGAGAGAGACACAGAGAGAGGGAGACAGAGAATCCAAAGCAGGCTCCAGGCTCTGAGTTGTTAGCACAGAGCCTGACACAGGGCTTGAATCCATGAACCATGAGATCATGACCTGAGCTGAAGTCAGATGCCCCACCAACTGAGCCACGCAGGCGCCCCTGAAGTTTGAATTTTTAAATATTTTTTTTGAATTTTTAAATTTTTATTTCAGCATGCCACCTTCCCATTTAAGAACGTGTCTGTTACAGTTCCCTGTTACTTATCAAATTAATTCCAAACATATCAACTTGGCCTTGAAGGCTTTCTACCCACTTCATCTCACTAGCTTTGTTTCCCATTCTTGCTTAAAAAGAAAATACTCTTGTGTTTTCCTCTGCCCTTGTTTCCTCAGTTGAAACATTCCTGTCTCCAATTCATGTGCCTCCTCTTTAAGTCTTCCTCAAAATTCAGTCTTTTTTCCCTGGAAGAATGATGCTTAATCCAGTCATGATTGACAGGTTTTCAATCCTAGTAATAAGCACCCTGGGCTTAATATATGATTTTTAAATACAGTTAGTTGAGTACATCCTTCTTAAGTTTTTACAATGTTACCTGTTCTGTGTCCTTAATAAAAATATATAAAAAAAATTAAAATGGGAGTTCTTTTTTACTGCCTCAGGAGTTCAGTTCATTGCCTAGCAATTCGGCTTCAAAGAGTCGCTAATATAAAAAAATGATACTGTCACAACATTCACCCTTAATTACCATTTAATAGATATTTTTGTTTTTTTTTCCAGGCAATTGTCCATACTTTTAAAATTAAGTTGTATGGTAGAGATACAGTTTTGAGTTTAATATATTTGAAACATATAGTAGAAGCATTGCAATGTAGGAAAAAGATGATAGACTTTGAAGTCACATTGATGTAGGTTGGAATCTGATCTCAAAAACTTTGGACAAATTATATAACCCTCAAGCCTACTTCCTTGTCTGTGAAATTAGGATAAGAATACTTGTCTTTGAGTTGTTGTAATGATTAGGATAATATGTATAAAGCATGTAGTACTCTTTAAATAGAAAAGATGGTCAATAAATGGTAGGTGATCATATTTTTCTCATTTTCCCATTCCCATCATGAGTATAACTTAAACAATTGCTTAGCAGTTCAGATGATTTATCAATCAGGTGATTGATTTAGTCATTTACTTTTTGTTAAACATTTTGCCGTTTCTGAAATTTCTACTCCTATAATCTACAGTGAGTATCTCTGTGCTCATAGCTTGTTTATTTCCTCAGTTTAAAACTAGGATAATGGTCCAGTGGTATGAATATTTCTATGCCAGGTTTCTCTCAGAGAAATGGGCAATCTTGTTTTGGAAAAAAAAAATGCTAATTTGATTGTAAAATTTTACCTTATGGTTTTAATTAATGTATTTTGGAAATTTTGGCTTATTGGGGGAATGACATAGTAAACACTCATTTATATGTGAATTAAACAAATATTTGAATGTCTGTTATAGGGATCAGTGGTATACAGGTAAATAGGACATGATTGTTGTCCTTGAGCTCTAATTCTAGGATGGTAACACATGTCAACAAACAATTACAATTCATAGTGACAAGTGTAATAAGATCTGGGGGAAATGAGATGTGGCATTTGAGCAGTGTCTTGGAGGACGGGTTGGAAGTGATCTGGGTAGAGAGAACAGCATGTACAAAATGTCAGAAGTATGAAAGGGTGCATAGTGTATTTGGAAAAATACAGGTTGTCTTGTATATGTGTCTTTGTGGGCTGGCTCTTGGTGTCTGATTTTGTGTGGAATCTGTGTTCCTGTATGTGTGTGTCGACTATGTGGATGAAACCTTCCGAGGGTCCTTATTTGGGCTTTGAGTGGAATTATAGTAAGAACTGTAGAACTTCCCAACTGGTGTGCCATGAATGGTTCACATGTGTGCCAGAGAGCAAGGTGTACCCATCAGGCTATCGGTCCTGGGCATATTGGAACCCCTAGATGGCTTCTTTTGACCTCCTATAGTGTTGGCTTATTCCAGTGTCCTAAAAATTATTTTCTTTGGTGCCAAGTTGGGAAAAGATTGGGAAAGGTACTGTGTTCTAGAGGCTCTAAGTATTGGCAAGTTTATGGTACCCACTCACCCCTGGCATTCCCACATGTAATAAAAAGTATAACCAATATCAAATCCTAAAATAAACACAAAGGAGATCAAATCAAAGTCCCCTTTTTAACCTGCCTTTCTTCTCTCCCCCCTTCCCCCCCCCCAGTAATTACTACTTGATTGTTTTGTGTGTGTGTGTGTGTGTGAAATATCTTTTTGGTACTCCTTTTAGGTGTACTTTTTGCTAGTGCCCTACACAAATGTTTAGTCTGCCTCTTAGGAAATCAGAATTTGCATTAGGGAGCAATTATCCATATTTAAATAATGGAATAAGATTAGATGTGGGTTTTGAAAGGTAACTCCTGACTTGTAGATAATGATGCAAGGATGTAAGGATGGTGCAAACATGAGGCTAGAGAGACCAGTTAGGATGCCCTTGCAGTGGTCCAGGTGAGAGATTACAGCTGGAAACGGGGAAATGAAAATGAGGATGTGGGACTAGAACCGAAAACTGATTAGGTAGTTTCACTAGAACTGAGTGTCCATTTGGATATAAGGGAAAGAGGAAAAGAGTTGATGATGATACCAAGATTTCTTCTTTGGGCAGCTCTAAGGCCAAATAATTTTTATTGAGTACGTACAGTGAGCCATGCATTTTGCTAGGCACAAGGTTGTCATGAATTCTTACTGAATTTTAAAAATTAATTTATTTTGAAATAATTTCAAACCTATAGAAAAGTTGCAAGAACAGCACAAAGAGCTCTTGAATCTCCTTCAACCAATTTTTTCCTTGAATTATTCTTAGTAAAAATATTTTCCTTGAATAATTTTACACACACACACAGTATATACCATATATATACCATATGTGGTATATACTCTGTATATAGTGTATATACTGTGTGTGTGTGTGTGTGTGTGTACACAAGTTAAGCATGCAACATCTTTGTGCGTGGCTCGTGGTAGTGGGCCCAAGTGTGGCCTTTTCTTCCAGATGCCCAAAGAAGGAACTTTTGTCTTTGACCCTTTCTCTCTGCTATATCTTAGTGGATTCTCAAATTTTAGTGAGACTACCTAGTTATCTCATTTCTGGTCTCTCATTTTCATCCCTACTTCCAGCCATTTCAGAGGAATGTACCATTTTTTATTTCATTGGACTGTTTCTGAACCATTTGAAAGCAAGTAGCACACATGATGCCCATCACTCCTAAATAATCAGTGTGTCTTTACCAAAACCTGGATAGTCTCTTATATAATTATCAAATCAGACAGTTAACATTGATATAACAGTGCCTTCAGATTGCCAGATGCCATTGAGAATTTTCCAGTTGTCCCAGCAGTTTTTCTCTTTTCTTTTTGGTTTAGGATCCAACTTAGGATCTTACATTACATTTAATTATAATGTGTCTTTAGTCTCTTCAGTTTGAAACATTTCCTCAATATTTCTGTCTTGTATGACCTTGACCTTTTTTATTCTGAAAGATATCCCTTCGCTTCGGTTCATCCGTTGGTTTGCTCATGTGTAGACTAAATGCGTTGTTGGCAGGAATACCATAGAAATGATGTGCTGTTCTTAGTTTGTCACTAGGATGCCTACAGTGTTGTCCCACCACTGTGATGTTTACTCTGAACACATTGTTATGTTCATGTTTACTGAGTTTCTACACTGTAAAGTCATCATTTTTACTTTTGTAATTGGTATGTCTTTTGTGAGAAGAGCTCCAAGGCTCCAAGTATTTGATTCTTCCTCAAACCTCCATCCATCAGTCTATGGGACCACTGATGACTTCTGCATTCTGCCTGAATCAGCTACTACTATGAAGGTTGCTGTCTGCATTTACTGTTTGATGTTCTGCTGAAAACACATGTCTCCCTTCTTCCCCATGCATTTATTTATTCATTCATTTATTTATATCAATATGTACTCAAGGATTTCTATTCCTATTCGGTGGGTTGTATTGTTATTTTTAATTTTTTTGTTGTTGTTATTGTTGAAATTGTCTTAGATTTGGCTAGTGGCACTGCCCCCCACCCCCCCCAAGATGGCTCCTGAGTCTTTTTGATATGTCCCCATCCTTTGAGTCTTTCCTTACTTTCTGGCACAGGATGTTCCAGACTTTTTCTGGCACAGGATGTTCCAGGTTTTTTGTTGTTGTGTTTTTTTGTCTGTTTGTTTTTAAGGTTACAGACAGCTTAACATTTGGGGGATTAAGAGAAAGAAACTATAGTGGTTATTTCATCCAGTGTGCTTGGCAGTGGGGTTACAGAATGAATAAGACATGATCTTTATTTTCAAGGAGATTATACTTTCTTTGGAGGAACTTAAAATTTATTATAGTGCTAGAAATATATACAGATAAATCATAGTTATGTTAGTATATAGCTAAAGTATGTACGGATAAGTCATAATTAATAAGTGTAGCACAATATATTACCAAACTCAGACTTCTCAAATATTTAAAAATTTATTTAAATTGTATTTCCTTTTTTAATTGTTAGTATGTCTGGTTCAAATTTTAAAATAATGTAAAAAGGTATGTATTTAGAAGTCTTTATTTATTTTTTAATGTTCATTATTTATTTTTGAGAGTCAGACAGAGCATGAGCCAGGGAGGGGCAGAGGGAGACAGAAAATCTGAAGCAGGCCCCAGGCTCTGAGCTGTCAGCACCGAGCCCAACATGGGGCTCCAACCCAGGAACCGCAAGATAATGACCTGGGCCAAAGTCAGTAGCTCAACTGACTGAGCCACCCAGGCGCCCCAAGAAGTCTTAATACTGTTCTGTCTCTCCCTTCCCTGCTCTCTATAGGTAGCCACTTTGATTTTTTGTATATTTTACCAGTATTTTTGCAAATAGAAAAGAAATAATAAATATAAATCACTGTTTCCCCCTACCTTTCTGTGTAGAAGACAGCATATTATATTAATGTTTTCTATCATAGTTTTTTCATTTAAAATATATGTTGGAGATCCCTTAACTTCAGTATAAGGGAA
Source organism: Panthera pardus (assembly GCF_024362965.1). Classification (NCBI taxonomy): domain Eukaryota; kingdom Metazoa; phylum Chordata; class Mammalia; order Carnivora; family Felidae; genus Panthera; species Panthera pardus. Next base: position 102,675,344 of record NW_026526655.1, read on the forward strand.
CTCTTCCCTTTTTTTTTTTTTTTTTTTGTATAGTGACATGTTCAATTGTGTGGATATGCTATTATGCTAACTGATTCAAATTATTTGAACTTTGCTCTACTTTTTTAGGCCCTTTTACTTGTGCAGCTCATTTACTTTCACCTCTTCTGTATGAACTAGTGCTCCCATGAGGCATTTTATTTTATTTTCTTCTTCTTCTTCTTCTTTTTTTTTTAAGTAGGCCTCACACCCAGCGTGGAGCCCAGTGTGGGGCTCGAACTCACGACCCGGTGATCAAGACCTGAGCTGAGATCAAGAGTCGGATGCTTAACTGACAGAGCCAACCCAGGTGCCCTCCATGAGGCATTTTACATCAGTGATCTGTGTTACTTTCTTCACTTAAAGGCATCTAATGAATGCCTAGTTGGAGAAGCATTTTAGACTTTGTGGCCAAGCAAAGGACTTCCTTTTTGTAGTAGCTTAGATGAAAAATGGAAGAAAAAGAAAAAGAGAAAGGGGTGAAACTAATATTTGTGTTTTAAAATATAGTATTTCATTTAATTCTCTCACACAACCCTGTAGAATAGGTAATGTTACCCCCTTTTTATAGGTGAAGAAGTTGAGGGTCAAAAAGTTGAGTTTGTTTAGACTTTCACAGCTAGAAAATGGCAGATTTAGGTTTTGAAAGTAGGTTAATTTGAGTCCAGAATCTGTATCTTTTCTGCTGCTGTCCTATTTTCTGTCTCCTATTTTTGAATTCCTGAATTCTAGTCTTATAACTGGAGCTCTCTGCTATCTCATAAGCCTTTCATCAAGAACCATGAAATTAGGCACGTTTCCCTATTATGTTTTTCCTGATTGCTGGGATAGCACCTGCTTATCCGATCTCTACCACGAAGGCCCTGCTTGCCTGAATTGCTGACTATTGCCCACTAGTATAAGATGTGGATACTGTTTTTTAGCTGTCTGTCTAGATTGCCTCTCCTTATCCCTGAGTTTCCTTTTCTCCTTTTTTTCTACTGTATCCCTGTTACCATTTGAGCTTCAGTTTGGCAATATGAACCTTGGGCAAAACTTCTGAAATTTTGGTGGATGATATTTTTAAAAACTCATCATGTCTTGTTTGGACTTGTAAAATAGTCTCCTTAAAGTGCATTCTGCCATTGGTTTTGCCCTTTTTAATCCTCCTCGTCACTGTAGCCCGAGTAATCTGACATGGATATCCTATCACATTACACCCTGCTCAGAATTTTGTATTGGCTCTCTCTTCCTGTAAGATACAAGCTAAACTCATGGTCAGCCCTTGTCTGCCTCTCCAAGCTTCACTCCCATATTCCCAGTATTCACAGTGCCTTGCCTGTAATACGTGCTAATTAATATGGACTACACTTCAAGTGAGTAGAATGAATGAATTTTCCAAGGAGATTAAAATTATTTAGGAAATATTTTAGAATATTTTTAAATTCATGTTTTCTCTTTTAGTTATTTCTTATAGCATGGAAATAAAATATTTTTACAAACTCCAAGGATTCCCAAATTGTTTTATTTACATTGGAATTTAAAAAATCTCTATATTTAGTTTATTTACACTTCCAACTTTCTAGCCCAGTCCAGACTGTGATCAGTTACTGTGCTTGCTGCAGAAGCTACATAGGGAAATGGGGAATCTTCATTGGGATGGGTTTTGTGATTTGGAAAAGTTATTCTAGGTGATTGTGATATTATCACCTACCTTGCATGTAGATATTTTTATAGATTTTGATCTGTGTTAGCATAATTATTTACAAAGCAATTGTATAGATCAACAGTTCCTTATATGCAATTCTGAGATCCCCAAGGCCCTGAAAAAAACTTTTTAGAACTAATTTGACAGCCAAACTTGACCTAAACTGATGTGAGGCTACTGAGACTTTAATGTTTTTATTTTATTTATTTTCATTTTTGAGACAGAGAAAGACAGAGCATGAGCAGGGGAGGGGCAGCGAGAGAGGGAGACACAGAGTCTGAAGCAGGCTCCAGGCTCTGAGCTGTCAGCACAGAGCCTGATGTGGGGATTGAACTCACGAACTGTGAGATCATGACCTGAGCCAAGATTGGATGCTTAACCACTTTGGTGACTGAGCCACTCAGGTGTCCCAAGGCTACTGAGACTTTATTTATTTCACTTGCATTGAACATTCCTAGGGTACTCTAAGGAACTTTTAAATAATGTGTGGTTAATACTGGGTATTACCTTAGACCCAACTGTGAATGTTATTTAATATGAGGTATTTATGCATTATCACCTCTCTATAATCAAAATATTCTGAAATTCAGAAGTGTTTTGAAACCAGTAGTTTCAGATACAGGATTTTAGGTCTGAACCAATTTTCACTACTTCCAGTTTCCTTAACAGTGGGTGATAAATAGTAGTCTGTTTTATTTTGAATTTCTTTTTGATGATAATTTAGTTGAACTTTTTTCATGTGTATTCATGTGTATTTCATGTGTATTCATGTGTATTTCATTTCTTGTTGCATTCTTCAAATTTTTTGTTCATTTTTCTGCTAGGATTTTAATGTTTTTTCTTACCAATTTATAATATTGTAGATACTGACTGGGTTTCTGTTAGCACAGAACCACTTGTGACATATTTTAAGTTCTTTGTCTCTAACAAATCAATAGGAAATTCTGTGAGTTGAACACTCATCTACTTATAGTATAAGGGAGATGACTGTGCTCCTATGCTCAAAGTGCCTTGATGGCATCTGGTCTTATTTTGAAAGCAGAAGCTTTTACCGTGGCCTGCAAGCCCTTACATGATCTGTGGGTGCTGCTCTGTCTGACCTCTCTGACCACTCTTGTTCACTTTTTTCAAGGTGCACTGGCCTCTTTGCTGTTCCTGGAACATGCCAGACATGCTCACACTTGAGTCTTTCTTGGTTGTTCTTCCCTCTGCCTAGAACACCTTTTTTCCCAAGTGTTCCAGGCAGAGTATCCACATGACTCACCCTTACTTCCTTTCAAGTCTGCTTAAAAATGAATTTCTCAGTCATACTTTTCCTGAATATCCTATTTAAAATTGTATCCCTGGGGGCACTTGGGTGGCTCAGTTGGTTAAGCGTCTGACTTCAGCTCAGGTCACAATCTCACGGTCCATGGGTTCGAGCCCCACATTGGGCTCTCTGCTGTCAGTGCAGAGCCCGCTTTGGATCCTCTGCCCTCCTCTCTCTGCTCTTCCCCCTTCCCTCTCTCTTAAAAGTAAACATCAAGGGGCACGTGGTTGGCTCAGGTGGTTGAGCTTCCGACTTTGGCTTAGGTCATGATCTCATGATTCGTGGGTTTGAGCCCTGCATTGGGCTCTGTGCTGAAAGCACGGAGCTTGCCTGGGACTCTCTCTCCCTGATCCTACCCCCTCATGTTCTCTCTCGCTCACTCTCTGAAAATAAATAAATAAAATATTAAAAAAAATAAAACTTTCTTAAAAAAATAAAAGTAAAAAAATAAAATTGTATCCCTATTTGCACATTCCATGCTTTACTACCTTATACTATATAATTTTATTTTTACTTATTAGAATGGAAGCTCCATAAGGACAGGGGCTTCTATTTTGTTTAGTTTGTTGATATATTTGTGTTGCTTCTCTTGATCTGGCACATTTTGAGACATTTGGTAGATAATGTTGAACAAGGAAAGGGTTAGAGGAGAATAAGGAGGAACATTTATCTAATTGTCAAACATATAAACAATTGAGGCTTCTAAAATTTTTTTTACAGATTTTTATTAATGAAATCAAAATATAATAGTAATGGTAGAATATAATTTTTTCATTGTATTGGTTTAGTAATGAGAAGAGTGTAATTCCTTTTTATAGGATAACATTTCACTTAATTAGGGTAATCTCTGCACATTGTGGGGTTCAAACTCACAGCCCTGAGATCAAGAGTCAAATGCTCTGTTGACTGAGCCAGGTGCCCTTGTAAAAACCATTCTTAATTCATGGCCCAAAAGCAAACAGATTTGGCCATTGGGCCATAGTTTGCTGACCCCTGGACTATGCCACTATTGCCCAAATTGGTGCAAACTCATCTGTAGCACAGGCCCAAGTATCTTTCCAGGTTTTTTTGTTTGTTTTTAAGTTTATTTATTTATTTTTGACAGAGAGAGCACAAGTGGGGAGAGAGGCAGAAAGAAGGAGAGACAGAATCCGCAGTGTCATCACTGAGACTGATGCGGGGCTTGAACTCATGAACTGTGAGATCATGACCCGCGCTGAGATTAAGAGCTGGACGTTTAACCACCTGAGCCACCCAGGTGCTCATCTTTCCAGGTTTTGTTTTCCTGATGAGTTGTCTTGCATCCAACTGCATTACTGGTGTTTCTTGGATAGTTACTGGTTTGTGAGGCTTTTAGTAACCAGTACTCTGATTTAATTCTAGTGTAACTACAATATTTTGATAAAAGCGTAGTATTTCCAATTTTTTCCTAAAGTCAGTTTTGAGTGTTAAGACAGGTAGTACCCAATGATGATGATGATAATAATAATGGCCAACATTTATTAGGTACTTTTAAGTGTCAGGCACTATGCTAAGGACTTAGGTATCACCTCATTTAATGCTCTTAGCAGCTCCTTTGTGAGGAAACTGAGGCACAGAGTGGTTTAGTAATTCCAAGGTATAAAGGTAGTAAGGATTTGAACCTTAAAACAGCCTGATTACTGAGCTCACATTCTTTTTTTTTTTTTTTTTTTTAATTTTCTCTTTAATGTTTATTGTTGAGAGAGAGGGGCCTTGAACCTGGACCATGCGATCATGACCTGAGCCGAAGTCGTACGCTTAACCGAGTGAGACACCCAGGTGCTTCACTGAGCCCACATTCTTAACTACTAAGAAGTATTACTTCCCATCTATGCTAATAGTTTGTATTCTTACAGTTTGGGCCCCTTTGCAGAATTCCCTCTCTTTTAATCTAACTTCATTTGTGAAGGACTGACAGTTATTTTCAACAGACAAGGACTCATGAGAACATATGAGGTAATAAGATGGTATTATGATTACATACAAAGTCAGGGCTTTCCCACTACTTAGACTTTACTCCACATTACGAGGTACTTTTTACGTCATTCTCATGATAACTTCTATTTCATTCTACAGTTGACACTTGAACAACATGGAAGTTAGGAAGTGCTGACCCCCACACAATCAAAAATTTATGTATAACTTTTGTCTCCCCAAAAACTTATTAACTGCTAGTAGTCTGCTGTTGACCAGAAGCCTTACCGATAAACAGTTAACACATATTTTGTATGTTCTGTGTATTATATGCTGTATTTTTACAATAAGCTAGAGAAAGGAAGATGTTATTTAAAAAATCATAAGGAAGAGAAAATACATTTATCGTACTGTACTGTATCAAAAAAAATCTGCATGTGAGTAGACCCACGCAGTTCAACCCTGTGTTAAGACTCAGCTGTATTCTTGTTTGTTGAAAAAAATACTGGTTTTGGCTCACTGAGTCGATTTCATAGCCAGTGAATCTCAACCTACAGTTTGAAACATTTCATTAAACATTTAGGTACTGTGAACTCTATTGTTTGTGTTCAGTTACAAAGGAAATTGCTTATATGAAACACTTGCTTTCTAAATGAAGGGTAAGAATTCTGGAGGCTAGTATTCCTTTTTTTCCCCCCACCTAAAAATGCTCTACACTAATAATGTAATGTAATATAATATGACTATATTATATAGTTAAATTAAATAATTAATTTTTACTTATTTATTTTATTTTATTTTATTTCATTTTATTTTATTTTATTTTAGAGAGTGTCAGAGGGAGAGAGAGAGGGAGAGAGCATCCCAAGCAGGCTCCATGCTCAGTGTGGAGCCTGGCACAGGGCTCAATCCCATGACCCTAGGAAAATGACCCAAGCCGAAATCGAGTCTGATGCTCAACTGACTAAGCCACCTAGGTGCCCCTAAGAGAATTTTTGTTGAAGAAGAAAGGAGCATCAAACCCTGAAAGACGATGATACTATATACACTAATGGCTGGCCCTTTTTGGACAAGGAAAAACAAGAATATTTTCATTGGCTGATGGTACTTATGAAAGATGGACTTTATTGTTGGTGTCTTATATGGAGATGACTAAAGAATAGAAATTTAGGAAGTAGGATGGGAGAGGGGAAAACCTGGTGGCTGCTGAAATTGTTTCTAGTGCTTAGGTAATGAGCTACAGTCAGGAGAAAGAAACAGTAGTTTTTTGACTCCCTAAAACCGTTTGTTTATGTCTTTTTTAGTATATTGTTTTACTGGATTATTTAAAGTCTCTTTCTTCAACTAGACTGTGAGCTCACTGAGGGTGGAGACCTAGATGAATATAGATTTATATCTCTAGCATCTAATACTGTGTATGGCAACTAGGAGCTGTTGACATGTTTACATGAATAAACAGGTATATTGAAGGTACAGGATTACGGACCTCTTTGTGGGCTTTAGTGAGTCTAGGTGTCTGTATCTCTCTCTTGTGCGTGCTCTCTCTCTTTCTGTCTCTCTCTCTCACACACACACATAGTCACATGGTACTTAAAATGCTGTAACGTATAAATAGGAAATAATGAGATATAAAAGATTAAATAGCGAAAAAAGGAAAAGTCTCAGGTAAATAAATTTGACACAAGAAATGGTTTAAATTATATTCCAGGATTTATAGTTTAGAATGAATTTTAAATTTATATTGACATTGTAATTCAGCATTTTTAGTGGGTCCATAACCATGGAGGACATTTGGAAAATGCTGCCTGTACATCAGTGAATCAGTGTGTGGGCCCAGTGCTATGCATTCATGTCTCAAGTGATTGATTTGCTTGTGATTATCTGGGATACTTTTTTGTTGTTGTATACTATTTCTTAAGAAGATTCTTGTATAAATTATTGCATTATAATTACTGTATGAATAGTATTTGGTGTATTAAATACAGAGAGCTAAATTTTAGAGCAAAACTGTTGCTACATTTGTGTTTTTTTTTATTTTCCCCTTCTATGGCGTATCATTTTTATAGATCATAGTTTTCATAGTTCTGTCCTAACAGAATCTGGCCCATTCAATTTTATATTGCTAGTTCAGTTCTGAAGGGTTGAGGGACCCTTGAATATAGTATTATAGCAACAAGCCAAGTTACTCAGTTCAGTATTTTACACTACCAGCATTACAGTTTACAGTTACATTCAAAGCATTGTATTACAAATGAAGATTACAGCAAAGCAGATGGTTCATTTCAGAGCATTCCATTTAAAATAACTGTAAAAGATTGTCACTTATCCAGGAAACTTTTTGTGAGTAGTTAATTGCTTGATTTTTTTTAACAGAGGTTTTATTGTATTTGCTTTTAAAACAGCATTTGAAAGAGATATTCTTTCCCAGCAGGTTTTTACTAAAAAAAATTTCAAACCTTTGGAAAAGTAGCAAGAGTGGCATATTGAACACCCCCATGTACCTTTCATATAAATTCACCAATTGCTAATGTTTTGCTACTTTGTTTATTTCCTGTAGACACTTGTAAAATTTCTGAGCTATTTGAATATTTCAGTCATCACGATCATAACACTGTACCCTAAATGATTCAGCATGTAGACATGCATCTTCTAGGGGAAAAGGCACATTCTCCCACATAATCACATGATCACACTCAGGAAATTTAGCTTTGACACGGTACTGTAATCTGAAATATAGTTTATATCTAGATTGCTCCAGTTATCCAAACAAATGCTTTATACTTTTTTTCCTCCTGATTCACGATTGGGTTAAGGACTGCACATTGCATTTGGTTAAGTCTCTTTTAATCTATAGCACTTGCCCAGCCTTTTACATCTCCTCCTCCTCCTCCTCCTTTCTTTCTTTTGGAGAATCCAGGCCAGTTGTTTTGTAGAATGTCTCTCAATTTGGATTTGTCTGGTTGTTTTAATATAATTTTTTTCATAATTAGGTTCGGATTAAACATTTTTGGCAGGAATATTACATAGGTGTTGTGTTCTTAGTGTATAACATTATGGTACTTATGACCATAAGTACATTATGGTACTTATGGTACATTATGGTACTTATCAGTTTTGGTGATGTTAAAGATTATCATTTGGTTAAGGTGGGATTTGACAGATTTCTCCACCGTAGAGATACCTTTCCCCCTTCATAATTAATAGTATCTGTGGGATGATACCTTGAAATTATGTGTATACATTGTTCCCCAACAAACTTTCATCAACTGATTTTAGAATTCATTGATGACTTTTGCCTGAATCAGTTGTGGTAGTTGTAAAATGGCAGTTTTCTGTTTCTCTCATTCCTTCTACATTTATCATTTGACGTTATTCTATAAAGAAGTTAGTTATTTCTCTCCTTCACTTAAAAAAATTAGCATCAGGTTAAATCTGAGGATTCTTGTTTTATTATTTATTTTTAAACTTAAATGGTCTCATTTGGCTGGTGGGAGCCCCTTTAAACTGCCTCTTATGTTCTTTGACTTGTTTCCATCAGATTTTGAGGATTTCTTCACTTACTAACACAAGACGTTTAGCCTGACCTTGTATTTTTCTTGTCCCAGCTCTGGAACCAACTATTTTTCCCAAGGAATCCTGAAAATTTCCTTTTAGTGTGAAAAATATATAGGGCATTATATATGTTCAGTGTTAATTGAAGTATTTTTGCTTCTAGGTTCCAATAGTGGACAGAGATAGCATATATATATATATATATATATATATATATATATATATATATATATGATTTTTTATTTATTTATTTTGAAAGAGAGAGGGACAGAGAGGGAGGGAGGGGCAGGGAGAGAGGGAGAGAGAATCCCAAGCAGGCTCTGCACTGTCAGTGTAGAGCCCAGCACGGGGCTCGAACCCACAAACTGTGACATCATGACCTGAGCCGAAATCAAGAGTCAGACGTCTAACTGAGCCACCCAGGCACCCTGCAAATATATATATATATTTAAAATGAAATCATATCATTATTTCTAATTCCAGTCTAACACTAGAACCTTCTCTCTATGCCATATCTGACCTCCTTTCTCCTATAGTGGGACCCCTGGTTCCCAGTAACATTAACGTATTCATTCATTTGTTCAGTAATACATACAAAACAGTTTCAGAATGCTACAACAAGACCACTTATAGACAACAAACTTACTAAGTAAAATTCAAGGTTATTTTTTACATTTCTTTTGATTTGTCCTCAGATTATATGATGTTATGGGTATGCGGTCATGAGCAGGTGTCAGCAGAATGTGGTCTCTTGGTCAAATCTGACCTCCCACCTGTTTTTGTATGGCTGTTGAACTAAGGCTGATTTTCACATTTTTAAATGGTTGGGAAAAAAATCAAAAGAATAATATTTCATAACATTATTAAATTTTAAAAATTATATGAAATTTGAACTGAAGTGTCCATAGTTTTATTGGAACACAGCTATACTCAATTTGTTTACATATTGTTTATGGCTTCTTTCACACTACAAAGGCAGAATTCAATAGTTGTGACTGAGATTATATGGCCTGTAATGCCTAAAATGTTTTCTGTTTGGCTTCTTATAGAAAAATTTTGTCAATCCTAGTCAGGAATACTGTGTTCAGTAGTTATTAGGATCCCCCCCCCCCCCCCCCACTTCGTGGTTGTGTTATCTGTTTGATTTACAGTTCATTGTTTATTCCATTTTAAGGAGAAAGGCAACTTTTAACAATGATTGCATTTTAGAACTAGAAGGGAACTTAGAGATGATTGAGTCCTGCACTGCGCAATAGGTTAACCACTAGCCAACTGTGGCCATTTAAATTTAATTAAAAAAATCGTTAGTCACATGAACCACATTTCAAGCGCTCACTTCTGTGTAGCATGGCTGCTGTATAGGACAGTGCAGATTGTAGATCACACAGGTTTTACCATTTTACAGATGAAGAAATTGGAGCTCAGAAAGATGAAGTGACTGTTCCAAGGTAGATCCGAATGAGAAAGCAACAGAATTAGAATGTTAAAGTTTACAGTGAAACAGTGGTTTATCAGGTTTACTAGTGTAACGGCAGTTGTTGATAGAAAAGGAGACCTTTGCTTTAGGCTGTGAAAGCTTTTCTTGCTAAATTCCATTTGAGTGCAGCATAGTAACACAGAATATTTTGTGTTTTGAGAGCTTGATAATTGGCTAAATACAGAGTGCGTGGATGGCTCAGTCGGTTAAGTATCCTACTCCTGATTTTGGCTCAGGCCATGATTTTGTGGTTTGTGAGTTTTGAGCCCCTTGTTGGGCTCTGTGCTGACAGCGTGGAGCCTCCCTGGGATTCTCTTTCTCTCTTTCTCTGCCTTTCCCCTGCTTGAGTGCGTGTGGGTGTGCTCTCAAAAAAAATTGGCTAAATAATTGGCTAGATGCTGCTTTGCCATTCATTTGCACTAATTTCTATTCATTCATTTTTTTGCAGTAAGGTTCCATTTGTATATTGATTTATGAACTTGACTTGGGAAGCTATTGGGAGAGGTTAGAAAGAATAAGCTATGCTAATTAAGCAAAATAAAGCAATGAAATTCTGCTATTGATTCTCAGTCAACTTGTAATTCAGGATATAAAATCGACATGCAAAAATTAGTTGCATTTCTTGGGGCGCCTGGGTGGCTCAGCCGGTTTAAGCATCCAACTTCGGCTTAGGTTATGATCTCGCGGTTCACAAGTTCAAGACCTGTGTGTCTGGCTCTGTGCTGACAGCTTAGAGCCTGGAACTTGCTTCAGATTCTGTGTCTCTCTCTCTCTCTCTGCCCCTCCCCTGCTTGTGCTGAGTCTCTCTCTCAAAAATAAACATTACACAAATTAATAAAAAAATTAGTTGCATTTCTCTATACTGACAATGAAATATCTGAAGAAGAAATAGGAAAACATTTCCGTTTACAGTAGCATCAAAAACTTAGGAATAAATAAAATACTTAAAATAAATTTAGTCAAGGAGGTGAAGGATCTATCCACTGAAAACTTAAGAATTGATGAAAGAAATCAAAGAGGACACAAATAAATGGAAAAATATTTTGTTTTCATGGATCAGAGGAATTAATATTGTTATAAAATGTCCATACTGTAGATTTAGTGCAATCCCTATCAAAATTCCAATGTCATTTTTCACAGAAATAGCAAAAATCAAAATTTTTGGTATCACAGAAGACCCGAAATAGCAAAACAGTCTTGAGAAAGAATAACTAAGTGGGAGACATTACATTTCCTGTTTTCAAACTATACTGCAAAGCTGTAGTGATCAAAACAGTCTGATATTGGCATGAAAACAAACACATAGACCAATGGAATAGAATAGGGAGCCCAGAAATAAGCCCATGCGTATACAGTCAACTAATATTTGACAGGGGAGTCAAGAATACTCAGTGGGGAAAAGATAGTTTCTGTTATTTTTTTCAATAGTGTTTGATAAATTGGATATTCACATGCAAAAGAAAGAACTTGAACCCTGTTTTATACCACCCACAAAAATTAAATGGATTACAGACGTGGGGCGCCTGGGTGGCTCAGTCAGTTAAGCGTCTGACTTTGGCTCATGTCATGATCTCATGGTCCATGGGTTTGAGCCCCGTGTCGGGCTCTGTGCTGACAGCTTGGAGCATGAAGCCTGTTTCAGATTCTGTGTCTCCCTCTCTCTCTGCCCCTTGCCCACTCACACTCTGTTACTGTCTCTCAAAATGAATAAACGTTAAAAAAAAAAATATATATATATATATGGATTACAGACTTAATTGTAAGGACTGAAGCCATAACTTCTGGAAGAAAACCTAGGGGAAAACCTCCTTTGATGTTTGTCCTGGCAACAAGTTTTTGGTTTTGACACCAAAAGTGCAAGCAACAAGAGCAAACATAAATAAGCAGTACCACATAAAACTAAAAAGGTTCTGCATAGCAAAAGAAGCAATCAATAGAATGAAGAGTTAACCTACAGAATGGGAGAAAATATTTCCAAACTGTTGGATAAAGGGGTTAATATCCGAAATATATAAGGAACTTAATAGCAAAAAAAAAAAAAAATCCATTTTAAAAATGGACAGGACCAAAATAGACATTTTTCCAAAGAAGACATACAAATGGGCAACAGGTGTATGGAAAGATGCTCAACATCACCAACCATCAGGGAAATGGAAATCAAAATCACATTGAGATATTACCTCCCATCTGTAGGAATGGCTATTTCCGAAAAAAGAAGAGATAAATGTTGGCAGGAATGTGAAGAAAGGGAGCCCTAGTGCAGCAGCAGTGGGAATGTACATTGATGCAACCACTATGGAAAACAGAATAGAGGCTTTTCAAAAAATTAAAAATAGAGCTACCTTATGAGCCACCAGTCCTACTTCTGGATACATATCTGAAGAGAATGAAATTACTATTTCAAAGAGATAGCTGTACTGCCAAGTTCATCGCAGCATTATTCATAATATCTAAGACATAGAAACAACCTAAGTGTCATGGATGGATGAATGGGTAAAGATGTGTGTGTGTACACACCAATACATACACACAATGGAGTATTATTCAGCCATCAGGAAGAAGGTAGTCCTGCTGTTTGTGACAGCATGGATGGACCTTGAGGGCATTATGCCAAGTGAAATAAGTGAGACAAGAGAAACAAATAACTATATGATCTTACTCATATGCAGAATCTTAAAAAAGCCAAAGTCATAGAAACAGAGAGTAGAGTTGTGGTTGCCAGGGGTTGAGGGTAGTTAGGGGAAATGAAAGGTTGGTCAAAGAGTACAAACTTCTAGTTATAGGGTAAGTAAATTTGGGTGTTCCAATATTTAGCGTGATGATTATAGTTAATAGTCCTGTATTATATACTTGAAAGTTGCTAAGGGAGTAGATCTTAAATTTTGTGTGTTCTTACCACACACAAAAAGTTGTAATTATGTGAAGTGACGCATATATTAACTAACCTTGTCATGGTAATTATTTCACAATATATTCGTGTATAAAATTCTGTTGTACACCTTAAACTTACAGAATGTTATATGTCAATTACATTTCAATAAAGCTTGGGAAAAAGTTGTTAGAATTTTGTCATATTTGCTCTGTGTGTGGGCATGTGTGTGCATGTATGTGCACACAAGACAGAGAGGGAGGGAGAGAGAAAATGAGACGATGAGAAGCTTTCATGTGAGTGTGATATCAAAGTAAGAGAGTTAGATGGAGTGTTATGAAGCATAATGGCTCCCATTTTGATAGACTAATCCATCCACCTTCATGGTGTTTACTTTTTATTTATTTATTTTATTTTACTGTTTTCAAAGATTTTATTTTTAAGTAATTTCTATGCCTAATATGGGCTTGAACCTACAACCCTGAGATCAAGGGTTGCCTGCTCCATGGAATGAGCCAGCCAGGTGCTTCACCCTCATGGTGTTTAATCAGGACACCTTTACTCTTAGGGAAATTAATGTAGCCCCCAAAATAGGTTAATGAACCCCAATTAATGAGCCCCAAAGTGGGTTCCACAAGAGGGCTCAGTGCAGGGCACAAATTCACAAACTGTGAGATCATGACCTGAGCTGAAGTCTGGTGCTCAACCAACTGAGCCACCCAGGTGCACCAGGTTGCAGTTTCTTAAATACTTGCTTAGTTGAGCACTTTCTTTCCTTGCCATATTTCTTACTTATTTTACTATTACTCCGGTTAAGTTACTCTTCTCTTCCCTTAATGTAGTAGTGCTACTCAAATGATTGTGGATTAGTCCATGGCTGGGAGGAGATGAGTATAGTAACTGAGAGTAAGTAACTTTCATAATAATTGACTGAGAGTTCGATTTCTCTTAAATCTAGTAAGAAAACATTGGAGCGTGTATTCTGTGAATCTTTAAAAATTTTATTTTCTAGTCACTTTTATTGTATTTACAAAAACTGTGTTGGACTGTGGGAAACATACCATCTCAAAACTTAGTGTTTTAAAACAATAGTCATTTATTTTGCTCACAAATCTAATTTGGTCAGCGCTTGGCAGAGAAGATTTGTCTCTACTCCATGCAGAGGGAGCTGTGGTGGCTTGACTGAAGTTGGTTCACTTGCTGAGCTGGCAAATTGGTACTGTCAGTGGGAGCTCTGCCGGGGCTGAGAGTTGGGGGCTTGGCTTCCTTTCCACATGTGGCCTGGCCTTCCTCAGATATTGGTGGCTGGATTCTCAGGGTACGTGTCCTTACACAAAGTCAGGTGAAAGCTGTGTCTGCTTTTATGACCTGGCCTCAGCAGTCAGTGTGTCTTTTCTGCTTACTGTTACTCACCGAAGCAGACACAAAGGTGTTTCCAAACTCGTGGGGTAAGGGACATAGACTCCACGTCTTGATGGAGTGGCAAAATTCTAGAAATGTTGCTGCCGTTTTTGGAAAATACAATCTACCACAGTCCATGATGGATTAGAAATTGGAAAAAAAATGGCCTTCACCAAGCTTCCCACAAAGATAGCTTTGAGAAGCATTACTAGATGACAGTTCTGTCGGGCACTTTTATCAGCATACTAGTTTAACACACATTTGAGGGATACCTTTTTATAAATTAATATGGTAGACATAGTATGGTGCATTGGTAGCTTAGTGTTTGGCCTTTCCTCCATCATAACCCCAGCTAAGTGCTGTTAGTCATTTAAATCTTTCTTTCCCCAAAGGATGATTTAGTCCTTTTTATATTTAAGAGAGAGTCCAAACGGCTGATAGGAGACTCATAATGCATGAGTTTGTGTGTATTTGGTGGTTTTGTTGGCCTGTAGACTTTAGGATTTATGTCTTTTTCCTGACCTGGGGGATAGTTTTCTTTTTTTTTTTAATGTTTGTTTGTTTGTTTATTTATTTATTTATTTATTTATTTATTTATTTATTTATTTTTAATATATGAAATTTACTGTCAAATTGGTTTCCATACAACACCCAGTGCTCATCCCAAAAGGTGCCCTCCTCAATACCCATCACCCACCCTGCCCTCCCTCCCACCCCCCATCAACCCTCAGTTTGTTCTCAGTTTTTAACAGTCTCTTATGCTTTGGCTCTCTCCCACTCTA
Organism: Panthera pardus; assembly: GCF_024362965.1. Taxonomy (NCBI): domain Eukaryota; kingdom Metazoa; phylum Chordata; class Mammalia; order Carnivora; family Felidae; genus Panthera; species Panthera pardus. The sequence continues at coordinate 102,690,374 of NW_026526655.1, forward strand.
ACCTCTTTTTTTTTTTTTTTTTCCTTCCCCTCCCCCATGGGTATAGTTTTCTGAAAGAGATTCCCAGTGTTGTGCCTGGGCAAAAACTGGCTGTTAGTGTTCTAGGCAACCCAGTGTGGAAAGAGAGCAAGGGAAAGAGTGGCTTTAGTGATCCTGATGCTTCTGTATAATCTTAAAAAAATTTTTTTTTCTCTTTAGTGTTTTTATTTTTGAGAGACAGAGAGGGAGCAGGGGAAGGGCAGAGAGAGAGAGAGGGAGACACAGAATCAAAGCAGGTTCCAGGCTCTGAGCTGACAGCACGGAGCCCGATATGGGACTCGAACCCACAAATTGTGAGATCATGACCTGAGCCACAGTCGGAAATTTAACATACTGAGCCACCCAGGCACCCCATGATGCTTCTGTATAATTAACACATACTGTTTGAATACTACTGAGTGCAAAGTTCAGTCCTAGGTGCTAAGAGAAGTACAAAGGTAAATAGGACTTCTGCCTTTGAGGATCTTCATTCTTAAAAAGAACATCTATACTTAGTAGACTTGAATGCTTGATTAGTAGTATTGTTCATATTCAAGATCTGTGTATTACTACTACTACTAATAGAAGTAATATCATCTGACATTTATGTAGCACTTAAAAATTACAAGTTATTTTCAGGTAATTACTACTTTAGCTAATATTTGAGCTCTACTCCTCAGTTTTTAGCATAGTGCCTGGAACACAGTGGATGCTTAATAAATATTTGATTAAGTGAACAAATGAATCTTTGAGGAATAATAAAATGATTGTAGTCTCTGGTGTCTGGCACACTAGGTTTTGTACTTTCTAGCAGTGTCACATTGAGGTTGCATAATCTCGATCAGCCTGTCTTCATCTGTAGAAATAAAGTTAGTATCTCCTTATGTACCCTATAAAAATAGCTTGAGAGCATTGGGTATGAGCTCCTAAGATGGTGTATGTGTTCTCCACCTCTTGTTTTAAAACCCAGTGTACATGATGATAAGTAGAAAAAAATTACTGGTGTTGAAAACTAAAATTAGAAATTTTAGATAATGAGGTTTAAAATCTTAATGCTGTACTGCCTCTAGTACAATATTAGTTTAACTGTTGAATTTTTTGTATTTCTTTATTCTACATAAATTTATATTTGGAATGAATCTGATACATTAAGCAGAATATAAGTTTAGTTTGGCTTGTTTTAATTTTCACCCTTTTGTAGTAACAAAAAAATACTTTTTTCCTTTTCAATTTTTTAAAGTTTATTTATTTATTTTGAGAGAGACAGAGTGAGTGGGGGAGGGGCAGAGAGACAGAGGGAGAGAAAGAATCCTAAGCAGGCTTCAGGCTGCCAGTGCAGAGCTTGACATGGGACTTGAGCTCATGAAACTGCAAGATCGTGACCTGAGCTGAAACCAACAGTCAGAAACTCAACTGGCTGAGCCACTCAGGCTCTCCTGTACTTTTATTTACATGAACTCATAAGAAAACTTAGGATATCCTTTTTCCCCCCCAAATTAACTTGGGTCATTCTTTATAAAGTTTGCCAGGGCTCTTAAAAATACATATTCTTCTTCTTTTTTTTTTTTTAACGGTGGTGTAAGAACTCCAATAGAGCATATTTAGAATAAGCAAAGAGATCACAGATGATGAAAAGTGACAACACAAATTTCACAAAATTCAAAAATACATTACTTTCACTAATTAATGGCCTGTCACACCTGTAAAGTAACATTTGTTGATTACAGAAACTTAGATCACCTGTTCATATAACTAAGTTTTTAAAAAGTTATTTTTATATGTTTTAAAAAAATCTTTTAATGTTTATTTTTGTAAGACATAGATGCACATGTGAGTGGGGAAGGAGCAGAGAGAGAGGGGGACAGAGGACCTGAAGCCAGCTCTGTGCTGACAGCAGAGCGCCTGATGCGGGACTCTAACTCATGAACTGTGAGATCATGACCTGAGCTGAAGTTGACCACTTAACTGACTGAGCCACCCAGGCACTGTAAAAAATTATTTTTAATTGTGTAAAGTATGCATAATGAAATTTAGCATCTTAATTATTTTTAAGTATGTGGTTAGTGGTATTAAGTATATTCATATTGTTGTGGAACCATCACTGTCATCCATCCCCAGAATGCTTTTCATCTTTCAAAACTGAAATGCCGTATACATTAAACAACTTCTCATTCCCTCCTACTTTCCCTTGGCAACCACCATTCTGCTTTCTATGAAATCGACTACTATAGATACCTTATTAGGTGGAATCAACCGGTATTTGCCATTTTGTGACTGGCTTATTTCACTTAGCATGGTCTTCAAGGTTCATCCACATGGTATGTAGCATGTGTCAGAGTTTCCTTCCTTGTTAAGGCTGAATGATATTCCATTTTATGGTTGTACCACATTTGTTTCCCCATTCATCCACTGATGGACGCTTGGCTTGCTTCTTCCAACCTTTTGGCTAATGTGAATAAAGCTGCTGTGAACTTGGGTGTATTAATATCCCTTCAGGACCAAGCTTTTCAATTCTTTTGGTTATATACCTAGAAGTGGAATTGTTGGATCATGTGATAATTTTATTTTTAATTTTTTGAGGAACCACATGCTGCTTTTCATAGCAACACACCATTTTACTCTCCACCAATACTACATTGTTTTGATTACTGTAGCTTTGTAAAAAGTTTTGAAATGAGAAAGTGTGACACTTCTAACTTGTTCTTCTTTTCAAGGCTTCCAAGTATCTCCCTATCCTTGTTATTTTCTGTGTTTGTTTGTTTCTTTGTCTTTGACAGTAGCCAACCTAATGGATGTGACGTAGGATCTCATTATGAATTTAATGTGCAATTAATTCCCTGATCAGTGATATTGAGCAACTTTTCATGTGTTGATTGGCCCAGTTTCATACCTTTGCATGTGGGTTTCCATTTTTCCCATTACCATTTATTGAAAAGACTGTACTTTCCTCATTGAATGGCCTTGGCACCCTTATAGAAAATCATTTGAACATGTATAGCAAGGGTTTATTTTTGGGCTCTCCATTCTATTCCATTGGCCTTTATGCCAGTACTACATTGTTTTGATTAGTGTAGCTTTGTAATAAGTTTTGAATTGAGAATGTGACACCTCCAACTTTGTTCTTTTCAAGATTTGTTTTGGCTATTCACAATCCTTGGAGATTCCATATGAGTTTTAGGATGGATTTTTCTATGTCTACAAAAAATGCCAGTGGGGTTTTGATAGTTTTACATTAAATGTGGTAGATGGCTTTGGGTAGTTTTGACATCTTAATATTTTCTTCCAATCCATGAACAGAGGATTTCCATCTTTATCTTCTTCAATTTCCTTGCCTCAGTGTTTTGTCATTTTTGGTATACAGGTCTTTTGCCTCCTTAGTCTAATTTACATCTAAATATTTTATTATTTTTGATGTTATTGTATGAAAGTTGTTTTCTTAATTTCCTTTTTTGGATCATTGATTATGAAGGTGTAGAAACCCAACTGATTTTGTTTTGTTTTGTTTTGTTTTGTTTTGTTTTATTTATTTTTGGGACAGAGAGAGACAGAGCATGAACGGGGGAGGGGCAGAGAGAGAGGGAGACACAGAATCGGAAACAGGCTCCAGGCTCCGAGCCATCAGCCCAGAGCCCGACGCGGGGCTTGAACTCACGGACCGTGAGATCGTGACCTGGCTGAAGTCAGACGCTTAACCGACTGCGCCACCCAGGCGCCCCGAAACCCAACTGATTTTTACAGGTTGGATTTGTATCCTACCACTTTGCTAAATTTATTAGTTTCAGTCTGATATTAATACAGTTATGCTATCTCTGTTGTGGTTACTGTTTTTCTGGTATATATTTTTTTACATTGTTTTACATTTGAATGTAAATTGAATCTTCAGTTTCCATCCAGGACTCGAATCTAAATTGTGTCTTTTGTAGAGATTATATAATTGGAGCAGGGCTTTAAAAAAGATCTATTGTAAAAAAAAAAAAAAAAAAAAAAAAAAAAAAAGATCTATTGTGTGAATCTTTGCCTTTTGATTTGAGTGTTTATACATTTACATTTAATGTTGTTATTGATAAGGTAGTGCTGTTTTACTAGTTTTGTTAGTCTTTGTCCCTTTTCCACTGTAATCTGTATCATAGCTTTCTTTTAAGTTGATATTTTCCAACCTGTCATTTTAATTATGTCATTTTGATTATGTCATTTATTTTCTGTATTATTTTCAGCTTATTTGTTAATGGTTTCCCTGGGAATTTACTTCTAACTGTTTAGTTGGGGATAATAGCAGATTAATCTCAAATATAGGAATTTTGCTCCTATATAGCTCACCTTCCCTTTCCTTTTTGTAGTATTGCCATATAGATTACATTTTTATTAAGTATAATCCCATCAACAGTTTCTAAGTGTTGCTTTATGCATTTGTGTTTTAAATCAGGAGGAAAAAAGTTACAAATAAAAAATACGTTCATAGGGTTGGCCACATAGTTACCCTTACTGGTGGTTTTCATTTTTTCCTTGGATTTTATTTTATTTTTTACTTTTTTTTTTTTTTAATGTTTATTTTTGAGACAGAGACAGAGACAGAGTGTGAGCAGGGGAGGAGCAGAGAGAGAGGGAGACACAGAATCCGAAGCAGGCTCCAGGCTCTGAGCTGTCAGCACAGAGCCCAACACAGGGCTCGAACTTGCGAACCATGAGATCATGACCTTAGCTGAAGTCAGACATTTAACTGACTTAGCCACCAAAGTGCCCCTCTTCCTGTGGATTTTAGTTGCTCTCTAAATGTCCTTTCATTTCATCTTTTAGTGTTTTTTTTTCCCCTAGGGCAGATCTGCTAGTGACAGATTCCTTTAGGTTTTGTTTTGTTTGTTTTTTTGGACCTCTCTTAAATTCTTCATTTATGAAGTATTGTTTTGCTGGATATTGAGTTCTTGTAGATAGTCTTTTTCTGTTAGCACTTTGTGTCATTTATTGCCCTTTGACCTACATGGTTCCTATTAGATATTAGTCTGTAAATGTTATTGAGGATCACTTGTAGGCAATGAGTCACTTTTTTCTTGCTACTTTCAAGATTTTCTTTTTCTTTGTGCTTTAATAGTTTAAGTAGGATATGTCTAGGATCTGGTTGAGTTTATCTTTTTTGGAAGTCAATGGATTTTTCTGATGGGTGGCTTAAATTTTTAAACATCAAATTTGGGGACTTAATCTGCCATTTGCCATTTTCTTCAAATATTTTCTCTGCCTCCTTTTTAGTTGACTGTTCTGAGACTTCCATTATAAATACGTTAGTGTAGTTGATTATGGTGTCTCTCAGGTCTCAGACTCTTCTTTTTTTTTTTCATTCTTTATTCTTTCTGGTCCTCAAATTGGCTATTTTCAATTGACTTATTTTCAAGTTCACAAATTCTTTTTTCTCTTGAAAGAGAAAACATTTCTCTTGAATTGAAAACAAAAAGTTGTTTCCTTTATATTTGGACTATCCTGTGTTTATAACCATTTAATATCATTGTATAGATGATTCTTTGAGAGTAAATTGACCACTTGAAGATTAGTCAGTTTGTTTTTCAGCTTAGAGTGCATCACCTGGTTATATCATGGTCCCTAAAATAACCCTTGGAGGTGAGTGCTATTACTTTGACCATTTTATAGATGAAGCAAATGAGGCAGAAGTAGGTTAAATAGAATAAACATACATCTGGTGATCATCTATATTCTTAATAATAGGCCTTATTGTAATAGCATATAGAACAGTCTCTACATCTGAATTCTTGTGACATCTAAGGTTCAAACTGAGTATTAAAAATTTAAATTTACATTGTCAGCATTTGCCACTAGTAGAAGAAATCAGCCATATTAACATGATGAAGTGGCCAAAATGTGCATTATGTTAAATTAAATTGAATTTTCTTATATAATCAGGAGATTATGAATCATAATGTCAGAATTCTCTACATATTTTCCCTCTTAAGTGGTTTGACTGTATGCTTTTTAACAGTTTTTTTAAAAAAGTTATTTATTTGAGAGAGAGAGAGCAAGTGGGGTAGGGTGAGAGAGAGAGAGAGGGAGAGGAAGAAGAAGAATCCCAAGCTGGCTCTGGGCTGAGAGCAGCACAGGGTTCCATCTCACAAACTGTGAGATCATGACCTGAGCTGAAATCAAAAGTCAGACTAACCGACTGCGCCACCCAGGCACCCCTTTTAACAGTTTTATTGAAATAAAATAGCATATAATTAACTGTATATATATTTGAAGTATAGTATTTGATCAGTTTTGACATATTTATACATCCATAAAACTTCTCCATATACAATGGACATGCGCTTTACTCCCAAAAGTTTCCTTGTGCCCCAGTGTGATCCCTTCCTCCACACTGCTGCACCTGAGGGAACTGCTGCTCTGCTGTCACCAAATATTACTTGGTATTTTTTAGAATTTTATATAAATGGAATCATATAGTATGTACTCTATTTTCTTTTTTTTAAGTTTATTTATTGTGAGAGAGAGCGTGCATGGGGCAGAGAGAGATGGGGAGAGAGAGAATCTCAAGCAGGCTCTGCACCATCAGCACAGAGCCCGAAGTGGGGCTAGAACTCACAAACTGAAGAGATCATGGCCTGAGTTGAAATCAAGAGTCGGACCCTTAACTGACTAAGCCATCCAGATGCCCCTCCCTGTATTCTTTTTTTTTTGATCTAGTTTCTTTGAGCATAATTATCTTGAGATTTGTACATCTTGTTGTGTATATCAGTAGTTCTGTTTTCATTATGTACTAGTATTCCATTTTATTAACAAACCACAGGTGAATAAGTATGTACCACATGCGAATAAATTCATTTACCTGTTAATAGACATTTGTTTTGTTTCCAGTGTTTACCTAAACGAATACAAGCCTTGATATGGACATATGCATTTATTACCTGGAAGTGGAATGGATGGCTCATAGAGTTGGGAGTAAGCTCAAATTTGTAAGAAAGTGCCAGGCTGTTTTCTAGTGTCATTGTGACACTTTGTATTCCCACCAGCAATGAATGAGAGATCCATTTTTTCCTGCTCTTTGCCAGCATTTAGTGTTGTTCTATCCTGATGGGTATGTAGTGATCTTGTGTTATGGTTTTAATTTGCAATGTCTGATGATGTTGAGCATCTTTTTATGTGTGGGTAATCCCCGCATTGGGCTCTGTGCTGACAGCTCAGAGCTTGGAGCCTGCTTTGGATTCTGTGTCTCCCTCTCTGCCCCTCTCCTGCTCATGCTCTGTCTGTCTCTCTCTCAAAAATAAACATTAAATAAATAAATTTAAAAATTCTAAAAATACTGTTAAAATATATATACTTTTCTTTTAACTTTATTTTAAAAAAAAATACTTATTTTTGAGAGAGAGAGAGAGAGAGAGAGAATGAATCAATCCCAAGCAGGCTCTGCACGAAGCCTGATGCAGGGCTTGAACCGTGAACTGTGAGTGAGATCCTGACCTGAGCCAAAATCAAGAGCCAGACAACTTAATGTACTGAGCCACCCAGGGATCCCAAAAAGTACGTATCTTAATTAAAAAATACTTCATTGTTGGGGCGCCTGGGTGGCTCAGTCAGTTAAGCGTCTGGCTTTGGCTCAGGTCATGATGTCGTGGTTTGTGGGTTTGAGTCCCATGTCAGGCTCTGTGCTGACAGCTCTTAGCCTGGAGCCTGCTCAGATTCTGCACCTCCCTCTCGCTCTGCCCCTCCCTGTCTCTGTCTCTCAAAAATAAATGTTAAAAAAATTTTTTTTAATACTTCATTGCTAAAAAATGCTATACATGAGTTGTAATTACTGGTCACAGATCATCATAACAATTATAATAATAATAATGAAAATAAGTGTGAATATTGAGAGAATTAAATGAAATGTGACACAAAGACTTGAAGTAAACAAATGCTGTTGGAAGAGTGGTGCCATAAACTTGTTTGATGCCGGATTGCCACAAACCTTCAATTTGTCAAAATTCAGTATCTGTGAAGTACAGTAAAATGAGGTGTGTCTGTATATCTTGGTCAAAATTTAGTTGTCCGTATATGTGTAGATCTCATTTTGGACTCTTATTTTGTTTCATTCCTTTATCTTGATGTCAATACAATAGTGCCTTCGTTTCTGTAGCTTATAATGAATGAGTTTTAAAATCAGTAGATTTAGTCTCCCATTTTCTTTCTTTTTTGAAGTTGTTTTCAACTATTTTCAATTCAAATCTTTTTATGACCTATTTAAGTCTCTTTCATTTTCATATAAATTTTAGAATGGTTTGTCAATTTCTGTAAGAAGCCTGCTGTGATTTTTAGTGAGATTGCCTTGAATCTATAGATCGTCTAACCTGTGAACACAACATATCCCCTCATAGATTTTATTTCTTCCTTAGTAATAAATATTTCTTCCTTGGTTTTGAAGTTTTCAGTTTTAATGCTATTGTAAATTATATTATTTTTAAAATATTTTTTGGTTGCTAGTTTATTAGAAATACAATTAATTTTTACCTTTGGCATGATATTTTGCTTTGCTAAACTCAGTTATTCTAGCAGCAGCTTTTTCTTTTGTAAATCTTCAGATTCTCTATGTAGCTAATTATGCCATCTGCAAATATTGATGGTTTTTCTTCTTCCTTTGTAACCTCAATGACTTGTATTTCTTTTTCTTGCCTAATTGCTACTCCTCACCCCTCCACTGCAGTTCTGAATAACAGTGATGAGAGCTGATCGGATTTCCTCGTTTTGTTCCTACTATTAGCTGGAAGCCATTCCATTCTTCAGTGTGAAGTATGATGTTAAGAATGTTTTCCACAGATGTCCTCTATCATGTCAAGGAAGATTTGCGTGTCCCCTGTTTTATTCTCTACCACCCGTTTCATCTTTCTTGTACTTTCTTGCTACTGCCAAGCCATGTCATTTGTTTCTTTTTGTGACAGCCTAAACCTTTTAATCTGTATTTGTGATGATTGAAAATAAACTATCATTTTGTCCTTTGAAGTTAAAAGAAATTCAGAAAGAATGTGCTTTTTACTGAACAGAAAACATTGTATTAACATTAGAATTCTAAATATGAAAGAATTTTATCTCAGAATTTTAATTCACCACTATATGAATATGCCTGAATGCTTTTTCTGTCTCTTATTATATTTGCCCGTAATTTATGTAGTTTGAATATCACCATTTATGCTCAGCTCTTTTGACTTAATATGCATAAATTTTTAATGTCTGTAGACAAAAAGATTTATCATAATTTTAGGTCTTTTAAGAATATTTAAAATTTTATTAGTACATTGAGTATAAAATGACTGAACATTTTTATAGATCACAATTCATGTTCTTTTATTTTTTATTTTTATTATTTTTTAATGTTTATTTTTTATTTTTTAAATTTATTTTTATTTATTTATTTTTTATTTAAAAATTTTTTTTAATGTTTATTTACTTTTGAGAGAGAGAGAGAGAGAGAGAGAGAGAGGAAGGGCCAGAGAGAGAGGGAGACACAGAATCTGAAACAGGCTCCAGGCTCCGAGCTGTCAGCACAGAGCCCAACGCGGGGCTCAAACTCACAAACCGTGAGATCATGACCTGAGCCGAAGTCGGACGCTTAACCAACTGAGCCACCCAGGCGCCTCTGTTTATTTATTTTTGAGAGAGAGAGAGAGAGACAGAGTTTGATCAGGGGAGAGGCAGAGAGAGAGGGAGACACAGAATCCAAAGCAGGCTCCAGGCTCTAAACTGTCAGCACAGACCCTGTCACGGGGCTCGAACTCACAAGTGGTGAGATCCTGACCTGAGCCGAAGTTGGATGCTTAACTGAGCCACCCAGGCACCCCAGAATTCATATTCTTTTAAAAAGAGATGGGCTTGTTTCCACTGAAAGCAGTTATGTATACATGTGTATCAGTTTTACTGAAAACACTTTTCAGATGAAGAAAGAAAGATGTGATGGAGAATTTCAATTGACCTTTTTTTTCTAAAGCATCCTGAAGATTTGGCATAATTTTTTTCACAGTTAGAATTTTCAAGTAATAAAATTTCCCAGAAATCAAACAGAATTATTGCTTTATGAGAGGAAAGTGAATGTGGCAAAAAGTGTGAATATACTTAGTGTATTGGTAACTAAATCTTCGTAACTGAAGTGAAGATTTCATTTTATGGAGAAGTCTCAAGAGTGGATTAGACAGTTCATTTTTGCTTTAGGTCTGAAGTCTTTAAGTAGTGTTTCCCAAAAAAGTAACTTAGCACTAAAGATACTGAGTAGTGGGAGCAGTGCTAATAAGACTATTTCACAGCTAAGATTCTAAAATGTACAAGACAGAATAGCCTGGAAAATATACTTAATTTATTATACTTTTCATTTGGTTACTTAAGGAATACTTACTCTGTGCCCAGCATCTTAATAAGGTTTGGGGTTGAAAGTTATAAAAGGAAGTATAATGGTAATTATGTTAGAACCAGTCTCTGCCTACTTGGCACTTACAGCTTCTTTTGAAGGATGCTTGCAAGAGGGCTAGAGGAAAATAAAATATTTTATGCTAGAACATAAGTTCCATAAGAATAGGAACTTGTGATTTCCCCGCCCCCCCCCCCCCCCCCCCCCCAATTGATGTATGCTGAGGGCCTAGATCAGTGCCTGGCACAGTTTAGCAAATATTTGCTGAATAGTTAGTCTACTTAGAAATTATTCCTGGGGTACATGGCTGGCTCAGTTGGTAGAGCATGTGACTTTTGGTTTTGGGGTTGTGAGTTCAAGCCCCACATTGGGCAGAGAGATTAAAGTTTTTGGTTTTGTTTATTTTAGAGAAACAATGCCTGTATGTGCATGTGAGGGGAAGAAGGGGCTGAGGGACAGGGAATCAGCGGGGATCCTGACACGGGGCTCGATCCCACTACCCTGGGATCATGACCTGAGCCTCATTCAAAGAGTCAGATGCTTAACCAGCTGAGCCACCCAGGCACCCCTGGGCAGGGAGATTACTTAAAATTACTGTTTGTTTTTTAAAAAAGAAATTTCTAATTTTTTTTTAATGGAAAGGATATTTTTCATGAATACGAGTTTAAAACTCAGAGTCTCTCCTTTTAGGGTTTTTTTTCCCCTTCAAGAAATAATTGTTTTATTAATTTTAATTCCAACTAGTTAACATACAGTGTTATATTAGTTCAGGTGTACAATATAGTGATTCAGCAATTCCATACATCACCCAGAGCTCGTTGCAATAAGTGCACTCCTTAATCCTCATCACCTATTTCCCTCATACCCCAGCCACCTCCCTGCTGGTAACCATCGTTTTGTTCTCTAAAATTTAAGAGTCTGTTTCTTGGTTTGTCTTTCTCTTTTTTTCCCTTTGCTTGTTTGTTTTGTTTTGTTTCTTAAGTTCCTTATATGAGTGAAATCATATGGTATTTGTCTTTTCCTGACTGACTTATTTTGCTTAGCATTATACTCTGGTTCCATCCATGTTGTTGCACATGGCAAGATTTCATTCTTTTTTATGGCTGAATAATATTCCATTGTATAAATATTACCTCCTTTTTATCCATTCAGCAACTGATGGACACCTGGACTGCTTCCATAATTTGGCTATTGTAAATAATGCTGCTATAAACATAAGGGTGCATATATCCCTTTGAATTAGTGTTTTTGTATTTTTTGGGTAAATACCCAGTGATGTGATTGCTGTCATGTAGGGTATTTTTAACTTTTTGAGGAACCTCCATACTGTTTTCCATAGTGGCTACACCAGTTTGCTTTCCCACCAACAGTGCACAAGTGTTCCTTTTTCTCCACATTCTTTCCAATACCTGTTGTCTCTTGTGTTGTTGATTTTAGCCATTCTGACAGATGTGTGGTGACATCGCAATGAGTTTTGATTTGCATTTCTCTTATGGTGAGTGATGGTGAGCATCTTTTCATGTGTCTGTTGGCCATCTGTATGTTTTCTTTGGAGAAATGTCTGTTCTCTTCAAGAAATATTTTTTAAAATTTGAAGATTACTATTAATGAATTTTTTTCTCAAAGGTTAGAGGATAACATCAAACCACGTAATCAAATAAAATTATTTAAAACTCTCAGCAGGGTGTAAACTAGTAAGGTTTTATTGCAAATTATAGGTGGCCAACATTTTGTGACAATCCACATTTAAGAGCATTGAATGTTTAGAATAGATTGTGCATTTCTGTAGTTGGGCTTAGCAGTGCAAATTTATTCTTTTAAAGTTAATTTGCATTGTCTTAAATACTTTCCATTATTGTTAGTGACTTGAGGTTGAGAGGAATGTTTTGGTAATAATAGCTACTTGAGCTTGTGTTTAAAGTTTTATCGTGTAATTTAAAAAATATGTAAGTACAACCACTGTCTGGAAAATATTTTTATCTATAAGCATAAATCTAAGGAACATGAGATTTTGAGGATAGAGGGTAGGTACATTTTGTTCTAATTTAAGAACATTTACATATGTTAATTATAATGTCCTGCTGTCCTATTGTTAGTTCTTTTTGTTTGAATATTACCTATTTAGGGTAGCTAAGTTTAGGTTTCTTTGGTCTGTAAAGAACAGTGGCTTTAACCTTATTTATAATCTACTAAACCTGTTTAAACATGGAGCCAATAGATGGGTTACTTTCAGGATACATTTATCTCTAAATATGTTGTCTAAGAGTAGATTTGGGTAGTCTCTAAAAACATGTGACTTAGTTTTCTAAATAATTACATATCTGTGGAAATGCTACTCAGTGTTTTCTTTGTTTTTGCCAAAAATGGAAGTAATACCCAATACAATATTTGCTTAATGTTAATAATTGGTTTTCAAAATAATCTGCTGTTTGCACTTCACTTTGTAAATAATAGTCATAATAAAACTATATATATATATGTATATATATATGTAGTTTTTTTAATTTCTTAATGTTCATTTATTTTTGAGAGAGAGAGAAAGAGTATGAATGGGGAGGGGCAGACAGAGAGGGAGACACAGAATCTGAAGCAGGCTCCAGGCTCCGAGCTGTCAGCACAGAGCCTGACGTGGGGCTGAACTCATGAGCCATGAGATCATAAGCTGAACCCGATAAAACTATATATTTAAAGCATAGTATTAGTTGGGGCATCTGGGTAGCTCAGTTGGTTAAGCGTTTGACTTCAGCTCAGGTCATGATCTCACGGTTTGTGAGTTCAAGCCCCTTGTGGTACTCTGTGCTGACAGCTTGGAGCCTGGAGCCTGCTTCGTATTCTGTGACTCTCTCTGTCTCTGCTGCTCCTCTGCTCGCACTCTCTCTCTCTCTCTCTCTCTCTCTCTCAAAATAAATAAATATTAAAAATTAAAAAAAAAAGCATGATATTAGCACTCCTAAACATCAGTTAGAAAATTGTATGAGATAACATAAACTAGACTATGGTGAGTAGTAATCAAGGACATATGTAATTAAAGAGTTCTTAAAATGGATAGATTTCTTTGTTCATATAGTCTCCTTAAATGACTTCTTGAAAATTTATATGTAGCATAGAGGATGATCAGAAGAGCCCCCTAGAAGCATTTGATATTTTGCTCAACTGAGACTTTAAACAATTATGTTCTCTTAGCATCTCCAAAAGAACATCTTACTTTCATAAGTGAATAGAAAAAGTTTGAGGTACTAGGAAAAGGTGTCTCTTCTGAGAAAAGCACTCATCTGTCAGCTGGATGTCATATATTAAGATGCTCATAAACTTTTGGGAGTGTGTTTTCCAAAATGTAATGGAAATTCTGACGACTTATTTGTCGGAATTAGCTTATTTGGCTTATTAGCTTATTTGGGTTATTGTTATCTTATTTCTTATCACCTGTGGGCAGTTAGGTTGTCACTGCCATAATTGTGTCACTTGTCAAGTGGTATGTATCGTAAATGTAGATAATTTTCAAGACTATGGAAGAATCTCAAATATGGAAGTATCTGAGTGAGTTACATAGAAATTTCATTGAAACAACCAAAAAAAGAAATTTCAGGAAACTGTTAATCTGGGTTCAGGTGCAAATGTCAAAAGTAAGTGTGCCAGTAAATGGGGAAGACTGGTGTTGGCAGAATACACTGATATCTTTTGATCCTGTCATTCCTGTACCATTCTTTGACATTGGAATATCTTTATAACATCAGCCAGTGCTCTTTTTTTTTTGGTAGCTCCCCCTACTGTTAAACCTAATTTGCCAATTCTCTGTTCCTTATCAATTTCCTTAGGTCTTTGCCCACTTTCTTCACCTGGACCACTCACCCCAGTTGAAGGGAAGGCAGGGCTGGGGAGAAGGGAAAATATATATCTGTTATAGGCAAGAGTTTAACATACACAAAGAGATCGTTGTGTGTGTTGCTTCATATTTTCTATTAATGTGTAATGAATTACCCCAAATGTAGTTTAAAATGATACACATTTATTTTCTTCCAGTTTCTGTGGGTTGGGTATATGGGTGTAGGTTGGCTCTTGGAAAGTTGCTCTCTAGATGTTGACTAGACTTGGGGATCCTGGGTTCTTTTCCAAGGTCATGTGATTGTTGATTAATACAATCAAATGTAGGGCTCAGGTCTTTAGTTTTTTGCTGGCTATCAGCATCTAGAGGCTCCTGACACAGGTCCTCTTACAATACGGCAGACCATATCTTTAAATGTTTATTTTGTTTTGTTTTATTTTATTTTATTTTATTTTATTTTTTTTCAACGTTTTTTATTTTATTTTTGGGACAGAGAGAGACAGAGCATGAACGGGGGAGGGGCAGAGAGAGAGGGAGACACAGAATCGGAAACAGGCTCCAGGCTCCGAGCCATCAGCCCAGAGCCTGATGCGGGGCTCGAACTCACGGACCGCGAGATCGTGACCTGGCTGAAGTCGGACGCTTAACCGACTGCGCCACCCAGGCGCCCCTTGTTTTATTTTTTGAGAGAGAACATGAGCCGGGGAGGAGCAGAGAGACAGAATTTCAAGCAGGTTCCGTGCCGCCAGTGCAGAGCCCAGTGCAGGGCTCGAACTCACGAACCATGAAATCATGACTTGAGCCGAAATCTAGAGTCGAATGCTTCACCAACTGAGCCACCAAGGCACCCTGGCAGACCATGTATTTAAAGCCAGCAGGAGAATTTCTTTTACTTCAGGAAGTAAAAGAATTTTGCACCTGAGTGTGGCCCACCAAAGGCATTCTTTTCTTTTGATTTGGGACTTAAATCACATCTGCAATATCTTTCTTACCCTTCACCTAATTGTGGAAGGAAAATCTCATCAAATTTCTTGTCTTTGCCATATTCAAGTGGAGGGCATTGTACTGTTATCTGAATTAATTAAGAGTAATAAAAATAAAAGTTTTTAGTTTACATTCACTTACTCCTTCTTTGAAACTCTTCTATATGTAAATCTGAGTTTTGACCTATATTATTTTGCTTCCATCTAAATAACTTTTTAAAAAGTATCTTTCAAGACTGGTGCACTGGCAACAAATCCATCCCCCCCCCCCTTTTTTTTTGTCTGAGAAATTGTATATTTCTCTTTCTCTTTTGAAAGGTAATTTTGCAGGATATAGAATTCTCGGTTGGTGGGTTTTTTTTCCCTTAACATTTTAAATATTCCGCTCTACTTTCTTCTTGTTTGCAGGCTTAAGTAGTCAGATGTAATTCTTATATTTGCTCCTCAGTGTTTTTTTTCCTGTGACTTCCTTCAGGATTTTTTTTTTTTTAAGAATTAAAAAAAAAAATTTTTTTTTAAAAACATTTATTATTGAGAGGCAGAGAGAGACAGAGCATGAGTGTGGGAGGGGCTGAGAGACGGGGAGACACAGAATCCAAAGCAGGCTCCAGGCTCTGAGCTGTGAACACAGAGCCTGACAGGGGGCCTGAACTCACAGACTGAGACATCATGACCTGAGCCGAAGTCAGACACTTAACTGACTGAGCCACCCAGGTGCCCCATTTTTAAGAATTTTTTAAAGTTTATTTGTTTTGAGAGAGAGGGAGGGAGAGAGAGACATGTTGAGGGGCAGCGAGAGAGGGGGAAAGAGAGAATCCCAAGCAGCCCCCACACCATCAGCGTGGAGCTCAATGTAGGACTCAAAGTCACAAACTGTGAGATCGTGACCCAATATGAAACCAAAAGTTGGATGGATACTCAACCAACTGAGCCACCCAGGTGCCTCCAGGAGTTTTTAATCTTTTATTTGTAGTTTTAAAATGATATGCTTAGGTATAGGCTGGTTTTTGTAGGGTTTTGTTTTGTTTTTTTGGAGGGGCATTTTCCTTCTTAGTGTTGTCAAGGCTTTTTGGATCTGTACTTTGATCTCTGACATTAATTTGGGGAAACTCTCAGTCATTACTGTTATAAATATTTTTTCTTATTTTTTTCCTTTTTCTGGTATAGCCACTGTATCTATGTTATACCTTTTAAAAAATTTTTTTTTGTCCCACAGTATTTGGGTGTTCTGTTTTTATTTTTGTTTTTGTTTTTTTAGTCTTTGTTCTTTTTCCTTTTTGGTTTTTGAGGATTCTATTAATATATCCTCTAGCTCAGAGAGTCTTTCCTCTGTTGTGTCTGATACATGTCTATCATTAGGCATTCTTCATATATATGTGTTAGTGTTTTTTGCCTATAACATTACTTACTGGTTCTTTCTTAGGATTTCCATTTCTGTGCTCACGTTACCCATCTGTTTCTGCATGTTGTCTACAATATCCATTAGAGCCTTTGGCATATTAATCACAGATAGTTCTTCTCAATTCTCTCTCTGATAATTCCAACATCCCTTTCATGTCTGGTTCTGATGCTTGCTCCATCCTTTCAAATCGTGGTTTGCCTTTTATCATGCCTTGTAAATTTTTCTTTTTCTTTTTCTTTTTTATTTTTAAAGATTTTATTTGTAAGTAATCTATACACCCAACATGGGGCTCAAACTTACAACCCTGAGATCAAGAGTCACATGCTCTGCTGACAGCCAGCCAGCCAGGCAGGCTGACATCCCTATAAATTTTTCTTGATAGGCAGGCATGGTGTCGTGGTAAGAGGAAATGCTGTAAATAGGCCTTTAGTGGGTGTGGGGAAGAGTGGGGGGAGGAGAGAAGAATTCTGTAATCCTCTGGTTAAGTCTCAGTATTTTAGAGAGCCTGTGTCTCTGGACAGGGTTTCTCAGTTTTTCCCTCCCCTTTTAGATGGGACAGGATATCTAAAATGGGCTGGAGTTGGGTATTTCCCTTCTCCCACCAGAAGGCTAGAGTTAGTTGGAGTTGAGTATTTTCCTTGCCCCAGGTTTGTTAGGCTCTTGTTAACTAGTTTCTCCTAAGGGCAGTTGTTGTTAAGAACAGAGTGCTTTGGTGTATTTAATAATAGTTTTGTGTGTGTGTGTGTGTGTGTGTGTGTGTGTGTGTGTGTGTGTGTGTATGTATGTATGTATGTGTATGTGTATGTATGTTTACCCCTGGCAGAAAGCTTAACTCTACTTTTCTCAGTACTTACTGTGGGAATCTAATTGGATTCTTGGAAATAAATCTCACAATATTGTGGAAGTCCCCTGGAGTTTTTTTTAACTCTCAGAATTGTCCACACTGAGCCCCCAGCAATTTGCCAGTTACAGTTACTGGTTCCCTGGGTGGTTTCTGCTTGTGACTCTTTACATGAGACCTGTTTGCCTGTCTCTTCAGTCTTGGGGACAGTAGCTTGCCTTGATCTTCTCTTTCTCATAAATCTCAGAAGCATTGGTGATTTTCCAGTCTGTTCTACTTTTTACTTGTTAAAGTGGCATGGGGGCTTGCAAGCTCTTTACATATGGAACCGGAAACCACCCATCACTGTCTTGTAATTGGTGAACCTTACTTGGCTTAGCCCTTCTTTGTCAACTGCTAAAGCTGTTTTCCTTATATAGTTCTCATACCTGTGTAACACTGACTGTTAGCTTTAATCATTTTGACATGAACAGTCTGTGATGTCAACTGCAGTTACTGGATACCACTGATTTGAATTGGTGTTTATTTTTATTATTTTTTGCTTACTCATTATTCAGATTTCTTACTACTTATTGCTTATTCATATTTAAAAATTCTATACCTTGTGTTTCTAATATATCTTATTTCTTTTCTCTGATTGTCTTTAAGAGGAAAGTTGTATGGATTTTAAACTTTGAATCCTTGACTGTCTGAAATGTCGTTAGCTTTGTTCTCCCACATGAACGCTAATTTTTTTGGTATGTAATTCTGTGTTTCATATAATTTTTAGAACTTCAAAGCTACAACTTTCATTGCCTTTTAACATCAAGTACTGCTGATAGCAATGTGTTGTCTCTTCTTTCTTGGCAATGCTATTTTTTCCTCTTAATTTTGTTTTATGTTTATTTAATTTTCAGAGAGAAAGAGCAGGAGTGGGGGAGGGGCAGAGAGAGGGACACAGAATCCGAAGCAGGCTCCAGGCTCTGAGCTGTCAGCGCAGAGTCTGATGTAGGGCTTGAACCCATGAACTGCGAGATCATGACCTGAGCCAAAGTCAGCCCCTTAACCAACTGAGCCACTCAGGTGCCCCTGTTTTTCCCTCTTAGGTTAAAAATTGAGAAGCAAAGATGTGTAGTCTTATGTTTCCTATTTTGTTTTTGTTTTCTTGAGAATAATAAGAATAATCCTATTAGAATTAGTTTGAATATGAGGATAGTTAAAATGAAGGGTATTATTGTATTTTAAAAAATTGAGCAAACTCCCATGTTTCCCCCAAATCTGAATCAGTTTAATAAAGGGCCCTTCAAAGTTACACAATCTTCCTTCCATTTGCTATTCTACAGTGTCGTTTAATACTTGCATTGGTGAGAAATGTTCCAGCTTACTAAGATAGCATATGCTCCTACCCCTTGTTTTGGCTACTCCCAAATTTATTTATTTTGAATTGGATTATGACTTCCTGAACAATTCATGTATTGTCTTCCCAATGGAACAGTTCAAAATAAGGCTTTTCTTCAGGCAGTTTGAATTTTAGTTTAGATGATGAACTATATACGGTTCCTTTATTTATGCCTACAATTCTTCTTATCCAGGTGTTTCAAAAGTTATAACTGCTTTTTACGTAAGTGTTAGTTGAACAATATATAACAGCCTTGCTGTTTTAAACTACATTGTATCTTCAACTATTCTTTTATTTAGTGAATTTGTTTTTCAACTTAGACCGTGTGTGGACAGTAATGACCTCACGTTTCCGATTGCCTGCTGGCAGAACCTACAATGTACGAGCATCAGAGTTGGCCCGAGACAGACAGCATACGGAGGTGGTTTGCAACATCCTTCTTTTGGATAACACTGTACAAGCTTTCAAAGTTAATGTAAGTATTTTATATAGTTTTTTCTTTTCATAATCTGAATTTAGATTATATTTTAAAACTAAAATTGTTTAATTGTATTATACTTTGAAAAGCCTTATTCCTTATCCAGTGAAGAAAGTCTTTTTAGTATGGGTTTGTAAGTTTCTAGTATAAGTTTTGATTTAAACTGGGTCTTTCAAAAGGTTGACACACCAACAGTGCATTATGATAAGTGGAGCAAATCAGTGTGTGGCTGGTTTTTATAAATGAGCTTGAGGTGCTTGAAAGGAATTTATTCCCGTGAGTGATTTACACATTTTCTTCGTAATCTTTCTTGTACTTTCTGTGAATAAAGCTTGCTAAACAGAGATAAAGGACAGCCCTGATCTTATCTGAGTCTTGTCTGAAATATTTATTTAACAAATATTTGTTCATCCTATTTCTATTTTTATTTGTTTAACGTTATTTGTGAATTTCACCCATGCAGTATGTTGACAGTTGTTGGTTCGTTGTCAATGCTATGTAGTACTCAGTTGTGTGAATATGCCACAATTTGCTTATTCACTTATTTGTCACCATTTACTTGTCCACTTTACTGTTGGTGTATTTGGATTTTTTCCACTTTGGGCTCTTGTCAGTAACGTTATTGTGAGCATACTTGTACGTGTCTTGATATATACAAGGGCGTATTCCTCTTTTTTATTTAAAAAATTTCAAACCTGCAGAAGAGGAGGAAGAATAGGGTAATGAATACCCACATATTCTTTAGCTAGACTGATCCGTTGTTCACATTTTTCACATTTGCTTTATCTTTCTTTTTCTGTGTGTTTTTCTGAACCTTCTGAAAGTAAGTGGTACACTTCACATGTAAGTACTTCAGCCTAGGAATCTCATAAATTACCACAGAACCATTGTCCCCTTCAAAAATCAAATACTATGAAATAATAATGGCTGGTGTATAGTCCGTGTTCGGACTGGATTCCTCATTCCTCATTTCTGCCTTTCCGTAGCACCTTTCATCTGTTTTTTGCTGTTACCTGGGTTGTTACCTGGGTTTTTCTATACTTAGAAATCTTTCAGTGATATGAAATACTAATCTTCTGAAATTAGCTTGGATGGACATGGGTATTATGCTAAGTGAAATAAGCCAGGTAGAGAAAAATAAATACTGTGTGACTTTACTCATATCTGAGAGCTAAAAAGAAAAGCTGAACTCAGAAAGAGTAAAATGGTGGTTTCCATGGGTTAGGATGTGGGGGAAATGAGATGTTGGCCAAACGGTACAAACTTCCAGTTAGGAGTAAGTTCTGGGGATCTGATATACAGCATGGTGACTGTGGTCAACAGTACTGTACTATATACTTGAAAGTTGGTGAGGGAGTGAACCTTAAATGTTTGCACCGTACACAAAAAGGGTAATATGTGAGGTGATGCATGTACTAACTTTATCATGGTAATTGTTTCATGATGTATATGTGTATCACATCATCTTGTCGTACACCTTAAACTTACACAATGTCATGTCAGTTATATCTCAAAGCTGGAAAAAATAAAATATTAATCTTCTTTCTTTACCAGTTTCTTAAACTTAAAATTTTCTGTATTACAACACGATCGCTAATCTGTTGCTAGTTTATTTTTTTACCCAAACTCCGAACCATTTCACATTGGAAAAGTGGCTGCAGAGTAGTACCTTTAAGAGTATTTTCTAACATACCCAACTAGTGTGCTTTTCCGACATGTTAAGCTTTAATTTTTTTCTTTTTTTTTAGTATTCTGTCCTCTGTTAATACATAGTATAGGTTGCCAACAAAGGACAATAGTATTTAGTGAAGGGAATTCTACTTCATAAAAATTTTTAGTTAATGGAAATTCATGTGTTGGGACTTGGTACAAGAAAAGTCCCTTTTCCTGTTATTGACTCATTAAAATCCTTTTGGGGGGGTTAAATAGTAATTCTTAATTTAATATTCATTATACTTAGTTCATATTTACTCTTAATGTTAGCTTGTAATTCTGTATTTGTTTCAAAATATTGCAGAAGGATTTGCTGTTTTCTGTTTAGCAAAATTTTTTCTGTTGGGCACTTTAGTTAATAATCCAATGTTGTATTTTTTTAATGTTTATTTTATTTATTTTGAGAGAGAGAGAGCATGCGCATGAGCCAGGTAGGGGCAGAGAGAGAGGGACAGAGAATCCCCAGCAGGCTTTGTGCTGTCAGTGCAGACCCCATCATGGGGCTCGATCTCCCTGAGCCGAAATCAAGAGTTGGGTGCTTAACCAACTGAGCCACTCAGGCGCCCCTGGAATGTTGTATTTTTCAATATAGTAATCAATGTGCTAATTACTCTTTTAGAAAGACATATATTACTCTTTTTATATATTTTTAATACATGTTATATATGTTTAAATGTCCATTTTAATACAGTTGAGTGTATCACTAGACTGATAATATTATGGTACTGGAAACTTTACCTTTACTTCAGGTCATCACCAAATTTAGTTTAAGAGGAACAGTATAAGAAATTGACTGTTGGATATATAGTATATTTATTCCTCAGGGTATTTGGACCCAAGTCTTTCAAAGTGTACTTTTAGTGCCCTTTAGTACTTTTGTGTAGATGCTGCATAGTTTAATCTATGTGAATGGCTTTCTAGTTGTGCAGTTTACAATCTGTACAGCATCATGTGATCTAGTCTGCAAATTAACAGGGGAGTTCAAACTTCTGATATTATTCTCTGTGTCCAGTAAGTACCATTAGGTCTCAGAAATACCCACTGTGGGCAGCTGCTAGTTTCACCAGCCTCTCTGTTCCCTGGGAAGGAGAACCATTCAGGTCTCCAGGTAGTCTCTGGAGACTGCCAGGCAAGGATTTGTAGCATTTTAGCTGTTGAAATCATTCCTTTCCCTGAAAGATGTCTGTACCACAGATTAAATGTTCATTTTTACCAAAGTCTGCTTTTTTTTC
This sequence comes from Panthera pardus, assembly GCF_024362965.1. Taxonomy (NCBI): domain Eukaryota; kingdom Metazoa; phylum Chordata; class Mammalia; order Carnivora; family Felidae; genus Panthera; species Panthera pardus. Next base: position 102,712,614 of record NW_026526655.1, read on the forward strand.
CATCTTGTATTCATCTCATCAAAACCTTTTCTATGTGGGGGCACCTGGGTGGTGGCTCAGTCAGTTAAGCGTCTGACTCTTGGTTTTGGCACAGGTCACGATCTCACAGTTCATGAGTTCTAGCTCCACATCCGGCTCTGTGCCGACAGTGTGGAGCTTGCTTGGGATTCTCTCTCCCTTGCTCTCTGTCCCTCCCCTGCTTGCGTATGTTCTGTCTCTTTCTCTCTCTCCAAAATAAATAAATAAACTTAAAAAAAAAATCATCTGGGGAGCTTTTTTAAAAAAATAAAAATCTTTTCTGTATATCGTCCTGGGAGAAAATGGTGTAATGAAGGAACTGATAAAACTTCATTAGTTCCTTTTTTTCTATCTCTTTGTAGACACAGGGTTGAGATAAGCCTGTTAGTGTTGTTTCAGTTTGAAGTTACATTTTCACTATGGTTTTGGCACAACTACTTTACTGTAGCCAGCCTATGGAGTGTGTTTTCTTTCTGTGTCCTTGAATTCATTGTCAGTCACTAAAAACATCTTTCCATTAAGTACATAGTATCCATACTATGTGGATTCATTTCACCTACCTATGCGGACTTTTTCCAAATTTTGGCTTTTTTTTTTTTATGTCAGTATGGTAGCCTGTGTGACAAGGAAGGGTTGGGGAAAACCACCCTATTCCAGTTATTAGGACTGTGTAAGAAATTACCCCAAAAGTTAGTGGCATATTTATTATCCTCAGAGGTTCTGTGAGTCAAGGATTCACATAGGTAGGGATGGCTTATATCTCCTCCATGGTTGGACCTCAGCTGAAAAACTCAAGGCTGGAGGCTACAATCATTTGAAGGCTTATTCACTCATATGACTTATTACCTACGACCTTAGCTGAGGCTTACACACTTGTGTATGCTCTCTCTGTGTGCCCCAGGCATATTCACAGCATTCCAAAGGTGAGCATCCTTAGAGAGAGTGAGAGCCAGGCTGCAACCATATTGCCTTTTCTGATCTGGCTTTGGAAGTCACATAATGTCACTTCACCACATTCTGTTAGTGCTGTCACAAAGTCACCCTCAGGATCAGTGGAAGAGAAAGTTATTCAGCACACATTATTCAGTGTGTAGTTCTAAGGTGCTTCATAGGTAGTAGTGTTCAAAGACGAGGAACAAAGCTTATGCATTAAGGAATTTTTTGCCTTTTTTTTTTTTTTTTTTTGGTCTTTTTGTCCCAGTTTACTTTTTTTTTAAATTAAATTTTTATGTTAAGTAGGCTCTATGCTGCACATGGGGCTTGAACTCATGACCCTGAGATCAAAAGTTGTATGCTCTTCTGACTGAACCAGCCAGGCACTCTTCCCTTAGTTTATTTTTTGGAAATAAAATTATCCTAATAGTACTAAAGCTGTTCTCTAAATTGTTTTGTTTGTTATATATATGTACTCAAGAATAACTGATATATTTTTTAAAGTTTATTTATTTAGAGAGAGAGAAACAGCATGAGTGAGGGAGGGGAAGAGAGAGGGGAGAGAGAATCTCAAGCAGGCTCTGTGCTGCTGGTGCAGAGTGTGACAGAGGGCTCAAACTCAGGAAACCGTGAGATCATGATGTGAGCCAAAACCAAGAGTCACACTGACTGAGTGACCCAGGCGCCCCAATAATTTTTTTTCCATTTATTTTTTGTAATGTTTATTTTTGAGAGAGACAGAGACAGAATGCAAGTGGGTTGGGGCAGAGAGAGAGGGAGGCACAGAATCCGAAGCAGGCTCCAGGCTCCGAGCTGTTGGCACAGAGCCCCACACAGGGCTCGAACTCACGAGCTGTGAAATCATGACCTGAGCCGAAGTCGGACGCTCAACCAACTGAGCCACCCAGGTGCCCCAATAATTTTTTTAATGATACTAGTACCTCAGTTGTTAACAAAAGATGCCATAAATCATCATTTTTTTTTTTCTTGAAATAAGGTGAAATTCAATTAATATATATTTTTGTTATGTGATAATTTGGGTTGATGAATATTTAGTTGGCTGAACTTTTTCCTTTTTTTGTCTGTGAAATAATTTGTTAACCAAATCAGTAGTGTAAACCTAATTACAACAGTGTGGTTAGCAGGTGGGGTGCAGATTGAGATGGGAAGCTAAAGGAGTATAAGGATGGTGAATTTAGATAAATGAGATGTACTCATTTGCAACCACAGATAGTCCTATATCTGTAAAGGAGGATAGGATTTTAGGGAATTGTTTTCCTGATTATTGTTGCACTGACTTTATATATTGTATATGTGAAGAAGTAAGTTTAGAGTCATTAGGTTACTTACTAAGTCAGTGGCAGAGCCGGGAGAGGCGGGGAGGGGGGCGGCGGGGGGGGGAGAGAGAAAGAGAGAGAGAGAGAGAGAGTGTGTGTGTGTGTGTGTGTGTGTGTGTGTGTGTGTGTGTATGTGAGAGAGAGAAAGAGAGAGAGAGAGAGAGAGAGAGAGAGAGAGAGGGAGGGAGGGAGGGAGGGAGGGAGAGGGAAGGTCTTTTAGGACCTCTAGTCAACATTTCAACTATTATTTTATTGTCATTTTCTAGCCCTACTTAAATTCAGTATGTTAGTTCCTTTAAAAATACTGTATGTGTCACTCAGATTCCCTCAGAAGTGTTTTGTTTTACATATATGATTCATATATACAGTTTAAAAAATCCCAACCAAATAGTTCTAAAAATGTTGTCACAAAAGCCAGCAGTTCCCTGCCCCATTACTACTTAGAAATAACCACATTCAACACAGTTTTTCTCTCATGTTTATTACTATGGTTCTAAGAAACATGCCTATATTATTTCTGCTTTTGTCTGCCTTGTTTTTTTTTTGTTGTTGTTGTTGTTGATACTCTTTATTGACTTTGAAGAATGAGACTTCAGATCTCTTACATCTCCCTTCCCCTCTCCATACACAGATAATTCTTCCGCTCTCTTGTCCTCTCAATAAATAAAATAGTTATGTAATATTACTTGATTAGTTCGGTATTTCTTTTCCATAGGGAGAAATGCTCCTATCATCTGCCTGGAGTTTGTAGAGCCTTGCTGGGTCTTCTTAGCACTGAGCGAGAGAAATGGACTGGAGAGCTCTTAGCTCTTCAGTAAGTAGACTTGCACTTACGTAGATTTCCCTGTTTTCAATCCAGTAAAGATGAATCAACAGCTGTCCCCAATGTCCCTGAGTCCAGAATCTTTGGTTCTTATAGTAATTGGCAATGGGAAGAGGGTGGGGGTGAGAGATGGTCATGGAGGGGACTGTTACTTATTCACACTCATTTTGATTACTGCCTTTTCTGTTATTTTAGTGTGTCTTAAGCAAACATTCGTGTCCAGTCTGCCTTAACCTTCACACCTCTCAGATTGATTTTCAACAATGTCCACCCTGGAGGAGAATTTACTATTTAACAATTTTTTTTTCTAGTAAAATCACATGTTAAAATGGAACTTGTCACCTTTAGTGCAAAAAGATGTGATAATTTCCCAATTACCACATAGTCTGAAATTTAAACATTGTAGTATGTCATACATGTTTAAAGCTTTGCTTCATTTCACAATGTTTTTTCCTAAACTGTATCATATTGAGCACTAGAAAACTGTATCGATCAGATGTATAGCTATGTGCAGTTAAGGTATCATATTTCTTGTTTTTTTCTTTAATCCTGTTATGTTTCATGAGGTATGTATACTTCTTAGGTCTTGTATCACATTTGTCATGCATAAATTTTTACTGATAATGATGTTTACTTCCTGGACAGTTACCCAGTGATGAATTTGTAAGTCTTTAGTTTGAAGACTTACTAGCTTTGTGAGTATACATAAGTTGCTCCTACCTTTTTGTGTTTTAGATTCTTCATTTGTTAAGAGAGAATAATATTTGCCTTGCATGGGATGCTCAGAATAAAATGAGAATATTTGTGAAGTGCTTATTTATGTGTCTGACTTATGTTACACATTTAGAAAGGTTGATTTCTTCTATTGATTATGATCCATTTGTCTATTCTGTAGTACCAGATATGTTTCCTTGGAAGAATTTTATTATTAAAATTCCACAAAATAACAATCTGCTTATTGCTTTGTATGCATATATAATATTTTCATCTATGTACTGTGTCCATGTACTGTTTCCAAAACCCAGTGTGTTTACTGGCAATATTAATTATAAATACATATATACAGAAATTGCAAATATGCTAGTTTATTCTTAAAAAGTAAAGAGGAAATAATTGCTAAGTTTACAGTTTTGGGAATTAGGTATTTATTATTTTGGCAGTTGTACGGTAAATTAAATAAAATTGTGGGTTGTTTGTATATCTATTTAATGACAGTAATTATTGAGTGCCCAGTATATATTATAGAAAAAAATAATGGTGAAAATAACTGTAAGCCATTAAATTTTTGAGAAATATGTTGAATTTTATTTAGAAAGATACTGCAGCTCAGTCTCTCTTCCCTGGATGTTATATATAGGTTTTTAAAATTTATTACTCATGATATGTGTTGTATAGTGCATAAATCTCCATTAAGCAACTCAAGAGTGTTTGCATATGTATACATCTGTGGAACCACCACAAGATTAAGTCATTGATTATTTCCCTCACCAAAAAAAGATTCTCTTGTGCCCTCTTTCTTATTTTATTATATTTCCTCTATTAGCTTTTTTGATTAATCTTTTTTTTTAAGTTGATTTACATATCTTGAGAGAGAGAGAGAAAAAGCATGAGTGGGAGAAGGGCAGAGAGAGAAGAGATAGAGAGAATCCCACGCAGGCTCTGCACTATTAGCACAGAGCCTGATGCAGGGCTTGAATTTGTGAACCGTGAGATCATGATAGGAACTGAAGTTGGATGCTCAACCGACTGAGCCACCCAGTCATCCCTGGGCTAATCCTTTAATATCAGACTTTTAGTGATTACTTTAGAAATTACAAAATGTGGGAGTGCCTGGGTAGTTCAGTCGGTTGAATGTCTGACTTTGGCTCAGGTCCTGATCTCGCAGTTCATGAGTTTAAGCCCTGCGTCAGGCTCTGTGCTGACAGCTTGGAGCCTGAAGCCTGCTTCAGATTCTGTGTCTCCCTCACTTTCTGTCCCTCCCGCACTCATGCTCTGTCTCCCTATCTCAAAAATAAATAATAAACAAAACATTAAAAAAATTAAAAGAAATTACAAAATGTGTCTTTACTTATAAAAGTCTCCTTTTAATACATTTACTGTTGTCCTCCCCCAATGCAAAATCCTTAAAGCAGTTTAAGTCCATTTACCTGCCTCCTACTTTTTTGCTATTGTTAAGTATTTTAATATCCCCCTCATGTTGTTATAAACTATATAAGACATTGTTATTATTGCTTTAAACAATCATTTACCTTTATGTTTACCTTTATATTTACTATTTTACTATTCTATTTACCTTTATATCTATAGTTTCTACAGCTATTCATTTCTTATATATATCTATGCTTCCATCTAGAATCATCTCCTTTCATCCTAAAGAATTTCTTTCATTATTTAAAAAAAAATTTTTTTTAACATTTATTTTTGAGAGACAGACAGAGACAGAGCACAAGTGGGGGAGGCGCAGAGAGAGAGGGAGACACAGAATCCAAAGCAGGCTCCAAGCTCTGAGCCGTCAGCACAAAGCCCGATGTGGGGCTCGAACCCATGAGTCATGAGATCATGACCTGAGCCGAAGTCGGACGCTTAACCGACTGAGCCACCCAGGCGCCCCAGTTTTATTTTTTTTTTAAATAAGGTCTCTTGATGATAGATTCTTTCAACTTTCTGTCTGAAAATGTCTTTAGTTATTTCTCATGTTCTGGGGAATATTTTTGCAGAGTATAGAATTCTGTGTTGATAGTTTTCTCCTTCACTGATTTAAAGATGCCACTTCACTGGTCTTCATAGTTTCTCTTGAGAAGTCATCTTTCAGTCTTACTGTTGTTTTCCTGAAGGGCAAGAGAGAGGTCCTTTTCCTCCTGTTTTTAAGAATTTTCTGTCTCTTTGATTTTTAGTCACCTGTCAATAACATGGCTGTATATGGTTTTGTATGTATGTGTTTTAACCTGCTTGGTATTCATTGACCTTCTTGAATCTGTAGGTTGGTATCTTACAACATTTGAAAACTTCTTAACCTTTACTGATTCAAATATTGCTTCTGACTCATTTTCTTTTCTTTCCTGTATTCCAGTTAACATATATATTAGTTTGATTGTATCCCATTCTAGTTTATGATTTTTTTTCTGTCCTTTAAATAGCTTTTAATCTGTCTTTGCATGTGCTGATTGTTTTTCTTTTTTCCCAGTGCTTACTCTGCTATTAAACCTAGTCAAGGAATTCCTCTGTTTCACTTGTTTTGTAGTTCTAGATTATCTATGTGATCATTTTCATAGATTCTAATTCTCTGTTGAAATATATATTTTAATCTGTTTTCTGTATTCTATCTTAATTGGCTTTGATACGTTGTCATAGTTATTTTGAAGCTCTTACATAAGACTAATATATGTCTTGTGTCTTGATTATCAAACACTTTTCCTGCTTCACATACCCACTAATTTTGCATTGTGTGATGGCTATTTTAAGTGTAATATGGAATAGTGGAAAGCAAGTTGGCCCAGGGGCCAAATGCAAGCCTGGTGGTTATTACTGTTTGGTCCATGAGCTAAGAATGGTTTTTACTTTTTAAAAGATGTTGTTGTTGTTGTTGTTGTTGTTGTTGTTGTTGTTAAGACAATGTGCAGTGGAGACCATGACCCTCAAAACCTAAAAATACTTACTTTCTGGCTCTTTACAGGAAAGGTTTGCTGACCCTTCTTGTAAAAGCTCTGGATTGTTATCTTCCTCTAAATAAAATTTTATTTTATTCTGGCAGGCAGTTAAATTGCCAGCGGGTCACTTTGATCCTGTGGGGCTTAGTTTTAAGCTTTGTTAAGGTAAGTCTATTTTAACTTTGTTTTTATTCCTAGGGCATGGATTATCCAGGGTCTTACCTAAATGCCTTGGGTATTCATCAAGATCTGTCTCCTCTGACTGAGCCGGAACTTAATTTATTCAGAACTGTGCAAGCTCTGAAATCTTTGTTTAGCTAACAGCCTCCCCAACTGCCGTTCTGTCTTAGGCTTCTAGGAGTCTAACCCTGTGTGTGCACAGCCTAGGAGGCAGATGAGAACCAGAGAGGATTTTTTATATAGATTTTTGTAAGTTTTTCTTCTTGGTTCTTTCCCTTCTAATAACCTGCCCCCCAAATCCAGCTACCTTAGCATTCCCAGACATTAATTGTAGTTTTCTCGTCCCAGCAAGACTGCCACACTGCTTGGGCTCTGTTTCTCTACACCATGATTTTGAAAATGCCCTTAAGGGAGAGATTTGAGTGTGAATATGGGGTTTGATTCATCTAGTTCTCTTCTATCAAGGATCATGGTGTTGTGTTGGTTATTGCCTAAGGGTTGAAAATAGGATTTTTTTTTCTTTTGGTTTTTTGTATATTTGGTCCAACGTTTACAGATGTTTATAGCAGGAGGGTATTCTAACATTAGCTACTCCATTATGACAAGAACTGAAAATCCTGATTGTTTTAAAATGTGAAAATATATCTCATTGTATAGTAGTGGACTTTGATTTGAAATATTTAACATGTTGCTGGCTGTGTTCTTTGTTCCATTATTCAGTTTAGCCAAGTAGAAGGACTCAGATCTCAGTTAATAATGGTGAATGTATGCATCCTATAAAATCAAATTAGTGTGATATATTGATCTGGTGAAGGGGATAAAATGGCCCTTTTCCAAAGATGAAGCCCTAGGCAGCTGGGCCATTGGGTTGGTTATTTTATTAAGATTTATTTAAGTAATCTCTACACCCCATGTGGGGCTTGAACTCATGACCCTGAGATCAAGACTTGCACACTCCTCCAACTGTGCCAGCCAGACACCCTGGGTTTGTTAGTTTAGAAGATTTCATCTCAGAAGTCATCTGCCACATTTGAGATACCCCTTAATCCTACTTGGTCTGGGCTCACCTATTATCAGAAAAACTTTGGCTGGCCAATTCTTAATACTTAATTAACAATTTTATATTTGTTGTTTATATATCCAGTATCTCCAAAACAATTCTTAAATATTTTAGCCCACACTGATCATCTCTTAACTACTATACTTATAGTGTATGTGGAATACAGACCTGGTAACACGCTGTTATATGACCTTATTTCATATTCTTTGAGGGAATAATCATTTAAATGTTTTTCCTATCATACTATTTTTTTTGTATTCTACTGAATATAAGGGCTGTCTGTCTATGCCACAGGTTACCATGATTAATTTGATGAAACTAGGTAGTTATCTTGGGGTATGCTTTCTCTCTTTTGCTCTTTGTATGTCTTTCCTGAAATTGAATAACATGCCCTTCTCAGCTACATGTGGCCTGTTCTTTGAGAAAGGATATATGTCATAGCTCTGTTTCTCTGCTAGAACTTACAAACATGCTTTCAATATTCATTGGAATGGTGTCGGTGACTGTAGAAAGAGATGTGGATGTTACCATGTAGGTAAGCTACATGACTCTTTCTCTGATGCAGCACTCCCTATCCCTTCCCCTGGGCGATTCTTTGTTCTAAGTCCCCTTATAGAACCAAGAATCCCCAGGAGGAATCTTTGGTGCCCACCCAGTATGATCCTCTGCCCAGAGGTTGGTGTTGGTTGGTGTTGGTGGATTGACTCTGTTGATCACAGTATTATAGAAAAGAACTTACTTTGTTCTTTGTATCCATTCAGAGTGTTATTACTAACTCAAAATTAGGTAGTTTATTATCTATATATTCGAAATTTGGTTATATAGTAAAGGTAGCATCCATATAGTCTTATTTGAGTCTTTGTCCTTACTTAACATTCTTTTCAAAAATGAGACTTTAAAATAATTTTGCTTCCAAAAGTTAAAAATAAAACAACTCTGGACTTGCATATATGTATGCATTACATGTAAACATATAGCAAATTACTCACTTTCAGAAATCTTTACTTCTCTTGAAACTCTTTTTTCTAGTGCTTATGAATTCAGTATAGTAATATGTCTTCCTCTTAAATACTTTTCCTGGTAACTGGTTTTATGACTTTTTTCATTTACCTTTTGAGTTGTACACATAATTTTTAAATGTAACTATTTAGTGTCCACAAAGAAAAGCAGCAGCTGTGATATGTGATGAATCAGTAATACTGTTATGACAAAAATTTTTCAGAATGTGCACACACTTCTTTTTGATGCTTCCTTTGATTTGTTTGTAATAAGCTTCAGTGATTATTTCTGCTGTTTCCTTTGTAGTTATTTAATTTTTTCCCCCATGTTAAGGAAATCTGGAGGTGAATAGGCACTTAAGTTTAGTACTAGATTAATTTACAGCATTGGATTCACTGCGTATTTTTTGATATCACTTAACTTTGAATTACTGTGAAGTGAGTTTCATTTTTCCTTATCAAGAGTAACTTGAATGGGGGCACCTGGTTGGCTCAGTCGGTTAAGTGTCCACCTTTGGCTGAGGTCATGATCTCGTAGTTCATGAGTTCAAGCCCCGCATCAGGCTCTGTGTTGACAGCTCAGAGCCTGGAGCCTGCTTTGGATTCTGTGTCTCCCTCTCTCTCTGCCCCTCCCCTGCTTGCACTCTGTCTCTCTCTCTCTCTCAAAAATGAATAAACATTAAAAAAAAAAAAGAATAACTTGAATGGGACTGGGCTAGTTCTACAAAGAACTACATAGATCTGGTCCTGGATTGCAGCTTTTGGACTATCCCACACAGATTATTTAAGCATATAGTGATGTCACAATTAAGACTAAGCACTCATGAATGGTTAATAAAGGAAGTATTGTGATGTAGGAAGGTAGCATAGTATGATGAGAAGTGCATGGACCTTAGAATTCAAAAGACTAGATTTGTAACCTGGACCTAGTAAGTATTTGCTCTGTGGCATTGTCCTGTTTGCTTGATCTTTATATATAATTTCCTTTTATATATAAGGTGGAAATGATATCATCTATTAGGGTTGTCAGGATTAAATGAATGTATATAAAGCAGCCAATAAGGATTCTGTTAAGGTGCTTTTGAAATACAACATCCCTTCTTGTTCTTTATCTTCTTTTCCCTCTTTCCTCTTTAGTTACCCATAGTTAGCCAAAGTGAAAAGTTAGCGGGTACAGTGTCCACGAGACTGCCCTCACTTCTGACACCAGTTGCAAGTTTGGGAGATTTCTGAAACGACCCTGAGTTTCAATAATTGGTTAGAAGGGCTCACAGAACTGGGGCGCCTGGGTGGCTCAGTTAGTTAAGCATCTGACTCTTGATTTTGGCTCAGGTCATGATCTCACGGTCTGTGGGTTCGAGCCCCACATAAAGCTCTTGTGCTGACAGTGTGGAGACTGCTTGGAATTCTGTCTCTCCCTCTCTCTTTCTGCCCCTCCCCTGCTTGCTCTCTCTCTCTCTCTCAAAATAAATAAATAAATAAATTTTAAAAAAAAAGGGCTCATAGAACTCATTAAAAGTTGTCATTCTCATGGTTACAGTTTATTACAGGGAAAGTATACAGATTAAAATCAACCAAGCTGGGGTACCTGAGTGGCTCAGTTGGTTAAGCATCTGACTTCAGCTCAGGTCATGATGTGGGTTCAAGCCATGTTGAAGCCCTGCTCAGAGCCTGGAGCCTGCTTCAGATTTTGTCTCTTGTCGCTCTCTCTGTCCGTCCCCCGTTCACACACACTCTCTCTCAAATATAAATAAACATGAGAAAAAAATTTTAATCAGCCAAGGTAGATGCCAGAAGGAGTTAAAACTGAGAAAGAACTTCCAAGTCCTCTTCTCCTCATGGAGAAACTATTTCCAACGAGGAAGTCTCACAAACTATTCCAACACACAAACTATTTCCAACGAGGGAGTCTCCTCCAAGCCTTTTGTATTTTTACTGGGACTTGATCACATACTCCCTGCATAACTGACCTAATCTCTAGCCTTTCCTACTGGTCAGGCTAATACCCTTAGTTTTCCGTTCCTGTAGAAGTCAGAACTGATGTTCCCCATCATAAATCATATTGTTAGACTGTCAGGTAACCAAGACCCCCAGGCAGGAGGTCTTGACGGGACCAAAACACCTGCCAAGCCCAGGACATTCCAAGGGTCTAGAGATCATCTCCCATTAGTGAAGGGCAAAGACCAGACTTTTGTTTGGAAAAGGTCATTTCTTCATGGTAGTGCTACATTTTTGTAGTAGCTGATTAAATTATTCTGCACTGTCAGTGCAGAGCCTGATGCCAGGTTCGAACCCATCGAGATCATGAGCTGAGCCAAAATCAAGAGTCAGACACTTAATCTACTGAGCCACCCAGATGCCCTGGTTATTAATTTCTATCTAAGTAGTAACATACACTTTTAAATATTTTTTCAAAGCCCAACAAGACAAAGCATATAATGAAAGCTTAATGAAATGCTCCCACTTATTTATTTATTTATTGACCCACTTTCCAAAGGCTTTATTGGTGAATATGTGTTAGAAGAGGAAGATTGATTCTGTTATTTCCAAGCCAGTGGAATGAAGAGCTGTGTCCAGGGACACATCAGGTGGCACCAAAGGGGACTGATGCTTTGTCTACCTTTCATTCCTAGTTTCAGTCAAAAGCACAAGGCTTGTAGTCAACCAATTCTTTAGGTTTAAACCATAGGCTGATTTCTTTCTCTGCACTGTTTACTGAATCGTTGCCATGAATGCTGTTCCTGCCAACTTGAATACAGAAGTCCTCATGAGTGGTGCCTGGCTTACAGTCTGCTGGTTTGGTCTCCCCAAACATCACTCACCCCGTCTTCACCACAATCAGACCCTCCCAAACCATGGCCACAGTGGGCCCAGAGCTCAGGTACTTTACCAGCCCTGGGAAGAATGGGTGGGCCTTTATGTCAATGTGGTGCTGCTTTAGCAGTTCCTCAGAGGCCTGTAGGAGGGAGCCTTTTGGCCACAACATGGAATCCCTTCTGCTCAAAGTGCTTGGTGATCTTGCCCACCAGGGTGTGCTACACACCATGCAGCTTGATGGCAATGACCATGTGCTCCTGATTGGCCATGGCCAAGAAGCTGGCTGTGCTGTGCTGCTTGGGGGACTGGAGGCCACTCCCACTCTTTTAGTACTAGTTTTGAAATACCTTTGGAGATATATTTTAGGCATTTATTTCCATTTTTCTGTGCTGGTTTATGTTTTTTATTCTGGACATTTTTTATTTTGACTTCCTATTATACAAGATGAGGATTTAATATTTTTAGTCTATTTTATATCCTCACTCCTCCTAAAATTCTTCTGTCATAATTTTTAGTTAAATATGTTTATCTATCTGTCCCTTTACTGTTGTATCTTTTGATCTTCTATCAGAATTACATTTGGCTTCTAGTAAAAGAAACTGGAAATAACAGTAACTAAAATGAGCTAACGTTAATTTTTCTATCAAAAGAATTCTAGCGATTGACAGTCCAATAATGGGATGGCAGCTTCACAGTTATCAAGGAGTCAGGTTTCCTGTTTGTCCTTCACTTCCCTGGGTGCATGGCTGTGTACATAAGATCATTTCACGATCCAAGAAAGCTTTCAGAATTCTAACGTGCTTGTCAGCTTTCAGGCAGGTGGTGGTGTTACCCAAAATGGAGTTCGTCTCTTGGTGGTTGTTGAGCCAAAAGACACAACCAAGCCAAAGAATAGGAAAAGGAAGGGTTTTACTTGCAACAAGTAAAGGAGAACACTGGGGATCGTTCCCAAAGCAGTGTCTCCTGAACCACAGTATTGGGGAAGTTTTAAGCTAACGGTGCACACATATTCATGAAGGGGCTTTGCTCAGTGGGGAATACAGCATGGAATTGGGGCAGAAGTCATCTGAGGGTGACTGAGTCTAGGTCACAGTCACGAAGGTTGGCAGTTGGTCCATGTCTAAATGCTCAGAGAGGTTTAGATCCTGCACAGAGAACTCAAGGATGTGCATCAGGTGAATCTTAACTTTTGAATCAGTACTGGGAGTTTTGCTACTGATTTATTGTCCCTGATATGATTAGGTTATATCCTGGCCTGATAGTGGCTGCCTGCTCTTACATTCTTTCACAAGATGGTTGGGACCCAAATTGACTTCTCTTATGTTAAGAAAGCTCTGTCTGTTCTTTTTCTAGGAACCCAACTCTTTCTGATTACAGTAGGGGAAAATGGAGAAGCAAAAAAGGGGACATACCAGTTTTCTTCCCCAAACTTAAAGAACATTACTTATAAATTCTACTCTGTAGGTTCTAGTTACATCTTATTGGCCAAAATTTAGTCACATGTCCTCATTGGGTCTGCAAGGGCTGGGTATTTTATTTTATTTTATTTGTTATTTTTATTTTATTTATTTTTTTAATTTTATGTAGGCTCCATACCCAACATTGGACTTGAACTCTCGACCCTGAGATCAAGAATAGCACACTCTACCAACTGAGCCAGCCAGGTGCTCCAGGGCTTGGTATTTTACATACCGTTTCTACCCCAAACAATATTGAAGCTTTATTTTAATGAAATGAGACAAAATGGGTATGATGTGGGCCATTGGCAGTTTCTGCCTTAATTGGTGTCATTGTTTACTTTTTTTATCATTATGCAAGTTAATTTACTGGAAAGCCAAGCAGCATAGTTGGATAGTATTTTGTTCTTCCTAGAATTATTGTCTTTTCTTGAAAATATGCTTAGTTTTCTCCCTTGAGCTTTTAGTTTTTGTGTTTCAAATTGTAGGCAAACCTCATTTTACTACACTTTGATTCATTGCATGTCACAAATCCTGCATTTTTGTAGATTGAAGGTTTGTTGCAACTCTATGTTGAGCAAGTCTGTTGGCCCCATTTTCCCAGCACCTTTTGTTCATTTTGTGACTTTGTGTCACATTTTGGTAATTCTTGCAATATTTCAAACTTTTTCATTATTACGTGTTGTGATTTTTTTTTTTAAAGATTTTAATATTTTTAAGGAATTTCTACACCCAGTGTGGGGCTCAAACTCACAACCCTGAGATCAAGAGTTGCATGCTTCACTGACTGAGCCAGCTGGGCGCCCCTGTTCTAGTGGTCTTTGGTGTTACTACTGTAATTATTTTAGGGTGCCACAAACTACACCTGTGTAAAGCAGTGAACTTAATTGATAAGTATGTGTGTTCTGACTGCTCCACTGACCAGCTGTCCCCCTGTCTTTCTCTTTCCCCTCTCCTTGGGCCTCACTATTCCCTGGAACATAAGAATACTGAAATTAGGACAGTTAATTATCCTACAGTGGCCTCTGCGTGTTCAAATGAAAGGAAGGGTCATACATCTCTCACTTTAAATCGGAAGTTGGAACTGATTAAGCTCAGTAAGGAAGGCATGTCGGAAGCTGAGATAGGCTGAAAGCTGGGCCTCCACCAGTTAGCCAAGGTGTGAGTGCAAAGGAAAAGTTCTTGCAGGAAATTAAAAATGCTACTCCACTGAACACATGAATGATAAGAAAGTGAAAGAGCCTTATTGCTGATACAGAGAAAGTTTGAGTGGTCTGGATAGATCAAACCAGCCACAACATTTCCTTAAGCCAAAGCCTAATGCAGAGCAAAGCTCTAATGATTTTTAATTCTGTGAATGCTGAGAGAGGTGAGGAAGCTGCAGAAGAAGTGTTTGAACCTAGCAGAGGTAGTTTCACGAGATTTAAGGAAAAAAGCTGTTTCTGTAACATAAAGGTGCAAGGTGAAACAGTAAGTGCTGATGGAGAAGCTGCAGTCAGTGATTCCAGAAGATCTAGTTCCTCCTTGAAAATAGCTACACTAAGCAGCAGATTTTCAGTGTAGACAAAACAGCCTTCTATTGGAAGAAGATGCTATCTAGGACCTTTACAGCTAGAGTGAAGTCAATGCCTGACTTCAAATCTTCAATAGACAGACTGACTCTCTTGTTAGGGGCTAATGCAACTAATGACTTTAAATTGATAAGTTGAAGCCAGTGCTCATTGGTCATTCATAAAATCCTAGGGCCCTTAAGAATTACGGTAAATCTATTCTACGTGTGCTCCATGAATGGAACAACAAAGCTTGGATTGTAGCACATCTGTTTACAACATTGTTTAGTGCATATTTTAAGCCCATTAATGAGACCTGCTGCTCAGAGAATATTCAGTTCAAAATATTACTGCTCACTGACAATGTGCCTGGTCACCCAAGAGCTCTGATGAAGATGTGATGCTGGCCTCATAGACTGATTTTGGAAGTATGTATTCCTTTTCTTCTACCCTCTGAAAGGGATTATAGAGAATTGATACAATTTTTTTTTAAATGTTTGGTAGAATTCAGCAATGAACCCATCTGGATCTGGTGCTCTCTGCTTTGGAAAGTTACTAATTTGCCTTAACATTTTAAGCAGTAGGTTGCTAATTCTTTTTCCTTAATAAGAATAACAAAGATGGATGATTGTTTACAATGAAATTTGAAGTTACATCCTTGTATTTGCATTAAAATCAAGGGTTTATTTTTTAAAGATGACCTCCCCTTCCCGTTTCTATTTTATGTGTGTTTTGGCAGAAAATAACAAGAGTCATTTTACCTACTTTGTCATCAATCATCTAAACATTACAACCTAATCCTTCCGTAATGTATATGTATATCAAACCATCTCTTTGTACTCCTTAAATATATACAATTCTATTTCTCAATTGTAGTTTAATAAAGGGTGAAAAAGAAATACTATACAATCTTGTCTCAGCCCTCATTCTGCTTCCTGAAAACTTCCTCAAATCTTACTGTCTAGTTGGGAAATTAACTAGCTTCTTGTGGCTTATTGTGTTTGACTTCTAGCAGTTTTTAGAACTGTTACCTTCTCCTTTTAAGGAAAACTCTCTTCTGTCTCTGATCACATTCTGTATCTTAATCAGTTTTGTACATATTGATGTCCCCCCCCCTTTTTTTTTATCTTTCCCTTTCATTCTTTCCTGGTTTCTGTAGACTGTGATACCTATTATCTCCAGTCCTGTTATTTTTCCTCAATGCAAACTCTCTGTCTGCTAAAGATGCTAGAGGTATTTGTGGTCCAGAAAATTTTTGAAATCTCTCCCACCATGAGAAGGGGTTGATATTACCTCCAGTTAAACCTTGGTGGGCCTTTGTGATCCCCTCCACAATAGAATCCATTGGAAGAAATGTTGTGTAACTTCCCAGTTGAGGTTAGAAAAACCAATTTGCTTCTGTTGGCATTTTATAGTACACTCCTCTAGGAGAGCTTTCAGATGCCATGTAAAGTCCGGCTACCCTGAGACCTTGTGGAGATTTTGTGAAGAGACCATATGAAGAGAACACATAGATGCCCAGGGAATTCCCAGCTGTTTGTCTCCCAGGGCAGGACATTAGACATCTGAGTGAAGACACCTCTTGAGATGACACCAGTCCTAACATGTTATAGGCACACGAGACTCATTGAGACTGATATAGCTGAACCCAGTGAAATCCCAGAATCCTCAGTAAAATAAACTTAATGTTACTGTTTTAACCCACTGTTTTCTTTTTTTAATGTTTATTTATTTTGAGAGAGAGAAAGAGAGGAAGGGAGGGAGGGAGGGAGGGGGAGAGAGAGAGAGAGAGAGAGAAAGAGCCCCAAGCAGGTTCTCTGCAGCGAATGCAGGACCCAGTGCGGGGCTTCAACTCACAAACCACAAGATCATGACCTGAGCCGAAATCAAGAGTCTGATGCTTAACAGACTGCACTGCCCAGGCATCCCTAACCCTCTGTTTTGATGGGATTTGTTAGTCTTCAGTGCATAACCAGAATAGTATTTCACATTCAGCATATTCAAAACAGTTAATTGTCATCTCCTCATCAAATGATATATGTTGTTTCTCTTTGATTAGTATCATCATCACTGCTACATAACATTTTTGGTCCTTTTTTTTAAAAAATCTTTTTTTTTTTTTTAACATTCATTTTTGAGAGACAGAGTGAGTAGGGAGGGGCAGAGGGAGAGAGGGAGACACATAATCTAAAGCAGGCTCCAGGCTTTGAGCTGTCAGCATAGAGCCTGACGTGGGGCTTGAACTCATGAATAGCAAGATCATGACCTGAGCTGAAGTCGGAAGCTTAACCGACTGAGCCATCCAGGCACCCCACATTTTTGGTCCTTTTTAACTTCTGTTCAAACCTTTTGCCCATTAAAAAAATCGTTTTAAAGATATCTTTAGTGTGATTAAAAAGATTAAGTTTACTATTTTAACATGTTTTAATTGTACAATTTAGTGGTATTAAATATATTTACTATGTTATATAACCATTACCACTATCCATTTCCAAAACTTTTTCATCATCCTGAAAAGAAACTCAGACTTACACCTAAGTGATTAATTTTTTGTGCTGTTGCATATTATAATATTTTCTTTTTTTTTTTTAATGTTTGTTTATTTTTGAGACAGAGAGAGACACAGCATGAACGGTGGAGGGTCAGAGAGAGAGGGAGACACAGAATCTGAAACAGGCTCCAGGCTCTGAGCTGTCAGCACAGAGCCCGACACGGGGCTCGAACTCACGGACCGTGAGATCATGACCTGAGCCGAAGTCGGACGCTTAACCGACTGAGCCACCCAGGCGCCCCTATAATATTTTCTTAAATTAAGATTTCCAGTTCATTTGCCAGTATACAAATATAGAATTGATGCTGTATATTTAGCTTGTAACCTGCAACTTAACTCATTTGTTCTAAGAGACTTTTTATAGATTGCATGGAATTTTCTACATGTCTGAATTAAAAATTTTCTTTTTTAATCTGTAAACCTTTTATTTCATTTTCTTATCTTACTGCACTGACTACGATAAGAAATGAATAAGAGTGGTAAGAGGAAATTTTTTCATTTTTCTCATTGAAGTGTAGAGCATTCAGTCTTTTATCATTAAATATGTTGCTAACTGTAGTTATTTTGTAGATGCTCTTTATCAGCTCAAAGAATTTCTCTTCTATGCCTAGCTTACCAAAAGGGTTTATCATGACTGTATGTTGAGTTTTGTCAAATATTGTTTCTTTTTGATCATTGGTTTTTCTTACTTAGTTTGTTAACGTGGTGAGTTTCACTGATGTATTTTTGATTGTTGAACCAACCTTAAATTCCTTTGCTAAATACCACTTGTTTGTGATGTACCCATTTTATATATTGCTAGATTTGGTTTGCTAATATGTTGTTGAGAATTTTTGTCTCTGTGCTTATGGGAGATGGTAATATGTATTCTTACATTCTTGTAATATTTTCATGTATTTAAAAAATTTTTTTAAATATTTATTTTTGAGACGGGGAGACAGAGTGTGAGTGGGGGAGGGGCAGAGAGAGAGGGAGACACAGAATCTGAAACAGGCTCCAGGCTCTGAGCTGTCAGCACAGAGCCCAATGTGGGGCTTGAACCCACGAACCATGAGATCATGACCTGAGCCAAAGTCGGATGCTTAACTGACTGAACCACCCAGGCCCCCCTTTTCATGTATTTTTTTATATGTGTTTTTGGTATCAGGTTAGTGCTTGTCTGGTTGGGAAATGTTTTTTCTCCTTCTCTTTTCTGGAAAAGATTGTGTAAAATTGTTTTTATTTCTTCCTTAAATGTTTGGTGCAAGAGAGCACGCCCATGTGGCAGGGGAGCGGCAGAGAGAGAGGGAAAGAGAGAATCACAAGCAGGATCTGTGCTGTCAGTGCAGAGCCCAACATAGGGCTGGATCCCATGAAGTGTGAGATCATGACCTGAGCCAAAACCAAGAGTCAGACACTTAACCAACTGAGCCACCCCTTACCCCTGGAATATCTTAAACTATAAAGTCAACTACTTTAACAGATCTAGGACTGTTCAAATTAAACATTTTTTTTCCCTTTAGTTTTAATAATTTGTGTCTTTTAAGAAATTGATTGATTTATTCTAAGTTGCCAACTTAATGACCATAAAGTTTGTTGTGTGTTTTTTTTGTTTTTTGAGAGAAGCATGATTGGGGGAGGGACAGTGGTGGGGGAGAGAGAGAGAGAGAGAGAAGAGAGAGAATGAATCCTAAGGAGGCTCCATGCTGAGTGTGTGGTGTCCAACTTGGGGCTTGATCTCATGACCCTAGGGCTATGACTTGAGCCGGTCAGGAATTGGACGTTTAACTGACTGAGCCACCTAGACACCCCTGTTGTGTTTCTTTATTCTCTGTAGGAGTTGTATGGATGTCTATCAATAGTAGAAATAAAAGATAATTTGGGTGTTTTCTTTTTATTTTCCTCTTTCACTCTGGCTAAAAGGTTATCAATTTTACTGTTTTTTAAAAAATCGCTACTTCTGGTTTTAATTAAATTTGGTCAATTGTTTATCTCTTCAGTTTCATTGATTTCTATTATTTTCTTCCTTCTTTCATATTGGTTCAATCTACTGTTTTAATTTTTCAAGGTAGAAGCATGTAGATTATTATTTTGAAATATTTCATGTTTTCTATTACAAGCATTTAATGCTGTAAATATCTCTCCAAGCACCGTTTCAGCTGTACATCCTGCAGAGTATCATATGTTGTCTTTTTATATTCATTCAGTTCAAAATATTTTTAAATTTCCCTCAATACTTCCTCTTTGCCCTGTGGGTTATTTACATGTATGCTGGATTCCAGATATGTGAGGATTTTTCAGATACCTTTCTCTTACTAATTTCTATTTAAATTACATTATGTCTAGTTAATGTGCTTTGTATGATATCAATTCTTTTAAATTTGGTAAGGTTTGCTTTTGTAAGGTTTATTTTAAATTTGGTAAGGTTTATGGCATATTTTGGTGAATGGTACATGTGCACTCTTTTTGCGTGGAGAGGTCTATAAATGTCAGTTTGGTTGTTGATTCATAGCATTTTTACATCCTTGCTGATTTTCTCTTTGCTCTATCAGTTGTTCAAATTGAAGTCTTCAACTATAATTGTATAATTGAACATTTGTGTATCAGTTATATTAGTTTCACCTCATGGCAAACTAATGTGTTTGTATTACCTCTTGTATTAGCCATTTAAAACTGTTATTTCTTCTTAGTGAGTTGACACTTTTATCAATACATAATGTCCATCTTTTCCCTTGGTCATTTTCTTCTGACATCTACTTTGTCAGATAGTACACTTCATCTTCCATTTGAATCGTGTTTATATACTGAATCTCTTTTCATTATTTTTATTAACGTGTGTACATTTTTATGTTAAAATGGAAATCTGGTAGACAGTGCATGAATAGGTCTTTTTAAAAGTACAATCTGGGGGCTCCTGGGTGGCTCAGTTGGTTGAGTATCTGACTTCTACTCAGGTCATGATCTTGTGATCTGTGAGTTTGAGCCCCATATTGGGGTCTATGCTGGCAGCTTAGAGCCGGGAGCTTGCTTCAGATTCTCTGTCTTCCTCTCTCTCTGCCCCTCCCCTGCTCTCACTTTGTCTCTCTCTCTCTCTTTCAAAAATAATAAAAATAAACATTAAAAAGTTTTTTTTAATTAAAAAAATTAAAGTACAATCTGACAGTTAATGTCTTTTAATTTAAACTTAATGAGATTATTGAATTTATTCAATTTAGTGCTTCCATTTTTAAGTTCTTTTGTTTATCCATTCTGTTTTTTGTTTCTTTTTCCTTTCCTGCCTTCTTTGGATTAGTTGAATATTTTTAGTATTCATTTTTAGTGTATCTCTTTGCTTCATTTGTTTTTTTGAGATTGCTATCTAGATTATATTATATATATATACCAACTTTTTATGATCCACTTAAATTTCACATTTTACCACTTCAATTAAACCTGTACACTTCCATCCATACAGTTCCCAGTTCCCTCTCCTTTTATTGGTTATTGTTGTCATATATATTAATTTTATATAGGATGATATCTTCTCAGACATGCTGTTTTACTTTCAACAGTAACACGTTTTAAATAATTTAGTCGGAGAAAATAGTGTATTATATTTACCCATATATTTACCATTCTTTTTGCTTTAAGTTTGATTTCCCTCTGGTATCATTTCAATTCAGGGAAGAACTTCTAGGTATTTCTTTTAGTCCCAAGTCTTCTGGCAATAAATTCTCTTAATTTTCCTTTGTGTGACAGTGTTTTGAGTTGCCTTATACTTTTTAAAGTATATTTTCTTTTCTTTTTTTTTTTAAGTTTACTTACTTTGAGAGACAAGAGCGACCTGGGGAGGGGCAGAGAGAGAATGAGAATCCCAAGCAGGCTCCATACTGCCAGCACAGAGCCTGATGCAGGGCTTGAACCCACGAACTGTGAAATTATGACCTGAGCTGAAATCCAGAGTTGGACGCTCAACCAGCTAAGCCACCCAACCGCCTCTCTCTTCTTTTTTTTTTAATATTTTTTTTATTTTGAGAGAGAGAGAGAGAGAGGTGTGTGTGCGAGAGGGGGAGGGTCAGAGAGAAAGAAGGAAAGAGAGAATCCCAAGCAGGGATTCTCTATGACGGGCTCTGTCTCACAAACCCATGAGATCATGACCTGAGCCAAAAGGAAGAGTTGGACACTTGACTGACTGAGCCCCCCAGGTGCCCCAAAGTATATTTTCTTTCTTTCTTTTTGTTTTTTTAATGTGTATTTATTCTTGAGAGAGAGAGAGAGACAGAGTGCCAGTGGGGAAGGGACAGAGACAGAGAGGGAGACACAGGATCCAAAGCAGGCTCCAGCCTCTGAGCTGTCAGCACAGGGCCCGATGCAGGGCTCAAACTCCCCAGCCTGTGAGGTCATGACCCAAGCCAAGGTCAAATGCTTAACCAACTGAGCCATCCAGGTGCCCCCCCCCCCCCCGATGTATATTTTCAATGGATATGGATTTCTGGGGGGATAGCTCTTTCTCTTTAAATACGTAGTTTAGCTGTTTTGTGACTTCATAGTTTCTGATCCAAACTCTGCAATCATTCAAGTTATTGTTTTTCTATATGAAGTGTGTTTTTTAAATATGGTCTCCTGTAAAATTTTTAGAAATTTGATTTTATCTTTTAGCAGTTTGATTTTGATGGGTCTGGCCATGGTTTTATTTAACTGAAATTTTCAAATCTTTAAATCCATTGCTTTGATCAGGTTTGGATACTTTTCAGTCCTTATTTCTTCAGATATTTTTTCTGTATCAATCTCTTTCTGGTCTGTTTCAGGAACTCTAGTAATGTGTATTTTAACTTTTGTCCATAGGTCCCTGAGTCTCTGTTCACATTTATAAACTTTCTCTTTATTTCAGATTAGACCTGTTATTCATTACCTTAAAATTGACTTTCCAGTTATATTTATTCTGCTATTTAGCCCATTCAGTGAGATTTTTATTTTTTTTTTCAATATATGAAATTTATTGTCAAATTGGTTTCCATACAACACCCAGTGCTCATCCCAAAAGGTACCCTCCTCAATACCCATCACCCACCCTCCCCTCCCTCCCACCCCACATCAACCCTCAGTTTGTTCTCAGTTTTTAAGAGTCTCTTATGCTTTGACTCTCTCCCACTCTAACCTATTTTTTTTTTTCTTCCCCTCTCCCATGGGTTTCTGTTAAGTTTTTCAGGATCCACATAAGAGTGAAAACATATGGTATCTGTCTTTCTCTGTATGGCTTATTTCACTTAGCATCACACTCTCCAGTTCCATCCATGTTGCTACAAAGGGCCATATTTCGTTCTTTCTCATTGCCATGTAGTACTCCATTGTGTATATAAACCACAATTTCTTTATCCATCAGTTGATGGACATTTGAGATTTTTATTTTAGATAATGTATTTTTCAGTTTGAATATCTCCATTTATATATGGGTATATGTATGGGTGTTTTTTCCTGAGAATTTCTGTATATTCTTTCATTTTAAGTGTGTTCACCCCCTTTATTCATGGAAGATGGTTATAGTAACTGTGTTAAAGGCTGTGCCTGATAATTCCAACATCTGAGTTATTTCAAAGTGTCCATCAGTTGATCATCTTTTTACCTTCAAAATTGTTCAGATTTGCCAGATTCTTAAGTGTATCAGGTAATTTTTTATTGCATCGTGGACATTCTGGAATATTATGAGACTGTATCTTATTAAAATCCGTGATATAATATTGTTTTTGTTGTTACTTTAGTGGGAGGTTAACCTGGTACTCAAATTCTTCTCATTTTGGGGGCAGTGGTTCCAGCATGAATTCATTTTTAAAGCCTTTGGTGTAATCTGGGAGTGTGACGTTTGCGTGGCACTCGAGAGCTACTTTAAGGCTGACACTCTAGTCCAGTTCTTAGTCACTGCTGTGGTTCTTCGGGTGTATTCTGCACATGCACAGCTGTGGCATGAGCCCAGGACTTGTTCTGATGTGTATTCTCCTACACTTTGCAGGCTTTTCTGCACACTTTCTGGTTGCCGGTAGCCACTTTTCATACTCTGGTCAGAAGGATGAGGTTCTTTTCTGTTTTGTGGAACAGTCTTGTCTTAGAGTGTAGTGGTGCTGAGAGAAAAGTGAGGGATAAAAACCAAACAAGCACAGATTACTCCCTACTCTTCAAAAAACCCTATTTTCTTGTACTATGCAGAGATGGGAGTTTTAGTTCCCACGGTATCATCACCATGGCCATGTCATTGCATGACCGGGGCTATCCCTGAGGCAGAGCTCTAGAGAGGAAAAAAATGTGTCTCTGCCTGCACCCTCCCCCCGCCCCGTACCACACTCTGGTTCACAGGGCTTCCTTCTCTCTTCCTCTTAAAAAGAAAATTGGGTTTCCCTTGTCTCTTTTGCTGCCTGTGCCTACTGGCAGTCCTAGTTCAACCCATCTTTGAGTCAAAGGTTTAAGTAAAGAAAACTAAAGAAAGGATAAAAAAAAAGAAAACCTGGAAAGCTCACCTTACCTCAGATTGTGATTTTTTCCTCTCTACACTGCCTGCTATAATTTACATTTTGGATTCCTCATATGATTGCTTTTTGTTTTTTTATCTTGAGTCTTGAGTGAGAAAAGTAGCTTCTAGTATGTTTATTTCTGGTTGATCTACACCTGAAGTCGAATATAAATCTTTTCTTAGTAATGTCATACTAGATCAAGTTTTTCTTTGGTAGTATATAGTGTCTTTCCTACTTACATACTTGCTTCAGTAAAGTGACACATGACTCACCTCTCAGCTTCTCATCTGTAGAAATTCCCCTGCTTGGTACCCTGTGAATATGCTTTTATTTTTTTATTGTTTTGAATAATATTTAAGATATGTTTCTACAGAATCCTTTTTCTTTCATATATCCAAATTAATATTTTATTGGATAATTTTACTGTAGTATGGCTTCTCAGTTGTAGCTTTGTATTGGTATCTGTTGGATAATACTTATCTTGCATATTAGTTCTGTGTTACTTCCTTAGAGCTTTCACATATGTTTTTGGTTCTTTTTGTCAATAACAATGTGGTATGACAATTACCTCTTTTTCATAGATAGAGAAATCAAACCCAGGGAGTTTGTGCCTTGCTCATAGTTACAGGCCAAGTAAGTGATAGATTGAGATAAAAATCCTGGCCCTTTGACTCCTCAGACTGATGTTTTTATCTGCCACACCATCTGCTATCAGTTGACTGGTCTTCTATTTCTTCTCTATATCTCCTTCTGATCAGTGACACAAATTGAAAGTTGTGGTTATGAAAGATTGGAGATAAGTAGTCCATGGTGCTGTTTGTGTTACGTTTTTGTATGCATAAGAATTTAATGGTGGACTCTTAAGGAAAGCTTATTAGAAGTTCGGATTGCTGTCTGCACACCTCAGTTTTGTAGGTCTTTTGGGGGGCTTAGGAATCTGTATTTAAAAAGTACGCAAGATGATTTGGATCCATGTAGTCTCTGTCATAAAAACACAGTTGGGAGGGATGGAGACTGCCTTGGCCTCATTAACATTCTATAATTAGTTGTTATTTATAGAGCACATTTTCCTTTGTGTTCATTGCATATACCAAATGGGACATAGTCAAAATTCATGTCCCAGATGTATTATACTTACTATTCTCCTCCCTCGTGGAGTAGGCTTTCTGTTTAGTATTTTTCTAAAGTTCAGTGAGAAACGAATCTATAGTCTTACAAGAATTGTCTTTAGGAAGTGGTTTTGAGCCCATAGCTAGAACTGTAAATGTTCCTCTGTAGTGATGATTCTCAGAGGGGACTGATTTTATACCTGCTCCCCCTCCCCCAGGGGACATTTGGCAATGTCAAAACATTCTGGTTGTCACAGTTGGGTGGGAGCTACTAGCATCTGCTGGGTGGAAACCAAGGATACAGCTAAATATCCTATAATGCACAGGACAGTCCCCCTCTCCATGAAGTCTCTAATATAAAATGTCATCAGTGCCAAAGTTGGTTGAGAAACTGTATTCTAAAGTTAGTGTTCAATGAAGATTTTTTATGAATAAATTCATTTTTTAAAAGAATGTTTAGTTGCAGTTTTCCACTAGTTAGGTGTTTATGCTTTTGAAAGTTAAGAGTCAAGAGATTTTGTTTTGTCCCTAAGCATACCCCCATACACAAACATTTCTTCTTGAGTTGATTGTTTGCATTGTGCATTTGCATATTAATAACACTGGATAAATGGGAATGACTAAATTAAGACAGAGCACTGTACAGATCTGTGGTCTCCCTGTGGAAAAACCTATTTTAGTTCAGCTTTAAATGAAGGCAGAGTAGAAAAGTAGAATGTTACAGGGGCTAAGTTTGAAGTGGGGAGGTTTATATGTAAAGAGTAAAACTTGACAATTTTTGTGTATCAGCAAGTGATACATTAGAGTTCCCACTGGGCCATTTACTTGCTAATTTTCCTCAATAAAACAAAATTTTCTCAGTCTGAATGAATAAGAACTGATATTTCAGGGTTTTGGTAGTGCAAGTGGGGCAGAAGTAACTTCTCAGTTGAAGTATAACATACATACAGTAAAAATCAAATCTTAAATGTAAGATTGATAAGAATTACAAACTAAAGTCTGTGAAATAACCATTGGATCAAGATACAGAATATTACCAGTACTTTAGAAGCATTCCTTGTACTTCCTTCTTGTTATTTATCACTCCTTGCCTGAAGTAGTCACCATTCTGATATCTATCACCATAGATTAGTATTGTTTGTTTTTAATGTGAAATTCTTATTTTTGTAAGTCACCATGTCAGCAGTTTTATATATGGTTCGACCTAAATATTTCTTTTTCCTCCCCACTTCTGTGTAATATTCCATTTGTGGCAGCCAGTCCCCAAAGATGGCCTCCCACTGGACCATACCTCTTAGTATTCACACCATTGCAGAGTTCCTCACCCCTGAGTGTTGCCTGGCCTATGTGATTTGTTTCTGTCCATGGCAATAAAGAGACTCTTTGTGACTGCCAGTAATGTGAAGGCGTCTCCCTTCTAGTTGGGTCTCTTAGAACGCTGGTACTCTTGGAACAGTCTCAGAATCCAGGTATCCTGCTGTGAGAAGCCTATACCATATGGAGAGGCCATACATGTAGGCTCTCTGGTTAACAGTCCCAGCTGATACTCCAGCCAGCAGTCAGCATCAGTTGCCAATTGCGTGAGTGAGCCGTCATGTACATCTTGGTACTGTCAAACTTCAGATGAATTTAATAGCTGCCATCTAACTGCAACCACAAGTAAGAACCACAGACTGGGCCCATCAACCCACGGAAGCATGAAAGATATTAATACTTTTTATTTATTTTTAAGTTCTTAAGAAAATGTATTTAAGTAATCTCTACACCCAAGAGATTCAAATTCACGACCCCGAGCTCAAATTCATGACCCCGAGATTAAGAGTCGCATGCTCTTCTGAGTCAGCCAGGTGCCCTGATACTTCTTAAAAAACATCTTGGTGTGTTTACCATAAAGCAATAGATAGTGAGACATCATTGCATAAGTACACTAAAATTTATCCAGTCCATTGTTTGTGGACCCTTGGTTTGTTTACATTGTGGGGCTACTGTGAATACTACAGCTTTATTCATATATGTAAATTGGTGGAAAAATATGTATACATATATATACATATATACTTCTTTTGGGCAAATATCTCAGAGTGGAAAGCTTAGGTCAGATATTATGAAACAGTTTTTCATAGTGGTTATATTTGCATATACATTTCCACCAGCAGCTTATGAGAGTTGACATGTGCTCTCTCTCTACATCCTCACCAACACTTGGTATTTTTCAATTTCAGCCGTTTTGATGCTTATGTTGTAGTATCGTGGTTTTACTTTCTACTAATGAATTTTTTCAACATTTAAAAAATAACACCAATCTCTTCCAGTGAATAAAAAGAGAAGTAATAACTAACAACTCATTTTACAAAACCAGCATAACCTTCATATTTATAGCTAGTCAGATCATTATTATATAAAGAAATACTGTAGGGGCACCTGGGTGGCTGTAGGTTAAGCATCTGACTTCGGCTCAGGTCATAATCTCAGTTTGTGAGTTTGAGCCCCGCTTGGGCTCTGTGCTGACAGCTCAGAGCCAAAAGCCTGCTTCAGATTCCATATATCCCCCTCTCTGTGCCCCTCCCCCACTCACACTGTGTCTCTTTTAAAAATAAAGTAAACATTAAAAAAAATTAAGAAATATTGTAGAACAAAATGAACAAGATCTGAAAAATTTTCAAACAAATTATTAACAAATTAAATTTATATTGGCACATACCCACAGTACTCATAAAATGTGTTTATACCAAGTTAGGTTAATTTCAAGAATGTGAGCTGTGAAGGAGAAATTCCATGTGATCAGTTCCCCAACATGTTTTAAAAAAACCAAAAACTTAGTGCACTAGAAATAGAAAAGAATTTCTATAAACTGCCGAAGGGTATTTACAGATACCTAAGGCATACATCATACCTAGAAATGAAATACTAGAATTTTTCCCCTAACACTGGAAACAAGGATGTCCACTGTCCATCACTTCATTCTGCCTTTGTTGTTGTTTCCCTTTCCCTTATAGTTATTGATCGTTTATGTTTCCAGTATTTATCTCACTCTTTTTGTGGTTTATCAGTAGTTCATTTTTGCTAAAATCTCCTGTGGGGAAAGATTTGTCAGGTTCTTCTTGTAGGAACTGTCACCTTTATAGTATATATGCTTTATCAGCTTCATTGACATATAATTCACATTTAAAGTGTACAGTTCATCCTTTGTAATTGTACATTTCAGTGGTTTTAGGTATATTGCTATATTTTAAAATAATATATATATATAACATAAAATTTACTACCATTTTAAGTGTCCAGTTCAATTGTACTAATGACATTCACATTGTTTTGCAGCCATTAATACTGTTTCCAAAACTTTTTCATCACTCCAAACAGAAACTCTTGAACCATCAAGCAATTACTCCCCATTTTTCCCTGACCCCAAAACCTATGAATTTGCCTATTCTAGATATCTAAGTGGAATCGTACAATATATGTTCTTTTATGTAGGCTTGTTTCATTTAGCATAATGTTTCAAGATTCCATGTAGAATGTATCAGAACTTCATTCCTTTTTTATTCCTGAAAAATATTCCATTATACAGGTATACTGCATTTTGTATGTTCATTCATCTGTTGATGAACCTTGGGTTGTTTTCACCTTTCACCTCTTGTGAATAATGTTGCAGTGAACATTAGCTTGCAAATATCCAAATCCCTGTTTTCAGTTCCCTGGGGTATATACCCAGGAGTACATTTGCTAGATCATATGATACTTTTGTTTAGCTTTTAAGGAACTGCAAAATTATTTTCCATAACAGCTGCACCATTTCACATTCTGACCAGCAATCTACAAGGGTTCTAGTTTCTCCATAAATTTGCCCGCAATTGTTATTTTCCACTTAAAAAGAAAATTATAGCCATCTTTGTAGGTGTGAAGTGGTATTTTTTTATTGTGGCTTACACTTTGTATTTTTGGAACTCTTTTTGGTACATAAAAGTTAAGAAATGGCATATTGTTTTGGCAAGTTGCACCATTTATCATTATGCACCATAATGACTTTTTTAATACTTAGTAATGTGATTTTATTTTTATTTTTTATATTTTTTACATTTATTTATTTATTTATTTATTCATTTATTTAAATTTATTCATTTTGAGAGAGAGAGA
Organism: Panthera pardus; assembly: GCF_024362965.1. Taxonomy (NCBI): domain Eukaryota; kingdom Metazoa; phylum Chordata; class Mammalia; order Carnivora; family Felidae; genus Panthera; species Panthera pardus. The sequence continues at coordinate 102,741,689 of NW_026526655.1, forward strand.
GCATAAGCAGGTGGTGGTTGTGGGGAGGGGAGGACAGAGAGAAGGAGAGGCAGAATCCCAAGCAGGCTTCAGGCTCTGAGCTGTTAGCCCAGAGCCCAGTGCAAGGTTCGAACTCAACGACTGCAAGATCATGACCCGAGCCAAAGTCAGACGCCTAACTGACTGAGCCACTCAGGTGCCCCTAACCTTTTATTTTTTTTAATTTGTGTATTTATTTTGAGAGAGAGTGAGTGAGACAGACAGACAGCATTAGTGGGGAAGGGGCAGAGAAGAGGGAGAAAAAAGAATACCAAGGAGGCTCCACACTGTCAGCACAGAGCCCATTGCAAGGCTTGAACTCGTGAACTGGGAGATCATGACCTGAACTGAAATCAAGAGTCAGTTGCTTAACCTAGGTGAGCCACCTAGGTGCCCTTTACCCTTTATTGGTTGTATGATTTGCAGTTATCTTCTTCCATTCAGTAGGTTACCCTTTCATTTTGTTGATGGTTTCCTTTGCTGTACAAAAGCTTTTTAGTTTGATGTAATCCCCTTTGTTTATTTTTAGCTTTTGTTGCCCTTGCCTGAAGAGACCATTCCAGAAAATATTGCCAACACCCATGTCAAAGAGCTTACTGCCTATGTTTTCTTCTGTGTTTTATGGTTTCAGGTCTTACATTCAGCTGTTTATTTCATTTTGAGTTTATTTTTGGCACAAGGTATTGGTTCAGTTTCATTTTTTTTTTTCATATAACTGTCTAGTTTTCCCAGAACCATTTATTGAAGATTAATTGATCATACATGCTTGAGATTATTTCTAGGCTCTCTATACTGTTGATCTCTGTGTCTATTTTTGTGTTTTTTAGTGTAGTTTGAAATCAGGGAGCATGATACTTTCAGTTTTGTTCTTTCTCAAGATTACTTTTGTTGTTTGGAGTCTTTGGTGGTTCCATTACAAATTTTAAGATTATTTGTTCCAGTTCTGTGAAAAATGTCATTGGTATTTTTGATGGGGATGGCATTGTTTCTGTAGATTTCATTGAGTATTATGGATATTTTAACAATATTAATTCTTGGAGCCCTTGAGAATTATATATCATTTCATTTAGTTATCTTCAATTTCTTTCATCATTGTCTTATCGTTTTCAGAGTACAGGTGTTTGGTCTTCTTGGTTAAATTTATTCCTAGGTGTTTTATTTATTTATTTTTTATGGTAAACGTGATTGTTTTCTTAATTTCCCTTCCTTTTAAAAAAAACTTTTTAAATGTTTATTCATTTTTAAAAAATGTTTTTTAATGTTTGTTTATTTTTGAGAGAGAGACAGAATATGAGCGGGGGAGGGGCAGCGAGAGATGGAGACACAGAATCCGAAGCAGGCTCCAGGCTCTGAGCTGTCAGCACAGAGCCTGACACGGGGCTCGAACCCACAAACCGTGAGATCATGACCTGAGCTGAAGTTGGACGCTCAACCGACTAAGCCACCCAGGTGCCCCTGTTTATTCATTTTTGAGAGACAGAGAGCGCTTGAATGAGCGAGTGGGGGAGGGGCAGTGGGACAGAGGAAAACACAGAATCTGAAGCAGGCTCCAGGCTCTGATCTGTCAGTACAGAGCCTGAAGCAGGACTCGAACCCACAAACCGCAAGATTATGACCTGAGCCAAAGTCAGATGCTTTAACTGACTGAGCCACCCAGGAGCCCTTCTTAATTTCTCTGATAGCTTATTATTAGTTTATAGAGACACAACCAATTTCCATATGTTACTGTTGTATTCTACAACTTCATTGAATTTATTAGTTCTGATAGTTTTGTGGTAGAGTCTTTAGGGTGTTCTGTATATAGAATTAAGTTTTCTACAAGTAATGGCAATATTACTTCTTCCTTTCTAATTCGGATACCTTTTATTTCTTTTTCTTGCCTAATTGCTGTGGCTTGGAGTTCCAGTACTGTATTGAATAAAAATGGTGAGAGTAGTTATCCTTATCCTGATCTTAGAGGAAAATCTGTGAGCTTTTCAATATTGAGTGTGATGTTAGCTGTGGATCTTACACATGTAGCCTTTGTTACGTTGGGGTATGTTTCTTCTGTACCCACCTAATGTTGAGACTTTTTATCGTAAATGGATGTTGAGTTTTGTCAAGTGCTTTTTCTGTATATACTGAGATGCCCATATGATTTTCATCCTTTGATGTTGTTGTGGTGTATCACTTTGATTGAAATACAGATGTTGAACTATCCTTGCATCCCTGTAATAAAGCCTGCTTGGTCCTGGTGTATGATCTTTTTAATATATTGTTGAATTTACTTTGCTGATAGTTGGTGAGGATTTTTGCATCTATGTTCATCAGCGATATGGGCAGAATGTCTGGTTTTAGTTTTGCTGGCCCTGTAAAATGATTTTGGAAGCAGTCCTTCCTCTTCAGTTTTTTCAAATAATTTGAGAAGAATAGGTACTAACTGTAAATGTTTGGTAGAATTCACCTGTGAAGCCATCTGATCCTGGGCCTTAGGTTTTTAGGAGTTTGAAAATTGCAGATTTAATTCATTAGTTGTAATTAGGCTATTCAGATTAAAAAAAATTTTTTTTAAGATTTTACTTTTTAGGTTATCTCCACAAACACTGTGAGACTCGAACTCACAAGCCCTAGATCAAGAGTTGCTTGCTCTACCTACTGACCTAGCTAGGCATTCCAGTCTATTCAGACTTTTTATTTCTTTGTGATTCAGTTTTATAAGTCATGAGTTTCTAGGAATTTAACTATTTCTTCTAGGTTTTACAGTTTGTAGGCATATATTTGATTGTAGTAGTCTGTTATCATCCTTTATATTTCTATAGGGTCAGTTGTAACTTCATTATTTCTGATTTTATTTATTTGTGCCCTCTTTTTTTTTTTCCTTGATGGGTCTAGTTAATGATTTATTGATTTTCTTTTCAAAGAACCTGCTATTAGTTTCATTGATCTTTTCTCTTGTTTTTAAAAGTCTCGGTTTCATTTATTTCTGATCTGGTCTTTACTATTTCCTTTCTTCTGCTAATTTTAGGCTTTGCCCTTCTTTTTCTGGTTTGTTTAGGTGTAAAATTAAGTTGTGTATCTGGGATTTTTCTCATTTCTTTAGGTAGGCCTGCATCACCATGAACTTCCCTCTTAGAACTGCTTTTGTTGCATCCCATAGATTTTGGAAAGTTGTGTTTCCATTTTCATTTCTCTGAAGGTATTTTTTAAATTTCTTTTTTGGTTTCTTTGTTGACCCATTGTGTGTTTAGTAGCATGTTGTTTAGTCTACCCATGTTTGTATTTTTTTCCTGTTTCCTTCTTGTAATTGATTTCTAGTCTTCTACTGTTGTGGTTAGAAAAGATCCTTGGTATAATTTTAGTCTTCTTGTATTTATTGAGACTTGTTTTGTGGGCCGACATGTGAGTTATCCTAGAGAATGTCCCATGTGCACTTGAAAAGAAGGTGTATTCTGCAGCCTTTGGATGAAATGTTCTGTATATATCTATTGAGTTAATCTGGTCTAATGTGTTGTTTAAGGTCAGTCTTTTCTTTATGATTTTCTGTCTAATTGAGCAGTCTTTTGATGTAAGTGGGATATTAAAGTTACCTACTCTTATTATGTTATTGTCAATTTTTCCCTGTCTGTTAGTATTTGCTTTATATATTTAGGTGCTCCTTTGTTGGGTGAGTAAATATTTACAAATATTATCTTTTCTTTTTGAATTGACTCCCTTTATAGTTCTCTAATGCCCTTCTTTGTGTTTTGTTACTGCAAAATTTGTTTATGTGGTTTTACTTCATTTTTTCCCCATTTGAATGAGGAGGTATTTGTATGCCTTTTCTCCTTTATTCCGTTAATACTAAATTATTAATTCTATCTATAGCTTTTGTAATATTAAATCCTCCACAAAATCTTCGAATCATTTTTTGTCGTGATGCCAAAATTCAGTTTGCTAGTATTTTATTTGAGATTTTTGCATTTCTGTTCATTAATGTGATTCACTTTCATATGTTCTTTTACTGTTATTATTGCCTTTTAAAGTAGAATCATCAGAGTAAGTAACATTCTCTGCTTTTCTATTCATTGGAAAAGTTTAGGTAGATGGAGATTTTGTATTCTTTGAAGGTTAGAACTTCACAGATTTGGTAATGCTATTTGTGCCTTTTATGTGTGAAATTTTAAACAGCTTACTGATTTTCTTTCATTGTTTTAGATCCATATGCTCTATATGTGGTTCTTGTTAATTTTTTGTTTTTAATTCTTAATTCAGTTTTGTCAGAGGCTTGTGTGTTGTTAACATTTTTTAACCCATCTATAAGTAATTTGGGGTGTTATTTATTTTGAGAGAGATCGACTATGACTGGAGGAGGGGCAGGAGTGAGAGAGGAGAGAATCCCAAGCAAGCTCTGGAACTTAGTGCAGAGCCTGACATGGGGCTCTAATCTCACAACCATGAATGAGATCGTGACCTGAGCCAAAGGTAAGAGTTGGACACTTAACTGACTGAGCCACCCAGGTGCCCCTATATTTTTAATACTTTTAATCATTAAGTTTATGGTCTTTATGGCTCTATTATTTGAAGTTTTTAAAAGAATGTAATTAGCTTTCATGACTTTTGTCTTGATTCCACCGGTGTTTTATAATTTTGAATTGTGACCTTGTCTTCAGATAAGCATTATCCCTGAGAATTGTTTGTAGTCTGGGTTAAGGATGCATTCCTTGAGGGATGTTTTGTTTTTACCCAGAACTAATATTTGATCATAATTATTCACCATTGGGGTTCTTTAAGCAATAGACAGTATAAACTCAAACATTAGACCCTTGTGAGGGCAACCTTGTGGTTGTGAATAATTTTCAGGGGAAACTTTTCCACTTCATTTGGATCCCAGGTAGAGGCAGAAAAACTTCTTTCGTTTTATCCTGAGCTGGTGGGAGGATTTTGTCCCCCACTAATCTGCCTTTCGTTAATAATGTTACCATCCAAGAGCGCCTGGGTGTCTCAGTTGGTTAAGTGTCTGACTCTTGATTTCAGTTCAGGTCCTGATCTCACAGTTCATGGGATTGAGCCTTGTGTTGGGCTCCATACTGACAGTGCAGAGCCTGCTTGGGATTGTCTCTCTGTCTCCTCCGCTCTTCTCCTCCCCACTTGTACGCACACACTCTCTCTCAAAATAAATAAATAAACTTAAAAAAAAAATAATGTCACCATCTGAGTTGGGAGTTTCAGTGAAAAAGTCTTAGTCCTGTATCTCACCTTATTTGAGCCCATCTCCTACTCAGATTGTCTCACTTGTATGTGATGAACTTAGACTGCTTATTCCTTAAGAAGCCTTTCCATGGCAGTCCTAGCACAGTTCTTAAGTTTTATATTTCCTTCTTTTTTCTTGCTGTAGGCTTCTTTTCAACCCAGCAATACAATTAAAAGAATGTTTATTGCATTTTTACCAGCATCTCTAGGGATTTTGTGGCAGAGAGTTCTTAGATTTTCTACTCTGCCATATTGCTGGAAAGGAAAGTTGGTATTTTTATATGGGTTATACAAAGCAATTGTGTGTACCCAGCTTAAAAAATATTCCTTTCAGCTGAGGAGACTAAGTATAAGTAGTCTTCCATTGTTGATAATGACAAAATTATTCTATGAAACAAAGTATTTTATGGTGGCTGTAAGCATGGACTCTTGAGCCAGATAATCTGGGGTAGAATGTAAGTTCCACTACTTACTACCTGTGTGATCTTTGCAAATCTGTGTTTATTTTCTCTGCCTCAGTTTCTTCATCTTTAAAGAGTCTTTTTTAGGATTTAAGTGATTTCTGCACCCACCATGGGGGCTCAAACTCACAACCCGGAGATCAACAGTTGCCCACTCTTCAACTGAGCCAGCCAGGCACTCCTAAAGAGTCTTAACAGGACCTACCTCAGAGGTTCTCACGATAATGAAGTGAATTATTACATGTTCATTTACAAGTGTCAGACATAGCAAGTAGTCAGTAAGCTTTGGCTATCACTGTTGTTATCAGTCATTACTAACTTTGCTAGCCATAACTCTGTTTGGATTATTTTTCTTTATGCAGAACCTTTCTCTGACTTTCGTATAGAAAAAAATGCAGTTTTTTTAAACTATAGAAGGTGTAGTTTATATTTGGAGTACCATAATATTTGTTTCCCCTTCTCCTGTTTTATAAATTAGTTCCAGGCAGAAAAAAGAAGCTATTGTCACTCCTTTAAGCCACTACTAAATTTTACGTTGTCCACCAATAAGTTACCTCCTTTTCTTTTCAAAACCCATGTGTTTATGTTATCTCTTAAAGCTTATGTTGTCTGTTAAGAACCTTTCCTCACTTTAGACTCCTAATGAAAATCTATTCCTGTTGTGTATGTTCCATCCAGGGATATAATCAAAGTCCATACTCTAAGAGGGATCTGAAGGATTTCAGTCACTGTTAAAACACATTATATGCCTTTGGCCTAAACATTATGAAAGTAACTCTTTCCTCCAGCCCTTTAGTGTTTCTAACCTGCATTAACTGTTACATAATTGCCTTTTTTCTTATGTGTAAACATTTCTTTTTTCCACGTTCAGGAAAGCATCCTTAGAAACGAGGGACCTCAGAGATCATCTACTCTAGTTGTTTTCAGTCGTTTTAAAGTATGAAATACTTTTGGGTTTTTTTCTGCCACAAAGATACACATACACACATGTATATGTGTGGGTGGGTAGATGTAGTAGACCAGTTACATTTCCTATGGTTGAAGCAGGAAGCCCAAATCTCGCCTTTGCCACCTCAAAACACACATGAACTAGTCTATCCCCATAGGTTTTGAGTTGATGAAACTGGCTTAGTTAGAACAAAATTCACCCAAGACTACATACTAACTAGCCAAGTAAGGACTTGGCTTGACTGTTGTTTCCGTTTTACTGTACTACCCTACAGAGTATTTTTCTCTGCCATAGGTTTTATAGTGCTGCTGCTTGGTATTTCTTATAAACTTGTCTAACACATCTGTCCTTGTGCTTGGCCTGCCAACAGGAATCTCAGTTTTGCCTGGCAGTTGTTATCAACTTAAATTTCTGGTAATAAACCTAGATAAGTTCTGTTAGGAACAGTTTCTTTTTTTGCCTTTTTTTTTAGTTCTTTTTTCCTTAATGTTTATTTATTTTTGAGAGAGAGAGAGACAGAGAGAGAGACAGAGACAGAGAGAAAGCATGAGCAGGGGAGGGACAAAGAGAGAAGGAGACACAGGAGAGAATCTGAAGCAGGCTCCAGGCTCTGGGCTGTCAGCACAGAGCCCAACATGGGGTTCGAACTCAGCAACTGTGAGATCATGACCTGAGCCAAAGTCAGAGACTCAACCGACTGAGCCACCCAGGAGCCTCAGGAACAGTTTCTTCATCTTTAAAGGAACTGTTTCCAGTAAGTTAGTATCTATGCAGGATGCACTGTCCCTTGTGCTTTAGAGATTTCCTCAGATGTCTTGTTTAGCTGGTCCTCTTATGAAGTAAACAAACAAACAAAAAACAAAAAAAAGAAAAACCTCTGAAGGACCAGGAATGCCTGCTAAGTGACATATATAAAAGCCATATAAACTTTAAATTATTTTCTGAAGGCCATTCTATCATTTATGTAGTCACTTAACCAAATATGTTTTTATTGCCTTCTTTGGCAGTCACTGTTCTGCCTGCTGGGGATTTTGGTACCTGTCAAGGTTCTCCATCAGCTGTTTCTTTACTCTTTCTTCTGACCCTGGGCAATCCCATCTGCTTCATGGCTTCAGTATTTTTTACTTTCTGTGATTGAGACCAGTCTCTGCTCTATGAGTGAGGGCTGGGTGGAGGCTTCCAGCTTCTTGGCCACACCATCCTGTGTTTTAAAATCTGAAACACAGTTGAGATGCCTGAGAATGCTGGCAGCCTGCCCCTTCTGTACAGATTCTGTATGCCTTGACTATGATCTAAGGGTAGAGGGATTTTCCTCTTCTTGGCCATCCTGGAGTAGAGCTTGCTTACCATTAGCCTAGGAGGAAGAGAGACAGAGTAGATCATGGCTCAAGTGCCACAGACTGACCATCCTTACCAAGACTTAGTATAGTTTTTTGAATAAATGCTGTTTCATTTGTTCTATGTTCTTACCACAATTTCCGGAGGCTTTAAATTGTTGGGGTTGTGTTTTTGCTTGTTTTCCTTAGCAGTAGTTGTTTTGCTGGGGAGTAGGCCAAGGGAATTGCTTTCAGGACATCATTACCTGATTGATTTTCAGCATTGAACCACACTTGTGTCTCTGGAAGACCTCACTTGTTCATCATGTATAATCCTTTTGAGGATTGCTTAATTCCATTTACTAATATTTCTTTGAGGAATTTTGCATTTATGTTCATGAGAAATATTTGTAGTTTTCTTTTTTTGTACTTTGGCTTTGGTATCTGGGTATACTAGTTTCATAGAGTGAGTTGATATTCTGGAGGTAGGTTGAGTAGACTTGTTCTTAAGTCTTATTTAAATATTTCTTAGAATTAATTCTCCAGTGAAATCATTAGGCCCAGGAGATTTCAATTTAGGGGAGGTGGTTTTTTTTGTTGTTGTTTGTTTTTTTTAAGTACAGTTTCATTGAAAAAATAATTGTAGAGCTATCCAAAGTATTTCATATTAGGTAAATATTAGTAGAGTTTTATTTTTTGAGGAAATCATTTATTTCACCCAAATTGTGAAATGTCTGTGTATAGATATGTTTCTTCTATTTACTTACCTTGTAGATGTTTTTGGAGGGTGCAGTGACATCCTTGCTTTTAATTCTGTAATTGGTAATTTGTGTGTTCTCTCTTTTTTTCATTATACTCTTGCTAGAAGTTTTTCAAGTTTCTTGATCTTTTCAAAGAACCAGATTTCCATCGATTTCTGGTCTTACCTGTATTTTACTCCTTTCCTTCTATTTATTTTGCTTTTTCTAGTTTTTGTTAGGAGTTCAGGCTATTGACTGGAGACCTTTCCTTTTTTTCTAAAGTAAACTTTTAGGTCATAAATCCTCTTTTCAGCACAGCTTTAGCTATATTCTGTAGTCAAATTTTTAATATATTGAATTTTCTTTTTTCCAGTTTATTGTATTTTTTTTTATTTTACTGAGTCCTCTTTATCCTGTGGAGTATTTAAAAATGAGTTATTTTCCAAGTGTTTAGTTTCTAATTTTTAACTTTGTTACTGTTTTCTGCTCTAATTTTATTATGGTTATAGAGCACTGATTTTAGTTTTCAATTTGGTAAGGTTTATTTAATGACCTAGGATATGGCCTGTCTTAGGAATATTCCATAGACAGTCAAAAAGAATGAGTATTCTGGTGTTGAATAGAGCGTCCCATGTAGATGTTGTTAGTTGATGTCTTGTTGAATTCTATATTCTTGCTAATTTTCTATTAATAATTCTACAATTGATAAATTTTTGACACTGGCAGTTATATTTGTGCTTTTTCTATTTTCTGATTTTCTTCCCGTTCTATTTTTGTTTCATTTGTGTTCCAGCTGTGTTTTTTTGTGCATAAATATTTTGTAATGTTCTTTTCTTTCCCCTAGTAAAATTTTTTGCTTTCAAGTATAGTTTTTAAAATTAATGTTTGCATGATACATCTTTTTCAGTCCCTTTGTTTGCAATTTACATATATCATTATATTTGAAGTAAATTTGTTGTAGATAATAGATCATGGTTTTTCCCCCTACTCTGCCTTTTTATTCATCTATTTAGACCATGTACTTTCATGTAATTATTTGTGTGTTGGAGCTTGGGTTTGCCATTTTATTACTTGGCTTCTGTTTATTATGCTTTTCATTTTTTTTCTTGCCTAATAGGTTATGTAAACGTTTTTTAGAATTTCGTTTTTAGTGTTTTTGAAAGTATCTTTTTGCATGGCTGTTTTTGATGATTGCTCTTGGTATTACATTTTTTACATACCAATTATGGTAGTATAGTTGAGATTTGAACAACATGAGTTTGAACTGCATGGGTCTATTTATATGCAGATTTTTTCCTGATAAATATGGCATAGTACCATAAATGTTATTTTCTTTTTCTTATGATTTTTTCTTTTTTTAAATTTTCTTTATTTTTAGAGGGAGAGAAAGAGTGAAAGCAGGGGAGAGGGGCAGAAGGAGAGAGAGTGAGAAAGAGAATCTTGAGCAAGCCCCATGCTCAGTGCAGAGCCTGACGTGGGGCTCAATCCCATGACCCTGGGATCATGACCTGAGCCAAAATCAAGAGTCAGCTGCTCAGGTGCCGACCTTATGATTTTCTTAATAACTTAATATTTTCTTTTCTCTAGCTTATTATAAGAATACAGTATATAACACACATGACACACAAAATAGACGTTAATTGACTTTTTTTTGTTATCAGTAAGTAAGGCTTCCAGTCACCAGTTAAGACTTGGGGAGTTGAGAGTTATATGCAGATTTTCACCTGTGGGACAGGAACGGAGATTGGCACCCCTAATCCCTGTTGTTCAAGAGTCAACTGTATATTGGCAACAGTATTTTACTACCTTGAATAAAGTATAGAAACTACCTGCCTTTAGGGGCCTTTACTTTTCCCCCTTTCAATTGTGTTAATTTTTTTTCTCTATGTACATTGGGCAGCATGTCAGATAAAGTTACAATGTTTTCTTTTAGCCATCAAATATAATTTAATCCTAAAGAGAAGCATAGGCTTTTATATTTTTCCCAGTTTCTCCCACTCTATTATTCTTTTTTCTTTTCTATTTTTCCATATTTCTTCCTGTTACTGTTTTCTTTCGGGTTGGAGAACTACTTTTAGGTATTCCTTTAGTGATGAACTATTGGTGATAAATTCTCTTAAATTTTCCTTTTTCGGAGAATGTTATTTATCTTTCATTCCTATACAATATTTTCTTTCACTAAAGAATTTTGTGTTGATAGCTGTTTTCTTTTAGCACGTGGAAAATATTATGTACAACTTCCTTATGGCCTTGTGGTTGCAGATGAGAAATCTATCCTAATTTGAATTGTCACTTTGTATAGGTAAATATTGCTTTCAAGATTTTTTTTCCTTTATCTTTTGTTTTCAGTAGTTTGATTATGATGTGTCTCAGGGTGTATTTGTTTGGAACCATTTTCCTTGGGATTCACTTGGATTCTTGAGTCTGTGTTTTCACTTCTTGCCGAATTTGTGAAAATTTTAGCTAGCATTTCCTCAAATATTTTATTATCCCGAAACTATCTTCTCTTTTAGGGACTCCAGGGACAAGACTGTTATATTTTTTTCCATTGTCTCACATGCCTCTGAAGGGCTGGTCATTTTCTTTCTTACAGTTTATTTTCTTTTTGTTGTTTACATTGGGTAATTTCTATTCATCTGTCTTGAAATTCACTGATTCTTTTCTTTATCATCTTCATTCTCCTACTGAGCACATCAAGTCTTTATATTTTTAAGTTACAGAATTTCCATTGGTTCTTGTATATCTTCTATTTCTTTGCAGAAATATTCTAATTAAATTTTTTTGAGTTTATTTATTTATTTTGAGAGAGAGAGAGGGAGAGAGAGAGAGAATCTCAGGCAGGCTCTGTGCTGTCATGCAGAGCCAAACGAGGGGCTCAATCTCACAAACCATGAGATCATGACCTGAGCTGAGATCAAAAGTTGGATGCTTAACTGACTGAGCCACCTAGGTGCCCCTTTCTTTTCGTTTTCTTTTTCTTTCTTTGTTTTTGACAGCATTCATAATGGCTCATTGAAATGTTTGTAAGTTGGCTAGAGAGAGAGGGAGAGAGAGAGAGAATCTCAGGCAGGCTCTGTGCTGTCATGCAGAGCCAAACGAGGGGCTCAATCTCACAAACCATGAGATCATGACCTGAGCTGAGATCAAAAGTTGGATGCTTAACTGACTGAGCCACCTAGGTGCCCCTTTCTTTTCGTTTTCTTTTTCTTTCTTTGTTTTTGACAGCATTCATAATGGCTCATTGAAATGTTTGTAAGTTGGCTACTTCAAAATCCTTGTCAGGTAATTCCAACATCTGAGTCATGTCATTGTTGGCATCTGTTGATTGCTTTTTCTCATTCTCGTTGAGATTTCCCTAGTTCTTTGTATGATGAGTGATTTTAGGTAGTATTCTGGACATTTTGGGGAATATTTTGTGAGACTCTAGATTGTATTCGATCTTCTTTATTGCAAGGAGTCACCTTGGTAGTATACAGGTCCTGGCCTGCTTTTGTGGGTTGTTCTAATGATAATTTAGTTTCTAGAACCTTTGTGTAATTACCTTATTCTGCTTTGTGTGTATCTTATCCAGAGACCTAATTGAAAGCCATGCATGTATTCCACACTGTAGCTGAATTTTAAAACCTTTTGCTCTTTTAATTTTGGTCAGTTTTATATGCAGCTTATCATGGGTATCTGTTATTTCACGATTTAACTGTTCTTTTTCCTAGTTACCTCCTCCTGCTTTCTGTTTGATAGATGCCACCTGCTATAGCTGGATGGTGTGGTAGTGGAAATCTAGGCTTCCCTCTCACCTTCTGCTGTCACCGTAACAGTGGGGGAAGCTAAACACTGCCTGTTACCATAAGGCTGAAATGGAAGTTCAGTAACACACTCAGCTTCTGCTGTTACCACTACTAAGGGGTAACTGTGTTTTGGAACTTGGCTTTTGATTGGCAGAGGTAGAACAGGCTTCCCACTGGCTCCCTGCTAGTACCAGGAGGCACATGGAACTCTAGTTCCCAACTTGATTTCCATGGCACTACTGGAGATGGGCTCTGTTTTTTTCCCATTGGGTTTTGCAGGAGTAGAGTTGGCATTGTCAGTAAGGTTTCTGTGCTGCTAGAAACCCTTCTTTTCCTGGTCATTTGGCTAGAGCAAGCAGGTTTTCTTGGCCTGTTTTCATCAGTGACTACTGGCATTTCTGGATTGTAGGATTCTTCAGAACTAAGTCTATATAGTATATGGGAGATGAAAACAAAACTGATGACTGAGAGTAGAAAATAACCTATACATTTGGAAATAATTCCGTACATCTGTGGTCAACAGTTTTTTGACAAAGTTACCAAGATAGATTCAGTGAGGAAAGAATAGTTTCTTCAACAAATGGTGTTTAGACAACTGGATACCCACATGTAGAAGAAATAAGCTGCACCCCTACCTAGGTATATATATATATATATATACCTACCATACAGAAAAATAAGCTTCAAAAGACTGAAAAGACTACATGTTAAGAGCTAAAACCATAAATCTTTTAGAAGAAAATATATAGGTAATTCTTCATGACCTTGGACCTGGCAAGTAATTCATAGATATAATATCAAAAGAAATAATAAATATGGCTTCACAGAAATTTAAAACTTTGTGTATCCAAGTTTATGATCAAGAAAGTGAAAAGACACCTACAAATGGGAAAAAATATTTGTATATTATACATCCAGAAGAGCTCTAGCATCCAGAATATAAAAAGAACTTCTAAAACTCAACAGAAAGGTTATCAAGCCAGTTTTTAAAATGGGCAAAGAACTTGATTAGACGTTTCTTCAGAGATGTTCAGATGGCCAATAAGCACATGGAAAAAATGCTCAACATCGTTAGATATTATGGAAATGTAGATCAAGACCATATTGAAGTACTACCTCATACCTACTTGGATGGCTTCAATCAAAAGAATAGAAAATAACAAATGTTGGCAAGGATTTAGAGAAATTAGAACCTCCATGCATTGTTAGTGGGAATGTGAAATGCTACAGCTGCTGTGGAAAGGAGTTTGGTGGTACCTCAAAAGTTAAACAGAATTTCTTTTAAAAAAAATTTTTTTTAATGTTTATTTATTTTTGAGATAGAGGCAGACAGATCGCGAGTGGGGGAGGGGCAGAGAGAGAGGGAGACACAGAATCTGAAACAGGCTCCAGGCTCTGAGCTGTCAGCACAGAGCCCGATGCGGGGCTGGAACCCACGAACCGTGAGATCATGACCTGAGCCAAAGTTGGACGCTTAACCGACTGAGCCACCCAGGCGCCCCTCACCTTAGTAGCTTTTTAAAATGACTAATGCTTAGGGCGTTTGGGTGGCTCAGTTGGTTAAACGTCCGAATCTTGGTTTTCAGGCTCAGATCACAATCTCATGGTTTGTGGCTTCAAGCTTTACACTGGGGACTGACAGTGCAGGGCCTGCTTGGGATTCTCTTCTGTCCTTCTCCCTCTGCGCTCCCCTGCTCGTTCACTCTCTCTCTCTTCCTCTCATAAATAAAACCTAAAAAAAAAAGGTGGATAATGCTTGATCTCCATCCTGGACCAATTTAATGAGAATGGGAGAGGGGTCGGGAGGTGAGTTGTATCAGTATAAAAAATATTTATATTATTTAAATAGCAGCCACCATTGTGAGTCACTACTTGAAGCACATACATCCTGCCATTTACGAGTTTTGCAAATAGCTTTTTGACCCAGTCTGGCCAATAAGACATGAAGGATAGCTCTTTGTAAAGTAACCTTACTAAGAAGGTTGTTCTTTTCAACATTGTCATGTATTGGTATAAATTTTGATATTGCTATGACCATCTTGGTAACAGCCTACAAAGACAGTTAATACCAGGAATGCAGATAAGAGAGACGGAAAGAAACCTGGTGATTGATTATATCTTTCATCTGCTTGAATTAGCCAGCTCTGGAGTCTGTTGTACCTCTTTATTTTCTATTATTTGAAAACGTACATGTCCTCATTGTTTTGGCTCTGAGTTTTGATTCTAATATGTAGCTGGAAGCTTCCAAACCGCTATAGCTAGTGAGAGGAAAAAATAGTGGTAAGGTATACCACTATTTACTAACATGTTTTTTTCTAATATTTGTCTTATATAAATAAAACTGTAGTGAACATAGTGGTATGTATAGCTGTTTCGTCATAATCCGGGATTTAATTATTTGTCACTAAGGTTAGAATGCCAAAAGTAGTCAACATTGTTACTGCTCTTAGTGTTTTCAGATTGCTTTCCCAACACATTATATCTATCTATAATATTAGCAGCAATAAGTAGTTTTTATCTTACTCATTGGATTTTTTGGATTGTTGTTTGCTCATGGCATGGCATTATAGTTTTCCACTTTTGATTTCTTTTATTACCAGATGTGCTGATTATTTCTCCATGTTTTTATTTATTGGTTACATCTTTCCCCCAAGTTTTATTTAAATTCTAGTTAACAAACAGTGTAATACTCATTTCAGGTGTAGAATTTAGCGATTCATCACTTACATACAAATTACATTTCTTTTTTTAGGAAATTACCTAGTCATGCCCTTTGTTCTACAACTTAGTAACTGTGGAACTTAGGGAAGTTATACTTGCTTTTACTAAAACAGCAGGATAATAAATGATGCCTACATGATAGAATTAATGTGAGGTTAAAAGGAGGTATTTTTCTAAAGTTCTCTGAATACTTGCATAATTAAAATATTATTTATCAGTTTGCTACAAATAATTTTCATCATTGTTGGGGCTTTTGATGACTTTATTTTACATGCAGAAATACTAAATTTTATTTAGTTAAATGTGTCACTTTCTAGTCCTAATTTAAATGGAAGAATAAAAACAGTAAGATAAGGGGCGCCTGGGTGGCTCAGTCTGTTGAGCGTCGGACTTTGGCTCAGGTCATGATCTCGTGGTTCGTGGGTTTGAGCCCGTGTCAGTCTCTGTGCTGACAGCTCAGAGCCTAGAGCCTGGAGCCTGCTTTGGATTCTGTGTCTCCGTCTCTCTGCCCCTTCTGTACTCACGCTGTGTCTCTCTCTCTCAAAAATAAACAAACATTTAAAAAATTAGAAAAAAGCCAATAGGGCAAATGATAAAGATATGTATGTGAGTTAATGTGGCAACAGTATAAAATTACCAAAATCCCATGACACTAGTTTGAAAGCAGAAGCCATTTCAATCAGAGGTTTTCTTTAATGTCATCATATTTTTATATGCTCTTTGAGCCTCCTGAACAAAAGTCAAGAGTATTTTGTTTGTTTGTTTGTTTTTTAGTAATCTCTACACCCAGTGTGGGCTCAAACTAATGATCAGGGGATCAAGAGTTACATGCTCTTCCAACTGAGCCTGCCAGGGACCCCAAGTCAGACTGTTTTTTAAGTATTATGTAACATGTGAAGTCTTTATTCTCAATCAAGTCATTGGTGTGGGAATAGTTGCCAATTTAATAGAAGAGGATAAAAATTCAGGAGCTCAAAAATGTGAAAGTATATTGCCTATCAGTGTTGATTTCCTTTCCTTTTCTTCTAGAAACATGATCAGGGGCAAGTTTTGTTGGATATAGTCTTCAAGCATCTTGATTTGACTGAGCGCGATTATTTTGGTTTACAGTTGGCTGACGATTCCACAGACAACCCAGTAAGTTTAAGCTGTTCTCTTTTATTTCATTTCAGTTTTTCTCTCTGTTCATAATATAAGGAATTTTTGATTTATAATGTTTACTAATCTGATTAGTGAGTTAAAGTTTTCAGAATTCAATTGGAATGATTAGAGCTAATTCTTCTGCCTTTGTTCCTCATTTTCTTGGTGTTTCAATTAATAAAGTTTTTTCCTGAAGGTTTTCATAATTATAAGTCAGTCTATAAATCTAGTGCCAGTTTATTTATCTCGCACAACTCAACTGTAAATCTAATTCATGCTACTTGTCTGAGAGAAAATTGGGCATAAAGTTTAAAATATTAATGCAGTATTAAAATATTAAAGTAAGATAAAAATATTTTTGAATGTTAATGTATCTTAGTCTTAATATAAATTAGCCTCCATTAAAGTGAAATTAGTTTTTTGTGGTATTCATGGCAGTCTGTTTCTAACAAATTTCTTAATTTGTTAAATGTAAATTTTCCAAGTAGGAAGATTCAAAGGAGACCCTCCCAAATGAGATAGAGATTAAATTTCAGAGCTCTACAGTTACTTGGACATTAAGTTACTTAGATTGTTACTAATTCTTTTAATAGTTGCAATCATGATTCTTCTTGTTGGAAAAAATCACATTATAGAAATAGAAGATAGCATGTGATGAATAACAGAAATATTGAATTCTATGAAAAGTTATATGCTTATACAGATAGGGTCTTTTACAAAAGAATAATGATACTCATTTGATTAGTACAGGAGAGTGACTGTTTTGAAAGAGACCTTTTATATCTATAGTTTAGAAAAATTTGGAGGCTGGACAAATGGGTCTCTGGTTCAGTGCTTTAGAAATTGGTTTATAAAGGAATGTTAATAGAATGGCTATAGAAAATACAAATAACTCTTACGTGAAAAGTACAGTTTCTCTCCATGTCTTACTCTTGTTCTCTCATAGTCAGAATCCTAGATCTCTGAATGAATGGTTAACAGAAAGGAATATGGGGAAGCAGAGGTAACCGTGAGATGTTAAACATTACTTTTTTTTTTTTGAAGTTTATTTAATTTTGAGAGACAGCAGCATAGAGACAGAGAATCCCAAGCAGGCTCTGCGCTGAGCATATAGAGCCTGACACGGGGCTTAAACCGTGTCATGACCTGAGCTGAAATCAGGAGTTGGATGCTTAACAAAGTGAGCCACCCAGGTGCCTCCTAAATATTACTTTTTCTTGGCATCATTTACTGGTTTTGTATGAAAACCTATGAGAATGAGGTGGATAAAACAAAGCAAGAGCCAGCTAGTGTCAGTGGAAGGAAGTACTTTTGTAATGAACTGAAATAAAAACAAACTTTCCATATAAGTTGATGCCTTCACCAGAGTTTGGAGCTTCTGCAAGGGCCTAGTTGAGTAGTATTATTTCTTGATAAATAAATGTGAGAATGGAAGTGAGTAGAAATGTCAGTTATGCAGCCTTTCCCAGAAAGATAAATTGTGAGCCAGGCAACACCAAAGGTGTCTGCCACACCCCACTTTGTGTGACATACAGCTAATAAAAGTTAATTGTCTGGTTATCTTGCTGACAGTTATCGGTCACACTGTCCTGCTGGAAGCCTGTCTTTAGAGTGATTAGAAAAATGATAAGACAACAAAGGAGAAAGAGCAGCTACTCAGAATCAT
The DNA here is from genome assembly GCF_024362965.1 of Panthera pardus. Classification (NCBI taxonomy): domain Eukaryota; kingdom Metazoa; phylum Chordata; class Mammalia; order Carnivora; family Felidae; genus Panthera; species Panthera pardus. The sequence continues at coordinate 102,759,693 of NW_026526655.1, forward strand.
TGTCCCTGCCATGAGTATGAAAAATCATCCGCTGTGATAAAATATTCTAGAAGGACTAATACTGAGATCACATATATTACAAGGGATAAAAATTCTGTTAGTAGGGGCACCTTGGTGGCTCAGTCGGTTAAGTGTCTGGCTTTTAATTTCAGCTCAGGTTATGATCTCAAGGTTTGTAGGATTGAGTCCCACATTGGGCTCTGCACTGACATTGTGGAGCCTGGTTCAGATTGTCTCTCTCTGTCCCTCTCCTGCTTTCACACATACACACACACACACACACACACTCACTCTCTCTCTCTCTCTCTCTCTCTCTCTCTCTCTCTCTCAAAATGAATAAACTTAAATTCTGATACATAAGTGTGTGTACAGGAGGACATTTTAGCAGGATGAATATGGGGAAGCAGAGGTATTTAGCTGGGTTGATCTTTTTGTAGTCTCTTAATTTTGCTTATTTTGTCTTACTTTTCTATCTTGAGCTTTCCTTTCCAAATAAGATATATTCCCAGGTCCAAGGGTCTATTTGCTAATGATCTAAAATCATTCTTTCCCCAAATTTGGAATTAGAATTTCAAAGACCCAAAAGAAGCCTTAGAAATTATTTTGTCTAGGGGTGCCTGGGTGGCTCAGTCAGTTAAGCATCTGACTCTTGGTTTCGGGTCAGGGCATGATCTTGTGGTTCGTGAGATTGTGCCCCATGTCGGGTTCTGTGTTGACAGCACACCTGCTTGGGATTCTCTCTTTCTCTCTCTCTTTCTGCCCCTCCCTCTCCCCTACTCTGTCAGTCTGTCTGTCTGTCTCTCTCTCAAGATAAATAAGTAAACTTTAAAAAAAAATTAAAAAGAAATTATCTAGCACCCTTATTTTTTCATGAGAAATTATCCTAATCCAAGGAGATAAAGCCTAAGCTATTGCTGGCATTAATGAAACTAGTCTTGGGTGTCAAAACTCCCTATACAGGTCTTTCCCACAGTACTGCATGTTCAGTATTTAAATACTTAGAAGAATCTGTGAAATGACAAAATGAATCCATGGAAAGGCCTGTGAGGCACAAATGTTGTAAGCAGTGTCCTCTTTATGATTGTCAATATGAAAATACATCACATCAATACTTTGAGGATAATTAATGGACTGACAGAAGGCATACCATTCTGAAAAAGAGAGGGTAATGTTTCTGAAACATGTACTGTAGACTTGTTTGTAAACCAAATTCTCAATTTTATAAACAAATCATTAACATTTTTTTAATGAAAAACTGAGGCTTACAAAACTTGTTTAATGACATAGATAATTAAGTCACTGATAATGGTTTTGAACTTGCATTTAGACTCCAAATTATAGTGTACTCTCCCTACCACAAAACATTGCTTCTCAAGAGATGATGATATATAGATGCACAGGATTTAGAAAAATGAACATGTTGAGAAGAGGATGTATCCATGCAATAAAATTGCCAACAGCAATCAAAAGGAATTTGGTTATATTCTAAAAGAATTAATCCTTGTCAATCCTTAGCTGAGATTGTTTATTTAAGTTTTTCTAGTTATATATACTTATATATACATACATGTATGTGTGTTATATATATATATGGATGTGTTGTGTGTGTGTGTGTGTGTGTGTGTGTGTGTGTGTGTGTGTGTGTAATAGTTTTAGAGGATTTTGGAGCTAATATTCCCTTAGGCACATAGACATTCAAATTAATTTAATTGGACTTAACAATTGATAAATTATATAGATACCTAATGTTTTATTGTGATATGTACACAACAAATATAGACTCATTTTCTTCAGAATCTTCCTTGGTAAGAATTCCAGTACAACAAACAAAATTACTTAAAGAAAAGCTTTGACTTTTCAAAATATCTTCTGCTTTCATTAAAACCTGTTTGTTGTAGGGGCACCTGGGTGGCCCAGTAGCTTGTTAATAAGCCTCTGACATCGTCTTAGGTCATGATCTCATGGTTCAGGGGTTTTGAGCCCCCGTTAGGCTCTGTGCTGACAGCTCAGGGCCTAGAGCCTGCTTCAGATTCTGTCTTCCTCTTTCTCTGCCCTCCCTGCTCATGCTCATGCTCTGTCTCTCTCTGTCTTTCAAAAATAAATAAACATCAAAAAAGAAAAAAAACACACCTATTTGTCATAGCTCTAGCTCTTAGCATAATGTATGGTTTAATAGTAGTAGTCAGTGAATGTTTATTGAGTGAGCAAAATAATGAGTAATGTGGTAATAATTCATTATGCATAATTTCTTTAATTTTATAAGTACTTAAAGGTGGCTCTTCTTTATTGGCCTTTATCAGTATGATATTCATCAGAACCCTCTGATTATATTATACATGTACATTTACTTTTGTTTTTTGCGCTGTTTTGTCCCTAAAGTGAATTACAATACCCTTTAGTGGGACAAAGAGTATATTATCGGTTACTGTTGACTTGTTCTATTTTTGCTTTCATCCTTCTGATACTTCGTGTTGTGGTTATATTTTACTGTTTTAGTACTATTTCCTTATTCCCTTACATTGTGGCTTTCAAAACTAACTTACATCAGAATCACCTGGATGCTGCTTAAAATACAGATTTCTGGGCCCTATGTGTAGAGTTTCTAATTCAGAAACTCTGGTGTGGAGCTCAGTAATTTGCAATGCAGACAAGTTCCCCTGTAAAAGTGCTGCTAGTCGATGGAGCCATGTTTTGAAAATCACTGTTCTAACACAGTAGGCTAAGACTACTGAAGTAAAAAAAAATAATGCACATGGAATAAACTTGGGTCTGTTTTTTGGAGATTCTTTTTACATGCTCAGAATTCTTAAATTTTATTTCATCAGGTTTGAGAAACTACAGGAAAAGCCACATAGAGGATGACTCTTCTGTCAACAAGCCACATTTTAGTACTTGTTTTTATTTCATATATCTTAGTATATCTGTCATATTCATCTGTTTTACTGTTACATCTTAACCAGGCTTTTACTGTCTGTTGCATAAATCTCTTTGGTAGTCTGCTGAATGTTAGGTTTTTGGTTTTGGTCTCTTTTAATCCTGTTCCATTTTGGGAGGGAATGACAGGCAGATTTAGGGTGCAGAAAAATGTTTCAGAGAGAATCCGTGTCATGTGTAAAGTTCCAGAATGAAGAATGAGGAGGGTTGTATTGAGGAACTGAAAGAAAATTTTAATCATGAGTGGAATACAGAGCAAGAGGAGAATGTGGGTGTAAAATGAAGTTTGGGTAGGAGCACCTGAGTGGCTCAGTTGGTTAAGCATCCGACTCTTGATTTTGGCCCAGGTCATGATTTTATGGTGGTGAGATTGAACCCTGCATGGGGCTCCACGCTGGACATGGAGCCTGCTTAAGATTCTCTCCCTCTCCCTTTGCTCCCCTCCTCAAAACAAAAAAAAAACAAAAAAAAAGTTTGCCTAGTATGGCAGATTATGGGATGAATACCTTTTAATCTGTAAGATTATATTCACCTAAGGATTTTTTTTTTATGCAAGTTACATGAGACTTGTATTTTAGATATACCACTCTGGTTACTGTGTGGCCAGTGGCAAATAGAGCTGCAAGCTAGAGACTGTTGGGAGATTGGAGCCTCCTGGTGTCACAGAGCAGGGGAGGGGCTCATGAGTGGCTCAGTTGGTTGAATGTGCAGTTCTTCTTGATTTCGGCTCAGGTCATGATCTCATGGTTCGTGAGAATTGAACCCCAGGTGGGGCTCTGTGCTGACAGCCTGGAGTGTGCTTGGGATTCTCTCTCCCTCTCTCTCTGCCCCTCCCCTGCACACGCTATCTTTCTTTCTTTCCCTCTCTCTCTCTCTCTCTCCCTCTCCCTCTCCCTCTCCCTCTCCCTCTCCCTCTCCCTCTCCCTCTCCCTCTCCCTCTCCCTCTCCCTCTCCCTCTCCCTCTCCCTCTCTCTCCCCCCCCTTTCAAAATAACTAAATAAACATTAAAAAAAAAACGGTACTGATATCTTTGTTACTCAGTTTCAAGTAGCTATCCTACTTCTGATTCCCTCTCCAAATCTCGTTTTATTTCATTTTTCATTTTCATTTCATTTATTTTTTTGTGTGTCATTTTTCCATGGGTTGCCTCAAAGGTGAGCTTATACACATCTTAAAATCATATATTTATGTTCTTTAAAAATATTTAAGCATCCTATTTTAAAAAGCAGTGTTTCTATAGCAAGATGGCAAACTGAGTGCACATTTCTAGCATGTATTAATGTTTTTTTTTTTTTTAATGTGTATATATATTTGAGAGAGATAGAGACAGAGTGTGAGCTGGGGAGGGGCAGAGAGAGGGGGAGATGCAGAATCCAAAGCAGGCTCCAGGCTCTGAGCTGTCAGCACAGAGCCTGACGTGGGGCTCGAACTGACGAACTGGAGATCATGACCTGAGCCGAAGTCAGGCGCCTAACCGACTCTAACATATATTAAACACTGTTCACTAAGTATTTTAATCTTACCAAATTCAATCCTAACAATGTACCTGGCTACTACTATTCCCACTTAACATATGAAAAAATGAAGGTACGGGGAAGTGAAGTAACTTGCCCAAGATCACAAAGTTCATGACTGTAAGTAGTTTCAGAGGCATGCCTAATTCAGTGATGAGCAAGGTGTGGTGGGGGAGTGGGGTGGGGAGGCTGTGGAGACTTTGGGGGACTGTTGGAAGGAGGTACACTGCTGTAGAAGCAGCCAAGTGGGTTAGCTCATTCCCTCCCCACAGACCATGTGGTAAGTAATTAGTACTGCTTACTCCTAACTTTACCATTAAGTGTGAGTACTTGAAGGAAGAGAGGCAAGTCAGTGTCCCAGAGGGCTGGTGACACCCGGTGAAATGAAAAAAATCACCCTTGCCCACGAGACTCGGTAGCTATGATACCCTACTGGCAGCACACTCCCACATTGATGTAAGTGGAATATTAGAGTCCTTTCCTATCATTGCTGTTTCTTCCTTTAAGTCTGTTAATACTTGCATTATGTGTTTATTATATGCTCTTATGTTAGATGCATAAATATTTACAAATTTTATATCTTCTGGTTGGATTGACTCATTTGTTATTACATTATAACTTTGTCTCTTACTGTAGTCTTTGTGTTAAGGTCTGTTTTGTCTTTTTCTTTTTTAATTTATTTATTTGGAGAGAGAGAGAGAGAGCACATGAGCGTGTGAGCAGGGGAGGGACAGAGAGAGAGGGAGAGAGAATCCCAAGTAGGCTCTGCACGTATAGGGCAGACACAGGGTTGGATCCCCCAACTGTGAGATCATGACCTGAGCTGAAATCAAGAGTCAGACACTTAACCTACTGAGCCACCCAGGTGCCCCTATTTTGTCTTACATAAAAAGCTACCCAGCTTTCTTTAAGTTTCCATTTGCGTGGAATACCTTTTTTCCATCCCTTCACTTTCGGTCTGCATGTATCCTTACATATGAAGCAAGTCTCTTATAGGTAGTATATAGATGGATCTTATTTTCTTTGTTGGCAGTTTGAAAGATTTTTTATGGTGGTATGCTTAGATTTTTTTCCCTTTATCTTCTGTGTATCCACTGTAGGTTTTTGCTTTGTAGTTACCATGAAGCTTACATAAAACAACTTACAACAGCCTATAACAACTTAAGTTGACAACAACTTAAGTTTGAACACATCCTAAACCTCTACATTTTTACCCCCACCCCCGTTTTATCTTTTTAATGTCATAATTTACATCTTTTTACCTTGTGTATCCATTAAATTATTGTGGTTATAGTTATTACTGTTAGTTTTATCTTTTAACCTTCATACTAGCTTAATACATGATTAACCTAGCACCTTTACAACACTTAGATTATTCTGAATTTTACTATATATTTACTTTTACCAGTGGAATGTATACTTTCATGTCTTTCTGTTACTAATTTGCACCTTTTCATTTCAGTTTAAAGAAGTACCTTTAACATTTATTTTAAGGCTTGTCCAGTGGTGATGAACTCCTTTAGCTTTGGCTTGTCTGGAAAACTCTTGAATGCTCCTTCAGTTGTGAAGGTCAGTTCTGCCATATAGAGTATTCTTGGTTGGCAGGTTTTTTGTTTCTTTCAGCACTTTGAATATGTCATGCCATGGTCTTCTGGCCTGCAACATTTCTGCTGAAAAATCTGATGACAATCTTATGGGAGTTCCCTTGTATGTAAGAAGTTGTTTTCTTCTTGCTGCCTTTAAGATGGTCTCCTTGTCTTCTAATTTTGACACTTTAATTATAATGTGTCTTACAGTGGGTCTCTTTGAGTTCCTTTTATTTGGAACTCTGAGATTCTTAGATCTGGATGTCAGTTTCCTTCCCCATGTTAGGAGAGCTTTCAACCTTTATTTCTTGAAATAAGTTTTCTGCCCCTTTCTGTCTCTTCTACTCCTGGGAGCCCTATGCTGTGAATATTGATCTGCTTGATCTTGTCCCTTGAGTCTCTTAGGCTGTCTTTACTTATTTTCATTGTTTTTTCTTTTTGCTGCTTGGGTTAGTTCTACTATCTTATCTTTGAGTTCACTCACCTTTCCTCTGCTTCATCTAGTCTGCTGTTAAACCCCTCTAATGTATGTTTCAGTTCAGCTACTGTGTTCTTCATTCAATCCCGTGACTTCTTTTTGATACTCTCTTATATTTTCTATCTCTGTTGAAATTTTCACAGTGTTCATCAGTTCTTCTGAGCTCAGTGAGCATCTTTATGACTAATATTTTGAATTTTTTATTAGGTAAATCACTTATATTCATTTCATTAAGGTCTTTTTCTGATATTTTCTCTTGTTCTTTTACTTGGAACATATTCCTCTTTTTTCTCATTTTGCTTTACTTACTGTGTTGGTTTCTATGCATTAGATTAAATAGCCACCTCTCCTAGTCGTGAAGGAATGGCCCTGTGTTGAACCTTAATCATTCACCCTTGCCCTCCATAGCTCTTGGTTATGCCTGGAACCTTTCAGGATTTCCCAAGTAGTTAATTTATTTTTAGTGGCTCCCAGTTCTTAAAGATGTGCCAAGACCTGCTGGTGTCTCAAAGGGGAGGATCTTGGTGAGCATCTAGATTCAGGGCAACTGGAAGCCAGACCCTCAGACAGCAGTTTTTAAAGTATGCAAATATACATCTTTTAGGGGAATACCGGGAGATGGGCATTTCTGTCTGCCCCCTGCATGCTGAACCCTGGGGTGATAATTAGGTAAGAACTGTAAATTCTTCGTTTGCTGCTGTCCCCTTGAACCTGTGAACATAAGCCCTGCTTGCCATTAGAGTCAAACCATCAAAGGGTGTGTCCTCTGGACAGCAGACACAAAATCCGGGGCACCAGACACAACCTCCTTTCTCAGAGACACCAACAACCTGGGCGGACAAGGAGAGTACAAAGATGGCACCCACCAGCCTCCTTCCCGGAGAGTGCCTAAGTAAATCCTGATATGTGTGCCAAACTGGAAGCCTGCCCCTCAGGCCAGATCTTTTACACAAGCAAATAGGCCTCTTTCACCTAAAGACTAGGGTGTGTTTCATTCTTGTGTCTCTGCATTCTGCCCTGGAGGATGGTGGCCAGCCAAGCATGGTTTCTTCATTTGTAATTAGTCCCTTTGGGCCCATGACACAAGCCATGCTGGGCAACAGAACCAGATGATCAAGGGATATTCCTTGGACAGCAGACATAAAAACTAGAGCACCAGACATATGTACAAGCTCTCCTCTGGGAGGCATTGGTGCTCTGGAGCATGGGAGTACTTGGAGATAGTACCTGCCCTCTGAGGTCTCTTGAGAGGATTACAATTGAGTCTTAGATGAGCATTTAATTGGAAGCCTGCTACTCTGGCCACAGCTATAAGAGAAGCAAATAGGCCTCCTTGACAGAAAGACTGAGTGCCTCAGTCTGTTGCCTTTTTGCTGTGCCCTGCAGGGAGTAGCTGGTTTAGAACCCTTTCTCCATTTGTTAGAAGAGTCCCGTGGGACCTGCAGACTTCAGCCCCATTGGTCACCAGAGCTGAACAATCTAGAGGTGTCTCCTAGGCAGCGGTTGAAAAAATCAGGGTGCCAAACAAGGAATATATAAGCTTCTTTCCAAGAGATACCAGTGACCTGGAGTGAGGCAGAGGGAGCGTACAAAGATGGTGCCTGCTGGCCTCCGTATCTGGAGAGTGTTTCACTAGGGCCCCCTAGACGTATGTTAAATTAGGTGTCTTCCCCTTAGGCCCATGCTTTAAGATAAGCAGGTAAGTCTGTCTCTCACATAAAGTCTGGGCACTTTTCAGTTGGCTCTGCTCTGCCCTGGGTTGGGTGAGTTTGCACTAACTCTTTGAGAACTGTTTCTCAGTTTACTCTAGTCTTGGGAGTCTTGTGGTCACAGGCTCTAGTTGACTTTCAAAGCTAGGGATTTTGGGGTCTCTTCTGTCAGGTGCAGGTTTTAAAGGTTGAGGCACCAGATGTGCAGTTCAAACTCTTTGCTCTTCAGGGAGAGGCTCGGGGTTGTGAGTTCCCTCCTGAGTGTGGGTTACCATGCTGGGGGTTGGGTTCTATGGTGAGATTGTGTCTTGTCTTGTCTTTCCCACTTTGTGCGGTTTTTCTCCTTCACTCGATGAGAGGAAGTCACTCATCTAGTTCTGGGTTTTTTTCCAGAGGAAATAGTTCTGTATGTAGCTTTTAGATTCAGTGTGTCCATGGGGGTAGGTGAGTTTAGTAGGATTCACCTAGGTTGCCATCTTGAACCAGAACTTCCTTATTAGCTATTAACACTTGGTAGGTATTAATCATTTCTAGTAAGATACCACATTTTAAATTCATATATATTGCATTTAAACAATGAAGACTCTTATCTCAGATATAGCATAGTAATTCAATTGGTGGAATGATTTTGGGCATAGATTATGGTGTATGACTAAAAATAGTGATATACTCTCAATGCCCATTTATGTAGGAAAATTAGAGAGCTTACAATACTTGTTTTCAGGACATAATACAAAAAGGTAAGCAATTCCACTCCCAGTATTTACCCAAACGTGAAAACATGTCCACACACAAAAGTTACTACTCAGCTGTTCATAGTAGCATTATTCATAATAGATAGAGGAAGCACTCATGTCCATCCCCTGATGAACAAATAAACCAAGTTGTGTATCCCTACAATAGAATATAATTTATCAAAGGAATGACATACCACTTCACACCTAGTAGGATGGGTATAATTAAAAAGACAATAGCAAGTATTGATGAGGATACAAAAAAAATTGGAACCCTTTTTTTTTTTACATAGATGGTAGAAATGTAATATGGAAAAAAATTTGGTAATTCCTTAAAAAGTTAAATACAGGGTTATCATATGACCAAACAATACCAATCTTAGACACCCTTTGAGAGAACTGAGTCACATGTTCACACAAAACTTTTACACAGATGTTCATAGTAGTGTTATTCATGAGAGCCAAAAGATAAAAACAACCTAAATGTTAGCTATAAAATAGAATGTGGTACTGTTAAATGCCACAACATGGATGAACCTCGAAAACATTATACTAAGTGAAAGAAGCTAGGCACAAACAACCACCTGTTGTATGATTGCATTCATATGAAATATCCAAAATTGTAAAATCCATAGTAATCATAAGTAGAATAGCAGTTGCCAGGGGGCCACTGAAATGGACTGTTACTAGGTATGGGATTTCTTTTTGGGGTGATGCAAGTATTCTGACATTATTTAGTATTGATAGTTACATAACATAGTGAATATACTCAAGTACATTGAAGCATACACTTTAAAATGGTGAATTTTATATTGTGTAAAATATGTCTCCGTAAATAATGCTATATAAAATAATGCTGGATCTGTGGTCATTTACATTTTATATTTTGATAAATATTTCCAAGTTGTCCAGCATTGAGATGGCATCATTTTTATTCTCCCGAGCTATGTATATGTGCCTGTTTTCCACATTCTTGCCATTGTGGTACAGCATTAAAAGTTTTAATCTTTGCCAATGTGTTATTGATGAAAAATGAAAAGCTAATATAAATGACTTTTATATTTCTCTAATTATGATCGAGATTGAATATCTTTTCATAACTTAAATGTCATTTAAATTTCCTGTGAATTTCTATTCTTACCCATTACCCATATTTCTATTAGTGTTGGTCTTTTTCTTACTGATTTGTAGAACTTTTTTATATGTTGTCTCTTTTCCCACTTTGTTTTTCTTTTGACTTATGATGTATTTTTACTAGGAACACTGTCCAGGAGTGCTCATTATATAATTGTTCCCTTTTCATGGCTTAAGCCAAGAATTGAAGTCCTGTCTCATTGACATCATTGATGAGGTCTGTTAAATTTTCCAGTATTTAGAGATGCCCAAGTGGCTCAGTAGGTTGAGTGTCCAACTTTTGATTTCGACCAGGTCATAATCCGAGGGCCGTGGGATTGAGCCCCTCATCGGGCTCCATGCTGAACATGGAGCCGCTTTGGATTCTCTCTCTTCCTCTCCCCTTTTCACCCACTCACTTGTGCATGCTCTCTCTCTTTCTCTCTGTGTCTCTGAAATTAAAAAAAATTTTTCCCAGTACGTATTATTGTACTCCTCAGCTTTGTCAGCTGAATGTATCTATTTGTGTATGTAAATGTGTTTGTGTCTCTGATACTATTTTAGAATATTTTAAAGGAGAACTGAATGTGGAAGGCAGGCTTTGAATAGATAACCTGAGCCCAAATTTTGACTTTAGACAAGCATTAAAATGAATGTAAGTTATGACTTTTTCTAAAAAATATGTAGAATGAAATCACTAGAAGATAGATGAGATGGAAAATGGATAAATGGGTAGATCTGCAGGGGAAGCAAATGTGTTACCTAGGGGTGAAAAACAGCTGATTGCTGGTGCAGAAACAACCCCCCCCCACCCCCCACCCCACACACACACCCTGTGTCAACCGTTGGGCCACTCAGCAGGTTTATTAAGTCCTTTTCTACATTTTTTTAAATACATACATGCCAAGCCCTGTGCCTAGGTGCTGACTGTTCAGCTTTGAATGAATCAGATTTTATCCCTTACCTCATGGAGTTCATAATCTAATGAAGGAGTTAGGCAATAAAAAGGCAAAGCAAACGTTACAATTAAGAAAATGTGAAGGAAAATAATATTCCTTGCCTATTTACAGACGATAACTAAGGACATAGAAGATTTGTGACATACTTCATATATATATATATATATATATATATATATATATGTATATGTATGTAAATATATATATTTACATACATATACATATATGAAAGAGTACAAGCAGGGGAGAGGGGCAGAGGTAGAGAGAGAGAATCTTAAGCAGGCTCCACGCTTACCACAGACCCCAATGTGAGGCTCGATCCCATTATCCTGGGACCACGACCTGAGCCAAAATCAAGAGTCAGATGCTCAACCTACCGAGCCACCTAGGCACCCCTTCATGACATACTTTTGTTAGGGTGATCAATGAAGGCCTTTCTGAGGAGGTAGTGTTTAAGCTGAGACTCAACAGGTAATGGAAGGAGTAAGACATGGGAAAGTTAGAGGAGGACATGATGTGCATAAGGGAGCTTCTAATTAAAGACCCTAAGATAGCATCTGTGAGAAACAGACAGGAAGCCATTATGGCTGGAGCTTAGTAAACTGAGGTAAGAAGTGATCATGCAAGCCCTAGTAAGGACTTTAAACTTTGCATGAGAAAATGCCAAGAGCTATTAAGGAAAGAAGTGACATATTTCAAAAGCCTACACTTGCTTCCGATGGAGAATGAAGAACTTGGTAAGAAAAGAAGCAGAGATAACAATTACGAGGCTATGGCCAGAGCTATCCCAGATAATAAGATGGTGGCAGAATGGATGGAGAAGAACTGTTAAATTCTACGTATAGGAAGAAGGTAGAATCAACTGATGTGTTGGATGTTGTGGATTGTGGAAAGGGAAGGTTTACGAAGTAATGTCAGCTATTTGTTATTAAAATCTCTATGTGTTCTGCATGGAATCAAGTATGGGTGGTGGAGTATGGTTTATACATAATGATGTAAGCTGATATTTGTGTAGTGCTTTGAAAATACTGCCACATCTGTTACTCATTTTGGGTTCTTTAATTTTTTTTAATGAAATATGTTGCAGTTGAAATATTTTCTGAATTCAGTTATAGTTTTCCTGAAGTAGAGCTTAACTGGCATTCGGAAGTGTTGAGGCTACTTAAAATTCTCACACCCAAAAATCAGTCATTCCCCAAACTAAACACTGTCTCTTACAAAATTAGTGTGGAGGGTGTTTTGTTATGTTTTGTTTTGGTGGGTGGGGGGAGGAGATAGTTTTATTTTTTAAGGAATAGGGTAGAAGTTAAATTTTCCTTAAGAGTCTATTTTCATGATGTGTCGTTAGATTTTGTTTGAATGAGATTATAAGGCCAACTATATTTTTATGAAAGATACCAAGAATTTTAAAAACTTGCCACACTGTTACATAATACAATTAAATTAACAGAAATCACTTCAGATTGCTGTGATTAAGTATTTTTAGTTTTGGAATAGAGGTTATGTTGGACACTGTATACTTTGATGGAAAATTCAAATGAAAAATTTAGAGCTACCACAAATACGTTCAGTACTTTCTAGTATTAATTTTGTTATACTTGATATGAATATCTATAAATTGAGTATTTTTCCTAGACTTTTTTAAAAATGCAGTTTTTAGGAATGATCTTCAAATGTTATAGATTTGCAACAATTGATGTATTAGTTCCTCAAGGGAAAAAGAAATCAGTCTTATTTATTTATTTTTCAGAGGTGGCTGGATCCAAACAAACCTATAAGGAAGCAGCTAAAGAGTGAGCATACATATTTACTTGATGTTTTGCAAGTATACTTTATAAAGATAAAGGATTGATATAATCTAATTAATTAGAACTGCTTTTATTACTTCTAGGAGGATCTCCTTACAGTTTGAACTTTAGAGTCAAATTTTTTGTAAGTGACCCCAACAAGTTACAAGAAGAATACACAAGGTGGGTTTATGGAGCATGTTTTTCCTGAAAATATTGTCAAAACTATTATGAAATTTTGAAATTATTTAGGCAAAAATAGATTATCATAGTGTACTTCTGAGCTTCCCAGCCATCACACAGAATAGAGTATAGAGCTTTCATGATAATCGTTTCCTGCCCTCTTGCATGGCTGGGAGGGCTTTAGGAGATTGGGATCCCAGGACCACCCCATCCAACCACAGGCAGCCTCCTGAACCATATAAAATTAGATTTTTCCTTTTTTAAAAAACGGCTAAGAAGCACTTCTGTAACTAATTGAGGTAATTAGATGATACTGCAGTTGTATCCAAGTGATGCTGCATTGTGAGAATTGTGCCTTTTATTTCATGTAAAAGAACATTCTATGTATATTTTTTAATTTCCATTGAGGTGAACACAGAATTTAGAAAATATATAACCATTATGTGCAGGAGTAATGGTCAATAGGTACCTCCCCCCCACCACCACCATTTTCCTTAAAAGTATAATTAACATACAGTGTTACATTCGTTTCAGGTGAGCAGGTACCTTTTTATAAAGAATGTTGGCAGAGAATGCTCTAATACATTCATGTCTTTAAGTGCCCACTTTATTGGCCATTTTAAGTCTGATCTTAAGTTACAGTCTAATTTTGTTGTCACTTCTAAGGGACAAAGTATACACAAAAATGACCCAGATGAGCATTTTGAGTGTATGAATGTTAGGTGAACTGTTTAAGGTAGAAATAATTACAGTATGATATCTGTTACTGAATAATAACTTTGTTTACTGCTTGTAAGACAATTAGTAATCAGGTTTTTTTTTAAGACTAAAAATTGACATATGATACCTTCCATAAAAATCTTAAATAGAAGAATATAGGTCAGTGCTTGTATTCAAAATTACTCTAAAGGATAAGTGCCAAATTAACAATCTGTGTCTAAAGCTATGTGTAGATAGGTTGTGACATGTTAATATATTGGTCATTGTTTAGAATTCTGTGGTGCTGTGGTGAAACAAAAGAATAAATTAAAGATACTTATCTATATTTGCCAATCCTCAGGTGTTGATACAGTAGGTGAGACCAGGTGAGAAAAGTTAGGTTGACCTTCTTAAGAATCCTTTTCTGGGTGTTTGTTGGGGGCCAGGTGTGAAGCTCTTTATAACAGAATTTAGGAGTGTAGCCCCTGGGTTAGGCAGTCCTATCCTTTGAAACTAATAGTATTTCCAAGCTAATTTGTCTTGAAATGCAAAGTTGTGTTATATGAATAACCTTCAATTAAATATTATAGTTCTTAGTCATGTTTTGTTGTTGTTTTTAAATAATCAAAATAACAAAATCCTTTATCTTAATAATTCTTAGTATTATAAAAATTTCTCTAATTTTGGATTAACTTCAAGGAAACTACTTTGAATTAATGAAAATTTTGAAGTATAAAACATTTTAAAGTGCATTTTACTATTTGCTGATAAATATAACCTGAAATAAAGTAGCAAAAGTATTTTATAATACATGTTTTATGTAATCAGATTTTTAAATGTATAAGAAATATTTGCAATTAAAAAACCAATTATTTAAAGTTGGATTTCTAATGTGTTTAACATTCATGAAGTTTGTTAGCATAACACTTAAAATACTGTCAATTATAACCCTATTCATTAATTTGCTTGACTCAAAAGAATGTCTTTGAATTTCTTAATGGAGCTTGAATGTGTTCTTTTAAAACCTGTGTTGAAAACATAAGGAATAAATGTATCTCATTGATAATCAAGTCAAAATATCTTCCTGAAGTAGAAGAAAGTAAAGCCAAGTTTGGTAGTAGTCAAGAGATTAATTTGTGCTCAGTCTGTTGTCAAGAAGCTTCTTTGTTTTCACTAGGAATAATGTATTCATTCAAAAATCCTTTATGATAGAATGTCCTAGAGTCTTATATCTGGTGCTGTTTGGTAAAAATGAGTTAAGTACCTAGTTTTTATTATATTACCATAGTGTACATTAGTGAATCTCTACCCCGACTACAACTTAGAATCACTTAGGGGAGCTTTAAAACATGCTGATGCCTTGGACATACCTCCTAGATATTCTGATTCAATTCAGTCTCAGATGGGACCTGTGCACAGGCATTAAAAGCTTCCCAGGTGATTCTAATGTGCAGCAGGTTTAAGAAATACTCCTTTAAAACTTTAGTGCTTGGGCAACCTTAATGCAGTGGTCATGGTTAGTAATATGACACCTTCAGCCACAGTTGCTAAATTTTAAGGACTAGTTTAAACCCACAAAACAGGAAATCTGCTACACCCCCTTACCTTGAGATTCCATTTTAGATTAGTGGTAGGAAAGAGTGGGCCCTATAGAGCTTCCATCAAACTACAGTCATTTGGTGTTAGCAGGTGCTGGCATCCTTAGAATTGGAGTTTTCTCAGGAGTCATGAGGGTACAAATGACAGTTCTTTTTGGTACCTTTTTAGTGCCTAGGTGTACTCGATACATGATAAGTGTTTATGGTATTGGTTATTGTCTGGGTTAGAAAAGTTATATTATTTTTAGAGATTAAACATTTTATTTCTGTATTTACCTCAAGCATTATTAATCTCTCTTAAAAGTCTTAATTGTAAAAATTGGGTTTTTGTCACATGATTTAGGGCCCCTGGGGTACAAGTGATATTACTTCCTTTTTACAAATATAGAAACTAAGGGTCAGCCAAATTTTAAGTAATTTTCTAAAGAACACAGGCTGGTTTAGCTTATGACTTGAATTCTGGTTTCCACTCTATCAGTTGTTACTGGTTGGTATATAAATAAAATTCGGCAGGCATAGGTATTATTTGTGTAAGATTATAATATTTTGTCAAGGATATACATGCCTTTTTAAACTTAACTATAAGATTGTTTCCCACCAGGAACTTTTAACTTTTAATTATGAAACCAGGTAAACTAGATAGAAATATCTTGTCTTAGATTGAATAAGTAGATAATATTTACAATATTATGCATTATGTATTCTCACAGGGAGTTTACATACTTCTTTAATATATACAGCAGGATATTTGTATCAGCTTTTTAAAAAAATTTTTTTATAGTGAATATCTGATTCTCTGAAATCCTTAATTAAATTATTTAGTAATTTAAATATTGTCATGTACGCTTTTATAATTTTAATCAGACAACTAAAATTGTTAATGATTTTTGATTTTTGGGGTGTTTTTACTTTTTTCAGTGGGATGAAATAAAAGTCTTAAAATTTCCTATTTAAAGCCACAAAATTTGGTCTTCTGTCAGTGTTCTGCAGCACAGGTGACTTGTTTGCTGCAAGCATTAGGGAATGACTTACCCATTAGCTGGGACTTACAAGAGGGCAGTGCCATCTTGTAAGGAACCTCAGCATTCTTTTTTATAGAAATCTTGTATTTTTGTTGGTGTTAAAGGAATTTGCTTACTTGGCCATTCTAATGGTAGAGAAGGGGTCTTGGTTTTTGTTTTGTTTGGTTTTTTTTTCCTCATCAGAAAGAGCTTTCTTAACTCAAATGAAAATAGAAAGGTGTTTTTCTACAATTAGCAGCTTCCAGCAGGGGGCAGCATAATGATAAGATGATCATAGGCATGTCTTTGCCTCTGGCTTTCTGTCTCAGCAGAAAGGATGGTTTTCTCCAGTTGATCCCTAGTGCATTGCTGCTGTCAGCTGCAATCTGTCTCTGACTCAACTTTTCTGTGTTTCACAGTTCTAATTTCTACAAACACCAATCTTAGAGTATTCTCCTTAATCTCCCTTGGTCATGTAACTCTTAAAGATGTTGAGAAATTTTATAATAGAAGCTAGTGGAAACAAGATATTTGAAGTACAGAATTTTGTCTGTCAAAGAATTTTAATGATTGGAATTCATGAAATATGAAATCTTAAAAATATATCTATGTGTGCTAATATGTAGATTATAAAAGCAAATATGTAAATATTTCAAATATACTTATATTGGTTAATATAAGTATACAGTTTTTAATCCTGAAATGTTATAATTCCAGTAAATGCTAAATGCTGTCTCTCTCTCTCTCTCTTTAAGGTACCAGTATTTTTTGCAAATTAAACAAGACATTCTTACTGGAAGGTGGGCTATTTTAAGTTTTTAGTAATGGGCTTTAAAGGTACTTTCAGTTCTGTATTATTTAAGTAATTCATGATCATCGCAAACAAATTATTGAAAATGGTTGCATGTAGCATCAGTTTTTTTCATCAGATAAGATCATTACTTAACAATTAAAAAGTAAGTCACATAGAATAGTATAATATAAATTACAGTGCTTTTGAAATTATTGTGTTTAACCATGGGGTATGTGTTTTCTATTTTGTTTGATTAGATTGCCCTGTCCTTATAATACTGCTGCCCTTTTGGCTTCATTTGCTGTTCAGTGTAAGTATCAGCCCACTTTTGGGTCATGGAGTATGTGATTGCATGGTCTGTGTTGATAGTACATTACCATTAATGTATGAGTTCTTTAGACATACATTATTATACAGAAAAAGTGATTGCAAAGAAAATGTAATGAAATATCCAACTAGTTAGCAATTAGTTTGTTTCCTAGAAAGTTTTTCTGAAGTTGTTTGAGACCTAGAAATGTTAAGTGTAGTGTCATAATTTGCTTACATGGTAGCTAGCAGTAAAAACAAATACTTTACTTCCAGAAATATAATGGAATTCATGACATTTCTTATTTAGCTATCAGAATTACAAAATGTGTTTATTAAATTGTGAATATTTTCCTTCCATATAATAGCTGAACTTGGAGACTACAATCAGTCAGAGAACTTGCCAGGCTACCTCTCAGATTATTCTTTCATTCCTAATCAACCTCAAGATTTTGAAAAAGAAATTGCAAAATTACATCAGCAACATACGTAAGAATTTATTTACTTTTCCGCTTATTTCATAAACTTCTTCATGGCGTGTTTTCTAGAGAAATGTTTTAAATTATTTCTAATGTGAGTGTTGTGTTTATTTAATATAGAACAGTTACTGTTATGTAAAATAGTGTGATTGATGTAAGGAAATGTGGGTTATCTATACTAAAAAATCATTACTAATTTCATAGACTACGTAAGGTTTTTTTTTCATTTCTACTAAGAACCGTAAAACTATAGGTAAACAGAAGTTTGCTATTATATAAAGTTGACAGTTCTTTAAGAAGGAATTTTAGAATATTAATGGTATCTTCACAGATCAACTGTTACAGATCAATCTACTCAGCAATTCTTTCTTAGTTTTTAGCTATGTGAAAGGAATCATTTGTTTTGCAGTGAACCAAAAGGAAAAAAGGAACTTTATGTAATACTAAAATAATGTTTTTAAAAGTCCTTTTTTAAAAAAGTAGCACTTTTTCATTCATAACAGTATTCAACTTTGATATTTTGTGAGTCTTAATTTTGTGACATAATTTGTTTCAAGAAGAGATACATTGCTTTGAATAGAAAATAATATTGTTTATTGGTTTAGAGTTTGCTTTTGCTTTAACATACAATTCAGAATACTCATGGAGAAACTAAGGCAGTGCTGCGTATTGGCTAAGAGTTTGAACTAGAGAGCCAGACTGCCTGGTCTGGAATTCTGGATGCGACAACTTTTGGGGTGCCCAAATGGCTCAGTCAGTTAAGCGTCCAGACTCAGTTTTGGCTCAGGTCGTTATCGCACAGTTTCTTAGGTCAAGCCCCTTATCGGGCTCTGCGCTAACAGCATGGAGCTTCTTTGGGATTCTCTCTCCCTCTCTCTCTTCCTCTGTCTCTTCCTCTCTCTGTCTCTCACAATAAATAAAATAAACTTAAAAAAAAAAAAAAAAGACAACTTAATGGTCAATAATCTTGACCAAATTGCTCTCTATCTCTGCTTCTATGTAAATTGGAGATAATAAAAGTGTCTACCTCTGGAGTTAATGTAAGGCTTACATTAGTTCATATATACAAAGTACTCAGAATAGTGCCTAGTACATAGTAAACACTGAAGAAATATTGGCTCTTAACTTAAGGGAACTTCCTTTCATTTGGTTATGGCCCATGTACCTAACACAGGTTTACAAACTGGCGTACTGCCTATTTTTGTATGGCCCACGGGCTAAGAATGATCTGTACGTTTTAAACGGTTGAGAAAAACATAAAAAGAAAAATAACATTTTGTAGCATGTAAAATTTTCAGAAATTCCAATTCACTGTCCATAAATGAACATCTACTGGAACACAGATTCCCTTACGCGTTTTCATGTCTGTGGCCGCTTTCATGTAACAGCAGAGTTGAGTGGTTGCAGCAGAGACCACGTGGTCTAAAAGCCTAAAGTATTTACTGTCTCACTCTTTTCAATAAAAGTTTGCTGACCTCTGACCTAAAATAAGACTAATAAAATGAGAATTTTAATAAACTGGCCTAATGAGATGAAGGGGCTATTTTGGTCTAACAGTAAGTGCCATTTGTAGCAAAAGTTCTACACATAGCATATCTGATCAAGGATTTGAAGATAAACCAGATTTTTTAAAAATTTGCCAATAAAGTCTCTTCTGTAAGGAAAAAGCTTGTACATTTGACAAGATATTGATTATGTATTTGTATTTGGTTTAGAGAAATGATTCCTCAGATCTTTAAACAAAGAAAAATAGAATCATCCAGTTTGAGAAGTGGGGATTGGGGTGGGGAGATAGAGTATTTGTTTAACTTAATTGAATTTTATAGAAAATTGAGGTATATGTGCTTTTTTTAGGAATCTCATTTTTATGATCATGCATTGGTAGGCTGTTGGCTTCCTTTTCTGGTATCATTAGTGAGTGAAAGATTGATATTTTTTGCTTTTGTAGTTTGCTGCTTTTGCTCTGCTATAGTCAGATAATATCGGATAACTAAGATATTTAGAAATATATGTAATGCAGGAGTAAATCTACTTCTAATGGCTTTGCCGAGTGTTCATAAGAACACTGCGTTGCTGTGTTCATAAGAATCACCTGGGACATTGCTTAAATATAAATAGTTTAGGACCTTACCATTTTATATCCAATTGTATACAATTGTATTTCTGAAACTGATGAGACCAGTTTTTTTTCCCGTTTGTCATGGAATGAAACTTCTGAAAAAATAATAAAATTAAATTACTAGAAAAGTAAAATGGAGAAATAGAGACATAAAAATGACAAGACCTTAGATTCCACAGACATGCAATTGCTCTGTCAAAGTGCTATAAAATATAAAAGACTGACACTGTCAATTTCTGTACTTGTTACAAATCACCACCTGTCTGTACACCATAATCTGAGAAGCACTGCTCGGGAGAATGTCTCAAAACTTCCATGTTTTAGAAGCAACTATGGATTAAACACAGATACAGTATATGGACCAAATTTTGAAAATCACTTCTTTCACATTTTGTCAGGGAACAAATGACTTTGTCAGCCGTAAGAACACCGAGGGACTTTTAAAACGTGGGTTTTTGTTTTGTTTTGTTTTGTTTTCAATACAGCTGCCACACGGTTTTATTAGTTTCAGCTATAGACTGTAGTAATTTGATAAGCCTATTCCTTATGCTACACTAAAAAATGTAGCTACCATCTGTCATCATACACTAATACAATACCATTGACTGTATTCCCTATGCTGTACCAGCTCATTCTGTCATTGGAAGCCTGTATATCCTATTCTCCTTCACCCATTTTGCCCACCCACCCACAACTCTGGCATCCATTAGTTTGTTTAGTGTATTTATGTGTCTGTTTCTGCTTTTGTTTATTCATTTTTTAGATACCACATGTAAGTGAAATTATTCTTTCTTAGTGTGACTTATTTCACTTAGCATAATATCTTCTAGATCTATCCATTTTGTCACAGATGGCAAGACCTTATTCTTTTTTATGGATGAATAATGTGCCATCATATATGTACACACCACATCTTTATCCATTCATCTATTAATGGACACTGGCATGGTTCTGTATCTTGGCTCTTGTAATTAATGCTGCAGTAAACAGGGGGCCATATATCTTTTTGAATTAGTGTTTTCATTTTTGGGGGGTGAATACCCAGTAGTGGAATTACTAGATCATATGGTACTTCTTATTTAATTACTTACTCATTCTTTCATTCATCTCTCACATGGTATTTTTATTCTTTTTAAATTTTAGTTAGCATACAGTACAATATTGGCTTCAGGACTAGAATTCATTGATTCATCACTTAGATACAACACTCAGTGCTCATCATAACAGGTGCCCTCCTTGATACCCATCACCCCTCTAGCCCATCCCCACCCACCTCCCCTCTATCAACCCTCAGTTTGTTCTCTATTAAGTGTCTCTTATGGTTTGTTTCTTTCTCTGTCTCTCTCTCTCTTTACCCCTTCCCATATATTATCTGCTTTGCTTTTTTAATTCCACATATAACTGAAATCATTTGGTATTTGTTTTTTTCTGACTGACTTATTTTGCTTAGCATGGCTAGCTCTAATCCATGTCATTGTAAATGGAAAATGTTCACTCTTTTTGATATCTGAGTAATATTCCATTATATGTATATACCACATCTTTTTCCATTCATCTACTGATGGACACTGGGGCTCTCCATAGTTTAGCTGTTGCTGCCATAAACATTGGGGTGCAGGCACCCTTTTGAATCTGTTTTTGTTTTTGTTTTTTAATTCATTGAGTAAATGCCTGGTAGTGTAATCCTGGGTCATAGGGTAGTTCTATTTGTAACTTTTTGAGGAAGCTGCATACTGTTTTCCACAGTGGCTGTACCAGTTTGCATTCCCACAAACAGTACAAGGGAT
This sequence comes from Panthera pardus, assembly GCF_024362965.1. NCBI lineage: Eukaryota > Metazoa > Chordata > Mammalia > Carnivora > Felidae > Panthera > Panthera pardus. The sequence goes on from NW_026526655.1 coordinate 102,781,472, forward strand.
TCCCCTTTCTCCGCATCCTCGCCAACACCTGTTGCTTCTTGTGTTGTTAATTTTAGCCATTCTGACAGGTGTGAGGCAGTATCTCATTGTGGTTTTGATTTTTTTTTCCCTGATGATGAGTGATGTTGAGCATCTTTTCATGTGTCTGTTAGCCATCTGGTGGATGTCTTCTTTGGAAAAATATCTATTCATGTCTTCTGCCCATTTCTTTAACTGGATCACTTGTTTTTGGGTGTTGAGTTTGATAAGTTCTTTATAGATTTTGGATACTAACCCTTTATCAAATATGTCATTTGCAAACATCTTTTCCCATTCTGTTGGTTACCTTTTAGTTTTGTTGATTGTTTCCTTTGCTGTGCAGAAGCTTTTTATCTTGATGAAGTCCCAATACTTCATTTTTGCTTTTTCCTTTGCCTCTAGCAATGTGTTTTAATAAGAAGTTGCTATGGCCGAGGTCAAAGAGGTTGCCACCCCCTTTCTCCTGCAAGATTTAGATGGTTTCCTGTCACACATTTAGGTGTTTCATCCATTTTGAATTTATTTTTGTGTATGGTGTAAGAAAGTGGTCCAGGTTCATTGTTCTGCATGTTGCTGTTCTGTTTTCCCAATACTATTTGTTGAAGAGACTTTTTTGCATTGGATATTCTTTTCTACTTTGTTGAAAATTAGTTGGCAGTATAGTTGTGGGTCCATATCTGGGTCTTCTGTTCCATTGATCTATGTGTCTGTTTGTGTGCCAGTACCTTAACTGTCTTGATGACTATAGTTTAGTAATATAGCTTGAAGTCCAGAATCATGATGCCTCCAGCTTTGCTTTTCTTTTTCAGGATTACTTTGACTATTTACGGTCTTTCGTGGTTCCATACAAATTTTGGGATTATTTGTTCTAGTTCTGTGAAAGATGCTGGTGGTATTTTGGTAGGGATTGCATTAAATGTGTAGATTGCTTTGGTTAGTATAGACATTTTAACAGTGTTCTTCCAGTCCATCAGCATGGAATGGTTTTCCATTTCTTTGTGTCCTTTTCTATTTCTTTCATAAGTGTTCTATAGTTTTCAGAGTAGAGATCTTTTACCAATTTGGTTACATTTATTCCTAGGTATCTTACACTTTTTGTTACAATTGTAAATAGGATCAATTCCTTGATTTCCTTTTCTACTGCTTCATTATTGGTGTATAGAAATGGCAACCAGTTTCTCTATGTTGATTTTATATCCTGCAACTTTGCTGAATTCATGTATTAGTTCTGGCAGTTTTTTTGGTGTCTTTTCAGGTTTTCTACATAGAGTATCATGTTGTTTGCAAATAGTGAAATTTTGACTTTTTCCTTGCCAATTTGGATGCCTTTTATTTCTTTTTGTTGTCTGATTGCTGAGGCCCAGACTTCCAGTAGCATGTTAAATAGTAATGGTGAGAGTGGTCATCCCTGTTTTGTTTCTGACCATAGAGGAAAAGCTCTGTTTTTCCCCCACTGAGGATGATATTAGCTGTGGGTCTTTCATACATGGCCTTTATGATGTTGAGGTATGTTCCATCTGTATCTATTTTGTTGACGATTTTTATCAAAAATGAATGCTGTATTTTGTCAAATGGTTTTTCTGCATCTATTGAGAAGATAATGTGGTTCTTATTCTTTCTTTTTTAATGTGATGTATCATGTTGATTGATATGTGAATACTGAACCACCCCTATAGCCCAGGCATAAATCCCCCTTGATTGTGGTGAATAAGTCTTTTAAGGTACTGTGGGATTTGATTTGTTAGTTTCTTTTTGAGAATTTTTGCATTCATGTTCATCAGGGATATTGGCCTGTAATTCTCCTTTTCAGTTGGATCTTTGTCCAGTTTTAGAATCAAGGTAATGCTGGCTTCATCGAATGAGTTTGGAAATTTTCTTTCCATTTCTATGTTTTTGGGAAAATTTGAGAAAACTGGGTATTAATTCTTCTTCAGATACCTGTTAAAATTCCCCTGGGAAGCCATCTGGCCCTGGACTTTTGTTTGTTGGGAGAATTCTGATTACTGATCCAGGTTCTTTGCTGCTTATGGGTGTATTCAAATTTTCTATCTCTTCCTGACTCAGTTTTGGTAGTTTGAATGTTTCTAGGAATTTGTTCATTTCTTCCAGATTGCCCAGTTTGTTGGCACATACTTTTTTTTTTTAATGTGTGTTTATTTATTTTGAGAGATAGAAAGCAAATGGGAGAGGGGCAGAGAGAGGGCACTCGAGAGAATCCCAAACATGCTGCATGCTCACCATGGAACAGGATGCGAGGCTTGATTTCACGATTGTGAGATCATGACCTGAGCCGAAATCAAGAGTTGGATGCTTAACCAACTGAACCACCCAGGCCCTCTAGCATATCATTTTGCATGATATTCTCTTATAATTGTTTGTATTTCTGTGGCGTTAGTTGTGATCTCTTTCATGATTTTATTTATTTGAGTCCTTTTCTTTCTGATAAGTCTAGCTAGGTGTTTATCAATTTTAGTAATTCTTTCAAAGAATCAGCTCTTAGTTTCTTTGATTTGTTATACTGGTTTTTTTGTTGTTGTTTGTTTCTGTGTCATTTATTTCTGCTCTCATCTTTATTATTTCTTTTCTGCTGGGTTTAGGCTTTATTTGCTGTTTCTTTCCTAGTTCTTTTAAGTGTAAGGTTAGGTTGTATATTTGAGAATTTTCTTGCTTCTTGAGGTAGATTTGTATTGCAATCTCTGCTACATCCCAAAGGTTTTGGACTGTCAAGTTTTCATTTTCATTTGCTTCCATGTAGTTTTTTTTTTTTTTTTTAATTTCTTCTTTAATTTCCTGGTTAACCCTTTCATTCTTTTTTTTATTAAATTTTTTAAAAAATTTATTTATTCTTGAGAGAGAGAGACAGAGCATGAATCAGGGAGGGTCAGAGAGAGAGAAGAACACAGAAGCCGAAGCAGGCTCCATGTTCTGAGCTGTCAGCACAGAGCCTGATGTGGGGCTTGAACCCACAAGCCAGCCACAAGATCATGACTTGAGCTGAAGTCGGATGCCCAACTCACTGAGCCACCCAGGTGTCCCAGCCCATTCATTCTTTAGTGAGAACTTCTTTAAACTTCATGTATTTGTGTTCTTTCCCAATTTTTTCCTGTGGTTGACTTCCAATTTCATAGCATTGTATTTCAAAATGTGCATGGTATGATCTCAGTCTCTCTGTACTTGTTGAGGGCTGATTTGTGACCCAGTACATAATGTATTCTGGAGAATGTTCCATCTACACTTGAAAAAAAATGTTTATTCTGCTTTAGGATGAAATGTTCTGAATATATCTGTTAAGTCCATCTGGTCCAGTGTGTCATTTAAAGACATTGTTTTATTGTTGATTTTCTGCTTAGATGATCTGTCCATTGTTGTAAGTGGGGTATTGAAGGCCCATACTATTATTGTATTATTATCAGTGAGTTTCTTTATGTTTGTGATTAATTGATTTACATATTTGGGGACTCTCAAGTTGGGGGCATAAATTTTTACAATTGTTCTTCTTGATGGAGAGACCCCTTCATTATGATGTAATGCCCTTCTTCATCTTTTGTTACAGTCTTCAGTTTAAAATCTCGTTTGTCACAGGGTGCCTGGGTGGCTCAGTTGGTTAAGTGTCCGAGTCTTGATTTTGACTCAGGTCATGATCTCCCAGTCATGGCATCAAGCCCCACATTGGGATCTGTGCTTGGCGTGAAACCTGCTTAAGATTCTCTTTCTCTCCCTCTGCTTCTGTCCCCTGCTCATGTGCACACGTGCGCACACTCTCTCTCTCTCTCTCTCAAAATAATAAAATATATATTATAACTAATATATATTATATTAGACATGATATATAATTATAAAATATATATTATATTAAATATAATTTTATTTATTATATATATTTAGATTAAAATTAATATAATTAAAATTATATTAAAAATAATATAATTATATTATAATATAAGTATGGCTACCCTGGCTTTCTTTTGACGTCCATTAGTATGATTGATGGTTCTCCATCCCCTCACTTTCGATCTGCAGGTGTCTTAGCTCTAAAATGTGTCTCTTATAGGCGGCATATAGATGGATATTGTTTTTCATCCATTCTGATACCCTATGTCGATAGATTGGGACATTTAGTCCATTTACATTCAGAGTGATTATTGATAGATATTGATAGATTTGGTGCCATTGTGTTACTTGTAAAGTTAGTGTTTCTGGTGATGTTGACATTCTCTGTTTCTTTCTAGACTTTGTTGCTTTTGGTGTTTTTTTCCCCTACTCAAAGAGTCCCCTTTAATGTGGTATTTGTATTTTTAATTTTTTGAGCAATCGCCGTACTGTTTACCGTAGTGGCTGCATCAGTTTACATTCTCACCAACAGTGCACAAGGGTTCATTTTCTCCACATCCCCTAGTGCATTCTTGTATTTCTGGAAAATGAAATATTCTACAAAATAATGATTTGTGTTAATGAAAATTTACTTTCCAGATAAGTTAGATATTACTGTATACAACTAAGAGGAGTAGTCATGCATGATGTATTATAAAAGATTTAACTAGAATGCTGAAATTTTTCTAGATAAATAGGTTTTTTTTTTTCCAGTTTGGCCATATTTGTGATTGGTATAATTTTTACTACACTGTCTTTACAGAGGCTTATCTCCTGCAGAAGCAGAATTTAATTATCTGAACACAGCACGTACCTTAGAACTCTATGGAGTTGAATTCCACTATGCAAGGGTAAGTGAAGAGAACTAATGTGATGTTGTTGAGTTAGGCTCCATTTACTATATATCAGAGTTTTTATTTAATGCCTAGTAGGATTAGGCAACCAATGGAATAACTAGTGAGTGCTGACAACATAGTTGCACTGAAAATTTCCTCTGAATATAAGTATTTTCAGAATCCCTTAAGATTTAATACCTGAGGAGAAGAATGGTTGAAGTGGGTATTTTGTGTTATTTTTAGATTTTTATGTTATGAAGATAATTTTTGTAAAGATAATTTTGCAGACCATAAGAGATAGTACCTTTAGGCTTTTTATTTTCCAAAATAAAAGCAGGAAAAGTAGGGATTTTTGCATTCATATTCAGTGTTATAAAGATAATTTCACCTCACCGAGGCTTGTGTTACTTCACTTGTTTCCTCATTTAGTGGCATCATTATAAATTTTTATTTATAAAGCACAAAATGAAGTATGTTAACATTTTTTGGTTGTCTTTCTCCCCTGTGACAAATCCCTTTATTAATAAAAGATGGAATTTACAGTCTTTGGCTTCTTCTGTACATCAGTCTGTAACAACTTTTTAATGGTGTCAAACTTTTCTGCTTCCAGAACCCTGCTGTAAGCATGTTTGTGAGTTGCTGTCCTTAATTAGTATGTCTCTATCTAAATTCTTTCTCATGATTTTATCATGAAGTTATGTTCCTTTAGAAGTACTTGGAGTACAGCTTTTCTACATAACAAATGAAAAATGGAATTATAGGTAATCATTGTTTGAGTTGGTGATAGGTTTTATATTCTCTTGAGATAAATTAGCAATCCGAATAAGGTTAGCAGTCTGAAAGGGAGTTACATTTTCCTTAGATAATTATTTTGAATTTATTTTATAATATACACACTCGAAGTTCTGTTCCATGTAATGGTTTTATTGTTCAGGGCCTCACCTGGCTATGTTCTTCTGGAAGAGGAGTGTTCTTGTATTTCACAAAGCTTATGTCAGTCTCTCCTTTAAAAAAAAACAAAAGATTTGCTTTCCTCACATGACTAGATCTAGTTCTGAGTGTTTGTAACTTGGAAATCTATTTGTTTGATTCCATTTAAAATGTGTAAGTAAGGCTCTCTTGAACTTTTTGTTCTCTTTAAAATGTTTCTCTCCCCCCCCCCATCACCCCCCCACCCCCCCACCCCCCCGGCCCATCTCTGTTTGTGGGTTATTTTTTAACCTGATTCTCCAAAATGTAACATAGTTGTCAATATTTGTGCAGCTAGATTTTGTTTTTTATCATAAGGTTTAAAACTAATGGAACTTCCTTCACATATGTAAACTAAACTATGGTTAACAATAAAAAGATCACTAAATTCCATCATGTTAGTCCTTAGCAGTTTTCTAAAGGTAGTGTACCCTGATGCCTGCTATCACTGACTGCTGTCGATGAAATACAAAGGATATGAGACTTTCTTTTTTTAATTTAAGTGACATGCTGGATCTCATGCATAACTAACCATATTGGTATTTATTGATTTGATTAAGGTAGGAGTTCTGTTGTTATTTAAATTATTAGATTGTAAAACTCTAAGAAAGCCATAAATGTAGAGTGCCAGATTAAATTAAATTTTAAGTGGTCAGAGTTATTTAGAAACCTAATTTGTACTGACAGAAAACGCCAGGAAAGGGTGTTTTGGTTGTGTGTGGATACTGAGAACTTAAGAAGAAAATGTGCAGATGTCCAGTGAACGTGGAGGGGAATTTTACAGCATCCTGAATAAAAATGACAAAAAAATAGAGGAGAGAGGATACATAAAGGGAATACCTAATTGAATATCACAAGCAAAGGTGTTTGAAATAATATTTTATTTTGAAAAAAAGAGGTAAGATGTTTTCTATCTGCCTTTGAAATGTAGATTGAAAAAATCAGAGAGTAGAACAAGTTATTTATAGCAATCTGTAAAACACAAATAAGTCTTAGAGTACTCATTGTTGTGGGTCTTTTAGGTGCCTTACACAGTGTTGGTGCTAAGGGGTACTTAGCAAAACATCAGTTATCTCATGGAGTTCACAGGATGGTGGGGAAGAAAGAAATGGGTCATGCGTTGACAAAAATGTGAAGATAAGAAGGGGAAAGTGCAGAATGATATGGGACTATATGACCAAACGTCTAATCCAGCCTGGCAGCAAAGGTTAGGGAAGGTTTATTATAAGAAGTAATTTACCGAAAAAAAAATTTTTTTTTTCGGTAAATTACCGAAGCCAGAAGAATGAATAAGAATTAACCAAGAGAGTGGTTTTCACTGTAGACCATCGCCATGAGTAAAGACCTGAAATCAAGAGAACATGACATGCTTAAGAAAATAAGAACATTTTATGTGTCCAGGAGATTATATGAGTAAGGGAAAAGGGAACTGTAGAAAATTAAAGAATGACTGAGAACTTCAAGATAGAGAAAAAAAGATTCGAGGTAAGGGAGCAGGGACATAGTTTGTGTTTTAAAATAATATGGTAAATGGATTTTTTTTTTTTAGGGGTGTGTGTATGTGTTCAGTTGTGTCAGTTTTAACATATGTATAGATTTATGTAACTACTACCACAATCAGAATAAAGATAATCCATTATCCCATAAACTCTTGCTCATGCTGCTCCTTTGTAATCTAATCTTACACTTCCCCCTAATCCCTGGCAACTGGTTCTATTTTCTGACTCTAAATTTTTGTCTTTTCCAAAATGTCTTACAAATGGAATCCTATGTTATGTAACCTTCTGAGACTGGCTTTTTACAGTAATGCATTTGAGATTTATCCAAGTTATTGTGTATTTCAATAGTTCATTCCTTTTTTGTTGTTGTTTGTTTATTCACCCATGGAAGAACATCTGGATTGTTTGTGGTTGTTTTTTGTTTTTTGGTTTTTTTTTTATCAATAGACCACTGCAGAAAAATCATTTACAGTTTTTTTGTGTGGATTTAAGTTCTCATTTCTGTAGGGTAAAAACCCCAGAGTGGGATGGCTGGGTCATATGGTAAGTGTGTATTTAGCTTTACATGAAACTGCCAAACTGTTTTCCAAAGTGACTGAACAACTTTGTATCCTTACTCGCAATATTGTGCAAGTTCCAGTTCACATCCTTTTTTGGCATTGTCCGTTTTGTTTTGTTTTGTTTTGTTTTGTTTTGTTTCTTTTCAAGCTTTTCTAATAGATGTGTTTCATCTCAGCATGTATTTACTTTGTATCTCTCTGTTGACTAATGATGTTGAGCATCATATCTTCTTTGATGAATAAGCTGTTCAAATATTTTGCCCATTATTTGTTTCTTTTCTTACCCCCCCTTTTTTTTAAAGAACTCTCTATATATTCTAGATACACTTTTTTGATGGGTATGTGATTTGCAGATGTTTTTCCCCATTCTTTGGAGCAAAAGAAAGTGATAATTTATAATATTCCTTACTTGATCACTGATAGAACAGATAGCTAAAATCTTTATCTTGCTGATTTTTAGACTAACAATGCAATCAGCAAACTTGACTTAATTGATTTATGTAGAATATCGCATCCAGCAACTCCACATATGTATGATTTTCAAACACACAATATAATTTTTGAAAAACAAAAGGAAACTTTAAAAATCTTCTGAACATTTGGAAATCAAGAAATACACTTCTAAATAAACAGTGGATGCAAATGCAGTCATTATTTCCACCCAGCACTCTGCTTTATTCTCAGATTCTTACCTACAAAGAATAAGGATTAGTTACCCCCAAATTTTTGGTTAGGATCAGTTAATGAAATAATGATATGAAAGTAATCTTGAAAATACAATTTGAACATATGATATTAATTCCAAGGAACATTTTGGGAGCTAAATTTACATTTTTGTGAAGAATTTCTGACCTCTTAAAATGTTATAAAAGCACTATCTCAGGAGTAATTGCTAGTGTAATTAAACTGTCTTAATTTGTTAAATGAATGGTTTGAGGGCTCACCAAACATCTATTATCTTTTCTAATGAAAACCAGTGTTTATTAAACTGTGAGAATAGAATAAAAGAACATAATAGAGTTATAAGACACCTATGCCATGGGTCCTCCAGTTCAATCTCTGTTTTATAAGGATGTCAGTGTAATGTGAACTCTGTATTGCATAACCTTGTTACCTAAATGTAAAAGTAATCACAGAAAGTTTGGCTTTAGGATTTCAGTTAAGTAGAGGATGCTCTAAATTAACCCTAAAACAGTTCAAGTTTTAGGCTTGTTGTCAGTATCTTATTTCCATAGGTATTTGTAATAATAATGAAGATAATTCTAATGAAAAATAACTTTTGCCCTTCAGCGTTCCAAAGGAAAGGAAAGCTTAATGATGCTATTTTGATTATTCATTCATTCAATGAATATTTATTGAGCACCTTCTATGTTCCAAGTCCTGTTTATAGACACTGTGGATACAGCACTGAGTAAAGCAGGTAAAAAAAACCCAACCCTCATGATGCTTGCATTCTGGTGGGCAAGACAGACTATAAACAAATAATTGAGTATATCAGAATACATAGTAGGTATTCCATGGAAGTAAAGTTTACAGTAATAGGCAAATAGAATAGCAATCACCTGTGGAAGGGTTTTATTAGCTGGGAGGCTCATGAGGGAGCCTTCTTGGATTTTGAAAATATGTATCTTTGTGTTGATTACACAGACATATATATATGTATGTGTAGGTATATATGTAAAATTTTGAGTTGCGCATGTAAGATTTGTACATTTTATTTATTTTTTAAATGTTAACGTTTTTATTTTAGAGAGAGAGAGCGTGAGCAGGGAGAGGGGCAGAGGGAGTGAGAGAGAGAATCCTAATCAGTTTCCATGCTCAGCTCAGACCCCAACAAAGGGCTCTATTGCATGACCCTGGGATCATGACCTGAGTGGAAATCAAGAGCCAGATTCTCAACCAACTGTGCCACCCACATGCCCCTATACATTTTAATATATGTACATTATACTTAATTTTTCTTTAACTAAATACATAACATATCAGATAGTAATAGATGCTGTGGTGGAAAATTACTTGAGAAAGGGGAGTGAGACCAACAAAGTGTGGTATCAGGGAAGGCCTCACTGAGACTATCAACAGATTTGAAGGTGTTATGCAGATGCATATCTAGGGGAGAGGAGACATCAATGAAAACCATGAAATAGGTTGCTTGGAAGTTCAGGGAACAGCAGAGAGACCATTATGGCTGCTGCAGTATAAGGTAGGAAAGAAGAGTATTGATTAGTTTAAGGTGGACTAAGGTTTTATAAGACATTTTAAACACTACAACTTTTAATTCTAAGCAAGTCCAGTAGACAGTTTGAGGAGATAAAAGTCTTGGTGTGATTTACATTTTGAAAAGATAACAATGGCTGCCATTTGAGAGTATTCTATAAGGCACTAAGAGACCAGCTAGACTCTTACCATGATCAAGGTGAGAAATAATGGTGGTTGTAGCAGTTGGGTGGTGAAAAGTAATCAGATTCTGTATATATTTTGAATATGGAAGTGACAGCATTTACTGATGTATTGGCTATAGGATGTGAGAGAAAAAGGATTCAGGAGTGATTCCAAAGTTTTTGGTCTGAACAGCTAGACAGATGATGTAACTATTCAGGAAGATGGGAAAGACCAGGGAGAAGCAGGTTGGAAGGGTGGGTCAAGAATTAGTCTCACAACAGTCAAATTTTAGAAGACTTTTTACACATCCACACGAAGGAGGGTAGGCAATTCAGTGTATAGGACTGAGTTCAGAAGAGAGGTCTGGACTAAAGACAGACATTGGGAATTGTCAGCTCATAGTTAATATTCAAAGCCATGAAATGAGAGCACTCGGAGAAATCTAGTAAATACTGAAGAGAAAGGTCCTCAGAGCTGGAACACTTCAGAGATTAGAGAGATGAGGAAGAACCAGGAGGAAGCAACCGTATAGATAGAAAGCCTGTCTTTCAGACACGTGTGTGTCTTTGAAAAGAAGCAAATTAGGAGTGTTCAACTATGTCAGATGAGAACTGGATTAGACATGTGGAAGTCATCAGTGACCTTGTAAGAACAGTTTGGGGGTATTTTGATGGCCTAGGGTGATTACAGAGTATACAAGAAGGAATACGAGGACAGTAATTTTGAGAGGTTTTTGCCATACAGGACACAAGTAATAATAATAGCACCTAAATAGCATTTACTAAGTGTCCAACACCTTCTTAAGACTTTATGTATATTAATCTCAGTTAATCCTTACAGTATCCCAGTGAGGTAGGAGTATTGTCATTTCTTCACAGATGAGGAAAGTGAGACACAGAGATACTAAGTAATTTAGCCATACGATGTCTATTTCTATATTGAAGAACCAATTTATAGCTTCTTCTAAAACACTGTTTTTAACTTACATGCATTTGAAAACTTTTTGACAGATTGGTTAGAATAATCAAATAATTTAAAAATGTAATCTCTTGAAACAGAGAAAAGAGTTTCTTCCGTCAGAGTGGAGCAGTATATATGACTTCATCTGTGTCCCCCTAGAGTATTCAGATCACCCAGTGACTTTCCATAATTCTGCTGTGTGCTTTCACTCATCACATCTTGTCTAGACATAGCTTGTGTGTGTGTGTGTGTGTGTGTGTGTGTGTGTGTGTGTGTGATGTATCAGACATCTTTATGAAAGGATCAGTAGATAACTACCTGTGTTCATTTTCACTGAATAATTTGAGTTTGCCTACACTGTTAAGCCTACGTAAGACACACAAACTTTTGTTTTTGAATTAGTGAATGTATATTATGCCTAACTACATTAAAAACATATAAACATAAACATTTTAATCATATATGGGGAAAACATAAAGCTAAAGGTTAAAAGAGAACATAATTTCATCATACATTACAGAAATTTTTAATATCCATATTTTATTTTATTCATAATATTCTTATTTTGTATTCATATTTCATATTCTAAGGATTAATTTTTTATGGACATGTAATTAGAAATATAGGAAAAAGATGAGCATTTAACAGGAGAAATACAAATGATTGATATTATGAAAAATTGCTTGCTTTTTCTAATCCTTTAAAATAGAATCCTGAGGGGCGCCTGGCTGGCTCAGTAGAACATGTGGCTCTTGGTATTGAGGTCATGAGTTTGAACCCCACATTTGCTGTAGAGGTTACTAATAAAAATGATAAATAAACTTTAAAAAAATCTAAAAAAATAAAATATAACCATGAAAATAACAAGGAGAAACCAATTTCATAAGATTTGCAAAAATTCAAAGGATTAAAAATATCCATTATTGGTAAGAGTATGCAAAGTGGACATTTTGAAACATTGTTGAAGTATAACTTGATATAACCCTTTTGGAGTGCAGATATTCATATAATCTTCAATCATTTCCATTTCTCAGATTCTATCCTGTAGAATATTTATATAAGTGTTTTAAATAGTGTGTTCACGAATTTTTATTACAGCACTGTTTGTAATAAAAAATTAGAAACACTAAATAAATGAACAGAAATGGTTAAGAAATTGTGATAAATCCATGCTTTGGAATAATATGCAGCAGTAAATAATTTATAGAATAAGATATCATATTTTTTGTTGATTAAAGAAATTGTGTAGTTATATAAAATATGTATTTATATTTTTTATAAACATAAAATATTAATAGTGGCTATCCCTGGGGAATGAGGCAGAGAAGGTGAGGGATGCTGTTTGACTTCCTGGTATTTCTATATTTGTTTGAAATATTTTAATAATTACAAATAATTAAAATTATTTTCATAGCTACCCTACACCACTTAAAATTAATGTTTCCCCCACCCATAATATAAAATTTTAGTGGGATTGAATTACTTTACTCTTAACCTGTGACAATAGACAGGCTAGAACATTAGGTAGTCTTAGCTGTGCAGTTTGTGTTTAGAACAGTATTCTCCAAAGGAAAGGAGGGAAGACCACTACAGGTCATGGAATAACGATAGGTTGAGGTATGGGTCAAAAATATTAGAATATTCATATTCATCCTAAATCTCAACCATTTACATTGTTATTTTTTAGCCTATTACAAAACAGATACACAACTGTGTACTGTATTTCAGGGAACATCGGCAGCTGCCCCCCAAGTCAAGAAGTAGATGTTAGCCATCCATTCCAGAAACCTTCTTTGTGCCCTGTCACGATAATAGCCCCTTCCTACATTGTATTTTTTTATGGTTTTATCACCCAAGTGTGCCTTCATAGATACTACAACTTGGCCTTGCTGTTTGTTTATTTTAACTAGATCACTTTAAATCTCTGTTAATCTCTGTTAAAATTTTCATGTTAAAGAACTGGGCCATTTCACCTTTAATTTGTCATGGTCTGGACTGTACTGATCATATATTAATGGTGTAACTCAACATGTTCTGCTTTCTATGTATTACTTGCAGATTGGCAGCTTGATTAAGGGGCATGTTCAGAGTAAGGATTGATCCCTTTTTTGTGTGATTTTATCAGGAGGCACATAATGTCTGGTTTTCACTTCTGTTTTTAATGTTAGTAGCCATTGATGTTCAGTGCCTGGATCCGTTAATTCACTGGAGGCTGCACTTAATTCTTAAGTCTTATCTTAAGTCTTTTGTTTTTATTTATTTACTGGGATAATTTTTTTTTAATGTTTATTTTTTGAGAGAGAAAGAGCATGAGCAAGGGAGAGAGAGAAGGAGACACAGAATCTGAAGCAGGCTCCAGGCTCAGGGCTGTCAGCACAGACGCTGACAGAGGACTCGAACTCATGAGCCATGAGATCATGACCTGAGCCAAAGTTGGATGCTTAACCGACTAAGCCACCCATTATGTGTAATTACATAAATTACACATGTGGCTTGTACTGTATTACTGTTGGACAGCTCTGGTCTTGCAGCTATCTACAGAAGAACTCCCTGAAATGCAAGAAATGTTCTAGACCTGTGCTGTCACTCAAAAAGTGGTTAGTGTGATTGAGGAAGTGAAGTTTTAATTTTATGTCAGTTTAATGAATTTCCATTTAAATAGTTGCATGCATTTAGTGACTACTCTTTTGGACATGCATGTCAGGTGGGCTGGGATCTGGTTAGAAGGGGGTCTGGAGTTCTGTCCCTGGGTGAGAAACTTGTTCATGTGGGCTAATGAATTTTCACAGAGAAGATGGACTCAAGGGGTGCCTGGGTGGCTTAGGCAGTTAAGCACCAGACTTAACCTCAGGTCATGATCTCCTGGTTCCTGGGTTCAAGCCCCGAGTTGGACTCTCAGCTGACAGCTCAGAGCCTGGAGCCTGCTTTGGATTCTGTGTCTTCCTCTCTCTGCCCCTCCCCCACTCACGCTCTGTCTCAAAAATGAATAAACGTTAAAAAAAATTTTTTTAATTAAAAATGCACAAAATCTTAAAAAAAAAATATGAACTTGATCTAGACTTTGGTTTGATTCATTAGAGAAACACGAAGAAGGTGTGAGAACTGCCTTAAAGAAATATGTAATTATGGGTGCACAAAACATCACAGAACTGGCTTGATGAGAAACAGTTTTTTCTAGTTAGAAGGGAGGATAAAGTGGGATGGGATGGTTGTTTAAAGGCCTACAGTGCCAAGCTAAACAGTTAAGACCTCTTCCTACTGGTGATAGAGATCCATTCATTTAACATTTAACAAATGAGTACAGTTGACCCTTGTACAGTGCAGGGGTTAAGGGCACCAACCTTTATCCCCCCAGTACAGTCCAAAATCTTCATGTAATTTCTGATTCCCCCAAAACTTTACTAATCGACAACTGTTGACCCAAAGCCTTACTGATAACATAGTTGATTAACATGTATTTTTTATGTTATATGTATTATATACTACATTCTTACAATAAAGTAAACTAGAGAAAAGAAAATGTTACTAAGAAAATCATCGGGAAGAAAAAATACATTTACAGGACTCTATTGATCAGTGTACATCGTCTATATACAAGATGAATGGTTTGTCAGTACCTACATCAATATTGTCTTCTATTATACAAAACACTGTAGATATTAAGTGTATTACTAACACTAGACATCAAAAACGAAAAGTTAATGTGAAAAAGAAATACATATTTATTTACAGGAGTAACGATTCATACATTGATAATGGAGAAGCAGCGGTATGAATGCTATGTACCAATGAATGAATCATTATAAAATATTTATGGCCTACAATATTGCACTCATAGTCCTGATACAATATCGGAAGCATTGTTAATTTTTTTAAAAACTACTTACCGATGATGGTAGGCTAGTTATACAGTTTCTCCAATTATGAGACAAAGAGGCATACTGCACAGTAATGTAATTCTTTGAAAGCAGAATTATAAAACACTAAGCAAACTAACACATTATTAATTTTATATTAAATATCACAGACCTCATTCCTGTATAAGGATAGGCTGTCCACTTCCATATGAGTCTTGCACATGATGTTCTCCAGGCGAATACTTAGACATTGCTGAAGATAATGGCACAAAAATGTTTCATACAGTTTTTCCCATATGGTCAGATTTCTGCACAAAGATACCCACATGCATTCACAACAGATAAGTTTATAAGCCGAATAGCATGATGATTATTTGCAGTTCATAGAGTGGTAGATTGTCATAAGGTCTTCATCCTCGTCTTCACAGTGAGTCGGCTGTGGAGGAAGAAGAAATGGGGTTGGTCTTACTATCTGAGAGGTGAGCAGAGGTGTAAGAAGCGGGGAAGGTGGAAGCGGGCAGGAGAGGTAGGCACACTCGGTGTAACTTTATGGAAATGCATTGTAATTTCTACCAGACTTTTTTGCTCTTTAACTTCTCTAATAAAATTTCTGTATGGTTACCAGTTCCTCCACTGTCTGCTTTAGTTGCAGTGCTCCTATCATAGAAGGGCCCATGTTGCAAAAGAAAAGTCAAAAGCAGTCTTCAATAATTAACTCTTCTGCTGGGTTGTCCAGTGTCAGTTCATTGCTGCACTGCTTCTTCCCCTTCTTGCTTCACTGCTTCTTCCACTTCTTCCTCATCATCTAGCACTAATTTTGGGAGCACTCACCTCTATCAAGTCACCTTGTTAATCCTGTGGTGCGGTGCTCTTGAGTTTCTTGATAGGTCTGTATCATGAAACCTTTCACCCTCCGTCTTTAATCCGTCTCATGATTTTCTTGACTGGCTCTGTAGTAAGTCCTGTAAAGTTATCTGGACACAGTTTTCTCCCCCAGGAATTTATTGTTTCGAGCTTGATGGCTTTCATGGCCTTTTCTGTAATAACAATGAATAAATAAACGTTTAAAAAAAAAAAAAAAGAAAACATGTTCAGGCAGATACCCTTTCCCCTCAGTGATTTTCTGAATGGCACCTGGGAACGTGTCTCCTGACTCCTCAGCAGAGACTGCTTTTCCTGTTTTCTTGTCATTTTTAAAGCCAAACTTCTTTCTAAAATTATCAGACCATCCTTTTCTGGCATTAAATCCTTCAGGTTTAGATCCTACACCTTCTTTTTGCTTTACGTTGTCATATAATGACTTTGCTTTTTCTCACATCATATTAGAGTTTATAGATAGAGGCATACCTTTCTTATAGCGGTCCATTACCCACAAAAAAGCTACATTTTCAATATGAGATGAAAAGGTACATTTTGCACCAAGTACCAGGTTTTTGTGCATGCTAGTATAGTTGCAGCAATGGCTTCATGAATTTCCTTTTCCTTTTTTACAGTGGTACTCATGCTGGATTCATTTATCTTGAAACAGCAGGCAGCCACAATTGCAGGCCTCAGTCTATTAAGCAATTCAACTTTTTTCTTATGATGTCATGATTTTCTTTGCTTCTTGGGAACACTTCCAGCATCACTAAGGAGCACTTTTTATGGGCCCCATGATGTTACTGGAAGTTTATGGTATTACACTAAACACGTTGAAAATAAGCAAGAGCTGTGAGAAATCACTTTTGCTGCTAGATGCAGTTTATTGGAGAGACCAAACCGCACATGCAGAGATGGTTAGTGTCACACCATATTTTAAGCCGATGCTTGGCAACACCTGAGCTGACAGCAACAGGAGGTGACTATGAAATTATTACAGTGATACAATATGTACTACAGGAAATGTTACGCAGTTATGATTTCATACAAATGTTTACATTTCTCTTGACTGTGAATGAGGCCTTGTATGGTCTGTAAGTGTGCAGAAGTTTTGATACATCCTAATTTTTTATAATATATTTGTGTGTATTGGGGCACCTGGGTAGCTCAGTTGGTTAAGTATCTGACTTGGTTTTGGCTCAAGTCATGATCTTGAGATTGAGCCTCATGTTGGGCTCTGCACTGACAGTGCAGAGCCTGCTTGGGATTCTCTCTCTCCGACCCCTTCCCCACATGTGTTTGTTCTCTCTCTCTCTCTCTCTTATATAAATAAATAAACTTAAAATGCATATATATGTATATATATATATAATTGTGTGTATTTTATGGTAATAAACAATAAAACAGAGTAGGATCTACATTTATTTTATGCAGTCATGACATACCTAACTTAAAAAAAAAATTTTTTTTTTATATTTCTAGGCCACAGGATTTGTCTGCAAGTTTTTTGAAATTGTTGCAAATCTATAAAATTTTACAAATCTATATTGAAAAAAAGTCTGCATATAAGTATACCCACACAGTTCAAACCTGTGTTGTTCATGGGTTAACTCTACAAGACACTTTTCTACACACCTAACAACCCAATAGTGGAAAAAACAAAGGCCCTATGCTTTGCTACTTGGGTTCTACTGAAGAAGAGTAAAGAATAAATAGATTAAATAACATAATTTATAGCATAATATAGGTAGTAGTAAGTGGTAAAAAGAAACACAAAGATATTTTAAAATAAGGTGGTCTTCATGCATTTTCCTGTACACTGGAATTAGTAGCATTTGTGTCCATTAAGGACATAACACTTCTTTTTTTTTTTTATCTTGCTCACTTCTGGCATCACCTTGGGAATTGCCATTTCATATCTAGATAGCTATAATTTAAGAACTTGAGTTCCTAGAGAGCCTGAACATGTTTTGCTTTTTTGTTTTTAAACATGTTTTTCTGCCAACATAGCAGCTTGATTGATTTATCTATTTGTTGAGTTTGGTATATCTCTTTAATGTATTGGTTCTTCTCTAGTGCTTGGTGATCATTGGTTGTATACTTCCTTTTGCATTTGTGATTCTTAGTCCACTTGCTTGTCAGCGTTCTCTTTGTTATGGCCTGCTTTAGGTGATGGTGGAGGAGAGAAGGAAAATATTGCCGCGAAACACATGCCTGTAGTTTGCCTTTCTCAGTTTGAGGTTCTCCATCCATTCTGAGGATTGCTCTAATTTCTGTCCCCAGTATCCACACTTGGTATTTTAGATAAGCTGCACATACTTCCTTGTCCCATAATTCAGTCCAGACAGGGCAGGATTCTAGAGTTGATAGGAGCTAATTACCTTAGCTGTTCTCTACCTGATCATCCTGACAGTAATTTGAGGGCTCCCTTTATTTCCTTCATCTGCCATCTGTGAAACTGTATCTGTTGACTATACCTTCTTTCTGCCTCCATACAGAACTTTCTCTTCTGTGTTTAATTCAAGCTGTGGTCTTCTATAATTTTTTTCTCTCCTAAAATCTGATTTTATCCTCTTTATGTCTTTACAAATTTCTCAAAATGTCTGGTCTGTTGATTACGTTCAAGCGGATTGTTTTTATGTATCTTCTGTGGTATGAGAGTGGGAGCAGAAGGAGCAATAGGAACATATATTACGTCTGCCATCTTGGTCCAGACTTCTAATTGATATTTTTTAAAAAATGATTTAAGAACCCTAACAGTGTACAATAATGCTGGTTATTGCTAAATAAGTTGGTCATACAGTACTCAGTGTTGTGTTACTTTGGCCATTGGTATTTATTTTCCTGTCACAGAAGTTAGTAAGTTTTTTAATTTAATTAGAAGTTATTGAAACTACATTTTAAAGGATTTTTTTTCCTAGGGGCACAATTATAAAATCTTGATTATAATTTCATTAATTAGTTCTGTCTTCTGAGTATATGAATGGTAGGGGGTAAAGCATTGTTGCTAAATGCTAAAAGCATTAGCTTGCCTATAGGATGTTTCAAGTCAACTAGCAACACTATTTCAAGGTTGATTCGCATCTGAGAAATTAATTCAACATTTTCTCAGTAGTACAGATTAGCTATTCAAGTTGGATGAGTTATCATGAAAACCCTTCCTTTCCTCAAAGCACAGTTCAAATTTTCTTCTCCATAGTCATTCAAATTCTCCAACAGTTGTTCCCTACTCTACTGCCATGATTTTTTTGTTGTATTACATTAGTTATAGGATTTATCATTATATTGGAAATCTTGTTTTTTTATAGGTTACACTTCACTAAACTCTGAATTCTTCCATATTTTCTTTAATTTTGCAATTCTGACACTGTATTTACACAGCAATTAGGTTAGAATAATTTAGAAATGAAAGAATAGATCCTACTTCATCGTTCTACAGGGTGAGAAGGCCTTTGATTCCCTGTCTCAGAGAGTCAATTCCAGTTATACACTGTAGGGAATCCTGAGATCATTTTTTACTGTAGATAATGAATTTTAATATTCTAACATTTAAGTTTGATTGAAGTATGTTCTTTATCTTCATGAGGTAAAAATTACTATGTGGGTTTGTAAATATTATGCAATTATGTGCTGCCTTCAGATATGTTACATTGTGTTAAAAAAATCCTTATCCTATTTTTAAAATATATATTTAACAAGAAAAGTCCAATATTTTAGATTTGTCATTTTCTTTTTTTGAAGGATCAAAGTAACAATGAAATTATGATTGGAGTGATGTCAGGAGGAATTCTGATTTATAAGAACAGGGTACGAATGAATACCTTTCCATGGTAAGAACTTCCATCAATATTTTTGCTTTTACCATTATATTACTAAATATAATAATTCATATTAAAGAAAGTGGTTGTTGAAGTATATTAATGTTGTCATGCATCTTATCCCACTTGAAATCTACTAGAGACTACCAAAATAATTAAATTGTTTATTTGAAAACTTGCTTAATCCAGACAGGGCAATATTTATAAAGAATACTACTTCATGAATTTTTCTCTTGGAGAATCTCTTAAATTTGCCCTATGGTATAGTAGCTAATACTGTCATGTTTACTCTGTGTCTTGCACCATGCTGATTGCCTTATTATTTTTTCATTTTTTTGAGTGTTTCAAAAAAAATTTTTAATGTTTTATTTATTTATCTTTTTTTTTTTGAGAGAGAGACAAACAAGAGCATGAGTGGGGGAGGGGCAGAGAGAGACACACACACAGGATCTGAAGCAGTCTCCAGGCTCTGGGCTGTCAGCACAGAGCCCGATGCAGGGCTCGAACTCGTGAATGGCAAGGTTATGACCTGAGCCCATGTCGGACGCTCAACCAACTGAGCCACCCAGACCCCCATTAGAAGTTTTATTTTTAAGTAATTTCTACACCCAGCGTGGGACTCAGACTCACAAACCCGAAATCAAGAGTTGCATGTTCTAATGGCTGATCCAGCCAGGCACCCACTCCATGATTGCTTCACATTACAGTATTTCCTGTAAGTGCATTAAGTGAGGTCCCATTTTATCGGTTGGAGCATGGGTGTGGTTGCTGCATCTATGATCTGCTATTACGTGGTTTAAATTGGTGCTAGGAAAGTATGGTGGCTCCATGGGGTTTAAAACTCCTGTTTCTTCAGTTTTACTGCTCTGCTGTCCTTAGCATGTTGTCCTCATTGTCCAGGATGACTCACCCTCTGTGTCCCAGAACGAGGAAAAAGAAGAAGTAGGATCTGCCTCTTTCCTTTAAGGGGATAAGTTGAAAATCATAAAAATCACTTTGACCATATCTCTTATGCATTATATGAGCAGCTGCAGTTTTTTAAAATAAATGTAATGATTTTCTTTAGCAGAAGAAACAAATACATAAATACATTGTATTACTCTGTTTCTCTTTACATCTCCTTTTAAAAGATTTGGTCCTGATTTTTAACTATCTGTGATTTTTATTTAATAGGTTTTTATAACTAGACACTTTAATAGAAATATGATAAGTAACAGAAGCAGTTATTTTAGAAAATTGCCACAACTTTGTTTAAATAATAACAATAAACTTCCTAGATGGGTCACAAAACCATACGAAGCATAAAATATAAAAATTGATGAACATCATGAAAATTAAAGACTTTTGCTCTTCAAAAGAGACTCTAAAGAGGATGAAAGAGAAAGACACAGTCTTTTGTAAAATACATATTTGATAAAGGGCCTATCAAGAATATATAAAGAACTTTAATAACTCAGTAGTAAGAAGACAATCTGATTAAAAAGAAGAGGCAAAATATTTGATTACACGCTTCCACCAAAGGAGATACACAGATGGTACATGAGCACTTGACAAGATGTTCAGTCATCAGTGAAATGCAGATTAAACCACAGTGAACTACTGCTCACACACAGAATAGCTCCACTTAAAAAAAAAAAGTGACAATACCAAATGAGGGCAAGAAGCAAAACTCCTTAAATCTCATACGTTCCTGGTGAGAGTGCAAACTAGTACACCAGCTTTGGAAACAGTTTGGCAGTTTCTTTAAAGTTAAACATAGGTTTACCATATAATCCAGCATTTCTGTTCCTGGAAATTTACCCAAGAGAAATGAAAACCTAAGTTCATATGAAGAGGTTTACACTGATGTTCCTAGCTACATTATTTATAACACCACAAAACAGAACTGCAGATGTCCATCAGTTGGTGACAGAGGATTTATTTCCACAATCAATACTGTTCAGCAATAAAAAGAAATGAGCTATTGATAACACTAAACCATATGGATGCCTTGGCCTCACAACTTTATGCCAAGTATAAGAAGCCAAACACAAACATATTCTTTGTTTCTATTTATATGAAATTCTAGAGAATTCTATATAATTCTACAAATTATAGAGACAGTAGACCAGTGGTTGCCAGGAACTGAAAATAGAAGGAAGCAGTTGACTGCAGAGGGACACAAGGGAATGTTTTGAGGCGATGGAAATGTTATGTGATGATTTTGGTGGGTGGTAGTTACATAACTGACTACATTTGTCAGAACTCTCTGAATTGTTCATTGAAGTTGGTATATTTCATTATATATGTCAATTACACTTCTACAAAGTCCATTAAAGAAAATTAAGCATCATTTAGTGTTTCATATCAAATCTTTTATATGTTTGCTATATATCATTCGCTATAATTCAAACCATGATATGTTCAGAGGAGGATATAAAGACATGGCACCTGCCTGTTAGTGGACACACAAGAATAAATTATACAATTAATAACAATAAGAAAATATGTAATTAAAAGCTTCACTGTCAGTTTTCATAACAGTGAAATGGTAAATGTGCATCTTTTTTTTTTAATACGAAATTTATTGTTAAATTGGTTTCCATACAAGTATCGCCCAGTGCTCATCCCAACAGGTGCCCTCCTCAACACCCATCACCCCCTCTCCCCTCCCTCCCACCCCCCCATCAACCCTGTTTGTTCTCAGTTTTTAAGAGGCTCTTATGTTTTGGCTCCCTCCCTCTCTAACCTCTCTTCTTTTGAAATGTGCATCTTTGATTGTAATACATTTCTGATTTTACTAAAGACAATTTTAAAAATATTTTACTTTGTATTTTTATATTTTACATTTTTATATAAATTTTATATTTTATATAAATGTCAAAATTTGAAAAATTCTTTTCAGATAATATGGGATAAAATAATACAGTGATAATCTAAATTTTTCTGTAGTTTCAAAACCCTATATTGTATATACCTTTTTTATTATAAGGATTCTAGAAGAGTTTTTGACAAATTGTTTTGGACACACAAAGGATACGGTTGCTCTAGGGAAATTTTTAATGGCTCCACGATACGTGGGATGGATTTTAAAGGATGAATAGAAATTTCCTCAGTGAAGCAGGAAGTGTGGAAGAGGTAGGTGTGAATTTAAGGAATTCAGGTAGAGGTAGCAAACAGTGGCAGAGGCCGAATAGTAAGGGTTGAGGAAATGAAGAGCTGTTTGGTTTGGTTTCTCTTTCAGTTGTCTTCATTGAAGACAGAAATAAGGGAACAAAAATTTAGGAAGATATTGCTTACAAGAGAAATTAGATTCCAATTGTGAAGGATCCTACATATTCTGCTAAGGAGTTGGCATATTATTTTATTGGTAAATATGTTTAGAAACAGTTTAATATTGAGAAATATAACTCACATTTCCAAGTCTTTTTTTCTTTCTTTTTTTTAAAAAAAATTTTTAATCTTTATTTATTTTTGAGAGAGAGAGGGACAGAGCATGAACAGGAGAGGGGCAGAGAGAGAGGGAGACAAGAATCTGAAGCAGGCACCAGGCTCTGAGCTGTCAGCATAGACGACTCATGAACTCAGAAACCATGAGACTGTGACCTGAGCCAAAGTTGGACACTTAACCAACTGAGCCACCCAGGTGCCCCTTTTCTTTCTTTATGTTTTTTTAATGTTTATGTATTCTGAGGTGGGGAGGGGCAGAGAGAGAGGGAGACAAGAATCTGAAGCAGGCACCAGGCTCTGAGCTGTCAGCATAGACGACTCATGAACTCAGAAACCATGAGACTGTGACCTGAGCCAAAGTCGGACACTTAACCGACTGAGCCACCCAGGTGCCCCTTTTCTTTCTTTATGTTTTTTTAATGTTTATGTATTCTGAGGTGGGGAGGGGCAGAGAGAGAGGGAGAGAGAATCCCAAGCAGGCTCTGTGTGCTGTCAGCACAGAGCCTGACACAAGGCTCTAATCTACAAACCATGAGATCATTACCAGAGATGAAATCAAGAGTCAGATGCTTAACCAATGGAGCCACCCAGGCACCCCACATTTCGAAGTCTTTATCAAAGTACAAGTTAGGTCATGCACACACAAAAAGATGTGAATGTTTAAGATATTGATTGCAAAGTATATACTGTTCATTTTAAATTTTATTTTCAAGAATTAAACTGAATAGGGGCGCCTGGGTGGCTCAGTCGGTTGAGCGTCCAACTTCGGCTCAGGTCATGATCTCACAGTCTGTGAGTTCGAGCCCCGTGTCGGGCTCTGTGCTGACAGCTTGGAGCGTGGAGCCTGCTTCAGATTCTGTGTCTCCCCTCTCTGTGCCCCTCCCCTGCTCATGCTCTGTCTCTCTCTGTCTCAAAAATTAAAAAAACATTCAAAAAATTAAAAAAAAAAAGAATTAAACTGAATAGATGGGATTTAAAGTTGTTAAAGCTACTATATCTGAATCATCATGGAACGTAAGTATTTCTTTTGATCCTCAGTATTCATGGCAGTACATACTACCACTGGGAGGACTAATTTAAAGCTATTTGACTAATTGTTGGAGACTGAGCAAAAACTGGCTTGAGAGATGAAAACTCCTGAACCCCAGCCTTACAAAGATGCCCACACTGTCATGAATTTTACTATCACTAGACATTCCACCAGGTTCCCAGCCTGAAGAGTGGAGAAAAATCCACTCCTGTTTGGAGGGCATGGTGGGGTGAGCAGAGAAGTAACCATTTTGAAACATGCTCAGAGCTTTCTTTTCTCCTTAACAAAGGTCTGCCCTCAAGGAAATCTATCTTAGCAGTACTTAACCAACATGGATTTTACCAAAGCATAACCAAAGTGGGGGAAGGAAATACCTTTTTTTAGCCCCCACTATACCTCTTGTCTCACTTAAGGAGAGGGTGAGCTGGAAAGCACTGGAGGTCAGGGCCAAGTAGCACAGACCACCAAACCACGGAGACCTAATCATGGGTTTAAGAACAATTCCTCCCCAACCCTCACTTTACTACCACATCAAAGGGCTCCTGTATAATAACAGGGGATTACAATTTAAATAACTGCCAGACTCAGACTATTTAAGAAGGAGTCTCTAGGGAAACTGAAAGCCAACAGGGGAGACAAAAGCAAGGTAACTAGAGGAAATAGCCTCACACACTTACCTCACAAAATGTTCCTTTAAAGAAACCATAATTTGATTGGTTTAGCTTCTGAAGGATTCATGCCTCCGGGCATTAGAGCATTGTGTTGGTAATTAGGGGAGTTTTACAGCTGGGTGTGCTTATTGAAAGAATGGGATGACTGGTACCACTGTCCTCTGAGGATTACTGTACACATATGAGGAGGCTATGTGCCTTCCTGAAGAGTAGCAGCAGAAGCTTAGCACTGGGAGTTGGGGGATATGGGTGGATTTCCTGAAAATAATGCAACAAATAACAATAGCAATCCGGGGTCAGGGTTGCGTATATCTTTTTGAATTAGTATTTCCTTTCTATTTGGGTAAATACCCAATTGTGGAATTATTGGGTCATATGGTATTTCTATTTTTAAATTTTTCAGGAACTTCCCTACTGTTTTCCACAGTGGCTGCACCAGCTTGCATTCCCACCAGCAGTGCACAAGGGCTCCCTTTTCTCCACATTCTCACCAACATTTATTTCTTGTCTTTTTGGTTTTGGCCATTCTAACAGGTGGAAAGGGATATTGTGGTTTTTTTTTTTTTTTTTTAATTTTTTTTCAACGTTTTTTATTTTTATTTTTGGGACAGAGAGAGACAGAGCACGAACGGGGGAGGGGCAGAGAGAGAGAGGGAGACACAGAATCGTAAACAGGCTCCAGGCTCCGAGCCATCAGCCCAGAGCCTGACGCGGGGCTCGAACTCACGGTCCGCGAGATCGTGACCTGGCTGAAGTCGGACGCTTAACCGACTGCGCCACCCAGGCGCCCCGGGATATTGTGGTTTTGATTTGCATTTCCCTGAGGATTAGTGATGTTGAGCATCTTTTCATGTGTCTGTAGGCCATTTCGGTAGGTCTACTTTAGAAAAATGTCTATTCAGGTCCTCTTTTTTTAATAAGTTTGTTAATTAAATTTCTTTAACAAATACAGGCCTATTCAGATTGTGTATTTCTTCTTTTGTGAGTTTTGATGGATCGTGTCTTTCAAAGAATTGGCTCATTTTATTGAGATTATCAAATTTACGGGCATAGACTTCTTCACAGTATTCTTTTACTATGTTTTTTTTTAAGTTGTTGCTGTAATTCAAAAACCTTTATTTCATATTAATATAAATAAAACTTGATTTTCAGTCACTGTTTACTATGCTTTTAATTGTAGTGATGTCTGCTCTTATTTCTAATATTAGTAATTTGTGTACTTTATCTTTTTCTCTTAGTCTGGCTCAATAAGTAGAGGCTTATTGATTTTATTAAATTTTCAAAGAACTAGCTTTTGGTTTCATTGATATTCTCTGTTGGTCTGCTGTTTTCTTTTTCACTGATTTCTGCTCTACTGTTTTTCTTACTTTAGATTTAAATTGCTCTTCTTTTTGTAAAGTAGAAACTTAGATTATTGATTTTTGGTCTTTCTTCTCATATATGCATTCAGTGTCATAAAGTTCCTTCTAAGTACTGCTTTTGCTGTGTGTCCTGTATTTGGATGGGTTGTGTTTTCATTTTCATTTAGGTTAAATAATTTTTCATTTCTCTTGATTTCTTGTTTGATTCATGTTTTATTTATAGGTGTGTTATTTACTCTCCAGGCATTTTAGGATTTTCCAGTAGTTCTTTTTTTCTACTGGATGTTCCAGTAGAAATCAGTAATTACTGATTTCTAGATTAATTCATTGTGCTTTGAGAGTAGATATTACATGATTTCTATCCTTTGAAATTTGTGAAGGTGTGTTTTATGGCTGAGAATATGGTCTATTTTAGTGAATGTTCCAAATGAGCTTGAAAAGAATATTTTTTCATGTTATAAGAAGTAATCTGTAAAGGTCAATTATATCCATTAAATTGATGATATTGTTGAGTTCAGTTATGTCTTTAATGATCTTCTATGTGCTGAATTTTTCCATTTCAGATAGAGGAGTGTTGAAGTCTCCAACTATGTTAGTTATTCATGTGTATTTCTTTGTAATTCTATCAATTTTTGCCTCTTGTAGTTTAATGCTCTGTTTTAAGGTGCATACACATTAAGGTTTCATAATGTCTTCTTGGAGAATTTACCCCTTTAACATTGTGGAATGCCCTTTATCCCTGATAACTTTATTTGCTTTAATGTCTGTTCTTTTTGAAATTATTAGAACTACTCTTTTTTATTTTTTTTTTATTTTTGATTCTTTCTATTTTAAGATGCAGTTGATGGTGCCTGGGTGGCTCAGTCTGTTAAGTGTCCGACTTCAGCTTAGGTCATGATCTCAATGGTTCATGGTTCAAACCTCACGTAGGGCTCTGTGCTGACAGCTCGCAGTCTGGAGCCTTCTCTGGATTCTGTTCCTCCCTTTCTCTCTGACCCTCCCCTGCTCGAGCTCTGTCCATCTCTCTCTCTCTCAGAAATAAATAAACAATAAAAAAAAATTTAAGATATAATTGACATATAACATTATGTTAGTTTCAGGTGTACAAAAATGATTCAGTATTTGTATATATTGCAAAATGGTCACTACTGTAAATCTCGTCAATGTTTGTCACTACACATAATTACAATTTTTTTTTCTTGTGGTGAGAACTTTTAAGATCTGTCTTAGCAACTTTTAAATATATAATACAGTGTTATTAACTATAGTCCCCATGATGGCCATTACAACCCTACTACTCCTGCTTCTCTTGATTAGTCTTAGCATGGTGTGTGTGTATATATATATACATATATATACATATATACATGTATATATACATATATACACACATATATATACACACACACATATATATGTATTTAATTTTTTTTAATGTTTATTTATTTATTTTTTTTTATTTTTTTAAATTTTTTTCAACGTTTTTTATTTATTTTTGGGACAGAGAGAGACAGAGCATGATCGGGGGAGGGGCAGAGAGAGAGGGAGACACAGAATCGGAAACAGGCTCCAGGCTCCGAGCCATCAGCCCAGAGCCTGACGCGGGGCTCGAACCCACGGACCGTGAGATCGTGACCTGGCTGAAGTCGGACGCTTAACCGACTGCGCCACCCAGGCGCCCCTGTTTATTTATTTTTGAGAGAGAGACAGAGTGTGAGTGGGGGAGGAGCAGAGAGAGAGGGAGACACAATCTGAAGCAGGCTTCAGGCTCTGAGCTGTCAGCACAGAGCCCGATGCGGGGCTCAAACCCATGAACCATGAGACCATGACCTGAGCTGAAGTCGGACGCTTACCGACTGAGCCACCCAGGCGCCCCAGCATGGTATATTTTTATCCATCTGTTTACATTTAACCTATATATGTCTTTATATTTAAACAACATACTGTTGTATCTTGTTTTTTGATCCACTCTGACAATGTATCTTTTAATTGTTGCATTTAGCCTTTTGCCATTTTTAAAGGATTTTTGATGTTTGTATTAGTATCTGCCATATTCATTACTTTTTTTGTTTGTTGCCCTTGTTCTTTGTTTCCATTTTTGTGTTTCCCTCTTTTTCTGCCATTTGTTATTTTAATTGAGCATTTTATATGATCTCATTTTCTCTCCTTACTTAGCTTATCAGTTTGACTTCTTTTTTTACTTGTTTTAAGTGGTTGCTCTAGAGTTTGCAGTTCTGTTTACATTAGTCCAAGTCTACTTTCAAATGATAATATGCCACGTCCCAGGTAGTGTGAGTACCTTATAATGAAATAATACTAATTTCTTCCTCCTGTCCCTTGTATCATTGCTGTCAATCCTTTCACTTATTTATAAGCCTACAGAAGTATATAACTTTATATATATATAATTATACATATATGATAGGTACAGAAGCATACCTAATTGAGTACATTGTTGCTTTTCTTATTTTGAAGAAAATGTTATATGTTAGATCAGTTAAGAATATGAAAAATCAAGTTTTTATTGTATTGTCACTTACTCCTTCTTCACTGTTTTACCTTTCTTTATATAGATCCAAGTTTTGGGCCTATATTAATTTTTTCTTTTAACATTTCTTGCAAGGCAGGTCCGTGGCAATAAAGTCCCCCTACTTTTATTTGAGAATGTCTTTATTTCTCATTCATTTGTTAAAGGGTAATTTCAAGAATACAAAATAAGGGGTTGGTGGTTTTTTCTCTCAATGCGCTCTTCTTTATGGTTTTGGAGAAGTTGGATGTAATTCTTCTTACCTTTGTTCATCTATAGGTAAGGTGTTTTTTCCTTTGGCTTCTGTCAAGATTTTTTCTTTATCTTTGATTTTCTGTAACTTAAAAGTGATATGCCTAGGTGTGTTTTTTTAGGCATTTATCCTGTTGGTGTTCTCTTGAGCTTTCTTGATCTGTGCTTTGATGTTCAGTGTTACTTTAGGGAAATTCCTTAGTTATTTTGGTTTCAGACATTTCTTCTGTTACTTTGTTCTCCTTCTGGTATGTTCATTACCATATGTTACTGTATATTGCATCTTTTGTAGTTGTCCCACAGTTCTTGGATAGTCTGTTCTTTTTACATCCTTTTCTCTTTGCTTTTTGGGTTTGGGGTATTTTACTGATATATCCTCTATCTTAGAGAT
Organism: Panthera pardus; assembly: GCF_024362965.1. Lineage (NCBI taxonomy): Eukaryota > Metazoa > Chordata > Mammalia > Carnivora > Felidae > Panthera > Panthera pardus. Next base: position 102,810,760 of record NW_026526655.1, read on the forward strand.
TATTTCCTCAGCTTTGTCAAGTGTACTAATAAGGTCATGAAATGTATTGTTTCTGTTACAGTGTTTTTTACCCATAGCATTTTCTTGAAGTTCTTTCTTATGATTTCCATCTCTGTACTTACATTGCCCATTTGTTCTTATGTGCTTTTTACTTTATTCTTTAGAGTCCTTAGTATGTTAATTGTAGATGTTTTAAATTCCCAGTCTGATCATCCCAGCGTCTCTTCCATGTCCGGTTCTGTTCTGTTTCTTCACATCGTGTTTTTGCCTTTTGGTATGCCTTGTAACTTTTTCTTGATAACCAGATATGGTATTTTAGTTAAAGGAACTGCTGTAAATAGGCTCTTAGTAATGTTGTCAGGTGTCGGGGAAAGGCAAGTGTACTGTATCCTATGAATAGCCCTCAGTGTTTTAGTGAGCCTGTGCCTCTAGACTGTGAGCCTCACAAGTGTTTCTCGTTTTTTTTCTCCCTGCTAGGTGGGATAGAATGGTTAGAGTGAGCTGGAGTTGGTTTGGCTTCCCCAGGCTAGTTAAGCTTTGGTAGTAGTACCCCAGCAGGTTAGGATTTGTCTAACTAGTTACTCCTGAAGGACCTTATTAAGAACAGAGTGCTCTGGTGTATTTCAAGATGGTTCCTTTTCCCCTTCTCTTGCTGGAAACCCAAGGATATTTTTCTCTGACATGTACCTTGCGAACCTGATGGAACTCCTAGAGGTAAATCTTAACAATATTGCAGGAGCCCCCTGTATGACTGGGTGCCTCTGGAGTTTTTAACTCTGGAAGTTGGCTACACGGAGCCTCCAACAATTCTTAAATTACGGTTCAGGTTTTACTGCCTTGGCACTGGTTCGTCTGGCAGTTTCTGCTCGTGAGTCTCTGCTCTGGTAAGCTGCAGCTCTCTGCATGCACTTGTTGGTCTCAGGCCTTGAGGGTAGCAGTTTGCCCTGTGCCCTCCTGTCTCTTATGGAGTCAAGAAGAGTTGTTGGTTTTTCAGTCTGTTGAGCTTTGTACTTAATACATTGGAGTGGTGATTTCTGAGTTCCTTACAGAACCAGAAAACTACTTGTAGTTTTAAAAAGTAAATAACTATGTTGTTGGTATATCTTGAAATTTTAATTTGTGATATGTGTTTTTATGTATTTCTCTAGAGCTGAAAATTAGAAAATGTATAGTTCACAGCAAATGTTCTGATAAAACTTTATTCAATTGAGTATATAGATTCTAATTATTTTTCATGAAGCACCAGAATCTTTAGATTATTTATGTAATGTGTGTATATATGATTAAATGTTCAGAGGCTACTATATATACAGCTAAAAGATTATTTTTTGAATTATTTTCTTAAGTTACTGTTTTTATCTTCATTCAGTATTATAAACACTCCAATTCATTCTTTTTATCCAGGTTGAAGATTGTAAAAATTTCTTTTAAGTGCAAACAGTTTTTTATTCAACTTAGAAAAGAATTGGTGAGTGATGATCTTAATCATTATTAATATAAATGAATATATTTATAAAACTATTTGTATAAATATAAATAACATTTATATAAACAAATAGTATTTATATAAGCGAAGTCTTCAGAAATGAAGTCATTCGTGGCCAGACTCTCAGTGTGAGGTTGATAACTGCCCACCGATTTAGTTAATTCACATTTTATGACAGTGTTTATTTCCCCAGTGTTACTGTGGTACTGATTTAAAAAGTTCTTCTAAATAACCATTCTGCTCTCTTTTGAACTTTGAAACTGATCTCAATTGTGATGTTCATTGTCAGTTGCCAGGGTCTAGTCATGAAGGTGGTAACTGAGCATTTTATATGTTCTTCTTCTTCTTTTTTTTTTTTTTTTAACTGATCTATAACACTTTCTTTCATATATATGCTCATTTCATTTTAGGGAAACTGAGTGTTTAGTTTTGTTTCTAGTTCATGAATGTATAGTACATTTCCTCCCTTTGTGTGAATGGTGGTGTCCTTTTGTATATTAAATACAACACATTGAGTTGTCATGGGAAAGAATTTCATCTTGTAAATGATTTTCTCTATTTAATCAAATTAAACTAATTTTATCCTTTGACTTAAATTATTTCTTGCAAATTATAACAAATTAATGCAGATTTCAAGGGAGTTGTATGTGTGTGTAAAATGTATTTGAAATCTTAAAAATATTTGAATCAACTGTATTTTATCAGCAACTATGATTTCCCTTTTATCCTCACAAAATATGAAAGTTTTTTTCTATAGAGTTTTATTGAAACACACAGAAAAGTGTATAAATATTAAGTATAGTGTTTGGTAAGTATGTAATAATATATCATGTTAATATGTAGAATGTTACTGTCACCTTGGTTTTATTGCTGATGGATCTGATGCTCATTTGCTGTCATTAACCTTTCTGAAAGGTAAATACTGATCACCATGGATTAGTTTGCCTATTTTTGAACTTTAAAAAATGAATCATACATAATGTTCTCCTGTTGTGTACCTTCTAACCTTAACATTATGAGATTCATCCATACTGTTGCACATAGCAGTACTTTGTTCTGTTGCTACATGGTGTTCCGTTGATTGAATATACCATAAATTATTTATTCTTAAGTTAGTGGATACTTTTGGCATTTCCAGGTTGTGACTATTACAACTAATGCTGCTAATGAACATTTTTGTATATGTTTCAAATCTTACCTGGAAGCCTCTACTTCTCTAAAATACTTTACTTTAAATCATTATATTGGTAGAAGGCAATGTAGAAGTCAACTTTCTAATTTTTTCCCATTAATAGTACTATTGTTACAATAATAGTCGTTGTGGTATTTAACATTTATTGAGGTCTTACTCTTTGTCTGATAATCACACAATCATTTTCATAGCATTTAATCCTCAAACCATTCTGTGAGGTAGTATATCATTTAGGAATGTGTTTAGCCACAGATATTATCAACAAAAGTCATCTAACAACTGATCTGAGACTGTATATGGTCGTAGTCTGTAGAATGTCGTTTTGTTAATGCTTTCTCTCAGGAACATCTTTTTAAATACCCACACTTTATAGAAACTACTTATCTCTTAATACAACATTTTATGTCTATTGTTTACAAAATGTGGATTTTGTTATAATTTATTACAGATTGTCCGAGTACAATTGGTAGAAAGCCAGAATCACACATAGACTTTTTGAAGTATGCAAAGTGTCAAAAAAGGTAGAATATAAATGATTCTTAGATGTTGCTTCTGCAGAGTATTGCTGTGTAATGCTCTGTTTGAGACCTAATCAATATTCATGGCATATGGTACAGCATGTAAACTACTTGTTAGTGCATACAAAGCCACTGTTAAGCACAGTTAAAATTTTTTTAGTGATCAAGAAGTGGTATTTTAAGCATATTATCTTCTAAAATAGTAGTTTAATATTTATTTTTTTTAAATTTTTTTTAATGTTTATTTTTGAGAGAGAGAGAGAGAGAGAGAGAGAGAGAGAGAGAGAGAGTGAATGGTAGAATACAGAGAGAGAGGGAGACACAGAATCTGAAGCAGGCTCCATGCTCCGAGTTGTCAGCACAGAGCCCGACCTGGGGCTCGAACTCATAGACTGCGAGATCATGACCTGAGCCGAAGTCAGCCGCTCAACCGACTAAGCCACCCAGGCACCCCAGTAGTTTAATATTTATATGTGGGCATCTTACTATATTTTAGTTATGGAAATGCTATCATACCTTTTGATAGGCAAACATTTCTTTAACAAGGCATAGAAAACCTTAAAAGAAAAGATCAGTAACTTGGACTGTGTTAAAATTAAGAACTGTATTCATCAAAAGATAGCATGAAGGGAGTGAAATAGCACAATGTATATCTATAATACACACGTACCCACATCCTTGGTTATATATCCAACCCAGTCTAAAGATATGCTACTGACTTGAACAGATACTTCAGAAATGAAGACAGCCACGTGGCCAGTAATGTGAGAAGGTGTTGAACCTCTGTGATCGTCAGGGGAGTACAAATTGTAACCAAAATGTGATACTTCTACACATCCACAGAAATAGTGTAGAGAAGAGATTGATAAGCCAGTGGTTGGTGAGTTAGAGGATATACGGCCGGTGGGAGGGAGTATATATTGATCTGTTTTGGAAAACTGTTGGGCATTATCTACTAAAGATGAACACGCATATCTTATCCAACAACAGAAATGTACACACATGTGCATCAGACCACATACAGGAATATACATAGCAATATTTTTATATCCTGAAACTGGAAAAACAAAGTATCTGTCGACAACAAATGGATAAACTGACATATTCATATGATAGCATATTACACAGAATGAAAATTACTGTTTCACAACCATATGGATGGATATAGAAACAGAATACTAAAAAGAAATCAAGCCTTAAGACACATATGTATGATTCCATGTATATAATTTAGTTCAAAAACAGGCATAACTAATCTGTAGTGATAAAAGTCAGAAGAGTGATTACCTTTGCAAAGATAATCTGGTAGAAAGGGGAGATACTTCAGAGTTGCTAGTAATAGTCCATTTCTTGTTCTGGTTGGAAGTTAAATGGTTGCATTCATTGTGTGAATACCAGAGCTATACACTTAGAACATGTGTGACTTACTAGATGTAGTTTGCTTCAGTAAAACCATTTAAAAAGTAATTTGTGCCAAACTTTTAGAGAAAAATTAAGGAAATGCTTCTCTTATGTTGCTACTTATTTTAAAATTTGAGTTCCATAATAGTGTTTATAAGTGCTGAATATTCCTATGTACTTGCAGTCTACACAGATATACAAATTTTGAGATGGTTTTAAAAGGTGTATGTATCTTATAGTTTATGTTCCAGGATTATATTTTGAAATTGAATTATAGCTAGTAAACTTTAAAAACAGATATATATCCAATTTTAAACTTATTTGTAGCTATATTGTAAAATAAAAGTTCCTAAGAGTTGTAATATTACTGACTGAGGTGAGGTCCACATTTTGCAAACCTTTCCATTTATTTTACTGCCTTTTTATTGGATAAACAAAAAAGGGGCTGTGCTACAGGGATTAGTCGTTTGTAAGGCTAGAATGTTTATCTGTAAAAAGTAAACTAAATGGAGCATTAGATCCTGATGTTTTCCTGGTATTCTCTGCATTTTGTCATTTACTACAGCACGAATCTAGAGAAACGTTATTGGGATTTAATATGGTGAATTACAGAGCATGCAAAAATTTGTGGAAAGCATGTGTAGAACATCACACATTCTTCCGTTTGGACAGACCGCTTCCACCTCAAAAGAACTTTTTTGCACATTATTTTACATTAGGTTCAAAATTCCGGTACTGGTAAGTATTGCTTATGCACTAATGCTTTATTATTGGATTTTTCCTCACTGTAAAATAAACGTGTATTTTATTGAGTCATAGAATGTTTATTATTTATACACCCTACTGAGTCAGAATCTCTGTGGCGGCGTGTGGCCCCTTTGTCTATATCAACCAAAAGTTTAAAGGTTCTTGTGCCATATGGGAGAAACCTCTTCCATTGACTATAATTTTGATCATTATTCTCAAAGGTAAATCAATGATATTTAATTATTTACATTCTAGACATCTATAATTTCCATTATGTCTTTGTTAAACATTTACAAGAAAACTTTTCTTTGTTCTAAGACACCTTTATTTGTAAAAGCAAAGGTATCTTCTGCATGAACATGTAATTTATTGGTTTCCCTCACTATCCAAAAGTAGAATGTCCCTGTAAAACCTTTCATAAGCCAAATGGCATACATGAAGAAGCCATTACCATTAATCTATAATGGTAAACTTTTTTAGCATTCTCAGACCCCCAAAATTACCTCTCACAGGCTTTTCTTTTACCTGAGGACACATCTTGCTATTGAATACACAAAATAAATCAAGATAAAGCACAGATGCTCACAGACACAGTTCAGAGCGTTGGTGGCTTACTGCTGAGATGCTGAGTGTACTCCCTGGGAAGGAACTTGGGGCAGGGGACGGGGGCAGTCTCACTGCTTGCGGGGTGTGCTGCCTCTTCAGTGGCTCGCTGCAGAACAGATGCTGAGTGTTGGGTTTTCCTTATATTGTACAAGCATAGTGGCGTGACACAAGCTTACAAAAAGCAGGGGATACCTGTACTTTGCTTTTTTATGTATGAGTTTGTTGAACCCTTTATTATAAAGAGTTCAAAACAGCTGTTCTGCAAAAATTACATTTAGTCATTGAACAATAACCCCAAATTTCTTTTCCTAAAACTGTCTTATTACTATTTTATCTTTTCCTAAAAGAAACAGTACTTTGGGGGATAATTCTAAATTTGGAGAAATTCTGATTAATTTTGCCTCTGGAATTCTTACAAGACTCAGGAAAGCTAGTTTTTAAGTGCAGCCTGGTAAGAATCAGGTAGAAAAAGTCATCCGTAATCTCTGCTAAAACAATTGTTATCCATTTTTGTTTCTGCTTCATAAAATAATATTTTCCATCTTCAGTAAATAAAACCTTTCATCATTGCGTGTTAGATTAATTCATGTTATATATTCATGCAGAAAATATTTAGATGTGGTACAAAAAAGATTTGTATTGTAAATCTCAGAATTTATAAATGCCAGTTTGTAATCTCAGAAAAAATAACAGCATAAAGCTTAGTACAGGATATACTATTAAAAATATATGCTCCCCCGCCCCCAGAGCAACCCCCAAATTCAGTAGCAACACTTAAACAGAATTAGGAAATTTTTAGCTACAAAAAAAGGTACAGCAGATTCTTTTTTTTTTTTTTAATTTTTTTTTAACGTTTTATTTATTTTTGAGACAGAGAGAGACAGAGCATGAACGGAGGAGGGGCAGAGAGAGAGGGAGAGAGAGAGAATCGGAAGCAGGCTCCAGGCTCTGAGCCATCAGCCCAGAGCTTGACGCGGGGCTCGAACTCACGGACCACGAGATCGTGACCTGAGCTGAAGTCGAACACTTAACCAACTGAGCTATTTGGGCACCCCTCAAATTTTTTAATAGATGTAAAGCAGTTCAGGTTTTCTCTTTCTTCTCAGTAAGCTTTGGTAGTTCATGTTTTTCAAGGAATTTATCTGTTTTCTCTAAGTTGTTGAATTTTTTGGCATAAAGTTTATAGTATTCTTTTTAATATCTCTAGAATCTGTAGTAATATCATTTCTTTCATTCTTGATTTTGGTAACTTGTACCTTCTCTCTTCTCTTTCCTTGATCTGTCTTTGCTAGAGGTTTATCAGTTTGGATTAAAAACTCTTAAACAGGGCACCTGGGTAGCTCAGTCGGTTAAGCATTTGACTCTTGATTTTGGCTCAGGTCATGATCCCGGGGGGTCGTGGGATAGAGCCTGGGATCGGGCTCTGTGCTGAGTGTGGAGCCTGCTTAAGATTCTTTTTCTCTCTCTCTCACCCTCTGACTTTCTTCCCCACCTGACTTACACATGCTTTCTCTCTCTCTAAAATAAATAGAAAACAAAAAACTTTTAAACATTGTTAATGCCAAATAAAACTTTATTCAGGCTTATGTGTAGCTGGGAGTCACCCTTTGTCTACCAAGTCTTCAAGGGAAAAAAAGTGACTGAAAAATCTTAAACTTACCAGTTTGCCATTCAAGTCTAAAGTCAATAAACATTATCAAATATACAAAACCTCAGGGAATATAACATCTGTGAGCCCATCTAAAAAATAATGCTTTTTTAGGGGCTCCTGGGTGGCTCAGTCGGTTAAGTGTCCGACTTTGGCTCAGGTCATGATCTCGCGCTCTGTGAGTTCAAGCCCTGCATCAGGCTCTGTGCTGATAGCTCAGAGCCTGGATCCTGCTTTGGATTCTGTGACTCCTCCCATCTCTCTGCCCCTCCCCTGCTCATGCTCTGGTCTCTCTCTGTCTCTCAAAAAATAAATAAATGTTAAAAAAAAAAATTTTTTTTAAATAATGCTTTTTAAAAAGATTTTATTTTTGGGTGATCTCTACCCCCAATGTGGGGCTGTAACTCACAGCCCTGATATCAAGAGTCACAAGCTCCTCTGACTAAGCCAGCCAGGTGCCCTCTAAAAATGTTTTAATAATAAAATTAACCCACAAGAGATAAGTCAACATGACTCAAGAAGAATCTTGGTAAAAGAACTAAGAATGATGCTTAAGTCCTTTAAATATAGACCCAATCCTTGATAACTGTCAGAATTATGACTATAGAACAGAATTAAAATGCTATAAAGTTTGATAAAGTGAAAATAACAATAGAACTAAGAAAACAAGAGAGTAGTCGAAGTACAAGAAACCATGTTAGCAAAAATTAAATGGTAACAACACCAACTCCTTAAGCTTGTCCTGGTCTGTCTTTCTTACCGTGTATATACATGTATTTATGAGTGGCAGTCTTTTTCTTCTTTCAGTTCAAGGGAAATTAGTTTAATACTGTTTTCATGAAAAGTGGCGTATATCGCATAATCACATAGTTAATAGAATTATGTCCATTTTTGTAGCATTTTCTACGTATATAGAGAGTTTTAGAATGATTTTTACCACTCATAATGGAGATTATTTCTTAGGGATAAGACTGGCTAAATTTTTTTTAAAATCTTTTTGTTATGTGTTTCTGTATTGCTGAAATTACCTATAATGAGCCTGTATTCTCTTACCAATCAGCATTTTCTCATTGTTTAAAGATAACTATCCTGCTGTCAGAATTTGGTGTTCTTAGATTATGGTATATTCATGTTGTTCTAGTAATAATACTAAACTCCTAATGAACCATATTATGGATAATATAAAATATAAACCTTTAATTGCTCCATCGTATTTCAATTTTTTTAAAAGTTTTATTTATTTAAGTAATCCCTACACCCCATGTGGGGCTCGAACTCATGACCCTGAGATCAAAAGTCACATGCCTTTTTGACTGATACAGCCAGGCCCCCCCCCATATTTCAGTTTTATCTTTATGTTTTTATTATGAAATTCAAGTTGTTAATCCAGCCTTTTGAGTAATAGTGTCTCATTTGAGTCTTCTTCGGTGGTAAATTAATGTATCAGGGAAACAGAAAGTCTTTTTGATTTTTCTAATAAAAGCAATTTAATTAAGGGAGTTGGTTACACAGGTATTAGGCTGGCAAAGCAAAAGTGAGAAAGAGGGTTATAGTGAAGTAACCAGGAGGAATGGATAATGCTTAAAGATCAGAAGCTTGTGTTACATCTAGGCTGGAGTCCGTAAGCCTAGACCTGCTACTCCACTGTTAGAACCACTGTCACTGTCAGTTCTGGATCTGCCCAATAGGTGCTGCTTTGACCAGGGGTGGTATATAACATTGACAAGGTGTGATTTCTCTTAGTGTCCTATTCCCACTTCTGTTACGGCAGCTGCCAGCATTTGTCAGTCTCTGGCTTTTGACTTATGTTTACTTTTTTTCTGATGGGAGATCAGAAAGTAGAGTAAGAGAAAGCCAGCTTACAAAGGAATCTAGAAAATAGTTTGCTGACTGGGAGCCTCCTATGAAACTTTGTGGGTCATGGAAGAACAGGATTGAAGCCCATGACAGCTCAGTTAACATTAAATTAAATTAGTGTGTATAAGTAAACCATACATGTTTATAGTTGTAAAAGTTAAGTTTTGTTTGTAGTCCTTTCAGACTTTAAAAAATATATCCAAAGCACTTTAAAAAAAATTTTTTTAATGTTTTACTTATTTTTGCCAGAGAGAGAGACAGAGCATGAGCTGGGGAGGGGCAGAGAGAGAGAGGGAGACCCAGAATCCGAAGCAGGCTCCAGGCTCTGAGCTGTCAGCACAGAGCCAGACGTGGGGCTCGAACCCACTAACCGCGAGATCATGAGCTGATCTGAAGTCAGATGCTCAACCGACTGAGCCACCCAGGCGCCCCTATCCAAAGCACTTTTAAAAAAATGTTTATTTATTTATTTTGAGGGAGAAAGCATGAGCAGGGGAGGAGCAGAGAGTAAAGAAGAGAGAGAATCCCAAGCAGGCTCCGCTGTATCAGTGCAGAGCCTGACACTGGGCTCAATCCCATGACTGTAAAGCACTTTTTAATCATCAAAATGATCAATAATCTTATGATTGAGGTAGGAATGGCGGCATGACAGGTGTTTATCTGGACACGGTCCTGTCTATACTGAGTATGCATTAAATAAAGATTTCTGTCTGTCATAATAAACAGTGGTTAGAAATACTAGAACGATTGTAATACTTACAATATTGAAATATTATTTAGGCTAAGAGATGGAATTTGGAATATTAAACGATTTATTATTTCCTCCATGAACGTACCCAAACACACATCTTTATTATCTCTGTTCCAAAATATCCAAGGGATTAAAATCATTGTTCTAATGCGGAAATAGAAAACAATAATGAACCTCAACTCGTTACCTTGTTCACAATTGCAAGTATAGTTTATTCTTCTTAGAGGAAATATATTTTCTTAAGAAACTTCAACGTACCTAAGTTTAAAAATCATGGTTATGTTTTGGACTTTTCCTTTAAAAAATCAACAGATAGAGGCCTCTGGGTGGCTCACTGGGTTAAGTGTCTGACTTCAGCTCAGGTCATGATCTCACGGTTTGTGAGTTCAAGCCTGGTGTGGGACTCTGTGCTGACAGCTCAGAGCCTGGAGCCTGCTTTGGATTCTGTGTCTCCCTCTCTCTCTGTTCCTCCCCTGCTTGCACTCTGTGTGTCTTTCTCTCAAAAATAAATATTTAAAAAATTTTTTTGAACTTCAACAGATAGACCATTCTGTTCACATTTATCTATACTTATTTATGGAAGATGATCTTAAAATTGTTTGCTTTGCTTTGGAAACCTACGTCTGGCTGCTTTTATATGAATTAGATATCTACAAATGTAAATGGTTCTATTTGATACACTAGACATTTATGTCTGTTCACACTTAAATAATATGATGTGTCAAGTAGCAAATTCTCTGAAAACCAAGTTTTTAGTAACACATAAGTTCTGAACACCTTGGTTTACCATAGAGGAGGCTCTATTTCCATGCATAAACTGTGTGCCTGCTAGACAATTCAGCTTCAAGGCAAATTGTAGTGCCCAACTCCTAGTGATTTTTCAATCCTTAGTTCCTCCCTGTTTATGAAAGTCCAGAGTTGCCTGTGTCTGGACAAGGAAGGATTTGAGAATATAACCAGTCTTTGTATCTGTGATCGTTACCAGTAGACAAGGAAGAAAAGCCCAAGGAAAGAGCAGCTTTTTAAGATTCCCTGTGTTCTCCTTCATTAAGGAGTAGTAGAGACACTAGCTAAACCACAGACGAACCTGTGGGGTGAGAGTGACAGTCATTCTCAAATAAAAGAAGTATCTAAAAATGAAGTGTCTGTGGAACACATCTTTTTGTTCATTAATTGGAAGAGCTATAAATAAGCTTCATCCATTCAGGTAGAGCTGGAATTCAGCCCATTCATTTCTTCTCTGCTCCCTTTTCTCTGCTACAAATTTGTCTCTTATGAAGTTGTAATATAATCATGTTGTATGTTGTTATTTTATCTTATGATTCTCCTTAAGGTTTTATTATTGTGCATGTTTATATATTTCAGTGGGAGAACTGAAGTCCAGTCAGTTCAGTATGGCAAAGAAAAAGCAAATAAAGACAGGGTATTTGCAAGGTAAGCTGCCTCTATTTCAGTGTTTGAATTTTTTTAAAAGAAAGATTAAAATTACTAAAAAGTCTTTTTCCAGATGTGATTACAGAATTATCACATGATCCTTTATTTAATTAAACAATAAATTACGTTGAGGGAGTAATGAAATAATTTGTCTAGTTTATTCATTGCCCCCCCCCCACATTATTTTAATGTGAGCTAAATTAACCCTGTATCAAGCATTGTAGTTCTGACTAGGCTGAATCAAATACTATGTTATTCATGTAACATATTTGGGAAAGTTTATTTCCTTTATTTTTTTAACATTTTTGAAAAACATAATGATTAATTTCATGTATTATTCAGCCCATTTCCATTTTTTTTACATCATCTTGTTAAGAAAAGTTAATTTTGGGGGAGTGCCATTTAGTTATCTTCTTATTTTTAGGAGCTATTGTTTTCAAGCAAGTTGAAACAACATGATGAAGTTTATGTTTTAGAAAATAGTTTTATGAGCAATGATGGAGAATGGATTGGAAGTAAGGACCCGGTGCTAAGAGACCAATTAGGTTATTGCAGTAATCCCAGTAAAAATAATGAAGGCCTGACCTAAAACATTGGTGATGAAATGGAGACTAGGGGCCAAATTTGAGGAATATTTTGCAGGTAGAACTAACAGAAGTTGTTAAATCACTTAGATGGAGGTGTGTTAGAGATAGGAGTATCTGGAGAGACCGTCAGATTTGAGTGACAGAAATGGACAAAGGGATACAGGAAAGAGAACAAATTTGTAACGGAAAAAGTAGTTAACCTGGCACAAGTCTAGTTTGAGGTCCGTGAGCAGCAGTCTAACAGGATTATCCAATAAGTGGGAGGGAGGAAGAGTGACCAAATCGGTGGCAGCAAATATTTATTGAGGACCTACTCTTCTGAGCGTGTGTCAGGTCCTGGGAATAGAATGAAGAACGGGACACACGTCTTAGCCCCCTGGAACTTAAATTCTGATTGGTGCAACAGATATCTAATGCAAGTAATGGACTGAGCCAGTGCAAGGCCGTGGAGCTGGAGCCTGCTTGTCATGTTTGAGGAAGAGTAGGCAGGCCAGTAAGGGAGCAGCAGTAGAGAACATGTTAGGGAGGTAAGCAGCAGCCAGAACTTGTATGACCCCATGTTCAAAATAGTAAGGACTTTGCATTTAAGGGAAAGCCAGTGGGGACTGAGAGCATTGAAGAGATATAAAGGGACTTGGACTTTTAAGAGTCTGGCAGAGTTGTTTTGTTTTATAGTGGTAATCTGAAGTATTTACAAATACCGTGATTTCTAGGATTTGCTTCAGAATCATTGGGGTGAGAGGGTTCAGGTAAATGTAGGGACGAATGAAACAAGGTTGACCGTAATGATAATTGTTGAACCTGGGTCCTGAATGCAGTGTTTATTAAATTATTCCCTCTACTTTTGTTTATATTTAAAGTGTTCCATAGTAAAAATATGGGGGGGTTAGGGGATCACTCTGGCTGCTGTGAGAGAATCAGTTGTATGGGCATGTGAGTGGAAAGAGGATAACCAGTTAACCTAAGAGTGGCTAACATTTATTTTGTATTTATCTGGGCCAGGGAATTTTTGTGTAGTATCTCACAGTCCCCATAGTTCAGTGAGGTAAATCCCATTACAGATGAGAAAACTGAGCACAGCACATTTGAATAATTTACCTGAAGTATTAAGGGATTCTCACACAGGCCTCCCTGTTCTTAGCCACACTTTTACCCTCTACAGAATAGGTTTGCTGTTCTGCATGAGATAGGTGAACGCTTGGCTGCTCTGTCTCAGAGATGTGAGAGACGACCTTTATTGTCTGTCTCCCCCACTAGAATGCAGACTATATGAGGGTGGGAGTTTTATCTGTTTTTTTCACTGCACTAGACCCAGCTCTTTTAATAATGTGTGCAGTATGGTAGATGGCTTTTAAATGAAGCATGTTTTTTCAGTGGAAATGGCTTACAGAGGATAAGTCCTTAAAGAGTTCATGTGTTTGGTATCTCCTGTCATAGGAGGCATAAGAGTTTTAATAAATTTTTATGAGAAATTTTTGCTTTGGCTTTTATTTTAATTTTACCCTTAGCCTTTATCAAAAAGACCTTCCTGTTTTGTGTTTCTAGAGTAAAAGGAGTTTTTGGTTTTTTTCTTTTCTCCAAAAGTAAAAATTGTTTTATTGTTTTTTTTCTGCTCATATAAGTGATACTTCATTATTTGTTAAAATTCCAAATGCCAGTAATTTTACCTGGCAGGGGAGATAACCATGATTGCAGAGATGGTTCTCTCCGGGAGAGGCTTGTCCATTGTGCTCAGGCCATTCTGATTCCTGCAGTTCCCCCAAACGTGGGAAACTCAACCGTGTTCGAGGTTTCCCCTGTCTAAAATAAAGAAAAGAAAAATAAATAAATTAAAATTCCAACATGCCAAATAACATAAAAAAAATTATGACACAATACAATTACGTTGTAATAGGCTCTGTGCTGACAGCTCAGAACCTGGAGCTTGCTTCAGATTCTGTGTTTCCCTCTCTCTTTGCCCCTCGCCTACTCGTACTCTGCCTCTCTCTCTCTCAAAAGTAAATGAAACATTAAAAAAAATTTTTTTTAATGCACATAACAAAATTCTTAGCTTTTTTCTTCTTTTCCTTACAAGAAGCTTGAATTTTTTCTTGCTTGATATTTATAAAAATAGTGAACACAGTTTGATAACTAGTTCTACTGTAGTATGATATCCCGATATGAATATCAAATTATACATGTACTTACATATTAATATTATTATCACATGCAAAGTACTTTCTTTATAAGTGTTAATGTTTGAATATCTTGATCATGTGTGACTTTGAGAAATATGCACAATTATACCTGCATCCTAGTTCTTCATTTTGTATGTGCATTATTAAAATGGGAAATTGTAATAGGTTATTTTATGAAACAAATATGCATTATTTAAGGAATAGTAGAGCTAAAATTCCAATATAAGAAGTCCTAAATATCTGTCCCATATCATTTGTTATGTGGAATTCTATGAATCCTCCTTAAAATAAGTCCTTAGCAGGGACAAAGTTTTGTTTAGTGTTTATGACCCTTCCATCTCCAAAAGTCTAAGGCTTGTTTTTATAATATATCACAGCCTCACTGTGATGACCTGATGCATATCTACCAAAAAACTATGATGGTTTTAGCAGTTATTAAGTTATTCTGTTAAAGTATTAGAGAATTCTGGAGTTCTTATCCACTTCTTAGAATTTTAGTTGGTGGTGTATAAATAGAACAGATTTCTCCTTCAACTTTTCATGTAAGGTCACTTTTTTGTGATGAATATGTTAATATTTTTTCCCAGTCGCTCAACTCTTTTCATTGCTTTCACACTGTTTCAATTGTCATATAATATCTAAGAAGAAAGCGAAAGAATGTTCACGTGTAACAGAAAAATAAAGTGCCATGGTCAGAAAATATATTTACCACATTGCAAACACACTGATGAAGTGTGGTATTTTTTTCTCTGAAATTTCCACACTCAACAGGAAACATAGACAGCAAGCTTGGGTGGGTGGGTCTCTGAGGTTAAAGCTGTTAATAAAATTCTTGAAATTTAGTTTTAAGCGCAGAGCATTTCCAACCATGTTTAGTTTATTAGCAACAGTTAAGTGTTCTGACGCTTTATACTACTAGGTGAGTATAATTGGATTTTTTCAAATGACTTTTTCCCTCTCTTCAAAAATGAAAGTAGTCAATCTAACTGTAGGTATGCAGTCTTAGAGCTGACATTTAGTAGTCTAATATATGAGAAAGAATAGCTTATTAATTCTTGACAGTTAACATTAATAGAAGAGCAATAATGCTAGGGTTTCTTTTAATAATCTTTACTTCATTTTAAAAATCAAATGTATGAAATACCATCGTTTTTTTTTTCCATCTTATTCTGACTAATAGGAATATTAGTTTGCATGGCACTATTAGGAGATTGGACTAAATGGTGTCCTGTGTTATCTTCAAATAAGAAAAGCCTATAATTTGAATTCATTTATGAAAAACTAAATCTGAGTCAGTGCCTATTTTTAAATCAATAACATTACATCTCTCACGAAATGTTCTAAGTTCTTAAATTAAGGAAATGTCATTAAGCCAAACTAAAAAAGGTTTGGGCTGTGAATATACGAAATGAGGCACTTGTGTGGTTTGGATTCGTAAGTAATTTAAGTTACTTGTGGGTTCATAAAATTAATAAACTAAACATTGCACTGAAAATTTAGATACTCATAAATTATAAAATGCAGGATGTAGGGGAGGACCTAGGTTCATACATTATACTGGTAAATTTCAATACTTAACTGATTTGACTCATAGAAGGTTAAAACGAGGACTCTCCACTTATCATTTTAATACTTCCTACTGTGTCTGTAAATTTTATTAAATATTCTTGGTACGTGTACTGTGCTTTTTAGTCTATTCTGTATCTATGTGCTTCAGTGAATTTATTGCGATATAAAACTATCAGCTTGCAAGATTGTTTATTATGTGTTTTTATGTAAGTAGCTTACTTCCGTATATTAACCTTCGTATTAACTGTGCATGTCAAAAAAACTAGGTATTTAAGTAGATGTCATATATATTTCCATGAATTTTGGCCATTATCTGAATTTGAACATAAAAAAGACTTTAGTTGTTAACTTACCTAAATTCTAAAGATTTCTGATTTCTGCAAACGTCAGTATCTTTTCTGAAAAGATTACTTAGTTCTCATCTTTATTACTATGATATAGATAGGTAGTAAACATAGTCTTCTACTCCCTCCCATGAGACAGAATAGTTAACCTTCTAAATGATGTTTTTTGGAAAAACAAAACAAAGAAAAAAAAATCCACTGTCCTACTATTATGAATAAAATGGAAAAAATACATAATTATCCTTTTTGCTGTGACCTCTGTTGAGGCAGAGGATCAGGGTTTGGGTTTAAGATTTAAGGATATTCAGGAGGTAATATGCTAGCAGTTGTTTAATATATCACAAGATGACTTAGAATTTCAGAAACTCTGGAATAGGCAATATTTATAGTATTCATATATGAGATAACTTGGGAGCCAACTGTTCCTTTGCTTTTTTCCTTTCTTCCTTTTCTTGTTTCTTCTCTTTTTCTCCTCTTTTCTCCTCTCTTCTTTCCTTTGTTCCTCTTTCTTTCCTATTCTCTCTTCTACTCTTAGCGTGTCTTTCCTTCCTTCTTCATACAAAGCAGATTTAATTTCTTAGGAAATTATGAGGTATATAGCCACCAAATGCATTAATTTCATTTAAGTAAACTATGTTTATTCATCTAGAATATGACAAATTCTAAGATTTGGTTCATAGTTGGAGGTGTAAAAATGTTTACATAGTAAATTATTTCTGCAGATCCCCAAGTAAGCCCTTGGCACGGAAATTAATGGATTGGGAAGTAGTAAGCAGAAACTCAATATCTGATGACAGGTTAGAAACACAAAGCCTTCCATCGCGATCTCCACCTGGAACTCCTAATCAGTAAGTACAGACTGACATCAGGTGTATATGTTGCTAATTTCTAAATTATTGACTGTGTTATTTCCATTGCCCAAAGATTGAAATATGTAAATCTTTACCTTTAAATCTTTTAGCCAGACATGATTTTTGTTGCTCCAGAGCATTATTTCCTCATAGCCTGCAGCTTATTGCATAAATGGCCTGGAAAAGCCTCAGTGAATGAGGGAGTAGAACATTGAACAAGGATGTTCACTATCCTATACAGTATGGGTCTCTAGCCAATAAATCAAGATCTATTAGTAGACTTAAAATCTGGAAATAATGGTTATTACTGGCATAATCCTTTTTTATTGGCTTTCAAACAGAATTTCTAGGGGAACATATATTCTTTGAAAATGCTAAATGATTGTGATTATCTTACTTTATCTCCTACCCCAACCACTGTTTCACCACTTTCTGTGGTCTAGAAAAAGGTGTTTCCAACATAAGCTCCCACAAGCTTAGCTATATCTATGCTAAGAAGCCTGTGTTACTCAGTACTTACTGTTTATATACTTCTATTATTTCCTACCAAAACTGTATGTTTTGATATAGATAATAGTAAGATAATCAACTCGTACTGGCCAAAGTTGTTAATTTTATAATGTGTTGACAAATGGGTAGAATATATGGATGTAACTAAATAATGATAAACACATCTCAGTATGTTCACAGACCTTGTTCAACCAAAAGGTTTAATACAAAATACTTGAATTTTTATATGGAATATAATATTTGAAGAAGTCTAACTTTAGAAATATTTTATACACATTAATATCCAATAAGTGTGTAGTAAATTCTAGAAGTTGTGTCACTGATGGGTGTTTGTCAGCCCAAGAATAAACTTCTGCCATATTGAAAGTAAAGTATGTGCATAAATAGTTTTGTTCAGGGAACATTATCTCAAACTTTAGTGTCTTCCTTTTTTTCTTTTAATGTTTATTTCTTTTTGGGAAAGAGAGAGAGAGAGCATGAGCAGGGGAGGGGCAGAGAGAGAAGAAGACAGAGGATCCGAAGCAGGCTCCACGCTGACAGCAGAGAGCCCAGTTTGGGGCTCAAACTCCCTAACTGTGAGATCATGACCTGAGCTGGAGTCGGATGCTCATCCAGCTGAGCGCCCCCAGGCACCCCCGCTCAGTGTCTTCCTTACTGCTAGAAAAGATAGACTCAAAAGTTTCTATGTTTCTAATTGCAGATTGCTAAATTATCTTTTTTTATATATATAAAATACTGTATATATTCAGAGGCTAATCAACTGTTTGAAGAAAATTCAGAATCATCTTTTTTGGTCCCTTTTCCAGGCACTCATTTTTCCATTAAAAAAAATTTTTTTTTTTAATATTTATTTTTGGAAGAGAGAGAGACAGAGCACTAGCGGGGGAGGGGCAGAGAGAGAGATAGAGAGAGAGAGAGACAGAATCTGAATCAGGCTTCAGGCTCAGAGCTGCAAGCTGTCAGCACAGAGCCTGATGCCGGACTCGAGACTACGAACCGTGAGATCATGACCTGAGCTGAAGTCAGATGCTTAACTGAGCCACTCAGGCACCCCATCCATTTGTTACTAGTACCACTAAATAATTACAGAAAATTGCAGAAACACAAGAAATTGTATGACAGAAGACACAGGAAAGATGATTGAGTTAATTAATTAGGAGTAGTTCTGATTAAATTTCCTGGTTAATGAAACAATTTTAATTTAATTTTATTTTATTTTTTAATGTATATTTTTGAGAGAGGGGGAAAGAGACAGAGTGCAAGCAGAGGAGGGGCAGAGAGAGAGGGAGACAGAGAACCTGAAACAGGCTCCAGGCTCCTAGCTATCAGCACAGAGCCCGATGTGGGGCTCAAACTCACAGACCGTGAGATCATGACGTGAGCCGAAGTCAGATGCTTAATCTACTGAGCCACCCAGGCACCCTAATGAAACGATTTTAGATATGATCTGAAAAAGTTTTTTTCTCAATTCTAAAGAGACAGTACAGTGTGATGATTAAGAGCATAGGCCCTAGAGTCACTGTACATTTGAACTTTGAACAAATTAATCTCTTTGTCCCATTTTTATCTTCTATAAAATTATAATAGCAGTGTCCTTTATGAGGGTTAAATCAGAGGATATATGTAAAATGCTTAGAACAATGCTTAGCACATAATAAGTGTTCAAATGTTGGTTATGATTAATAATAGTAATCAAAATAATTCATGTGACTATGTCACTTACAAGGATGGAATTATGTTATTCATTATCTATTTTTAGGAAGTAAAGGAAGTCCCATAAACAGAAACATTTATGAGGATTAAAAGAGAACTCAGACCAGAAGATATTTCTGAATTATTTATTCTTTCCCTTTATTTTATACAGGCAGACCTTGGAGATATTGCAGGTTTGGTTTCAGACCACTGCAATAAAGCAAGTCAAATGGATTTTTTTGTTTCTTAGTGCATGTAAAGTTATGTTTACACTAAATGTGCAATAATAGCAATGTCTAAAAAATTAGTGTACATACTTTAAAAAATATTACTAAGAAGTGCTAACCACATGCTAAGTTTTCAGTGAGTCGTTATCACTGCTCACAGTTTACTATAACAAATATAATAACAATGATAAAGTTTGAAATAATGCAAGAATTCCAAAACGTGGTAGACATGAAGTTGTGCAAATGCTGTTGGAGAAATGGCACCAACCGACTTGGTCGCAAAGTTACTGCAAACCTTCAATTTTTTTTTTTTTTTAAATCTTTATTTTTGAGAGAGAGAGAAAGTGTGAGCAGGCGAGGAACAGAGAGAGACAGAGAGAGAGAATCCGAGCCATGCTCCAGGCTCTGAGCTGTCAGCACAAAGCACGACGCGGGGCTCAAACTCATGAACCGTGAGATCATGTCCTGAGTCGAAGTCGGACGTTTAACCGACTGAGCCACCCAGATGCCCCAATTTTTTTTTTTAAAGAAGAAGCATAAAGCAAAGCACAATAAAATGAGGTGTAAACACTGATTAAGACACAAAATTGTAGTGACTATAGCCTATGTAGACATTAGGTGTAGAGATAACAGATTGAACAGGTAAAATCCTTGCGGCAGTTCGCTGACTATAGTTCAGATTTTTGACTTCCTATTTGGTGTTCTTTCTGTTTACTTCACACTGTCTTTGTCAGAGTCTTTGCTTAGTCAGTATGGTTAGTCATAAAAATACACACTTTCTAATGTAATCATATAAATAAAGACGGGAAAAATTGAGTTAAAGCACATTTTCACTCAATCTTTTTTCCTCTTCATGTAGTCGAAATTCTGCATTCACACAAGAGGGAACCCGGTTACGACCGTCTTCAGTTGGTCATTTGGTAGACCATGTGGTTCACACTTCCCCAAGCGAAGTATTTGTGAATCACAGATCTCCATCTTCAACACAAGCTAACAGCATTGTTCTGGAATCATCACCGTAAGACCTTTTTCATTTAGCTTCCTTCTTATAAATTATAATGCCCCAAATTGTTTTATTTGAAATAATCCTGGGAAATTAGGGTGTTTGACATAAGTATTTGTTTACACAATGTATTAACATTTTTGTATTTGTAAATGTGCTTATTTGTCCCTGAGAGTTCTTTGTACTCTTCCCAACCAAAACAAACAAACAAAAAACTTTGTTTTCATTGATTCAGTATGTTCTTTAACCTTTGGTGCATACACTTAAATATTTGTGCAGATGTAGATGTAGCACTGTGGTCAGGTAGTAAGGTACTAAAAGATAGAGTTTCTTAGTATTATTCAAGAAGGGAACCAAAAGAATGAATAGACAATGAATAGAAAATGATGGAGAAATTACTTAGCAAAGGAGAACCAAGTAAGATGACCATCATACTGAAAATGAGTTGTAGAAAGTATTCACACATCATTTTTAAAATTCATTTTTCTCTCGAATTACATACTGGTACATAAATTCAGCTTCATAATTCAGTATTTATACCCCATCGGTTTAATGTACAATATGCTTACCCTCAAATTAATATACAATATCTTGACTTATTGTTTATATTAATGCAAATTAGTCCATATGCAAGTAAAAATTCAGAGTAAGAATTAGGAAAGAAAAATAAAATTCTTTACAAGAAATGTGGCTTCATATAAAGATGCATTTATTATCGAGAAGGGGTGTAGAATGGAGTGACTATGATCAGGGCTGAAGAAAGGAGAGGTCTGAAAGTGATGGGTGGAAGGGTAAAAGGACTGGTCAGCAAAGCAGGTAGGTGCAGGAGCTGGAACATGTGACAAGATACAGAGGAAGCGGTTGTCCTCACTGTCGGAGCAGCCAAGGAAGACTGGCTGAGCCATTAAGACAAGTGGAATTCAGTCTTGGTAACATGTCTTAGTCAAACATTTTGATTGTACGTGTATAGTAAAGAGGTTGGAAGGGTAGGAAAGATATACACTGCACAGTGACACCTGTGGAGAATGAGTTGACAGGAGACAAGATTGATGGAGATTTTGTTTTTGATTGCTTTAAAAATTAGCATTATAAACTTTGATTTTTAGTAAGCATATATTTTCCAATTCTGAAACTTTAAAAAGTACAATAATTAAGAACATGTTGGAAATGTTAAGTAATTAAATTTAAAAATGACATACTTTGAGCACATAGAAATAAACCATATAGAGGAATCTCAAAATCCTGTCTTGTTACAGAACAATAATACCATTCCAGGGCCTAATCAAATTATCTCCATCCATTTTTTTAAAGGGCCCTTTTTGTAGAGACACTCACACATACACATGTGTATACATACACATAGAATTGAGTGTTTCCATATGTAAATTTTATGGATTCACCAATCCAAAAAAACCTTCGTTCTGGTTTCCTGAACTTAAATGGAGATGCAAGTTTAGGATAGATTGGAACTGTGCAGTTTTTGCTTCCCCATCCTGATCCACAAGAATTTCAAATGCCTGGACCTGTATTTCTCCTTGGACATGTATTTTATTTATGAAACTTGTGTGTTTTGTATTCAGGTTTGAATCTCTAACACTGCATTTGAAATTCAGCCAGTTTTAACCTTAAGAATAATGAGAGAGTTCTGAAAAAATAAGCTTAATGGTAAACAAATTAATTGTTTACAGTCAGCTTTTTCATAAATTATCTCACTGTTGAACTCAATGAAATAGAAAAGACTTTTATTCCCCATTTATAGATGAGAAGGCCCACTTAACAGGATTTATCCCATTTTATAGAACTAACATTCAGGTCTTCCCTATCTGACCCAACCAGCAGAATTTTTGTATCCTAGACAGGGCTTTGTTGTAATCCCTTGGTTGGTTGATTGATTTTTGCAATTCAGAGAAAATATTTTGCAACTTGGAATCAATAGGATTTAGTTTTATATTGGCCAAATGTGAAAAGAATTCAGACAATGTGTCAGATGAAGCACAAAGCATTTCAACATGTATTGAAATAGATCTTGAGATCATCTCACCAGTTCCCTGTTTTTTGAGTGAGTATAGGGCCTTTGAGGTGAAACCTGAGTCCTGACTTTAATTACTGCGTCAGGTTGCCTTCTTCACAAGACGAAAACACTGCTAACTCATAGGTGTGTTTGTTATGGAAACAAATAGGTTGTTTGTACTGCTTAGAATAAAGTTACCATTTATAGGCAGGGGCAATTGAAACTACAGTCTACCATTTCCTTCCTTTCTTTAAATGTTTCACAGAAGATTAGACTGTTTTAGTTTGTGATTTTCTGAGAAAAACAATAATCCTAAATTAACTTGAAAATACTTAACAGGTGCTTATTTTAGTAAATTCATACCACAAATGTTAGTATACTCCTATCAGTATGTAACGAAGTTTGGACATTTCTACAAAACCATCACAAAGCATGTAAGTTGGGTGGTTAAGATTTTATTTGAAAAAAATTTTTTTAATGTTTATTCATTTTTGAGAGAGACAGAGACAGAGTGCACTGGGGGAGGGGCAGAGAGAAAGGGAGACACAGAATCCAAAGCAGGCTCCAGGCTCCAAGCTGTCAGCACAGAGCCCAAAGAGGGGCTTGAACTTGTGAACTGTGAGATCATGACCTGAGCCGAAGTTGGATGCTTAACCGACTGAGCCACCCAGGTGCCCCTAAGATTTAATTTTTTTATTTTGATACAGATTGCTAAGGACAGCAACAGAGAGCTGCTTTGACTGCAGAATAAACTGCTTTCAATGCTGCTGTTGAAGTATTCATGAGGAAATTTAAAGCTGACTGGACTCTAGTAAATCAGCAAAGCTTTTGCCTACCTGGCTTGATTGACAGTTTTAACAAATCTTTTGATGCTATTTTACAGTATATTGCTTTGTTGACAGCAAAGTGCACTTAAAAGTAACATTTTCATTATTTTTTAAAATGTCAAAGTTGAAGATAAGCAAGTTACAGTAAAACCTTGGATTGTGAGTAGCTTGTTCTGGGAGTGTTCCACAAGATGAGCAAACATTTCTTTAAAAAAAATATTTTTTTAATGTTTTATTTATTTTTGAGAGAGAGAGAGAGAGACAGAGTACCAGCAGGGGAGGGGCAGAGAGAGAGGGAGACACAGAATCCGAAGCAGGTTCCAGGCTCTGAGCTGTCAGCACAGGGCCCGATGCGGGGCTTGAACTTGTGAACTGCGAGATCATGACCTGAGCCGAAGTCATATGCTCAACTAAGCCACCCAGGCGCCCCAATGAGCAAACATTCCTAATAAATTTTAACTTGATAAACGAGCGATGTCCTGCAATACGAGTAGTATGTGATGCCAAATGTCACATGATCACAACTGAGCCAATGGTTCTTCTCTCTGTCTCGGTGACGGATTGTGGGTGATCATCTCCTTTGCTCATATGCTCAGTCTCAGGCCACAGTGTTTAGCAGATATCCGTGATTTTTCAGAACATTGGAAGATGCCCACAACTGGCACTAATGTATTTTTTGTCACTTCAAAGCACGTATAGACCGTCCCTTGCTTTTCCATGCAAGATTAAATTTAGGAATACTTTCCTTCATTCTAGATCAGGCTGCCTGCAGATAATGGACCCTTTCCTCTGCTGCCTTATTGCCAGTTACAGTAAATACTGTAGTATTAATACTGACAAAAATTTATTAATACTGTACTCTAGTCAGCATCCCTGTGAGCATGCAGAAAAAATTCCATTGAGTCAATAGATAGCAGTGATTCCCCTAGTGATAGTGAAAGTTGTCCTGCAGGATAACCCTCCTCTCTCATCTCCCTCACACCAGCCATGAAGGTTTTCAAAGGTCAGTGCAAGTTAATTTGTTTACTTTTCTTTATATTTTGTATTTTCTTTATTCGTATTATATTACAGTAGTATAATCATTTTTTATGTGAATATTTTTGGGTTGTGGAATGAATCATCTGAGTTTCCATGATTTCTTATGGGGAAATTTGCTTTGATATACAAGCGCTTTGGATCACAAGCATTTTTCCGGAATTAATTATGCTCGCAAACCAAGGTTTTACTATATTTGTATTGAAAAACCCCACTATGAGAGTTGGGCATTGGAACACTTTTGGAATTATATTCATTCCCATCACCCTTTCTCCATTCTTAATGTTCAGAAGTTAACACAAGTGGTAATTTTTCCTCCAGATTTTTTATGTGGGTAGATTTTGAACATTACGTTTCAAGTTTTGTTCCCACTCAGCCCCCCTCCCCCACCACCATTTAGGCAAATTATTGGTTTTAAATATATTAAAACCATTGAGTTAGAAGTATGTTATTAGGATTTCACATATAGTCATGTTATCACTTATAACTTTCTATATGGCATGATAGAAAATAGTCTTGGGACATTCTCTGTTAAGTTCTATTGAGGCCTCAGATACTGTCAGATAGGTAGGTTGTTTAGCTTTTCTGTTTTATAAATTGGCTTCTGAGAAGCATTGTATTTGGAGAAGAGTCCACTGCTACAAATAGTTTGAAACCTCTGATTTAAAATAGCTTTGTTCCTGTTTTTTGCAGTTGTTTTGATTAAAGTACAACTGTAACATAATGTTGAGAGCACAAGCTCTGGATTCAGACTGGGTTTAAAACTTGGTTCCACCACTTCTAATTACGTGAGCTTGGATGAGACATTTTATCTCTGTAAGCCTCAATTTCCTTACCTGTAAAAATAGGATGATAATATCTTCCCCGTAGTGTTGCTGTGAACATTTAATGAGATGAGCAGTTAAGCAGAGAAAAAGTGTTTGGTAGATGTTAGCTGTAATAATTGTGTAATTTAATTACTTTGGGAGGATATACTAGTAGGTAGGCTTTAAGAATATTATAGCCACATATCTGTCTGCATGTTTGAAGTATGGATGTCTAGTTGAATACAATGAAGAATTCTCCAAATTCTCAACTTGATCCTTAGGCCCTAATCACAAGAGACTCTTTACACATTTCATAATCCTGAAGTATCAAACCCATTTCCTTGGACAGTCCCATGCCTGGACTGTCCCATTCTAGTCTTACCTAATGACTCACCTCAGCTTTGTCCACACCTTATGAATTCCTTTCACTTAAATCTTTCTTAAAGATTTGCCTTCATTTTGCCCTTCTGAGCTACTGCCACTGAAAATTTTATCTCCATACTCAGCTTGACCCAATTCCCATGCCAATCTTGATCAAGTCTAGCAGCATACAGTTGACCCTTGAACAATGTGGGGAGTAAAGGGTGCTAATGCCTGCATAGTTGAAAAGTCACATATAACTTTTGACTCCCCCCACATTTAACTGCTAATAGCCTATTGTTGACCAGAAGCCTTATTGAGAACATAATCACTTGATTCACACATAGTTTGTGTGTTACATGTAATATGTACTACATTCTTAACCAGTAAAGTAAGCTTGAGAAAAGAAAATGTTAATTAGAAAATCGTAAGGAAGAGAAAGTACATTTACAGTACTGTACTATAAAAAAAATCCATGTGTATGTGAATCGGCACAGATCAAACTGTGTTGTTCGAGGGTCATCTGTGTTATGGATCCTGCAAATACCAGACCGCTCTAGGACAAGGAAATAAAAGAACCAAAGGAGCTGTGACAGGAGGAGATAATCAAGCTACGGGGACTCAGAGGATGCACTGTATTTGATGATGTACTTGTGGCAGCAAGACCAATCACATAGGTCCCTGGGCTGCTGTAGCTGCAGTGTATTTACCTGCCATCCATGTCTGGCAGATACCTGTATTACTTTTGGGAGCTAAGGTCAGGGACTTGAAGTTTGGTTGAAACCAGGCATCTCAGGTCTGGGACCTTTAGTCTGAAATGGATTCGTACTGATGTAGTAATATGAGATTTTCAATTCTAGTCTTAATATCATATCCCTGAGGGTTTATATGCACTTTTTAAATTTATTGAGCATTTATTAGTAATCAGTCTGCAATGGTGTTTACTTTGAAGTGCTGTAAATGTTACTATAGATTAGCCAATGTGTCAAGAATCTTGAATTTTGGATCAGAATTTTATCTGCATCTTAACATAGTATAAGTATAGGATAGTAGAGTTACTGTGCAGTAAGAGCTGGGATAGCACTAGTGACTGTAGTTGAAAGAGACATGTGCTCCTGGTATGCGTCTTAGAAGATTAATCTTAAAATAATCCATCAGTCCTGTCAAGTTTGTATTAGGGTCTACCAAGAATATGGTTTTTGCTTATTTTCCAGTCTTAAATTAGAATAAATTTTATGCTTCTATAAAGCATAAAGAGTTTCAGAGTTTATCTTGCCCACTTTTCTTTTTTAAAAGTAACTAAAATAATCCCTTTAGGATTACACTCCTTTCTATACTCTCCTTATAACAGATTTTTTTCTGCCTCCCATCTTTAAATTAAGCCAAAGTATTACCAATATTTGTAAGACACCAGCCATAGCTCTGATGCCCACTTTTTTCATTGGTTCCTATTTTTCTAGTCCTGTCTGAACTACCTAATAGTAGATGCTGGCTTTCTCTTTAAGTCACAGTTCCCTTCTCTCAGGGGAACTCTTTTCTTTTCTTTTCTTTTCTTTTCTTTTCTTTTCTTTTCTTTTCTTTTCTTTTCTCTCTTCTCTTCTTTTCTTTTCTCTCTTCTCTTCTCTTCTCTTCTCTTCTCTTCTCTTCTCTTCTCTTCTCTTCTCTTCTCTTCTCTTCTCTCCTTTAAATGTTTATTTATTTTGAGAGAGAATGTGAGCAGGGTAGGGGCAGAGAGAGAGAGAGGGAGAGAGAGAATTCCAAAGCAGGCTCCGCACTGTCAGTGTAGAGCCCAATGCGGGCCCGAACCTACTAACCATGATATCATGACCTGAGCTAAAAATCAGAATTGGATGCTTAACTGACTGAGCCACCCAGGTGCCCCTCAGGGAAATTATTTCTAATGGGGCTGTGTTCCATTATGCTGTCTGGTTGTTCTTCCAAAGCATATTATGTCTCTTCATTTTGTTATAATTAGCAATTGTAGGTTTTTTGTTTGTTTAGTTTTGCCTAGAAAAGTTATCTTTTCTTAGAACTGGCATATTTAATGACATTATTTTAAAGGTGTTACAACTTCTAATTATAAAGCATGGTTTACCTATGAAAATCGTTTTCCTAGATAATTGAATAAGTAATAAATTGACTGCACTCATGATCTCTACATTAGATATGAAGGAGGAAGTTATCATTTGTTCTAATAAAATTGAGCTAAATACATTTGGAATAGGTCTTTTTTTTTTTTT
The DNA here is from genome assembly GCF_024362965.1 of Panthera pardus. Taxonomy (NCBI): domain Eukaryota; kingdom Metazoa; phylum Chordata; class Mammalia; order Carnivora; family Felidae; genus Panthera; species Panthera pardus. The sequence goes on from NW_026526655.1 coordinate 102,838,639, forward strand.
TTTTAATGTTTATGTCTAAGGTGGGGGGGATAGAGAGAAAAGGAGACAGGCTCCATGCTGTCAGCATGGATCCCAATGCAGGGCTCCAACTCACAAACCATGAGATCATGACCTGAGCTGAAGTTGGATGCTTAACTGAGCCACTTAGGCGCCCCAGAATAAGTCTTAAAATGTAACTGAGAACCTTTGTCCAAAATAAGAATTTCAGGAGTCTGTGTTGACATCCTTGATTACTTTGATAGACTGTATTAGTAGAGACACAAATAGATATAGATGAAGTTTGGTTCTTGAACCTAGAAAGGGCAAACAGTTACCGGGATTGTCCTAGGAGAATACATAATTAGTCTGTAAAAGCTCCCAGACCAACCTGTGTGTCTTCAACAATCAAGCATCTGGAGAGCCTGGCCATCACTATTTGAGAAGTTATTTTAGCAAGAAAGTTACATAAAACAGTGAGAGAAGGTAGGTGGTCCTTTTCCTGAAATCCAAAATTAGTGTTTTTTCTTGTGTTATATCTTGAGTAAGCCTCTCCATGTGTGCTGCATTCTCCTCCTCTACTTTAGAACTTAGCTTAAATCGAATCCAAGCCTGTATGCTTAGGCCCCCTTCCTATCTGTGGCTTGCCCTGGACTTTGCTTAAAGGAGAGATTATACTCGTATACCTGCTGGAATCTGGCAGGTAACTGTGGGAGGAATTTATGTGGACTGGGATGCCCATGGCCCATCAAAAGGCAGCAGCTAGTTCTTGGCTTTGACCAGTGGTAATGCAGATCCATTCTTTCCAGAGTTTCTAGGTATTCCATTCTGGAAATCTGGATACATGTGTAATTTTTAAAATGAGTCAATTAACTCATATTTTATAAAGAAAAATTAATGGGCCAAATGTATGTTGGCCAAAATTGGCCCATAAGCCATGAATTTGTAGCCACTGTTTTAGGGTTCTAATTAGAAATGCATAATAGAAATAACTTCTGGAGTTTTTTTGACCATATATACCTAATCTCTAACCTCAGAAATGTAAATTGAACAGTTTAAGCAGAATGTCCCATATGTCAATACTGTCCCTCTCTTGAACTGAGTATTGTCATTGTTAGGCCCATACCTACCAGATTTGGCTCACTTAAATATTGCACTACAGATCAGACGTGAGTTTGTCTCAGTTGTATATTTTAGGATTGGTATGTATTAGGCTGTTGGCTGGACCACGAATAAAGAAAAGCTGATCTGACTCCATTCCCAGCTGATCTCAACCTTACACTCTGCCCTATAGATCTTTGGTTTTGAGGCTGTTTCCCGTGTATGACAACTATATGCAAAACTAGGAAAAAAACCTTTCTCTTCACCTTGCCTAAGTTACTTATACTTAACCCTAAGTAAGGGATAAGACCTATTGATTGATTGATAGATGTGGAGTCCAATGACTTCTGGTATTTGAAAAGTCTTGAAAGCTTTTGGTCAACTGACTTTTAGAAATATCACATGTGAGGCTGTGCCATGGATGTCCATCTTTATGTGTCCTAACCCCTTGCAGCAGGCCATAGTTGAGGTACATGACTCTATTCTAATCTGTGGGAACAATTTCCTAGACTAGCAACAGTTGAATGTATTAGATCTTAAAGGCTTGGGTTCTTGGCAGAAAACTAGTAGAATAAAAACGAGTGTGCTTGGTACCTATAATCCCTGACCATCAAGGTAGACCTCAAAGAAGTTTTTGCTGAAAAAGAGAGGTATATTTTTTGATGCAGTCCTTATAGATTTATTAGAATTTGGAGTATTTTGTTCCCTAAAGATTTCTGTGTAGAAAGTTAGGCTGAGTGGACATTATGGTTTACCTACTAATTTAGTGATTAACTTTTACATTATGTAAATTTGGAAGGACTATATTCTCTCTTTTTTAAAACTTTTTTTAATGTTTTTTTATTTTTGAGATGGAGACAGAGCACGAGCCAGGGAGGGGCAGAGAGAATCCAGTGGGGGAGACACAGAATCTGAAGCAGGCTTCAGGCTCCGAGCTATCGGCACAGAGCCTGATGCTGGGCTCGAACCTACAAACTATGAGATCACAACCTGAGCTAAAGTCGGGCGCTTAACTGACTGAGCCACCTAGGCGCCCCAGGACTATATTCTCTCTTTAGAGAAACTTCCCTGGAGGACCATAGAGTTATACCATTCATTCCTGATAATTGCTGACTTCATTGGTACTAATCAAATTTTTAGCTTCGTTACCTGTATCTACCAGGTATTTAGCAGTGAGCCTCTAAATAAGCTTCACACCTTCTGTACCAAAGGAGGGCATATATGTCAAAGAGCCACTCTGACAGTAATCTCTGTGTCTGTTACCTTGGGCTAAATTATGTGGGTATCAAATTATCCCAATTTATAGTGACAACAACAAAGGTTCTCTTTTTCTTATATCATACGTATATCATGGGTCAACTGTGGTTCTACTCCATGTCATGTTCATTCCAGGACCCAGACTGTTGTTTGGGGCATGGCTAGTAAGCATAATGAATCATGAGCTGTTTTTTTTGTTTTTTGTTCTTTTAATGTTTATTTATTTTTGAGAGAGAGAAACAGAATGTGAGCAGGGGTGGGGCAGAGGGAGAGGGAGACACAGAATCCCAAGCAGGCTCCAGGCTCTGAGCCGTCAGCATAGAGCCCGACGAAGGGCTCAGACCTATGAATTGTGAGATCATGACCTGAGCCAAAGTCAGAGACAAATTGACTAAGTCACACAGGCGCCCCCATGAGCCGTTTTTAAAGTCTCCTTTCAAAGTGACCACTTCTACTCATGTTTCATTGGTCAAAGCAAGTCAGATAGCCAAGCCTGATATCACTCAGAGAGGGGTGGAGAATAACTTTTGAACAGTAATACAGTCTAATGCAGTTCCACTTCCTTAAGTTCTTACAGCTGGTATCTTGGGCATCTGTTGCCACTCAACACAAAAAGCAGGAAGTGGGTGAGATCTGTGCCTGAATTGCACAACAGCGGCCATTGACACCGCAGCTATCAACTCTCTCGTTGGACCTAGGCAATGGGACAGTCAGTAATTTTTTTATTTTCCAAAAGACCTCCTGGCATTGCAGAAATAAATAATAACCTCAGGAATGGTCACCGCTCTTACAAAGAACCATTTCCCCTTACCTGTTCTAGCTTCCACAACTTCCCATGATGTATGCTTTCTAGGATGCAAGTTGAAACGCTGGTTCCCCCTCCTGGCCTTTGTGAAAACTCACAAGTAATGTTATTACATATACTATGCTCATTCATAAAAGCTCCCATTTTTAGGGGTGCCTGGGTGCCTTGGTCATTTAAGTGTCCGACTTTGGTTTGAGTCATGATCTCATGGTTGGTGAGTTTGAGCTCCGCATTGGGCTCTCTGCTCACAGCCGGCTTCAGATCCTCTGTATCCTTCTCTCTGCCTCTCCCTCGTGCACACACCGCCCCCCTCCCCCCCGCCACCAAAAATAAACATTAAAAACTACCGTTTTTACCTTGAAGCGTCTTCTATCCTTCCTAGCTCTTTTTATCGGTTCTTGCTGCCACAAATTGAAGCTTATGCTCCCTAATGTTAATTGAATTTTTGTTTTTTTAAATTGTATATTCCAACAATGTTTTATCCAGTTTTGTCTCCTCAGTGAGCTCCGTACTCTTACTCAGATTCCAATCTTTGGTGTAGTATTGAGTTCATTACTTTAATGAATTGTGTCTTATTTCTAAAGAAATGGGCCAGGGGTGCCTGAGTGGCTCAGTCGGTTAAGCATCTGACTTTGGCTCAGGTCATGATTTCTCACTTTGTGAGTTCGAGCCCCGCGTCAGGCTCTGTGCTGACAGAGCCTGGAGTCTGCTTCGGATTCTGTGTCTCCCTCTCTTTCTGTTCCTCCCCTGCTCACACTCTGTCTCTCAAAAATAAGTATTAAAAAAAAAAAATCTAAATAAATTGGGCCAATCACAAGTTCTCTAGATTGTATTGGGTGTTTCATCTGTGGAACGGCTCAACTCTCAATTCTGATTTCTCTTTGCCTCCCCTTTTCCCTGACTACCCCTGTGACTCCACTGAAAACCTTATTTTAAAAAAGTGTTTTGGAAGGTGTATATATTGCTACAGTGGATTAGTAAATATCTTTATCATGATACACTTAAAAAGTGTATTTGATTATTATGTGGAATTGTTTACAGATTTGTAAATTGTTTACAGATTGTAAATGATACAGTAGGAAATTCAATGTACTACTTAAACTTCAAAGTTAAGATTTCACTTGTAAATAAATTTTTTTTGAAGTTTATTTATTTATTTTGAAAAAGAGAGAAAGAGCACAAGCAGGGGAAGAACAGATTGAGAGAGAGAGAGAGAGAGACAAAGAGAATCCCAGGCAGGCTCTGCACTGCCTGAGCCACCCAAGTGCCCCAATAAATACAGTATTTCAAGCTTATCTTCTACTAGATGTTGTAAATATTTGAGTTGCTTGACTCTAGCTGTGTTGTTATGTTATGTTACCGTTATGTTATGTTATTTTTTACCTTAGCTTTTAAAATAGCAATTCTAGGGTGCCTGGGTGGCTCAGTTGGTTAAGCATCTGACTTGATTTTGGCTCAGATCACGATATCCCAGTTTGTGGGATCGAACCCCGTGGCGGGCTCTGCACTGACAGCGTTGAGACTGATTGGGATTCTCTCTCTCCCTCTCTCCCTGTCCCTCCCCTGCACATGGACATTCTCTCTCTCCAAATAAATAAATAAACTTAAAATAACTGTTCTAGGAGACAACTTCCAAAATACTCATTTGTTTTTCTTTTTTTCCTATCTAGATCACAGGAGACCCCTGGAGATGGGCAGCCTCCAGCTTTACCACCCAAACAGTCAAAGAAAAACAGTTGGAACCAAATTCATTATTCACATTCTCAACAAGATCTGGAAAACCATATTAATGAAACATTTGATGTTCCATCTTCCCCTGAAAAATCTACTGTAAGTACCTACTTCAGATATTCTCACATCTCTTTGAATTTTTACTTTTATAATTTAGAGAGAGAGAGTATGGGAGAGAGGAAGAGAGAGAGAATCTTAAGTAGACTCCACACTCAGTGGGGAGCCCAGCCCAGGGCTTGATCCCACTACCCTGGGGTCATGACACAAGCTGAAATCAAGAGTTGGATGCTCAACCAACTGAGCCACCCAGGCACCCTCCCTTTGAACTTTTTAATCTGCAATGGAATTTCTTTTAGACTGTGGTATGTTTTATCTGTAAATTAAATTACTGTACTTTCTTTTTTTCATCATATGTTGGTCATGAATTTTGCCATGATTGACCCAATTGTGGAATTTCAACTTATCTTCATTTTTAAAATGTTCATTGCTCTAGAAGTTAATTCCTGACAAATTTATGTTGATTTCAGTCTTGCAAAACACTTGCTTTTGGAAGAAATGCTAATAATCCATTAAGTATCACTAACTTTATTGTATCATTCACCAGGTGCACGGACTTTATCATTTTCATTAACCTTTTGAAATTGAGTGCAGGTCCCTGGATTTTATGATCACTCTCTGCTCTATAAAATGTATTTATGGATCATTTGGTGCTTTTCTTTAGAGGGCATGCTTTTACCACAACAAAATGGTAAATTTTTCAAATCTCCTGATTTATGAATTTTCATTGCTTTCTCAAGGAGATGTAAATAAACCAAAAGTGAGATTGTCAGTAAATTTTAGGGATACACTGTGTTCATGAAGAAGTTTTAAGACAGACAAATATGGGTATATTTCAGGAAACTTGAGAAGACATCAGGAAATAAAATAAGATACAGGGAGAGGAGGACCCGCAGCAGGTATTGGTAGGGCCAGAAGTTCCTGGTCGCCGCCTCTGTGGTAGCCCTCTTATGTCTAAAGTTTGAAGAGCACGAAGCAGCCACTCTGTTCTCCCACAGTTACTGCTTCACCACCACAGGCACATCCAAAAACAATCAGAATCCTTACCAAAAATGAGTGACACATTTGGTGATACCTGTGTGGTGATTCTCCTGTATCACTCACTCATACATTCATTCATCGATTCATAGTCACTGAGGTCTTTCTATGAGCTCGGTACTTTGGTGGGTAGTGGGAATATAAAGACAAATAAGACATGGTCCCTGCTATTAAATAATCTACAACCTAATTTATTTAATCATTTATGCAAATATTAATTATTAAGAATTGTGCATTGTTACAGGCTTTGGGGATATATTGGAATAAAATAGGGAAAAAAAACCCAAAAATTCTACCTTCAAGGAACTTACATTCTGGGGATAAGGGCGAGACAAACAGTAAACAAGGTAAATAATCTAAATATATAGCATGTTAGATAGTATACATTCTGGGGAGAATAGTAAAGAAGGAAGGGGCTAGAGAATTTCAGGATTAGAGGACCACAGTTTTAAATGCTGTAAGCCAGGGATGAACTCAGTGATGAGTCAGATAGATAGCTAGTGGAAGATCAGGGGAGCTGAGGGAATAGAAGGTACAAAGCCAGGAGTATGACTGATACGGTCAAGGAACACCAAGGGAATCAGTGTGGCTCGAGCAAAATGAGCTAATGAAGAGGAGATAGGTACAGGAGAAAGCCAAAGTCTTTAAAGATTGTGTTTTTTAACCCTGAGTGAGATACGAAGCAAAAGGGACAGGTCATATGTGAGGAGAAGAGCAGCATGATGTCACTTAAGTTGTAAACAGTGTCAGTCTGACTGTTGTATTGAAAATAGACAAAGGGTAGAAGCAGAGATACTGGTTGTGAGGTCATGCAGTATTCCAGGCAAGCAGTGGTGATTTGGATCCATATGGTAGCAGTGGAAGGAGGAAGACATGGCTGTATTCTGGATAGTTTTAGAACAGAGCTAACGTAATATGCTGAGGGATTGGATGTGGAGTACTGGAGAAAGAGGAATCCAAGATAACAGCAAGGTTTGGGCCTGAACACCAAGGTTTTACGAAGTTCCTGTTTACTGAGAAGTAAAAGGCTGCAGGTAGAGCAGGTATGGGTGATATATTAGGGGTACAGTTTGGGACATAAGTGTGAGATGGCTACTAGAAGTCCATTTACAGATACGATTCTGGAGTTGAAGAGAAAGGTCCAAGCTAGGGTTATAATAACACTGAGGGTTGATGGCATGTAGACAGTATGTAAAATCACGAGAGAGGAAAAAAAAACACCAAGGAAGTGTAGCGTGTGCCGATAACTAAATAGGAGGTTCTAGGAGGTCTTTGGGTCTCCAAAATGTAAGCCTTAGGGAGATGAAGACCAGCAAAGGACACTGAGAAGATTCAGACAGCAAGGTAGGAAGAAAACTAGTCCACCGGCTAACTGACTAATGGCAAGAAAGTCACAGAGAGAATAGCCAACTTTGTCAGATGTTACTGGTAAGTCAAGACAAGGATTGACAGTTGAACACTGGATTTAGCAATGTGAAACTCTTTGGTGACTTAATTAGAACAGTTTTGATGGAGCATTGGAGATAAAATCATGACTCTGAGAGGATGAGATCAGAGGGAATAGAGACAGCAAATGTGGCCAACTCTTTAAAGACGTTTAAGAGCAAGAGGAAGGAGACAAATGGGGCGTAACTAGATGGGGAAGTGGAGTCCAGAGAAAGTTCATTTTTTTTAAGGGGACACATAAAAGTATTTCTTGGAAGGGTGGGGAAAATGGATAATGTAGGAGAGTAGAGAATTAATTGCTATAGCAGTATCCTTGAGTATGGAATAGGACCTGGGTCTAGAGCAAGTGGGAAATCAGTTTGAAGGTAATATAATTAGAAGTGATTATAAGGAAGGAGATACAAATAACTAATGCAGCTGTAGGGTTAAGGGAAGACTTCCCAAAGTGAGCATCTCTGACCCGTGTCTTGAAGGATAAGCAAGAATTAGCCAGATACTTACCCTGAAAGCACGCATAAAACATATTCAGTGAAAGTAACCAGTTTCAAATGACCATGTACACGAAATGTCCAGAATAGTCAAATGTAAAGAGACAGAAAATAGATTAATGGTTGAATAGGACTTAAGGAATGGGGGGGTGAAGGGATGGGAAATGACTGACCGCTAATAGGTACAGGATCTCTTTGTGACAGGGCTGAAAATATTTTAAAATTAAATGGTAGTGGTGTTTCTACAACACTGTGGCTATAGTAAAAATGATTGAATTAAACACTTTGCATGAAGTGTATATAATGTGTGAGTTGTATCCCAATAAAGCTGTTTTTAAAAAGCAGAGAGAGGAATGTGAGTTCCTGTAACACTTACGAACACTTGTTGTGTGAAGAGCTTTGAGCCAGGTTCTAGGGGTATTGCAATTAATAACTTAAATCATAATGCCCCTGTTCCTCCTTGCACTTAGTCTAGCATGCAGTGACAAGGAGGCTGTATCTAGTTGTGTAACTGCAAGTTAGTAATCAGGATTTACTTTCCTGGGGCTCCTGGGTGGCTCAGTCGGTTAAGTGTCCAACTTCAGGTCAGGTCATGAACTCACGGTTCATGAGTTAGAGCCCCGCATCGGGCTCTGTGCTGACAGCTCAGAACCTGGAGCCTGCTTTGGATATTGTGTCTCTTTCTCTCTCTGCCCCTCCCCTGCTCGTATTCTGTCTCTTTGTCTCTCTCTCTCAAAAATAAATATTTAAAAAAATTTTAAAAACAATGTAGTTTCCTGAATTAAAAGTTTGAATTTAAGTTATGACTTTTTGTATGTTGTAGATAATATTAATGTACAAAAAGCATACTTCATGTATACATTTCAAGGAGAGATTATAAGTGAGGAAGATTACAAGTTATTTATTTTTCTTTAAGCCTAATGGTGGTATCCCACAAGATAATCTTGTTCTAATCAGAATGAAACCTGATGAAAATGGAAGGTTTGGATTCAATGTGAAGGTAATCTAGAATTTACATTGTACTCAGTTTTTAAATTAAGATGTGTCTATTTTGGTAATATTTGACTGATATCTGATTTGCTCTGTTGTTAAGGGAGGGTATGATCAGAAGATGCCTGTGATCGTGTCCCGAGTAGCACCAGGAACACCTGTGAGTTATCTATATCTTGCAAGTAAATCCTATTTTCAAGAACATGTACTCATTTTATTTTTATTAGTTTAAATAAGTGGGAAAAAATTAATCTTTTCTGAAAATTTGTCAAGTATCAAATGTTAGCTAAATCTCTTAAGTTGTTGGGAAGTTTTCTAACTTCCTGTGTATAAGAGTTTTTTTAAATCCATGTTTTTGGAAAGAAGCTGTTTATAACTTTCAGTTATAGAAACTACAGTTTCTAAAGTGCTAATAGATTCTATCAAAATAACTGCTTTAAACAGAAAAATGGAGACAGAGGTATAGTATTTGTTTTGCTTTTTTGTTTGGTATTTTCATATAGAATTGTTTACCTATAATCTGTTTGCCTACTTTGTGTTTTAAAAATTGACTTTAAATAGATATGATAAGTAGTGATTTTTTTCCCTATAGGGACAGTTTTTAAACTTTGTATTATAAACATTGTAAACAGAAGTTGAGAAAACACTGTATGTACCCATTATGATGAACCCTCCTGTTCCCTTAATTCACCTTCAGGATTCATGAACTTTCTGCTCATCACAAGGACAATTCTTAATGAGTTGTGGGTGTGTTCTCTTTATTGCTCTTTTATGTAGCAAATATTGCCCTCAATTTCCCATTTCTGTTGTTGCCTACTTGACCTAAATGGTCTTCAAGGAGTTTTCCATCAGCATCTTTTATCATTTACCTGTCTCTGTGTCCACAGACAGGATATAAACCAGCAGCCTGAAAGAGTCCAGTTAGGCTTTTTTTTTGGTTTTGCGCAGCAACCTTATAATTGATTTGATGGTCACAGTCAAGATTGATCAGGGATATCACAATGCATACCTTTGGTTCTGGTTGTTAAGGACTTTGTTGGTTGCAAATAACAGGATACTCTGGAATACCACTGGCTTATGCATAAATACAAAATGTGTCCTGTAGCTATAGTAGTACCTCACAAAACCCAAAGATAGGAATGCGGTCAGACCTGGAGGGGAAAAAAACCAAAACTTTAAAATAAACATCAGGACTCTATTTTTCACCTCTGTTTCTTTTTATGCTCCATTCTTCTCTCCCACTGCAAACCAGTTTGTGTAGGGAATCAGCCTCATCTGTCTAGTTCCTCTAAATAAAATACAGGCTGAATAAAGACCGTGTACTTAGTAGCAGCTTCAAGTTAGTCCTGTAACATTCCCACCACATACTCTACTTTCAAATATGATTATGACCCTGACTCTGTACGAAAGAGAAACTGTATAGCTACCACCATTCTTAGTTTATGTGGTGGGCTACTGGTAACTTGTAGGTTTATATATTACCAGTTTAGTAACCCAGAGTGATTAAACCTCTCAGTCCAGTTTACAGACTTCTGGGAAGTAAGTCCTTTATAGATCCAGCTTGTATCAGATGTCCTCTTTTCAACACATCACTTGGGGTCAGTGGGGACAGGCCAGGGATATGATATATAAAATGCCTCTTGAACCTATTCATGTGAAGGCCGGGGACAAAGATGGGGGAAATAGTCCAAAATTATTTATTAGTATATATATATATATATATGTGTGTGTGTGTGTGTATATATATATATATATATATATACACACACACACACACATATATATATATATATAATGGGAAATATGTATGTTTAGGACAGACTGCAGATGCAGAGATGAAAGATTGTTAAATTCTCATCTGTAGGTAACATCTAAAATAGAAAACTAAAGAAAAACAAAATCAGGATGTTATTTGGAGATACTGAAATGGATACAAAAGATGTAGCTAAAGTGTTGAAAGAAGTTGCCTGGGGTGGGGGAGCAGGATGTACAGAGGAACACAAGAAATGGTTGCTTGCCTTAGTAATCTCGTAGACTTAGTCATTTCTTCAAGCTGTGTGATGTGAACTTTACTAAAAACAAAAATTTTAACTAAAATTTTTTTAAGTCAAATACATATCTTTTGACGTGATGATTCCACTTCTAGCAGTTGCCGGTAATGAAGCAGTTGGACAAGGGAACAAAGGATATGCAAGGAAGTTCATTGTAATATTGTTTATAATAAAGATTGGGGTGGTGGTAAAATGTACATCATTGAAGTTGGTGAAATAAATTACGTGCTGCTTTACAGCTGTTGAAATGATAGATGATGTAGTTCTATATAAGTATGGAAATAGGTTCATAAAATGGTGTCATAGAAAATGTGTATTATTGCTCCCCATGTATGTTTGATCCAGTTTTTTTAAATGTGAGTTAGTGCTTTAAAATTTTGGGAAATAGGGGTGCCTGGGTGGCTTAGTTGGTTGAGTGTCTGACTCAGCTCAGGTCATGATCTAGTGGTTCATGGGTTCGAGCCCCATGTCAGGCTCTGTGCTGACAGCTCGGAGGCTGGAGCCTGCTTCGGATTCTGTGTCTCCCTCTCTTTCTGCCCCTCCCCTGCCCACACTCTGTCTCTCTGTCTCTCAAAAATAAATAAACATTTTTTAAAAATTTAAAAAGTTTGGAAACGTACTCAAAATGCTAATAGCTTTTCATCTGGGTAGTGGAGTTATTGGTATTTATCACTTTGTTTTGTATTCTTCTCTTTAGTTGTCTGTATCATGATAATGAGAATGTGTTGCTCTTGTAATTAGAAAAGATAATACATCTTTTTTTTATTTATCCACCAGTTGTAATAGTAACTGAATGACATAAAAGAAATACTAATTTTCCTGAGCAGTGACTGTGGATCATTTTCAATTAAGTCAGAGGTGTTCAGGGAACATCATATAGACAGGTTTATTTCTGAACAAAATTCTGTGACTCTAAATTTTCTTTTTAGGCTATACAAATTATTGATAATTTTCCCTATCTGCCGTGTAGAGCTATGTCCCATAAATATTGGCTGAAGGACACCTCACTAGCTCAGTCAGTAGGGCGTGTGACTCTTGATCTCAGGTCATGAGTTCAAGCCCCACATCTCGTGGAGAGCCTACCTTTAAAATTTAAAAAAAGTCGCAGTTAGAAAACACCACATTTAAAAGATAAGAGAAGACACAAAAGTTCCCCAAAGGCAGAGAATGAGAGACAAGAAAGGTGGATGGAAAAAACAAAACCAGCGAAGCATAATAACAGTTAAGGGAGGAAGAAAGAGGTTTCCAGAAGGAAGCCTTAAAAAATATATTGGCTGAAGTTAGAACAATAGAAACTTACCATTTTTATATTATCTTCTTAGAGACCATCACAGTGTTCCAGTTGGAAACATCATTTTAGGTGATTGGGGGAAAAGAACAGGACTTCAAATATTTTAATGTTATTTTTTATATTGGACACCTTCTGAAATGGTTAAAATAATTCCCAATTAAAACCATGTTTTTCTTTCTGTCTGATTATCTTTGAGCCAGCAATTGATGCTCCAACAAAATTCGTTTAAATATGTAGTTTATTGGGGTGCCTGAGTGTCTCAGTCGGTTAAGCATCCTGACTCTTGATTGTGGCTTAGGTCATGATCTCACAGTTTGTGAGATCAAGCCCTGCATCAGGCTCTGCGCTGACAGTGTGGGGCCTGCTTGGGATTCTCTCTCCCTCTCTCTCTGCTCCTCCCTGCCCCGCCCCTGACTCAAAACAAATAAACATTTAAAAATGAATAAATAAGTATGTAGTTTATCTAGACTTTCCAGATCAGAATGCAAATAGATAAATAAAATGCAGCTTCAGCTTCCACAAAAAAAAAAAAAAAAAAGAATGAAAATAGAAATTTATAAATAAACCCGACGAAAGGCAGATTAAGTATGAGAGAGTTTCTGTCAGTGATAATGGGTTCAAAAAAATTAATCTCTGCATGTTCTAGCATATTGATTAACTACCCCATTAGCCTCAGTCTCTGAACTGGAAATATCAGTGGATGTATTCAAGGTACAGTAAGAGAAATGCATAGCTATTCTCTTCCTACCACATGGACTGCCGCCTCTTTCCTGCCAGCTGTACTGTCCACAAATAAGGTAAGAGGGTAACCCTTTCCTCTAGCCCATTACATTTCTCCCAGTACCATTGATATGGAGCAGTTCACCACTCTTCGGGTACCGCAGAGGCATTTACAAAAACTAGGGACCATATTGGCACACAAAAGGATCACAGTGCTAGTGCACAGAGGGAGTATATGAATGTCATCTCCACTGTGAGAAGTAGAGAAAGGAGCGACTAGAGAGAATGGTCATTACTTCTGAACTTGCATTTTCTAGATTGTAATGCTCTGCATTGAGTCATCACATTTCTGTCTTTACAAATCTGTGAAATAATTAGAGCAGATACCTGCTCCATTTCCAGAGTTTCATGTGTTTAAAATCACACACTTTGTAAGCAGCAAAGGAAGAACTTTTGCTCTTGCCACTAGTGACAGTACCTTGTTGGATTTTATTGACTTTTTTATTATTATGAATTTGACTAGTAGTGCTTTCATTTCTTCAGTCCCTTTTTTGTGAGATCCGACCGTGTCATTTCCTTCTCTGTCCGACCTATCATCCTTCAGACTTGACGCCCATCTGTTCGCATTGCTGTGTTCCTGGAGCATGCTGTCCATACTTGTGCTTGCCTCTTTTTGCCTAATTACCTCTTTGTTTTCTCAGTAAAATGCAGGCCGCTGTCACTTCGCACTGTAGTGCAGAACCATAAAAACGACCATGCAAGCTGACACTGTGTAAAGCGATCTTGATAATCAGTGGGAAAAGTTATGGTGATTTCTAGGACCTTTAAACTTTTTATCAAATAATTGAAATTTTCTTAGTTTCTCTTATAAATATATAGGGAGATGAAAAAATAATAAAACTAATAGTGCTTTATTATCCTCTAATTCAAACTATCAGAAACACTGAGAAATATAAAGAAAGCATTCTATTTTCTGATGGAAACTTACCACGACTATGTTGAAACTTGTTTCCCTTATTGTCGTGTAACTTAAAATACAAGAGTGAGCATTTTTCTTTCTTTGGCAAATTGTCCTAATCCTTTCTAAATTTGTATTCACTTCTAGCATTCATCCTGTGCATTTTCAGTGTTATGAAATATACCTTTAGTGAGAACTTTTTTGCCAGCCTCACTTCCTCTAGGACGTTTTCATCTTTCTCATCACAGCCACTTTCGTCATTTATGTTGATAAGTCTGCCTTCACTGAATTCCTTTCACTGCATGCCTAGAGGCTAACAGTAGCCGCAGCAGCAGCAGCAGCAGCAGCAGCAGCAGCAGCAGCAGCATTTCCACTGTCAGCGGTTGATATTCGATTTGCATTTTGCTTCCAGCACTATCACTCTTTTGTTTCTTTGTTGCATTTTTAACTTTTCTGGCTAGTTCCTGCTTTATATTTACGTGGGTTTATCACTGGGAGACATGGAGGTGACACAAGTACCTGCTTTGCTGTCCCTGCGTGAACCGAATAACAGATGCACATCACCAACAGACTTTGAAAGAAGCGATGTGTGATAGGTCACTGATTGTGATGTGTGTCTGTTACTTATGTCGTGATTTGTGGACTCACAAGCTAGTAGCCAAGTTCGTACGTTATGCAATTATTCAATTAATGCATCGTGGCAACTGCAATCTGAACCTTTTTGGGAGACGGGTGTTATCTAACTGTACTGTGGTGACAAATTTGTACGTATCTGGACCATGCAAAGTGAGGGCTGCCTGTATCTATGCACCTTGAGGCATAGTCTTATCTGTGTATCTAGGCGTATAATAGGACATCAAGGAAGAAGTTGTTGAAAAGAAAAAGAGAAAAAGGTAGTAGCTTCATGGGAAAGCCAGATTTCTACTTCTTGCAAACAGATGAGTAAATGGATGGATGCCGGTCTACATATAGTTTTTGTTCTCCTGCTGTAGTGTCTATAAAAATAAATTCCTGTGCTTTACTTTCAGAAAGCCATGTACACACCTGAAACTTTATTTATGTTACATTACAGGCTGACCTCTGTGTCCCTCGATTGAATGAAGGGGACCAAGTTGTACTGATCAACGGTCGGGACATTGCAGAACATACCCATGATCAAGTTGTCCTATTTATTAAAGCTAGCTGCGAGAGACATTCTGGGGAACTCGTACTTCTGGTTCGACCTAATGGTGAGTACTCTATGTAGCACTGGATATTTTTATTGTTTCTTACTTTTGTTACTAGACGCAGCAACCAGAGCGGGCTTTTAAAAAACAAATCATGCCGTGACAGTTTACTGCTCAAAGTGGCTTGCATTCACACTTGTGGTAGGATTCAGTTCTTGGCCCCTTGTCTACCACACAGCCTTGCTCACTCTCCTCTGTTCTGTGCTGGCTTTTTAAAAATTCCTTCTGCCCACTCTCAACAATAGCCAAATTATGGAAAGAGCTTAAATGTCCATCAACTGATGAATGGATAAAGAAATTGTGGTTTATATACACAATGGAGTACTACGTGGCAATGAGAAAGAATGAAATATGGCCCTTTGTAGCAACGTGGATGGAACTGGAGAGTGTTATGCTAAGGGAAATAAGTCACACAGAGAAAGACAGATACCATATGGTTTCACTCTTAGGTGGATCTTGAGAAACTTAACAGAAGTCTATGGGGGAGGGGAAGGAAAGAAAAAAAAGAGGTTAGAGAGGAAGAGAGCCAAAGCATAAGAGACTCGTAAAAACTGAGAACGAACTGAGGGTTGATGGGGGGGTGGGAGGGAGGGGAGGGTGGGTGATGGGTATTGAGGAGGGCACCTTTTGGGATGAGCACTGGGTGTTGTATGGAAACCAATTTGACAATAAATTTCATATGTTGAAAAAAATAAATAAATAAAAATTCCTTCTGCCTAAGATGCTCTTCTTGATTTTTCTATGATTTATATCTTCATTCAGGTCTCTGCTCAGATGTCTTCCCCAGAAAATCCTTCTCTTCTGACTACCATAGCTAAAAAGGCCTCCCTCTTCCCTCAGTTGCCCTAGTAGTGGTCGGTACACAGTAAATACTTGTTAAATAAATGAGTATATTTTGAACCACTTTTATTTACTTTTTTTAAAAGTAAATCCAAGTTAGTTTTTAAATCCAAGTTAGTTAACATACAGTGTAGTAATGGTTTCACAAGTAGAATTTAGTGATTCATCACTTAAATGTAACACCCATTGCTCATCCCAACAAGTGCCCTCTTTAATGCCCATCACCCATTTAGCCCATCCTCGCACCCCACACCCTCCCAGCAACCCTCAATTTGTTCTTTCTATTTAAGAGTCTCTTCTGGTTTGTCTCCCTCTCTGTTTTTATCTTATTTTTCCTTCCCTTCTCCTGTGTTCATCTGTTTTGTTTCTTAAATTCTACATATGAGTGAAATCATATATTTATTTCTCTGAATGACTTATTTCGCTTAGCATAATACATTCTAGTTCCCTCCACGTTGTTGCAAATGGCAAGATTTAATTCTTTTTGATCACTAATATTCCATTATACACACCCAGACACGTACACACCACATGTTCTTTATCCATTCGTCAGTCGATGGACGTTTGGGCTCTTTCCATAATTTGGCTATTGTTGATTGTGTTGCTATAAACATTGGGGTGAATGTGCCCCTTCAAATCAGCGTTTTTGTATCCTTTGGGTACATACCTACTAGTGCAATTACTGGGTCTTGGGGTAGTTCTAGTTTTAATTTTTTGAGGACCCTCCGTACTATTTTTCATAGTGGCTGCACCAGTTTGCATTCCCAGCAATAGTGCAAAAGGGTTCCCCTTTCTCCACATCCTTGCCAACATCTGTTGTTTCCTGAGTTGTTAATTTTAGCCGTTCTGACCAGTGTGAGGTGGTATCTCATTGTGGTTTAGATATGTATTTCCCTGGTGATGAGTGATGTTGAACATCTTTTCGTGTGTCTGTTAGCCATCTGGATGTCTTCTTTGGAAAAGTGTCTATTCATGTCTTCTGTCCATTTCTTAACTGGATTATTCTGGGGCGGCAGCAAGTTGAATTTGATAAGTTCTTTATAGAGTTTGGATACTAACCCTTTATCCAATATGTCATTTGCAAATATCTTCTCCCATTTGGTTGCTTGTCTTTTAGTTTTGTTGATTGTTTCCTTCACTGTGCAGAAGCTTTTTTATCTTGATGAGGTCCCAGTAGTTCATTTTTGTTTTCATTTTCCTTGCCTCTGGAGACATCTACGAAGAAGTTGCTGCCTGTTTGTCCTCTAGAATTTTGACGGTTTCCTGTCTCACACTTAGGTCTTTCATCTCTTTTGAGTTTATTTTTGTATATGGTGTAAGAAATGGTCCAGGTCTTTTGCCATGTCGCTGTCAAGTTTTCCCAACACCATTTGGTGAAGACACTGTGTTTTTTTCATTAGATATTCTTTCCTGCTTTGTCAAAGATTAGTTGCCCAATCATTAGTGTGTCCATTTCTGGGTTCTCCCTTCTTTTCCATTGATCTATTTTTGTGCTGATACCATACTGTCTTGATGATCACAGCTTTGTAATACAGCTTGAAGTCTGGAATTGTGATGCCTCCAGTTTTGTTTTTCTTTTTCAATGTTACTTTGCTATTTGGAGTCTTCTGGTTCCATACAAATTTAGAATTGTTTATTGTAGCTTTGTGAAGAATGCTAGTTTTTGGTAAGGATTGCGTTGAATGTAGATTGCTTTGGGTGTCATCAGCATTTTAATAATACTTGGTCTTCCAATCCACGAGCATGAAATGTTTTTCCATTTCTTTGTGTCTTCTTCAGTTTCTTTCATAAGGTTTCTATAGTTTTCAGCATACAGATCTTTCACCTCTTTGGTTACGTTTATACCTAGGTATTTTATTATTTTCAGTGTCATTGTAAATGTGATTGATTCCTTGATTTCTCTTTCTGTTGCTTCATTATTGGTGTATAGAAATACAACCGATTTCTATATATTGACTTTATATTCTACACCTTTGCTGAATTCACATATCAGTTCTAGTAGTTTTTTGGTGGAGTCTTTCAGGTTTTTCCATGTAGAGTGTCATGTCGTCTACCAAGAGTGAAAAGTTTGACTTCCTGCCAATTTGGATGCCTTTTATTTCTTTTTGTCTGATTCCTGAGGCTAGGACTTCCAATTCTATGTTGAATAATAGTAGTGAGAGTGGACATCCCTGTCGTGTTCCTGACCTTAAGGGGAAAGCTCTCAGTTTTTCTTGATCAAGTATGATATTAGCTGTGGGTCTTTCGTACATGGCCTTTATGATCTTCAGGTATGTTCCTTCTATCCCTACTTTCTTGAGGACTTTTAAAAAGAAAGGATGCTGTATTTTGTCAAATACTTTTTCTGCACCTATTGAGAGGATCATGTGGTTCTTATCCTTTCTTTTATTAATGTGATGTATCATGTTGATTGATTTGTGTATTTTGGACCAGGCC
The DNA here is from genome assembly GCF_024362965.1 of Panthera pardus. NCBI lineage: Eukaryota > Metazoa > Chordata > Mammalia > Carnivora > Felidae > Panthera > Panthera pardus. The sequence goes on from NW_026526655.1 coordinate 102,857,050, forward strand.
TATAGCCCAGGAATAAATCCCACTTGAGTAATTCTTTTAATGTATTGTTGCATTCAGTTTGCTAGTAACTTGTTGAGAATTTTCGCATCCGTATTCATCAGGGAAATTGGTTTGGTTTGTAGTTCTCCTTTTTAGTGGGGTCTTTGGTTTTGGAATTAAGGTAATGCTGGCCTCATAGAATGAGTTTGGAAGTTTTCTTTCCATTTCTTTCTTTCTTTCTTTCTTTCTTTCTTTCTTTCTTTCTTTTCTTTCTTTTCTTTCTTTTCTTTCGAACACCTTCAAAAGATTGGTATTAACTCTTCTTTAAATGTTTGGTAGAATTCCCCTGGAAAGCCATCTGGCCCTGGACTCTTGTTTTTTGGGAGATTTTTGATGACTGATTGAATTTCCTTATGGTTATGGGTCTGTTAAAATTTTATCTTTTCCTGTTTCTACTTTATATGTTTCTAGCAATTTGTCCATTTTTTCCAGATTGCCCAATTTGTTGGCATATAATTGCTCATAATATTCTCTTATTATTTGTATTTCTGTGGTGTCATTTGTGATCTGTCCTCTTTTGTTCATGATTTTATTTGGGTCCTTTCCCTCTTTTTGATAAATCTGGCTAGGGATTTATCAATTTTGTTAATTCTTTCAAAGAGCCAGCTCCTGCTTTCATTAATCTATTGTACTGTTTTTTGTTTTTATTTCGATATCCTTGGTTTCTGCTCTTTATCATTTCCCTTCTTTGGGTTTTAGGCTTTATTTGCTATTTGTTTTCCAGCTCCTTTAGAGGTGTATGATTAGGCTGTGTATTTGAGACATTCCCCCTTCTTTAGGAAGGCTTGGATTGCTATGTACTTCCCTCTTAAGATTGCCTTTGCTGTCTCACAGAGGTTTTGGACACTTTTGTTCTCATTTTCATTGGCTTCTATGTACTTCTTAATTTCTTCTTTAATTTCTTTGTTAACCCATTTGTTCCTTTCTTTTTTTAATTAAAAAAAATTTTTAACGTTTATTCATTTTTTGATAGAGACAAAGTATGAATGGGGGGAGGGGCAGAGAGAGAGAGGGAGACACAGAATCCAAAGCAAGCTCCAGGCTCTGACCTGACAGCACAGAGCCCAATGCGGGGCTCGAACCCACGGACTGTGAGATCATGACCTGAGCTGAAATCAGATGCCCAACCGACTGAGCCACCAGGTGCCCCCCTTTTTTAAATTTTAATATTTATTTATTTTTGAGAAGGAGAGAGATAGAGCCTGAGTGGAAGAGGGGCAGAGAGAGAGACACAGAATCTGAAGCAGGCTCCTGGCTCTGAGCTGTCAGCACAGAGCCCAAAGTGGGGCCAAACTCAACAACTCACGAGATCATGACGTGAGCTGAAGTTGGATGCTTAATCAACTGAGTCACCCAGGCTCCCCCTCTCTCCCATTCATTCTTTAGTACAATGTTCTTTAATCTCCCAGTATTCATGGTCTTTCCAAATTTTTTTCTTGTGGTTGTTTCAGGTTTCATAGTGTTGTCATCCCAAAATACGCATGGTATGATATTGATCATTTTGTACTTGTTGAAGGCTTATTTGTGACCCAGTATGTAATCTGTTCTGGAGAATGTTCCATGTGCACTCGAAAAGAATGGGTATTCTGCTGCTTCAGGATGAAATATTCTGAATATTATCTGTTAAGTCCATCCGGTCCAGTGTGTCATTCAAAGCCATTGTTTCCTTGTTGATTTTCTGCTTCAGTGATCTGTCCATTGCTGTAAGTGCGATGTTGATAGACACCTTAATTATGATATAATGCCCTTTTTCATTTCTTGTTACAGTCTTTGTTTTGACATCCATTAGCATGATAGATGTTTCTCCATCCCCTTAATTTCATTCTGCAGGTGTCTTTAGGTCTAAAATCAGTCTCTTGAAGGCAGCATGTAGGTGGTCTTGTTTTATTATCCATTCTGATAACCTGTGTCTTTTGATTGAAGCATTTAGTCCATTTACATTTAGAGTGATTATTGAAATATATGAATTTAGTGCCATTGTGTTGCATGTAGAGTTGGTGTTTCTGGTGATGTTCTCTGGTCCTTTCTAGTCTTTGTTGCTTCTGGTCTTGTTTTTCCTTCACTCAAAGAGTCCCCTTAAAATTTCCTGCAGGGCTGGTTTGGTGGTCATGAACTCCTTTAGTTTTTGTTTGTCTGGGAAACTCTTTATCTTTCCTTCTATTTTGAATCACAGCCTTGCTGGATAAAGAGTTCTTGGCTGCATATTTTTCTGATGAAGCACGTTAAATCCATCCTGCCACTCCTTTCTGGCCTGCCAAGTTTCTGTGGACATATCTGCTGCAAACCTGATCTATCTTCTTGTAGTTAAGGACTTTTTTCCCTTGTTTGTTTCATAATTCTTTTCTTGTCTGTGTATTTTGTGAATTTAACTATGATATGCCTTGGTGATGGTTGATTTTTGTTGAATCTAATCAGAGTCCTCTGTGCTTCTCAGATTTTGATGTCTGTGTCCTTTCTCAGATTAGGAAAAGTTTTCCACTATAATTTGCTCACATAATACTTTCTGCCCCCTTTTCTCTCTCTTCATCTTTTGGGACTCCTATGATTCCAATGTTGTTACTTTTTAATAAGTCACTGAGTTCTCTAAGTCTCGTATTGCAATCTTTTTGCCTTTGTTTCCCTCTTTTTTTTTTACTTCATTATTTTCTATAATTTTATTTTCTGTAACGCTGTTTTGCTGCTCTGCTTTATCCATCCTTGCCATGACGGCATCCATTCAAGATTACATCTCAGTTTATAGCATTTTTAATTTTTGCCTGATTAGATTTTAGTTCTTTAATCTCTGCAGAAAGGAATTCTCTTGTGTCTTCTATGCATTTTTCAACCCCAGCTAGTAATAAAATTGTGGTTTTAAATTCTATTCAGACATCTTACTTACATCTGCGTTGATTAAATCTCTGGTAATCATGTCTTCGTGTTCTTTCTTCTGGGGTGAATTCCTCCATCTTGTCATTTTGGAGGAAGAAAAAAATTAATAAAGTAAAGATTTAAAATGAAACCAAAAAAATCAAAATTTAGATCTTACGTGTGTTTCGGTCTGTTTCTTGAGAGAAGCTTGATAGAATAGGTAATAAAGAGAAAGGGAAAAATTTTTAATTTTTTTAAATAATAAAATAGAATAAAAATTTTAAAAAAATAAGGAAGAATTTGCTCTTTCTGTATCCAAGAAAGAAAGAAAAGAGAGAAAAAAACAAAACAACATAAGGAAAAGCAGAAACAATGAAAACAAATAAATGAACCAGCCAACAGAACAAGACCCAAATGATATTACATTCATTTTCCTGTAGATCTGAAACTTTACAGCACACTATAGTCCGTAGACTAATAAGCAGGTGGAAAGGATGTGTGCTGGTCTTCTGGGGGATATGCCTGGATGGCACAGGTGGTTGGTGCTTGGTGTAACGGCTCCATTCTCCACTTGGTGGCGCTGCTCAGCTTAGTGGGGTCGATCCATGGAAGTGCACGAACAAAAATTGCAAATGGCCTAACCCAACTCCTTAGTCTCTAGCACAGAAACTTTGTGCCGTCACCAACCTGCACACCAGCACCCCTTCTTTGTCTCAGGCTTCTGTCTGCTCCCTTCCTCTGCGTTGACCATGTCTAAGCTGTTTGCCTGCCAGGTGGTAACCTCCCTCCAGGGTTTTATCTCAGATGGTGCTGTGTTTCAAAATCCCACACTTTGGAGACCCCCAGCAGCTTGGATCTGCTTAGACTCTCTGGGGGAGGGTCTCACCGAGCAATGGCCAGGTACCAGCTCATCCCAGAAAACATTTGCACAGCAGCAGAGTCTCAGGGTTTATGGTAAATCACAACACACAGCCGACGCCAGGTTTTGGTGACCTCTGGCGTCTTTGTTCCAATATCAGTAAACCTGGTTGGCCCAAGGGAAGGTTGTATGGCCTCTACCAAATGCACTTCAATCGGGTGAACCGCTTCTCCCTGTGTGGCACATGGACCCCTCAGACTGTGCTGCCTGCTCCTGAAGATTCACCCTGCTTCCTCACCAGAGCACCGCCAGGCCCTGAGCTTCAGACCATCAGACTCTGCACTCCACTGTTTATAGAACAGTGGTGGTATTAAAATCCTCTCCTTTCTCCCCATCAGTGGTTTTGGGGAACAGATTTTTTTTTTTTTTTTTTTTTTTTTGTCCAGTCCCCTGCGAGTGTTTTCACTCTCTCTTTTTCTTTCCAGCTACTGTCAGGAACAGTACTTTGCTTGTGCAATCCCTAAGCACTGTATTCTCCCCCTTTCTCTCTCTGTCTTCTGTCCACAAAGATCGCTTTCTACCCACAGTGGCTCTGCAGCTTTTCTCTCCCCCAGTTCACCTCTCCACACCATATACCTGCCAAGTTCTACGGCTCATATTATGCAGATTGTTGCGTTCGTCTGCAGATCAATTTCCTAGGTGTTCAAAATGGCTTGATACTGATCCACCTGCATTTCAGGGACGAGACAAGCTCAGGGTCCCCATACTACTCTGCCATCTTAACTCAAGAGCCGTTTTGAACCACTTTTAGAAAACTCTGTAACAAGCTACAGTTAGAGCATTTTGAAAAATCCTGTCTGTGTTTGTGGCGGACAATGCCAGTAGCCTAATCATGTCATCTCCTTGTCTGGACAGCTGGCTTGTTAATTCATAACCACAGTTCCAGGTTTAGAGAAACCTTAATACCATACTCTCTAGCTCCTTTGCTGATGGTTTGAGTTTCCTCTACGATAGCCTCAAAATCATCCTGCCAGTGTGTGGCATTCAGTGGCTCCTGAAGCAGTTCATTTTCCCTTTGGGTAGCTTGAACTATTAATTGAACTAAAAATCTGTCTTCTTTCAGTCTCTTTGTTCCTAATTCTGTCCCTTTGTGCTATGCAGAATAAATTTAATGCAGAATAAATTAAATCCCCCTTCCTTAAGTTTTTTGGCAAGAAACCCTCCTCCTTTCTTCAGTTTATTGCACTGTTTCAAGTGCCTGCTACACTTTATCAGTCTCCTCTGAGAAAAATTCTTATATGCCTGTATCCCAGCATTATAAATATTCTAGTTTTGTTCTGAACAGTTCATCATTAACCACAGTTTTAGCCACAAGAGTAATTGTTGGTTAATGCCTTGCTACCAGTTGTTGAATATTTACCATAAAGAAGTAAAATGTAGTTAGAACTCGACCCGTTCCCCTATCACCACCACCACACCCAACCCTGCAGAGTTTTCCATGAGAGTTTCTTTAAAAAAGAAAAATACAAAAATAAAAAAAAAAGAAAAGAAAAAGATATACAAAACACTCATTTTGTCTCTTGGGTACAAACAGGCATTTTCATTCTTGTCTACTTTGTTTTTTGCATTCATTGTCTAGAATTGGCTTTCTAAGAAAATTCAGAGGACTTCAACAGAACATTCTATTTTGACTTTTCAAGGAACACATGCATTTAGTCCTGATATTTAGGTGATTCATTACTAGGCATTTTCTGTCACATAATGCAACTTAAATTTTATACTAAGAATAATAATATTTCCTCAGTTTTGCTTGTTGTGTTTTCTCTTGATAACAGCTCCTAAAGAACTTAATAGTAAGTTCTGCACCTGGGCTATTTTATATATTCTCTTTTAATCTTTGCAGCCAGCCAGTGAGATACGTGAATTATCTTTATTTTAGAGTTGAAGACACTTTGACACCAAGATATTCAGTTATCTGCTTACAAATTTCATGACTTGTATAAAACCAGAATATGAACAAAATTCCATTTAATGGGAAAGTCATAGCCTTTTTGCAATTCTAAATCACTTCATTCATACTTTAAGAGAGGAACGGGGTGCATGGGTGGCTCAGTTGGTTGGGCGTCCGACTTCGGCTCAGGTCATGATTTCATCATTCATGAGTTTGAGCCCCACATCGGGCTCTGTGCTGACAGCTCAGAGCTGGGAGCCTGTTTTGGATCTGTGTGTGTGTGTCTCTCTCTCTGCTCCTCCCCTGCTCACACTCTATCTCTCTCTCAAAAATAAATAAACATAAAAACAAAACAAAACAAAACAAAAAATAAAATAAAATAGGAGAGGAAACCATCTATGGCTTAGTTCTTGGTAAAAGACCTTTCTGTTGTTTTATTGTCAAAATCTAGACTGGGACTTTTTTTTTTTTTTTTTTTTTTAAGTTTGCTTATTTTATTTTATTTTATTTTATTTTATTTTCAATTTTTTAATACATGAAATTTACTGTCAAATTGGTTTCCATACAACACCCAGTGCTCATCCCAAAAGGTGCCCTCCTCAATACCCATCACCCACCCTGCCCTCCCTCCCACCCCCCATCAACCCTCAGTTTGTTCTCAGTTTTTAACAGTCTCTAATGCTTTGGCTCTCTCCCACTCTAACCTCTTTTTTTTTTTTTTTTTTTTTTTTTTTTTTTTTTTCCTTCCCCTCCCCCATGGGTTTCTGTTATGTTTCTCAGGATCCACATAAGAGTGAAACCATATGGTATCTGTCTTTCTCTGTATGGCTTATTTCACTTAGCATCACACTCTCCAGTTCCATCCATGTTGCTACAAATGGCCAGATTTCATTTTTTCTCATTGCCACGTAGTATTCCATTGTGTATATAAACCACAGTTTCTTTATCCATTCATCAGTTGATGGACATTTAGGCTCTTTCCATAATTTGGCTATTGTTGAGAGTGCTGCTATAAACATTGGGGTACAGGTGCCCCTATGCATCAGTACTCCTGTATCCCTTGGATAAATTCCTAGCAGTGCTATTGCTGGGTCATAGGGTAGGTCTATTTTTAATTTTCTGAGGAACCTCCACACTGCTTTCCAGAGCGCCTGCACCAATTTGCATTCCCACCAACAGTGCAAGAGGGTTCCTGTTTCTCCACATCCTCTCCAGCATCTATAGTCTCCTGATTTCTTCATTTTGGCCACTCTGACTGGCGTGAGGTGGTATCTGAGTGTGGTTTTGATTTGTATTTCCCTGATAAGGAGCGACGTTGAACATCTTTTCATGTGCCTGTTGGCCATCCGGATGTCTTCTTTAGAGAAGTGTCTATTCATGTTTTCTGCCCATTTCTTCACTGGGTTATTTGTTTTTCGGGTGTGGAGTTTGATGAGCTCTTTATAGATTTTGGATACTAGCCCTTTGTCCGATGTGTCATTTGCAAATATCTTTTCCCATTCCGTTGGTTGCCTTTTAGTTTTGTTGGTTGTTTCCTTTGCTGTGCAGAAGCTTTTTATCTTCATAAGGTCCCAGTAATTCACTTTTGCTTTTAATTCCCTTGCCTTTGGGGATGTGCCGAGTAAGAGATTGCTACGGCTGAGGTCAGAGAGGTCTTTTCCTGCTTTCTCCTCTAAGGTTTTGATGGTTTCCTGTCTCACATTCAGGTCCTTTATCCATTTTGAGTTTATTTTTGTGAATGGTGTGAGAAAGTGGTCTAGTTTCAACCTTCTGCATGTTGCTGTCCAGTTCTCCCAGCACCATTTGTTAAAGAGACTGTCTTTTTTCCATTGGATGTTCTTTCCTGCTTTGTCAAAGATGAGTTGGCCATACGTTTGTGGGTCTAGTTCTGGGGTTTCTATTCTATTCCATTGGTCTATGTGTCTGTTTTTATGCCAATACCATGCTGTCTTGATGATGACAGCTTTGTAGTAGAGGCTAAAGTCTGGGATTGTGATGCCTCCTGCTTTGGTCTTCTTCTTCAAAATTACTTTGGCTATTCGGGGCCTTTTGTGGTTCCATATGAATTTTAGGATTGCTTGTTCTAGTTTCGAGAAGAATGCTGGTGCAATTTTGATTGGGATTGCATTGAATGTGTAGATAGCTTTGGGTAGTATTGACATTTTGACAATATTTATTCTTCCAATCCATGAGCAGGGAATGTCTTTCCATTTCTTTATATCTTCTTCAATTACCTGCATAAGCTTTCTATAGTTTTCAGCATACAGATCTTTTACATCTTTGGTTAGATTTATTCCTAGGTATTTTATGCTTCTTGGTGCAATTGTGAATGGGATCAGTTTCTTCATTTGTCTTTCTGTTGCTTCATTGTTAGTGTATAAGAATGCAACTGATTTCTGCACATTGATTTTGTATCCTGCAACTTTGCTGAATTCATGTATCAGTTCTAGCAGACTTTTGGTGGAGTCTATCGGATTTTCCATGTATAATATCATGTCATCTGCAAAAAGCGAAAGCTTGACTTCATCTTTGCCAATTTTGATGCCTTTGATTTCCTTTTGTTGTCTGATTGCTGATGCTAGAACTTCCAGCACTATATTAAACAGCAGCGGTGACAGTGGGCATCCCTGTCGTGTTCCTGATCTCAGGGAAAAAGCTCTCAGTTTTTCCCCGTTGAGGATGATGTTAGCTGTGGGCTTTTCATAAATGGCCTTTATGATCTTTAAGTATGTTCCTTCTATCCCGACTTTCTCAAGGGTTTTTATTAAGAAAGGGTGCTGGATTTTGTCAAAGGCCTTTTCTGCATCGATTGACAGGATCATATGGTTCTTCTCTTTTTTTTTGTTAATGTGATGTATCACGTTGATCGATTTGCGAATGTTGAACCAGCCCTGCATCCCAGGAATGAATCCCACTTGATCATGGTGAATAATTCTTTTTATATGCTGTTGAATTCGATTTGCTAGTATCTTATTAAGAATTTTTGCATCCATATTCATCAGGGATATTGGCCTGTAGTTCTCTTTTTTTACTGGGTCTCTGTCTGGTTTAGGAATCAAAGTAATACTGGCTTCATAGAATGAGTCTGGAAGTTTTCCTTCCCTTTCTATTTCTTGGAATAGCTTGAGAAGGATAGGTATTATCTCTGCTTTAAACGTCTGGTAGAACTCCCCTGGGAAGCCATCTGGTCCTGGACTCTTATTTGTTGGGAGATTTTTGATAACCGATTCAATTTCTTCGCTGGTTATGGGTCTGTTCAAGCTTTCTATTTCCTCCTGATTGAGTTTTGGAAGAGTGTGGGTGTTTAGAAATTTGTCCATTTCTTCCAGGTTGTCCAATTTGCTGGCATATAATTTTTCATAGTATTCCCTGATAATTGTTTGTATCTCTGAGGGATTGGTTGTAATCATTCCATTTTCATTCATGATTTTATCTATTTGGGTCATCTCCCTTTTCTTTTTGAGAAGCCTGGCTAGAGGTTTGTCAATTTTGTTTATTTTTTCAAAAAACCAACTCTTGGTTTCGTTGATCTGCTCTTCAGTTTTTTTAGATTCTATATTGTTTATTTCTGCTCTGATCTTTATTATTTCTCTTCTTCTGCTGGGTTTAGGCTGCCTTTGCTGTTCTGCTTCTATTTCCTTTAGGTGTGCTGTTAGATTTTGTATTTGGGATTTTTCTTGTTTCTTGAGATAGGCCTGGATTGCAATGTATTTTCCTCTCAGGACTGCCTTCGCTGTATCCCAAAGCGTTTGGATTGTTGTATTTTCATTTTCGTTTGTTTCCATATATGTTTTAATTTCTTCTCTACTTGCCTGGTTGACCCACTCATTCGTTAGTAGGGTGTTCTTTAACCTCCATAGACTGGGACTTGTATTTACTTTCAGCATGACTCTGTCATGTCCCTTTTTATTTAAAATAACATCAAAATTTAAAACTATGTTTATAAAAAATACCAGAAAGACAAACAACTTGTTTTTGTAGGTTTTCCCCCCTTTAGATTTCATTTCTTCTTAGAATACATTCATATATATATTTTTTTCTTTTCATTCCTTATTTCAGAAATTTTTTCTTCTCAGAAGTGCACACATCTGAACAGGAACCAGACCTGTTAGGCATGGGTAAAAGAAGCCACTAGCTTGGTTCTACTCTGGCTCTCTTTCAGCTTTGCCCTTGTCTGTGGGGGGTTAGGATTTTGCAGGACCAGGGGGGCATACCAGTCTATCACCTATGACTGTGCCTTCTTTTCTAGACACTTCTTTTTAACCTTTAGTTCTCTGTCCATATAGCTCTGATGCCACTTACAGTGTGGCCATTTTCCCTAGGTCCATTCTCCCTGGGATAGATCACATGGTATATGTACCACTGGGCCAGCAGGATAGCTAAGAGGCAGCAATTTGCAGAGGAGTGGAGAACAAGCTTCATATGGGCTGGTATGTTCACACATATGTTCATAGGCCCCCAAGCTAAGAATGGAGCTTAGGGTAGGAAAAGAAGTAGGGTGGGCTCCAGGCCAGAGTCTAGGTTCTGGCTCTCTTCCTTCTATTATGGCAGTGGATTCTGCCCTCCTAGGTTTTGTAGATGTTTCAAGGAAAGAGGATAGAACGGATTTTGTTTAGCACTCTATTCAAGTTATTTGTATCGTCTCATATATGGGTGTATAGTATATAGGTCCCTGTTTCTACTTTTGTTCTAGGCCCCACAATTTAAGGGCAGGTCTGTTCTGAGCTGCTATCTTGGCAGCTCCTCTTGAAGTTACAGGCATTTTCAGCAGTATGCCCAGGAACATTTCTTTTCCCTAAAGGTACAACAAGGTTCAACTTCACAGCCACTCTCTGTCCCTTATGCAGTGGCACCGGACTGAGATCTGATGAATTCTTTTTCCTGACACAAAATTAAAGAACACATCTGGTAAATTTTTGCCAATTCATTAAGATTTCCATGTGGCTTTTTTTTTTTTTTTTTTTTTTGTGGCTTTTTTTTAGCTGTATATGATGTAGTGGAAGAAAAGCTAGAAAATGAACCAGACTTCCAGTACATTCCTGAGAAAGCCCCACTAGATAGCGTCCATCAGGATGACCATTCCCTGCGGGAGTCAATGATCCAGCTAGCTGAGGGGCTTATCACTGGAACAGTCCTGACGCAATTTGATGTAAGTACTATTGTATGGAAAGGATGTTGGGCCATATTTTTAAATTAATTTCATGGTTTCCTAACTACCTAATCTATCATTTATAATGTATAAACTAAAATGATATTCTGAGAAATAATTGACTTAAAAAATGTTCTAAAATCCATAGTTTTAAACATTTCTTGCAAAATGCTAGCTGTGGTGACATAATAATCTGTTAAAAGAGAAGAATAAGGAGATTTTATGCGTATGTCTTCAAACTAAATTTTTTCCTGTAATTATATAGCTCTTTTTATGAAAGGTAACAGGTAAAGATAGTCTATGGTGGAGCTAAAAATTCTGAGTTAAAGAAAAAGAATTTTTGTACCTAGTCATATTTAATCCTTCTCTACTTTTTGTCTGTGTAATTGTTCATCATTAATATTTGTTGTTCTAAAGTATGTGTTATTGATGATTGACTATAAACCATTTGTGACTGTAAATCATTTAGGGTAGGTCAGTTTTTCTTTTGAGAAGTTCTTGGTTCATATACTGTGTAAACATCTCCAAACTAAATGAAAATGGTATATAAGTCTCATGAGAAATTGCACAGAATTCAGCTTTGCAAATTTGGTTCAATACCCTACTAGCCTAAGGTACATACATCATTGTACGGTTGAGATATCCTAAGGAAGAAAACCTGTTTGTTTTTTGCATAGAAATAAGTCTGAAAAACAAAACAGAACCTCTTAATGGCTTGCTGAACTCATCTTAAGCTCTTTTTTTTTTTTTTTTTTAAAGCAACTATATCGGAAAAAACCTGGAATGACAATGTCTTGTGCCAAATTACCTCAGAATATTTCCAAAAATAGATACAGAGATATTTCGCCTTGTAAGTATCTACTATCTCTGTTTATTAAGTTCAATCTTTGTAGCATAGCTTTATTAAAACGTTCTTTCTTTTAAATTTTTTTCAGATGATGCTACACGGGTCATTTTAAAGGGTAATGAAGACTATATCAATGCAAATTATATAAACGTAAGTTTATTTTTATTGTGCCTTTGTCATTCGGAATAAGACGGACTATAATTTTGTGGTTCATTTTTTCCCCCCAAATATTTATTTATTTTGAGAGAGAGAAAGAGAGTGTGCATGAGGCCGGCGGCGGGGGGAGGGACAGAAAGAGAAGGGGACAGAGAGAGGATCCCAACTGTGCTATCAGCCCAGAGCCCGATGCGGGGCTCAAACTCACAAACCATGAGATCATGACCTGAGCCAAAATCAAGAGTCAGGCACTTAACCAACTGAGCCACCCAGGCATCCCTAAACTTTGAGGTTCCTTTTATATTTGAGAGAATATTAACAGTTTCAGGTATTGAAAAATATTAAAATACAAATGTTAAAAAATAATTTGATACTGGGGCACCTGCCTGGGATTCTCTCTCTCCCTCTCTGTCAGCCCTTCCCCCACTTGTGCACGTGTTCGCTCACACTCTCTCTCAAAATAAATAAACCTTACCAAAAATAGTTTGGTACTGGTATATTAACATGCATATAGAGCAGTGGAATAGAATAGTTCAGAAATATTTTTTATCTATAAATACTTCACCTACTTCCTCACTTTTTGTATACCATATTTTAGATATATGAAAATATAAATGTAAAAATGGAATGGTGAAACTACTTGGAGGAAATGTATGAGAATTATTTAAAATCAGAGAGGGAAAATTTTTTCTAAGTTTAGACACTCATCTAAACTTAACTCACAGAAAGAAAAGTACAAATCAAAACTGCAAGGGATTACTATTTTTCACCGATTAGATTGAAATATCAAAAAGTGTGATAATATCATATACAAGTCTGTATCCCTTATCTGAAATCTTGGGGCCAAATAGACTTTGGGATTCGTAATTTTTTGGATTTTTGAAAGTTTATTCAGTGCCTATACCAAATACTGTAATAAGTAACATCCCTAGTAGACTATGTGACATTACCCTGTAATCAATGCGTTGATACTCAATGGGAAACATGGATATTCCCACTGAGTGGTACTCCTAAAGACTGTAAATAATCTTAGATTAACTCAGGTCAGATATTGTTGTCAAATGAGTCCAACTTAGGTCAGATGTACCAAACAAAGGACAAACTTACACTTCAGAGCACTGGGAGTTTCAAGATTGTGTGTGAGGGATCAGCAGTATATTAAAGAGACTCTCAGGGAAAAAGCATCCCTGATACGTTGTTGGTGGAAGTATAAATAGGTACAACCTCTTTGGAGAGGTAACTAACAAAAATGTTAGGTTTATAAAAATAACTCAGTGCAGTCTTGTTTATGGTAACAAATACATTAGCAGCAACTTAAATGTTTGTTAAATAAATTATGTTATATTTATACAGTAGAGCCATTAAAAAGAATGAAGTTTTATGTACTAATCTGACATGATCTCAATGATAAAGTGGAAAAAGAAACAAGATACACAGAACATTGTAAGCCACATTTTATGTCTTACAGAAAACAAAGACTTCTGCATGTACATTTGTGTGTTATTTATAGAGTGTCTCTGGATATTTTAGAAATTAGAGGGGTTCCTAGGTGACTCGGTCGGTTTAAGTGTCTGACTCTTGGTTTCAGCTCAGATCATGATCTCATGGTTTATGAGTTCAAGCCCTGCATCGGGCTTTGTGCTGACAGTGCAGAGCCTGCTTGAGATTCTCTCTCTCTCCCTCTCTTTCTGCCTCTCTGCCCGCCCCCTCAAAAATAAATACAAATTTTTTTTAAATTAAAAAAGAGGGGCACCTGGGTGGCTCAGTTGGTTGGGCGTCCAACTTTGGCTCAGGTCATGATCTCACAGTTTGTGGGTTCGAGCCCTGCGGCGGGCTCTGTGCTGACAGCTCAAAGCCTACAGCCTACTTTGGATTCTGTGTCACCCTCTGTCTCTGCCCCTCCCCCGCTCACACTCTGTCTCCTCTCAGTCTCGAAAATAAAAAAACATTAAAATTTTTTTTAATTAAAAAAATAAAGAAATTAGCAAAAACGATTGTTCTTCTGGGTGTGAACCAGAGGCTGGGAAGAGAGTGAGACCTCTTTTTCTGTTCACCCTTTAGTATTCTTCCAGTGCCATGTGCGTGTGTCACCTTTTCTTCTTTTTTAATGAAGTCTCAAAATGTAGTAGGATGATAATCCTCCCCGAATACTCACGATCTTACTTCTTCTTAAAAATAATTAATTTAAAATATTTTTACTATCTTTTTCTATTGTATGTGTGTGTATATTTCTTATATATGTTATATAGTATAATGTATATATGTTATATAGTGTGTATTATTTGTAAAGTCTGAACTAAAACAAACGGCAGAATTTTTGCTTCTTGCAAATTTTACCTGTAAGCTGTTTAGAGACAAATATTTTTTATTTCTGTAGCAAGTCTCTTCCTCTAAAGCAGGGTTTTCTGTAAAGCTGCTCTTAAGCCCACAAGAGTGCTTCGGAAAATATTTTAATTTTTATTCCCAATACTTAAAAGATAAATATGTATAAAACTACTGAGAAATTTCTTCTATAGATAAAGAAATTGTTAATAAAGTTTTATTGACTTTGCAGCTTTTTGAGATAAGTTGTATTCAGTTATTATTTAGTGGATGATTTTCATATACTTGATCACAGTAAAAAGTAATAATGTAAAAGACTTTTAGTTTTGTGTCCTTTTCTTTTTAGATGGAAATCCCTTCTTCTAGCATTATAAATCAGTATATTGCTTGTCAAGGGCCATTACCACACACTTGTACAGATTTTTGGCAGATGACTTGGGAACAAGGCTCCTCCATGGTTGTAATGTTGACCACACAAGTTGAACGTGGCAGAGTAAGTCATACTTGAATCTTAAACAATGCTTGCGCTGTTTTCAAATTAAATTGCATATATGGTCAAAATATTCACGTTGATTTAGTCTTTTTTGTAACCTTTAAACTTTCTTGTGTTGTGATTAAAATCATAGTGACTAACACATAATAAATATGATATATAAATGTTAACTACTATTATCAGTTGTTATCTAAATGGATTAATAGCTATTTGATAAAGGATTTGGATCTAAAATATATAAAGAACTCCTGCAACTCAACAATAAAATGATAAAACCCCAATTAAAAAATTTTTTTCTTAATGTTTGTTTATTTTTGAGAGAAAGAGAGACAGAGTGGGTAGGAGAGGGCAGAGAGAGAGGGAGACACAGAATCCAAAGCAGGCTCCAGGCTCTGAGCCGTCAGCACAGAGCCCGACGCCGAGCTCGAACTCATGAGCTGTGAGATCATGATCTGAGCCTAAGTCGGACGCTCAACTGACTGAGCCACCCAGGTGCCCTGATAGAATCCCAATTTAAAAATGGCCAAATATTCTGAGTAGATGTTTCTTGAATAAAGATATTTAAATGGCCAGTAAGGTCATGAAAAGGTGCTTGGCTGGCATCATTAGTCACAAAGGAAATGCAAAAATCAAAACCACAAGGAGGTAGCACTTCATATCCAATAGGATGACTAAAATAAAAATGACAGATAATAGCAAGTGTTGACAACGATAGGGAGAAAATGACACCCTCTTATACTGTTGGTAAATTTGTACAATGGTGCAGCTGCTTTGGAAAACAGTCTGTCAGTTCCTCGAAAGGCTAACCATAAGAGTTGTTACAACTCAGCAGTTTCACTCCTAGGCATACCCAGGAGAAATGAAAACATACATCCACACAAATACTTGTACACAAATGTTCATAGCAGCATTATTCATAATAGCCAAAGGGTGGAAACAATCAAAATGTAACAAATAAAACATGGTATAATCATATATATATATATATATATATATATATATATATATATATATATGTCCTTATATATATATATTGTCCTTATATATATATATAGATATATATATATATATATATATATATAAAACTTGGCAATAAAAAGGAATGAAGAAATGATACATGCTACAACATGCATGAACCTAGAAAGCATCATGCCAAGTGAACAAAGGCAGTCAACAAAGACCGCGCACAGTATGATTTCATTATATGAAATGTCCAGAGTAGGCAAATTCACAGAGGACAGAAAAGTGGATTAATGGTTGCCTAGGTCCAGAATGAGAGAAGAGGTTAGGATAGAGGAACACACAGTGATTATTAATGGGTTTGGGAGTGAAAAAATGTTCTGAAAGTGATTGTGTGGATGGTTGCACACTTCTGTAAATATACTAAAACTAATTGAATTGTGTGCTTTAAATGGGCAAATGGTATGGTATGTGAATTATATGTCAGTAAAGCTTTTTTTTTTTTTAAAGTCCTAATTATGGGGTGCCTAGCTGGCTCAGTCAACTTTAGCATCTGACTCTTGGTTTTGGTTTAGGTCATGATCTCACAGTTTGAGTTCACGCCCCAGGTTGGGCTCTGTGCTGACAGGGCAGAGTCTGCTTGGGATTCTCTCTCTCTCTCCCCGTCTGTCTGTCCCTCACCTGTTTGTGCTGTCCCTCTCTGTCTCTCTCAAAATAAATAAACTTAAAAAAATTTAATCCTAATTATGAAAATAAATGCATTGGCATTTTAGAGAATCTTTCTCATTGTTAACTTAAATCTAGAAATATAAGAATTAATGCACCATTTTGCCACTGTCATAGTAAATAATTCACACAAGAATTAATCAAAAATTGTAAATCATTGGATGAAAGCTTGTAATAAACAGGATATTTGCAGTCTCAAAATCTATCCAAACAGATTATTATTACAAAGAAAAAATGATGAAGAAATGTTAATAGAGTTGGCAGATCTAGGTGAAGGATATATGAAGGTTCCTCAAATTATTCTTGTAATTTTTTTGTAGGCTTAAAAGTTTTCAAAAAGTAAAACATTTTCAAAATTGAAGAACCTAAATTCTATATATTTCTTAAATCTATTGATGTCAGGTTAAGTGTCACCAGTATTGGCCAGAACCCACAGCAAGTTCATCCTATGGATGCTACCAAGTCACCTGCCACTCAGAAGAAGGAAACACAGCATATATCTTCAGGAAGATGACACTATTTAACCAAGAGGTAGGAAGGCAGGATATCCACTCAATAGAACTTTTATGTTCAAGGTAAAACTTTGAAAGCCAAAAATGTTTTGAGTCCTGGTTAACTAGGAAATATTATTTTAAAATTACTGAATTATTTGCTTCCTTGGGATTCTTTGGAATCTTATGAAATGTATTCTCCTGCTATATTAAATGCATTTTCACTTTCTCTAGGTAGATATGAATGGTCAGTAAAAAAAGATTCTAGTAAATAATACTTATTACTCATAATACTTTGCCTATTCATTAAAAATTACGCCAGGTTTGTGTTTAGTTTCTTCCTACCAGTAACATCAGTAAAGTATTTGGGTATATCTTTGGAAATAGAATAATTAAAAGCTGTCAAATTATTGTCCTTTTTGTAAAAGAGTATAAAGGAGAGCGTTCACAGTCTCCTCAGTATTAAGAAGGAAAAGATTGTAGGCAGGATCCTCTGACAGCAGACAGATTATAGCTTTCTAATTGCTAGTTTACTGCCACCTGGGTCACTCTTCTTTGCTTCCAAATCCAGAGCTAGAAATGGAAACTGATTAGTAAGTGATGGCTTAGTAACCCACTTGGAAGATGTGTGTGGAGGGTGGCATGTTGCCAGTCTTGTCAGGCTGTTAAAGACCGTACACCCCACTTTCACTGCCTGCAGCTAGAGATTCCCCTGTAGCCACCTTTGGTTTTGACGGGGGCTCGAGAAGAGCAAATAGTACAGTCTACTACCTTTGTATACCCATGCCTACCCCATCAATGGTTAAGCCTTAGGAAATGAGA
Organism: Panthera pardus; assembly: GCF_024362965.1. Classification (NCBI taxonomy): domain Eukaryota; kingdom Metazoa; phylum Chordata; class Mammalia; order Carnivora; family Felidae; genus Panthera; species Panthera pardus. The sequence continues at coordinate 102,874,712 of NW_026526655.1, forward strand.
GCTTCCTCTCCCCCTCCCTGCCCCATTCTACCTCCCAGAATGTGAATAAAGGAGCCCAGCAAGACAGCTTTACTGACCCAGAGGGAAGGAACTAGAAGTCGTGCTGATGTATAATAAAGGAATCTGGCATTGAATAGGTTATAAGAAGTAAAAAATTAAACTTTCAAAATCTTTTGTAGATTCCATCAGAATGAATTTAGGGCTTAGGGACATATATTGTATAGCTCATGGTCTAATGTAACAAGGTAAGTCCATAAGATATTTCTTCATTTTCCCAAATGGATATGAAAGGCTGTATATGGCTTCAGCATAGTCTCTTTATGCTCCACCTATAGATTACCCATGGCAGTTTATAATATTAAAGTGTCTTTTCTTCGCAAACCCTGAGTACCTCAGAACTATGCTAAGACACAAATTAGTTTTTAAAGTTTGGGACAAATATAATTGGGAAAATACATTTGTTACCATACCAAATACATACATACATGGATAAATAGAAAGACAGACACTACCTCAAAACATAATAAAAGATAATTTTACATTAACCATTTTTGTAATTATTGGTACATTAAATTAATTAAATTCTTATGTTAATAATAATCAAGGAGCACCTGGGTGGCTCAGTCGGTTAAGCATCTGACTCTTGATCTTGGGCTCAGGTCTTGATCTCAGGGTCATGAGTTCAAGCCCTGTTTTGGGCTCCACGCTAGGTGTGAAGCCTACTTAAAAAAAATAATAATAAATAATAATAATCAAAGGTTGTCTATTGTAGATAACCATCTCATTTCATAGGATACTAAAAAATTACTTATCAGGTTATTCTGAGGTCTCTTTGGGAATTCTTCTTTCATTAGTTCCTTTCTTAATCACCTTGTACTTTTATGGTCTTTTCTGGAAGCTCCCTTTAATGTAAATGACTGTAGCCAGATTTAATAGTGTCGAATGACCATACCTACCAATTTTTGAGAATATGATTCCAAACAGCTGATGGGGTAATTTATAGGTCTTCTCATAGAATCCTTTCAAAATAACACTATCCCTTTGGGTTGGAGGTGTTATTTTTCAGTTTAAGACAGTAAGGCTCTGATATATTAAGTGCTTACCGGCAGAGTCAAGATTAGAAATGAGATGCATAAATCCAGTACCTTTCTCCATTTTACTGATTCCTGGCTCCTAAAAAAGAATTAAGCCCTGATTTGACTTTGTGTTCTTATGATCTCCAGTTTTTAATCCACATTTATTTTGAGATTTTGTTTTCCTAATTTCCATTATTTCACTTGTGTTTTTCAGAATTCGCCCAATTTTGCTTATAAAAGTTTTTTTACCTTACCATTTTGTTCACCTAACACTTTTTAGTTTTCTTCACACCTTTCTTTGTATCTTAACTTGGTTTGCTTATTTATTTGATTGTCATCTGAAAAATACAAATAGACAAATTGAGTTATCAGAAGAGTAGTGATCCAGGTAGACAATACTTAATGGATACAACTGTTTCTGTGAAATAGTTTCTTTCTTTTTCATTAAAATTTGGGGTTTTATTGAATTTCTGCATTACTTTTCATGTGTAGTGGGAATACTTTTCTCGCTTTTCTTCTAAAATTAAAATGACATAAATGTTTATACCTTAAAGATAATTCCTTAGTCAAAGTGCATAATTTTTCATTCACACTTAGAAAAATGAGAGTCGTCAACTCACTCAGATCCAATACATAGCCTGGCCTGACCATGGAGTCCCCGATGATTCCAGTGACTTTCTGGATTTTGTTTGTCATGTACGAAATAAGAGGGCTGGCAAGGAAGAACCTATTGTTGTTCACTGCAGGTATTCTATTTTCTGTCTTTTATGATTGAATAGCTGACCAGATAGGTCACTTCTAAAAGGAAATGCGTATTTTATTTTGTCCTTAAATTGTGATCATCGCTATTTTAATTAGAGGGAACCTAAAGCTATGAAATGAAGCTGGAAAGCAGCAGGTATGTCCCAACACATGATTGTCTGAAACATTATCATAAGTAAAAATAATACTTTACTGATTAATTCTTAGAAGGTTGTCTTTTTCACAGTTTACCTCTCAGACATTGGGTGTCTTATAATGGCTGGCATCTTAGACTTGATGAAATACAATATTGTAGGCATTCAGTTGCAGCCTAAGGTTTAGATTTTCTCCTCCCAGCAAGGTACTCCCTCCCGTTCTGTGACCCCTCCCAGGATATTTGTTAAGTACCCTCCCCTCTTGGAGTGGCTGTACCCAGTATCATCAGAGGCTATGCCACTTCTATGAGCCCTAGGTGAACAATGGTAGGCTACCCTTTCTTGCTTTCATATTCAGGCCCCATTCTGCCTTCCAGAGGGCCAGGTACAATCACTCTAGCCTTCACTGCCACCAACCCAGAGTAGGAAACTGAAATTATCTTCTCCTTATCCTAGCCATTTCTGTCATTAAGTGATTCATTCAGAAGCTGTATTGAATCTTCTGAATAAATAAATGAAGGTATCTCTTCATCCTTAAACTTTCCAGCACTTTTTTAAGAGCAGACTTTCAAATTATCAAAACAGATTATAGACCAGATATCTGAGAGGAAAAATGTCAGGAATGATGAACACGTTTGGCCATTTCATATCCTAAGCCCCCAAAAGCTGCTATAGCTATGTTCACAGAGAATACTTCAAAAAGTTGTTCTTGACTATCCCAATTCTAAAGTTTAATCAAAATTAAATTTGATTTTAAAAACTGACTTGAATATGTAAAATACTATTGTCTTTTGTACATTTGTTAATGATTATTGTAACTTTGTTATTTTGCATTTTAAAGTGAGGTTGCTCCAGTAAGCTTCTATACTTGTTCAGATTTTTAAAACTGAAATGTGACTCTTTTAAAGTAGCCTTTTTACACTAACAATGGGGAAGGGGTGGATACAAACCATTTAATCTATATTACGTGTGAAAAGTTTTTCAATTTTCAAAGTATTTTTTAGTTGGGTTCTACTTTTGTAATATAAAACTTTTAATTAAAATCAAATTATTCCATTGTATTATGTTTCATTCAGTACTTTAATTTACTGCACAAAAGCCACAAGAAGTGTAACAGGATAGTATCAATGAGACCTTGCCCCTTACTTTTTTAGTGCTGGAATTGGAAGAACTGGGGTTCTTATTACTATGGAAACAGCCATGTGTCTCATTGAATGCAATCAACCAGTTTATCCACTAGACATTGTAAGAACAATGAGAGATCAACGAGCCATGATGATCCAAACACCTGTAAGTACTGCACTTTATGTACTTGTGTGTATTCTCAACATGATGATTTTTGTTACCATTATATATGCCAAACCATATTTTTATATTTTAATTCCTTACCAGGAGCCAGTAACCCGTAGCATAGGGGTTGGTGAATACTGCCTGTGAGCCAAATCTGGCCCACCCCTTGTTTTTGTAAATAAAGTTTTATTGGCACACAGCCATTCCCACTTCTTTACATATTGTCTATGACTGTTTTTATACTAAAGTATCAAAGTTGAGAGGTTGCAACAGGTACCATATGATTGGTAAAACCTAAAACATTTACTAACTGATCTTTTACAGAAAATGTTTCTTAGTACCACCCTATCATGTTAATCCTTGAATGCTTAAACAGGTGCAGAGGAACTTTCCCTCTATTAAGTGTCCGTCAAGTGGGATGCCAAGAACTGGAGAGTCTTGATAGACCTGTTTTCCATGAAACAGCTGTGGTGAAATCACATTCTTTTTAACATAAGAACTTGAATCACAACAACAACAACAACAACAAAAAAAGTCATGGAAATTAAGCTACTCACTTATTGTATTCTACACAGACTCTGAATTATATCCCAAGAATAAAAAGAAGAATTTTAGAGTTAATGTTAAGATTATTTTTTGTATTAAGCCATGGTGAAATATTAGTATTGTTGGTGGCATTAAAGTTATTGAAGTGAATCGACCTGTGTGATCTAATAAATGCCTGTCATTTTTTTTAGCTTTTAATTATAGAAAATTTCAAATGTACACAAAAGTACATAAACATAATCAAACGCAAGAGTAGATAATCAAACACTATGTTGAGTACTCAAACCCAACAGCATTTGCCATATTGTTTCATCTGTAGTGCCACCTACTCTCCCATATTTGAAGCAAATCCTAGACATCAGATCATTTTGTCTATAAATATTTTAGTGTGTATCTGTAAAAGGTACAGAGTGGTTTTTCTTCTAAACAAAATCACAATACCATCATCACATGTAAGTATAATAAACAGTAATTTCTTAATGTTATCAAATAGCCTATATTCAGATTTTCATTTGTCCCATATAAATCATGTCTTTTTTATAGAACAGCTTTATTGAAATATAATGCACATACCACAAAATTTACCTATTTATTAATTTTTAGCTTATTTTTGAGAGAGAGAGCAGTGGGGAAGGGGCAGAGAGAGAGAGGGGGACAGAGGATCTGAAGCTAACTCTGTGCTGACAGCAGAGAGCCCAATACAGGGCTTGAACTCAAAAACCGTGAGATCATGACCTGAGCCGAAGTTGGACACTTAATCAACTGAGCCACCCAGGCGCCCACAAAATTCACCCTTTTAAAGTATATAGTTCATTAGTTTTTAGTATATCACAGAGTTTTGCAACCATCACAACTATCTAATTTTAGAATATTTCATCACCTGAAGAAGAAACCCCATACCCATTTCCCTCATATAGTCTCCAGCCTCCCCCCAGCCCAGCTTCAGGTAACCACTAATCTACTTTCTGTCTTTGTAACTTTACCTTTTCTGGACCTTTCATATGCATGAAATCATACAACTTGGTCTTTATAATTGACTTCTTTTAATTAGCATAATATTTACAGGTTTATCCATTCTATAGAGTGTATCATATTTCATTTCTTTCTCTTTTTTTGTTTGCCTGAATAGTATTCCATTGTTTATCTATTCATCTGTTCATGGGCATTTAGATCATTTCTGCTTCTTGGTTATTATGAATAATGGTACCATAAACATTTGTGTATGTTTTTGTGTGAATATGTTTTCATTTCTCTTGGGTATATACCCAGAGGGGGAATTGCTGGGTCATATGGTAACTCTGTTTAACCTTTTGAGTAACTGCCAGACTGTTTCCAATGTGGCTATACCATTTTGCCATTCTTCTGTCAGTGTATGAGGGCTCTGTTTTCTCTATATCATTGTCAACACTTGTTATTATCTGTCTTTTTAAAGTGGTCTCTGCACCAATGTGGGGCTTGAATTTGTGACCCCGAGATCAAGAGTCCCATACTCCACTGACTGAGCCAACCAGGCACCCCTCTCTTTTTTCTATTTTAGCCTACTGAACATAAAGTGGTATCTTGTTGTGGTTTTGATTTGTGTTTCCCTAATAACTAGTGCTTTCAAGCATTTTTTCATGTGTTTATTTGTATATCTTCTTTTGAAAACTGTCTATTCAAACCTTTTGCCCTTTTATTTTTTTTAAAGATTTTATTTTTAAATAATCTCTGCACCCAACAAAGGGCTTGAATTCACAGCCTTAGATCAAGAGTCACACGTTTCACCAACTGAGCCAGCCAGATGCCCCTTCCCCTTTTTTCAGTTTGTTCTTTTGGTCATTTTATTGTTGAGTTGTAAGAGTTCTTTATATTTTCTGAATACAAGTGCCTTGTAGGTCTATGGTTTGCAAATGTTTTCTTCCATGCCGTTCTTTTACTTTTTTGATTATGTCATTTGTAGCACAGAAGTTTTTAATTTTGATGAAGTCTAGTTTATATATTTTTTAAATCACATATGCTTTTGGTGTCATATCTAAGAAATCATTGCCGAAACTCAAGGCTGCAAAGGTTTATTCTTCTGCTTCTTCCGAGAGTTTTATAGTCTAGCTCTCACATGTGTGTCTTATTTTGAGTTAGCTTTTACATATAGTTTGAGGTATGGTTCCAGTTTCATTCTTCTGCATGTGGCTTTCCAGTTGTCTCCACTCCATTGTTGAAAAGACTGTTCTTTCTTTTTAAATTTTTTTTTTAACATTTATTTATTTTTTGAGAGACAGAGAGAGACAGAGCATGAGCAGGGGAGGAGCAGAGAGAGAGAAAGAGAGAGAGAGAGAGAGGGAGACACAGAATCCGAAGCAGGCTCCAGGCTCTGAGCTGTCAGCATAGAGCCTGATGCAGGGCTTGAACCCATCAACCGTGAGATCATGACCTGAGCCGAAGTCAGTCGCTTAACTGACTGAGCCACCCAGGCACCCCAAGATTGTTGTTAATTGTCTCTATGTTCCTTGTCAAAAACTAGTTGACCACAAATGTAAGGGTTTATTTTTGGACTTTCAACTCTGTTCCATTGATTTATATGCCTATCCTTATACTACTTACATAGTGTCTTGATTACTTATAGTTTTATAATAAAATTCGAAGTCAGGAAATATGACTCTCCCAACTCTGTTCCTTTTTCAAGACTGTTTTAGCTATTCAGAGTCCCTTGCTTTTCCATATTAATTTTATATGGATTCATTATATGTTCTCTGCAAAAAAAAGCAAGATATGGATTGCATTAAATCTACATATCATTGTGGGGGAGTGTTGCCATCTTAATGATATTCCATCTTCCAAACCATGAACACAAAATGTCTTTCCATCTATTTATGTCGTCTTTAATTTCTTTCATATGTTGTAGTTTTCAGTATGCAAGTCTTATACTTCTTTTGTCAAATTTATTAAGCTTTTTAGTCTTTTTGGTGCTATTTTAAGGGAAATTGTTGTCTTAATTTCAGTTTGGGAGTATACATTGCTTGGGTATAGACATAAAGTTGATTTTGTATGTTGATCATGTATCCTGCAACCTTGCTGAAATAATTCATTAACTCTAATAATTTTTTACCTATGAAAGTGGATTCCTTAGGATTTTCTATATACAAGATACTATCTGTAAATAGAGATAGTTTACTTCTTCCTTTCCACTTTAGATGCCTTTCCTTTCTTTTTTTTTAAGTTTGTTTCGAGAGTGAGAGAGAGAGAGAGAGAGAGAGAGAGCTTGAGCAGGGGAGGGGCAGAGAGAGAGGATCCAAAGCAAGCTCTATGCTGCCAGTGCAGAGCCCCGTGTGGGGCTCAAACTCACAAACCATGAGATCATGACCTGAACTGAAATCAAGAGTCGGAGGCTTAGCCAATTGAGCCACCCAGGCACTCCCGTCCCCCCTTTTTTCTCCCAAGTGTCCCAAGCTAAAACTTCCAGTACAATGTTAAAGTGGTAAAACCAGACACTCTTGTCTTGTTCCTGGTCTTAGGGAGATAGCTTTCAGTTTTTTACCCACTAAGTATCTAACAAGCTGCCTTTTGTCAGGTTGAGGAAGTTCCCTCTGTTGCTAGTTTGTTGAGTAATTTCATCATGAAAAGATGTTAAGTTCTGTCAAATGCTTTTTGTGTACGTATGTCTCTTGAAATGATTGTGTGGTTTTTGTCTTTTATTCTATTAATGTTGTATAGTATCTTGACTGACTCTCAGATGTTAAACTAACCTGCATTCCTGGGGTAAATTCTACTTGGACATGGTGTGTAATTTTTTTTATATGATGCTTGATTTGATTGGCTAATATTTTCTTGAGATTCTTGTATCTATATTCACACATAATGGATTTTTAATTGTAGCAAAACACACCACATAAAATTTATCATCTTAACCATTTTGAATTATGCAGTTCAGTAGTATTAAGTGTATTCACACTGTTGGGTAACCTGTCTCTAGCACTTTTTCATCTTGCAAAACTAAAACACTATACACATTAAACAACAACTCTCCATATCCCTCTCCTCCCATCCCCTGGCAACCAGCATTCTACTTTCTGTTTCTAGGAATTTGACTGCTCTAGATGCTTTATATAAGTAGCTTCATACAGGTTTTGTTTTTTTGTGACTGGATTCTCTCAGCATTATAGTCTCAAGGTTCATCCATTTTGTAGCATGTGTAAGAATTTCCTTTCTTTTAAGGCTGAAGAATTCTTGATTGTGTATAGGCCACATTTTGTTTATCCTTTTATCTGCTGGTGGACATTTGGGTTGTTTCCATCTTTTGGTTATTGCAAATAATGCTTCTGTGAACATGGATGTATGAATGTCTCTTTGAGGTCTTACTTCCAATTTTTTTGTATGTATATATACCCAGAAATCAAATTATTGGATTGTATCATACACAATGAGTTTTTGCTTTTACAGTTTGTATAAAATCAGGATTCAGATACAGTCCACAAATTTTGATTGGTTTATGTCTCCTAAATCTCTTTTAATGTGTTGCTTCTTTCTATGTTTCTTTTCTTTTTTCCTGCAGTTTATTTGATGAATAAACCGAGTATTATCTGTGTTTCCTAAAAGTGGTAAATGGATCTATAGACTTGAACAAATTAGGTGGTATTTTGTTCTTTCAAGAGGCACTTAAACGTTGTCTTTCTTTTTGTGATGTTAGTGGCCTTGGGTGATCAGTGTCTGCATCATTAACTGGTGGGGTTTGAAGAATGATAATAGTCTATTATTCCTTCTTTGTTTATTAGCTGGAATACTTCTTTAAAGAGAAAGTTCTCTTCTGCTATTTGGTTAACCAGTGGTATAGGCTGTGCTTTCCTATATCAGTTTTCAGTATAATGAGTTGGTTCACTTGCCTCTCCCACTGGTGACCTCATACTTTTGTTTGCTTTGATATTATTCTGATATCGTGGATTTAAACATATGTGATATATTTCAACTCGTTGTAGTTGTTTTTTTTTTTTAATGATGCCTACACTGTCCCATTTTTGGCCAGTAGGAACCTGTTCAGCTCGGCTCCTAAGCTGTTTTGTCAAGACCCTAGTACGGATAGTTTCTTTGCTACCAATAAAAATGTCCAGGCATGTGCATTTCCTGCCCCAGTTTTAGAATCATAATTTCTCCAGAAAAGTACTGTTTTTTTTGTTTTTGTCTTCAGAAATTATTTTAGGGATCACCTTCTGAGCACTAGGTATTTTAAGCTGCTGGGTTAGTGTTAGTATTTGTCTCTAGAAATCTTCCATTGCCACAGTGAAGAAAACAAACGTATAAGGAGCTACTACTGATGCTTCCAATACAAATTCAGGACCTCAGTGTTTTTACTTGATGTGTTCTACCTTACATCTTTATTTCCATTCTTCTTTAACAAGAATAATGGTTCTCTACAATATCAGCAATGAAAGATTTAGACTATCACAAATACTCCCTTGTTTTATTCCACATGACGTAACATCTCAAAATAACAAAACTAACACTACTACCACCAACAGAATCGTTACTGAAAAGAATTTTTTTTTCTCTTTTTTGGATATATCTATGAGATATTTAAATTACTGTTTAAAAGTCCCTTGAAATAACTCCTCTCTATGTGGTTATGCCATCAACTACATACACACATTGATTGTTTCATATTATTTTCAACTTACAGAGATTTTGTTAAATTAACATTCTAATTATGGGGTATATTTTTGTGGTTCCAAAGTAAAATCTATAGAAGGAGGAGGTATATCCAGTGAAATCTAATCTCTACCCCTCTCCTGCACTCTATTCCCTCTGTCTCTTCATAGGAGACTATGTTTTTAATGATTTGTCCTTCCCCTTTGTATAACATATATATTGAGATGGACATTTGTAGTCACCCTCTTTCTGTTATAAAGAGAATACATTGTGTGCACTTTTCTCTGCCATGCTGTTTTAACTTAACAAGGTACTCTGGAATAATTTTATAGTGATCGGTAGACTTTCATTCCTTCCCCTTCAGCCCTTCACCACATAGTATTCCCCTGTGAGGATGTGCCACCCAGTTCCTTCCTGGTAGCCATTAGGATTGTTCCTACTCTGTGTTATTAAAAATAATCCAGTGGTGAATAGACTTATTTCTGAATATATGTTTTCAATTTCTTTTTCTGGTTTATCTTTCGGATAGATTCCTACAAGTGGGATTAATGGGTGAAAGGTAAATTAATGTAATTTTTTAGATGCTGCCAAATTGTAGTATTTTACATCCCTACTAGCAATGTATGAGTGAGTGTTGCCAACAAAATACGTTGTCAGACCTTTTTATTTTTTGCCTTTGTGTTGGTGAAAAATGGTATCTCTGTGCGGTTTTACTTTGCATTTCCTTTATAAGCAAGTAAAGTGAAGTTGTTGTTGTTGTTGTTGTTGTTGTTGTTGTTTTCTAGTCTTTCTGATCAGTTCTGTCCTTTCTCTTTTTCAGAGTCAATACAGATTTGTATGTGAAGCTATTTTGAAAGTTTATGAAGAAGGATTTGTTAAACCCTTAACGACGTCATCAAATAAATAAGAAAGCATAAGTCTGGGATATGTGTTGGAAAACTGCTTTCTGTTCTATTCACTGTGCCATAATTCTGCTCGCAGGAAATGGCAGTTAGACAAAAACAATGAAGAACTAACAAAAACTGAAAACTTCAGCACTGTTGCACTTTATGTTTAAACAATGTCACTCTCTCAAAATCTGTAATTCATGTGTTTGAAGACTATTTCATGCTTTGCTCCGAACAAATAGTGAATAACTGAGTATGTTCAGGGTAATTTATGAAATCTGTGGTGGTGCCATGCAGTCCCCTTCTGGTAGAATTGCCACAAACGAGGCTCAGAATTCTCCTCATCTCTGATATACACCTGTATCTTGAAAGCAAAAAGAAGTATACATCAGGAGTCAGCTCTGGTGTTTCCCAGTGATTCATGTACTTACTATACTGATTACCAGATTTTTATTTTTTAAATTTTAGCAATATCATTCTCAATATTAGCCAATACACTGCCTATGGATGCAGCACATCTTTCCCCGTACTCCCCTGTAGAGACCTGCTGTTCGTGAGAAGAAAGATGGAATTTGCTTTTCCCAGGAAATGCTGCACAGTGTCCATTTACCAGCATCTTATAGAAAGTATAAATATGAATCTACAAGTTTTCTTGAATTTAATAATGTAACTTCTATTTATCATACGGTTGGCTTATTCCAAATCATGTGATTTCACATACTTGATGTAAAGGAATGCATGCGTTGTGTCTTAACCCCTTAAGTGCCTTGAGACGTCTTTGTATGTCTAATGAAAAGGCACTCATTTGACCCCACTAGGAGGTATGTGTGTATATTGTACATTTACATTTTTATGCATTTTGAATCAGTTTGCATTTAAAAAAAACAGCTTCTTGTATGAAGAGTTACGCAAAGAAGGGTATGGAAATTTTATTTCTTACTCAATTCCTGTATTTTGCCACAAGAAGCAAAGATAAATTGTGTTCTACTGAGTGAGCGTTCTGCTGCTATGGAATTATTGAAAATCTGCACATTCCTTTCCTGAGGGACAAGGGTTACAGTTGAGCAGCTCAAGTTAAAAGATGCTTTATTATTCAAATTTTCTCTTTATTTTATCCCTAACTTTAGAAATGGCACCTAATATGCATATTAAAGTTAAACATATTGATATTTTCAGCTAAAGTTAGAGCAATTCGTTGTGATTTATTTCTATCACTGTCTAAATTATTATTCTTAAAGCATTTATTTCGGTTCATATCAAGCTTTGCTCACACCAGTCTGTTGGTTGGGATGCTTCGAACGAGGAATGAAACGTTTTTGACTTATTTCTAAAGGTAATCCCTCAATAACTGCATTGAGGGTTTATTGTCATATTTGTGTACAATTAAATTACCCCAGTTTATATATACTTACTAAGTTATAAGCATGTTAATACGGAGGGTTTTGCTTGTCAGCCTGATGGAGGCTCTGGTTCCCTGTAAGGATGTGTATCCTTTCCTCTTCAGGACTTTTTTTTTAAGTCTACAGAGAGATAGAACTTTAAAATTGCCCAGTTTTAATATAAGTGGAAATTTGCTCACCTATTGAAATGTTATATTACACACTTGTTTTATATGGATTGTGGTTAAAATATTCATTTACTAATGGTTTCTGAATACTTCTGTATAGTCTTGATAAAACTTAGAGTTTGAATGATAGATATTGTGAAATGCCGTTCAGTATGAGGGGACAAATACACATTTAAAAATCTTCAGTGTAATCAAAGTGATGTTATTTCAGATAATCAGAACCCATAATAACACATTTTAGGAAATTAAGTCCTAAATATTGATAACCAAGATACCAAATAAATTATTATATTCAAATATTTTAATTTTTTAAGAGAAAAGTAAACATAACCTTTATGTCAAAGAGAAATTATCCTATCCCTGGATTTCACAGCCAAGACAGTATAAATTAGTAACTAACTAGAGTCTTATTTGAACATTCCATTTTCTACCAACAGATAAATATAATTTAGGCTGCTATATGACATAATGATAAGAAGTGAACAAGTAAAATGTTGAGGGTCTTCATAATTAATAGCTGTTTGACAGTTGTTTTTAATCTGAATTAAAATGAAAATCTATTCTGTGTGGACAGAATATGACAACCATAGATTAAAAAGATTAAAAAAATGCAGTTGTATAGATATGAACAGATAAATGTCATGGTTGGCATGTTCTTTAACTTACAGGTGTGTTTACACTTCTGAGATAAACTCTAATTTTGTTGGCAATGAGCACTGCTGCCTTTTAAAATGATTAATTCCAGTCTTTAAGTGGTAAATATTAGAAGTCTAGAGTTACATTTAAATTTCTCATATATGGATTTTTCATCTGGGAGCTGCCCTCTGTCAGTATTTTTATGTACAGAAAAGATCCTTTTTTAAAGGCATATTTATTAGGATCTTAAAACAAATTATCCTTCAGAGCTTCTTAAAATGGATATGCTAATTATATAAGCTTCTGTGTTCACCCAACAAATCAGACTTTATCCGTTACACCTAAGAATTTTTAACCTGTTCATCAATCTAAATAGGGTTCTAGGAATAATCCCAGCTTTAATATGCCAAGTAGGTCTAGATTTTCCATTCATATCCATGTAATACTGTGTAATAAAAATGTCAAATTTCTTGTATCTGAACTGCTCTCCCTTTCCTCCAGTTAACTCCTCTGCTCTCCCACTCCCCCCGCCCGCAGAGAAATCAATGCTACTGTTCTTCTCACAAGTGGAAATAGATATTGGTGAATCAAGGGGCTTTGTAAATGATAAATGTTTATGAAAACCTTTCCTCTCTGATTTAAGGTGGTTTTACCATGTTCATTTCAGATTTTGTTGAGCATCAGATTTGTGTCAGCACTGTGTACATAGCATGAGGAATATTTTGGAATAGACTTTACATTCACAAGAAGAATTGGTGGTATTTGTTAAATGAGTACATCCATTCAAAATAGAGGCAGAGTAAACAGCTTAAGAAATAATTTTCTTCGTGTGGCCTGCTAGCACAAGTGGGGGGGGGGGGGGTGTTGCTCATTTTGATTAAGAGTAAAGAGAAAATTTATATATAAAAACTGACTTCAAACTTAAGAAGGTATGATAAGCCATTAAGACAGTTGCTTGAAGGTTTCAAGTACTACTATGTACACTTTTGTGTGTTTATATATATTTGTGTGTTTCATAAAGGCTAATGGTAACAAACAGAGGTAAAGGATTATTTTAACTATAGAGTTGTTTATAATCTGCTGGCAGGTCTGGTCAGGTCTAATCAGGTATTTGAGTGAAAGTCTTCTGTCTCCACTAGAAATACTCTTAACTTGAGAGCTGAAAGGAACTTGAATGATTTTATCTAATCTCACCTTCTCCATTATTTTAGGCAACATATATGAATAGATCATAAATTGTTGTGAATTTTAGTCTGTTTCAGCTCAAGAATTATACTCAGGCAGTGTTTTCACTTAATAACTATGATCTTAGAAGATGTCACTTAATTTAGAAAATAAGTAGGCTTTAAAAGGTGATCCTAATTAGGACCCTGACTCAGTTTGCTAGTTATGCTTCTCTGATAGAACATAAGCTTTTGTGAAGTGTTTAGGCTGATAACACATGCAGTACAAAAACATTCTGAAATGTAAACTAGAAGACTAATTTTTTAAAAGCACTTAAGACATAGAACTAGGATTTAGGATATATGTCGAGTTATAATCAAATAATTTATGTTCATAATGTGAACATGTAGTAGAATTAAAGCATTACTTATTTTATAATCTAATCAGGAAGGGAGAAAGAAAGAAGAATTTTTAACAATGTTCTATTTAATACCTGTGTTTTGAATATTTAAGATATTCTGATAGTAAGGTTGCCAAAGTAGTTTTGAATTCATAAAAATTATTTATACCACAATAAGGTGGGATATGTTTACATCTCTTTTATTTTGTAGTTTAGGTAAATTTACACTTAAGTCACTTAGAGTAAATATATTATGGTAAGTAGTTGTGGGAATAAACATCTCTTAATAATATGACATGAAAAAGATGAATTGTGTCGCACACAGTTGGCTTTTATGCCACATCAACAAAGTAACCATATTATCATTGCTTACTTCCCACATTTACTTTAGCTGTTCAACCAGTTTCTGCAGTCGTGTGTGTGTGTGTGTCTGTGTGTGTGTGTGTCTGTCTGTGTGTGTGTGGTGTTTCTTCCAAGTAAAATAGCCATGTTGTTAAAATCCACTGGATTTTATCAGATATCAGAATTACTGATCTGTTGGCAGATTTATTGGTGTCTCAGTGTGATCACAACATAAGTTATAGCAACTGTTTATAAAATTCTTAGTGAATTGTATAGCTACAAAGGAATACAAGTAATAAAACATTCTTGAGCGAACTAATAGAGAAGTTCAGCAATTTTATAAAGAGCCCATGAAATTAATCCCTAAATTGTATTTCGGGAGTTCATCTTATTTTACAATGTCTGCAACTGTTACCAACAATTGTTTTATTATATACTAACTTCCTTTATTCTTAGTAGCAATTCGTACATAAGCCTCTCAATAGTATCAAAAACCAACAAGTCCTATATCAGCCAGAAATGAGACATTTTATTTTCATAATCTTGGTGAAGTTGTCCTGGGTAAACACCAAATAGTTACTTCTGTTTCCATTTCTAAATCTGCTGCTATTTATTTGTATGTTTTTCTACTGCAATTTACTATTGATTTCTAAAGTTTTATAGTCATTGTTATTTTTATTTTAGCAGTCCAAGCTCAGTGGGCAGCCAGAAGTAGTATCTACTGGGGTGCAATCCATCAATATTGACTAGATGTGATTCAGTGCATAAAGAAGAAAAGCATTTTTTTTAAATTTACGAAGTGAAAGGTATTAGCAATATTGCAAGTTAAAGACTACAATTTTAGGTGGAAGTCCTAACGTTTAACTTCCTGAAACCTTTTAAAATTTCCAATAAGAGAATGAGAGTGTTTAAAAGCCTTGATGTGCTCATCATGGAAGTTTCAGTTAAGCACTGTAGAATTTTCCTACTTGTGTAAATGATACAGAAAATATTTTTCTATGGACAAAAGATTGAAACTGTTAACTTCTTTTACTTCATTGTGTAAAAGGAAATGATACTTGTATGTCTTTCATGCTGTAAAAATATGAATGTATCTTTGAAATGTTATTAGAATTATGACTTGATTCTAAGGAAACTCTTTGTTTTCAAAAGTCAGCAAGGGATTGAAAAAAAATGAAAGGAAGAGTATTCCATCCACTTCATTATATAAAACGCAATTTTAGAAGAAAATTGTAATTTTCATTATAAACAAGCAATCATTACTGAAGCATATTTCAGATATAACATACATTGTTTTGTATTCTGTTTTGTTTTAGTTCTAGAATAGAAAATTTCAAGAAAACTTGTGCTTACTATTTTTAAGTGTAAAACAATTGAATTCTAGACTTCTGGAGTGTGGAAGGGTGTTTTTGTGTGAGGGTAAACATTCTGCTGCATGTGTTTACCGTGAAGGAAAGTTCTCAGGCTTTGTCAATGTGGCAGCCACAAATGAGGACATCGTTGTGAGTGTGACTTTGGTGACGCCAGAAATCTGTGCATCAGATCCACTATAGTAAATATGTGCAGAGGCCCCTGACAAATAGTTTTGCCTTCTTATGATCAGTATCTTGGACAGGTAAGACCACTGAGCCCAGTTCTGACCTGTAACAGTGGTGTATTAGATGCTTAGGGATTTATTAATTCAGCTGAACAACAAACCCTACCATGTTTTAGGCATGATTTGCTCAATAGTCTTTTTAAAGGGTAGTACTTATTATTCATCACTTGTTACACTTGACTCAATGGGACCTTCATTATTTTGACTCCTGCTTCCGTATATCCAACTTCAGAAAAGTAATTTCATCTTATAGTCTTTGTGAAGTAAATACCCTGAAGCTATAAGGTGATACCTTTCTTCATTAGCTTTTTTTTTTCTTTTACAGTGGTTAAGAGATTAATATCAGGCCCCCTCAACCCTGAGAGTTTCCAAAATGTAACAAATATTACTTGTAACTTTAACCGAAATGCCACCTTGCTAAATGAAATTATCACCATGACATCGTCAAGGAGGATCAGCCCAGTTTACCATCTTAGACAGAAATAGGTGCTGACGTTTGATTTCCCCAAATTCACTGTAGTCACAATTGAGCCCATTTTACCTTTTATTTAAAAGAAGCTTTTTAGTTTTTACTCCTGAATTGTGTTGCAGTTCCTTGCCTTCCCTGGCAAGAACATTTCAATCCAATTCTGGGATTCTCTGGCACCCATCTTTTCCAACCCTTTAGTGAGTTCACAAGATTATTCAGTCTTTCTTATATCCTGTAGAGTAGGTCAAATTTCAATGCTGAAATTGACTTCTTGAATTTTAAATAGTAGCACTTTATTTCATGCTTACTACTGACTTAATTTATACATTGAAAAATAAAATCTATCCTAGGAGTTTTGTAAATATGGAAAAACTTTAGTGGATTAGTATGTAGAACTCATTGGATTGGACCCAAGTTCAGTGCTTTACAATGATCTCCTGGTCATTTGATATTTAAAAGGTAATTTGTGTGGTTTTAGCTTTGCCACTTTTCTGTAATTAATTTAGTACAGTGAAGCCTACCCAGTTGACTATCCAGCTGGACTCTGGGTGCTCTCAGCTAGCTTCAACCAGGTTTGGTTTACAATAATCCTTTCTGCTTTGAATTTTCCTACATGACATGAATACTTGGAAATCCACTTGTTTGGTTTTAAGTGGTAGGTAGGGGTTAAGTCAATACCGCACCACAAGTAAGTTGAAGAGGGCAAAGTCCTGATACTTTATATACGTGTCAAGGGACAGGATTTAAGACACTAAAAACAGTTTACATTAAGCTGTTTTCATTTTATCTCATTAGAGTATGTGTGCTTGGAAAAAAAACAAAAAACTGTCCAACCCAGTGTTCTTAAAGCATCAGGACATTGCAGTTACAATCCATATTGTTATCTTTTCAAGTAAGAAAAGCTAGTCTTTATTTTCTACAGTGTAGGCTTAATTTTAGGACAATTTACTATATACTCATCAGTGATATTTTTAAGTATTAGTTTTACAAAGAATTATTTCTATGTAGAGGGTGTATTAATTTGGGATTTTTTTTCTTGTAACAGGTGCTATATGTAAATATGAAGGGCGAAAAGTCACTTAGTTAAAAATCTAGTTTATTTCGTTATTAAAATATGATTTTGCATTTCTGCTGTCATTTCACGTTTGATTGTACTGAACTAGTAGCAAAATGGAATTAGCCCCTTAATTTTTAAAATTAACTCTCTTTCCCCATTTCACAAAAATAGCTCTTTCCATGTGGTTTGTTTCCACAATTAAGAGGCAAAGAAGCTTAGGGTTCGTTTAAAATGTATAAGCTTGAATTTGGTCAACACGGGATAATTTGAAATCAGCGCTCTGCATTTGTCACTGCAGCTTACTGTATGCTTGAAAAGCCTGTGTATTTGTTTTAATTTCAGTGAAAAACTAGAATTCCTGAAGTTTATTCATGTAAAAAAAATCTATGAATACTAACATCAGACAGGATTAAAATGCTGATTTACATTAAAACTGTTTTAGTCCTAAGAGCAACTTCTGTTACGTGCAATGCTATTACACATATTTTGTTGGCCATATTTCATTTTGATTGAGAAATAGTTGTTCAGGTACAGACGTGAAAAAACTCTAGCTGTGACTTTTAATTGTTCAATTGCAAAATAAAGATGTGCTTTAGTAATTTAAAGTATAGGAGTTTTGAAGATTATTTTTTGTTGTTGGGCTTTTCTGACAGTGGTTGTATTCATTAATGGGGGATCCGAAGGGGCTGGGAGAATGCTAAGTGCAAACTTTATTTCTAGAATTTCTGTTTCACGAGTGGCTGTGTTTGGGGAGGGGTGAGGAGATTAAGTAAGGAACTAAAAGGGATTTAGAGGATTAAAGAATAAGGAAATGTTCTTCCTTCACTTCAGCCACTGCTTGACTCCTCTCTCCTCCCAGCACCAGCCCCTCTTCTGGTATTCCTGACCTAAGATCTTGTCAATCAAAATAAGGGACCTTTCTGTACCTACATTCAGCATGCCTTGTGTCTTCCCCAAATGCAGTTGAAGTATGCCATCTTTCACCTGAAAGAAAATAATTTCCTAAAAAATTAATATTTAAGTAATTTCGTATCTAAAAAATGAAGGCAAAGATAAAGATTTATGATTATGCCATGATTATTCTCAGGTACATAATAATAGAAATTCAAACAGTATAAGGAAGATTCACAAGGAGGTGTAAAAGCCTCTGACCTACCCCTAAGAGTAGTCTCCCTCAAACCGATGACAACTTCTATTCAATGTCTTGTATTTTCCTCTGGGGGGAAATGTGTGTGTATGCATTTGTAAGTACATATACATTTTGTTAATGTCAGAGGGATCGTACAACATATTCTGCAGTGCTTTGTCACCCTGGAAAGACTTCCATATCAGCATATTCAGGTCTACCTCATTCTCCTCAATCACTGCCTTGTACTCCATCCTATGGATATACCGTAATTTAATTTCCTGATGCACACTTACCTTGTTTCCAGTTCATACTGTACAAGCAATGCTCTACTGAACCTCCTTTTGCAAATATTTTCTTTAATCATTATAAGCATAAACGTAGGGTAAATTTCTACCAGCAAAGTTGCTAGATCATAGGGCACCTGCATTTTGAAATTTTAATAAATATTGTCTAATTGTTCTTGGAGAAGTTTATATCAGCTTATGGTTCCATCAAAGCATATGAGAATGTCTGTTTCCCCACATTTTTATTAGAACTGATATCAAACTTGCTCATCTTATAAATGAAATTATCTTTTGACAATGCATTTCTTCTGTGAGGAAGTTAAGTAGATTTTCATATCCTTATTGATCTTTTGTATTTCTTGTTCTCAAAATTCCATATTGATATCCTTTGCTTATTTTTATATCAGGTTGTTTAATGTTCTATTCATATGAGATGTTGGAAATTAAAGAAATTAGTCACTTGACAGTCATGTGTTTATATATTGCAAACCTTTTTTCTTACGGTGTTCTTTGACTTTATTCTTCTAGGGTGTTGGGGGGACATGATAATATTTTTAATACTTTTATCAACAATGTATCAGTCTTCTTCGTGACTTCGGAGTTTGGGGTATACCTGCAAAAGCTTGACTCTAATCCTCTATTAACATTCCATCTGTGACAGAAGCTCTCTTAACCACCTTCTAAGTAACCCACTCTGTAGACTGGCACTCTGTTTTCCCCTCTTGTTCTCCCCTTGCCACCACTGACTGCTCTGAGTCATGCCAGAACTCTTGGGGTTCCAATTAAAGTAGTAAGCTTCCTAAAATCAGCTGTATTTATTTGCTAACCTATATATGCAAATTTATCTTTCTGATACCATTTAATTATGTGCTACATAAGCCAGTGAAATGTGCATGTGAAAAGCAGGAGGGTTGGATTTTTGCAAAACCCTTATAAAGGGGTCATTAAAACTTCATCAAATTCTTTAAAAATTATTTAAAATAGGTATTAGTGAGACGATTATGAGAGACTAACAAAGGATGATGCATTTGAGAGACAGAAAAAAATAGATGCCACACTTGGGGTCTGTTTTTTGCAACAGAGACTCAGGGACTATAATTGGGCTCAAACCCAAAGTAAAAGTAAAACCTTGTTCCTACATAAAAAAGAATCAGAGATAAAAATGCATTTTTTGTCCTAAGCTAAAACAAAATGCTTGTATTTTTCTCTCTCCTTTAAATGGCTTTTCAATTAACCAACTAACCATTAGTTTTGGTACCATCAGATACAGTTTCTACTGTATGTAAAAATTCCTCTCGAATATTTAGACAGTTTTTAAGTTTGCTATTAAAAATTATGATAGCCTTTTATATATTCCCTTTTAAATTATACTTGTACATATGGGTCAATTATCTATAAAATTCCCCCCAACATAATATATTTTGAATATATAAAAATATTCAAACATACAGAAAATTGAAAGAATTGAAGTTAACATCCATATACTCATCCCCTACATTCTGTAATTACCATCTTGCTATATTTGTCTTATGACTTGTCCATCTACCTAGGCATCTCTCAATCCATCAATACATCTTTTATGCACTTCATAAAATGATGTTGCCCACATCTGTACACTTGACCCCTGAGCACTTCAGCTCATGTATCTCTAATCTTCAACAATTATCTCTTTTTGACATAACGTTTTTATCAGTAAAATAAATATTAAGTCTACCATTCAGTAAGTTTTAATGAATGCATATTTCTATGAAAGTCAAACCCCCATGGGGATCAAGAGGTACAAACTTCCAATTATAAAATGAGTCAGTGGGATGTAGTGTATATCATATTGATTTTAGTCAATAATACTGCATTTCAAATTTGAAAGTTGGTGAGAAAGTAAATCTTAAAAATTCTTACCACAAGAAAAAATTTTTAACTGCATAGGTTGTCAGATGGTAACTAGACTTAATGTGGTGATCATTATACAAATGTCAAATCATGTTGTATATCTGAAATTAATATGTTGTATGTCAATTCTATTTCAGTTAAAAAAGAAAGAACGGGGAGGGCGCCTGGCTGGCTCAGTCAGTAGAGACTGACTCTTGGTCTCTGGGTTGTTAGTTTGAGCTTCCCGTTAGGTGTAGAGAGTACTTAAAAACAAAGTCTTTTTTTTTTTAAGTTTATTTGTTTTGAGAGAGAGAGAGAGCTTGGGCACACAATTGGGGAGGGGTAAGGGAGGAGAGAGAGAATCCCAAGCAGGTTCTGCAAGGTGAGCTCAGAGCCCCATACAGGACTCTGTCTCTGGAACTGTGAGGTCATGACCTGAGGCGAAATCAAGAGTCAGAGGCTTAATGACTGAGCCACCTCAGAGGCTCCAAAATCTTAAGAAAAAAGAAAGGAGGAAAAAACCTACATAAGGATTTGATACAGAACATTTTCATCACTTGAGAGAGTCTCCTTTTCCCTTCCCAGTCCATTACTACCCTTACCTTCCTTCCCTTCGTTAGCTTCCTGGGGCTACCCTAACAAAGTACCACGAACTGGGTGCCTTAAAACGACAGGAATCTATTGTCTTACAGTTCTAGAGTCCAGAATCCAAACTCAGAATGTTATCAGGGCCATGCACCCACCCCCGGAGGGTGCTAGGGAAGGATCTCTTCGTGTGTCTTTCTTAGCTTCAGGTAGCCTTGGACCTTCCTTGGCTTTTAAATTTAACCACTCCAAAAGTCCATCTTAGCATGGACATTGTTCTGTGAGGAAACCAGCTATATTGGATTAGAGGCCCATGCTACTCCAGCACCACCTCATCTTAGTTTTGTCTGCAATGACCCTATTTCCAAATAAAGTTACATTCTGAGGTACTGGCAGTTAGGACTTCAAAATGTCTTTTGTGGGGGGTGGACAGAATACAACCTACAACATTACTAGAGGCAGTGAGTATACTGATTCTTAGAGATTATAATAGCCTGTCCTAGAATTTTTCATACATGCAATTTGTATATTCTAAGACTCGTTTTAGTCAAAATTTCTGAGATTCATCACTTTGGTTTTTATTTGGTAAGTGGTTAAATATATTAATAGTTTGCTTATCGGCCTCCTTTTCATGGGTAGCTGGGCTTGGAGACATTCTTGATTTGGGGGATCTTATCAGTAAAAATGCTGTGAACATTCCTGTACAAGTATGCTTGTGAACACATGCTTTCGTTTCTGAGTAAATATCGAGGAGTGGAATTGCTGAATATGTTAAGTATACCTGAAAGTTTTTACTGATACTGTCAAAATTGGCTTCCAAAACTATACTTCCATCATTTTACCACCTCATCAGTAATGTGTCTGTGTCTCCACCCTTGGTGGATATCATGACTCTTACATTTTCTCATGTAATAAGACATATATAAAATGTGATTTGCAAATTTGAATATCTTTTTATATGCTTCTTGGCCATGCATGTTTCTTTCTTGGTGAATTGTCCATTCAGGTCCTTTCTGTTTTACAACTTGGCCCATTTAAACAACAAAAAGCTATTTGGACTTCCGCGTCTGAGCATGAGGAAGCAATAGGGCCCAGAGTCAGCCTCCTGTGTAAACAACTGGAAAATTGAACAAAATAATAGGAAAAAACGTTTGCAATATCAGGAAAAGTCCATTAAGACTGTAATTCCTGGGAAAAGATCAAAAGAGAGGTGAGTGAGCCTTCCCATAAGCCAGATCAAAAGAGAGGTGAGTGAGCCTTCCCATAAGCCAGGTTTTCTTTGTGGAGATAATTTATAAGCTGATGCAGGCATATGAAGCCCAAACAAGACTGGTAATCTTGCTACTTGGGGAGACAGGTGTCAGAGTTTTGGGAAGCTGGGGCTGTTAGAAGGTATGAAGCAACGTTCCAAGGAGGAGGAAACGATATAAAGATTTCAGTAAATTTACATAGGAGTCACTCTGAGTCTTAGATGGAATATTAATCTTTGCATGTGGTAAAACCTCATGAAGAAGACAAACTTCTGAGGAAAAACAATTACCAAGTTGTAGGAGGAATATTCCCAGGGCTGGCCACGAGGATGAGAATAATTTGAGTTTCTTTTAGGCACCGAGGAGAAGCCTCTTTGAAGATAAGAGGATGTCAGCAAAAACTCAGGAAAGCCCAAAGTTTAGAAGTGAGGCTAACCAAGTTGGAGGGTAAAAGCTACTCTAAACTCAGTTCAAAGGTTTTAAAACAAGTTTCAAAATGATCAAACTAATTCACAAGTTACTTAACTGCCTAATGGGTAAAGGCCATTTAAAAAATACCACTCAAGTGGTCCCTGGGTGGCTCAGTTGGTTAGGCATCAACTTCTGCTCAGGTCATGATCTCACAGGTCATGAGTGTGAGCTCTGTGTCAGTCTCTGCGCTGACAGCTCAGAGCCTGGAGCCTGCTTCGGATTCTCTGTCTCCCTCTCTCTCTTAAAAATAAATAAACATTTAAAACAAAAATACTATTGTAGAAAATAAAATTTATCATGTTTGGCAGCCAACAAAAAATTACTATAGACAGGAAGACTCAAGGAAGTATGACCCAGTGGAGAAAAACCACTTAGTCTTGGAAATGGTGAAGATTGACCAGAACAAAAGGACAATGAAACATGTAGGAAGTAGGATCAATATGCCTATGGATGTAGAAGAAAACATAGGGATAAGGAGGAGCAGAGAGAGAGAATCCCAAGCAGGCTCTGCGCTGTCAGCATGGAGCCCAGTGTGGGGCTCGAACTCACAAACAGTGAGATCATGACCTGAGCCGAAATCAAGAGACATATACTTAACCAACTGAGCCACCCAAGTGCCCCAAGCAGAAGTTTTTTTTTTTGAAGAACCAGTTGGGAGTGATGTCTTGGAAGATGGTGTAGGAAGTTCCAGGAATCCATCCTTCCACTTAAACAACTAATTTGGCTTGCAGAGACTCTCTGGAGTCACTATTTTGGAGTTCTGGATCCAGCTGGAATATTTGCAGCATCTAGGAGATAGGTTGTTGGTAACGAGACTGGTAAGTTTTGGTAAGTTTCAGCCTTTCATGCGGTAGCAACTACCATATCCCATCCTTGCAGCAGGCAGCAGTGAAGATAGCTACCTGTGCTTCTGGTGTGGCTTGCTGGAGCCAGAGTGGGCAATAAGAACCTTGTCTTCCAAGTATCGAGATTTGTGGGTTCTGATTGGGGATTGCTGCTTTTGATCGAGAGGCCAGGACAGAGGCTGGTTTCTATTGTTTCAATCCCAGTGGGCTAAAGCTGCTCCCAGGGGATAAGAACAGTACTTGGTTCCCCCTCCCCCTCTTGAAAGACAGACCTTACAACAATATTTGTCAGGTCACTGGCTGCCACAGAGTAACAGAATAGAAACGTAAGTGACCATATAGACAGAAAGGAATACACACTTTGCAAAAATATTTTGGAAAAGTTACAAATAACTCCAGACCTCAACAAGCAAAACTCAGTAATTCCTTTCTTTCTTTCTTTCTTTCTTTCTTTCTTTCTTTCTTTCTTTCTTTCTTTCTTTCTTTCTTTCTCTTTCTTCCTTTCTCTTTCTTTCGTTCTCTTTCATTTTTACTGTCTTGACTGTTTCTTTATTTTTGAGAGATAGAGACAGAGTACGAGTGGGGACAGAGCAGATACAGGGAGACACAGAATCCAAAGCAGGTTTCAGGCTCAGAGCTGTGAGCTATCAGCACAGAGCCCAACGTGGGGCTCGAACCCACAAACCGTGAGATCATGAGTTGACCTGAGGTCAGACACTTAGAACTGACTGAGCCACCCAGGTGCCCCAGGACTCAGTATTTCCTAAGGAATGGGGAAATTTGGTTTTCAGAGTTCTCACCACCTAATACTCAAAATGTCCACTTCTCAACAAAGAATAAAATTATTCTTTATAATATTATTATTTGTAATACAATTACAATAAATAGGAAAATATGGCCCATTCACAGGGGAAAGAAAAAGAATTGGATGGAAATCATCTTCAAGGAAGTCCACACAGTAGAATTATTAGTCAAAGATGTGAAATCAACCGTCTTAGATATGTTCAATGGGCTAAAGGAAACCATGGGCAGGAACTGAAAGAAACCAGGAAAATCATGTATGAACAAAATGAGACTTGACCCAAAACAGGGTTACCTGGCTGGCTCAATTAGTACAGATGCATCTCTTGGTCTTGAGGGTTGTGGGTTTGAGCACCTTGTTGAATGTAGAGATTACTTAAATAAATATTAAAAAAACAAATTCTGGAATGGCAGAGTAAAATAACTGAAAAGAAAACCCACTACAGGGGTTCCATAACAGGTGCGGGTAGCCAGAAAAAAGGATCAGTGACTTGAAGATAAGACAATTGAAATTATTTAGTGTAAGGAGGAGAAAGAAAAAAGAGCAAAGGGGAAAACAATCTGAGGGACCCGTGGTATACCACAAAACATACCAACACAACCATTAAAGGACTTCAGATAGAGAAGAAAGAAAATTGGCTGAGAATATATTTGAAATACAGTAGTCCCCCCTTATCCATGGTTTCATTTCCATGGCTTCAGTTACCTGTGGTAAACTGTGGTCCGGAAACAGATGATCCTCCTCCTGACATATCATCAGAGGGTCCATAGGAGCCAAACAGTATGTCACAATGCCTGTGTTTGTCATCATCACAAGAATAAGGGTGAGTACAGTACAATAAGACATTTTGAGAGACCACATTCTCATAACTTGTATTACAGTATATTATTATAATTGTTTTATTTTATTACTAGTTATTATTCATGTCTTACTGTGCCTAATTTGTAAATTAAACCTTGTCCTAAGTACGCATGTATACAAGAAGATGTAGTATGTAGACGGTTTGGTACTATCCATGGCTTTAGGCATCAGTTAGTCTTAGAATGTATCCCCCGCAGGTGGGGGGCATGACTGTAACAGCTGAACATTTTGCAAAACTGAGGAAATACATGAATACACATGCCCCAAAAGTTTGACAAACTTGAAGCAGGATAAAATTAAAAGGTACACACACTGAGATACATTATAATCAAATTGTTGAAACCCAAAGACAAAGAATTTTGAAAGCAGCAAGAGAAAAAGAACTCACCAGGTACAAGGATCTTAAGTAAGATCAACAGCTAACTAGAAATGATGGAAGTCATCAGGCTGTGGAATAACATTTAAGATATTGGGGGAAAATGTATCAACCAAGAATTTTATATCTGGCAAAAATACTCTTCAAGAATAAAGGAAAAGGGCATGTGACTCTTGATCTCAGGGTTGTGAGTTCAAGCCCCATGTTGGTTGTAGAGATTACTTAAAAAAATGAGACAGAGGGGTGCCTGGGTGGCTCAGTTGGTTGAGTGTGTCCGACTTTGGCTCAGGTCATGATCTCACAGTTCGAGTTCAAGTCCCACGTCATGCTCTCTGCTGTCAGCTCAGAGTCTGCTTCAGATCCTCTGTCCCCCTCTCTCTCTGCCCCTACCCCACTGGTGCTCTCTCAAAAATAAATAAACGTTTAAAAAATAATTTAAAAAATTTTTTAAAGGGACACCTGGGTGGCTCAATCGGTTTAGCGTCTGACTTCAGCTCAGGTCACGATATCACAGTTCATGGATTGATTCGAGCCCCGCATCAGGCTCTGTGCTGACAGCTCAGAGCCTGGAGCCTGCTTCTGATTCTCTGTCTCCTTCTCTCTCTTCCCCTTCCCTGTTTGCACTCTCTCTCTCTCTCTTTCTCTCTCTCTCACTCAAAAAATAAACATTAAAAAATTTTAAAAAAATTTTAAATGAGAGAGATTTAAGAATAAAGGAGAAATTAAGCCATTTGCAGATTAAAAAAAAATGTTGAGGGAGTTCATTACCAGTAGATCTATCCAAAAAGAAATGCTAAAGACAGTACTTTAGGCTGAAATGAAAGGAAACTAGATGGAAACTTAAAGCCATAAGAAAAAATAACACTGATAAAGGTAAATAAATTTTACATAGATAAATAAAACCAATATTTTACTTTTAGCATGGTTGGTTACATTTCTTTTTTTCCTATATCATTTGATTCAGCAATTCCATTTCTGGGTATATAACGAAAAGCAGTGAACACTGGATCACAAAGATATATGTATACACACACACACACACACACACACACACACACACACACACACACTTGTGCTTATAGCAGCATTATTCACAATAACCAAAAGATAGAAGCAACCCAAGTGTCCATCAATGGATTAATGGCTAAATAAGTGAAATCATACAGTATTTGTCTTTCTCTGACTTATTTCATGTAGCATAATCCCTTCAAACACCATCCATGTTGTTGCAAATGGTAGAAGTAACCCTGTGGGGAGAACACTTATGTTTTTATGGCTCATGTTTTTATGGCCATATAAATGTAATATCATTGCATTATATTATATTGCATTATATATATATACATATATATATATATGCATGCCACATCTTCTTTATCCACTGATGGACACTTAGGTTGTTTTCACGTATTATACTGCATTTTATATATATATATATATATATATATATATATATATATATATATATATGCCACATCTTCTTTATCCATCATCCACTGATGGACACTTAGGTTGTTTTCCCGTTTTGGCTGTTGTAAATAATGTTGCTATAAACATGGCAGTCAAATTTCTCTTTCTTATAGGGACACCAGTCTTATAGGGGCACCTAAACCAGTCATATTGGTTTAGGGTCTGCTCAAGTGACCTCATCTTAACCTGATTTCATATGCCAAGATCAGATATGGTCACCTTCATAGGTACTGGGGATTGGAACTGCAACCTATCTTTTTTTAGGACATGATCCAACCCATCCTCTGTTCTAATTACCTCATTTTACACATGAGAAAACTGATGCCAGAAAAGATAAATCCTTGTTCAAGTGAGTTAGTGACAGGGTGGTCACCACTGACCTTTCTACTGTATGTCTTTTAATGCCTTCAGAGGCCCTGGGGGCGGTCAGTAGTCACAATATGGGGCAGTCAGCGAAAGACCTCCCTACTCAAAGCATACCCACTCATGAGCAGTGTCAACAAACTGCAAGCTTGTGGGTAATGCCGACTCTCAGGCTCCACTCTAGACTTAAGCCTTTTAACAAGATCATCTGGTGACATATACACATTAACTTCTAGAAATAATGAGCCTTGGCTCCTTCCTTTTTCTTCTCATCCTGGTTTCACCATTAGGCAAATCTAATAGCAAAATGTTTTTACTTCTGTCTTTCTATTACACAATATTATGAACTTCCTGGTGCCATCCAAGGTTTTCTCAATTTTTCTTCCTATCAGTATAAAGAAGGAGCATAGGCTACCAGACCAGTAGACTCTGTTCCAGACTTGTCTTCAATTCATCCTTCCATGTCCCTTCTCTGCATAATTCTCTCCCCCAGGTATCCCCCCCCCCCCTGCCCCGTTCTTTTAAGGTGTCCTTCAATTAGCCTCTGTGGCTAATACTTTAGTATGAATTTAAGATCTTACTTCCCCCCAGGGTTACTTGTAAAGAGAGAAAGTGTGGACTTTCAAACATGAGATTCTGGCTCAGGAAAGCTTTAACTGGATAAAGGGAACTACCCAACCACATGAAATTAGGCACAAGTCATAGCTCCATTTAGGAGACCTTCATCTTCTGTTTGCATCCCCAGGTACTTTTGTTCTTTGGTCTGTAACATTTACATCCTCTTATATGTCATGTTGAATGCTTTTTTTTTTTAATTTTTAAAAATATTTTTATTTTTGAAAGAGAGAGACAGAGCGTGAGTGGGGGAGGGGGAGAGAGAGAGAGGGAGACACAGAATCAGAAGTAGGCTCCAGGCTCTGAACTGTCAGCACAGAGCCCCACGCGGGGCTTGAACTCAAGAACCGCGGGATCATGACCTGAGCCGAGGTCGAACGCTTAACTGACTGAGCCATCCAGGCGTTCCCTGTTGTATGCTTTTGAAAACATTTTCAGACACCTTGTTTTCTGTAACTCTCATTACTGCCCTGTGAGGCAGGTAGTATCATCTTTATCCCAACAGACCTTAAACCTGTTTTAGATGTGTTCGCTTCTAAAGTTTAGACTATTTGCAGTCTGCTTATAGCAATCTCTCTCTTAGCGCTGTTTCCTGATGACTGGGTTTATTTATTTTTTATTTATTTTAGTTGTGTGCATTTTTTGAATAGGTAATGCTCTCTTGATCCAGTGTCTGATAAATTAGTTCTTCATGATATCCACTCTCCTGAGAGTATTTTCTTTTCAGTGGAGCCTTTTTGGAATCCCAAAAAGCCTTTTGGAATCCCAGAGCCTTTCAGTCTCTGGGACTGAGTGTTAAATTGGACTTCCTTCTGCTCCACGATGCTCAGAATACCTTGACATGAGTGACCCCACTAGTGTGGACCAGTTTCGAAAAGCTAATCAAGAAAGTAAAGAACTCTCTTGGAAATAAACACAAAAGAAGGAGAATTTGCAGGCTTGGGACAAATATCCCTAATTATTTAAAGGGTTCTGATACGAAAGAATTATGTTTCTTCTTGTGGGCAGAGGTGGATTCACCATGAAGATAATTAGGTTTAAGCTTTGGGTCTCTTGACTTGTGTGGGCCCCTTCCAAGAACCAGTACCTCATTTTCAATACTTAAATATGTGTTATTTCGCTTAAAGGGCCCTGTCCCAGTTGTATGGTTTTCAGAAGCCACACAACTGGGTCTACCTCTTTCTGCGTGACTCCAGAGGGCAAACCAAGAGCGAAGATACACGTGGAAATCTAGAGTGAGAATGTTCTGTTAAAACTGCCAGTTATTTCACTAGCAAAAGTTTGGGAATAGCAGAGAGCTGCAATTCGGGACAAGCAAGTTACGCAAAACCATAGGCAAATCTAGGAAAAAAAATAAATCTAGAAAACAAAAGAGGAGGGCCACTCTTTTACAGAGGAAAGTGGGAAGTTGAGAGGGCTGTTAGAGACAAAAAGTCCCTTGGAGTAAACAGGGAGTTCCAAGTATAGGGGCTATTCATTGGCTCAGTTGTGATGGCCTCTCACTGGCTGGGGAGGAGAAAAACCTTTCTGCTTCCTACTGGGATGGTAAAGTAGTAGCTAAATCAGCATGCGCATGGAAAGTACATCTTTTCCCGTTGGGTCTGAGTGGTGCAGCGTTAGAGCTCCCCCTGCTGGCCTCCCCACTCCATTCTAAACAATGTTTCTTTTTGTTAAAATCTCCCCTCTCAATGAAGGAAAATCTTTCCATGGGCCAGGACTATTTCACCAAAAAGTGGGTTATTGTGGTAGGCACCCTCCATAGCCCACCCAGAGTCATTCTTCCTTGCAACACCCCCCTTATCCTGCTAATAAAACTTGGATTTGTTCTGCGGCGCCTGGGTGGCTCAGTTGGTTAAGCATCAGACTCTTGATCTCATCTCAGATCTTGATCTCAGGGTCCTGAGTTCCAGCCCCGTGACACGCTTTGTGCTCTCACAGCGTGGAGCCTGTTTGGGATTTTCTCTCTCCCCCTCTCTCTGCCCCTTTCCGGCTCAAGCTCTCTCTTTCTCTGTCTCTCTCAAAATAAATAAATAAACAAACATTAAAAACAAAAACAAAAACTTGGATTTGTTCAAGAAGTTAATGGAGAGTCCAGATCTGAGAGCAGGCCCTTCCCCAAACCCCAAGAGTGAACTGTGGTTGGTGTAAACAAATCACGGTGTTCTCTTACCCTATGGTCAAGTAAATAGTCTAAGGATCAGTAAGTAGTCTAAGTCTGGGCAGGTAAAGGTAATCTAGTTCCGACTAATGAAACACGCTGGTGTCCGGTGGGGGGGACTTCACTCTCTAAATTAAAAGACAAGGCTTTAGGAAGTTCTTTCCCCCTTTGCCTTTCATTCCTGAAACTCGGAAGAGCTGGGCATACTGCCACTCTTCTGGGGCCAGTAAGCTAGAAGCATAGAAACCAGACTCAACACGCTAAGGACGGCAGAACAGGAAGAGTAACAGTGTTTAGGATCCTTATAGCGCTGTCGAGGACCTGAACCAATACTAGACAGCCGCCTACCTCTAGGTTACCTATGTGAAAAACACAAACTCCTTATTGAAGTACAGTGAATTGTGTTCTCTATTACTTGGGGCCAAATGCATTCTTACTGAATTCAGCGGTGTTCAAGGTGAGAGCCTAGTGTGTCTCTGGTGGGAGCCAATTACGGGACCAATTTGCCACAAAATAGGGATGTTGCAGAGAGTATTTATGTCTCAGAGGGAGGATATGGGGAGGAGACAAATTGTTATTAGGAATAATCTTATGTGATTAGAGCATGGACAGCTTCCCATGACTTAACTTCTTAAGTTCCATTTTTCTTCCCCACATCTTCGTATTTCCTTCAGCCTACAACGTTCTTTCTCACGTGTTCCTCTCCCCTCATCCACAGCCTCCCTCAACCCTACCCTCCACAGGAGTTAGAGCTAAGGATTGAGCAGAAGGGGAGTAGAGGACACCTTCTCTAGATTGGTGGGACACGCAACTATTTAGGGCAATGAGGTAGGTTTGTAAGTCTTGACAGAAAATGCCCTCATTATTGATCAGTAAACAAATGAATTACAATACAGCTTTCGAATGTATAGACACTGCGTGACAAATAGTTAGAGGGAGACAGCCCGGATGGCACTCAAGACTGTAGCTTTCAAACATGTCATCAGTCCCCCAGCGGAAGGCTTTCCAAGAAGTACATAGCCTTGACAGAATTTTTTTAAAAAACTTTTTATTATGGAAAAAATGTAAACCTGTACATCAAATAGAATACTTATCTACTCAACTTCAACCTATAGCCCTTTCTTGTGTCATCCGTACATCCACCGCCTCCCTGCCTCCCATGTCATAATCACCACCGCTTTTTTAGTGAGATAAAGATGCAGAGATGACCCTCAACAAATCCTCCCATCCCTGTACTTCCATGCTGCTTCTCCCATGAGAGAAGATCAAAATGTCCTACAGTTAGATTGCAGTGATGGTTGCACAGCTTTGTGAATAAGTTACAAGTCAGTGAAGTGTGCATTTTAAATGGGTGAATTGTATCGCATGTGATATATCTCAATGGAGCAATTTTAATTTTTTTATTAAATTTTTAAAAAATATTTACTTTTGAGAAAGAGAGAGAGAGAGTGCATAAGTGGGGAAAGGACAGAGAGAAGGAGACACAGAATCTGAAGCAGGCTTCAAGTTGTCAGTGCGGGGTCTGACGAGGGGCTCGAACTTACCAACCGGGAGATCATAACTTGAGCCGAAGTCAGACGTTTAATGGACTGAGCCATCCAGGCGCCCCAATGGAGCTATTTTTAAAAAGTAGAGAAAGAAATTTTATTTAATACTACTAAAAAAAAAAAATGGGCATCTTATTCCCATCCTAGTTGAAAATGGTCTGGCCTGTGACTTGCTTTGACCATAATAGGCAACAGAAGTGACACAGTGTGACTTCTGGGCATTTCCCTTAATACGCTTTGGGGCCTGAGCCACCCCAACTACCCTGCTAGAGGAAGAGGCCTGAGCCGGACTCAGCTGTTCATTTCAGCCATCCCAGCTAAGATGCCACAGAGAATGAAGCCGTTTTGGCAACTCCAGCTCCAGGTGATGTGCCCCAGCCAACACCACGTGGATCAGAGACCAGCTGTTCCTGCCAAGTCCAACTCGTAAGTCTTGGGGTGGTGGGGGACCGGCAGGGCCAAATCTCCAGAAGGGGCTCAGTATTTGCCTCTTCTCATCTCAGCCTGCAGGGTCCTCCACTTCAGCCACTTCACACCCTCACACCTTCCAGGGTTGACTCTCTGGCTTGCCCAGACTGTGGTGGGTGTCCACACCACCCTTCACCTTACAGCTCTCACCTTAAGCTCTTGCCTCCCTGTCTTGTCACCTCCCATGGCTGCATCTACTCACCTCCAGACACACTGGCTTTCCTTGAGCAGGCCAAGCACCCAGGTAACAGGGCCTTTGGGGTTCCCTCTGCTCTTCCCCCAGGGGTCCACAGGACTACTCCTTTGCCTCCCTTGGTCTTCACTCAAAGGTCACCTTTTTCTTGAGACCTTCCTCCTCACCTAGCCAGTCTGTCTAAAATGACCACTTCCTTATTCCCCATCTCTATCCCCTGCTTTTTTATTTTTCTCTCTCTCGTTTAGCAATGCCTAACAGTATTTAGTTTTACTAATGTATCTCGTTTATTTTCTGTCTCTCCTGCTAGCACTTAAGCTGCATGAGGGATTCTTGTCTGTCCTGATACGCCTCTGTATCTCCAGGGTCCAGAACATCGCCTGGCCCATCACGGGCAATTTCACAAATTATCTGCGGAAAGAACTGATGAAATGTCCCCTGTCCAAGCTATGTTAAACAGACATCTATTTCCCATTCCCTGCTTTATTTTTCCTCATGATACCACTATTTTATCTGTATTTATTACCGTCTTTCTCCCTACTACAATGAAAGTTCCTCTAACAATGGGGCAGTAAATATTTGCTGAATGAATCAGTTTCTTGAACGAATAGATGAATGAGTCTAGCGGCACCTGATGCTGGATTCCGAGAGCGCCAAGCTACCTTTGCGATAAGACTGACTAATTTGGGGGTTCTCTGCCGGCGTGCACCCCCTCCGAAGGAGGAGGTCTGATAACCATGGTTGGATTTCGGCAGCGCCCCTTTAAACCAGCCGTGGACGCTGGGCCGCTAGCGCAGGTTGCAGATCCGGCAGGGACTGGCATCGCCGGTTTAACCCGAGTCTCGCCCAGCCGGGAGATTTCCGGGGCGGTGTCATTGCCCATTTAAGATTAGAGCGCCCCGCCCCGGGGGCGGAGCTTAGAAGGGGCTTTAAGGGGCGGGCCGGCGGGAGGCTGGGGTCCTCCGCAGGATTAGCGCAGGGTGGGCGCGCGCCTTAGGCCGCCATTTCTCGGCGTCTCCAGAGGAGCCGCCCCCTCCTCAGTCTCGCTCGGGACCTCTTCCCTTCCGTTGCCGGCTCTCCGTGCCGTCTTCGCCACCGCGCCTCCGTCCCCAGCCCAGGTAAGTGCGAGGCCCAGTGGCCCCGGCCGCGCTGCCCGCACCCGGTTCCGTCCACGCCCCGGTTCGCCTCCCGGGTCGTGGGACCCGTTCCGGCCCGCGCCTGGGCTCCGTGCTCGCGGCCTCGCCTCGGGACCTCGCCTCCGGCCGCCGCTGCTTCCCCAGCCGGCCGGCAAAATATTAAACCTGCTGGGAGGGGAGGGGCGGCGGCGGCCAATCGGGCCCGGCCGCTGAGTTTCTGGCGATACCGTGAGCTGCAGCCGGGAGTCCGGGGCAAGGCCGGTTAATGTGTGCCGGCTCAACCCCTGCCCGGTCCCGACTCCCTCGTGAGTGGCCGAGGGTCGCCCTTCACCGTGAGTTCTCGAGTTAGCCGTCTGGTTGGCGAGGGGGATGTGGCAGGTCAAGGGAAAAACCCACCTCGAGTGTGTGTCACGGTTTTACAACAAAAACCCGGGTGGACTTCGGGGGTTGGTTTGCGTTTGACCGAAACTTCAGCCGCTTGGCAATTGTGAGAGGCAGGTGTGTTCCCAGCAATGGCGGGATCCAAAGGACCCTCCCCGCCCCCACTCGTGGAGCTGGGCGTGTTCTTCGTGGGTTCTTCGGTGTGTGAACTTTAATGGTACCTGTCACTACTTTTGGGGTTACTAAGTCTCATGAATTTTAGCTAAGGGTAAGAAGTCTTTTAAACCTCTCAGCCACATTTTAAATCAATATCAGAAGTATTTTTTTTTAAGAGTTAGGGGAAGAATTACCCATAACTCCATTTCTGGCATTGCTAACACGTTGTTGAACCCTACTTAAGATAGTGAATTATTCGTACATGTAAGCTAGTTTGCAGAGTTTTCTTCTTTTATAGGTAACCTTCGTTAGCAAATGATCGACATTACTTCTGTTGAATTATTCTTTTACAAACGTTTTCTGTGTTGGGATTAGTGGGGCCAGAGGTATTAATATCTTCATGGCAATTCTGTATATGGGTATATTGCTTTATCAAAAAGCAATTGCCTACCAAAGAATGTGGCCATCAGCCCCTTAGGAGCATGTACACATTTCATGACAAACTTCTGAGTTTTTAGATTAAAAAAAAAAAAAAAAACCTTCAGTTAATTCAGTGTGCATTTTTTATGATTGTAAAGGAAACCTTTCTTGTTCATTGCTGAAAAATTAGAAATCACAGATTAAAAACTAGCACTAAAAAACATATAAACCTACTCTCTGAGAATTCCACTGTATCATTTTAGTGTCAGAAGTTCTTTATTGAGTTCCTAATATGCTGATTACTATGCTAGCTAGGTCATCTTGCTGAATGAGTCAGACCAGGTCCTTGAGTCTTAGTGGGGAAGTACACAGTTAAAAAAATAATTAAACAATTGGGTGTTTAATTACAGTTTTCTAAGTGTTGAAAAGTCTAAGGGTATTGAAAGGAGTACCTCATTTAGACTCGGGAGTCAGGGAATGCTTTTCTGAGGAAATGGGAGAGACATAAAGTGGAAAAAGAGCATTCCAGAAAGATGGAACAGCCGAAACAACAACAAAACAACAAAAAAGGCCTGCAGTTAAAAAGATTGTTGGATTGAGCAGAAGGGATACCAGAGCAGATTGAGCAGCTGGGAGTAGGCTGTCTGAAGGGTCAGGCAGATAGGAGGAGGAGCTGCCTCAGGGAGCAAGGCCATTAAAGATTTTTAAACTGGGATCAGATTTGTGGTTGCTAAAAATCTGCTGTAGCGTTAAGAATGGAAATAGC
Organism: Panthera pardus; assembly: GCF_024362965.1. Taxonomy (NCBI): domain Eukaryota; kingdom Metazoa; phylum Chordata; class Mammalia; order Carnivora; family Felidae; genus Panthera; species Panthera pardus. Next base: position 102,910,397 of record NW_026526655.1, read on the forward strand.
AGGGGTGCCTGGGTGGCTCAGTCGGTTAAGCGGCCGACTTCGGCTCAGGTCATGATCTCGTGGTCCATGAGTTCGAGCCCCGCATCGGGCTCTGTGCTGACAGCTCAGAGCCTGGAGCCTGTTTCAGATTCTGTGTCTCCCTCTCTCTGACCCTCCCCCATTCATGCTCTGTCTCTCTCTGTCTCAAAAATAAATAAACGTTAAAAAAAAATTAAAAAAAAAAATGGAAATAGCAGTTGGGTGGAAAAAGTGAATTTTGAAACATCTTTTTTTCTTTAAATAATTTTTAAAAGCTCTTTTAACACCTTCATATATTCTTATTATAGAGGACTTTGGTACCTTCACATGACCCTCTCCAGAGATAACCTCCCTTAACAGTTTGCATGTCTTAGTCCTTTTGCGTACATGTAGGTATCCCACACCAGGGTGGGATAAAACTTAACCATTTTTCTCTGATTTCATTTTTAACTTAAAAATATTGTTGGTGTCTGAGTCCACTGTATTTAAAAAACAGCTGTGTTGTATGCCAGTTGATGTACCATAGTTTGTTTAACCGCTTGATGGACACATTTAAAATTGTAAGGCAGTTATGCCCTGAAAATCCTTATTTCTACAACTTGGATCACATCCTGTTTCTTTAGGATATCTTATCAGAAGTAGAATTGCCAAATGAAAGGGTATGCATGTAAACATTTTTTTTTTAAGATTAACATTTTTTTTTTTAACATTTATTTATTTTTGAGAGACAGAGACAGAGCATGAGTAGGGGAGGGGCAGAGAGAGAGAGAGGGAGACACATAATCTGAAGCAGGTTCCAGGCTCAGCTATCAGCACAGAATGTGGGGCTTGAAGCCATGAACTGTGAGATCATGACCTCAGTTGAAGTCAGACGTTGAACCAACTGAGCCACGTGGGTGCCACATTTAAAGATTTTTTTAAAAAGTTTATTTATTTTTGAAAGAGAATCCCCAGCAGGCTCTGCACCATCAGCACAGAGCCCAACTCAGGGCTTGAACGCAAAATTCACAAAATCATGACCTGAGCCAAAATCAAGAGTTGGACACTCACCTACTGAGCCACCCAGACGTCCTTGCACATTAACATTTTTGATAGTGTGGTCAAATCTTCCAAAGAGGACAATGTGTGAGGGTGATTGTTTATCCCATATCTTTTTCAACACTGGCTGTCTTTTTATTTATTTTTATTTTTTTATTTTAGAGAGAGAACACCAGTGGAGAAGAGAGGCAGAGGGGGAAGAGAAGGAATTAAGTTTATTTATTTTGAGAGACAGAGAGAGAGAGAGACCCCCAAGCAGGCTTAGCACTGTCAGTGCAGAGCCCATTGTGGGGCTCGAATCCATGAACCATGAGATATGACCTGAGCCGAAATCAAGAGTCGGGATGCCCGACTGAGCCACCCAGGTGCCCCTCATTTCTTTGACTTTAAATTCTTAGTCCATCAGAAATTTAGTTTCATATACATTACTTTTTCTCTTTTTATTTATTTATTTTGAAAGAGAGTCAGTGAGTGCACACGGGGAAGGGGTGCAGAGAGAGAGGAAGAGAGAATTTCAAGTTGGCTCCATGCTGTCAGTGCAGAGCCCAACTCAGACTCGAACTCACAAGCCATGAGATCATGGCCTGAGCCATGAGGTGCCCCTCATGTAAGTTGCTTTTATATTTTGTAAAAAGTAGTTGTGACATTTGGTTTTACGGTTCAGAATACATAGCTATTATATCGTAAAGAACCTTTGTTTTTTCTTAGCAGATTAACTACTTGTATAATGAGTTTTTATTTTCAAGAGAGAAGATAAGGTAAAAGTCAGGAAGCTTGTTTTTTAGTTCATTTGCTTCCTAGGAATCTCTCAGTTGTGCATTTTGAACATTGTTTTCCCTAAGAAAAACTTTTATTTTGGAAAAATTCAACATACACAGAAGTAGTCAGAAGAATATAATGAACCCTCATATACCTATCGTAACAGCTCTGACAGTGGCCAGTTACCTGGGCAGTTTTAGTTTCTAGCCCCACTTAACTCCTTTCCTTGTATTATTTTGGTGCAAATACTAGGCATTGCATCATTTATAAGTATTTCAGTGTGTATCTTTAAAAAAATAAGGACTTTTTGGGGAACATATCTTTAAACTATTGTATCTAAACTGTTGAACATATCTTTACACTATTGTATCTAAAAGAAAAAGGGCAGTAATTCGTTGGTTATCATAAACAAGCCAGTCAGTTTTCAAATGTGTGCATGTATAATTTATGTCCTTGGGAAGTTCAAATGACAACTGTCATGTCTTTGCTAGTTTACCTAATTACGTAGGAGTATGCGTGCTTGTAAAATGAGGATTTATAGCAATTGAATTTTTAAATACATTGGTATTATTTCAGCATTTTGGCTTCTATTTTCATCATATTTACAAATGCATCTAGTTTAAAGCATCAACTGGTTATACAGGACTTCTTTAACATTTAGTTTAAATTTTTAAATTAGTTAATTTATTTATTGTTTAATTTACATCCAAATTAGCATATAGTGCAACAATGATTCGGGAGTAGATTGCTTAATGCCCCTTACCTATTTAGACCATCCCCCCCCCCCCAACACCTCCAGTAACCCTCTGTCTGTTCTCTATACTTAAGAGTCTCTTATGTTTTGTCCTGCTCTCTGTTTTTATATTATTTTTGCTTCCCTTCCCTTATGTTCATTTGTTTATTTTAAATTCTTCATATGAGTGTCATATGATATTTGTCTTTCTCTGACTAATTTCACTTAGCATATACTCTCCAGTTTCATCCACGTAGTGGCAAATAGCAAGATTTCATTCTTTTTGATTGCCGAGTAATACTCCATTGTATGTATATATACCACATCTTCTTTATCCATTCATCTATCGATGGACATTTGGACTCTTTCCATACTTTGGCTATTGTCGATAGCCAATCGACATATAGTGCTGCTATAAACATTGGAGTGCATATGCCCCTTCGAAACAGCACTTCTGTATCCCTTGGATAAATACCTAGTAGTGCAATTGCTGGGTTGTAGGGTAATTTTATTTTTAATTTTTTGAGGAACTTCCATACCATTTTCCATAGTGGTTGCACCAGTTTGCATTCCCACCAGCAGTGCAAAAGAGAGCCTCTTTCTTCACATCCTTGCCAACATCTGTTGTTGCCTGAATTGTTAATGTTAGCCATTCTGACTGGTGTGAGGTGGTATCCCATTGTGGTTTTGATTTGTATTTCCCTGATGATGAGTGATGTTGAGTATTTTTTATGTGTCTGTTAGCCATTTGGATGTCTTCTTTGGAGAAGTGTCTATTCATGTCTTTAGCCCATTTCTTCACTGGATTATTCATTTTTTGGGTGTTGAGTTTGATAACTTCTTTATAGATTTTGGATACTAACTCTTTATCTGATAGGTCATTTGGAAATACCTTCTTCCATTCTGTCGGTTGCCTTTTAGTTTTACTGATTGTTTTCCTTCGCTATGCAGAAGCTTTTTATTTTGATGAGGTCCCAATAGTTCATTTTTGCTTTGTTTCCCTTTCCTCCAGAGACGTGTTGAGTAAGAAGTTGCTGTGGCCGATGTCAAAGAGGTTTTTGCCTGGTTTCTCCCCGAGGGTTTTGATGGCTTCCTGTCTTACATTTAGGTCTTTCATCATCCATTTTGAGTTTATTTTTTGTGTTTGATGTAAGAAAGTGGTCCAGGTTCATTTTTCTGCTTGTCGCTGTCCAGTTTTCCCATCACCAGCTGAAGAGACTGTCTTTATTCCATTGGATATTCTTTCCTGCTTTGTCAAAGATTAGTTGGCCGTACATTTGTGGGCCCATTTCTGGGTTCTCTATTCTGTTCCATTGATCCGAGTGTCTGTTTTTGTCATAAACAGGACATCTTTAATGATAACATCAGACAACTTAAAAAAAAAAATTAGATCCTAAATTGAATTAGGATCTAAAGCAGGTCCACGCATTGTGATTAACAGATATGTATTTTATTTATTTATTTATTTATTTATTTATTATTTTTTTAATAAAAAATTTTTAATGTTTCTTTATTTGAGAGAGAGTGAGCGCGTGTGCAAGCAGAGCAAAAGCAGGGAGGGACAGAGAGACAGAGACACAGAATCTGAAGTAGGCTCCAGGCTCTGAGCTATCAGCACAGAGCCCAACACCGGGCTTGAACTCATGAACTGCAAGATTATGACCTGAGCTGAAGTCGGACGCTTAATCGACTGAGCCTCCCAGGCGCCTGAAAAGATGGATATATATTTTAGGTCTTTCTTATTAATCTGTAGTTTTCCTTACATCTCTTCCCCCCTTGCAATTTGTTGAATAAACTGAAATGTTTTATTTTTTTATTTTTATTTTATTTTTTTCTTTTTAAATTTTTTTTTTTTTTTTTTTTTTAATGTTTATTTATTTTTGAGAGAGACAGAGACAGAATGCGAGTGGGTTAGGGGCAGAGAGAGAGGGAGACACAGAATCCGAAGCAGGTTCCAGGCTCGGAGCTGCCAGCACAGAGCCCGATGCGGGGCTTGAACTCACGAGCTATGAGATCATGACCTGAGCCGAAGTCAGATGCTCAACCGACTGAGCCACCCAGGCGCCCCAACTGAAATGTTTTAAACAACAAATTTATCATGTATGTTGTGTGCTTGTGTTTTCATGCAGACGCTTTTTAGCTATGATCTTTGATAATTTTTTCTCTCTAAAATATGCATAAATTTTACATAAATTGCTCTGTGACGTAGTAGAAAGAGACCAGTATTTGGAGCCGGAAAAATTAGAGTTTGAGCCCCTCTCTTCATTATTTACTAAATAATGGACCTGGCCAATGGTCTCATTTATCGGACCCTTAGTTTACTCATCAAAATAAGACAGTATTTTGGGGAGTTTTTCTAAGCAGCAAGTAAGATTCTTTACTAACCATTTGTTGTACTTGTTGATGAAGTCTATTCAAAATAGAAATTGTGTCTTCAAGGAGCCAATGATAAAGGAGACAGACATGTAAATGAATAATTAAAATCTGGTTAGTGAAACATTAAGCAATCTTCAAGTTTCAGTGGAAGTGTGATGATGGGAGTGACTCTTTGGCAATCAGAGAATGTTTCTCAGGGGAGGTATAGGTGGAATTGAATTAAAAAATAGATCGGGATTTTCTGATACATGGGCTTTTGACATCTGGGTTAATAGTACCTTTCTTAGGCTGCTGAAATAGTACCTTTGTAAGGTGCAAAGGGAGCAGTGTCTGAAGAGAAACCTGGAGAGAAAGAGACAGGGCCAGATGTTCTATTTGAGTGCTTTTGTAAACCAAAAACCTCTCTAAAATTTTATTTTCTTGGTAGTTAAGCAGATGAACATAAAAATGACACCTCTTAGGGCTTTGCCAATTTACTCAATTATGTAGGAATATCCATACTTATCCATATGTGTGATATGTGTATGATCTTCAATTTATAGGCATTATTTTTTAATGTGCTGGTATTTATTTTTAAATTACCTTTTAATCAAGTTTATAAATGTAACTAGTTGAAAGTCATCTAATCCGAAGTCTTCTTTTGAAAAACAGCACTCTCCTGAGTTCTGTTCCCTTCAAGACAACCACTTTGATTTAAACATATTTTTACTGTCACTTCTTGATTTTTGGTTTCAGGAATTACCAGTTGAATTCCAACTAGGCAAAATGAGGAATTGGCTCTCTGTCCACATCTACCTTTATTATTTATCTTATAGTTACTTTATAGTTGTGTTTAGATCAATATTTAGTGTTTAGATTATTATGAATATTTAAAATATTAGCTAAGTCATGAAGTATACTGTGATTCCTTTTTCTGCTTGACTTCTTGTTTTCTTGTTTTCTCTGGAATTAATAATTGTCTTATTTGCATAAATTAAACATTAGGTTAGCAAAGTAGTTTTTTTGGTGTTACCGTTTTGTGTTTGTTGTATTTTTAAAATTACTAAACCTGTGTCTTAATAAAGACATGAAAGGAAATGGCATTAACATAATTTAACATTATAAAGAATTGATTTTACTAAATAGCAATTTAAAATATGTAAGAAATAGAATATTTGATAAAAACATAAAATTTGGATTATATTTGTATTTTAGCTGAAATAGGTGATTTTTTAAAAAAGATTTTATCTTTAGTAATTTTTTTTTAATGTTTTTATTTTTGAGAGAGAGAGAGAGAGAGAGAGAGAGAGAGAGAAACAGAGCACAAGTGGGGAAGGGGCAGAGAAAGAAAGGGAGACAGAATCCAAAGCGGGCTTCAGGCTCCAGGCTCCAGGCTCCGAGCTGTCAGCACAGAGCCCAGCACGGGCCTGAACCCACAGACCACACGATCATGAACTGAGCCAAAGTTGGGCGCTTAACCGACTGAGCCACCCAGGCGCCCTTTAAAGATTTTATCTTTAAATAATCTCCCCACCCAGTGTGGGGCTCAAATTTGTAATCCCAAGATAAAGCGTTGTGTGCTCCACCCACTGAGCCAGCTAGGCACCCCTTTTTGTGTTTTTACTGTGATTGCTCAGAAAAGAAATGATACTTCTTAGGGTTGTTAGTGATCATCAAAGGATACTTTAGCGAATGGATTGTTTCCTAACATTTGTAGAGGTATACGGCTATTGTACATGAAATTCATTGATCCAAAAGACCTGATAAGCTTAATTAATGTTTGTTGTCTTCTGTCAACTCCTTATAAAATAGTCCAGTAAGTTTAGAAATGCTGTAAATTATAGCTCTATTTTATATAAAAGTCTTCACAAACTTGGAATTAAAGTAGCCAGTTTTAATTGTTTTTTTCAAATTTACTTGACCAGAAACCTTTTTTAATAGTGTATCCATAATACCATAGGATTTTAGTAAATAACACCGTATGTCTGACTGCATATTGTGGGGAGTCTTCTGATACTTTTTTCTGTCTGGTTTTTATAGTGACAAAAATGCTGAGCTTCTTCCGTAGAACACTTGGGCGTCGGTCAATGCGTAAACATGCCGAGAAGGAACGACTCCGAGAAGCTCAACGAGCTGCCACGCACATTCCTGCAGCTGGAGACTCTAAGTCCATCATCACATGTCGGGTGTCTCTTCTGGATGGTACTGATGTTAGTGTGGACTTGCCGGTATGTAGGTCCTGCTGAACTTTTGCAAATTCTATACGAGACCACTTTCTGCATTTGAATTCTCTACTGTTACCTTCCTGGGGAAGTTAGGTAATATAGGTTAGTATGGATCAGGCACTGTAATGTTCAAGTACACGGATCAGGTAACCTTAGATACCCAGAATGAAAATATTTCTTTGGGATTAGTGGAACTTAACCTGAAATATTTAAATGATAGGGCGGTTATTGGCACAAAACATTTGTGTGTTTATGTGTGTTCCTTAGGGTAGCTACATATAGGGTACTCTAGTGGATTTTTCACAATCCTTATTGAGCAGTCGTTAAAGTAATGAGAATCTTTGGGAGTGACAATGATACTTACATGTATACTGCGAACTTTTAGTACTCTATACTTTTCTGTAATTTTCAAAACACTCCTCACTTTTTTCAAAATAAATACTTCTTAGCAGTTTAGTGTGCTTGCAGAAATTTTAATGAAATGGGGTAAAAGGACTTCATGCTCATCAGCTCTGTCTATCTCTTTGCTCCCAAACTAGTTTGCGGGGGAGATTTTTTATACACTGTAATCTTTATTTCAAGACAGGATGTTGTAATTTTATCCAAATTTTAGATGGTTTCTTTTTCCAGTTATGAATATGTAATTATAATTTACTATGAAACAATCTGATATATTTGAAAGGGATTGACTTATTCCTTATAGGCCTTTTTGAGGGGCAGAAGAGGTAGCTATATGGTTTAGGGGGAGTTGAGTTTCTCTCTAAGCTATTTACTAATACCAAATGTCTTTGTTCTGCATTAAAAGATTTATATAACTAAGCTGTAAAATGTGTGATTTGATGTGTCATTGGATGTTCCCTACTATCTTCCCTCCCTACACATTCTTTTTAGTATACACCTATATACCCAAAATGCAATAAAAAAGTCTTTGTGCGAGGTGGGGGCGTAAATGCTGCTACACTACACAGTTGAATAAACTCTAGAAGACCTTTAACTTAACCTTTAACTCACAGTGAGAGAATAAGGAAGTGGATAGTTTAAATGAATATTCTAATTGAATAATTTAGAATGTACTAGGCACGTGCCTTACGCATCTTAAAAGTAATAGAACGTGATAAAATTAAACATAGGGTTTCTTAATTTTTTTTTTTTTTTAACATTTATTTATTTTTGAGACAGAGAGAGACAGAGCATGAACGGGGGAGGGTCAGAGAGAGAGGGAGACACAGAATCTGAAACAGGCTCCAGGCTCTGAGCGGTCAGCACAGAGCCCGACGCGGGGCTCGAACCCACATACCGCGAGATCGTGACCTGAGCCGAAGTCGGACGCTTAACCGACTGAGCCACCCAGGCGCCCCAAACATAGGGTTTCTTAAAGTGTTTTGAAGTTGTCATCATGAGTACGTATTTATTATCTTTCTATGTTAGACTGGACATCTTTAGGGTTTTTGATTCTGGAATACTTGAAGGCATTTACATTTTCTTCCTGTAAGGCTTCTTGAGGGTTTGTCAGACATTCCAGTATGTGATACTTTGTGAGGAGTTTTCATATTCGTTTCTTTCTTGATAAGTATCTTAAGAGTTTTGTGTACTATTCCATTAAAATATCATTAGATATGTGATAAAAAGCTTGAGATTGTTGTGTAAGAGACCAGAAAGAAGTTTATTATTACCTAATGGCTGAAGTATGAAGTCTCACGGTTGTTGATGGCGGGGCTGATACTAGGAAAATAGGCTTTGTGAAAGAGCTTTTTAAAGAGATAGGCTAGGGGCGCCTGGGTGGCTCAGTCGGTTGAGCGTCCGACTTTGGCTCAGGTCATGATCTTGCGGTCTATGAGTTCGAGCCCCATGTTGGGCTCTGTGCTGACAGCTCAGAGCCTGGAGCCTGCTTCGGATTCTGTGTCTCCCTCTCTCTCTGGCCCTCCCCCGCTCATGCCCTGCCTGTCTCTCTCTGTCAAAAATAAATAAACATTAAAAAAAAATAAAAAAAAAATCATTAGATACGTGATAAAAAGCTTGAGATTGCTGTTTAAGAGACCAGAAAGAAGTTTCTTATTACCTAATGTTTGAAATATGAAGTCTCATGGTTGTTGATGGAGGGGCTGATACTAGGAAAATAGGCTTTGTAAAAGAGCTTTTGAAAGAGACAGACTAGGGGTACCTGGGTGACTCAGTTAAGCGTCTGACCTCAGTTCAGGTCATGATCTTGCAGTCTGTGGGTTTGAGCTCCACGTTGGGCTCTGTGCTGACAGCTCAGAGCCTGGAGCCTGCTTCGGGGTCTGTGTCTCCCTCTCTGCTCCCCCCTGCCAAATAAACATTAAAAAATTTTTTAAAGAGGCAGGGTAGAGTGGAGGAGAAACTGCACTCGTTTTGTTTGTTTGTTTTTTTTTTTTTTTTAAATTTTTTTTTTTTCAACGTTTTTTATTTATTTTTGGGACAGAGAGAGACATAGCATGAACGGGGGAGGGGCAGAGAGAGAGGGAGACACAGAATCGGAAACAGGCTCCAGGCTCCGAGCCATCAGCCCAGAGCCTGACGCGGGGCTCGAACTCATGGACCGTGAGATCGTGACCTGGCTGAAGTCGGACGCTTAACCGACTGCGCCACCCAGGCGCCCCTGTTTGTTTGTTTTTAATTTATAAAATATTTAGTTTTGAGAGAGGCAGAGAGAGCATGAGCAGGGGAGGGGCAGAGAAAGGGAGGGAGACACAGAATCTGAAGCAGGTTTCAAGCTCTGAACTGTCAGCATAGAGCCCAGCACAGGGCTTGAACCCACAAACCATGAGATCGTGACCTGAGCCAAAGTCAGGTGCTTAACCAACTGAGCCATCCAGGTGCCCCAAAATAACTCATTTTTTTTTTTAATTTTTAAAAATATTTATTTGTTTTTGAGAGAGACAGAGTGCAAGTGGAGGAGGTGCACAGAGAGAGAGGGAGACACAGAATCCTGAAGAAGGCTCCAGGCTCTGAGCCGTCAGCACAGAACCCGATCCGATGCAGGGCCTGAACTCATGAACTGCGAGATCATAACCTGAGCCTAATTCGGATGCTTAACTTACTGAACCACCCAGGTGCCCCCAGCACTAGGTTTTAAAGTAGTGGAACAAATGGCTAGTGACTGGTATAGAATGGTTTCCTATGCTTGGTATGCTCAGTAGTGTGGATGTGATTGCTTGATCAAGGCCAGAAATACTAGCTGACCTCTCTCACATAGACAATTGCAGTGAAAAAGCCAAGAGTTTTAGGTTTGACTCTTTGGGGAACTAGAACAATTGATTGCCTTTTCAGCTCTGCAGGTGAAATCCTAGAGTTGGTAAACTAATTCTAGATCCTTTCATGGGTATAAAATGGGCATTGGCCTGCCAGCTAAACTGTTTTACTAAAAAAAAAATAGACCAGAGGAATGTTAATTTCTAAAAAAGAAAGTCCCCCCCCTTTTTTTTTTGATTTAGCTTCTCAACCAGTCTAGTGTTATTCCAAAAGAGGATTTAGAATTGATTTTAGAAATTGGATGAAGCATATACTCATTTCCCACTAGGATTAAGGTCACTAGTGATCATAACAAACCAGTGTGGAACTAAGATGATTGCCTAGGCAATATGTAAATGATCATCAGTGATTAAATAGAGTGCTTTAAATCTTTGGACTTCAAATTAGTATACACTGGTAGTATGGCCATTTTTTCCTTTTGCTGACTTCTTCCTCTCAAAACTGAGGGAGGGATTTAATTACCTTCTCTCCGCCCCACCTATCCCCCCCCCCCCCCTTTTTAAGAAATAACCACAGAAATGCCTAATGCCTTTTGGTGAATGATAAAAGCATCGGGTGGAAATTTCTGACTGATTTTTAAATTTTCTCTTTGGAAATGGCCACAGAAACTTTGTTGATTTATGATCTTAGTGTTTAGTAATAGCCTGTCTTGTATCATTCTGCATCTTTCGAACTTTAATAGAAAATGTTTAATTAATCAATTTGGTAATTTAATAAACCTATTTTGCTGATGTAGATGCTGAAGGCTTTAAACTATATAGCCCATGTGTGGTTATACTTTTATTTATTATATATATGTTTTTAATTTTTTTAATGTTTATTTTAGGGAGAGAGAGAACGTGAGTGGGGGGGGCAGAGAGAGGCATTGTTAAGATGGCAGCACACCCCATATTGATCTATAGAGTCAACATAATCCTCACCAGAGAACCAGTTGATTCGTTTATAGAAATTGACAAGCTGATTTAAAAATTCATACGGAATTGCAAGGGACTCAGAATAGCCAAAACAATACTGGAAAAAGAACAAAGTAGCAGGACTCACACTTTCTAGGTGTTTGTTTTTTTTGAGTAAGAACATGCTCATAGGCACCCCAGCAGGGGAGAGGGGCAGAGGGAAGAGATAGAGAATCTTTTTTTTTTTGTTTTTTGTTTTTTTTTTTAACATTTTTTTATTTATTCTTGGGACAGAGAGAGACAGAGCATGAACGGGGGAGGGGCAGAGAGAGAGGGAGACACAGAATCGGAAACAGGCTCCAGGCTCCGAGCCATCAGCCCAGAGCCTGACGCGGGGCTCGAACTCACGGACCGCGAGATCGTGACCTGGCTGAAGTCGGCCGCTTAACCGACTGCGCCACCCAGGCGCCCCGAGATAGAGAATCTTAAGAAGACTTCATGCTGAGTGTGGAGCCTGCCGCAGGGCCTGGTCCCATGACCCTGGGATCCTGACTTGAACCGAAATCAAGAGTTGGATTTAACCAACTGAGCCACCCAGACGCCCCTCATACTTCCTGGTTTTAAGCCTACTGTAAAACAACACTAATCAAGATGGCACAAGAATAGGCACGTAGGGGTGCCTGACTGGCTTGGTCAGTGGAGCATGGAACTCTTGATCTCGGGGTTGTGAGTCTGAGCCCTGTTTTGGGTGTAGAAATTACTTAAAAATAAAATCTTAAATGGGGCGTGTGCGTGGCTCAGTTTAAGGTCTGACTTCAGCTCAGGTCATGATCTCGCAGTTTGTGAGTTCGAGGCCCATGTCGGGCTCTGTGCTGACAGCTTGGAGCCTGGAGCCTGCTTCAGATTCTGTGTCTCTCTCTCATTCTGCTGCTCCCCGTCTCTAGCGTGCACTTTCTCTCTCTCTCTCTCTCTCTCAAAAATAAACAATAATAAACATTAAAAAAAATTCCATTGTATGATACATTGTATTTTGTTTATCCATTCATCAGTTGGTGGACATTTGGGTTGTGTCCAGCTTTTAGCTACTGTGAATAGTGCTGCCATGAATATTCTTGTGCAAGTGTTTGTTGGAATACATGTTTTCAGTTCTTTGGGGTGTGATATCTAGGAGTGGAATTGCTGGGTCATATGATAATTCTATGTTTAATTTTTTGTGAACCGACAAATTGTTTTCTGTAGCAGCTGTATCATTTTACATACCCACCAGTAATGTAGGAAGGGCTCCAGTGTCTCCACATCCTCAACACTTGTTATTTTCCATTTTTTTGATTATAGTCATCTTAGAGGATGTGAGGTGATATCTCATTATGGTTTTGATTTGTAGTTTTCTTTAAAAAAATTTTTTTTTTAATGTTTATTTATTTTAGAGAGACAGAGAGCACGCAAGGGAGGGGCAGAGAGAGAGGGAAGCACAGAATCTGAAGCAGGCTCTAGGCTCTGAGCTGTCAGCATAGAGCCCAATACAGGGCTTGAACCCACAAACTGTGAGATCATGACCTGGGCCAAAGTTAAATGCTTCACTGACTGAGGCACCCAGGCACCCTGATTTATAGTTTTCTAATGATTACTGATGAGCATCTTTTTATATGCTTACTGGCCATTTTTACATTGTCTTTGGAGAAATGTCCATTCAAACCCTTTGCTCACTTATTTCTTTTAATTGTGTTTATTTTTCTTAAATTTTTTTTCATGTTTATTATTCTGAGAGAGAGGGTGTGAGCAGGGCAGGGGCAGAGAGAGGGGGGAGAGAGAGAATCCCAAGCAGGCTCCATGCTGTCAGCACACAGCCTGCATGAAACCAAACTGTGAGATCATGACCTGAGCCGAAATCAAGATTTGGACTGTTAACTGAGCCACCCAGGTGCCCCTATTCCTTTTAATTAACAAAATTTTTTTGGTGTGTTCTCATCTGGCTTTTAAAGTGAAAAAAAATTTGGGGCACCTGGCTGGGTCAGTCGGTTAAGCGTCCGACTTTGGTTCAGGTCATGGTCTCGTGGTTCGTGAGTTTGAGTCCCATGTCAGGCTCTGTGTAGATGGCACAGAGCCTGGAGCCTGCTTCAGATTCTGTGACTTCCTCTCTCTCTGTCCCTTCCCCACTCATGCTCTGTCTTTGTCTCTTGAAAAATAAACATTAAAAAAATTTTAAATGAAAAGAATTTTTAAAAAAATTTTAATTGCAGTATAGTTGACATACAGCATTATATTATTAGTATCAGGTATATAACACAGTGATTAGGCAGTTGTATGCACATTATGAAATGCTTGCCATAAGTGTAATTACCATCTGTCACCAAACAAAGTTACTACACTATTTTTCCAATGCTGTGCTTTTCATCACTGTGATTATTTTATAACTGGAAGTTTGTATATCTGGGTCCCCTTCACCTATTTGACCCATCCCACCCACCTACCTCCCCTTTGGCAATCATTAACTTATCCTCTGTATTCATGAATCTGTTTGTTTTTTTGTGTGTGTTTTGTTCATTTGGTTTTTAGATTGTGCACGTAAGTGAAATTGTATGGTATTTGTTTTCCTGTGTCTGACTTATTTCACTTCATATAATACCCTCTAGGTCCATCCATGTTGTCACAGATGGCAAGAATTCATTCATTTTTTTTTATGACTGAGTAATATTCCATTGTGTATATACACCACATCTTCTTTATTGATTCATCTATTGGTGGACATTTAGGTTGGTTCCATATCTTGGCTATTGTAAATACTGTAGTAAGCATAGGGGTGCATATATCTTTTTGACAAGCATTTTTGTTTGTGTAAGTAGTCACCAGTGGAATTACTAGATTATATGGTATTTCTGTTTTTAATTTTTTGAGGAACCTTCCTACTGTTTTCCATAGTGGCTGTACGACTTTATATTCTCACTAGCAGTGCATGAGGGTTCCCTTTTCCTGCACATCCTTATTTCTGCCCAACACTTATTTCTTGTCTTTTTTGATACTAGACATTCTGATAGGTGTGAGGTGATAACTCAACTGTGGTTTTGATTTGCATTTCCCTGAGGGTTAGTGATGTTGAGTATATTTTCATGTGTCTGTTGGCCATCTGTATGGCTTCTTTGAAAAATTGTCTATTCATGTCCTCCATTTTTTAATTGAATTATTTGTTTTTTGGGTGTTTAGTTTTATGAGTTCTTTATATATTTTGGGTATTAACATCTTGTTGGACATATCATTTGCAAGTATCTTCTCCTAGTCAGTAGGTTTCCTTTTCATTTTGTTGGTGGTTTCTTTCACTGTGCAAAGGTTTTTTAGTTTGATATAGTTCTAATGTTTATTTTTGTTTTGTTTCTCTTGTGTGAGGAGGGTTATCCAGAAAAATATTGCTAAGGTCAGTACCTGAGAGATTACTGCCTATATTTTCTTTTGGAAGTTTTATGGTTTCAGGTCTCACAGTTAGGTCTTTAATCCATGTTGAGTTAATTTTTGTATATGGTATAAGATAGTGGTCTTATTTCATTCTTTTGCATATAACTATCCTGTTTACCCAGTCCCATTTATTGAACAGACTGTCTTTCCCCTAGTGTATATTTTTGGTTCATTTGTTGTAGATTAATTAGGCATATAAGCATGGATTTATTTCTGGGTTCTCTGTCCTTTTCCTCTGATCTATGTGTCTGCTTTTGTGCCAGTACCATACTGCTTTTGTTAATATAGCTTTGTAGTATAAAAAAATAGCTTTGTAGTGTAGTTTCAAGTTTGGGGTTGTGAGATCTCCAGCCTTGTTCTTTCTCAAGATAGCTTTGGTTATGGTCATTTGATTTATGATGAGGGTTCCAGAGCCATTTATTGGGGGAAAGAATAGTCTTTCAACCAGTGATGGTAGGAGAACTGGATAGCCATATATGAGAGAATAAAGTGAAGTTGAAACTTTAGCTGACACCATATACAGAAGTTAACTCAAAATGGACCAAGGACCTAAACATAAAAGATAAGACGATAAAACTCTTAAAACAAAATGTAGGGATAAATCTTCATGACCTTGGATTTGGTTTTTTAGGTATGACATGAAAAACACGGACAACAAAATTAAAAAAAAAAATAAGTTGGACTTTTATCAAAATGAAGAACTTTTGTGTCTCAAAGGCCATCATCAAGAAACTGAAAAGATTCTCAGAATGGGAAAGAGTATTTGTAGGTTACGTATTTGATAAGCACTTACGTCTAGAATATATAAAGAACTGTTATAACCCAATAATGAAAAGACAACCCAATTAAATTTTTTTTATGTTTATTTATTTTTGAGAGACAGAGCAGGAGTTGGGGGCGGGGGGGAGCAAAGAGAGGGAGACACGGAATTCGAAGCAGGCTCCAGGCTCCGAGCTGTCCACACAGAGCCTGACGTGGGGCTCCAACCATGAACCATGAGATCATGACTTGAGCCGAAGTTGGATGCTTAACAACTGAGCCACCCAGGCGTCCCAAAGACAACACACTGAAAATGGGCAATGGGGTGCCTGGGTGGCTTGGTCTGTTAAGTGTCCAACTCTTGATTTGGGCTCAGGTCATGATTTTATGGTTGTGAGATTGAGCCCCGTGTCAGGCTCCACACTGGGATGGAGCCTGCTTAGGATTCTCTCTCTCTCCCTCTCCGTCTGCTTCTCTGCTCACACTCTCTCTTTAAGAAAAAAAAAAAAAAAAGAGGATGGGGGGCAAAGGATCTGAATAGACCCTTCTCCAAATAAGATGTGCAACTGACCGATAGGCACATGAAATGATGCTTGACATCATTAGTCATCAGAGAAACGCAAATCACAACCATGGTGAGATACTACATGTCAACTGTGAAAGTTAAAATGAAGATGTCAGATAATACTAAGTGTTGGTGAGAATGTGGAGAAACTTTAACACTCTTACATTTTTGACGGTCCTATAAATTGTACAACTGCTTTGGAATATAGCCTACAGTTCCTCAGGTGATTAAATATAGTTACCATGTGACCCAGCAATTCTACTTTTAGGTATGTATCCAGGAGAATTGAAAACATAGGTTTAGACAAAAACTTGTACACAGATGATCATAACAGCGTTATTCTTACTATCCAAAAGGTGGGAAAAAAAACCCCAGCTATCTCTCAAAAGTTGAATGGATAAACAAAATGTGTTATATCCATATAATGGGATATTATTTGGCCATGAAGGAAATGAAGTTCCGATACATGCTACATGGGTGAACTTTGAAAACATTGGCTAGGTGAAAGAAGCCAGTCACAAAGGACCACATATTATATGATTCCATTTATATGAAAGTCCAGAATAAAGAAATCTATATGAAAAAAAAGTGTAGATTAGTGGTTTGGTGGTTGCCTAGGGCAGATGGGTAGGGACTGAGGGAGTGGTGGGAATGGTGGTTGGAGCAAAAGCTAAAAAATACAAGGTTTCTTTTTGAGGTATGAAGATGTTCTGAAATTGTGATGGTTGTACATATCTGTGATTATACCTTTGAATTTTGTACTTAAAAAAAATTAATGTTTATTTTTGAGAGACAGAGTGTGAGTCAGAGAGGGGCAGAGAGAGAGAGGGAGACACGAAATCCAGGCTCTGAGCTGTCAGCACAGAGCCCAACATGGGGCTCGAACTCACAAACCATGAGATCATGACCTGAGCCGAAGTCAGACACTTAACTGACGGAGCCACCTAGGTGCCCCTGAAGTTAGTACTTTTAATAGGTGAATGATATGTGAATTATATCTCACACCTGTTTTTAAAGATGCATGGAATTTTGCATACTTGTGTTATATTCCATTTAACGTTTTTTTTAGTACTCAAGAGACATGATTTAGAGTTGATTTCCTTGATTCATTACAGGAAAACAAAATCTGGAGACTGAATATTAATGAAGGCACGCGACGATGGGGCTGTGGACTAATCGTGGCAGTGAGACTGCTGGAGAAGGAATTTAGTACATGGATATGGTGCAGGGAAGAAAGTGGAGATCAGACCTGAGTAAAATACAGTTTCGCTGTGGTTGAGTGGGGGATATTGATTGTGTGGAAGATCATGAGAGCATAGTCTGCTGTCACTGAGAGAGGAGTAAAAGAATGAAGCGGAAAAAGGAGGGCCCTATGATGGAGTGGTGCAATGATGTGTTTAGAAGCCAGATTTAGAGGGCTTAAAGCAGGGGAGCCTAGGTGGCTCAGTCAGTTAAGCCTCCAACTCTCTTGGTTTCGGCTCGGGTCATGATTTCTCGGTTTGTGAGTTCAAACGCGTGCTGACACTGTGGAGCCTGCTTGGTATTCTCTCTCTCCTTTCTCCCTCTCTCTCTGCTCCTCCCTTGCTTGCATCCTCTGTCTGTCTGTCTCTCTCTCTCTCTCTCTCTCTCTCTCTCTCAAAATAAGTAAACTTAAAAAATCTCTAAAAAAGGAAATAGAGGATTTAAGGGAATTATTGGGGACAATCCAATCTTATATTTTTTGGACCTCTTTTAGTCCCTTGTACCTAGTAGGTGCTTAATCAGTATTATTTAGTTATGAAGGGAAGTTGAAGAATTGCCATGAGATTTGGCGGTAACAGGAAGGAAGGAAATAACAGCATCTAGAGAATGGCTAGAGAGGGGAGATCTGAGTTTGTTAAATGAATAGGAAAAATGTCTCTCAGAAATTGGTTTTATATACACAGGTGGAGATTATAGAGTGAGTATTCTAGAAAGGACTGCCATCTTTTGCTGGGAAAGATGGAAGGCTGATGAAAAGGTAATATCTTGATGGTCTTACTCTTCAGAAAACAGGATGTGAAGTGAGGCGGTGACCTGGAATAATTTATTAGGAGAAAAGAATATAAGCAGCAAATGATGGTCTAGATGCAGCTGAACAATGAATTTGTAGTGGGTCAGGAGGTGGATGAAGTAGGTAAAAGAGGACTAAGAAGTGCAAACTTCCAGTTATAAAATTGATAAATTAGGGTGACAAAAGTAAAGCATAGGGAATATAGTCAGTCATATTGGAATAACTTTGTATGGTGACGATGATAACTACACTTACTGTGGTGAGCGTTTTGTACTTTATGTAATGGTTGAATCACTATGCTTTATGCCTAAAACTAATGTAATGTTGTATTTTAACTATATTTCAGTAAAATTTTTCTTTTGAACGTACAAAGGACTTGAATAGATATTTCTCTAAGAAAATATGCAAATGGCCAATAAGCACCTGAAAGTATGCTCAACATCACCATTAGGGCATTAGGGAAATGCAAATCAAAATCACGTCCTTTCACATCCATTAGGATGGCTGTATCAAACAAAACCAAGCAAAACAACCCCAGAAAATAACAAATGTTGGTGAGGATGTGGAGAAATTAGAATCTTATGAATTGCTGGTGGGAATGCAAAATGGTGCAGCTACTATGGAAAACAATTGGGCAGTTCCTCAAAAGTTAAAAACATAGGATTATCATATTCTACTCCTAAGTACATTCCCAAAAGTATTGAAAGCAGGGACTCAAACAGATACTTGTATACCAGTGTTCATAGCAGTATTCACAATAGCCAAAAGGTGGAAACAACCCAAATGTTTATCAGCAGATGACCAGATAAATGATACGGTATATACATACAATGGAATATTATTCAGTTTTAAAAAGGAATGAAATTTTGAAACCTGCTGCAACATGGATGAACCTTGAAAACATTATGCTAAGTGAGATAAGCCAGACACAAAAGGACATATATTGTATGATTCTACTTATGTGATGTATGTAGAATGGGCAAATTCATGAGCCACATAAAGTAGGAAAGAGGTTATTAGGGGTTAAAGGGAGGGAGTGTGAAAAATGGTTGTTTAATGGGTACAGAGTTTCTGATTGGTATTATGAAAAGTTCTGGAAATGAAGGGTGGTGACAGTTGTACACATTGGGAATATGTTTAATGACATTGAATTGTATACGTTAAAATGGTAAATTTAGTTATGTTAAAAAAAAAAAGAAACGGAAACTGATGCTTGTTAAGTGGGGTCAGTGTACTGGAAGTTCCCATTGTAGTTGGAGAATCTAGGCATTGAGAGTAATTTTGTGAACAAGATAGAGATGAGGTTGTGATAAGAAGTTGGGGGTATCTAATTACTGATCTGAGAGGTGACATTCCAGTTAAAATCTGGGTGTGGTGTGTAACCTTAGGAAATTGGAGCTTGGGAGAGAGCAAAATGCAAATTCTAGCCTTGTCATTTTTGTAGCTATGCAATGGGGTCATATTACTAAAGCCTTCTGAACTTTTTCTATGTTATGTATTTATTAAATGGACAAATAAGCCATAATCATCAGGATAATTGGGAGTATTAAATAAACATATGTTTAAGAAAAAGAGTAGAAGTGCTGGCACTTAGGTAGGAAACTTAGAAAAACAGAGGACAAATATTTGAGGAAATAATAGATTGTTTTCCCAGAATTAAAGGGAGATGAAAGATCTCAGATTTAAAAGGCCCAATAGAATACAATATAGAGATGAGGAAAAAACCACACTTAGACACATTATATTGAAATTTAAGACTCTCAGAGATAGAGAAGTTTAAAAGCTAACCAAGAATTAATAACATTATTAAGGACCAGAATTCGAATTGTCACCACACTTTTCAACAGCACATAAGCTGTAAGAAGATGAAAGACTAATACGTTTTGAGTATTGAACAGTGTTGAAAGAAAATAACTCTGAACCTTAAATTTTATAAGGTGACAATAAGCATTCAAGTGTAAAAGCATGTTGAAAATACTCTCAAACATAGAAGACCTTTAAAGATTGGCCGTACAAAGTCCCACATGGAGAACATTTCTGTAGGAAGAACTTAAACGAGTAGAGAAACAAATCTAGCAGATGCTGTTAGGTATGTGTGATGTACAAATGTAAGATGTATAGAGAATGATCAAAATACCAAAATAAAGATTGTCATCTTAAAAAAAATTAGCCACGACCAAAGAAAAGAAATAGAGAAAGTATGCTCATTGACATGAGGATTGGATGGAGGGGAGATGATGGGCATGAGGGCGTTGTAAAGTTCTTCTCTTGATAAAGGGATATATGGATAGCACTTTTATTTATCAAAAAGAAAGATTGTAAAAAGTGAAGGAAAAGCAAAAATACAAGTTGTATTTTAAGGATGTCAGTTAAAAGACAGCTTGATGACTGAGTAAAATATATAGATCTATAGGTATATATAATCTTACAAGAAATACCTAAGTCATAATTTAAAATTACATAGGAGGAGAGGCATGGTTAGGATGTTTATGAAAATTGTTGAAAATTGAGGATCTTAACAATGCTTTTGCTTATGTGGGTTATATCTATCAATAGTTACCTTATTAGAAATTAAAACTGAAAAATTTTAAAAACAATTTTAAGACCGCAAAAAATAGGGGCCCCTGGGTGGCTCAGTCCGTTGAGTGTCTGACTCTTGATTTCCGCTCAGGTCATGATCTCATGATTTGGGGATTGAGCCCTGTGTTGGGCTGTGCGCTGACAGCATGGAGCCTGCTTGGAATTCATTCTCTCTGTCTCTCTCTCTCTCTCTCTCCCTCTCTCCCTCTCTCTCTCTCTCTCCCCCCCCCCACTCTCACCACGTGCTTGCGTGCACACTCTCTCTTTCTTAAAATAAATACTCTTTAAAAAACCTAAAACAGCCATAAAATAACCCTTGTATGTTATTAATAACATACAAGTATTTTTGTGAAAAATATCTATTTTACTAAACAAAAGAATTTAGTGAGAAGAGTAATTGTCTTATGCACTTTTGCATATCTCATTAATGTCTGGTCTAATAGAACATACTTAGGTTCTGGTTTCTGCTTCTGCATTTACTGTGTTGCAGTATGTTGTTTTGATTGAGTTACATGGGGAGAATCCTAGGACCTTGAGGATCTTTTGAAAGTATCTGGAGGAACCCTTGGGTCCTGAGACCACACTTTGAGAACTGCGTTTTCCATACAAGTTTCTTTGCTTATTATCTACCTTCCCCTGCCATTTGTGTCTTCCGCATTGATGACAGTATTATCTCATTGTCCTGTATTTCCTCCCATGTTCCAGTTTTGTTTTTGCCATTTTCTACCTTACATTGTTTTCCAGTTTAAGGCTGATCTCCAAGACTGATGATTCTAGTCTCTATGACTATCTCTTCTCTAAAATCTGTTGTCAAATACACAGTTCCACATGATTCATACGTTAGTGTTTTAAGTTTTCTTGTGTATTTTCTCTTTCCAGTTACAATATAGAGCTCCTTGAAGTAGGGACTCTAAAAATTAACAAGATAAGAGTTTGTCCTTACGCACAATGTTCAGTACAAGATAATAATTATTGGTTGATAGGAAGTAACACTTTCCATGAAAGTGCAGATAGATCATAAATTCTCTTTTGGCTTTAAATAGTTTATTGGGAAATTATAGTATCTTACCCGTTACTTGATACATGGTAGTATTTTTGGTATTGCAAGTAATGTTTTTTTACTTTATTTTTTAAATTTAACTTAATTGAAAATTTTTAATTTTTTTTTTTTTAAACGTTTATTCAGTTTTGAGAGAGTGCAAGCTGGGGAGGGCAGAGAGAGGGAGACACAGAACCTGAAGCAGGCTCTAGGCTCTGAGCTGTCAGCACAGAGCCCAACACAGGGCTCAAACTCACGAACCGTGAGATCATGTCCAGAGCCGAAGTTGACACTTAACCGACTGAGCCATCCAGACACTCCCAAAAAAAATTTTTTTTAAGTTTATTTTGAGAGAAAACCAGAAGGGGAGGGACAGAGAAGGAGAGAGAGAGAATTCCAAGCAGTGTCAGCACTGTCAGCACAGAGCCCTACGTGGGGCTCAAACTCACAAATCCTGAGATCTTGACCTGAGCGAAAATCAAGAGTTGGATGCTTAACCAGCTAAACCACACAGGCACCCTGCAAGTAATGTTTTTTTTAAATAGATCTTCAGTTCACACTTGTTGATCTTTAAAGTCATTTATTGATTAATTTATTTTCTTACCATTTCAGAAAAAAGCCAAAGGACAAGAGCTCTTTGATCAAATAATGTACCACTTGGACCTTATTGAAAGTGACTATTTTGGGCTGAGATTTATGGATTCTGCACAAGTAGCAGTGAGTAGCTGTTTTTTTTGGAAATTCCAGTATGGGAGCAGAAATGGAAAATTTCAGATGATGTGCTAAGTGCTACCAGGCTACATATTCATATGTCATTCTCTTTTTCTTGTAATTTTCTTGTTCAAAAAAAAAAAAATGAGTTCTGGTCCTAGCCCATATTACTAGTGCATAGTCTTTGCAGATGAGGGTAAGAAATCTGTCTTTTCAGTAACCACTGGGCTGGTTGTTGGGCGTACTAGAGTTTGAGAACCACCATGCAATGGAAAGGGTGATAGAATGGGAGTATTGTGGGTTCTTGGGTAAGTGATGGAAGTTACTGATTTGCAAATTAAGGTGAATAGAGTAAGTTATTTTCAAGATCCCTTTCTGATCTGTGATTCTGTATTATAAATGTTCTTTGACATGTGCATTTTATTATTACTGGGTTTTTTTGAGTGAGTGAGAGAGAGAGAGGAAGAGAAAACGAGCTGGGAAGGGGCAGAGAGAGGGAGAGAGAGAATCTTAAGCAACTCCACACCCAGCGTGGAGCCCGATGTGGGGCTCGAACCTCATGATCATGAGATCATGACCTGAGCTGAAATCAAGAGTTGGATGCTTAGCTGACTGAACCACCCAGGTGATCCTGACCTGTGCATTTTATTATTAAACAAAAATTTTTTTAATGTTTATTTATTTTTGAGAAAAAGACAGATTTATATAAATTTATTTATTAAACTTTTTATTTTGTTATTTTTTTTAATGTTTATTCATTTTTGAGAGAGAGATAGAGCATGAGTGGAGGAGGGGCAGAGACAGAGAGGGAGAAACAGAATCTGAAGCAGGCTCCAGGCTCTGAGATGTCAGCACAAAGGCCGATGCAGGACTCTAACTCATGAGCCATGAGATCATGACCTGAGCCAAGTTGGTTGCTTAACCCACTGAGCCACCCAGATGTCCCCTGACCTGTGCATTTTAGATGAGAGAACAGCATATGTAATAGGGTAGGAAGTTGGAGGCTTTTCAAAGATCTGAGTACTATTGGGATTTGACTGGAGGGTATTTGAGAGAAAGTAAGTAGTAGATGATAAGATTGTAAGGTGGGTTAGTGACTATATCATCCAAAGTGAATACCAAAACTATTAAGTAATAAATAGGCAGCATTTATTCTCTAATAATTGGCATTAGGGGTTTTTTAAGCCAGGAGGTTATATTTTGCTTCAGAAAGCATTATATAGACATATTGAGTAGGATTATTTGGAATGGGCAGAGATTGAAGTCAGGAGTCATTGCAAACGCTGGGGATAAAAGTAATGTTAAGGCCTGGAATAGGACATTCATAGTAGCAAGGAGAGGGAGGGAGTAGAGATAAGGATATCAAAACATTAAGCCTTGTTTTCTGGAAGTCTGTGATGGAGGGGGATGTGTGTGTATGTGCTTAGTGACACATTAATTGTCATGTCTAGGACTCATAGGAACAATATATAAGACTTCTCAAGTTCTTTTTGGAGCGGGACATTCATTCATTTGGTGTGATTAATAAGTTAACTAGAATACATCTATAAGATGCTGTTAAAAACTCTTTCGGAAAACAAAAACAAAAACAAAAACAAAAACAAAACCTCTTTCGGAGATGGCTTATCCGTAGTTGGCTTTATAGAGTATCTTGGCTAAATTTACAGCTGTTAATAATGTTAGCTGTAATTTTTTTCTCTAATTTCCCTACTCCTAGTCTCCCTTCCTGGGTTAAAAGAAATTAAGCATGAGCATTTAGCAACAGACTATTGGTTAGGTAAATTTTGGCACACTTGTACAGTGGAATACTCTGCAGCTCATTAAAAATTGTGATTTTTTTTGGGGCGCCTGGGTGGCTCAGTCGGTTAAGTGTCCGACTTTGGCTCAGGTTATGATCTCATAGTCCATGAGTTCGAGCCCCGCGTCAGGCTCTGTGCTGACAGCTCAGAGCCTGGAGCCTGTTTCAGATTCTGTGTCTCCCTCTCTCTGACCCTCCCCCATTCATGCTCTGTCTCTCTCTGTCTCAAAAATAAATAAAGGTTAAAAAAAAAAATTTTTTTTTTAAAAATCGTGATTTTTTTAAGTATACCAATTGACATAAAATGATGTCAAGAAGAGAATTACAAAACAGTATGAGTTTTTCAATTTTAAAATAAGTGGACATATGCACACATATACATGAAAAAATTTGCAAAACTCTTTTCTGTAGTTTTAGTGTTCTTATCTCTGGATGGAATTTGTATGGGAGGTGTTTTATTTTTCTTCTTAATGTTGTTTCTCTTTGATTAGACTAAATCCATCAAGGGCAGGGAATGAGTGTAACCTCTGTTGCTCTGCATGTAGCAGACACACAAACCATTTATTGAATTAAATTCTGGTGCACTGCTTAGTTTGATATAAAGGCTTTGTTGACTCTTGGGTTTAATATCATTCACTAGTCGTCTTTCAAATAATAGAATTACAGTCTTGCAAGCAATGAAAAAATAAATGATGTTAGGGATAAATAATTCGTAGCATCCTGTTTTTTGAGGGGTTGTAGAAGAAGAGGTCGAAATATGCTAACATTAAGTTTCAAGTACCTTCTTTCCTTAAGATCTATAAATACAGTAGTCTCTCCTTATCTGTGGTTTCGCTTTCCATGGTTTCATTTACCCATGTTCAACCCCAGTTTGGAAGCAGATGATCCTCCTTCTGACATATTGTCAGAAGGTCACTGGTAGCCCAGCGCTACATCACAACGCTTACAACATTCACCTCAGTTCATCTCATCATGTAGGCATTTTATCATCTCACAGCATCACACAAAGAAAGATGAATACAGTATAAGATATTGTGAGAGAGAAAGAGAGAGAGACCACATTCACAGAACTTTTATTATGGTATATTATAATTGTTCTATTTTATTATTGTTATTAATATCTTATTGTGCCTAATTCATACATTTAGTTTTATTATAGGTATGTATGTGTAGGAAAACATAGCATATGTTGGGTTCAGTAGTTAGTCTGTGTGGTTTCAGACATCCACTGGAGGTCTTGGAATGTATCTCCCACAGATAAGGGGGACTGTTGTCATTGGGGAAAGAAATAGACATTTCTTTCTATTCTAAGAAGTGGCCATTGCTAAGTTGTATTCTTTGCTCTTTGTTAATGTCAATAATCACTGAATTGCTAGATCCATTACTGTTTCTTCCCTCATTTGACACACATATTGTGCCTTTGTTCTGGTTCTAACAAGTTTTTGGTAAAGCCAGCATTAGAACTTCCCCCCCCGCCCAGTTTTCAAAGTTTTATTTATTTAAGGGGCGTCTGGGTGGCTTAGTTAGTAAAGCGTTTGACTCTTGATTTTGGCTCAGGTCATGATCCTGTGGTTTGTGAGATTGAGGCCTGTATTGGGCTCTACAGTGATGATGAGTATCCTGCTGCTGATTCTCTCTCTTCCTTTCTTTGCCCCTCCCCCGTTGCACATGCGCACACATGCTCTCTTTCTGTCTCTCAAAATAGACTTTAAAAAAAAAAATGAAGTTTTATTTAAATCATCTGTACACCCCACATGGGGCTTGAACTCATGACCTTATGATCAAGAATTGCATGCATCCCTAACTGAGCCAGGCAGGTGCCCCAGAACTTTTAATCTGTGCTCTTTTTAGTTCTAGTTTATCCTTCCCAATGCCCAGAAATCTAGGCATTAAAATTAAAGTTAAGTAAGATTTATTTTTAGTTTCTGTTTTTGCTGTCACTAGAATACTCTGGAGTTGAACTAGAAGGACAGTAGCTGGTAGATGAAAGCTATTCAAAATGAGCTCTAGGTAAACCTTTAATTATTCTTATACTGCTAACTCATGATTCTACAATTTTATGACATCAGTAAATAGAGAAGACTTTCCGGTATTTGTCACATGACCAGATTTAACCCCAGAATGAAACAAAATTGATACCTTGCAAACAGTTCAGTTTGTTGGTGAAGATAGTGAACTTGATAGATCAAGTGGACTTTTTGGCCAGGATCATCTGTGTAAATTAAGTTAGTCCTATGATTTTCACATCTGTTTGTTAAATTTAGTGTGTAGACCTAAATGTAGAATCCAAAGAAGGTTGAGGCAGGGTAAAAAAAATAAAATGACTGAGGGCCCTAATACCAAAACCAGATCCAGACACTACGAAAAAAAGGACTACAGGGCAATAGCTCTGGTGAACAAAGATACAAAAATCCTCAACAAATATTAGCATATTAATATGTATTAATATGTAAATATATGTATGTATATAACATGCATATAATACATATATACATACTGAACTGAATCAAGAGTTGAACACTTAACTGAGCTACCCAGGTAGCTCAGGGTAGAAATACCCCTATTTCTTTTAATTAAGAAAGTTTTTTTTTAATTTTAAACATTTAAAAAAATATATATCAATAACATTTTTACAGAACCAGAACAAATAATCCTAAAATTTGTTTGGAACCACAAAAAACCCCAAATGGCTAAAACAGTCTTAAAAAGGAAAAACAAAATTGGAAGTACCACGCTTCTAGATTTCAAGTACATTACAAAGTTGTAGTAATCATAACAGTATGATATCGGCACAAAAGTAGACACATAGATCAATGGAACGGGATAGAAAGCCCAGAAACATGCCCACATATATGGTCAATTAGTCTTTCACAGAAGAGTCAAGAATATGCATTGGGAAAAAGACAGTCTCTTTGACAAATGGTGTTGGGAAAACTGGACAGCTACATGCAAAAGAGTGAAGCTGGTCCACTTTCTTCTACCATACACAAAAATGAACTTAAAGTGGATTAAAGACCTAATATGAGACCTGAAACCATAAAAATCCTGGAAAAGAGCACAGGCAGTAATTTTTCTGACATCAGCTATAGCAGCACTTTTTTAGATATGTTTCCATAAACAGGGGAAATAAAAATAAACTATTGGGACTACATCAGAATAAAAAGCTTCTGCATAGCAAAGGAAATAATCAACAAAACGAAACACAGCCTACGAATGGGAGAATATATTTGCAAGTGACATATCTGATAAAGGCTTAATATCCAAAATATATAAAGAACTTACACACCTCAAAACTTAAAAAAACAAATTATCCAATTAAAAAAAATGGACAGAAAACATGAACAGACATTTCTGTAAAGAAGACATTCAGATAGCCCACAGACATATGAAAAGATGCTCAACATCACTCATCATCAGGGAAATGCAAATCAAGACTGCAATGAGATATCACCTCACATCTGTCAGAATGGCTAAAATCAAAAACACAAGGAACAACAAGTGTTGGTGAAGATGTTGAGAAAAAGAAACACTTGTGCACTGCTGGTGGCATTGCAAACTGGTGCAGCCATCGTGGAAAACGGTAAAGAGGTTCCTCAAAAGAGTGAAAATAGAACTACCATATGATCCAGTAATTACACTTTTGGTTATTTACCCACAGAATACAAAAACACTAATTCAAAAGGATACATACACTTCTGTGTTTATTGCAACATTATTTACAATATTCAAATTATGCAAGCAGCCCAAGTCCATCAATAGACTTAATAATATAAATGGAATATTATTCTGCCATTTACAACAACTTAGATGAACTAGAAAATATAATGCTAAGCTAAATAAGTCAGAGAATGACAAATACCATATGATTTCATTCAAATGTGGAACAAATGAGCAAAGAAAAAAAAAAGACAAACCAAGAAACAGACTCTTAATTATAGAGAACAAACTGATAGTTACCAGAGGAGAGGTGGGTGGGTGAGATAGGTGATAGGGATTAATGAGAGCACTTATCACAATGAGCACTAAGTAATGTATAGAATTTTTGAATCACTGTATTGTACACCTGAAACTTAACACCATATGTTAATGCTCCTGGAATTAAATTAAAAACCTTGAAAAAATGATCAAGGAATTACATGTTACATTTTAATCTTGAATATATTGTATGCTTATATATGTAAAGTTAGTGTGTTAAAGTTTAGTTTATTGGTCATTTCACATCAGTCTAAAATATGTATGACTGGAATTATTCATCCATCATGGAGATAACCAAAGTTATATGATGAAACCGTAGTTTACTTTTTTTTTCCTATGTACACATATGAATTTGCTGTTGTTAACTTTTGCTTATACCAGCTCATTTTATGTTCATATATAAATATTTGATTTGTAGTTGAAATAATGGCATACTTACAGAAAAGTTGCAAGAACAGTGTAAATAACTATTTCTGTGGAACCATTTGAGAAAGAGCTGTAGATGTCTCATCACCCCTGAACTCTTTAGTGTATGTTTCCTACAAACAAGTATATTATGCGTAACTCAGCACAACCATCAAAACTAGGAAGTTGACATTGTGACATTACCACCATCTAATCCACAGACTCCATTCAAATTTTGCCACTTGTCTCTACAGTGTCCTTTATAGCCAAAGGGTCTAGTTCGGTCAGATTCATGTTTTACATTCAGTTGTCAAATTTCTTTAGTTGCCTTCATCTTGGAATGCTGTGGTTCTTCATTCTTTCCTTAACTTCTATACTTTTGAAGATACAGGCCAGTTGTCTTATAAGCTCTCAGTTTGGGTTTGTCTGAAGTTTCCTCATGAACTAGATTAATCTTAGACACTTTGACAGAAAAATAAATGAAGTGATGCTGTGTTCTTCTTATTCTATCAAGTAACATTTAATTTCATTTTGTCTCCTTACAGGTGATATTCACTTTGATCCCTTGATTAAGGTGGTGTCTGCCAGGCGTCTCCATTATATTCTTTTTCTGTTTGTAATAAGCTTGCTTGCTTGCTTGCTTGCTTGCTTATTTATTTATTTATTTATTTAGTGCCCCCCCCCCCCCCGAAAAAGACCACTTTCTCATCAAACTTTCTGTTTATTTATGAACTAATGGATTCTTGTCTTAACCGGTGTGTTATCATTTGTAACTACTATTTCTTTTGATGCTCAGAGTTTCCCAAGTTTGGGTGGTGGGAACTGCTTCAAGATGGTTTCTGTGTTCTTTTAACACGCACCATCATTCTTTGGGTATTACCTTACTTTCTGGCCCAAGAATACGTTCCATGTTCATATTGTATTTCCCTGCTCTAGCCCTGGAATTTGCTAGTTCTCCAGTTGGCTTTGTGGTCAGACTTAGGGAATGTATGTTTACGTTTATTTCTGTAATCTTATATATAAATTGATACATTCAGTGCCACAAGGCTGATTGTAGTTTTTTTCCTTTCCCATATTTGCAGTTCTCTTCTACAGAAACCAGGGTTTGATTGTCATCAGGATGTTTACTTGAGTGATAACTCACTCTGGATGGAATCAATCTCTAACGTCTCCCTGTACAGATTCTGGCATTACCCTGACCACCTAATTACTTCTGGACTGAATTATTTGGGAAGAGGAAGCTTTTTATGTTCCAATTACCTTATAAATACAGAGTAGTATATGAAGCACTTCTTTGGAAATAGTGTTGAAGAATGATTTTCCTAGAGGTATGGTTTAGAGTAGGAGGATTAGAGGGAAGAAAGAAGGCATGCTTGAGTAAAATATAGTAGGTTTTACTTGAGGTGGCCACATAACTTTTGCCTAAAGTAGGCCACATTTAAAACATTGAGATGTAATTTACAAATCCTAAAACTCACTTGCGGTTTTTAGTGTATTCACAGAGTTGTGCAGCCGTCACATCACTATCTAATTCCAGAATATTTTCATTGCAAAAGAAACCCTACTTACATTAATGGTCTCTTCCCATTTCCCCTCTCCCACAGCCTCTGGCAAACATTAATCTTTCTGTTTGTATGGATGTACCTATTTTGAAAATTTCATGTAAATAGAATTACATAATATATAGCCTTTTGAGTCTGGGAATGTGCTTAAGCATAATATTCTCAAGGTTTGTATTGTGGCATCTCCCCATACTTGATCCTTATGGTTGAGTAATATTCTGTTGTATGGATATGCTACATTTTGTTTACTCAATTCATTGATGGACATTTGGGTTCATTCATTTTTGGCTCTTAGGAATAGTGCTGCTATTAACATTGTGTACGAATTTTTGCATGAGTATAATTTTCAGTTTCTTGGGTATGTATCTAGGAGTGAATTTGCTGGGGCATAAGGTAACTGTTTAACTTTTTGAGGAACTGCCAAACTGTTTTCCATAATGACTGTAGTATTCCACATTCTTTCCAGTAATGTGTGGGGGGTTCTGATTTCTCTGTGTCCTCACAAACACATTATTTCTTTCCTTTTTCATGTTTGTTTATTTTGAGAGAGAGTGCCAGTACCAGTGGGGAAGAGGGATAGAGAGAATACCACGCAGGCTCCATGCTGTCAGCGCACAGTCCAACACGGGGCTTGATCCTGCCGACCATGTGATCATGATGAGCCGAAATCAAGACTTGGATGCTTAACTGAGCTACTCAGGCGCCCCCACAGTATTTCTTTTTTGATTCTAGCTATCCTAGTTGATATGAAGTGGTCCTGTGTGGTTTTTGACTTGAACTTCCCTAAAGCCTAGTGATGTTAAGTATCTTTTCATGTGCTTTTTTGGCTGTTTCTGTATCTTCTTTGGAAAAATGTCTATTCAGATCCTTTGCACATTTTAAAATTGGGTTATTTGTTTCTTTGTTGAGTTGTAAGAGTTCATATTTTTTTTCAGTAGTAGACATTTTTCAGATCTGTGATTTGCAAATATTTTCCCCCATTTTGTAGATTTTCTTTTTACTTTCTTGATAGTGTCCTTTGCACATAATTTTTTAATTTTGATGAAGTCTAATTTATCTGCTTTTTTTTTATGCTTTTGGTCATATCTGCAAAACTGCTGCCTATTTTGTTTTTTTCTTTATCTTTTGGAGTTAATTTTTGTATGTGTTGTAAGGTAGGGGGCTAACTTCATTCTTTTGCATGTGGATATCCAGTAGTCCTAGCACTATTTATTGAACAGGTTATTCTTTCTCCATTGAGTGATCTTGGCTTATTGAAAATCAGTTAGCCAGTTATATGAGTTTATTTCTGGCTTCTGTCTTCTGTTCCATTCATCTGTCCATATGTTGATCCTTATGCCAGCACTACATTGTCTTGATTACTGTAATTTTTTGCTAAGTTTGAAATTGGAATTTAAGTGTGAATCCTTCAATTTTGTTCTTCTGTTTCAAGATTGTTTTGGCTGTATTTCCGTATACATTTTAGGATTAGCTTGTTCATTTCTGGGAGGAAAAAGGCAATTGGAAGTTTGATCAGGATTGCGCTGAGTCTATCCTTTTGCTATCATTATAATGTTAAATCTTATCCATGAATATGGATTGTCTTTCCATGTACTGGATCTTTACATCTCTTTTTTTTTTTTTAATTTTTTTAATGTTTATTTATTTTTGAGACAGAGAGACACAGCATGAGCAGGGAAGGGGCAGAGAGAGAGGGAGATACAGAATGTGAAGCAGGCTCCAGGCTCTGAGCTGTCAGCACAGAGCCCGACGCGGGGCTCGAACCCACGAACTGTGAGATCATGACCTGAGCCGAAGTCAGACGCTTAACCGACTGAGCCACCCAGGCACCCCAATCTTTACATCTCTTAAAACAGTGTTTTATAAGTTTCACTTTACATGTCTTTTACTTCCTTGGTTTTGTTCTTAAGCATTTTATTCCTTTAATGCTATTGTATACATAGTTGTTTTCTTTTTTTTTTTTCTTTTTAAAAAAATTTTTAAGTTTATTTTGAAAGAGACAGAGACAGTGTGAGCTGGGGAGGGGCTGAGAGAGAGGGAGACAGAGAATCCCAAGCAGGCTCTGCACTGGCAGTATAGAGCCCGACACAGGGCCCGATCCCACAAACTGTGAGATCATGACCTGAGCTGAAACCAAGAGTTGGACGCTTAACTGACTAGGCCAGCCAGGTTCCCCTACATAGTTGTTTTCTTCATATCATCTTCTGATTGTTTATTGCTAGTATATAGGAATATAGTTGGGTCTTGTATACTTATCCTGTATCCTGCATCCTTGGTAAACTTCTTTATTAGTTTTAACGTGTTTTATGAAAAAGAACATGTCATCTGCAAAAAGAGATAGTGTGACTTCTTCCTTTCTGATCTGAATGCCTTTTTTAAAAAAAAATTATTTAGATTCCAGTATAGTTAACATACAGTGTTATATTAGTTTCAGATGTACAATATAGTGATTCAGCAATTCTATATGTTACTCAGTAATCTTGTATTTTCATTATCTTTTTACTTTTTAAAGTAAGCTCTACATCTAGTATGGAGCTTGAACTCAAGACCCCAAGATCAAGAATCACATTCTCCACCAACTGAGCCAGCCAGGCATCCCCTAATCTGAATGCCTTTTATTTATTTATTTTCTCTTTCTTGCATAAGTGCCCTGGTTAGAACCGTTAGTAATATATTGAATAGAAGTGGTGACAGCAGACATTATTGTCTTGTCCCTGATCTTAGGGGGAGAGTGATCAGTCTCTCACCATCAAGTATGCTACTTGTGAGATTTCTATAGATGCCCTTTATCACGTTAAGGAAGGTGTCTTTTATTTCTATTTTGTTCATTGTTTTTATCAAAAATGGTGTTGGGTTCTGTCAAATGCTTTTTCTGCATCTATTGAGAGAGTCATATGGTTTCTCTCTTGTATTCTGTTTATATGTTGTATTATGTTGATAGTTTTTTTGTTAATGGGTGGTGTGTTGGACCAGTCTTGCTTTTCTGGGACAAATCCCACTTGGTTGTAATGTATAAGCCTTTTATATGTTGCTTGATTTGATTTGTTAGTATTTTGTTGAATATTTTGGTGCGTATATTTGTAAGGAATATTGGTCTGTAGTTTTGTGGGGTTTTTTTCCCTTTGATATCTTTGTCTTGTTTGGTGGGAACAGTACTAGCCTCAGAGAATGAGTTGGAAAGTCTTCCCTCCTATTTCTGGGAAGGTCTTATGAAGGGTTGGTGTTAATTCTTCTTTTAGCATTTGGTAGAATTCACCAGCAAAGCTGTCTTGGTCCTGGGCTTTTCTTTGTGGGAAGTTTTTTGATTATTGACTAATCTCTTTATTTGTTATAGGTGTATTCAGATTTGCTACTTGTTTCTGGAGGCAGTTTTTAAATCAAGCCACTTTATTTTTTTAAAGCTTATTTATTTATTTTGAGAGAGAGAGTGCACGGGCACACGTGAGCCAGGGAGAGGCAGAGGAAGGGGTGGAAAGAGAGAATCCCAAGCAGGCTCCACACTGTCATTTCGGAGCCTGATGCACATGGGCTTGAACCCACAAACCATGAGATCATGACCTGAGCCAAAACCAAGAGTTGGATGCTTAACCGACTAAGCCACCCATGCGCCCATAAACCGAGCCATTGTGGAGAGCTTTGGGGGACTTACTGGATGAGGGGATAGTATGTGAAAACCAGTTTTATTCTGGCATCCTAGGATTTATAGTTACTCTTGTTTTTGTTGACAGCAGAATATCGCCCCATCCTCTATTTTCACATCTAAACTTAATTTAGTGTCCTTTTACATAGTCCAGAGATGATCTGAAGCCTTGAATTATAATGATGAAATCTCTAGCTGCTTTACATAGAAAAATGTGCATGTATATATATTATATTTTGTGTACATATAAAGGTAATTAAGGTATTCCTGAGCCCCATCTATGGACTTTTATTTAGTAACCTTTTCTTTCACAAATAATCTGTAGTTTAAAGGAAATCTGATAATGGTATTAATTTGCATGTGTTTTCTTAAAGTCTTTATGATAATCATTAGTGTTTTTGAAAATCTATAATCTCTTCTATATTATTGATGACTCCACAGATTTTTGTGGTACTATTTATTGATAAAGGATCAGGGTCATACACTCTGGTTTCTCTTCAGATCGTATAAATCTTTCCCCTTAAGGATCAGGGTCATAAAAATAACAGGATGTGTGAAAAGTTGCCGAATGACAGCAGAACTCCCAATGTTATAGTTTAAATAAATGATGTTATGGGGTAGTTTTCTTGTATAATAGAATATTCCAGTGTGGAAATAATATATCTTAAACCATGCAAGAAGGAATTCTTCTGATATTAAGTGGTTTTAGGTTGGTGCAGTAAGACTTGGCAAAACAGTTGAGGAATTAACTGTACCAATTTGCCAGAGAGCATGTATGATTTATTTTGAAGGAACAGTTTTCAATCTTAAAATCAAATGTCTACTGAGATCAAACAGGAGAACAAAAGAAGGGAAGCAAGTTGGAGTATATCTTAAAAGACACAGGAGTGTTATGTACTTTTAAGAACTATGTTTTTTCTCATTGTTTTTTTCCCTGAATCATGCTGCATGCTAGATATATTTTCATTTCCCATTAAAAAATTTTAAGGTTTTTTGGGTTTGTTTTATTTGTTTGTTTTTTTGATATTTATCCATTCTTGAGAGAGGATGTGAATTTATCCATTCTTGAGAGAGAGAGAATGTGAGCAGGATAGGGGCAGACACGCACGCACGCGTGCGCGCGCACACACACACTCTCTCTGTCTCTGTCCCTCATTCTCTCTCTCACTCTCTCAATCTGAAGCAGTCTCCAGGCTCTGAGCTGTCAGCCCGGACCCGATGCGGGGCTCAAACTCAAGAACCAAACTGTGAGATCATGACCTGAGCTGAAGTCAGATGCTTAACTGACTGAACCACCTAAGCGCCCTTCAAGCTTCATATTTAGAGCTTAGAATTTTAATTGGTCTATCAAGTTTTTAAAGAAGAACTAGTTACCTAGATTGTAGACAACTCTGTCATGTTTCAGAAAAGAGAAACAAAGGTAGCATTTCTCCTTTACTTGGAAAAGAAGGAAAAAGAACTTTAACAAGTCAGTAGTAATTATTTTTTTGCTTTTTAAAAATACTGATTTGATAGCTTGTATTGGTTCTATGTATATTGTTTAAACTTCCCTTATTCTCTGTGTAAAACTCTTTAA
Source organism: Panthera pardus (assembly GCF_024362965.1). NCBI lineage: Eukaryota > Metazoa > Chordata > Mammalia > Carnivora > Felidae > Panthera > Panthera pardus. Next base: position 102,945,777 of record NW_026526655.1, read on the forward strand.
TTATCAGCACACAGTATTCAGCAGTCTATTAAAAGTATAATTAATACATTATGATCAGGTGGAGTTTAATTTTCAGAAATGCAAGGACGATTCATTATCAGTTGATACAATTTGTCATATATGTTTTTTCATGCATTGTCTCCTGCCTTTGTTTTCACAGGATTGTCCTTTCTTGCTCACTTGATATCAGGCTTGGCTATGTGATTTGCCTTTGGCAGTGGAGTCTGAGTTGATGTGATGTTTGCCAATTCTGAACAGTTTCACTAACCATTTATGCTGTTATTGCTTCGTCATATACTTAAATGTATACTTAAATATACATTCAAAAAAAGATTGAAACTGAAATCTTTACCACAAAGAAAATAAAGTAACTTGATTAGTTGAAGTGTATGGCATTTAAAGACAACACTGAATGGAAATGGAGATGTTAGATCCAAAGCTGAAGGCTAGAAAACACATAATTATCTAGCGGAACATAGAGTAAATGTTTTACAAGTGCACACCTGGAGGCTGCAACAGTCGGTTACCTTGATAGCAAATCCAAGATCACTGAGTTAAGGGAAGAGGCAATTCTTATTCTAGTTTTAGAATTCAGCTTTCAGGTACTGTGGGCACAGTGTGTGAGGTTTGTTTGTCTTTGCTCACCCTCACTTATCTGAGGTTGTACAGATAATAGGTCTAGAATTCTTATCAAGTGGTTTTTTTGGTGGCCTGTTAAGCCCCTTCTTTGTAGCCCCATAATACCTTGAATAAACCCAATGGACTTTGGCCTGTATAGAATTGACCTTCTGTCTATCTGTGTAGCTCCATCCAAGCTTTAGAAGGTGTACCTTTTTCCATTTCTAGGTGTTTAGTGGATGTGTGTTACAACCCGTATAGGCAGCATCTATAGAAGACAGACCTGGTGATTACTCAGTGGCTCTGCTTTTTTTTTTTTTTTTTTAATTTTTTAAAGTTTGTTTATTTTGAGAGAGATAGAGACAGCTTGAGGAGGGGAGGGACAGAGAGAGGGAGAGAGAGAATCCCAAGCAGGCTCTGCATTGTCAGCACAGAGCCTGACGCGGGGCTCGAACTCACAAAACTGTGAGATCATGGCCTGACCTGAAACTGAGAGTCAGATGCTTAACTGAGCCATCTAGGGGCCCCAGTTCTGCTCTCTTTCTTTGCAGATATTTGATTATTTACATTGGCAACAATAACAATAACAACAACTCTAGATTAGTAGAGGAATGATAGAAACATTTCTTTTAAACACATGGTGTTAATTTGCATATTATTGCCAGTGCTATTTAATTTCATAATAGAAGTGCCAGCAATTATAGTTACAGAAGTTGTAAAGGCTGGAAAGGAGGAGGTAAAACTAACACTGTTGGCAGATGATTGGATTGGATATCAACTGAGAACTTAACACAAACAATAGGATTCAATAAAGTAGTGGGGAGTGAAAAATATATAGAAATAAGTAGCATATATGTTAAATATATGTATATTGTAACATGCACATAGATACCCTTGTATTTGTTAAATAAGGAGGAACAGTAAAAAGTGTGTTTCCAAAATAGATTATGTACTCTGTCCCTGGAGAGTAAATATAAAACCTGCCTCACTCAACTTATATTCCCACTATGAGTTTACTTTTAAGAATTTTAAAAGAGCATACTAATAATACACAGGCACAGTGGGAAATCTATTTTAATGCCTCATCTAAGTCTTCATTTGAAATGTGTTACAATGAATATAGATTAAATTGAAGTGTTTTCAGTTAGATTACAGCAGTGCAGTGTATTGGTTCTCCGTTTTTATAGCATAGTTTTTAAACTTTTTGTTGTTTACAATGTTAAAATTTTCAAAGATGTAAAAGATCTGTATGCTGAAAACTATAGAAAACTTATGAAGGAAATTGAAGAAGACACAAAGAAATGGAAAAACATTGCATGCTCATGGATTGGAAGAACAAATATTGTTAAAATGTCAATACTACCCCAAAATGTTAAAATTTCCTTTAAAACAACCCTTTAATTCAGAGCATAGGCCTCTACTCCTGAGAGGAGAAATATTTTCTGCAGATGTAGTTGTTTTGAAAGATGGTTAACACATCTCTGTTTTCAACTCTTTGCTCTTTGAGCAAAAGTAGTAGGGCATTTCTTTAATAGAGCTGTGTAGGTGGTTAGAAGTCAGGAATCACTTATTTGAAAAGCTGTTTACAGACTGTTTGGCTGAAGGGCTGGGATGAGGGTGTGTACATGTTAGTGTTTTGGAAGCTCCCTAGGTGATTCTTCTTTTGATTTGGTTATGTCTTTTGTGTTTGTGATTAAATATTATTTATGTTTTAAGATATACATAAGTAGATAATTTTTCTTTCATGCCCAGTTCAATAGGACGGAAAGAAATGTGGCTTCTCATATCCTTTGATGTCTACGTTTATCAACCAAATTTTAAAATTAGGAAATTAGGAGGGAGTTTGTTTGCTTTGTAAGGTATGATGGGGAAAGAGAACTCTTATTAGTTTCACACTAAGCATCCAAGAATCTATATCTGCATGCTCTCACCTTTATCATCTAATGTAATTTAAACTCAACTCCTAAAGACCCTGATTGAAGGAAAATCCTATCAGTGCCTATCTCTGAGCTCTGAATTTTCCAGTCCCTGGGCTTGGAATGTGGAGGAGATGAAAGAAAACAGACTTGAGAATATACAAGCATGAACTCAGACCTTCCCCCGAATAACGTCACCCAGAACTCCCCAGCTCCTAAATTTCACTTTAAAATGTGCTTGATGCATTATCTGAGTTTGGGTTATCCTAAGGGAGAGCAGACATATGTAGGTAAAGAAGGGACTAAAATATCTGCTTGGAAGAAAACTCTGATCCTTAATCTCACTGGGATGATTTTATATTTAATGTGCTTCTTAGAATAGTAGGGTACAAATTAAAGATTAAAGGTGAATTTTTGAGACTAGCCCTAGATGTTCTTAAACAGGAAGAAATTTAAGTTATAATGATCTAAGAAAGAAAGACTGTAGATCTTGAAATATCACATGGTCTATCTTACGTTAGTGTTTATTTCTTTTACTCTTCAAAGTTCATTCTTTCAAAATTGATAGTCTGTTGGTTTTCAGTCCATTGTTAATGTTCTGTCTTTTTTTTTTTTTTTTAACCAACACACATAAACAGTTGTTTTGTTTTGTTTTGTTTTGTTTTCCCTTTTCCCCCTCCTTCCCTCTTTGAAGAAACTCTGGATGGGGTCAGAAACCAATAACATCTTGTTGTGTGCAGGGGCGGTGCATGTGGTGATAGAAATTGGGTAAATGGGCTGGTGGGCTATTGTAGGAGGTGGAGGGACTATGGACCATATGCCTATTAATACTACCCCAAAATTAAGCCATATAAATATATTACTTATATAAAATATTAAAATAAGGGGTCCATGAGAGTTTTAAGTAGTATGTGCTCATTGTAGAATAAGTTTAAAATAGAGGAAGGCATAAAAAAGAAAAACTATCACCAGCAGTATCTGTCACTTAGAGATAACATTTTTACTGTTTTGTTTTAGATTATCTCAGTCCAAAAGAAAAGTGCATGTTTTTATATACAAACTTGTACATTTTGATAAAACACTTGTGTGTATCCTACACCTTTAAAAGGTGTAACCTACCTTTTAAAATTCAGCAGTATATTGTAAGTAATTTTCCAGATCCTTAAGTATTTGCTTTCCTTGTTTTTAATGGCTGCATCATGTTGCATCATACTGAAATACTTTAACCAGTTCACTGTTGTTGAATATATATATTGTCTTAACTTTCTCATATAATTGCTTATAAATAAATCTGCACACATCCATCGCTATTTCTAGGTATAGAATTGTTGGGTCAAAGACAATTATTTTTAAAGCATTGTTAAATTGCCTCCTGGAAGAGTTGTGCTCATTTACGCTCATGGTGTAGGAGTCTCCCTAACCATAGGCACATAAGACAACCCAGGTGACCAGCCAGACTACCTGTTAATTCATTGCAGTAGAGTAGATAAAACCTGAAGATAAGGCAACTCCCAGATTCATGTTGTGGGAAGAAGACAGTCTGGGGTATAAAAACTAATTTTATCTTTTACCTAGTATGTCATTGGCATCAGGCTCTAGTAGGTATTAGCATAATTAAGTTTCAGATTATTAGATATTGAGTTGCTGACATTGGCCATGATGGATGGACTTTTTTGCTGTACTAGGTTGAAGTCTTTTCTGCTAAAAGATTGAATTGTGTTCTGTCTACTGGCCGGCCTAGGATTCAGTTGGAGGGATGTATAAAACTGAAGAGGTGCTACATTGAAATATGCTTATAGGGGCGCCTGGGTGGCGCGGTCGGTTAAGCGTCCGACTTCAGCCAGGTCACGATCTCGCGGTCCGTGAGTTCGAGCCCCGCGTCAGGCTCTGGGCTGATGGCTCGGAGCCTGGAGCCTGTTTCCGATTCTGTGTCTCCCTCTCTCTCTGCCCCTCTCCCGTTCATGCTCTGTCTCTCTCTGTCCCAAAAATGAATAAAAAACGTTGAAAAAAAAATTAAAAAAAAAAATGGATATCCACCTGAATTCAGTAAAAGATGAAAGATGGCTGGGTACTTGGCTGGCTCAATAGGTAGAACATGCAACTCTTAATCTTGGCTCCAGGTTGTGAGTTCGAGCACCACATTGGGTATAGAGAGTACTTAAAAAATAAAATCTTAAAGAAAGGATGAGAGATGGCTGACTAAGTAGCATATACACTTGGAATCTAGAGAAAATATTGCACAGTACTTAATTGCCTTTTGAACTGTTTACTGAACATCTTATTTCAATGTGCAGAGGTACTTTGCTCGCCCACTGGTAGCTTTGTGAATTTCACTTTTGGATCTTGGGGGAGAATGGAGAGAAGAGGCTAGGCAAATAATTGGCAAGAAAAGCAAACGGTTACAAGGCTGTTAACAATGCAGCCTTGTTTACCCACTTTGCCTGTCTGGGTTTCTGAAACTGGATTCCTTAGCTCTGTGAACTAGTTAGTACAAGAGCACTCCTTTCGTTTTTTGGGTGCTTGGAATTGTAAGCATGTTGGAGAGAACACAGGCTTGTATATCTTAGTTGGATGAGTGCATCCCGTCACTGTTAGGACATGGTGGTGTAAAGGGATTAATAGTGAGAAGTGAGCTGGGACTGGTTTATGTGTGGAAGCCTCTGGAATTGCTTCTTAAGTCTGTTTGTGTTACGGGCATTTCAGAGTAGGGAGGTTACAGAAATCAAAAGCCTATTACTTTTGAAACCAGAAGTCTACTAGTCACAGTTTTAACATTTTTTATTTATAAAGCAAAGGAACAAAAAAGACTACTTCATTTAATAGGTGGGGTTAGTTATGAGAAAGATCTAATTTTATTTTGCAGGCTCTTTCAAAGAGTACTACTTCTGAGTAGTATCTGTTTCGTAAAATTTAAATGACACTGTTATTTCCTCTCACTTTTGGTTGCGATCTGTTAATAAATATTACGTTTTTATTACAAGAATGAACCAGACACTGGAGTATGAGGATACTTTTCTTCTCATTTTAACAATTTTGAAAGAGTCATTTTTTTTTGGAAACAGGAAAACTAAGGGCAGAATTTAAAATATCATCCTTGTTACTGTGAGAGAGGAGAGGAAATGTTTTAAGAAGTAGTATATCTGGTCTTAGGTCTTTTTTTGCTTGTGTGTCATAAGCTTGCTGTAGATGTTGGGACAGATAATCCTCCCCCCATTTTCATCCTCACTTTTGTTTTTCATATTTCTTTCTGGTTATCAACAAAAACATGATGAAAATTAACTTTTAATGAAAATGTTGAGTTCTATCATCTGCATAACATCTGATTTTTGTTTTTTATTTTCAGCACTGGTTAGATGGTACAAAGAGCATCAAAAAGCAAGTAAAAAGTAAGTGTTGAAAAAATTGTGAACAAAAAGTAAATTATATATTAGAAGCTCTGATTCCTAATAAATCATGTTTCAGATGAATTTCTTAGCATCTCTACTTTAAAGATAATTTCAATTTGATATACTGACCTACCCCCTTAGTTCTAGAGGGTTAATAGTAATCTAGATTCAAGTGCTTTATAGTTTATTTCCTGGTGAAAGGCTTGTATCTTGCAAGGAGATTGAGTTCTCATGCGATGCTTAACTTTTATTTAGTAATTGTGTTGGAATTTTCCTGCTTGGCATCTGTCCTGCTCTGTAAAATGTTTTGAGACTTTAAAGCTGTAACTTTTAAAATTTAAAAATAATGAAATGAAACAATTGACATAAAATGTCAGTTTTATTCCTAGTAATAGGGAAAAATACCAGTGTTCACTCGTAATCCAGCTTGTTCTTTGTGGTAGTAGAGATTTCAGAGCACCTCAACTTTTTTGTCTTTACAAAATAATGGGACCTCTGAGAATTTACAAGTTAGTGAACTAGGTGAAGTGAATTGAAAGTGTGGGGGGAATTTGCAGTGAGCGGTTAATAACCCAGGCATTCCTTAGTCTTTTAAGAAATATAGTGTGGCAGGTTTTTTAGGGCTGTTAGATTGCACAGTCAAGACTTTTATTTGATGCATTTATCCCTAAACTGTTAGAATTAATCTAGAGCTATCTATTTTTGGGAGGACAGCTAATTGTAATGGTACTATATGATGGTTGGTACATTTTAAAAAACCTACTGATTATCTTTTTGTGTTAGGTGTACTTAAAGCCTTTAATTTAAAGGCTTTAATGAAGCCATACAATATTTCGATGTGTGAAATATTACCACAAAGCCTGTTACCTTTTCTCCCTACTTCAAGTAGATTATTTTTGACAAATTTACTGACTGGAAAATTACAGTTTGAATAGTTACATTAAAAAAAATTAAAGTTTTTTTTTTTTTTTTTTTTTTTTTTTAAACAGTTGGTTCACCCTATTGTCTGCATCTTCGAGTTAAGTTTTATTCCTCAGAACCAAATAATCTTCGTGAAGAGCTAACCCGGTAAGACTACTCTCCAGGAGTTGTACAGGGGTACAAGTACAAGTTGTACAGGGGTAAAGTAGTTTTGGTCAGCTAGCTAAAGGTGTTGGAAGATTGTCTTTATAATTCTTTACAGTTTATAGACCACTAATGAAATGGATCTCTTACCCTTGGTAATAAGACCTGTCAGACAATAGAATTTCATTTTGGGACAGTGTTTTTAAGTGTAGAATTTTTCCCTTTATCAGTTTTCAAAATAAAGAGTTGGTTCCCTAGCATTCTTTAAGGTAACTACTGAGTTCCTTTTTTTTTTTTTTTTTTTAAAATTTTTTTTTAACGTTTATTTATTTTTGAGACAGAGAGAGACAGAGCATGAACGGGGGAGGGGCAGAGAGAGAGGGAGACACAGAATCCGAAGCAGTCTCCAGGCTCTGAGCCATCAGCCCAGGGCCTGACGCGGGGCTCGAACTCATGGACCGTGAGATCGTGACCTGAGCTGAAGTCGGACGCTTAACCGACTGAGCCACCCAGGCGCCCCCTGAGTTCCTTTTTTAAATTATCATCAACTCATGGATTTTACTTATTTATGTATGTATGTATGTTTAGTTTTGGGAGTGAGTGTGAGCAGGGGAAGGGCAAAGAGAGAGGGACAGGATTTGAAGCGGGCTCCGTGCCGACAGCAGTGAGCCCGATGCGAGTCTTGAATTCACTAATCATGACCTGAGCTGAAGTCAGATGCTTGGCTGACAGAGCCACACAGGTGCTCCTCAACTCATGGATTTTAAACAAGATTGATGTGTTTGAATATGTTGCCATATTATATTTATTCATGTTATGTTTGTTGGTGTTCAAAATGATCTCTCTTTGGCCACTGGGAGTTTATTCATGTTGGCTCCTAATATTCTTTACCTATTGAAATGCCGCTCACTGACTGATGAAAAATAATAAATCCTGATTTGGTTTGAATAGTTTTAAACAAACTTTAAGCAGGTTATATACAATTATTTCTATTTTGTCCTGCCTCCTTCATATTTATTCATTGATTATACGTGGTAAATGCATGATTCATTCACACATACTATTTATTAAGTAAAAATTGAGTTGCTGAGTCCCTTTAGAAGGGTTTTCTTCTCTTGCACCCCCTACCAGCGAGATTATAGCTAATCTCCATAGTTACATATATGCCTGTGTCCTTTCACATCCCAGGTGGTTTGTGTTGTGAGAGTAATGTAAACTTAGATCACAGAGCTCATTCTCCATAATTTGCTTAAAACCTTTAATCTTAAGGTGGTTGTACTGTACTCAGTTATCTTATGGACATGCTGCCATCCTCCTGATGGTTTATTGGCCCCAATTTTTTTTCATATTTTTTTTCTTTTCTGGATTCTATTGCAGGTAAAATTCTGTAATTAAAAATGTTTCTTCTCACATTAGAAGGGTGGGATTATTTTTCATAGTAGATTATCCTGTTTAGTTAAATTTGTGCCTTTTATTTTTCTTAGGTATTTATTTGTTCTTCAGTTAAAACAAGATATTCTCAGTGGAAAGTGAGTATTAGTTATTTAAGGTAAACCACATTTTATTAAGTAGTTGAAAATGATTTTGAAAAATAAGTTCATAATTATGAAAAAGGAATGGTCAGCATAAAGTAGGTATTATTTGCACTTATCTTAAAATGAACCTTGGGAAGTTGACTTGTCTAACAAATTTGTGTTTCGGTCTCAGATTAGAGTGTCCCTTTGATACAGCAGTTCAGCTGGCAGCTTATAATCTGCAAGGTAAGCAATTCTTATGTTGACTGTTAAGAATAAAGCATAATTCTTTTTTGTGTGTTTTTAGTTAAGAATTTCAAAAGATTCAAAATGATGGATAAGAAAAGTAACACCACTGTTAACTTGTATCAATATCCAACCTTATTACTTTACTTTGTTTAAAGAACATGGCCTTCTTTTTCTTCCCTTTCACTTCATTTGCTCCCCTTCTATCTGTAACTTCTTTTCAAGCAAAATTGCTGGTGACTTGATAATTCAATAAATATTATAAGGGGACTCTCAGCTTTTTTTTTTTAACTTGAAAAGAATGCAGGGATATAAGAGATTTTTGCAGTTGTATTTTTGCTTTCTTTAGTTTGATTCTTTTTTTTTTTAAGTCTTGTTTATTTTGAGGGGGAGAGAGAGAGCATGAGAGTGAGTGAGGGAGGGACAAAGAGAGCGAGAAAGAGAGAAACTCAAGCAGGCTCCTCACTGTCAGTGCACAGCCCAACTCAGGCTCGATGTCAAGAAGTAGGAGATCATTACGTGAGCTAAAAATCAAGAGTCGGATGCTTAACCGACTGAGCCACCCAGGCAGTCCTCTTTAGTTTTATTCTTAAAAATGAATCCATGAAAGAAATACTTAGAGCATATTTAAAAGTTCCTGATCGTTAAAGTATTTTCCAATAAATTAAATTAATGAAAAAACTTTTAATTTTGTACTTTATTGTACTGACGAAATACTGTTAAGTTTAGGTATTTTTTTCTGAAAAATTGACATTTTAAGAAAACTGTAATTTTGGTCCTCATTCAGAAAATGGAAAGAAATCTGTTCTATTGGAGTATCTAGACGCTTAACCATCTGAGTGTATCTTGGACGCTTAACCATCTGAGCCACCCAGGCACCCCTAAATGTTTATTGTTTGATTCATGCATTGTGGCTCTGTTTTGTTATCTCTTAACCCTCCTTATCACATTTTTTTTCCTAAGTAAAAGTTCTTTCCTACTTTCTCCTTCATCCACAGCACCATTATTTGCATGATTCCGCCACACTTCTTGTCATGTTGTGCATCTCTGTGTCCCGTGTCTAATATTTTGCCAAATCCGAAGTCTTAAGGTCCTTAGAATAAATTTGCTGAAGTACAGTCCATCTTCATAAAATGAGCTCTGTGTTTCTTGTTTATGATTTTATATTTTATCAGAATAATTTTTGTTACTAGCTTTTCTCATACTCTCAATTCAGTTTTTCCTTGACATTTTAATATATATCCTGAACAACACTAGGTAGAAGATTTGGTTTGGTGCTTCTTTTTAAATTTTTTTTTTTTAACGTTTATTTATTTTTGAGACAGAGAGAGACAGAGCATGAACGGGGGAGGGGCAGAGAGAGAGGGAGACACAGAATCGGAAGCAGGCTCCAGGCTCTGAGCCATCGGCCCAGAGCCCGACGCCGGGCTCGAACTCACGGACTGTGAGATCGTGACCTGAGCTGAAGTCGGACGCTTAACCGACTGAGCCACCCAGGCGCCCCATGGTTTGGTGCTTCTTAAAAATGTGACCTAAAACAGAAAAAAAAATACCCGTTATCCAGACAAAAGAGTAATTTCTTCAGCAACAAATTGGGCATGATAATATTTTCCAAGGTTGTTGAGAAAATAGATGACAATATATCTGTAATATGTCAAGTGTGTAGAGTCTGTATTCAATAAATAATGAGTTGTTACCATTTTTATTAGTATCTCAAGATCTCTGTATTTTTTTCTCTATACAACTGGATTTTTTTAATAAAAATGGAACTATTTTAATTTTTAAATGAGTAAGATGTTCTTTAAAAGGGAAAATGTCTAAAGTAAAGAAAATATTAGAATCATTTTCCCTTCTTCCCCAAACCTATATTTCAGAGCTAACCATAGATGGGCACATGATTATTTGTGCCCTGCCTAAGTGTTTTCCTACTGCTTCCCTTCCCCAGATACTTTTTACTAATATTTTTTTCAGTTATTTCTTTAGGATTATCTATTTACAATTCCAGGAGGATGGAGCCTGTATCTTGTAGTGGTGTATGATGTCATGTTCTCTGCATATTAGATTTTTTTTTTTTTTAATATTTATTTTTGAGAGAAAGAGTGCAAGCTGGGGAGGGGCAGAGAGAGAGAGAGGGAGACACAGAATCTGAAGCAGGCTCCGGTCTCCGAGCTGTCAGCATAGAGCCTCACGTGGGGCTCAAACCCACAAATCATGAGATTGTGACCTGAGCTGAAGTCAGATGCTTAACCGACTGAGTCATCCAGGTGCCCCTCTGCATATTGGATTCTTAATAGATGCTGGCTAAATGTTTTTTTTAAAGGTTGCTAAATATTTTTGTTTATTCATTATAAGGTCAAAAGGTGTTTCTCTAAGGAAGTCTACAAAGAGGTTTTCAAAAGCTAAACATTATAAGATATGAAATAAATGAACAGAAACACATATATTTGAAAATATACCACCAACCACAAGTATATCATTGTGCGTATAGATGTTGGTTGACACGTTGTAAGTCTAAGCTAGATTTATTTTGGGGAATGATCTGGGTGTTATGAATTACTATAGTTTAAGAAAGAACGTTTCTAATCTTAGCAGTTTTTATTAATGAATTCTGAAGAAAGATTCAGCAGGAAATAAACTTAATTAACAAAATATAACTTTGTGCAACTTATGTTTGTAGCTGAACTTGGTGACTATGATCTTGCTGAGCATAGTCCTGAACTTGTGTCTGAGTTCAGGTTTGTGCCCATTCAGACTGAAGAGATGGAGCTGGCTATTTTTGAGAAATGGAAGGAATACAGGTACTTGGCTTTGCCCACACTTTTCTTTAACATCACTGCAGTGATTTTGTATGTTTTCTTCTATTACCGTCCTTGGTATAGAATTTACATTTATTATTATTAAAAATTACTATTTTTTAAATTTCAGAGGTCAGACACCAGCACAAGCTGAAACCAATTATCTGAATAAAGCCAAATGGTTAGAAATGTATGGGGTTGATATGCATGTGGTCAAGGTAAGAACTGTGTTGTGATGATTTTTAAAAAGTTTATTCCTTCAAGATTGAAGGTAATTATGACATTTTTCAAAATTAAGGAGGGCATGGAGATGGTATAGTATAGCACTGGGTACTTTGGATGTGTTATAAAGGTTGAGATTAAATATGAAAATCTCACATAAAGTTACAGTATAAGAAAGAAGAGAAACAACCAAAATCTCCAAAAAGGTGTATCTGTGTTTTTAAGGTGTTACTATGTTTTTTAGATTTTTAAACCACTTTTTATTCTTATTAAGTGTAATATTCATGTAACATTCATGTCATCTGGCATCACATAAGCTGAGTAGGCTATTTAAAAATTAAAATAATTCAGGAAGCAAAGTTGGAAATTTATAGCTTGAGAAGACTTTGATAAGCTGTAATACAGCTTGTATAATGATTTAACATATTTCTAGTTTAAAAAGTTAAAATTTTCCAGAAAGACAGTTTTTTTAAAGTTTGTTTATTTATTTATTTTGAGAGAGAGCTAGTGTGTGTGAGTGCACGTGTGTGGGGGAGGGGCAGCAAGAGAGGGAGAGAGAATCTCAAGCAGGCTCTGTGCTGTCAGCGCAGAACCGAACACGGGGCTTGATCTCCTAAACCATGAGATCATGACCTGAGCCAAAGTCAAGAGTCAGACGTTCAACTCACTGAGCCACCCAGGCGCCCCTAGAAAGGTAGTCTTTTTAAAAATGGTGATTTAAGTGGTGAATAGAATATAGGCAGAATCTGCAAAGAGCTTTCTTTGTTGTGGAAGTACACCTGTGTATTTTCATTGATGACCTACCTTAAGACTATGGTGTTAGCCAAAGCATAAGAGACTCTTAAAAACTGAGAACAAACTGAGGGTTGATGGGGGGAGGGAGGGAGGGGGGGTGGGTGATGGGTATTGAGGAGGGCACCTTTTGGGATGAGCACTGGGTGTTGTATGGAAACCAATTTGACAATAAATTTCATATATTGAAGAAAAAAAAAGACTATGGTGTTAACGGTGAACTAAATGTATGCATGAATTTTCCTGAGAATGTTATTTTGGATATTTCTATTTGTTGAAAACATTTTGCATATTAATAGTAGCCTGTATATAGTTAATACAATTCAATGTGAAAATAAACTTTTGTGTGAAAATGTGATATCTGTCTTATGCAAATAAAGTTAACATGTTTTGCTTTCCTTAAATTAGGCTAGAGATGGAAATGACTATAGCTTGGGACTGACCCCAACAGGAGTCCTTGTTTTTGAAGGAGAGACCAAAATTGGCCTATTTTTTTGGTAAGTAGAGTTAATATTACAGATACTTACAGGTTTTTTTTGTTGTTGTTGTTTTTTTTTAATGAGTAAAAACATTTCTTTCAAGTTAATACATAAAATAGAGTTTGGAGATCAAATAATTCTGAAAAGATAATAAAAATCACCTGTCTCCTGTCATACTCCTTAGCCCTTCTTAGTCCCATCCCCCAGGGGTAATTTTTAAAACTCTTCCATCCATTTTTTCATTAGTTTCAAGGTATGTCAATATACATCTCTTGATACATATTTTTTATTTCTACATGTATTAAATGTTCACATGGACACTCTCATGTCGTATAGTTATTACATCACTACTTTTAGGACTTCTTGTTCCACAGTCATATTACCCCATATTCCCTGGTGTGTAAGAGGAAAATATTTACCCCTCCTTTTAAGCTGTGCTTCTCTTTTTAGGTCCCAACTTAACTCATAGTTTAAAATTGTATTTGCATTTCCTATCAAGGAATAGATTTTACTTGGATTTCGTAGCCATAGTAAAGTTCTTCACATCTTGCCTGGTTTGTTCTAAAAGTAGAAAATCAGGAAATAGTGTTCATATTGTTATCCCTGTATCTGAAATGGTGGAGAACTTCCCACTGTACTGGTGTTATATACATGAGTTAAAGGGCCTCTATGTTGTTTACTTCTTCACAGCATGCCAGGATGGTTAGCTCAAAGCCCACCAGCACCAAACTCAATTTCTTATATATCCAGTTACTTTAAATATAGCCCAATAAGTTTATTTTTAATCATTTAGAGCCTTCCTGCTTTGCATGTCCCCCTATAAACTGTATCTGCCATCAGCTGGTCAGAGATATGACAAATCCTGTAGCTATAAAAGACACCAAACCACTACTGCCCTTCGGAACTCTCTGACCTAGAGACTTCCCGCTTGCTGCTGAATGCCATTGCATAGAAACCCAAACCCCCTCTCTGATTCCCTTCTCTCCTACAAGTTCCCTTGCTGTCTCCCCTGCTTTGGGGGTAGCTTTGTGCAGCCACCTCTGGAGGATCTCCTGTTGTCAAGGGCTTCCTTTTCATGCAACCCTGTCCAAACACCTGTCAGTAAAGTTTGTTGTACAATAGAGCTAGGTCATGATCCTTTCTTTCTGATCAGTCTGGAAATACTTGAACTCACAACTGGAATTACATTTTCTTTCTGTATAGGTTTTTGTTTTTCCTGGAGTTTTTGGCTTCCCCCTCAGTTTCTTACATCCCACACAGTGCTTTAAATTACCTGCCTTTGACTTATCCTTACGTTCTTTCAGATCCTCAGGGTTGCATTAAATGATTTTTCTGTTCCCGTTGAAATTGTCTGCTCTCCAGGCTGCTCTACAGCTTTTGTCTGTTTTTTCAGCTAGGATCCTGTATCTTCGTCCCATATTTTCCTTCCTTTTGTTTTTTCTGATCTATATCCTCAGGTAACTAACTGCCTAAGAAAAGCAGGGTGTAGGAGATAAATTGTTTGAATCCTTGGATGCCTTAAAATGGTTTATTCTTCTCTTATGCTTTCTTGGTAATTGGGCTGAGAATAGAATTTTAGGTTTGAAAATTATTTTCCCTCAAAAAGTTGAAGATAGATTTCATTTATTTTGGAATTCAGGTATCCATGCTAGGGACTTTCTGAGAGACTTGAGTGGAATACCTTCACAGTTGTCCCTTGATAGGTGAAGGAGCTTTGGGGCATTTATTCATCCAGTCTTTGAGTGTTAATTCTCTGACACTTCCAGCTTGCCCTGTGGGCAGATGGAACATACTTCATGGCCAGAGAATGCTGTAGCTGGAGAGTTGAAGAAAGCATCTTTTGTATCACTTCTTAAGGTTGTTGTGAGGATCTGTTGAATTAATACGTATAGTACACTTAGAAGGTTACCTGACACTTGATAGGCTTTATGTAAGTATTTGTTACACTTAAGTGCTAGTTCTTCCCCTCCTGCTCCACCTATTGTGCTTAGTTACTTACTATTTTAGTACAACTCTTGTAAAAAAGTTATGTTTTACAATTGTATTTTGTATAAGTTATATTTAAAAATTAGAGAGAATGAGAGTTTCATTGTTTTGACATTCACAGTTTGCAGAAGTGCAAAGTTCACATGTGGTAGGTTGTTGAGGATTTCAGTACAGGTGGGTGATAGAGTTGGAAAAGGGGCCATAAAGTGAGGTTTAAAAAACCTTTTTTCTTTTTTTTTTTAAAGAGGTACTTCTTCAAACAAATTGATACAGAAAATAAAGTTGCAGGTCTTAATCAAAAATTTGTTTTCATTTATGCCTTTTAGAAAACCTTTATTGTCTGTCTGTATCCAGTTCCTATGCTGCTGCTCTACACTAGGCCTGGGGAATCTCTTGTACCATAGCTGGGAACCTATAAAATATTAAATGGATTTCTTCATTTTCTTTTTTTTTGTAACATTTTTACTGTCTGATATTTGTGCAGCGTCAGTTTTGTTAGAGATCCTGCTTTTGAAATGTTTTTTTTCTGTTATCCTAAATATTTTTTTAGATTAGAGGCTTTGTTGGTGGGCAGTACAGGTAAAGAGAGTAAACACCCTCTTAATCAATTTACAGTTCAGCTGTTAGATGATTGATATACTGGAAATAACAGCAAAAATTTTAATTTAGAGGACATTTATTTGAAATCTGGCTTTTGTTCTAATATTGTTATAGGCCCAAGATAACCAGGTTGGATTTTAAGAAGAATAAATTAACCCTGGTGGTTGTAGAAGATGATGATCAGGTAGGAATTGTATTGCATTATTTATTTAACAATGATGTTATGTGGTAACTCAAGTCTAATTTTTCTTTTCTTTTCTTTTTTTTTTTTTTTTTTTTTTGAGAGAGAGGGAGAATGTGCATGCAAGCTGGAGAGGGGCAGAGAGAGAGAGGGATAGAGAGAGAGTCCCAGGCAGGCTCCATGCCCAGCACAGAGCCCAATGCCAGGCTTGATCTCACAACCATGAGGTCATGGCCTGAGCCGAAATAAAGAGTTGGACACTTAACTGACTGAGCCGCCCAGACACTCCTATTATTCTTTTATAAGGGTTTCCAAACTCATATTCTTTAATAAAATCTTCTCAATTAAGGCTTACTTTTTTTTTTTTTTTTTTCCGGTTAACTGTAGTTCCCGATTGATAAACACAACATGAATGTGTCTCAGATGCATTATGCTAGGTGAAAAAAGCCAGACTCAGAAAATTATGACTTGTATGATTTCATTTATATGATGATCTGGGGAGGGCAATTCTATAATAATGGAACAGATCACTGTTTGGGATTAGGGAGAATGAGGAGGCTTGACTACAAAGAAACAGCAAAGGGAATTTAGGGGAATGAGATAACTTTTCTATAACCAGATTTTGGTGGTAGTTCCTAGACTCCATGCCATTTATCATAACTCACAGAATCATGAATGAACTAAAAAAAAATAATAACTTTATTCCTTGCAAAGAAATAAATTGAAACACATATATACATATAGATGGATATAGATAAAAGCAAGTTCAGCAATTGCATGCACAATGATGTGTGAGAAGGACTACTTAGCAAAACCTAAAAGAAGATTTGGAAAATTAGACGAAACAGTGATATTACTAAGTTTTATTACTAAGACAATGCAAAGGATTGCCCTTTCACCCAGCTTAGAAGGAAATTATAGAGGCAACAGACCATTTTAAAAAGAAATCTATTGAGGGGGCACCTGGGTGGTTCAGTCAGTTAAGCATCTGACTTTGGCTCAGATCATGATCTCATACATAGCTCATGAGTTTGAGCCTCACGTTGGGCTCTGTGCTGACAGCTCAGAGCCTGGAGCCTGCTTTGGATTCTCCCCCTCTCTCTGCCTCTTCCCTGCTCATGCTTTGTCTTTCTCTCTCTCTCAAAAATAAACATTAAAAAAAAAATTAAAAAAAAAAGAAATCTATTGGGGTGCCTGGGTGCATTGGTTAAGTGTCTGACTTTAGCTCAGGTCATGACCTCATGGTTTGTGAGTTCAAGCCCTGTGTCGAGCTCTGTGCCGACAGCTCAGAACCTGGAGGCTGCTTCGGATTCTGTATCTCCTTCTCTCTCTCTGCCCCTCCCCCACTTGCACTCTGTTGTCTCTGTCTCTCTCTCGAAAATAAACATTAAAAAAAATTAAATCTGATGGCACAGAGGATGATCATTGCATCATCAACAAATGAGTTAACAATGAGTCAGAAGCTGCAGATTTCGTATGTAAAAACTTATTTTACGATTTTCCTTTTTATGTAAGCACATATGTGATTGCATGATATTTGTATCGAAATCCAAAGGCATTTTTTCAGGAAGAATAAAATACAATTCTTTGTGATAAGGAAATATGGTCATAATTTAATTGGTGACACTTGTTCTTACTTGGGCCATAAAATGCACATTTTACAATTGATGGCATTTTAAATTAGATCTTATATAGTATTACCTTCTTGGATATCTTTTTGAAGGTATTTTACACACACACATGTGCAAATATGTGTATCTGTTCTTTTTTATACAGAAGTTACCATGCCTTTAGACTGTGTACTAACCCTTTTTAAACTTTACATTATAACTTTTGGAATATTTTCCATATCTGTATGTAGAATGCTTCTTTGTTCTTAAATTAAAAAGCAAACTAAACTGCATAGTATTCTGTGTGGATGTACCCTAAATTATTTAATACATTCTCAACATTTATTCACTATATATGCATGAATTTGTACATCGGCAAATATCTGTAGGATAGTTTCCTGGAGGTGGATTTGCTGGTTCAAATGGTTATGTGCACTTGTCCTAGATAACAGAGATCCTATGAAGGATCAAACCTGTTTCTTCAGAGGGAGTTGTCACATTTTAATCTGAAAGGTAAAAAATGGAATTTCACTGTAGGTTTAATTTGTATTTCTGTTTTTATGGGTGATATTGAACATCTTTTCATATATTTTGTTATTTATATTTCCTTTTCTCCAAACTCTCTATTCATACCCTTTGCCCATTTTGTCATTGGGCCTTTTTTCTTACTGGTTTGTTTTGCCCTTTTTCATAGAAATTGTAAATACTGTATCTAATAGTTGTTCATCTTTTAATGTTATTTATTGTGATTTTTGCCACATGCTTTAAAAAAATTTAAATAGGCAAATTCATCAGTCTTTCATGGATTATGGAAGGGTTTTTCCTCCTTTGAGGTTATATGTTTCTCCATGGTTTTTTCTATGTGTATTTTTTGTTCGTCAATTTCACTGAAGTATAATATACATTCAGATAAGTGCAAAAACAAGTGGGCAGCTTGTTGGATTTCCACGAACACCTATATGACCAGCACCCAGTTGGGGACATAGAATACTACTAGAATTATACACTCTTGTGCCTCCCACCAGGTATAGTCCTCCAAAGGTTTTTTCTTGTTCTTCTGACTTTACCACCATACACTGGTTTTTGTTTATATCTTAAACTCAATCTGAATGAAACCTGACTGTTCTCTTTGTGTCTGACTTCTCTTTATTTATATTTGTGAGCCTTCTCCCTCTTGCAGCTGGTTGCTATAGTAGGCTCGTTCTTACTGTTACATAGTATTGCTTTTTTTAAAAAAAACGTTTATTTATCATTGAGAGACAGAAAGAGATAGAGCATGAGCATGGGAGGGGCAGAGAGAGGAGGAGACACAGAATCTGAAGCAGGTTCCAGGCTCTGAGCTGTCAAAACAGAGCCCAGCGGGGCTCGAACCCACAAACCGTGAGACCATGACCTGAGCCAAAGTTGGACACCCAACCGACTGAGCCACCCAGGCACCCCAGTAATATTCCTTTTTACGTATAGATTGCACTTATTTATCCATCCTGTTGTTGATGGACTGTTGAGTTTAGTTTTCACTATTAAAAGTGCTGCTCTGAAGACTAGGGTATGCATGTGTTTGGTTTTAGTGGATACTGCCAAACTGTTTTCAAAAGTGTTGATACACATTTGCATTCCCACCTACAATGTAAGAGAGTTCCATTTGTTCTTTTTTGGCTAATGTTTGGTATTTTTCCTTGTAGCCATTCTGTTCATAGAATGGTTTTGTGGTTTTCACTTGCATTCCCCTGATCACTATTTGTTTAGTGCTTATTTATAAATTTATTTAATATTTAAGTATTCTCTTTTATGAAGTGGCTGTTCAAGTCTTTTGCTTATTTTTCTCTTGGGTCATGTGCTCTTTTTCCTCATTGAAGTTCTTATGTATTGTGGACATCAGTTCTTTGCAGATCTGTGTGTTGTAAGTATCTTCTTCTTGGCTTGCCTTGATTCCTTTAATAGTATGTTTTGGGTAGAGTGTTTCAATTTTAATGTAATAGAGTTTATAACTATTTTCCTTTGTGGTCAGTACTTTCTGTGTCTTCAAATTTAGGAATCTTTGCCTATATCAAGGTCATGAAATAACTACATATAGATAGTCATTTTAAAATATAGTTTAATTTGTAAAATATTTGAAGTGTACTGCAGAGTTGTATCAGAAAACCTGATACCCATTTTACTCATCTAGAGTAACATTTTTGGGATAACCATAACGGTGTATTCAGAGATATCTGGGTGGCTCATTTGGTTAAGCGTCTGACTCTTGATTTCAGCTCAGGTCATGATTTCATGGTTTGTTAGTTTGAGCCCGCATCAGGGTTCTTTCTCTCCCTCTCTCTCTCTGCCCCTCCCCTGCGCGCGCGCGCTCTCTCTCTCTCTCTCTCTGCCCCTTCCCCACTCGTGCTCTTTCTAAAAATAAATAAACTTAAAAAAAAACAACTGTGTTCAGTACAGTGAGGTATAATCCTCTAGCTAGCCATCATTCTTGAGGGTGTCATTCTCATACTTCCTTTTTCCAAATATAAATACATCATAATACATGGTGGAATTGTTTTTGAAATTTACAGAAATCATATATATATATATTTGGCAGTTTACTTAGTTTACCTAAATAGGTGTAGCCATGTAGATATCAGTTCATTCATTTTAACCTATATATGGTATTTTATAATGTGAATAAACAATTGTGCATTTATTCATTCTTTTATTCATTTATCTTTTTTTTAATTTATTAAAAATTTTTTTTTAATGTTTATTTTGAGAGAGAAAAAGACAGAGTGTGAGCAGGGGAGGGGCAGAGACAGAATGAGACACAGAACCTGAAGCAGGCTCCAGGCTCTGAGCTGTCAGCACAGAGCCCAACGTGGGGCTCGAACTCACAGACCTTGAGATCATGACCTGAGCTGAAGTTGGACACTTAACCGACTGAGCCACCCAGGCACCCCTCATTTATCTTTTTGTATCATTTTTAATGTTATTTACTGATAATTTGTTTTGGACATTTAGTGTTTTATTGCAATACTTACTATTATAAATGAGATTGTGAAGAAAATCTTTGGATATACATTTTGGTGTTAAGAAAATCTTTCTCCCTAAACAGATGGTAAAGCTTAATTGTTACCACCAGGTCCTGGAGCACAAATAGTTAGGTTCTGATTTCCTCTTTGTGACCTTGGGCTTTATTTCTTGAGCTTCAATTCCCTATCTATGAAATGGAGCTAATGATAATATCTGTTCATTGAGTTAATCCATGTGAAATCCTTAAAAAGTGGCTATGAATGTTAATTATTATTTGGATTCCCAGGAATATGGTTACTGTGACAAAGAATGTGCACCATTTTTTTCTTTTTTTTTTTTCTTTTTAACATTTTTATTTATTTTTGAGAGACAGAAACAGAAGCAAGAGCGGGGGAGGAGTAGAGAGAGAGGGAGACACAGAATCTGAAGCAGGCTCCAGGCTCTGAGTTGTCAGCACAGAGCCCGACACGAGGCTTGAACCCACCAACTGTCAAATCATGACCTGAGCCGAAGTCGAATGCCTAACTGACTGAGCCACCCAGGTGCCCCAAGAATATGCACCTTTTTAAGTCTGTTGATATATATTGCCACATCTTGTATGATCCTTTCCATGATAATTATATATTTATCCAAAGTATGGCAAATAAAGCCTTATTTTTATGTTTCTCTAAGAAATGAGATCATGTAAGTAGAGATGACCCTCTTAGGAATAATTTTATATTGGCTGTGAAAGTGGACAGCTTGATTTCAACTCTGCCTTTTTATGTAGGTAGCTATAGAGAATGTCTTAGTTTCCGGGAGCAAACTAGATGCTTTATTATTCTGTTCTTGGTATTGCTGTGATTGTATTTATAGCTGAGTAACAAGGGACAGAAAGGACTGTTTAACCTAATAATTACCTCTCTTTACATCCTTTTTTTTTTTTTCCAGGGCAAAGAGCAGGAGCATACATTTGTCTTTAGATTGGATCATCCAAAAGCGTGCAAACATTTATGGAAATGTGCTGTGGAACATCATGCCTTCTTTCGCCTCCGAGGCCCAGTCCAAAAGAGTTCTCATCGATCAGGATTTATTCGACTAGGATCACGATTTAGATATAGGTGAATGTCAATATCTGCTTTCATAATTTTCATATGAAAGAATATCTGTTCTTTCATAAAGCAAAAAGTTTAGGTTGACCTCTCATTTTACAGATGTAGAAACCAAGGCATAGAAACAAAGTGGTTTCCAATGTTTTCCACTGGCCAGATTAAAAGACAAAGTAGTATTGTTATTGGTTGTAATTTCATTTTTCTTAAAGTTTATTTTTATTTATTTTGAGAGCTACAGAGAGCAAACAGGGGAGGGACAGAGAGGGGGAGAGACAGAATCCCAAGCAGGCTCCATGCTGACAGCGTGGTTGTAGTTTCTTGAATAGCCAATGAAACATTGTAATGATATAATAGATTCTGTATCCCTCTTGACATTTACTTTATATATTAATCATCCATTTAAATTCATATAATAAGAGTTTTTAAAGAGTCTCCATCCATTAGCTGAATACCATATAGAAAAAAGGTATTGTGCGCTGAGTGGGAAATGCATCTGAGTAACATTTCTGGTCCTTTATAAAAATGAAGTTATTTTTATAGACTCCTTGTGTGTTGGTCATAAATTAGAAATGTTTTGGTTTACCTGAGAGTAGATCATTAGGAGTTTTCATCATGTCATGAGAGTCACTGTGATTTAAAGTAGGAATGGATACTATTCCATATTGTTGATAGTTGATTGTGTGGGTGGGATTCATGTAAGTAGAGCTCTATTCTACCTATATTAAAAGTGAGGAGGCATTTTCTTAACAGAATTTAAATGCAAATCAAAGAGAATGGGAAATAGTTTTAAATATTTCTGGAAAATTATCTGAAAAATGTATCACAATTAGAATAAATAACAGAAAATCTTGAGTTAATTGCATATTTTGCATGAGGTAAATGAATAAGGAGGGGAAAAGAGTTGCATAAGAGTACAGATATTCCAAACTTACTCAGTATATTCTTAGTTATATGCATGTTTAAGAAAAAAAACAATATAATTTGTACGTTGCGTATTTCGCACAAGCCTAAAGAGTAGAAGCCTGATGTGGTAAAGACAGACATCAAGCCTGCTCGTAGTAGTTCCTTCAGGATGAAGCTCAGGCGGGTTCTTTTAAGAACAGTCTTAATATAGACTTTTTCTCATGTGTATCTGATTACTGTAGGCCTCAAATTCTCTTATTCTTGTTAATATGCCTCATTTATTTTAGTGGGAAAACGGAGTATCAGACCACAAAAACCAATAAAGCAAGAAGATCAACATCCTTTGAAAGAAGACCCAGCAAACGATATTCTCGACGAACTCTACAAATGAAAGGTGAGATGCAGTCCTGTTTCAAAGGACAGTTCTTCCTTGACAGTCCATTGTGTGCTGGTATTGTTTGCTTGAAAGGAAGTTATCTGAACCTTAAGCTTATTCCAGTCAACTAAAGTACCCTTGTTAATTAACTTCGGTTATGACAGAATCAATATAAGAAAATGGAAAAATTGCTTATGTTGTTGCTGAGATTAAACTTTGTGTTAATCCCAGTTGAGACACTATTTTGAATTTGTGTTCAGTTTTTGTTTGTGCTATTTTAGTTCTGTAGATTAACACCTTCCCTTCCCTTTTTGACTTCCTGATTTTTGCATTTGTAATAATCTCTCAGGGCGCCTGGTGGCTCAGTCAGTTAAGCATCTTTTTTTTGTTTGTTTGTTGTTTATTTATTTTGAGAGAGAGCACGCATACAAGGGAAGGACAGAGAGAGGGGGTGAGAATCCCAGGCCAGCTCTGTGCTGTCAGCGCACAGCCTGATGCTGGGCTCGACGCTGGGCTTGATTTCACAAACCCTGAGATCATGACCTGAGCTGAAATCAAGAGTCAGATGCTTAACTGACTGAGATAACCAGGCACCCCAAGCATCTGACTCTTGGTCTCAGTTCAGGTCTTGATCTGAGTCTTGTGTTCAAGCCTGAGTTGGGCTCGATGCTGGGTGTGGAGTTTACTTAAAAAAAAAAAAAAAAAAAAATCTCTCAAATGTCTTTAAGAACTTTAAAAAAAACCACTGGTTTACGATGAATACATTTTAAGTAAAAATTATGCCAAGGGGCATCTGGGTGGCTCAGTTGGTTGAGCGTCCAACTCTTTGATTTCAGCTCAGGTCATGATCTCATGTTTGTGGGTTTGATCCCCAAGTCCAGCTCTGGACCGGCAGTGCAGAACCTGCTTGAGATTCTCTCTTCTTTTCTTTCAGCCCCTCCCCCACTTGTGCACATGCACGTGCATGTGCTCCCTCTCTCTCTCTCTCTCTCTCTCTCTCTCTCTCTCTCTCTCTCAAAATAAACTTAAAAAATGTTATTTTGTATAACATTATAATAAGATTCTGTTAAATAGTGTTTAAATTTATTGTACATTTAATTTATGTAACAAAAAGCTTGATTTTAAACTAAAACTTGTGTTTGGTTTTGAGTCTGAGTTTGTATCAAAATACAGATTGAATTTTAAGTATATCTGATGTTAGGGTCATCCCAGTTGTCCAGTACCATGATCTGATGTTTGACTTAAAAAACGATTTATATTCATAAGTTTTGTGGCTATAAATCAAATAACATATAGCTATTAATGAGACCATTTTAGTTTGTGATGGTTTAAAACCCTGAGTTACCTCTCATGTTCTATTTTGTTGTGATATAACTCACTCTAGGAGGCTTGCAGGTGGTTCTGTTTTAAAAGAAGATGGTATTTATTTTATTGCTTTATTTTTAAAATGGAAATAATTGTCACTATTGATTTTAGTGATGTGAATCCTAGAACATTTTGTCAAAGGAAGGTTTTTAAATCTATAGTTGGGAAACATGGCTTGAAAAAACAGTCCTGGGTGCCTGTGTGATTAAGCATCTGACTCTTGGTTTCAGCTCGGGTCATGATCTCACAGTTCATGGGTTCAGGCCCTGAGTTGGGCTCCGCACTGATGGCGGGGAGCCTGTAGGGATTCTCTTTCTTGCTCTCTTTCTGCTCCGCTCCTGCTTACTCC
The DNA here is from genome assembly GCF_024362965.1 of Panthera pardus. NCBI lineage: Eukaryota > Metazoa > Chordata > Mammalia > Carnivora > Felidae > Panthera > Panthera pardus. The sequence goes on from NW_026526655.1 coordinate 102,970,268, forward strand.
CTCTCTCTCTCTCTCTCAAAATAAATAAACAAACCTAAAACAACCAGTCTAGATTTACTTTTATGAATAGTGAAGCAGCTTACCATATAAGAGGAAACTAATGGGATGTTTTCTTTTCTTTTTCTTTTTTTCCCCATGTCAGCAAGTACAGCAAAACCTGAAGAATTCAGGTGAGTAGTGTCTTACAACTTAGGAACATGTTTTAGAATTCATGTAGTTGCTGTCATTAATTAAACAAATACTTGTTGAAGACCTGTCAACGTATTAAGTTGTTCCTTAGCATTGGGAATATAGCAGGGAACAGATGTAATGCCAGATAAAATTGACAAAGAAAAATAAAGCAATTTAGAAATAAAGACTGGGTTGGGGGGTGGATATACTATTTATAATGAGAATGACCTACATTTGTTATTGGCCTGTGACTGAGGATATAAAGATGAATAAATTAGGATTCTTGCACACAGGGAGCTCAAAGAACAAAGTTTTATTTGCAGATAAGCAATTAATTTTATTCCTGGGATAAACCCTACTTGGTCATGGTGTATAATTCTTTATATTACATGTTGCTGGATTTGGCTCACTAACATTTTGCCGTCAGTGCAGAGCCCAATGCGGGGCTTGAACCCACGAACCACGAGATCATGACCTGAACCAAAATTAAGAGTCAGACTCTCAACTGACTGAGCCACCCAGGCACCCCTCCTCATTCATTTCTAATTTTAGTAATTTGAGGGTCCCCTCCCCATCCCCCCCACCTTGGTTAGTTTAGGTAAAAGTTTGTCCATTTTGTAGGCTGTTTCAAAGAACCAGCTTTTGGTTTCATTGATTCTTACTCATTTTTCAAGTTTATTGATTTTCTCTCTGCTATATTATTTCATTTCTTATGCTTGCTTTAGGTTTAGTTTGCTTTTCTTTTTCTAGTGTCTTAAGGTGGGAAATTAGGTTATTTGAGGTCTTTATTCTTTTTAACATAACATTTATTGCTATAGATTTTCTTCCAAGCGCTGCTTTAATCACATTCTGTAAGTTTGGTATATTGTATTTTCATTTATCCCAAATTATTTTCCTGTTTCTCTTGATCTCTTCTTTGACCCATTGGTTACTTGGAAATGTGTTCCTTGATTTCCACATATTTGTGAATACCTTAACTATTCCTCTCTTATTTTTTTTGTGTGTGTGCTTTTATTCCACATGGTTAGAGAACATACTTTGTATGATGTTGATCCTTATAAAGAAACTTGTTTTGTGGCTTAGCATATGGCTTATTCCAGAAAATGGTCTATATGCACTTGAGAAGAATGGATATTCTGCCGTTATTGAATGTTATGTTCTGTAAATGTCTGTTAGGTCTACTTGGTGTAATACTGCTCAGGACTTCTATTTCATTGTTGACCTCTTTCCTAATTCTATCCATTATTAAGAGTAAGGTTGTGAAACCTCCAATTACTGTTGCTTAGTTGTGTATTTCTCTCTTCCAATTCTTTCAGTTTGGGGCTTTTGTTAAGTGCATATGTATTTATAATTGTTTGACTCTCTTATTATGATAAAATGTCACTCTTCTTCTCTAGTAATTTTTTTGCTTTATTTTTTAAAATTATTATTATTGATTTTAACATGGCCTCAACCTTATTGAAATCATCAATATCCCAGGCGCATTTACCATTTAAAAAAATCAATTTAATGCTATCAAAAGGTGATAATTCGATTTAATCCTGTTTGTCTTCTCGCCACTGTCGTGAGCCTTCATTCCAGGCCACATAAACAAAAGGACCAACATCACATGGATGATGACCACCGCAACAATAGCAGCATAAAAATAGCTGTCCTTATTGGACATCCCAAAGGCACCTTCAAAAGCATAAGATTTAGTCGTGAAATACAACCCACGAGGTACAGTGATCATTAAAGCTGTGAAGAACAGGAGCGTCTTCAGGGTAGATGCTAATGAACTTTCATTTTTTTCTTTTTTTTTTTTTTCTTTTTTTAACATTTATTTATTTTTGAGAAACAGAGATAGAGCACAAGCAGAGGAGGAACAGAGAGAGAGAGAGAGGGAGACACAGAATCTGAAGCAGGCTCCAGGCTCTGAGCTGTCAGCACAGAGCCTGACGCGGGGCTCAAATTCACGGACCATGAGATCATGACCTGAGCTGAAGTCAGTCACTTAACCAACTGCGCCACCCAGGCACCCCTGAACTTTAATTTCTGAAGTCGGGCGGCTGTAGTGCATTTAGCGCTGCTTTGTCAAGGTGCTCCATGGTGCAGCCAAGTCTACAGCAGGTGATCGGAGGCAGCGGGGCTCAGCGACCACACTGGGTCTGCTCGACTGAAGGCCCACAAAAGCATGCCACGCTGGATGTGCCCTTTAGTAATTTTTTTGTTTTGAAGTTTGATACAAGTATTGACAGTCCAGTTCTCTTCTGGTTGCTTTTCTCTCTCTTTTTTTCTTTTGTTTTTTAAATGTCTGACTTTATTTTTTATTATTTTTTGAGGGAGAGAGAGAGTGCATGTGTGTATGAGTGGGAGAGGGTCAGAGGGTTAGAGAGAGAGACTCTTAAGCAGGCTTCACAGCCAGCGTGGAGCCTGTTGTGGGGCTCAGTCCTATGATCATGAGATCATGACCTGAGCCAAAATCAAGAATTGGAAGCTCAACCAACTGAGCCACCCAGGGACCCCTCTTCTGGTTGCTTTTCCCTGGTATATTATTTTTATCAAATTTGGGAAGTTCTCAGCGATTATGTCTTCAGATTATCTTTTTGTTCCTTTCCTCTTCTTCTGGGACTCCCATCACATGCACGTTGCTACATTTGATGGTGTCCCACAGGTACTGGAGTCTCTGTTCATTTTTCTTCATTCTTTTTCTTTCTGTTACTCAGACTAGATCATCTCAGTTGACCTGTCTTCAAGTCATTGATTCTTCAACCTGCTCAAACCTGGTGTTGTGTTCTTTCAGTGAATTTTTAAATTTCAGTTCTTGTACATTTCAACTCAAGAATTTCTGTTTGATTCTTATGTGTAAAGTCTCTGTTTAATGGTATTATCTTTTTTTTATACATTTTGAAATACTTTCATTTTTTTTTTAAGGTGTATTTATTTTTGAGAGAGAGATAGCATGCACATGTGAGTGGGGTAGGGCCAGAGAGAGAAGGACAGAGGATCTGTAGCAGGCTCTGTGCTGATAGCAGCCCAATACGGGCTCGAACTCATGAACCATGAGATCATAACCTGAGCCAAAGTCAGACACTTAACTGACTGAGCCACCCAGATGCCCCAAGTGATATTTTCTTTTTATGGAGACAGTGTTCCCAACTTACTTCTTTAGATTTGGTTTTTTCGTTCTTGAACATCTTTAAAATAGCTGATTTAAAGTCTGGATTGCCTGGAGAGAGCTCTGTCTTCTTGGCTGCACTCACGTGAAGTAAAGCTTCCACTACATTGAACTTGGGGGAATGGGGAAGGGGAGCAAATTGTGGCTCAAATGCCAGACTCAGCTCTGAGGTTCAGTAGATTTCCTTGAATAAATGGTTTATTCACTGATGTATGCTTTTTAATGATTGTTTTTTAATAATTTTCACCAGCTAAAATGTTTGTTTCACAGGCGGGAAGGGTCCTCAAACCACCATTCTAGAAGTCCTACTTTTGATGACTCAATTTTAATAGTGTATATTACAGTGTATAGTTTCATATAATGCTTTTCAACTATTATTATGTGCCAGTCTCTTGGAGTGTCTCAGATTCAGGATGTACTTGTAAATCTAATTAACTCTTTTGAGCTTGTCTACTCTTATATGGCAGATGTGTGACTAGAGCTTCTTCAGAAGTAGAAATTATTTGTTGTGGGGTGCTGAGTATGGCCAGCCTCTCCTTGAGATGTCCTATTCAGTTTTTCCCCTTCCCTCCACACTTAGAAAGCCATTAGAGTCAGGCTGATTACTGATTCACCATAAAAACACTCTGCTTCTTGAATAAGGATTCTTCTGATGTTTCTTTAGCTGTCAGTAAGTTGTTAAGTATAAATAAATGAATAGAGTAAGGAGGAAGTAAGTGATTTTCTCTATTGTGAATTTTTAATTAGGTAAAAAACAATTTTCTGCTTTTCATGAGTTGTACTTTTATTTTCATTGTAATTTATAAGCTATGCTTTTAAGAAAGATGATGGAGCAATGTTAGAGGCATTCTATACTTTTTAAACTATTTTATTTGTTTTTTGTTTAATGAATCATGTCTTACTTAACCTGAAAAAGAGGCTAGTACAGCATATTAGAGCTTAAAATAAAGATGACAACCTAGTGAATTTAGCAGAAATGTAAAAGTATTCAAGCAATAATATGTAGTTGAAATTAAGGTTTTTATTTGCAAGGATTTATCCTTCTTTAAAAATTTTTTGAAACACACGTTTCTGACCCAAAACTTGAGTATAGCTTTATAATCTCTTTCCTAGAATTTAGATTAATTTAACTTTAATGACAAAATTTTCTTTTCTTTCCTTGAATAATGCTTTTGGCTCTGGAAACTGCACCAGAAATGGGATACTTAAATAACGATATTTTATTTTTATGATTTTTTGTAATAAGCTTTTAGAAATTAAATGTAGAGGGGGACCCAGCTCTCCTGAAGGTTATTTACCAGTCTACATAACACGGCTTGAGAGGACCAGACCAGTTTGGACTGGCATGAATACCCTTTCATTCTTGCCCTTGTAGTTCTGTTTGCATGAACAGTTTTGCTCCAGTGAACCATGGAAAACAGGACTGTTTGAAAAAGCACAGCTATTTGACCTAAAAAGCTTCTTGACCTTGTACTGTGCCTATTTGAGTAACAGGTTTTTAAATTGGCTGATGTCAGTCGTTTTCCTTGTACTCTTTTATCTCCTAACTATTCCCCATGAGCCTTGACTAATATAGAGTATCCTAAGAAGAGGTGACATTTTAAAGGATAGTCCACATTGCAGTGGTTGGTACTTTTTGTACAGGTTTAGCAGACAGAATCTTGAAGATGGAAAAGAAAAGAAGAGAAAAAATGGTGGAGGCAATGATGAATACAGAGTATAGGAGCAAAAGGGGTCAGTTATTGTAGGTGTTCCTTTGAAAGGGGAAACTGGGATAAGGTCAGTAATGAGAAGTGTTTCACTTTTATATTAGTGGAAGTGAAAGAATGTAATTATGAGAAGATAGTGCTTTCTACATTTCAAATTTTTAGAAACCAGGATCTATGATCCAGTTAAGATCACTTACTATAAGTACTTTTTTTAATGTTATTATTCATCTTTATTCATCACCTGCTGGAGTTATTCTCAGTTAAAGAAAAAGCTTCAAAGAGTAACCAAGGGGATCATCCAGCCAAGCAGGTTGGATGAGATTTCATAATATTTGGGATTATGGTTACTTAAACCAGCATAATGTGTTCTGGGAACAGTAGCATTAGTCAAAAGAAATCGTACCTGACAAGTATATACTTTACGATTGTCTTGACAACAGTTACACACTAACTAGTATTTTTTTTAAAGCTTTTTTTCGTCAGTTTTATTTGTGTTTTGCTAATATTAATGCATTTAATCCTCCTGTAACAGTTTCACACAGATGAAGAACCTTAAGTTTAGAGAGCAGAACTAGCTAGTGGTAGTGGCACGGCTTGAATTTGAACCCAGTCAGTGCTAGTGCAAGTTCTAGTGACTCAACTTGTAATAGAGATGTAGGTAATAAAATGATTAGCTATAAAATGGGTTCACTTTTCATTACCTAGTCTTTTAGCAAGGGCTCTTCATTCTTGAGATCTTTTCTTAATTTGTTGCCTTTCATCAGCTAGTTTTTGTTTTCTTCTCACCCCTTTAAGAAAGGCTCTTAGATATTGTATTAAGAGTTTGGTTTGAGAAGCTTTGCGTGTTTCCTTTTACTAGAATGACATTGTGGCTGGGTATGATACTGAGTATTGCTATGGAGAAGTCTATGCCAGCCAGATACTGGCAGTGATTTCCTTTTAATTTTCTTGGGGTACCTTAAGTATTCTTTCCTTATCCTTGAAAGTCAGTATTTTAATAATAATGTGTTGAATGCATTTAACTCTCTATCTCATTTTCCTGGGACATAGTGCTCTTGTTAAATCTGTAGATTATTTTCTCACTTTCAAGGAATTTTATGCATATATTTGTATGTAAACATATACATATACACATACACACAGGTATGTATGTAAATATATATACACACATATATACGTATTTGTGTGTGTATATATATGTATACACATACATACATACGTACATACATACATTATTTTGAATATATTTTTCAGTTGCCTTAGTTGAATTCTTTACCTCAGGATGCAAGTATGCTTATGTTAGATGTTAGAAAGTGTGAAGTTAGTAAACTCTTTTTTTTCCCTCGTTTTGTTGTGATAATATGTCATTTTTGAGTTATTTTATTGAATTTTTTTTAAGTTGCTCTGAGGTTTGTTTTTATTTTGTTATAGATTGGAGTTTTTATTTTTTTATTATTATTATTTTTTTAATGTTTATTTATTTTTGAGACAGACAAGCAGGGGAGGGGCAGAGAGAGATGGAGACACAGAATCTAAAGCAGGCTCCAGGCTCTGAGCTGTCAGCACAGAGCCTGATGCAGGGCTTTGATCTCACGAACTGTGAGATCATGACCTGAGCCAAAGTTGCTCGCTTAACCAGCTGAGCCACCCAGGCACCCCAAGATTGGGGTTTTTAAGTGCTTTTGGGGGGGAAGGGATGGAGCAGGGAAATGAGTACAGCCTAAGCTAAAAATTTAAAGACACATTTATAAGTTATTTGGAGCAGAAAGTATACAGAAAGGTTTCTAATTTTAAGTTTGTACTAAGGTCTTTTGGGTTATACAATGCTGAGCTGTTGATGACACTGGAAGATCTTGTGAGAGGGTGTGAATATACAAAAGAAGTGGCACAGATAAGTTTATGTGGATATTTGTGCTTAATGCCTTGAATTTAAGGAATCATTTGTGCTGCTCTTCATTTTGCTATCTTTGACAGATCCTGTCCAATGAATAAGATTAGTAGTGAACTACACATTTAAAGCACAGTTAAAATACAGGTATATACAAATCTCAAATGAGCAGATCGTAGAAAAACAAGTGTTTGTCTACGAGAGCAAATGTTTTCTGAGCATCTTACATTCTTAGTTTTGGAACCAACAGTAATTTTTTCTTTATTTGCAACAAAACAATCAATGCCTTTAAAAATAAAGCTACTTTCATTAGTGTATGTGTTATCTTACAGTGTGAAGCCCTAGAATTTTATATATGGTTTTTTAATAGATGTTTTTCCCCATTACAGTGTTCACAATAATGTTTCAACTCAGAGTAATGGCTCCCAACAGGTAAGATCATCTTAAGCTTCTAAAGCACTAGAACACTGTAGTTAATTATGACATATAGTGGTATTATTAATTGAATTTTCATAGTGGTATAACTTCAGGAAAGTTTTGTGTGTTTTTCTTATCTGTAAAGTGGCTCAAAAATGAAACCCTTTGTTATTTTATTATCTATGATGTTATAAATGGGACAGGTATCCTATAGAACATTTTCTGTTCCTGTAAATCCTATAAAATGAATAAGACACTGATAGATTATTATTTATCTCTTTTAGAGATAGATCTTTTTGATAGATTATTGTTATCTCTAAGGTAGTCTATAACATTCAAGCATTTGTTTACAGTTTATTTGTTCAATATGTAGATAGTATTCCATTTTAATGTTCTGTTTATAGGTGACGAAGTCTTTTATGTAAGTAAAATAGATGATTTTTATAATTTCTGTCCAAAGGCTTGGGCTGTGAAATCTACTCTACCTGTGGTTCCTTCTGTTCCCTCTGGTCCTGTGCTGGCAGAGATAGAGAATCTTCCAAGGAATCCTGGAACAGACCAGCATGACAGGAAATGGTTTGTTAACTCCTTAAACCGGAATAAAATGTTGCTTGCTTAATGTATTCTAAATTCCCAACCCATAATCTTAGAACACGTTAAATGATTGAAAGCAAATTATTCATATTTGTAAGCTGAACAGAAACATATTATTGAACAGTCAGAATGGAATTGGGAAGACAAGGGATATAAGTGAAGAATGGAATGCAGTTATTTAATTGAAAAACATTGGTCAGCTCTCCTTATTTTGGTTAGTATGATTGGGAGACTGATGGCTGGTTCTCTGAAATGACTTCAGTGCTAGTCCAGTAGAACCTTTTCCGGATCCATAAAGAAAATGTGTTTGCTATATGTTATTCCACACAACATAACACTACTGTTTTGGATGAGTTTTTTCATTAGAGACTGAAGATAAAGCCAAAAGGGAAACATGATTCTAATCTAATAAAGCATGAAATACTCCATTTTGGGGATTGGAGAGAGAATCTGATGACAGAGAAGATCTTTCATTTGCTTAGATTTCCAGGGTCTTTTTTTAGATTCATACACAAATATGAATACTTTGTGGCTTATTGGACTGTAATCAGTAGGGTTCGTTATTTCCCAAATAAATATATGTGGCTTGGAGGGTTCGTAGGGAATTATTTGATTAAGTGGTCATGTTGGTTGCATCATCTGTTCAAGTTGTATGTCTGTGAAATGAACCTTGATAATTTATAGGATTTTTCTCTTTTTTTCTCTTGCTCTTAGTTTATTTATACCTGAAATCTAATGAGTTTCTGTGGTGATCTCAAGGTTTTGGTCAGCTTTCTGTGCAACCAGTTCTTCCTTCATGGTGGTGGGTCAACAGTGGTTGGTGATTATTTTCAGTCTTTGCTATGTAATTGTTTTTCACTGTTATTTTGGCTTAACTAACTTGCAAGGTGCTTTGCTCTTCATGGTTGGGCATATTTTTACCTCAGTTCCAAATAATTTGATTACTTTCTGAGATTGAGGGAATCCCCCCCCCCTTTTTCCCCCCTTTTCCTTTTACCTGAGAGTGTGGTAGGAGAACTTTGTGTATGTGTGTGCATGTGGACACACACTTCAAGTATAAACAGTGAGGCTTCTAAATATCAGATTTTAGTCTTTATTTTTTTAAGCCATTAGAAACAGTTCTTCACTTTCTTACTGAACACACAGCTCCAGTAAGCAGCTATGTTTTATTGCCTTGATATTAACACCAAGTCTGTTGGCAAGGAAACCAGTACTGAGACTTCAACTATAAAAGAACTGCCTTAATACATGCTTACCTTTTATACTAATGTGGAATGAGAGTCTGGTTTTTTGTTTTCTGGTGTTTTTTTTTTTTTTCATACTATATTATGACACTAAATCTTTATTGAGTTTTCTGATTTTCCTGGGCACATATTTAAATCTGTTTAATTTGATTCATTAGGCCCTAAGTTCCTTTGATACAACCTTTAGAAATAGACAATACTGAATCTGAGAGTATTGAATTTCAAGGGAAATGAAAAATTTGGAGCTATGTGTCCTTCCTTCATTTACTTGTGCTGAGACCTCCTTTGCTGAAATGGAGTAAAATGATGATCCTGAAAACCTAATGAGTCTCAGTGTATGTCAGCAGTGGCGTGGAACTGAATATACAGCTGATCTGTTTTGGAGCTAATGGATTCCCCAGCCTGAATTTAAAGTGCATTTTCTATTTCACTTTTTGTTTCTGCATGCTTTGCTTGTTATTAATGCTTTTAAGTGAATATAAAACAGTCCTCCTTTAGAAAGTGATAAGTTAATAAAATTTGGAAATGCTCCCTAGATTTGAACAATTGGGCAGAATAATAGACTATAATCAGGTAGATAAATTTTAACCATTTTAATCTAAACCTACTTCACATTCAGTTCTTTAGCTTTCTCTTGCTAGTATGTTCTAAATGGCACCATTATTTCAGTAAATGATTTGATAACCGGTAATGTAGATATTTAGAGTCTTGATTATTTAGAGTATCACCTTTTGAGAAACAGTTTATGTATTTTAAACCCATTAAACCATTTATAAACAACAAAAACAAAATCGAATAATATTTGCGAAATCTTGCCTATATTGGGGAAAACATAAACCTAATTTAATGTCCTAAGTTTTCAGAGTCTGTGTGTTGAGGGTCATGAATTTTATGGGATAGATTTGATGAACAAATTGTATATCGGTTGAAGAAAAGATGATTTTATTGTAAAAAAAAAAAAAAAAAAAAAGTTCAAATTTATTCTAAAATCCTTTTAGCTAATTTCTTTTCAATTTCCCTAAGGAAAGAAAGGTGAAGATTCATGTTTCAATTGAGTTAGAAAAGTGTCGTATTTAAAAGTCTAGTTTTAGACCTCTTTTATAATTGGGATGATTTTTTTTTTCTTTGTAATTGTCTTAAATATGTGCTGCCCTTATTGCTGTGTTGAAAAACCTTGATCTTCTGAACCGTGACAAATGTTTTCTTTCTACTGGAGGACTCTGGTTATTTCTAACCAGGAACTGCTTGTATGCATGCTTCATTCTCATAGTTCTGCAGGTCTATTCTATAGCACTGTGTGATAAAAGGTTTCTTAATATACTTACTAAACTGTTCCTTGGAGGGGCTTTATAGTCTCATCACATTATCTGTACCTGTTGAATTTTATTCTGAGGTCCTGTGAACTTTGATTATAGAAGGAATAGCAATTCTCCATTGTTAATTGGAAACATTGATGTAAAATTACATGGCCTCTGAAGGTAGTTGTGGAATTTTGTTTCCTGGGTTTCAGTTTTGTGAAATCCCTTAATTTGGGGAATAATTCTCACAGTTGCCCTTTTCTATGTGTGCCTTTATCCGTAATTTAGAACTGTCCTTGTATTTTATGATTTTTTTAAATGTTTGTTTATTTATTTGGCGGGGGGGAGGAGAGTGTGTGAGCATGAGCCAGGGAAGGGGCAGAGAGAAAGGGAGACAGAGCCCCAAGCAGGCTCCTCGTTGTCAGTGCGGAGCAAAACACGGGACTCCATCTCATGAACTGTGAGATCATGACCTGAGCCGAAATCAAGGGTTGGGCGCTTAACTGACCCACCCAGGCACCCCAAATTGTCCTTTTAAATATCTGAGTGAAGTCAGTTATATTTTTTTCCTTTTTATTAGAACTTCAAACAACATTTCTACCTTTGATTTTGATACCAGCATCAGGGACAGATAGAGTGTTTTGCTCTTGGTGAAATTTCCTCTATTTAATTCACTTAACTGACTCTGATTACTTATTGATATTTCCATATTGAGCTTTTCTACTACATATAACTGTTGATTCTGTCCTCCCCCCTCCCTTTATTCTTGAATGTCATTGCATGGAGTAGATGTCAATAACTACTCATAACAGTGGTGCATGCTGGTCACACTGCCTTTCTCCTTTGTTACCTCTTACACATTCATTTTCTCCTATTCCTGTAGACTAACTGTGCTCCCCTCCCACTCCCCAACCATCCAGGCTCTCTGCTGCCAGTGACTGCTGTCAACGTGGTGGAAACCAGTGGAACACAAGGGCCTTGTCCCCACCCCAGCCTGCACATAGAAACTACACTGACTTTGTCCATGAGCACAATGTGAAGAATGCAGGAGTCCATCATGATGTTCATTTTCCTGGCCAGGCAGCCATGACTGAGATATAAGTGTTAAGCCTATTAGATACTGGAACTCTTTGTCATGCAAATTGATGGTATACATTTTTTCTACACAGAGGATTGGTCACATTAGGAGAATTTGGGAGAAGTTATATTGAGTCACTAGTCGTAGTGTTGGTTGTAATTGAATAATTCTGTGAAAGGGAAATGATGTTAAGCTGTATGCCATCAGTGATAATGACAAATGCTTTTGTGTTGAAAGGGTATGTATATCATTGTAATTTTGGAAAGATTTTTCATGATTTTAACATGTTAATGCATCATTCAGAAGATGTCTCAGGAGAAGGTTTGTGTAAAAGCTGCCTATTATCATCCTACCCAAGCCATCCAAATAGATTGCAGTTAAAAGAATCAGACAAAGTAATCGTACACTGAGAAGGAAGCATATCCAGGCACCCTGTTTCAGTCTTTGGTGATACTTTGATAGAACTACTTTTCTATACCATTTTTAACACGCCTACAGTGACCCATGCCTTAATTTCAGTTAAGTGCCTAAGATTCTGTAATTGTAATTAATGTAATTTATAATTAAAAGCACTTTTAGTTTTTACAAACGCAAGAATTTTAATTTACCAAAATGTCTAGAAGTCACATTAATGATGTGATTCATGTAGAGAGAGAGAAATCTGAATGTTTACTTTTGTATGATTAACTAGTTAACCAGTGGTTAACTGAATTTTGTTACGTTACTGCTGAATGGTTGTACAAAATGGAAAATTATCCACTTTTGTCTTTTCATATTCCTCTCTTCTTTTTTCATCTTATGCATCTGATAGATTTCCCAGGTTTGCAGCAGCCTCATAATCTGGCCTTAAAATAAAATTCTAAGGCCAAAACCATACCACTTTCAAATGGATTGGATATATTACTATTTTTTGTCCTTCATGAACTCTGAATGTAATTATCCAAGCTCTTTGATTTAATTCATAGAGGCAGGTTACATGAAAAAAAGTACATTTCTAATGTAATGGAAATTGATGTAAGAGAAGCATTTCTTTTGCCTTCCTATAGTTTTTTAGAAATTTTAACAATTTCCAAACCTTAAAACTATGTATATAATAGTTTGAAGATATTTTATAGTCTGAGAATTCATAATACTTCAAGATAATGAAGCTTTATTATAAACAACCTAACCCATATACCATCCATTTACCTCCAACGTCAGTCTTATCTCTCTCTGCTAGACAAAGACAAAGGTTTCAGAGGGTGTTATTATTGGACTGTTGGTTGCAAATAGCATACAACTTGTCAATAGGAAATATAAGTAAGCAAAATTAAGTAAGACCTAGGAATGAGATTTATAAAAGCAAGTTTCAGCCTGTGAGTTTATCAATCATTTTAAGGAGACAGAAGTTCAAAGTATTCTTTAGCACATCCTGTAAACCTGTAAATAGGAACAGATCCATATCTTAAATAGCCTAGCTCCCTCCCTAATTCTATCATCATAAAACATGCTTAAAAATGACCACTAATGTATGTTCCTCATAGTTGTTTTAGACTTTACATGGCTCAGATTATAATTGTTAGGTATTGTTGATGGTAATTTTTTTCTTTAAAACAGGGAATTTGAATTAACATTTTAAGCACAAAAACTTTGGTTTGTGTCATTCAGGAGAAGATTTCATGGATGTGACTATGATTAAGAACTTCCTATTTCTTTAAAAGTTTTTTTTTTAATTTGTTTTTAATGTTTATTATTTTTGAGAGAGCGCGTGAGTGAGCATGAGTGGAGGAAGGGCAGAGAGAGAGGGAGAGGGAGGGAGGGAGGGAGGGAGACAGGGAGGGAGACAATCTGAAGCAGGCTCCAGGCTCCGAGCTGTCGGCACAGAGCCCGATGCGGGGCTTGAACTCATGAACTGTGAGATCATGACCTGAGCTGAAGTCAAATGCTTAACCGACTGAGCCACCCAGGCACCCCAAGAACTTCCTATCTCTATAATAGAAACCAAAGGAGTGTATAGAAACCAAAGAAATAATAATAATAAAGGTTTTTAGGTCTTTTAGTAAATCCCAAGGTTTGACTTTTCGTACTTCAAATATACCTTAGCAGAATCTTAACTTTGGGAATTAGGGGAAGGATTGTAATAATAGAAGAGTAAGGTCTTCAGTTTGCATTGAAAGTGGTCATTTCTATAGAATTTGAGTTAATCAGTAATGTTACATTTAAGTGATGGAAGAATCACATCATGGTTATATTTTCTTTGAAAACCTAATATAATAGTTCATTTATAAAGTCCTGGATAATAGAAACTGGATTAGAGGGGAGGGGGCGGGGAAAGTAAAGGACTAAGACTGGGTGGTAGTAGAATTAAATTTGTCTATTATAAGTTTCTATATGATCCAGGATTTCATATCAAATATTGTGAAAATTCGTGTTACTGGTAATTTCAAGATCCACGTTTCCATAGCTATGAAGAATTTACAGGTCATTCATTCTAAATAAATTGTCACCAACTTATTTATATTTTGCATTTTATTATGCCTTAAGGGTTAGTGATCATACATTCTAGATTAGGGAACTAATATCCTCTAGAAGTACCTTAGTTGGTCACTATCCTTTTGATCAGAAGGAGCCAACCACACAGAGCTCTGGGACCATGTGATTCAACTTCAGTGCTTGGGCTAATTTTATTTAACATAGTTTTAACATCTTGAATTAGGTTGGCTATGTTTCAACTGCACTTTTATAAACAGAAACTTACAGAAACACAGCAAAGCTAGTGATCTTCATACTTTCACACATGAAAATAGAAGATCTTGTGATTATTAAAGGCTTTTACCTGTCTCTGAGTGTAGTCTAACCCTTTTGACCTTGATAGGGTAGTCACAGATACACTGTACTTTTAAATGGGTATATAGAGAAAAACAGAAACTTAATATTTGTCCTGTTGTGTATATGCCTATATTTTAAAAAGCAACTAGTATACAAACATTCTAATACTGTAATGTCAGTATAATTCAGACCCTTTTTAGGTGGATTTTAAGTTGTTTAAAGTGCTGACCCAGGAAATGTTGTTTATAACACTTGGGTGAATCTTTATTGTTAAAATTGTCCAGGATGTAAAAGATGCTTTGTAAACATCAAGATAAAAAACTGAAATGTCTTCTGAATGGAGGACACGCAGATAACTTGTTTCATGGGATAAACAACGAACTGGACCTTGATTACGGTAGTTTGTTTCACTAGATTTTTACATACTTATTTGGTTGATATGCTAATGATTATTTTGATTAGTAGTCTTGTTGTATCACTTTTATGTGTCCTGATGTCATGCATTTCATCATTCCATCTTGCTAAAACAGGAAAATAGATGAAGGGGTGGTGGAAATAATGGACGATTATGGTGTCTTGAGTTTCAGGAGGAAGAGGAGTATTGTGATGACAGGCTTTACAGGAATAAGAAGACTAATCCTCATCTTTGATCCCTTTATTTCCATATGTATTCATAGACGTAAACTGACAAAGTAGGGGGATGGTTTTCCATATTAGTGCAGCACGTTCTGATGGTGAAAGCAGTAATCATTTGAAACAGCGCTTTAACTGTTTTGGTTGGGGCATACGCTTCATTTTGAAACCATAGTTCATTGCTTGAAAGGCTGTTATTTTTTATGTGTTAGGCTTTAAATATTGGGTCTGAAAATATTAATATCAAGTTGCATTTATTTTATATCTTTGGTATATAGGGTTTGTCATGGATTTGCAAAAGTAAAATCCTCTTGTATTAGTCTCTTTACCACCACCTACTTCCTTCCTATATTTTAATGTAAATTATACCACATCGTCAGTTATACCTGGCTTCCAGAATGGTCAGTGCCTGCATGTGATAGAATTTGCTAGAGATAGAATTTGAAGATCCTTTTAGGGTGGGGAAACCTCTGTCTGTGCCTCTGTCTTTCTGCTGTCTCTCTTGTGGGCTTCTGTCTCAGTATAAAATGTTATTTGTCAAATCCTTTCTTGTTAATATGAATCCTATAATATTTTTTCTCAGCTCCCTTTTTTGAAGAACATAAAATTTTCTCATGCTCTTTTCTTATAACTTATCTTTTTACTTTAGTCATGTGAAATCCATTGTGAGAATTTTGTTTCACCCACTGGACATGAACTTTGGTGATAGAAATACTAGGGTAAGAAGCATGTCACTTTCACTGGAATATGTGTTATATAACTTCACTTCTTTAATTCTGGCTAATGTGTAATACATTTGAGCTGCTTTGAGCATTTTGGGTTGGTGGGGAGTACTGTAATATTAGCCTTTTTAGAGAATTAGTGAAGAGGAGAAATTTCAAAAGAAGTTGGTGAAAGGAAAAAAAAATTCTGTGGCTTTTTTAATGATACATTTTTTAATTTTTATACTGAAGTAGAAAAGCAAGTGTTCCTGTTTTTCCTGAAGGAATTGTTCTCACAATTTTTTATTATTAGATAATTACCTAAGCTTTTGTGTTCCTAACAGCAAGCTGTGGCCTTCATTTTAGGTGATGGTGCTCAAGTGAACTTTTTACATTTTGTTCCTGACACCTGGCCAACATTTTGTTTATATTGGCATGGAGGAGAGCTATCTGACTTGGAGAACAACATTCTCCAGGAGTGTGACTGAAGACTCCCTTGGTGGTGTAATAAACCTATACCTCCTCCTCTTAAAAGCAGGTTTAACAGCTGCAGATCTTATTTTTTGTTCTTGAAGGAATTCCCATTTGTTTTGTTTTTGAGTAATTTTAATAAAGAAGAAGTGAGCTATACTAGTGTATGGTTAGGATCTGTGGGAAGTTGCAGATTCCTTAATAAGGTCTGGTGTATTGACTTATGACTGATTATTGTTAATATTAAGTGAAAAAATATTTTCAATTATTAGGAATGGGTGGAGTAAAAGAAAATGAAAAGTAAGAGATGATAACAGGAAGACAGTTGATGGCCTGACTTGTCTTATGGAACTGGTTGGAAGACTATCCAGAGAAATTACGGAAAACATCCCAGCATGTACAATGCCACATATGTACCATTACTCAGAAGAATTTCCTATAACAGGGCTATGTTTGTAGCCCAGCTAATTAGCTTCAGGGATTATTTAATTATAAACTCTCTAGGAGTTTGGTGGAGATTAAGAACTATGTTTTGGGGCACCTGGGTGGCTCAGTTGGTTGAGTGTCTGACTTCGGCTCAGGTCATGATCTCACGGTTTGTGAGTTCGAGCCCCATGTCGGGCTCTGTGCTGACAGCTTAGAGCCTGGAGCCTGCTTCAGATTCTGTGTCTCCCTCTCTCTCTCTGCCCCTTCCTTGCTTATGTGCGCGCGCTCGCTCTCTCTCTCTCTCTCTCTCTCTCTCTCAAAAACAAACATTAAAAAGAAAAAAGAATTTTTTTTTTTTTTTTAAAAGAAAGAATGAACTATGTTTAACAACTTACATTAATTCTTTCTGGGAACACCAGCATCAAAACGTTTGGAAGTCTTTAGAAAGACTTGTGGAGATTTGAGTAGAATGTCCAGTTTATCACTTTAAGTGGAACTTAACAGATAAACTGGAGTGATAGTAGTTAAAAGTACTTGTGTCTTGGAAAGATGTTGAATCTTGGTGCGAAGGAGTTTCAATTTGGTAAGGAACCCTGGGCCAATCACTGCAAATGTTTAAGTTGAAGACTGGGGAGGCTTGTATTGATATCTCCATTTTAAGTTCACCTCGTTACTTGTTGAGTACCTACCAGAGCACCTCCTTGTTCCTCACTTCCTCATATGCAGTCACTTATAGTTACTCTTTTGTATGTACCCTCAGATATCTTCCCCTGTTGTGCACATCTGGTTCAATCCTGGCTAGATCCACTCTGTCCACTGTACATGTAGATGGAGAATATGGAATGCAATATCGTTGAATGGTCTCTCTTTAAATTTTGGCCACTGAGCTCAAATGGGTCTTTAGATGCTGCCTGAAATCCTGTCACATTTTCTTTCTTAATCTATTCATTGTCACATTGTGCTGGCAGTAATTTCTCTTCTTTCAAACTTCCACCACCTCCTCAGCTCTCACTCCTCACTGTCAGTTAATGACCTTGCTTCCTACGTTCTGGAGAAAATAAGCAGAAGAGATCTGTACACTCCCGCCACCTTATCAGTCCACTTCTTTCCAATTGGTCATATATACTCTGCTATTCCTGTTGTTCGTCTCGGTGAACTATCCATTCTCTTATTTAAGGCCTACCTCTTCACTTGTCTTCTAGATCTTGACTCTTAGCTACTCAAGAACATCATTTCAGCAATGCTCTCTTGTGCTATAGCATCATTTTTCCCCTCTCTACTGGAATATTCTCATCAGCACAGAAACACCGTATGATCTCTAATATTATTAAAAAAAGAAATCCTCCCTTGAATCCACCTTCCCCTTTTGGCTATTCCTGCATTTCCTTGTTTCACTTACAGCAAAACTCCTTGCCATGAAAGAATTGTCTGTATGGTTTCCCCTCCTCATTCTATTTTGAACCCATTCTAACCAGACTTTGCCAACTAAGCTGCTGTGTATGATTGTGCAGGTCGTGTCCTGAACAAGGGTGCCACATTCGAGAGGACAGTGATCACATATTTGTGACAGTGGTTTTCCAGCAGGTGGCACTAAATTTCTTGTTCTAATAAAAGCATATTCTATGACAGTTTTGTAAGAGATGCAAGTAAAGTGTCTTTGGGAGGGACATTGTTTAAATCCACATAAAGATTCTGTACAGGCTAGTAGTGTTCTGCTACCACTCCACCAGAAGAGTTTTTGTTAGTTCACAATGACCACATTTCTCATTCTGCATTAATCTTCAGTCAAGTTAGCATTCATGACAGTTGCTCATTTCCTTCTTCATGAAATGCTTCCTTCACAGAGCTTATCTCTTGTCATCTACCTCACTAGCCATCATTTTTATTAAAAAAAAATTTTTTTTAATGTTTGTTTATTTTTGACAGAGAGACAGATCACGAGTGGGGGAGGGGCAGAGAGAGAGGGAGACACAGAATCCGAAGCAGGCTCCAGGCCCTGAGCCGTCAGCATAGAGCCCAATGCGGGGCTCGAACTCACGGACTGTGAGATCATGACCTGAGCTGAAGTCAGACGCTCAACCGACTGAGCCACCCAGGCGCCCTACCCCCCCCTTTTTTTTTTTTTTTTAAATTTTATTTATTTTTGAGACAGAGAGTATGAGCAGGGGAGGGGCAGAGAGAGAGGGAGACACAGAATCTGAAGCAGGCTCCAGGCTCTGAGCTGTCAGCACAGAGTCCGACACAGGGCTCAAACTCAACAGACTGTGAGATCATGACCTGAGCTGAAGTCAGACGCTTAACCGACTGAGCCACCCAGGCGCCCCACTAGCCATCATTTTTAGACCCTCTTTTAGTTTCTCCTTATTTCCCTAATCCCCTAAAGATTGTTTAGGACCTTTTCTGCAATAACTCATTTCCTTGGTAATCTCAACTAGTGTTATGGTTTTAGGTGCCATTTATACATTAGTAATTTCCCATTTTATATCATCAGCCTGGACTGCTTTGTTTCCAGACTCTCATATCCAACTGCCTGTATGACATTGCTACTTAGATATCTAATATAGGTATCTTAATTTTAAAAAACTTTTTATTTCAAAATAATTTTAGGCTTACAGGAAGTTCAAAGATCTTGCAGAGAGCTCTCATACCCTCCCTCATTAGTTTTACTGAATGTTAACATCCTACATAGCCATGGTACAATGGGACGATTATCAAAGAAAGGAATTAACATTGGTACAGTTCTAACTAAACTGTGTACTTTATTCAGATTTCACCAGTCTTTCCACAAATGTTCCAGGATCTTATCTGGCCCCCTTCCATCTATGATCTTCAGGCTTTGATGACCTTTTGAAGATTACTGCTCAGATACCTTGTAGGATGGTCCTCCAATTTGAGTGTATGTGATGTTTTTCTATGATTAGATTGAGTCTATGGGTTCCGGGGGAAAATACCACAGAGGTGATATTGGGACATCTCAAATTTAATATGTTCAAAATTGAACTCCTCGTTCAATTTTTCTTATCTCTGCTGTTTTTCCTAGCTTACTAATTGGCAGTTCTGGTTTTTCTGTTGGTGGGCCGGTGTGTTTCAGGCTTCATACCAGAACTACTAAATCAGAAACCAGAGATAAGACAATTCCATTTTAATATGCTCTCCTGGAGATTCTTTTGCATACTAAAGTTTGAGAAGCACTGTCTTATATCAGGGCCCCTAATAATTCTCTTGACTCTGCTTTGTTTCTACTCATCAGTCAGTGAGGTCTGTTCTTTCTTCAGAATAGATACAGAATCCCTTACTTGTCACCATCTCCACTGCTCCCATCTTGTTTCTTTCTTTTTTTTTTTTTTTAAGTTTTTATTTTAATTCCAGTTAGTCAACATACAATGTTATATTAGTTTCAGGTGTACAGTATAGTGCTTCAGCACTTCCATACACATCATCTGGTGCTCATCTTTATAAATATACTCTTTAATCCCCATCTCTTTTACCCATCTCCCCACCCAGCTCCTCTCTGGTAACCATCAGTTTGTTCTCTGTAGTTAAGAGTCCGTTTCTTGGTTTGCATCTCTTTTTCTCCTTTGCTTATTTGTTTTGTTTCTTAAATTCTACATATGAGTGAAATGGTATTTGTCTTTCTCTGACTTATTTTGCTTAACATTATACTCTCTGTCGTTGCAAATGGCAGGATTTCATTCTTTTTATGGCTGAGTAATATTCCATTGTGTGTGTATGTGTGTGTGTGTGTGTGTGTGTGTGTGTGTGTGTGTGTGTCTCACATCTTCTTTATCCGTTCATCAATTGATGGACATTTGGGCTACTTGTGTATCTTGGATCAATAATGCCGTTACAAAGGGTGCTTGTATCTCCGAAGTTGGACACTTAACTGACGTGAGTCACCAAGGCATCCAAGGATGAATTAATCATTATAGACTAACAGCCATAGCAGAAGAAAATTTTAACAGCAGAGTAAAAGGAATAGTTGAGGAATTATGAGTGGCATTTGAGTATGAGTACAGAATTCATGGGGAGGTATGATAATGATAGCTGACATTTGAGTACATCTGTGACTGGCATTCATTGTTTGGAGGTACAGGAGTACCTTATTTCTTATAGAACTCTGTAAGATATTTAGGCTAGTGAAGAAATTAAGGCACAATAAGGATATAACTTCTCCAAAGTTACATTGCTAGTACATGGATAGGCTGGGGTTCAAAGTCAGCTTGGTCTTAGAGACCAGAATGATACCCACTGCACTGACTCCATACATTGTAAAGCTTGGTGGGGCTAGATTGTGGAGAGTCAAAAGGAGTGTCATAGGAGTAACTTTCTAAAGAGGCAGTGTGAAAAATGATTGTCAATTTGTGGAAGATTAGATAACTAAAGTATGCTACATCCATACTATGTAATTGATAAAGAATGAGGAAAAGTCTCCATGTACGTGGTTATTGAGTGTGTCAGTCATCCATTGTTCAGTAACAAACTCCAGTGAAGTGTCTCAGGTATGTTTTCATTTTTATAAAAATCAAACCATGTATATATTTGTAAGTGTACAGAAAATGAAGCTGGAAAGATAAACTGAATTTTCGAAGCAATTTAGTAGGTATAAGGGAGACTTTTCTTTTTTTTCTTCTTTTTTTTTTTTTGTTAGCACCTACTATAAATAACTTAAAACAAATTAAAATGCCCCCATATGTGGTGGGAAACAGGACAGACTGCTTCAGGTAAGTGTCCATGAAAAAGAAGATGGATAGAAGAGATAATGTCATATATATTTCTTTGTACATTCTTGAGAAATGGATGTGTGCTAGGACATTGCCAAAAGTCACAGATTAAAAATGTAATGTCTAACTACATTTTTAAAAACTTTTTGGGTATATAATCCACTGGTTTTTAATATATTCACAAAGGTGTACAACTATCACCACTATAATTCCAGACATTTCATTATCCCCCAAAGAAACCCTTCCCCATTAGCGCTTAATGCCTATTTTCCCCTCCCCACCAAGCCCTAGCAAACACTAATCTGTCTCCATAAATTTTGCTAGTTCTGGAAATGTCTCATAAATAGAATCATATAACATGTGACTTTTTTGTCTGACTTATTTCACTTAGCACAGTGTTTTTAAGATTTATCTGTGTTGAGGCCACCTGTATTGGTAGGTAGAGCATGCAGCTCTTGATCTCAGGGTTGTGAGTTCAAGCCCCATGTTGAGTGTAGAGCTTACTTAAAAAAAAAAAAAAAAGTTTTATCCATGTTATAGCATTTGTATTTGATTTCTTTCAATGGTTTGGTATATTCCCTTGTATGCTACATAATCTTTTATTCATCAGTTGATGGACACTTTTTGGTGATTGTCCATACTGCTCTCAAAATTCAGGAACAGATTTTTTGTTTTTTAATGAACATGTGTTTTCAGTTCTTTTGGGTATATAGCTAGGGGTGGAATTGCTGGGTCATATTAACTGTATTTAACATCTTGAGGAGCTGCCCAAATTGTTTTCCAAAGTAGCTGCACCATTTTACATTTCTACCAGCAATTTTGTTGCCTTTTTCATTATAGTCATCTTGGTTGGAGGGTGTAGCTCATTGTGACATTGAGTTGCATTTTTGGGGGGCTAATGATGTTGGGTATTTTTTATATGCTTATTGGAAATTTGCATATCCTTTTTGGAGAAATATCTATTCACATTCTTTGCCCATTTTCAAAATTGGACATAGTAATCCTTTCTTTATCTGTAGCATCTCAAATTCTGTCTCCTTTTGTTTGTGCCCCTTTTTTCTAGAGCCGTATCTTTATTTAGTCTTTTTATAGAACAACACTTTATTTATTTTTTTTTTATTTTTTTTTTTTTATTTTTTTTTTTTAATTTTTTTTTTTCAATGTTTTTTATTTATTTTTGGGACAGAGAGAGACAGAGCATGAACGGGGGAGGGGCAGAGAGAAAGGGAGACACAGAATCGGAAACAGGCTCCAGGCTCCGAGCCATCAGCCCAGAGCCTGACGCGGGGCTCGAACTCACGGACCGCGAGATCGTGACCTGGCTGAAGTCGGACGCTTAACCGACTGCGCCACCCAGGCGCCCCTCACTTTATTTTAAAATTTTTTTTTTTTTTTTAACGTTTATTTATTTTTGAGACAGAGAGAGACAGAGCATGAACGGGGGAGGGTCAGAGAGAGAGGGAGACACAGAATCTGAAACAGGCTCCAGGCTCTGAGCTGTCAGCACAGAGCCCGACGCGGGGCTTGAACTCACGGACCGCGAGATCATGACCTGAGCCGAAGTCGGACGCTTAACCGACTGAGCCACCCAGGCGCCCCAACCCTCACTTTATTTTAATTTTGTGGCACATTATATGTGTCCCTACCTATGTGAGGCAGATTGTATAGAATGAAAACAAGGCCCAGTGACAGTTAAGTCCGTTTGTGAACAGCTCCTGTAGCAGAATAATTAGTTATTTCTCTGTTTCAGAGAGACAAAGTAAAAAAGATTAAGTAAACAGTAATTACATCTTGGAGTTCACATCTTTATGAGATGGGGTGCTCAGGGATGAATTCTTTTAGAAATTATGCTTTTTTAATTCTTTTTTGGCTTGCTTACCTGTAGATTGTAATCCTTTATCTGTTTGCAAGTTTCAATGGGGAAGTTAAATAAGTCTTTTTGGATGAAGATACAGTAAGAATGTTCCATTTAAATGGCACACATTCTTCCCTAGGGAAGAAAAGAGTGGATGCATCAAGTTTGTTTAAGCAGTTATTGAGAGCCATGTGCTAGGTTCATTGGTGTTTCATTTTCTATTGATGTGTAACAAATTACTAGAAAATAGATAAATCCTGAAGTAGCTTTTGCAGACTTCTCAGTCAGGAGAGGTATTTTATCTGATGTTACTTAATGAAAATTTCAATAGCAACAGCACGCAAAAATGTGGCGCAAATGATCTTCAGATACATCACAGCCTGTTCTAAAATGCAAGGGTGTGATAGCAAGGAAATGAGTTTTCACGCTTAAAAAGAGTCTTTATAACTTGAACGTGTCAGCCACAGCTTTATCGGAAGATGAGAATTAATAAATCTTTTTTTTTTTTTTTGGCTTTGTTTTGAGATAGAAAGTGATTGGAATAGAAACCCTTGGTGGTATCTGCTACAGTGGATGGTTCTTTTAATACCTCTCCTTGTGCACATTCTGTGCTTACTCTCTCTTGCATGCACTCTCTTGCTCCTCCCCTCCCCCTTTCTCCCTACTCCTTCTTTCTCCCTACTCCTTCTTTCTCCCTCTCTTCCCCTGTCTCCCCACTTTGTTTACTTTGAAAAGAAATGTATTGAGAGTTAGAGGGAATAAATGGAATAAATTGTTTTTGTGGTCTCCTGACCTGATGGTAGTGTTTTTACACTAAAATTACTGCGCTTTTTTTTCCCCTCCCCAATACTAAGCATTTTAAGTTGTATTTTTTGAATACCTCCTAAATTAACATGAGGTTTCATTAGGATTTTCATCATGCTTAAAATGGTAGACTCCCTAATGGGTACATATCAGAATTAGTAATTCTGTAATTTAGTGACTTGTTGGTAAGTATCAACTGTGTATAGGCACTGGGTTCTACATTCTGGAAATGGAATAGTGACCAAGACATAAGTTCCTACTCTCATGACATACATATTCTAGTACTAAGAGACTGATAATTAGTATACAGATAATAGATGCCATGATTTCAAATAGTAACATTCTGTGAAGAAAATAAGGTAATGTCACAGTAAGTGACTTCAGGGTGAGGGGTAGTCCTTTGAAGAGATACCCAAGTTGAGAGATGAGTGGTGGGTATAAGGACTCAGTCATGCAAAGAAGGAGTATCTCAGGCAGACATAACTAACACAGAGGCCTTTGAGTTGATTTTTGAGGAGTAGAAAAGAAAACTAGTGTGGATGGAGCTTAATTAAGAAGCGGCTCTACCGTAAGTGTTCTGAGGGTGCTAGGCAGAGACCTAGTAATGGAGTGCCTGGTATGCTGGCGAAAGTAGTGTGGATTTTATTCCAAGGTGGATTTTGAGTAAGAGAGGGATGAGCAATAACATTCTCTACATGTCTCCGAGGCAGTTACCACGTCCATTCAGGGAGTCAAACATAGTATACTACTATTACCAAATATATGCTGTCCATGGTCAAGTTTCCTGATTGTCCTAACCCTGTGTTTTATAGAGCCTTCTATGATCCAGTTCAGAACCACACATTTACATTTTGTTTCGAGTGTCTTAATCTGCAACAGTTCTTCAGCCTGTCTTTATCTTTCACAACATTTGTATTTTTAAATAGTATGCATCCATTGTTTCACAGACTGTCCCTATTTGGGATTTAATTGATCATTTCTTCATGATTCAATTCAGTTTATGCACTTTCGTCAATAAAAATGTGATGTATCTATATAGACGCGATATATCTGTAGCAGATTACATCAGAGGGTACTTGACGCTACTTTGTCCATTACTGGTAGTGTTGATTTCATATTACTTGGTTTAGGTATTGTTTATCAGACTTTTCCACCATATTTTTTTGTAGTTAAAAAATTATCAAATACTTTGTGCAAATATTCTTCCAGCAAACTTCCACCTAATGGTGAAAATTAGTTATTGTTGCAAAATGGTGATTTGCTAACTATCATTCTCTACACTAGTTAGTTGGTCAGTTGGTGTTCTACAAAAAGAACTTTTTCTTATCTATTTATACATGGATTTGTGGATTCTTTCATTCAGTGTGTTATATAGTTCGTGGTATTCCTTTGATAGTCAACCTGTCCCAAATCTGGCCAATGAAAACCTGTCAAACTATGTCCCTTACCACTTACTATGTCCCCTTCACTTTCTGAGAACTTTTTTTAGTTTTTGGTATAAGAGGGTCCACACTCATCTTGTACTTTCCTTGCCTTAGCCCTGAAGGCAGCCATTTTTTAAGAGCCTGGAATCCTTTTAGTTAAAATGGTATTTAGCAATCAAGATCTGGGCATTAGATTATGTTCACTGCTCCTGTAAATGTCATTGCTTCTAGACTTAGTGGACAGAGTGAAAAAAATAGGTATGTTTAAATCACAAATTCATACTGATACTCTAATTTTAGTCTGTATCTGGGTTCTTTGCCTCCCCAGTTCCTTATTTTTGTTTCCCTTCTCTTCTTCCCTAGTGAGAAACCTAACTACTAGCAGTATACTGATTCCATATTTGCCCACTTGTATGATACATATCAATAGCTTCAGAATTGCTGTATGCATACCGCTACCAACAACAAATCTAAGTAAATTTCAGTATCCACAGTTCTCTTTAGTCTGAGAATAAGTTAAATACTATATTTAAATTTTACTTGGATTAGTTCCTTTTTTTCCTATGTAATTATGGTATTCATTTAGTAGTAAATACATCTTAATTTTTCTAGATGTTGCCAGATTCCCCTTCGTTGGAGATGAAGTATATGTCTTTTTTTTTCTTACAGCTTTATTGAGGTACATTTGATACACAGTAAAGTACATTTATTCAAAGTGTTTGATAAGTTTTGACATGTATACACCTGTGATACCAACACCATAATCAATATTAATGATGGATATGTTCTGTGTAGTTTTTATTTAAATTCCTTTTATTAGCATATTTTTTATGTTTAAGAGCCATTTGCATTTTTTGTGAGAATTGGCTCTTTAATGTTTATTTATGAAAAACAATTTTTTTAATGTTCGTTTATGTTTGAAAGAGAGAGCATGAGTGAGGGAGGGTCAGAGAGAGAGAGAGGGAGACACAGAATCCGAAGCAGGCTCCAGGCTCTGAGCTGTCAGCACAGAGCCCAACACAGGGCTCTAACAGTGTGTGAGGATTGTCACCTGAGCCAAAGCCAGATGCTTAACTGATTAAGCCACCCAGGTGCCACTGTTTATTTTTGAGAGAGAGAGAGAGAGAGCATAGCATACCTGCGCATGTGTGTGAGCAGGGGAGGGACAGAGAGAGAGGGAGACAGAATCCCGAGCAGGCTCCACTCTGTCAGTGCAGAGCTTGACAGGGGACTTGAACTCACGAACCTTGAGATCATGACCTGAGCTGAAATCAAGAGTTGAACGCTTAACCAACTGAGCTACCCAGGCGCCCCGGGTTTGATTCTCATTTGTAGTGTCCCCTTCCACCTTTTTCAATAGAATTGTTCACTTTTTTCTTCCCTATTTTTAAGAAGTTTTTAATGCGTATTAGGGATATTAACTATATAATATCAGTAACTTGTAATATCAGTAATGTATCTATGTAATATCAGTAATCTCAGATCCACTTAGAACTACCTTGGTGTATAAGGTATGAATATTGAATCTAAGTTTGTTTCCAAGTTTGTATCCAGTTGTGTCAACACTACTTTAAAAAAAAATTCATCAGGGTGCAGGAACAACTAGATATTCACATAGAAAATAATGAAATTGGATCTCTACCTCACACCATGTAAAAAAAATGAACTCCAAATAGATCACAGACCTAAAATTAATAGCTAGAACTATAGAAGTCTTAGAGGAGAACACAGGAGTAAATCTTTGTGACTGGACTCAGCAATAGTCTTTTAGATATAATACCAAAAGCACCTGTGACAAAAGAAAAAATAAATTGGAATTCATCAAACATTAAAACTTTTGTGTTTCCAGTGATACTATCAAGAAAGTAAAAAGACAATACATAAAATGGAAGAACATGTTTACAACTTCTTTTGAGTTCTCTAGAGTGATTTAGTTTTTTTCTAGGCTTTCCCTACCCCCAGAATTAGGTTTTAGCTTTTTATAGTCTTTCTAATGAATGCCACTTGTTCATCTGTTCCACTACCTTTAAATTTCTACTCCCCCCCCCCCCGCCCCCACCTTTTGATGTTTGTTTATTTTGAGAAAGAAAGAGCGTGAGAATGAGCAGGGGTGGGGCAGTGGGAGAAGGAGAGAGAATCCCAAGAGGGCTCTGAGCTGTCAAGCACGGAGCCTGACTTGGACTTGATCTCTCACAAACTGTGAGATCTTGACCTAAGCTGAAATGAAGAGTTGGACACTTACCTGACTGAGCCACCCAGCACCCCTCTCCCCACCTTTTTTGTTCCTTATAAATGAATGTGATTTTGTGTCCTTATATTGTCACCTTAGAGTGATTTTATGAGAAAATTATTTTATGAGAAATATAATGATTTTTTAAAATATGCTTTGTAATTTTTTGTTGGTGAGTTCAGTTTGCCTTGTTTTAAACAGGTTTGTTTTCTTTCCTTTTTACCATACTCCTTTCCAATAAGGCAGTTTTGAAATTGCCCCAGCCTGAATTTTTGAAATCCTCAGCTCTGAAGAAGGTCTTAGAGTAGGATCTTCTGGAGAAATTCCTCCAGTCCTTGAGTCAGTATATGGTGGTCTTATTGTTGGTTGCACAGATATTTCTAATTCTTCCCTTCATAGCAAGCAAGCACTTTTCATTTGAAACTGCACTTGTCATTTGAGCCTCTGTTCCTATCAAAAAATTACAGTACCTTTGTTTCAGGTAGTGAGTCTGACTCTTGTTTACTGTCTCGCTTGAGGTGTCTTGGGTTTCATTACTCCCAGGGAGTTGGGTTTTTGACCCCAGTGCCTGTTTCCATTCCCAGCTCCCTGAGTTCTTCCTGTCTTGAGCCCCCGTTCATTAATGGGAGTTTATCACTGTTGTTTTTGGAAAAGCCTGAATTCTCTGCTTTATCTTTCTCTTAATTACTGTATTCATCTATACAAGGTCAACTCTTTACCCTTTCTAGCCCTTCATTTGTACTTAGAAGAATCATCTTATTTTTAGTAATTGAAACATACCTTAAGTTACAGAAAGTCCAGTTTTAATCTTATACCCAATATAATGATTTTTCCTTCCCACATTCTCATTTTTTTTTTTTAACTTATTTTGACTGGGGGGGGGGCAGAGAAAGAGGGGGAAAGAGAGAGAATCCCAAGCAGGTTCTGCACTGTCAGCACCCAATGTGAGGCTCAAACCCACAAACCATGAGATCATGATTTGAGTTGAAACCAAGAGTTGGGCGCTTAACCGACTGAGCCACCCAGAATGCCCCTGCATTCTTATTTTGATAGGGGTGGCGGTTGTTTTGTTCTTTTAATCGTTACTTTCTTCTTACTCTTGTGGTGCTTACTTTCAAGGTTGAGGAAGAAGAAAGAGGAAAGGGAGCAACATTTTACTTGAATGATTCTGTTGTAATCCAGCATGGTGTCATGGCCTGTATATATGTGCTAGCTCTTTTGTGCTAAACCCGAATACATTTATTTTCAGAGGCCCTTATAGAACCTATCACTTGCCCACATAGGCAGTGTACTTCACATTTCACCTTTGGCAACACTCTTCTTTCGTTTACTCCTGGCTCAGCTCTTGCCCGTGAGTACACCCATATTGTGTGTCATCTTACCTTGGTAAATTTGTCTCACGGGTGGACTTATGTTAAATGGGCTTCTAGCAGGACTTAACTTGGCTCAGGGGAAGCACATACGCTTTTTTTCTTTTCCTTGCCATTTTTTATTTTGGAAAACTTCGAACCCACGGAAAAGTTGAGAGGACGGTGGATGAAGAGTCATACGCCCTTCTAGATTTTCTACTTGTTAACATATTTTGCCCATTTGCTGACTTTTTCTTGGCTGAAGTAATTGAGGATCATAATGAGACATTATATCGCTACCTTCCTAAATATTTCTGTATGTCTCTCCAAAAATCAGACATTCTTGTACATAATATGTTTACCACACTCAAAATTCAACAGTGATGTGATACTGTAATACATAGGCCATAGTCAGATTTTCCAAAATGTTTCAGTAAATGCCCTTGATAGCTGGTTTTCTTCCTTATTCAGGATCCAATCAAGGTTTCAGTTAGTTTTTCATATCTCTTTAATCATGAAAAGTTCTTCACCCTTTTTTGCCTTTTGTGGTGTTAATGTTTTTAAAAGAGTCGATGCTGGCTTCTTTGCAGAATACCTCTTAGATGTATGTGGTTGTTTTCTCATGATTAGATTGAAATTTAACAGTTTTACTAACGTTTTGGTTAAGGTGATATTCACCAGATTTTTCTGTAAAAGTACCTGTTTCCTTTTTGCTCTAATCTGTGGAGTGTCAATGTCCTGTTCCCTAACAGTCTCACACCCAATGGTTTCTTAGCATCTGTTGATAATTTTTGTCTGAATCAGTTATTAGTACTTTGGTATTTACAATATGGTTATTTTCTAATTCTGTCATTCTTTCCATGAATAGGTGTTGGCATTCTCCTATAAAAGAATTTTTTGGGGTGCCCGGGTGGCTCAGTCAGTTAAGCACCCGCTTTGAATTTCAACTCAGGTCATGATCTCATGGTTCGTTGGAACGAGCCCCACATTGGGCTCCGAGCTGACAGCAAGAAGCCTGCTTGGGTTTCTCTCCCTCTCTCTCCCTGTTTCTCTCTCCCTCTCTCTCTGCCCCTCCCGCCTTAAAATAAATAAATAAACATTTAGAAAAATAGAGAATTTTTCCTCTTCTCACCTGTAAAGGAAATAATTTGTTTTTAATCCACACATGGATTTTTTAAAAATGTATTATCATCCATTCCTGTTACTCATTTTGATGTGCGACTTGTTTCAAATTTGGCCTCTGGGAATCTATGCATTCTTGCTGTGCCAAACAGTAGAAATGTACTTTATCCAACTGCTGGTCTTTTTTCTCCATGTTATTAAATTTGGCTTCAGTGAATTTAGGCTTCTGCATGCTGAAGGAGGCACTTCCCTGCATAGAAAGTATATTTGCATATGCTCCCAAACTTACAGATTCATATATCAGATTTTCAAGAACTCTCCCTATGCTTCCTGACATCGGCTTACTAGTTTCTGATGTTCAGCAGTGCCCCGCCACCAAGTAAGATGCCATTATGCCCTTTCTCAAGTTCTTTTAGAGCCTCCATTTACTGGATGTGCTTTTGCAATGCCCTACTGTCCTGGGGAGAGGAGGAGAAAAGTCAGAATGCACTTATGTCCTGTGAATTTTCTTGCAAAATGTTTTTGTGGATTTGTCTTTCATGGTCTGGAAAGTACGGTGTTCTCAGGTTCTTTCTTAGTAAGTCCTGCTCAGATATTTAGAATGTGAGATGTATTAATTAGCTAGGACTGCTGTTATGACTGGGTGACAACAGAAATTCTGTCTCATGGTTTTAGAGGCTAGAAATCCCAGAGATCAGTATGTAGGCAAGATTGCTTGCCTCTGAGGGCTATGAGAAAGGACCTGTTCCATGTCTCCCACCTGCTTCTGGTGGTTTGCTAACAGTCTTTGGATTGCAGAAGCATCACCCGATCTCTACCTTCATCTTCATGTGGCATTCTCCTCATTCTCCTTGTGTAGGTATCTGTGTCCAAATTTCCCCCATTTGTAAGGACACTGCACATATTGGATTAAGTGTCTACCCTACTCTCTGGTGTGATCTCATCCCAATTTAACTAATTACAGCTGCACACATCCTATTTCCAAATAAGATCACATTCTGAGGTGCTGGGCATTAGGACTTCAAGGTAAGAATTTGAGTGGGAGACACTCCTAACATGGGTACTTTTTAATCACTGTTCTTCAACAGAAAGGCTGAGACCATTCAACATTCTTGTATATATGGGCTTCTATTTAATTTCATATAATTGAAATTAATAAAGGGTTTTCCCCCCTTATTTCTGGATGTTATAGACTGAATATTTGTGTCCCCCCTCCCCCCAATCCATATGTCGAGAATTAATCCCCAGTGTGATGGTGTTTTGGGGAGGTGATTAAGTCATGAAGGTAGAAGCCCTCATGAATGGGATTAGTGCCCTTAAAAAAAAAGATACCAGAAAGATCCCTCACATACCTCTCTTGTCATATGAGGATACACTGAAAAAAATGGTCTCTGAACTAGAAAGCTGACCTCGACCAGACACAGTGCCTGTTCTTGGACTTCCCAGCTTCTAGAACCCTGAGAAATAAATGTTGTTGATAAGCCACACAGTTTATGGTATTTATGTTACAGCAGCCTGAATAGACTAAGACCCATAGTGTATAAAGAAAATTATGTTCTGTGTCCATGTTAGAACCACAGTAGATAAACTCTCACCAGTTATCACAACCTTTTGTCCAAAATGATTGCTATCCACATCTTTAAAAGTTTATGACGAAACTTTCAAAATTACATAGAATATATGATGAACTGCAATATGTTCATCAACCAGCTTCAACAAATTCCAGTATTTCAATTTTTGCGTCTTCTATTCTCCATGTTACCACCACCAACTCTTCTTTTGAAGATGTTATTTAAATTTAAAAAAAAAAAGCCCCACAGGTGACACTGAATCACTCTTAGGGGAGATACCATTTAGAGCAGTGGAAAAAGGCTTGAAAATGAACTGATGATATGGTTTTACACTAATAGATTTTTATAGTTTTAGTGCTAAAGATGAAAAGCGCCTGAAATGCCTTTACTCCAGTGGTTTCCAAATGAGTTTTTAGCCAAGAAATCATTTGAATTAAATTTACCTGGGAATTCTAAATAAAAGTCCTTAAAATCACTGTGGGGAGATCAAAACACACGTTTTCCTTACCCATAGATAAGTCACTTACATATATCTGTGGAATCCTTTGGGCTCTGTAGAACACATTTTGAAAACCAAGATAAAGTGATTTGTCCAAAGCTGTACTCCTGGGTTGTTGCAGAGATAAGACTCTAGGATACAGGTCTCTTGTGCAGAAATTCTCTTTGTTCTTACTACCTCTTTTTACAGTTTTTGAAAGAATTTTTTCTTACTTGGCTCCTAGACACTAGGTAAGTAAGTGAAATGTGGCCTTCATTTTTCTAGGAAAGCATGGAACCTTCTAAACAATGGCAATTCCTTTCCTTTCCACTAACTCAGTATTAGATCAACAAAATGATCTAAAGCTTTGAACTTTCCACAGCAGATGATTTGGGTTGACAGTCTCTGGTTCTTTAAAAAAAAAAAAAAAAAAAAAAAAACCCCAAAAAACATTTAGAATACGTTGAATTTCTAAATGAAGTTGTTTCATTTTAGTTTCTTGTTCATTGCTAGTGTACGGATATACAGTTGATTTTTATATATTGATCTTGTGTCTTGCAACTTGGCCGAACTAGATAATTTCTAAATTTCTTTTTTTAATTGTATTCTATTTTGATTTTTTTATTTTAGAGAGCACGAGTGGGGGAGAGGGGCAGGATGGCGGGGGGGGAGAGAATCTTAAGCAGGCTCCGTGCTCAACACAGAGCCCAACACAATCCCATGACCCTGAGATCATGATCTAAGCTGAAATCAGGAGTCAGATGCTCAACTGACTGAGCCACCCAGGCACCCCAATAATTTCTAAATTCTGAGTTTGGCTAAGGTGGGTTTTTTTTTTTTAATTTTTTAGGACATTTTTACTTATAAAATTCATTTATTGTAAGTGTACAATTCCATCTTTAGAAATGTATAGAACTGTACAGTCATCACCACAATCTGTTTTAAAATGTTTTCATCATCCCAAAAAGTTCTCTTGTGCTGGTTTAAACTTAAGTAATGCTCCTGCCCTCCCGCTCCCCCAGGCACCCACTTATCTATTTTCAGTTTCTATAATTGCCCTTTCTAGACACTTCATATAAATGGAATTATACAATATGCAGGGGTGTATGTCTGGCTTTTTTCACCTAGCATAATGTTTTTGAGGTTCATGATCCTAGTCTGTTCTTTTTAACTGCCGACTAGTAGTCCATTGTATGGATATACACATTTTGTCTGTCTCTTCACCAGTTGGTGGGAATTTGGATTGTTTTTATGTTTGGGCTACTATGAGTAATGTTATGAATGTTTCTGTAAATGTATTTGTGTATACAATAAGGTATCATTTCTCTTGTATAGACTTCTAGGAGGAAAATTGCTAGGTTGTATGGTAAATTTACATTTTAACTTCTCAAGGGTTGGCAAACTGTTTTCTAGAGTGGAAATGAATGAGGGTTCCAGTGTCTCGACATCCTGATAGTTATTTTGTCTTTTTGATTATATCTACTGTACTGAGTGAATGAATAGTGGTATCTCATTGTGGTTTTCATTAGCATTTTTCTGAGGGCTTGTGATACTGAGCATCTTTTCATGCACTTATCAGCTATTTATATATTGTCTCTGGAGAAATGTCTGTTCAACCTTTTGCCCATTTTTATATGGTTTATTTGTCTTTTTATTAAGAGTTCTTTGTATATTTTGTATACTCGTCCCTTATCAGATACATGATTTGCAACAATTTTCTCCTAATCTGTGCCTTCTCTTTTCACTTTCATAGTGTCTTTTGAAACTCAAACATTTTATTATGGTAAAGTTCAGTTTATCAAATTTTTATTCTATACATTGTACCTTTGGTATCCTATCCTAATAAGAACGTTTTGCCAATCCAAAGTCACAGATACTTTTCCCCTGTGTTTTCTTCAAATATTTACAGTTTTAGCTCCTAATGCTTAAGTCTGTCATCCATTTTAATTTAATTTTTATGTATCGTGTAAGGGAAAGGTCTAACTTCATATATTTGCATGTATATCTAGTTATCTTGGCACCTTTTTTTTTTTTTGAAAATATTATTCTTTTCTCCATTGGTTTGTGTTGATAAAAACCATAAATGTAAGAAATTCTGAACTCTTTCTTGATTTACATGTCTGTCTTTGTGTCAGTACCGTACTGTCTTCATTATTGTGACTTACAGTAAGTTTTAAAATCAGATGGTGTATATCCTCCCAACTTTTGTTATTTTTTTTCAAAATGGTTTTGGCTATTCTAGCTTTGAACTTTCATACAAATTTTAGGATTGGCTTTTCAATTTCTACAAAAAAACCCTGCTGGAATTAGACAGTGAATGCATTAAATTTGTAGATTAGTTTGGAAAGATTTGCCAATATTAAGTGTTCCAATATTGACAATAGTAAATGTCCTGATCTCTGAGTATGAGATGTCTTTTCATTTACTTAGATCACCATTAATTTACGTGTAAATTCTTTAAGTGTACATGTCCTGCCTGTCCTTTATTAAGTTTATTCCTAAGTTTTTATTCTTTATGATATTATGAATAGAGTTTTAATTTCAATTTCCTGTTGTTCATTGCTTAGTATATAGGTATACTTGCTTTTGTATGTTGATTTTGTATCTGGCAACTTTGCTGAACTCATTTATTACTTTCTAGGATTTGAGGACAAATAGAATGCGAAGACAAATAGGATTCTATAATCTACCTGTAAAAACCTCCTTCTCTTTACTTCTTCCTTTCCATTATGGGTGTCCTTGGTTTATTTTTCTGTCCTTTTCCTTTTTTCTCCCCCCTATACTACATTATAGCTAGAACCTGTAGTATAGTGTTGAATAGCAGTGGCAACAATGGACAGCCTTGTCTTACTTCGTTTTTACAGGAGAAAGCATTCATTCATTCATCATTAAATGTGATGTTAGCTCTTGGTATTTTGTAAATATCCTTATCAGATTAAGGATATTCTTATCCATTCCCAGTTTAAGAGTTTTTTTGTTTGTTTTTTTTTACCAAGAATCGTATTGAATTTTGTCAAATGCTTTTTCTGCATCTATTGAGGTGATCGTATGGTTTTCTTCTGTTAATATGGTATATTACCTTAATTGATTTTAGAATGTTAAGCCAAGTTTGCATACTTTGGGTAAATCCCACTTGGTGATGGTGGCCAATCCTTTTGATCTCTTGCTTAATTTCTTGTTATGTCTTTGGTATGGCTCAGTATCAGGGTAGTAATGGCTTCATAGAGTGAGTCAGAGAATACTGCCTCCTCCTCTATTTCTGAAATAGTTTGTTGAAGAGTGGCATTATGTCTTCTTTTAAATATTTGGTAGAATTTACCAGTGAAGTCATTTGGGCCTGATTTTTTTCTTTGTGAGGTTTTTAATTACTAATTCAATTTCTTTACTTATATGTGTCTATTCAGATTTTTCTGTTTCTTCTGGAGTGCACTTTGGTAGTTTCTGTCTTTCAAGGAGTTTTTTCATATCATCTGAGTTGTTGAACTTATTGGCATAAAGTTCATAATGTTCCCTTATACCATTTTATTATGTATATATATTTTTAAAGTAAGATCTGTGGCCAATGGGGGACTTGAATTCACAACTCCACGATCAAGAGCCACATGCTCCACTGACTGAGCCAGCCAGGCACCCCTCTTCTACCATTTTAATATCTGTAGGATCTATAGTGATGTCACCCTTCTCATTCATGATATTGGTAAATACGTATTCTTTTTTCCTTATCACTTTAGCTAAAAGTTAACAATTCTGTTGAGCTTCTCAAAGAACTAGCTCTTGGTTGAATTCATTTTCTCTATTGTTTTCTCCCTTTGATCTTTATTATTTTCTACCCTCCTCTTACTTTGCATTTAATTTGTTCTTCTCTTTGCAGTTCATTAAAGTATAAGCTTAGGTCACTGATTTGAGAACTTTCTTCTTTTATATAGATATTTAGTCCTTTAAATATTCCTTTAAGTACTACTTTAGTGGTATCCTACAAATTTGAATATGTTATGCTTCCATTTTTGTTTAGTTCAAGATACTTTTCTGATTTTCTTTTTGGTATCTTTTTTGAGCCATTGGTTATTTAGAAGTTCCTTAAATGGTTTCCAAATATTTGAAGATTTCCCAAGGATCTTTCTGTTTTGGATTTCTAATTTAATTCTGTTCTGGTCAAAGAACACACATATTTAATATGACTTGAATCCTTTTGAATTTATTGAGTCTTGTTTTATGGCTTTAGTGGTAATTTTTTTTTTTAATGTTTACTTTTGAGAGGGAGAGAGAGAGAGTGAATGAATGAATGGAAGAGGGACAGAGAGAGAGGGAGACACAGAATCCAAAGCAGGTTTCGGGTCCAAGCTGCCAGCATAGAGCCCGACGTGGGGCTTAAACTCACGAACCACGAGGTCATGATGCTAAATTGACTGTGCCTCCCAGGCATCCCTCTTACTGGTTATTCTATGCGCACTTAAGAAACATGTGTATTTTGGTGTTTTGAGTGTAGTATTCTATAAATGTCAATTAAGTAAAGTTGTGGTTAGTGTTGTTCAGGTCTACCTTGCTGATTTTCTAACTGGTTGTTCTATCAGTTATTGAAAGGGGGTATTGAAATCTCCAATCATAATTATTGATCTGTGCATTACTCTTTGTAGTTCTTTCAGTTTTGACTTCATATATTTTGAAGCTCTGTCATTAAGTTCATAAATATTTAGTATCGTTCTCTTGACTAAATGACTCCTTTATCCTGATAAAGTGATCATCTTCATTTTAGGTACTCACTCTTCTTTGTTCTGAACTGTACTCTGATATCAATATATTCAGTCAGACTTTCTTGTGACTAGTGTTAGCTTGATATATATCTTCTTCTATCTTTATTTTTAATCTTTGTTTATATTTAAATTGTTTAGATAGGCAGTATCTAAATCTAAATCTAAAATTTTTAGATTGGCAGTATCCAATCTAAAATTGGATTTCACTTTTTTAATCTTAACTGACAGTCTCTGCATTTAAAAATTAGTGTGTTAGGTCATT
The DNA here is from genome assembly GCF_024362965.1 of Panthera pardus. Taxonomy (NCBI): domain Eukaryota; kingdom Metazoa; phylum Chordata; class Mammalia; order Carnivora; family Felidae; genus Panthera; species Panthera pardus. The sequence goes on from NW_026526655.1 coordinate 103,007,430, forward strand.
TACATGTATTGTGATTATTGCTGTGATTAAGTTTGAGTCTGTCATCTTTGTTATTTATTTTCTGTTTGTCCCATGTTTCTTGTTCCTTCTTTCTGCCTTCTTTTTCATTAATCGGGTATTTTTAAAAATTTTTATTTATGTCTTTTCTTCAGTCCTTAGCTGTAATTCTTTGTGTCTTTGTTTTGTGCTGTTTTTACCGTAATGGTTGCTTTAGCATATACAACTTACCAGTCTACATTTAAGGGATATTATACCATAAGAACCTTACTATAGGTAGGGTACTTGTATTTCTGTCCCCTAGGCTTTTTATTATCATTTGTCAAGCATTTTACTATTATGTATATTATAAATTCCATAATACATTTTTCATTTTACTTCTGCCTATAGGTCTTCCTTTAATGTTCTTTTAGTGAAGGTCTTTTGGTCATGAATTCTTTTGTGTGAATATGGTGTTTTTACTTTGACTTTTTTTTTTTAACCGCTTTATTAAGATATAATTCACATACTATACCATTCACCCATTTAAAGTGAACATTCAAGGGCATCTGAATGGCTCTGTTGGTTAAGTATCCGACTCTTGATCTTGGCTCAGGTCAGGATCTCATGATTGTGAGATTGAGCCCTGCATCCAGCTCAACACAGAGCTCTGTGCTGAGACTGCTTGGGATTCCCTCTCTCTCCCTTTCTTTCTGGCCCTCTCCTGCTCAATTCTCTCTCATGTGCATGTTTGCTCGCTCTCTCTCTCTCTCTCTCAAAATAAATAAACACACAAAAAAGAAAATCTTTCTTTAAAAAAATAGTGTTTTTAATACGTTTGTAGGATCTTATAGCCTTTATCACAGTTTTATTTTGGGACATTTTTGTCCCCCTAAAAGAAACCCCATACCCTTTAGCAGTTGTTCTGATCAGTTCCTATTCACTCTCATGTTTGGGAGAGATCCCCTACCCTAAATACCACAAGATGACTGAGCATACAACATCCAACATGGGACAGATGAGATAGCAATGTATTAGTTACATATACTCACAGCTCAACGGAGGGGAAAACCTCACAACATACAGGGCCACATGGGTGTTGTACTTGGGATCAAAGTGAACAAACATGGGCTGTGGGAGGCAGCCTTTATAGTAACATGAGGATGAGGTGACCCCTGGTTCCCACTAGAAGGTGTGATTACTTGTTCAAATAATTTCATAGGCTGGCAGGGAAGTAAAACTCATTAAGTTAAAAACCAAGTAGAATGCAACTAGTACAGCTGCATGGGGAACTAACTTACTTACTTACTTTCTTTCTTTCTTTCTTTTTTTCTTTCTTTTCTTTTCTTTTCTTTCTTTTCTTTCTTTTCTTTCTTAAATTTTATTTGAAGTAATCTTTATATTCAACATGGGGCTTGAACTCAAACCCTGAGATCAAGAGTTACATGCTCTGCCAAGTGAGCCAGCCAGGTGCCGAAGCAACTTTTCCACAGGATGGGGTGGGGCACATATCTGGTTAAGAGTAGGGGAACTCATGGTTAGGCATTTGGAGCCCTGCGAGGCCCAATGTGTCAAGGCAGCAGTTAATATTGAATCTTAATTTCATGCCTTACACCACAACAGTGAGTCTGCATTCCTCCCTGATCTCTCCTTCATCCCTTGACCACCACAAATCTGTTTTCTATCTTTATGGGTATGCCTATTCTAGACATTTCATATAAGTGGACTCCTACCATAGATGGTATTTTGTGTCTGAATTTTTCCCCTTAACGTCAGGTTTTCAAGGGTCATCGTGTTGTACCATCGATCAGTACTTCACACCTTTGTATTGCTGATTAGTATTCCATTCTGTGGCTGTATTACATCTTATTTATCCATTCTTCAGTTGATGGGCATTTAGTTGTTTCCACTTTTTGGCTGTTAGGAATAACGCTGCTCTGAACATTTGTGTACAATTTTTGTGTGGATGTATGTTTTCGTTTTTCTTTGGTATATGCCTAACTTTTCCTTTGCTTTTTAAAGCTTTTTATGCTGGATGTAAAATTTGGGTTGGTAGGGTTTTGTTTTTTTTCCTCTTTCAGTGATTTCAATATGTTCCCCTTCTGCCCTCTAGTTTGCATTGTTTCTGATGAGAAATCTGCTTTCATCTTTATCTTTATGCCTCTGACCACATAATGGCTTAGTCTGCTTTTAAGATTTTCTTTTTATCATTGGTTTTAAGTAGTTTGATTATAACATGCTCTGGTATAGTTTTCTTTATATTGCTTGTGTTCAGGGTTTGTTGAGATTCTTAGATCTGTGGGTTTACAGTTTTCATCAAATTTAGAGAGACTTCAGCTGTTATTTCTTTAACTATTTGTTTGGTCCCACTCCCACTTTGGGACTCCAATTATTCATAAAGTACACTGCTTGTCCCACAACTAACTGATATTCTTTTCATTTTGGAGGGATTCTTTTTTCTCTGTGTTTTCCATTTTTTATAATTTCTGTTGCTGTGCTTTCAAACTCAGTGCCTTTTCTAATTTCAAATCTCTTGTCAATCCCATTCAATATATTTTTCATCTCCGTTATCTCAAGAAGTTTGATTTGGGTCTTTTATATTTTCTAGGTCTCTGCTTAACTTTATGAACATAGAGTAGTTCTAATAACTGTTTTAATGTCTTTCTCTGCGAATTCTAACATTAATTTCTATTGATTAACTATTCTGTTAAATTTGCAATTTTTTTTTTTTTTTTTTTTTTTTGGTAATCTTTCAGTGGATGCCTGATATTGTGAAATTTACTTTGTTGGATGCTAGATAATTTTATATTCTTGTAAATCTTCTTGAGCTTTATTTTGGGATGCAATTGTTACTTAGAAACAATATGAGCATTTCAGGTCTTATTTTTATGATATGTTAGGTGGGTCCATTGCCATGCCCAGTGTGGGTTAATTATTCTCCACTACTGAGGCAAGACCTTTCTGAGTATTCAGTACCCTGTGAATTATGTGTTTTACAGTCTGTGGAAGTAGGCCCTGTAGCCCAGAGTGAGCCTCATCTTCTCAGCTTAGGTCCTCCATGCCCAGTCTCATTTCACCTCTGCACCACTGCATGGGAATTCTCTCAAGGCCGTCATAGAGCTCACCATCTTTGTTTTCCAGATTGCCTGTGTTATCTGATGCCGAAATATCTTAAAAATAGTTTCTTTTCTTCTCCTTCAGTTATTTTGGGGTATGGGGGGGTGCTAAATCTAGTCCCTTTGATGCCATTTTTGGCTGGAAGAGAAGTCTGCCCAAAAGGTTTTGACAGATGACGAAATCAGTTGGGATATGAACTCTTACATGGATTTGTTTTCATAGGATATTTTTGTTAGTATTTAAATTCATGATAAATTTCTTGATCTAAGTTAGTTTTCTTTCACCCTTACAGCTTGCCTCTGAATATTGATTTGCTAGATAGTCCAGACTTAATGGAAACAACCATTGATGATCTAATTGGGGCACCTGACACTCTGGAAACACCCCAAGTGCCAGATGAAGTTAACACAGTCACCGGGCAAACTGGATTAGAGGAACCTAAAGAGGAGTGCGGGAGTAAGTAAATGTTCTGTATAACATCAAGGACAACTTTTTATTTTACATCCCTTTGAAGTGAGCTATTTAAATCAGTTCCTTCAAGAATGTTTTATGCAATAGTTGAATTTTAAAATTTAAGGAAGAATAGTTATGCCTTCTTGCCTGTTTTTGGCTTAAGGGTCCATTGAAATTGTTAAGATTACATAATTGGGACAATTAAACATTTGTGTCATTTGGGGCGCCTGGGTGGCTCAGTCGGTTGAGCGTCCAGCTTCGGCTCAGGTCATGATCTCACAGCCCGTGAGTTCGAGCCCCGCGTCGGGCTCAGTGCTGACAGTGTAGAGCCTGGAGCCTGCTTCGGATTCTGTGTCTCCCTCTCTCTCTGCCCCTCCCCTGCTCATGCTCTGCCTCTCTCTGTCTCAAAAATAAATAAAAACATTAAAAAAAAAATTAAACATTTGTGTCATTTATAAGTCATTAAACATTCATGAATTTTCTTTTTTCTTTTTAATGTTTATTTATTTTTGGAGAGAGAGACAGCACAAGCCGGGGGAGGGGGGGGGTGGAGGCGGACAGAGAGAGAGGGAGACACAGAATCCAAAGCAGGCTCCAGACTCTGAGCTGCCAGCACAGAACTTGACGCAGGGTTTGAACTCGTGAACTGAGAGATCATGACCTGAGCTGAAGTCAGCACCTTAACCGACTGAGTCACCCAGGAACCCTAAGCATTCATGAATTTTCAAACTTGCTTTTTTTACTTTGTTTCTTAAGTGGAAATTAAGAGAAAATTTCCTTAAAGATTTCCTATAACACAGGATTTAATAGATGTTCAGACATCCCATTAGCTCCTAGGAAGTATTTTGTTATTAATGAGGACTGTTGTTCCAGACCCACAAAAATAAATAATCCAGGAAGAGTGCTGCTTAACTTTTTACAAAGTTAAGATACCTAACAGGAAGTGAGCCCCTCATTACAAAAGGTATTCAAACAGAGCTTAAATGATGTTGAAGTTGTGACAGAAGAAATTCTTGTGTAGCATGGGGGTTTCATTAATAAGACTTTTACTGAGTTCACATTTATAACGTGTTCAGAGTCATTCAATGAAAATAGAGTGTTTTGATATTAGGAATTAAGGTTTTATAATCTTGGTATCCAATTTATTCTGTATTTTCTTTTGGCTATAATATCAAAATCCTGATTCACATAGGTAAGTAGCTATACATGGTAACTTTTTTAAAAACATCCTGTAATTTTAGGATGTTCCTCAGACAAACAGAAGTAGCACAAGAAGCTTTATTTCAGCCAGAACTCCCCCCCCCCCCCCCCAACCCAGAACCCAATTTTGGGGGGTATTAAGTTATCAGCATAAGCTAAAGTATTTGTGGTCTCAACATCATCATGTTTAAAATTTAGTATCGCATAAAGAAGCGTTAAGAAAACCAGGAGATGGCAATTAAAGTACATAAACGAAAATGGAGGATTTGGGGAAGATCAGTGTTGAATTTGTGATTTTGTACGTTAAAATTACTGGAAAAGTTTTAAGAACTGCCAGTACTGGAAAACTGTCTCTGGAAATTCTGTTATCATCGTACTAGGATCAGCTATGGGAATCAGTATTCCTTAAAAGCTCCCTATCTGGTTTTAATGTGTAGCCTTGGGAGGGATCCACTGAGTTAATGAATGGACACTTTATAAGATCCCTTTGACGAGGAGAAAATGATTTCATAGTTTTTCCCTCCCTTCTACCTAATTAAATAGAAATTACTGGGCATGGGGCGCCTGGGTGGCTTGGTTGAGCATCCGACTTCAGCTCAGGTCATGGTCTTGCAGTTCTTGAGTTCAAGCCCCTCATTGGGTTCTGTGCTAACAAACAGCTCAGAGCCTGGAGCCTGCTTCAGATTCTGTATCTCTGTCTCTCTGTCCCTCCCCTGCTCATGCTCTGCCTCTCTCTGTCTCTCAAAAATAAGTAAATGTTAAAATTAAAAAAAAACAATTACTAGGCATTCAACAGCTTGCTTTTTCATGAGACTGTGTGAAAATTCAAACTCATACCAGATTAGTCCCTGCAAAATAAGATTATTACAGAGTGGCTAATTTAAATAGAGTTCGTTTAAAGCTGAATTGTGTTTAATATATTATCTTTTCAGTGGTTAGAGAACTTTATTTGTAATGTGTTTTGCAGCTAGGTGGAACATAAGAGAGACAAAAGGCTTTTCCTGCATTGCACCTGTGTTATCAATACATAATATGTTGTATCAGTCAATAAATAAATGTATGTCCTCCATCTGTTTGCTTCATAAAAGTGTAGTTTTAGGCAGCGTATAGTCAGGGCCGAGGAAAGAAAGTGGCAAGGCAAAGTACTGAGGTCGGCAGGAGGAGCTTGGGTTGTGGTTGTGGAAGGATCGTGTCACAGGTGTTCTCTGCCTTTTCTTCGGATATTTTGGCTGGTAAGCCTTCTTAACTGCACATGCTCTTGAGATTCCATGTCCAGTGGCTTTCTAGGAGTACTGTAGATACAGGGCAATGTTCCTGTTTGGGTTAACTTTTAAAGGCCAACTAGGACTCAGTTATCCACACTTTTTTTTTTTTAATTTTTTTTTAACGTTTATTCATTTTTGAGAGACAGAGAGAGACAGAGTGCAAGTGGGGGAGGGGCAGAGAGAGAGGGAGACACAGAATCTAAAGCAGGCTCCAGGCTCTGAGCTGTTAGCATAGAGCCTAACACGGGGCTCGAACCCACGAACCATGAGATCATGACCTGAGCCGAAGTTGGATGCTTAACCGACAGAGCCACCCAGGCTCCCCAACATGCTCTTTTTTTTTTTTTTTAATGTTCATTTTTAAGACAGAGTACGAGCGGGGGAGAGGCAGAGAGAGAAGGAGACATAGAATCTGAAGTGGGCTCCAGACTCTGAGCTGTCATCACAGAGCCCGATGAGGGCGGGGGTTGAACCCACAAACTACAAGATCATGACCTGAGCCAAAGTTGGACGCTTAACTGACTGAGCTACCCAGGTGCCCCTGTTTGGGTTAACTTTTAAATTAATAGTTACCTGGTTCTAGAAAGAAAATGTATTTATTCTGTGGTCATCTGGATTATTCCATTTAATTTTTGGTAACTGGTATTGGGGAAAAAAACTTAAGTGTATTACCTCACACAGCTGTGACAGATTGACAGACTAAGGGGCCATGTTGCCATTTTTTCCCCAGCATTAAAAGATGCCTCAGAGAAGCTCAGACACCTTGAGTTGGAAAGCAGTCTGTTGCTGTCCTCCCGTCCCAGCGTTGATGTCAACATCAACAACCAGGTATTCAGATTTCTCCCTCATATACCTGTACACATCTTCAGACCTTGTGGAAATCCCTGCTTTCCAAAGCTGATGCTTTCTCTCTCTTCTTTCACTGGGGAATGTGTGTGTGTGGACTTCTTACAGATCTCTTTAAAAAGCACAGTTCATGTATGTTCTGGAGGAAAGGAAGAAACTTGGGCCATGATAGGAACTGTAAAGTCATCTCCTGAGTGTTTTTAAACACACATGCAAAGTGTTGTGGTTGCTTTAAACTTGTTCTTTTGATTCAGCCCATCCTCTTTCTAATTCTATTCAATGGGTTGTGCTATAGTTGAAGAACCAGTTGAAAGCCTTTCAAAATTACAGAAGGATTTGTTCAAATGGGAGCTGCTCTGTCCTATAAACAAGGAAGAGAATGGAACTTGAGATGCTTCAGCTTTGTCCTTCATAACTTTTACCACCCTGTGCCCTTGGAGTTTTAGGTGTGAGGTGGGGGGTGCATCCCAATTTAACATATTAAACTTTAGTTCATTGTTTGAGTGTAATTTAAAAATTTTCTTAAATAACTTATAGAGATAATTAAAAATAGATCAGATGAGGTAAAAATAATTTACTGTGTCAGCTACTAGGTGTCCCTACTAAATAGAAGAGTAAATTTTAGATAATGATCTGGAGACACCCTTTTTTCCATATATAGACAACAGATAACAAGGGTCTGTTGAATTAATTTTGTTGTGGTTTTAAAGAGGAAAAGAGACCAGCTGATTTGTAGTGTTCTTTCATCCTTGGATAACTAGCTGGAATTTCTTCAGAGACCAGTATAACAGAGAGAGTGATTTTCTTCTTTCTTGTCATTGTTCAAGCTATCTTTTTGAATCCAACTTGGTTTTCTTTTTCCTTTTTCTGTTTTTGCTTAGGAATGTCTTTTACAAGCTGATTAAATTCCAGAAAGGCTTTCATTTTCTTGACCCCTCAGTATTTTTCAATTATATTGATCTGTTTGCTTTCATATCGTCCATTGTTTTTACTATCTCTATAGGTAGGGGAATGCAGGGTCAGAGACAGAGGGTTAATTGAAAGCTCTAGATGAAAGTTTTAGAGGGTTAGGAATTAATTTGAGAAGAATTTAATGAAGGACTAGAATGAACCTGAAGGAGAATGGTGAATCTTTCTGGGCATAGGGTGGGAGAAGAGGAATGATTGTTCCACTGGAAGGGAGTTCATGCAAATCCACTGAATAGCAATGTGTTTCTTTTGTAAAATTCCCTGCATGTCTTATTATAATATCACTGAGCCTCCAAAGCAGAGAATCTGTTAAATTAATCTTGAAGACTTGAAGAACGAACAGGAGTGTGGGTTCAGGATAGGAAAGGGAGTGTAAGAGTAGGTTAGGTAAAGGACAGTGGCTGCCGTAAAGGAACATTCTGGGGTTCACATAGCTAGAAAAAATGATAGCTAATATTTAGTGAGATTAATCAACACCAGGCAGGAATAACAAGAAAGAACTCAGTGTTGTATTAAAAAAAAATAAGAGACCTCTTTATAACTAGAGTGCTATATACAAGTTTGATTCCTGTTTTATATATATGATACATTTTTAATCCAGTCTGATTTCTCTACCTTTATCATCAGTAGATCACGTTTTCTTAGGGAATGCAAATTAATCTTGATATAAGCTTTACTAATTAAAGTAATCTTAGAATGAAAAACCTGTAAATAAAATACATTAGGGTAAAGCAAAGTACCAATTTTGGATGATTAGCTCTAAGAATTGTGGAACTGAGAAGCTGTAAGCCAGTGACAGAATGTTAGGCTCAGACTAGCACTACTGACAGCAGAGTTGACTTCAAACTCATGTCTTGAGAACCCATTTTAGAGGGACCTTATGCCATGGGAGGCCTACATTACCCAGGATTGATGCAGTCCCTTGACATCCTGATACACTGTTGATTCAGTTCTACAAACGTGTTTATTGTTTACTTTCTGTAAGATAAACTAATAAGATGAAAGAAAACAGCTAAGAAATACAGTTTTTGGAAGGCAATATCAGGATCCATGAAGACTGACAGGCTGGAATGATGCACTATATATAAGAATATATGTTATAAATCTGAAAATACAGGATTAGGATAGAGAGGTAGAATATAAAACAAGCATGTGTAAAAAAGTGTTTTAGGAATATGTAAATGTGGTTTGAAGTGTGACTGGCAGAACATCTCTGTTATATTAACCAAAAGGGTTTAAAAAGGGAGGTCCAAACATAGTATTATTATAGTCATTTCTGGGTAGCACTCTTCAAAACTGATTTAGGAAACTAAAGCAGTTTTGAGAAGAGAAGGAACTGAATGGTGAAAGCTCTTGAAGCTGAGTTACAACTAAGGATCAGTAGTCTCAGGAAATAGCATTTTATTAAAAAAATTTTTTTTGACGGGGGCGCCTGGGAGGCTCAGTCAGTTGAGCATCCAACTTTGGCTCACGTCATGATCTCTCAATTCGTGAGTTGGAGCCCTATGTCGGGCTCTGTGCTGACAGCTCAGAGCCTGGAACCTGCTTCAGATTCTATGTCTCCCTCTCTCTCTGCCCTCTGCATTCCTCCCCCATATGCACTCTGTCTCTCAAAAATAAATAAACATTAAAAAAATTTATTTTTTAATTTTTTTTAATGTTTATTTATTTTTGAGAGACAGAGACAGAGTGTAAGCAGGGGACAGAGAAAGAGGGAGACACAGGATCCGAAGCAGGCTCCAGGCTGTGAGCTGTCAGCACAGAGCCTGATGCAAGGCTTGAACTCACAAACCAGGACCATAACCTGAGCTGAAGTTGGACGCTTAACCGACTGAACCAATCAGGTGCCCCAGGAAGGGCATTTTAGATATCTGAAGAGGTATTATGTGGAAGAGGCATTAGTGTAACCTGTTTTAATAGCCTCCAAGAAGAGTTGAGGTCAGCGAGTATGTAAGAGGTGTGCAGGTGTCACCTTGATATGAAAAACATTTTCTGGGGTACCTGGCTGGCTCATTCAGTGGGGTGTGTGACTCTTGATCTTGGGGTTGTGAGTTCAAGCCCCACATTGGATGTAGAAATTACTTAAAAATAAAATCTCTAACAAAAAAGAAAGGAAGGAAGGGAAAGAAAGAGAGAGGGAGAGAGAAAGAGAGGAAGGAAGGAAGAAAGGAAGGAAGGAAGGAAGGAAGGAAGGAAGGAAGGAAGGAAGGAAGGAAGGAATCATTTCCTAACAGTAATTTCCCAAGAAAGCAGCACGTTCTTCAATGTGGGAAGTTCCTCAGGCAAAGATAAATTAACCACATTATGGGCTCTTTTGGTGGTTGGAGGAACTGATCATTCTGTCCAACCTTGAGATGCTGTGATTAAGTGTCATTGTTGGGGTTCTTCCCTCTTTTTTGTAACTCCTCTTTTTAGAAATTTATTCACAGTTTCTGTGCTTGACCTATGTGTTTGAAGTCCTTTAGGGCTTATGCTGGATCAAGATCTATAGATTTTTCAAGTTACGTTCCTCCTCTTAATTACCTGAGGCAATTCCAAGATTTTCTTTATCTCCAGATTTCATTTTAGAAATCATTTTTTTCTTGTTCTTCAGTCAGCAAAAAAAGTGCTTAAAAAGGTGTGCCTGTCTGGCTCAGTTGGTGGAGTGTGCAACTCTTGATCTCAGAGTTGTGAATTCGAGCCCCATGTCAGGTGTAGAGATTACTTAAAAATAAAATCTTCCAAAAAAATGCTTAAAGTAACAAAAGTTAAACTGCATTTATTAGTGAGGACAGGTGGCCTAATTAAGACATGCATGGCCCATGGAGAGCAAACTGAGGGTTATTGGAGGGGTTGTGGGAGGGAGGATGGGGTAAATGGGTAAGGGGCACTAAGGAATCCACTCCTGAAATCACTGTTGCACTGTATGCTAACTAATTTGGATGTAAATTATAAAAAAAAAAAAAAAATTGAAAGAAAAGTATCAGAAAAAAAAAAAGACATGCATGGCCTTTAGCAACTGGTCTTTTTTGGGAAAAGAATTAAAAGTAGGGCATGACAACTGTATTCTATTGACTAGGAATTGGCGGGCTATTTCCATGAAGGGTCAGATAGTAAGTATTTTAGTCTTGCCAACCATACTGTCTCTGTTACAACTACTCTGGCATTGCAACACAAAAGCAACCACATAGGAATGAGCATGGCTGTGTTCCAGTAAATTTTATTTACAAAAGCAGGTGGTGGGCTAGATTTGACCTGTGAGTTATACTTTGCTGACCTCTTCTCTTGATAGTTAAGAACTTAATCTGCAACAGGTTGCCACCATATATGATTTGGAATAATCTGTCATTTTTACCCTTTTGATTTGCTTGTATCCAGACTTTAAAAAGGTATAACCAAGAACTATCTCAAAAGCCAAACTTGGCACACAGAATAAAACAAAACAGAAAAATGAGTTTATTTTAAGGTTTCAGTTGCAAGCCAGGGACCTGACAGCTGCAGGAGCAATGAGTCCTGAGTTGCTCACACAGAGGAATTGTTTATGGGGTAAATATAGAAGTTTGTTTTTTTTTTTTTTTCTCCCAGCTGATTGATTGCTTAGTGGTCCTGTTTTATTTGGATCAGGATAGCTGACTCAGGGGAACAGGGAAGTCCAGAGATGGTGTGAACTAGCTTGGCATTTAGAAGTTGTCTGGTTTTCTCTGCTGATTTCTGAGAAGAACTGTAAATTCTTTTTTTTTTTTTTAGAACTGTAAATTCTTGTCAGATTTCCTTCATGTACGTATGTTGATCATCTCCATTTTTATCCTTGACATAAGTGACACCATTTCACTTGATTCTGCAAGTCATTACCTACCTACCTTTCTTTCTTTCTTTCTTTCTTTCTTTCTTTCTTTCTTTCTTTCTTTCTTTCTTTCTTTCTCTCTCTCTCTCTCTCTCTTCTTTCTTTCTTTCTTTCTTTCTTTCTTTCTTTCTTTCTTTCTTTCTTTCTTTCCTTCCTTCTTATAATAATCTATTGTCCCATTAGCTAACATATAGTGTATACATTGTAGTCTTAGCTTCAGGAGTAGATTCCCACGATTCATCACTTACATACAACAGCCACTGCTCATCCCAGCAAGTACCTTCCTCAATGACCATCTCACATTTTTTCCACCTTCCCAACCCCCGTCCCCATCAACCCTCAGATTACAAGTAGTTAACTTTCTTTACATCTGCCTTGGACACAGGGCAGTGGACACAGAAGGTATGTGAATAAGTCTAACTTCCCTTTGGAAATGGAGGCAGTCTTCAGACATTAGCTGTGCAACGGCCATACTTCTCCAGAAATCAGTGAGCTGGTACATATCATGTAATTAGTAAGTAGAAATTATACTTTTTATGAATGCAAAGGCAAATATTTCCTGCTTGGCAATAATTGGTAAATAATTTTCCCCGTACCCTCTTGAGTTCTTGGCTGAGACCTCTGTGACAAAAGACCGAGTAACAAGAGAAAAACAAGTTTCCTAACCCAGGAAAAAATGAATAACTCTCAGAGACAGCTTAGAATTCCTGCTTGAATACCACCTTCAGCTAGAGTTGAAAGATGCAGGGGAAGCCAGTTATGAGAAAGTTATAAGGAAAAGTCTGATAAATAAGAGTAAGGTTGTTACGCAGATTTGATTCCTTGCTTTTCATTGAGAAGGGTCTGAAGTACCCAGGGATTAATCTTTGTCCTTCTTGGTGGAGTGGGGAGGAGGGATACTTTTGTAAGTTTATGTTCTGCTTTTAGGCAAATAGGGGGAGAGTGGAGAGCTTTTCTTGTGGCCTTCCAAGATGGACTATCAGTGGCATAGTAACTGGCTGCCACTGGAATTATGTACTATAATAAAAGAAAGTGAAAGTGTTTTAAAGCTGTTACACTCAACTGTATATCAGTAATTTTTTAATGTTCTCATACATCATAATTATAGAAGATACAGATTTTTAAAAGCAGGAAATTTTAAATCTTCCGTTATTCACTGCTAAGAGATAACTACAGTTAACGGTTTTAAGATAAATAATTTCCAAACATTTAAATGTGATGTATTTTTTTAAAATAAAAGTGCAGGGACAATTGCTTTTTAAAACTAATCGATTGTAAACATCTTTCTTTATCAATGACCTATTACAGACAGTAGTTAAATTGCATGCCCATGTCACCATTGTGTTTACTCAGTTCCCTGTTGGACATTTAGATTATTGCTAACTTTCACTGTCATAATCAGTGCTGTGACAAACAGCCTTATAAATAAATACCTTCAATCATCTGATTATTTTCCTGGAAAGGAAGTGATAGGTAGAAGTATAGGCAATTTTAAAGCCTTTATACTTTTGCAAAAATTGGGAGATGGTGACAGTTTATACTTTTACTTGTGAGATGTGTGTTGAATTCTTGTCTTTGTTTGTAATATAGGCAGGTTGCTCTGAGAATCCTATAACTTGCAAATTTCAATAATTACCAAGTAATCTCAAGTCTGCAACATAATTGACTCTGAAAAGAAAATGTCAAACTATTTTGAATTAGCCATGATTTTTCCCTATATATATACTATTAGGATATAATTGACAAATGAATTTGTATTATATTTAAGGAATACAATGTGATGATTTTATATACATATACATTGTGAAATGATGTCTACAACTGAATTAATAAATATATCCATCACCTCACGTATTTACCTTTTTGTTTTGTTTTGGGTTTTGGTGACAGTGCTTAATTAGCAAATTTCAAGTATTCAGAACAGTATAATTAGCTATAGTCACCATGCTATACATTAGATTCTCAGAATTTAATTCATTTTATAACTGAAAGTTTGTACCTTTTTACCAAGCTTTACCTATTTTCCTACCCTCAAGCCCCTGGCAACCACCATTCTACTCTGTTTCTGAGTTGGATTTTTTGTTTGTTTAGAGTCCACATGTAAGTAATACCATGCAATATTTGTCATTCTCTGACTTGTTTCACTTAGCGTAATGTATGTTGTTGCAAATGGCAAGATTTCCTTCTTTTTTAAAACTGAAGTATAGTTGACATGCAGTTTTATATTAGTTTCAAATGTATAACATAATGATTCTACAATTACAAGCATTATAAAATGCTCACTATAAGTGTAGTTACTATCTGTCACCATACAAAGTTACTACAGTATTATTGGATATGTTGGCTATGCTAAGACTTCCTTGTTTTTAAACGTAAATAATATTTTATATATGTACATACACTCACTCACCACATTTTTACTCCATTCATCCGTCGGTGGATGCTTAGGTTGTTTCCATATCTTGGCTACTGTGCATAATATTACAGTAAACACAGGAGGGAGATACCTACTCAAGATAGTGATTTTGTTTCCTTTGGATATATACCCAGAAGTGGGATTCCTGGATCATACAGTGTGAACTAGTCATGATTGAAGAAGGATGTAAGGAACTTCCTGCAATTAATAGGAATCATTCCAAACACTAAGCAGTTACAGACATAGAGTTAGTCCAGAATGGTGATTCTCAGACTTACATGTGTGTTAGAATCACATAGAGGAGCTTGTTAAACATTCAGATTTTAGGGGCCCCCCTGGAGGCAGATGTGTGGAAACCACACTGAGAAACACCAAATCAGAATAAGCACGTTAATTAAATCTTTTCAAATCTGAAAGAATGGTGTAGTATATAATCCCATACATGGCAGCTAGCCTGTTTTACAGAACAGAAGCTGTGTGTGAGACTAAGAAAATGTTTAGAGTCAGTCTGTTGTTTAGATCAGCCTTAAATAGCAAGCACGTAATAATAATGATAATTGTTGTTGTAGTCATTCATTTTAAGGTATCAGTTGTAGTACAGATAATTTAAACTTCTTAATTTGCTTCCTTCCATTTATTTCTTTTCATAATGGTTTGTTTATAATGTTTTCATTAAGATCTTCACTGACTGGACTTGTGCCTTATTCTGTCATTTTCATAAGTCTGTACCTGAGAGTGACTGTGGCTATATAACATAATCCCAAGCAAAATCATCTGCCTGATGACAGCTCCAGAATTACAGGGATTAGCCTGTGTAGGGCCTAACCTAAAATCCGGTTGAAGTTAATTACAGCAAATGGCACATGTTCTCCATGTGTGATTTAACTCAGGCATCTGTCCTGGATGATGTAGTCAGTTCTTCAGTAGCTTTAAGGCAGGAAGTTGGGCTAGATGATTTCTAGAGATCTCTACCAATTTGTATTTCATGTTTCTGACTATTGAGTCTTAGTTTGAAACTGCTTATGGTGGGAGGGGACTATTCCTGGAATAGGATAGGAAGGCTTAAGACACGTGATATCCTGGTTGTCTGAATATGAACTTTCATCAGCCCCTTTCCTATTTCTGTATAACTATAGCCCGCCAGAGTTGCTTACACTGTATTTTTAATATCTAGGAGGAGGTGGTGAAGTTGACTGAGAAATGTCTTAATAATGCCATTGAGAGCCCAGGATTGAATGCCAGGAGAGTTCCTCCTGACTTGAAGAGTAACATTTTGAAGGCTCAAGTAGAAGCAGAAGCAGTGCATAAGGTAAGCTGCCTTTAATGGGGAGAGTCCTGATGAAGCGGAAATAAATGAGACTTACAGCTGAGAACCCTGAAGACACATAAAGTACATGAGTGTTAAATAAGGGTGACCTAGCTAGTGATTGCAGACAGCGAGTAGTTCCCAGAAACAGGCTCAGGATGGCAGAATGCCTTCCCAAGTCTAAGTCTAAGCTAGTTTAAGAGGAGGCAGTCATGGGAGAAAAAGTTGAGAGTAAAGACCCTCTAGGGTGTAAGAACTTTTTTTTTTTTTTTAAACTTTTGTTAGGGGCACCTGGGTGGCTCAGTCGATTAAGCATCTGACTCTTGATTTCAGCTCAGGTCATGATCTCACCATTCGTGAGTTTGAGCCCACATCAGGCTCTGTGCTGTCAGCTCAGAGCCTGCTGCGTGGAATTCTCTCTCTCTCCCTCTCTCCCTCTCCCCCTCTCCCTGCCCCTCCCCACTTGCTCTCTCTCTCTCAAAATAAATAAATAAATTTTTAAAAAATTAAAAAAAAAACTTTTTTTCCCTTTAATTTTAATTTTTTTTTTATAATTTACATCCAAATTAGCATATAGTGCTACAATGTTTTCAGGAGTAGATTCCTTAGTGCCCCTTACCCATTTAGCCCATCCCCCCCACAACCCCTCCCGTAACCCTCAGTTTGTTCTCCATATTTATGAGTCTCTTATGTTTTGTCCCCCTCCCTGTTTTTATATTATTTTTGCTTCCCTTCCCTTGGATGGAGGAAACCCTTCCAAATTCCTGTGGAAGTGAGTCCCTAATCTTTGCCGTTTTTATAGCCAGAAAATCTAATGATTTTTAGATTCCTGTCAATACTGTCTGTGGTTTCAGGTCTTTAGCAGTCTGCTACTTCCCACCACCCATCTGACTTCAGTTTGGTAAAGTTGCATGTCACAGTAGTGACAGTTGCAAGGTGAAGGAGTTGGCTGTGACACTGTGAAGGATGCCATGCCCTTCACAGCCTTCAAGGCCTTCAAGGACCAGCCCCCATGAAGTTTATGGCATTCATGCTGTCAGAGTCTGCTTTCCCTTGGTGCTCCCTAACTTTCAGACTTACCCTCCGTACTAAAATCAGGACAGCGGCCCGTCTCACCAAGTCATGTTATCAACTAGGATTTCAAAATATCTTGTTGAGAAGATGCACTTTACCCATCCTGTCCCCAGGCACAAGCCTTGAACAGAACCTGAGAAGATTTGAGGAATATTGTTCATGCTTTGGTTATTTATCCTCTCCCCCTAGTGTAAACATAAAGCATGATATTTGTATATAAAAGTAAATATGAAATATGATGATACAGGCTCTGGAATCAGACAACTTGAGTTTGAATCCCTTTCTAGTCTACCACATACTAGTGTTGTGATTTGGCAAGTTAGTTTCTCTAAGCCTCAGTTCAATCGTGTTTAAGAAAAGATAATGGTAGTACCTACCTTAAGGTGGGTTATAAGGACAGTAAATGTAGAGGACATGGAATGGTGAGTGCCTGGCACATAAACAGCATTTGATCAAGTATTGAAGCTGTGTGTTGTATTAGCAGTGGCGGTAGTTGTTACTGTTGTTACCTTACATGATATTTCCACTTTGGGACTTTTCTTGACTTGAAGAAGAGAAAAATAAAGTCAATAGCCCTAAAATAAAAAGATTTTATTTTACAGTTAAAAACTTCCCCATGAAGAAAAATCCAGGGCCAGATGCCTTCATTTGGGAAATCTACTGAAGAAATAATTGTTCCATACAAACTCTTTCAGAAAATAGAAGAGGAGGAAGCACTTCCCAACTCATTTAATGATACTAGTATTACCCTGGTATACCAAAACCAGCAAAAGATTTCATATGAAAAGAAACTATAGACTAATACCCTTCTTGTGCATAGACTCAAAAATCCTTAACAAAATAGACCAAGTAGGGTTTATCTCAGGAAAAAAGTCGGTTTATAATTTAAAAACCTCTGTAGTTGACCATATTAAAAAGTAAAGAAAATTGTCTCAATTCATATGGAAAAGGCATTTCACAGAAATCAACACCCATTCATGGTAAATGCTCACAGCAAACTAGAAATAGAATGGAGCTTGTTCAGCCTGATAAAGGTTATCAACGAAAAAAGTCTACAGCTAGCATCACATGCGTGCTGAAAAACACATTCACTGAAATGGCCAGTATTAAAAACTGACCATCCCTGTGTTAGCAGTGATGGCACTCCTGCAGTGCACATTGCTGGTAAGAATATAAAACGTTACAAGCACTTTACGAAGCATTTGACAATGTATTAAATACACAATTCCTACATGACCCTGCAGATCCACTCTGAGGTATGTACCCCAGAGAAATGAAAACGTAGGTTCATACAGGTTATTAGTACATGAATGTTCTTAGCATTATTTGAAGTCGCTAAAAACTAGGAAAAACCCAAATGTCCATCAGCAGGTAAACAGGTAAACAAATTGTGGTATATTCATACAGTGGAATGCTACTCAGCACATAAAAAGGAATGAATTGGTGATACATGAGCATCATGGGTGGATCTCAAAAACGTCATGCTATTCTAAAGAGATAGACACTGAAAAGATAGGCATTATGATTCCATGTGTATAAAACTATAGGACATACAGCTCATTGTTTGCCGTGTGTCAGGGTTTTTGATGGGGTTGCATTGGAAGCCTCAAGGGAACACTGTGGGGGTAGTGACAGTGTTGCACGTGTTGATTGTGGTGTTGGTTATGCACCTGTATATATTTTTCAAAATTCATCAAACCACACATTAAAAACGTGTGCTCCAATCAGTTTTCTAGGTGTGTAGGATGGTTTAGTGTTGGTCTGGCTGTATTTCATGGACCCGAGACATGAGGGTTATGGGAGGGGCTGTGGGAGGGGGATGGGCTAAATGGGTAAAGGGCACTAAGGAATCTACTCCTGAAATCATTGTTGCACTATATGCTATCTAATTTGGATGTAAATTTAAAAAAATAAAAAAAAAGTTAACAATGTGCTTTTTACTCTATGTAAATGATACCTCAATCAAGTTAAGAGAAAAAACTGATCCCCTCAGAAAAATATTTTAGAATTTCCTCCTAACATACCTTTTGTGTTCAGGGAAAAATAAAAAGCCAAATATGCAGCTTAGTATCTGTCTCTTCTTTTTATCAGGTAAATTCAAAAAATTCTGACATCGAATCTTTTGGGATTCTGTATATATTGACTAACACACCATGGTGTCTTAAATAATTGAGAGCTGTCTAGTAAAGGGCGTAAATTTGTGTACTATTGAAGTAGAAGTGTGGATTATTAATTTGGGTATGGGTGAGACTGCACTAGGTGAGGTACTGGTATTTCCATATGTAAGGTATGATTACCTCTGGAACTGAAGCAAAGTGATATTTCTGTTTTTACTGGAAAGATGTGTAAATTCCTTATTACTTTAGTATCCTTACAAAGATTTACTTTTTTTTTTCTTCATTTTCTCAGGTTACAAGAGAAGATAGCTTATTAAGTCATAAAAACGCACATGCTCAGGATGCTGCCACAAACAGGTACAGTTTGGGTTAGACTGAATTAATTTGATGTTCTTTTCCTCTTAACTTTGCTTTTTTGCTCTTTTTTCCTGTTCTTCAGTGTATCCCCAAATAATTTCAGGATATCTATTTGAAAGATAGCTTGAATTCACTCTTGTATCCATTACATCATAGCTGTTTACTTCCTAGTTTTAGATTATCTAGAGATAATTCTAATAGTCTCTACATTCTCATCCTTCTACTGCAGAGCAAAAGCGACCTTTAAAGATATTTTTAATCTGCATGGTGAGGAATGTATATTATTTCTCTTAACTTCAGTGCCATCCTATTATCACAGTGGCTTTGTTCTTACAAACTTTCTACTATGGGCTCTTACATTATTCACATAAATTTCTTTGCTGTTTTAAGTCCCTTCTGTGTCTCTTTCCTTTAATGAGTATTAGGCCATTTATTTGTTTTGCTAGGCTTTTATCCCCTGCTCTGTGCCAATTGTTTTGTTCATCACTGTGTATCCAGTGTTTTGTGCTTAGTTGGTGCTAAACATTGTTGAATGAATGAGTGCTATTTCTTTTCCCATTATTCAAAATGTATTCAGTGAGCAGTTTCCTGATTAATCTTATTCAGTTCCAGGTACTGTAACCAACATAGCCCTAAAGCATATAGCATGCTTCGTATTGTGTAGTTAGTATTCAACAAACATACTAATTGGTGATCAGGGTAAAACTAGAATTACAATTTAACTTTTTAATTAACTTCAGTAAATCATTTGGCCCACGACATTTAATTTTTAAATTCTTTTTTAAAGTTTATTTATTTTGAGAGAATGTGTGCAATTGCAAGCAAGGGAGAGGCAGAAAAAGACGGAGAGAGAGAATCCCAAGGCAGCACCGAGCCTGACATGGGACTTGATCTGAAATGTGAGATTATGACCTGAGTCGAAATCAAGAGTTGGACACTTAACTGAATGAGCCACCCAGCCACTCCTGGCCCACAACACTTTAAATACTGTTATTATTTAGAGTCTTTTAGAACTTCATTAAAAAAAAATTTTTTTTTTTTTCCAATAGGAAAATAATGGGGATAGGACTGCCCAGTTGCATTGAACTCTTACTGCTGGAAACACCCTAGAATGTACTCCCAACTTCTAGATTTGTTTTTCTAAATGGCTGCTGATATTTTGAATAATCTAATTTCCCCCTAGGATTTGAAATGTATCCTTTAAGATGTGTTTAAGTTCCTGTTTATGCTTGGGTCTATTTCGGGACCTTTTCCTTTTTTGTTAATCTTCTCTCTAATCTTTTTTTCCCCCCATGCCATACCACACTTTTAAAAATTACTGTATCTCCTTTTAATATTTCAAGGTTCTAGAAAACTGTGGAGATTATATATTGTCTGTGTACCAAATGTCAAGCTTTGTACTATCTTCACATTTTGCTGTAGTAGGTATAGACTGTTTTTCCTTATCTTTTTTTATTGAGTTGTAATTTCCGTACCATAACATTTTCCCTTTATAAGTATACAATTCAGTGCTTTTTAGTATGTTGACAAAGTTTTGCACCATTACCAGTAATCTAATTCCATAACGTGGTCATCACCTCTAAGAGCAACACTATACCCATTGCAGTCTCTCCACATACTGGATTTGCTTACTCTGGACAGTTCATCTAAAGGAATCACACAATATGTGGCCTTTGTGTCTGGTTTGTTTCAATTAACAGAATGTTTTGAAGGTTCATCCGTAGTGTATCATGTATTGGTACTTCACTCCTCTTCGGGGCTGAATAATATTCCACTTTGTAGATAGACCACATTTTGTTTATCCATGTATCAATTGATGGACACTTGTGTTCCCACTTTTTGACAATTATGAATAAAGCTGCCGTGAACATTCACATAAGAGAATTTTGGGGGTGCCTGGTGGTTCAGTTGGTTAAGTGTCTGGCTCTTGATTTGGGCTCAGGTCATGATCTCACAGTTCATGAGTTTGAGCCCTGCATTGGGCTTCACACTAACAGAGTGGAGGCTGCTTGAGATTTTCTCTGTCCCTTTCTCACTGTCCCTCCCCTGCTTGTGTTCTGTCTCTCTCTCTCTCTCTCTCTCTCTCTCTCTCTCTCAAAATAAATAAACAACAACAAAAAATAATTTTTGTAGACATGCTTTCAGTTCTATTCATATATACCCAGGAGGGTTATTGCTGAGTCATTTGGTAACTCTTAGGTTCAACTTTTGAGGAACTGCCAAACTGTCTTCCAAAATAGCGACATTTTCTGTTCCCACCAACAGTGTATATGGGTACCACTTTCTCCACATTCTTTCCAGTGCTCATTGTTCTCCATCTTTAGAATTATAGCCATCCTAGAGAGTATGAAGCATGTCTCATTGTGGTTTGACTTTTGATTCACTGAGGATGTTGGATGTCTTTTTTACTTTGGAGAAATGGCTATGCATATCATTTATTTTTGTAGTAACAGCTTTATTGAGATAAAATTTAAATGCTATGGTGGGGGAAGGGGCACCTGGGTGGCTTTAGCCACTTGAGCATCTGCTTCTTGATTTCGGCTCAGGTCATGATCCCAGGGTTGTGGGATCGAGCCCTGCATTGGGCTGAGCGTGGAGCCTGCTTAAGATTTCCTCCCCCTCCCCCTCCCTCTCCTCCTCTTCCTCCCTCCCTCCCTCCCTCCCTCCCTCTCTCTCTTCCTCTCTTCCTCTCCCCCTCCCTCTCTCCCTCGCTTGTCTGTGTGTATATGCTCTAAATAAATAAATAAATAAACAAATATGCAATTCACCCATTTAAAGAATATAATTTAGTGGGTTTTGTTTTGACATATCTGAATTTTAAAAAATTATCCATAGTTCCTTCATTGTAACTGCCATTACCTAAGTCAGTCACAGTTTATTCTTTTATTAATGGACCAGGGTTTGTTCCAAATTAACGTTGTACATGTTCTTCCTTACACATGTTGTGAGGATTTTTTTAGGGTGTATACCTACATGGGAGTGAATTTGCTGGGTCATGACATAACACTGAGCAGAATGGCTGCGGAATCTTTTCATCTTCTTCTTTCCATGTTTTGCAGCAGTGTAAAGTACATATGACTAATCTTTTCTTGAAGGTGTGGGAGAATTCATTGTAAAACATGTTGTTTCACTCCTTTTAATGCTCACTTTTTCTTACATTGAATCTTTTCCTCTGAGCTGTTTCTTCTTTCTGAAGCACAAAGTTATATTTTTTTCTTTTTTAGGCTTTCCTGCTTGCTTATTCTTGAAGTTCTTCATTTTCATTACTGTATGGTCTAAGAATAGGTTTAAAACAGTTGTTTTTTTTTTTTTTTTTTTTTTGTTAGTATTCAAGGTGGCCTTTCCATCTGAAGACCTATGTCTTTTTTCAGTTCTGGAAAATCATAAGTCATTATCTTCTTGAATGTCTAGTATCCGTTAATTGAAACATCTTGATTGCTGCTCTGTTTCTCACAACTATTTCTTCTTTTTTTGTTTCCTTGCCTCTTTTTGCCTCAGAGTTGTGGATGCAACAGTCATAGCTTCCACTTCACTTTTTCACTCTGGGATTTATTTCTTATTTTTTCTCATTCTCCTTGTAGGATTGGACAGGAACTGCTCCTGTTTGCACACTTTTCAGTGACATTAGGAAGGACTGGGGTTTCCTGCTGGATGTGTTTTCCTGGTGGATGACGGTCTTTGGCTCTAGATTTCCCCCTTTCCTCCCTGGTGTTGAAGCCATCTGTAACGCTGCTCCTGTTCTCACTATTCTTATCTGGGATTAGACACCACTGTGATTCCGGCCAGGCCTTCGGGTAGCAGATTCTCTGGCATCCTGTCATCTGGCTAATCCTGTTGTAATATCTGGAGTACTCTAGATGTGGCTTCTGCCTTCTGCAGCAGAGCTCTGCAGCCTGTGTCCTTAAGTGTTGGCTTCTCCCTCTGGTTTCCTGACTGTTCTCCCATATCTCAGGTATTCTGATTCATTTCTAGTCCACCAAGGTTTCCCATCCATGTATTTGATAACAGCTTTTAAAAATCAGTCGCTTGGGGGCACCTGGATGGCTCAGTCGGTTAAGCGTCTGACTTCAGCTCAGGTCATGATCACGTGGTTCATGAGTTCGAGCCCCACATCGGGTTCTGTGCTGACAGCTCGGAGCCTAGAGCCTGCTTCAGATTCTGTGTCTCCCTCTCTTTCTGCCCCTCTCCCACTCATGCGTGCTCTCTCTCTCGCTCTCTCTCTCTCTCTCTCTCTCAAAATGAATAAACATTAAAAAATTTTTTTTAATCAGTCACTTGATTTATCTTTTTGGTGTATCTGCCTTATTTTAAGATAAATCTTTTCTGAACCTTCAGTAAGATTTAAGAGGGAAGTAAAGTAGTCTGCCATTTTGATCCATCTGTGAATGAGTCTGATGTGGATATGAAAATTGTTACATGGTAGATGGGGAAGGGTCTCACAAAGGCATATGAGTGCAACACTGACTGCCATCACGCCCCTCACAAATTGTCATTTCTTCTTCCTCTACGTGAAGCATTACTCTTCTTCGTGAAGCCCTTTCTTTGAAAATGCTCCCTATGCCTGTATAGGTGCTCCATGATGTGAATTTATCTTTTTCTTCCAGTGCTGTATTAAATGAGAATAATGTGCCCCTTCCTGAAGATTCTCTTGCTCTGATGCATACCACACCTGCAGCAAATGGTTCTGTTCTTAAGGTAACAACCCTTACTTTTGAAGGTTTCTCTGAAGACCATACTGAGTTGAGTCCTGCAGTATAATCATAGACATCTGGTGATTTCTGGTGGATACCGGAACTTAAGCTGTAAGAAAAGCATTGAGCCTCAGTTCTCTAGGGAGAATCCTATTGTCAGATCTCTCACAAGAGTATCACGGGGTTTCTTCAGTTTCTCTGTTATTTGTTGGCCTTTTGTTTTAGGTGCTCTTTGTATTTTTGTTTTTTTTCATGCTGGCTATGCCTCCCTAGTGTCTCAAATGATAGATGACACATAGTAGGCACTAAATAAATATTAATTGAAACACCAGCAACCTATCATTGTGTTGGCAGTATTAACCAGGTCATCACAGCCCCTGCCTTCCTGATAGCCACTTGTGACACCTGTATCAGTCTAGAAATCAGAGAAACCCAGTTCATTGCCCACTGAGTGTTTTAATTTGCAAGTTAAATAAGAAATTGTCCTTGCAAATAAACGTTTACCTCTTTAACTACATAAATGCATTTATTGTAGAAATTTGCCAAATCCTTCATAAAGAGAAAAAATTAGGAATCTCCTATATTCCCACTATCCAAAGACAATGTATAGTTAATATTTAGGTGTATAATTTTTCAGACTTTTGGGTTTAAAAAAAATCCAACCTAAAATATCTTCAGTTAGGAGCTTCCTTTCTGCTAATTAAAATTCTAAAAAGCCATATTGACATTGTTGGTCATTGAAATTGAAGTGGAACCTGAGATTTTTTGGAACAGAGGAGGACATTTAATTCAAAGATTTATTGCATTTGTAATATGTACCAGACAACACGCTAGTTTCAAAAATTCAGAAGTGAATGAAACACGGCTTCTTTTTTCAAACTGCTTATATTCCACTGGGGAACAGAATTTTAATACATTGTGGTAGAGACAGATACACGCTGTTTGGGGCACTCACCCAGGCCACGGCGGGGGTGGGGGGGTGGGGGGAGGGTTGGTATAAGAGGAGGGAGATGTGAGAAGTGAGAGAACAACTTTTTCCTATGTGTGATTAAAATTAAGTTGAATGTTGAGACATAAAGAGGAGATTGACCACAGCCTCAAGGCAGATAGGTGGAAATAGAACTGTATAAACCAAGGGCCTTTTTGTTATGTGTACTAGACCCTGAATTCTTCTTTTATTTCCAGATTGGAATTTTATCTTTTATTCTCTTTAAGTTCTTCCTACCTACCTACCTTGTCTCTCTATCTCTCTCTTCTATAGTACAGAGCTGCATCTTCCATAAGGTGCTTCAAATAGTAATTAAAAAGTGTTAATTAACATTTATGGGGGAAGTTCATATTGTACTCTTCTGTAAACAGTGATGTACTGGCACATCTGGATAAAGCAGTGTTTGTAATTTAGGCATCTTCTTCACTCACTGTCTCCTATGCTGAACCTTTTTACCTCTCTCTTCAAGTCTAAGAACTAAGAGCCAGGACGGTCTTAACCTTACCCGAGTTTTGTCTCACTAAAAAGAGTAGCTTTGTAAAAATTCACATGATTCTTTATCTTTTTCAGCTTCTGATTGTAGTCTGGTTCCCCTTCAAGCAAAAGTGGAATCACTATAATAACTATGATTCCTGAATGTCCTGGATTTTTTTAAAGGTTAACACCAAGCAGGCCTGAGTCAGAATTGTAAATTGAGAAAATGCGGAAAAAATTTAGTTAGGTGGTTAATGATTCATTTAACAGGTATGTATTTTTTATCTTCCCTAGGATGCTACAGATGAATTGGATGCCTTGCTTTTATCTCTGACTGAGAATCTAATTGACCACACAATCACACCTCAGGTAAATATGCTTAAAACAGCAAAGTGGAAAGGAATTTCTGTTTTGAAAAGTATTCCTGCTACATTCCAATCTTTGCCTTTTTTTAAAAAAAGTTTATTGGGGTGCCTGGGTGGCTCAGTCGGTTAAGCGTCCGACTTTGGCTCAGGTCATGATCTGGCGGTCCATGGGTTCGAGCCCCGCGTTGGGCTCTGTGCTGACAGCTCAGAGCCTGGAGCCCTGTTTCAGATTCTGTGTCTCCCTCTTTCTCTGACCCTCCCCTGTTCATGCTTTCTCTCTGTCTCAAAAATAAATAAATGTTAAAAAAAATTTTTTTTAAATAAAAAAAAGTTTATTTTGAGAGAGAGAGTGTGTGTGTAAGTAGGGGGGAGGGGCAGAGAGAAAGAGAGAGAGAGAGAGAGAGAGAGAGAGAGAATCCCAAGTAGGCTCCATGCTGTCAGTGCAGAGCCCCACACAGGGCTTGATCTCATGAACTGTGAGATGGTGACCTGAGCTGAAATCAAGAGTCAGACGCTTAGCCAACTGAAGCACCCCCAAATTTTGCCTTTTTAACCATATAGTAAAACTGTTCATTTAATAAGGGGCCATACTTCAGTAACCACTTGGCTTTGCCTTTCTACTAAAATTTCACCACTTTGAATTTATGTGTCACTTTATAGAAACCACATGTTACTATAAGCCTCTTTGTTATTCAACATTATATTAAATAACATGAGAGGAAGACTGGGGATAAATATAGAGTTAAAACAATAAGGGTATAGAGCATAAGAATGGTTGGCATTGAACATATTGATTGTTACTGCAGTATGGAAGATGCTCTGTTGGATACTATGGCTGAATTATAATACAAATAAGAAACAGTTCTTTCCTGCCAGAGACGTAGGGATGAAAGGTATACAAATAACTCATTTAGTGTCTTCTGAGTAACATGACAAGAACTGCTTTGGGAACTACAAGTCATTCTTAAGGCTTGGAAGTACAGATAGTGCTTTCTGTGCAGCTGGGTGTTTGCTTAGATCTTTAGTTCTTAAACTTAGGTGTGTATCAGAATCATCTGGAGGGTGCATCAAAGATTACTGGCTCCACCTTCAGAGTTTCTGATTTGGTGTCGGGGGTTGGGGCCTGAGAAGTTGCATTTCTCGCATGTTCCAGGTGATGCAGATGTGGTTTGGGAACTACTCTTTTGGAACCACCAGCTTAGATCAATAAACAGAGACTTGACCAAAGGATAAGAATAAATCACAAATCTGGAGAAGTGGATAGGCAGAAGATAAAAGGGATATTGTCAGTATTGGGCCATGGTAATCCTTTATAAAGACAAAAAAAAAAGGAACTTTGAAGATTAATGTAAGATGGCCTAAAGGCCAGAGAAGGAATC
The DNA here is from genome assembly GCF_024362965.1 of Panthera pardus. Taxonomy (NCBI): domain Eukaryota; kingdom Metazoa; phylum Chordata; class Mammalia; order Carnivora; family Felidae; genus Panthera; species Panthera pardus. The sequence continues at coordinate 103,034,246 of NW_026526655.1, forward strand.
CCTGGGGCCTAACTCAGAACCTTATTCCATGTACACTCTATCATAAGTGGATAGAGTGATGAAAATCAAATTGATGAAACAACCCTTTTGTGTCACTAATATGTTTTCCCTTCCCTAAAAATTAAGAATGCTTTTTTATTTTAAATCAAAATTTAGAATATGATGTATTTTAGATTCTGCATCTGGACTGTTCTGTTACACTTACAGATTTCTCCATTACTAGGTCTGTAACACTCTTTTAATAACTAGCTTTTTAACTGATTTTGATATACAGTAAGGTCAGCCAGGCATCATTATGTAGCTGTTTTGTTTTGTTACTTTTGCTTATTACTTCTTTCAGAAGAATTATAGAATTTTTTTTCAGGTCCTACCCCTCCAAAATCCTTTGGGTTTTTATTTGCAAATACATTAAATTCATAAGTTAATTTGAGGAAATTGCCAAATTTGTAATAATTTTTCTTCTTAGCTAAGAATACAATGTTTTTCTCATTCAAGACTTCCTGTATTAAAGTTTGTCATTATAGCCCTGCCAATATAAGTTCTGTACTTTCTAATTTTTATTTTTTTCAGGTATTCCTGTTTTTTTGTGAGATTTTATTTTCCCATTAATTTTAAACTGGCTTTAAGAAGGCTATTGTATTCTGAAAAACAATTCAACAAAACTTTTCATCACTGAAAACAGTAAAACTGTACAAATAAAACAGTAAAGCTATAAAAAATTATAGATATTTAAATAAAGTATGCATTGGGGCGCCTGGGTGGCTCAGTCGGTTAAGCATCCCACTTCAGCTCAGGTCATAATATCACGGCACGTGAGTTCGAGCCCCATATCAGGCTCTGTGCTGACAGCTCAGAGCCTGGAGCCTGCTTTGGATTCTGTGCTCTCCCTCTCTCTCTGCTCCCCACCCGCACTTGTGTGCTCTCTCTCTCTCTCTCTCTCTCTCTCTCAAATAAATAAAACATTTAAAAAAATTAAATAAGTAAAGTGCATTTTATTGAGGGAAGGGTTTTTATTATATTTTTATGTTTACCTCATTTATAGTTAGCATTCTCAAGGAGTGTGCAAATTATAATCATAAAGTTCTATCTTCCCTGAGAGGAACAAAGGCAGAAAGAATCTAAAATTTATAGCAGAAATATCTATTACTAAGGCTAGGGAAAAAGTTCTGGAAAGCGCTAAGATTCCGATCAGTTTGGAAATTAGTAAATATGTAACAAATTTGTGACAAGATATCTCTAAGACCAATAGGATAGTATCCAATTTTTTTAAAGTCAGATGCCCAAATTATATCTCTCAGGCCACAGCAGACTATCTTCTTAGGTCCATGCAGGTCTTCTTTTGTTTGTCTTCTTTTGTTTTCCTTTGGCCTCCATTCCTGGCTTCCATTCCCCTTTTCCTCCGAGGCACCCATTCTACTGTATTTGCTGTGTGTCCTTCCAGGAAACTTTCATATATTTATTTAGATAAACATCTGCTAAAAGCAGTATGGAGGTTCCTCAAAACATTAAAAATAGAATCACCATATGATCCAGTAATTCCACTCCTGGGTATTTACCCAAAGAAAATGAAAACAGTAATTCAAAAAGATCTGTGCACCCATATGTTTATTGCAGCATTATTCATAATAGCCAAGATATAGAGGCAACCCAAATATCGACTGATATTACATGGATGGATAAAGAAGTTGTGGTATATGCATACAATGGAATATTAGTAATAAAAAAGAATGAAATCTTGCCATTTGCAACAACATGGATGGAGCTAGAGGGCATAATGTTAAGTGAAATAAGGGAGACAGAGACAAGTGATTTTATTCATGTGTGCAATTTAAGAAACCAAACAAATGAACAGAGGAAAAAGAGACAAATACTAAAACAGACTCTTAAATACAGAGAACAAACTGGTGGTCACCAGAGGGGAGTTGGGTGGGTGGATGGGTGACGTAGGTGCAGGGGATTAAGAGTACACTTACCTTGATGAGCTCTGAGAAATGTCTAGAATTGTTGAATCATTATATTGTACACCTGCAACTAATATAACTTCAAAGAACAACCTCACATTTCTTTGAAGGTACTGTGGGAGAATGTGGGATAAATACCCACAAGTAGTATTGCTGAATTGCGTGCATATATGAATACTGGATATTGCTCTCTGCCCCCAGAATGGCTCCCACAGTTACATTCCTACCAGTTTTTCCTTACACTGCGTTTTATCTGATTGTCTAATGTGTTCCATCTTTATGGGTTTGTCTCATTGTTACAGTTCACATGAGTTAAATGGTATATTTCCTCCATTGTTTTATTGCTGATTTAAGTTTCCCCTGTGAGTGAGTCACCTATTCATTTCTTTTACCCATTTTTCTACCAGGTTTCCTGTCTTTTTCCTGATGATTTCAGGAATTTCTTGTATAGTCAGTCTAGTTGTTAATCATATGTCAGTCTTAGATATTAAAAATATGTTCTCATAATCTGTGTATTAACACATCTGAGGCATTTTTATCACTGTGTCATTTTAGCAGGTAGCAAGGAGATTGAGGCAAGCTATGTCTATCACTGTGGAGATGGATGAGTAAAATAGGTGTATAGCCTTGACTGAACAGAAACCTTTTATTCTGATGCCATTCATTCTTCATTTTTTCTCATTGTTTGGGGTGTAGGGTTTGAAAAAACTCCTTCCGCATCTGCCACCCCATCCCCTGAGATCAAAGGTATTCATTTCTGTTAGTTTTAATTTTATTTTACCTTTCACACTGAGATTTTAATCCATTAGAATAGTTTGAAGTTTTGGGGGAGGAGGTCAGTTGTGGTTTCGATATGACCCAAATTTGCATTCATCCATATAAAGATCCAATTTTCCCAATATTATCTACTAAATAATCCATCCTTTCCCAGTTGGTGTGTTTCTGATCCAGTGGGCTCTTTCTGCTCTACCACTGTTGTGTTTCTTACTCTGGCTTTGTGCTGATATCTCGTGTATTCTTATAAATTTCAGCATCAGTATGGCAGATTTTCCCCAAAATTCTGCTGGCATTTTAATGCAGTTTATATTAAATGTATAGATTATTTTGAAAAAAAAAAAAAACCTGGCACTTTTGTAAAATCTTTTCATTTTCATGAACACGATACTTGTGTTTTCGCTCATCTTTATTTGAGTCTATAAATGTTCTCTATAAGTCTTCTTAAGTTGCAGGTTAAGTCCTAAAGACTTTATAGTTTTGTTACAATTTTGTTGATACCGTGAATGGTATTTAATTTTTTACAGTTGAATTTATAAGTTAATTTTGTGTCTAACAGAGTTGCTGAATTCATTCATTAGTCAATCTGCTGATTCTCTTTAATATTCTGTCAGTTTCTAGAGTGTGTTTCATACCTGTATCAATTAGTGATTAATTCCCTTCTCATCTATTGCTAAATCTGTCAGTTGTTGGTGTATTTTGAAGATATGCTGTGAGGTGCACGTATATTAACAGTAATTAAACTTTCTCAAACTCCTTTGAGCACTTTAAAGTGTCCTTCTTTGCCCCTTTTTTTTCTCTTAATTTCCTTTGTGACTGATACAAAATTGACACCCTAGCTTTCTTTTTCAGTTTATATTGCTTAGTGTATAACCTCCTGTGCTTTTATTTTTAGCCTTTTTGTATCTGTTGGTTTTAAGTGAACCTTTGTGAACAACAGTTTGCTGCATCTTGTTTTTTTTTGTTGTTGCTGTTTATTTATTTTGAGAGAGAGACAGAGAGAGAAACAGAGCATGGACAGAGAGGAGCAGAGAGAGAGAGGGAGACATGAGGAACAGGCTCCAGGCTCTGAGCTGTCAGCACAGACCTCGAACCCATGAACCGTAAGATCATGACCTGAGCTGAAGTCAGACACTTAACTGACTGAGCCACCTAGGCGCCCTTTTATCTTGTTTTTTAAGTCTTATTTGAATGGAGTTTATATAGATATATAAATTTATATACTGTATACATATTATATACATAGATACATTTATATGTTACATAAATGGAGTTTAATCCATTTATATTTACTGTAATTATGGTTATTATAGGATGTGTTTCTGCCAAACCATTTTTTTGTTTACTTTTACCATGTAGTCTTTCTCTTTCTCTGTCCTTTTTATTTCCTGTGATAAAAGTACATTTACTTTATATTGATGGGAAAGTCTTATGTTGTATTTTTGTTCTTCTGGTGGTCACCTAACTTATTAATAAGACCTGGACTTATGTTAATTTTTTCCTATCAGGATCTAAGGCCACCAGTCTAGGGACTAGTCTGATTTTGTATAAAATAGGAAGAGTTCATGAAATTATAATTCTACACATAGAAGTAAGATCTAGAAAATTAAACATTAAAAAGAATGTAACAAAGACCCTGTGAGTCAGGAGCAGTATGAATGTTTGCGTGTGCATGATAATCAGGGAATGACCTGTATATAAACAGATTTGTTTTTCTGTGTACGTCTTTTGTGCTATTAATTTGGATTAGTCACAATCCACTGTTCAGGATGCTACCAAGAAGGCTATGATTGTTTGCAGTGAACTGAAATGTCAGAAAATAAAATGTTAAACTGGATGCCAGGGTTGGGGAGCGAGGGAAGTCCATTAATAAGGAACTGAAAGTAGAAACAGCATTCTTGGAGTAGAACATTTTTAAATTAAAGAGATTCCCTCTTAAGTGGTGAGTATGGCATCTGTGTCATAGAAAAGGATCTTGGATTCAAAGTGCGTGTCAGCTTAGGGGGAACCATTAAGAACTGTGCACTTCATAGGAGAAGAAAGCATTATGAGAATGATTATGAAAATCAGACTTCCCTAAAAGTAAACACATATATAACATTTATTTTAGGTATCTTCAACATCCATGATCACACCACGGTGGATTGTGCCGGTAGGTGAATGACATTGGCGGTTTTTCTTTTGGTTGCCCTGTCAGAGTAAAGCTAAAGCCTGAGGAAAACCAGGCTCTTGCTTTTCCCTAAAAATGTGGGGGCATTCCCAGAGTTCTGTTAACTGGACTTAATGGCTTCAAACTAGTGATTTAATTTTTCTATTTGTAAATGCTCATTAAGGATGCTGACAAAAACAGAAATAAAAATCTGAGGTGAAAGATGGTAAAAAAACAAACCCAAACAGCCATGACCATCAGGATGCTCTTACTTATGACCATAATCATTAGAGAAGATGACTTGGAGCTGAAGGGCTGACGCCCGGGTGGGCATTGTCACCCCTGCTTACATGCCTTGTCTTCTCCCTCAGCAGAGCCGTGTTCTTTCTGATGGACCGGCAGGAAGCGTGCCGTCCTTGGCGGGGAAGGAGGGACATGGTAATAGAGAAGCAGCCTCGCTGATTTCTGCCCCGGCACCATTCTTGGTGGATGCTGTGACCAGGTGAGGAAATTATTTCTCCATTGCAATTCTTAGGCATCTGTTAGGAAAAAATAGTAAAATTAATATATTTATAGCAGTAATGTCAGTTCTTCTTTAATTCAACTTAATTGAAACTGGGTAAATTTTTTCTGTTTATTATTTAGAATAGTGTTTCTATTTTCTTGTCAGTCTTCTACAAAATTATGAAGTAGGCCTTATTATTACTAGGTTTTTTTAATGAAATCTTCATAAATGTTAATAGGCTTATCTTGAAAAATTTATATTTGTTTTCAAATTCATTTATATCTTTTCCTTTCATGCTTTAACTGTTATGTTGTCCATCAGTAAGGTGAAGAGTCACAGATAAGAGGGAGATAGGAGATTCCCAAGGTGAGGCTCTGGCACACCTTGTACTGACACCTGTTACAAGCTTATTTCAGCATATCGCATGCCACAAACAGAAGCTGGACTCAAAAGACCTTTCGCTTGGCATGTAGTTCTTCAGCTTTTCGTTGTCAGGACCAAAACTGTGCCTCTTTTGCATAAGATGTACAGTTGCTTTCATTCTCACCTCGGACTTTTTTCTGATTATGTCTGTTTCTCATATCTTCTTTGGATGCCGAGAGTGTAAGTCAGTTGAAGTAGATGCTTTCCTAACTAGAGAAAAATTTCCTAATTAAGTGAAAAAAATTATTAGAGCTGATTAGCTTGAGAGAAATTGATAGTTTCATTTTAAGTCGTTTTCTTATCTCCACAGTCTTTAATATAATCACTCACTCAGCAAACACTTATTGAATGTCTGTTATGTACCAGGCCTTGATTTTATCTGGTTTGGCAGCACTGAAGACAGCAGTGAATAAGGCAGACATGGGACTTGCCTTGGGGAACTCACGTATAGTTGTCAAATAGCACCTTATACAATCTTAATAGGTTATTTTTCTAACCATTTATATGCCTAATAATTGCCACTGTAAAAATAGAAATTACATGTAGAGGACCAGGTGATAATGCTTTGTAATTGAGTTTATGCGTTCTTAAGGACTTGTAAATTAAAAATGACAGATGAAAGAAGATTGTCTGCTCTCCTTCCCAAAACAAAGTAGTCATAGAAGAATTAAAGAGATCAAAGATGACAGTAGTGCACCTGAAACTAATATAATGTTAATATGCCAATTAGACCTCAAAAAAAAAAAAAAGATAAATCAGTGGAACAGAATAGAGTCTAGAAACAAACCCACACATACATAGTTACCTCATTTGTGAAAAAGGGGTGGTGCAGTGCTATGCAGTGCTACTGACAGACTGGATGATCTGTCAGTAAATCAGCTGGACAAATTAAACATCCGTGAGGGAAAAAATTAATCTTGACCCAACCTCAGACCATACACAAAAATCCATTCTAGATGGATTTCAGATCTGAATGTGAAACATCAAATAATAATAAAGCTTTTAGAAGAAAACATAAACAAACATCCTAGAACTCAGAAAAGATTTTTTAAACAACTCACAAAAATCTTTAATCATACAGGAAAAAAATGGTAACTTGGGTTATATCAAGAACTTCTGTTTGCCAAAAGAAGTAACTGGAAGATCTCAAAAAGGGAAGCCACAGAGTGAGAGAAAATATTTGCACTTCCTTCCACCTTTGCATTTATCTCTATCTCTCTGTCTTTGACAAAGGACTCCTATCTAGAATATATAAAGAGCTATTGTAAATCAATAAGAAAAAAATAGCTAAATAGAAAAATTGGCAAGACTTGAATAGGGCAGTTTACAAGAGGACATCCAGATGGCCAATAAACATACAAGACAGTGTGCGACCTGACTAGTCACTGAGGAATACAAATTCAGTTTTCTTCTTGTTTTTTTTTTAATCTGCATGCTGGTTACAAAGGTATGTTCGATTTGCAAAAAGTCATCAAGCTGTAAACTCATGCTATGTGCACTTCAATATATATGTGTGATAATTAGTAATTTTTTTTTTTTTTTTAATGATGACTGGTCACATCTCTACAGATTCAGATTTACTTTGGGTGCTGTGTGTAAAATTTTACTTTAAAGGCATAAGACCACAAGAACAAAGAATAGAGGAGAAGACAACAGCAGTTGAAAGATTTCAGGTTGTGGAAGCAGAGAAATAATAGTAACCAACTTCACAGAGAAGGGAAAAATGAAATCTAGGCCTAAAAAGGGGAGGGGGTGGAAACTGAGAAAATAAAAAAGCCAGCCAATTTCCACTGCAGAACCCTGAAAGAGCTCAGGAATTGGAGGTACCAGATATTTGTGAAGATGGGGCAGAAGGTAGGGCTGAGAATCTGAGGACTGGTTGAAAAGATTTATAGCATAGACGCCCCCCAACCTCACTGTACCCATGCCAGCATGATTCTACAGGTTTTTTTGTGGAAGAGCTGGGCCAGAGGGGCTCCAGATGTGAAGAGTTTCTGTTTAGAGTAAGGCTCTGAGCTGAAGCAGAGGTAACTCAAAGTCCGTACACTGAAGGGTGAGACAGCCAACCTTCCTTCTTTCTCAGCTTCCAGAATGTTGTTGGCCAAGTAAAATGTCTTCAGCTGAGAAATAAGAGGATTATTCTCTAGAGAAACTGACCAATAAAGACAAAAGGCTCCCAGAGACTAACTTTTGTGGCTGCCCTGATGAGATAGCCAGGAAACCTGCCCGGTGACTCTACTGCAAGCCCATTAGTGTAGGGAGTGTGCTTATGTGTATAGTTTCCAAATGGCATTCCAGTGCTTCACTTTTAAATAGGAATGGGTGTTTCCTTCATAAGTGCGAAGAGGGCCAAAAATTATCAGATGTCTGAGGGAAAATTAATTAGAACAGGTAAACTGAAAAAGAAACGGGGGAAAGAAAGGAATGTGAACATCAAAAACTTCACAAAACAATAGTTTCATGAGAGAGGAGATGCTGCATCCGTGCAACAGTAACAGGAAATGAAAAAGAAAAAATGCAGTATTCTTAGAAATTATTAACCATGTTAAAAATAAAATCTAAGGAAGGCGTGGAAGATCCGTTGAGGAACTCTCCCAAAAAGTAGAACAAAAAGATGAAAATTGGGACAGAAGAGAAAATTGGAGGATTGGTCCAAGGAGTCCAGTATATGAATCATTAGAGATCCGAAAAGAACAGAGTAATTGTAAAAGAAATGGAGATTTCTCAGAACCCAAGTACTTGAGTTTTTAGATTCAACGGACCTGAGTACCCAGCACAGAGAATGAAAATAGACAACACCAAGGACTCCTATTCAGAATATCTGAGTTAAGAGAGGATGTAAGTCTTCAGAGAGGGAGGAAAAAGTATGTGAAAGGATTGGCAATCAGAATGACAGCAGACTTCGCTGAAAGTAAGAAGATAATAGAGCAGTGCCTTCAGATTTCAGGAGGAAAATTATTTTTCACCTAGATTAAAAAAATTTTTTTTTGTTTATTTTTGAGAGAGAGAGAGAGAGAGAGAGAGAGAGCAAGCAGGGGAGGGGCAGAGAGAGAGGGAGACACAGAACCTGAAGCAGGCTCCAGGCTCTGAGCTGTCAGCACAGAGCCTGATGGGGGCGCTTGAACTCATGGACCATGAGATCATGACCTCAGCTGAAGTCAGACACTTAACCAACTGAGCCACCCAGGCACTCCATACCTAGGTTTTTATATCCAGACTATCAATGAAATGTGAGATTAGAGTGAGCATAGAGTTTCTCTAAAATATGTACTTCCCAAGTGGGCTTACTCACTGGAGATGTGTTCCATCAAAATAAGATGATTATCCAAGAAGACATGGGACCCAGGAAACCGGTGCAGGAATTAACCAGCAGGAAGGTGGAGGGAAGTTCCAAGGCAACAGCTGCCCTGCAGGTCTAGAAGTGATTCTGTACAGAGTTGAAGAGGGGGGTACAGAGTTCCAGGAAGGATATTACTAAGAAAAAATACAAACAAATGGCCTTACCCCAGTGTTTAAACAGTTACATGACCTGTCTGGATATACTGTGAAGAGATCCATGGTTCTATCTGCAAGCTTAGGGACAAATTAGAAATAAGTACAGAAAACTGAACAGACAGTCACAACAAAAAAGGAAGCAGTTCTTTAGTCCAGGAACAACGAATTGTATAAGAAAAAAACATAATATATGTCTGTCAATTGTGGAAATATTCCACATTGTGGAAATGATTACAACACTGAATATCTATGTGATCAAAATTATTTCCACAACTGTTGAACAGATAGGAAGGGAGGATTGGGGAGCTGGTGAGTGGGCTATAAGAATGGTAAGCCCTGCCAGTCCATGACAGGAAGTCATTGTAGAAAGAGGCCACTTAGACTCTTGCTAGTTGTGCATCACAGTCACTTGGGGGACTTATTAAAACACAGCTTACTGGCTCCAGCCTCAGAGTCTGTGATTCGTATGTCTCAGTGGTGCCTAAGAATCTGCATTTATAACAAATTCCAGGGACTACACCTTGAGACCCGGAGACACAGAAAAGTGAAGGAAAATACCGAAATAAAAGAAAACTGTTGAAAGTGTTTGTCTCTGTGTAGTAGAAATGAGGGAGGTGGCACATGATGGCTGTTTCGTCTATAAAGTTTGTTAGTAGTTTCACCACGTTAAACTGTGTTCTCTGTACTGTATATTTTAAGGTTTTCATGAAACCAAATAGAGGACGTTACATCCTTGCATCTGTGTACATGCTCTTCAGCTGTGGCAGAGACTGTTGGGCACTCATGCAGAGCCCACAGCCTTTTCTTTTTCACATAACTCTGATTACCTGCCGTGGGAACTGAGCCACAGCCATCTGGGACTATCTGTGTAAAGCACAGAATCGTGTGCCCCCTTCCCTTGGTAGTTTTTGAGCGGGTTGCTGTCATGCTCTGCATAGTATTGTTCTTGCTATTCATAATAACCCTGACTCATTGACAAATGAGTAAGTGTTTGGTACCTTTTATTCAAGGAAGTAGGGGAAATTGATACCTTTAGATTTCATTTCAAGATGAAATAAGCATCAATTATCTAGAAAATTCCCTTCTGTAAATGTCTCATTGCTAAATTTGGTGCTGCAGCATAGTCACTTTAGGTTTTTCACTGTCAACCTGCTCCATGTAGCACTGGTGGAGAAATCCATGTTGTTCCCACCCCAGTGGTTTTACTGAATAACGAGTAACCCATTCTTCCTTTCAGCTCTGTTCCAACGTTGGCCGAAGAAGCCATCTTGAAACAGAAGTGTTTACTGACTACTGAGCTCTGAGGGTTTGGCTCCTTCTCACTTATAACTGGAATGCCCAGCACTCTGCAGCTGTCCGTCCTGGAATCAATTTCCGCTGGAATGTGTTGGGTTCAGGAGCTTGTCCTTACTTGTGAGTTAAAAAAGCTCACCTAGATTAGACTTCAACTCAGTGAAAAACATTTTCCGTCCAACTGGAAGGGCTTAATTACACTATGTATTTGATTAAATGAGGGTATCTACCTATAATTGTATTGCAGTTGTCAATTCTTGAAACGAGAATTACTTTCTCTGTGGTTTCCTTCAAACTCTTGGCTCCATCTAGTGGGTGTAATTGTTCATAACCCCTCCATAACCAGAGGTCTCTGGTAATAGCCTTTTGAATGTTATTTCTCTCCCTAGTATCAGGATAAGTGTCCTTGATCTGAATGCCTGTTAGAGAACTTGCCCTTACCCATTGAATACCTAGAAATCAGGAATTTAGGAAATTAATGAGGGCATTATGTAGGTAGATTAAGGCCTAGCTTGTTTACAGTTATTACAGTACTAAAAAGAAGTTTAGAATACAGAAGGTTTCCAGATGTCTCCCATACTTTTAACATCTTACTGGACTGGCTATCTTAATACTCCCAGGTTTACATTAAGGTTAAGATAAACTGTGTGTATTTTGCGTCATATTTTTTTTCAGCCCTGCTTCCCTATAGGAAACATGCACCACACACATAGACTGTAACTTTTCAGCCTGGACGGAGATAGCAGTCACTTCCCCACACTGCTACCAGTTTGGACATAGACTTCTTTTCCTTTTAATATGGGCTAAATAAAGTTAGAACTCATCAACTAAAGACAATGAAACAAAACAAAAATACCAGGACAGAAATGGGGAATCAGGGAGTAGGGGGATTTTGTTTCTTGAACACCTACCATGTCTGAAACTACTCTGCATACTGGAAGAACTCCTATCTCACCTTATGTTAGGAATTTTGTGTTAATTTTAAAAAGTTTCTAGAAGTTCCTCGTCACTTTTGGTACACAAAAAAATTCTGGATATTAAAGTAGTACACGCTCATATAGAAAATAACAAAGATGCAAAAATAACCACTTGCAATTTCAGCATCCAGAAAAACACTATTATTTTGGCTTTAAAACTTAAGAATTCCCAGTTGCTACTGGGAATGAGGATAGTGTGGAAACCATCTTGGTATAGTTGTTAATCCCTGTGATCAAGGATTGATATCAAACTGTACCTCCTGGAATTTGATGTTTAGTTTTCTGCCCTGTATTATGTATATAATTGAGTGTTAATTTATGTTGCTCAGCATAAAAGAACATCCAGTTTTGTGACCTTTAAAACTCTGTGGTTTGGACTGTCCTGGGTTCCCTGTAGCACAGTCATGTGCTCAGGCAAACATGTGCTACTGTCTGATTGGAAAGATCAGGAATTTTAATCTCGTGCTGTTTCCCAGGGAGCTGTAGAGTTTGGAAACCACTTTTGCACGGAACAACTTTGGTGAAGGAAAGAAAGTTGGCGCTTCTTGCTGGCTTCCTCCTCTTAGCCATTGTGCTAAGCTTGTGAATTTCGTTGGTTGAGCTCTTGCCAATTCTTAATTGTAAAACACAGTTTCTCGCAGCTGTAAGTGACAGCTAGAACCAGGGGCCTAGCCTGGGACATGCTGGACTGGCCATCAGATTTCTAGTGTGCTGACAGTGCTAGAAGTACTGAAAGGTTCAAGTTGTGCCTGTAACCGCGGTACGGAACAGCTAAGGCATTACTAGCTTGGAAGGCCTCAACTTCCCAGCCAGTTTAGGAGCGAGCACCAGCCTCATTTTAAACTGTTTAAAATTGAGGAATAAGTTGTTAAAAATAGTCTATAACCTCTGTGTCTTCAGGTACCTGTATTCTTGCTGGTTAGAATATTGATAAAGACTTCCTTAAACTATATTTAAACCTCACGCTAAATTTTGTCTTCTGTCCTGGCATGAAGTGGTAAACATGGAAATTTATACTTTCATGATGAATTGGCCCTGACAGTGTAGGTGCCTGTCAAGTAGAATAACTTCCCTGTCATGTCTGCTGCTGCCGCCTTCCCCAGAGTTGCTGTGACGGTGATCTCGTTCTGCTTATCTGAGAGTGGGGGGGAGAGAACTGCAGGGCTCAGGATATGTGAATGTGTCCGAGAGGGAAGGGGAAAGTCCGTCTCTGTAATGAGAGAGAAGCATATATGTGTGAGTCAGTGAAGAATATGAACAGAGGAAGGGATTTGAGGTGATGCTGGATAAGAAGGCAGGTTGGTTACAGCTATGGTGGCACTGCCCGCCGGTGACCTTCAGGGCTCAGTCTTCCACTGCAAAAGATTAAAACCCACCTGCACATCTGAATCCTCGGATAAACTAACTGAAGCTCGGATCCTCAGGTGAGCTCAAAGAGCCCCAGTGGCTGTTCCCAATGACAGCTGGGTGGGCAGGAAGTTTTTCTCCATCTAGAATGAGGTTCCCATGCACCTTAGTAAATACAGCTAAAAAGAAATGCTGGCAACGTTATAATTATGTGAACATGTTTGAAAAGAGAGCAAGAACAATAGTTGATTTGAGCGCTCCAGCTAGAAAGCTGTTAGTGTTCTTCCCTTGGAAAGTAGCTCGGAGGTGATTTAGAGCTGAGATAACAGACCCAGATTGGCAACAAATAACAGGAGGCTGTTAGCCACAGGCTCAGCTTCTCTGTGGTTACTTTCTTCCCAGAGTTTCCAGTTCCACCCTGGACTCCAGTAACTCATTAGGGTCAGCCATGAAGGCACTTGTGACTGGGAGCGGAGGGGCTGGCGCCGAGAGGGTGGCAGGCCTTCTTGTGTTGTCCTGAGGCGTCTCGAGGGTCTGAGGGGCTCCCTGAGACTGGGTTGCGGCCGCTGCTCCGTCTCCGGGCTTGCCGTGTATCCCGCCCCAGAGACACTGAGTACAGAGCCATGCAGCAGGTGCCTGCTGCCGGCCTTGGGGGAGCAGAAAGGACAGGAATCTCAAGTCAGGCCATGTGACAGTCCGGGGAAGGGAAGGGAGAGGTGGTTTGGGGGCTTAAAATCAGATTGTAGGCTTCAGCTTTCTGCCCTCAACTCTTCTTCAGAACTTGTAAAGTGATAAATGAGATCCTGTTTCTCCCTGCTGTCACAGTAGCATTCTTGGAGACACTGGAAGGGGGCACCGTTCTCCCGCGCCTGCCCTTCTAGAAGCGCTGCTGAGTGAAGGAATGAGCAGATTCCTTTGAGCTTGATAAATTCAGACATTCCCTGAGCAGCTTTCTTAAGATGTTTATATTGTTTTAGGAAAAATTCTACTTAAAAATATTTCTTATAGCCTGCTGTCTGTTTTCACCTTTATCTGCTTTTGCATAATCACGGAAGTTCTGTGGACAATCAAGGATGAAAGCCCTGGGTTGTCCCTTGCATCTTAACTGCTTCTTCTCTCATGCTTCCCAATTTTGGCTAACACCGGCACCTCTGTCTTCTCTTACATAAGCCCTAGAATGAAAGTTCAGGTGTTGCTTCAGAGACCATTTTAGAGCAGGATTATTTGACAGTCTCTTACATAGAGAAAGATCTTCCATATTTTTCCATAAGTAAGGGTTCTGAGAAGCAAAGTTCTTGTCTCCTCATTTAGAGCAGGCATGAGCAAAGTTTTTCTGTAAAGAGCTGAGATAATACTTTACTGCTCAGCAGTGCCGTTGTTGTACAAAAGCAGCAAAACAGTAGGAAATGCATCGGCCGGCTGTGTTCCAGCGAAGTTCATTTACAAAAACAGGTGCTGCTTCCAACTTCAAGCTTCATGGAGTGGCAGCATGGCTCCCTGGGAGTCAGGCAAGTGTTCAGGTAGGTTCTGCAGCATCGTCTGCCACTGGGAGGCCCCTGACGTTTCTGGACGTTGTCGTCTTCATTTGCATGGACAGGGTGGTCGTGGGTCTCCCAGCTCTGAGCGTCTTTGTGAGGCCTGCCCACTTCCTCATTAATCTTGCCTTCAGCCTTTTGGTTGCTTAGAAACCTGGAGTCTTCTGCAGTTGAAGAATGGACATTTCTGTATTATTTGTCCCTTTTTCCTCTCAAAAATTCAAACACTCTGGTTTTCGAATGATCAGACAAAAGTTGGAAGCTTTTCCTATCTATTAGCCTTCAGGATGAGGAGACTTGTTTGGATTATAGAAATTTGTCCTGAGCTTAAGTCTGCTGTGTGAACATGTGCCAGAGCCGGAATTATTTCCACTTTTAAGATAGGATACGTGAGTCTCTTTATCACATTGCTCGAGATAATAATTCAGTCACTTCCCAGGATTTCTTTTTATCAGGGAGGTGTTTTAGTACAGATCCCTTGCTCTTTTTATTTTCATAAATAAATTTTCTTACCTGGGTATGATAGACAGTTTAAAGGACCTCACTAACTATTTTGTGTTTACTTTTTATATATGTAAAGCTTTGCAGTAGCTTTTAAAGTGTAATTTATTTTTATATCAAGTGCACTATTCATTGTGTTCCACAGCTTTATATGACTTGTATTAGAAGCACTGCACTGAACTGAGTTGTTTGTATACTGACATGACAACCGTAGATGTGACCACAAATAAAGCTTTTGTGAAACATTTCTGTTTTTACGAGCTGTTCAGTTTTTTGGAAACTGTCTGGTGCCCGTTTTCTGTCTGCAGCACGATTGTTAGAGCTGCTGTTAGTAGGAAAGTGAGGGAGCGAGTGGAAGCAGTGAACGGGAGGAGCTGCAGCACCGCTCTCTGTGTTCATTTTAGTACGAGCGCTCCAAATTTGGGAGCAGAGGCACTTTCAGAGTTGGAAAAACCTCATTGGTCCTTCCCAGCACATCCTGGAAGCCACAGTGGCCATTCCAGAAGCCACAGGGTACAGCAGAAACACAGCTCTACTCAATACAGGAAACCTTAAATTATTTCAGAAGCCTGCGCTTCATTTCCGTTTTCTGGGACAGGGTGGTACCTTGTACGTGGAGCAGCGTCTGGTACAGGGCGGTAGGTGTCTTCTGTCACGCCACCCCAGGGAAGAACCTTGCTGCTGGACAGAGAGTCTGAGCGAGACTTCTGAGACCATTCTCTTCCCTGCTCCCCTCCTCTCCCTTCCGCCCAGAAGACAGACAGCAATTGGCCTTGGAAACCAAGGAGCTTCAATTAGGTTCTGATGAGATGTGCAGAGAGAGGCAGGAATCTGGGCTCCATCACCTGTGCTGGAAGCTCTCCTCAAAGAGATTCGGCAATAAGCAACCAAAGTCACTCTAATGTGGGCAGAGTGACTCCTTGGGAAGATCTGGAGAGTTCTCTGACCAATAAGAAGGTGAGACGATGGGTGCAAGTGCGGACTCCTTCTCTGGCAACGGCAGGGACGGTCTGCCTGCTGCCTGACCAGCAGAGGGTACCTCCTGGCACCTTGAGTTGGGGACGGCAGGACACCTGGGAAGGCTGTGAGTCCCCAGAGGGAAGGGAATGGTTACTGGGCTACCAAGACTATATATATATATATATATATATATATATATATATATATACACACACACACACACACACACACACACACACATACATACATGTATATATATATACATATATATGTATGTATGTATATATATTGGTTGTTAAAATATGAAGGAAAAACAAAATTCAGGAGAGTAGACTGCAGCTGGATAATTGCTCTTTTAAGCCTTGGAGATACAGGGCTTGCACTTTTAAAAGAAATTGTATGTTTATACTCCAAAAACATGTATTCTAATGTTATTTCTGTTCTTAAAATATTAAACATTAAAAAAAATGAACCCAGCATGCCACACAGAAAGGGCTTTTGTGGTCAGTACCAAGGAAAGATAGGAGGGGCATGAAGGGCACTCAGGTCAGTAAGGCCCAAGAAAACGACCTCAGTGTTGGTTTGGGGGCAGTGTGGTGGCTTAAGGTGATTTGTCCCAGCAGATGTTCAACCCAACTTGCTTAGGTTCCAAGGTTCCATCATGGAGGAGAGACCCTCAGGGGTGCAGAGAGACCCTCTCTCCACAGCAGGGTCTCCCATGCCCTCATGGGCCCTGGTGGCCACTCCCTAGCTTCCCATAGTGCACCCTTCACGCCTCCAAGTGCATCATGCATAGATCAGAGCTAGCTCATGCTCTCAAGTCCGGAAATTAGGATGTTGGAGGGGGAGTAGAATTGCTGGATGACCTGGTCCCAGTCTTCCATGCGTAGATCAGAAAAGAGATCCAGAGAGGGAAGGAACTGACCCTTGGTTGTAGGGTCAGGGGTAGGAATTCCCTGCTCTCCTCCTCTCACCCACTTCCCTCAGCACTGCTAGTCTTGGCTCCCCATGCCAGAGTTGCCACAGAGCACAGTGTCACCTTTTCTGTGTCACCTCTGAGGCCCTTCCTGCCTGGCTCCAGAATTCTCATGGGAGAAGCTTATCCATGTCAAACCTCCATGGCTCCAAGCAAAGTCTCCTCAGAAAAAAACCACAGCACAGACCTGGAATGACCCACACACCTCTGCCATCCTTCAGGGCTTCAGAGGTCCTGGAACAGCCCCTTCCTCTTCTCCGGATTACAGCCAGTAGCCCTACCTCGGAGTGATCACTCCATGTTCA
The DNA here is from genome assembly GCF_024362965.1 of Panthera pardus. Lineage (NCBI taxonomy): Eukaryota > Metazoa > Chordata > Mammalia > Carnivora > Felidae > Panthera > Panthera pardus. The sequence continues at coordinate 103,051,447 of NW_026526655.1, forward strand.
CCATGTGCTCCCCAGTCCCACTGGTCCTGTCCTTTCAAGAGCTCTGAATATCTTCTAGCTGGCAAACCAACAGGACAGGTGTTCATGGGAAAGTCCCACCAGACACTCAGGGCTCTCACATGGTTTGCCATTGTTTCTTCTTTATTTTTTCTGTACAAAAATCTTTAACCTGTAAAAGAAAGAATCATAAACATTTTACGTTATTAGATCCTCAGATCTTACCCATAGCTGTATTTTGTGCATTTTTACCAACCTCTCCCCATTTCTCCCTACACTAGCCCTCAGCAACCACTCTTAAACTCTCTGTTCCTGAGTTTGCCTTTTTTAGATTCTACATATAAGTGATAGAATCCAATATGTGTCTTTCCCCATCTGCCTTATTTCACTTAGCATAACGCTCTCAAGTTCCATCCATGGTGTCACGAATGGTAGGATTTCCTTCTTTCTCGTGGCTGAATAGTAATATTCCACTGTATATATGACTCATTTTCTTTAGCCATTCATCCACTGATGGACATTTAGGTTGTTTCCATTCCTTGGCTATTGTGAAGAATGCCACTGGTCCTTCTTAATCAGTTTTAGGTTAGGGACTCTTACACATCTGGACATGTGGGTAGTTTTGCATACAATTCCACGTGCTCATCGATCCCTTAGGAATCCTCAGGTCAGAAGCTCCTGCTCAGGATGGGAGTATCTGGCCAGAGGTGGTATTGGGGGTGGAGAGGGGCAGAGAGAAGGAAGGATTCTCCTGGGCAACTGATGGCTCCCCTCCCCGCTGTCTGCAGCACTGGCCAGCGGTACAAGCTCAACAGATGCTTGTGTAACGAAGGCCTGATGGCATACACAGTTCTCAGCCTAGGATAGTCAAGAACAGTACTTTAGGCCAACTGTTGAATTATAATAATATAAAAATATACCCTATCAGAGCCCTGCCATTAGCCTTTCTGCCTTGTGCTTTGTAAATGGGAGTGAGACTAGTACCTGCCTCATGGTGTGGTGAAGGTTACATGAGTTAATACCAGAACCCATCGGGGCACCTTTGTGGCTCAGTCAGTTGAGCATCTGACTTCAGCTTAGGTCATGATCTCACACTCCGTGAGTTCGAGCCCCGCGTCAGGTTCTGTGCTGACAGCTCGGAGCCTGGAGCCTGTTTCAGATTCTGTGTCTCCCCCTCTCTCTGCCCCTCCCCTGCTCATGCTCTGTCTCTCTTTGTCTCAAAAATAAATAAAAACATTAAAAAATTTTTTAAAAAAATACCAGAACCCATCTACGTGCTCATGGCCCTCAAGTCCCTATCTCCAACCCATATCTCTGCCTGAACCACCCCCCGCCCCCCGCTCCTGGCTCCATGTGGATGTTACTCGGGTACCTCAGACTCAGTGTATCATAAGCCACACTTAAAGTAGTTCTCCCAAAGCTCCCCACCCCCACATGTGCCCAAACTTCTGCTTCTCAGTGATCCTGGTCTCAGTGAGTTGTTGACTTGCCCTTGATTCCTCTCTCTGTCCTCCCATGTTCTATCAGTCCTCAGACCCCTGCTGGGTCTGTCTCTGAAATGCCTCCTCATTTTTGCAACTACACCCCTTGACCAAGTCAGCATCTGGCTTGACTTGCATCAGGAAGTTGCCTTCGTCAGATGAATCCATTTTCCAACTGCAGCCAGAAATGAGGTCACGCTCCTCCTCAGCACTAAAACAGTAATGGCTTCCAATTGCCCGGAACACAGCATCCAAACTCCTTTGCTGGCTTCCACAGCACGGCCTCCAGCTGTGCTGCTAGCTTCCACTCCTTTGGGTGGCCTGTACTCACTCTCATGACTGGGCCTTCCCTCCTGCTGGGAACTCTGTGGCCCCGGGCCCCGTGCCCTGAGGCTTCTCATTGAGGGCCCAGGTTGCACATCACTTCCTCCAGATGTCCAACCCCCCAACGTGTGCTCCAACATCAGCCCATCTCCACTGTCAGCACCTGTGTGAGTTACTTGTTAACTGCCTTCCTGATAATACAAGTTCCTCCCTTGCTGCATCTGGGGTACCCGGCGTGCTTCCGGGCATGCAGTTGGTGCTCAAATGTTTGTTGAATGAAAGCTGGGAACTGGGGAGATGGCCGAGACTGACCTCAAGACCGTGCGAGATCTCACCTCAATGGTGCAGACGCACTCCTGCAACAGATGCAAGATACCTTTCAGACCATGTCTGACCAGGTCATTGGAAGAATTGGTAACACGAGTAGTCACATTGACAACCTGGAGAAAAATGTTGCAGACCTCATGGCACAGGCTGGGGTGGAAGAACTGGAGGGTGAGAACAAAATTCCTGCCACACCAAAGAGCTGAAGTTTGTTAACTTGCCCTGAAACCCGGAACACCATTTTTACAAGCCAAGAGAAGAACAAATGGCTTAAAAAAAATTTTTTTTAATGCTAATTTAGTTAGAGAGCGAGAGGGAGACAGAGGATCCAACGTGGGCTCTGTGCTGACAGCAGTGAGCCCAACACGGGGCTGGAAGTAACAAACTGTGAGATTATGACCTGAGCCGAAACCAAGAGTTGGACGCTTAGCCTACTGAGCCACCCAGGTGCCCCCCAAATGACTTTTTGAAGCAACTACTATATATAGACAGGATTTCTATTATAATGTGTGCATTCTTCCTGTCACATACTCTTATTAGTTTATAGAGTGATTCACACCCCCCTCCCGGTTTCTTGAACATGGTAACTTCACATCTTGGACCAAACACTACAGCAGTTCCTGCATAAAACTGTCAAAGTTTTTATTATAAAAAAAAAAAAGTCAAATGAATGCCGAACTCATTAAGCACCTACTATGTTCCATGGGCTGCACTTGATCCTTAATTCAGGTTTTCCCATTTACTCCTTACAACTTCTGTGGTCTTAGGAAGAACCAGAAGTCTGGCTTCCAGTGGGTGTTGGACCAGGACTTGAACCAGGTCTGGATGACTCTACGCCTGAATTCACCATATCCCAAACCTCAGGCCTTCACACACAGGTCACCAATTGTCCCGGTTTGCCTGGGACAAGGGGGTTCCTGGGACATTGGACTTTCAGTGCCAAAACCAGGAAAGTCCCAGGTGTGTTGGGACAACCTATTGCTCACTGCATTAACAGACCACAATGTTGCCACATTTGTGTGTTACTTAGAACTTCCTTTAACATCATTTTTACCCACCTGCTTTTACATGGGCTTATCCTAAAATGTAAATCACACTTGTGATGGGATGGTTATTTATAGTTTTGCTAATGTACAGTAAAAGGAAAGCAGTCTATCTGCATATCACGTAAAGCTATCTCACAGAGCTCCAGGGGTGAGCGTGGCCTGCTCTGTGAAACCTTATCCAACCCTGCGCTTCCCCAGACCCAGGATCTGTCCTTGCTGCCTCTGAGCTCCCCAGGAAGCACTGAACTTGCCTTCTTGGAACTCGGTCCAAGAATATCAGTGCTCACTAGGATGTGGAGGTTATCGCCTTTGATACACAGCCTCCCCATGAGGGCGGTCTCCCTAAGACACCAGCGAATGAGTATCCTATTAGTGACATCTGGACGTGTGTGTGTGTGTGTGTGTGTGTGTGTGTGTGTGTTGCAGGGGTTGGTAAGCAGTGTGTCTAGGCCATAGCTGGTACACTTGTCCCAGTCAGGGTATGGACCCAGGTGTGCCGGCTTATCTCAGGCAGGGCCAGAACATAGGCCCAGCTCCTTAGGAAGACTTGGTTGATTTGGTCTTGGGACCCTCTGCTCCCTTATCAAGCTGAGGGCTGTGTCCTGAGTCCTTTGACCTCTGCCTTGACACTTCCTGTTATTCAAGAGCTGCCTGCATCTAAATGGCTCTCCCCACCAGTTCCACAGGGGGGCGCTGCAGCACCACAGTCAAGAAATAGAACATTGGCAAACCTAGCCGGTCTGCCCAGATCCCTTCCCAGCCCCCTCCCTACCCACAAAGGTACACATCCCTAAATAGCAGAGTTTAGATTTGCCTGCTTTTGAATTTCACATAAATAGAATCATACTGGATGTATTCTTCTGAACTTCTCCAACTTTGTGTTCATCGGTTCACTCAACGATTATTGACTGAGCATCTACTATGTGCTAGGGTCCCTATTAGATGTTCAGTACACAGCAAAGAGCATCTTCCACAACAATTCTGCCTGCACGGAAATTCCATGCCAACAGTGCCCTCCTCAGTGGTCCCCGAGGCCATGCTGACCCAATGAGGCTGATAGTCCTGCCTCCAGATATTCTGGAGCTGCCTTCTTGGTTCTGCTCAGAGTTTTGGAACTCCCTCCTCCATTGCCCCAGATTAAGATAACACAAGAAAAGAAAATTACAGACCAATATCCCTGATGGATATAGATGCAAAATCCTCATCAAAATACTAATAAACTGAATCCAACAGCATATTAAATGGTTATACACCATGGCCAGGTGGGTTTTATCCCAGGAATACAAGGTGGTTCAACACCAAAATACCAGTGTAATACAACACATTAATAGAATGAAAGAAAAAAAAATGATCATCTCCATTAACACAGAAAGGCATTTGACAAAATCTAACACCCTTGCATGATAAAAAACACTCATAAAACTAGAAGTTCAAGGGAATTGCCTCAGTGTGATAAAGGCCATATAAGAAATAACCACGGCTAACACCAAATTCAATGGTAAAGCACTGAAAGATTTCCTCCTGACATCAGGAACGAGATAAGGATGCCCAGTTCACTACTGCTGTTCAATATATACTAAAAGTCTTAGCCAGAGAAGTTAGATAAGAAAAGTAAAGGAAAGGCATCCAAGTTGAATCAGAAGAAATAAAACTATATATGCAGATGACATAATCCCATATATAGAAAATCCCAAACTGTCCACAAGAAAACTACCAGAGCTAGTAAGTGAATTCAGCAAAGTTGCAGGGTACAAGATCAAGACACAAAAATTCACTGTGGTTCTATACACTTGCAAAAGCAATAAAAAAAAAAAAAAAAAAAGATATTAACAAGACAATTCTATTTACGATAGCATCTAAAAGAATAAAATAACTAGAGATATGTTTAACCAAGAATAAAAACTTCTACACTGAAAACTAAAAAAAAAACAAAACAAAAAACAAAACAAAAAAAAAAACAGTTGAAAGATAAAGAAGACCTAAGTGGAAAGATGTGTTCATGAGTGGGGAGACAATATTGTTAAAATGTCAAAACCACCCCAAAAGATCTACAAATTCAATGCAATCCCCAACATTCCAACAGCTTTTTTTGCAGAAATGGAAAGTCTATGAAATTCATAAGGAATTTCAAGGGACCTTGAGTAGCCAAAACAGTCTTGAAAAAGGACAAAGTCATAGGATTCACATTTAATGACTTTAAAACTTACTACAGGGCATGTGGGTGGCTCAGTTGGTTAAGTGTCCTAGTCTTGATTTTGGCTCAGGTCATGATTTCGCAATTTGTGAATTCGAGGCCTGCTGTGAGCGTGGAGCCTGCTTGGAATTCTGTCTCCCTCCCTCTTTGTCTCTGCCCCTCCACCAAGTTTTCTCTGTAAATAAATAAATAAATAAATAAATAAATAAATAAATCTTACTTACTACCTACAAGGCCACAGTAATCATAGTATGGTACTGGCCTAAGGCTAGACATACAAACCATTCAAATAGAACTAAGGGTCCAGAAATAAACCCACGTGTCTATGACCAACTGATAGTTGACAAGGATGCCAAGACCATTCAATAGGGAAGGCATGGTCTCTTAAGTGATGCTGGGACAACTGAGTTTCCACTTGGAAAAGAATGACACTGGATCTCTACCTCACAGTGTGCACAAAAATGAACTCAAGTGGATCAATGACCTAAATACAAGAACTAAACCATACAGTTCCTAAAAGAAAACTCAGGTATATATTTTCATGACCTTGGATTTTGCCATGGAGTTTTAGATATAATTCCAAAAGCATGATAAACAAAAGGAAAATGGATAAATTCAACTTCATCAAAATTAAAAATTTTTTGTCCATCAAAGGACATTATCAGCAGAGTGAAAAGACAATCCAGAGACTGGGAGAATATATTTGCAAATCACATACTTGATAGGGAATTAATATCCAGAATGTATGAAGAGCTAAAATTCAACAGTAGCCAGATGCATAAACCAATTAGAAGATGGGCAAAGGACCTGAATAGACACTTCTCCAAAGAAAATATACAAATGTCCAATAAGCACATGAAGAGTTGCTCAATATACTTATCATTAGGGAAGCAATCAAAACCACAAAAAGATACTATCTACTGGGATGGCTATCATAAAAAAAATAAATAAGTGTTGACAAGGATGTAGAGAAATTGGAAGCCTTTTACATTGCTCGTGGGAATGTAAAATGGTGCAGACACTGTGGGGAATAGTTTGGCAATGCCTCAAAAAGCTAAAGAGAATTATCATATGATCCAGCAATTTCCCTTCTAGGTATATACTCAAAAAAATTGAAAACAAGGACTTGAAGAGATCCCTATGTGTTGCTGTTTGTTGCAGCCTTATTCACAATAGCTAAAAGCTAGACACAACCCAAATGTCCATCAGTGTAGATGGATAAACAAAAGATGATCTACCCATATGATGGACTGTTATTCAGCCACAAAAAGAGTGAAATTCCTATAGAAGCTACAACATGGAGGAAGCTTGAAAACATGCTACATGAAAGAAGCCAGATACAAAAGGATAAATGTGCTATGATTCCACTTATCTGAAATATCTAGAATTGGCAAATTCATAGAGATGGGAAGTAGAATCACAGTTTTGGGGAGTTGCGGAGAGAAGGGAATGGGGAGTTATTGCTTGATGGCTACAGAGTTTGTGTGTGGGATAATGAAAAGGTTTTGGAAATGGATAGAATGGACGGTTGCACAACCCTATGAGTACGATGAGTGCCACAGAATTGTATACTTAAAAATGGCAAAACTGGCAAATTTTGTTCTATACATTTATAGACGCAATTAAAAAAAGAATTCAGGCCAATGATGTGGAAAGAAACGTGCTGGAAAGCTTCTGGGAAAGGTTTCCTCATTCTCAGCAGAGAGTCAATGGATGAGATGCTCTCTCTCATTTCTCTGGACCTGCCATGGCCATCTTGCTCAGTGGACTGAGGATGAAGTCACTATGGAAGCAGATGGAAAGACGTAGGTCCTGGATGATGTCATTAAGTGACTGAACCAATGGGCTATGGAGTCAGCCAGTCCTCTCTTGGGATTCAAAATTATGTGAGATAATAACTTTCTTCTTTTTAGAAAAAGGAAACACAAACACGCAAGACAATAAAGAGCTCTTGAGCTTAAAATAGGGAATTTTCTGGGGTGCCTGGGTGGCTCAGTCGGTTGAATGTCTGACTCTTGATTTTGGCTCAGGGCATGGTCACATGGTTCATGATATCGGGCCCTACGTCATCGGGCTCTGTGCTGACAGCACGGAACCTGCCTGGATCCTCTCTCTGCCCCTCCTCTGCTTGTGCATGCTCTCTGTCAAAATAAATAAATAAACTTTAAAAATAAAACAATAAAAATGAAATAGGGAGTTTTCCGAAAGACCTGGAAAATGAGAGATTGAGATATGCAGACAAGTTGGGATAATGGCTTTGCCCCACCAGAAAGATGAAGAAGATGGATGAAAACACATCACCTTTCAAGTAGCTGCAGCCAAAACAGCTTGTACAATCCATCAAACCAAAGAACAACTGTAGAGAACAGTAGAAGATGCTTGGAGGACAGTTTTCCCCTTTGGGGAAGCAGAAAGAGCCACAGGATGGAGAGGAAGTGTGAGCAAACTCAGGACCCAGGAGGGTGAGCAGGTGGGTGTTTGGGACTGGGTGTTCCTCTGGAGACCTGGAAGGTGAACCAAAGGCAGTTTTAGAGAAATGAGTGTATGCAGCTGGGTTCAATACTTATTGGAAAATTGTTGAAAAAGGAGAAAAGGAAAGGAATGCACACAAAAGTAACCGAAGAAGATAAAATAATGGCTCACTTCAAGATTGTATTAAAAACCTCCACACTGAGAAAACTGCACTGCAGTGAGGAAAATCACAGCTAGAGTGGGACAGGCAGAAACTGCTCTGGCAGAAACCAAAGTCCTTGAACTCACTGAGTTCAGAAAGGAATTTTCATGCAGATCCTGTCTTTGCAAATCAGCAGCGCCTGCCCTCCCTGAGGCCATGGGGGAAGTTGCCGACCACAAGTGCTAATGGTAAGTGTGGGGAGTCTTTCGAAGGGAGCTCCAGGGCATGTGGGTGGAGGGAGGGAGGAGGACTTCCATCTCAGAACTGAAGGACACAGTGGGGATTGATGCAATATCGTACCTTCCTGCCTGGCACATCCTGGTCATTACCGGGGCCCCAGGCACCGGGACGAGGCTGGTGTGGGAGGGTAGGCGCCAGGCTGTATCCCCACGTAGAAATTGCCAGTAATGGGAAGTCAGCCCAGCCCCCACCTGACCCCAGTCACTGGGGCCGAAGGAGCTGTGTGCTGACCCGTCGTACTTCCTGCCTGGGCTCGTTTGTCAGGGCAGGCTGGCCTCTCCTTCCCCTTTAAGGTGCTGGCCATCACTTTCCCACGCTCTTCCCAGGCCTTTGACTTGAGCCCAGCTGGCACATAAAGACACGGCTCAATGGGGCACCTCGGTGGCTCAGTGGGTTAAGTGTCTGACTCTTGATTTCAGCTCAGGTCATGATCTCACAGTTTGTGGGATGGAGCTCGGTGTCTCCATGCTGGGCTCCGTGTTGACAGTGTGGAGCCTGCTTGGGATTCTCTCTGTCCTTCTCTCTCTCTGCCCCTCCCCCACTTACATACATGTGCACGTGCAGCTCTCTCTAAAAAATAAATAAGCTGAGAAAAAAAACACAAAAAACCCACAATAGGATGGACCCTGAGCCAGAAGAGGTGCAGTGGGGTCCCTTGAGGTGGCATGGTGGTGGGGGAGGACTGCTGGGCCGGTCCAGGTCCCCGCACTCCTGCACTGAGCCCAGGCACATGGGGGTATTCTGCTGATCCTGGCGTCTCCGTGCTGCGGGGATGAGAGGACCCAAGAGGTGAAGCTGGGCCGGCTGCATGAGCCCTTGTGTCCGTCCTGGGAAAGAGGAGGGCAGAGAGGAGCTGTGGGGTGGAGGGCGGCCATGGTCCCCAGCTGAGGGGCCCAGGGCCACCCTGGGCCTGGATTGTCCAGGAGGTCTCACCATGGCCCACAGCAAGACAGGTATTCAGGAGGTGGGGACTGCCACCATCAGACTGGCTCATGGGCTCCAGCAGAGGTAGGCTGTAGTCAGAGGCCCATCCAGGCCTCGGCCCCGCCTGTACCTCCCTCTGGCTGAAAGGCTCTGTGTCCCCGAAGCAGGGGCTGCTCGGTGCAGGACACACTGACGGGTCCGGGGCCTGTTCGCCCGCTGGGGCCTGGAACGGAGCTTCTGGTCCCCGGTGGGCCCCTTGGGAGTGGAAGCTGTGGAAGCCGGGGGCCCTGAGGTGCCGGGACCCCACCTGCTGCAGCTCCTGGCTGCCCTCCGACCTCAGGGTTAAAGGCATGGTGAGGTCCGCGGCTGGTGCCTGGCACATTGTGTCAGTGGCTCCAGGCTGACCTTTGCTCACCTCCTCCCGGGACCTCGGCCCCCGAACCTTCGCCCTCCTGTTGCCACTCCCAGTGGCGGCCGTGCCCGGCTGCTGAGGCCACCTATCTGCTCAGCAGCTTGGGGTGCTTCTCACCACCTGTGCTCCCTGGCCCTCTGCCTCCCTTCTCTCCTCTCCGCTCTGCCTTCTCACTTCTTACCCCTTCAGACCTTCCAGGAGCTGGCAAGGATGTGCTCGTTCACTCACCCGCTTATTCTTTTATTTGGGGGTTTGATTTTTTTTTTTTTTTTTTTTTTTTTTTTTTTTTTTTACATTTTGTCCCCATGATCATCTCTTATTTATTTTATAACTGGAAGTTTGTACATTTTGATCCCCTTCATCCATTTCACACAACCGCACCCCACCCCCACCTCTGGCAACTACCTGTTCTCTGCATCTATGAGATGTTGTTTTTTTGTTTTTTGGTTTTTTTCGATACCACATACAAGCGAGATCACACAGTATTTTTCTCCGTTTGACTTACTTCACTTAGCATAATACCCTCAAGGTCCGGTTTATTCTCCAACTGACAACGTGCGGGACCCTCAGAGATCCAGGGATGAAGGTTCAGCCCTGGAGGAGGTCCCCACTCTGAAAGGGGTCACGTGTAGAAACTGCTGGGGATCCCGTTAATGCAGCAGAGTAAGGGGGAGGGGTGTCAAGGAAAGCGGTCTGGAGGAGGAGGGGTGAAGCTAAGACTTAAAGGCAGAGAGAATTTTACCAGCAGCTGCGCCTTTTCAGGGGGACCCAAAGCAGAGTGTGCTGGGGTGAGGTCTGCATGTGGGGCCTGGGCCTCAAAGGAGTGGCTGGATTTTGGAAACTTCAGCACTAGCAGAATTAGCATTATCATGAGTGGTAATACCATAGAGGAAGAGCTCTGAGGCCGCCTCCCTCACCTGCCTGGCCAACCGGATGGTGGGGTGGTGTGGGCACCCCCCCAGGCCCTGAGCTCCAGCAGACAAGCCCGAACCTACCACCGACCACCTTCCTGGGTCACACAGAGCCCTGCCTCTCCCCTTCACTAGCTTGATCATTAGACTAGAACTTAACCCGGGGAGGATTTGAGGAGAGACTTCCTGACCCAAAATAGTTCTGCTGTGGCAGCACGGGGGCCCCAAAAGCCCCCCGCACAGAAATGTTCCTCAGGTGAAGGTGTCCCACCTGCAGGGGCCCTCAGGTAAAACGTGAAGTCTCAGAGAAGGTGACCAGTGGTGTTTGAGGCCGGCTGTGGATTCCTCTCAGTGCTCTGTGAGCAGATGCCATCCAGGGAGTCTGGGTAGCGGAAGGGCCCTGGTCACTGTAGGGCAAGCAGACCATCCCTGTCTGTCTCACCTCACCCTGACCCCAATGCCAGGGGGAGAGATCCTGAGTGGGAAGAGGCTCCCCAGACCAGACAGGTATGGAGGGAGGCTCCTCTACTTGAGAAAGTCTCCCCCACATGGCAGAAATCCAGCTGCTAACCATTTAGGCTCACTCATCCTGCAAAGAGACGAGGCCACCTACTGTGACCCTTCTTATTGGGGTCGAATTGTGTCCCCCCAAAAGAGCTCTTCAAGTCCTAACGCCCTATACCTGGGATTGTAACCTTATTTGGAAATGGGGTCTTTGCAGATGTAAGTTAGGGTGAGGTCCTACTGGATTTAGGGTGGGCCCTAATCCAGTGACTGGGGTCCTTATAAAGGAAAGCAGAGGGAGATTCAGACAGAGAGATGCAGACACACAAGGAAGAAGGCCATGCGATGATGGAGGCAGAGATTGGGGTGCCGTGCCTATAGGCCAAAGAAGGCCCAGGATTGCCTGAAGCCACCAGAAGTAAGGAGAGTGCTGAGGATAGATTCTTCCCTATAACCTTCAGAGGGAGCATGGCCATACGGACACCTTGCTTTTGGATTTCTAGCCTCCAGAACCATTAGAGGATAAATGTTTCAGGTCACCCAGTTTGGGATACCTTGTTATGGCTTCCACAAGAAACTAATACACTTACATCCAGAGCGAGCTACCTTTGGCTGTGCCTCGATCCCTTGGCCTGACAGCCAGGTTTGGGGTGTGTCTGTTGGTGAGTCACATGAGGCGGCAAGATGGGGGCCTGCACCTGGACTTCCCTTCTCTCTCTCAAGAATTATTTGTTGATCACCTACTGGGGTCCAGGCACAGTAGTGGGGGATAGACATGAACAGAGGCATGGCCCAGCTGACACTCCAGTCTGGGGAAAGAGTGTGGGAAAACCCGTAAGGTTCATGGCCTAGGCCACAGCCCACCATGTGGGATTCCTGTGAACAGTGCAGGGGTGCTGTGACCCAGGCGGTCATGGATTGCCAGAGCAGCTGAAGGCCAGCGAGCTGGGGGTGGAGGGCATGTCAGGGCCGGTGGGGTGCTTGGTGGGAAGCTTGCCGGGCTTTCCAGCCCCACTTGGGGGACACCAGAGTTGGGCTGGCTCCCTGTGTCTCAGGCCATCAGCGCTCACAGTGGTGACCACCTTGGTGACCTTACAAAGTTGACCCCAAAGGCTCAGAGAGGTCAGGAGGCTGTCTGTCTCAGGTACAGTGTGGATGACTCAGTGGTCTTCCTGCCAGAGGAAAGAAGGCCCGGCTGGGAGCCGAAGGGGAAGCCAGAGACAGGGACCCAGAGGCTCTGGGGTCTGGGCAGGGGCTCCCCCCGTCATGAGGTGGTCCCTGCCAGAAGATCCCTTTGCTTCCCACACCACGAAGTGTTTCTGAATTGTCTGCCCCACCTCACCACTTGGGTCGCATCTCAAACTAAGCATGCCCTACACCCCACCCTCTCAGCACATCTTTCTCAAAGATGCCTCTCATGCCTTTCCCTTCCCCCTTTACTCATGGTCCCCAGAACAAGTGCACTTTGTCAAAATTCAAACTTGCTCCCCTTTCTGAAAGATGACAGTGAAACACGTCCATCATAAAAAAAATGATTGAATATGGAAAAGTAGAAAGGACAAAGCACCTGTACCACATGGGTTTATTTCCTTTCAGTCTTTTTTCTGTGAATTAAAGTTTTTAATGTTTTATTTTATTTTTGAGAGAGAGAGACAACACAAACAGGGGAGGGACAGAGAGAGGGGGGTGGGACACAGAATCCAAAGCAGGCTCCAGGCTGTCAGCACAGAGCCCGACGCGGGGCTCGAACCCACAAACCGCCAGATCATGAGCTGAAGTCAGATGCTTAACCGACTAAGCCACCCAGGTGCCCCTTTCCTATGAATAGTTTGACATTGTTTTTATCTTACATTTCCATCCCTGCTCTCCCGAACTCAGTATAATATTGCATTTTCTTGGACCCTGAAAATTCTTTGTAAAATATCTTTTCAAGAGACTGCTCAAAATCTGCTTAAATCCCTTGGCAGTTTCCATGGCTTTCTGGGTACTAAAATTTACTAAAATTCACCGTTCAGCTCTCAAGGTCAGTCATGACCTGACACCTGCTCCCCTCCCTCTCCTTACTCCCTCCTGAACGCCCTGGATCCCTCCCAAAGGAGCATGGACACACGGTCCCGAGTGCCCCTCTGCCCACCGCCCCCCACAGGGTACTCTGCTGTCCCCAGGGTCACCTCCGTGGCTCAGGAAGGCAATCCTCCACCCCTTGTTGGGACGGGAACTGGGGCAGGTCTGTACCCTAGTGGGGGCTGCGTCCATCCTCTCCAGAGCTTCCGTTTGTGTCCAGATCCCACCCAGTGGAATGAAGGAAGGACCTTGGGATTCTGGGAAGGAAAGCCTTCCTCCCCGATGCAAAGACACATACAGGGGAACTGCTGCTCCTCTCGGGTGACCATCACTTCGGATGGATGTGACACCTGAAGCTGTGACCGGTGACCGTGGGGGCAGAGATCACCAAGAGTTGAGGATGAGAGTGGCACGGAAGCAAGACGGAAGGCTGGCCTTCCTTGATGAATTGTTGAGCGGGGCACCCGGTTCGCTGCTCATTCTGCCTCTGGATTTCTTGTGATGTTGCTTATTGTTTAAGTCACTATTGATTACCACCAGGGCACCCAGACTGACCTTTCCTCCTTCTCTCCGTGGTCCCAGGCTAGCCCATGCTATGAGGCCTCCATGTCTGCCCCAGGAGGGCCCCACTCATACTCCAGCACTGCCCCAACCCCCTCTCCCGTGCCCCCTACCCCCCACCTGCGCTGAGGCCCTACTGGGTTCCCTGCCACCCCTTGCCACACCCTCCAGCACTGGTGTCACTCTATCACAGTATCTCTGTCACTGGACACTGTCAGGCCTGGGTGCCCTGGGGGTGACTGGGAATTTCTCAAGGGCAGTGGCCATGCCTCATTTGGGGTGAGCCCACTGCACTTGGTACACAGTAGGTGCTCAGGAAATGTGAGCTGAGTGAACATTAGTATTGGTCCCCTGCCTTTGAGTCTTTTGTGCTTAGTGTGTGCTATGGACTGAATTGGGCCCTGCCCCCCCCGCCCCCCCCGATTTATACATTGAAGCTCTACCTCCCGATGTGACAATATCTGGGGATGGGGCAATTAGGTTCTGATGAGGTCATGAGGATGGGGCCCCATGATAGGATTAGTGCCTTATAAGAAGAGACATGAGAGGCATCTGGGGGGCTCGGTCAGTTAAGTGTCCTACTCTCTTGATCTCGGCTCAGGTCCCGATCTCACAGTTCGTGAGATTGAATTCCACATCAGGCTCTGCGCTGACAGCATGGGATTCTCTCTCTTCCTGTCTCTCTGCCCCTCCCCTGCTTACACACACATACAAACACACACACACACACTCTCTCTTTCTCTTTCAAAATAAATAAACATTAAAAAAGAGAGAGAGACACAAGAGACTTGCTTCCTCTCTCTCTGCCATGTGAGGACACAACAAGAAGGTAGCCATCTGCATGCTGGGAAGAGGGTCCTCACCAGAGTCTGACCACCCTGGCACCCTGGGCTTGAACTTCCAGCCTCCAGAACCATGAGAAATAAATCTGTGTTAGGCCATCCAGTGCATGATGTTTTGTTATGGCAGCCTGAGCTAAGACTGTGTTGTTGGCCATGGCCAGCTGTTGCTTAACATTGTGGTGTGGGAGCATGCTGTTCTCTTCAGGGCAGGGCCTGAACCTTCTTCCTTTCTAGGCCTCTCCCTCCCATGGACCCCGGGGACTGGCCCAGGCCACCGGTGGAACACTGGATGGCCCACATGGCCTGCTCTGAAATGACCCCTTTTTACCTGCTAAGGGGTCCCAAGTGGGGTGTATGGGTAGACAGGACCTCGGGGACATCCCAGGCAAGGCCCCTTGTCCCCATTCGTGACTTCTGCCCAAAGTCTTTTGGGAGGATGGTGGCCAACAGAGACAATCCCAGACTGGACGCCTGGCCCTGTTTGGATTCCTGAGGCCTGGGCCTGGGCCAAGGTGGCCACAGCCCTGATCTCCCAGCTCTTGGGAATATGCTTGATATTGTTAGAGCTCCTGTGAGTCACCGCGAGCACCCCCGGGTTAGGGCAGAGTCTGGCCCAGTCCTCAAGGTCAACCAGGAGACCAGGCTCAGGTGTCCCATGCAGAGGGACAAGAATGTGGTCAGGGACCAAGGACAGAGTGGGAGGCTAAGTGGAGGTGGAACAGAGAGAAGGCAAGCCAGGGCTTGAGCAGAGAAAGGGGCCTTAAGTAATGTTCAAATGACCAGGACAGCAAGGACAGCAAGGCCCCCTCTGTGCCAGCCAGGGAGTCCTGTCATTAAACATGCTTCACAGTGGGAGGTTGGTGTATCTGGGGTGTGGCAGGGCAGCCTGAGGGGTGGGTCAGGGGCAGCCCTAGCTGGACATCAGCACTGGCCCGGGGCAACTGCCACCAAGTGTGGGAAGGCCCAGACTTTGTTCTCATTGGCAGCTGGTCACTCAGCAGGCAGGGTGGTGGGGGGCTGGCTTCCCGGAAAGGTCTAGGCTGGTGGGCAAGTCTTTGAACTTCCCACCCCACTCACTGCCCCTGGTTAAAATCTGGAAGGGCAAGGTCAAAATGCCAGGGTGGCCTCGAGGGATGGAACTTTTGCCACATGTCACGTTTCAGCTCCAGAGAGTGGCTCAGGCCCCAGGGAGGCCAGAGGGGAGGGTCACAGCGTAGTGAAGAGGAAGGAGGACTGGTGTCACTCGTGGGTGGGTCGGGTGAGGCACCTGTTCAGGAGGGCAGGCCCCTGTGACAGACAGGGTGGGGGAGCCAGCAGGGCTTTGGCAGGACAAGAGTTGTGATGGACACATGGCCCCCAAGATTCTGCACAGGAGTGTTGCTCACGTCTCAGGAGAGAGCTTGAGGCCCAGGTCGGCTATGGCGGAGGCCTGGTGCAGGGTGAGAGGACACACACATGGGAGGGGAGAGGTAGGGGCTGTGGGGAGCAGAGAGCTGAGCTGCTGTGGTGGAGAAAGGCTTCAGAACCCACTTCCCCTGCCCCGCCCTTCCGCAAGCTATTTAACAAACAGGACATCCTACAAACGCAGAGAGAAGGTGGCCTGTGCGCTCTGGGGAGTGGCCGTCTATCCCCGTTTCCTCCTGGAGGTCAGGACCAACCACCCCAGCCAACACAACTGCCCTTTGGAAGGACTATCGAGGGGAAATAGCGTCGCTGCCACAAAATGGAGAGAGGCTTGTGGCCAGACTCGGGGAGGTCCCCTAGGCTCCTCTTAGTTCTAGGGAAATGAAAGCCAGCAGCAGGGACCAACAGTGGGCTCAGGTCCCACGGTGTGAGTGACCCCACTGGGTTAAGTAACCCAACTAACCCAAGGGCCTGCAGAGGACAAAGGGAGTGTGGAGTCACAGAGGGGACAAGCCGTCCCGTGATCTGTCACGGAAAGCACAGCATCTGTTCTTTTGCAACCCTGCTGCGTCATACCGATTTTGCTATACTTCACCCATTTTAATGTTCTTTCCTCTCTTTCCCCCACTATAATACAGGGCAGCTGTTCTCAAAGTTTGTGGCTACAGAACCCCTTTAACTCTTAAAAGCTGTTGAGGACCCCAAAGAGCTTTTTGTTTGGGTCCTGTCGACATTCACCAGGGAAGAAATTAAAGCCAAGAGCTTTAAAAAAATATCAATTCTATTTAAAAGCAATAAATTCACCATGCTAACTTTTTTTTGATGAAAAATAACCACATTTTCCAAAACAAAAAAATTTTTTTTTTTTTTTTTTTTGATGAGTAGGAGCGCAATAATTGATTTTGCATTCTGCAGACGTTTAATGTCTGGCTTAACAGACTGCATTCCCACGTCTGTTTCTGCATTCAGTCTGTCGCAGTCTGTCCTCTCGGTCCAAGATAGGAGAGTTGGCTTCCCCGCCCTGGAAGGTGCAATTGGGAAAGGGAGGACCATGCTGTGGTAGTGGACTTTAATCCACACCTTCTGGAATAGATGGCAGCACAAACCAGAGGGCGGAGCGACACCTCCCAGGGTAGTTGGTAAGCAGCTTCGGATAGCTCCATGCTCCCTTGGGGGGGGGGGGGGGCACCGCGTGGCAGCAGGCACAGTTGTGGCAGCCGGATAGCAGCATGGGAAGAGGGTGGATGTCAGCCAAGGGATTGGTGGAGTGGACTTTTGTCATCATCTTTGGTGACCCAGCATCAGAGGACCCTTCCTTTGTGGGCCAAATCCTTTACTGGGTGGGTTCTGCGGAGACCGGCCTCAAGGAGCCAGATAATCTGTGAAGCGGGTGAAGGTGTGCCTGAGGGTTTACCTGATCCTCTCCCTCCTGGCACTTGAATCTTGAGCACGCGACAGAGACAGCGGAGAATTACTGTGGCAGTGGGGTGGCACGTACTATTTTGGTGGCAGTGTCATGTGGCCGACGCTGGGGCACCAGCTGCAGCATCCTCCCCAAATGGTCCCTGTGGCGTGTCCCGGCCTGGGTCTGGGGCAGCACTCTCCTTGACCCCTGTGCACTTGCTGACTGGACCCCAGGCCTCCTGTCAGCCCGAACTACCCGTATTCTCCTGACCTCTGTCCTTCCCAGCTCAGTCCTGTCACTGCGGACCACCCAGAAGCCTGGAGAGAGCTGGCCGCAGGGGTCTGCCTCTTCCCTCTAGTGTGCTGCCATGGTCCATCTAGACTGTTTCTTCCTGGGTTCCCAGCACCTCCCACCTGCCTGGGTTCCCTGTGCCCTGTTTTGACCTTTCCAAGGGATCCTGCAGAAACCCCCGGGGGAGGCCGACAGGGTACAGCACGGTCATCAAACTGTCCTGGGTGGAGCCTCCAGGGACCTGCCATAGCTTAGGAGGGGTCCAACCGCAGAGTCCCCATCTCCCCTCCCCTCCACATTCCCCAATTTTTTATTACAAACGATTAACTTTTTAAAATGACAGGCTGTTTGTAAAAGAGAGGAGGAAAATGATCTACTACAAATTTTGTGATTCCTTTCCAGTCTTTGAAACTATCTTGCGACATCTGTGCAGACTGTCATCGTTCCCTGGGCATGTACCAGCCAACCCCCACCCCGAGCTTGGCTTTGTGCTCTGACCAACGGAACGAGTATGCCCGACACACACGTGTGGGCAGGGGCTGGGTTGTGCTTGCAGGGATTGGCTTGGCCTCTTGTGCTTCTGCCATGAGAAAGAAGAACATGCTCCAGGGAGCGGTCCTCCTTCACCTGGGACCCAGAGCAGAATAAGGGACGCATTGTGGAACAGACCTGGATCAGACCCAGGGCCTAGCGTGGAACCGCCACAGCTGACTTGTAGACCGGAGAGTGGGAGTCTGCAAGCCACTGAGATTTCTGAGCAAAAGCTAACCCATCACCTTACAGGAGGAACTCGTTCCAGAGTTTGACACATGCTAAATATTGTGGAGAGTCCGCATTACGAGGTAGTAAGTCCCCAGGCACAGCTGAGAGAGCATATTGACTGTTACAGTCACTCCCGCTGTCTTTATCTAATGGTTTGAGGCCGGAACAGGTACCTGACAGAGGACAGGGAGAAAGCTTATCACCTTCAGACCCTGGCTCTCCAACTCCGGGAGGGAGCGGGGGTTGGGTGAGTGTGGGGAAGGTCAGAGGGATTGTACCAATTGCCAACAACCCCTAGCCTGACGCCGCCCGTAGACAGGAGGGGCTGGCCATCCCACTGCGGCCCCCAAACCCACCCCTCAATTCCTCCAGCAGCCTGCTCCTCCACTCCTGAGTCTTCCTGAAGTGCAAGTCCATGTCTTTGATATATCATTTGAGGCTGGGAAGGGTGGTCAGGGGCTCTGTGCTCCTGAATACAAAGATGGGCCCGAAGTTCGGGGCAGCATTTTGCACACCCAGCTCTTGCTATTTGCTTGTTATCCGTCACGGCGCGTGCTATCTTGTCACTGTCACTTTTGTGTACTTTGTGCACATGGGGAGGAAGCACATCTGAATCATGTCTGGCTCAGGGTAGGTCCTCAATAAATGTTTGAAAAAAACAAATGAATCTTTATGAAATGTTACATCTACTGCTGCTCGGGGCTGCTTCCCACATCCCGCGGGCTGGTGGAAACGGAGAAGGTGTCTGTGTGTGTGTGAGCACGCGAGCGAGCTTGGCATGGTCCTGGGTGACTGGGGCGCCCTGAGGCTTTCAGGCACGCGGGCTCCCAGGACTGGCTTTTGTTGCTGGCATGCCCCCTCGCTAGGCGTTATCAAGTTGTTTACTTAATTCACATCGCTAGCAATTTAGATCATTTTTACTAAGTTGCTAATGACAAAAATGGATTCCCTCCTTTCTTTTCTCCAGTAATAATATCACGACGCCTTTTTGTTTTAACCTCCTTTTCAAAGTATTCATTTGTTCAGCCGTAAGAACATTATTCTCCCAGAATCTGGTTTTTGCCTGGTTCCCTGGTCTACCGCTAGTAGTACCTCAAGAAACACTGCACTTACTGTAAAATTAACCTCAACTCTTCTTTTTCTGTTGCTGACAGATCAGTTAAGTTTGGACCTTAAAGTAATACCTGAAGGTTTTGGCTGTCTTTTGTTTAAGGCTACTCTCTCCAGCATCCTGATGATAAGTAACACTTTTTATCGTAGCCAAATAATATTCTAGGACTCTTGGCAATGAACAAATCACTTGTTGCTTAGTTTGGTTGTTCCTAAAGAGATGTTACTACCCATTTGGGAAAATTTCAGGTTTACTTCATGGCCTTGTATCACACTGGAACACCTGTTCCCAAAGACGGTGGCTCCTCCCTCTACTAAAAGAGACCTTAAAACTCTATAGACTGAGTCATCTAATACCTGAAAATTAAGACCTATGGGATTTTAATCCCATGCCTAGTACTTTGAGGAGCTCCTACACTGGGTACATATTAACATTTTAAGCAATCTTTAAGCACATCTGCAATAGACGTGTATCTTCACATATAAACTTAAAAAAAATACTTTAATACGTCGTAATACACAGAACTAGAATTCAACATATCACGTTGCTAAAACATTCATATAAATTTCATATATGCGTGAATTCACTGCATTAGAAAAATTCACCGTTTATGATGTTGAAGACCAGCATCAGCAAAACCCAAAGGACAACTATTTTAACAGTAGGAACACTAAAAATAACAACTTGAAGGCTTATAAACAAGTGGCAGGAAAAAGAATTCTTTACATTTGCTATTGATTATGTCACAACAGGTACAATCTGAAATACAACTTTAGACTAGCAGTGTATAAAAATACTTTCAAACAATACGTCTGATAGGCATAGTACCATAAAAAAAAAACCCCAAAACAAACAAAAAAACAACCCAGCTGTATAGTTATTTCACTTGAAGACCTACTATTCAACTGCCTGCTTCCAAGCTGGCTTTTAAAGCATCAGCCTGGAAAGCATATTCTCTCGCACATGTGCACACCACACACACACACACACACACACACACACACACACAGCCGTATATTAAAATCACCTCCTCTATCTATGGTGCACACTGATGAGTAACTGACAGGCATTAATCTCAAGGCATGAGATGATATGGTGTTTGGAGCCTATTTTCAGTTCCAAGATCGGGATGGATGAACAAAGAGGCAAAAATAAGGTGGATGGTGTGTGTGTTTATGATTTCTGTTCCACATATGGGTGCTCTCTGGAAGAGGAGTTTAATCTGGCATATCAATATTTAACTTGGGAGGCGGGGGAACATACTTTCCAGGACTCTGGGTTATAACTACCCTGGCCTTCTTTCCAAACATCGGAGCAATTTTAGGAGCATCTGGGACTGATGTTTCTTCAGCTTCTTCACTATCTTCATGATGTAGATCATAGGAAATGTTCCCATATTCTCTTAGAAATGGGAAAATTTCAAGCAGAAACTGACAGAAATCTCTGCGAATCCCAAACCACCAATGGTTGCCTCCCTTCCGCCTAAACGTCGTGGCCATTAAAGTTATTAATGAAAGCCAAAGGGGGACAAATATGGAGATGTAAGAGAATGTATTGTGGCCGTCCAATCTGTGAACGAGCAGAACCTCAAAAGTGAGCAGGGGCACGACAATCGTTATCCAGCTGATGGCCATGGTCACATGTGTCCTTCGCTGTTCCGCAACGACATCCAAGGATCGAAGGAACAGGAGGGACCAGACGATGTAATAGAGGACGACTAGGCAGAGGAACGACATGAGAATCCACAGGGGCACGAACACCACCAGCCACGGCCAGTGGATAATCCTGTCCAGCCTTAGGGCGATGAAGATGAACTGCAGGATGTTGACAGAGCACAAGATCTCCAGCTCTAGGGACCTATCGTGTCGGAAGCCCCAGACGCAGGCGGCCACGGACACTGGGGATACGAAAAAAAGTGGCATGAAGACCAGCAGCCAGAAGTGGGTCCCCCTCTCCACCCTGTCGCAGACCAGGACTTCGAACATGAGCAGCAGCAGGTGGATAGCCACGGCGATCAACATGGCTTTGAACTCCACGCAGGCCTCCCCCTCCGTGCGGTATCGAGGGTTGCGGGCCCAAACGCCTGCGCCCACTGAGGCGCCGGCGATGACCAGGAGCTTCCACAGCCATATGGGGGCGAAGACCGCCCAGTAGCTCCACTGGATGACGCCGTCCAGGCGGAGGGGCAGCAGCACGGAGAAGAGCAGCAGGCAGGCGTAGATGAGGAACTTACTCGGGTTGAAGTCCTGGAACAGGCCCCTAGGGTTCATGGCGAAGCCGCCGCCAGCCCACCGGGCCTGCTGCTCAGCCCGGCTGGGCGGGCGCCGCGTCTCCGCCGCTTCCCGGGCCCGCCGCCTCCCCTCCGGGCCTGTGGCGGCTCTAGGCTGGCAGCCGCCGGGAGACGCACCGGGAGGAGGTTCGGACCCCAGCGCCGAGTGGCCGGAACACGTGCACGCGCGGTCACGTGGCCCGGCCGGAAGCGCGACGGGGCCGAGCGTGCGCCTGCGCGCCCACGCTCTATCGGCGACCCTCGGCCGCGGGCGGCGCGGCGTCTGGGAGTGGGGCGCTGCCTCCGCCCCGCCGCCCGCCTTTACTCCGTACCCATCCGGAAAAAAGCTACCGCGTATGGCGCCGAGAGAGACGGAACCTGACGCGCCGGTGACTCCTCGGCCAGCCCGTTGTCAGACTTCGGGCGGACGCTTCCTGGCGGCGCAGGGGGGAGGCGGGAGTGAGCTCACATCCTCCCGGCCCGCTCGGGGGCAGGGCCCAGGCGGGGGCGGGGCCGTGGGCGGGGCTCGCCTGGTGTCCTCCCCTCGCTGGCAACCCGTCCCGGGACTGGGGTACTACGGCAAGGTCCGCCCCTGGCGGCGCTGAGGGGCCACGTTGTGGGCACGAGCGAAGGCGGGTGGTCTGGAGGGTGTGGGAGTTTGTGAGCGAGGTGGTGCCGGGAACCATGAATGCACAGGGGGGCGTGTATGTGTGGAAACGCGCGCGCGCGCGTGTGTGTACGTACAGTGAGGCCGGCGGTGGGCTGGTCCCTGTGCCCAGGAGGGAGCCCCGCGTGGTTTTGCCTGGAATAGATGACTTCCAGGACCGTCTGCCTGGTGGGGCAATGACAGTTCTGAGGCTGCCTGTGAAATGGCTGAGGCACAGTGCCTAGGGGGCAGCGGTGATCTCATACCTCCCCTTTCTCCTCGGAGGTGGAGGGCCAATGCTGGGGAGGGTGTTAGACCCACCAATGGCCCCCAGGCAAAGTCCCCAGGAGAAAGTGCTTCCCGCCCCAGGTCACCTGGCAGGTTCGGAGCAGAATGGAACTCAGATTCAGCGCTCTCCACTTTTAAGTCCCGAATCCTCAGTTTTACTTCCTTGGGCCTGCCTAACTCTGATTCTCACAGATCCATGTTGTGAAAAGGGCACTGGACCAGAGATCAAGAAATCTCAGTTCTAGTCTAGGGTCTGTACCCCCCCCCCCCCCCCCCCCCCGCCAGCTGAGAGACCTGAGCAATTCACCCCGATCTGTCTCAGCCTCAGTTCCCTGGGCTGTTGAGTGGTTTCCAAGGGCCAGCCGGGTTGCAGCGGCCCTGTGATTCGGAGCACCCCCCTCTCTTGCCAGCCGGGCAGGCCCTAGAGCGCTCCTCCCTCTCTTCTCCACTCATCCCCGGGTTGCTTATCCTTTCTGCCTTGCAGCCCTCCACCCGTCCCATGCAGTCCGTCCCCTGCGGCAGGAATGGAATGCTGACTCCAGTAGTGGGCTCGGAGGGAAAGGTCATCAGAGGAATTGTCTGGTGGCAAGGTCTCTCCCTGGCGTAACAAGGAAGGGCTTCCTGAGAGAGGTAGGGGCCGCGGTCCAGATCTAGGAGCTGGCTTTTCCAGGTCAGCATTAACAGGATGCTCAAGTGTGGTGTGATGTGGACAATCCTGGGCCTCAAAGATCTCAACTTCACCAGCTCCCACCTCAGCTGGGGGCCATTAGGTGGTCCTGGGGGAGGGACTCCCAACCAAGTAAGCCCTGCTAGGCCTTCTAGATGTGTCTTCAGGACCCCTTATTTCTAAAGAATCCCTCAGGAGTCATTGGGGCAGGGTGGGGGGGAGGATGTTCCTTCAGTGGGGCTCTAGCCTTTCTCCGGTCCACAGTTGCTCTAATCTGTTTTTCGTGTTGGTTTTTCTTTTGCTGTTTCCTTTCAAGAAGGGATTTGTTGGTTAAAAATTTAGAATTCAAAACACCCATCCAACTATGAAATTGGCTAATAAAAACATGAAGGGTTGTTCTGAGGATCAGATGAATCAATGCATGGAAAGCACTTTGCATTTAAAGACACGTGAGCTATGAATATTACCACGCTGGAGAATGGAAAGCCTGAGGAGGGGAGGGCTTGCCAGCAGCTCCTGAGCAAGGTGTGGCAGGGCCCTGTCCTCTGGTCCCTGTCAGAGCCGTCAGAAGTCCTCCGCAGCCTCCTCCCTGGAGCCAGAGGACCTCAGGGCCTCTGCTGCCGGCTTTGTGGTGAAGACAGGAGTTTGGAGTGGGTTTTCCCACGTCTGGAGCTCATGTAAGACAAGCGCCTCGTTCCCATCTGGGAAGGGAGTTTCGAGGTGGCCTGTCACACGGTGCGATGTGCCCCTGCTGCCCCAATGGATGTCAGAGCCTGCTTCTAGCTTTGTGCCAAAGCTGCGGGTGGAGGGCTGCTGTCTGCCATCCCCTCAGCTGGCTTTCCAGGGCCCACAGGCCGGGACTCCCAGTTCTGTGCCCTAGACACCCCTCCTTTGTTGTTTTCCCCGATGTGGTCAGTCTCTTAGGGCCTTGCTGTGGTCTTAATGTGTCAGGTGCTGATGACTTAGCCACCTGGGAGGCTGGTACACATACAGAGGGCATGTGGGTGTTTTAGTCCACCAGCTCAGGCCTGCCTATCCCGAGTCAGGGTGAGTGGGGTCCTGAGATGTGTCCCCACCCCACAGCCTCTCCCCTGCTTAGCCTTCTCAGTCCAACTTCCCTTTTTCACCTACAGGCCTTCCTGAGCTTGCCCTGGCCCACCTGCTGGCCATCCCCTTTCCTGTGGTCTGCCAAATCTGCTGCCCTTCCAGAATGTGCCACGCATGATCTCTTCATTCTGTGGCCTTGCTGTTCTCAGAGTGGCCCTTACCTGACCTCTTTCCCTCCTGGACCACCAAGATCCAGGATGGCTTCAGGCCTTGGGAAACCCCGATCTCTAGGGGACTGGTGACCCTTCTCTGACCTCCCATGGCCTCAGGGAATTTGTTCCTCTCACAGGACTCATTTCACTGGCTTGAGTCTGGCCCTGGCTCTCCTCATGAGATTTGAGCTGCAGACACCCTGCCAGTGCTTGTGTCCTAGCACGTGCTTGAGAAGTGCTGGTCGAGTGTGTGAGTGAACACTTTGGCTGGAACACTCCTGCCCAGACCCAGTGGTTCCTTTCCCCCGTCTCCTCTGAGCAGTGTGGAGCCAGCATCTGGAGCCCACCCTCACTGCCAGCACCCCAGGCCCTGTGCCGTCCACTGCTGGGCCTGGGTGGTCTGTCCTCAGCTCACGTAGGAGTCATTAGTTTCCAAGGCTGCCGCAACAAATTGCCACAAACTTAGCGGCTTAAAACAATGGCCACTTACTGCCTCACGGTTTCTGTAAGGGGTCTGGGCACAGGGTGGCTCGGGCGGCTCAGCCGGTCTCTGTTGGGGTCTCACGGGTGTCGGCAGGGCTGCTTCCCTTCCGGAGGCTCTGGCGGTCAATCTATTTCCAAGTTCGTTAAGCTTGTTGGCAGAATTTTTTCCCTTGGAGTTGTGGGACTGAGCATCCCGTGTCCTTGCTAGCTGCCAGCCGGGGTCATTCTCAGCCACCTTCACTTCCTGGCTTGTGCCCTCCCCTCCTCCCTGCCCTCAGAGCCACCTATGGCGGATGGAGTTCTCAAGCTTTCCAGTCCCCGACTGACACTTCTGCTGCATTTCTCTTCTGCCGCCCTTTTCTGTTTTTAAGGGCTCATGTGATTACATTGGACCCAGCCAGATAATCCAGGATAATCTCTCTATTTTAAGGTCAACCTATTGGTAAACTTCATTCCATCTGCAAAGTCCCTTCACAACAGCACCTCGATTAGCATTTGAATGAGCAGAGAACCCATGGGAATACTGGGGCATCTTTATTTTTTTTGTAATTTTTAAAAAAATAGGCTCTATGCCCAATGTAGGGCTTGAACTCATGACCCTGAGATCAAGAGTCACATGTTCTACTGACAGAGCTAGCCGGGGGCATCTTTAGTTCTGCTCAGTCCCAGCAATCAGGCCCAGTGTGGCTCTTCCTCCTTGGAGCTCCATGAGGGCCACTGCTCTGGGAGAGCCGGGGTTTCCACAGGGAGCACTTAGCCAAGTGCCCTCCTCACACAGACCAGGATGACAGTGCTGGGTTCCCAGGTTGCCCTTGGAGACACCTGGGCATGCTCCCTGTCAGACTGGGCCAGTTCCCCTGAGCAGCTGGCGCCCACGCGGGAGTCAGGATTGGGCCGTGGTCCCCTGGCCCTTTGCTGAATGTCCTCTGAGTGGGTAGCTTAGGGCAGGGGAATGACAGCCTGGGGACATTTCACTTTCAGACCTATTTGTGGATTTGCTCACATCAGCTTTTTCACAGGAAAGCCCTGGCACATCTGGCCAGTTTGTGTCCACCTCAGCGCCCACCATCCCCCCTTGGCCCTCAGTCCCTAAGTGCAACAGGCTTTCACCTCTGCCCCCCTCCCTCTGCCTTTCCCACTGCCAGCCACCCTTCCCCCCCCCCCCCCCCCCCACCTCCTCAGGGTGCTATGTGCCAGGGACACAGACTCCAGAATCCCTCAGGCCAAGGCAGGAGTTCTGCTGCTGCCTCCAAGCTCTGCGACCTTGACCATGAATGGAGCCTCTGGCCCCCATCTTTGCAATGGTGATAACCTGGCAAAGTCCTGCGGAGAAAATGAAACACTGTACAAAAACCCAGAACAGGCTCAATCCCCCCCCCCACCCCATTGCTGGCCATTGTTTCTGCCTTGGCAGCAGGTGGAGTGACCCCACTTTGGCCTGTTTTCCCCGCTGTGCGGTCAGTCACACACCAGGGGATCGTGACCCTCTGCTCATCTGGCTGCCCCAGGTGCACCGTGACTCTCCCAAGGGCAGGGCCTCGTCTTTCATCTCGGGATCTGCAGCGGCCAGCACAGGCCTGCACTTAGTAAATGTATCCGGGAAAAGCACAGGCAGGCGGGAAGGTCGGGGCTGATGTGGCATCTTTTCCCCTTTCTGAGTGCAGAGCGAGGCCAGCCCTGTGAGACAAAGCAGCTTATCTAAGGCCACTGGGTGTCGGACTTGCAAGGAGCTGTCTCTGGGCTCTCACAAGGACCTCCTGGCGCATGCCAGCCCCTCATGCCTGCACTGCACTCGATATTTCAAAGCACTGTGTCATCTGAAGCTAACTTCGAGGGGCTGTGGCAGCAGGGACACTAACCTCATTTCCCCGGTGGGGGAAACTGAGGCCCAACACCGTGACCATAATTCCCTGCTAAGCCCTGTATCCCGGCCCTGTTCATCAGCCCGGTCTGGTGAGAATGGCCCCACTGAAGAGCCACACTCTGGTGGGGACCCCTTGAGACTTAGCAGCTATTCCTTAATTCCTGTATTCATTTCACAGAATGTTTCAGGTGCCTGCCCTGTGACCCAGTGGGATGCAGCAGTGAGCAGTTTCTACAGCTTCCCCCGCGCTGGCCCATCTCAGTGCAGGTATCATCTCCTCCACGGTGTCCTCCCTGATCACCCTACTTAAAGTTGCCCCTCCCTGCTTATATCACCCTGACTTATTTCTTCTCTGTTGCCTCTGTGGTCACTAAACACATGGTTACTTTAGGAAACTCTGGGAAATGTGAGTCATTTAAAGAAAAAGCTCCAGTGTTACAAGCTACAGAAAAATCCCTGTTAACATTTTAGTCTATTTCCTTCCACTTGGCCATCTCTACAAAGACCAATCGATGCCCACGTGCATTTCATTCTGCTTTTTGCTTAACACGAATCCTAAGACGGGCTTATTTTCACATGCTAGCATCTCCGGATCTTGCCCCGCACAACCGATGTTTTACCGGCACTGTCAGCCTGTTGCAATTCCCCTCTTCCAAAGTGGGTTGTTATTGCTTCTGACAGTGGGGACACTGCCAGCTTGAGAAGACTTTACATTAAATGTAAATTTAGTTTCAGCGTTTGCTTGAGGTGTTTTCAAACCATGTCTATAGTGCAAATTCCGACTCTGACCTGTGTGAGTACAGGCTTCTTTGTATCCTCAACGGTGATTTTATTCCCTCCCTGCACCCAGGGCAAGGCTGGGACATACCTTCTGCCCAACAGTGCTGTTTTTCATCACCCTTACATTTAGGGAATAGCCTTTCGGGGTCCTAGCTTTACTTAGATGCCTCTTGTTAGGTAACCCATCCTGGGTATTTTTTCTTCCTTCCTGATACATGAAATAGTGGCATTTCTTATAATCAGTAGTTTCTTAAGTGCGATGAAATACCATCAGTAGAAACATTTCTCAGACCACCATAAACACTTTGTGAGCATCTTTTTAATGGCTCTGCAAGGTTACATCACAGCGTAGCTCACTCGCCCGTCCCTTTGCTGTTCCTTATTGTGGATTGGGATTATTTCTGTTCTTTTCCGAGATCAGGAGCTCTGTGGGCTTTCCTACTACAAACGGCTGCTTTCTCATTCAGATGATTTCTTTAGGATAATTCCTGGAAGTCAAATAGCCAAGTGGAAGGAATGTATATTCTCACACATAAAGCCGAGTGTATTTGGAGGCTGATTTTTTTTCCCCTTTTGTCTGTATTGTCTTTGCAGAAATGGGGTCATTGCTATCACAAGTTAGGGGTGTGAATCCACTTCTTCTGATCGTGGCTGGTCCAGTAAGGGTAAAGAATTAACTAATGTTAACGAGGTAAAGAGGCTGAAGTTAGAAGCTTACTTGGGTATAGACGGCATAGAATTAAAAGCCAACTAAAGACCAGGGCTGGTTTTGACATGTGAATGTGCCCATGTGGGGTCAGTGGTCTCTTTGGGGTCAATCACAGTAACCTTCAAATGTTATGAATCGATAAGCTGAGCACTGGGATAATTATTATTAATTCAAACTAACTTTGTGTGTGTGTGTGTGTGTGTGTGTGTGTGTGTGTGGCTAGGGATGGGAAACTTCCTGAATTATGGAATATTGTTGAACAAATGGTGGGTAATTCATGTATCAATTGTTTGCATTTAAATTAGTGCCACTTAAATATTTTAAGCAGTTTGCACGTGTGATTTAGCCTTTCTTCTCCAGTCTCGTTTGCGCTATTAATTTACTCAGAAAATATTTTTGTTTTACAAAGGCGATCCTCAGTCCTGCTCTCACCTGGTTTTGTTGTAAATTCAGAGACAGTGTGCTGTGGATGAATGATGTGTTTACTGGGACAGGAATGGACATTTGTGAAATTTCAATCCTAATTTCACTGTGGATTG
Organism: Panthera pardus; assembly: GCF_024362965.1. Taxonomy (NCBI): domain Eukaryota; kingdom Metazoa; phylum Chordata; class Mammalia; order Carnivora; family Felidae; genus Panthera; species Panthera pardus. The sequence goes on from NW_026526655.1 coordinate 103,080,422, forward strand.
CCTTTCATTCTTTCATTGACTGGTGCAGAGTAGCAAACACATGCTTCTGTACGTCATTCAGGGCCAGGCCCTGGAGTTACCCTGTGAACAGTGTGGGGCTCTTGCCTTGCAGGGGCTGTCAGTCTAGCAATGCAGAAGACAGCACAACATGGGGACACAAGACACCACAGGAGTGTGGTGCTCCCTGCGTGAAACCTTCAGTGGCTTCGTGTTTCTTGGGAAAAATCCACATGGTTTACCACACCCTTCAAGGCTCTGGTTGACCGGCCTCAGCTTATCTCTCTGGCCTCATTTTACCACTTGTTGGGCTCCGCACCAGCTTCCTTCTGTTCCTCACTCTCCCAGACCATTGCTGCCACAGGAGAAGTCATCGATTTGTGGGTGGGGCAGACACCTTCATGGAAAGATGTCACTCAGAGAGCCTGGACCCACCCATACACAAACCACCTGCTCCTCTCTCCACGACTGCTAGGTCCTGGCATGTGCTAGGCCCTGCGACCCCTGTCCCCAAGGACCGATTACTCTTCTATACAAAGGGCACAAACATGGAGCACTGAACAACCCTGAAAGAGCCAGAGTGAACCAGAGGTCACTGGGCTGAAAGCGATTGAGAGTTAGCCAGAAACTAGAAAGAAGAAGCAGTGGATATAAGCTGTAGGGTGAAGGTTGGGGGGCAGCTAGGTGATCTGGGGAGAAGGCTGTACTATTGGCTGTAACAGAACTCTAAACTAGACCAACACTGAGGCGGCCCACACTATGTTTCAGCGTAAGCCAAAGAAGGACCACCTGGATTCGAACCCCAGCTCTGTCTTTTAACCAGCTGTGTGTGAGGCCCAATGACTCAGCCTCCCTGAGACTAGGTTTTCTCATCTGCAAAGTGGGGATAATAACGCCTGCTTCACAGGACAGAGGTGAGATGGTAGAGATATGGGGCCTGGTACGTTTTGTAAATGATCAGCCTGTGAGCACTGTCCCCTGCCGTCTCCCCCCAGCCTCCCCACCCTCATGTTGCTGCTGGAGAGAAGGATGCTTGACAGAGCATGGGGCCACCCTCAGATCTTAGAGTCAGGCAGGGTATAACTAAAGGGGAACTGGGGTGCCTGGCTGGCTCAGTCAGAGAAGCCTGCGACTCTTGATCTCAGGGTCATGAGTTCAAGCCTGACGTTGGGTGTGGAGATTACTTAAATAGATAAAACTTAAAAAAATAAATAATAAAGGCGAACTTACAGAATTAAAATAAACAACCCAGGTGACTGGCACCTGAGTCACTTCACCCTGGGCCCAGTTCTGCTTTATAGATTAAGGGGGCTGGTGGGCCAGGGGTCTCCAAATGCAGCAGTGCTGGGGAAATGCAGGCAGGTCCCCAGGCCTCCACCCAGACCCACCAAATCAGAGTCCTTGAGGGTGGGCCCTGGAACCAAATTGTTTAAAAGCTCCCCAGATAATTCCAAGGTGCAACTAGGTCTCAGAACTATCAGCCAGGTGCCCCCTGAAAAGCCTTTTCAGCCGTTAGAGTCTGGGTTTCTATTCGCATCAAATGCCCTGTGCCGCCGTGGGGGTCTTCTGTCTGGCCCAGAGCTCATCTGCTGTCCTCAGAGATAGGGCAGTTCCTCTGGTGCTGCTCACTCCACAAAACCACGATTCAGGACCACTGAGTGTGGAAATAAATCTTGAGGGGTGCCTGGGTGGCCTAGTCGGATGAGCATCCAACTTTGACTCAGGTCATGATCTCAGGGTTCATGAGTTTGAGCCCCGCATCGAGCTCGCTGCTGTTAACAGAGAACCCGCTTTGGATCCTCTGTCTCCCTCTCTCTCTGCCTGTCCCCCCCTGCCCCCGCCCCATCCCTCCCTCTCTCTAAACTAAATAAACATTGAACAAAAATATATCTTGAGCACTGTCCAGTGCCTTGCTCTGAACATCATCTGCAAGGGGAGGAAACAGCTAACCTCTGAGGCCTGGGATGCTTTCTTGCCACATATCAGCTGCATATAAAGGGGAAATACATCTCTGAGGCTGGAGATACATTGCAGAGGAAAAGCTAGACCAGCAACCTTTTCTTCTGATGGAGCGGCAGCTCCCTACCAAAGAAAGAAAATGAAATTCTGCACAGTTCCTGCTGTTCTTAGATTGTCCTCCTGCAAGAACATAAAAATTATTTACCATCACTGAGGTTCTTTCCAAATTGCCCGAAACGGCTATAAACTTCCTGGCTTTATCTAGGGAGCCTTTGAGGTGGTGAGTTACTGTTCATGTAGTGAATTCTTACTGCAAATCCAACATTAACAGATTTCCCCCATGAAGGCAGGTAATTTGTTGGACTCTGAGTGCTTTTACGGAGCTGGGGTTGAGGCGGGCTTGAAGAAAGAGGTTTTACTTTACAGTTTCTAAGTGAGTGATTAAAAAAACTAGGTAAAAAAGGTTTCAGACTATTAGTACCACAGCAGCAGATGTATCAGCAAAAGCCAAAAGGGATTGTCATAAATTATATGGGGGGTGGGGTGGGGTGTGTGGGGAGCAGAGATACAAAGAACATCTAGGATTTTTTTTTAATTGATAAAAAACCGAGGACACCGAGGACACATTTAGAAGTAAATAGAGGGTCCAATTTTCCTTTTCCGGCAAAAAGGGCCTTCCAAAGGAGGAGGCGAGAGAATGATTTTCACTGATAAATAGAATAATGTCGATAAGGGTATGATAAAAAAGCTACTGTTTATGTGGCAAGGTATACGGGTGGACAGGTTGCCCGTATTACAGGGAGGAGACTCGGGCCAGTGGAGACCAAGGGCACGGGATTTGAACCCAGGTCCCTGTTCTTTCAGCATAGAAATCTGGATGTAATCATCAGTTTGTTTCTTTCCTTCATCTCCCACCTGAACATGGGGACTGAAGGGGATATTGGGGAGAGAACAAGGGCATTAGATTCCGGGTGGGTCTGGTTCCCTGTAGAAATACCTCAAGTCTGGCATCTTTTTTCTTTTTAATTTCTAATTAAATTTTTTTTAATTTTTAATTTCTTTTTAATTTCTTTCTAATTTCTTTTTAATTTTTTTATTTTAGAGAGAGTGGGAGAGAGAGGCAGGGGGAGAAGGAGAGAGAGAATCCCAAGCAGGCTCCGCGCTCAGCATGGAGCCCAACATGGGGCTTGATCTCATGATCATGAGATCATGATGAGAGCAGAAATCAAGAGTTGGATGCCCAACTCATTGAGCCACCCAGGGGCCCCTCAAGTCTAACTTCTAAGCACACATGGTAAGTGGTGGCCTCAGGCTTCATTTCCTTCCCCTGGAAGCAAATGCCCCAGCAGAACTGGCAAAGGGCATAGCCTTAGGCTTTTCTTCTTCCAGCGTATACTTTCTTCTTCCTTGGTACACTGTTGCGTGGCCCGGGTTTTCCTGTCCTGCATTCTGTCCGCCCGCCCAGCGCCCTTGGGTATAGATTCCCCCCTCTGTGTGCTGCACAAGGTTGTGATCCAAAGCCTGGGTTTTGTGCAAGGCAGCCCTGGATCCCACCTTTATGGCTTCCCTGATATAAGATCTTGGGCAAACAGCTCAGTCATTGCACCCATCTTTTCCTGTAAAAGGGGGTGTTGATGGAGCCCACCCTGGAGGGCTGCTGTGGGGTCGGCTGGCTGCAGGCTGGCCTGTGCCAGATCAGTACTGGTGAGCAGGAAGCCTTCCATGATGATCAGCCACTCTCCTGTTTAGAAAGGTGGTTATTTTTATAGTAGTCTTGCTATCTTCAGTCTTTACCCACTGATTCCCTTTGACAGCATTCTGGGGAATGCTGGCTGTCAGCTGCAGTGCTTCCTCACCAACCTGATCCCTTTTCTGTTGGATTCGAAGGAGCTCTTCCGGAAGCCGTATTCTAACATCCGTCAAAATCAGTGTTTTGTGTGTAGCTTTGGAGAAGGGGAGATGATTTTATTGTCTCTTTGGTGGGAAAATTTACTTGAAACGTGGTCTGTGCTGAAAACCAGCCCCCATTGTGTGAGATAGGCACTCCCTGCACGGTCCACAAGGGGGAGCGGTAGTGGGGCTAACACATGGCTTGTCTATGGCCTGGACCCCATCTCTAGATGGCATGTGAGAGAGCAGAGGCATTGGTCAGGGTAGGGACCCAAGGGGCCCATGTCCTTACCCCCCTAAGACTGGATTTGAGCTTTTATTTTATTTCAGTCCCTCATTTGGACACATCTGGATTCTTCTCGTAAGATAAACAATATCAAACGCTTATATGCACACACTGTGGGCCAGGCTCTGTTGCAGGCTGTCTGTACATCTTTGTGCACACGAAGCCCCTCATGCTTGCAATGGGTAGTGATTTGCTCAAGCTCAGATAGCTAGAAAGAGGCAGAGCCAGAGTGCACAGGTGGTCTGACTCCAGAGTCCAGCTCTGAACCCTCAGTACGTGGCCTCTCATCGCCGACGGAGGAGAGAGTAGTTTTTATTGAGCACATACTATGTTCCAAGCATGGTGTAGGAATAACTAAAATCCCAGACACTTCCTTTCTTCCAAGGAATATTAGAGAGAGAGAGGGAGGGAGGGAGAAGGAAGGGCAGCAGACAGCTTTGCCCGCCTTTGCCTGGTTCTGCCAGGCTGGGGCTGAAAGGACAGGTTGCTGCTGAGCCCAGGCCGAGCTGGGTCATCCCAGGAAGAGGGCAAGGCAGGCAGCTTCAGGCTCTCTCAGCCCAGGTGCAGCTGTCCCCCGCCCCACCAGGGGAGACAACCCAGAACACATCCGCTCATTAGTGGCCACCGGGGTGGCTGGCCCAGCGCCTGTCCCGCAGGGCCTCCCTGAGCTTGGAAGCCAGCCAGCCCGGGCACCTTGGGCACAGCCCCCAGAACTGCTTTTCCAGGCTTGCTCCACAGGCGGGCACAGCCCAGGTGTCTGCCGGCTTTAGGCTTCAGGGTCATGGCCTCCACATCTAAGCCCTTGTGGGACACCCAGGAGCTCCGGCTCGGCAGTGTGGGTTGTGGAATCCAAAAACCAATTAATGTGGGGCTTGGGGGGAAATCTGTCTGACCGGTGGTTTGGCCAGGTCTTCAATCACTTAAGATAGAAGAGCCAGGTTGTGTGCTGTAGCTGTAGTTCCGGGAGGGCTGCCGCCAAGTAGGACAGGACCCCCCGCGAGGCTTCTTGCCCCACTGAGGCACGTCCTCCCTCCTGAGTGCAGTGGGGGAGTATCCAGGGTGAGGGTCTCTTCGGGCAGCCGTGTCCCCACAAGTTCCTCCAGACCCCCTTTTCTTGCACACCAAGCAACAGCCTCTGTTGAGCCCACAGGCAGTTCTAAGGATGCCGCCTCACGTGGTCCACTCAAGGGCTGCGGTGTCAGGCAGGGTCAGAGCCAAGCACCTGGAAGAGCCTTGGGGGGCAGAGGCCTCGTTACAGACAAAGAGTCTGGGATACACGGGATCCCCGGGATCCCCGGGGCTGATTTGGAACCACGGAGGCTGGGGCACAAAGCATATTTCCACTGTGATCATTCTGCAGAAAAGGCAGTGAGCATGAACTGTAACCATCTGGGGCCTTCTTCTGCCTATCAGGAGTTGTTTTCCTTTGAGTGGGGTTGGCCACCCATGTGAGACAGAAGTCCTGCATCAGTCACTGGGCTAATTAATGGTCCTGGTTTCCCTGATGACTTCTGTGTCATTCTCCAGATTCAAGAGGGGCATGTGCTCCCCCATGCTGCCTGGTGGTGCTCTGGGTGCTTTTGCTGCAGCCAGCCAGCTTATTGGGAGCCAGAGCTGTGTGCAGATCTCAGGTGGGTCTCAGAGAAAGAGGCAAACCCGTTGGTTTGCCAGGGCATGAGCACGTGTGTGCATGGGTGTACACAGAACACACACACACACACACACACACACACACACACACTCACTTCCCTAAGGAACACTGACCCCAGTCCCCAGCGACCAGAGCAAGGGCTGAGGGAAGTTGAGCTAAGGGTCACCCAGAACGGGAGGAGAGCCCTTGGGAGGAGGAGAAGGGAGTCACGGAAGGTGAGGACAGAGCCATCTCTGCCTCCCAGAGCCATCTCTGCAGGCTGAGTTTCAAGGGTCTCTCACGCTGGCCCTTCAACCTCCTAGGAAGAGCTTTGTACGTGGAAGTTGTCACTAGGGTTTCCCTTCTCAAAAACACTGCCGACACACGCTCAGAAGCTTCCCCGTTTCCAGGACCAGCAGGTGTTCTCCTCATCAGTCCAGGCTTTCTGCTCCCGATAGATTTTTCTGCATACATCCCCGGTTCCTCCATTCAACAGTCATATTTATCTTTGCCAAGTCACTTCTTGGCCTTTGGGCCTTTGTTTCTCTCAGTACCCCCTGCCTTGAATGCCATCTCTGACCCCTCTCCTTTGGGTTTGCTAGAATTCTCTTCATTTTTCAAGCCCAATTCAAGCTCCACCTTGCTCTGGACACAGCTGGCTGCCTACTTCACTCTTCTGTGGTGACTCTTCACTCTGAAATCCTCTCTTCTTCTGAGGCCTCAGTTTCCTTAGCTGTAAATTGGGACACTACCATGTCATGGATTTGTTGTGAACATTATTTGAGATGGCCTTCATGACAGTGACCAGCTCACAGTGGTACTCAATAAATGCCTCAGTCTTTTCCTGCTCTATGCCAGGCCCCAGGATACAGACAGAGAGGCGTGGGGTAGCAAGGGAAGCCCCCTGCTTGGTTGAGTTTGGAGGTGGACCAGAGACCATGGAGAGCAGCAGGGGAGAAGGAGGAAGGGAGGGTGGTAGGGTAGAAGGAGGAGGAGTAGGAATGAGTGGGGGATACCTGGAGTGCTCCGTGCTGTCTGGGGAGCAGCAAGGAGGCCACGGAGGCTGTGGCAGGCTGGCTTTTGTAGCTGACAGCCCGGACTTTATAGGAGGCAGAGGCCGGGAAGTCACTGAAGGTGTTGAGGGACAATGCCCTTCCTGATGACAATGAGGTGTGGAGCGGGTTTGGGAGAGGAGGCAGGTGGGGAGGGGAGGGCGGGAGGTGGAGAGAGGCTACTGACCCCAGGAGAGGGTACATGCGGGAGGCCCTGACTCAGGTGTAGTCGGAGACCCTGGTCCAGGCCTCCCTGCCACCTGCAGCCTCACATTGTCGTCGCCCTTCCTGGGATAAAAGGCGGAATATTTGGATTCTCTCTCTCAAGTTGCCTTGACCTCGGCCTTGGGTAAGGAAGATGGATGGGTCTTTCCTTAGGGCGCCCAGCTTTCGTTTCCCTGTGCGCTCCCACTTCCTTGCGCTCCTGGCTATGATCACGAGCTGCACGGGGCACCTTGTTTGTCTTTGGCGGGGCGGATTCCCCCTCGTGGACTTTGCTCTTCTGTTGGGGTTCCCGTGGTCTTCTCTGCTCCCGCAGTTGAGGGGGCTTCAGGGAGCACAGTGTACAGAGGCTTTGCACACCAGCGACATGGGGGGTGGGGCGAGGAGGGCGGGGCGGGACGGTGGGCAAAGACGGCCTCCCCCTCCTTCTGGCTCCCAGCCCTGCATCCTGGAGGGTCTGGTGTGCTCACTCTCGTGCCCTAATGCCCAGCACGATGCTTGGCAGGTGGTTTGCGGTCAATAAATGATGGCTAAATGGACGCTTAACCGAATGCCAGAATCTCTGTCTCTCTGAGTTCCAGGTATATAGCAGGTGTCCAATATACCTCCCCACCCCGGACCCTTATGGTCTTTTTAATTAAAAAATTTTTTTACTTATTTATTTATTTATTATTATTAAATTTTTGTTAATGTTTATTTATTTTTGAGAGAGATAAAGACAGAATGCGAGCAGGAGGGGGCAGAGAGAGAGAGAGAGGAAGAAACAGAATCTGAAGTAAGCCCCAGGTTTGAGCTGTCAGCACAGAGCCCTATGCGGTGCTTGAACTCACCAACTGTGAGATCACGACCTGAGCTGAAGTCGAACGCTTAACCGACTGAGCCACCCAGGCTCCCCAGTCACTTTTTTTTTTTTTTTTTTAGTTTATTTGTTTAGTGAGAGAGAGAGAGTATGCAAACAGGGGAGGGGCAGAGACAGAGAGGGAGAGAGAGAAACCCAAGCAGGCTCTAAGCTGTCAGCACAGAGCCCAATGCAGGGCTTGAACTCACAAACCATGAGATCATGACCTGAGCTGATACCAAGAGTCTGATGCTTAACCAACTGAGCCCCCGGGTGCCCCCTTGACCCCCGTAGTCTTAATGCCCAGGACTTGGGGGCAGGGGCAGAAGCGACAAGCAGTGGAGGGGATGACCGTCTCATCCCTCATCAGGGCTGATCTGTCCCATGTCTCCTTGGTGCATTCCAGGAGGCCCTGTGTTGTTGCGAGTATGGCCCAGGTGACCCGGGACTGTGTATGCGGGGAGCAGGGGCGGGGTAGTCACAGGAGAGGCGTTGCCTCTCTTCCACGTCTCTGAAAAGCGCTGGCCTCTTTCTGGAAATTGCTCACTTTTCTTATCAGTGGGTTTGGCAGCTGTTGGGGAATTTCTGGAGGGAGGGGCTCCTGGAAGGAAACCACCATCGGACTGCTGTTTCCCTAGAAGCCCAAACACAAAGGGTGGTGTGGAGCCGGTGCTACAGAGGGGCTGTTTTTTGCCTTAAGAACAAGCCAGATCATGTCAGAAAAAGGAAGGCCGTTATCCCTGAATCTCATGTTTTGTTCCAAACCATGGTCTAAGTGTGTGGGGATTTCAGCAGCTGAGGTGGTGAGGCTGGACAGAGAAGGAACTCTGCATTAAATGGTGGCAGTCGGGTGGGTATGATCCCCCTGGTACAGTGAGGAGGACCCAGATTCCTCTGAAAGGCCACAGGGCAACCCTGTGATTCATTTGTTATTGTCCTCATGTACCTAGAAGTACTCAGAGAGGGAAAGAGCCTGTGTGAGGTCACACAGCATGTATTGATGGAGCTGTGCGTTGGACCGTGCCAGGTCTCTGAGTCCAGAGCCATGTTAAAGCATCCCCTTCAAAGGGAGGAACAGCAGGCCTGCCATCCCCAGTCTTGTTCTAGATCATTCCAGGCCTTCTCTCCATCAGAGCTACCCTTTTCACATGCCAGCCTCCTTGGGGGTAGCTTCTCCTTTGTGTGCTGCTGAGTCAGTGAGAGGTCGGCTTCCAGGCCCCATGTGTTGAGTGTTGGGGACTTAGAGATGTGGCCCTCATGGTGGGATTTCAGGCCACCACCCGCTCAGTCTCTGGCTAGAGCAGTGAGAGCTGGGCTCCAGGGGAGGAGGGAAGGCATCTCTACTGGGAACTGGGAACAGGAGCAAAGTCAGTACTGGAAGCTGGAAAGGAATCAGTAGCTGCAGGACACAGGCTCCATCAGTCACAGGGCTGTGTTTGTCCTTGGGCCCATCAGAGCTGACAGGGCACGTCGCTGTGCTGCACCAGCAGACAAAGCCACCGGGGCTGTGATGACCCATGGTGAGAGAAAACCCTGCATCATGTGCTTGCCCCCTCTCCATACTCCCTGAGCCTGCCCAAGGAGGTAGACGGAGGTGGCTCTAGCTGTGCATAATCCCCCAGAGCCACAGGGCCCGAGGTCCCCCACAGGGAGAGAAACAGCCCCTGTTTGGTCCTAGGGAGGCAAAGGACCAGTGGAGAAAGCTCAGGGCAGAATCCAGTTCATAAGACAAGCATCCATGGAGTGAGTGCCTGCTGAGAGCAGGGTCCCCAAATGGAGAAAATGGCTACTTCACTCCTGTTGGGGCGGGGGGCTACTATCAGCAAACAGACAATAAGTGTTGGTGAGGATGTGGAGAAGTTGAAAACCCTTGTGCACCATGGGTGGGAATGTAAATGGAATGGCGGTTCCTCAAGGAATTAAAAATAGACCTGCCACATGATCCAGAAATCCCACAAAAAGAATGGAAAAGCAGGGGCTCGAAGAGATATTTGCATACCCATGTTCGCAGCAGCATTGTTCTCAAAAGCCAAAAGTTGGAAGCAACCCAAGGGTCCACCCGAGTGCATACACAAAGTGTGGTGCACACACAATGGAGTATTATTCAGCCTTCAAAAGGAAGGAAATTCTGACACCCGCCACAATATGGGTGAGCCTTGAGGACGTTATGTGACATTAAAATGAGCCAGTTGCCAAAAAGCAAATACTGTATGATTCTGCTTATAGGAGGTACTTAGAGTAGTCAAATTCATAGAGACAGAAAGAAGGCAGCTGCCAGGGTTTGGGGGAACGGGAAAGCGGGGAGCTTGTATTTAATGAGAGCAGGGTTTCAGTTTTGCAGGATGCTCTTTAGTTCTGGAGAAGGATGGTGTTTGCACAACAGTATGAATGTGCTTAGTGCCATTGGACTGTACCCTTTAAAAAATGGTTGAGATGGTGAATTTTATATTATGTGTATTTACCATAATTAAAGATAATGTAAGAAGTTAACTCAAAGCAAAATGAAGTAAAGGAAACCAAGGGGCTCCTACAAGGAATATAGGCACCAAGCACTTTGCTTTGTATTATTTAACCCCCAACCAACCTCCGTGGAACAGCTCTCTCCTTGCAGACAAGGAAACTAAGGCTTAAAGGCATGATAGGTCTTTTTTTTTTTTTTTTTTAACATGTATTTATTTTTGAGAGAGAGAGTGACAGCGTGAGCAGGGGAGGGGCAGAGAGAGAAGGAAACCCCGAATCCAAAGCAGGCTCTAGGCTCTGACTGTCAGCACAGAGCCCGACGCGGGGCTCGAATCCACAAACCAGAAGATCATGACCTGAGCTGAAGTCAGACGCTTAACCAACTGAGTTACCCAGGTGCCCCAAGGGCATGACAAGTCTTGCCCAAGGCCCCCAGCTGGGAGGTGACAGGCCAGGACTCAAATCATTCTTACATTCTGGGCAAGAGCTGTGTCATACTATAGCATTGGGCACTCTGTCTGCTGGGGTCTTAGGATTTCTGTTGGGGACCCACCCTCACACTCATCAGACAGCAGAACAGAAGGAGCCATGTAATTGGTTGTGAAACTATATGGACAGATCAGCGAGGCCTGAGTCATCAAGGAGGCTTCTTAGAAGATGAAGTGAGGTTGGGTAAGGCTGGAGGTCATGCCTGATCTGCCTGCCACTGTTACCCTGGTCCCTAAGAGGTTCCCAGTCATTATATGCTGAGAGAATGAATGGATGCAGGTTGTGGGGGGGGGGGGGGGCGGGGAGGGGAGGGGGGCTTCCTTAGGAGGAAGGCTGCAGGAAGCAATGGGGAAAGAACTGGACCTGAAGGGGCAACCCCCCCTCCTCCCTGTGGCTTAGGCCTGCCACACACCATTTCATTCAAGTCCCTCAACTGTCCCCACTGGGGAGATGTTATATGCCTTGGGGGGAGTCCCTCTGTCCGGGACTCAGTTCCTCCCCTCTTGACAAGCACAGCACCTGGGGGCTTTGACCATGTTAGTGGGTGGGGCCACTGAGATTTGCCCACCCAGAGATCCCTGGGCTTGGGCTAGGTTGTCAGGTTTTGCAAGTAGAAATGCAGGATGTCCAGTTAAATTTGTTTTTTTTGTTTTTTTTTGTTTTTTTTTTTATTTTTTAATATATGAAATTTACTGTCAAATTGGTTTCCATACAACACCCAGTGCTCATCCCAAAAGGTGCCCTCCTCAATACCCATCACCCACCCTGCCCTCCCTCCCACCCCCCATCAACCCTCAGTTTGTTCTCAGTTTTTAACAGTCTCTTATGCTTTGGCTCTCTCCCACTCTAACCTCTTTTTTTTTTTTTTTTTTTTTTTTTTGTCCAGTTAAATTTGAATTGCAGGTCAACAATGAGTAATTTGTAGTGTAAGTATGTCCCCCATATTGCATCTATACTTGATGTGGCCACCCTAGCCTTGGGGCTTTGTTAACTGAGAAGAGGCGGGAGGATGGTCTCTCTGGGTGTCGCAGGACAGGGGCCTCCTGACCTCAGACAAAGGCCTGAGACAAAGGCCTGCCAAAGGCCTGAGTACCAGACCCAGCTTGTCACAGCTCTGCTGAGACCCACGAGGCAGACTCTGTCCAGCCACTACCCAGTGTGAGCTGACCAGGCAAACAGCAGGGGCCCTAATTACTAAGTGTGATAACACCTGTTGTGTGCCTGACACTGCTCTGTGTGCCATGCAGAGTCCACGGTGGGAGACTACACTGTCAACGTGTTGGGGTCTGTGTTCTAGATTTGCCTACTGTTTTCTGTGTGTGCCTTCCCCATCTCCTGCCTATATCCTCCAGACCCTCAGACAGCCCTCTGGCTGCCAAATTCCGTCTCCTATGTCCACCATCTCATGCCTACCTTACCAGGGCACCCCAACTCATGAATAGCATGCCCTTTTCCTTGAGTCTCCCAATCAAACTTTCTCCAGCTGTTCCCTCATTCATCCATCCACCATCCACCCATCCATCATCCATCCATCCATCCATCCATCCACTCATCCATCCATCCACCCATCTACTCACCATCCATCCATCCACTCATCCATCCATCCATCCATCCATCCACTCATCCATCCATCCACTCATCCATCCATCCATTATCCATTCATCATCCATCCATCCATCCATCCACTCATCCATCCATCCATCCATCCACTCATCCATTCATCCACTCATCCATCCATCCATTATCCATCCATCATCCATCCATCCATCCATCCACTCATCCATCCATCCATCCATCCACTCATCCATCCATCCATTATCCATCCATCATCCATCCATCCATAATAAGTATTTGTTGAGGCTTACTATGGGCCACCATAGCAGGCATTTTGATGTATAATACCTCAGTACGAGGAAGGATTAAAAGAATTCTATTTAAATGTGAGTGGCTGACAATAGCCAACAGCTACAATTTCTGGTTAACTGAAGGTCCCGATCTCCTATGTTTAAGCATCAAGTGATCTAGGGAGATATTTTTTAGCCTTACCTTTACATACCAGCCACTCCTCCAGGGAAGTTCCTGGAGGTGGCTTCAGGCTGTGATAAAATGGGGGTAGGAACACTGTGGGGGGCCAGGAGTTCTGTGAGACTTCAGCAGTTAGGAGCTGAGCTGGTTCTGTCAAAGGCCTCTTCCTTATCTGGGTGCCCGCTCAGGAGGCGTTAGAGCACAGACCCTAGAGGTCCCAGACAGCTGGTGCCTGGCACAGCTCCTGCCCATTGCGGGTGCTTGGTGTAGACCTGAGACTAACTGTCACTGTACAGAGAAAACCGAGGGCAGAGAGGGGAGGTATCTTGTCCAGGGTCACACAGTTTGCAATTGTTGCTGGGAAGGCGGTAGAGACTGTGATAAAGAGTATGGATTTTGTTGTCAGGCACAGTTGATTTGAGGCCTCATCTGCCTATCAACCTCACTGACCTATCTGTAAATAGGAAATCACAGCTCCCTCTTAGACTCCCTCATGAAGGATGCTATGATGAAGTTATAAAGTGCGGGGCACAGGACCTGGCACGGTGCCAGCCTGAACTCCTCAGAGGAGGGTGGACCTTAGTCTCTGTGGAGAGGCTCCCCACAGCCTCACTTGGTCCAAACATGTCCCTTCTGAGCTCTGGGCCTCTCCTCCTCCCTGTGGGAGGGGAGGGCAGGCAGGAGTGGGTCCTGAGGGACAGAGAGCAGAATTCCAACCTCTGGCCAGCTGGCCCTTCCCACGGAGCTGCTGTGGCCGGGTCTACACAACTACCCGGAGAGTAGATTGCTTCCCGCAATTTATGGCCCCGAGTGCCAGGACTGGGCTTGTCACCTGCACAGATTGTGCAATGAGGCTTCGCGTGTGCCCTTCCCCCTGCAGGGGCTTTTATCTGGTTGCCTGGAGGTCAGCACCAGATCTAAGGTGTTCACCATGCAGGTGTTCTGGAGCAGGGATCGCGTGTCTCCACGAAGATGGGAGCCGGGGAGAACATGAGCTGGCATGTCATGGGGATTAGCAAGAATGATGAAGACTTAGTCTTTAATGACAAGACAGATTCGACTTCCTTTCTGGGAGATAACTCTCTGTAAGCTATGATGGCAGAAAGATAAATCTAGCTAATTCAATAATTTAGAAACAAGTCACTCTTTTTTTTTTCTAACGCATTTCCCAAGTAGATTAATTTCTTTTGGAAGAGGAAAGCTCAACTTCTAGTTAATTGCTGAGGCCTCTGCCTTTCCAGCAGAACAATTCCCAGGAACAGCTGGTTAGCTCCTGCTGACTGGCTGGGGCTGCAGCGACCACATAGAAAGATAGTAATGAGGAAAGAGAGGCTCTCAGTAAGACACATAGCAAAGAGTGGTTTTTAAACCCCTAGTAAATCTTTTATAGCGGCAATACCTAGATTGAGCAACAAAGTCAACATTTTGAATTTGTTTGGGAATAAGTAAATGCTAGGGGCTTTTCTGTAGCTTTTAGCAAACAGCTACAAAGAGAGGAAGGCTTGGGGATGGACGGTACCCAGGCTTTGGAGAGGATTCTAATCGTGTGTTACCCTTATCTGGCACCTTGAGCGAGGACTCGGGAGTCTGACCCTTTTTCTGAGGAGGGATAAATCACTCCATTCTAGTAGTTCTGAATTAAAGATCTCCAGTCCTCCCCTGAATCCTTCCCCTGGCCTAGGACTTCAGGTTTTGATCGACTGGAGACCCAAATGCTTAGGAAGGGGTGGGTATCCATTGAGCTGTCATTAGTCATTTAGTCCTACATGTGACGGAGACTGTGAGACCTGGTCCTGAGAACAGGATGAGGTCACAGGAGGTGGGGAGAAAACACACGGGCACAGAGGGGCAGAGAAGCACAGAATAGGAAGATGACCCAAGTGCTAAAGATAATCTCCATCTATTTTTGCCATTTACAGTAAGATTCTTTCCATGGCCATCAGGAGGCAAGAGCGGTTTTTGTTTTTCCATGTATAGATTAGTGGCACCCTTTGTTTTCCAGTCCAGGTAGACAACAAGTACCAAGGGTCCACAGTGATGTTAGGGCTTGTCAGACTCTGTCCAGCAACACCATCTGTTTAGATAATGCTGCAGGCTCACGAGAACAAGTGTCTGACGCTAGCTGACATGCTAGGAAATTGGTCTGCTGTCTGTTCCACATCTCTTCCTGCCTGGCTTTTGAGCACGCTCTCCCTGGGGTCAGAGCACCTCTGGGGGCCCCTAACTTTCAACCCTGCCCCTGCTTCGTCTGGGATTTGGCAGGAGGAACCCCTGGTTTAGTCGTCAGCCCTCTTGCTCCCCTCCCCCTGCAATTGCCCCACGTCTCCTGTTATCTGAGGACAAGATCAGCCTTCTAGCCTCTGCTTCTGTGGAACCCCACTTTGCTTGGACTCCTGGGACAGACTCCTAACCTCCATTCCCACATCTGTCCCTCGCAGCCCATTTTCCACACTACAGGTCTTTTTAAAACCTGAATCAAACATGTCACCCTCCTGGCTTGAACCCCCTCATTAGCTCCCTGTCACACTTGGAATAAACTCCCATCTCATTATCATAACCTAGAAGCTGCCACCTAATCTGGCTCCTGCCTCCCTCTCTACCCTTGCGCGGTCTCACTTCTCCCTGCTTATGGTGCTCCACCGGGGCCTCCTGTCTGTTCCAAAGAGGACCCGGCTTCTTTCGGCCTTAGGAGTTTGCCCATGCTTGTTCTTCTGCCCGAGATATTCCCCTCCCCTTCCTCCAACTGCCAACCTTTTCCGAGATTGATTCCTTTCCATCCTTCAGGGCAGAGTTTAAATGTCACCTCCTAATAGAGACCTTTTTTTGCTACCCAGTCTCAAGGAACTTGTAATGACACAATTTGTAATTACTGAGTTGTTTGTCTACTGGCTTATTACCTGTCCTCTGAGCTGTTCACCACAGTGTCCCCAGCTGAGCACACCTGAGGGCCTTGTATCTGTCAGAGCAGGCTAGGCTATGTGGCAGTAAACAAACAACTTCCAAATCCTAGTGCCCTCAGACCACAAAGGTTTGTTTATCGGTCATGCTAAATGTCCACCACAGGTTGGCAGGGGGACCGCTGTGGACATTGTAGGGTCCCAGGCTGATGGAACAGCTGTGACCTGAACATTCTCAGCGGCCATACCAAAGAGACAAGAGCGATGGAGGGTCTCGCATTGGCAAATAAGTCCTCTGGTCTCCAAATAATTTATGTGTTACTTCCACTCACAAGTCATTGGTTAGAGCCTCACCCAACACAGGGAGCTAGAAAGTTCAATCCTACCTGGTGCCCAGGAAGGAGAAGTGGAAATATTTGTTAAAAGCAGTAAAGACTCATACAATACTCAGTAAATACTTTTGAATAGCAAACCTGTTTGCCAGATTATTTTTTTTAAACCATTTTTAATGTTTATTCACTTTTGAGAGACAGAGAGAGACAGAGCACGAGTGGGGAGGGGCAGAGAGAGAGGGAGACACAGAATCCGAAGCAGGCTCCAGGCTCTGAGCTGTCAGCGCAGAGCCTGACTCAGGGCTCCAGCTCACCAACCATGAGATCATGACCTGAGCTGAAGTCTGACGCTTCACTGACTGAGCCACCCAGGCGCCCCGCAGTAAATACTTTTGAAGGAGGGAGTGTCTAGAATGTTCTTTCCACAGCTTCGGCCTCTGGAGGTAATCACTAAACTAACGTTTGTTGGGGCAACTGGGTGGCTCAGTTGGTTGGGCATACAACTTCCACTCCAGTCATGATCACTCGGTTTGTGAGTTTGAGCCCCATGTCAGGCTTTGCACTGGTAGTGCGGAGCCCGCTTCAGATTCTCTGTCTCCCTCTCTCTCTGCCCCGCCCCCCCTCAAAAATAAACACTAAAAAATATTTTTAAACGGACATTTGTTGAGCACTCACCAAGATCCTAGCACTCCCAAGTTCCTAGTGGAGCTACTGCTCCCATTGGGCAGCTGGGGAAACTGAGGCCCACAGAGGTTTAGTCACTTCCTAAAATAACTGCTAGTTGTATGGTAGAGTCCTCCTTTGAACCTACGGTTCCCGATTCCAAACCTGTGCACTTAATCATTACTCCATAGGAAGAGGTTTGGGTCTGATTCCCCTTCTAGATTATAAATATTAGAGAGCTTCCTTTTTGAGACACCTCCTCCCTTTCTCCCTTTTAGTACCTAGCAGAGTTTCTCTCATATACTTAGCATGCAATAAGTCATGCAATGACTTATGAGAAAGATATGAGAAAGATAAAACAGTATTTAAGATTGTGTAACACTGGGATATTCTTCTCGTTAAATGTTTTTTGGTAAGCCTGTTACTGAAGACTAAGGTAAAGCTTCTGTGCCTTTTGAGGGAGCTATTGGTGGAGGGCCTGTATGTGTTCATTGCTTTACACAGCAATCTAATCAAGGCACAAAGCCTCTCATATAATACACATGTATTCTAATGTATAATTATTAACAAGGAAAGTATTAGCTAGCTGCTGTGGATATCAACTTGAACAAGAGTTTCCATTCCTAGAGATTATACAGGGGGGCATTTGAACAATTGTGATACAGTGTGACCTGCCATGAGGTTTGTGTAGGGGTCAGTGGGGCCACACATCCTGCTGAGCAGGGTTGGAGAGGATTCAGCTCTGGGGGGGGCGGGGCGGATAGTTAGGAAAATCAACCCGAGGTGAAGCCCTGTTTGGGTAGAAAACTACAAGTTCCCTGTATCATTTGGAGGACAATGAGGGGGGCAGGTTGTGGGTGAAAAACCTGTCTGTACCGAGCTAGCCCATTGCACTTCCTGCCTCCGGGAACCTGGGGTTAGGATTCGGAACCTTGTATGTGATCTGGATCAAGTTATTACTAGGCATTGGACAAGTAGCCCCATTACAGCTAATGGGATGTCATTTAGCCAAGCGAGTCGTGGCGACAGGCGGAGGTCCCGCTGTCTCAGATGCCCCAGGCCGGCGTCCGGACAGCAGCCTGGACCCTTAGACACTCCCGCGATGCATCGCAATTTTGGTTTTTCTCTATCGGTCCTCCCTACCCTTTTGCTTTCCACTAGTTTGGCCTCACTCTGACCTAAATCCACGACTGGAGCGCCCTCCACCCGCCCACGCCCAGAGTCCCCAGACCAGCTCTACTCCACTGCAGCAGCGGTCACGCGCAGCAAGTCCGGCCGGCTGCCCGCCCGCGGAAAGCAGGAGGAAGTAGAGGTGGGCGGGGCAGGCGTGCCGAGCCCGCCCCTCCCGGCTGAGGCGGCTTCTTATTGGCAGACCCTCCTCCCCAGCCTCTGGGCCTCGCTTCGGATTGGCTAATATGCTCTTAGTGGGCGTGGCCCCCAGGGGGAGGGCAAGAGCGGAAGGAAAGCGCGCTCTCTCGGGAGGCGGGGTTGCCTAGGCGACGCCGGGGGCGCGCTCGGGGGGTGGGGAAGCAAGCCAGAGGCTCAATGACAAATCGGCAGGGGACTGCTGGGGTCCGGCCCCGGGTGGAGGCGAAGGAGAGGGCGGGGCAGGCTTAAGAGCTGCGGGATCAGTGCGGACGGCCGAGGCAGCGCGGGACGGGTCCCAGGTAAGGGTGCCGGTGCCTCGACAGGCCCGCTCCGGGCGGGGTGGGGCACGGGCTAGGGAAGTGGGGTGCACCGCCCTGCGCTCGGTGACCGCCTGCCCCCGCGCCCTGCGCGTAGGCTGTGGAGGGAGGCGGAGGGCGACACGGGGTTGTCGGCCCCGTTCGGCCACGGCAGGTCCCCTGGAGAGAGCCTCCCGGCTTCCCAGCCGGCCGGGGGCTGAGGAAATGGGGGCGGCGCCCCAGCCTCTCCCTTTTCGCCGCTCCTTCCCTTTTCCCACAAATGGCCTCTGCTTCCACTTCCTGCCCTTTAGGGCCTCCAGCCCGAGTATGGTCCACTTCCTCAGTCCCTTAGTTGCCGCTGTGGGCAGGGTAAGAGCTGTAGTAAGTGTTGCAAAAACTTCCTAGTACCTTAGGAACTTGGACTGAACTGGGGCGGTGCTCCAGAAGTTGTTTGGTCTGTTTGTTTTTGGTCCTGTCCTGCAAGTGAGCATAGAGCTGTTTCTTTGCGCCCCCCCCCCCCCCCCATCCCGCTCCAGTTCCTTTCTGATAGTAGGACTGCCACCGTCTGTGGCTTTCTAATAGGAAGCACCACGGACTTGAACTGTGTGGCTGGACCAGGCTTCCACTCCTCTTTTCTTGCCCTCTTGTGGGTATATGAGGTTATCCGTGTCGGGGTGGGTTTAGAACTGCTGAGGGCAGAGATAGCTGTGCCCAGGCTGCTTGTTTGAGCAGTGTCCTTTCTGTGCTAATTTACAGATGAATCTTGGAAACATTGGAACTTTGGTATTGTTATCAGGTGAGCCTTCAGGGGAGAAGTTTTTGTTTCTGGTGGACTGCTTTAGAATTGCCCATGGGCTCCTGGGTGGCTCAGATGGTTAAGCATCAGACTTCAGCTCAGGTTGTGAACTCATGGTCTCTGAGTTCGAGCCCCACGTGGGGCTCTGTGCTGACAGCTCAGCAGCCTGGAGCCTGCTTCAGATTCTGTGTCTACCTCTCTTTCTGCCCGTCCCCCACTCTCTCTCTCTCAAAAATAAATATTAAAAAAAAAATTTAGAATTGCCCATGGAAGAGTCTTGGCTGATTGTTCATTTGCGTCCCCTGTGACGTCCCTTTGTAGAACAGAGAACTTTCTGCTTTGACCTAGCTTTCTAACTTTCTTTCTTTTTAAGTTTTGGAGATGGATAGTGGGCACTGATTGTCAGAGAGTATAGCATATCTTTTAGATGTGCACATGACCTGTGTTCAGCAGAGCAACGAAGATTCTTGGAGGTCAAAGCTCAAAACAGGTGAAGGCAATATTCCCTAAACCTGGAGCAGTGGAATTAGAACGTGGAAGTTCTCAGAAAGGGAGTGACTGGGGAGGTGGTGTCGAATATTGGGAAGAAAAGGAAGGCAAGATGTGAAGACCTAGGTGTGATGCTGGTTTTGAAACTTTATTGGCGGTGGGGTCTTGAGCATGACTTTTCACCTCTGTGTGCTGGAGACCCCACGGCAGTAAAAAGGTGGTAAATAGTTATGCCACCTGTTAGGAGTACACGAAATTGGGCATGTTTAAGGTGTTCTTTGTGGTAGTGGGGGTGGAATGGAGGTAAGGGTGGGAATAAGGCCAGAGATACACATTCCTTATGTGCGGTTTTAAAAAAAAATTTTTTTTAACGTTTATTTATTTTTGAGACAGAGACAGAGCATGAACAGGGGAGGGGCAGAGAGAGAGGGAGGCACAGAATCTGAAACAGGCTCCAGGCTCTGAGCTGTCAGCACAGAGCCCGACGCGGGGCTTGAACTCACAGACTGTGAGATCATGACCTGAGCCGAAGTCAGACGCTTAACCAACCGAGCCACCCAGGCGCCCCTCCTTATGTGTGGTTTTAGTCCTGTCCCATAGACTGCTTTCTTCTGATCGCATCTGGGTCTTAACTTCCTTTTCTATTCATGGGATTTCCCACTGAAAACAGTGGGTATCTGAGATCTTGGCAAGATTTCCCTAGTGGTAGACGCTTTCCCAGGACTTTGTGAATATGGGACCCAGACACATAGGTAGGGAGACAAGAATTAGAATGTCAGATAGGATCTAAATGGGTGTTGGTGAAAGGTGGAAGAAGTAGAAAAGTTCTGAATTCTTAATTCTGCCTTCATTCTTTAAGGTTCTTGCCTTGGCTGGAGATGGCTCGGGACTCTGGAAATTTGTAAACCAGAGTTGAGGTAATCCTTTGTGCCACATCGCCCAGTCCCACAATGCCTCTTTGCATTCAGTTACTAAATCCCTCTCCACTCATGAAATTTATGGAAGTTAGAAACATTGTTGGAAACCTTTTCTGAAAGCTAGATTTGGAGACAGGATAACACCGAAGAGCTGCAGTTTTTGGAAGAGATCTTGGTGAGCTCTTCTGAGGTTCCCAGTGTAACTTGTCTCAAGATGATAAGGCAAGAGTCCCACTTTTCACTGGATCCAGTTGCTTCTGAGCAAATAACTAACCCCTGCTGTTAGATATGCAAGACACTTGAAGAAATTTTTTTTTTTTTCAAGAGAATGCATGTTGTTGAGAAGTCCGAATCAAAGAAAACAGCGTGCCAGAGAAAATGCAGTCTTTCCTAATCGTGGGGGAGGTGGGGAAGGAAGAGGAAGGAAATGAACATTTATAGAGTATCTGCTGTCCACTTGGCCCCGACCCACTGATCTAAGCAATACCAGATACGTATCTGACCTTGGAGATTTGACCATGAGCTGGTTCCTTTAACTTCTCAGTTCTCTTGGTTACTTAAGAATACAAATATGGGTGTATATATGTACATATTCTTAGAGGTTTCAAAACGGAGAACCCAGTAGGCAAGAGGACATATGAGCTTTTGGACGGGTGAGAGTGGGGAGAAACATGACGAGAATGTGGACGCGGAAAGTCAAAGAGGGAAGGTATTTCAAGTTTATGTTACTCTAAAAAAAAAAAAGGGAATGCTTATAATTTTTGTGAGTGTTCTCTATGGTGGTTGTAGATGACTCTTTGAGGAGTTTGTGCGTTTTGAAAACAATTGAAATCTGAATGCAGAGAGTGGTGCCATTAATTGATAATTAATTGATAATTGATTAATTGACATTGTTGTCATTGTTGCTTTTGCCAGTGCTTTGTGGGCATCTTATATATAGTGTGTACATGTATTTTCTTCACGTAATGGCATGAGTTGAAGGAAATATAGTGGTTTGGTCATGTGTGGCTGGCTACCTCTAAAGTTCATCTGTCTTGAATGAATTTTCTACTGCTGTATAATAAATTAGCCCAAATGTAACAGCTTAAATCGACAGACGTTCGTTGTCTCAAACCGTTTCTGAAATTCAGGAATCCGGGAGCAGCTTGGTTGGGTGATTCTGGCTCAGGGTCTCTTCGGAGGTTGGAGTCATCTGATGGCTTGACTGGGGTTGGAGACTCTGCTTCCAGGGTGGCTCACTCTCCTGGCTGCTGGCTGGAAGCTTGAGTGCCCCACCATGAGGGCCTCTTTGTAGGACTCTTCACAACGTGGTGACTAAGTTTCTCCCCAGAGCAAGTGATCTGAGAGAGGGAGAGAGAGAAAGAGGACAGTCAAGATGGAAGGTGTGATACCTTTGTATCTAATCTTGGAGGTGACAGACGTACCCTCACTTCTACTGACACATGGACCAAACCTGGTACAATGTGGGAGGGAACTATACAAGGAGACCTTGAGGACCCTGGACATTCTTGGAGGCTACCAGATTTCCTTTTGAAGGTTTAGACCAGACATTATTGAGCAAATCTTTGTCTCATATGCTTACGAAAGTATGTATGATGGGAGAATAAAATGCAGCCAGGGTTTTTACCATTTTAGAAACTTTTAATATTTTACTTTTAACTTTATGTTCTTTCTTCTGTTTTTTCATTGTCAGATGCTAGAATTAATTAGCCAAATATGCAGTAGCTTTGGAAATTAGAAATTTAAATCTAGCTGATCCTTAAACCAAATGGAACAGCTGAGTTTTTTTTTTTAACCCTAAAACAAATTGGTAAAAAAAAAAAAATTATTGCCAAAATGATCTCCTTGATGAACAGCTTAAAATTAGTCATTAATCATCTGTGTATTTTTAAAAATAAAATTCACTGGCAAAGGAACTAAAAAAATCTTAAAAAACCTAATCTGTGCCCCTCTCTTCCAATTATTATAAATCTTTGGGCAATATGTATTTGGCCAGCAATTTTTCATTTCTCTTTTTAAAACCTAATACCTTTAAATTTTTTTTAATGTTTATTTATTATTGAGAGATGGAGCATGAGCATGGGAGGGGCAGAGAGAGGGGGAGACAAGGAACGTGAAGCAGGCTCCAGGCTCTGAGCTGTCAGCACAGAGCCCAACGGGGGGCTTGAACTCACAAGCCACAAGATCATGACCTGAGCTGAAGTCGGGTGCTTAACTGACTATACCACCCAGGTGCCCCAAAACCTAATACCTTTTAATTATCTACCTGGATAGAAGGACTTTATTCTTTTAGCTTCTAGATGAAATCTCCCAAAGTGTCTATCGGTGGAGAGAAGAGGCATCCTGAGCCTGAAGCCTGATTCAGTGTTTTCTAAGTTCCCTTCCAGCTCGAAAACGTCTCTTCTGTGATTCTAGTATTTTCATATAACAAATATCCTTTGCACAAAGCATATTTGGAATGAGGGGTTTCACAAGTCATGTTAAATTGTAACTTCAGAAACCTAAGTGTGGTGAGAATGGCTTTTGTTCAGTCCGGCCCAGTTGAAGGTTGCTCGAGTGGTCATGAGGCCGCCTGGAAACTCAGCAAAGCTGGCATTTCCTTTCTTCCCATTTTGGCCCTTTTCCCATCCACTGCCCTAATTTGTGAGCTAGTATCTTTCTTTTCTTTCATCCTACCTCTCCTGTCATCCCCCCCTCCTTCCTTCCACCCCAGTCTGCCAGTAACAACAGGAAAGGACTGGTGGACTGTCGTCCAGTGTGGATTAGCTGATCCTGTTATCCGTAGTGGACGTAGTCATTGTGGGACCTCTACTCCTCCTTGTGTGTTAAGCCTTTTTAAAAATCTAAAATTACACGTGCTCATTCATTAAGTGCTGCCATTTTTAACTTCTAGAGGGGTTCTGGACCCAATTCCAAGGCTGTACGTGTGTGTGGTTCCCCCCCACACCACTGTGCAGTTCTCTGACACCAGCTGGGTGTCTACATTTTAACTCCGTTCTGACACTGTCTGCGTGGAGACGGCATCAGATTCCACAGATTAAGGGTCTGGCCCCCCCAGGACCACGCTCTACTTCAGATGCCAGTCGCAAGCCCAGATCGTTCCCTGTGCTTCTGACCGACTCACTACAAACCAGAGGTGCCCGTGACCCCCTGCCTGGGTTTGATTAATGTGCTAGCGCGGCTCACAGAACTCAGCAAACCCATTTATTCACGAGATCAGGGATTTATTACAGGGGTATTAAAGGAGACAAATCAAGAGCCAGACGAAGAGCTACGTAGGGTGAGGCATTGAACGAAGGAGCTTCTGGCCTCATGGGGTTGGGGGCCCGCACGTGGCACGTGGTTCCCTGACCTGGAAGCTCTCCACACCTCCTTTTGGGGTTTTGTGGAGGCTTCATTACAGAGACATGATTGATGAAATCACTGCCCCGCAGCCCCTTCCCCTCCCAGCAGGCCCTTCCCTTCCCAGGAGGTCAGGGGGGTGGGACTGGAACTTCCAACCCCCTGTTCAAGGTGGGTTCCTCTGGCAACCAGCGCCCATACTTAGGTGGTC
The DNA here is from genome assembly GCF_024362965.1 of Panthera pardus. NCBI lineage: Eukaryota > Metazoa > Chordata > Mammalia > Carnivora > Felidae > Panthera > Panthera pardus. The sequence goes on from NW_026526655.1 coordinate 103,104,581, forward strand.
TAAAGGTCACCTCATTAGCACAAACCTAGTTGTGGTGGGAAGGTCGTGTTATGAATAACACGACACCCATTCCACCTTTTTGGCTCTGAGGCTTTTCAGGAACTGAGGACAAGAAGACTTAAATATTATAACAAAAGATGTTCCTGTTGCTCTTTGCATTCAGGAAATTCCAAGGGTTTGGGGAGCTGCGAGACAGAAACTGGATGAAGACTAAATATACATGAGAAATACATTTTGGCCATCTGAAGGAGCAAGTATGTATTTCTTATAAATCACAGCGTCACAGCCTCCTAAATAGTTCTAAAGTCTAGCCACTTTCCCCGTCTCCACTGTCATCCTCTTAGGCCCCCATTGTCTCTGGTCTGGCCTGCTGGACCTCCCACATCTGCTCTTGGCCCCTCTGGTTTCCCGTACTTTAACTGGAGTGATCTTTCCAACATGCAGGACTAATTATGTCACCCCTTTGCTGGAAGCACTTCAGTGGCCTTCCATTGCCCTCATTGGAAAGTCTGCAGTCTCTACAGTGCTGGGCCTGCGGGGTCTCAAATGATCTGGCCCTTTCCTTCCCAGTGTACTATCGGCTCATACCAGACCCTACCTCTTTCTTTCCGCTCCGGGCAGCCACGGGGGTCTTCTTCGGTCACTTGACTGTGTCTTGCTTGCTTCCTGTTGCTTCAGGTCTTCCTAAAAGCAATACAAGAAGGGAGCAGAGCACGTGAAAGGAATCCTAGGTAGGAAAGCACTTGGCCTGCTCGTGGAACTGAAAGAAGGCAAAGCTGGCCAGGGAGAGGTTGGTGAATAGTGGCTTTGGATTTTATTCATGGGGCGCCATAAAGGGCTTTATGCCCACTTTTATTTGCAGTTTTGGAAAACTCACAGTAGGGGCTGTGTGAAAAATAGGTTGAAGAGGGGCTAAAGTGGCCATGATAAGCCACTTTGAAAGGGGTTTTGGAGAGGGAACCAGTAGAATTGGTCACGAACTGAGTTGGGGGAGAGGCAAAGGGAATCCAAGATGACTCTCAGGTTTTGGCTTTAGTAATAGCTTGGGCACAACTAGTCACTTGAGTTACTACTACTAATAGTGGAGATGGAAAAGGTTTGAAGCAGGGAAAGAAGAATCGAGAGTTCTATTTTGGGAATGTTAAGCTTGAGATTCTCACAGGACAGCCACGTGGGGAGAGGTGGCAGTTTGGCAGAGGGATAGGAGTCTGGAGGTCAGGAGGATTGTCTAGGCTGCATTTTAGAAGTTTGGGAGTGGCGTGTAGGGCTGCGGGAATGGATGAGGTCACTGAAGGGGAGTGTAGGGGCGGGAAGACGGAGCTCTGAGGAGGACTGACATTTAGGAGCCAAGTAGAGGGGGAAGACCTGGCCTAAGATGCCTGACAGAGAGCTCCCAGAGAAACAGCAAGCCCCGGAGGTGGGGGGTGAGGGGGAGTGTGCTGCTCTAGAGGCCAGAAGGGACAGGATCCGGAGGGAGACCCCAAGAGGGGTCTTTGAATTGGCCTGCTCCGGGCCTTCCCTTTTCCAGGCAGGGTTGGCTCGCAGTTGCCACATGCTCTTTGGTGAAAGCGGAGGGCATGGGAAAGGAGAAAGAGAACAGTTTTGTTTTTTTAAAGTTTATTTATTTTTGAGAGAGAGACAGAATGCAAGCAGGGGAGGGGCAGAGAGAGAGGGAGACACAGAATCTGAAGCAGGCTCCGAGCTGTCACCACAGAGCCCGATGCTGAGCTCTAACCCTTGAACCGTGAGATCATGACCTGAGCCGAAGTCGGACGCTCAATGGACCGAGCCACCCAGGCGCCCCAGAAAGAGAACAGTTTTTATTGGAGTTTGCAACGTGGGGTTTAGGGGTGACCCTGACCAGCCCAGTGTCTGGAAGTTATGCTGGGGGAGGGAGCCATGCTGGAAGGGAATTTGTAAATGAAGTAGGGAGGAAAGGAAACACAGGGCCTTGTTGTGCAGAGTGGGACCCTTGGGCCAGGACCGATCTGGGAGTTGGTAGGCAGTGCACTCTGGGCTCCCCTCTAGACCTATGGAATCAGAATATAAATTTTAACAAGATTCCCAGGTAATTACAAGTTTGAGAAGCATTGGTATAAATAACCAGGGCTACAGGGAAATTGTGTCACTAGCTGGGGGGGACAGATGGCAATCACAGGGGTGTGTATGTTTAAGATGAAGATTCAGTAGACCGCGTCTGTATGCTGTTGTGGGTGATCCCCTACCGAGGTAAAGACTGATTAATGAGGCAGGAAAAAGGGGACAGCGACAGGAATGCTGTTCTTGGGTAGGGGGGTAGGGACGCATGGAGCAAAGCCTGTGTGGAGTGCTTGGCTTTGCTACGAGCAGGAGTGTGCTCTTCGTGCAGCGGGAGACAGGGAGGAGGTGGGTAAGGATGCTGGTAGGTTTGCAGATTTGGCGCAGGAGCAATGAGGGAGTTTGTGCCTGATGGCTTGTGTTTGGGAAAAGTGAGGTAAGATCATCTGTAGAGCGTGAGCTTAGGGAGGGCATAGGGCAGAATCAGTAAAATTTCTAGGCAGCGAATGCCCGTTCCTGGTTTGGGATCGTAAGTGCATTTAACATGAAGTTTCGTAAGGCTGGCTGCAAGGGTCTCTTTCCCTCTCCAGCAGCGTTGATGTTGATGCGTGCCGGGTGCTGGGGCTGGAAAGGAGTGAAAGGGGCCAGGGCGGGAAGGTACCAGCGAGGGGGCTTTCATAATGTGAGATCTAAGCTCCTGAAGGAGGGAGGTGGGGCCCGGGGAGGTAAGGCACAGAAAGAAAGTGCTAGAGGCCAGTGCTTGCGAGTAACCATCAGGCGGGGAACCACGGTGGTAGTAGCAGCAGCTACTGGGGTAGTGGGTATTTACGCGAGCCCGAGCCCCAGCCAGAAGGAAGGAGGCCGAGGCTGGAGACATGTTGGAGGCAGCCGCCTCTGAGGCTGACGTGCCGGGCATGAGCACAGCAGTGTTAGGTAGGAGGAAGGAAAGGGTTTTTGGAGAAGAGGAGGACAAGGACTTGGGAGAGGCCGAGCTCTGTGGCAAGTTGTCCAAATGGGCACAGGAGTCACTAAGGGGGATAACAGGAGAAAGGGGTCGAAGGGAAGTCTGTGAACCAGAAGCAAATACCACCAATAGATGAGGGCAGTGAGGATGTCCATAGATGACCTGAGGGCAGCAGGGTTGGGGGGAAGCTGATCGCCAGAGCCTTGAAGATAAGGGGCTTTTGCAAGAGGAAGGAGGGGAGTATTGGAGGAAGGATGTCCTCTACTGGAAGTGACAAGTGGGAGGGAGGAAGGACACTTATTTCTTCCTGGCCCTGAGGCACATGGCAGGAGAGGAAGATAGTGTCTACTTAAGATATGGTGTCCCCAGGGCACAGCAAAGTCTCAGGGAAAGCTAAAAGCTAGCGGAAACTTCTTGGAAGAGGTGGGGGGTCTTGAGTTGGTTGGTGTTCTCCTGGTTGTGGAGGGTGGGGAAAGGAGTCATTTCAGAGGAAGGCGGAAGTCCTGTTTTTCCTCTCTAGTTACCCCAAGATAGGCGGGGCAGGTGTTCAGGCCGGGTGGTACAGAGACTCACCCAGTCATATCGTGATCCGGCCCTCTTCCCTCCCAGTGTGGTGTCCTGGCAGGTGTCAGCTCCGCTGGCAGAGGACTGAGTCTCTGCAAAGAAGGCTCCCCTATTCTCGTCCTTCTTTAAGGACTGGCAGCTTATCCTGCCTTCGAATAGGTCTGGCTGGTAGGCCAGTTTCTTTCTCAGGACTTTCTAGACTGTCAGAATGATGTTCAAAAGTCAGTTAAGTGCCTACTTAGAGCCGGGTATTTTCTCACGTAATGTTAACAACCCCCAGGATACAGACCCCCTGTGTGTTTTACGGATGAGGGTGAGGCCAAGGAAAGCAACTTAACTAAGGGCATTAGCTTCCCACAGACAGACTCCAAACTTCAAGTTGACTGTTTTTTCTCACACTGTAGTTGGTATATAACTACTTCAAAAAATTGTGGTAGGGGCGCTTGGGTGGCTCAGTTGGTTAAGCATCTGACTTTGGCTCAGGTCACGATCTCACCATCTGTGTGTTTGAGCCCCGCGTCGGGCTCTGTGCTGACAGCTCGGAGCCTGGAGCCTGCTTTGGATTCTGTGTCTCCCTCTCTCTCTGCTCCTCCCCTGCTTGTGCTCTATCTCTCTTAAAAATAAATGAACATTAAAAAAATTAAGGAATTGTGGTAAAATATACATAACATAAGATCTGTCATTTTAGCAATTATTTTAAAAGGAAGCTCTATACCCAAGGTGGGGCTCAAACTCACAACCATAAGATCAAGAGCCACATGCCCTACTGACTGAGCCAGCCAGGCACCTCTCCATCATTTTAGTGATTAAAAAAATTTTTTTAAATGTTTATTTATTTTTGAGAGAGAGAGACAGAGACAGAGGTCAGATCATGACCTGAGCCGAAGTCAGATGCTCAACCAACAGAGCCACCCAGGTGCCCTTCCAACACATTTTTAATTATCCCATTCTGCAGCTCTGTGCTCATAAAATACTGACTTCCCTGGCTCCTGGCAACCACTATTCCTCTTTCCATCTCTATGAATTGACTCTTCTAGGTACCTCACGTAAGTGGAATCATATAGTATTTGCCCTTTCGTGTCTGGCGTATTCGACTTAGCCTAATGTCTTCCAGGTTTATCTGCATTGTAGCTTCTGTCAGGATTAAATTCCCTTTTAAGACTGAACAGTATTCTGTTGTACGGATGTACCACATTTTGTTTTCCATTCATTCATCAGTGGACACTTGGACTGCTTTCACTTTTGACTGTTGTGAATAGTGCTGCGGTGACCGTGGGCGTACAAATCTGTGCAAGTCCCTGCTTTCAGTTTCTGGGGGTATGTTCGGGGCGGTATGTAGTAAGTGTTTTCTGTTGTGTATTTCCTCCTCGAACTTGTGCTGTAGTTGCCTGTGCCTCTCTCTCCTTAATGAGCTTTCTGATCCATAGTTCTGTGTCAGTGATAAAAATTCCGGTATTTCACACCGTGTTTGAAGGTCTTCCCCACCCTACCCTAGTCTGCTGATGGAGCAGCCTAGTGTCACGGCTCCAAGAGTAGGCTCTGCAGCCAGACTGCTGGGCCTACCGTCCCAGCCCCGCCACAGACTAGTTACATGACCCAGCAAATTCTACACGCTCTGAGTGCGTGCGATACCCTAGTAGATGCCGTACAAGTGGAAATAGTAGTAGAACGTCTCTAAGCAGGATTGGTTTGGGGAGAGTAGTTCAGAACAGGGACATGTATGCTAGTTCCAAATTTGACCTTCTGTGACTGAGACATGCAGTGGTTCTAATGTCTCCGAGGCTGCCTTTGCGGGTGGAAGGAGCTGGAGTCTGGATAAATTGGTAGACCTCTCCAAGGCCAGTGCAATCCCCAGGTTCCATTGGGGATGAGTGTATAGTGGGAGAAGACTTTGTTTCAGAAATAACTGTATACTTAAAAAAAAAAAAAAATCAGAGCTTGCAAATTACCTGTCACTGTTCCATTGCTTTGTAGTTCAGGAAAGTCATCATATAAATGAACTAACCTTTCGAAGTTCACCAGTTACCACTTATCCTCTTGAGACCAGACCTCTCAGCCCCAATGGAGAACTTGTTTTTCTTTTATCTGCCAAGTCCTGAGTGTCTCCTAAGCGCCAGGCACACTGGGCACACAAAGGTGAATGGGCAGCTCTCAATGTGGTGGGAGAGACAAACATCATCTAAGAATAAATTACTGGTTTATTTCAGTGCAACAGTAGGTGTATTGACAGGCAGGGGGACCTACTCAGGGAGGGTCAGCTCTGCTGGGGGAGACCTAAGAAGGTGGTAGAGGAAATATTTAGGCTGAGTGTTAAATTATAGGCGATCCTCCATCAGGAAGAAGGGCAATCCTGGCAGAAAGAATAACATGTACATAAGGGTACAGCCTGGAAACAGAATATTTATGATGAGTGACTTCAGAGCTTTCTGGTTTTTGTTTAAGTGACTTTAGCTTGTTTTGTTAATTTAGTTGTGGGGTTTGTTTTGTCTTGTTTTGTTTTGTTGGCGGGAGAACATATAAAGAGATATTCATCAGGGAGCAGACATACCTAAAACAAATTTCCTTAGGCACTCAGGAGGAGTACTTTAAGTTGTTTTGCAGATTTAGTTTCAAGGAGGAAAAAAAAACAGCAAAGACTGGAAAGGAACTTAGATCATTTAATTCAACTTCCTTGTTTTTTTGGACCTGGAAACTGAGTCATACATGAATGACAGCACAAAAATATTCTCTCCCCCAGTGCTAATGACAATAGCAGTTGTTCAAGGGAAGGGAAAAAGGAGTTTCCTTCTTTAAGTTAGTATGTGCAGGTGAGGCTGAGGGCGCAGAAAGACTGTCCTCTGAGAACCGTGGTGACTTCAGTTGTTTCTTGCCAGGACTGTCGCTCCTAAGAAAATCCAAACTTGCCAAACAGAGAAGTTAAGACTGTGTATCTTCCTTTCATAGAAAGATGTAGCAGAAGTTGAACAGCAGCTCAAGTGACTCGGTGTCTGTGGAGAGATCGTTAGCTGACCCATACAGATCCTTCGCTAGGTGGCCTGCTGTACCTGGAGCTGAGGTGCTCCGAGCCACGTCCACGTTATTCGGGTCGCTTAGCCATTCACGTTCCGCCTGCCCCGGCAAGGGCCTGTGGCTCTTTCTGACAGTGCAAGGCCATAGGAGAGATGGTCCGTCCGAAAAATCGCTGCCAATTGAATAACAATCAAATGATCATAAATCCTCTCAGGATTCCTTATTTAAATCAGCGGGTGAAATGATGAGACTCTTAGGAGTACTAGGTTGTTCTAATTTGTAAAGGGTGTCTCTGGTATAAGTGTAGGGAGTTTGCCTTTTGTATTGAAACACCGGACCCTAAAACTACAGGTTTTTATTTACTCTGAAACATGTTTGCTTGATGATCTGGCAATCTCTGTTTTAAGGGCCTGGGCCATAACCAATAATGACAATCCCGTAGTAAGTTCAAATAAACACTTAAATGCCAACCTTAAGAGAGTCAAAGTCTTTAGTGACAAATTCGCAAAGCTTAAAAAGTAGAAATTAATGTTACCTATCTGCCAAATTTTGCTTTTGACATTAGGAAATAATGGCTTAAATTTTTTAGGCTTTTGGCAGTAAGTAATGGAGGTAAGATATAGATGAATCCAACTGTTTAAACATTTTTTTTTATTAGTTTTCTTTATTTCTGAGAGGCAGAGTGCATGTGGGGGAGGAGCAGAGAGAGAGACGGGGGGAGACACAGAATCCGAAGCAGGCTCCGGGCTCTGAGCTGTCAGCACGGAGCCCGACGTGGGGCTTGAACTCACGAGCTGTGAGATCATCACCTGAGCTGAAGTCAGACACTCAACCGACTGAGCCACCCAGGTGCCCCAGATGAATCCAACTGTTAAGTTTACCCTGTATTCTAGATTTTATGATGACCATAATTTGGGTAAACGTTATGTTCTTCAGGTTGATTAGAACGGAAATATTCCTGTCATACAAGGGTATAAGAGGGAAAAGGGCAGGCCTGGCACCTGGCCTCATGGAGCCTTAAGAGTAGCAGAAGAAATAAGCAAAAAGCATGGAAGGAGAAAAAGAAAGGAATTACAAGTTGTGATCAGTGCAGTGAAGGGAGCCAAGAGGCTGACATGGAGACTGAGAGAGGGTCTACTTGAAGTGTGGGGGTCCTTCACTCTCTGAAGAAGTGACCTTTAAATGGAAAGTTCTAGAAGGAATTGGGTTTGTGAATGATGAGTGTGGAAAGGCTCGGGGTTGGGAGGGTACAGAGGGGGGAGTAGTAGGCCGTGAGGTTGGAGAGGTGGAGCCTAGGGATGGCCGGGGGCTGGGGGGAGAAAGTGGGTTCTGGAGGCATCATCTGAGCCCCTGAAGCAAGCTTTGTTCCTGGACACGCCATTAGGTGAGCCGATAAATAATTGTTTTGCTTAAACTATTTTCAGTTGGAGTTTCCTTCACTGTGGGCAAGAGTCCTAATCATATAAAGGACAGAATATTTGAATTCCCTGGAAACACCTTCAGCTGGAGTTGCTATATGTAGTGCTCATGCCTTATTCATTCAGAATGAAGTATTTTTGTGTCATTATATTTTCCCCCTGGCCCTGCCTGGATCTGATTCCTTGGACTTGAATTGTATGTGTACTTTCAAAGCCATTATGTACAGTCAGTTGGGACTCACTTGGTTGGAAGTGATAGAAACGTAAGGTACACGAGCTCACACCACGAAGGGGGATTTATTGGGTGGACACCAGTGTGTGTCACTGACTCAGCAGACAAATGGAAAACCAAGCCAAGGAAGGGGCCAAGGATGCGGCTGGGACTCAGGAGCAGCGGGAACCAACCCCCCGAATGCTGCCAGGACTGTCCCAGTGTTTCTTCTCCGTGTTCAGGCTCCGTCTCTCTTGCTGCTTTCACTACTTGGCAAAAAACATAGCGGCCAATTTGCAAAAGTGAGCGGTCTGCAGACATGCTTTGTCTGCTCACAGTGCTTTTCAAAAGTGATTTAATTGTTAACATTGAAAAAGGGAGTTTCACATAAAATTCCAAATGTCCGACATCTCTTAAAGAAGCAGAAGTCTGACATCCCTAAATTCCAGCAACCGGCAGGCACTTCTCTTTGGAAGGGCAACACACTGTCTAAAGGACCACAGGGCTGCTACTCCTCTTACTTCTGCCCCAGGTGCTCCCTGCCCCAGCTGTAGCCATCCTGGACCCAGCTGCTTGGTTTTGTACCCAGACCCTGGCCTGGGTCAGGTGCCCTCCTTGGGATCAGTCAGTTTCTCCCAGGGGATAGGGCCACATACTGAGCTGACATGCCTTATCTCCCTCACCCCTTGTCCTATAATAACCATGCAGATGGCAGAGGGGAGCAGTTTCTAGAAAAAGGGTGCTAGTCTGACAGTACCTGAAGTGATGTATTTGGAAAAAGTTGTATGTTATTTAGTGAATTTTTTTTAAACTCCTTTTTACCAATGTCCTTTTGCCCAAAGGGCCTGTTATTCTTACACGCTTAACACTTTAAGTGGTCCTCTGCTTTTTTATTTTGGAGGAGTGCTGGAGGACTTCATAGAGGCTCTCGTGACAATTCAGTCCTGTGAATGTGGCCATCAAAGCTAAGCATCTCACTTGGAATTTATGATGTAACATGGCTTATCTGTTTGTTTTTAATGGATGATTCAAGCTAGGATTGCAAAGGGTTGCTACAAACGTACTCCCAATCTTACAAACCTGATTTAGTAAAAAGTAAAAGTTAGGTATTGATAGAATTTGGTAAAGTATATACAAAAAAACTTAAACTGGTTTCTAAAGTTTCTGTTTTGTTATGAACTGTGAAAATCCAAGAATGCATTTTCAAATCAAAATCGCTTTTTTTGTTTCTTTTCATGTGTTTCGTTTTTTGAAGTTAGCACGTCATTTTAAATCTTTATTATTTTGTCCTATCTGGTAAAATTCTATGAATTCCCAAGACAGACAGTCTTTTAAGAACTTTGTTTCTCGGGGCGCCTGGGTGGCTCAGTCGGTTAAGCATCCGACTTCAGCTCAGGTCACGATCTCGCGGTCCGCGAGTTCGAGCCCCGCATCGGGCTCTGGGCTGATGGCTCAGAGCCTGGAGCCTGCTTCCGATTCTGTGTCTCCCTCTCTCTCTGCCCCTCCCCCATTAATGCTGTGTCTCTCTCTGTCTCAAAAATAAATAAAAACGTTAAAAAAAAAATTAAAAAAAAAAAAAAAAGAACTTTGTTTCTCATTTACTTAGGGCTCCCCTATTTCTGAAGACTTTAAAAGTGCAGAGTGAATATACGGAAATTATTGTGCTTGAATTTGAAGAATGACAGATCAGTAGAAGACACTAGTATGATCTGGGGACTCAGGGCAGAAAGGGAGGTGCTGTCAATACACACTGGCATACTCGTGTGTACAGCCCCTCATTTTACTGGGTACAGCTGTTTACTAATTTGGCGTTAGATGCTAAGAAATAAGATTCCATGTCGATTTCAACACCAATGGAAATGGCATCTACTGGGTAGACCGTGTCATGGCGTTTTCCTTTTTCAAGATTCAGCATTCACAATCCCTGCAGTCCATCTGTTTCCTGTGTTACTTCATATTTGAAAGTACTGTCTTTTGGGGGAGAGTTCTTCATGACCCTAATTTAGATCAGATTGTTTCTAATCTGGATTGTAACAGGAAGTGGTATGGATTTGCCTTGACACGTAATAGTACTCTGCTTGTTAAAATGCAGATTCTGATTCGTAAGTAATGTATGGAGGCACTGTAAGACCATGCAAATACTGTGTTCCTCATCCAGATCTCCCCTGTAGATTTAGCATCTATTAATGATTCTTGCCTGAACCAATCTTTACTATGATAGTTGATTTTCCATATGAATTGTTTGAATGTATATGAACTTTCATATGAAGTTGTTTCCATATAAATGTTGATTTTCCAACTCAGGTGCACCCTCTATAATGTGTCAGTCTGCTTTTGGTGTTCTCCTGGAAGCAAGAGTCCTCCCTCTTCCGTTGTTTATTTAATATTTATTATAGGTATGGATTCACGAATTCCTAATTTTTCAATGGTCTGTTTTCATTAGTGCCCTTAATTATTTTGGTGCTTAAATTGTCCCAGATTTAGGATTGTCCTCCTTTTTTGATTGTTATAGAGAGGATTAAAAACATGGATAATATTTTGGGAGACTCAGGTATTATGATTATGGCCTATTAGTAGTATCTAGGTTACCTTAAAGTTATACTAAAAAAGTGCTAAGTGCAATTCTTTGCATGTGGATAGTATTTGAGAGTTTCCCATGTGCTTTTGTGGACGTGTGCTACGTAGGACACTTGAATTTTATGAGGAGGACTGAGTAAGCGTTCCTCTGCATTTTCAAATTGTCATTTGATTTTTTTTTTGACATTCCCGTGATACAGACAAGGTGGCATTTTACTCTATCTACCAACTTATTTTCTCCTAGCCTCAGTTTAATAAAAGACTAATGATTATATTAGCCCAGAATATTAGTCTAGAAACTGCTCTTTTCCTCCTAACACACATTTGCGTGATTTATATATTGTGATGTGCTTTAAAAACTTCACTTCTCAAGTGAATGTGTTCTGGTCTTGAATTAATGCTGAGTGGTAGAGGGCCCTATCTCAAATTAATGTATCATAGAATATGACATAGAAAAAGCACTCCCTAACCCTTGCCTGCCTGCTTTTTTTTTTTTTTTTTTTTTGCCTTGCCTCATTTTTATGAATAATGCTTTTTTTAGTTTGGCATGTCTTGTTTGGCATGTCTTGTTTTTCTGTATGGGAATGTGTGTGTGTGTGTTTAATTTTTTTTTATGTTTATTTGTTTTTGAGAGAGAGAGAGAGAGAGCACAAGTTGGGGAGGGACAAAGAGAAAGGGAGACACAGAATCTGAAGCAGGTTCCAGGCTCTAAGCAGTCAGCACAGAGCCCAATGTGGGGCTCGAACTTATGAACCGTGAGATTGTGACCTGAGCCGAAGTCGGATGCTTAACCGACTGAGCCACCCAAGGCGCCCCAGGGAATGTGTGTTTATTCTTACAGATTCAGTGCCTTACATGCTAACTTGGGCTGGAGGCCACACCCCACAATGGTTTCCCATTTTCTCCAGGGTATGTTTCTTAAGATAGCATCTTAGGTCCATTTGTAGGTGAACATGGGTGTCTTTGGAGACTCCTCACCCTGTCACTTCCCCACTCCATACCTTATGCTTCAATATTATGTGGTACCTGGTACTAACTGTGATGTGTGATGCCTTTGTTCCTTTGCTTGTGCTCTGAGTTATGCTTGGAAAGCGCCCCTCAATCACCCCATCTGTTGAGTGAACTCTTACTCAGTTTTGAAGCCTTTCCTGATTCTTTTTTTCCAGAGTTCATTGTGCTTTCCATTATACTTTGCACCATCTTCATCACCGCATGTGGGAAATTATATTAACATACTTTAGTTGTATGTCTTTCCTTAGAGATTAAGTTTTCTAAGGGCAGAGGCCCGCAGCTTGGCACAAAGTAGCACTTAAAAGTTTTTTTTGCACAAAAATGGATCTAACCGCAGAACTTTTCTGTTACTAGGTAGAGACGTAGTGAAGGGTATTCATTGGTGTGTTTCTCAAGTGCCCTGTAAGAGACTTCTGGCCCAAAGGGAAAGACATGCCAGGACGTGGTGTTATGGACCCAAATTCCCCTCTTGGAAGATCAATGTTGTAGCTTCATGTACTGGCTATGAACCCATGAGTTCATTGAAGTGATTTAGGAGGATTGCAAACTGCTTAGAGAGAGTTCTGAAATTATCAGTGAAGGCAGCAGTGGGGCAAGGGGTGGGGGTGGATATGATTGCTTTGTAAAAAAATGGGTGCCTACACTGAAGTCAGGGATGAAGTGTCCTGATGTCTACAGCTTACATGGAAACGCAAGGAATAAGATGGATTGACGGGTAGGGAGAGAGACGCCAGTTGACGGGGTTTGTGGTAAAGCACATGGGGCAAAACGCAAACTGGAGAATCTGGGTGGTGGGTATGTGGACTCACCCTGCGGTTCCTTTAACTTTCCTGAAAGTTTGAAACTTTTCATAACAAACTGTTGGGAAAAAGGATACTTGTATTATTTTTTAGAACACATTTATTGGCTGCGCGTATCAATCACAAACATTAAATCTTCAACACACGCTTTCTAAGCCGTGCTGATTTGTTTTCTTCCTGGCATCTCTCTTCCTCTCTTTGTCTAGTTGGTGTCTTTAAATCCCAAGTCTTGTGTTGCTCCCTTTGGGAGAATTTCCCTGACTTTCCAGGGTGATTTAGATGTCTCTCCTCAGTGTTCCCAGAGCACCCCTCGCATCTCACTTCTGCCGTGGAATTTGTTTTACCTGCGCTGTGATCTGTCTGAACCACTAGACTTGGAGTTTCTTGAGTCAATGACTCTGTTTCTGGAACACTTTTGGTAGAAGTGAAAACAAAAACAACAATTAGTAGACTATCAGTGGCTTAAACAAATATTATTTATTCCCAATGTCAAGAGCCCCGAGGTCAGGGGTTTGCAGTTTCCAGGATCAGTTTGGTGCTGGGCACTTGGTTGGCCCTTCTGCCTGTATCCTGTCTTTCCCTTCATCGGGTGAAGTTGACCAATGCAGTCGTGTGGATTGGAAATATCCACCATGGTTATTTCAGTTTTTGAGCTTTGAGCACAGATACTCTGGCAAATATCTTTGGACCTATTGAATAGTTTTCAGCTCATTTATTATGGTTTCTTCTAGAGAGATTGACTTTGTGTTTTGAAAATAGCAGCTCAGAATTAGATAGATGTCTACATGGGTTTGAAAGCCTCCCCTACTCCAACCTGGAAAATTCTTTCTCCATTTTCTTACAACTGTAATAATTCACAGAAGCAAGGTTGCTTCGGAGTGATTGTGTGACACATGGATGGTCTGGAGGTCCCAGCCTCATGCTCCAGGATTTGCTTTCTGTGGAACACTGGTGGACCAGAAATTAGGCCAAAAGCGGTTTCACTTTGCTAAACTGAAGCCTTTAGGAGAGGCCCACGCCTTACCCCATTTATTCTATTTTAGTCACAATTCAAATGTGCTTAATTATCCAGTTAATTGCTTAGAACACTTATTAAAAGGCACATAATTAGAAAAGGAGTGGTGGAAAGAAGGCCTGGCATAGGCAATAAACTAACGGTCCGGGGGGGAAGGGGGCAGCACAAGCAGACATACGATCCTACTCCCAGCAGCCTTGATGGTCCTTAAATCATCAAGGAAGGATTTCATTATGTTCAGTCTTCTCTAAGAAGACAGATGGAGATAATACGTGAGCGGTAACATGCCAAACTACATGACTATGATCTTGAATAGGTTTTAAATATAGGATTATATAGATTAGAATACTGGCAGGAAATCTACTGCTAATAAGCGAATATCTCTGGGTGGTGGAATCATAAGTGATTTTTTTTTTCTCTTTGAAAGATAGTTTAGATATTTCCTAAATTTTCTATTGAGCATTGAAAGGGTTTGGAGTGTGCCACCCCCAAATATGCCACTTTGACATAGGATTATTTCGAGCTGAAGACAGTTGAAAACAGACCAAAATAAAATTCTCTGCCTCCCCGCCGCGCCCCTACCAGGAAGGGCAGGGCCATTCTGAATCACCTGAGACAGCTCTAGGCTCCTACCAGCCCCGAGAGGGCACCAGAGGAACCTGCTTAGCACACTTTACTCACTAGCCCTTATCTCGTCTATCAACTTCCCTTAGATAGTGTTTGTCTTCCCACGCTTTGTTGCCCCTAGAAGTGCAAAGTCTTGTTTTTTGTTTGTTTCTTTATTTGTTTTGTTTTGTTTCGTTCGTCTTGCCACTTCTCTGAAATTTATTATTATTTTGTTAAGATTATTATTTTGTTAAGCTGAAGTTCTGACCACCCCCTTGAGTTACTCATCACTGAATTGTGTGTGTTTGTGAGATGTACACAGTAATAAGCTTCCATTTGTTTTTCTCTTGTTACTCTGTGTTTTGTCAGATCTGCAGGGCTCCAACCAATGAGCCAAAAATAGGTGGAGAAAAAATCAATAGTTTTTTTTCCTCCTCCCCTATGGTTTTTATTATTCTTAGTTTTAAATACTTAAAATACATTAGACGTTCAAAGGGGTTCTTGTTCAACTCCTGGTCTTTTGATAATGTTGTTTTTCTAGCATTTTGATTTTGCTTTTGTTAAAAATGCTCAAATTATGCTTTTTATAATAGCTGTCTGAAAAGCCCTACTTGTTATGGATGTGAACTACCACGTATGGTGATTTTCTTAGGTGTTTCGTAGGTTGGAGCTGTGGGCTCCTATCTGTGGATTTTAGCTATGAGTATCCTGATCTGTCTTACTGCATGTTGTGTCCCCAGAGAGGTTTTGTTTGTCACTCTGCCTTGTGTTCCAGCACTGCGACCAGACTCGGACTGCTTTTTATGTTAACTTCTTGGCTTTGGAGAAGTGCCATGGTCACAGATTTTCTGGGTACACTTCCATGCAGCTGGGGCTCAGTCAGATAAGCTTCTTTGTCATTGTCCCCTGTTGGTCAACAAATGTTTTTCTAGTACATCCTTTACCTGAAGGTGTGTTCCTCCAAGGGTCTTGGCTTCTCTGTTCTCAGTTGAGAAAAGGTGTTAGTTCTGACTCCCACGTGGCCTGGGCAGCTGGTCCCTCAGCCCTGTGTGTTTGCTAAATCCTAAGTTACTGTGAACAGCAGCTATTCAAGACTGCGGGAACAGCAGCTCTCAGGGCCCTGATGTTTTTCACCCTACCTTGGGGATTTCTTCCTTTCTTTTGAGCTTAGCTGTACATGTAAGAGAAGTTCTCAACGTTGGGTGTCCACTGTAATCACCTGAGAAGCTTCTAGAAGTCCCCATGCCAGGCTACATGCTGGGCCAATTCCATCAGACTCTCTGGGGTGGGACCCATGCATCAGGATGTTTTGTTTTTTTGTTTTTTTTAAATTTTTTTGATGTTTATTTATTTTTGAGAAAGAAAGACAGAAAACAAGTGGGGGAGGGACAGAAAGACGGGGAGGGACAGAGAGAGAGGGAGACACAGAATCTGAAGCAGGCTCCAGGCTCCGAGCTGTCAGCACAGAGCCCGATGCGGGGCTCGAACCCACAAACTGCAAGATCATGACCCGAGCCAAAGTCGGACACTCAACCGACTGAGCCCCCAGGCACTGCATCAGAATGGTTTCAAGGCTCCCCAGGGGATTCCATTGTGCAGCCAAGGATGGAAGCCACTGATTTAAACCAATGTTTTATTTATAAATCAACCAGTGGATGATTTATGTGTGTACTGTGTGTATAAATTTATTGTTCTAGTGGGGATGTTGTCAAGTTCCTTTGTCAGCAGTAATGGAAATAGGAGCCTGCCATATTGGAATTGGAAATTTTTTTTTTTTTAACGTTTATTTATTTTTGAGACAGAGAGAGACAGAGCATGAACGGGGGAGGGGCAGAGAGAGAGGGAGACACAGGATCAGAAGCAGGCTCCAGGCTCTGAGCCATCAGCCCAGAGCCCGACGCGGGGCTCGAACTCGCGGACCGCGAGATTGTGACCTGAGCTGAAGTCGGACGCTCAACCGACTGAGCCACCCTGGCGCCCCTGGAAAAAATTTTTAAACGTTAGGACGTTAATGGGGCGCCTGGGTGGCTCAGTCGGTTGGGCGTCCGACTTCGGCTCAGGTCGGGATCTCACGGTTCGTGAGTTCGAGCCCCGCGTGGGCTGACAGCTCAGAGCCTGGAACCTGCTTCAGATTCTGTGTCTCCCCCTCTCTCTCTGCTCCTCCCCCACTCATGCTCTGTCTTTCTCTCCTTCAAAAATAAATAAAAACATTAAAAAAGATTTTTTTTTTAAATGTTAGGATGTTCAAGTCTGCTGGAAAGGAAACCAACCTTTATTAAGTTCCTAGGGGGTGCCTGGCACTGTGCTTACGTCTCTCATCCTCAGGAGAATCCTGCAAGGCAGGTGGTGTTTGGGTTTTGCGGCTTGGAGAACTCAAATAGTTCTAAGTCTCCCAGCTCACAAATGGCAGACCCCGGCTCAGGCCCAGGAGATGCCCCAGCCTGCGTCCTTTCCTTACTCTGTGGCATATGTGAACTAGGCTTTCTCATACGAATTGGTTAAAATAAAAATTGGTACTGGAGTTAAAGTAAATTCCATTTACTATTAAATTTACATATTTGGAATACTTCATCTTCCCACAGTGCCTGGGATTCCCTCCTCTTTCTATCTCACATCTGAGGAGGTTAAACTGATTTTGATCAATGGTCATTATAGGGGAACTTAACTCATTTTATTAAAAAAATTTATTTTTATTTTTATTTTTTTTATTAAAAAAATTTTTTTTAATGTTTATTTATTGAGAGACAGAGAGAGACAGAGCACGAGCAGGGGAGGGACAGAGAGAGAGAGAGAGGAGACACAGAATCTAAAGCAGGCTGCAGGCTCTGAGTTGTCAGCACAGAGCCTGATGTGGGGCTCGAACTCACGGACCGCAAGATCGTGACCTGAGCCGAAGTTGGCCGCTTAACCGACTGAGCCACCCAGGCGCCCCAAAACATTTTTTTAAAGTGTATTTATTTTCAAAGAGAGAGTATGTGTGCATGTGCATGTGTGAGTGGGGGAGGGGCAGAGAGAGAGGGAGAGAGAATCCCAAGCAGGGCTCCACACTGTCAGCGCAGAGCCTGATGGAGGGCTTGAACCCATGAACCATGAGATCATGACCTGAGCTGAAATCAAGAGCCGGATGCAACCAGCTGAGCCACCCAGGGGCCCCCAGTTTAACTCATTTTGGTTCACCACTTTAAATACACTTGAAGGAAATAATTTCGTTCTCTTTCTTTTAGCTCCATCGTGTGCCACAAAGGGGTACTTACTATAAAAACTGCATTTACTGATCTCCTTCCAGAGTACCTCTGTGGCCCGCGTTGGGGGCTGTGGGAGTGTGTGTATCAGGAGGCAGAGGCACAAGGGGAAGTGAGCAGTGAGAATAAAGTGGGCGAAAATGAGGTCCCTGAGTGCTGTCTGTGGCACCAGATGACTTGGGGGGAGATCTGAAGGGTGGGACTCAGAGCTCTCTGGTCTCTCCACTTCAGAGAAGCGCCTTTGAGGATTTTTAGTGTCCGGTGTCCTCCCCACACTCCCCAGTGATCCAGGCACTGGGTGCCATTTTTTTCCTCTCTGTCTTACTTTCTTTCTGGCTCTGCTATGGTAAATGACCTCTGGGGTTGTTGGAGGGATTGTTTCATCTCTGCCCGGCACCTAGAAGCTTTGCTTCTCTGTTGGAATGTCTGGGTTAGGCTTTCCTGGCGCACACGGACTTCATTTTCTTTCAGTTGGGTAGACATCAAACTGCCTCTAAGTCTTTGTCTTGTTCCTTGGCAGCTCTTCAACTGGGTCCTCTGGTCGTGTGTTGCGACCTTAGACAACCGGCGGGATGGCCGCAAACAAGAGTAAGAGCCAGAGCTCCTTGGCCCTTCACAAGGTGATCATGGTCGGCAGTGGAGGGGTTGGCAAGTCGGCCCTGACGCTTCAGTTCATGTACGATGAGGTAAGACATGCCGGGCGCAGACGCCTTTCTTCATCGAGTCTGCTGTCATAGTGTCCCTCCTCCAGCTGTGTTCATGTGTTCAGTGCCCCATGTGCACGGAGGATCGTGGGGCGAATCTGTGTTAACATGGTTTCTGAGTAGCTTTATAGGCAGTCTAACGAGCATGAGATCTGGGCTGCTGAGTTTTGGTAAGTAATTTCAACTCTGGTGGGGATGTGAGGGGTCCCTGCTTTGCGTGACTTCCGGTGTTATCCTTTGAGCTTGCTTTCTGACAGGAGGAAGGGAAGAGGAGGGGACTCTTATACTCTTATACCGTTCTGAAGAACAGGTCAGATTTAGCTTTGTGACAGTCACTTTCAGGAGGTAGTGAAAGGGAGAGCTAAGCTGTCATAAGACAATCTTTTCTCTAGTGATGGGCATCAGGTCCTCTCTAGTTCTGCCATGCAGCAAAGTAAGGGTCACACCATCCTTGCCCCACATTTATGTCACTTAATGTGGATAATGGAACTGGTGCTGAGTCCAATGTGACAACACCGTTTTGATTCCCGTGGCAACAAATGTCCCTGCCTGATGGCCGTCAGATGGTACCATGGGCAGAGTGTTCTGACCGGCGCTCACGTCACGTTCCCATGGGTGTGTGCTTTACAGGATTTCCAAGAGGAAGATACCTGTCACCACAGTTGGTGAAGATCATTATCTGATCTTCACTAGACTTGCCCTCTGTCCAACTTATGTTGGGTGGTGTTGGAATGGCAATGGCCATTTTTGGGATCTAGCTGAGGGAAGTTGGGTTAAGGATATATTTAGCTGGGAATTAGTGGTATCTATTTATGTGGTTTGGAGTCACTTGGGCATGTGGTTAAGTTATTACTAGCCATTTCGCTGTAGGGATGGCTTCCCGGAATATTCCCACCACCCACTCTGCTGACTCACCTGGCACTGTGATGTGAGGTGCAAGGCCAGGAGGTTATCGTGGTGTGAGTGTGGTCCTGTGGCACCTGGTTCTGGAAGTGTGTGGGCTGTGGAGTTCTCGAGAAACAAGGGTCGAGACGTGGAGCTAGAAACAGGTTGGGAAAGTTCTTCCAGATCTTATAGTCTCTTCCAGGGAAGTTTAAGAAATGTTTCTTAAATTTGACAATGGTCCTAAAACTTCTGTTACTAGTAGTGTCACGTCATTGTGAAGCTGAAGAAAATCTTTCTAAACTTTCAATAAAAGAGAAACTTGGACCAATTATGCTAGAGGATAAGACTAAATTGTTTTTCATCCTCTATAGGAAATATTACACAATCGTTGGCCTGTATGACGAGATAATCAAAGAGGATGCAGTGAACAAACAAACCAGTTAAGAAGGTATTCTAGAGTTATGCCAGGCAGTTGATTAATAAAAAATATGTTATTTTGCTGGATTTTGTGATATAAGTGGTATTTGTATTGGTTTTCTATTGCCATGTAACAAATTACTAGAAATTTAGCAGCTTGAAACAACACATGTTGGTTATCTACAGTTTCCAGGGCTTGGGAGTGTGGCGTGGCTTAGCTGGCTGCTCTGCCCGGGGTCCCACAAGGCTGTAGTCAGAGTTGGCTGGGGCCGTGAGCCTGGCTGATGCTCGGGTCCTCTTCCAAGCTCTGGGTGCTGGCAGAGTTGGGTTTCATGCAGACGTAGGGTGGAGGCCCACAGGTCCTTGCCATCAGGCCCTTTCCATAGGTGGTTCATTCTGTGGCACCTTGCTTCTTCAAGGCAGTAGGAGAGCGTCTCTGTTTAGCTAAGACAGATTCTTATATAAGGAAACGTAATCATGGGGTGATCTCACGATCTTTCCCATATTCTGTTGGTTAGAAGCCAATCACAGAGTCCTCTGTATTTAAAAGGGAGAGTATCATACCAGGGGCATGGCTCACTGAGGGTCACCTGAGGGTATATTTGCCACAGTATTGGTCTTTTTATTTTTATTTTTTAAATGTTTATTTATTTATTTTTGAGAGAGAGACAGAGAGACAGAGAGACAGAGAAAGACAGAGCATGAGCTGGGGAGGGGCAGGGAGAGGGAGACACAGAATCCGAAACAGGCTCCAGGCTCTGAGCTGTCAGCACAGAGCCCGACGCGGGGCTCGAACTCACGGACCTCACGGACCGCGAGATCGTGACCTGAGCTGAAGTCGGCCGCTCAACCGACTGAGCCACCCAGGCGTCCCAACGTCTGGAGATACTTTTGAGTGTCACAACTGGAGGGCAGTTACTACTAGCACCTAGTGGGTAGGGGCCAGCAATGGTGCTAAACACCCTACAGCACACAGGAGAGACCTCACAACCAAGAGTTATCCATCCCAAATAGTCTTGTCAATAGCACAGCTGCTGACGCTGCGGGAGACTAACTAGTAGGAGAGTCGAATCTGGATTTTCATTTTTATTATGTAGGTTTGTATGTGTGCGTATGGTTAAGTGGGGGTAGGGGGTGGGGAAGATGCACACAGAAGAGTTTTGTCCCTTCTTCCTCGTATCTTCAGAGAAATAAGGGAAAACTAGGCTTGATCTTAGTCTATTTTTTCATGGGCAAACATAGTTGAGGACTGGAGAGCAGCAGTTGTTGAAGAAATGGTAAAATGAGAGCAAGGAAAGAATAGAGATGGATTAATGTACGTTTGGAGAAGTCTTTAATTGATTTCTAAAGCAACGCTGTCCAGTAGGACCTTCTGCCACGATGAAAACGTTCTGTATCTGTACTGTCTGCACATGTGACTAGAGTTCCAGCAAATGTGGCTAGTGGCTACTATATTGGACAGGAGAGTTCCAGAATCATAGTCTTGGAGCTTGAAGAGATCTTAGAGATCTTAGCAGCGATTCCCAAACTTAGCCGATCACCTTTTTGAATAACATTTCTAGAGTTGAAAATGGGGACTCTCATTTTATGCGCAGCTCTCCCGGCAGTCTGATGTATGGCCAAGTGTGGTGATTCCTGCCTGAGAGATCACCTGGTCAAGCCTGATTTCACAGAAAAGGGAACAGTCCTGTGGTCCGGGATGCCAGTTACCTAAAGTCTACCCACATCCCACATTCTTTATTCTTGGTCCAGGGCTTTACCTCAAGTTAAAAAAAAAAAAAAAAAAAAAGAGCTTATATGGTGAAATTGCTATGAGGGTTGGATTATGCGAGGGGCAGTGGTCCCAGAAGTTTTTATTTTTGGCTAAGGTCTGACTTTGAGAAAAACTGGAGGGAGATCTTAATCTTTTTATCCTTGACCTAACATACTTGAAGACTTCTAAAGCTACGGACCATGTGAGGTTGGTGACCGGGGACTTTGACAGCAACCACGGCAGACTGTCAGTGGCTGGCTAAGGCAGTTTAGACACAGATCCCTGGGGAATCTGTGTGTCTTAGGCATCTGAAACTGAATCACACACCGCCCCCCAAGGCCAGGAGTGTGGATCGTCTTAACAGATACCAAGACTCCAGGACTTTCTGTTTCTAATGGAAAAGTGGAAAATCAAGATTGTAGTCTATGTTCTAATAATCTGTACGCTTTTCACTGACACAGAGGTATGCAGTCGTTATGAGGACATTCAGACATCCCTTGTCCAGCGAGTCTATGGACCTTTTTAACCTTGAAAGCTCAGAAATACGCACTTGAAATGCTTCATGGTGGTATTTAGAGATTTGCACTGGGTGCTTAGGTTTTTGGGGTCATGGATTTGTCTCTTTGGAAAGGAGTTAATAGGACACTGTTGTGAAACAGGTCAATTTTCACATTTTGTCTAGTTGAAGATAACTGCTAGTACAAATGTAAGAACCTAATACTAAAAATCTTGTCGTTTTTTTTATTTTGGGGCTTAAAATCAGTACAAGGCTTTTTTTAAGGGTGTTCTTCAAAGGGCCCACTAAGTTCACACTGATAATCTCAATTCTTTTTAAATGTTTTATTTATTTTTGAGAGAGAAAGAGAGAATGAGCAGGGAAGGGGCAGAGAGAGAGGGAGACAGAGGATCCGAAGCTGGCTCACTGCTGACAGCAGAGAGCCCAATGTGGGGCTCGAACCCACGAACTGTGAGATTGTTACCTGAGCCAAAGTTGGACACTTAACCGACTGAGCCACCCAGGCGCCCCTCAATTCAATTTTTAAATTTTTAAAAATTTAAATTGGTTTCTTAAGATATAATTCATACACCATGGTATTCATCCTTTTGAAGTGTACAATTCAATCATTTTTTTTTAGCATATTCACACAGGCATGCAACCATCACTATTATATAATGTTAGAACAATTTTCTGCCTCCACAAAAGAGAAGAAAACACCCTAATATCAGCAGTCTTTCCTCATTTCTGCCTCCCCTTCTTCAACACTTCGGGTTCTTGGCAACCATTTTGTTTTTATGGATTTACCTGTTCTGGACATTTCAAATAAATGGAATCGTACATTATGTGATCGTGATATCAGGCTTCTTTCATGTTGTATCAGGCTTTCTTTCAATGTCTTGGAAGCTCATCCATGTTGTAACCTGCATCAGGTTTTTTCATGGAATAATATTCCATTGTCTGGATATGCTGTGTTTTGTTTATCCGTTCATCAAGTGATGGACTTTTGGATTGTTTCTACTTTTTTGCTACTTTGAATAATGTTGCTGTGAACACATGTGCATAAATTTTTGTGTAGACTTAAGTCTTAAATTCTCTTGCGTAAATATACCGAGGCATGAAACTTGCCAGGTCATATGGTAACTCTATGTATAACTTTTTGAGAAGTGCAAAACTTTTTTCCATAGCACCTGTACCATCTTATAACCCCACAAGCAATGTGTGAGGGTTCCGATTTCTCTGTATCCTTGCCAATGCTTGTTATTGTCTCTTTTTGATTATACATCCTGGTGAGTATGAAGCAGTATCTCACTGTGGTTCTGATTGGCAGTTCCCTAGTGACTGATGATGTTGCGCCTTGTTTCACGTGCCTGTTGGCCACCTGTGTATCTTCTTTGGAGAAATGTTCCTTCAGGTCTTTTGTCTATTTTTTTTTAATTTTTTCAAAATGTTTATTATTTGAGAGAGAAAGAGAGAGACAGAGAGCAAGCAGGGACAGAGAGAGAGGGAGACACAGAATCCAGAGCAGGCTCCAGGCTCCGAGCTGCCAGCACAGAGCCTGACGTGGGGCTCGAACCCACAGACGGCGAGATCATGACTTGAGCTGAAGTCGGCCTCTTAACCGACTGAGCCAGGCAGGCGCCCCTCTCTTGTCTATTTTTAAATTGGGTTGTCTTTTTATTGTTGAACTTTAAGAGTGTTTTGTGTATTCTGAATATTAGTCTCCTATTAGATATATGATTTACAAATATTTTCTCTCATTTTATGGGTTATCTTTTCACTTTCTTGATGATGTCCTTCGAAGCATGAAAGTTTTACATTTTGATGAAGTTCAGTTTATCTACTTTTTCTTTTGTTGCCTGTGCTTTTGATGTCCCATCTAAGAATGCATTGCCATATCCAAGGTCATAAAGATTTACACCTGTTTACTTCTTAGAGTTTATAGTTTCAGTTTTTACAATTTGGTCTCGATCCATTTTGAGTTAATTTTTGTGTGTGATATGAAGTAGGGGTCCCACTTCATTCTTTCGCATCTAGATATCTGCTTAAACCAGCACCAATTCTTTTTTTTTTAATTTTTATTTTTTTTTAATTTTTTTTTAACGTTTATTTATTTTTGGGACAGAGAGAGACAAAGCATGAACGGGGGAGGGGCAGAGAGAGAGGGAGACACAGAATCGGAAGCAGGCTCCAGGCTCTGAGCCATCAGCCCAGAGCCCGACTCGGGGCTCGAACTCACGAACCGCGAGACCGTGACCTGAGCCGAAGTCGGACGCTCAACCGACTGAGCCACCCAGGTGCCCCGTTTTTTTTTTTTAATTTTTAAAAAATGTTTTATTACTTATTTTTGAAAGTGAGAGAGACAGAGCACAAGCAGGGGAGGGACAGAAAGAGAGGGAGACACGGAATCTCAAGCAGGCTCCAGGTTCCGAGCTGTCAGCACAGAGCCTGACACAGGGCTTGAACCCACGAACCGTGAGATGGTGACCCGAGCCGAAGTTGGCTGCTTAACCAACTGAGCCACCCAGTCCACCCGCACCAATTCTATTTTAATGGTTCATTGCTGTCATTAATTTAGTTTTTTTTCCTGAATATCTGTACTTCTGACATCATTAAAATAATTACTTATTTGATATATACCACGATATAAAGAAAATAGCTTTGAATTACTAATATCATTATTACTCAATAATACAAGCCAAGAGAAGTTTAGCAGTTTTTGAAACTTTTTGTCCTTTGTCTCTTTTAGTGGGATGCATGCTATCAAAATATTCTGTACTAACGTCTCTTGAATTAGTTCTCTGTGTGGCTCTATTACCAATTTAACATTCATTCAGGTTCATTTGCTTCTGTTTTCTGTTTCACAGCTTTTAAATTTGTTTTGTTTGTCTTTTCAGGGAATCTCTTTGGCAAATACATGCATAAATACATACATACATATGCATATATGTGCCTATTAAGATACACACACACACATACATATATATACATACACACAAAAACAGCTGTACATACTCATACACGCCTATCTTATTCTTTATTCTCCTTCATTTCCTTATGCAAAAGGTAGACTGTTATCTTCCGGAGATCGCTGTGTATCTGTACATGGTTCTGTTTGTCGTTTTTTTATAGCTGCGTAGTATTCCGTTGATGGGTGCCTGTTGTTGGGCGTTTGGGTGGTTATTGACCATTTGCTGTTATACACAGTGCCACAGTGATCACCTTGTGTGTTGCTGTAGATTAGATTCCTAGAAGCAGGGTGGCTGGGAGATGAACGCTTCTCCACTGCTGTTAGATGTTGTCGTGTTCATCCCCGTAAAGGCTGTGCTGTTCTCTACTCCCACCAGCCATGTGCAAGAGGGCCTTTTCCCCAGAGTATGTTGTCCGACGTTGGGTTTTTTGCCGGTCTGGTAGGTGAAAAACGGTATCTCTGTGTTGTCAATAATTTCCATTCTCTATATTAGTGAGGATGAACATCTTTTTGTATGATTAGCATCATAGGTATGTATTTTTCTGTCAATTGTTTATGTCTGTTGCCACTTTTCCCTGTTGGATTATTGATGTTTTTTTCTCCCTGTTTCTAGGAACTGTTTAAATATAGCTCTTTGTGATATGGGTTCAAATACTTTTTCCCTGTTTGTCATTTGTCTTTTTTTAAATAGTGTGTTGTGCCATATGGAAGTTTAAAAAAAATTTTATGTAGTCTAATTTATCAATTTTTTCTTACATGGCTTCTGGATTTTGAGTCATAGTTAAAAAGGCCTTCCCTACTTCAAGGTAATAAAAGGATGTCACCCATGTTTTCTTCTGATACTTGATGGGCTTATTTTTTATATTTAATTTTTGACCCATTTGAAGTTTATCATGTTGCCTGTTTAATCCCCTTAGTCCCTCTTGTCAAATCACTTTTCAGATGAGTTTTATACTTCTGTTGATTGTGTGTAAGAGCTTCTGTTTCTCACCCTTGCCAGTGTTTATAATTTTATACTGTGAATAATATCACCAAGTGTTCTTTCTGCCCTATGCTTGGTCTCCTCATCTACAAAATGGGAATATTGGCTCTTGTCTACCCCCAAAACCAAGAGCACACTGTACATAGTGTATGTGAGCCAATTTGACAATACATTATGTTAAAACCATGAAAACAAAAATAAAAACAAAAAGCAGTAGAACCGAGAGCAATACAGAAGTGTTAAAGAAGGAGTTATTTTTTTATAGTGCCTTAAACATAGTGTGATAATTGTGAATACTCAATAAATATTCAGTTGATTATAGGCCAGGTGCCCATATATTGAAATTTATTTCTTTGGCAAATTTTCTTTCCCTTAATATGTTGTTAATTACTGATAATGTTGTTTATTCCCGCAGTTTGTAGAAGACTATGAACCTACCAAAGCTGACAGTTACAGAAAGAAAGTGGTTCTTGATGGAGAAGAAGTCCAGATAGATATTCTGGACACGGCTGGACAAGAGGACTATGCAGCCATTCGAGACAACTACTTTCGCAGTGGGGAAGGTTTTCTCCTCGTGTTCTCGATCACAGAACATGAATCATTTACAGCAACTGCCGAATTCAGGTATGTGTGAAACGAAAGGGACTCCAGCCTCCAGGAGACTTTCTGCCTGTCTTTCTCACGTGGTCAGCTTGGCAGGAATCTGGGGCTGAGCATAATAACAGAGGGTTGGGCTTGTTATTAAGAATTCCGCTAACGGATTTTCTGGGGCTTTTTGAATCTTGGCACATGAGAGCCCCCCATTTGTTATCATCTCTTTGGGCTTCCCCATTTTTATAATTTTTGAATGTAAATTACCTTACGAATCTTCAGAGGTGGCTCAGTTGATTAAGCGTCGGACTCTTGATGTCAGCTTGGGTCATGATCTCATGGTTTGTGAGATGCCAGCGTTGGGCTCTGCACTGACAGCATGGAGCCTGCTTGGGATTCTCTCTCTCCCTTTCTCTCTGCCCCTCCCCCACTAATGTGTGCACATGCGTGCTCTCTCTCAAAATAAATAAACATTAAAGAAAAAAAAGGAATCTTAAGAGGACGAAGCCATTCCATACACTCAAGAACTTCTAATTTTGTTTTCATATAAATCCTAAGAGACAGTGATCGATGGGTTAACTATCTTTATCCTTTTTATAATTTTGCTGGAAAAGTCATCATTTTGATCTGTTTTGAGGTTGATGAAACATTGTCAGGAGAGTGAAAGATGTCAGTTAGAGTGACCGTTTGTGGCACCTGTAGGACTTTTAACATAGGTGAGTGAAAAAAAAGCCCAGCTTTTTTTTCTAAAAAATTCTAAGCCCAGCTTTAGAATTAGGCAGACCTGGGTGTGAATCCTTGCCCTGCCACCTAGCAGTTTGGGGACCCTGAGCAGGTTTACTTGGCATTGGAGATTCTGTTTCTCTGTCTGAAAGTGTACTTGTTACTTGATGAGATGAAATGAAATGATGCTTTAGGCTGTACACGTGTAAGGGCAGGAGCCACGGCCATCCTGTACCGCGCTGTGTCCCCAGGCCCTCTCACAGCATGGGCACATGGTGCTTACACAGTGAGTAGAATGTGAACTGCTGTTACTCATTTTAAGTGCAGTGGTTAAAGATACCTGAAGTTCATTGTTACCAAGAAATCGTGAGCTGTTAGGCATAATTCTTAGAGGAATTCCAATGGGGATGGCGTCTTTCTCTTTACCCTACACGCTTGTTTTGTTTCTCTTATCTACTCCCCTTATAAACATATCTGTCCAGATGACTTTTGATTTTAAGAAGCAAATCTAGAGTCTAACAGGGAACTAAAAAGGGAAGAAAATCCATAATTTTTTTTTCCATTCTTTAGCAAGTTCTGGTCAGAAGTTAAGGGGTCAGCCAAAGGTGAAAATGAGGAAACTAAATTTCCCCCCACAAGATTTGGAAGGAAGCATCAGTGAGCCAGGGGGCCCTCAAGGGGTAAACCCAGGTGAACACAGTGGTCGTCACTTGCTGGGCTTCATAGTGTCAAGTCTTCAAAGGTGGCACATCTAAATTCTCTGGTACTATAGTACGTGCATGGTGGCGATCAGTTAAATGACCAGGACTCTTAGGAGAAGTCCTATGAGTTTTCAGACTTTCCCGACATGCCTAGGGTTTTCTCTATGTGGGTACAGTCGATGTATTCATAATTGTGAGTGCATCCTTGATAAAACAGGACGGATGCACACACTTCCTTATTATCTTGAATGTCCGAGCCTTTTGATTTCCCATTACCCCATGACTCCCCAAGAAAGGACTTGGTGGGCAGAGGCAGAGTCACATCCAGAGGAGACACGGTGCCAGCCTCGTCCAGTCGCCCCGCACCACGCACACAGAGCCATGTGTTCTCAGGGATTTGGAACAGTCTCATCTCGTCTTGGGAGGTGGGTTTCGGTCATTATGTGAGAACAGAGGTCCTTAGGAGAAAAAGGACAGATGACTACCTAAAAGAAAAAGGGAGGGCAGGTTAGCTCTTCTGACTTGAGCTCCGGACATTCAGAGAAAAGTCACGAGGCTGTCCAGGTTTCTCACGGCATCAGAAACGGAAAATGGAAGTAGGGCATCTGAGTCTTTGTGGTTAAACTCCTTTATGCCTGTTAACAGATTTCAAACATAGCATTTCTGTATTTATGGAAAGGTCCCAACATAAAACAAAATGTTAACATGCTCCATCTTCCTTGAAATTTGCCCTGGACAATATTCAATAAGCTCGAAAACTAGGTTTTTTTTTTTTATAAGAGACCAGAATCAGTACTTCTATTTTTGCATGAATATGTTTATTAATGAGGTCATTTTACAAACCTCTGCATGACTAATGAGCCAGAGAGCTATCAGTTTTTCTTGTCATAATTTGTGCTGATCACGTAACTTCTAAATGTAGCATGTTCTATGACCCCTGTTGAAATGTAGGCTATAGCAAAGCTACTTAGAGGCAATTTATAAGCATCTCCTTATCTTCTTTTTCGTTTTTCTTAGAATATTTGATATCTGATACTTAAATTGACTCTAATGGAAAATTTTTTTAAATTTTCATTATTCTGAAACGTTACCCTATATCATAGAGAAATCAATACAGATCCCCACAAAATACACTTTTGAGGTGGTCTATTTTGGGAATATATTGGAATGTGAAAGTAGAAATGTCTTCACTGGACCAAAATACTGGGAATGAAATATTTATTTTTTTAATATTTGGTATTGATTAGTAATTTAGGTAGCTGATAGCTTTAGGAGAGGTAAAATTTAAGGTTTTACAGTTAGTGTTTTTTTTTTTTTTTTAAGGAGATGTTTTTGAAGTACTTTTCCATAGATATTGGATTCTTTCCTTTTTTTTTTTTTTTTTTTTTTACTTTGTAGTAGAAAAATGACACACAATAAAACATGATTACTGCCTAACTTAACTGACCTCATTCCATTGCTTGTAACATTTACTATATCTAAATGGAAACTGTGGCGGGGAGAGGTGCGGGGAGTCCGGCAGGGGGCAGGTGCATATACGCATACAGATGAAATCGAAACAGAAGTTTCACAAAACATACTTCATGTCATACTTGAGATCCCCTCTGATGTTTCTGCCCTGGTCTATGGTGTTCTGTTTCACTGAGGGGAAAAAAATGTTACTGGTTGTGACCCATTAAACTGATTTCATGATCTAATAGACTGCCACCTTCCGTATGAAAAACACTGATTTCACAGCTGTTAGTGTCACAAAGAAATCATACCATGTTTTCAGGAGAATTATTACGCATTTTATGTATGAAGATACTTCTTTTAATATTTAATTAATTAATTAATTAGAGAGACAGAGAGCAAGGGAGGGCCAGAGAGAGAGGGGGAGAGAAAGAATCCCAAGCAGGCTCCATGCTGCCAGCCTGATGCGGGGCTCGAACTCATGAACTGTGAGATCTTGACCTGAGACGAAATCAAGGGTTGGATGCTTAACCGACCGAGCCACCCAGGCGCCCCTGAAGATACTTCTTTTAGCTTGTTTTTATCCCAGAGTTCCTAAGTTGTTCTTTTTGTTAAGAAGTTTTGGTGCCTAAGCATCAGTTGGGGACCCTGTTGAAATGCAGAATCCTGGGCTCCTATTCAGACATTCCTTCTGTGGGCCTCCTGTTGGGCCCAGAAACCCGTGTTTGTGACGAGCACCCCAGGTCCTCCTGATGTAGGCAAACTGAGAACCAGGCTTTGAAACCACTTGTCTTGTTTGTGACAGGATCTAGGGAATGCTGCCTTGGGACACGTCCGAGCATAACAATTTTTTCTGCTGTAGGAAAGCCGTTCATTTTAGATGCATCAGTGAAATTGAGTTCTCATTCTAGCTTTCTTAGCTGCTTTATTTTGATGCAATGCCTTAGGGAACAGATCCTCCGCGTTAAGGCCGAAGAAGATAAAATCCCATTGCTGGTCGTGGGAAACAAGTCCGACCTAGAGGAGCGGAGGCAGGTGCCTTTCGAGGAGGCCAGGACGAACGCAGAGGAGTGGGGTGTGCAGTACGTGGAGACGTCGGCTAAAACGCGGGCCAACGTGGACAAGGTAGGTGTGCGCTCTTTGTGTGTTTCTTGGGAAACTGCAGCACGTAGACATCTCATCTGTTTGGTTTTGAGGGAACCATTTGTGGAAAGTAGGGGAGAACTGACTTTTCCAGATGTCTCAGCCAGTACAGTGAGAAGCCCTGGGAGGGTTTGACTGTGGATTTAAAACAGTCCAGAGCAGAGTCCCCTCACTTTGTCTTGAGCCTTTGTTAGAGCATGCTTAAGGTTGGCCCCTGGAAGTATGGCCCCGGGGTCAGTGAAGGCAGTGCTGGAAGGACGGCCACAGTAGCACCTCTGTGCTCTCATCTGCTGCGGCCTGTTGTTCTCCAGGAGCCAAGTCCATCAGCGGGTTCTTAGGGGCTTCCCCAGGGAAACATGTTGTACCTTGATTTTGTTGTCAGTGACTTATCGGTTAGATTTATTCTTTTCCCCTTACTGTCCACCGGCAGAGCCAGTGTGTTCTGTGTTTATAACTTAGTCTCCAAATACTGTTTGCTCTCAGGAATCAACTCTCCCATCCCCTCCCCTTCCCTTTCCCCTTTCCCTTCCCCTTCCCCTTCCCCTTCCCCTTCCCTTCTCTTCTCTCTCTTAGCGATGCCCAGTGTACTTTCTCATTCAAATCTGACGCTGGTGAAAGGGGGACCTTGACAATGCTGAAAATCTTTTTTTTTTTTAAATAATTTTTTAAAGTTTATTTACTTACTTTGAGAGAGACAGAGACAGCACAAGTGGGGGAAGGGCAGAGGGAGAGGGCGAGAGAAACCCAAGCAGGCTCCGTGCTGTCAGCTTAGGGCCTGATGTGGGGCTCGAACTCACAAAACGTGAGATCATGACCTGAGCTGAAACCGAGAGTCAGACGCTAATCAACTGAGCCACCCAGGCGCCCCGACGATGCTGAACATTGACAGTTGGAAAATCCACCTACTAGTGATCGCTATTGTTAGGTTTTGGGTTTTTTTCTAAAGAACTAAGGTTCAGAGCGGTTGCCACACAGTTAAAGTGAACAGCCTTCTAGATGAGGCTTTCCCTTCTGCCTTCACCTTGTTTGTTAGCTCTTACTTCATGATCTGTGCTCTTGTAACATCTAAACCCACCTCATTTTGGCAGCCGAGCAGTGGATATGTCTGCTTTGTATTATGCGGCGTCAGCATCTGAAGCCCCCAGATTGCATCTCATGTTGCTCCTTCTTATGGGGAAATAATTCTCCTTTACTTCTTACCTGAGAGGGACAGATTTGTGACCAAGCTTTACTTTAGCTTGAAATGAGTCTAGAAGAACATTGGTGTTTAGGATGTTGGTATTAAAAGGGGCTCCCTTTATTTTTTAAACAATTGTTATTTATTGTTCAAGTATAATCGACATACAATGTTACCTTCACTTCAGGCGCACAACAAATTGATTTAACAATTGTGTATATTACTCAGTGCTCACTATGGTAGATGTAATCATGGTCTGTCACTGTACAATGTTATTACAGTGTTACTGACTATATTCCCTAGGCTGTACTTTTCATCCCTGTGACTTATTTATTTTATAACCAGAAGTTTGTATCTCAAATCCCCTTTATCTTTTACACCCATCCTCCCACCTTCCTCCCCTTTGGCAATCACCAGTTTGTTCTCTGTATTTGAGTCTGTTTTTGTTTGTTTTGTTTTTTTAGATTCCACATGTAAGTGAAATAATATGGCATTTGTCTTTCTCTGTCTTATTAGGGGAGCCAAATACCCCCTAGGTCCATCCATGTTGTTGCAAATGGCAAGATTTCCTTCTTTTTACATGCCTGAGTGGTATCATTCCACTGTATATATGTTCCACATCTTCTTTATCCATTCATCTATTGATGGATTGTTTCCATAATTTGGCTGTTGTAAATCATGCTGCTATATACATCAGAGTGCGTATATCTTTTCAAATTAGTGTTTTCATCTTCTTTTGGTAAATGCCCAGTAGTGCAATTACTGGATCATACGGTTTTCCTGTTTTTCATTTTTTGAGGAACCTCCATACTGTTTTCCACAGTGACTGCACCAGTTTGCATTCCCACCAGCAGGGCAGGGAGCGGTCCCTTTTCTCCACATCATTGTCAACACTTCTTTTCTTTTCTTTTTGACAAAATACTAGCCTGACTGGTGTGAGAGGTGATTATCTCATTATGGTTTTGATTTGCATTTCCCTGAGGATTACTGATGTGTCTTTTCATGTGCCTGCTGGCCGTCCTTGTGTCTCCCTGGCTAAAATGTCTGTTCAGGTCCTCTGTGTATTTTTAAATCAGATTATTTGGTTTTTAGGTGTTGAGTTGTAGAAGTTCTTTATATACTGGATATTAACCCCTTATCGGATATATGATTTGCAAGTATCTTCTCCCATTTGGTGAGTTGTCTTTTTCTTTTGTTGATGGTTTCCTTCGCTGTGCAAAGGCTTTTTATTTCAGTATAGTCCCAGTAGTTTATTTTTGCTTTTGTCTCCCTTGCCTGAAGAGACAGATCCATAAATATGTTGCTCAGGCTGATGTCCAAAAAATGACTGCCTGTGTTTTCTTTTTATTTTCCCTCAAGTTTTTATTTAAATTCCAGTTAGTTAACATACAGTATAATAATAGTTTCAGATGTACAATATAGTGATTCATTGTTTCCATGCAACACCCAATGCTCATGCCTCTGTTTCTTTTATGAGTTTTATGGTTTTAGGTCTCACATCTAGGCCTTTAATCTATTTTGAGTTTATTTTTGTGTGTGGTGTAAGAAAGTGGTCCAGTTCCATTCTTTTGCATGTGGCTGTCTAGTTTTCCCAGCACCATTTATTGAAAAGACTAACCGCCCCCCCGCTCCATGCATATGCTTGCCTCCTTTGTCTTAGATTAATTGACCATATAATCATGGGTTTATTTCTTTGCCCTCTCTCCTATTCTGTTGATCCTTGTATCTGTTTTTGAGCCAGTACCATACTGTTTGGATTACTAAAGCTTTGGAGAAGTATATGTTGAAATCTGGGATTATGATACCTCCTTCTTTCTTTTTTTTTTTAATTTTTTTTTTTAACGTTTATTTATTTTTGAGACAGAGCATGAATGGGGGAGGGTCAGAGAGAGAGGGAGACACAGAATCGGAAGCAGGCTCCAGGCTCTGAGCTGTCAGCACAGACCCCGACGCGGGGCTCGAACTCACGGACTGTGAGATCATGACCTGAGCCGAAGTCGGACGCTTAACCGACCAAGCCACCCAGGCGCCCCATACCTCCTTCTTTCTTAAGATTGATTGGCTTTTCAAAGTCTTTTGTGGTTCCATACACATTTTATGATTATTTGTTCTAGTTTTGTGAAAAATACTATTGGTATTTTGATAGGGATTGCACTGAATCTCTAGATTGCTCTGAGGAGGATGGACACTTTAACAATATTAATTCTTCCAGTCTGTGAACATGAAATATCTTTTTATTTGTTTGTGTCATCTTTAATTTCTTTTATCAGTGTCTTACAGTTTTCAGAGTTTAGGTCTTTCACATCTTGGTAGAGTTTATTCCTACCAAGGTGTTTTATTCTTTTTGGTGCAATTGTAATTGGAATTGTTTTCTTAATTCTTCTTTCTGCTACTTCAGTTTTGGTATATAGAAACACAACAGATAGATTTTTGTATATTAATTTTGTATCCTACAACTTTATTGAATTTATTTATCTCTTCTAATAGTCTTTGTGTGTGTGTGGTATCTTTAGGGTTTTCTATATATAGTATCATGTCATCTGCAAATAGTGACAGTTTTACTTCTTCCCTTTTAATTTGTATGCCTTTTATTTCTTTTTCTTGTCTTATTGCTGTGGCCAGGACTTCAGTACTATTTTGAATAAACGTGGTGAGAGTGGACATCTTTTCTTGTTCTTGATCATAGAAGAAAAGCTCTCAGTTTTTCACCATTGAGTATGATGTTAGCTGTGGGTTTTTCATATATGGCTTTTATTGTATTGAGGTATATTCCCTCTAAATCCACTTTGTTGGGAGTTTTTATCATGAATGGATGTTGTATTTTGTCACATGCTTTTTCTGTGTCTATCGAGATGATCATATGGTTTTTATCCTTTCTGTTTTTAATGTGATATATCACATTGATTTGCAAATATTGAATCACTCCTGTATCTCTGGAATAAATCCCACCTGATTGTAGTGAATGATACTTCTAATTATTGTGAATTTAGCTTGCTGATATTTTGCTGAGGATTTTTGCATCTGTGTTCATCAGAGATATTGGCCTGTAGCTTTCTTTTTTTGTGGTGTCTTTCTCTGGTTTTGGTATTAGGGTAATGCTGGTCTGCTAGAATGAATTTGGAAGTTTTCCTTCCTATTCTTTTTTTTGGAATAGTTTGAGAAGAATAGGTATTAGTTCTTCTTTAATGTTTGGTGCAATTTACCCTTGAAGCCATCTGGTCATTGACTTTTATTTGTTGGGAGGTTTTCTTTTTTTTTTTTTTTTTTTTTTTTTTTTTTTACCAGTTCAATTTTGTTACTAGTAACCGGTCTGTTCAAATTTTCTATTTCTTCCTAATTTCGTTTGGGAAGATTATATGTTTCTAGGACTTTATCCATTTCTTCCAGGTTGTCCAGTTTGTTGGCATATAATTTTTTAATATTCTCTTATAATTCTTTTTATTTCTGTGGTGTCAGTCATTATTTCTCCTCAGAAAGGGTTGGCTTTATTTTACTTATTTTTTAAATGTTTATTTATTTTGAGAGAGAGAGAGAAAGAGAGAGAACATGAGTGAGCGTGAGTGGGGGAGGGGCAGAGAGAGACCGGGAGAGAGAATTCCAGCAGCATTCTGACAGCGCAGAGTCTGACGTGGGGCTCGAACTCATAAACTGTGAGATCGTGACCTGAGCCGAAATCGAGAGTCAGATGCTTCACTGACTGAGCCACCCAGGCAGCCCAGAAAGGGTTCACTTTAGAAGCATTTTGGTAGCATCTGCAATATAAATCTGTCTGTAATGTGAAGTATGTTCACTCGCTATTTTTTCCCTGTATTATTTCTCAGCTCTTATGCTGATTGCTGTGCCGTTCCAAATCTCTTTCTTTGTATCAAATTGTTTCCTAGTTGTAGAAAACACACAGAAAATCCAGACATGTATTTCATTTAAAAAACACCGGGAAGGCTTTCTTGGCCTGGAACCCGGGATGTGTAGTTTTTGACAGGCTGGTGGGGGTTGGGGCTGTTGCAGGCTAGCTTGTATCTCCTTCCTCCGCTGGACCAGCTTGACCTGCCAAACAGGACCCAGCAGAAACTTATGACTGGCAGCATTGTATTCGCTTGTACACAGTTTACACGAAAGGTTGATAAGATCAGCCCGTGAACAACTTTGTCATCATTTTAAATTGGACACATTCCATCCTCCTCCTGCCTTCGCTGTTAGAACAAAACGAAAAAGCCGTAACATTTGAAGTTGTTCACTGCTGCTCTTGTGGGTGGGGTGCTTAGGTCATTTTGTGGGGAGGGGGGTGCCTTTTTGTGCCTGGAGCTGGTGGTAAATGCATGTGGAGTCCCCTACTCAGAAAGCTCCATCTTCCTTTTCACCAAGAAGAAAGTATGTCTATGGAAATAAAAGGAGGTTGTCGTTTTGTGTGAACATCTGAAGATTAAAGCCTGCACTCAGCCTCTTGCTTCCAGTCTCTATCACTCCCTCTGAGAAATCTGAAATGTTTCTTTGTCTCAGGCTTATTTTGTCTGCTTGGGTATCATGGGCACTTTGGCATGATTGCTGGAGGCAGAGGGCAAAACCCAAACTATTTGACAGATGATAATTTGTATCTGAATAGTACATTGCTTTCAGAGGACAAGTCATATCAGTTCTTGATAAAGTTCCTTTCAGCTAACGTCTCAAGGAACAGTGGCTGTTCCTGAGAATGAGGGTAGGGGCTGCTTGTGGAGCGGTGGTGGGACGGCACATCTCTCCTCTCCTGTCCCCAGTTTCCTAGTGCAGGAGCCTTAGTTTGTTTATGCTTTATTTCCTCTTCTCTGAACCCCACCATGTTCCAAGTCGCTAGTCTTGCTGGAGAAGCCGTCAGGCATAATGATGTTCCTACCTGTACAGGGTCGTGATTAGGATTCCATAAGGTGTGGTGGTATATAAGAAAGCACCCAGTACTCATGTTCTTAACCTTTCCTGGTGGTTGCAAATGCTAGAAAGTCTAATGCAAAATTTGGCTCAGGGTTTATAAAAACAAATTTGCTTTATGCTTTAAAATGTGACTACATATCCTGCTTAGTGGAATTGCTTCATGAAATCATTAAATGGCTTTTTCCTCCCTATTCTTTTCGTTCCTTCCTCCGCACCCCAGGTGTTCTTTGACCTAATGAGAGAAATCAGAGCCAAAAAGATGTCAGAGAACAAAGACAAGAACGGCAAGAAAAGCAGCAAGAACAAGAAAAGTTTTAAAGAAAGATGTTGCTTACTGTGAATGCCAAGATGGCGGATGAAGCAATCACCGCTAAGGACATAGGGTGGGCTCGTTAAGGGAAGCGTATAGTCGACTTCTTGGTGTATTCCCTGCTCTCCCAACCTCATTCACGCACACTTCTTTAAATGGGGAAAATATTTGTGAACCAGTGGCTGGCAGAAGAAATAACCCCTTGTCTATGCATCGGAATGGCTACTTTGTCAGGAGGTTTTGGAGTTTCCTTCTCTCTCCCTCTCTCCCTCCCAAAAGTTTAATCACGTGCGTAGTGCTATAGGTAGGAAATAGTCAAGTGTTAATTAAAGAGAAATACACTGTCGTAGCATCTTCTTCCCCACCCCCCTAGTTTTGTAACGTTACCATCTTTTATTTCGGAATAAAAATGTCCTATTTTATTAGGTTTGGGGAGAGGTGGGTAGGATAAGACTCTCCCCAACTCTTATCAGCTTAACAGAAGTATTCAAAAAAATCCATTAAGTTCTAAGGACACTGAAAAATTCAGAGATTTTTTTTGCGTGTGATAAGTTTCTTGGCAATACCCTGCAGATCTGAAGCACCGTGAAAAAATAAAATAAATATGAATCGGGCCAGATGGGTCAGTAACAAGCTCATAAATCCTTCTTAGATACGAAAAATGAAAATCAAATTCTTCATATGTAAAAATTAGCCAATTACAGCCTGTATTGGCTATTTCTCTCCTATAGGATCCTGAATTTTGTGTAGAAGCTTCTTTTTAGCAGATTAAGTGAAGACTCCAGAGTAGTATGCTTTATACATGGCATACTTTTCTTATCAGAGCAAAAAATCTATCTTTGGTTGCATCCTTCCCTAACTGCCAGCCAAGGTGAGACCCCTCCTTCTCCACTGGTAACCGATGTCTGTCCTTCTGGTCGACCTCTCTGCATGCAGAGGTTGAGAAAGCCTCTTCCTTTGTTTCTTTTCAGTATAATGAGTTCTTCTGAAGAATGTGATGAGTTCAAATTGTATCCTCAAATCATGAAGCCAGCGCCAGTGTCAGACATTCTGCTACCTCTCATAGAATTGCTCTGTAATTCTAAATTTAAAATTAGAAGACGTGGGAAAGGATAGGATAAGCCATTGCTCTTTCACCTCTGAGAATTGGCTGCTGTTTCTAATATAATTTTCTTCTGAGACAGCCATAGAGTTGGTTCGAAAAAGGCTCTTATTGATGAGATATGGTAAGCTTTTTTGTATATCAATATTCTAAATTTAGCAACCAGAAAATTTTTCCTCAGGAAAGGAGTACTGTGATGAAAACCCAGTATTCAGCACATTTCCCCCCATTTTTTGGAAGTGACATTTCACATATAGGTGCCAAAAGGGAACTGGGGGTGGGGAGAGTGGGAACCTTTCAAATTTATGGTTATTACGGAAATTGTGGAAATTATGATCTGACTGGGAAGCAATCTTGTATCACCTCCCAAAGAATCATGGGTCTTTTTTAAATAAAAAAAGCAGACAAATACACTTTTTCAGGGCCTCAAGCTTTTTATTTTACCCTTTTGTCATACATGTAAAATGCAAGAATTAAAGAAACTGACAGTAACTCGTTCATTATTGATTATGTTAGGTTTTCTGTGATATCAGACAAACTTTATTTCTATTAATCCTTTGAACTGGACTGTGGGAAATAAAATTTAAATATAAATAGTATTTTAACTTCATCTTTCCTTTGGGAGAGAGGACTACTCTTCTTAAAATTTCCTTCTAATGTGTATTTATTTATTTTGAGAGAGAGAGAGAGCGAGTGAGTGGGAGAGGGGGAGAAGGAGAGAGAGAATCTCAAGCAGGCTCCATGCTGTGAGCACAGAGCCTGACGCGGGGCTCGATCCCATGTGCCGTGAGATCATGACCTGAGCTGAAATCAAGAATCGAATGCTTGACCGACTGAGCCACCCAGGCACCCCTCTTAAAATTTGAAAACTTGAAGGTAATCACACACTTGAGGTTTTTCAAACAACCTTTTTTCTTTTCATCCTGGTTTGCTACCCGTTTGATATCAGTTCTGGTCAGTAGTAGGTAGATTTGGAGTATGTACAAATATATTAAAAGATGGTATGAATTATTTCATGCTATAGAAATTATTCTTGGTAGGTGCTATCAGTATATTTCTAAAATTATATTTAACTGGATAGCAATCAGAAATGCATCTTCTTAAAGAATTTATACATATGAAAATCTTTTCCATAGAAAAATAAGGGGGTGGTGCTATTTAGAAATTGCAAACATAGTTACTTGCTAAATGATCTATATTGTGTCCAGGGCCTACCTTTATCTTCCTAAAATATTCGTTCTAGAACTATTTAAGCACCTACTTGATGTCAGCCTGCATTCTAGGTGCTGGGGTACAGTATTGAACCAGGTAGGCAAGAGCTCTGCTCTCCTGGAGCTTATCTTCCAGTGGGGAAAGAGACAAATAAGTGAAAACATCAGGGGAAGTATTTTGATGAAAATAAAACTGGGTAATATGACAGGAAGTTTCTGGGCTGTAGAGTGGATTTTGACTGCGTGGTCAACAAGCTTCTCCAGGGAAGTGACATTTAAGCTGAGACTGCAGATGTGAAGGAGCAACCATGTGTCAAGCCACTTGGGTGGGTGCAGGGAGCTTCCCAGGCTAGGTAGGGAACCGCAGGTCCAAAGGCCCTAAGGTGTTCGGGAAAAGACCCCAAGGACCATATGGCTGGAGTATAATGACGGTGGGCAGAGTAGTAGAAAAAGATGTAGCAGTTTACGATGACATGAAGTGATGTGGGGGGAAAATACCTAGACACATAATTTGCTACAAGTATCCGATTTTGTCAAATCCAAGGCACCATTAATTGTAAGAAGTCACCGTAATTTATACACCACAAAGGAAAAACCCTGCTAATTAAGTGAACCCATCCTGATTCCAGTGACATAAAAGTGTGGGGAAAACTGCATGTTTTAGATGCGGCCAAGTACAATATGTACGTTTAAGTGACAGCTGAAATACAGAATTCACCTCTGTTGGTCTAGAAGCTACATTATAATGAAATACAATAGAAGCTTGAACTGTAGGTAAGTATTAACCCTGGGAGAGTATACATAGGTAGATACAGTTAATGTTATAGTAGTAAACTTAACTTGGATGTTTTTGTTTTAAAAATTTGTTAAAACTGGGGCGCCTGGGTGGCTCAGTCGGTTAAGCGTCCGACTTCGGCTCAGGTCACGATCTCGCGGTCCGTGAGTTCGAGCCCCGCGTCAGGCTCTGGGCTGATGGCTCAGAGCCTGGAGCCTGTTTCTGATTCTGTGTCTCCCTCTCTCTCTGCCCTTCCCCCGTTCATGCTCTGTCTCTCTCTGTCTCAAAAATAAATAAACGTTAAAAAAAATAAATTAAAAATTTGTTAAAACTAATCAAAATTGTAACTGCATGTGTTTTAAAATTCCGACGGTCTAGAAGTGTCTGGGATGGAAGGTCTCTGGTCCTGCTCTTCCTACTCCTGCCCTGCTCCCTGAAAGTCATAGTCAACCATTTCTGTTCTGAGATCATTCGGTAGGTGCTCCTGAGTTTCTCAATACTGTTCTTACGCCATGATTTCTTGATTTTTCCACCTCAGACGTCCCCAGTGACAGCTTGCTGTGGTAGATGAGAGTGTAGCTCACTGTGTTCCTTACCCCTACCCCATTTTTGACCATAACAGGATGGTTTTAATTCCTCTCTTGGTGACTGTTAACACCATTTATTTATTTACTTATTTATTTATTAAACTTTTTATTTTGTTATTTTTTTATATTTATTCATTTTTGAGAGAGAGAGAGAGGGAGACATAGAGCGCAAGTGGGGGAGGAGCAGAGAGAGAGGGAGACACAGGATCCAAAGCAGGTTCCAGGCTCCGAGCCGTCAGCACAGAGCCCGATGCGGGGCTTGAACTCACGAACGGTGAGATCATGGCCCCGGGCCAAAGTTGGACACTTAACTGCCTGAGCCACCCAGGTGCCCCTAAACTTTTTGTTTAATGTTTTTTATTTTAGAGAGAGAGAACAAGAACGAGCAGGGGAGGGGAAGAAAAAGAGGGGATCAGAGGGTCTGAAGTGGGCTCTGTGCTGACAGCAGAAAGCCCCATACAGGGCTCGAACTCACAAACCATGAGATCATGACCTGAGCCGAAGCTGGACGTTTAACCGACTGAGCCACCCAGGCACCCCTTAAAACTATGTGTAAACTTCTTGTTTGTTATTCATGCAACTCTTGGCTCCCCACTCTGAAAGGTGAGGATGTTAACATTCCTGCCCTTTGTCTCTTGACTCCCTCCTTTCTCTTTCTCTGTGACACCTTTCACCTGTATATTATCAAGGTCGATGACATGAACATTCTATTCTGTGACTGTCACTCAAGCCTCCCTGCTTTATCTGCAGATTAATTTTAAAGGTGGACTACCACTCAACAACAATTAGATTATGAGGCCAACATAACTGACTCACTGCCGAGCTGAGTGCCGTGTGCTAATGGTGTCCCCTTCAGGCGTCGCCGTTCTGGCCACACCCCACCAAGGAGAGCGGCCGGAGCGTCCAGTCACGTGGGCTCTTCCATCAATGGCCTGAGTCACTCCCACTTCAGCTCACTTCCACTGGAGACCGTCTCCTGGGCAGGGTCCCCTCCTTCCTCCCATTTTTCCTGAAGTTTGATTGCTTTTTTGTTGTTGAGAAGATAATGATGTGTCCTCTTTTCCCAAGGCCACTTTCTTTCTGTCGCTTGGGATCTGCTTCCATTCTTTGGAAAACGTCAGAGCTCAACGATCGCCTGATCGTTGGACTCCTGACTTCCTAGGTCTTCTGTGAACTGCCGTGCTGAGATTTGTTTCATTGGGCCGTTGGGTCAGTTCTAGCTTCCTCGGTCTCCCATATCTTCCTTTACTGGTTTTCAGCCTCGTCTTGCTGGAGTACGTTTTTGGAAAGGGTGCACTGGAGGTAAGCTTTCAGAGTCTCTCGGTCCGTCTGAAATACTGTTACCTTTGCCTGCCTTCAGCTGCTGGCTTGGCTTGGCAGGGAATTCTACGTTCAAAATAACTTTCCCTTAGAACTTAGAGGCTTTGCCTCATTGTCTTCAAGCACCTGCCGCTGCCGCTAAGGCTGGTGTTACTCTGCTTGCAACCCCTTGTTACGGGTGCCCGGCTTCCCCTCCGCCCATGGACTCGTAGAGAATCTTCTCTTCATCTGCACTGTCCAGATGACACAGTGGCTGATCTAAATGCGGGTCTTCCCTATTCCTCCGGCCCGGCACTCGGTGGTGCCTTTCAGTGAACAATGACACCTCTTCAGCTCTAGAATAATGCGTTTCTGAATTTGGGGGGCGGATAATTCCTCTCTTCCATTTTCTGTGCTTTCTTTCCAAAACCTCTGCTCTCTGCTTTTGGAGCTCTTAGATTCGTATCTGCGTCGTCTGTTCCTGTATGTTCCAGGTTTATTTTTTCTCGGAACCACCCTCTCCCTCCCTCCCTCCCTCCCTCTCTCTCTCGCTCTCTCTTTCTGTCTCCCCATCTCCTTTCATCACCTGTGATTTGCCAAACACTGTTGGAGGTCCTCAAGATCCAGCAGTGACCAAACATGAAATTCTTTGCTCTCCTGGAGCTTAACACTAGTGGAATCAGCTTTTATTGTCTAACTCATTATTTACGTCTGTGTGTGTGTGAACCACAGCTTTCTTTGTCTCTAATTGTTCCTTTCTCAGAGCAACTGTTGTTGGCCTCCTGGATGCAACAGCATGGCTTTCTGAGCATATTAGATCTTTGGAAAGTTCTGTATCCAGAGTTACCTTTGTTTAATTTTTATGCAGTTTTTCTCTTTATTCTGTTATTTTCTTTAAGCTGTGATTTTCCTCAAACATCTGGTGACCTGGTTGTCCAGCCAGCCCTTTACTTATGAGGGACTGCAGAGACGGGCCAGGAGCTCCGTGTACACGGGCGGGGCCTGTGATGCAGCAGGCTCGACTTGGGGTGAATGTGGGGCACACCAGTCATGGTGCCCCAGGCCCCTAACATCCACAGCAGGGAAGGTGTACTCTGGGGTGGGGGGCAGCTGCCGGGCTGGCCTCCTTGGTTCTCCCCACGTACTCTTTTTCTCTCAAAAGCAGAGCCCCGGGGACAGATGCAGTATTGGCTGCAGGAGCGGGGTGCACTGTTTCCCAGCAGACCTCTGACTAACCTCGCTGTTTCCAGCCCCGCTCCATATCCCGGCTGCTTGGTCTGCAGATTTGGGGTTCCTGCTGGGCAACCCACTCCTCCCCTCCACAGCCCCTTCTTTCCTTCTTTTTTGTCTCCCAGTGCCCT
This sequence comes from Panthera pardus, assembly GCF_024362965.1. Taxonomy (NCBI): domain Eukaryota; kingdom Metazoa; phylum Chordata; class Mammalia; order Carnivora; family Felidae; genus Panthera; species Panthera pardus. The sequence continues at coordinate 103,147,577 of NW_026526655.1, forward strand.
TCTGGAGGGCAGCTTTGTCAAACTCCTGCATCGACTGGTGGCCCTCTCGTTCTCTTGGCTGTTGGACTTTTGCTTGACTAGGACTTGAACAGAGGCGTCAGGAAACAGGAGGGACTGACATTTGAGCTCACTCTTCCATTTTGACCTGCTCCCATTTTCACAAGTACTTACTATGTCCTTTTGTTGCAGACCAGTGTTGAATAGAAGGTAGAGTGAAACCATTGATCTGACCTTCTGCAGAGGTCCTCTTGAACTTGGGGGCCTGTGGCAATCCCTGTTCTATAGTAGTGTGGACTTCGTCATTTGGGGTCGGACCTGGGTCTGGCCAGTTGTCTTCTGCCATCAACTTTATTTTGTTTTTATTTAACAATTGTTTAACATTCGTTTATTTCTGAGAGAGAGGGAGAGACAGAGCATGATGGGGGGAGGGGCACAGAGAGAAGGGTATAGAGTATTCGAAGCAGGCTCCAGGCTCCGAGCTGTCAGCACAGAGCCCGATGTGGGGCTGGAACTCGTGAACCGCGACATCATGACCTGAGCCGAAGTCGGATGCTTCACCGACTGAGCCACCCACGCGCCCGGGGGATGTAAAGATTTTAAAACTAATCTGGGCCCTTGGGTTTATGACTCTCACTATGAAGAAAGATACTTCCTCTAATACCGCTCCCCTCCTCCTGTCTTTGTCTAATTTAAATGCTAGAGCATGTTCGGACATAGTATAGCTAACTATTAATTTCTACTCATTCAGATGCGTGCCACCAAGCTAGATGCTCTCAGTTATACTGATAGAATTGTCAGAAGTATCGCTAGAAGGACTCACGCATGCGTTCCTCATGGTAGAACACAGCTTTTGATTGTGTCTGAGAAACTCCGTAATATGGCCGAGCTGGGGGGTATTATCTCCCCGCCCAGGCCGTGAAGAGAGCTTGTGTGCTCAGCCTTGAGGGGAATGAAGGCCCAGCTGCCACGAGGGCAAAGCTGCTTTTCTGTAGCATCTCATCTCCATGCTCTGACTGAAACATCTTCATTTTTTTTTTTAATGTTTATTTTTGAGAGAGAGAGAGAGACGGAGTGTGAGTCGGGGAGGGGCAGAGAGAGAGGGAGACACAGAATCGGAAGCAGGCTCCAGGCTCTGAGCCGTCAGCCCAGAGCCCGACATGGGGCTCGAACTCACGGACCGTGAGATCGTGACCTGAGCTGAAGTCAGACGCCCAACCAACTGAGCCACCCAGGCGCCCCTATCAACTTTATATTTTACAAACAAGCTTAATTATTTCTGGTAGTTAAACCAAATGCATCTCAAGGTGAGTGTACCACAGGAATCAAAAGGGTACCTTGGTCGCCTTCTTAAGGGCTGTCACCAAATAGCCCCTGTGTATTTTCAGTAGTTACGACTGGAAAAGCTTTCCTACCATCTGATTTACCTGGTGAAAACAAACGTATGGTATCATTCTTTTCAATCTGTGGTAACATATGTAAATGTGGACTGGGACTTACGTTCGTGAGCCCCACGCTGGCTTTGGCGAGAAGGCGCAGGCAAGATGGTTTATCGGCCCGCGAAGCTTCCTCACCTCATCACCACCAGGCACCTAGCTCCGGCCGTGGTTCTCCGCTGGTGGGCCAGGGGCGGGCGGCCAGTGGACTGTGTGACGTGCAGGGGACGGTGTCCTGGCTGTGGAGACTCTGGGCTGTAGCTTCCTAAAGGGCTCTGGTCACCGGCAGCACCTCCCAAGGCAGTCGGCCATCGCTCAGGTCATGCTGTGCGGATCGTGTCGTCTGTTGGGAATAAATTGCGTTTGGGCTGTGTACAGGTGTTGTTGTTGTTGTTGTTGTTGCTACAGAGATGCTTGAACTGTGTAAGTGTAGGAACATAGTACCTAGGAAATTTTTTTTTCTTTTTGTCTTTAATGGTGAAGCCAATTATAAGCCAATTATTATTTACCTCATGCCCGGGAGAGGGAGCCTCGTGTCCCAGGAACATGAACCCGATGCTTGTCGTGAGCTCCATTTCCGCCAGCCTGTTTGGGGCAAAGATGCCAGGGACTTCCTATGAAGAATAGGAATTTCTCGGGGCGCCTGGGTGGCTCAGTTGGTCGAGCGTCTGACTTCGGCTCAGGTCAGGATCTCACAGTTTGTGAGATCTCACAGCTCGGAGCCTGGAACCTGTTTCGGATTCTGTGTATCCCTCTCTCTGCCCCTTCCCCGTTCATGCTCTCTCTCTTTCTGTCTCTCAAAAATGAATAAACTTAAAAAAAAAATTTTAAAAAAGAAAAAAAAATAGAAATTTCTGATTTCCTGAAAAATCTGAGGCCTTTTTTCAATTTTCGCTCCTGTTTTCCCGTCTTTGTTTTTTTCCTCATTCTCCTTGTACCTCTGACTGTTCTGGGTCCTGTGCCGTTACTGGCTTTACTCTTGCCCACTCTATTTTTTTTAAATGATCTTTTGAAAAAAGTATTTATTTATTTTTTAAAGTTATTTATTTTGAGAGAGAGAGAGAGAGAGAGAGAGAGAGAGAGAGAGAGAGAGAACCAGTGGGGGAGGGGCAGAGAGAGAGAGAAGGGACAGAGGATCCAAAGCAAGCTCTGTGCTGACAGCAGAGAGCCTGATTCAGGGCTCAAACTCACGAACCGTGAGATCATGTCCTCAGCCAAAGTCAGACGTTTAACCAAATGGCCAACGTTTTTCTTTCTTTCTTTCTTTCTTTCTTTCTTTCTTTCTTTCTTTCTTTCTTTCTTTCTTTCCTTCCTTCCCCCCTTTCTTTCTTTCTTTCTTTCTTTCTTTCTTTCCTTCCTTCCTTCCTTCCTCCCTCCCTCCCTCCTCCTTCTTCCTTCCTTCCTTCCTTCCTTCCTTCCTTCCTTCCTTCCTTCCTTCCTCTTTCTTTCTTTCTTTCTTTCTTTCTTTCTTTCTTTCTTTCTTTCTCTCTTTCTTTCCTTTCTTTCCTTCCTTCCTTCCTTCCTTCCTTCCTTCCTTCCTTCCTTCTTCCTTCCTTCTTCCTTCCTTCCTTCCTTCCTTCCTTCCTTCCTTCCTTCCTTCCTCCTTCTTTCCTTCCTTCCTTTTCTTTCTTTCTTTCTTTCTTTCTTTCTTTCTTTCTTTCTTTCTTTTTTCAGTTTATTTAATTTGAGAGGGTGGGGGGAGGGGAGAGAGAGAGAGAGAGAGAGAGAGACAGAGAGAATCCTAAGGCTCTGTGTTGCCAGCAGAGCCTGATGGGCTTGAGCTCAGGAACCACAAAATCATGACCTGAGCCAAAATCAAGAGCTCCACTGAGGGAGCCATCCAAGTGCCCCACATTGTCTTTCTAAAGCTCAGATCTGACCATCCCTTCACCCTGACTGTCCTATGGCCTAGACCTAGCACACTGGCTGCCCTTGGCCTTCCCCGTCACTCGCTGCCCTCCCTCCCTCCATGCCGCCTGACTGCCACCTCGTCCCAGAACATGCCAAGGGCTTTCCAGTCACATCCACTTGTTACGGCTCTCCTGGCCATTCCTTAGCACCCCCTCATACAGGTGCTTGCTGCTTCTCTGTGTGCTCTTTGTCCCTGTTGTCACAGAGGGCCTAGTGAGCCCCGTGAGCACATGCCCCGTGGGCTCTTCAACTCTGTCTCGGCCTCAAACTGTATTTGGCTCATTGCCGCATCTTAAGTGTTGGCTAAATGGAACAAAATAGCTCAAATATAAAGTCTTATATGCAGCCTTGATGACATACTTAACTAAAGTTTCTTTATAAGGCGGTGGCTGTCTGAAGGACCGCTACCAAGAGGCAAAGCAAGTAAGAGCTAACGCTGTTGCCTTGGAAAGTCTGGAAGACGGGTTTCTCCAACCCCGGATCTGAAGGCTGATTTGTGTCTCCGCCCGCACGGGGGAGGAACCTGCCACACCGGCTGGCGGCCCGAGTGCTCCCCACCTTAGCTGTTGTGCTGAGCCAGACCGCCCGTCCTTTTCTGCCCTGTCCTTCCTAGGAACGTTGGCTGGCTCTCCTTCTTCCTCCATGGCGGCCTCCAAAGCGTGCAAGTGTTCGTCTGTGTGACTCTCCTCTTCTCCTCCCCTCCCGTTTCTTACCCTGGACTGCATGTGCTTTGGGGATGACCAGCCATCGGTGGTCTGGTGGCCATGGTGGCCTTCCCACTCCGGCCTCTCCACATCGCAGCCCACAGTGTGCCCCCTGCCTTGGCAGCTGGGCTAAAAGCACCCCCGGACGGTGCCGCTGCCTGCCATCCAGGGAAGTACAAATGATTTGGCGCACTCCAGGCCATTGATGGGACTGCCTCAGATAAGCACTCGAGCCAAGTTCCAGTCGTGGCGCACCAGGGCTGCGGAGACGCGGCCCTGGGACAGGCCCACCTGCAGCGCCCCAGCTATGAGACCAAACCTCTTCTCTGGAGGGATTCTGGAGCTGCTCCCGGCAAAGCCCCAAGGATCTCACCCTTGCTTGCCCTCTGATGCCGGCTCGCCCAGTGTCCTAGGAGCCCGGCACTCTCTCTTTTGCGGAGCAGGCCTCATGCTCAGCATGAGGGACATTGCCCTGGCCCTGCAGCCGGACAGACCTCCATTTGAATTCTGGCTCTGCCCTACGTTAGCTATGTGACTGGGGCGCATCCGTAAAATAGCCTGGTAAGGGGACCGCGAAGGTCACTGCTTTGCGAGTGCTTTCCCCCATCTCGCTATGAACCCATCCTACCTGGAATCTTCTCTGCCCCCACTTCTCCTAAAGTCCTACCCATCCTTGCAGGGCCACTGCCCTAGAAAGGTGGTCCTCGGGTGGCAGTGGACACTGTCCCACAGGGAGCATGGAAGCCCTGACCCCTTCACAGCCACCCGAGTACCCACCTTCTCAGAAACCTTTCTTGAGGGACAGAAACAGAGAGAGTGCGTATGCATGAGCGTGGGAGGGGCAGAGAGAGAGTCCCAAGCAGGCTCCTCACTGTCCCCACAGAGCCCAACATGGGGCTTGAACCCATGAACTGTGAGATCATGACCTGAGTCGAAATCAAGTGCTGGACGCTCAGGGGAGCCTGGGTGGCTCAGTCAGTTAACTGACCAACTTTTGATTTAAGCTCAGGTCATGATCTCACAGTAGTGAGATCAAGCTCTGTGTCAGACCGAGTGCTGGTCATGGAGCCTGCTTTGTCTCTTTCTCTCCATTCCCTCTCCCCTGCTCACTCTCTCTCTCTCTCTCTCTCTCTAAGAAAAAAAAAAGCTGGACATTCCACTGACTGAGCCACTCAGGTGCCTCAGAAGCAGGTAAAGGCTTCTCGCATTTACCTGCTCTATCATGTGTCTTTCCTTAGAATCCTGTCAGATCTTCCTTGCCATCTGCCTTCACTGTCTGTGCTCCTCTTTCCCCGCCCCCCCCCCACCCTCTCGGGCAGGGTTAGGGTCTCCCCCTGCTTCCTGTGGCACCTGACTCAGTGCCTTCCATGGAGAAGCCCCGCTGGTCCTTTGTCTTTGGAAGGGGACACCAATGTCACAGCTTCTTTCATAGGACATTGATTAAAACCGTGGCAGAGAGTCATGGCTTCCCTAACCTGGCTGCTTTTCATAAAAGATTTCTAGAGATCTTTCCATGTTATGAGATGAAGAAACTTACGTAGCAAAGAGAGAAGAGACTACTCAATTGTGATTCAAAAGCAGTTTTAAAAACTGAAATTTCCAGGGCACCTGGGTGGCTCTGTCTGTTGAGTGTCCTACTCTTGATTTCCATTCAAGTCATGATCCCAGGGTCGTGGGATCAGGCCCCGCATCAGACTCCATGCTGAGTGTGGAGCCTGCTTGGGATTCTCTCTCTCTCATATGTCTCTCTCTCTCTCTCTCTCTCTCTCCCTCTGCCCCTCTCCCCTGCCCATGCATGCTCTCTCCTTCTAAAAAAAAAGATAGAAATTTCCTTCAAGTCCTTTCTTGAACTGTGTGTAATGTACACGTAAGAGTAAACCAGCTGAGAGCTGCAAGAAAGACCTGCTGACTATGTGAAACTCATACCTTGTGTCAGCCTGAAACTTACAATCGTTATTCCTGGAGCATGGCATGCTTTATTGCTTTTCATGTTGGCGGTTGTAGACTTCGTGGGTGTCCAATCCAGAGGGAGGTAGGGTTTGCTCTGCAGTTCCTTGATTGCAGAAGGCTAAGAGCACTTTCCCTAAGGTTTTACGTTTGGCGGGTACAAGATGTCATCGCGGTCTGGGTATGCAGTGGAACAGCTAGGTCAGGGTGGCACCAAGCACGTAGCACCTGAACGTGAGTCTCTAGGTCATGGTCAAGGGAATATTTCAGCATATTTCAGAGGCCCTGGGTTTATAAGCACACAGTTCAGCAAACACCCAAAGGAAAACTGTAGGTTTCCTGCAAGGTTACATGTTCCTGTAACCACGCACTATTGTTATGAACTTTGTTTCTGAGCTGAATCAGGGAGAAGATTCTGGTAGAATTCCTGTTTAACAAAAGGAACTAAGGTGTTTCTTCCCCCCTACTCTATGTGTTCATCAGAGAGAGAAGTACCACCCAAGGAAACAAAGACAATCAAATCAGAAAACGAGCATAGTAAGACTGGGTTCATCCATTCTGAACTTCTGCTGTAACAAATTGCCATAGGGGAAATGACACAATGGAGTACGTTAAAAATTTATATTTAGAGAGGACATATGCCAGGATGTACAGACCCCCCGGATGGTTTTTGTAGAACTGGAGCCCCGGTTTGAATAGCTATTTCTTTCAAATTCTCGGATTGCAAAATGATAGTAATTCCTGAGGAGGACTTTTTTTTTTTTAAGGATTAGTGTCCTTTAAAAACTTGCCTTTTGAGAAATAATACACTGTGATGTACCTGTTGCCTGTATACGATGTTTTAGAATATTCATCAGGGCTTCTCAAAGCAGTTTTTAAATTGAAAATTTCATAGACGTTAAAAAACACGGATAAAATACATTTTAGTCACTCTGCCTTCGATGGGTAGTTTAACACTAATAAAAAGGTATGTTTAAAATTTACCGTGCAGTTCTGCGGCTGTTTATTCTGTTGTGATCGCCAGAATCCTCACACGCTCTTGTAAATGGTCGAGTCCTTCAATGTCTGCCTCTTCCCCCACTGGACACGTTCCTCTATGGCCCCAGTGCTTTGCACATTAACAAAGCCATCGGAGACCTCTAAGGGTCATTCTTCTGCCTCCGTCTGGTGCACTGTAAATGCTCCAGACACGCTTGTTTGTATCCAGAGGCTTCTAAATGGCCACCAGGAGGCACAACCCAACAGTCAATGTTGGGGGCGGGGATATGAACCAGCCTGTCAGGGACGATGAGGGGGGGCCATGGCGATGCTGGGACGGGGCAAGGATGTCCAGGAAACATCAGGCCAAAATCCGTTCTTCATCTCCTCTGTCTTCGGGACCCCTTCCTTCGTGCTGTTTGCAGCCAGGGGACAGCTTGTGGAAAGAACGTGGGTTTTGAATAGAGCAGCTTCCGGTCTTGGCTTAGCAATGAAGCTCTGTGCCCACTGATGTGTTCCTTGATCTCTCCGAGCATCACTTTCTCATCTCTAAAGTGGGGATAATGACACTCTTCTCGTTAGGGTCTTTGCAAAAGACTTAATGAGTGTGTGTGTGTGTACAAATCTGTGTGCTGTGCTTGGGTGACGGTAGATGCAGAGTAAAATGGTACGTGATGACCCTTGTCTCCATTAGCGGTATTTTACAAGGGGTATAACCCTGGAGAAAGTCTGATGGGTTAACTTCTTGCCGTTGACTAGTTGAGATATTTGAAGAGGAGGGTTTGAACTAGGGAGCGGCTGAGGAGAAACAGGGAAGGGTTTGGAGTGAAGATGTTTTTCAGAGGTAGAATCAGAACGACTTTGTGATGGGTCGGGGATAGAGGCCGAATCCACAAGGACTTCCGGCTTTCCGCTGGTGGGGGGACCGGAAGGCTGACATCGTACCTTCTGAGACACAAACCATAGTTGTGGGAAAGACAGGAGAACATAGTAGGGAGAGCCAGCCCCATGCAGAACTGGCGTCCTCACTCTGGCGAGCAGGCTGTCATGACCGACACCCGGTGCTCCCGTCCCTGCCCGCAGCGCCTCTCCATGACTCAGCCCCTCTGTGCCCATGTTTTCTGTATCTGCTCTGTCGCTGCTGGCACTGACTTTGTGCAGCCCAGCTTCAGACTTTAATGCCAGACACCCTTGATGGGTGGGTATGCGAGGTATCTATCGCTGTGCAAACAGTGGCTTGAAAAACATACGTTTGTTATCTCAGAAATCCTGTGAGTGGGGTACAGGTGCAGCTCGGCCGGGGCCTCTGTTCGGGTCCGGATGCCAGCTGGCTGTGTTTTCATCTGGAGGCTCGACAGAGGAAGACTCCACTTCCCAGCTTCCTCAGGTTGTTGGCACAATTCGTTTCCTTGCCGCTGTAGAAGTGAGAGTTTTGTTTCTTCGCTGGCTGTTGATGGAAGGCTCCCCTCGGTTCCTAGGGCCTCCAGTGGCCCTCCCCATAGGCATTCACAACGTGACAGCCAGGTTCTTCAAGGCCAGCAAATCATAAGGCGGTATAAATCACAACGTAATGTCATCACAGGAGTGACATCCCATCACACTGGCCGTATTCTGTTGGCTAGAAGAAAGTCACAGCACCTGTCCACACTTGAGGGGAGGGGACTACAGGTGGGGACGGCAGGAGGTGGGGATCATGGGGGCCACCTCAGGCTTCACAACCACAGTGGGCTGGTCACCCTCAGGTCAGAGCAGAACTAGCAGGCCAGGAAGGCTTCCTTGGATCAGTTCTCGACCACACTGCCGTGGCCAGAAGTGGGCACGTTTTACTTAGCTTAGAGCACAGTGGCCTCTATACGCTGACCGCCTCTGGGCACATGCTCCACAGACTCAGTGACATTGCAGGCTTAAGGCATCATAATTGAAACCTGAGACTCAGAGCAGCAAAAATCAGAGCAGTGGAGTCCGTAAGCTACTCATAAGATTCACTTCCTCTAGTTCAGGAAGTACTTTGGATAATTTTTTAATTAATTAATTGACATTCTTTGGATGTCTCTTTCAACTTTTCTCATGTTCCATCTCCTCGGAATGGAAAATAGCACACTTACTGACTTTTCTATACTGGTTTTAATACTTAGGGTAAATCCACTTTTCAGTAGCTCGCGCTTAAGCACCCAGCTCTTTGTTTTCTGAGCCCACAAAAAGTTTTGACATATATAATTCGCCATAGCTTGGTGAAAATAGTGAACCTGTTGCATTTGAGAACATTGTCTCTCTAATTTAAAAGGGAAGTGTTCTTTAGTTTTGATTCGTCCATTTCCTCATCTGGAAACCAGGGCAGGCAGCAAGCCTGTGTGTAAGGCTCTGAGCCTGAGAGCTTCCCACCCCTCAGCCTTGTGGTCAGGATCAAAGGACCAAAGCCCATGAAGGCGCCGGCTGCCCAAACAAACCAGGGCTGAAGTAACACCACAGAGAGTTCCATTGTGTTGCTGTAGCTGTTTTAAATTTCTCCTCTAGTATTCTAGACTTATTTGTGTGTAATGCTTCAGTTTGTACGACTCTTCGGAAGCTTGGTGCATAAAGTGAGATTCAAACAATTTACGGAAGTCTAGCTAGACCGTTCAAAATGTTTTATCAGGAATTTTGCGTCTCTGCATTGCTGACTGTGCACCTTTGATAGAACGTCTGCATCCCTCTTTTCTCCTCCAGCATGTCTTTGACTTGTTGCTACTGTTTTGACCAAACTCTATTGGGTATTTTGACTCGAGCACCAGGAGGGAAGTCGGTACCAACCTGACTTCCGGTCAGCACCGGCCTGAATGTGCCGTTCATTTGGGTTGGTGTTCCTCGAGAAATCCTGCACAAAATACTAGTTCTCAGAAGGGCTGATTGGCTTTTAAGTAAAGAAAGGTTCTGTGAGCAAATAGGTTCACAAAATACTGCGTATCAGCTTCCACCTTTTAGGGGTTCAAAGTCCTTATTAGAACACTTCATTCCTTTTTTTTTTTGTCTTTAAAGTTTATTCATTTGTTTTGAGAGGGAACACGTACATGTGTGAGTGTGGGAGGGGAAGAGAGAGAGGGAGAGAGAGAGAGAGAGAGAGAGAGAATCCCAAGCAGGCTTCACGCTCTCAGTGCAGAGCCCAATGCAGGGCTCGATCTCACGAACCATGCACGAGACCATGACCCGAGCTGAAATCAACAGTGGGATGCTTAACTGAGCCACCCAGGCACCCCTTATTTCTAATCCAATACCTTCTGGATTTATTTAGACAGGGGGCACTATTTTTTTTTAATTATTAACAAAATTAAAACAAAAGACTTTTTGCTATCCAAGGGACCAGAACCATAGTTTTGCAAATGCTATCTAATGTGCCCAGAAACTCTCTCTTGCTGGCTCATGTAAGCTCTGGAAGACCTTGGAGCTAAATGCTCCTGCCCAGATCCAGTGATCTGATTCCTTTAAAATTCTACTGCTTTTAAAAACTATATATGTCGCTTTAATCAACTTCTCATTGCTCATACTTTATGGTTTGTGTAGAACTTAACAACCAGCTTTCCTCTTTCAGTGTATGATTGATTTGCCACGAACTGAGCCGGGGATTCCTAAGTTGGACACTGTTTTGAGGTGAGCTAGCCTTTCTGTGGACCGCTGGCAGACAGAAGCCCCACAGCCATGCAGCCACGGTCCCCTTGCCTGGGTCTTGGGGCACAGGGTTTTCTCAGCGCTGCTTACCTCCTGGACTGGATCACCACACACTGATGCCCCTCGCCATGATTCATTTTTTTTAAAGGTTACCTAAGAAATGAATTTGATCAAAGAGAAGGCATATTAAGCATCAGATAGCCGAGTTTGCAAAACGGCCTGTCTCGCACAGCCAATGCCTTAGGCCCCCCTCTTCGGCTTATCAGTCTGGTTTCTGATAATAAATAACAAAATAATAGTATATGTTTGAGGAATGTTTTATCTTTTCAGAGCGCTGTCACTTTCGTTGGGTTGTTGGGTTCTCCCAGCAGCCCCATCCGCGGGGCCAGGCCGTTGTCAGTACAGTTTCTTCGTACTTGGGAACGTGGGCACGGTGACCGGGCAGAGCCAGGGCTGGGACACGGCGGGCGAGACTCCCAGAAGGCTTGGGTTAGGAGAAGGCTGACCGGGTGCGGGGGGAGAAGGGGCGGGCCAGCAGGCAAGTGAGGGTCCCCAGGGCCTCCTCCACACCCCCTCCTTCCTGGCTCCTCAAAGTGAGGCGTGGAGTCCTCTCCGACCACATCTGGGGGGCATCCTCCGGGATAAAACTTGCAGATGCGTCTCCTAATATGGTCCTCTCCGTCCCGTTTACATTTAGGTGCACAGAGGGACACTTGCCCAAGTCCAGAGCAGCGCCGAGGCCTGAACCGACCCGCTTTGGTAAACAGCGCCACCTGGTGGCCACGGAAATGTCCATTTCCCCAAGAAGACACCGCGGGGCTGGTCTTTGCCCACTTCTCCGTGGAGGGTAGCGTCTGATAACGCCCCGTACGTAAACCGATTCTGTGCGGAGAGCGCTTGCCTGAATCACTCCCTTGAAAAAGGTCCAAGTGCAGTTGTTTGGTTTAATGACCTGCATTATTATAGGCTTTGGAGCTTGTGTGTGTGCCAAGTAAAAGGGTGAACAATACCCAAACTCTTCAGGGCAATGTTCCTCCGGAGAGCTGAACAGACAACATAAGCCCTACTGTTCGTAAGGGCCGGTGGTTGCAGTCACATTTTTATGGCATTAATCAATTTGTATCGTAATTTATAGGAATACTGTTCCCACACTGGGTTTTGTTGACTGAGGAAAGATCGGGGCAGCAGAGGGAAGGAAGCCCTTAACCCTGGGCAGAATCTTCCTCCTCGGGAAATGGAAGCGGAGCCGTGAGGCGGCCGCGTGGGAAGAATGTGTGCTCCTTTGCCTGTCCCCGAAGGGCACCCCGACCTTGAGTTTAAGAAACATCCCAGCCCGCTGTCAGCAGCAGCCCGGCCTGGGAGCGGCTGCGCCCTGCCGTTTTGGCCGTGCTCACATACGATGGCCTTTACTTCAAGGACTTCTTCCCTTAGCCCAAACAAGCCGACCTCAGAGGTCTGAGACAGCAGGCGGCAGACACAAGACTGCCACGTGCGGGCGGTCACGGAGTTCTGACCGTGGCCTGTGAGCTAAAGCCCATGGCAGTTTTTGTACACTCTGCTCGGGTGGGTAGGAGGTGGCGGAATGCGGGAGGCGCATCCCGTCCTTGAACCGTAGTGCGGCTACGTGCGCGTGCCTTGGTCGTGAGGTGCCTGGCTGTCCCTGACAGTGGTGGCTGGGCAGTGGGTCTACCACCCTCCGGGCCCCGCCACGCAGCCTTGCCTTGGGTGGTTCAGGAGTCAGCAGGCAGAGGAAACCCGCTTGCACACAACGATGCCGTGACCATATGCGGCTTGAAATTTCAGAGCAGACTTTTCAGAGCAGTCTCTCGTTACCTAGCTAAAAGTAGCTGTGTGCTTCTTGCCGTATACTTTCACACCTCTTCTCCCTTGCTCCCGGACCGCTCCTTCTGCACGCCCTAAATTACAGATCCTCGCTGGGGCTGAGCATTGAAAGACATCCGTTGGCTTCTCCCGTTCGTTAATAGAGGTGCTTAAGTCAGCCGGATGGCCTGCCCCGGCGCTCGGGCCCCCCTCCGCCCTCCTCCCCTCAATCATCCCCGGCCCTCCTCTATCCCCACCTGTATGCAATGGTTCCCTGGACCAGCTCCAGAGCACTTTCTTTCATCCCTTGATTGGGCTTTTATTTTTAAGAAGAAAGCCAAGCACATTTTTAACAGCCGCGACCAGATGGAGCGAGCTCTTCTGAGGCAACGTAAAGGTAATAAAACAGAGCAAGCTGGTGTGGCTAACCTAATGAAAGATCCTGGGGCTTTGTGCCAGCTCTCACTAACCTTGGAGAATACTTGGGTTGTGTGGGAGGCAAATAACCCAGGGCAGTGTTTTCCTGACTTTTTCTGTCCTTAAACAACTGACCGAAGTCTGCGCCTTTCCTTATCCTCAAGCCTTTTCCACCTCGGTCTTGAACATTCTTCACTCCTCGTGCTTCACTGTGATTCGTACTTCTTGGTGTCCCTCGTCCTTGGTACCGGCCGCCTGCCCCCGTACCCCCCGCAGACACACGCATCATCACAAAGCTTGTTTCTCCATCATTAAGTCATTTCCTTTGAACCATAATCCTTTCCTTCTGGTCCTTTAGCCCAGCTTCTGGAATGGGCCCTCTCCCTCTCTCTGTCTCTGTGTCTGTGTGTGTGTGTGTGTGTGTGTGTGTGTCTTGTCTGTCTGTCCCTGACTCAGTCTGTCTCTCCATGTGACCCTCTCTCTGTCTGTCGGTCTGTCTGTCTTGTCTCAGTGTCTTCCCCCGCCCCCCCCCCCCCCCCCACTCTCCTGCTAGCTTAGAGCAGACTGTGGCCCTGACATCCGCGCGATGAGGACTGGCCCTGCAGGGTGGACAGCACGGGCATCCTCACCCTTCCCCTGGCCTGGACCTGCTGACTGGTCCTGACTTGCTGGGTCCTTCCTTGTCATCTCTCACGTGTGCCACTGTTGGACGGCCTCCACTGCCCCTGGCTCCCGGCTTACACGGCTTCAACCCTAGTCACTGCCTCAGCCTTTTACACGGATGCCACGCCATGCTCCCGCGTGCACGGGACTGGTTGTTCCACTCCTGGGGCTGGCGGTCTTCAGAGGTAGAAAAGCACCGGTGACAGCACAGCCTCCAGCCCCCAGTCCCCAGCCCCCAGCCCAGGGCCGGGCGGAGCCCGTGGCGCCTTCTCCAGCAGCAGGAGGTGCATCCTTTGTGTCCCCAAGAGCCATGCACACGGCATCATTCTCGGAGTCCGTAGCAGGGAAGGTGGGCTAGCCCTCCACCCGGCTCAAGACCCTTTTGGCGCCCCTGTCTTGCAGCCACATGCCCGGGAGCCGTTACATGAGCAGGGGCCCTTCTGCAGGTGTGGGGCTACTGGGCTCGGCTGAGCCAGCCTTCAGCCTGAACCACGCTCCTTTCCACCCGCCCCACACGTCATCCCAATGCCCCTTCTCTTTTCCCCGGGTAGAACCAGACCCCAAGTTCCACTGGGGCCTCATCACCATGTAAGGTGACTGTTAGCTTAAGTTGTTTCTCCACCTGAGTCCCTGCAGGGCTTGCCTTGGTTGCTCAGTGCACGTTAATGCAACGGAATCTGAGTGAGCGCAGGGACGTGAGTGGGGAGTGATCAAACATTTACAGTGCTGTGGGCCCCTCATTCCCATCAATCCTCATGGCAGCCTTGGGTATGGGCTGTACTGTTACATTTCAGGGATGAGTCGCTGAGGCCCTGAGAGGCTGGACAATTTGCCTGAGTTCACACAGCTGCCACATGGTGGAGTCTCGTCCCCCCCGCCCCCAGCCTCTTCTGGAACATTCTGCAGAATGTGGGCAAGATGGGGGAGTGGGGGAACCTAACTGCCGAGGTTGGGGAGCTGGGCCTGGTGGGACGGGCGAGGGACCAGCTGCTGGTTTAGTGGATTGTGGTCGGCGGGAGGGAGGAGGGTCTCATGGGGGCCTGGAGGGGCGTGGAGGGTGACTGACGTGAGGTGGAGGAGGAGAAGGAAGTTTCAGGAGGCTGGTGCTTCTGACCGGGGGAGACTAGGTGGATGGGTCCCCTTACCGGGCAGGGGGAACAGGAGACTGGTCCTGCCTGGCAGGTGGGGGACCTGGCGTGGGGAGGCTGCGGGCCCAACAGGTGTGCTGGCACCACGGGGTCCTGATGGCAAAGACTGGAACAGTGATGGCATCTGGGTCCTGGGTCTGTTGTCCTTCCTCCGCCATCACTCTGCCTTTCGGCCTGTCTCCTGGGCCTGAGAAGGATGGGCTCAGAGCCACGCCCCAATCTTGGCACTTCCCCTCCACTCCGCCCTGGGGGAACTTGTTCTTACTGTGCTTAAAAGTAGGCTGAGAAATCAGTGCAAAGATGGGAAACTTAGTTTTCACATATAATGGGAGGGGTGTGTGGACTGGGAAAACAAGGGCCGATTGGATTTTATTTTTCGGGGAATCCGCTGCCGAGATGGGATGTCAGCAGGTGCACGGGGCGCTGGTTTCCCCAAATGGCAGGGCGACTCTCTTAGGAGCCAGTTCAAGTGTGACCCCAGGCTGCGCGGCACCTCTGGGCCCCGGCCCTGCCCTCTGGGGAGCGCCCCCGCCCTCTCATGGCTGGAGACATGCTCTTCCCACTCCCTCTGTGCCCCCTGAGGCCAGGGAACTGTCCCCTCACGTCTGTGCTCTGGCGACAGGGCATCGTGGAGCGTGGGTTGGACTTGATAGGAGGGGTGCGGTGGGGGTTCAGACAGGTAAGAGCAATGGCTGGGAACGTGGCCTGGGTCTCTGAGGTCACTGTGCTGTCTGGGTTCACCATGGTGACACCCAGTGGCCCTAGCACTTGAGGTACCTCACATACATTGTCACCTTGCTGGGTCCTAGCTCTTGTTTCCAATTTGTTGATAAGGAAGCAGAACCATGGAAAAGTTACCTAGGTCTTCTAGAGTCACAGAGACAGGGAGTGGCAAAGTCAGGCGGGATCGGGGTGGGGAGGATGCTGGTGACCACACAGCCAGCTGGCCTGGCCTCCTCCAGGATGTGACCCCCGCCCCCCCGGGGGACAGGAGCTTGGCCTGGTGTGGTGTCCAGCCGGGTGCTGTGTGGATGCCCACCAACTCTGGCGAGGCCAGAAGCATCTCCCAAAGTCTTTACAGATCACACTGAAGAAGAGGCACTTGTGTTCCAGATCCTCTGGCCGCTTCTAACTAACCGACGGAGGTCGAAGCCATCAGGGTGGTAACGGCTTCCTGCACATCTCTGACCTGCCGTTTACGGCCTCCTCAGATTCCCCGGGACCGCCAGGACTCAGCCGCCTGACTCTGCAGCTCCCAACCAACCTTGTCGATATCCCCGTTGGGGGCCTTTGCTTGGGCTTTAGGAAGGGTCGGTGGTGGATGTTTTTGGTGGAATTTTGCGGTCCGATGTCAGAGATGGCTGAAACGTGGCGGCGAGAGCGGGCCCTGGGCGTGTCTCCAGGATTGTATTTTCTCTGCTCCAGGGCCTATCCCCTGGATGGTACCTATCCCCGAAAGGGGTCTGTGTTGGAGCCCAGCGCCCCTCGACCCTTGCTGAGTAGGAGTCATTAACTCCAGGGAACTAAAGGCGGAAGGAAGGGTTAGGCTTTGGGGCAAATCGGCAATGAATGAGCTTCTGTTCTCTAACCTGACCACATGTGTTGGAGGCAAATAGACACCTTGCTCTGCTCCTGTAAACACACCTTGTGCAGGTAGATGCTTGTCGGCTCACTCCTCGCATGGGAGAGATGCCCTTCTCATGCCCTGGCATTGTTGGCTCTTTGCTGCTCAAAGGACACTGCAACCTTGAACCAGCTCCCTGTGTTCCTTCCAGTGGGGATGAAACGAGCCTTCAGCAGGGCCTCATCCTTTACCAGGGCCTGGCAAGGGCCCTGGGAAGGGAGGTCACCGTTGAGCAACGCCCAGACATAGTCTACCATTCATTTCCAGATGCCTCTGGGCCTCAATTGTTTTCTTCCTCTCTTCCCATAGTTACAGATTTTGCAAGATCCGTTCAACACATGTTCATGGGTCCATCCCCCCCTAAGCCGTTCAGATCCATCAGTCCAGTGTTCCCTTTGCTCTTTTCATGCTGACGGTTTTCAACGGCTGTTGACAAAGCTGCTAAAGGAACAGGTTATTAAGAGCGCTCACGCGGTCGCCCCTGCGGGCTTAAATAAGCCCCTAAGGTTTCCCAGAGTGGGTAGGACGGAGCCTCCCAAGCTTCCCAGAACAGGCCCAGGGATGCGTTTTGCTTTTTGCTTTTTTTTTTTTTTTCCCTAAGTGGAGGGCACCATCTTTGCGTTGAAGGGAAGGTGCGCGGGAGCCGGGGGTTCCTATGGAAAAAGCCAATTCCTGGCGTAAGACTCAAAGGGAAAGTCCTCAGCTTTCCCTGAGCTGTACTGATCTGCAGAAGGCCTTCTTTACATCTGTATCTTTCTTGGCCGTGTTGGCCGTGAAGGGCCATCGGGGCCGCCTCCATCTGTCTGGCGGGGTGAGTGAGGGGAGGGGTGATGCCCCCGTTGCTTGCTTTCTGGATTGTTCCGTGTCCTCTGGGTGAGTGTCAGCCCCTTCCCCTTGGCATTTCTGCATTTCCAGCTCCCTTCTCTCCCATCCTAGAGGAGAAAGCATCTTTTCCTTTCGCATCTACACTCATCCGAGTGCCCTCCTTTGTGACTCCCCCCGCTCGAGTCCCCCTTCAGCTTTGCCCCGCGAATCCTTTCTCTTCCTTGAGCTCCAATCTTATCTTTCACGGGTCCCATTCCTTCTTGGTCGCGACTATGTTTAGCCCCCGCCCCCACCTTGTTACGCATGTCTCTATTTCTCGTCACCGTCGGGATCTGTGAACGGTCCCCTCCGCTGGGGCTTTCAGTCCCCCTCCTCCTCACTCAGCTGCAGAATCTGCCTTCTGCTCCCACCGCCTTTGGGCGGTGACCGACCCCAAGGCCCCGTTGGCTGCTACATTTGCAGTGTCTCCACAGTTCCCACGCTTTATCATTTCTGTGGCACCCTTGCCAGGCTCTCCCTCTTGAGCCGACTGGCCTTTGTCGCTGGGCTTTGCCGGTTCCCCCACAGCTCGCCTCTCTCCACCACAGGCTGGTTGGTGTCCACGCAGGGACGGAAGGAAGGGGAGGGTATTCCTGGGGTTCCGGCCTGCACCTCTCCTCTTTCCCCATGGTGCCACCGTTTGTAATCTGCATCATTGACTCCCTTAGCATCGGCCGCCAGTTTCATGCATGATGACATCCCGGTCCCCATCCTCCTTCAGGATGCCACGACCCTCCATCCCAGTGGTGGGACTCCCCCAGGACCTTCCACCGAACACGCATCCGGCAGACCCATCTGCTGCCCCACACCCCCCACAACTATTCCCGCCTCCCCCTCATGCTCCCCCTCAGGCTCCCCAGCCTGCCATTTTTGGGGGTTACAGGGATGACAGTTCTACGTCAGCCAGCTGCCCAGCCCCAGTAGTTCTGAGCGCACCCTCTTATGTATATGCTTCCAGCCCTTGTTGTCTTTGCTTAATTAGACTTCCCCAGGGGCCGGTGCGCCGCCCCCCTGCCCCCCGCCTCCCGTCCAGCCCATCTCTCACTCCTGCCATCCCAGCAGTCAGAGCCAGCTGGCTGGGGTGGTGGTGAGCCGTGCGTGCGTGTGGCATTCCTGGACGCGGCGTCCAGAGTGGGTAGAGCGTGGGCCGTGGGCTTGGGCAGACCTGGATTCCTGTCCTGACCCTGTCACCTAGGAGCTGTTGACTTTGGCAATCACTTAATCTTTGTGAGGCTGAGTTTTTGCGTGTAAAATTGTGATAACACCTACTTCAACAGGGGTGCTGTGAGGCACGTGAAGGCCCCAGGGCACACGGCAGGTGTCCAGTGACTCCCCCCACCCCAGGAGTGCTCCTGGGGACTGCTGGGGGGAAGCCGGCCCGGGCGTGCGTCTGTGCTGGGTCCAGGGCTTGTGGACACCTGGAGTGCGGAAAGCCATCGTGGACCTGAAGGACCCTTCAGGTCAGCTGCAGTTTCTACCCCCGGGCCGTGCGGGTCTGATGAAGAATCTCAAGGCATTGAATCATTTTTTAATGCCTCATATTTAAGCTTTTTTTATTTCTAGAACATACACAAACGGCAAACTCTTCCTCCGACACTTGTCTTACTCCCCGGGAGAAAATTAGGCCACTGGAAACTCGTTTCATCTGCTGCAGAGGTGGAGGCCGGCGGGAGCCTCGAGAGCGGGATGTGCCTCGCCAAGAAGGCTGTCAGTGCTGGGGACACCGCCGGGGGGCCACAGCGGGGTGCTGGTGCCCGAGGAAGCCACCCAGAGCCGTGTCCAGACCCAGGATATGAGAGGGGGAAGCCCCACACAGCTTGTAGGGCTTCTGCAGGTAAACCGAATTGCCCCAGGTAGCCTGAGGTCTGAAGGATGAGCCCTCAGAGTGACGCTAGCAGGCCAGTGCTGGCCCCGTTGTCACCCTGTCACCAGTGTGGGGTTGGGGCAGCGGAGCATACGTTTCCAACGTGTTGCCAGTGCTCGGTGAAAGCCTGGAGCCAAGTCTGTGGAAAAGATAAAGTAACAAATATAAGAAGTCATTGAGATGCGTCCTAGGGAAGAGAGCCAGCTTGTGCTGAAAGTCCTGTCTCTGTCTGAGAGCTGTCACCTGCAGTGACCCACCTCCCACTGACCAGAAGTCAAGGTCGGTCTGGCCTGTGGAGTGATACACCCTGGAGGGGGACTGTGGGTACTCCCCTCTGCTGCCGGGGCGACCAGACTCCCGAACCCCGGACCCCGCAGTGTCCGCGCAGGTCACGGCCGCTCGGCCCGGTGGGGCGCGTGGCATGCTTCGCCAGCTGGGCCCCACAACAGCCTTGTGCAGGCGGAAGGACTAGCTCGAGCCTTGACGCGCAGATGCGCAAACTGAGGCCCGGGAGGAGCCCACAGGCGGGCCGTGCCAAGTAGGGCAGCCCCTTGTGCCGAGTGCCTGGGCTGCCCTACTCCTCCCCATCTTTCCGAGGGTGGGTGAGGCCTGATGATATAATTGATATTAATCCCCGTGTTACTGGGTGGACAGGACACAGCTCCGTCTGCCAGAAACACCCCGGAAACACTCCCAGCTTTGGATTTCTATGAAAAACTCTTTAAAAATAAAAAAAACCCAAACCCACGGAGGACGGAGAGTTGAGGGGCTGTTGCTCCGGCGGAATGTTTGGTCTTCACGGGGCTTTTGTCCTTCCTTCACACAGAGCACAGGTCATGCCCACCTAGACTCAACTTCTTACAGACTCGTTCCGCTCAGACCCGACCCAAACTCAGGAACCGTCGCAAGTGACAGACGCCCGAGGGTCCCGATGGCCGGGGACAAGGGCAAGGAGAGGAAGCCTTGCCAAAATGAAAGCAAAGAGGCTTTAGAAGCCATGGGAAAAGGCTCCCTACAGGCAGCAGTCAAGAGAAATTCGCCAGGTACCCAAGGTTGTCTACACCTTGTTAATTACTGACTTAAAACAAAACCTTTAGGTTTGGTGTCCCCTGGAGCTAAGTTCCTGCCACCCCATTGCCAGCCACCATTTCTGTCAAGGCAAAGAGCCACAGCTGTGGGGACAGGCTGGCGCTTGTGGGGGAGAAGCCT
This sequence comes from Panthera pardus, assembly GCF_024362965.1. NCBI lineage: Eukaryota > Metazoa > Chordata > Mammalia > Carnivora > Felidae > Panthera > Panthera pardus. The sequence continues at coordinate 103,167,802 of NW_026526655.1, forward strand.
TTTCCCTCGTCGTTGCCCTCAGCTGTGGCCTCTGGAACGTTCCGTGGCAGCACGGAGGAGAAATGATACCTTAATACTTTTTGTTACAAGAGCTCTTCTGAAAAACATTCTACAAACAGGTATATTAGAGTAGTGGGTGTGGTTAATGTTACATCAGGGACAAGTCTGAACACAGACCTCGGTCATGGTTTTGGGTCTCGCGTTTCATTTTTATGTGAGGACGAAGTGAAGTAAGGGACTCATGTTAAATTACCTGGAAATGAGTTTGGTCAGGTTGGTGTCGTCATGGGAACTCCTGACAGCTCTTTCCTTCTTTGTTCTTTTTTTTTTTTTTTTTTAAGTTTATTTATGTATTATGAGAGAGACAGAGACAGCACAAGTAGGGGAGGGGCAGAGAGAGGGAGAGAGAGGATCCCAAGCAGGCTCTGCACTGTCAGTGTGGAGCCCGATGTGGGGCTCCAACTCAGGGAACCGTGAGATCATGACCTGAGCCGCAACCAAGAGTAGGATGCTTAAGTGCCTGAGCCACCCGGGCGCCCCAGCTCTATCTGTCTCTGGATTCCTCAGGATGCAGCCACAGGGCCTTGTGAGGGAGGTGAGGGGGGCTGGGAGACCTGTGTGTAACGAGTTCCCCACACGAGGGTCTCCTGAAGCCCAGGTGTGCCCTGACACCCGGTCATGGGAGCTTCAGGCAGGTAGCCGGCTCCCCAGCTGCCCCTGCAGAGCTGGGTTTGCCCGGGGAAGGGGCCAGAGGCGAGGGGCAGCGAGTGGGAGTGGAGGCTGGCTGATGCAAGCCATGCGTTTGTTCAGCAAGGAGGATCCGTGGGAGGCCTGTGCACCAGGTTAGGGCAGGGCACTGGCTGAGGGGCTGCATGCGGCTCTCTGGGAGGTGGTGACCTTGGGCCAGGTGCTGGCCTGCTCTGGGCCTGTTTCTCCTGCTCAAAAATGAGGACTCCAGTGCCCTCCTCCTAGGGCAGGTATGAGGACTCACGGTGTCACCATGGGGAAACACTCAGTGGGGTCCCTGGCACGGAGCAGTGAACTGTGTTTGCTCTCTGGTTATGACAGCAGCCAGCCCTTGCCCATGGGGGGCCCCAAGACAGGGGGAAGGCCATGATGCAGACAAGGGCAGAAGAGGAGGTTGAAGGAGAGCCTTTGCTGAGCACTTGACATTGAGTCTGGGCTAGACAAATGAGTAGAAATATACCAAGAGCAAAGGACGTGCCAGGTAGAGGGACCAACAAAAGCACAGGGTCGGAAGGAACGTGATGTGTTTGGGGAACAGCAGGACTTGGTGTGGCTGGGTGCCAGATGGTGTTGGTGAGTCCCCAAGGGGGCAAGGCTGGCCCGGCAGTTTGGTTGCACAAGCCTTAGATTGTGTCTTCAAAGCAGTGGGGTCTGGGGTGGGGGACTTTAAAACATATACAGACTAGATGGATTGTAGAATCTGTTAACAGGGATGGATCTTCCTGTTGAGTGTTTAATACTTAGCCAAATGTGCAAAACCCAGAAAGCAGGGGCACCTGAGTGGCTCAGTGGGTTAAGCATCTGACTTCGGCTCAGGTCATGATCTCACAGTCCGTGAGTTCGAGCCCCGCGTTGGGCTTTGTGCTGACAGCTCGGAGCCTGGAGCCTGCTTTGGATTCTGTGTCTCCCTCTCTCCCTGCCCCTCCCCCACTTGCTCTCTGTCTCTCTCTCTGTCTCTCTGTCTCTCTCTCAAAAATAAAAAAGTAAACATTAAACAAAAAAACAAAGCACCTTTCTTTGAAGCCAAGACTGCCTGGGTATGAGGAGGGTGTTTGTTGTTTCGTTTTGTAATTTTAAACATGTAGAAGAGTGTATTTGTGTCCATCAGCCGGCTTCAACAGTGGCCAACTAGGACGTGGATTTTCGGTGGGAGCAGTGCCATAGGATGTGGTTTAGGAAGCTGACTGGTGGCACCTAGGAGCCCCCGTGCAAGGGTCTGGGCTGGTGGCCAAGAGAGATGGCTGGGCTTGTGGCCTTGTTTAGCCGAGTGTTGGTGAGGACCCAGACTAAGGCAGGGGGGTGAGAAGAGAGCAGATAGTTGGAAGAGATTTTGAAGTAGAACCAGTAGGATTTGGCAACCAACTGGATGTGAGAGGGGAGGGCATTGGAGGGGCTTTGTGGGATTCTACTGCCCGTGAACGATCCTAGAGGAAGGAAAGGGTTTGAGGCAGGACAGAGGTCCAACCACAGTCCTTGAAGCCCTGTGTGGTCTCGATCACCATGCTGCAGCTCCCTTAGTTGTCTCCCAGTTCCTTGACTGCACCAAACTCTTTTCACCCCAGGACCTTTGTACATGCTGCTCCCTCTCTCTCGGTTGCTTCCATCCTCACATGTCACCTCCACAACGCCCTCTCGTCCTTTCAGTCTCAGCTCACATGGCACCTCCATCGGGAGACTCATTTATTCCTGCTCTGTCTCTCGTTTGTGTCCTTACTGATCCTTATTGATCACATGTAAATCTGTTGCTTGATGACAGGCATTCCTCGGATATAGTCTGAGTTCGGTTCCAGGCCACCGCAATAAACCAAGTATCACAATCAAGTGAGTCAAATGAAGTTTTTGGTGTCCCACTACGTATAAAGGTTATGTTGACCCTCTCCCATAATCTATTAAGTGTGCAATTGCATTATGTCTAAAAGCAACAACGTACATACCTTAATCGAAAGACTTTATCGCTAAAAAATTCTAACCATCATCTGAGCTTTCCGCGAGTCGTAATCACTGATCACAGATCATCGTAACAAATACAATAATGGTTAAAAAGTTTTGAAATATTATGAGCCTTACCAAACGTGACACAGAGACGCAAAGCAAGCAGGTGCTTGTTGGACAAATAGTGCTGATAGATTTGCTCGACGCACGGTTGCCCCAAACCTTCAGTTTGTAAAAAAAATGCGATATCCTCAAAGTGCAATAGAACAAGGAATCCCTTCCCTTTCATGTGGATTTTCCATCTGCCTCTATATAACGTAAGCACCATGTGGGCCCACGGTAAGGACTCAGCGGGGGAGGGGATGAGTGAGTGACTCTGGATGGAGACCTTGGTGGAGGGGCTGGGGCTCGGGGCTGTGGTCAGCAGGGAGCCATGGACGGTTTCTGAGCAGAGGAGGGCATGGCGGAAGGCGGGTGGAGTAGGTCAGGCGGTGAGACCAGCGAGACTTGTATGAGTGTATGCGTGTGTGTGTGTGTGTGTGTGTGTTTGTGATATGTGCTGAGAAAGTCACAGGAGCTAACTGACCTGAGAGGCGCAGGGGTTTGGAGGGGATCCTCCTGGGGCCCTCAGCACTGAGGTGCCGTGGAAAAACACCGTGCAGATTCTGGCAGCATCAGAAGGACGCCATCAATGTCGCCACAGGCAGTGTGACAGGTAGGTGGGAAGGCCTACCCAGTGCTCAGGGAACGACACACGTGGTCTGGTCTGCAGGCGACAGCCACTGCAGAAATGCTGTCAGGAAGCTTTTCTCAGGGCAGGAACCTGCCATAGCTCACAGCTCACTTGGGCACCTAGCCCAGCTCCTCTTCCTGGCCCTGGAGGCCTGCTCCCCACCTGTCAGGCCTGTGTCCCATGGGAGGCTCTTGGTTCTTAGCTCTGCCGCACCCTCGTTCATGGGTCACTTGGCCTGGAAGGTCTTCTGTCTCCAACGCTTCAAAATCCAAGGCTTTCTCAAGGCCTTGCCCATGTCCCATCTCTTCCACGAAGCCCACCCTGACTGCCCTGCCCTCAGGGGCATCCCCCTCGTATTAGTGCCCAGCTGGCTTCTAGCCTTTATTATGTGCTCTCTCCCCATGCCTCTTGCTTCTCTGGTATTCAGCTTGTGTTCCCAACGCTAAGCACTTCAAAAGAAGGTATCACCTTTTCCACATCGTCTGGGTTCTTAACTCAAGCAGAGACCCTCAAAAATGTGTGTCGGTTGGTTAGTTGATGGACTGATTGATAAGGTTAGTGGGTGATGGCTAATGATAGGAGCCAGACTTAAAAAGAAAAAAAAAGGCAATGTGATTTCCGAGGTGGCTAACACACAAGTTACTTAGAAAGGCCTAGGGACCATAGCACTGGATTTAGGGCAACTTTGATGTGATCTTGACCATCTCTTAGTGTTTCTTGTCTTTCGAGGGGAAACCGAGAGGGTCTCCCCAGCCCTTTGCTTCTTGGGGGCTGTGGCGAGGGAAACGAGGCCTTAAAGCAAAGATGTGGACAACTCTCGCTTGGGAGCCGTGATTCTTATCAGGCCTTTCAGGATCCAAGGGGAGACCTCCCAAGCAGGCCTTCCCATCACATTTGCATAAATACGTTCTGTGTATGTGTGCCCGTGACACTGGTGTGGACACACGCCCAGGCCATGCTGCTGTTGCCTCTGCGATCAAGCAGTTCCAGCCACGGTTCTTGCTCTGCCTCGTGGGTAATCCTGGCAACTGCCAGACTTGTTGCTCTTTGCAACTCCACCAGTGGTTAGCTCCAGGTGGATGGCCCAGACCGGGCCACCCTGTTACTGCTGGCCTCGGGCCACCGGGATCTCTCAGCTACTGTCACTCCCCAGATGTTAATGTCTGCCTAAAATCCCAGGGCAGGAAGGGACCCAAAGAGGTCATCTGGTTCTCCCTCCTGCCTTGAGGCGAGACCACACCCAAACTTATCCAGACAGCCAAGGATCAGGCCTGTTGGTAAAGCCTATAGAGAGGTCTCCCCCAGGTAACTTACTCCAGCATTTAACGAGCCCTTCCAACGGGAAGCACAGAGCGTCGGATTCGCCACTGCGTCAAGTCCTGCCCATCTTGTCCCCAGAGGGAGGATGCTCACCTCTTGAGCACCTGCTGGCGTGTTTAAAATCCCACATGTGCCATTCTGGCCGCAAGGGCAAAGAGAGGCAGCAACTCCGAGTGTGGATGGGGTGTTGGGGGTTTTGCCGTCTATCTGTGAGCTGGCTGACACTCCAGGGTCAGCCCCAGCTCCGGGGTCCCGGACGGTGGGTCTGGTCCAGAATGGGAACAAAGTCTCAGCAGGAGAGAAATGAGGGCAGACCAGGAGGACCAAGTCAGTCGGAACTCTCACGTATGCATTCACTCGTTCAAGCCAGTTCTGGTAGAACTGACACTCCTCGCTCGGCCATGTGCGGGGAGAAAGTGGAACCAGAAACCCTCAGGTTCCTTTGGCTGGCTGAGCGTGGTGCCCTCCTCCTGCACGGCCCCCGCGGCTGCAGGACGCTGGGAGGGTCTTTGCAGACCCTCCCTGCAACAGTGCAGTTGGCAGAGGTGTTTCGAATGTATTTGCAGAGCCTCATGTGCATGCTCTCTGCTTTCTAGGGTGACTCAGTGGCCTGCTGGGATCAGCTGCCCCTTATGCCGTGTTCTCTCGGTGGCATCTGGGCCCATCTCACTCCCAGCCCGGCCTGGTGGGCGGCTGGCACCCAGTGAAAACCAGTGATGGTTCTTAGAGCCGATCACTCCCCCTGCTCACTCCTGCCCCTGAGTGAGCTCACCCAGGGCCACCTGCTGGTACAGGCACTTAACCACGTCATCCCCTCTACTCTGAGCTGAGTTGCATCCTCAAACTCCTATGTGAGAGCCCGAGCCACCGCCCCCCATACCTCAGAATGGGGTCCCGTTTGGAGACAGGGTCTTTAAGGAGGTAATTAAGGTAAAATGAGGTCATACGGGTGAACTCTAATCCAATATGACGGATGTCCTTATAAACAGAGGAGATTGGGACACAGACACACATAAAGGGAAGACCACGTGAAGACACAGGAAGGAGACTGTCTTTAAGCCAAGGAGAGAGTCCTCAGAAGGAACCAAGACTGCTGACATGATCTTAGACCCCCAACCTCCAGAACTGTGAGACCATGAACTTCTGCTGTGGAAGCCACTCATCGGTGGTACTTCGTTACGGCAGTGCGAGCAAACAAACACCCGTCTGTGGAGTGGGCTGCTGTTCCCCTCTCGTAGATGAGGCCTGTAGCTCCCCCCGACCCCACACGTGAAGTGCCTGGCCACTTCCCGAGCCTCCCTGAGCCTCTGTTGCCTCATCTGCAGAATGGGAATAACGATAGATTTGTGGAAGGGATTCACTGAGCTATGACACAATGAATGTTTGTCCCCACGCATGCCTCAGCCTGATTTGACTAAGGAGCCCATGGACCTAGGGCGAAGGCTGGCTCTGAGCTCTGCATGTGGTTGGCAGTTGATGTTGATGACTGATAGGTTAGAAAAAAAAAAACAAAACACCACCCAACCAAACAAAAAACAAACAAAAACAGAAACAAACCCAAAACAAAACCGTTCGCATTCTAGGTAGAACCCGGAATGGGAAGGGCTCCGACTCCAGCAGTTGCCAGATTTCTCTGACTTGGGAACTTGAACGGACGCCCTTTGCACGGGTTTTGCACCCAGGCGTGGACCGAGGGGGCCCGCACAGGGAAGGCGCGAGTTAGAGACCTGCCAGTGCGCGGATGGGGAGTTTGCAACGCGGACTGTGCGAGGAAACAGAGGCTCCGTGTTTGCACCATGTGACTCTTTATGTCAAAGTCCTTCTATGGCAAGCCGGAGGAGAGGCGGGAGAACATGCCTGCTGGGTCCTGCCTGCCTGGCCTGCTCGTGGTGAGGGTGCAGGAGCCCCGGTACCCAGGGCCCAAGCCCTCCAGGCCCGGGGGCAGGACAGCACGAGCTTGGGGACCATGGGCCTAAGTCAGAAGTGCAGACAGTGCCAGCCAAGTGGCCCATCCTTGTTTAGCACGGGTCCCTCTCAGCCTGGCTTGGCTGTGGGAGCCCTGTTGTCAGCCATGTGCAGATTCCCTGAGTGGGTACAGGTAGCTTCGAGGGGCCAGGGGATGCTTCCTTTTTTATTTGGAAGTTGTTTCCTGCACTGAATTAGCCTTTAGCCATCTTGATCTTTCTCCACCCCTTGAACCGTGACCTCCGAGAGGGCCATCGGAATCTTAAATGTAACCCTGTGAGAAGCCGGGAGGGGCTCCCGAGGTGCGGCAGGTCGGGGATGATGACTCTGGAACTCTTCTTTGGGTCGGTCCAAGGATGTGCTCTGCACCCCTCAATTATATTTTAATATCTATCTATACTCTGTAACACCACAATTACTAAAACATCGTTAATTAGGTTACACACACACACACATACACACACCCAGCTTAACAATGATAGAAAACGCCAGATTCCAGTTGACAAGAAGCCAGCAGCCCAGCCTTTCCTCTGGCTAAACAGAGGGACCCATTATGCTGGAATATTATTTTCTCATGGTTTGGAACCATTACATCAGCCTTGATGTAATAACATTGTTTAACTTCAGAGGTGTATTTATTTTGGTTTGGAGTTCAGATGGTTTAGCCGTTAGCCCGGGATTGAGCAAAACCTGGCCAAAGCCGCTCAAGTTTGAAACGAACCATTTTGCCACTCCCCTTGTCCCCTCCCCAAACAAACACACTTCAGACGTTATCTTCATGTCATGGCCCAGGTGGTGACCTCGGTGCTGATGGGTTTCGGAGGCAATTTTACTCTTTTTTTTTAAGGAAACCGGCCGATGCGGTAAACAGCACCCTGCAGGGTGCTGGGTGGGTAAACGGTAAGGATTCAGAAATCCCACCAGCCGCTGGTCTGGAGACACACTGGGATGTGTCCGCAGCTCTTCTCCTGAAATAAGCTGGTATAGGTGAGGTGCCCCGATCGCTGCCGGGCACACGAGGAGGTGGTCCACATGTCACTCTCGTTGGTGTCTCAGCCCAGGGGGCAGGTCTCCACATCAGAGTTCTTAGTGTCCCAGGGAGGTTACTACTGGAAGCTTCTCATCGTTTCCTTCTGAATGCAATCCTTGAAGGATGCACACAGCGGGAAAGAGCTAGGATACTGGGGTGGTCATATCCTCCTTGTAGGAACGCAAGCAGACAAGGACCATCGAAACTGGGTGAGGGGTGCACGGGGGCTCAGTGTACTATTCTCTCCATTTGTGTGCGCGCGTGTGTGTGTGTGTGTGTGTGTGGATGTTTCTCCAAGCAAGTCAAAACCAAATTCCTGGTCCTGGCCATCTTTAGAGAGCCCCCTTTCTCCTGTAATAGAGAGAGGGAAACAGAGGACAGGCACCCAAAGGAGAGAAAAAGGGCAGGAGAGCGTGGGGAGGAGCAGACCTCTGAAGAACACATACTGCCTGTAGCCCGGGAAGATGTGTGTATTGTAAATGTGCGTAATGTTAGAGAAAGGTCAGGGAAGCATGGTTGATGGGAACTAGCTCCCTGCTGATCCCTGCCCAGAGCCGACACGCTGGTGGGGTGTTTTCACTCCAAACAATGCCATTGGGTTTCTGGGGCGTGAGGCAGGGAGGGCTGAACAGGCAACCTGACTGTGACCTCCTGGATGGCTTGCATTATAATTAGCGTCAAAGCCTCCCCACGCCCAGACAGCATCCCTTCCCAATTACATCAGGGTCTTTGGGAGAGGGATTCGCCAGGTGCTTCTAACACACAGCCAGGTTGGGAACCACTGGCCCATCCACCTGACGGGTCTCGGCTGGGCTGTCGGCTTCAGTGTCCGCTCAGCAGGGTGGAAGACCCCAAGAAGCACCTTTCCACAGTAACGTTAGGTTGTGTTCAGTGGTATTAGATGTAGCTCCAGATAACTGCAGGTTGGGTAACCCCAGCCTGGATACGCTCTTTTTCCAACGTGCCATCCAAGATGGCGGACAGGATGTCACCTCTGGGGGTGGGAGGCAGGCAAGGAGCTCTTCTAGAGGCCGGTGGTTTTCGCCCTCTTTTGACCTTAAACACAACGTAACAAATCTGCTTGACGTCACAGCTCAGAACACACATGCACGTGTACCAATATATGAACAGATATCACGGACACTTTATCATGGAAACAGGTGTCACGAAATGGTATTCACCTTTTGCTGTGTGATTTCCTGTTATTTCCTATTCTATTCCTTTTCATTGCATTAAGTTGAAGGTCCTCACCCACTACATTTGGAACGCATGACCCACTTGTGTTTGACAACCCGTAGTTTTTCGTTTGTGTAAGTAGCCTTCACGCCCAACATAGAGCCCAAAGGAGGGCTTGAACTCATGACCCTGAGATCAAGACCTGAGCTGAGATCAAGAGTCGGACGCTTAGGGGCGGCTGGGTGGTTCGGTCGGTTGAGCGGCCGACTTCGGCTCAGGTCATGATCTCGCGGCCCGTGAGTTCGAGCCCCGCATCGGGCTCTGTGCTGACAGCTCGGAGCCTGGAGCCTGCTTCGGATTCTGTGTCTCCCCCTCTCTCTGACCCTCCCCCATTCATGCTCTGTCTCTCTCTGTCTCAGAAATAAATAATGTTAAAAAATTAAAAAAAAAAATTAGAGTCGGACGCTTAACAAACTGAGCTACCCAGGTGCCCTGGCGACCTACGGTTTTGAAAGTGCTGCTGTGGTCAGTTGGCGAAACTGACTCCAGGGTCAAAGGACCGCCTTCCTCCTCCACTGATTGCTCTATGCGGTCATCATGACACTTCTCTGTCTAGTCTCGTCTGTATTTGGGAATCTCTATAAATAACTTAGGGCCAATCCAATCCCCTCAGCTGGTCCCTGTTTTCCTCTAATACCCAGAGAGACAGGCACCAGAAGGAGGTAGACGACCCCGGGGAAACCCAACTGAGGATGTGGCACAGCACCTGGTCAACTCCCCAATCCAGGGGCATCTGATTCAGAGCCAGAAGGAGCCAAGGGGGTGGGGTCCAAGTTCTCCCCCGAACAACAGTGAGTGGCTTCGGAAGAACTGACACGACTCAAGTGGCTATGCCCGGCACAGGGACTTCTGCTGAGTGGGGATCCGCTGTAGCTTTGCTGGCCCAGAACTGACATCTATGACCAGAGACTGAGAACTGGCATCCAAGATCTTTACAATGACGGTCTAACCCTCTAGACCCCAAACCGAACCTAACCTGTTTGGTGCCCGCCCTCTCTGGGGGCTCTTGTAGAGCAGGGGTGACCCCCCTCGTTCGGCACTGGGGCTTGAAGGTGGGGCGCCCTCCTGTGGCCTCCCGTCCCCTCCGAGCCTGCCCCACTCTTTTGCTCTCCTCCATGCTGGGAAGAATTTCCTGGCTGGCCCATATCCTCATCAGCTATACTTTCCAGGGCCTTCCTCCCCACCACTCTACTGAAATGGCCGTTGGGTCTAATCAGGGTCACTAACGAGTGGCACATTGTCAAACCCCAGGGTGGATTCTCCGGGCATTGGGCACCTGGCCCTCGGTCCTCCTCTGGCCACCACTCCGGCCTGCTTTTTCTCCTTCATCGCTGGGGTTCCTTTTCAGCATCTCTGCTGGCTCTCCCAGCTCTAAAGGTGAAGCGCCCCGGCCCCCATCCTTGGACATCTCTTCTCCGTCGACACCTCTCGCTGGATGAACTCATCTTGCCCTGGCTTTCAGTACCGTCTATACGCCTGCGGCTCCCAAATTCGTTTGACCCATGCCCTGAACCCCAAACTTCCTCCAACCACCTACTGAGCAGCCCCTCAACATCAGTACATTCAAGCAAAACATTTTATTGCCCCCTCCTCCTCTCCCCATCTCCCCACCGCCATTAATGGCCCATATCTTCTTGGTTGCTCAACCCCTGAACCTGGGCTCCGTCCTCAGTTCTGTCTTCCCTTCACACCCCACACCCAATCCATGAGCAAGTCCCGGCAGCATTAGCCCCCAAACAGAGGCCAGGTCCAGCCACTTCTCACCACCTCCAGCTGAAACGCTAACCCCAGCACCGTCATCTCTCACCTGGATGATTGCAACGGTGCCTAACTCGTCTTCCTGCTCCCCGCTCCTCGCCTATGGTTCCTACTCCACCTGCTGCCTGGGTACTTCTCACTGGGTAAATCCGATCACAGCAGCACTGACAAAAACCCTCTAAAACTTTCCACCACACTTAGAACAAACCCTGGGCTCCTGGACCACACCCAGTATTTATTCTGTGTTTCTTATTTTCTGATTGAACCCTTGTTTAATTTGGAGCTGTGTAGTACCCAGCTAAGTGTGTTTTTCAATCTCCTTTACATCTAGGCTAAGGAGATGGCTCAGCTAAGAGGATGCAAGGCTTTGCTCTTCCACTTTCCTCTTTCACACTGCTTGAAATAGAGATGTGATGGATGGTGCTCCAGCAGCCGCGTTGTGGTTGTGAGGTAACCTTCATGCAAAACTTATGGAAACTTCATGATAAGAGAGATGGAAGGAGCATGAGTTCTTAATGACCGTGGAGCCTTCATATTCCTGGTTTGGAACTCCTAATTCTGAGCTTTTCCTCGGTGAGTTATACCTTGTGTTAGCCAAGGAGGTAAAATCTAATATTAAGGAGTAAACTTGCAAAGCTCGATGTGATCTGACCCCTCTTCGTACTTCCTTCAAATCTTCTCCTCTTGCTTGGCCATGTTCCAATCACACTAGCTTTCTTCCTGTTCCTTGAAGATTCTAAGCTTAGTCTCACGTTGGAGCCCCTCCCCCAGATCTCTGTGCCAGCCTCTTTCTTTTTTTTTGCTCACTCCTCAGAGAGGCTTTTCCTGACTTACATAGCCACTTTTGTTAAAGTCTGCTTCCCATTAACCTCTTTTATTAAAATTCATGACACATGTCACTCTTTGAAATTATTTACTTTTAAAAAACGTATTTAGTTGTCTGTTACTCCCTTAGTTAAGTTCTAGGAGGACAGAGATTTTTACTCTTGTTCACTGTGGGTTTTTTTTTTCAGTTTATTTATTTATTTTGAGAGAGACAGAGAGCACACAGTGTAAGCTAGGGAGGGGTGGGGCGGGGGGAGAGAGAGAACCCCAAGTAGGCTCTGCACTGTCAGTGCAGAGCCCGATGCGGGGCTCGAACCCACAGACGCTGAGATCACGACCTAAGCTGAAACCGAGAGTCTGACGCTTAACTGACTGAGCCGCCCAGGCGCCCCTCTTGCTCACTGCTATGTCTCCTGGCCTTGGCATATGAAAGGTGCTTAATAAATATTTGTTAAATGCATCAGTGGACTACAATGGCTTTTCAGAATTTTTGAAAGAAATTCATCGTGGTTGTCGCCATACGTCACGGAAGCCTTCCCTATATATTTCAGCACAATAGTTCAGCAAACGCCTGTGGCTCATCCATGATGGCTGGGCCTTAGAGACAGCCACGGAAACATGAAGACGGCATAGCGCCTTGTCCTCCAGACGCTCCGAGTCTAGCGGGCAGGACAGATAATTCAGCTCCTGTAATGGCAAAGTGGGACCCTGTACAAAGCTGCAAGGAGGGTACCAAGGACAGTGTGGCTGTCCAGTTTCAAAGGGGACATGTTCTCTGGTTTTAAGGGAGACGGAAGCTGACTAAGAGAGGCTTCCTGGAGGCAGAGGTGTTTGAGCCCAGTGTGGAGAGAGTGTTTCCTGGCAGACAAGGCTGTGCAGGCTGGGCTAATCACATAAGATAAGAAGGGGTGAGGCATGCAGTGTGACCAACTATCCTGGTTTGTCTGGGACCATCCCAGTTTTACCATGGAAAGTCCCACGTCCCGGGAAACACCTTTGACCCAGGAAAGCCAAGACGACTGGTTATCCCAGAGAGACACAGGGCCGATCAGGGTCCCTGGAAGTAGCTCCCAGTGGCCGGAGGAGAGAGAGAGGGGGAGCGAGCAAGTGAACGGGGCCGCGGAAGGGGCGTTCTTCGTGGGAGAGGCGGCAGGAGATGGATGAGGGGCCCCGGGGGCTCCACGAGGAAACCGAACTTTGCCGTGGCAGCAGAAAGTCCTGGGAAAAGACGTGCAGTCGTAGAAAAGAGTTAACGCTTTTCTGGTTGAAGAATGGTTCTTCGCACAGGAACACACAAGGGGCTAATGTTCCGGGTGGCGGGCTTGGCGGCCACCACGTCTCGTACCCCCCCGGCGGACCGGGGATGGGCTCCGGCCTGCGGCAGCGGCCCACATGCTGGCCCCAGCTCCCCAGCAGCCCGCCTGGAGGGGTGCCGTCCACCCAGCGCCGCCCCCCCCCCTCCCCAGGGTAGATGCTCGGGGGCCGTTGTGGGAGTCACCCCGCTTCTCAGCTGCTCCTCTGGAACTTGAGCTGGAGGACCGGGCTGCCTCCCTCCTCCTGGCCAGTCTCATCCTGCAGACCACGCATTCTCCGTGCTTCCAGGGAAAGTCATTCCAGGGGAATTGGGGGAATGTTTTCCTTTCGGTGGTTGTGGTGATGTGGGGGAAGCAAGTGTGCCCGGGCAAGTAGCTCTCTAGTCCGATGGGTCCACTGAGGACCCGTCCTAATGTCTGACACGCCCAAGGGGACGCATGGCCCCAGCACCAGATGACTACCCTTCTCCCTTCTCCTTCTCATCCTCACCCAGCCACAAACCCCTATGAATTCTGCCCTCTAAGCCTCTCTTGAAGTTAGCAGTAAAATTTTATAGGGCAGAAAACATCCTTAATATTGTTTTGCTTGCCGTTCCTTTTATTGGCAAAGGCATCCTGAGACTGGTGCCTACATACCACACACACACACACACACACACACACACAGAACCATACCATGGGCAGGGCTCCAGTTTGGGTCCCCATTTCCATCTCTCAGTCTAAGATGCCCCAGGCAATCCTTTCCCCCTCCGGAGGACTCCCCCCTACAGATCTCTGCCTAGGGTCTGCTCGCCTCTGCTTCTGGGTGTCAGCCAGCCCTGCCACCCACTTTGCAAGGCTGCCCCACTGTAGAGACCCCCCCCTTACTTCTGGCCTCAAAGCTCTGTGCCCCACTGGCCTGGACCGGGTGGGAAGATGGTACCCTTTTGTGTGCACATGCTTCCCTTCCCCTGAGCAGTTTGCTCGTTCAGAGACCACCCACCCCTGGCCACATCTGCCAAGAGCAGAGCCTTCTCCAGGCCTCCTTTGGGTCACTCTGCCACACTGGGCATATTTGGTCACCTCTGCCCCCATAGCCCCCCACCCCCCCAGGTGACACCACCCTGTCCTGGCTTTTCTTCCGTCTCCCAGACCACTCCTTTTCCGCTTCCTTTCTTCTTCCTCCTCCTGCTCCCTACCTGGGGGTCACCCCATCTCAGCAGTAAGTCTCCTGGGTCAGTTCACTTTAAGTTTGGCTGCAAAGAAAAAAAATCCCCCAGATAATGGTGGCTTAAACTCCCAGGGTTTTCTTCTCCTGTGTAAGAAGAAGACACAGGAGGCAGCGCAGAGCTGGCGTGGCTGGTGTGGCCTCAGGAAGTCACCATGACCCTGCTCTGGTCCCTCTGTTCCGCCATCCTTAATTTGCGAGGAGTCTGTTGTCTGACCCTGACCGGCTCTGCCCTGCCTCCTCCAGGGTCACTCCAACCCTCAACACCAGCCCCAGTGAATTCTCCAAGTTCCCCTCTTCCCTCCTCCCTCTGCAAATCCCACAGTGCCGGGCCTCTCCTGACATACCGCCTTCTGTGTGGCCCAGGGGCCTGCCCTTCCCTGTCCCTGGAGCCTAGTCCTGTCATTGCCTGGTGCAGTGCCCCGCTCCTACTAGGTCCTCTGAACAAATGCATTGCACAGAGAACGAAAGAACACGTTTTGAACAATAGATGGAGGCATCAGGAAGGGTTGGAGATGATGCTGAGGGGCCCCGAGCCCAGAATACACCCCTGTGGCTGGAGAGGGTCAGTCATCGCCCCTATGCGCGAGATAAGTGAGTGTGCAAGAGTGTGTCCATATTTAACTAACAAAAGATTCTTGGTTGGCTGAGCTCAGGTAGATAACGGTTTGACCACATTATTTACAGGTACAAACGATGTCATAAAGGGATTTTATAATAATGCGTATTCTTAGCTTCTTTTGATGAGTGATAGTGAATGTCAGTTGATGAGTATTTTAGTATCTGTGTCCCTGATGAAAGCCAAGGCACTGGCAGCTTCTTCTTTTTATTTTTAATTAAGTTCCTTGCTCTGTGCTGTTATTTCTGAATCAGTAGGAAGTTGTGGGGGTATGAGAAGTGTTAGGTGCTCTCAGAGAGATGAAGGTCAAATGAAAACTTAACATTTGTATTTCTTCATCCTAAAGATGCTTGTTCCTTTATCATCTATCTATCTATCATCTATCAATCATCTATCAATCATCTGGCTATATCTAACTGTATCTATCATTTTGCCTTTTTTGGAAATGTGGAGAAGGGCAAATCCCCTCACATCCCTGGCTTAAGACCAGCTTGCATGAAAAAACTAGGCAGACAGACTCCGCTGGCAGGGGGGCGCCCCCCCCCCCCCCCCCCCGGCTACTGCTGCCCGTCAGCCTGAGCTCTGCTCACGGTTCTACTGGCACCACCAATGTGGACCGACTCTGGGCATCTTTTACCAACCTGGAGAATGACTGCATAGTACGTACTTGCCCTTCAATAGGCCGGAACTAAAACACTTTACCCCTTTCGCATTGAGGTGTCCTCATTAGATGTAAATACGTTTCCCCATCAACAAAACTCTGATCACTCCCTTTTCATTCTTTTTGTTTTTCCTCCAGCATTTCAATCCATAATCTAACCTACGGGAAAGGAAAGGCAGGGAAGGAGCTGAATGTGCTTGAGCTCAGGGAGATGGGTGAGAGAGCCCTCCTTTCTCGGATTAGCACCTGACTCCCAGGGGCCTGGGGCCAGGGTTGGGGGAGGATAAGGGGAGGGTGAGAAACAACGAAGGCAAGACTGGGGAGACCAGCACATCGAGCATGCCCGCCCACTGCCCAGGCTCCAAGGCTGCTCAGTGCTGGACTGGGGGGAAAGGGCTCAAAGTTTGGAGCACTTGAAATTAACACAGCTTTAGGAGCCAGCAATAGGCCTGGGCTGGGCGGGGGATTAAGCTGGTAATGGCCCTGTTTTCGTTTCTTCTATAGCCACGGTGGCTCTCCCTGCAGAATTCCCTTCCATGGCACATGTCACTGTGAGAATTCAGAGTCTTATGTTACAGAGGGGCGGGGGGGGGGGGGGGGGCGTGGATCTTGCGAGAAGCAGAACATCATGGCGGCTCTCTTTCCCAGCTACTTCACTGTGGGAGCCTCACAGGTATTGATTTGTGTGAATATGGACTGTCCAGGCGCACTGGGGGGTGTACTGACTATTGGGAATAGAGGTCTTCAGCTTTCATATATATATATATGAATTAACCCGTTCGTTGGTTTTGTTTAAAAAGCAGAAAGGAGGTCTTGTTTATAGCCACGTACAAGAGCAATTTCCTCATTTCTTTTCTGTGTTGATCCTGTCACACATGAGAACCCAAGATATGCTATCTTGGGTCAGTTGTGCATGCCTTTTTTTGCTGGTGGCTCATTGGCTAGGCAGATCACTTCTCATTCTCCAAAGCATGGATCCAGCTCTGAAGTTCAAGAACGGCTAAGGATGGCGGGGGGGGGGGGGGGGGGAGGGGGGTGCTATTTAAGGAGAGTTTGATGCTCGGACTCAAGTGTTCCCAAAGTGGACGCGGTTGGGTTTGGGGACCCAAAGCCAAGAAACCTTTGAAATGCTCCATTTTTCCTTTGTTAGTTGCAGAATAACCAGCTCATTAGGTTCTCGCCACACGCGGGCACACAGGAGCTGTATCCAGGCCCATTTGTGCAGAAATGGGAATAAGGAAGCATCCCCAGCAATTTCTGTTCAGCCCAGCTCTGGTCTCTTGGCAGAAGGCGTCCAACCTTTCCCCTTTCTTCCTTTTGGTCCTCACTGCTACCACCTCTCGTCTCATTTCCTCCCCGGTGGGCTGGCTCTCTCTTCTGGTACGATGCCACCTGTGTCCTCCTAAAACACTCTTACAAGGGGTCACATCCTCTCCTGGCTTATCACCCCTTTCCGGGCTGACAAGGCCTGCCTGTCCCCATATTCTCATCACAGAAGCTCCTCTCCCAGATGACCTTTCCTCTCTTGTGTCTCCCTAGAAAATGCCTCCTCATGTCTCAAAGCTCAGTTCAAATCCTGCTTCCTCGGAGACTTGCGGCAGATGTAGGCTGTTCCTTCTTGCCCCCGTTGCACTGCATTATCCCAGTTAGCTCCCAGTTGGTTTGTGTACGGGCCTCCCCAATAGACTGGAACTGGATAACCAGGGTAATAAGGTTGGGCTTAAGCTTTGCTATTTTTTTTCTAGAAAAAATAGCGCCTCTATTTTTCTAGAAAATATACCAACTTGGACGGCCATCCCGATGAAGCCTGCTGTTGAAATATTTCCTGAGTGTTCAAAACATGCTAAATCCTATTCCAGAACAGCCCCCAGCACCTTGCTGGGTGAAGTGGAGGAGGGTCCCCCGGGGCCTTCAGCTAGCTCCTTCCCGACACCTTGGTCTTACAGAGAATGGGTCTGGGAACAATGCTTGGTAGGACTGTTGCTAACAAATGACAGATTTCAGGGGATGGGCTGCTGAGGGAGTCGGTTCGGAGGGAACAACTTGGTGGGGGGGGGAGTCCCGCAAGATGGTTTTGCACCACACTGGCATGGGGGCACGTGAAGGTGGGTCAGCATGCTTCTGCCTACTGAGAAGCAGGAGGGAGCACATATGTGGCGGCCTGTTGCACGTGCAAGCCCCCTGGAACTTGGGAGTGTGCACGCGAACCCCAGGACCGTCGGCCAGGCCACCTTCCGGGGCATCAGCTCCTTGATCAGTTACACGGGATGAACCGACTGTAGTTTATAAGCATTCCCAGAGCCGGGCTGGGCTGGGAGCCGGGCAGCTACAGATGAAGGGTCCCAGCCCTGGAGCTCATGCGTTTCAGAGATGACAAACATCCCTTCCCTGGCCACAGCAGAACTTAAGGATGTGGAAAGCTGGTGGGGTCCTCCAGAGGCGAGCACCATTCTGCTGCCCTGGTGACAAATATAGGGCTGTCTCATCAAGTTACCTTTCCCACTCTCACTCTCTCATCAGGGACTTGCCTCTGTGACCTCCAAGGCATGAAGTGGCATCGGGGGCGTTCTGAGGGGACTCCATGCTGGTGTCTGAGCTTTTACAAAGGTAAGCTTGGCTCCTTGTCCCTCGGGGGCCCCGGCCCCGTGGCTGTGTCCTATTTCGCACCCGGTTCCAGCCTGGCTCCTGTTCTGTGTCTTGAGCTGGCAGGTAGACGGGACAGCTCGTCTGGGTCTCGCACGCTGCTCCTTCCATTCGGACCCCGAGCCGTTTCGGAGAAGTGTGATGTGGGAGAGTAATGTCTGGCAAGATTGGCTCTCCATCCAGGGGTGGGAAAGTGAACACCAGGTCCTGGAGCCCAACGGTGCCCAAGGCCTTTTCTTCAGCCCGAGTCCCGAGTGCCACTGATGTGAAGGCCTTCTCTCCATCCCCACGCTGCAGGGACCATGTGGTCAGGAACCGCATCTGGGTTCTCTTCTGGCAAATGAGTTCTAAGGGTCATTCATGGTTTGCTTTGTCACTTGTGGATGTTTTCATTATCCCCAAATTGACACTTACCTCTCAGTTACGTGAGAGCGTGGGCTCTGCGCCTCCTGGAGGAAGCCTTCTCGTGTTCTGCGTGCCATATCCATGATGCCGCCATGTTTCCTGCCTGCCTTCCTCATCGGGCCTGCGTTCCTTGATGGCAGCAGGGAGCCAGCATTCTGTGGAGGTGGGGGGTGGCCTGGTCTTGCAGCCTACGTGGAGGGCACTGGCTACAGCACTGATGTGCGTTACTGTATTCAACACTGACAGGTGCAGTCACATCCCTGGCTGAGGACACCAGCCCAAGGAGAACAGAGCCCCGTGCTAAGAGAGGCTTTGAAGCAACAGGAACAGGTCCTGGCCCCTCAGTAGGAGATGGGGGGCTCCCCCCTCCCCAAGCACAAGGTGATCTGGAAGAACTCAATTTACACCCTTGGCTCCTGTGGGCTGGGGGATCAGCAGAGGGCGGGATAATCCCAGCTTCTCGAGCAGATGGTTTCTGACTACCGCTTGACCCAGTTCCCTCCCAGCCGACTGGCAGTGGGGCTGACAGCTCTCCACCAGGGGAGCAAAACGTGGACCCTCCTCTCAACCTTCTCTTCCTTCCTCTTACCAGCAAGGTTGAGATGGCTTTTGACTCTCCCTGGAGCCAGGTCAATGGGCAGGATGCTGCATCTTCCAAAGGCTCCCTCCAAGCCTTGTCCAGCCTGGGTGGGGCTCAGAGAGAGAACGGTTGTAGCCAAACAGGCAAGGACCGCTTCTGCGAGGGCTCTTGCTGGGGAGTGTCTGTGTGTGTGTGTGTGTGTGTGTGTGTGTGTGTGAGCGCGCGCATGCTCAATTCTTCACTGGCTTCGTAACTTTTCTCATCATTCATTCATTTGATCAACCAAGCATTAGTTGAATAAGCTACCCCTTATCTGGCATTAGACAGGGCCCATGAGACCCTTGCCCTCCAGGAGTCTGGGGCCCCACAGAGGAGACAGACAGACAAGAGTATAACAACAGCCAGGCAGCGGGCCAGGGGACCTAATATGGCAAATAACTATTCAGGGCACAAGAGGGCCATGGTGGGCTTCACCAAGGAGGAGGGATCAGGCTGGGTCTTGAAGAACGGAGGAGTTTGCTAAATGGCTAGCGTCTGTGGTGATGGAAAGACCCAGAGGACCAGAGCACGTGTACCTGGGGGAAGATCCAAGCAAAGCCATGGAGGTGGGTCTCTCCTGGCTTAGGGCTACAACGCAGGAAGCAGAAGTCCCTCCTTCCTGCCCAGAGATCACAGGCTCAGAGGGTCCAGGATAGGGCAGGTGGTGCAAGCAGAGGCCATAGAGGGCTGCATATTTGGGAACAGCAGGGAACTGGGCTCTGGAGAAAGCCGTAAGGAGGCAGAAGGGCTGCCATTGTGGGGACCCTCCTGGACCCCCCTCCCCCCCCCCCCCAACGTCCTCTTGATAAACCCCTATCAGCCTCAATGGTCCCCCGTTGGAGACGCCAGGCACCTTCAGGGCGGTTCCTCAGATTGGGAGGGAGGGGGCGCTCGGCCTCCAGCTTCTGGGTCTCCGCGGGGCTGCAGCCCGGGCTGAGCTCCACAGAGGCACGGGCAGGGGCAGGCCCAAAGCAGGCAGAAGGGGAGCGTGGGGGTGGGGGGTGGGGAATGCTGAGCTGGAGAACCCGCTCCAACTTTAGTTCCCCAATATCCTAGGAGAGCCAGAATGACTTCGCATCCTGATTCCGCCTCACAGTCCTGCCAGTTGCAGGACACGGCCACAGCGGGTCGGGGGTCTGGGTGAGCGAGGGGTGAGGGCAGGGTGGAGTTCCTTGGCCCCGGGCGCTGCGCCCTGTCGGCCTTGTTGTGCTAGTCCACATCCAGGTGGGGGCGTCAGGAGAGACAGAAGGAACGACTGCACTCGGCGTTCTGGATGGGTTGGGTGTTCGGTGTTCATTGACAGGGTGGCTTGTCTGGCTGCCCAAAAAACGATGCTTTAGAATCACAGTTTACAGGGTTCTGTGAGGAGCTTCACCAAGTTGCGTTGTTTGAGGCTCCCAGGGTGTGACATGTGTCATTGTCCTCTCCCATTACAGATGAGGAGATGGGAAGCCGAGAGGGGGAAGACTACCCAAGGTCACTCCTACTAAGCTGCCAGTGGCTGAGTCTCCACTGGAACCCGGGTTTGTCTGAGACCCAGACCAACCACTTGGGGCGGGGGGATAGTGGTGCTGGAGACCTCGTCCTGGGGCTCGGAGCCGCCCTGACGCGAGGCTGGTTCCCCCGCACAGACGACGATTTCCCTGGGGCTTGGAGCCGGCAGAGGCAGCGGCTGGCCAGGCCTCCAGCGGCCGCCGCCTCCTTTACTCCTCCAGCCCGCGGGGCCCACGCCTCGCCCAGTGCGCCGGCGGCCCGAGGCGCTCGGCTAGGGCACTGCAGCCCGGGAGCGACATCCACCCGCGGAGCCAGCCCGGGGCCGCAACCGCCGCCCCCGCCTCGCCAAGCTCGAGAAGGTGCACCCCGGGAGGGCCGGGGGCGGCCGGCCGCCGCGGCGAGAGTTGTTTCTCCCGGTCGCAGAACGAGGGCAGGGCCTGCGCGACCGCGGGGAGGGGGGCAAGCACCGGGATCCCGGGCCGGGAGCCCGTCGGTGTCGCCCGCCGCCCAGTTGGGCGAGGGTCCGGGGCGCCCACGTGGTGGGAAAGTTTCGAGACTGCAAAAGTGGCCGGGCATTGCGGGGGTGGGGGGAGGGGAGCGGGCCGGCTCGCCCCTCCTTCCCGCGAAGGCAGAAAGGAAAAAAGCGGGGGGAAGCGGGGGTGGGCGTGGGGAGCGGGCGGCAGCGACCTGAACAGATTCCGCCCCCCCTCTCCGGGGGAAAGCCGGAGCGGGGAGGCACGGACAGCCTCCTCCCGCATGGCCAGGACGAGACTCGCTCACCACCACCCCCCCTTTTTTTTTATGCCAACGTCTATCTCAACGCGCGCGCACTTACGGAGATTGTGCGGCTTTTTTTTCCCCCTTGGGAGAAAAAACGAGGAGAGTAAAAGAAGAGAGGGCAAAGAGAAGAACTCCTCGGCAGGCTCTGCACCGTGTCGCGGCCGGGCACGGGGACGCGGCCGCCACCCGCCCGCTCTCTCCCGGCCCTGCGGCGTGTGCCAGTGGGAGAGCGAGCTAGGGCACCCGCACCCGGGGACGCTGCGAGACTTTTAGGCGCTCGAACCAACCTCGCCGCCGCCGCCGCAGGCAGGAGAGACAGGGGCGAGAAGGGCCCTGCCTCCGCCTCGCCTTCCTCGCACGGCGCCCCGCGCCTGGCCGGCCCGCGCAGGCAGGCGGAGGGAGGGAGGCAGCGACAAGGCGGGCGGAGCGGAGGCCCCGGCGGAGCGCGCAGCGGCCGGCCCGCCCGCCGGTGGATGCGGCGCCCCGGGAGCCTAGAGACAACTTTGCCGTGTGACGCGCCGGGAGGACTGCAGGGCCCGCGGCCGGGGGCTCCGCGCCGCCTCTGAGCGGGGCCGCGCGGCCAGCGCTCCCCGGCGCTCCCGCCACTGCGCTCGCCCCGTTCCGCCGCCCACCCGCCGGCCCGCGGCGAAGACTACCGGCCCGTCGCCGGCAGCCGCGGCCCTTCCTCGGCGCTCAGGTGCGAGCGCGGGGCCCCGCCGCAGCGCCCGCCGCAGCGCCGCGCCAAGCCGCGCCCGGCTCCGCTCCGGGGACTCGGGCGCCTTCGCTTCCGTCTCGGCCAAGTTGCGTCGACCAGCCCTTTCGCCACCTTCCCCTCGCGGCGGCCAAGGCGCCGCCACCGCCGCTTTCGCTTCACCGGAGCTGGGGGCTGCGGGGCCCCGACGCGGAGAGGATGGGGGGAAGGCTGCAGATGCCGAGGCGCCCTGAGACGCCCGCGCGGCAGTGACCCTCCGACCCCCTCCTCGGCTGCGCGCCTCTCCGGCCCCCGCGGCCCTCGGCGCCCCTTCCCCGTCGCGCGGGAACCCCCGCGGCCCGGCCGGCCCCCTCCCCCTGCTAGCCGGCGGCGGCCCTCCCGGCGGGCGGGCGGAGGCCCGGGCGGGCGCGGGCGGGGGCGGGGCGGGGCGGCGCGCCGGGAGCCCGGAGCCCGGCCCTGCGCTCGGCTCGGCTCGCCTCGCGGCGGGCGCCCTCGTCGCCAGCGGCGCACCATGGACGGGCTGCCCGGTCGGGCGCTGGGGGCCGCCTGCCTCTTGCTGCTGGCGGCCGGCTGGTTGGGGCCCGAGGCCTGGGGCTCGCCCACGCCCCCGCCTTCGCCCGCCGCGCCGCCGCCGCCCCCGCCGCCCGGAGCCCCCGGCGGCTCGCAGGACACCTGCACGTCGTGCGGCGGCTTCCGGCGGCCAGAGGAGCTGGGCCGGGTGGACGGCGACTTCCTGGAGGCGGTGAAGCGACACATCTTGAGCCGCCTGCAGATGCGGGGCCGACCCAACATCACGCACGCCGTGCCCAAGGCCGCCATGGTCACGGCCCTGCGCAAGCTGCACGCGGGCAAGGTGCGCGAAGACGGCCGCGTGGAGATCCCGCACCTCGACGGCCACGCCAGCCCGGGCGCCGACGGCCAGGAGCGCGTCTCTGAGATCATCAGCTTCGCCGAGACAGGTGGGTCGGTCCCACGGGCGGCCAGCTGCGGCCCTCATTCCCCACCCTCTTCCACTCCCTTCTCCTTGCCCGTTCTGGCCGCCGCAGCCAGTGCACCTTGGGGGAAACGTGGACTCCCGGCCCTGCCGTTCGCCCCTGGCCCTGTGCACCCCGTCCTGGTTGCCGTCCTCCTCCCTCAGGCAGCGTACCCCTGCTCCCCCGTCCCCGCCGATGAGCGCCTCGCCCTCCACCACTGCTCTGAAACCGGGCCCCAGCGCCTCTGGGCGCGCATCCCCCTCCCGGCAGATGCATGCGGCCCTGGCTCCGCGGGCACTTGCTTGGTGATTGCTTAATGTTTTTGTTTCCCACGATCGGAGTGTAGGCTTAGCAGTGTGGTTGGAGATGTGTGTGCTTGTTGATATCCGTGGGCCGGAGAAGTAAGTGTGTGTGTGTGTGTGTGTGTGTGTGTGTGTGTGCGCGCGCGCCTGTGCCTGCGTGAGAGGCCCCGGGGCCGCTTCCATCGCCGGGCAGCGTGGGCTTGCCAGGATTGCTGAAGCCTCACTGGGGAGAGCTAGGCAACCTCTCTTCCGATTGTGTGGGCACCGGAATCGGGCGGAAGGCAGGCTTCTCAACAGGTCCCATCATTTACGCAGAGAAAGACGCGGCTTGGGGGCAGCCCCGTGCCTCTAGGCTTGCCTGGCAGCGGCAGCAGCCCCCTCACTTTAGAGCCGCAGAGTTGGTAGTTAACAAAGGGTAGGAGTCCTTTTGGGAATTTTCTTCCGGCCCTGGATTGCAAATTTCTACCACTGTCTAAATATAATAATAGAGAAAATCTTTCGGAACTTTAAAAGAAGAAGGAAAATGTGCCCGCGCGGAAATGCTGCAAGTGCTTTCCACTCCGCTGTCCTTTTCAGGACTTGAATGAGCCAGGCTGGCTTTTGTGCCTGGAGCTCAGCCCCATTTGTGCCGAGGGGACTGCGGAGAAGGTCGCAGAGGGGGAAGCCCTGGTGCGGGCTGGGCTGGGGTGGGCAGGGAGCTTGTGGGAGGGGGGAGCGGTTGTGTCACCAGGCTGAAAATGCCCCCCGCTCTTCCAGGCAGCAGGCAGACGGTGCTGGTGCCGCCTGGGGATGAAAAGGGATGAAAAGTTTTGCATGGCCGAGTGTGGAGAAAAGCAGAGACAATCGGGCTGGTTTGTGCTTAGAAAGAAATGCATTGCCGTTTTAGCTGTCCGACCGAGTCAGGGAAAGCTCGACATGCAATTAGAGAGCTTGGATTAAAAGGTGCTTTGGGGCCCAGAGTAGAAATGTGATTCTGGAAGGTCGAGGAGGCCTTTTGGTCCCGGTGGCACAAAATGACAGCGGGGGCTGGTATATTTCTGGTCCGTTTCACGGAGCCAGCTCTTTGACTTATAAATAACAGATTCAGGTCACAGGCAGCTCGTCCAAGACCAGCTTTTAAGGCTGCACTTTCCCCCATTTCAAAGTCAGATGTCAGTGTTATTAGAGGAGCCAGGCGAAGCCTGAGGAGGGGGCTGCAGGGCGGTGGTAGGAGGTTTGATAAAACCAGCTATGGCCACACAGTTGCCTTATTTGTTCTTCTTGCCAAAAAAAAAAAAAAAAAAAAAAAAAAAAAAGAGAGAGAGAGAGAGAAAGAAAGAAAAAGAAAAAGAAAAAAGTACAAATTGTCAGAAGAGTCACTGAAAAATGTAGGATGAGCGTGTGTAGTTGTATCTCGGTTGGCATGGTTTCTCTTCTTGTTGAGCTGAATTATGGAGGAAACTTAACAAGCCAGTTCCCCTTTTCCTCGGAGATTTTGAATGCGCCATTAACGGGGAGCCGGTGTCTCACGAAAGGAGTGGACCTCAAGTTTCAAGGCTGAAGGTCCTGTCCCTTGGAACTGGTCAGAAACGAGGGCTGCGCTTTGCAGCCTGCAAAGCACACGTTCCCGTGTCAGAAATCTGAGCAGAGCTCGCTTGTTTGCAGTGGAGGATCCACTGGGGGTTGGATCAGATCATGCTTAGGTAAACACTAGGAAGAGGCAGTAGGTGGCTCAGCTTGATTTTGCAATGCCCGGAGTTAACCAAAAAAAAAAAAAAAAAAAAAATTCTCTACTGAAACAACCCACCCCAAAATCCTCGGTGCGATCCTGGTTTTGTTTTCCAGATTTCACAGATACCCATAACAACTTGTTAAGATCTTGGCCTCTTGACAAGTTCCTCTGTTGAGCTTTGAGGCCTGACAGCCTGTCTCCAGGGAGCCCTGGCCTGGGAGAGGTGAGGCAGGATTTTATAGGCCCGGACCCTCCAGCTCCAAGTCGGTCCGGGTTTCTCAATGGAAAATGATTTTTCTCTGCCTCTCCCAGGTTCCAGTGAGAGGCCCTGGCCCCAGAAACTGTATTTCTGGTCAATAACGTTTTCCAGCTGCGTGGCAAGTTCACATTCCAGCATCAGGCAGCAGAGTGTCTTTCCGCGTTGCCTCGTGTTCTCCTTGAATTAACTTGGCCTGCTCTCCCACTTCTCCGCAGATGGCCTTGCCTCCTCCCGGGTCCGCCTGTACTTCTTCATCTCCAACGAAGGCAACCAGAACCTGTTTGTGGTGCAGGCCAGCCTGTGGCTTTACCTGAAGCTCCTGCCCTACGTCCTGGAGAAGGGCAGTCGGAGGAAGGTGCGGGTCAAGGTGTACTTCCAGGAGCAGGGTCACGGCGACCGGTGGAACGTGGTGGAGAAGAAGGTGGACCTCAAGCGCAGCGGCTGGCACACCTTCCCGCTCACCGAGGCCATCCAGTCGTTGTTCGAGCGGGGCGAGCGCCGGCTCAACCTGGACGTGCAGTGTGACGGCTGCCAGGAGCTGGCCGTGGTGCCGGTGTTCGTGGACCCCGGTGAGGAGTCGCACCGGCCCTTTGTGGTGGTGCAGGCGCGGCTGGGTGACAGCAGGCACCGCATCCGCAAGCGGGGCCTGGAGTGCGATGGCCGGACCAACCTCTGTTGCAGGCAACAGTTCTTCATCGACTTCCGCCTCATCGGCTGGAACGACTGGATCATCGCGCCCACCGGCTACTACGGGAACTACTGTGAGGGCAGCTGCCCGGCCTACCTGGCAGGGGTCCCCGGCTCCGCCTCCTCCTTCCACACGGCCGTGGTGAACCAGTACCGCATGCGGGGCCTGAACCCCGGCACGGTGAACTCCTGCTGTATCCCCACCAAGCTGAGCACCATGTCCATGCTCTACTTCGACGACGAGTACAACATCGTCAAGCGGGACGTGCCCAACATGATTGTGGAGGAGTGTGGCTGTGCCTGACCGCGGCGGGGCTGCGGCGGCGGGGCGCGAGGGCAGTCCCAGAGGGTCTCCTGCCAGCCCCTGTGGGCACCGGGGGCCCAGCCGGCTGAGCGCGGTCCTTCCGGTCCTCCCGTTGGGCTGCCCGGGAGGTGCCGGGGCGAGGCCTGAAATATTTTTCTACTACTTCATCGAGCAATCAGTCAAAGCCAGAGCAAGAACCCTCAACTGACATGAAATACTTTCAGATGCACACGTAGACACGCACAGCCAGACGCATCCTGCCACCCACACAGCAGCCTCCAGGATACCAGCAAATGGATGCGGTGACAAATGGCAGCTTAGCTACAAATGCCTGTCAGTCGGAGAGAATGGGGTGAACAGCCACCGTTCCCACCAGCTGGCCCGGCCACTCTGAATCGCGCCTTCCGAGCACACATAAAAGCACAAAGACAGAGACGCAGAGAGAGAGAGAGAGAGAGAGAGAGAGAGAACGAGAGAGAGCGCACGGGAGCCACAGACAGGAAAAGCAGATGCGGGGGTGGGGAGCGTGCGGACAGGCGGGAGGGCTGCGTGGCCCCCTTTGCTTGTGTGCAAAGCCTGCCATGCCTCAGCATCTCCTGGCTCAGACGTGTTGGCTTCCTTCCCTGCCTGGGATCCTTCATGCTGCAGGACCAGGGGGGCCTGTCTTTTCCCACCCTTGTGGAGAGAAAGAGGCCCAGAAAGGACACAACCTGCCAGAGACCGTGGAGCAGTGGCAATGACCGTTTGACTGTTGCTTGGGTCCCTGGCGTGACTTCTGTGTGTGTTTGTTTTGGGGTAGGGAGGGAGGGAGAGGAGGAGGGTCTTAATTTGATGCTTTAACTGATCACTAGCAGTTGACAGGTCATTCATTCCAGTTGTATAATTGAAAAGGGATTTTTTTTTTTTTAACCAGGTATGACCTTTTAAGTTAAAATTTGAATTGTTTTACACGGGAAGAAAACTAAAAGTTGCAATCTGTGCCCTTCACTGGGGATGTTCCTCTAGGACTTATTGGGGAGGGGTGGAAATGACCCCCGAGGCAGGGGAATGAGCCCCGAGGAGGAAATGGTGCAGTGGAGGCATTCTGGAAATGCTGGTGTTGGGGGGTGGGGGTGCCTCCTCCCCCAGCGGGGTTGTGGGAGGGGAGCAGTTTAGCCGGTCTTGGAGAGATGGGGAAGGCTTTCAGCTGCTTTACAGAAGTTGCCCGTGTGGGTCCCGGCCACCAGGGCCGGCCATGGACGTGGCCCCAGCCTGCTCGCCTGCCCGCCTGCCCCTCCTAGCACTTGCCGACTTGCCTGAACGCACATGATATAGCACTTGCCCAACTGCGTGTGTCCAGAAGTGGCCCTTGGCATATCACTGAACTCGCTCACCCCCAGATGTCCAAGTGCCACGTGAACTATGCAATTTAAAGGGTTGACCCACACTAGATGAAACTGGACTCGTACGACTCTTTTTATATTTTTTATACTTGAAATGAAATCCTTTGCTTCTTTTTTAAGCGAATGATTGCTTTTAATGTTTGCACTGATTTAGTTGCATGATTAGTCAGAAACTGCCATTTGAAAAAAGAAGTTATTTTTATAGCAGCAAAAAAAAAATACAGTTAAATGTATTATACATAATTTTGGAACCAAAGAGGCCAACAGATCAGTTTTAATTTTTATTAGATGGTGAGGCCATCTTCTGTGAGGTAGACGTTCTGAACAATCCCGTGAGTGGCCTGCCAACGTTTCAGGGTATAAATGGATTTTGTTTATTCAGTTTGATGTGTCTTTTCTATCTTCACACACCCAGAAGGTACAGTAAAAATGACTATGGTAGAATGCAGGTGTGCGTCCTTAATTCCCCACCTTTATGTTTATTTAATAAAGCTCCCCTTAGGTTCTGTTTCATAATAATTTAAAACCAAACAATTTTCCCATAGACTTGCTGTTAAAGTATTTTACATCTGTGTACAGTTTAAGAAAATAAAAGATCGAGTGCCACAGGCTTCCTGCCTGGTGTGGTGTGTGGGGCGGTGGGGTCCGGGCTGGAGGCGGTGGCGGGGAGGAGGGCGGCGTCCAGGCGTCCAGCTTTGACGCTGGTTGCCTCCGCGGCCCGCTCCCGGCGCTCTCTGAGTCCTTGCCACGAGCACGGATGTCAGTCGGAGAGGCCAGGAAAAATGGCAGAAGATCAACATGAAGGACAATTAGCAAATCCAGGAATTACACGTTTGTTTACCCTCCTTCTCCCGAGACTAATTATGTTTTACTAAAGGCGCATCTATTACCGCTTGAAAGTGCCGGTTTGAGCCCCCGTCCCTGGAAGGAAATGTAAAACCTGGAAGGTTGAAGTGCAGCTGACCTCCGTGCCATGTATTTACTGATCTAGGTGACTGTAACCCAGAAGAGGCTAGGGCCTTGGGAACAGAAGGGTGAACAGAAAGGAGGCCGTGAGTATGCTAACTGTCCTTGCCTGTGGGGATTTGAACTGGAGTAGGTGGTGGTGGTGGTTTTAGTACTGACAGACGTCCAACTGCAATGGCAGGTCTGACTTGAGACACCCACAAAGTGCTGTTGTATGTCGTGCTTTTTTGGGGAAGCAATTTCACCATTTTCCAAAGTCGGGAATCTGAGGTGCGGAAAGGTTCAGAGCTTGCCCGAGGTCAACACAGCTGGCACAGGCACCCTGGGCGCTTGAGCCCAGGTGCTGTGGCCAGGCCACCTGTTCTCTGGGAGGACGGCAGCCCTAAAGCCTCGCCTTCATCCGAGGCCCTGCAGAGCCATGGGGCTGGGCCTTGGTCTTTGGGTCACATGTGGTCTTCCCAGAAAATCTCAGGACAGTTGAGCAGGTGGGACCTTACAGATTGATTTAACCCCGTGAAGGTAACAGTGGGGAAACTGAGGGAGGCCCTGGGCAGCAGGAGGGACATATCTCGATTTACACAGCCATCTGGTAGCAGGAGGCAGCCTCTGGCCTCTTTTCCCATCCTTTGCCTATCCGAGAGAGCTACTGCTCCGCCGGCGTTTTGTCCTAAGGGGTGGATTTATTGATCTGCAAAGTCTACAGACGGTATACAAGTTAATAGGGGTGAAGAGGAAAATTTCATTAAAAAAGACCTGGCCTGGGCATTTGGGGTGTAAGTCAGGATCCAGCCGCTTCTCTGCTCTGCAGTGGGCTGCATCCACCTGCTGCTGGCTGCTCCAGGCCCTTGATCCAGCCCCTGACCACCCCTGACCCAGGAACTTTCGCCGGCAGCCTCTAGGAGGGGCAGTGTAAGTCACCAGGGTCCCACACTGTTTGGATATTGAGCACCTCCTGGGACCCACCTCTGGGGCTGAGCTTTACGGGGTGGTCCATGGATCCCACCGTTAGTCCCAGGAAGGGTCTGGGACTCTGAGGTCATGAGGCCAGTGGGCTGGGAGATGGTCTCTTGAGTGGTACTCTGCTGCCCTTTGCAGGCATACGTGCCTGTGTGCTCCGGTCCCCCTGGGGCAACGGTAGTTGGCAATTACTTTTCCTGACAGGTGCCGTGGGGACAGGCATGCCTCCTCTGTCCCAGGGCTGAGTGTTCTTTCTCCAGTAGGGATGCACATCTTCCTTCCTGTGCTTCTGGGGCCAATTGGCTCCCCTGTTCCTTCTTCCTCATTCAGTCCTTAGTCCTTTTCTGTCTACTGCTTTTTCCCATTCTCTGCCCTTATCTTCCCAGTGGGCCTGGCCTGAGGGCCCCACCTCTCCCTGGCGATGCCCTTGGAACCCCACAGCGCAGGCCCAGAGAGCAAGCCTCCCACACCGCTCAGCAAGTCCAGCGCCTGTGACCCTGAGCCCTCCTGCGCTGCTTTAAGGTTCCTCTTCCTTCCCCCGTGTCCCTCTCTTCCTTCTTCCGGCCACCAGGCTGTTAGCCTCTCATAGGACAAATGGGTCACACGGGGCCAGCCAGAGCCAGAGGCTGCTTCCCTACCTGCCTCAAATGTCTCCACCCCCTATCCGCTGTGATTCGTGAGCTCCCGCTATGTCAGATTCATCCTTGGTGGACCTTCAGACGTGCCCTGAGTGCTCAGTGACCCAGTGGAGCCAAGTCTGGGGGTGCGGGGATGGGGAGGGCGCCGGGGTGAGGAGATCCCCTGTGCAGACGGCGCCACGCCTACCAGCCCTCTGTTCTCCCCTATTTCCCAGATGGGCACACTGAGGGTCCACTCAGCAGAGGCTCCGGGGTGTCCTATGTCTGTTTTCTCTCTCCGCCCTCTCAGTTTGGTTCAGGGTGGGGCACATGGTGGGTCCCCTGCGGCCCGGTCCAGTGTGGAGGCAGCACTGAGGAGGGCCCATTTTGTGTCAGAGCTTTTGTGCCTGTTCCAGCTACTGGGTGTGGCACCACTGCCACCCGGTGCAAAGGCCAAGGGTCCCCACTCAGTGCAGACAAGGGTCTGGGAAGGGGACTCGGCAGCTTTTGCTCTGTGACTGGGCTCCTGCCCCACCTGGAACCCAGGCCTGCCCAGCACATGACTAGCATGCCCCCTGCAGACCCTGGGGATTCTTGCTGGGGACCCCACAAGGACCCTGGCAGATAATCCCTATACAGCAGCCTTGACCTCCTTCAGGGTCAGGGGTGGTGGGCATAGGCTGCCAGCAAGCCATGAAGACTGCTACGGGGAAAGAAAGCATGCCTGTGTGGGCAAAGAAGCAGAAAGCCAAGGCCCCTCCTTGTGGGCAGAGGCTCCAGGAGGAACCCAGCCCCTATTCAGCTTTCAACGGGATGTTTGACCAATTGATGTTACCCGTGGGCCTCGCACAAGGAGCTGAGCCTGTGTAGGTGAGGCATGGGCGTGAGCTTGGGGTGTGTGGTTGGCTGTCTCTGAGGCTGTGTGGGCGAGCGTGTATGCGCGTGGTTGAGCGTGAGACCATGTGGGGTTTGAGACTGTGACTGTGGAGTGTGGGAGCATGGTTGGTTGTGTGTATTTCGTGCCATTTTCATGTTTTCCTCGTCATGAGGCAATGCACCGGGCTGGTTATATGCTTTGTGATTGGGGTAGCTCTGTTTGTAAATGTGGCCTGTTGCTGGCACCCCCCCTTACAGCTGGAGACTAGATCACCCCCATGTTGGGCAGGTGCTGGGCGGGTTGGGCCAGGGGGCAGAGGCATGATTTCTGTGGCTCCTGTGGTTGCCCACGGTGTGGTGTCACAGCCCCTTCTGCCCTGCCCTGGCCACTCAATGCCTGGGGTGGGGGTGGGGGGTCACCACTTTAAAAGTAGAATGGTACAATCTGGCCAGTCGTTTTCTGGGTGTCTGTTCTTATGTGCTGGGGAATCAGCACATAAGATCATCTCAGTTTGACAAAGACCTCGTGACAATCCGGGGTCAGAGTGGGAACAGGTATTATCCCCATTTTCCGGATGAGAAAATTAAGGCTGGGAAAGCCATTCACTGATGGCTCAGCTCATAAGCGGCAGAGCTGGGATTTGCCCCCCAGGAGCTGTTTCCAAAGTAACCTATAGCCACTGGGCTGTCTAGGAGGAGGGGTAAGGGAAGACAGAGCTGTTCTGGGGCCTACCTGGAAGACAGGAGAGGCTGGGGCTCAGGGTTTTCTCTGCTCCCGCTCCTGCCTGAAAGTCCTGCCCAAGCCTGGCATATTAATGGCATCTGTGCGTTGAGATGTTCTCTCTGTCCATGGGGACTGCCATCCATGGTCCATCCCCACTCCCTCCGTGACTAGGTGGGTGAGATGGCTGCTGGGCCCAATTCTTGGAAAACAGATTATGAACAAAGCAGAGTTGGGGGGGTGTGGCCAGAAGCCGGCGGCCTTGCCTCTGGGTCCCGCAGTGGTGGAGAAGGCGGTTTGGACAATCTTCCATGAGCACAGTACCTCGGCCCCTGTGGATGGATGTGTATGTGCATGCATGTGTGTGTGTATGTGTGTGTATGTGTGTGTGTGTGAATCTGATAGACATCCCCACGGCCCAGGCAGCTCTGAGCCTCAAGGAAAGAGCCCTGGTTTTTAGGCTACTTGGGAGCCCTCATTTACCCACTAGGAGTCCCACCCTCAGCCTCAGGGGACATTCTGAAGGCAGTCTGGTTCTGTGTTGGGGCTTTGGGACATCTTCTGGCTTCCCACAGGAACACAGTGAGGGAGGTAAGTCACTGCTGGTCACCCCCTCCACAGATGAGGTCACGGGGCCACTTCCCAGCTCCCTGGGTAGGTAAGCACCCCACACTGGCTCTGGGACAGCTTCCTAACTTCCCTGCTATGGGCCAGGCCCTGAGGACCCCCTGTGGCTCCTTCCAGGCCACCTCCCTTCCCTTCCTGAGAGCAGGTTCAGTGACTCTTCTTAGCTCTAATAGCATGAGTGGCCTTGGCAGATCCCGGCCCTGGAGCTGCTCCCTGTCCTTCAGGTGCATTGATCCCTGGGGGCTGTGACACATCAGATCCATCACAGGTAAGGCGTACCTTTCTTTGGGGGATGGCCAGCAGTGGGAACCAGGAAGGGGCTGGCCCAGAGGGCCGAAGGCTGTGTCCTTCACCTATTTGGTGGTGGCAGCCACAGGCCAGCACTGCAGTTGGGGACCACAGATCTTGTTTTTGAAACGTACCCGTGGCGTTCTCCTACCCTTCCTGGGTAACGTTTTAAGGAAAACTTGGTGGTGGACCCTGTCACTCTTCTGTATAGAATTCTTCCAGGACCCCACGGCCCTAGGAAGAAGTCTGGTGGCTAGTGGGCTCCCCAGGGCCCCGAGCCTGACGCTTACCACCTCCCCTCCCACCCTGGAGCCTGCAGTCCCCACCTTGCATTCCCCACCCAGTTTTCCTTCCTGTCTGCAGCTCCCCACCTTCACCTCTGTGCCTCCAAATGCCCTTTCTTGCCCCCTTTCTCCTCCTACTTGGGTAACTGTGCTTTACCCTTTGGGGCTCTGGAGTAGGAGTGCTGACTCCCAAGGCTTAGGAAGCTCCTCTCGCAGTCTTACCTGTATCGTCACTGATTTGAGGCAGCAAGCCTGGACTCTAGGGGAGCTGGGGTCTGCCTTGTTCACCACTCCACCGTCCTGAGGCTGGGAAGGATTAATGCTCAACACACAATTGTTAAATGAAGGAACACACGCTCAGGGCGAGGGCTGATGCTGCTCACCCATTTCCCTGATGAAGCAACTGAGGCTAAGGGGACCAGCAGGACCCGGGGAGAGGCTCATGCGGCTAAGACCAAAAGCTAACGCTTCTTCTAGCCGGACTGGCACTCCTGACCACGCCTTGGTTATTTTTCTCCCTTTTAAGAGCGCCCCGTGCCCCCGAGCGCACAGGTGACTCATGTGATAGCATTTCAAAAGCCTGCAATTTGCCCTGAGTGTTCAGGCCACATGAACTTCTGCTGTTGCTGTGGGCAAAGGCAATGTCCACCTGCCCGGGTGGCAACCAAGTGCCCAGGCTCCAGTAAAGTGTCCATGTTGGCTTCCTGGTTCCTCCCTGGGGCTCGTGGGACCCCGAAGAAGGCCCATCCCTCCCTGCCCTTGGACTTCCACTCCCGGGAAAGTGTGGTTTGCCACCCGAGGGTGTCTTATAAAAGCTCAGCTTTAATTAATCAATCACTGAGAGACGAATTGGTTAATGCGGGCCCCGCTCTCCCGTGGGTGACTGGAACGTGAATGAGTGTCAATTATTTCAGCATTAATAATTAATGCTCTCGGGGCGCCTGCGTGGCTCAGTCGGTTAAGCGTCCGACTTCGGCTCAGGTCATGATCTCGCAGTCCGTGAGTTAGAGCCCCACGTCGGGCTCTGTGCTGACAGCTCGGAGCCTGGAGCCTGTTTCAGATTCTGTGTCTCCCTCTCTCTGACCCTCCCCCGTTCATGCTCTGTCTCTCCCTGTCTCAAAAAATAAATAAAACGTTAAAAAAAATTAAAAAAAAATAATTAATGCTCCAAGCATGTTGAGAAGGCGTGGAAAGTGCACAGTCAGCTCCACGGGCCAGCCCATCACCCGCTGGGGTTCACCGTCTCCCCGCGGGGGTCTGAGCAAGGCCCTAGGGCAGAGTGTCCCCTTGGCTATTTCAGTGTGAGAAAAGTGCCTGGATGAGGGGTCAGGGGACTGGACTGTGGAGGCAGACCGTAAGCCTCACCAGGGCAGGGGCCCCGTCCGCTCGTGTACTGCTGAATCCGCAATGCCAGGACCACCACCCAGCACATAACAGGTGCTCAGTAAATCCCTGCTGGCTGACTGCCCTATCTGGGCACTGCCACTCAGTCATGCGATCTCAGGCAAGCTGTCTGCCCTCTCTAGCCTGCATTTTCCTCATTTGAAATTGGATTAGACGAGATGGTTCATTCATTCATTCATTCATTTCCTGTAATTCCTTGGTTATTCATAAGTGCCTCTTATATGCCAGCACTAATGCTTATTCTTGAGGACAGTTACCTACAGCACCCACAGGCGCCTGCCCTGGCCAGCAGCCGTTCCCTTGGGAGAGGCAAGGCCCCAGGGTTCTGGGATGGCATTCAGAGGGGCAGGTTATCCTCAACCAACTTCACATGAACTTCACGTGAACTTCAGCTCCCAAGCAGAGAGCAGGCATGCCCCTGACATCCACTTGCGGGATTATTCTATGGCCTTTGGTGGCTGGGGACACCATGGCTAAAGCCTGTCCTAAAGACAGGACAGAATATTGGCTTCACACAGTATTTTGCCTCTTTTGAGTACCAGGCTGAGATGGGGTCTTACCTAGTGCCCATCTAGAGTGGGCAGGGAGGGATGGCTGGTTGCGCCAGTCAAAACGTGCTGGTTTGCTGTGGGAAAGGCTGGTGGTCTCCCCATGAGAGGGGGGGGAAAAAAGCTCTTGTTCTGTCTTCCGTGAGTCATGGGAAGGCAGGCCCCAAGATTTAGTGTTTTGGGAGATGGGGGGTGGGGCAGGTTGCTAAAAGCAGAAGATGTGTCAGAAGCTGATTAGATCATAGAACTGCAGAGAAGCCCATCCAACCTCTCCTTCTGCAGAGGGACAACTGAGGTGTAAAGAGGGTACAGACTTGCCTGAGGCCCCCAAGCTAATGGAGCTCCGCTTAGCACCCCAGACCCTTTCCCAGGGCTTGCTATGTGTGTGTGCACAGGGTGCAGGGTCTCTCCTAAGCAGATGTGATCCTCACCTGGCCTGTGATGTACAGGAATGTGCACATGGTTCCCAAAGGCAAGCGGTGAGGCTATGGGAGCACAAAGAGAGGCATTCCAGAGGAGGCAGGTCTTGGCCGCGTCACCTCCAGGCACCTTCCTGCAGGGTCCTCCCTGGACCCAGGGCTCCTCAGCTCCTGTGGTTTCCCAAGAGGGCACATAGGCCAGGGGCTAAAAGCTTCATAGACTGTGGTGAGGCTTTCCACACTCCAGCCCCACCCAGTCCTAGCTGTGTGCCCTAGGGCTAGTTACTTAACCTCTCTGTGTCTCAGTTCCCCTCATCATACAAGGAGGCTAATAATAGTGTCTACCACATAGGCTTATTGTGTGGAATAATGAGATAATAATAATAATAATAATAGCTACCACTGACTGAGTGCTCATAATGTGCCTAGAACTCTTCTAAACCCTTGATATATTTTCTCCCGACTAATCCGCCATAGCTCTAGGCAGTATCATTATTTCTATTACACAGGTGGAGAAGCTGGAGTGTAGGGGGCCTAAGTGACTTGCCCAGGGTCGCATAGTCTGATCGGGAAGATCTGAAATGAAATCTCAGGTCCCAGGACACGGGGCTCTGGCCTATGGGGTCTGCACCCTGCCGGCCTTGTCTAGTTGGCTCATTCTGGGGAATGGGGCAAACTTCCCCTCTTCCCCTGCCTGCCTTAGGGCTTCGAGAGCCCAGGCCGGATGACCGTGACCCTCCTTCCAGGCCGAAGCTGAGATGGGTTCTGAGGTTGTTTTAGGAAATAGGAAGCAAGCACTCCCACACCATTTCCCCAGTAGTTTGTGGTATCTTATTCCCTATCTTTGGTCGCAAGGCTTCTCGAACTTCAGCAGATGCCCTCCGATTGCTGTGGCCATCAACAGGGGCGTGGAGCCAGGCATGGATTGGGACGCAATGCTAACAGATCCCGAGGGCCAACGCCTGCACAGCTCACTATTGAAGCCATGCGTCAGGGAACCAGGTTCCCCGGGGCTGCCTGACCCTTGAGGAGAACTGGAGGAAGGTCCTGCCCTGTGGGTGGAACAGGGCCGCGTGCCCTCACAATGCCACCTTAATTCCAGAACAGGGGTTGGTAGATTGCAGCCAGCCAGCCAAATCCATAAGCTCTGAATGGTTTTTACATTTTAATTTAATGTAATTTATTTTTTAAAAAGTTTTTTGTATGTTTATTTATTTTTGAGGGAGAAACGGAGCATGAGCAGGGGAGGTGCAGAGAGAAGGAGCCACAGAATCCAAAGCTGTCAGCACAGAGCCCGACGCGGGGCTCGAACTCCTGGACAGCGAGATCATGACCTGAGCTGAAAGGTGGACGCTTAACCGAGTGAGCCACCCAGGAACTCCTGGTGTTTACATTTTTAAATGGCTGAAAAGAAATCAAAGGAAGAATAATGCATGACATGAAAATGGGAGATCCAAATTTAGTGCCTGTAAATAAAGTTTTATTGGAAGACAGCTACCTCGTTCACTTATATATTAGTTATGACAGAGACCCATATGGCCTGTAAAGCCTAAAATACTGAGCCTGACCCTTTACAGGAAAAGTTAGCCGACCACTGATAGAGACGCTTCTTTGGCTGGGCAGATGTCAGGAGGCCACTGTAGTGTCCCCTTCTCTCCTTCTTCTGGGAGCCCCTCCTGAGAGGCCACCACACCTCCAGGACCTTCCTAGTATTGATGCGGGCAGAAAAGGACACATGACTGTGGTCAAGACAGTCATAGTCAGCTGGATGCTGAAATTCACAGTGAGCGTGTCTGTCCTCAACATTTAGAATGAAGGGCCCTGGAGGGCTGAGGACTGTACTCTGATTTTTCAGAGCCCTCCTAATGACACGCGCCACAACGTGGGTGAGACTGGAGGACGTTATGCGACGCGAAATGAGCCAGTCTCAGAAAGACAAATACCGTAGAACTCAACGTCGAGGAGGTACCTAGAATAGTCAGATTCCTAGAGTCGAAGTCATGGAGGCAGAAAGAAGGGTAGGTGCCGGGGACTGGGGGCTGAGGAATGGGGAGTTAGCGTTTAATGGGTAGAGTTTGAGTGGGAAGATGAAAAAGCTCTGGGGATTGATGGTGGGGACAGTTGCACAGCAATGCGAATGCACTTAATGCCACTGAGCTTACATTTACAAATGGTTAAGGTGGTAAATTTTATGTTACATGTATTTTACAATTACATTTTTTTTAAATTAAAAAAAAAAACCCAACAAATCCCTGTGGGCAGCCTCGTTTATGGCCTCCTTGGCAACAGACATCAGTGTATCCTGCCCACTGACCTCACCCCCTTTCCAGGGGCCGGATGCGCAAGGGCCCACATTGTCTCGGCCTTCTGCACCTATGGAGTTCTCTCCGTGAGTGAGTGGGTGGATACGACCTGCGCCTTCAGATGTCAGATCTCACCTGGAGCAGAATCCAGAAGCAGATGTCACAACCAGCCCAAGAAACCCTGGAAATGGTGCCAAGGGTGGCCCCTGAGGGTGTGGGTTGCCCAAGGATCCTCTCCAGAGAAGGCCGATGTTCCCACTGCGGATGCCACGTCTGCCTAAAGTGGGGCCGTCTCAAAGAATAGCCTGGCCCAGGCCAGCTGGTTGGGTACAGTCTTTAGGACTCAGAGCCTCACCTGCGCCCCGTCTAGAATTGCCACTACCTTCCCCTTATGGGTCCGTAGGGAGATGAGAATCTGCAGTCTCTGAGCACGTTGTCTCTGCCCGGCACCGGAAGGGGACTTTCGCGTGTCACTTTATTCAACGATTACTCAATGAGACGTAGGCACCAGAGTTCCTGCCTGCCCGTCAGTTGCCTCAAGACCCCAGGCTTGAGGGGATCCGGAAAGGCTTGGAGCCTGGACACTTGCCAAGTGGGGCTCTGAGACCCAGGGGCTGAGGAGGGGTTTGACCGGCACCAGGACCTGCCAGAAACGCTTGGCATCCGCCTCTAAATGCTTTTGTAAAGCTGCTCTGCCTCAGGTCTTACGTGAAGGCCCTTAGCAACTGGTACGCAGAACCCAAAGGAGGGGGCTGTGCCTAGGCCAGAGCAGATAGCTGGAAGATCAGTGGACACTCACACAGGGGAATCTGGGTGAGCTGGGAATAAGGAGGGGACCTGGGGCCTGCACGGCGGCTGTTTACCGAGGACTTTCTGGGTGCTGGTTGTGGTCAGGAATGGACGCATGAAACATCTTCCATCACGTCTTCACACGTCTTGGGTCTGGGACCCAAGAAGCTCCTGTAGGAGCCCATAGGAAAGCACCTAACCTTGCTCAGAGCCCTGGGGTTATCAGGGAAGTCTTCCTGGAGGAAGCGGTCCCTGAGCCAGGTCTTGTTGGCCAGGGAAGAGGGTTAAAAGGAAAGGAAAGTAAACGTAGGAGGCCACCTGGGTGGCTCAGTTGTTAAGCCTCTGACTCTTGGTTTTGGCTCAGGTCATGATCTCATGGTTTGTGGGTTCAAGCATTGGGCTCCGTGCTGACGGTGTAGAGCCTGCTTGGGATTCTCTCTCCATCTCTCTCTGCCCCTTCCCTGCTTGCGCACTCTCTCTCTCTCTCTCTCTCAAAATAAATAAATGAAAATTAAAAAGAAAGAAAGAAAGAAAGAAAGAAAGAAAGAAAGAAAGAAAGAAAGAAGTTGTAGGAAGGGAAAAGGCTCCGGAGTGGGTGGCTTTGGCCTTTAGCACCCCCCGCCCCCACCCCCCTCCCCCAGGCTTCCCTCAGCCCTAGCTGGGCCCTTGGAAGGCCAACCTGCCCAGGGGAGGTGCCCATGACACCCTTGCCTCTCACACCCCCTTCACGACCTCCCCTCCTCCCACAGTCCCTCCTCAGGGCCTCGCCTCAGGCAATGTCCCAAAACCTTATGCGTCAGGCCCTTCGGCAGAATAAATCGATGCAAGGTGCTTCTTGAAAGGAATCATCACATTTTCTTGTTTAAAAAAGAGTGTCATTTCCTGGTGGTTTCGCTATCATTGTCGTAAAGCATGTTCACTGGGACCATTAGGAAAACATGTAAAAGTAAAAGGAAACATAAAAAAAACCCACCGCAATCTGAATAATCACACACGTACACACTATGCTGTATATGTCTGTATGCTGGTCTAAGCTGGCTTTTCTTTTTTAAAAAAAATATTTATTGATCTTTGAGAGAGAGAGAGAGAGAGAGAGAGGGAGCGCTCGTGTGCACGCACAAATGGGGGAGGGGCAGAGAGAGAGGGAATGAATCCCAGGCAGGCTCTAAGTTGCTCCCAGGTGAAAGGCATACTTTGAGCATCGAGGCCTCTTTGAGGTGTTCCTACGAGGCCACCACCAGCCAGGGACGGGCTCCGGGGAGGGACTTTAGCTAATCGGGACTTCTCCTCTGTCCTGGGCACTTTGGGAAGCCCAGGCCCTATGGGGGGGGGGGTCCCCTGTGGGTCCCAGGTAGGTTTGCAGTCATGGTCTCTACCTTGCACCTTTGCAGTGGCTCTTCCAGAGGTGCCCGGAGGTCTGTGACACTCAGTCACCCTTGGGGGTCCCCAAAGCTCTCATGTGGCCAGCCAACACTGGGCTGGGTCACTCCTCTTCAGCCCCTTGGGCCCACAGAGGTCCCTCATTTCCCCCTCAGTGGAGTGGGCAGTTGGGGGACTGAGATCAGGGGCACAGGTGGAGCCGTCTCCGTTCTGACTTTCCCTGTTGTTTCACCCCTCCAGTGTCCTGGGGCCCATCTGTGAAGCCCTCTCTTCATTTTACAGCTTCTTACGAGCGTCCACAAGTGCTGGAGCTGCGGCAGGGGCCGCAACAGGTGGACGTGGTGCCCGTCCTCCCAGAGCCCGCTGTCCAGTGAGGGTGACAGATGTGCGTGCATAAATAGTGACAAATACATGTAAATGATAACAAACGCCCCTCATAGGCTGGCGCCGGGGAGGCCTGCTTCCCACAAGGTAAACACACTTCAGAGGAGACAGTTCAGCTGAGTGCCCGGGAAGGAGCTGATCAGGGAAGCGGTGTGTCGGGGGGTGGGTGGGAGGAGCAGTCCAGACGGGGAGACAGCATGTGCAAAGGCCCTGAAGCAGCAAAGGGTTTGGCATGTTGGAGAAACAGGAAGAAGCCTAGAAGAGACAAAGTGAGGTGAGCAGGAAGAAGTTACCAGTGGAAGTCAGGGGCAGGGGCCTGGCCATGCTGGCCAGTGCGCAGGGGAGCGCCAGGGTGGGGGGTGGGCTGGGGGTCTTTGGCAAGGGCGTGGGGTGGCCCGACTTAGGTTTTCAAAAGGCCGTCCCAGCTGCTGTGTGGAGAATGGACCTTCACAGGGCAAGGAAATGAAGGGAGCCCAGCCGGGAGGCTCCCATGGGAGCTGGGACCAGGTGGTGGTGAGAAAGTCCGCAGAAAAGGCAGTGCTCAGGTGGGACTCTGAAGGCAGGACAGGCAGGGCTCGGTGATGGGCAGGGAGGGACCAGGATCACGAAGTGCGGGGTGTCGGTGTGGAGAGGGCAGGAGGGCAGGTACGAGGCTGTGGTTGCTGCCCTCCAGGATGCCAGGTGGGACCTGCCCTCGCGGTCCTGACTTCGCCCTCTGCCGAAGCCGCCCCGCAGCCTTGCCGCAGAATAAGCTGAGGTGTTCTATCTTTGCGGTGGTGGTCCCCTGTCCTGTGGGCTGGGAGATGGGGGACAGTCCCCCATCTCTCACCAAGTGGACTCAGCAGGCTACATTTCCGTTCCAACCTCCCACAACCTTGTTTCTTGT
Source organism: Panthera pardus (assembly GCF_024362965.1). Taxonomy (NCBI): domain Eukaryota; kingdom Metazoa; phylum Chordata; class Mammalia; order Carnivora; family Felidae; genus Panthera; species Panthera pardus. The sequence continues at coordinate 103,208,869 of NW_026526655.1, forward strand.
GAAGGAGGAGAGAACCTTCGCTCGGCCAGAATTCCAGGGCAGCGGTGGGGCTGAGAGGTGGGGTTGGCGTGTGCGTGCGTGTGTCTGCGTGCGTGCGTGCATGCACGCGTGTCGACGGTGGCTTTGGGGGGCTCTGCGTGGGAGGGGGCAGCCATATGCTGGGACTGTTGGAAGGAGGGGCAGGAGGCGGGTGGAAGGTTGGGCAGGGCTTTTGAGATTCTTTCCCAGATGAGCCCCGCCCCCTCCCCCCCCCCCCCCCCCCCCAGGCCTCAGGACAGTTTCCAGACTCGTAGAATGATGAATGGTTCCTGTGCCCAGGCCATGGTCAAGGGGCCGAAGTCTACCTTCCAGTAGCTTGGGGCTCAGTGGGAATGCAGTGACAGGGAGCCACACGTCATTGGGGGCGGGGGGCGGAAACAGGGGAGGTCATCTGGATGTAAACTGGCTAGGAAACAGACAGTTCCAGCTGTGTTTCCCCACATGTCCCAGGGCCCGAGGGGTGTGTGTGCTCCAAGCCATTCTCCCAGAGGGGCTCACTTCTGTCTCTAGCCAGTGCTGCCGACCTGCTTGATTCACTTCGTGTAGCACATGCCAGGCAGCCCGGCTGCCAAGCAAGGCCCCAGGTAGGTGCTGACAGGTGAGGGAAGGAGATGGGCTGTGGAGACAAGACCCACCCAAGCCAGCCCCTAGCACTGGGGAGGTCTGGCAAAGGCCCCATGCCTGGAATCACATCACAGCAGCTCGGCAGGTAGGTAGTGGCCTAATCTATTACCTCCTCTCTGACTACTGGTGGAAGGAGGCCCAGAGATACCCTGTGACTTCCCCAAGGTCACACAGTGACTGGAAGACCAGCAAGAGGCAAGAGTAAACCCGGTAGGCAAATTCAAGGACACTCCGTGAACCAGGGGTGCCCAGAATCTCTCTTCCCTCCCTCCCGTCCTCCCTTTCTCTCATCTCCCTTTCTTGTCACTCAAGAAAAAAATTATTTGAATATCACTACAAGGCTGGCTGTGCCCTCAGAAATTCCTAATCTGTGAGTGTCTCCTCCTGGGGGTGCGGGGCCCTCTGCCCTCCGAAGGGCTTGTGGGTAAACTTGCGATGAGCTATTTCTAAGGTAGGAAAAAGAAAACTAGATCACAGAGCCCTGGGGAAGGGCTGTGCTTGGCACAGAAAAGAAGTGATCCTGTCAGCAGGCAGGTAGGCCGGGGGCTCCTCTCTGCAGCTGGGATTGGGGGGGGCCAGCCCTGGGGGTATTTCAGGGGCCCCAGGGGGCTGGCCTGCCAGGAGCAGGCCCTGTCCTCTGAACCCAATTCCTGAGTGTGTGAGCTCAGGCAGGTCCTACAGAGGGCCCGAGGCGCCTACGGACTAGAGGCCACGCACACCAACTGCAATGTTCTGTCTGTCTGTCTGTCTGTCTGTTGGGCTGAATATCTGCCTTACTCATCTGGGCCCTGAGTCACTTCGTTTAAAATGCTGTTCCTGGAACAGAGCTGGGCATCAGTGGGTGGGCCTGAGTCATTTCTGCCATCGGGAGCCCGCTCCATGAGCCCAGGGAGCACCGAGGGCCTGAACGGGCCAGCCTCATGGGCACGCGAAGCCCCGGGGGTGGGGGCGGGGGGATTCAGGGCTTCGGTGCAGCCACGGTGCTTAGTGCACAATAATGGCCCCGTAAGTGTTACAGCTATTACCATTGCTGTGGTGATTGTCGCTGTCATTCTAATCAGGAGAGAGGGACATGGGTTCAGCACCCAGCAGCTCAGATGACAGCTCCTGAACAGAGCGAGGGGGCCAAGAGCACGCCTCACATCAAGGGCACCTGGATGCGAGAGGTGCAAGGAGAAGGTGAGGTCACCTGGGGTGACTGAAGGAGAAGGGTGGGGGGAGGGGCGCAGGAAGGAATGCTCGCGGAAGAGTCAGGTCCATTGGCAGGAGCCAGGACGGAGAGTGTACAAGTGAGGAGGGTTTGTGCCCACGACCCCCAACCCCGGTGCCAGGCCTTTATGAGTCCATAGCTGCTTTTTTTTTTTTTTTAATTGTAGGAGTATTACTGGGATAGAATTCACATATCATACAATTCACCTCTTTAAGGTATGCGATTCAGTGGTTTTCAGTACAGTCACGGAGTTGGGCAATCATTAACACCACCGATTTTAGAACATTTTCGTCACCCCCCCAAGCCCCACCCCACACCCATTAGCAGTCACTCCCCTTTTTCCTCTGCCCCCACCCCGAGCCCTAGGCAATCACTCACCTCCTCTCTGCCTCTGTAGGTCTACCTATTACGGACAGTTCACATAAATGAAATCATGCAGTACAGAAGAAGCCTTTTGTGTGCGGCTTCTTTGGCTCAGCATAATGTTTTCAAGGCTCACCCACGTCATAGCACGCATCAGTATCTCAGTCCTTTTTATGGCTGAGTAACATTCCATTGCATGGATAGACCACGTTCTGCTTATCCGTTCATCAGTTGATAGACATTTGGGCTGTTTCCACTTCTTGGCTCTTGTGGAGAAGGCTGCTGCGAGCATGTGTGTGTGTGTGTGTGTGTGTGTGTGTGTGTGTTTATGGGGACACACATTTTCAGTTCTCTAGAGTATATGCCAATGCACGGACTGCTGGCTCATGTGGTGACCCTATGTTTAACCTTTTGAAGAACTTCTTAAGTGTTTTCCAAAGTGGCTGCACCATTTCACACTCCTACTGGCAATGTATGAGGGTTCCGAGTTCTCTGCATTCTTGCCACTACTTGTTATTATTATAGTTATCTCAATGGGTATGAAGAGCTATCTCGCTGTGGCTTTGGTTTGCATTCCCCTGATGGCTAGGGACAATGAGCATCTTTTCATCGCTTTACGTATCTTCCTTGGAGAAATGTCTGTTCAGATCTTTTGCCCATTTTTAGATTGGATCATCTGTCTTTTTATTATCGAGGTGTAAGTGTTCTTTATATATTGTGGTACAGTTTCTTTATAAGATATGTGATTGGCAAATAAATATTTTCTCCCATGCTGTGTTCCCCTCCCCCCCGCCGCCCACGCCACTTTCTTGATGGTGTTTAAAAAAAATTTTTTTTAATGTTTATTTATTTTTGAGAGAGAGAGAGAGAGAGAGAGAGAGCAGGGGAGGGGAAGAGAGAGAGGGAGACACAGAATCTGAAGCAGGCTCCAGGTTCTGAGCTGTCAGCGCAGAGTCCGATGCGGGGCTCCAACCCATGAACCGTGAGATCATGAACCTGGAAGGAACTACCCAGGGCCCCTCTCCTCAGCGTATCATCTGGTGTGATGTAAATATCCTGAAGGCTTCCATGGTTTCCCAAGCTTGGGTCATCCTTGGTTAAGAAAAGTCAGTAAGCTTCTTGGTTGCAGGACTTCTCAGGGCCACTATTGTTGTGCTGCCGGGAGTTTTCAAGAGAGGGCTAACATACTACATTTCTCCCCAGTCAACTCGACTAGGAGATTGTGTTTTCCTTATGGCATCTCCTCGGTCTGGTGATACCCGTATCTCACCTCGGGAAATGCTGCCCTCATGGTAGGACCCTGGGCTCAACTCATGTCCCAGGAGGGGAGAAACCACCAGAAGGCAGGGATCAGGTGGGCTGTCAGGAGAAGAGCCCATGGCTGGGGAAAGGGCAAGGACTCAAAAAGATTTCTAACCAGGTGTCAAGACAGGGAGAGGTCAAAGTTGGATTCTTGGGGAAGAAAAGCAAGGGGTGGAGTGGTGCCATTTGTGTGAGTTTGCGGCATGCGTGTGTGTTCAACGTGTTCGATGTGCTTCCTGTGGACACATATCCATGTATATGACGGAACAAAAGGCATCAGAATGGCTCCTGTGGTTCTACCTGGGGAAGGCAAGCAGAAGGTCCTCGAGTAGGCTTTACTTCTAAGGGGATTTTCATCACATCTTGTTTAGGTTTTTGTTGTGTTGGTTTTCTTTTCTTTTCTTTTCTTTTCTTTTCTTTTCTTTTCTTTTCTTTTCTTTTCTTTTCTCTCCTTCCTTCCTTTCCTTCCTTCCTTCCTTCCTTCCTTCCTTCCTTCCTTCCTTCCTTTCCTTCCTTCCTTTCCTTCCTTCCTTCCTTCCTTCCTTCCTTCCTTCCTTCCCTTCCTTCCTTCCTTTCCTTCCTTCCCTCCCTCCTTCCTTCCTTCCTTCCTTCCTTCCTTCCTTCCTTCCTTTCCTTCCTTCCTTCCTTCCTTCCTTCCTTCCTTCCTTCCTTCCTTCCTTTCTATTTTTACAAGAATAAGGTTTACCTGAATTTACTTGCAACAAAATTAATTACAGTGCCAAAAGGAACAATTTTTTTTTTTTTAAAGAAAAAGGAACGATTTCCAGAGTGTGGCAAGCGGAACTACTACAATGAACTTAGAACATGCGAACGTTTCCCGGGCCCCAGCCCCTGCTAAGCCTGGGTGAGGGCGGGCTCCAGAGTGAGAGGAACCCCCGGCCTGGATGCTCATGGAAACAGAGTCCACATGGCAACGGAGACTTTTCCTTTTCCCTAAAGAAAAAAACTGGCTACCCAGAGGGTGGGGGAGAGCACGGCCAAGGTGGGTTGGGTAGGGGCGGGACGCTAAGGATGGACTTAGGGCTATGGCTGTACCTCAGGCAGAAGATTTCTTTTTGGCTGCGGCGCTCTTCCTCTGCCTAAGACACCTGCCCCTCCAGCTGTTGAGGAGCTTTGGGGGAGCGAGCCCAGAATTTGGACAGTGTGGTTTCTGGGATAATGTGTCCCCGGTGCAACTTTTGGGAGGCATCTCCTTCCAAAGGGGACGTCCCTAGATTGCTTCCTCCCTGACTCGGCCGCCCGAAGGAGAGGTGCTCCCCTGACTACCCCAGCCCCTTGGGGAGCTGGTAAGGTGGGGCTGCCCGGAACTGGAGAAGACGGCAGGCGGGCCTCCCTCCTGTGCCCCACCCGCCAACCAGATAGCCCCTTATCACTGTTGTGTCTTGCTGGCTGGGGGCTGTCCAGGACAGGCTGGAGCTCTCCTTTGCCCCAGCTCTTGGCATCGGCTCCCCTGCCCTCTTGCCATCCTGCCAGACCCCCAGGGGCTGGAGGACCAGCTCTTGAATCTGTCTGAACAGGCAGAGCCCCGGGAGCTGCCAAAGAGCCTGGCTGACTGGCTATGGACCCGCACCCCAGACCGACTTCGTTGCCTCCTTCTGGGCCGAAACACTGCATGTCCCCTAAGCATCTGCTTTCTCATTTGAAATGTGGGCCCTTGAGCTCTTCCTGGCAGTGCCTGGGTTGTATGGAATGGCGGGATGGAATGAGAAGCAGCTGGCCCTGGCCTTCCGCCCAGGGACCCCAAAGCCCGGCTCCTCTTGTTCCTGCGTGGCTCTGGACAGCCTCTGGGCTGGTTCTCGCCCCTGCCCTACCGACACAGTGCACCCCAGATCCTTCCTGAGGCCCACAGGGAAGGGCTGGAACAGCTCGGCGTGACCACAGACCAGGCACCCAGGGGTCCCACTTACCTTTCTGTGTCTAGTCCCGACTGGGTGATGTCTCAGGCAGGACTCCCCCCTGCTCCAGGCTGACCCCACCTCGGTTGGCTTCAGTTTGCCATATCTGGTAAATTGGGACTTTGGAGCAGGTGGGTTTTGGAGCCTTTCCTGTAAGGTCCTTGCCTGTGCAATGACCCTCCCCCCACCCCAGCCCACCCTCCAGCCAGCCACAGCTCCCTCCATACCCTACCCTGCACTCCCCCTTGGCACGACAAGTTGGTCTGAGCTGCAGTCTCCCACCAGGGGTGATAGGCCAGAATCACTCAGCCCAGGGACTTTCTTAAAGGTGCACATTTAAGGCAGGAGGGCTCCGGCTGGTGGGGGTGCCAGAGCCGTGGCTGAGCCCTGGGCGCTGGGGGCAGACGTGAGTTTGGAGCCGGGCTCCATTGCTGACTGGCTTCAGCACTAATGGTGGAAGTGAGGCACTGTGACACAGTGAGGACCACAGAGGAGAAGCTCTCGTGAGGGGTGAGGGGTGAGGGGTGAGGGGCTTTCTGGGGCCCCTCCTCCCAGTCGCACCACATAGGTGACTTAGCCCAGAAGGTCAGGCCATGATACGGGGCTCAGGCGGTCTTAGTGGCCCCAGCGGGCCCTGTCCCGGCGACCTTGGCATTCCTTCTTTCTCTGGCCTCTAATCTCCCCTCTGCCTGCTGTGGCCGCCCCTGTCCCTCTGATCTATCACCAGGCTGGGGGCTCCCTCCCTTTCTCCTGTCTCCTCCAGGGCCTGTGGCCTCTGCCTTTCTCCCTCCCTGCCGTCCACTGACTTCAACAGAAACCAGCACAAAGAAATGGCGTCTTGGAAAGACTCTTATAGGTAGATGCACCTTTCAGCCCAGAAGGAGGACAGGGTGTGGCCTTCAGGCTGGGCGCCTCTGGGGCCCCCTCTGGCATCTTGGTTTTCACCGTGGCCCCCCTTGTAAGCCCTCCCTGGGTGCCCGGTAGCACTGGGCTCAGAGGGCTTCCTGTGATCCACATGGCGACCTGAGCAGGGAGGAAGTGTTATTTTTACTTTACAGGGAAGGAAGTTGAGGCACAGCTGGTTAAGTCACTCGCCCCAAGCCACAGCTGGTTAGGGCCAGAGTTTAAACCCAAGTCCACTGGCCCCAGAGCCCGAGCTTTGAACCACAATGCTGATGTAGCCTCCTTGAGCCTCAGTTCGTTTGTCTGTGAAATGGGGGCATAGGATGTCCCTCAAAAGGGGATTTGATGCTGTCCTACCTGGGCAGGGTCTGACGTTGTACCTGGTGTGCATGTTTCTTCTCTTTCCTGTTCTCTTCTCCCTGGGGTTGAATTCCCCAGTGTCACCTGTACATGGCACGACAAAGTCTGGCCCTACCCCTGCTTGGAGCAGAGGTGTGAGAGGGAGGGCAGGTCCCAGAGGGTGTATCACCCACCCCTGGTTCCCGCACGAGGGCCCACACCCTCAGCAGCGGGCCCCCTAGGGTGTGGGGTGCCAGACCCTCCCCTCTCTTGTCCCGTGTGGCCTCATCCCTACCCAGCCCTGTCCCCAGGAGTGGGGGGCCCTTGCAGGAGCCCAGAAGTTGGGCTTCTGTTCTAGCTACTCCTGAGGCTGCACGGTGGGCAGGGAGGGGGTGCTGCCCATGCCCTGGGAGCCCCTTGCTGTGCCTTAGCACCCCGTCGGGGCATTCCTCGTGTCCCCTCCGCCTCCGGTGACCCCTTACCCCCATGTGATGTCCTCACCACACCTCATGCTGGGCAAACAGGAGCCGTTGCACAGCGGTCTCCCCGTCTCTCTCCTCAGACCCCAATTCACACACTTCCGTCTCCTCATCTCCTGCTGCAAGTGGGGGAAGGGTCCCTCGTCTCCGAGGCCACACTTCCTCTTGGACCCTGAGCCCCAGCCGTCCTGACTTCTTGAGGACTTTGGGCTATAGGGCCCCTCTCTGCTGGCCCACCATCCTGGGACAAGATCTAGCAACCTCCAGCCGCATCTCCTCCTCCTCACTCCGTCCAGCCTGAGCTGCTCCAAACGGACCCGCACCCTCTCCAGCCCAAGGCTGCCGGGTCCGGTGGCCGCTTCTTCGTCCCCATCTTGCTTCATCAGACTCCTTTGCGGCCCACTCGTCACCCTTCCCGCCCTCTGGCAGGGCGTGGTCCTCGGCCCTGTCCTCTCTGTGGGGACACCCTGAGGTGAGGCGAGCCCTCCAGGCCCGGTGGGTGCACCCTAGTCCCTCCCCAGCTGCCAACCTGACATCTCCACCTGGGGGCCTCCCAGGCTCCCCAAGCTCATCAGGGCCAACCCGAGTTTTTGGTTGTCCCTTGTTCCCCATCTTCTCAATAAATATCAACTGCCCCCCCACCCCATCCCTCAGCCACTTCTGTCAGAAAGCTGGGTCTCATCTTGACTCCCTTTGCCACCTGTCCCACACCCAGTCCACCAGCCAGGACCATTAATTCTACTTCTGGAACCATCTTGTCTGTGCTTGTCTGCTTCTCCCTGTCCCTAGGCCGGTGCCTTACCATACAGGCCCCGGTCACTTCCCTGCCACACCTCCTAGCGGTACTCCCTTGTTCCCTGGCCCTCCACACTGTGAACAGACGGAACTTATAAACTGAAGAGTGAGGCCCTAAGGTGCAGCCTTCAGAGGCTCCCAGCCAGGCCGCCACCATCGGGCCCGCCTGTGCCCCCCGCTCCACGTCTAGTCCTCCCCCCCACCCTGCCCCAGTCCCACCGCTGTTCTGACGCTCCTGCGGCTGCTACACTCACACACTTCCTTTCGGCCCCACCACGTGTCCTGTGGTCTCCAGCCTCAGCACCTCTGTGCTCTCGCCTGGCTTAGTGGGTCTGGCCTCACTCCATTTACAGGCAGAACAGCGGAGGCTTTGTGGCAAGATTCCTAAGTCTGGGAGAACCTCAGTCTAGCCAGAAGCCCATTCCTTTGTCCCTTTTGGGGACCCCAGACGGTGGGGATCATCCTGCCAGGACGTGCTATAGGGCACTGTTCTGGGCATTGCCCGCCGTGCAGTGGACACATCGGAACCTGACAGGCCTGAGTCTGCCTGCCACCCTGCTGTATCCTTGCTGGGGACTCTGGCCTCTTACCCAAGCTCTCTGAGCCTTAGCTTCCTTGTCCGTAAAATGGGCTAATAAGTACTTACATGCAGAGCCGTGAGGATTAAGCAAGTCAGTATTTGTACAAGTGCCTGACTCATGGTGGGCTGGCGACAAATGATCGTTTTCATTATGATAATGGGGCCCTTGGTCTGGGAGGGCGTCTGGACGTGGGTGGTGGTTGGGGATCAGGTATGTCAGGCCAGCAAATGTGCCCGCTGAGTGTACAGCCCAGGGCTTCTGTGGGAGAAGCAGAAAATGCCCCCCGGCTCCCAGCAGCCAGCACTCCAAGAGGGGTCCAGGAGAAAACATGGCGGACTCCCGCGTGCCAGTCTGACCAACGGCTACGCTGGCGTGTGACTCTCTTGGCGGTGGGGACCAGAGAGGGATGGTTGATCAGGACTGGGGGTGGTAGGGGTGGTTTCCAGAGTCACTCCCAGGGTGCTGAGAGGCCTGACACGATGCGTGGGGTGTGGGTAACTGGAGGGACAGGAGAAGGGCTCCCCGTGGGCCAAGGCCAGGGGGTGGGTGTGATTTGGTACAAGCGGGGGCAGAGTCAGGAAATTGGGCTAGCATGAGCCAAGGCTCCACATTGGGAAGAAGGTAGACGTGCAGCTGGGAGGTGATGCTGGCCTTCAATAACCAGCCGAGGAGAAGGAGAGGGAAGAGCAGGAAAGATATTGGCCCTTCAACACGTGGGGTGTCATGTGTCCCTTACCACCACTTACATGTGACAGGAATGAGACTCAGGTTAAGTGACTTGCCCACGGTCACACAGCTGTCGACTCCAGATTTAATCTGGAAAGCAACAGAAAATCACCGCAGGCAGGTTTGCAGCCTGGGGCAGGACAGAGAGAAAGCAGCCTCGGGTGGGCAGAGGTAAGTAGCTTGTGCTGCAGAAGGCCAGGGAGGGGGGTGGGATGGAGAGTCTATGTGGGCTGGTGGGGGAGGGATGGTGGGAGAGGGTGTCAGTCGGGGAGAGCACGGGCCTCTGCACCCCCCAAGGGGGCAGGTGACTCAGACTTCGAAACTTCTAGCCCTTCTGGCTCTATTTCTGTGGCCTGGGCCTACTCCCCTACTCTGAGTCTCTCCCACTCAAGAGTCTCTGGGCTCTTGGGCTCTGGGCTCAAGAGTCTCTTGGCCCTTGCGGCCCAAGACTGCCTTCTGGTCCAGACCCAGAGAACAAGGCCCAGGGCTCCACACCGGCCACTGAGCCTCCCGTTTCTTAGTCTGGCTGGTGTATACGTGCACCCCAGGCTGGGAGCGTGGCTGTGGGCCCTACCGCAGGCTGCTTGTAGGCAGATTCACTTCAAGATGTTCCAGAAGGTGTGCACGCTTTGGGAAGCCACCCCCCCCCCCAACCCAAAGTTCACCGCCAACCCCAGGACCCACTGAGCCTATCCAGGGATGGCTTCTGCCCTAGGAGCTGATCTCTAGAGACTGTGCTGGGCTGTGCCTAATCCAGACACAACGCTAATCCAAAAAGTAAGTTAGCAGCAAGATCGGGGGGCGGGGCTGGGGTGTTGTGTACCCCCGGAGGAAGGTCAGCAATTCGGAGCAACGGCCAGAGTCCTGGGTGGGCAGGGAGGGTGGGGGCGCATGGGTCTGAGGAGGCTAGAGCAAGAAGCTGGCTGGGGGGCAGGCACCCTCGAGTCCCTGGTGCCATCAACCCATCAGCGGGTCTATCCACCTTCCGGTAGGTGTTGTGCCCGACCACAGGGTCTCCCAGAAAAGCTTCTGGGGATGCACGTGGGCATGGAGACATCCGTGCCTGGAGAACCAGATCCCCAAGGAGTTGTCCACGGGAAAGCACCCGTTTCGTGGGGCGTTCGTTTTTGCTACAGTCGCTCACGGGAGGAAACAGTTCACTCATTCATTCCAGAGACCTTCACTGAACGCCTCCTGTATGCTGATGCTCGCCTGGCACTGGGGTTTCAGAAATAAAAAGGTGGAAGGAAAGAAACCCACGTTCATTGTTGTTCCCTCTCTGTGTCACAGGTGAAACACGTGCTTTTGCCGGTTGGGGCAAAACCTGCGTGCCAGCCATGGTCCTCCGGCGCCTCCGTGCTAACTTTCTAGCCCGTGACCTCCGCCTTGTTACCTCACCTCTGCACAGCCTCCTTGCCTGGTTGCACTGAGGAATAAGTGACGTCCTTCACATACGGTGCCCAGCCCAATGCCTGGCACGTGGAAGGCTGTTCAGGAAAGACGAGATGAGGGAGCAGGTTCAGAGAGGTTAAGCCACTTGCCCAGGGACACGGATTGCGTTTGAACCCAGGCCTGAGGAAGGCCAGAGTCCCAAGAAACCTGAGCCTCTCGGCTGCCCCGGTCCCCTGGCCTGACCGTTTGGCCACACTGGCTGGCTAGGCTTCTGGAGAGCCATGCCCTACAGGATCCCTGGGTTGGCCCATCTGAAGACCTTGCAGGGTTCCCAGAGTGTACTGATCCCCAGCCGGGCATAGGTCCCTTCTGGCAGGGTGCTCGGCGCCTCCCCCAAGTCCTCCGAGCAGAGCGAACAATCTCTCCCACCAGCCTCTTGCACAGTGGTTGCGCCATGGCTGGCAGCTGGGTTTAACGGTAATGTTTGTTTTGAACTTGATGATGTTTGTTGGAGGAAAATGCTTCGAAGGGAGGGGCAGGTGAGGCAGGGAGTCGGGCAGAGGGGGCTGCCCCCCAGCCCCCCAGGCTGCTGAAACTCCCTCTGGGGGGTTCTCTCTACCTGGCGAGCTCCCCACTCCCCCAACCGTGTGCAGACCCTTGGCCAGAGCCACGGAGAATGGGTGCCAGGGGCACCTGGCAGGTGAGCGGACCCAGGAGGCAGGGACGATGATTGGTGTCTTTGCCAAGGTCAGCTGACTTGCTGGGCCATCTTACGGGCGAATCCCTTAACCTCTCCTCCGCAGCCTGAGAGCCAAAATACGTGTCAAGTGCTTGTCAAACTTCTCATGAGCAACCGTTCCTTTCGGCCTGGGACTGCTTCACTTAGCACTGAGAGTCCTTCGCCTTGAGAAACACCTCGGGCTCGGACAAACCAGGACAACTGCTCACCCTGTAAGCCTTTTCCCATTTCACAGGTGTGGAAAAGTAAGATTGGCAAAACTTCAATTATATTTTATTTTTAAAAAAAATTTTTTATGAATACAATTTATTGCCAAATTGGCTTCCATACAACACCCAGTGCTCGTCCCAACAGGTGCCCTCCTCAGTACCCATCTCCCACTTTCCCCTCTCCCCCTGCCTCCCATCAACCCTTCTCTGTATTTAAGAGTCTCTTACGGATTGCTTCCCTCCCTCTCTGTTTGTATCTATTTTTCCCCCTTCCCTTCTCCCATGGCTTTCTGTCAAGTTTCTCAAACTTCAGTTTTAGATGGTGAAGAATCCTGCTGTCATTGGTGTAAGACGAGTGCTTTGAAAAGCCCAGAGGTCCACGCCAGAGGCCAGGGCAGGCACTGTGTCGGCCCCATGCAGATCTTTCCATCCCCTGAGGCTACCTGAGGTAGAAACAGGGACCCAGGAATGAGTTGGCCCCTAATGGGCTATGGGCTATGGGGCTGTGCCCAAGTGCTTTGGGGCTGGCCGGATCAAGAAGTCTTTGAGAACGAGAGACATCTCCCCTGGGCTCCTGGGCCCCACCGGGAAAGGGGCCCGCGGGGGGAGGCAGGAGCTCCGAGTCCCTACCTGCAGAGGGCCTGCCCCCTGAGCTGGCTGTCCCGGGCAGCTCTGTGGCACCATCCGGGTCAGCAATCGTTCACGAAATAATGCTGAGGGAGCGCTCACTTTGTGCGGTGCTGGGGGTGGGGGTGGGGGGGTGGTGGTGGTGGTGCCAAGCTCTGGGGGCTTGGCGAGGAACGAGAGACACAGCCCCTGTCTTCACGGTGCTGGCGCTCCCAGTAGGAGAGAGGCATGAGCTCCCAACCAGAAGCAGACCGATTTCATTGCGACTGTGGTCAGTGCCATCCATGAAGGACAAAAGGGGCTCAGGCGGGTGGCCTCAGACCTAGTCTGGGAGGGCCCTGCGAAATGTGAGCTGCTATTCTGAGGATGACGGGGGAGCAGCTGGAAAAGCGCTGTGGGATTGTGACGAGGCTGGCCCCTTTAGGGCTGTGTGACCTTGGGCAAGTGGCTTGGTGTCTCTGAGCCTTGGTGCTTCCTCTGTGCCATGGAGATGGTCCGCATCTATTCCCCGTTGGTGGGAGGCTTCAGTGGGTGCTGGGGGTGGTGGTGGGGGGGGGGCAGCTGCCAGAGGCCAGTACTTCATTTGAGAAACTGCTGCATTATTTGATTGGCTGTGCCTGGGGAGGGGAGAGGGAAGAGCACTGACTGTGACCTGCCACCCAAGGTTCTGGCCTGAGAGCAAATACCACCCAAAAGAGCCGCCTGGCAACTGGGGATAGGGGACAATCACAGTCCGGAGAGATAAGGCTAGTAAACGCTCAACAATTAGGGCACAATTATGGACTTAATTGTGCCCTCCTGCTTCTGGGCCTCTAGGGATCCACCCCAAGCTGTCTCCCTGAGCCCAGCAGTCAGATTTTTCACCCCGTCAGTGGGGCTTTCTGTGGATTTTTTTTTTTTTTACATTTATTTATTTTTGAGAGACAGAGCGAGACAAAGCACGAGCAGGGGAGGGGCAGAGAGAGAAGGAGACACAGAATCCGAAGCAGGCTCCAGGCTCCGAGCTGTCAGCATGGAGCCTGACACGGGGCTCGAACTCATGAAGCGTGAGATCATGACCTGAGCTGAAGTCAGACGCTCAACGGACTGAGCCACCCAGGTGCCCCTCTGTGGATTTTTACAACGTCAAGATCTACGCTGTGTCCCCATAGAGGACCCGGACCAGCAGCCTCAGCCTCACCTGGAATTTCTACAAATGCAGATCCTTGGGCCCCCATCCCCCACACCTGCTGTGTCGGAGACTGGGGGCTGGGTAGCGCTCCAGGTGATGCTGATGTTCTAAAGTTCGAGAACCTCCGAGCTGTAAGGTTTTAGACATTCCAAGCTCTGTTCCATCCCTTTTACCAGCGATAGAGCTAGTGACGGCTGGAACCGATGGGTATTGGGCATTTTCTGGGTCCCACCCTGGGCACCTGCCATGCATTGTCCCAGGACAGCCTGTGAGGCAGTCGTGGTCATGACCCTGTGTCACAGAGAGGCAAACTAGAATGTGGCCAGGTCACACTGCTAGGGGTTATCACCCAGGCACCCGGCTCTAGTCGCACAGCATGAACTGCCAGACCACCCCGAGGCTCAGCAGGTGATGACGACATGGTCAGAGTCCCACAGCTCGGGAGCTAGCTGGGGCCTGGATGTCCAGTTCTACCAATCGTTCATCTAGCATTTCGACCATGGGCAAATAACTTCACTGGCCTCGGTTTTCCCACCTAGAGAAACGGGATGATAGCACCCACCACAGGGATGATTTTGAGGACTCCACGAGGTAATGAAGGGAACAGCGGGTAATCAGGAGACATGGGACATGTGCCGGGGGCTCCCTTTTTTCTTGGGACTTGTAAAGAGATGTAATTGATCTGTGCCTCATTTTACCCATGAACACCAAGGGAAGGAAGTCCTCTGGACCAAGGTCAAGTTGGGTGAAACGAGTGCTCTCAAAGGCCATCTCTAGAAAGGGCACTGGGCTCCCAGGGCCCCTTGGGCAAGCCTCCAGGCTCCTGCTCACCTCCTGTGGCTCCCCAAGGCTGGAGATGCCTGCCAGCGAGTTCATCTGGGACTCCTCAGCTCTGGCCTAAAGATGGCAAGATGGCCAGTTGAGTCTACCCACCTCTGGGAGACACAACAGAGGGGCCCAGGAGGGCAGGGCTGAGGTGAAGGGTGAGGAGCTGCACACTGACCTCGTCATGGCTACTGACCGATAAGGCCCGATAAGGGTAAGCGAACTATCTCTTCCCTCCTGCGCTCACTGCTGAGTGCCCGGGTCCGGACGGAGCCTGGCCTTGGCGCGGGGCTGGCGGGAGGGGCTCTCCTCTGCTAGGAACGTGCTCCACCCCTCTCCCTTGCCCCGAGGTCCTGGGGTGCGGCAGAAGGCCCGGCTGTCCTTCCCCAGTGTGTGACTTTGGATGGACCACATCACCTCCCTGTTTTTTTTCCACATGCCAATAGGGTTGGGCATTGAGGACTGTGGCTGTGCAGGATGCCTGGCATGTAGCAGACACCCATCACGGAAGCATTTGGTAAGGCCGAGCACCTACTGTGGCTGAGCACCTGTTGTGCGGATGGACACATCGGACTGACAAGGCTCTCACCCACAGAGGCCCCTACCCCCACGGGGGAATCTGGCCATCCCCACAACCTGCCACACCAGGACACTCGTTTGAGGTGGCCATGCCCTTGTGGGCCTTACAGGCCTCCTTGATGTCCCAGAGGGTGCCACCATGTCCTGATGTCTGTCCATTCTGGGGGCCCCATCTAGGAGGGCCTTGGGCCTGGTTCCCTGGGAGGGGGGTGGAATCTGGATGGGGGAGTCTGGCCGGCCTTGCAGGTCTCTGCACTGGGCCTATGTCTCTCATCAGGCAGTCCTGGGGTGTTCCTCCCTCCCCACCCCCTGCCCCGTGACTATACCCCTTTCCCTCAGTCCCATCCTGGCCACAGAGTCAAAGCCTCATCCTCCCCTAGGCCTCAGCCAACTCTTCTGCAGAGGCCTGGGGGCCCCAAGTCCTGGCCACAGAAGGAGCATGGAGTTTGGGCTCAACCAGACTCACCTTCTCATCTAAGGGCAAGCTCTGACAAGGGCTGGGCACAGGGGGAGGTCAGTGAACCTGACTTGAGCACCCTGGGGGGCGGGCCCAAATGGAATGTGTGTGCCTGGCTGCAGGGGGAAGACGAGAAGAGCCCCCAGCATGGCCTTGTTTGAAATGCTGTGTTCATACTCTCCTCCGGCCCCACCTGCCCAACACAGGTTCCAGAAGGAGGCCTGTCTCATGATCCCCAAGGGCAGGCCCCTGAATTGCTCTGACAAGGTCCACGGGAGAAGGAACCGCCTTGTGATTCACGAAGCATTTCCAGCTCTGGGATGGGGCTTCCAGACCACTGCTGCTAGAAAAATGTCACTGGGAACGCAGATGCTAGATCTGGGAGGAGCGGCTGGGCTGGGCTGGGGGCGGTGGGGGAGGAGGCTGAAGGCCTGGTGGAGGGAATGCAAATTGGCATCATGAATTATGCATCAGCCCAAGCTTCTCACACGTTTGGGGCTGAATGAAATCATGTTAGCCCGGAGAAGGGGGAGGGGAAGACGGGACAAAGATGAGCAGGGCCTGGCCCTGGGCAGTCAGAAGGGATGTCTTGCTAGGTTTCTGGGGGGCCCCGGGAAGGTGCCTGGGCAGGAGCTGGAGGCGTCTTCCTGAGGTCAGCCTTTTTGCTGTGTGACCGCAGGCCAGTCTCTTACCCTTTCTGATCAGTGCATTTCCTTATGGACATAATCTGAATGAGAACCTCTGCCCTGTCTCACCATGATTATGAGGGCCAATTAATTTGCATAATTTTGAATGATCTACCTAAAGTGAATTGTCATTATTTGAGAAAATAAAAATGACTACCACCATCTTACCATTTATTAAAGTCTCCCTGTCTGGGTGCAGAGCCAAATGCTTTACACTTATTTTTCATGTGAGCCTCCCAACCATCCTTGCACCCATGGGTTAGTATTGTCTCCATTTTACAGATGAGAGGAATGGGGCTCTGAGAGGTTAAGTCACTGGCCTGAGGTCACACAGCTGTTAAGAGGAGAGCCAGCAGTGGATTCAGTGGCCGCAGGGATGATGTGCCATGGGCCTCGGGGAGGAGGCAGCTGTCCTGGGGCCTGCAGCAAGGCAGTCTGGCTTCAGAGGAGGAGTGACCTGTCTTCTCCTGAGGAGTGAGAATCTGAGGCCTTGCTGGGGGCCTAGGCGAAGCTGGTGCTGTCACGGAGGTTCAGTGTTGTTCCCAGAACGCCTGTCAAGATGCTGGTCCTGGGAAAACCACCTGGTCAGGACTCCCTGAAATGGGTGATGAGTTTGACTCAAAAGAAAAATAAGAACCAGCATTTATTGAGCAACTACTGGCTGCTGGGCCCTGTCCCAGGTGCTCCTCCGGGGCTAATAGACCATTGGGCCGTGGGGGATAGCTATTGTCACACCTGTCCTACAGATGCAAAGTAATGTCTTTACATTCTGTGGGCTCTAAATCCGACCAACCCGGTGCAGACACTTAGCATAAGAGACAACTTTATTTTGTTATTTGAAGTCAGGAGGCTGCAAGTCATACAATGAAAATGGTCTCATTCCCAGAGTGCAATTGGAAGCAACGCTCGAGTTTTGTAACCAAAATAGTGATGGTCATATTAGAGGAAAAGGCTGGATGGTTTTAACTGACTTTCTTTATTCATGGGAAAACATACTGTGTCTCTGGTTTGTTTCCAAATGTATCCGCGATCTGGGTGGTCAGTTGCCAATGCACCCAACCCGTACACCCCAATAGTGTTTCATCCATCCAGTTATCCATCCACTCGTCTATCCACCCACCCATCCACTCATCCACTCATCCATCCATGCATCCAAATAATCCAGTGGGAGGGGTGGGGCTGGAGAGGGAGCATTTGCTTTTATGTGTTTCCATCCACTCACCATCAGCAGGAAGTCTGCTTTTCAGTAGTCACTAAATCGCTGCTAGCTAGGTTTAGATCTTGAAATAGTGCAATTTTCATGTATCATTAGGACTCCATCCATCCACCCGTGCACGCATCCATATGGGATGTCTGCCCACATCTATCTTCCCAAGTGTCTACAGTAACTTACAACATCAACGTTGGAGCAGGATCTGCCCCACATCCTGGGAGACTGTGCTTCGAGGCGATTCCCTGGTGACTTGAAACGTAAAACCACACCTTCCTGTGTGTCCTTGGAAGTCCCTGTCCCGCCTTTGCGGAGTTTGGGTTGTCCTCACTGGGGTGGGGGTGGGGTTTGGCCACCCCCTCCCAGCCGGTGAGCCTGAGAACTTGGTGGCCCACGCAGCCTGCTGCCTTATCGCTACTGTTTGGTGTTACTACTTATCTTCTCTCGTGGGAGGGCTTTTCCTGCCTTGCCAGCTTCCACTCCCTCCTCGCCTGCCTCCTGTCCTCCCACTGCCCCCACAGCCTCTGCCAACCAAGGTCACTGATGACCTCCTAATTGCCAGATCTGACAGGCACTTGGGGGTTCTTATCGCAGTTGTCTTCTCTGTGGCATCTGAGGAGGCTGACCCTGCCCGCCTGCTCTCCGGCTTCCTTGGCTGGTCCGGGCTCTGGACAGCTGCTATTTGGTGACCTCCCGGGTTCTTATTCCCGTGTGCCTCTGTGGGCTCTGCTCCCTCAGCTCTTTGTGGAGTTCCCAGGGCTCTAGCTGTGCGCTCTCCTGGGGTGCAGGCATGCTCCCATGGTTTCCTCTGCCGCCTCTGAAAGCCCCCGGGACAGAGTCTGTGTTCCTAGATGCCTCGCCCTCCCCACCCTGCGGCTGGCCAGGCGCGCTGAACAGACACCTGGTCAGTCACCCAATGACGCAGGTTCCATTTGCTCCATTGGTCCCATTCTACAGGTGAGTAAACTGAGATTTCTGTGAGGCCAGATACTTGCCCAAAGCTGCTTAGGAAGAAACTGGTCAAAGGGGGTTGTAGACTCAGGCCTGTGGCCCTGGGTATCCACCCTTTTCCTGAGACTGCCTCCCTCAAGGTGAAAGGATAGGGGGCCCCAGTGAAACACAAACAAAATATACAAAACCCTGTTGTTCAGGTCTGTGGTCCGTCATTAGGGCTTCCTCTCCCCAGTTCGCAGTTGAGAAGACAGAGGCTGGGTGAGTTAAATGACTTGCCCAAGGTGACACGACAGTCAGGCTTCAGAGTCTGAACGCTGGAGGCAGGCGCTTGACTGGATATCCCAGCTCTAACATCAGCTGTGTGACCTTGAGTATATCACTTAGCCTCTCTGTGCCTCAGTCTCCTCGTGTGGATAAAGCTGATTATCATCTTCAAGTGGGGAACAAATTTGTATGCTGGTAGGTCACCATGAGGATTGAATGAACTTAATTATTTAGAAGAGTCCCAAGTGTCATTCTGTCCCTCCAAAGCCCATTCCTTTCCCACACCCTGAGGAAGTTATGTTTTTTAAAATTTTCATGTTCTTCCTCATGCCATTCCCTTTGCCTGAAATGTTCTTCCTTCCTTATCCTTCTGGCCAGTTGAAGCTCGCGCTTTTAACACTCTGCCCAAATGTCCCCTCCCCCAGGCAGAAAAGCGTTCCTTCTGTCATAGCCCCTACGGGGCCAGGTCACAGGGATGCCTTCAGCTGCAAGATGCGGAAACCCCAAACGAGCAGGCTTAAGCGGTGGGGTGATCTGGGTCTCACAGAACTGTAGGCCCAGGGGCGGGGCCTTTGGGGAAGGCTCAGCACCTGTTCTCCACAGCAATCTTGGCTCTGCTTCCTCTGTGGGCAGACAACCTCTCTGGGCAGGGAACGAGATGGCTCTGGGCTCACGCCCCTCCAGGACGGCGGCCGGAAGAGGAGGCAGAGGGTCGATCCTGGACGCTCTCTGGACGAGAGAGAAACCGTGGTCCCGGAGCCCCCAGAAACCTCTATTCCAGCTTTGGCGACCCACATCCGATCACCAGCCAGGAGCGGGTGCCACCACGATGGGGGCGGCAGTCGGGGCTACCCCTAGGAGAGGAACACCGGGCAGCTGGTGGGGTGGTGGGTCGTGGGTCCCGGATCAGGGCGCTGGTAGGAGGGAGGACGTGACCAGGCTGGGCAGACGGGCGATGAACGGGGGCAGGGTCATTGAACCGTCTTGCGCAGGAACGGTGGGCACGGCCCGTCTTTTCCTCCCTGTACCCCTGGCCCGGCACACCTACTACTCACTTGGTAAGTGCGTGTGGAGTAGACCCACGATGCTCTCGCGGTGCATGGCTGTCAACCATTCACTCACCCACTCGTTCGTGCCTTCATAGCTGGGAGCCCTTTCTTCAAATGGAATACTTGGCAGGAGCCAAAGATGAGGAACATACTTGATGGACCAGCTTTGAGGTCTCCACACAGCACGCCCTTCCTTCCCCAGGTGCGCCCGGGGGTCCTGAAACAGGGTATTCATTCCACGGGGGCAAGGTTATGCCATAGAATTCTTGGTGGCCCTCGCTGGCTCAGATCCCTTCTGCTTGACGTCAGCCGAGAGCACTGAGCCCGGAGGTGGCCACATGACTGCGGCAGAGGACGCGGGTGCCAGCGGGTGTCCAGTCAATACCCCGTTGGATGACAAATGGAACGGGCTTTGTTCTTCCTTGGGCTGGGGGAGGAACAGCCTCCAGGGAGCTGCAGCTCGGCCGTGACTCTGCACTGCTTGCCCAGAGGCTGACACTGAGGCTGTGGCTCCCAGGCCGTTCTGTCCTCTGCCCCGGGCCCAGCCTCTCGCGCAAGGTGTTGTGGCTACGCAGATGTCTGAGGAAATGGCTCTTGGGCGGGAAGTCACGGTCGGGGCCCGTGCGTCTGGGCCAGACTTGAGAAGCTCTGTCTGCTTCTTATGTTTTATCACCTCCTTCTGACGTCAGGCTCTCCTGACGTTTATTGTCCCCTTTAGGGCCCTTGGAGGGCTCATCTGGAGTCAGCAAGTCTTGTGAGAGAAGGGGATGCAGTTGAAGCCGGCAGGTCTGGGGGGCCGAGGGTGGAGGGGAGCTGTCCCCCACCCAAGGCATGGCAGTGCCCCCAGGTTTTCCCTGCAGACACGATCCGGATAGGAGTTGGGCCCTGCCTGGGGCTGGGGTCCCTCCCAGGCTTCTCAGCTGGAGGGAGCGGGTTGCTGTGGGGAGACTTACTATGTTGGGGTGTCGCCTCTCCAGGACAGATGATTTGAGGACGGGTCCTGAGTCTGTAGGCCCTGTTGATGGGGTAGTGACTGATCATTCTTTCCTACCTGTTAGGCACACGGATGTTTATTTTCTTTATAATCTCACAAATCACATAATTAGAAAAGAGTTCTTTATTGCTCTCGAGAGAGTTAAAACGCCAAGAGGCTCTAACTCTTCCCGTCTACCTCTCTTCCCTTTGGCAGATGCTGCTAGTTTCATACCTCGTATTTATTCTCCATATCTTTTTTTTTCCTCACGGAAACCTGATTTTACTCAGATGGCAAAGTCCCCAACTCAAGGACCGCATCCCTTGCCCCCGTCTAGAGCCAGTATTGACCAAGGGGACCTGGACAAAAGTTGTTGAGTGGGAAGTGCATCGTCTCTCCTTTCCACCGCAATTCTTTCTGCTTCCTGCCCAGAATGAAGACTTGATGGCTGGAGCTCCAGTGGCTATTTTGGAACACGTGGTCCGCTTAAGGGTAGATGGTGCACCAAAGTGGCAGAGCAGAAAGATGGAAGTCTGAGTTGCTGAGGACCTTAAGGAGCTTCCCAATCATTGCTGGACTTCTTCATATGAGAGAAAAGTAAAAGTCTATCTTGTTTAAGCCACTTGTGTGTGTTTCCTCTTTGTGGTAGATCAATGACGAAAATATGTAGGTCATACAATTCTTCCTATACAGACACTCTTTGCGGTGTGACTTTGTAGTTCCCCTATCAGAGATGGAGCTGGTTTCCTCACCATCTGAATCTGGCCTGGCCTTGTGACTTGCTCTGGCCAACAGAACATGGCAGAAGTGACTGTGAAATGGCGGGTCCTGACCTCGGTCCCAGGAAGTTTTGCATGCTCCCGCTCACTTTCTTGGAACCCTGTGCAGCTGGTCTGCTGGATGACGAGAGACGCACGGCTCAGTCCCCATCACTGTCCTAGCTGACCACCAGCCGACCTCAGACACGTGAGAGGTGTCATCCTAGACCGGCCAGCCCCCCGCTGACCCATCTCTGATGCATGAACCACCCAGCCAAGATCAGCCTCCAGCCTGCCGAGGCCGGAAGAACCTTCCAGCTAAGCCAGACTTAAATTGCTGACCTGCATGATGTCGAGCTGAGTAAATGGCTGTTGTTTGAAGCCTCTAAGTTTCGGGCTGGTTTGTTACACATCATTAGCTAAACGATGCACTCGTATCCACCAAATGGAGCCATCACAGAGACTTTGAAATATTAAAAAGGCAGCCATATTTGCCACCTTATTCTTACCACCAGGCCTCCAGGTTACATTTCCCCTTTATGTCTATTTTCCTCCTTTTCCACTTCCAATCTATTCCTTGCATCCCAGAATCTTAGTGTTGGGATGGGCCTTCTCCTTGAGTTTGATTTTCTGCTCACCCACCGGAGGGCAAGTTACTCGCACACACTGTCGTGTCACGTTGTATGTCTCCGACACCTAGGGGCTTCCCTACAGGTTCCGGCACATTGAGGAGGTGTTGGAAATAGGTCCGCTTGCCTGAGAACCTGGCGTCTAAGTTCTAGAAGGCCCCCCATCCAGTCAAGGTCTAGCAAAATTGAAGACCCACAGGGACTGGCAGGATGGACACAGAAGCCTGGGGTGGGCCCTAGGGAGGAGTGGGGACTGCAGGGAGCTGTGCAAGCCCCTCTACAGTGGACAGCTGCTACTCACCTGCAGATTGGTGCCTGCTTGTTAGATTTCCAACAACCTCCTGATTTTTAAATGTTGGCAACTAATTTGATTAAAAAATATATATATATTTTTATTTTCGAGAGAGTGAGTGAGCATGAGAGAGGGGCAGAGGGAGAGAGAGAGAGAGAGAGAGAGAGAGAGACTCCCAAGCAGGCTTCACACTCAGAGCTGAGCCCAATGCGAGGCTTGATCCCACAACCCTGGGATCGTGACCTGAGCTGAAATCAAGAGCTGGATGCTCAAAGGACTGAGCCCCCCAGGCGCCCCAAGATTTTTAAAACGTCACTTGTGGACCGGTATTGTAGGGACCAAGCACAACATACCTGAGGGCCAAATTCTGCCTTTAGGTCCCCAGTGGGTGACCTTGGATCTGGTGTCACCCCCACCACCAACACAGGTGTCCCAGCCTTTGTTGCTCGGTGGTCCTGGTTGCTGGCATCCGTCCTCCCCAGATGACGGGTCCTGGGCTGAAAGGACATCCGCCCCTTTCGAGGGCCCACCGTGGGCCTCGAACTTCTCTGAGCCTCCTCTTGGCTAGAAAATTCTTTCTGAAGAGGTGTCCCTGGCAGTCCACGGCCTTCATCTCCTTTAAGACTTCCCTCTTGGAACGAACCTTGGGCTCCAGAGTGTGTCTTACCTCTCCCTTCCATTCCCCAAACTGCCCCACCTCACGTACCCAAAGCTGTAGAGTCTGACACACCCAGGTTCAGAGTCCAGCTCTGTGTCCTCTTGGGATGTTGCTTAACCATGTCTGAGACAGTCGGGACAGTGAGCCGACACAGGCCGTGTGCCAGCACAGGGTTCAGCTCGAAGTAGGGGCCCCTTGGGGGTTTGCTAGACAGGCAGCAACTGTCTGGGGAGGCTGAAGAATGGGGTGTAGGGGGCGTTCTCAGGTATCGATCTCTGTCCTCGGGCATCAGGGTACCAGAACCCTCTCCCTGTCCCCAGCCCGCAGACGTTTCCTTCTTCTCAGGGTCATTCTTGCCACGGATGCTCGTGTGGATGTGTATATGCTCATGCATGTGTGTGTGTGTGTGTGTGTGTGTGTGCACTCACATCTGGTGACAGCACGGCCCTGGCCACTTTTAGGTCTTATTACTTTAAAGAGCTGTGGACGACTGTGGCTGAATTGCAAATCCAGAAAATTCTTTCAGGGTGGCCTGTGCCATCCCATCTTGGGCTTCTCTCTCTCCTGAGACTCCTCTATTCTGAGCCAGGCCGGAGTCACCAAAGGACCTGGTCCCTTGGCCTCTTTTCTTAGTCTGATGGGGACCCCAGGGCACCTGGGTTTCAGTGCTGGGTCTGCCCCTTTCTGTTTGGGACCTGAACAACTCTGTCCACCTCCCCGAGGCTGCCTTTTCTCAGCTTTACCAAAAGGGTGGTGAACCATGAAATAAATAATGGTCCTCTCGCAGGGTTGTTGCAGGGATACAGAGGAAGGGTGTGCGTAAATCACTTAGCACAGCACCTGGCCCGCCGTGAAACCGCTGCTGGGGTCCCTTCCCATCCTGCATCTCAGCGGGGCCTTGGGAAGGCCCGTGGCAGGCTTGGGGGAGGGGAAGGATGTTTCTGGGAGCCTTCAAATCATTCTCCAGAGGCGGCTGCCCATGCATAAGGTTGCAGCTGACGCAGAGCCACGAGCAGGGGGGGCTCTGAGCGAGCTCTGGAGACGCCGGCACCCACCCACTCTCTCACGCACACACGCGGGGCACTTGGGGAGTGCTGGTGGAGGGCGGGGCTGTGTGCGCACGCTCCGATGCGTGCACGTGTGTGCTCAAGAGTGTAGACTAAACTCGCAGAAGTTTGCTGTGCCGGTTGCTGCCCAGGCCAACACCCAAACCAGTCTCATCGGAGGCAGGGCAGACCACCCCTTCCCTGGTCTTCCTTGTAGCCATCTCTGAGAGGCCTTGCCACCCATGGGGGCACTGAGGAGGACAGGGGGTCACAACCCAGCTATGGATCGTCCCATCCAGCTGCCACTTTTTCTTTCTCAGGGAGTCAGTGACGGATGGGGGATGGTTGCCATGGCGGGGGTGGGGGTGGGGCAGAAAGGGCAGGGGAGTGTTCTGGAGCTCTGAAGGTTGCTTTCAGCTCTGACACCGGCCTTGTGGTGGCCTTAGCCTCAGTTTTCCCAATTGTCAAGTGGGGTTGATGGCCCAGGCTGCTGACCTCTCAGGGCTGTTGTCGGGAGTGGGTCGTGCACAGGGAGCTCTCTGTAAAGGATACTTCTTAGGATATGGAGATGGAAAGAATTCTCCTCTGCCTTCCCCTGCCCTGGCTGGGCCAGGAGTGATGTAGGGAAGCTGGGGAGGAAGGACCTCCTCCTCTCCTGGTCCTGAGGCTGGCAGGGTGCTGCTGTTGGTGAAAGCCCTGGTCGCACAGAGGGTTGGGGCTGACCCCTTGCTGGCTGGAAGCGATCCCAGTGCTCGGGAACTATTCACGGAAGCTTAGGTGACCCTAAGGGAGGGCCAAGGGGCTATGGGAGGGCCACAGCCAGCCTCTGCTGCCCCATGTCAAGAGGGGCATCGGAGTCTTGGAGCCGTTAAGAGGCTCCCATAGCTTCGTGAGGATTAGGGTGCAGGGGGTGGCAGCATGTAAGATGACAGTGCTTGCTCTAAACCCTGCTGACCCCGGGGGTGCCATTTTCAGGCACAGAGCCTGGGCAGCCCTTGCATTGATTTATTCTGTATACTTGCCTTGGCCCACAGAGGGATCTGAGGAAGGCCACCTGGGCACAGACTCACAAATGCTAGGCAATTCAATATGTCCTCCCGGCAGGCTCTCTCCGTGGTTCCCAGCCTGTGAGGGACACAATAGTTACTAACCCGCATGGCAGCTGAGTCATCATCCACAAGTTCATTTAGCCACCAAGGTGGTTCTGATCACTGCCTGGCGAGGTGGTCTTACTCTCCGGAGCCCCTGGGGGGCTCTCTGGGGCAGTGGCCCCAAGGACACTCCTGTGGGTTGCTCTAGGGCCCCTCCTCTCCTCAGTCCCAGTGCCCTGCTCAGAGCCTGGCGTAGGCTGGAACTTGGCGAGGGGCGGGGACGTCATGTTAAATGGATGGCGGACATGAGGGGAGACAAGCGGCTGCAGAGAGGCCCCACCTGCCTCCCTGACGCTGGCCGCCTGGCTTGAGAGCTGCTCGCAACTGACTCAAGCTCAAATGTGCGGGACTTACTCTTTCCTTCGGTCCAGTGGGATTGGATGGAGTATGCAGGGCAAAACTTCACTGGACGGGAGGAGCCTGGGACGGGGGGAGCAGCAGACACCCTGAGTGCTGGTTATAAAACGTTTAGGGTGGTGAGACATCCCTCAAACCAGCAGGTGAGGTTTCCTGAGCAGGAGAACTCCAGAGGTGAGATCAAGGCCTAGGCTGAGTGACCTTGGGCAAACCATGTAACCTGTTGGAGCCTCAGTTTCCCATCTGTAAAATGGGCACTATAGCAGTGCCTCACCCTTAGCTGGCTGTGAAGATTAACTGAAATAATATAGAAAAGCAGCCCGAACAGGGCCCAGTGTATAGCAAGTGAATATTAGCTATTTCTATCATTCATTCATTCATTCATTCAGTGCCACAAGTATTTGTCAAGTACAGATTCCATGGTAGACTCTTGGATGTAGCTCGAAACAAGGTCTTCAGTGCCATGGGGCTAAAAGACCCTACTAGCACAAAGTACCTATGGCATTAAGCTGCTCTGCGGGTGATGGAAGTCCGGGGCATAAATCTGATTTTTAAAGTGCCATGTGATAATGATGAAAATCACAAAACCCGGGGTCCCACAGAGAAGCGGGCTTCCTTCCCCTGCCAGTGCCTCCCAGAAGCTGGCTGAGAGACAGATTCCGCGTGGGAAGCAGGAGTCAGGAGCCCCATCTGTGGGGGCCACAGGTCCCCTGAACGCAGAGTAAACCAATACGACGAGGGATGGGGGGGATGCATGCTGGCAGGGCCACTTTGGTTTTGAGGATAGAGATGCTGCCATTTGCTGGAAGAAAAGGGGGTAATTGTACACATGGACGGCCTGGACCAGAAGCCTCCAGAACCAAGACTGCTGAGGGTGTTGTGTTCACTTCCACTCCTCTCCCCTGTACTCTCCCTCCTGGGCCAGGGACAATCCCCGTCTCTGTTTCCTTTTCTTCTGTGTGGTTCCTGTCCCCTCCCTCTGCCTACAGGAGTCTTAGTAGCACCTTGTGACTTTCTCTACTTTCTCTGGCTTTCCCTGTGAACCGGCCCAGCCCTCGGTTCAGATTGGCCCAGCCTTTGTTCTACAGGTTCTAGACCCTGAACCTGAGAGCCACCTGTCTTTGACTGCCATTAAGGCCATTGCCAGCCAAGCAGACCCCCAATAGCCCAGCCTTCAAGGAGGTTAGGGGGCAAACCCAGGAGGGCCAGCCATTGTTTAAGCCTGGCACTCACCAAGTTCTTCCCCCAGGAGCAGGAGACTGTGAGGTCTCTCCCTCTCCCTCTCTCAGCTAGGGCGGGACACTGAGGGCACACAGTGATACCCACCCTGCTTTAGGGAGCTTGGAGTCTCCCAAGAGAGGCCCAGATTTCCCTGAATGATGTCAGGCTGGGCACTAAGAAGCCAGCAGGTCTAGGCAGGGCTGGACTGTGTGACCTGGGAGGCCAGGGCGGTCCAGGGCCCCAGATTTCACGGAGTCCCTGCTCTCTACTGCTTCTGGTCAGCCGGCCCAGGAACAAGGATCTGGGAAGCACGGTTCGGCCTGATGTTTTTCAAGAAGAAACAATGGGATGCCTTAGCGAGTGCTTACACCCTGCCACCCGCCCGCCCACCAGGGGAATGCCAGGAGCTCTTGGCTTTCAAACTTAGCTTTTATGTCCCGTCCCCGGAGCAGCCTTTCACCGCCGCCCTTAGGTGAGGTCAGACCTCCCCACAACCTGTCCCCAACGACACACCCTGAGGATCAGAAGTTCCTCGAGGCAGCGCAAAGCAGGATGGGGCCTCAGAATGTCCCGCTTCCCCTCCTGGGCTGGCAGTGACTTTCGAAGTTGTCCCCACTTGTAAGACAGGCATGTGATTTACATCCTAACTAAAAGAGTTGCTGTCAGCTCAGGGAAGCCCACAGGAAGGCATTGCACCAATGCGTGGTGACATTTTTGTGGGTGACCATTTTTGGGGTCACTATGATCATGGAGAGTATGCAGGCAATTGTTACTACCTGGCAGTCAAGGCGTCTCTACACACCAGGAAAAACGAGCCACTCAGAGTGACAGTCCTTTGTTCATTCAAGAATATTGGTTGACCACCTACCATGCGTTGGGCACTGTGCCGTGTTCCAGAGATCGCAGCCCCAAGGCTAGGGACAGGCCCTCCTTCTCCGGCCTTGCTGCAACGTCAGACAGTGTCCAGAGTCAGGTGGGTAGGTCGGTGGGTCTGTGGGTGGTCTCCTTTAAAGTCTGACCATCCCAGAAGAAGACAGGACCACCAGAGGACAGACATCCCCACCTTCCCTGGTCTATCCAGGGGGAGGTAAAAAGGTATCACCCCTTTCTCACCCCACAGGCTTATCAGGCAACTGCCAAGACGGAGGAAATTCAGCCAGGGGTCAGCCGTGTGTAGGGGGCGGGGGAGCGGGGGACAACTCTTGTGTCTCTTGTCTTCTCACCCACCATCCCCGCTGCCTCTTGGGTAGTCAAAGGTGTGTGAGCTCCACACCCGCCCTTCCGGCTCTTGCTAGAGAACAGGGACTCAGAGGAAGAAAAAGAAAGTCCAACTGATTTGCTAACAAACACCCCCCAGGTCAGCATCGATTACCTGCGGAGTGTGGGGGAAAGGGTAGCAGGGGAGGGAGGGGAGCTGTTTTTCTTTTTCCACGGACAGATTTCCTTTTCTACCTTCCCAAGTACAAATTCGGCGAATACATTGAATCATTCACTCGTTCGTCATATTTTCGTTGGAACGCGGCGTGGGGCCAGGCACTGGGGCTTCAGCAGGGGACAGAACGGACAGAGTTCCCGCCTTCGTGGAATTCACATTGTGGATTGTGGGTGGTGGTGGGGTGAGGAGAGATGACAGCCAGACAAATCCATGCACAGCGAGTCGGGTGGCATGGAGGGGTAAGAAGAGGAGAGCGAGGGTGCCGAGTCCCCGTGTTCCAGACACCTCAGAGCGCCTCTGACCTCCTCCGTGGGCCTTGAAACACCCAGCTGGCGAATTCTAGCAAGTGGGTCCCCGTTCCTCGTGAGGTCCTGCTGCCTTGGTCTGGACTTCACCCCCCCCGCCCTCGCTCCATCCTGTCTTCCTAAGACACCTACTGTTCGTGCCAATCTTGGTATAAATCCCCTGCGACCTGGGGGTGCCTGGGTGGCTCAGTCGGTTAAGCGTCCGACTTCGGCTCAGGTCATGATCTCACGGTTCGTGGGTTCACACCCTGCGTCAGGCTCTGCACTGACAGCTCAGAGCCTGGAGCCTGCTTCCGATTCTGTGTCTCCCTCTCTCTCTGCCCTTCCCCTCCGCTTGCACGCCGTCTCTCTCAAAAATAAATAAATTAACTTAAAAAGAAAAAAGTTCCTGCAGCCTGCTTCCCTGGAAGTCAGAGGCCAGCTCCCTGGGCCTCCTCGCTTGCTTCTAGTCACACCCAACCTTTCCCCGACTCACAAAACACCCTCATGCCCTTGTGCCATTTTGTACATGATTCTCTCCACATGGACTGTCTTTCTTCCGCTCTGTCCTTCAAGAACTGACTTCACCTCTCTGAGCCTCCGTTTCCTCATCTGGCAGGTTATCATGAAGATTAAGTGAGGTGCTGTGTGTAAACCCCCACCCAGTTTACAGCTCATGGAAGGAGCTCCATAAATGCCAGTCTCCTCACACTTTGCTCTGTGAGCGATAGGGAGCCATGGTGGGCTGAAGAGGGAGTAGCATCCTCTGAACTGTGCAAGGAGGGTCTTGAAGGCAGAGGTGCTCAAAGGCCAGAGTGCCGGTTCAGGGAGGCAATGAGCAGAATCTGATTCAAGGAGCAATGGCGGGGGGGAGGTGCCCCCTCAGGCCTCGTGACCCTGGCTGCGGGAGGACCCTAAGGGAGGACAGACAGATGACACCACAGCTTTCCATTTGGGACACTGAGGCAGGGCTGGAGCTGAGTAGTGGTGCTGGTGTAGTCTGGGGAAGAGGGAGGTAGGTGGTGGGTTTGGAGGAATGGAGGTGAGGGCACATCCCAGTGGAGGGTCTGGCAGGCAGGGGGGAAACTGAATCCCGCCTCAGGAGAGAGGTCAGCGCTTCTCAGAAAGAGATAAGGTTAGATTTGGGCAACACTGCGCCTCTGGACTGGAGGCTGATCCATCAGACGGGGCTGGACCCAAAGACGGCGTAAATGTGCAAGGGCATGAACAGGATGGCCAGACTGGGCAGAGCCCGGGACCTGGGTGCTAATGCATTCACTCCACAAAACCCAGCACCGACCTGGCTGAGCCGCAGCACTGGGCCCAGGGTGGCTCATCTGGGATATAGGTCGCTTAGGGTCTGCAGGGGCGGCAGACATAAAAACACATGGTTACCATAGCAACTGTGGGGCACCCCAAACAGGGGAGGGTCAGAAAGGACCTTTTGTTGGAGGTGATCCTTGAGTCAGTCAGATCTTGCCCACCTGTGCCGTTTTCTGGAACTTCCTACACCATTACCTATGTAATATTTTTCTTTAGATTAATGCACTAAACACACACACACACACACACACACACACACACACCAGAAAAAACAACCCTTCAGTCTGAAAGGAAACCATGCCACTACTGTAAACAGAAAACCTTACATCTGCCATTTACAGGAAGCAACAGAAACAAAAATGGTTATTTAATTCCAGCTAGGTTGGTTGTCCGTGGGATGGTTCTGAGTTTGGGGTCTGCTCCCTGTTAAAAAGAGAGATTAATGAATGTTAGAAGGACGTTCAGGCTTGCAAGCCCCAAACCCCTGGATATAATTAGCAGCTGTTGAAAAAGAATCGATTTAAAAGAGAATACCTTTCTTCTGGTGGAGTTGGCATAATTTAACAGGTACTGGCCCCATGCTGTGGGCAAGAGCGTCTGACGGGGTGTGCTGAGACTTGCTGGGCTTTGTGTGAGCGTCTGTGTGAGTGTGCATACATGCGTCCTGGTGTGTAAATGTGCGTGCACGCGACAGCGTGTGCCTGTGGGAGTATGTTAATGAGTGTGTGTGCGGAGGGTGTAGGGGTGCGGGGCCCCAGGGAGGACATTTCTGGCAGGGACCGAGAGTTGAGAAGTCACTTGTTGAGGGCATGTGTCTGCTCTCACGGGCGCCACAATGATAGGTGCTGTGGGTTGTGGCTGAGGGGGAGGTGGGGTGCAGGCCTAGCCCCGAAACCCACCGTCCCAGGGACACTTTGCATTTTGCTGGTGGCCAGAGGAGCTAAGCCTCTTTGGCCAATGTGTTGACCCAAGGTGGCTTCAGGGGCTGGAGGCTTAGGCGGCCTTGGAAGGAAGGGGACATGTGGGAAGGATACCCTCCTGCCTCCTTTTGCTCCAGAGGCTTTGCTCGGCTCTGTGACCGGGCACACATGTGTGCATGAGTCCAAGTGTGTGTGCCTGCCCGCATGCCTTACAACTTGCACCAGCTTCGACAGCCGCCCCCCAGGCGCAGGGCGACTTCCCTGCTGGGAAGCTTTCCCACCCCACCTGCCTCTCGTGGTCCATACTCACAGAGGCTGTGTGACCTGCCCAAGGTCACATGGTACAGACACAAGAGGTTTATTTGACAGTTTCTGGAATTTTAGGAATTTGGGGGGTTGTCTTCTGCTTTGAGGCAGAAAAAAAAAAAGACAGGAAAACTAACTTGGGACAGGGCCACTCTATCTGACTGACCACTTCCCAGGGCACAGGAGGGTAGGGATGGGAGATGATGGGGAGGGCAAAGTGTCTCCCAGGGGCTGGCTCCTTCTCTTGCCAGGCCTAGAAGCACAGAGTCAGAGTTGGGAGACCTACGGATACTGAGCAACTCGGGCCCTGGATGTGGGTGGTTTCTGGCGATTACAACTTTTTTTTTTAATTTTTAAAATATTTATTTATTTTTGAGAGAGAGAAAGAGGAAACAACGTGTTTATTAATTTATTAATTTATTAATTTTAATTAATTTATTAATAAATTTATAAATTTATTATTTTATTTATTAATTTATTAATTTTTATTTAATAATTTATTAATTTTTAACGTTTATTTATTTTTGAGACAGAGAGAGACAGAGCATGAACGGGGGACGGACAGAGAGAGGGAGACACAGAATCTGAAACAGGCTCCAGGCTCTGAGCCATCAGCACAGAGCCCGACGCAGGGCTCGAACTCACGGACCGTGAGATCATGACCTGAGCTGAAGTCAGACGCTTAACCGACCGAGCCACCCAGGCGCCCCAGTCTCTCCGTTTATTAAACGAGGCCAAGTGAAAGTGCCTGCCCTGGAAATTTGTGCTGATTGGATGAAATTAAGCAGAAGGTCACTTAGCACAGTATGCGGCTTGAAGAAACAGGCGAGAGACCAGGCCAGGGTCTCATTTGTCTCCAGGTGAGAGCTAGCTTTCAATGGCAGCTTAGCTCGACTCCAAGCCCCCCACCCCCTCCCCTGGCCTTGCTGTTGGGGACAGGGATTCACTTCCAAAAGCACCCTGCAGAGTGCATCCTGGACTGATCATGGGTCCCTTGGCTCTAGAGCCCTGAGACTCCAAAAGAGGACTCACGGCTTCAGAGTCCCAGGAACAGAACCCCCGGGGCTCTGACAGAGGCCATGTGCCACTCTGGGCTTTAGGAGAGTGTGACCCCACAAAGGTCTGTGTGCAGAGAGCTTCTGTGGCGAAACCTTGCACTCAACCAAGCTTTCTCTGGTGTCAGGGTCTGCCTTCTGGGGAAAGAAGGCTCTTGGCAGAGTTCAGACACCCTGAGCATTGGGGGTGACTGCTCAGCCCGCCCCCGTCCCCGGCACCTGTTCACCGAGTCCTGCCGGCTATGTCTCCAGCAGACTTCACAGCTTCTGGTCTGAATCACGGGGCTTGCCCCTCTCCTCCCTTGCCCAGGTGGCTTCTCTAAGTGGTCCCCACGGTCTGCAGGATGAAGTTCAGGCTCCACAGCATTCCTCAGGGTCCCCATTCCCTTGAACTATAAGCCCCCATCCAAGAGCCAGCGGGCATTTGCTAATACTGCGGGATCTTCTCACTCTGTGCCTTTGCCAAGCTCTTCCCGCTGCCCTGAGTGCCCTTCTCCTTATCACTTTGGCAAACACTTCCTTACCTCTCAAGACACAGCCTGCCTGCTGTCCCTGCTCTGTGTTCTTTCCTGAAGCCCCTCCTGGCCCCCAGACCCCCTCCACCCTCAGACACTTCAGTGGGTGCCCAGTGAACGTGCGCCGCTCACAGACTGGCACAGGGGTGGGGGGCAGGGTGCGGCATGCCAGCCTGGCGGGGCCCCTGGCACAGGGAGCCTCGTCATACCTGTTCTCACCTCTGCGGCCCTGAGCCAGAACAACCTGGGAGCCCCTCTCCTGTCAGCTCTGGCACAAAGTCTTCCAATAGTTCCCCACCCCCTCAGAAAACAGAAAATTCTACTGAACACAAAAGACAAAACAACCCAGTGGGGTACACGCCCGCCGGAGCCGGGCCATCCGAAAGAGAGGGCACGCCCCTCTTTGAACCTCCCGTCCACCTGTCTCCTGGGCTGGCCTGGCTCACAGCGAAAGAGGAGGCTGTCCTCCAGCAGGGATGTGCCGGGTCTGTGGAGGGGGCACCTGGAAGCTGTGGGCCTGCCCCGCCCATCACCACCCCCAAAGCCAGGGCTCTGTCTCCACCAAACGGGCCTCAGTCTTGTCCTGGCCTTGTGTACCTAAATCCGGCTTCCCCTGGTGCCAGCCCAGGCGTGGCAAAGGGGCCCTGGTTTCTCCTCCCCCTTTACCATTCCTGTGGAGGGGGCCAGGTCTGGGGTGGAGGCAGACGAGGGGGCCCCACGCGTGGGAGGTCCTTTTTGTACAACCTGAGGTGGAGGCAGACGCAGGTGCCCAGGGAGGCTTGTCAGGCCTTCCCTGCTCCTGGCTGGCAAGGTGGGTGCCGCCCAGAACCACCGAGGTGAGGTTATTATTTGATCTCCTGTCCCTCTTCCGGGAACAGTCTCCCCAGATCCTCTCTACTCTTTCCTCTTGCTCATCACCCAGCACCTGCTCAAGTGGCCTCTCCCCTGGGAACCTCCTTTCTGGCTGGATTAGATGCCCTCTCACCATGCCTCCAGACCAGAGGCTGAAGCCTGGGCAGCCACAGGCCACAGGCTTCTTCCGTTTGCTCAGTACTGTTTCCAGAAACAGTTGAGTTGGTTAGCAACATCTTCAAGTTTATGGCTTTTCTCGAAACGTTGGGCAACGGGGTCACGTGGGGCCCACATTTTCAAACACTGGCAGCGGTGGTGACCGAGGCATAGCTGTGCCCTTCACACGGGACGGGGTCTCGCCATAGCCATCCAGCTGCGGATGGGTTTATGGTACCTCCCTGGAGCCCGTTGGTGTTTGAGTTGGGCCACTCCAGGCTCCAGAGTAGAAATTCCTCCAGGGAGGCGCCTGGAGTCTCATTTATCCCTTTACTCAGTGTCAACCACAAGCATAGCACATGGGGGTAGGGAGGTGGGAGAATGGGGGGGGGTGCGAGGGGAGGGACACCCAATAAATGTTTGCAAGATGTGGCTGAAGGAAACATGTGCAACAGGGGGAGGAATTTTTTTTAAGAGAAAGGGAGGCCAGGCTAAGGTCACGAAGACGTGGCAGACATAGAAGCATCTGGAGAAGTGCCTCCCCAGGAGGAGCGGCCACCTGGGCAGAGGCTCAGAGGTAGGAGAGGGTATGGCACCCGAGGGGAGTTGGAGGTGGCAAGGCCTGGCTGCAGTCCAGGTGTCTGCGGGGCCACGGTGGTGGGAAAACTGAGCTGAATCTTGAAGGGCAAGTGAGTATTTATAAGGAGCCAGATAGGCCTCAGGAGAAAATTCCAGGAGGAAGAGTCACAGTGCGCAGGCACAGGGTGTGAAAGGAGGGCGTCCCTCTTGTTTGTGCACAGCAAGGGGTTCCCTGGGGTGGGAACGTGAGGCGTGTGTCGGGAGAGGGCTGTTGATGGAGCAGCGGTGAACTGATGAAGGAGGTGAGCCGGGTCTGGGTAAGAGGGGCATGAGCGTGGCATGAACCCAAGCCCCGCCAAGAATTTCTTCCTTTTTCTTTCTTTTTTCTTCGAAAGCAATGGGACTGATGTAGTTGGATTTTGGCGTTAGAAAGACAGTTTTGGTAAACCAACGATTGCGATCATCAGTTTCGCTACATCTTAGCGAGTCATAGAGCAGGCAGACCAAAAATGATGTAAAAAACCTGATAGACACGATGAATAAACTGAAGTTGACATAGGCACATAACATGTTGCACAGAGAGTGCAAGTTTTATCGAAGCATGAACGGAGGATTTCCAAAAATCATCCTTGTTCTGGGCCTCAGAGGAAGTTTCCGTGCAGGCTTTAGAATCAACTCCATACAAACTATGTTCTCTGATGACCACGCAATAAAATAATAAATCAGGGGCTGAAGAATGGCCGCAAACATTCTGTA
Source organism: Panthera pardus (assembly GCF_024362965.1). NCBI lineage: Eukaryota > Metazoa > Chordata > Mammalia > Carnivora > Felidae > Panthera > Panthera pardus. Next base: position 103,243,574 of record NW_026526655.1, read on the forward strand.
TGTCTGGAAGCTATATAACATCCTAGTAAATTACACCCGGATTAAAGAGGAAATCACCAGGGGGAATTATATAATACTTAGACTTGAATGACCATAAAAATTCTGTATGGCCACATTTTGAGACACAGTTTAAAAAAAAAAAAGACTCACAGGAAAATATATAGCTTTAGATCCATTTATCAGAAAACAAGAAAAAAGGAAACAAACATGCTAAGCATTCAGCTTGAGAAGGTAGAAATTTGAGGAAACGAATTTTAGGTAAAAAAAAAAAAAAAAAAGACAAGGCACCGAATGCCAAAAGTTGCTCCTTCGAATAAAGCAATATGACTGATAAAAAAAAAAATAGAATAAATATGCAAATACAAGATATAATAAAACATGAAAATTACTACAAATAAATGATAGTCTAAGAATATAATAATAGTAAGAATAGCCACATGATCATAAACTGATTCCCCTGAGCAAAATGATTAAATTCCTGGAAAACACAGAGCAACGGAATTCCTTCAAGAAGGAATAAAAATGTTGAACAGGTCAATAGTTATTTAAAAAATTGAAATGAAAACACGGTTCTTTTTACAAAAAAGTCTAAGTCCAGACTGTCTTATAAGTGAGTTTTATTAAATTTGCTCTTTGACAAAATTCGTTCCAGAGTTAAACAAAGCAGGAAAGATAACAATTAATTTAATAATGCTGGTTATAAGCTAGATTCTGACACATGATGAGGACAGTACAGGAGATTGTAGACTTATTTAACTTATGAGCATAGTGGACATGGGGTGTGTTCTAGGAATTCGAGGATAGTTTAGCGTCAGAAAAATCTATCATGCAGTTCTTCCTATTAATGAAAGAACAAAATCGTATGATTATTTCAATTCTGCTTGAGAAATTCTAGTAGCTATTTCTGTTTTGAAACCTCTCAGAAAACCAAGAATAGAAAGGGGTTTCCTTGATAAAGTTTATATCCCCAAAAACTGCAAAATCTTAATTATTGGAGAAACTTTAGGTTCATTTTCATTAAGATTTAGAGCAAGGCAGTTATACTTATACTGTCACTACTGAGTTTTTTTTTTTTAAATAGTATTACAGCGAATGGCCAATGCTATAAGACAAAGAAAAGGCAACGAAACATAAGGATTGAAAGGGAAGAGAAAAGATGATCATTTGTTGAAGACACTATAAACTGCGTGGAAGGCCCAAGTAAATCAACAGAAAAACAATGAGAACTGGTAAGAAACTCATGAGGTGGCAAGATGAATGTCCAACTTAAAGGGGCTCCTGGGTGGCTCAGTCAGTTAAATGTCTGACTTTGGCTCAGGTCATGAACTCGCGGTTCATGAGTTCGAGCCCCACGTCAGGCTCTGAGCTGTCAGCACAGAGTCTGCTTCAGATTCTGTGTCTCCCTCTCTCTCTGTTCCTCCCCTGCTCACACTCTGTCTGTCTCTCAAAAATAAAGATTAAAAAAATTTTTTTTTAAATATCAGCATTCCTGGGGTGCCTGAGTGGCTCAGTCAGTTAAGTGTCCAACTCTTGACTTCAGCTCAGGTCATGATCTTGTAGTTTGTGAGTTTGGGCCCCAAGTTGGGCTCTGCCCTAGGTGTGTGGAGTCTGCTTGGGACTCTCTCTTTCTCTACCCCTCCCCTGCTCCCTCTTTCTTTCTCTCTCAAAATAATAAACTTAAAAAAAAAAACCAGCATTCCTTCACACCAGACATTGACAAACTATCTATAAATAGCCAAATAGTAATGATTTTAGGCTTTCCGGGGCACAGATGGTTCCTATCCTACATTCCTTTTCCTTTTCGTTCTTTTCTTAACAACCCTTTCAAAGCATGAAAATAATTATTATCTCCATGGGTCATACAGAAGCAGGTCATAGGCTGGATTTGAGCTGCAGGCCATAGTTTGCCACTCCCTGGTCTGTCACTGCAATAGTGGCCAGAACATATAATCAAAACGGAGACACCTATTCACATCATAGGACCTAAGAACTATCTAGGAATTAATCTAACAGAAAACAAACAAGACTTTCTTAGAGAGAACAGACTGTTTTCTGAAGGAAATTTTAAAAGATTTGAAAATATAAAGAGATATTCTATATCCACAAATGAGATGAGTTAACATAGGAAAGATATTAACAAACTCCATAGTCATCTGTAAATTAAAAAGCAAAAACAAAATTTTGCTGGATTTCTCAAAGAAGTCAACAAATTCATTCCAAAGTTTATGTGGAAAAATAAAGGTCCATGAGTAGTAAATCAACTTTGAAAAAAAATAGCAAGACATTTTCCCCCCCTCCATATTCTTTCTACATTTTCTTAGTATAAAACTCCACAGTTTTAGCCCAAGCACATGGCTGCCCAGTCAGCCACCATATTTCCCAGAATCCTCTGTGGCTAGATGTGGCTTGTAACCAAGTTTAGGTCAATGAAATGTGACTAGACATGTGAGCAACTTTGGGGCCATGTCCTTAAAAGGACATCTCTCTCCTTTTCACATGCTTGAACAATCAGCCACTCTCCCCCCATGGATGAGGATCGTCTTCAAGGGAACAGAGGAGCAATGGAGTTGATAGAACCTGGAAATTTGAGTGCCCATGTGCAGAACTGCCTACCAGCTCAGAAATTTATGTAGAACATAATTAACTTTTATTTTGCTGAAACTCTTGCTTTATGATCTTTGTGAAAACAGCCAAAATGATATCCCATTTGATGGGGTATTATTTCCTCCAGACAATAAGAATACTACAAGCTATAGTAATAAGATGGGAGCAGGAATACACACACAGACAATAGACCAGAACAGGGAGCCCAGAAATAGTCTCATGAGTGTACAGGGACAAGATAGAGTGATACAGATGGCAACACAGAACACCAGGAAAGAATAGACTTTGGTAGATCATCCTGGAACAACTGACTATATGGAAAAGGATAAAGTTGTATCCATACCCTAAATCATATATGAAAGTAGACTAGACAAATTGAAGATCTAAATGAGAATGACAGATTTATAAGGTTATTGGAAGATGGTGTAGAAGAATTTTTGTGTGTGTGACCTGGAATGGGAAAAGACCTTTTTATTTTATTTTTTACATTTTTATATCTACACAAAAAATGATGACAGCCCCTCTGTTCAATATTATTATCTCATATTCAGCTTGAGTTCAAATGGCAAAGACTATTTAAACAAGATCTAAAAAGTACAAACCATAAGACAAAAAAATCAAAATTAAAGATTTCTATTCAGTAAAGGACACCAAAGTGACATTGAAAGAGAAATGGCAGATTATAAAACTCAACAAGGAATTCTATCTAGAAATGCAGTGTGCAAAAGTTCTGGTCTGCAAGGAGATGTCAATAGACCATGGTCACTAAACACTCTGTTTAGTTTAGCTGAGATTTTTGCTTTTAATAGCAAGAATTTCTTGATGAAGGAAGCAAAGTGTCTTGATTTAACAAACATTTCTTAGACAGGCAACTGGTCCCCTCTTTGAGCAGCACTGATTAAAACTATTCAAAGAATGCCAAATCAACAAGATAAAAACAGGAAGCCCAATACAAAAATGGGTGATGAATATGAACAGGCAATACTCAGAAGAGGAATACCAAATGACCGAAATATGTGAAGAGATGCCTCAACAACCAGTGAAACATACATCAAAAGCAGGAGTTACCATTTGTACCCATCAGAATGGCAAATTAGAAGGGTGGATGATGGATACCAGGTGTGGATAGGTGTGTGGGGAGCTGAGGACTTTGGGCACACTGAGTGTAGGAGTGTGAACAGGTACAGCCAGTCTGGAAAAAATTCTTATAATTAAATATGTGTGTGCTCTTTGGCTTAGAGATCCTGCTCCTGGGTATATGTCCCAGCAAAATTCTTCAAATGGGGGCATGGATGAGGTTGTTCACAATGATATTGGATGTGGCAGCCAGAAGTCACCAGCAGCCTGGCTGTGCATTCAGAGGGAGTAGATCCATGAATGCAATGGGCCACCATGGAAGCAGAAGCAGCCTTAGGAGCAATGAATGACACAGCCCAGGGAGGAGTCTTGAGTCCTGTGCCAAGTGCAAAATCATGGAAAGAGGCGACTGATTACATTATACCAGCAATCCTCAAACTTCGGTCTCAGAACCAAATACTTAAAAATTATTGAAGACTCCAAAGAGATTATATTTGCATGGGTTATATCTCTGTATTTATCAAAATCAGAAACTGAACATTTTAAACCATTTATGAATTCATTAAAAAGACAAATCCATTGCATGTTAACATTTTATTAAAAAAAAAAGTTTTGTTTTCCAAAAGAAAAAATACAGGGAGAAGTGCCATTGCGTAACAGTTTGTAAATCTCTTAAATGTCTGGCTTTATAAAAAATAGCTGGTAAATACATTTAAAAAAATGAAAAAAAATAGCTGGATTCTTACATCTGCTTATGGATTGATTCACTGTTGTGATATAATACATCCTGTACACTCTGGAAAACTCCACTGTACATTCATGAGAGAATGAAATGAAATAGGCAAACAACATCCTCATATTATGAAAATAGTTTTAACCTTGTGGATCTCTAGACCACACTTTGAGAACTGCTGCATTGTTTATTGACAATACATAAATACACACAAAGTTTCACTACAGATTTTATCCTTCAGGCATATCAAGGCTGTAGATCAAATATATTGGGTCAGTGCCTGTGGCATTCAAGAGGGACATGGGAGGGGGATGGGATAAAAGGGAAAATAAAACACATGAAACGAAACAAGAAAAAAAATCTGTGTGTGCTTTACTGAGGATTATGATTACCTCGGGTCTCTGCACCTGAGGTACAAAAATGCTATAAAATAAAGTGGTATATGGAGCACCCGGGTGGTTCAGTCAGTTAAGCATCCAACTCTTGGTTTCAGCTCAGGTCATGATCTCACAGTTCTGTTGAGCCTGCTTGGGATTCTCTCTCGGCTCCCTGCCCCCCTCTGCCCCTACGCTGCTCTCTCTTTCTTAAAATAAATAAACTTAAAAAAAAAATAAAGTGGTATAAGAAGATGGTCCAGTGTGGCTGCTAAGTGGAGCATGACTGGCCAGGACTTTTCAGGAGGCAAGAAGGCCAGTGTGTGTGTGTGTGTGTGTGTGTGTGCAGGCAGGTAAGAAGTGATGAGGCTTAACCCGGGCAGAGCTATGAATTCATCTAGGCTCAAATCCTGGATGGTGGGCCAAGGGTACAGAGATTCAGCCCTCACCACATCCCTTCCTGCTTTCCTGGACTGCTTTCAACTCCTGGACAGGAGCCGGATACTCTCAGACAGACCCAGGTTTCCTGGGCTGAAGCTGATCAGAGTGGAGGATCCACACTCCCACCCGTACCCCACTACTGCAGCATGATGGACCCTACTGCCGGGATGAGAGAAGATGTTCTGGGTGGCCCTCCAAGTGGTGGGCCCAGCTCTGGGTTGCACACCCTTGGGCTTCTCCCGCCCAGCCTCCGCCCTGCCAGGTAAGGCTCAAGCAGGCCGCGGATACCTCATATCTCTGCGGGCCAGCTGTGAGCAGTGCCCTGCCTGAGTTGACACCCCAGATGCCTCAAAACGGGGCCTGCAGCTCTGCCCAGGCCCCTCAGAGATGGCTAGAGTCTTCCTGGGCTCCCAGGTGCCGGCAGAATTGAATGGAAGGTCCCTGGCGGATGCCTGCTCCAAGGTTCACCCAACCGCTGATCCCGCTGCTGGCAGGCTAGTTCACTGGTGGCCCTGCCCTGCCCTGCCTGCTGATCGTCTTTAAGAAGGCAGGTGTCTTGGAGAGCCCTCCCATACCTCACCCCTTTGTGTTCTACACCCTATCACACTGCTCAGCCTTTCCCCCTCTTGACGCAATTCACCCCTACAGGCCCCTTATCACCCTTTACCCAGCCGCCCCTCTTCCCTGGTCTAGGGCTCCACCTCCTGTGGCCGACACCCTGTCACCCCCTTGTCCACAGCACACAGGCACGTTCCCTGGCTGAGCTATAAGAGATTCAGGGCAGGAGCATACTTCCTGCCATGTCTCCTGTTCTGCCACGGCCAGGCGGCTCTGCGTCCCTGTCTTCTACTCCTGTGATGGTCAGTACCCTTTCTGCCTACACTCTTTGAAAAAAGCACGAAGCATTTCAAACAGGCAGAAGAGTTAAGAATAATGTAATTAACTCATGTAATGAATACTCATGATCCCAAGCTCGATTCAGCTGGGATGTCCGGGTTGTTAAAACACTGAGCTACATTCATACAGGCTGGTACTTAGCTGTCACCCTGAGCCCTTGGGTTACCCTGCTTTCCAAAATGAGGGCCTCCTGGACCTCTCTTCCACCTGGCAACTAAAGGGTTAATGCCTGGCCCAGCCCAGGGGTGGGATGTGGGGCACACCTGGGTGCCACTATCCTAGGAGTTGTTACAAGTTTCAACTATCCTCCTGTAGGACGCATTCTCAGCTTTGTCAGAGAAGAACATATTTTTGTGTTTATTCCAGATTTGCTTTATTTCTATAAAACAATTGGGAACATTGAAGCTCCCTATGGACCCCCTTCCTACTCCATCTCCACCATAATGAATTCGTTGTTCTTCCTTCCCTTGCATGTGGTTATATTTTTACTACATAGGTAAGTATCTGTAAACAAGGCATTGCACTGTTTTGCATAATTTGAAACTTTATATAAATGCTACCAAGCTGCACATACCCTTCTGCAACTTGCTGTTATGCCCAATATTGTTTTGAGATGGTCTATGTTGACACATGTAGCTTCAATTCGTTCATTCTCACTGCTGAAATGCATTCCATTGTATGAATATATCATGATTTTTTAAATCTACTTTTGATGGAGATTCAGGTCATTTCCAATTGTTTTTTTTTTGTTTGTTTTTTGGGTTTTTTTTGCAAGCAGTGATACAATAGACATTCTTATGCATATCTTTTGGTGCACGTGTGCATGGATTTCTGTTGGATGTGGTTCCGTTTTCTGTGGCTGCATAACAAACTATCCCCAAACTTAGTGGCATAAAACAACCACCATTTTATATGTCACAACGTTGTGTGTCAGGAATTTGGGGCAGGGTTCAGCTGGGAGATGCTTCTGTTCCACATGGCATTGACTGGGGTCACTCAATGGAGTCACTCTGAGTTGGTCTGGAAGGTGGTTTGGTAGGAATGGTTGGAAGACTAAGCTCAGCAGGACTGTTGACCAGAGAACCTATCTTTGGTCTCTCCTGCATAGTGGTCTTTGGGTAGTCAGACTTCTTATATGGTGGCTCAGGGCCCCAGGGGGCAAGCAAGCAAGGCAGAAGCCATGTGACTTTTAATGTCACCTAACATCACTTCCACTGAACTCATTGACTGAAGTACTCATAGGCCCATCCAGATTTCAAGGGAAGGAACACAGAGCCCACCTCTGGATAACAAGAGTGGCAAGTAATTTGGATTCTTAGAAACTGCCTCACTTATATACTCAGGAGCACAGCAGCTACACTGTAGGGCATGGGCATCTTCGACTGTACCAGGTATTGTCAAATTGTTCTTCCAAGTGGAAGGACTGGCATGATGTGAGGGTTTCTGGTTGTCCATATCCTCACTGACACTTACTACTGTTAGACTTTTCCCTTTTTTAATTTTTTTTTATTTTTTGAGAAATAGTACTTTACTCTGGTTTTAATTTATTTCATTTTATTCGTAATACATCACGATTAATAATGAAATTGAATGTCTTCTCACATGTTTATTGGCCACTTAGGTTTCCTTTTCTCCAAATTGCCTGTTCATATCTCTTGCACATTTTTCAATTGGGTTGTCTGCTTTCTTCCAATTTATTTGTAAGAGTTTATTATATTACTAGATACCAATCCTTTGTCAGATATATGCATCATAAATATCTTCTCTTTGTGGCTTATCTGTTCACTTTAAAAGTATCTTTGATTTTAACGTTCTTAAATTTACCATTCTTTTTTCTTGTGCTTTTTGTGTTTTAAGTGCTTTCCTGCTTTTTTAGTTAACCCAGTATCACCTGCTATTATACCTCCATGTGTTTGATTTCCCAAGACTGGCTGGATTCTGACTGTTCCTCCCCTGAGCCTAGTCTGACTTCCACATCCACATCTTCACTCTTATATCATCTCCACTTAGAATGCCCCCCCTCCAAGCTGGATATGCAGTACCACCACCCATCACAGCGTGTGCTGATCCCTGTTCTTCCAAGCATGGTCCCAGAGATTTCTTCTCTCCCTCCTCCCTTCCCTCCTTCCCTTCTCTCTTCCTTTTCCCAACTCCCAGGTCCACTGGTCCTGTTTTAGCTTCTCTTTATTCTCTACAGCTCAGTGCAGGTCTGGATTTGCAGGGCTGGGTTTCTTAGGGTTGGGGTTTCCTTCTCAGCACTCTGCCTGTACCCAGGAAAAGCTAGTTCTTGAGTCTGGCTGCAGAGGCCCAGAGGTTATATAGCCCCTGAGTGTCATCAACAGAAACATCAAACTTTTAACTACAATCACAAATATTAAAACAATTAAACCTTTCTGTAACACAGTATTAAAATAATAGCATAATTTTTTTTTACCTCAACACCCTAAGCCACACAAACAAAAAAGGAACACAATTTAAAGCAAGAATTAAAGAAGTAAAAACTCCTAATTACAAGCAGTCTCTTTTGTCACTTAACTCTGTTGTGAGCGAGAAGCTTGGCTTTTCTTCTGATCTGGAGGAAAGTTATCCTCCTTTGAGTTTCTAAGGCCAGTGTATGCTCACTTCTTCACAGCTTCCCATGGTGGGGGCAGCTCTGTACATCTCTGGCCACGCCAGGAGCCCAAAGCTTCCAGCAGATACACTTTTGTGCTCCTACAAGAGCCTCACTCTTGGGTTCCTTGGGTGCTTAGCCTCACATGGGGTTCCCCCTCTTTCCTAAAAGTGGTACAAAGCCCCTGTCATCTCTAAGAGGAGATGGTACCAGCATGCTGGCCCCAGCATGCTGGCCCCCTCTCTGAGGATAAGTGCTGGAGTGTGGCATAGGATAGCCTCTGCTGGGGAGGAACACGGAGGGCTGGAAGCAGAGGGATTTGTAAGGGGTCAATGGAATTGCCAGGGTCAGGGAGATGCAGACTTTCGTGCGGGGCAGGATGGGCAAGGGGAGAAAAGTGAGAATAAAGGGGGCTCAGCTGGCTCAAGGGAAGGACTTGAGGAGCGGTGGGTGGGCTTTTGGTGTAAAGAATGGCTGTCCTCCCCATGACCAGCCCAGGGGTGCAGCAGGCTGAGGATGAGGAGGATGGGAACCTCTGGGTGTGAGGGGGTGGGAGTCAGGCAGGGACAAGCATGGTGCTGGCTTGGGTTCAGGGTGGAGCTGGTCTAGCAAGGCATTAGGAACACAAAGTCTGTGGCCAGACCACCTGGGCTTGATGGTCTTGCCCTTTTGTGCCTTAACTGCCTCACCCATAAAATGGAGGGTGGCTCAGGTAGTTAAGCGTCTTACTTTGGCTCAGGTCATGATCTCACGGTTCTTGAGTTTGAGCCCTACATCAGGATCTGTGCTGACAGCTCAGAGCCTGGAGCTTGCTTTGGATTCTGTGTCTCCCTCTCTCTCTGCCCCTCCCCCACTCACGCTCTTTCTCTCTCTCAAAAATAAATAAACATAAAAAAATAAAATGGGGGAAGCATGACATGCTTTCTACGATTTTATGAACATTAAACTCATTTTATTTGTAGAATGATTAGAATGATGACCAACACAGAGCAGGTGCAGTTTAATTGACTCCTCCCCCTTGCTTTAAAACAAGTACCAATTACTCCTGAGAGGTAGATGGCAATGTTCCTTATTTGAAAAATGGGGAAACTGAGGCCCACAGATTGGAGGTGTACTTCAGGGAGAGCTGGAAGCCCTGTTCAGGGTTTTCCCATGAGGCATTCTTGCCCAAAGTGGATCCCAAGCAGGGGTATGCTTCCTTGTGACTCCTGCTGTGATAATAGTGTGCCATCCAGTCTTCTGCCAGTGGAAAACCTGAGACTAGAGGGAAGGGCTGCAATCCAGTTTGCTCATGCAAGACTGGCTCCACCGGGAGTGTGGGGACTCTGCACCTTGGGAGGGAGTGGTGTGGCTGGCCTACTGAGGGCAACATTCCCTGGAGCCCAGGAATACTCCCACGTCCTCCCAGCTCATGGCTGCCTTCAACATCCCTTTCCCAGCACTGCTCAGACCGCAGGGTGTCAGACTGTAGAGAGGCCCCTCCCGTGGGATTTGAGGTTTAAATGTGCGTTGGCGGAAGGCAATGCTTATCCTGAAGGAATGAACTGGGTATTGTGGGATTTCACCAACAGCAGGGAGCCTGAAGAGTGGGGAGGGGGTTGTTGAGCATTGGTTTCCAGGCGCTGATTAAAATCACTCTAATTCTTGACTCCTTCCCTTTGGGCAGATGCAGGGAACAAATAAATGATTAACCTTAGGCATCAGCCCATGTTCTGCAGTCCTCTAGGCTCACCCATTTATTTTTTCTTCATTCTTTGTCCATGCATTCATGAATCCATCCACCCATCCACCCATCCACCCATCCACTCATCCATCCATCCATCCATCCACCAATCATCCATCCATCCATCCATCCATCCACCCATCCATCTATTCACTCTGCAGTCATCAAGGGGCAGCAAGGTCCACGTTTTAGGAGCCTGCAGCCTGGATTCACAGTCCAGGACCTAGCATTTACAGGCTGGCTGCCCTTGTGGAGATCACTTCACCTCTCTGTGCCTCAATTTCTCCAATTGTACAATCAGAAGGACAATAGTACTTACTTTGTGGGAACTTTTGTGAAGCTTAATGAAACACACACTGTTTGGAGTACTCAGCATGCACACAGTGTTGTATGTGTTAGCTATTATTTCTTTATTCTTCAACTCACTCTTTCATTCCATTTCTCCTTTCATCCTGTTCACTCATTCATTTATTTACAATCACTGCCCTAGTCCAAGGAAATGAACGTGATTTTTTTTTCTTGGTTCTTTTTGTACCTTTCTATCTCTAGCATTTGGTCTGAGGACTGGGGCTTTTCTTAAAAAAGCAATGCTCCAAGTTGACCCTGGAGGTAAGATTTTAAGAAGGACCGGAGGAGGGGAGGATCTTCAGCAAATTCCCAAATCCTGTCCACCAGTCTTGGTTGCTGACCAACTTGAGGCTGCTCTTGGGTTCCTGGGTCCGATTTACCCATCTTTGTCCAGTTCTTTCCAATGGGTAGAGATCCAAAGGCAAGAAGGACAAGAGAGGCAGTATCAGCCCCTTTTCTGTGCTAGGGTTTTTACAGACCTTCTCTGATATAATCTTCCTTAGAGCCTTTTGAGGTATGGGGTTGGCCCCATTTCCAATAAAACAATTGAGATTCAGAGAGGTTAAGTGACTTGCCCCTGGTCCCATAGAAGGTAGGTAGCAGAGTTGGGATTCATTCCTGGGTCTACTAGGTCCTAAATCTCAATGCCCTTCTTCCAACTCCAACAGCCCTCAATGCTGTCACTGGTCAGGAGACCTTCTTGCCTGTGGCTCCCCTACCCTTACCCCGTCAACCACCTCAGCTCTCCTTTTGAGCTCACTCTGTGCACCCCTGACACGCCCACTGAAGTTCTAGGAGCTGGCGGAGATCTGCAACAGTTTCAAATGAGGCGGGGTGATGTGGGGTGGTGGGAGGGTGTGTGACTCTGGGTTCTCCTGGGAGAGCAAGGCCACTGTGGTTCTCACCGTGGTGGCAAGGGTGGCCAGCCAGCCTGGGGAACCAATGGGAATGGGTCTGGAGAAGCTGTTCCCCTGCTTTCCTTCCTTGCTCTCAGCCTTCTAATAGGCCAGCTTGAGAGGGCCTGGTCCAAGGGAACTGAGATACAGTCTTCTGCTGACTATTGCAAAAACAGGTGCAGAGTCCGTCCTTGTCCTTGCCAGGCTGAGCCTGGCCTGAGGCCCAGGCAGGCCTCTGAGAGCTTGCAAGTCACATCCCTCACATCGTCTTCCAGCCGGGGGTGGCATCCCTGTGTCAACTCTACTCCATTCTGTCCTGTCCACACATAATTCTGGAGCCACATCCATGTGCCAATCAGTCCCGGGCCAACACCTGCCCTCAGGGGGGTAACTTCATCCTTGTACCCATATGAGACCCTGATGTATCCACTGGGTGCTCAAGAGCAGTGCTGTCCAAGGAGGCAGCCATCAGGCCAGGACGCAGGGAGCACTGTGCTAGGAGTCCAGGATGAGATTGGATTTGCCTCATTCATCTCACGCACACTCTAGCACCCATGTGTGAGATGCGGTGCTGGCGGCCACGGCGGCTCCAGGCCAGAAGATGAACACGACATCATCAAGAACCTCATAGCAACAACTAAATGACCAGAGTCTTCACACTTGCCTCAGTGTGTGTCTGCCTTCTCAAACCATCTGGTCCCGTTTGACAAAAATATATGGTGCCACCATCCCAACAATCCATTGTCAGGACACCGTGTAAATAAACAGCAGTGTAGTCACACAATGAGCTACTACACAGCAGCAAAGAAGAACAAAGAACCAACAATTGCTGTATGTAATGACATGATGACGAACCGTGGCAGCCAGGTGCACACTGTCTGATTCTGTCTATACAATGTCTGAGGATGGACAAACTTGAATCTGGGGATGGAGGTAAGAGGAGTAGGTACCTTTGGGAGTATCTAGAATGGGAAAGGCAGAGGGCTGGCTGTCTACATCTTGACCTGGGTGCTGGCAGCCCAAGTGTATTCGTATGAAGAAAACTGAAATGTGTGCTTTAGGTATGTCTGTTATCATCATGAAAAGGTAAAAGCAAACAAAGAAAAACCCAATCGACCTGGTGAAGAGTGGTAGCAGACATGTGTTGTGCCTTTGCTTTATCAACGTCCCTATTCTGATTGCAATGCCCCAAATTCCTTCAGGAAATACCTGCCCCCCCATCAGTGGACACCACCTTGGGGTGGGTACTTTGGCTACATGTGACCAACTAGACACCCCCTCCTGGAATGTGCATTTTGGTCAGAGTAAGGAGAAAGACCTGGAATGGTAGGAATTCTTTGACTCCAGAGGCTGTCTGTTGGCTGGCCTTACTCTTGGCCCTGCTGGTCTGTTGGACAACTAGCTTTCCTCCATCCCAAGGAGCCCACTGCCTTCCAACCAATTCCACTTGGCTTGGGTCAACCATTCAGCTTCAGAGAACCAGCCCCAGTGGCACCTGCACCAGCTTTGCAAAAGCACCAGGCCTTGGGGGGGCCTGGGGTAGGGATGCAGGAGCCCAGACTTGATTCCTTAGCCTTTGGGACACTATTCTTTGAAGAAGGAAATCAGGACCCTTCTGAGATGCCCATGTAGGATCCTACCTAACCTTCAATGGACCACAGCATGAGTGAGGAAGAAACCTTTGTTCTTCCAAGTGTCTTAGATTTGAGGCGTGTTTGTTACTGAGGTGTAACCTTCCCTGACTCTGCCGACAGCCACCATTTGGGATCTTAACCCGGACCTCTTTTCTGGACTCCAGGTAGACATATCCCATGCCAACAGGCCCGCCCACTTTGAGGCCCTACTGCTCATACCTTCCTGTCCCTGCCCCCAGCACTGCTCATTGACTATTTTGTCCCTCTAGATGGAGGACGACATACCCATCCAAACTTTCAGGCCAGGAACCTCTCATTGCCCTTGGCACCTCCCCATCTTCTTCCTCCAACTGCCCTCCCCCCCCCACCTCTTGCCCAGTCTCTTCCTACTGCCGGTGACGGTGCTCCCAGACACTAGTAAGCTCACTGTCCACATTGTGCATCCTCACCCTTCTGCCTCCTTCACACACATCTCTCTCCACCCAGCAATCTGCTCTCTGTACTCTCTTCCCGTTGGCCGGAGCGGGCTTTGCAAAGTCAAACACGACTTGAGTCTCCTACCTGAATCCTTTCGGTTGGCACCCTTTGTTCTTAGCTTCCAAGACTTCACGGGGTCATGCAGGCATCTCCAGCCGCGCTTGGCCACCTGGGTCCTCTTTCGATGCCATCCCCTGGCCCAGGGACTCCTGTATTAGCTGTGTCTTTTATTTTGTGTATTCTGTTGCTTTAACATCTGGGACCTTGCTGACCCGGGAGGGACTGCCCCTCTAATTCCTAGAGAAAGGAGAAAGCTCGCCTGTGAGTGGCCTTTTCAAATACAGGCCAACCAATCCGGAGTCCACACCGCACCTGCTCTCCTGTGAGCTCTCACATTCCGGGCCCCTATCTTTCTGTCCTGATCCCCCAGGGCCAGGTACTGAGCAATCAGGGGCAGGCCCTGTGCCCCAGAAGCCGCTGCGGTTATGCAAACTAGCTACTCCTAAACCTGTCAGCTGCATCCCCTTCCTGTGGGAATCGCAATAAAGGCTCTGGCCCTTTTCCCCTTGTTCCCTCTGCCTCCTGACCAGCCGCAGTGCTCCCCCATGCGGCCCCCATGACACGGGTACCCCCTTCTCTTGGGATCTCAAGTATAACCAGTTCTGTCTTCAGTGACCGCCGTTCTGCTCACCTTCACCTGGACCATACCTACATAATAATAAAATGGGTGTAAGGCAGCATCCTTCCCCTCTGTGCCTGGCTAGCTCCTTCCCTCCCTCCAATCTCCTATTAAGTGTCCTGACTGTGGAGCCCTTCCCTCACCCAGCGCCTCTTCCCTGTGCTTTGACACCTCCTGAGCATTCCAGGTCACCATTTCCTCTGACTGATGGCCTCCAAGCTCTCTCTCCTCTGAAAGGGTCAGGTCTCTTGTGGAATAACTACTGCTTTCTTGCTCACTGATTGTATTTCCCAGCCCACAGTGCATGCCCAATAAATGTTAGTCGCTGAATGACTGAATGTATGGACAGGTGTGGACCATAGCCACCCCACGGATCCTGGCCAAGAAGAGGCAAGAAGAATGAATTAAAGATGGCGGCAACGTCACGCTACTCTCCTGGTCGAAAGGTTGGATCTATTTCCCCTCCCCTTGGATATGAGCTACCTTTTGACCAACAGAACGCACTAGAAGTGACGCGGCACCTTCCAAGCCCAGACCCAGTCCTTAAGAGATCTGCAATGTCTTCTTTTGCACCGTGGAACATTCCTCTTGGGAACCCAGCAGCCACAGGGAGCACCCCACTCGCGGGAGAGCTGAAGCCCCCCGACTCACAATCCTACCTGACTCCCCAGCCGGTAGGCAGCGTGGACTTGCCCGTCATGGGACGGAGGCCTCTCTGGACCTTCCAGCTCAGCCACCGGCCAGCTGAAGCAGCCGAACGAGCCTCCACTGATGCCGTGTGGAGCAGATCTTCTCAAACCCTGCCAAATTCCTGACCCACGAGAATTGTGACCAAATGGAATGGCTGCTGTTTGAATTGCTCAGCTCCGGGGGGGAGGGCATTAGGCAGTGAAAGACAAGGAGAAGAGACATCCTGCTGCATGCAAGGCCATGGTCTTGCATTATTTATGAAGCTCGCAACAACCCTGCAACGAAGATATGATCACCGTGTTACAGATGATGAAGGCTGGGGACCAGGGATTAAATAATCTTCATATCACCAACTAGGAGAAAGGGACAGAGCGGGCTTTTGTGCGCCTCCAAACCCGCCCTCCTTACATCCATCCCCCTGCCCTCTCCATCTGGGAGAGAAGTGACTTGAGACCCAGTGGATGGGCCTAGGGGTGGGGTTGGGGCTGGGACCCAAGAGCCACCATGGTGGGAAGACGAGGGGGAGAGGGTGTTTGGGGGAGACACCCCGTGACCGGCCAGCCCAAAGTGGCCCCAACCCTGGATGGGCATGAATGCTTGGCTGTGGGCCTGGGGGTGAAATCACATTTCCCCCACCAGGCCATTGCTTGGTCGCAGCGTGCCCCTGGCCTCACACCGCCTCGCTCCCCTTGGCTTTGCCTGGGAACAGACGCTGTCAGCGGCAAGAGAACACCCTGAGGCTAGGCCACGCTTGTCGGGAGGCATTAGCGTGGGGCTTTGAAGTAGGGACCTCCCGGCCTTGCTCAGATGCTCTTTGCAGGGCTTTCTAAGGGCCCGTGGGGGTGGGGGCCGTCCGGGGCCAGCGTGGGCACTCACAGCTAGGCTGGTCTCCTCCCTGGCACTTGGCTGCCCCAGCCCCCTTCATCCCGGCAGGGGCTTGGAGGGCTCTGTGCCGCATCGGCCAGCACAGGCTGCTAGCCAGGCTTCTCGGGCGTCCCGCGCTCTGATTAAAGCAGCAGCGGTAGGTGTGGACGGCGGGACTCAGCCACCCAGAGGACCAGTACCTGTGATCTCGTCACCTAGGGATTACTACCCGCAGGAACTTCTCCTGTCTTGTGTCTGTTTTGTCCTGCCTTCCTCTTCCTTCCTTTTTCCTGGCTTTTCTCTGTCTTCTCTTCTTTCTCTCCCTCCCTCCCTTCCTCCCTCCCTCCTTCCCTCCCTTCAGACCCCTCTGTTGCTGCTTCAACGTTTTCAAATCAACTTCACCCCAATGCGTAGTTTAGAACCAACTAGTTTTACGAGGCTTGTTCTAAAAAGCAGCAACCCTAGACCCTTGTTCTCTCATTTCTCTTTCCCCAGGGGGTCTACTTCAACTATTTTCAAAAAGGTTTTTTTTTTTTTTTTAATTTTGGAGAGAGAGAACACATGAGCGGAGGAGAGGGGCAGAGGGAGAGATGGAGAGAATCACAAGCAGGCTCCATGTTCAGCCTGACGTGGGGCTCGATCCCACAACCCTGGGATCATGACATGAGCTGAAATTAAGAGTTGGGCATTCAACTGACTGAGCCACCTAGGTGCCCCTACTATTTAACTACTATTTAAACTCCTGATTTTGCTGCTTACCTCTCTCGTCTCTAACATGTGTTTACGGCTAGTTCTTGGTTTATCAGTGTGACCATCGCTTATTAACAGCCTGCCCGTCAAGGTAAGAGTTTAATTCTTTTTTTTTTTCCATGCCAAGCACGCGCACGTGTGCACTCCCTCACTCACACTTCCCAACCCCGTCCTCAAAATATAAGTATTGCGTCATTTTGCTTAGATATCAGTTTTCTAAATTAAATTATAACCTTGAACACGAGTTAGATGTGAGCTGTGCAGAACGTTATGAATATTTTCCCTTTACCCAACGATTTGTTGTTTTAATAAATCTCTTTCTGTGTCTCTCTCTGTCTCTCTCTTTCTCAGTGTTTGCTTAGTTTTCAGAGTACCTATCACCAGTCGTGTCCCCAACTCTTCCAGTCATCTGAATCTTGTGCTAAGACGTTCATTTATGTGGGACATTTCTGTGGTTGTTCATCAGTGTGAAGTCCCTCCCGGAGCCTGGGCTATTCTATTCCATGCTGGCCTGGCTGCCTTTCCAGGGACACGGTTGCCATCCCTTTGCTTCCCTTCGTCCTAGGGAGTCTCTCAGTCCCTTTCCTTCTGATTCCTGAATCCTATCTCTCCCTCTTCCTCAGTTTACTCCTCTTTGTAATGGAGCACAGCTTCTAGGAGCTTTCCCAAGAAAGCCTGTGTGGCTGCTGTTTGAAACCCTGGCTGGCTGAAAATGCCATAGCCCCAGATGGCTGGTTTGCTCGGATATGACATCCTAGGTTGCAAATAATTTTCCTTCAGACTTTTGAAGACTTGACGCTTACATATTTTGGTTTCCAAAACAGTAGAGAGGACTTGAGCCATCCCTATTCTTGCCCTTTGTATGAGATTATTTTTTCCCTTCTCTGAAGAGGAGAGGATCTTTACTCTGTCCCAGAGAATATCCAATTAATGCACCTAGGGGTGGCCCTGTTTTCACTTATTTTGCTGGGCCTTTTGTCTTTCTTTCTTTCTTTCTTTCTTTCTTTCTTTCTTTCTTTCTTTCTAGAGCTCATGTTCTTTAGCTCTGTGGCATTTTCTTGAATGATTTCGGTGGCAATTTTCTCCCCTCCTCTCTTTCTGAAATGCCTATTATAAGAAGGTCTTGTGGCTTAGGTTTCAAGTTTTCTTATTTTTTCTTTCATATGTTCTATCATTTCTGCCCCTGTGCTGTATTTAGTTCCTCCACTTAGTTTTGTGACTTCTGCCCTCATGTCCTCATGTTTTTAATTTCCAAAAGCTCTTTTTTGTTGTTGTTGTTCTCTGAATGTTCTTTTTGATGGCATCCTCTTCTTGTTTCTGGAATGTAATGGCATCTCTTATCTCCTGAGGGTATTAATGATAGTTCCTTGGTGTTTCCTTGCCTTGCCAGCTTGCTTCTTTCCTCCTTGTTTGTGTTGGTAACTTGTCCATTAGAGGCCGTTGGCAGGTGTCTGGAATTCTTGGTTTTCTGTGCACATTTCATATGGAAGATTCAAGGGGTGGGGGGGAGGGGGCTCAGCCAGTTAAGCGTCCAACTTAGCCTCAGGACACGATCTCACGGTCTATGAGTTTGAGCCCCATGTCGGGCTCTGTGCTGACAGCTCAGAGCCTGGATCCTGCTTCGGATTCTGTGTCTCCCTCTCTGTCTGCCCCTCCCCCACTCGTGCTCGGTCTCTCTCTTTCAAAAATAAAAAATAAACGTTAAAAAAAAAAAGATGGAAGCCTGCAAAGCTGAGCAGAGGCTTAGCACTCACAGGTATGATTCGCGGGCTGTGAGTATCTCCATTAGGGTGAGCAGTTACACCGTTTGGCAGATTTCTGGGTCTTTCTTCAGATTCCATAGAGAAGATTCTTCTGATTTCTTTCCTAGAGGGTAAAGGCCTGGCTGCCAGTATTCAGGAGGAAAGCTATACAGCACAGCACAGCGGTTCATCATTCAGCTGTGTAAGCAGTGGGGCAAGGATTTGAACCCTGATAGACTGCACCGTCTCAGGTTGCATGCCAGAGGGGTCAATACCGCACTAAACTGCCGTGCTTTACTAAAGAACACAGACAAGGTTGGCTACTTTCAAGTTAATGTCCATGGCGCTATAAATTATACTCACATATCTCACATCTTTACTTCAGTCTTGCCACCACTAAGTGTTCTTATTTAAACATACCAAACTTTGGGGCGCCTGGGTGGCTCAGTCGGTTAAGCATCCGACTTTGGCTCAGGTCGTGATCTCGCAGTCCATGAATTCAAGCCCCGCGTCAGGCTCTGTGCTGACAGCTCAGAGCCTGGAGCCTGTTTCGGATTCTGTGTCTCCCTCTCTCTCTGACCCTCCCTCATTCATGCTCTGTCTCTCTCTGTCTCAAAAATAAATAAACGTTAAAAAAAAAATTTTAAACATACCAAAGTTTGTTTTTAATTCTTTCTTATTTTTTAAAGTTTTATTTATGTATTTTGAGAGAGAGAACAGGAGCAGGGGCGGGCAGAGAGACGAGAAAGAGAGAATCCCACGCAGGCTCCACATTTTCAGAACGGAGCTCGATGCGGGGCACAAACTCACAAATCATGAGATCCTGACCTGAGCAGAAATCAGGAGTTGGATGCTTAACTGACTGAGCCACCCACCCTAGGCACCCCTAAACAAACCAAACCTTGATAAGCACGCCTAAAACTATTAGAGGAACACAGCATGTGTGAGGGAAACATACTCATTTCATAGATTGTTTTCAAGACTTCAGAGAGGTTAATTAAGCTGCCCGGGATCACACAGCATAAGCAGCAGGACTGGGGGTTTGATTCCTATGCTCGTCACCACTCCCTTATCCCCTCATGAAGCACTTTGCCCTGGCTCACCTCCTTTCCTGTACAGTTCTCAGTTGCCTCACATGCCCTTTATTCTCCCTCCTGGGGTGTGTCGGACTTATCTTTTGACTCACAGAGCTCCACGTGGTGCCCGGCACATAGTAGGCTCTCAGTACATACGTCTTGAAATGAATGAAGCCCAGAGATGGGAAACAGAGGCTGAGAGAGGCCGGTGACCTCTTCCAGGTGGCCATACCACGGGGACCAGGTCGCCTGACTTCTGGAGGCCAGATCAACATGCTTAAACCTTGGATAAAACCCAGCAGGGGTCAATGGTTTGGCCAACAAAAGGCCTTGTGTGTTCGGAGAGCACCTGCTTGGGCGGGGTTCTGGCAACGAGAGGGGCCAGGGAAGCTGGTGCCAGCTCCCTGGAAGTGGTGGGCTTAGCCAGAGCCTGGAAGGAGTGCCACACTGCGTGTGGGGTGGCCCTGTTTTGTTCTTCTGAGTTTTCACCTTGGCCCTGGTGCTACGGTCGCCAGATAAAATACAGGATGCCCAGCTAAATACGCATTTCGAGGAAGCCACAAATAATTTTCAGGATGTGTATATCCCAACTCTTGCATGGGATATATGTATACAAAAAAAAATATTTGTTATTTCCCTGCAATTGAAATCTAACTGGGTGTCTTATATTTTTATTTGCTAAACCTGGCACCTCGTCTGGTAGTGGCTGCCCCGGCTGGCGGATGGGGCACTGGGAAGGACAGAGGCCTCCGTTTATGGGCTCATGCTAACTTACTTGGCTGTGTAGCCTCAGGCGGGGTCTTGCCCTGAGTCCCCAACGCACATGAGGAGGCTGTCCACGCACTGCAGGCCCAGGAGGTGAGGTGGACCCCGAACAGGGCCCGGGGTGTGACCTCTGCTGCTCATAGTCACCTCAGGCCGGGGACGTGGCCTTACTTCCAGGATAGAGACTCATCTTCCAGTTGGATCTGACTCCAGTCATTTCTCAGGCCCCCACCCCTCTCTGGCACTCTGGGCCCAGCCTCGTCCTCCCATCACCCCCTGCTCACTGCCCACCTCTCACAGCAGCTCCATAGGGTAGACCAGGTCTTCCAGCCATGGAAGTCAGGCACCCCGCTTTCCTGAGTAAGGGGCTCCCGCCTCATGTGGTGCCAATCCAGGTCCTTCCAAGCCGTTCACCATCCCCTCCCCTCTCTGCCCCCAGCACTGTCCGCTCCCATCCTCCCCCTCCAGCCCTGTCCCCTCCCACCCTCTCCCCCCAGGCCTGTCCCCTCCCACCCTCCCCCTCCAGCCCTGTCCCCTCCCACCCTCTCCTCCCAGCCCTGTCCCCTCCAACCCTCCCCCTCCAACCTTGTCCACTCCCACCCGGGTTCTTTGTGGTTCTTCAGACACCTCAAGTGCTCCTGCCTCTCCTGTTTCCCGACACTCACCCTGCTCCTCTTTTTTACCCTGTGGGAAGCATCTCTCCTTGCAGTGCATTTGTATTTGCTGCTCTGCTTTCTGTCTACCCCCTAGATGGAAAGCACAAGGCTTTTGCTTTCCATCTGTGTATCCGTCTATCATTTATCTATGCACATTTGTGCCCTCACACCCAGGACGCATCGTAGAACTCATTGTATGGGATGCATGAGGAAGCTGAAGATCAGAGAGGCCTGCCAGTCTGTTTAAGGCCACACATCCAGCAAATGCCACAGCTGGGGTGCACTTGGTCAGTTGGAGCCCCTGGCACACGAGCTGACGGATTTAAACTGCCCTTGAAGACAGACTTCCAAATCCGAGGCCAGAGAAGACAGCCTCCCTCCAAGACCTCAGTCTACCCACTGAGCTCTTTGCCACCTCTGTAGCTGATTGGCTGATGGCTGAAACCCCATCCCGGAGGTGGGCCGGAGGCGGGGGCGGTAACGCAGAGGGGAGCTGGGGGGCTCTGGCCTGCACAGCCTCAGCCGTAGCAGTGGAAAGGCTTGGCGGCTCTGGAAGGCAAGTCAGGATCTTCCCAAAGCCTGGTCTCCCTCCCTCCCAGGAGGTCTCCTGTCCTCCCCAGGGACACCGAGCAGCCCAGAGGGGGATTTACTGCATCTAGAGCCTGGGCAGAGGGGCTTGCCTGATGCAGGCCCTTCATGCAGAATTCCCCACGGCTAGGGTGACTGCGGGGAGGGCCCCCGGCCTGCGCTATGGGTGTGCTCACGGGCCGTGTCAGACCAGATGCTGGAAGAGTGACACCTTTCCACCGGTGGGTGCAAAGTCTTTGCATATCCATCTGACCAGGCACTGAAGGGCATTGCCAGCAGCCGCTGTGATGGGTAAGAGACCTGGAGGGGCCTGTGGCTACGGAGTGGGCTGAGAGCAGCCTGCCTTCCCGGGGCATGCGGTTCTCCCAGGGGACCTGGGGTGGGGGTGGGGGGCCAGGCACGCTCCCTCATGGTGGTTGCTGGTGGGGCCCACAGCAGACTGTCTGGGTCAAGGCCACGTGGGCAGCTCTGAGTCCAGGTGTGCTGGCCATCTGGGCCCTGAAGACTCTCAGCCTGGTGGTGATAGAAGCATTGGATGAGTGTCCCTACATCAGGTCAGGGCTCAGCTCAGACAAAGAGCATTTTAAGATCTGGAAACAGCCACTTCCAATGAAAGATCTCTTATTGTCTGGGGAATAAATGAAGGGAAATTCAGGTTGATTTGGGGAGCGATCTGTGTTACACCTTGCGTCACTTGGTAAACAGTAGTGGTGAAAGGTATAGCATATTTGGCAAACAAAAGACAATATTTTCAAACTTTCGGTGGATATTTTAATTTACATAAGTGTTCCAGGTGTTAGACATTTTGAATATCACACCTGCTGCGACTTTACCCGCTCCTGCGGGAGGGGTGCCCAGTGAGGGTGGACAGCCTGGGGTCCCTGCTCTGGCATGTCCCTGAGGCTCAATGTGCCTCAGGAGGCCTCTGAGGGCTGGGGTGGAACCATGAACACCAATTCCCGGCCCTGGGATCTGGCAGAGAAGAGCTGGCAGGGCCCAGACACTCTTGATCCCCATCCTTCTGGGTACAAATGATCAAGCTGGGGGCCCGCTCCTTGGCCCATCTCTGGGCCCCATGTGTGGGAGGGAGCGGGGCCAGTCAGCTTCCGGGCTGGCCAACAGCCCCCTCCCCAGACTGCTTTCTTGGCGGCTTCCTTATGGTGGCAGCCCAGCCCACCCCCCACCTCCAACTCCCAGCCTGGTAAGAGGCCGCTCTGAGGTCACACGGTCTTGGGGTGGAATCCCAAGACTCATGAGCTTAGGAAAGTGACACAACTTTTTGGAGCCCCGGTTTCCTCATCCGCAAATGAGATGAGTCACAGAATCACGGTACCAACTTCTTGGGTGGTTTTGGGCATGAGAACTAAACATCACCCCCCCCCACACACACACACACACACACACACACTGTTCACACCTCTGCACCGGTGTGAGTGAGACCCCTTCTGGTGACTTCTACCTTACTTGTGATACAGCCTCAAGTGCTGGTGTGGTCACACAGCCCCACCCTGTCTGCCTGTCATCCCCCCACTCCCTTCCCTGCATAGGCTCCCCCTCCCTCGCTCTGCAACAGCCACACAGGCCTCCTCCTTGCTGGTTCTCAAACCCACCAGGCATGTCTATCTCAGAGCCTTTGCACTTGCTGTGGCCTCCGCCAGGGAGCTCCCAGATCGCCCCATCCCCTCACCTCTGCTCATGCGTCCTCCTCAGAGAGACTTTCTCTCTGCTTTATGATGCCCCCTTATCATGTCCTCACCCTTTACCCATGATACAGTTTTCTCCCGGGGAGTTCTACGTGTCCATGTCCTTGCCTGGAATGTGTGCTGGGGCACAGGCAATAACCTGCTCCCTTACGCTGCCTCGCAGGGTGTGGAAGGATGGGGTGAGGCATGAGCAAGCGGTGAGGGAGAGAGAGGCTCACCCAGCACAGGAGGCTGAGGCCAACAGGGCAGTCCCGGGGCCTGGTAGGGCCGCGCAGTCCTGCAGCCCCGTGCAAAGCCTGGAGAGGAAGCTGGTGCTTTGGCTGACGACTCTGGAAGGGACAGAGAGAAGCTAAGTCCCTGTGGAAGATGGCGGAGGAGGCTGTGGGTCTAGACACATCAAATGCAACAGACCAAAGATGGGCCCTTTGAATGTCACCATGGCCCCAGAGTGAAGCTGAGAGCCTGGAGAGCATTGATGGCCCCTGCCTGCCTCTCCTCCACTCATGTGAGACACAGGACTGGCACACAGCGGCTCCATGGCAGCCTCTGCCCTGGAAGCCAAGGGCCTGTGGGGCCCCGTGCATGGGGGAGGAGGGGCTTGTATTGGGGGAGGTGAGGCTTGGCAGAACATGGGGCCAGGGCTCCCATTCACCCCGCAGGCGGCCCTGTGAAGCCCTGCTGACTGTCCCTCGATGCCCAGCCTTTGGTACCACCACCTTCAGGCACAGCTGAGTGCAGGACCAAAAGCCCAGGCACCACTGGCCAAGGGCACTGCCTTCTCTGGTCACAGAATCCTGGACTCTGTGACCCAACTTTCCCATAAAACCCAGATCCCTTTCTCCAGCCTCTCACTGGCTCAAGGACTAAATACAATGGGAGGAGACAGGTTACAAGATTTCATGGAGACACGAGGGCCCCTCAGAAAACGTGAGCCTGAGGAGAGTCAGGCGCTCACTGTGGTCCAGAACACGCAGGCCTTGGAGAAGGGGGCCCAAGATGGCACCCTTGCTCGTGCTCCCAGGAGGGGGACCCGTTCTTTGGGCCTGAGGGTGGAGAAAGCCTGCAGGAGGCCTCCTCATGTAATACCCAGTGGGCTGGGGCAGGAAGGCCCTGTGCCTCGGGATGGAGGGGCTGGAAGAGGCTTCCTCATCTAGATGTCATCCTTGGTCAAGACTCTGGGCCATACGCTTTCTGTCCACAGTAGCCTCCAGTGCTCCTGCTCCCTGTGCAGCAAGCACACTCGGCTCCTGCAGATGGGCAGACTGAGGCTTGCAGAAAGAAAGGACCCAGGGTCACAAGTGGCAAGGCTGTGACTGGACCTGGGTCCACCCAGAGCCCAAGCTCCATCCAGAATCCTCTGGGGCTTCCTTCTAGCCGATCGATCCTATACCCTCACTCTACAGGGCATGAAAGGGAGGCCCAGAGGCCCCAGTCAGCGGTTCCAGGTCCCCTGCAAGGGAGAGCCTGGCCACCTTGGCCACCGCAGCTCCCTGGGGGGGCAGTGATGTCACTGGGAGAGGAACTACTTCTCACCATCTAGCGTTCCCCCCATTCCTCGCTACCCCCGGGCCCAAAATGGTCCTTGGAGGCAGGTAGGGCAGGCACAATTGTCACACCTTGCAGGTGAGGAAACTTCGGCCCAGAGAAGTAAGGCTACCCATCCAGGGTCACACAGCAGGTCAGCTGCCTCCATGCCTGGGACTCTGTCCTCCGCTTGGCTGTGGTTATACACAAGGTCTTTGGATGGAGCTTGAGTTCTTCATCCTGATGCTGCTCTGTGAACCGTTGCTTAAGCTCATTCTCTCCCTTTTATTAAATGGGAAGAGTTTTGTTCCAGGGTGCAGCTGGGGCCCTTAGCCTAGCACTTAGAAGTGCCCCATGAGCAATGACCACTTCTCCTTGAGACCCAGCCCTGGTGGGGGGACGGGGGGGCGGGGTGGGTGCCAGTCAACTCCTGACCCTGTCCCCTCCCTGAATGCAGGCCCCTCTGGGTCAGCACCGAGGCAGCCCTGAGAGCTGGGGCTCCTGCCGGGGGGCGTGCTGCTAGCCTCCCCTGGGAGGTGACAGGAGTGCATTAGGCCCTCCGGGGGCCTTGCCATTGTTTTCTTCCGCCCCAATCTGTTTTGAATAAACCACGTTTTCATCATCTTGAGCAGTAATCCCCGGCATCAGAGGAATATTGTGAAATGTCAGCCCTTTCTGGAGGAATCTCAGCAACATGTTTTTTAATGTTCAGCATCACATATGGGGACAATAAATACCGAAAATATGTGGAACAGAACAGGATGGGAGCGTGCTTGGCGCTCAGCTCTGCTTCCCGCCGCCCTGGAGCCTGATTTTTACATCACAATAAATTAGCCGCGGGTGGGAGAGCCCCAGAGGCTCCGTGTGAGCCCCCAGACCCGGGGAACCAGGTCTTGGATTCCCAGGCTCTGGTCCCCAGATTTCAGGCACCGGCTGCTCCCGGTACTGCAAACAGGTCCCTGACCCGGCTGTGCCCCACGGCTCTCATCTGTGTATACCCTGGCCACACCTGCTGAACCAAAGCCATTACCCCCTTCTTGCAGAAGAGGACACTGACACCCAAGAAAGGGGGCCTGGCTTGCCGCAGGTCAACCTGTTGGCAAGTCAGAGCTGGAGTTCACCCCTGGCTTTGAGGACCCGGCCTCCTGTGCTCTTTCCACGTGAGGGTCATAGACTTTCAGCTGTCAGAGCTGAGAGGGTCCCAGAGATCCGTCTGCCTTGTCCGTCCTCCTCACCCCAGAGATAAGGAAACCAAGGCCCAAGGTGTGTGTGTGTGGCCTCCCAGCCGGGCATCTAGCACATTCCTCCCAGTTTTCCTCTTCATTCAGAGAGTCTGTGCTTGAGTCAAGTTTTGCCTCTTAGAGGATATGTGACCTTAGACAAGGCATTTAACCTCTCTGAACCTCAGTGTCCTTATCTGTAAAATGGGGATGCGGTCCTTACCTTCTTGAATTGCTGGGAGGGAGAAGGGAGTTATCCACAAGAGACTTCCAGCTTGGCTCTACAAAGCCCAGGCCCTCTCCCTTCCTCCCCCACGTTCCTATCTGTAACACAGAGGTCATAACATGTGCCCTGCCTGCCCTATCTGAAAGTAGATAATGGATAGGAATGTGCCCCGGGAATGATAACGTACTGGTCACTCATGATTGAGCATCGGTATTATTATTGGCTCGCCGAGCTGTCCAGGCTCCAGGCAGTTGACGTCTACCTGCTGGACCCGCAGACCGTAGGCCCCCGTCCCCCCGTGGAGGGTCCGGCGGGGGGAACAGGCAGGCATCTTCCTGCCTTGTTGTCAGGAGGTCATTCTGGGAGCACGTGCTCTCCCTTTTAAAGATGGGGAAGCTGTGCCTTCAGTGACTGAAGCCCCCGGTGCCCCCAGATGCCAGGCCTCCCTTCCCATGGGTTCAACTGGCCAGTGCCTGCTGGCTCACCCAGCTGGGGACACTCCTTGCCTGCCCACCTTCCTCCAACACTGGCTGCGTGTGGGCTGGCATCTCCCTGTGGTCTCTCTAAGAATGCACGTCTAGGGGCGCCTGGGTGGCTCAGTCGGTTAAGCGTCCGACTTCAACTCAGGTCACGATCTCGCAGTCCGTGAGTTCGAGCCCCACATCGGGCTCTGGGCTGAAGGCTCAGAGCCTGGAGCCTGCTTCAGATTCTGTGTCTCCCTCTCTCTCTGCCCCTCTCCCGTTCACCGTTCATGCTCTGTCTCTGTCTCAAAAATAAATAAACGTTAAAAAAAAATTAAAAAAAAAAAAAAAAAAAAGAATGCACATCTAGCAGACCCGAGGTGTGGGCTCCAGCCAGAAGCGGACCCGAGTCCATCCTGACTGGGCCCCTTGCAGCCCTGTGACCTCGGGTCAGTAATTTCACGTCTCCATTCCTCATGTCCCTTCCTGCCAGGTGAGCCTAACTTCCTTCCCAGGGTTGCTGGGGATCAGACAGATTTAGTGGCATCCTTGCCTGCTGGTAGGTGCCCAGTAAATGAATCAAAATCGAGTCCCCAGGCTGCTTCTCTCGGTAAGCGCTGGCTGCATGGGGGTGGGGCCTGTTTCGACCTTGTCTCAGCTCCCCGGGATGACCCTGCTGGCGTGACTTTGGTTCTTGTCTCCAGCAGCACCCTCTGCCCAGCCCCCCTCCCGCAGCAGCTGGCTCACCAAGGCCACGCATAAGTGAGTCATCTGTTTTGGTCTGGGTCTTGGCGGGAGCACTGCCACTGTGGGCCTGAGGTCAAGTGACCCGATTCCTCTCCAACAAATAACAAGAACACTCCTTGCTCACATAGCCAGCCCCCCAGCCTCCTATCGCCCACCCACCACTCACTCAGCCCTCCTCCCCCACGTCTATGCATGTCTGTGTTCTGTCCCACAGGTTTATAATTACCCATACTCCACTTCTGCCCAGCACAGGGCCTGGCACATAGTAGGTGCCCAGGGAACTATGTTGACTGATGAGTTTACCCATTTATTCCTCTTCTCCCTCACCTAGCCTTTTATTCGGCAAACATTCATTGAGCGTACCTCCTGACCGCTCAGTGGATTTTCAGCACGAATTTTGGCAGGGGGAGACCCATGAAGGAGCCAGGCAGGGAGAGAAGAGGGGGTCCGTATGAAAGAGGAAGAAGGAGTTTGTTAAAAGTGTGGGTCTGGGATGGAAGACGGTTGGAGTGGGGGGTGGGGGGGTGCCTCTTGGAGAAAGTGCAGCTAAGCAGCAGGGGCAGGAAGAACCCAGCGGATACAGGAACCTGAGAAAGGCAGAATGGAGGTTCCAATGATTCAGGACAAGGGTCTCCGGGGCCTGCGGCGGGTGGGGTAGGTGGGGCCTTAGACAGGACGAGCTGGAAGGGTGAGAGAGGGGCTGGAGGACACCCAGGCAGAAGAGGCCTTGAGCTAGGTGCCCACGAAGGGCTGGTCTGAGCAAGGAGAGAAAGCCAACAGACTGTTTTGGGACAGGAATGGTGGTTGTAAGGGAGCCCAGTTGAATTTAAGGCTGGCTCAGTGGTCAAGGGGGAGCCACCTGGTGGCAGCATACCCAAATTACCGACTAAGCCTTCAGATGAAATAGTATCTCTCTAAACACCAAACCTAGGCGGTGCTGAGAAGCTAGACTCCCTCTGAAAGAGGGATCCCCGAGGCCCCTCCCTGTTCTTATCTGCATGAGTCCTGGGGTAATCAGGGAGCAAGGTGTAGTGGCTGTATTCATGGGGCTCTAGTACAGCCCTGATGAGTCTGTCTAGTCCCTAACATCTTCCCTACACTGCTGAAAGTATCATCATTCAATTTCCCTTTAGGAAGCTTCTGGAAACCGGACCAATGAGTCCCTGACTTAGGAGGGACACGGGGTGCCCCGGCTACCTCTGCCCCATTGGGTAGATCCCAGGGGAAGGGCCGCCCCTCACCCCATAGCCAAGGTCATCAAGGAGGCAGGCTACCCCAGAGTGGGGCAGGGTCTCCTCAGCCAGGGCAGGAAACCTGGGGAGTCAGAAGTGCATGGACGAGCCAGGCTGCCGTCCACACCGCTAGAGAGAGTGTGCCCTGTCATTCCCTTCCCATCGGCACAGCCCTGGTCAGCACAGGCCCCGGGGACAAGGCATGGGCCTGCCCAAGCCAGAGAAGGAGAGCCTGGTGGTCTATGCCATGAAAACGTTCCTGGCTGTCCTCCGCCCCGCTCAGCCGCCCCCTCTAACTTCAGCTTCAGACAGTGGCTTCGTTTCACAATTTGTCAAAGGTAGAATGTGGCAGGAGGAGAGCCGGGATGACGGGGTGTCTGTGGGCAGAGCAGGGTGGGGGGATCTGAGCTCTCCTTGGCCCAGGGGCCGTGTGTAGGAGGCGTCCTTGCCCCTCAGAAGCTCCTCAGGGCTGCAGGCCCAGGTGGGGCCCCCGGGGGCTCCGTGGGGGTGGCTTTTCTGAACACACGAGGCCCTGATGACTATCAGGGCTCTGCCGCTCCCCTCTGGGCTTTGCTCTGCCAGGCAGCTCCACAGACCTATAGGCCAGCTGGACATTTGTCCTTCCTCAGTCCCTCAAACTCAACAGGCTTCCCACTTGCCTCTCCCACACTCGTGTCAGAAGGCCCCTGCCGCTCATGCTGTTTTCATAAGCCGCCTGGCGACAGTCCCTCCCCCGCTTATGCCTTGGCCATCTTCTCCGTCTGACCAGTCTCCTACCTCAGACCCCCTCCAGGCTCTCCCAGCTCCCAGCCCTCGGGCTTCTCCTTTGTGGTTCTTCATGAGCTCCCAAGGCCTGCAGAATTATGTCCCAACCCCTGGCCATTCAAAGCCCACTGTGGTCAGACCCCAGCTGATCATTCCTCCTGTTTTTCTCCAGGGAATCAGCCCTGCATACCTGCGCCTCGTGTCCAGGCCAGGACCATTGCTGTTCTCCCCACCCAGAAAGTCTCCCTCTCTGTCCTCCACTTTGACTTATCAACACCCTGCCTATCCCTGGACACCGGTTCCAAGTGCCTCCTCCTCCAGGAAGACTTCCCTGACCTCTCTCCTCCACAGGGGCCTTGAACCCTCCTGGGCAGAACGCAGCTGGGTGGCGGGCACTCAGTCCTCCTGGAGACAGAGTAGAATAATTGCTTCTACTCCCAATTCTGCTGCCTCCAGGCTGGGCGATCTTGGGTACATTAGTCAACCTCTTGAGTTTTTCAGCTACAAAATGGGAATGACAGAATATACCTGACACAACGTGCTAAAGCCTCTAGTATACAGTCGGCACTCACAGTGCCTTCTATTATTATTTCTAATCTCTGTATCTTTTTTTAAATTCCCCCTTTTGTTTTTATTTTTATTGAAAAAAATTTATTAAAAAAAATTTTTTTTAACGTTTATTTATTTTTGAGACAGAGAGAGACAGAGCATGAATGGGGGAAGGGCAGAGAGAGAGGGAGACACAGAATCGGAAGCAGGCTCCAGGCTCTGAGCCGTCAGCACAGAGCCCGACGCGGGGCTCGAACTCACGGACCTCGAGATGGTGACCTGAGCCGAAGTCGGACGCTTAACCGACTGAGCCACCCAGGCGCCCCGAAAAAAAATTTATTTTAGAAAGAGAGTGCAAGCAGGGGAGAGGGGCAGAGGGGAAGAGAGAGAGAGAGAGGGAGAGAATCCCAAGCAGGCTCCACACTCAGTGCGGAGCCCGATGGGGGGTTCAATCCCATGACCTTGGGATCAGGGCCTGAGTGGAAATCAAGAGGTGGATGTTCAACCGACTGAGCCACCCAGGCGCCCCTATCTCTGTGTCTTTCCAAAGCCCTGCACATACTAAGAATGAAATTCAGGGCAGAATGGTGTTTCAAGCCACCTCTCTGCTAAATGATGTTACCACGAGATCCCGTTTGTGAGTTGTGAGTGTCTCCTTAATTTCCTCCTCCTCTCTGGAGGCTTGTGTGCTGAGCGGAACAGTGGGAGTGGGCAGCAGGGCCCCGTTGGGGCTCTCGGCACTAGGAGGCCCCCACGGACACGTCTGCGGCTCCAGGGGCTCGTCGAGAAGAGGCAGAGCGGGCGGATGGCCCTCTCCCCACCCTGCCGTCCCAGGGGGTGAGAACTCAGCAGGCAGTTGAGCCCAATCGGTCCGTCCAAACAGGGGAGATACTCGGGACAGCCCAAAGCTTTGCATCCGGCCCAAGAAAGCTGGAGCGGGGTGGGGTGGTAGCACAGTGATAAGGTGGCTCCAGAAAGATCAAGGCTGTACCCCTCACCTCTCAGGGCCTCCACCTAGCAGTCACTGGGCACAGCCCGTAGGAGTCTCAGCACCAGCCGGCTCCCACTGCCGAGGGAGGAAATTCCAAGCGTGGCTAGGTCCCCTCTGTATCCTCCTCTCCTGCCCAAAGCCGTCGGGGGCCTGGACCTTGAAACACCTACAGCCCCATCTGCCAGCTCTGGGCTCTGCAGCTCTGTTTTCCGCATCTTGGGCTGAAGGTAGGACTCACTGATCACGTTTGTTTCTTTCTCCTGGCACTGCGCTGGAGAACGGAGGCAGAGAACTTGGTGCGGAGCGAGACCAAGACAAAGCTGGGTGGGGGAGGGCGGATCCAGGAAGGGAACCAAGACTCACCGAGGGTTCCCTCCGACATCACAGTGTTTATTGAAGAGGTAAAATGAAGCCCGCAGAGGCACATAGCAATTGAGCAACAGGCCAGGCACGAGGGTCAGCTCAGTGATCTTCCCTTCATGCTGCCATGTCTCACTGTGGGTGGGTCAGGCCCAGGCCACCTTCCAGGGTGACGGCGTGTGCACCCCACTGGCTTTTTGCCATGCTTGCTGAGGACCGGTCGCTTTGATCACGGCCCATGTTCTTCCCCTAGACCTGGATTCAGTTCCTCCCCTGCCTTCCTTCCCCCCTCCTCTCCTTCCACAAATCCCCCACGAGTGTCTCCCTTGTGCTGGGTAGTGTGGTGGGTGCCAGCCATGAGAGGGGACACCGGCCATGCTCCTGCCCACAGGGGGTGGCAGTGGGAGTGGAAGGCGGCCAACTCATGCATATGGGTGGCATACATTTCCTGCAATTGGAGGGGAAGGGGAGCCAGACTGGGAAGTGAGGGCAGGCTTCCTGGAGGAGGTGATGCCTGGGGTCAGAAAGGGTCCCCAGAGTTCAGTAGGAAGGAAGAAGGGCTGGACCCCAGGGTGGGTTGGTGGGAGGAAGCATAGCTGGGCAGATGGCATTTGGACGGGCACAGGCCTGGCCATTGTCACAGTCCCGCTAGGGACGAGGGGGCAGGTGGTCATCAAGGGGTGGAGAGGAAGGACAGTCCCCTCCTGGGCTTACCCCCCCCCCCACTTCCTCCATACTCCTTTCCTTCTGGGGCTCTGTCACAGCTGACAGTCCGGGAGTCATTCTGGCCCCTTTCTCTCCAGAATAATCCCCGCATCCAATCAGTTACCAAGGAGCAGGGAACCTACTTCCAGGATATGTCTTACGCCCTCCTCCTCTCTCCACTCACTAGTCCTATATCTTAGTCCAGGCTGCCCTCATCTGGCCTAGGTTACTCTAGTCACCTCCCAGCCAGTCCCTTGTCTTCAATCCTGTTCCCTCAGACTTGTCATCCACACCTCAGGCAGAGAGAACCGCCCAGCATGTAAATCAGACTATCTCAGCCCGTCCTCCAAAGCCTCCAGCCTCAGGGGTGAGGTCCAAGTGGCTCAGTGTGGCTTCCAAGCTACTCTGTGATCAGGTCCTCGTTGGCCTTTCCAGAGACATGGGACATTCAGGATCAGGACCCCAGAGTGGGGTCCACAGGATCTGCAGGGGTCCACATCTGAGGAGGCAAGAAGAATCCTCACATTTGGGACCTGGCGGCAAAAACCGGGTCTCTGACTTTGGAAAGAGGCCATGGCTCCCTTATCAGAGCTTTAAACTTGCACAATTTGTCAAAGCAGGGCACATCTCAGCCCGTGTTCTGCTCCCAGGCACCTAGCCTGCCCTCCTAAGTCATTTACGTAAGGCCCTTCTCTACCTGGGTGAATGGTGTCTATGGGGGACAATAATCAGCAAATGAATTAGGGCCTGTTTGTGACTCTATTGTAAAGAGGGACCACTGGGCCCGCTTCAGGGAGGTCCGAAACACCACTGGCTGTACTTCTGGTGAAATGCTGACTGAAGCTGTCTGGCCTAGTCAGGGAAGACTGAAGGCCTCCTGCTCGGACGTGCAGGGCATCACATCCGCAGTAAGGTGGGGAGGCCTTGTCCTCACAAAAGACAGCGGCTCCATAAATGTGATCCTGCCTGTCGATTAATAGTAGTAGCCCGTATTCCCTGCCGTGCCCTGGTCCCATCTGTCATCCTGCTGTGGCCCCAGGGGGCAGAGGGCGGCCAGCTGCACCGACTCCCCAAGATCAGCTCTGCTCCTGGCAGCACCCAAGCTGCCCAATGTCTGTTGTGCATTAACTGGTCCCGGGTGTGGTGAGGAGCAGGAAGCAGGTGCTCCTGCTTTGGGGATTCTTCTCTTTAAAAAAAAATTTTTTTTAATGTTTCTTCATGTTTTGAGAGAGGGAGAGAGAGCGAGAGTGGGGAGGGGCAGAGAGAGAGGGAGACACAGAATCCGAAGCGGGCTCCAGGCTCGGAGCTCTCAGCACAGAGCCTGACGCAGAACTCGAACCCACGAACCGTGAGATCATGACCTGAGCCGAAGTCGGACGCTTAACGGACTGAGCCACCCGGGTGTCCCATGGGATTCTTCTCTTCGGGAGTTCAGACTAAGGGAGCAACAAAGCCAGGCATTCAATTATCAGAGAAGGGAGGGCAAGAGGAAGAGAAGGGAAAAAAGCTTCCTGCTGCCTTGCTTATATCTGGGGTGACCCTATAATTTATAATCTAAAGGGGATACTTTGGAGCATAAAGGGCACGGTTGACAATGACACTGGAGCCGCAGGTGGAACTTGGGACCGTCCCAGGCAAACTGGGGTGTATGGACTCTCTCCTATGTACCTGTGGGATCTCACTAATTCCTAAAAACACCCTATACTTGGATCTGATTATCTGCTTGTGACTGGTCAATGGCTCTGAGACGTAAGCGCTCAAAGTCACAAGCTAGAGCGGCACCTGGCCTCAGATTGGTCTGATTCCAGATTTGCTCTTCCTCCTTCCACCCAGCCTAAAATCTTCCTGTCTGAGAAGAGGTTGCTGGGGAGGAGGGGGGGATTGGGGGGAGGTGATGGGCTGGGAGGTCAGGAGCTTCATGCAAATAGTGGGCTGGAAGGATCAGGAAGGTTTTTCTAGGGAGCTTGCATGCAGAGGAAGCTTGGGGGCCAGGGCCGGGTCCAGGCTCCTTAGAGCCACAGAAAATCTTGAGGCTCCGATCTTCCCAGGCTGGCAGGGTCAAGTTGGCAGATCCATGGCCCCCCAGTCCGGCGGTGCTCTGAGCGCACAAGAGATGCCCAGGTTCGCGCCTCCATAAATCTGCACACGAGGTCACAACACAGGAGAGTTAGGCCAGTGCAAGCCACGCAGGTGCTGCCCGCTTGAAACATGGGCATATGGATACCCATGACTTCACAGATGTAAGCAGCCTGAAACAAGAATACACTCACACATCAATGTGCACACACACACACACACACACACGCGTGTGTCCCATACGCAGACCCAGTCACCCTTACCCTTGCTTCACGTACAGTGTGTGCACACAGGCTTTTGGCTGAGACTTTCAACAGTAACCATGTGCCTCACCCCCATGACACCCCCAGCCTCTCCCCTGGGAACCCCTGCCCCCCCCACTAAGGGTGGCAGCCTTGGGCCCCAGCCTTTATGCAAATGCTAAACCACAGCTCACTCCATCTTTTCTCTCCTCTCTAATTGACTGTTTTCCCTCCTTGCTGGGACTGCGGGAGCCCTGGGTTGCCATTCAGGAGGGATCTCCCCCCACTGCCTAGCCCCTCCAACCCAGGCTCCCGGCGCTTTTAATCTAGTTACTTTTCCATCAACACACTGAGAGAAAGACACAAAGGGGCATAATCGTATCTGTGGCTGTTGATGTTCAATTAACCACATAACCTTTAGGCTCTCTCTCTTTCTGTCTCTCTCTCCCCCTCCCTGCACCCCACCCTCTATTTCAAGACAGCTGACCCTTGGAGACTGACTTGGCCTCATGGGCCCTCAAACACCCCACGTCAAAATCTTGCCCTCCTGGCGTCTGGGGAGATGCCCGAACCCTCCGGGGCAGATGAGCCACCAACCCCCACGCAACTACACTCCCCATCTGGCCCCTACCTGCCCTTGGCCCTTCGGCCTCTGCGGTCACCCATCAACCCTGCGGGCCCCTCCGGGCCTGGAGCGAGGGGTGCCTCTGGGAGCGAGCACCCTGCAAAACCCCACTCTCTGGCCCTTGTCTGGGGCCAGCAGCTGTCATTTGCCGGGCGTTCCGCTTTCTCCACTGTACCATGCTAATTTTTCGAGGGACAATTTTTCGACAATGAGTCCTCCAGCCCGAACAGAAACCCTTTATGGGGCCGGCCCCAGGGAGGCCGCGGCGCTGCCAAGGCAAACAAAGGCTCATTGCTGCTGCGGAACATGCCTGCGCTTTCAGGCCAGTTCGCAGAGCGCGCCGCCTCCAGCCCGCGCCGAGGTAGCACCTGGTCCGCCGCCTCCTGGCGCCTAATCAAGATATCAATCACCGCGCGGGGGCAGGGGGGCGCGCGGCGCGGAAGGCTCCAGAAGCCGGCATGTGCAGGTAGCCGGGCGGCCAGGCGGCCAGGGCTGCTTGGCAGGGAGCGCGGGGGTCTGGGGGGGGGGGGGGGGGGGTGGAATCAAGCCCCAAAGCTGAAGCACTTAATTAGGCTGATATCATCCCGCACAAATGTTCCTGCGAGAGGAAGGCTTCTGGGCACCAAAATTATTTTGTGATTAAAAGTGAAAACGAAGGAGAAATTATTCCGCCTTCTGAGGAGCTTGGAGGGATGGGAGAGGCGGCAGGAGGCTCCGGGGCAGGGGGTGAGCCTGGCGTGGCGGGACTCGGCCAAGCTCCCCGCCGGCCGCCCACCCCCGGCCACCGTGGGTTTTCACACTCGGCCTTTCCGCACTGCCCAGGGCCTGTGCGGATTTAAAAGAGTGCCAGCAAGTGTCCGAGCCCGTCAAATAGGTCGGCTCTTTGATCCTCACAGCAAGCCTGGAAAGCAATACACGCTGTCATCACCCTACACTGTAGATGAAGAAAATGGTCTCAGAGAGGTTGCGTCTTGTCCAAAGTCCTACAGCGGGTCAGTGGCGAGTGGGGAGTGGCATGAGACCCATCCTGCCAAAGGCTCTTTCTTGCTGCTGGAGGTGGATGGCTGACAGTCACTCTCTGTTCTCTGGGGCTTAGGATGGAGAATTGCATCCCAGTTCTAGAGAGGAGGACCCTGGGGGTGGGGCTTATCTCAGGCCACACCTCCTCAGTGAAGGCCTCAACCAATCCCGGCCCCCCAAATCCTACAGACCTGCTGGCCTCGGGCAGCACAAGCCACAGACCCATGACTTCTATGGGAGGCGTGCTGCAGCGTCCGAGAGCCTGGTTCAGGTCCTGGTTCGGCCGCTTATAGCTGTGCGACCTCGAATAAACAGCTTAACCTCCTGCGCCTGGGGTCCTCACCCCTCACTGTAACATGGGACGACGGTAATCCCTCCCGCCTCTTGGTCTCCTTTAAGGATAGAATGAGCTTGCTTTGCATGTCAAGCTCAGCCCAGGGCAGGCCACGGGTGTGCTCTGAAACCCCCACGTGTAGGGCTGCATCAGCCAGCAGGCTTTGGCAATGTCACACCGAGATGCTTCTGAAAAGCTGGTAAAGAGCTGTGCCCAGACTTCTCAACAGCCCTCTTCTCTCCTAGCCATGTTGGTCCTTCCCTGGGACACATCCCCAACCTTGCCAGGATCCAGCACTGAAAGCACCCAACAGGGGGCGCCAGACCTGATCCAGCCCTATGGGGATGCCCTTTTTGATTGGTTGATGCCCATGCTGTACTGGTGTTAAATATTTTGAATATTACCCGTGATTATATATGGAACCGAAGATTTCGCTGTTGATAAAGATATATATAAATAATGTTGGGACTCGGACTCTAGGCAGTGTCCTATTCAACCAACCAATTATTCATTCATGACCTAAGTAACTC
The DNA here is from genome assembly GCF_024362965.1 of Panthera pardus. Lineage (NCBI taxonomy): Eukaryota > Metazoa > Chordata > Mammalia > Carnivora > Felidae > Panthera > Panthera pardus. Next base: position 103,280,509 of record NW_026526655.1, read on the forward strand.
AATCGGAGAGCTATTTATTATCGATTCATTGAAGCATTGACTTCTGTGCAAATTCCCTCATAAGCTCAGTTGTTAATTATGCTATGATCATTCCACCCGCATATATGAATTCCCTTTCATGGGTCTGAGCACACCGAGCAGGTGTGTGGTCGGCTGTGGGGGCTCAAGCTTGTGCATCTTCTCTAAATCAAGCGAAAACAGGTAATTGCCAGGAGAGGAGTTCCAGGTGTTCAAGGAGAGGGGTCAGGTGGCCTCATGAGGAGGGGACCTCCGAGCTGAACTTTGAAGGATGGACAGGACCATGACACTGGGGTCAGGATCTCTTGGCAGCCTTTGAGCAAGAGAAACAGAGACGGTTAGTTGTACATTTTAGACAGAGTTATTTGTCAGTGACGTGAAAGATAAATCCAAGAAGTCGGGAGCTGGCTGCAGGGACTACCGCTAGAATTCTGGGTCTTGGACAGAGGACAAACCTGCATTCTAACTTGACTCCCTACTTTGCCAGCTGGGGGGGACTCAGACAAGTCACTGAGCTTCTCAGTCTGTTGGGCCCCTCAGCTGTAAAATGGGGACAGCAAACCTATTTCATCCAGTTGCTGTGACAATTCCATGAATACTCGAACCCTGCACTTTGCCATAAAGTACGTGCTCAGTGAGGGGCAGTTAACGCTGCTACGCTGTGGAAATAGGGACCAGAAAACAGAAGATGGAAGCAAGAGACACTTGGGGGTTGAATCAGCAGATCGGAGGCAGCAAGGACAAAGGCAGACTCTGTGGTGACCAAGAGCTCAGGATGGGGAGGCGGGGAGTGGCATTCTCTGAAACAAGGACACTCGAGGACAGACAGGTGTGCACAGTGTGTTAGCTTGTTGTGACAAACATCATGGCATAAAGCAACAATCAATATTTAATATTGCTCACAGTTTCTGTGGGTTGGAGATTTGGGAGTATCTTAGTTTGAGGTCTCTCAGGAGGCTATATCAAGATGGCGGCTGGGGTTATGGTCACCCGAAAGCTGGAGAGGCTGGAAGGTTGGCTCCAAGGCGGCTCATTCACACAGCTGACGGGGCATTGCTGGCTATTGGCAAGAGGCCTACGTTCCTCCCATGTGGACCTCTCCACTCACGCTGCTTGAGAGTCCCCACAACGTGGAGGCCGGTTTCCCTCAGAAGCAGATCTAGGAGTCCTCCCCCATTCTCTGTTGGTGTTGTAGGCCAACTTGGCTGCAACGTGAGAGGAGACCGCACAGAGCAGGAATCCAGGAGGCTAGCGCCTTGGAGGCCATCTTGGAGGCTGCCCACCACAGACGGTGATTTAACGGGGTCGGTTTTTGACACAGCCTTTGAGGTACTGGTGGGGGACCCAGCCAGGGAAGATCAGCGGGCCATTAGCAATGCCTGAAAACGATAATATCATTATGCCTGTTGCAGGACTTCCTCTAAAACCACCTCTCCTTTTTAGCCCCCGTGACGTGCCGGGGGTCACGGTGAGCACTTGGCACGCACCTTCTCATTTCATCCTCAGAGCACCTTATGAGGTGACGTTAGTGTCCCGTTTGCTAAATGAGGAAACTGAGGCTCAGCTCTGCCCTTCTGGCTCAGGCTCGCACAGTGAGAAGGGCAGAGCTGTGAGCAGGACATCCGGCTCCCTTCTTTCTTTGCCACCTTCGAGTCTCTTTGGTCAAGGCTGGACAAAGCATCCGACAGAGGGCAGCCCTCTGGCTTGCCCAGCCTCTCCCGCAGCTTGGATGCAGCCTCTGGCGGTCAGGGGCGCCCCCGTCGGCATTCCCTTCTCAGAGGCAGGTACGCTGAGAGAGGTTAGAGCCGCTGGGCCCGAGCTCCCCGACAAGGGCTCCGAGTGGGGCCTACAGACCTCAAAAGCTGGCCTGTTAATTCTGCTTCGGGACCATTCCCAGGGGTCTTGGGATGGTGCCAGGCCTCCTAGAGGGTCCCGAGAGCTTTATCCAAAGCTGAAGAATTGGGGAGGGGGCGGGGTTGTCTCTCTGCACACCCCCACGGGGTCCTCTGCTCCCCAATCTGCTGCCTGAAGTGTCCATTCCCACCCTGGCAACCGGCCTCCACCTCTGTCTCCCCCAAGCAGTCAGTCAGCCGACGGGGGGTGGCGGGGGGAACCTAGGTGCAGCCGGGAGGAACCTATGCAGTTCGTATCTCAGTCTGGCCATGAGCTCATTTAAACACATCCGGGCTGGGGCACCTGGGTGGCTCAGTCGCTTAAGTGTCCCATATGGTATCACAGCACGCGAGTTCGAGCCCCATGTCGGGTTCTGTGCTAACAGCTCGGAGCCCGGAGCCTGCTTCGGATTCTGCGTCTTCCTCTCTTTTTGTCCCCACCCCCCCAAAATAAACAAATGTTTAAAAAAAAAATCTAAACAAATAATAAAGTCATCAAGGCTGATACCAGCCTCCCAGGATCTTGAGGAGAAGTCAGTGCCAGGAAGACCCCGGCCAGCTTTAGTAGGAAAGTGCAGGGCTGGGCAGTGTCAGGAAAGGCTCGGAATCAGGGCTGCTGGGGAGACCCCGGCGGGAGGAGTCCTCCTCTTCTGGCAAGGCCATAAATGCACCTGACGCTCGCTTTCAAATTCCTATGAGAAAGAATTTGACGGGTCCGGCGTGGGTCAGGTGCGTTCTCCGAGACCGATCAGCTACGGCTGGAAGAACACTTCGTGCAGCTCTGGGGTGCAGGTGTGTGTGTTCGTGTGCACGTGTGCACGCGGGTGTGAATGTGTGTCCTGGGATGTGTGACTTCCCAAAGAAGTCACCATGAGCTAGGCTTCCATTCCCCCAAAGTGTCACCTAGAGCGGGGGTAGCACCCTGTGTCCGCAGAGGGGCGGCTTGTGAATATCTTAGTCTTTGTGGTCCGTGCATCTCTGTTGTGACGGCTCAGCTCTGCTGTTGTAATCCCAGAGCAGCCATAGGCAGCAGACGGAGACTGAAAAGAGTGAGGGAGACTATGTCCCAGTAAAACTTCATTTCCAACACAGGCAGAGGGCCAGATTTGGCCTGTGGGCCCTAGTTTAGCAATCCCTGAATTGTCCCATGTTTGTTTTTAAATTTTCATTTCCTGTTTGTCGTGGTGGTGAAGCTAGCATCCCTGCCCCCCGCCCCCACTCCCACCCGGCTCCCTGCTCCCCTATAAAGAAGGACTTGCTGTCCAGATGCAGGGAGCCTGGCCAGCAGACAGCTCCAGTGTTGGCTTCCTCGGGGGCAGCCTCAGCTGCACAGAGCCACCTCGTCTGAGGTCAGGGAGGGGGCCGAGCAACAGGGCACTTGCTTGGGGACGGAGGCTTGGTCGTTGTGGCCCAGAGCCCCCCACTTCCTGGCCCAAGGCTGTGAGGGACCCGCATCACAGTTCAAAGTCCACTTCTGTCCAGTCCTATTGTTCGAATCATACAGGCATTCCTCGGAGAAAAGATTTGTTAAAGACACCCCAAACTCGTCACGTCACACGAGTGTGGTACAAGGAATAGGTGCTCGGAGGGCCTGGAGGAGGAAGACGTCTCTGTAGGCTGAAGCAGTCAAGTCTGGCTTCCCCGAAGAAGAGAACACGGGGCTGCCTTTAAAGGATCCCTTCATGAGAAACCTGCTGAATGCTGCAGGGTGTAGGTGCAGAGCCAGGGGCTGCAGGGGGAAGGGGGCGGTGGCTTGCAGTGGGGGGGGGGGGGGTGGCGTGGCCAGCAGGGTGACCACACGGGCAGAGGCTGCTGTGGGGAAGTGTTCACCTGAAGGAAGGGGCTGTTCCGAGAGGGACACAGGTCCAGTGCTCAGGGGGCAAGGAGGGCTGAGCCCAAGCAGGGCGCTGCAGGCGTAATGCCGGGCAGGGCCTGGTGATGGCTTTGCCCACTCGGGGAGCTCTGCCATGCTTCATGCCCAGGAGCCCTCTGTCCTTGAGTCTCCAGTCCTGAGCGCATGTCTGTGCTTCCAGTTTTGTGTCCCTGTGATGGTCTGGGGAAAGAACACAGGAAAACCAGCGTCTACACCCGTCCCCTTCCATCGTTCCTGTCATTCAGTCAGAGTCTTCCTCCGAGCGCTGTGCTGGGCCGGCCTGGGGTCGAGGCCATGGCCATGCTCCCAAAGAAGTCACAGGCCAGTGGGGGACACCCCTGCATACTTCCCAGGGGTGCCGTCGCAGGAGCCGCGGCTGGGACCGAAACCTGGTGCCTGGGAGGGAGGACCTTCAGGAAGTCTCCAGGCTGCAGGGAATGATGTGCAAGCATGGGTGGGATTCCAACGGGCAGACTGGGAAAGACCTGCTAGGCCCTGACAAGGAAGGGAGAGCATTTTTGGGCAGGAGCCTGGATGTGGGCTCTTGGGGGGGCGGGGCACAGGGCTGACCGCCTTGTGAAGGTGCCCCAGTTACTGGAGCGCTCTAAGTGTCACAGGAACAGGTGGGGTCATACCCAGGGTCAATAAGGAGCCACAATGGAGGTGTCAAATATTTTGTCACACCCATTTTCTAAGTGAGGGAAGTGAAGTCCAGAGGGAAGCTTCAGTTAGCAGCCAAGCCAGTTTTGCCTTGAGGTGTGGAGGCTCCACTCCCTAGCCTCTGAGCCCCATAGCCTGGGGTTCTCTGAGGATTGCCCTCCAGTCACAGGGACAGGGACATTCTGCCCTTTCCCCAAACCTTCTGGGCTCAGACCCACCTGAGGGCCCAAGATGTCTGCTTCCAAGATGGTCCTACGTGTCGTGTATCCATTTAATCACATACCAGCTCCAACAGTACAGATTATGAGGGGGGTGAGGGGGTTGGGGGCATTTGGCAATCATCAGTCATTCACCAGAGAGCTAAGTGCAGGTGTGTGACAGGTCATGGATTCTATGGTGGGCGAGGACAGACACATGGACCGAAAAGCCTCACATACGGAGAACACTTAACCCTGATATTTCTCTCCCTAAAAATTACTGTTAAGGTAAGAGTCGTAAGTGCCGTCGGGAACCCCCAATCCGTGCTGGGGGGTGCCAGCAAAGCAGGTGTATCCCCTTCCAAATGAGCAAAAAATAAATTTAAAAATGAATTCAACACTTCAAACGAGGCATAATGCATCAGGGCAACACCAGAACTTTGCCAGATGTCCTCATCCTTATTTTATTGCTTGTATTTAATATTGCATCTTGTGGGGTGGGGGGAGGGGCGGGCGGAGTGCACCAAATGTTGCCAGGGCTCAGGGGCCTCTAAAGTCTTAATCTGCTCTGAGGAAGGTCATGAAAATATGGCCACAAGGGTCGTCGTGGAGGATTGGGTAAAATAAGGAAAAATTAGAAACAACCCCCGTGCCCAACAATAGGGGTTCCCTAAATCAGGGGATGTGGCATGGCTGTGCCTGGGGTGTTGTTAGCAAACGTGAGGAGTTTTAATGGTTTGGAGACATAATAGCCTGTAAAGCCATGCCAGCTCAGCAGGTATGAAACAGGGCTCAACAGAATCCACTTTTTTTTTTTTTTTTTTTTTTTTTTTTTTTTTAAGCATAAAGGCATAGAAAAGCCTGGAAGGAAGTATTCCGGAATGGAAGAAATATACATCCGTAGCTGGTGGAATTGGGATTACAGGTGACGTTTATTTTAAATTATTTTATTTTTTGCTGTTATGTGTTTCCCAATGTTCCAATAATGGATACAAATCACTCTGGTCATCAGCTAAAAACTTTTGTGGTTCGTGCAAAGCATTGGCCCAGCCTTTGCCAAGCTCTCCAGGGCTACGCTGGGAGCAGGTGCAGTGGCCCAGGTGGGGCGCTGATGTCTAGGAACTCCCAGCTGGATGCTGGGGGCAGGGGGCGGGGTGGAGTGGCTCCTGGCCTGGAAACAGAACCACCCAGAACTCTGCCTTTGAGCCATCGACAGGCTGGAATCCCAAGCTACGAAGTGCCCCGCACAGAAACTCCCCGGGGTTGGTCATGAAGACCCAGCTGGCAGGTTTCAACTCCTGCTTCCTGCCTGTGTACGCACCCAGGGCAGGTGCTCTGGGCGCCGTGCTGGGCCCTCCCACAGCCCGGGTCCACCCACGTGCGACCCTGATGAGCACAGCCCCGTGCCCAGGCTGAGGTCTGGAGGACACGGAGTCCCTCGTGAGCAAGTGGCCTGCCCAGGGCCTCAAGGCAGGGTGAGGATTGCTGAGAGCACTGGCCACCCATCCTCCACTGGCCCCCAACCCCATCTTCCCTGAAGCCTCCGAGTGTCCTGGAGTGGTGATGTTGATACCACAATATTTAGTGTTTACTGAGGCCCAGATGCCATCCTGAGGGCCCCGAGTGGGGAGTGAGACACATCGCAGACCAGTATGTGAAAGAAGGCACTTACAGGAGGCTGTGGGGGAGGGGGAGGCCAGCGCCTTGGGAATTAGGGTCTGCTTCCCGGAAGAGGTGACATTCAGAGCTTGCAGGACTCTTGAGACTGTCAAAGCTGCCAGGATCAATAAATTCTTATTCGCCTCGGTAACAACAGTGGAATTGTAGGTACTCTGTCTAAAGGATAAAGGTAAGGTTTGGGAGGTAGTGGGACCAGCTAGGGTAGACTTTCCAGAACACTACCTGTGGATGGGACTTCCTGCCCTGCTCCTTGGATGTGACGCCCCTCCCCTGGCCTCAGCCTCCCTGGGTCCCATCCCTAGCTCCCTAGGCCTCCTGGAGAAGACGGCCCTGGCTGCCTGCTCATGTGTATCTACCAGGGAAGGGACAGCAGCCCCAAACTGACTCCTTGTCCCCACATCTGCCCTGGCTTCAGTCTGAAGTCCCTGGTGCAGGAAGATAGCAGAAGAAAGGGGCTACATTTAATTCAAGTTAAAAGAATATTCGTCGAACATCTGCTATATGCCCATTGTTGGTGCAGGCAGTAAGTAGAGTTTAGGGGAATACTTCAATCAGAGGAACCCTTGGCAGATAGTGTAAGACTGTGTGTGTTCTAGGGATGGATTATGTGTGTGTCGGGGGTCAGTATCTGATATGTGTTATGCATGGCAGGGAGAGCTTCCTGGAGGAGGTGGCCTTGAAAGCTGGGATGACTGGGAAACGCAGGGGGAGGCTTGGCAAGGCAGGCAGGGTGGTGGACGCTGTATGTGAGCCCAGGAGCCTGATGGCGGCAGGCGAGAGCAGGCCCCACCAAGGCCACGGGTGCTCTGGGAAGGGCGAGGGCTTTGGGGTCGGGCAGCTCTGCCCATTAACAGCTCTGTGGCCCTGGGCAAGTTTCCCAGCATCTCTGAGCTACAGTTCACTCACCTGCCAAATGCGTCTGGCAACCGGGACAGGCGTGGCTCCTAGCAGAGCCCTCCCCCATGGGAACGTTGGGTTGAAGGGTCTGGAACTGGACTCTGAGATCCGTAAGTGGTGCCCTGAAATCAGCTCGCAGGGTGATGAATGAGTGTTGCCGTGTGAGTCGGTGCGACCTGAGATCAGTGTTTCACCTCCCAGGTGTGGGTTCTGGGAGGGAGACAGCAGGGCTTCCTCACACCCTTGATGCCCTCATTCAGACACGTCCATGCACACTGGCCATGCCCCCCCCTCCGTCCTCGCCCCTCCAGGTTTAGAGGGAACAAGTGTGGAGCCCCCAGTCCCTCTGCCACTCACTGTCCTGTCAGGACGCCGCTCTCAGTCTGAAGAGACCCCCGAGGTGCCGAGGGGGTTCCTAGCACAGGTCACTCCATTCAGCCCACCAAATGGGCCAGGATGATCTCTTCTCTCACGGTTCCCCTTGCGTGAGTATATTCCAGCTGGTATCTTGGTTTTTTAATTTCCAGCCTATAAAGTACTGAGTTTCCTCCTCTGTAAAATAAGGATAGTAATGCTTATTTCGGTTCTAGGGGTCTGAACATGGGTTTGCAGCAGTTTTCTGTCCCGTGGGTGCTCTGGGGATACTTTGTGCCTGTGTGGATGTGGGGCGGACGCTGATTAGAGGCTGGAAGGGGAGCCCAGTATCTGGCATCCAAGGAAAGGTGCAGAAGACGTGAGCCCAACAGACGGTCCAGGGGCTGGATTTGGGGCCAGGTGGAGAGAGAGGCAGAGCCAGAGGTTGGGGGTTCTTGGGGAAGATGCTGGGCTGCCTGGGGAGCACAAGGGACATATCTAAACCCAGCATAGATCCTGGCAAACCCGCAGAGATGGGACAAGGAACTTCGATGAGGGTCCAAGCGGAGGAACTGAGGGGGCATGCTCTGAGCAAGCGAGGTGGTGGGAGGCAGGAGGAGGCCCTGCAGGCATGTAGAGGGTGCTCGGACCCACCCCGCCTTTGCCATTCCTGCCAACATGGTGTCACCAAGGAGACTGGATGGGAAGCTATGAGATGATGCACCGGCAAACAATAGCTCCTATTTCTTAGAATCTTCCTTGTTCTGGAATGTGTGACGTCTCTGGGGCCAGCAGGGAAATGACTCCAGGCTTCACCAGAGGGTCTTGGGACTGTGCTGGGCCCAACCTGCGGCCATCAGGGGAGTGGCCCACCTGACTGCATTGGCAGCAGGGATCTGAATGGCATGTTCCTGGCCTCTGGGGGATAAGGAGGTGAAGAATGAGATGTGGGGAGACTTGGTGTTTCAGGGGAAAACAGGGCTGCTCGGCAGAGCTCAGATGGGCCTGGCCCTGGCTGGCTGAAGGGTAAGGAAGGAAAGGTCCCCTTCTACAGTTACATTTTAGAACCAATGGAAAAGTTTGGATCATTGGTCCAACCCTTCCAGGAATCCACAGAGGGCAGGGGACTGGCTTAAGGCCACAGGGGAAGATAGGGAGAATGGGGTCTAGGGTATGGTGGCTGGAATTGGGCTGGAAATGATCCTCTGTGCCCTGGTGGCTTCCTAATGGTGGCACTAAAAGGCTGTGGAGATGTCTGTGTGGTCAAAGGTGAGACTCTGGGTGGAGAGCAGCCTGGAAGCACCCCCCCCCCCACCAAGAAGAGGGGGAGCCCCCTTCCCCTGACTCTTACTTCCCAAGTAGCTTCTAGGTCCTCCCCAAAACAGAGGATGTCGTCAGGGTGCTGAATCCAGCCTGTCGCTGGGAAGCCAGCCCCCCGGGACCTGTGCCCAGGACTAAGCCGCCACCGTCTCCTTCCCTGCCTTCCCGGTGAGGGAGCCATATTGGATGTGGAACCTCCAGTCCCACTCACACCCTCAGCTGACTGCAGTCCTGCTGACATCTGGACTGGAGCTAATGAAAGGACCTGAGCCAGAGCAGCCTAGCCTAGCCACTCCTGAATTCCTGTCCCTCAGAAACCATGTGAGGTCATAAATGTTTATTGTTGTTTTAGCTACCAAGTTTGGTGGGAATTTGTTATGCAATAACAGAGACAATGTTAGAAGAGCACAATGGCTGAGGGAGGGGGTGTGGTCCAGGTGAGGTGGAGACGAGGCAGGCCTTGGTCAGGCAGGTCCTTGTGGGCCAGGTGAGGAGAATGAGCTCAAAACTAAAGCCCTGGGGAGCTCTGAGTGGGGGGGGGCATTGTCAAGCAGAGGTGGGGCACAGTGCAGCTTCACAAAGGGCACTCTGGGATGTGTGGGATGGACTGGGATCTGGATAAGTACAAGGAGGCAGGCAGAGACAGCAATTAAGAGGATCCAGGTGGGAGACCTACAGGCCTGATCCAGGGGCAAGGGTACGTGCAGGTAGAGAAAAGAGGAGCCAAGAGAAATCGAGGGGTAAAGGAAGGTGACAGGGCTTGGTGATTTGGACTTGGGGAGTAAAGAGGAAGAGGGGGTCAGTGCTGATGCCTCTACTCCTGCTTGGGGCAGCAGACTAACCAGGGGACACCACTGAGCAAGCCTAGGAGCCAAGAAGTGAGGCAGATCTCTGGGGATGACAACAAGTTCAGGAGTCTGAAGGAGGACCATTGAGGGCCATCCAGGGGTCAGGTGGTGCGCAGGTCTGGAGCTGAGGAGTGAGGACAGAGCCGGCGTATGGCCTTGAGGTGTTGAGCATCAAAGTTGCCCCAGAACAGGCACAGACCAGAGAAGGAAGGGTGGCTGAAGGGCTGGGTCCTGATGGGCCTGGGGAAAGCCTGAGCGAGGCCTCATGGAATAAGGGGAGGGGTCTCCAGTGAGTAGAGGTGGGAGTGCCATGTTGGAGGCCACTGAAGGGACAAGTAAATGAAGATTATGAAGTGCCTGACAGGACTAGAAACCAGAGGGTCACAGGGGGCCTTGGCCAGAGCCATTTTGGTGGATTGGGTGTGGGAATAGGAAGAAACCAAGCCAAGTGGTTTGAGAAGCGAGTGAAAGGTGAGGAAGTGGATAGCTGGGGTGTAGCTACTCTGTCATGAAGGGAGGAGAGAGACAGGGCAGGAAGTTTCCATTCTCATCACATGGGCCTCTCATAGGGCTGCTTGAGTGACCTTACAACATGGTGGCTGGCTTTCCCCAGAGGGAGCAATCTTGTCTCCAGGCATTTGCACATGCTGTTCCCTTTCCCTGGAGTGAACTTTTTGTGCTCTCCCAACATTATCCAGCTAACTCCTGTTCATCCTTCAGGTCTCTGTTGACATGACACCTCCTTAGGGAAGCTCCCATAACTGCCTCTATGGACCCCATCTCTTCGGAGCAACCATGAAAAATGCTATACAAAAAGATATACTCAAAATCACTACAGGTAAGTCAAATGGAATTTTAAAAATGTTCAAGTAACCCACAGGAAGGAAGGAAGGAAGGAAGGAAGGAAGGAAGGAAGGAAGGAAAAAGATAACAGAAAAAAAAACAACAGCAACAGAGTACAAACAGAAAACAAAAAACAAAATGGCAGACTTATACTCTAAGTATCAACAACTACATTAAACATAAAAGATCTAAATACACCAATTAACTGACAGAGATGGGCAGAGTTGACAGTAAAACAGAACCCGACTATGAGTTGTCTGTAAGAAATCCCCTCTGAATATAGTGATATAGGTAAGTTGAAAATAAAAGGATGAATCATGAAATCATTAATCAAAGGAAAATGGAAGTGGCTATATTAATATCAAAGTAGACTTCAGAGCAAAGAAAGTGATTGGAGACAAGAAGGGACAACTATGTAATGATAAAAAGGTCAATCCATTAAGAAGACCTAGCAAACCCAAATGTGGATGCAGCAAACAACAGCACTGCAAAATATGTGAAGTGAAAAATGGCAGGGCTGACAGGGGAAGTAGATAAATCTACAAATGTAGCTGGAGAGTTCAACACACTTCTCAGTTGACCACGAGACAGCAAATCAGCAAGGATACAGAGTAACTCAACACCAAGATCAGAATAACATCAGACACCAGGATCCAATTGACCAAACACTCCACCCAGCGACAACAGAATAACACTCCAGTGCCCACAGAACATATATCAATATAGATCATATCGTGGACCATAAAAAAAACCCCTCAACAAATGTAAAAGAATTCAAATCCTACAGAGTGTTTTCTCTGACCCCAGTGGAATCAAACAAGAAATTAAAAAAAGTAATCTATGAGCCAAAGGGGGAAGTGTTTAAAAAAAAATCTTGAAAAGTGTTGGCGGTGGGGGAGGGGGCTGCTTGGCTGGCTCAGTGGATAGAACATTAACTGTTGATCTCCAGGTTGTGAGTTTGAGTCCCATGTTGGGTGTAGAGATTACTTAAGAAAATCTTTTTTAAAAAAGAGGAGGATATGTCAAGGGGGGAATAAAAGTCCTGGCTTCCCTCTGGCATCACCCAGCAAGGTAATGCGGTTTCACACCACAGCCTGAGTGGGAATCTAGGCTTCCAAGTGGCTTTTGGTGGCAGGGGTGGAGCGAGGCCATTTTTTCCCTCCCTGTAGCATTTGACTGGGTGGTTCCTGACTAAAAGTTTTCTGTCTTAAGGCATCCTCAAATACATGGTCATATGATTTTCAGCAGGGGTGCCATTCAATGGAGAATAAATGGTTTTCAACAAGTGGTGTTGGGAAAACTGGATATCTATCTATATCTATATCTATATCTAATCTATATCTATATATCTATATCTATATATGAGCAAAGTTGGAATCTTACATCGTGTGTAGAAATTAAATCCAAATGGATATCAAAGACCGAAATACAAGAACTGAAACTATAAAACTCTTAGAGGAAAACAGTGGGGAATCTTCATGACATTGGATTTATCAATGGTTTCTCAGATAGGACACCAGAAGCACAGGCAACAAACGAGAAAATAGATAAAACTAGAATTCACTGAAATGAAACACTGTGCATCAAAGGGCACAATCAACAGAGCCACAGAGGCACCCCCACAGGATGGGACAAGATAGTTACAAGTCATGTATGTGATAAGGGGTTAACATCCAGAATACATAAAAAATTCCTGCAACTCAACAACAACAGCAACAACAACAACAACAACAACAACAACAAACAACCTGATTTAAAAATGGGAAAGGGATTTGAACAGGCATATTTCCAAAGAAGATATACAAGTGGCCAATAGAGATAAGCTCAACATCACTAATCAGTAGGGAAATGTAAATCAAAACCACAATGAGATACCATCTCACACCTATTAGGACAACTGCTATTTACTTACTTTTTTTTTTTAATGTTTATTTATTTTTGAGAGAGAGACCAGAGTGTGAGCAGGGGAGGGGCAGAGAGAGAAACCGAAGCAGGCTCCAGGCTCTGAGCTGTCAGCACAGAGCCTGACGCGGGGCTCGAACTCATAAACCGCGACAACGTGACTTGAGCTGAAGTCGGACGCTTAACTGACGGAACCACCCCGGCTCCCCGGGACAACAGCTATTTAAAAGAGACAAAAAACAAAACAAAACAACACAAAAAACCAGAACAGAAACAGAAAATAAGCATTGGCGAGGGTGTAGAGAAACTGGAACCTTGTGCTTTGCCGGTGGGCATGTAAAATGCTGCAGAGTATCTTCTCAAAAAATTAAAAGTGGAATTATCATACAATCCAGCAATGTCACTTCTGGGCATATACGTATAGAACTGAAAGCAGGGTCTTGAAGAGATCTTTGTACACCTATATTCATAGCAGCATTCTTTACAATAGCCAAAATGTGGGTGCACCCCACGTGTCCACTGATAGATGCATAGATAAAATGTGGTGTATACACACACACACACACACACACACACACACACACACACACAACGGGATAGTATTCAGCCTTAAAAAGCAAGGCAGTTTTGACACCTGCGACCACACGGGTGAAACCTGAGGATGTTATGCCACGTGAAATAAACCGGTCACAAAAAGACAAATACCGTATGATTCCATTTATGCGAGATCCCTACAGCTGTCAAATTCAGAGAGACAGAACATGGGATGATAGTGGTCAGGGCTGAGGGCGGCAGGAATGAGGAGCGGTTTAGTGGGGACAGCGTTCCGGTTTTGCAAGATGAAAAGAGCTCTGGGGAAAGATGGCAGTAGGGTTTGCCCAGCAGTGAGAACACGCTTCATGCCATCAAACTGTAAAAAAATGGTTAAGGCGGTAAATTTTTGGTTATGTAGATTTTACCGCAGTTTAAAAAAAAAAAAAAAAGGTTTTGTCTTGACAGACTGCCCCTTTCTTGGTCTTGTGGTTACAGAGAGCAGGCTTTTGTGGGGACAATTTTTTGTTTGTTCGTGTCTGTTGGTGTTTCTGGGTTGTTCACTCTTTTGGTCCAAATCTGGTGTATATGAAGCAAAAGAAAAATTAAAAAAAATAAAACGCAGCCAATTCACCACTGTGTGGCTCTTCGGGTCCCAATCCCCTAGCCAGTGGGCCTTCTCTCCACTTTTCAGAGTCCTCTTCTGTTTGTTTTATACGTGACGTTCAAGGTTTTTAGTTGTACTTAGAAGGTGAAACAGGGGAAAGTGCATCTACTCCCATCTTTCCAGAAGCAGGAGGCTTGGTCTGCTGTATTTGTACTGGTTCTCCAGGTAATGCTGGTACTCACCAAGGACGGACTACGGAATTCGCCTCGGGATCCCAAGCTCCCAGGGGCATGGACTGGGGTTCCCTTGTTTACAGTGAACCTCTGAGCTGATCACAGTTGGTCCTGATCAGTCCTCATGTAGGGCCCCAAACCTTGCTGGGTCTCCCAGGCCGTCTCTGCCCATCCTCGGTGGCATACATCTTCGGTGATTCACTTGCCCACTCTTTTGGCCACTCATTCTGAGCCTTCTCCTCAGGCAAGAGTTCAGATTCTCCCCCTGCAGTCTCTGGAAGGTTCTTAAAAACTCTTGAAAGGTCAAGTGCACAGCAGCGAAGCTCCTTCTTCCTCCTTCCCCCAAAACCGGCTTCCCCAGGCTCTAGCCTTCAGTTCGGTCCTGCTCCTTTCTTCTGGGTCCTCTTGGGGTGTGTTCATGCTCCCGCATTTCCCGACACACACATAACAGCTTCCAGCAGGTGGAAAGCACAGCACTGCTTTATGAAGCTCTGGGAAGGGGAGTGGCAGTTCTGTGGGTCTTCTGTGCTCCGGGCCTTCGGGGTGGTCTCACTGAGTCTTCCCAGTTCTTCAAAGGTAGGACTTATTGGTGCCAATTCACAGACGAGGAAACAGAGGCTTGGGGAAGTTAAGTAATCTGCATACGGTCACGCAGGTGGTGAGTGGCAGGGCCAGGACCAGGAGCCCAGTGGCCTGACTTTGGAGCCCAAGCTCTTCTGGCCTTGTCTTAGAAGGACCCAAAACCTCACCAGAAGTCCGAGTGCCGGCCCATTATCTGACCCCAAGGACCACACGCAGAGCCAGATCTGATCTAAGTCCTCTTGGCTGTGACCCCTATCGGGCCCAGTTCAGGCAGCAGGTGAGGACCACGTGACCTGCAATACGAGGAAGAAGGAGCAAGCAATCAGCTGACATCAGATTTTCTGAGGGGCTTATGAGTTTGAAGTGCCCAGTTGGATTCAGAGTTAGAACCACCCTTTCCCCTACAAAGCAATTAAGCCGCTTCAGAGAAAAATGGCTTTGTTTGGCCCTTGGATACCATTCCTGAGAAATGATGGTAGCAAATAACGTACGTTCAGCAAACCTCATGTCTCTGCCGCGCGGCTGGCTTTGGATGTGGTCCAAGAACTGGTGTGATGTCGTTCTCCAGTTCCAGTCCCAGCCAGTCCCGGCTGCCCTGGGTGAGGCTCTTGGCTGGGCCGGATTTTTGGGACCTGATTTAACACATACCGAACGGTTTGAGTCTTCTGTGAAAAAAAAGAAAACATTCCCTGGATTTGGGGAGCAGTCAGCATCCTGACGATACTAACAACGAGGACCGTTCCAGGCCACTAGGGTGTCTGGAGGCTGGGCCTGGGAGGTAAGCGCTGTTACAGCCCCACCCATTTTACAGATGCGAAAGTGGAGGCGAGGAGCACCTTCAAAGTAACCCCGTTTTCATGAAGTACTTCCCGATTTAAGGTCCTTCTTTTAGTGTGAACTGTGCACCCAGGAGAGTAGCCAGCACAGAGGTAGTCATAGCTAGGTGCTCAGCAGTCCACACTGGCTAAACGAATAAAGGAGGCATTTCTTGTTTCTTCATCGTGATGAACTTATATTTGATGTCATTTACTTCAGTTTCCCACCCAGCGTGGGAATCTCTTCTACAGCATCTCTGATAGATGGTCATCCACCTTGAATACCCCCAGGGATGGGGAGCCCACTCCCCAGAGTGGCTCCCCAGAATGGCCCAGAGACAGCTCTTCCCACCTTTGGACAGCTCTAGTCTCAGCAAGGACAACAGTTCATTATTCTGAGCTGAGCTCGGCCTCCCTGGGATGCGTAATTACTGGTTCTGGTTTTACCCTTTGCTGTGTTCAAGCTTCTCCCATTTCTACTGGTTAGTCTTTAAAAATCAGAAGAGGCCTGCTCCTTCTCCAAGTTTTCCCATTTGGGGATTTGGGTGAAGCTGGCCTGGGTGTCGGAGTCTAAGACCCAGCCACGGGGTGACAACCGTGTGGAAGGGCTGTGTATGTTCGGTCTGAGGAAGACGAGTCGGTAGCGAGGTGAGGGTGTTATGAGGGGAGCCCTCAGTTATTTTCAAGGCGCTGCAGATACGAATGAAGAAATAACAGTCGTAATGGCAAATAATTACTATGGTGCTGGGCCCTGAGCTAAAAGCTTTCCTGCTGTCATCTCAGCCGTGTCCCATAACAGTCCTCTGCAGTGACTCCTACCCCACTTTACAGATGAGGGAACTGAGGCACAGGAAGGTTAAATCACGTGGGCAGGGTCACTCAGCTGGTAAGTGGAGATACTGGCACGCAAACCCCAGTTGGTCTGACCGGACCCTTCCCTCCCACCTCCCGCACGCACAGGGGACGCACAGCGCTGGGTGGCCAGAATATGGCTCACAGGTAGAAGCTACAGGAAGACGGGCAAATGTCTGGTTAGGTGCAGCACTTTCTAGAAGTCAGAAATATCGGCCGATGGAATTAGCTGCCTCGTAACGTGGTAGGCACCAATGTGGGAGCAGGGTCCAGGGGGATCCACGTCACAGAAAAGTCTTTGGACCACGTTTATCCAGTTGAATCCAATTAAAAACAGATCCCTAGGGCAACCTTTAAAAGAGAAAAAGGAAAGTGAGGAATGAATGGTGTTTGCAATGTATCTCTGGGCCCAGCTAGAAACTCCTTCTTTGGCACCTGCGTCTGAGTCCCCGCCAAAATATCAGGATTCCCGAAAACCCTGGTCATTGGGGGCTGGTCTTGACCTTGTTTCTAGGAGTTAGGAAGCAGAGAAGGGTGGATGGAAGGCCTGGGTCTCCTCAAGCAAAAGGCCCATTCCCTCCAATGCCCATCTATATGGTGAGATGAGCCTCAGAGAAAGCAAGTCACTTGCCCAGGGCCACAGACCTCATACACAGCTCTGCTGGGGACCTAGAAGGGACAGCCCCGTGAGCTAGCCCTCACTCAGTCCTGGGAAGCCTCAGAAGAGAGGCTGAGCTCCGTCCTGGTAACCCCTCTCCCTCCGGGTCTCCAGGGACTGGCTCCGGATCCTGGAATAGTAGGTGAGAACATTCTGGCCTCCGGTTTCCCTCCTGCTGGCGAATATTAGGCTCAGGGTCACTTGAGAGCTGGTGCCTGGCCGGGAGTGGGAGACTGGACACATGTCTGGTCCGCAGGTGCCCTCAAGAGACCCACCGAGGTCCAGGTGGCACCTGGGTTCCTCCCAGAGGCAGTTTTGTGGTTGGTAGATGCCTGCTCCATCAGGCCAGTGCCCTGGGCCCTTTTCCACCCGGCCTTCTTTCAGCTCTTCCTGTACTTTAGGAGAATAATTAGATGATTCTATGCTGTGGCCCCGTCCCCTGCAGGCTGGCATCTGGACAGCACGGAGGACGAGTCTCCTCCTGGGGCAGGCCAATGGCGGGAGAGTCTGGGAGAGGGAGCCCTGAAGGTGGACAGGACCTAATGGTGGTGGCAGCATCGGGGACAGCCCCAGTTCCTGCTCACCCGGGACCTCTCCATCCAGGAGACCCAGGCAGGGCAGGGTTGGGGGTGGGGAGGCCCCATGGGTGCCACTTCATAGGCTGGGATGCTGAGTCACTTGCCTGATGTTGGGCTTCTGGTGAGCGAGTGAGTGAGTGAGTGACAGGCTCGGAACTGTATCCGGTCAGAGTGTCCTTAGGCCTGTGGTCTTATCACCTCACGACAGTGCTCTCTTCCCCTGGCCAGACCCTGCCTGGAGCATTGCCACTGTGGCTCCTGTTGCCTCACGGGCCTTCTGAGTGTCAGAGGTGAGCATGGGGTTCAAGCAGCCCCCTCCTTCCAGGAAGGGCTGTTCACCCTCCTCCGTTTGCTTCTCCTAAATGGAGGTCTGTGGTCTCCCCAGACGTCCCTGCTGTCTGAGGGGAAGGGCCCCAGGAGAGCACCTTATGTCTTGTTTGACGGACAACAAAACTGCAGCCCAGAGAGGGCAAGCGGCTTTCCTGAGGCCACAGAGCAAATGGGGGGCAGAGCCCATCTCGAACTCAGGGATTCTGACTCCCAGGCACACACACGTGTGTGACTGGGGTCTCCACACTTTCCCTCTTCCAAAGATGATACTTTGTCACATACATGGCAGAGCGACCAGGCACAACCACCACCCCGGTCGCTGTTGAAGTAGTCCAAGGATCCGTAAAACTGAACAGTTTGTTGGTGGGGACGGTTATGGCTCCCAAGTGCTCCCCACCCATCCACCAGAGAGGCACCTAGGCTAGAAATCACGTGCCACCAATTCTCTGGCTCCCCGCTTCCCCCCTCTGAAGAGTGAGGTCCTGCTTTCCTTCCAGCCACTACCTCCCGGAATGCTAGGAGCACTCTTCTGTTTTGGGAGAAGCTGCCGTCAGCCTCAGTTTCTCCATCTGTGACACTGGCTCCACGCCCGGCTTGTTGGGCTCATCAAGTGACCCACCGGGAGAGGCAAGTGCGGAGAGGGCTATGTAGGAAAGTCACCAATTGTCCGAGCCCTTTGTCCCCACTTAAACTGCAGCAGGGGACCTGCGCGACAGCCAGGGCCTCTCATTTCCTTTGAGTAAGCGCTCTCCCTGCAAGAGGGAGCCACTGACCTCAAAGGCCGGCCCACAAAGGGGCCCTGACATCGTCGGGAACAATGTCGCCTGTTTACCTGACAGATTGTCCGCTTTCTTTTCATCTCCGAGGAAAAGAGCTCCCGCTGGGAGCCGCTAATCCCAGAGTAAACAGATGACCTCGTGGTGCTTTTCTTCCGGAGGTGGGGTGCGGAGGCAAGCGCCCCAACTGTGCAAACAGATCCTGGAGGCCTCGTGCGCCTGAGGGGGCGTGGCCCCGGGGCCCGGGGGGGGGGGGGGGGGGAAGAGCCCCTCCCTCGAGCCCGCCCTCTTTCTCCCTTTGTGGTTTCCCGTTGAATGCGGAGAAGCTCAAAGGCAGGGGCGAGAAAGGTCAAAGCCAATTTGCAGGGCCGAGCGTGGGGGAGGAGAGAAGGGGCCAGACGGGGCGTTTTGGGAGGCCTGACCTTCACCTGGATACAACCCCTGTGGCCTGTCCCCAGGCCTTCTGTGGACGCTGTCCCCAGCAGAGCCGGCGCGGTGTCCTGGCCACTCCCTTACTGGCTGTTGGCAGAGGCCAGCAGCTGCCCCTCTCTGAGCCTCAGTTTCCCCATCTGGAAAGCAGGGATGAAGAAGACAGCCGACTCTTAAGGCTGTTGCAAAATATTGCCATGAGCTCTCCGCAAGTGGCGGTGACTTACGATTAGAGAGAGAGAAAGCCGAGTCTGGAAGCTGGAATGAGACGCCAGCAGAGTGTGGAGAGTGTTCCGGGAGAGGGTAGGCAGAGTCGGGACAAAGGCACTCAGTTAGTTGGGACTGAATAGCGCTTGTATGCGAAACAGAAGATAAAAAAGCCTCTGAAATAACATATCACATTGTGGGGTTATCTCTGGGAGGGGACCCAAATTCTCCCACTTCCTGCTGGTGTGACCTTGGGAGAGCTATTTGGCCCTTATGTCCTTTGGTGTCCTCCTTTACAAATAGATAGACAAGTCCTATGTCAAAGGGCTCTCCTTGAAATGAAAAGAACCTGGCACAGAGTAGATGCTCAATTAATATCAGTTCCTGGCGCTTAGTAAAGGCAGGCTTTACTCCTTGCAAGGAGCTTGGGTGGGGGTGGGGGGGATCTGGATGAGTTAAAGACCCATGGGATGGGAGCCCCATCATGCCTTATTTGGATGCCGCCAGAGGCTGCCCTTTCCCTCGGGTAGTGGGGAGCTGGGTGGGGTGGATCCTCCCACAGGGTGAGCCCTGGGTGACCAGCAGGTGCCTTCCCAGCCACCCTCTCTTGGCTGTCCCTAGAGGCCGTGTGTGCCTCATCTCGGCATTCAGGGCTTCTGCGACTATCAGCTCCTCTTTGGGGTAGAGAAGGTGAGAGATGTTTAGGTGAAGCAGGTGGTGTCTCCCGGGGTTCCTCAGCTTTCCTTTTTAAAGGGAAGGAAGGAACGAGAAGGAAAAGCAGGAAAGGGATGTACTATTTGGTGAACATCTTAAAGCAAGTTTATAGGTATCAGAAGCTTTGGCTTCAAGGAACAGCAAACTCAATTTACTGTAGCTTAAACAAATGGAGGTTTATTTTTCTAACATATTAAGAATTCTGGACATGGGTGGTTGCTGGTCTTGGCTAACTGCTGGTGATGCCAACAAAGACTGGTCTGTTTCCAGCTTTCTACACATCACCCTTAGCATGTAAAAACCTACTCATCTCCTCAAGGTGGCAATATGGCTGCCTCAGCTCCATCAGGAAAGTAGGTCTCCCACGAGCTCCCTGCTGATGTCTCATTGGCCAGAAGTGGGTAACGTGGCCAGTCCTGGAACAAGATGGCGGGAATGCAAATTCCTGAATGCACTGCCCCAGCCTCCAACAGGAGCAGGTGAGTGTGGGCGGGCTGCGTGGGTCAAAGGGACCGTGTCCAACCATCTAATCAGTTGCCTGCCAGAGGAGATGGTTCTACTCACATCCCAGTCGTACCGCGGCAAGCCGGTGCCCAGGGCAGTGAAATGCTTACTCAATAAGCACTTTGACTGATTTCCTTTGACATTCTGGGCCAGCAATCAAAGATGCAGAGATAAAAGCCACTCCTTTGCCTTTCAGAGACAGAAGGAGAATCGTAATAGTAATAATAACAGTATAATAGCTAAAATTCACTGAATATGTACCAAGTGCCAAGTGCTTGCGGGGTACTTTCTAGACTTTATCCATTCTCTTGCTCACTCCAACCTCAAGCAACAGGCATGATTCTACCCGTTACGGAGGAAACTGAGGCCCAGTGAGGCCCACAACGCAGGCTCATGTTACACACAGTAGTGGATATAAGAGCCCAGGGATGAACCAGGCTCTAGGGACAGCCATGAGAAGAGGGTCCTGCACTCCTTGGGGAGGCCTGGGAAAGTTTCTGGAGGTGGGGAGGTGTATGTAGGGTCTGGAGACACCAGCTGGAATTTCACAGTCAGACAAGGTGGGGAAGATGTCCCAGACGAGGTAAGACATGTGTGAGGACACATGAGAAGTGACATTAGGAAGATCTATGGCACCCCTAGGGTCTGTCCACCCACACTTGCCCAGAAATTGCTTTCTTTAAAAGAAGCGTTGAAAATAAAATTATACTTCTAAAATTAGTCAGTGACATGAACGGTCAAAGAAATGCAATTCATTTATAAAATTGTCAAAGATGAAAAGGAAACACCTTAATACTTGACACTGGTGTCGGGGCAGCGAAACAGGTGATGTTTGCACACAGCTGGTGGGACGGTGAATTGGTGTGTAAGCCTTTAGAAAAGCAACTTGAAAAATATTCTTTAGAATGTGCTGATCTTTTGGCTTGCTGTTTAGAAATACATCCTAAAGAAATGATAAATAAAAGTAGACAGATACCTGTGCAAGAGAGATAATTGATTGCAATACAATTTTGTGTTTTCTCCCTTGAAGTTTCCCTGTCAGTGTCCCAGGTTTGTAGCCAGACCCCTCCTGACTCCCTAGTCCCAGGGGCATTTGTAGGACCCAACCTTGGGTCCTACAAAGCTGCTTGAAGGGAACATTTTTTCCCTGTTTTTTGTTTGTTGATTTTGGTTGTTTTGTTTTTGTGAAAAAGAAAGATCAAGAGAGAAAACATGCAGGCTGTCCCAGTAAAACAGTTCCTTCCAGTAAAGGGGAGGAGTTGAAAGAAAGAAGGGGGGAAGGTTCCTAACACCTGCAAAGGGGCCTTGAGTCCCAGAGGTGGGACCTCAAACCCCCCCCCCCCACTCACCCACCGCATAGCCACACCCCAGGACATGGCTGTGATTTCCCAAAGCTCACTGTCCAAGAAGACTGGAGTGATAGCCGTGGGCCAGGGTCCTGAGCTTCCAGCCTGACGTACAGTAGCAGCCACTGGATATCAAAGAGCATGCCCTCTGGGAGGATGAGTAGCTACAGACCCCAGGACCTTTGCACGGCCCTAGCAGACAGCAAGATCTCAAAATGACTGAGGTTGATTTTCCTTGATCAGGCCTCAGGTGGAATTTAAATAAAACTGAATGTGACATTCTCACCTATCTACATTCATGAGAAAAAAATGTTTTTAAAGGTAATTGAGTATAAAGTTATTATCTTGTTTTGATTTTTTAAACCATTAGTTAAATATTTTCCATAGAGAGATACCAAAGTCCCCTGCCCTACGTTCCCTGACCTCCAGGCACATACCTTTACTATTGCACCAACCTTGCTGGGAGGGTCATTATCTATATTTAGTGCCTCACTCTCCTTCGAGGTTCTCAGGTCCTGGAGACTCATCAAAACATTGTCTTATTTACCTCCATGTCCCCAGTCTTTGCACAACGCCTGGCAGACACCCAGGGAATGAACGGGTATATGAATGAATGAATGAATGAATGAATGAACGGATGAACGAATGAATGAACAGGTGTCTGGTATCTGGGTTAAAGGGCCTGGTGAGGCCCATCTCTGTTGTCCCCACACAGATGCTCCCGGGCAGCTCTAAGGGCTGTGCACTCAGCCACAGAGTTAACTGCAAGGACAAAGTCGGGGAGTGTAAACAGCCCTCCTCCAGGCCAGGGCCGACTGGCAGCATCCCGGGCAGCTTGCACAATCTTGTGGGCTGCTGTGATTCTCATTTTTGGGGCATGGAGTCATCTCTGCCATGGGCCTCTCCCTCCTTGCCCTGGATTGTCTCTTGGCAACACAAAAGGAACTGTGTGTCTGTTGTCGGCGGGAAGAAGTTCAGACCCCCGATCCCTCCAAGGAGCTGGTCCTGATGAACCAGATCTGCCCAAGGACCCCAGGAGGCTGGAGCTGAAAGGGAGCTCGAAGGTCACCCAGACCGACCTCTTCGTTTTACAGATAAAGGACCTGAGACCTTAAGAGGTGGGGACACTGAGCTCACTGCACTTGTGGCAGAGCTTGGCACGGAGCTGAGTGTCCTGGGATGGCAGCTGGTTTCAGAACCAGCCAAACAGGGCTGTAAATTCCTGCCCAGCCACTGTCCAGCCGTGTGAACCTGGATCAGGGATGTGTCCTTCCTGAGTCCCCATTTCCCTGTCTCCCCGGAGCGGCACGCAAGGTTGTTGTGGAGACCTGTCGCAATGCTGTCTTAGAGCCCCTAGCACCGTGCCTGGCTCAGACCGGGGCCTTCTGTCTCCTGCCTCCTCCCACCCTTTCTTTCCTAACTTCTCCCGCCCACATTCCTCACCATTCCTCCGCTTCCCTCTGAGCCCTCCACTACAGGGCAATTTGCTCCCCAAATTGCATGCTGTGATCGCCCCTAGATTCATTACTGTCTGCCTACTTTCTCTCTTGCTTTTTCTGTTCTCACACACCTCTTGGTCTTGCCACATTCATTCATATTTTCCTTCCTCTCTCCCTTCCTGCAAACTTTCCCAGGCCTCTGCTATGCGCCAGGCACCTGCTGGGCAGAGAGGCTCATGGCCTCCTCCTGCCCTTTCAGAGCTCATCTACTGCTCAAGAGGGGCTGCGTGAGCAAGGACGAGACAGGGCGATGCTGTGTGTCCACAAAATCCCGTATCCTAACTCTGGTTTCTGGAACACCGCGGCCGATAGAAGACTGACCCCTTAAAGAGGGCTGTGTCCTAACCCCCAAATCTATGAATCTTACCTTACGTGACAGAAGGAGCTTTGCAGATGTGGCTAAGTGCAGGATTTTTTTTTTTTTAATGTTTATTTATTTGAGAGAGAGAGAGAGAGTACGTGTGCACACGCACGCGTGTGAGCGGGGGAGGGGCAGAGAGAGAGGGAGACAGAGGATCCAAAGCAGGCTCGGCACTGAGAGCAGAGAGCTGGACGCGGGGCTCAAACTCACGAACGGTGAGATCATGACCTGAGCAGAAGTCGGACGCTCAGCCGCCCAGGTGCCCCCTGTTAAGTACAGGATTTTGAGATGGGGACACTGTCCTAGATTATCCATGTGGACATAAGGGTCCTTACGAGAGGGAGGAAGAAGGCCAGAGAGGAGAGATGCTATCTTGCTTGCTCTGAAAATGGAGGAGAGAGGCCAGGAGCCAAGGAGCACAGGTGCCCCTGGGGCCCTCAAAAAGAACCAGTCCCACGAACACCTTGATTTTAGCCCTGGAGAGCCATTTTGGGCTTCTGACTTCCAGAACTGTAACAGCATGAACGTGTGCTGGTTTAAGCCACTAGGTGTGTGGTCATTTGTTCCCACAGCGGTAGCAAACGTAGAAGACCGTGGTTCTCTGTCCTCTTGCAGTGAGGTGGCCCGTGTGACTAACTCCGGCCAGTGCAGTGTGAATGCAGGTGACACATCTTCCTCTGGCCTGAGGCCTCTGTCTTCCTCTGCCACAGCCAACGAAGACACTGCAGCTGGTGGTGGAAGGTACAAAACGGTGATCAGCTGCTGGCGGCCTGGGTCCCTGAGTGACTGAGTGGAGCACAGCCCCCACCCGGCCCCCACCAACCATCCGAACCTCTTAGGATTTGGGTATTTTTCGTGACAGCAACATAACCTAGCCTTTTCTTCCTGCGGGAGTGCTAATGAGGCTCTTGCCTCACGGTGGTGACGACTGAGCCTTGAGAAGACAGATCGGCCCTTAAGAGTGTGAGCAAAGGCCTGGAGGGATTGGACTTTATTTGGCTGGCCCAGGGTGCATTGTGGGAGCGGAGGCTGGCTGCAAAGGTTGGGGGAAAACGGAGAGCAGGGGCGCTGGCGGGACTCTGGCCGTTCTGTCTCCCTCCACTGGGTTCCAGCAGGTTTGGACTCGTTTCCTAGCGTGTACTGCTCGGTGCGCATCTAGTGTGCCTGCAGGGCTCATGCGGACACATGTGCGTGTGTGGCCGAGAGGCTTCTCTGGGCACAGGCACACGTGCGACCGTAGGCGTGTGCATGTGTGGGTTTACCTCTGGTATAGCTGCAGCTCTGGGGTGGGCGGGGTGGGGGTTGGGGGCTGGTCTGGGACAAACGAAGGTGTCAGGGGCGGGTGGGTTTCTGGTGCGGAGGAACAGAGTCCAGAGGGTGCGGTGAGGAGAGCGGTGTGTGAGGGTGTATCAGGGTGAACAGAGAGACTTCTCGAATCATCGGTGAAGGAGAAGCTCTGGGATACACCGGTAGCTCGTGAGGTGAGTCCCAACACGTAGCGCCCGCCCTTAGAGCCCTACGTGCAGTGATTCACTGACCTGTGCCCTCTGCAGGGGCGAGTGATTGCTGTATGAGCCTGGCTCGCTCTCGTGGGGCCAGCGTGAGCCAGAGAACACCCTATCACGTCAGTCCCACCGCGGGCCAGGTTTGCATGATGTTTATTGCTCAAATTACTCACTGTGTTGTTACCT
Organism: Panthera pardus; assembly: GCF_024362965.1. Lineage (NCBI taxonomy): Eukaryota > Metazoa > Chordata > Mammalia > Carnivora > Felidae > Panthera > Panthera pardus. Next base: position 103,305,706 of record NW_026526655.1, read on the forward strand.
GAAATACATTTAATTCCTATTAATAACGAGCACTGTAGGGCATAGATTTCATCATTAGCGTTAAATTACTTTATTGCAGTTTACAAAGCAGCTGCCTGTGATGTGTGACGCATCAGCCCAAGTCGGAGCCTACACACACAGGCCGCTCGCATGTGTGTGGACAGTGCACAGTGCGGGTGTGTAGTTGTAGGCAACGTGTTTTCGCGCACGCTTTCAGCCGCACGTGAAGATAACCTTGTGTTTGCTCCGCCCATCTGTGGGCTGCCCTAGACCTGAGACTGGGGCGTGCTTTCCGAAGTCTACTCTAGGCCCGGGGGCACAGCTGAGGGCTTTTGAGGCTCTTGTCTCAATAAAACCCAGGGCCCCCCATGGGTAGGTGCTCCCATATGAAGAGACAGAGGCTCACGGAAGCCCAGAGGACCTGCCCGAGGCGCATGCTGGGGCCGCACTTAGAATCCAGCCAGGCCGGCTCCAAAGCTTGGGCTTTTGCTCTTACATGCCACCTTGCACGTTCCTCAAGCACTCAAGTTTCCCCAGTCAGGAGTCTGGCTCCTTCTCCCGCTCCCTGCCAACCTCACGGGCCCCTTTAAGATCAAGGGACATGATGTTTCTCCGCTGAGAGGCTATAGGTGGATCGCTCATTCTTTTTTCTTTTCTTTTGTAATAACGTTTGTATCTTTCATTAATGGCTGTAAGAGTCTCCCCTCCGTTTGCTCCCCGTGCCGACCCCATCGGTGCGGGGTTAGTAAGGAATGATGTCAGAGCCCGAGTGGGTGAGCGGTCAGGGGGCTCAATGGAACCGCTGTTGTCCCGCCCACCCGGCACACACACACACACACACACACGCACGCACACACACACACACACACACACACACACAGGCCGCTTTTGCAAAAACAATTCCCTATTTGGCAAAGGGCAGTGTTTGCCCTGGGATAGGACCTTGCAGCCCTGAGCGAGGCCTTGTTTATTCTGGCATAAACCACGGGGATGTCCAAGCCCATCAAGTTTGTTGAACTTCCTGGATTTCTTATCATGCAGCCTGCCCCGCCAGGGAACAGGTGAAATGCTGATTTGTGCCCAAGAGACCAAGAGAGGATATTAAGAAAGTCCACAAAAGCCACTTCTGCCCCCAAGGGACAAGCAGCCCCGGGCAGGGCTGCTGAGGGCTGGCAGGGGCCAGGGAGAGGGAGCCGGGCAGATCCTTAGCCTTCCTTCTCCTTAACCTGGCCTGAGCCTGCGTCTCCCACTCGTGACTCCCCACTCCTGAATTCTCTGCTCGGCTCTGCTGAGGCTGGTCTCCCCACTTTCTCTGGACATATTGTACCTTCTCCAGGCTGCACACCTTTGCCTGGGCCATGCCTGCCACGTGGGATTTCCTCTCTACCCTGCCTCCAGTTGAAACCCTGCTTGGTGGGTAGAGTAAAAGAATGGCTGAATCATTCTGAGGGTGGAACTGGGTAAGTGAAAGACTGTATCCCACACTACCCTACAGTGCACATTTCCCTTCCCCTAGGAAGGGAAATCCCTGACTCTCAGGGGCTTATCAGGGTGTTTGCCTGGGGGGGGGGGGGTGCCTAAATGAACCCTCAGGTAGCCCTACTGAGACACTGGGGAACTTGTCTCTGCCCCCTCAGGAAGTCACACAACATGACAATGGGGTAGGGGTCAGGGGTGATGGAGCGGGTATAAGGGGAGGGGCCTCCAGACTCAGGAGTGGCCAACCAAGGTCAGATCCTGTCTCCCAGCCTTCTAGCTCCAGGACCTTAGGAGGTGGCTCCAGGCTTCCTGCACCTGCATAGAATGAGTATAATGGCAACTCCTTCCTTGGGAGGTGTAACTACAGTGATAGATGAAGCACCTTGGACACAATAAGTGTATTTTATCAGTCCCTTATGTCACTGTAGGAGGATCGCAGACACATGGTTGACCTTTGACAGCCTTTGTGACTTCATTGCACTATTCACTGACTGCCTCCTGCGAGGCTCCTGATTTCACAAGGAACCTACGGGTTGCTATCATCCCCTGCAGATGAGGGGACTCTGCCAGTTGAGGCTGTGGCCCAAGGACACCCAGCATATAGGTGGCAGAGCAAGGGTTAATGCAAGCTGGCTGGACTCAAAATGTGCTCCTTCTCCTCTGTGACCTCTGCCCCAGCCCCTCACGCTGACCAGTGGCCCTGGAGCTTGTCTGGCCCTTCTGTGTCTGGGGGCCAAGGCAGGAGAGGCAGCTGCCAATCAATGTGCCGTGAGCTCAGGGAAGGCCTGGGGTCCCCTTGTCAGACCCCCTCGCTTGCCACATGCCCTAAATTCCATCATTACTTATGGTGCTGTGATTCCTATACTGTGTGGGCAAGACCCCTGATGTGACTGTCTGCCTTTGGTGGCAGGACCCAGCCATTGAGGACCCGCCAGCAAATGGCACCTGGGGAAGGGATCCCAAGCCAGGGACGTTCTGATGGGGGCAACAGCTTCAGGCTGGGTCCTAGAGTGGCCACCCTGGGAACCAGACCTTGTCATCAAAGGAAGGAAAGGCTTTACAAAGGCGAGCGGAGAGAAGGGGGGAATGGTGTTGAGTTCCCACTGTGTGCAGACACATGGCCTTTATGTATGCTGCCTCACTCAGCTCTCTCAGCAGCCTTGTTGGGCCCCCATTTTACAGAAGAGGAACCATAGCACAGAGAAGTTAAGTGATTTGCCCAGGACCACAGAGGCGGGGTTCAGTGCAAGCCTGTGACAACTTTCTAATTTTGCCACGGCATAGTTTGCTTGACTGGGGCTGTGGGTGTGGAGGGAAGGGGTCTTTGTCTTCAGGTGGGCTGGCTGGCCTAGGTGGGAGAGGTTTGCAGGGAGGAACCGTTGGCCCATGAGTCAGGGGTCCGGTCCTGGCAGCTCCTACCGCCCACCTGGGATGGCCAGCAGCCTGGGGGTGCTTCAGCGCGGTTAGTCATTCCAGGTGGGCGGCAGGCAGGCACCCATCGGGAGGTGTCTTCCGCCCCCCACGCTTCAGATGAGCAAACAACAGAAACACTGCGTCTGGCCTCAGCCCTCAGCTCGGTGGCCCAGGTACATTCCTCACTTCCTTCCCGGGACCTCCGTGGGAGGGGGCACTGGCTCCTGCCCACGCTGTGGGTCATAGCGGGGTGCAGGGGGGCGTCACCGAATCACTCCCATCCCCTCACTGAACCCCATAGGGACCCGAGGTGGGCCGGGACAGCAGGTTAAGCTTGGGCTGCCTCCACCGGAAATACGCATTAAGTGAAAATAAAGTTCTTCGGCCCCGCTTTCCAAGTACATTCCGGTCTTTAGAGAAAACCGAGATAAAACAGGAAAGGTACAGCAATGAGAACCCATGTACCCAGAGGCAACCACTGGGTTTCATCCCCGCCCTTCCTACACGTGGATTGGATGGGTCGTAGCTGCTGTCTTCCTCACCTTTACTGGGTTCTGAACACCCTACCCCCCGACCCCGGGCTTCCCTGAATCATTGGTTTCCCTGGTCTAGCCTTGGAAGGGAGGCAGCGTCACTTCATTTTATAGATGTACAACCTGAAGCTTCAAGAGGTTGACAAACCCAGGCTCACGCCTAGTGAGAAAGAGGCAGAGAAGAAGGATTCTGACTGCAGGGTCCGGGTTTTTGCTTCGTGCCCTATACACTGCTGTGATGCCGTGACTTCTCCCTAAAGTCTCGTCCGGTTTGTCCCCCCCCACCCAGACGAGAAGGTCATGCAAACACCAGGTGTAATGTCTGCATGGGATTCACACTGCACATATATAACCCTCTCCTGCTGCTGGCCACTTTAGTCTTTCTCATTTTTGACCATTACAAGCACACTGCCAGGAACTGCTCCGGGTTATGGCTGTTTCCTTGGGCGGTGCTTTCACTGTGGAATTGTGAGGCCAGACGGTGGGGACACTTGGATGAGCTCCTAGGAAGCATCGCCCCATGAGGGTGCCTGATTTCACCCCCCTGAGCATACCAGCAGACCCACTGGGCAGAGATGGGACGGCTGCTTCAGAGACTCTGCAAGGTCCGGTGTGGAGCCCCACGCTGGCTGTGGAGCCTTCTTCCAAGGGGGGGCCCAGTGTGGTGCCCTCTGCCACACCCCTGGCCTGTTTAAAGGTGATAAAGCTGAGTCTCAGAGAGGCAAAGTCACTTACCCAAGGTCACACAGCTTGGGCCAAAACCCACGAGACCCATCTCACGCAGGGTTTGCAAAGCACCAGCCACTAATTCTTCGGGAGTTCTAGTTAACTCTCCCCACTGATCCAGGGTCCATAAGTGCCAGCTTACATCCTGAAGCATCTCTGGGACATCCTCCCGGAGGCTGGGAGTTGGCTCAGTCCTCACCTCCCGCTGGCCTCCCTCAGCAGGGAGCAATAAACTGTATTTCAGACTCTGCTTGCTTCTGCCCATCTCCTCTTGCCTGGACTGGTACCGTAGCCTCTCTACCACTCGTTTCACCCGAGCCCACTCGTGCCCTTTTCTCCAGTGAGCAGTCAGAATGGTCTTTTCAGGACCCAACTCCCGCCATGTGGCTCCCCTGCTCTGGCCTCCAAGGGATTCCCGGCTGGGTATGGGTAACTCACCTGGAAGCCTGCTGGGATGAATTTGATTCAGGGCCTGCCCCATGCCAGGCACAGTGCCAGGCACTATGGGAACAGCGAATCAGACCCGGAACTTAGGAGGCCTACCTCCTCTGCCCCCTGCCCCTCTCCCCAGCCTTGTCTCATCCCTTCTTGGGTGCCCGCTGGGCTCCAGGCCTTGGCCTCCATTCTGTCACGCGGGCAGGCCGAGACTTCACCTAGAACACTCTTGCCCTTGCCGCACCACCCCCCCCCCCCCCCGCCAACCAACTTCAGGCTGCCTCCCTTCGTCTGCAGAGACCCTCCCCACAAGCAGACAGACAGAGTCTGTCTCACTTGGTCCATTGCCTTCATAAGCAACCCCCGCCCCCACCCCTCCCCTCCCCCCCCCCGCTTTCGAGATTATGGGAAAGAGGGGTTGGGGAGTGAATTTACAGCCACCACGATCATGTTTCTGTGTGCATGATCAATCTTTTCACATTCATTAAAAAAAAAAAAAGATGCCAACAAAGACGTCACACTGCATGAGAAGTTATGGGATATTGGCCACATGGCAACTTACGACATGTTAATTTCCATGGCTCTCCCCTACCTGGCTGGAAACCCTTCCGGATCTCCTTCCTCACGATTTCAATGAGACCCTTACCAATTACTTGGTGAGCTGAGAGTCCCCTTTTCCTCCTGTGTTTGGTCTTCCGTGAATCGGGCTCGCTGATTCTGGTAGTCCCAGAGACACGGCCTGGAGAAATCTCCCGGTAGAACACTGTGGCCGGGGCCTGGCCCTCTGCAGGTGGGGTGGAAAGCTGTTCATCACATCCCTTTGTCCGCTGGCCCTTTGCTGGTCGCCAGGCTTTGCAATGGCTGCCTTCTGCGCGCCCCTGCCCCCTTCCGATTCACACATGGGGGAGTTAAGAGGCCCGACTCCTCTTTCTGTCCCCAACGGCTTTCAGGCTTTCACGAGGCATTGGCGCAAAGAGCTCTTCAGTTGGGCCCCGTTCCCTTTATTGAAATTCCCACCCTCTGCTCTCTTCCCTTCGTTGGTGTCTTCAACAGGGAAGTTCAGAAAAGCCAGGCTGCAGTTAAGCTACGTGAGCTGAAACGTGGTGCGGCAGGAACACGAGTCGGGAGGATCACCACCGACACCTGCTGGTCTGCAAACTGCCAGGCCTGCCAGGCTCTGGGAGGGGGCATGGGATCCCTCAGGAGTGAGGGAAATCAGCCTGATGCCAGCAAAACAGGTTTTACTGGGCCAAAAACCATGAATTCCAAAATAATGACGTTATCAAAGAGACGGGGCGAGTGGGAGCACGTGCCAGACCTTAAGTGCCCACCATGTGCCAGCCCCTGTGCCGGGCACTGTGAGGGCCAGACACGGTGTCTGAGTGCAGGAGACTTGCGGGCCGGAGGGTCTGACTCAAGCTGGGGCCTGGACGCACACTTGTCACCTTTCCGCTGCTGAGCCGAGTAGCACAGGACATGACCCATAGAAGGCCCTTCTTCCCAGCCCCGGCTGAGACTGGGGGTACCTCCTTTTGGACGAGACTGACTTCTCTTGGTGAGTTCATCTCTGTTCTTGCCAAAGGCAGAAGAAACTCCATGCTTGGCCCGTAGGAAGCAGGCCGGCCTGAGACCTGTGTGGCCTGGGGCCCCCTCATTCTGCACCCAGGGGCTGGGTGTTATTCACCCACATCCCAGGGTGCAGGCCGTGGGGTAACCCAGAAGAAGGGAGGGGAAACTGTACAGAAGCTGGATCTTCCGCGGTGACCCCAAGCCAGGCCAGAATCCGAGGTAGGGCAGCGAGGCACTGGAAGGAAGCTCAGCGCAGGGGGGTGAGGGCAGGGGAGCTGGTCAGCTCGTGGGCCCACAGGCAGGAGTGGGCCCGTTCCCTGCGCAGCATTTGGTGAGAGAGAAATGCATGTGGAGCCAGGTCCCCCAGGACAAGTGACTTGCTTCAGGGAAAAGGTGTATATCGGGGTGTGTGTGTGTGTGTGTGTGCTGAAAGTGCTGGATCACTAAAAGTTGCACACTTTAGAGCCCAAGGGATGGTGCGGAGGGCCCCCTACAAGAGCACACATGCCCCTGCTTGGGTTCTGGGGGTCCGACCCTGCTCGCGGCACCAGGTCTCAGGCAGCGGCCACGAGAAGGCGCACCACAAATACTCGCCCACTGCCAGCCTGGGCTGCTTTCTGTCTCCCGCTCAGGGCTGGGGGCTCCAGGGAGGCTGGTGGGATTCTCGTGTTGCTCTTGGCAGCAGAGACTTGAAACCCCATGACCACGAGGCATGAGGGTGATGGCCTCTCCACAGGACTGGGCTCTGGCTGGTGAGACTCCCTCCAGCTGCACGGGCAGGTGGGCAGGAAGCGGGGCGTGGATGGAGTCCTGGGCGCCCCGGGGAGCTCTGATGCATGTGGGGAGAGGACCGTGAAGAAGCCTGCGCTTCCTGCAGATCAAGCAGAGGCTTGGGCGGAGCGGAGTCGAGGCCTTCGTGGGAACGCAGCCTCATCAGCCCATCAGGGCTGCTTTGAGAGAGCAGTTCCATTCATTCGAGAAATATTTATTGAACTTTAGCCAGCTGCCAGATCTTGCCCCAGAGAGCCGCGGTGAGGCTTACGGGAGGTGACGTGGTGGCAAAGAGGGCTCAGGGCATGTTTGCAAGTGGAGTCACGCTACGCACAGGCCCCACCGCTCGTGGGAGGACAGGAGGCAGGGTCTCTGCACCACCAGAGGAACTTTCCCTGCCTCTCTCCTCTCCTTGGCCCCACCTGGCTATGGAAGGGACAGATCTGAGCCTTGCTTATGTGGGAGCTTTGGTGGGAAAGACCCAGAGCAGAGGACCAGAACTCTATCCCTGAGGCCTTCTTGCTGTAAACAGGCCATTGGATGTTCAAGGCTGCTGACGAAAGCAGAACTCCCTTCTAGTTCTCCCTTTGCCCTTAAGTTCTCCTTCTTAGAGAATGTCAGTGGTGCAAATGACTTTCTTTTCCTGTCCAGTATCACCTTTCTCCCTGTTCCATTGGCCACTGGGGTCTTTTTCTCACATTTCTGCCATGAAGCCATCCATATTTGGAGACCTCCAAAGACAGGGAGCTCAGTACTCGCCAAGTACCACGGTGGTCTCAGGGGGTGGCTGTCCTGAGGCTAAGCAGGCAGCAAGGGGGGGGGGGTGGCGCTGGGGCACAGGAGAAGGCTGTGGGGACTCAGGAGATGCTGGTGCCCTGGGAGAAGCCACAGGAGACAAGGACAGGGAGGCCAAAAGTCAAACCGTGGGCTCAGCCACTCGCCTGATCAGCTTGGGGAGCCAGTGTGTGCAAGACAGAAGGACTGACCGTAGACCAGCTGCTGCCTGGAGTCGTCCACGACCTGACCCCCCTTGCGGCCTGGCACGAGGCCTAGCGAGGGCCGGCTGTCCGCAAACCCCCAACAGAGCACACGCCTGGGAGTTACATTCCTGCACCCGTGGGCCACGCAGGAGGCGGGAGGAGAAATGGCGGTGATATCCACCTTGCCCAAAAGGACTGAGGAACCCCCGCATCCAGGGCTAGCACGCTTCGGCTGCATACTCAGCCCCCACGAGTGTCCATCTGACACCCTGGGTGTCCACGGAGGACCGTGTTGGCCCAGCAGTTGACTTTATTATCAGCTGGACAGCCTCTAATGAGTAATGAAAGCGAGTAAATCTAGTTTCAACAAAAAAGTGATTGAGCTTACACGCAGCGGGGTCAACAGGACTCCAGAGGAGGAATTTGCTCATCGTTCTCCTGGAGGAGGTCTACGGAGCCACCGGAAGAGGCCATTAGGCACTTCTTGTTATGCTTCTGTTTGCGTATCGGGTAGGATACGGGCTGGTTTTCTAAGGCGACCGGACTTGCTCAGCCAGTGTGAAGGCCTCATTCTGCTAATGGTTTCTGACTCTATTTGTTTTTTTATTTTTTTTATTTTTTAACGTTTTATTTATTTTTGAGACAGAGAGAGACAGAGCATGGACAGAGGAGGGGCAGAGAGAGAGGGAGACACAGAATCGGAAGCAGGCTCCAGGCTCTGAGCCATCAGCCCAGAGCCCAACGCAGGGCTCGAACTCACGGACTGCGAGATGGTGACCTGAGCTGAAGTCGGCCGCTTAACCGACTGAGCCACCCAGGCGCACCTTCTGACTCTATTTGGATGCCCGTGATGCTCTCTGGGGGCTTGTGAGTGGCTTCCTGCCCCGAATGTACAGGCACGCACAAAAGTCGATGGTTCAGGGGAGAGTTTAGACTCCAAAGTCACCTTTAGAAATCCCTTTAGTGTCCCCCCCCCGCCCCCGCTGCCACCTTGAGCTGCTCTGCCTCCCACTTGGGTTGTCTGTTGGCCACATAATAGGTACAATGGGAAAAGCATGAACTTCAGGATCCTGGGAACCAGGTCCCCGTAGTGGGGGGGGGTGCCTCACTTACTAGTTGGTGGCTATTAGACAAGAAAATGTTTATGAACACTTCTGGTTTGTGACTGGGAATAGAAATGGCCAGCCCGTAAGCGGTGAAGGCAACCAAATGGGTTAAGACATGTGAGAGCCCCCACTGAGCTTGGGGTCCAGACTCCACAGGTCTCCCTCCAGCCATGCTGGTTCCCTGCCCTTGGCCCAGGGTGGCTTAGGGAGACGATTCCTTCATGGGAGTTGTGACCCCATCCCTGGACCATGTTGAACCCCCCCTGCCCCCCCTCCCCGTGTCAGGCCAGAGCACCCAGCTGGCTCTGTGATTCTGTACCCACATCTGAAGGACCCTATTCTAGCTGTGCAGATAGCCTGAACCAGCCATGGCCAGCACACCAGCCTAGCCTTCCCAGGAGGTGCTGGTGCTCAGGCAGCTGCAGATTCCTGGGACTTTGGAATAGGCCCGGGGCCATCTGAGCATGCTCACCCCCACCATGCTCTGCCCACTGGATGAGGACAACAGGTTCACTGTCCAGGGGGGACATTGGCCCCAGCGCTCTGCTCCTGTTCATGTCAATACAACCAGGAATTCTTGCATACGTTTGACCAGGGCTCAGAGGAGCCCAGAGGAGGAGAAAACACACAGGGCACCTCAACTGTCCAATCTCATGAGAGAGATCAGCTTTGCACATGGGAAACGATTGGAGAATAAGGTAGTGTCCTGTTAACCAACTTCATGTGCGTCTGAGGGCACAAATCACAAGTCTTTGTTTACTTAGCTATTAAAGGGCTGGAGTAGTTCGGTGGTTTTCATGCCTGGCTTCCCAGAAGCCTGGGGCTTCCGTGGGCCTCGGGGGATGAGGAAGGGCCAGTGGGCAGAGACCCAAGATCCCCCATGGCTTAGCTCCTCAACCAGAATGATCAACGCTTATGTTTCCTTTATCGGCAGTTATGGTTAAGTTTGTTGGAGGGGGACAAAAAGAGTGTGGAAACCACTGCATTAGCTAAATTGTAAGGTTTCTGAGTCTAGGACGGTTATTTAGAGAAGTAGCATCGAATGCTGTACCTAACTGTGCAGAGGAAGAGAGAGTACGATGCATATGGGGTGGGAGATCCCGTCTGCCCCAGGACGTGACTTGCCCCCCCACTGTTGGCCCCCATGTGCTGCTCTGGGTGCGGGTCTCAAGGCTGCATGGGTCTCAGAGCTTGAGGTGCAGTTCACACCCCTGGCCCCTAGCACAAGTTGCCTCTTCACCTGCTCCATGGGATACCCAGCAGTGGGTTCTGCCAGAAGGAGAACCAGCAGGATGGCACTGACACAATTTTACACATTTGGCTAAGGGTGATCTTTATCTCTTCTTCTTTTTTTAATGTTTTTATTCATTTTTCAGAGGGAGAGCCTGAGCGGGGACAGACAGAAAGAGGGGGGAATAGAGGATCCGCAGCCGGCCGTGTGTGGACAGCAGCGAGCCCAACGCGGGGCTCAAACTCACAACCCATGGTAACATGACCTGAGCCGAAGTCGGACACTCAACCGACTGAGCCACCCAGGCGTCCGGATCTTTGTCTTTTCTACTTCATCCCACCAAAGCAAACGACACTGAGGCGATAATACTGTATAAAATTTAGAATGCACAAATGCGTAGTTAATACGACACACCGAACTGTGCATACCATGGGCACTTGATAAATGCAGGCACACATTCTCTTGGTCCCCACAGGGTGGGGGTGGTATTGATGTGAGAACAATGGCACCATTTACTGAAGAACACCTTTGACACCCCAGTTCCTCATCTCGGTATCATCTCAGCCATCTTCCAAGAGACCTCAAGAGGCGGGAACTTCCGGCCCCATTTTTTAGACAAGGAAACTGAGGCTTGGAAAGGATGAGTGACTAGACGAGGTGTCAGAGCCTGTATTTGACCCAGGGCTGACCCTGAGCCATTGCTCTTTCTGTGACGCCACCCTGGTTCTCAACACAACAGTTGCCAGGTCTGAGGGCTGTGATTAGGAGGAAGCTGGGCAAAGGGTGGGGGGGGGGGGGCTGGCACCTCTTCCCCCTCCCTTTGCGTTCTGGGGCTTAAAATTCCAGAAGACTGGGGTAGGGGCACGGAAGAGCCAAGCTCTGGAATCCAGGAAGTGGCCACAGGATTTAGAAAACCCTGGGCAGTGGGCCATGGCTGGCAGCAGGGACTTGGCCAACACAGGACACAGGAGCACATCTGAGAGGTCTCAGCAGCCAAAGGTCAGACGGGGCCGATCAGCATCACCTTGAAGGGCTCAGTGACAGCAACCAACGTCGGTCAGCTGGAGCACGGATTTCTGCCATTACAATCACAAAACAGGGGTCGGTGGCGGGGGAGGGGGGCGCCTGGGTGGCTCAGTAGGTTGAGCGCCCGCCTCTTGATTTCCGCTCGGGTCATGATCTCCTGGTTCGTGGGTTTGGGCCCCACATCAGGCTTCGCGCTGACAACGTGAAGCCTGCTTGGGATTCTCTGCCCCTCCCCCCCTCACTCTCCATTTCTCTCTCTCAAAAATAAATAAATAAGACTTTTTTTGACAGACCACAAAACGGAGTGGAGAGAAAGCTGAGACGCCCAAGGTTGCTCAGTGAGTTGGGGCAGACCCCATGTGTTTCCCACACAGCTCCCAGGTCCTGAGGCCCTTTGTGGCGCACCCTGAGCCCTTGTGCCCCCTGGTGCATTACCTGTGGTTGTTATTGCTACATTTTGCAAATTGCCTGCTCCTTTCTCCAGCCCTCAGCCTGTTGAAAGCAGGCTGTGCTTTTCCTGGTCCCCCCACCCCCCACCGCAGCTCCTGGCCTCAACTTTACCCATGAGAACTGTCTCCTGGGTCTGTGGACGTTTATCCGGCGTCACCTGATCCATTGACATCAGGTCCCCAGGTCCCCAAGACAGGATGGTGGGACAGACAAGGTCCCTGAGGGCAAGTTCTGGGAATTCGAACCCCAGCACAGCCGTTTGCTCTGGGTATGAACCTAGACTTGACTCCAGGACCCTCTGTTTTCCATGTGCCAAGTGGGCAGAATGGCCACCACCCCATGTCCCAGTGAATGATGGGATCAACACAAAGCCCTCTCCCGGAAGTGAGAGACACTTCTATGGCCTTCAACACGCTGAGCTCTCAAACAGTCTGCCACCTGAGAGAAGATTGTTGATCTTCTTTGTCTCATGGTGGTCTTTATAAAGCCTGAATCAGCCAGCGCTCTTCCCCATGGGCCACCATGTCCTTTTTCCCCTTCTTCACTGGCTTTGAGCTCTGGGAACCCCAAAGTCCTGTGGCCCCAGCACCTACCTGCTCACACCCTTCGCCCCCTGTACCTGCCTCTTCTGCTCACATCCTTCCAGCCGAGCCCCAGAGATCTCGGGTCTGGGGAGGCCTCTTGACATCAATACCTCCCACCTGACCTTCACCCTGGCCAAGGCCAGAGACATGGTGGGTGGGAGGGTGAGACTGTGATGTGCGTGCATGCACATATGACCAGGTGTGAGCCAGGCCTCTGCTGTTCAGCCTGTGACCTGGTTTCCTTTGCAGCCGATTACTTGATTTCAGCATTTGGCTCACGTCTTCAATGACTTCCTCATTCTGTGGGCTTCCTTCCTCCTGCGGGCACTGTCAGCTCACCAGATAGGTTTTCTTCCTGGCCAGGTGGCTTTAGCGAGGCCAGGAACTGAGCTGGCCCCGCTGGAGCCTAGAATGAGGTCTCGGCACACTGCTTTCTTCCGGAGACGTCCCCTTACTCTCGCTGTGGGCCTGGCTTGAGCAAGGAGCCACTGCAGCCCAAAACCCCGGAGGAGTTGGGCACTGTCCTCTCCCATTCCCTGGGCTTGGCCTGGAACCACCCCCAGACCACTGACAGAACCGTGGGTCGAGAAGGTTGTCTCAAGGTGTGGGGCCCGGTAACTGTCAGGTGGGAAGAGGCTCCTCTCTGAGACCACTCTGGGAGCCCAAGGAACAGGCCAGAGCAAAAGCTACTGTTTCTCTGCATTGCCTGAGCACTAGGCATTTCACAGGGTCGGCGACATCTGATTCTCACCATAGGAAAGGCGGCCATCAGTAATCCCATGCTGAGGACATGATAGTTCCCACCCCTGAGCCTGTGCTCATTCTCCCGGAGCTCTGATTTCATGTGAAAATGCATTTAGAAACCACACACCAATGCCAGGGAAGTGTCAAGGCCACACCGTGTCATTGGGAGCCCCCCACATTGTGAAGGTGCACTTCTCACGGGGGCGCCCCCTGGCAGAAGAGTCCAGACGGAGAGGCCCAGACAGTAGCAGCAATCTCGTCACCTTTCCTTCCCCGGCCACCAGCCCTCTGGCTCCGGGCTGCAATGCCTAAGCTCAGTGCCCGGCACTGGATGGTTCCCAGTGAAGACCAGTGCCCTCGGCCTTCTGCCCCGGATGCTCTGTCCTGCTCCCTAGATCAGCTGAGCCTCAACTCATCCCACCAAATGTGATGAGCCCCTTACAGCCCTGGGAACTGATGGTCTGGGTATAATAATAAGAGCCACAGAGGTGGAGTCAAATGTCAGGGTTCTTCTGGCTCTGGCTCTGGCTTTCAACTGTTTAAGCCTATGTAGACAAATCACTTCATTCTGCCGGGTTTCTACGTTCCCATCAGTCGTTGCCATTCCTACAGTGGGGGTTCTTGTGAATGCCAACAAGACACAATAATATGCTATAGGAAGGCCCTTTAAACGTGTTAAAAAGTAGGATAAGGGACCTCATTATTGTCATCACCATCATCATCACCATCATCATCCGCAACATCCATGGCCAGAGCCTAGGGACCTGAGATGAAATGAACAAAGCCATAAAGCCCCTGGTGCAGGGCCAGGCCCACGGCCGGCCCTCAATACGTATTCCTTCCCGTTCTGAACCTCCTCAAGCTGGTGGGTAAACAAATACCTGCCTGGTGGCTCCCCAAAAGAGGAGTTAATACATAACATGCTGTTCCGGGGGCTCTCTGATCCAGCTGGACTCCTCCAAACGTTCCTACCCGCCAGCCGGTTTCGTACATTGGGTTGTGATCCACGCGGGCCCATCTGCCCAGGGTAATTTCCATGCTGCTCCCCAGCCTCCCTGATGGGTCAGGAGGTATGAGTTCAGGCCACCATGTTGGTCGCCAGGCTCAGCTCTGCCTCTGGAGCCTCTGGCATGGCGATGTCTGCTGATACTTGGTGTCATCCCAGGGGGCAAATCCTGGCTCCCGAAACAAATGGATACACCCAGCAAGCCCTCTGTTGCTCCCCACATCTTTCTGAAGACTTAATGTTTTTAGTTCCCTTTTATCCCTCTGGTTCCTTATACAACTATCATGACTAATCACGGGCTAACTTGAAATCCAGGCTCTTGGGGTGCCCGGGTGGCTCAGTCGGTTGAGCATCTGACTTGATTCCGGCTCAGGTTATGATCCTGGCGTCGTGGGATCAAGCCCTGCATTGGGCTCTGTGCTGAGCGTGGAGTCTGCTTGAAATTCTCTTTCCCTGTCCCTCTGCTTGCTTGCTCTCTCTCTCTCTCTCTCTCTAAAAAAGAAAAACAGAAAAGAAAAGAAAAGAAAAGAAAAGAAGAAAAGAAAAGAAAAAAAGAAAAGAAAAGAAAAGAAAAGAGGAAAGGAAAGAAAAGAAAAGAAAGAAAAGAAAAGAAAAGAAAGAAAAGAAAAGAAAAAAAGAAAAGAAAAGAAAGAAAAGAAAAGAAAGAAAAGAGAAAAGGAAAGAAAAGAAAAGAAAGAAAAGAAAAGAAAGAAAAGAAAAGAAAAGAGAAAAGAAAAGAAAAGAAAAGAAAAGAAAAGAAAAGAAAAGAAAAGAAAAGAAAAAAGAAATCCAGGCTCTGGCTCTGTGTGTGTGCACACGTGCGTGCGTGTACCTGTTTTTCTTACCAAGATCGAGAATCCCTTTTCAGGCAGAAGCTCACATGTGGCTGCCGTGGGCTGTTGGTGTTTTGGTTTGGGTGTGTGTGCTGTGGCTAATGCAGCCTTCCTATTCTGGGAACCTGGTGTGTTTGCACAAGTCCCAGAGGACTGGATTTGGAATTGTCATTACTTTTGTCCCTTATGTGAAGGAGCTGCTTGAGGGCCATGCTCGTTTTCCCTTTGCTCAAGTCATTTGAGCTCCATGTGACCCCCCCTGCCTCTATAAGATCAGCCAGTCTGGGGTGGGCGAGGCCCCTGGAGGAGGCGAGGCACAGTCTCTGTTCAAGGAGCATCTCCTGGGTCTGCCTAAGTTGGCCATGTGCAGATGGACTCTATCTTCATTCAGAGGCAAATGGTGCTGACGAGAAGTACTACATGCTTCAACGGTCTGAGTCAAGGGCTTCAAGTGTGTTCTCTGGGGCCTGAGGCTTCGCGGAGGGGGAGAGTTGGTAGGGAAGAGGTGGAAAGGGAACTCGAGTGAGAAATACTGGGCTGGGATTTATACCTCTAAGTTGGGGGACTGTGAGCAGAGATGTCATTGAGTTCAGGGAACTAAGAGGGATGGAAGGCGCCCAGGGATTGGCCACTGTGGGACCTGTTACCACCCCAGAGCCCAAAGAGGCAGGGGAGGAAGCAGAGTTACAGCAGCCAGGTTCACAACGAGGGATGTGGAGGGAAGGTGGGGCTCACGGGGCACAGCCAGTCTTGGAACAAGACAAAAAGGGGACAAGAGGGATCCCTTGAGTTCTCTCACTCCCACCGTCCGGTACCCTGCCAGGGCTTCCCATTGGGAATCCACCTGGGAGCAGAGGGCAAGGAGCCTGGGGAAAGTGCTCCGCAGAGAACATCCTCCGGAGCACAGAGAAGGGCAAGGGCAAGAGGGCTACAGGGGATAAACAGAATCATCAACACACTAGGCTCCGGGCAGGAATTAGGGGACAGGGTTCTCATCCCAGCTTGGCCACTAATTCCTCACGTGCTTTTTGGCACACCGCTCTGCCATGCTGGGTCTCAGAGCCTCCTCTGAGGATGGAGATATTGCGTTCGGTCAGTGGCTCTGAGAGCTTGGCTACACCTACTGCTTGCATGCACAGGACAATTTTAGCAGCACACGACTTGTCTCAACAGCCAGCCCTCCTCTCTGCGTGATGGAAGTGGATAGAAGCCATTTCTGGGTCGCACCTCTCCGTCATGTGGTCCACCGCATGGCACAGCTGTAGTTGGACTTGGATAGCCGGCAGGTGGAGGGGAGATTTATCTGTGGGTCCATCCCAGAGGGCTTGGGTCTGGGGTGAGTTGACTGCAAACTATCAGGTCAGGAGGGCAAATGCCACTGGCTTGTTTTATGATGGGAATAGAGGTTTCCACATAAAACACTTTACTGGAGTCTTTCAAAAAGTGGGTCTGTTTAAAGAAAAACACAGACATGGATAGAGGGTGTGGGTATGGCAAGAATTATGATGATGATCAGCCAATGATCTTGCTATGACTGAAGAATTTTTTAAGTTTATTTATTTTGAGAGTGAGAGAGATAAAGAGTGTGCACCTGCATGAGCATGGGAAGGGCAGAGATGGGGGGGAAGAGAGAGAATCCCAAGCAGGCTCCATGCTGTCATTACAGAGCCTGACGCAGGGCTCTGTCCCACAAACCGTGAGATCATGACCTGAGCCGAAATCAAAGGACAGACGCTTAACCAACTGAGCCATGCGGGCGCCCCCACTATGACTGAAATTTAAGGGATAACACCAGTTCTACGCAAACTCTTCCAGAAAATTAAAAGGCTCATTTTCTAGCTCATTTTATGAGGCTTTGATATAAAAACTAGAAAGAGGCACTGCAAGAAAAGAAGACGTCAGACTCACCCCTCACGAACATAAGTGCAAACGTTTGAATTGAATTCAGTCCAATAACACACAAAAAAAGAAATCTATCGTGTCCAAATGGGGTTTATCACAGGAATGCAAGGTAGTTTAATATTAGAAAAATCAATCAATGACACTCACCATATTAACTGACTAAACAGTTAACATGACTAATTTGATCATGCGATCATCTTGCTAGAGGCAGAAAATACACATGACAAAATCTAGCATCTGTTCATGATAAAGACCCTCAGCAAACTAGGAACACGGCGGGGGGGGGGGGGGGGGGGGTGACCGCAACCTGGCAAAAAGGCATCTACAGAAAACCTACAGTTAATGGCAAAAGCCCAAGCGCTTTTCCCCCACAAACGACCCCCCAAAATGGGTAAAAGATTCAAACAAATATGTCACCAAAAAAGCTATAGGGGCGGCAAATCAGCACAGGAAAAGATGTGCAATTTCATTAGTCATTAGGGAAATGTACATGCAAACTGCAAACTGCTACTGTGCATGTGCCTACGAGAACGATCCTTTCTCCAAGTTTGCTCTGTCGTATTGCTGAATGTCTGCCCCACAGGAAACACGTGGCTACCTCTAATTTAGCCCAGAAGACACATATCACCTTCCCATCCCTGTAGATGAGCTGTTAGCTTCACTCGGGAACCTCTACATCCTGTTTCGCTTTTTTCTTTGGCACCGTCAAGAGCGAAGGGAGAATCGAGAATCGTCAATGTCATCAATGGATGTAAACATCGTACTCTTTGTAACAAGGGGAGGCAGAGCACCGTGGTGGGAAAAGTCCAGGAGATGCCGTTGAGGAACTGGACCCCAGACCTACTCTTCACCAACCTCCAGGTTACCGATTCTGACCTCAGTCTTGTGTCCACCTCCCATGTGTCCCCTCCCCCGGTGATGAGTGCCTCCAGCAGCCATCTGCCTCTCCAGCACTCTGAGGCCTCCTTCACTCCTCTTGCCGTTCCACAGCCACCTCTGGTCCTTTTCCGGGTTGCAATGACCCCACATTTCCAGTGTGTGTACAATGCATCCCCCTCCCCCACGCATCTCTGTGTGCACTTTTGCCAACGTCTCCCCTGGGGTCTGTGATGAGCTCCCATCTCCTCCCATTGGGAGATGCTCACTTAGGTCTCTGGCCAGGCCTCACTTCTTCCAGGAAGGCTTCCTGACTGACCCCCTTCTCCTCACGCCAATCCTAGGCTGGGGACGCCATGTCCCAGGCAGCCCGTGTGAACCATCAAGACCCCAGCGAGAGTGGGTAAGGGCCCTGGCAGAGCTGGAGCCAGCGCTCACGACGACGCCCAGTGGTCCCTGCTAGAAACTGTTTATTATAAAATGTTCGATCGCACACGATAGCAGAGAGGGCAAACTCTTGGGGCGCCTTGGTGGCTCAGTGGGTTGAGCATCAGACTTCATTCCGCTCAGGACGGTTTGAGGGTTCGAGCCCCAGGCATCGGGCTCGCTGCTGTCAGTGCAGAGCTCCCTTCAGATCTTCTATCCCGTTCTCTCTCTGCCCCTGCCCCACTGGCACTCTGTCTCTCAAAAATAAACATTAAAAAAAAACCCGGATCATTGTCCTTTTCTTGCTCCACACGTCCCCCACCATCTGCGTTTTCTGCCCACATACAGCCAGACACAGAAGTTCACTCAGATTTGAGTTCAGGTTTTCATGATACCATCTGAAAAGTGTGGTACCGTGTGCTTCTCGCTGCACTGGGTCCCCAGGCGCGTGTCGGATGGCCCTTTCTGTGACGTCACAGCCGACCTGTGGGCCCAGTGCTGTAGGCTGGCCCCTCCACCATCAATTTCTCATTAGGCCTTCAGTTCATGGTGTTAGTGGCCAGGTTGGCCCATTATTTCGTTACGGCTGGCAAAAGTGGTAATATTCTATTTTTAAAAAAATTTTTTTACATTTATTTATTTATTTTTGAGAAACAGAGAGACAGAGTGCAAACAGGGAGGGGCAAAGTGAGAAGGAGACACAGAATCCGAAGCAGGCTCCAGGCCCCAAACTGTCAGCACAGAGCCCAATGCGGGGCTTGAACTCACGAACCATGAGATAGTGACCTCAGTCGCTAAACCGACTGAGCCACCCAGACGCCCCTACAAAGTGGTAATATTCTATTATTCCTGTACATCTCCTAGGTTAAATTCATCTATAACACTCTTTCCCTCATGAATGGCTTCCCTGGGCTGAAGTTTGCACAGCAAAGGCAGGATACATGTTTGATCCTTTCTTTTTTAAAATAACAATTTAAAAAGGTTTTAAAAAATAATATGTTGGTACTCCAGTATCCTCCAAAGGTGACAAATGAGTTTTTAAAAATATCTGGTTTATTTCTATCTATTTTAGTCTGTATTATTTTTTGATGATAGAATTTTCCCATCCCTGGCCAGTTAGGACCATTTTGAGTTGGTTCTTTCTGGTACAACTGTAGAAATTTGGGGAAACGTCCTTTCTTTTTGGTATGACAAGATGGGGTAGCTCATCTTCTATTCACCTTACCGAAGTTCTGGAATCATCCATTTCTCCAGCACTTCCTGGCTCTCTGGAGACCCCAGTCGATCTATAATGCTGTTTGAGTTGGTGTTACTTACAGGGCTTCTCAGGGAACAGGCCTAGGAGATATCTGTTTTCTTTATGAAAGAGGAAATACATTGTAAGTTTATCCTGATATTTCCAACTCAAGTTTAAGATTACAGGAGTTTTAACTTTGCCTCTACTTAACCTGTGTATCTCTTTTCTATTATGCTAAAAATCTTAGTTTCTAATTATATTCACTTAAAAAAAATAGTTATCTTGAGAGAAAGAGAGAGTAGTGGAGGGGCAGAGAGGGAGGGAGAGAGAATTCTCAGCGGGCTCCTCATTGTCAGTGCAGATCGATGCCGGGCTCGATCCCATGAATCGTGAGATCATGACCTGAGCCCAAACCAGGAATCGAATGCTTAACCAATGAGCCATCCAGGCGCTCCGGTTCCTAACTACATTACTATGACTCTTTACCTACAAAGCAACAGGGGCTCTTGACCTAGTATGCTTGGAAGGGCTTTGGGACTCCCTACGCCACTGGGGTGAGATGCAGAATGGTGTGGGGTAAAAAAAAAAAAAAACTGTGAGTATGTGAGTTGAATGAATATATGAATGTGTTAGCAGATGAAGTTTTTTCTTAGGAGAGGATCCACAGTACTTGCCATATTGTCAGAAAGGTTTTCGGTCTTGGCCCTGTTGATATTTGGGGCTAGATGGCGCTTAGTGGTGGAGGCTAATCTGTGCATTACAGATCCCTGGCCTCTACCCCCTAGATGCCAGCAGCAGCACCCTCCCAGTGGTGACAGTTAAAAAGGTCTCCAGACATTGCCCAAATTGCCTCTGGCTAAGAACCACCAGTCTAGAAGACCCAAAACATTGTGAGTCTATTTAACAGGATGGCATTGGGGCGCCTGGGTGGCTCGGTCGGTTAAGCGTCCGACTTCGGCTCAGGTCATGATCTCATGGTCCGTGAGTTTGAGCCCCGCGTCGGGCTTTGTGCTGACGGCTCAGAGCCTGGAGCCTGTTTCCGATTCTGTGTCTCCCTCTCTCTCTGCCCCTCCCCTGTTCATGCTCTGTCTCTCTCTGTCTCAAAAATAAATAAAATTTTAACAGGATGGAATTTCCGGAGTAGTGGGGAATTGCTTTGGGAAATGCCATAGAAAGACTACAGTGATGGTTTTAGTTTGCTAGAGCCTTCATAACCAAGTACCACAAAGGGGGTACAGCAAAAATGTATTTTCTCACTGTTTGGAAGGCTGCGAGTCTGAGTTCAAGGTGCTGGCAGGGTTCATTCCTTCTGAGGGCCGTGAGGGAGAATCTGTTCCATGCCTCTCTCTTGGCTTCTGGTGGTTTGCTGGCAATATTTGATGTTCCCTGGCTTTTAGATGCATGAGCCTTTATTTTCACATGGTGTTCTCCCCGAGTGCCCCTCTCTGTGTCCAAATTTCCCCTTCTTTATAAGAATTCCAGACACACGCATTAGTGGCCACCCTAATGACCTCATATTGACAGCATCTGCAAACCTCTATCTCCAAGTAAAGTCCCACATTGTGAGGTAGGGGATTGGAGCTTCGCCGTATCTTTTTTGGGGAGTCACGATTCAAACCATAGCAGTGAGGGCACTGCCACCCTCGGCTAGCAGCAGGTGGACGGCAACCGTTGAAAACAGACACTTGGAATCACACCTTCTGGGTTCGACTTGCAAACTCACTATTTGCGGTCTGTGCCTCTGTGAAGTGGGATAATGCTATCCCCACTTCCTGGGGTACTCATGGAGAACACAGGGGTTCTTGGGGTCCTTGGTCTGGTGCCTGGCACGTAGTAAGTGCTTGTAAGTGTTACGTGAGTAAATGTCATCAGCATAGTCATTGAGATTGTAGTCCAGGGCAGGCTGGCTGCAACGGGTGCATGAAGGAAGTCATGACATTGGCTCAGAATCTGGAGTCTGTTCGCCTTGGCTATGCTTATGGGGCATCCTTCCCTAAGGATAAGAGGAAAGGAGGGGAGGGCTTCCGTTTACAAACAGCCTTCTATGTATATGACATTATGGCCAGGACTTCACAAATATTACCCCTCATGCCCCTTGCCCTATAAGGGAGCTCTTTGTGGTCACATTTTCTGAATGAGAAATGAATGAGAGGTTCACAGACCTTCATCTGCGTGGTTTGGCCACCAAGCCAGTTGTCCTTCCTCTCCCAACCTCTCTCGCGTGGGTGAAGAGTGTGGAAGCCCTTGGCCACCACACTCATACTCCCCCCAACTTATCCTGGTGGGGTGAGCCCTGGCCTGGGCACAAAGAGCCCTCTGGATAACAGTGGCGCTCAGCTCTCCATTGCTTAGTCTACAAAGTGGGGGCCAAGGCACCTGCTGGAGCCCACCCCACAGACTAGGTGCAGAGATGCTGTGAAATGGTTTGGCAACCTTGGCCAGTGCCATGGGCGTGTTGCTAAGGTGCCTGCAGCATGGCTGGCTTTTCTTAGTGAACCTCCCCCCCCCCCCCCCCCGCCAGGGTACCTTTCCTTCTTCAAGTTGGCAGATTGACTCCACCAAATCCCACACAACAGAGTCAGAACCTATACAATTTCTCTCCATTACAAAAAAAAAAAAAAAAAAAATCCTTCACTTTAGGTGCAAAACCCATTTGCATATATATCTGCACGATTGGATTCTTTTTACAGTTTATTTTCATCTGTGTTTGGGAGTATGGCGGCTGCCCCCATGGCACAATGGAGTGCCAAGGTCAGGGAACTGAGGCCCACCTAGACGGCAGGCTCAGATCTGCCCCTGGGTTGTCCAATGACCAGAGACAAGACCGGCCTCTCTTCGACCCTGATTCTCAAGGCCCGTGCTCATGGCACATGGCTGTTCCCTCTCATGCCCTGCCTCTCTTCTGCCTTGGGCTTTCTCAGTGCTATTCTCCCAGCCTAATTCTC
Organism: Panthera pardus; assembly: GCF_024362965.1. Lineage (NCBI taxonomy): Eukaryota > Metazoa > Chordata > Mammalia > Carnivora > Felidae > Panthera > Panthera pardus. The sequence continues at coordinate 103,327,978 of NW_026526655.1, forward strand.
TGCCACCCTTCAGACGAAAGCCTGCTGATCCCAGGGCAGGGGCTGTAAGGACATTACACACAAGCCCAGTTTCTGTGGACCTGCCTTCACAGCCTTCATTGTCCTGCATACCTTCGTGCTGGTTTGTGGGACTCATCAGTGGACACCTGCCATTGCCACCTTAACACCAAGGCACCAGGGGCTGGGTTGGGTCCTGCTCCCTGGCCACGCCCACAGTGCCCAGCCCAGAGCTGGAAGCATGGTGGGTGCCCTCTAGAAGTTTGCTCCGTGGAGAGAGAAGTTTGCTTGGCAGTAATGACAGCTGACCCACTCTATGCAATTTACATGAACTGCATACAATGAATTGCATTACAAGAATATGCACTTTCATATTCTTCCCAATCACCTATCGGAACGAAGCTCTCCTCACTCTTAATCTTTTAACATTTCATATTGAAATAATCTCAAACTTGAAAACTGATGCAAAAATAGTCCAAAGATTTCCCATATACTTTTACCTGCTTCACCTAATGCAAACGCCCTGTGGACTCTGGTAGGACGGACAGTGACGGAGGTAAGACACTGAGTAATTTACAGGAATCTTCCTCAGTTCCAGAATCGCAGCAGGGTCCCGCTCATACCTCCTTAGAACCCTCTAGTCCGGGAAGGTCCCTCCCCTTGTCTTTCCTTGTTTGTTTGTTTTTTTTTTTTTTTTCATGACCTGGACACTTTTGAGGGTTTCTGACCGGTTATTTTGTACAAGCTCAGTGTGAGCTTGTCTTAGGGACCCTCATGTTTAAATTCAGACTACGTGTTTTGTGAATCACGTAAGGGAGGCCGTGCCCTGCTTGGTGCAGCATGCTGGGAGGTACTCGATGTTCATCAATCTTATTTTAAAGAGGAGCAAAGCACAGCACTCGAGAGTCAAGGAACTCGATAAAAATGCAGCTAATCGCTAACACACGCTGAGCACTAACCCATGCTCCAAGCCTATATATTTAATCACTGATGAATCTGGGGTGCAATTAGCAGATCCCCTGACTCCCTTGCCAGTCAGGAAAGGAATGCAGAGAGGACAGAGAGTGGCAGGTAGGGACAGCCAGAGTAAGGCCAGAGAGGGACCCTTGGAGGCAGGTGCTGGGACGCTTTGGTGCATATGAGCCAGGTAGTTAGGGACAGAGCTCAGGATAGAGGCCCCAGCGGACTACACCAGGAAGCAACCTAGGCTTGAAGGCTGAGGCTGGCCAGAGTGGGGGACCTTACAGGGGGTTGGGCTTGCTCTAGGGGTCATGCTGAGGGACAGCCTGGGCCTGAGCCAGATGGGAGTTGCAGCCACAGCTGTCTCTTCCCAGTTCTGCTCACAAGGGGAGGGGACAGTATCCCCACAGTGTCCCCTTCAAGGGTATCCCAGCCCAAGCTGGTCATGGAGGGGAGGAAAGAGGGGATGACAGCCTCCACACTCCACATTATGAAAATAGGTATCTTTCGTGCACCTTGCCCACTGCTGTACCCTGCCTCCGCGTCCTGCCAACTCCCCCCGCCTCCTCCCTCCCTCTTTCTGACCTCCCTCTAAGCTCCCCATCCCGGCATCCCTCTTCCTCTTTGTCCGTTCCCTCCTCCTGTCTCTCCCTTCTTGCCTGTCCTTCTCTTTCTCTCTGGGACTCAATAAATGAAACAGTAGCCGTGGGGACAGAAGAGCTGCAATACCGGCCCCTGCCACCGCCTCCCTTCTCTGCAGGCCCTGCACTGCCCAACCTGCCCCTCCGAGCAGCCTTCTTGGTGCTCGAAGCCCCATTCACCTCCACGAAGCTGTTCTTGCAAGCCTCGCTTTCCCTCAACCGTGGGCAACACCCCGCTCAACCCCAGGGCAAGGGGGAAGACGGGGAGGATTTAATTCCTGGCCTTCAGACTCCTCAGTCTTGGGCAAGGCCAGTGATATTAGCCCCATTCAGTGGAAGAGGGAAAAAGGATTAACCGCTCCTCTGTGGACTAACAACCATCTCCCCTGCTTTCCTGCACCTGTTCTGGTTGCCAGACCAACAGGGCCCCACTTGCAGCTCACTGTGGTTGCAGTCTGAGGGTCTGAAATTTCCGGTTTTGCTCTCCAGACAACCCCTCCCACCCCATTCCTCCCAGGCCTTCCCCTGCCCAGCCCCAGGCCTCTATAAAGGCCTCTCTAATACTGGGAGAGATTCAGGCTTTAAATGTTCTATTTGTGTTTTCCCACTGGTCCGCTGGTGTTTTCTTCCCTGGGGAGCGGGGTGAGGAGGTAACACACAAAAAGAAACAGGTTAAGGGTGCCTGGGTGGCTCAGTTGGTTGAGCGTCTGACTTCAGCTCAGGTCATGACAAGCCCTGTGTCGAGCTCTGTGCTGACAGCTCGGAGCCTGGAGCCTGCTTCGGATTCTGTGTCTCCCTCTCTCTCTGTCCCTCCCTTGTTGTGCTCTCTCTCTCTCTCTCTCCCTCAAAAAAGTAAATTAATTGAAAAAAAAAGCAGCTTGGGTGGCTCGGTTGAGCATCTGACTTCGGCTCAGGTCATGATCTCGCAGTTCATGAGTTCGAGCTCTGCATCGGGCTCTTTGCTAACAGCTCGGCTTGTTTCGGGTCCTCTGTCTCCCTCTCTGTCCCTCCCCTGTTGTGCTCTCTCTCTCTCTCTCTCTCTCTCTCTCTCTCTATCTCTCCCAAAAAAGTAAATTAATTAAAAAAAAAAAAAAGAAGCAGCTTATATTTGATTGACTCAGGATTCAAAACCAGCTCACAACTCCTATCTTCGTCATCACCACCTGCCTGATTTCTATTTTCTCTGGCTTCTTGAACCCTGAATTACTTTACGCCCCTGTGGCCCACCGAGGGGTCTTGGATGCCATGACTCTCATTGGGGCCATAGTGTGCCTCACCATGCCATGCCGTCCAGCTCTCATTGGCTTCACCTCCCCTGACGCCTTCGGAGCAGGAGCCCCAGGGAAAGGGTGGCGGGGACAGCGGACCCCTCTCCAGGTGCACACTGCTTGGCATCGGCACCTCTCAGTACAGTTGTCCCAGTTGTGCTGACACTGGGACCCTCTTTGCCTCCTGTGGGCTGGCTGGTAAGCTGGGGAAGAGTCCAGAAGCTCTGGGTGCGCCCTGTAACTGCAAGGGACCTGCTTCCACTGCCTGGTGCCTCTGCTTTCCCAGCCTGTCTCCAGTCCCTCCTTGCTTGGCCCTCTGTGTCCTCCCTGGTGCCATGCAGCATGACCACTCCCCACCCCTCCTCCTCCCCTCGCTCCCTGTGCCCATCAGTCCTTCACTGGTGAATATGGCCGGGTGTTGGCCTTCAAGGGGCTCTAGGTGCAGAGGATTCTTGGGGTAGCCTTCCCGGCAGCTGTGCCCATACTGAACGCCTCTCCCTACAAGGCTGCACAGTAGGGACAGTCTGACCACTGGGCCCACGTCACATGTTCCCGTTCCTTGCTTCTCTCTCCTGATGTTGAAACAATGTCTTGCCATAATTGCATCCCTCCTCCCCACTCCCCAACCACAGCGTTGTCGGTCAGTGCTTTGTGTATTAGCTGCTTGGTAAATAAGCCATGGGATGGATCCTGGGCTATGGAATCACAGATGAGAAGGGCCACAGCTTCTAGACCCGGTTCTCCTCCAAAGAGTGGAGGGAGTTTCACAAGGTCACAAAGCCAAAGCCTCTGTGATTTGGTATATATCAGGGCTTGCCACATCTTCTATTTACAGTGGGGTCTAAATGAGATTCTCCTTGCACAGCACTTAGAGGAGTGCCTGGTGGAAGAAAGCCCTCAGTAAATGCTAGCTCTTATCATCGCTACTTTATATCAGGTTGAACCCTATGAAAGTGCCATTTTTGCAATCAGAAGTCACTTATCAGCAATTTCATATGGTTTGACACAACTTTCCTCCAAATTGTCTTACCTGGTGTATTAAAACGTTTTTTCATGTTTATTTATTTTCGAGAGAGAGAGACAGAGACAGAGCGTGAGCAGGGGAGGGGCAGAGAGAGAGGGAGACACAGAATCCGAAGCAGGTTCCAGGCTCTGAGCTGTCCACAGGGCTTGACGCAGGGTTTGAACTCGTGAACTGCGAGATCGTGAACTGAGCCGAAGTCGGACGCTTAACTGACAGAGCCACCCAGGAGCCCCGCCCACTGCTTCCTTCAAGAAATCAGAGGAGTTCAAAGAGAACAGTGAGGGATGGTGTCTATTGGATGATCAATGCTCCCTGGGAGCATCTTGGCTCCTGGGATCTGTCACCTGAGGGAACCTTGGATGTGTGGAGGTGTTCTGAAAGGCTACTCTGAAACATGGCCCCGGTGAGCCCAAACTTATCACTGCCCAGCTTCAGCCCCAGGCCCAAGGTGGAGAGCCCTTCTCCCTGCAGCATCTAAGGCTGGAAGGAAGTTTAAGGCCACCCAGGACCTTCTCTTCTTTTTCCAAGTGCAGGAACCAAGACCCAGAGTAAGTACTTACTTGTGGTCACCGAGCAAATCAGAGCAGGGGCCTCCTAAAACCTAGGACTCGGAACCCAGCCCACCCACTCTACCCTAACACCACCACACAAGACCCCCTCACTTCTGCATGACCACCTGCTCCCCAGGCAAGACCGAGGATGCCAAGGCTTTCTGAGGGCATGATTCCCTGGGCTGCAATTGTTTTTGATGAATCTTCCTGCCCCCAAGACAAAAAGGGTCCGGTCTTATTTACCTCTATGCCTTGCACGGTGCCTGGTGCTAAAAAATACTTGCTGCACAAATAATTAAGCATTGATTGAGCACCGTTTGAGGTAGATGCTATTACCCCCTTTTTAAAAAAAGTTTATTTTGAGAGAGACAGAGAGAGAGAGAGAGAGAGAGCACGAGCAGGGGGAGGGGCAGAGAGAGAGGGAGAGAGAATCCCAAGCAGGCTCTGAGCAGTCAGCACAGAGCCTGACGCGGGGCTTGATCTCACAAACCATGAGATCATGACCTGAGCCTAAACCAGAGTTGGCTGCTTAACTGATTGAGCTACCCAGGCACCCTGCTGTTAGCCCATTTAAATATTTTTTAACGTTTATTTATTTTTTGAGAGAGAGGGAGAGCATGAGCAGAGGAGGGGCAGAGAGAGAGGGGGACAGAGGACCCCAAGTAGGCTCTGCTGACAGCAGAAAGCCCGATGTGGGGCTCGAACCCACACACCATGAGATCATGACCTGAACCTAAGGCAAATGCTTAACCGACTGAGCCACCCAGGTGCCCCTGGTTAGCCTATTTTAAAAAATTTTTTTTACATTTATTTATTTTTGAGAGACAGAGAGAGACAGAGCACAAGTCGGGGAGGGGCAGAGAGAGAAGGAGACACAGAATCCAAGCAGGCTCCAGACTCCAAGCCATCAGAAAAAGCCCAACGCGGGGCTCAAACTCACAAACTGTGAGATCATGACCTGAGCCGAAGTTGGACACTTAACCAACTGAGCCACCCAGGCACCCCCGGTTAGCCTATTTGAAAGAAGAGAAAAATTGAGACCCAGGGAGGTTGAATAGCTTGCCCAAGGTAGCACAGCTAATAAATGGTGCAGTCAGGCTTAGATCCCAGTTTGGCCAGGCTCCAAACCTGTGGTCCTCCTACCTCAAAGGGCTCCTGCCTCTCCTCCTAGTGTTCTGGAGGGTGGACAGGACAAAGAGGAGTGTGGCTGGCAGATCAGAAACTGAAGGCCTGACAGGGGATGTGCTCTTTAAACACCAAGCCTGGAGTTCAGCGCTGGGACCCACACTTTGGCCTCCCGACCCCAAGCCCCACCCAGGCTAGATTCCCCCTCAGGCCCACTTCTCCACCGACAGCTGCAGGTGGGGCCTTCTGGGGACAGGACAGAACTGCCTCTCCCGGAGTCTCTTGATTGCTCGCTAACGCCAGGCCCCTGCATTCACTTGTCCACAAAGCAGCTACAGTGGAAATTAGACCAAGTCACCCCAAAATGGAAACTCTGCACTCGGTTTCCCATTTCCCTTAGATAAACTCTGAGATCCTGGCCATGGCCCCCCCAGACCCTGCAAGGGGGCTGTGTCTGAGACCTCCCTCCTACCTCCCGCTGGCCTCCTTGCTCCAGGCAGACAGAAAGACCCTGTGGCCTTCCTGCAACTCCTTAGAAATACAAGACACATTCCATCTTCGGGACTTTGTGTTTTGCCAGGCTGCCTCCTGAAATGCTCTTTCCCCAGATAACTGCATGCTGGACCCATTTCTGCATTGGTTTATGGCCTGTTCCCACTGGAATAGGAGCTCCAGGGAGGAGGGACCTGACGTGTCCCCAACCACCCTTGCAGTCCCTGCCATGCGCTCGGCCTCTCATCCTGTCCCTTGTTGACACAGGGCTGAGCCTCAGAGCCAACTGTGCCCTCTTCACCCCACCTGGAGCCCCGCGAACAGGACAAATGATGGGCATGTCTTTTCGGGTCCGCGGACCGGCCCTGGAGTGTCCACATTGTTCCTGGAAATTAGCAGCGGTCGCTGCCCTCAGGGGAAGCACTCCACCCCACGGGCTACCACATTGAGGGGAGGAAGGAGAAAGAAAAACAAGATCCCCAGGCAGGCCAATGCCGGTGCCTTTTCCCTGCCTGAGACGCACACTTCATTTAATTTTCATAGTGGAGGGAGATGTGGGGTCTTTTGAGCGTCGATATCCTCGTGGGCCAGTCTAAGTGGAGGAGCCAGCGCCGAGCGCCCGGGCCCCACTGTCAGTCTTGCCAGATTAACAACTTCATCCGAGCCTTTGTTGATATTGACACTCGGTTGCTAGGTAACATGTTTACCGCCCAGTGAATAGGGACTTGAGGGCCAGGGGGCACAGTCAACAGATTGGCAAATAAGGCGGACGTGCTGTGACTTGATGCGCCCGCCGTGGTGCCCAGGAGCAGGGCAGGCACGCCAGTCTGCCCCTGCTCCCCAAGCTCAGCGAACGACTCAGGGTCAGAGTGGCCTGGTGCCCAGGGGGGCAGATCCAGGAGAGCAGCTCTGTTGTCACCCAAGGTCCATCCTCATGGTGACGTCAATGTGCCCGCTCCCTTGGCGGGAGTGTTCCCGTTCGGCAGTACCATATCACAGCCTCCCTGCAGTGCCCTCAGGCCCTGAAGAGGCCTGGTCAGTGCACCCTTGGGAGCTCCCACCCCTATGTTACTCCTGAAAAGAACCCACCGCTGGGAGCCTGGAGGCCATGTGTGTGCGCTTTAACCCCCGGGCCTGTAACCTGAGAATACAGCGCTGGCCTGCCTACATCATCAGGGTGTTCAAAGGAAGGGGAAGGACTGCCACCCAGGAAGTACCAGCTGTGGGCCAGGCACCGTGCTAGGCACAGCTAGGCGTCCCCGTAATGCCTTACACCCGCCCCATGAGGTGGCTCCTGTTGGGATCTCCTTTTGCATAGAGACAGGGGCCGTGTCTGGGTTAAGCGACGGTCCTCAGTTAGGATTCTGTCTTCATGCATGCAATGCAACTTTGGGATCGCCCCCTTCCACTGCACTGCTAATGGGACACAGGGACCGGGGCCTCCACTCAGACCCCTATCAGGGAGTGACACCCCCACCCCCACCCCCGCTGGCCTCACTTTGAGCTACCTATCATCTCAAGGGCTCTGCAATGAGAGCTCAATCTGTCGAGCAGACGGCCAAGCCACCACGGGTGCAGGGCTAAGCGGCAGACATTGTACAAGTGAGCTGGGGAAGCAAAGTTACTCAAGAAAAACGGTTGATAAAAACCCAACGAAGGGCGCACCTGGGTGGCTCAGTCGGTTGAGCATCTGACTTCACTTCAGGTCATGATCTCGCATGATCTCACAGATCCCACGTGGGGCTCTGTGTTGACAGCTCAGAGCCTGGAGGTTGCTTTGGATTCTGTGTCTCCCTCTCTCTCCACCCCTCCCCCGCTCATGCTCTGTCTCTCTCTCTCTGTCAAAAATAAACAAACATTAAAAAAAAAAAAAAACCAACAAAGGGAAATGAGAGTGATCTCAGCGACAGGGACTCTGCAAGCAGTGATCTTGGCTCCAACACAAGGTGTGACCTTCCAGGCCACAAGGCGAAGGGAGAGCAGAAGCTGACCAGTGGACAAGGGAAGGCAATGAGGAAGGAAGTCTGGACCAGTACAGAGACTGGAGGCTGAGGGTTCTCTCACTGTCCTCGAACGAGAAGAATCCGGGCACATCTACACCAGACTGATTTTTCATGGCAAGCAGCCAGGCTGGAGCCGGCTGTAGAGTTCAACCGCTCTCTCTCTCTCTCTCTCTCTCTCTCTCTGTCTCTCTCTCTGTGGGGGCTGCCTGAATATTGGGGCCAGAGCTGTGAAGGAGGTGAGCCTGGTCCCCACGTTCATGGAGACTTCAGTTCGGCAGCGGAGATGGGAGTTAGACACGTGATCACACAGTGCATGGTTGATCACGCTTGTGCTAAATGCTGTGAAGAAGCTGACCATGCAGGATGTGTATTCATGGGGGAGGGGCCCACTGGGACCAGTGGTCACAGCCTGCCTCCTTGGGGAAGCCACAGTGAAGCTGAGGCATGGCGGGGGGCACTTGAACTGGAGATGTGCAGGTGATGGGGAAGTGTGGAGATGTCTCTGGAATGTGAGAGGGACTGGGAAAAACCTGGGTTGAGCGAGCTGAGATTGCCAGAGCAATCAGATGGGAAATGAGGCGGTAGGTAGGGGCTAGAGTCCTCAGACCTTGTTGGCTTGAATTTCATTCCAGTAATAAAGTAGTAGTAGAGATCTGTTGAAGGTCATTAGCAGGGGGAGTGACATGATCAGGTTCCAGGTGCTTTTACAGACGCGGAACTGATGATCCATTTCAGCCGGGATACCAGTACTGGCCTGGGCTGACCAGATGAGAAGCCCCCTGCCACAAGCCTATTTTGGGGAGCTCCTTCAGGTCAGAGAACTCCCACCCCAGCCTTGGTTATGTTTCTGTTTATTCCCAGTGTTGGGCTCAGAACCTGGAACAGGGGAGAAGTTCAATCCATGATTGTTGAGTTAAAGGGAAGTGTCTAGGGCATCCCTGCCCTTTAAAGATGTCTGGTGATATCCCCCCTTTTCTCCTGGCTGCTAACTCATGCTCCTGGCCACTGTCAAACGTCCTAGATACCCTACCCGTGGGCCCTTCCATGATGCTTCTAACTTCTCTGCTCATTGAGCTAAAACACTCCAATCTTCCAGTCTGCTTTGAGGAAGAAGCGTTCTGTGTAACTGACATTCGTGTACAATGAATGGATCACTTACCCTCTGAGGCCAGAGGTGTCCTTGTATCTTTTTGCATCAAATCCTTTCTAAAACACACAGTTTCCTGACCTAAAGATAGCTGCACCAGATCTATCAACCCATGCATCATTTTAGTATCAGTTCTTGAACCCAACAAGACTTCATTGCTCACAGTCAGGAGGGCTGTTTGCTCTGAACTCAATAAACCCCTTATGGTTACAGGGTTCCTGTTCTAACTCAGCAAAAATATGGCATATACACCACCCTCCTCCGTTGCCTCCCCGGGGGTGCATTGCTGCTCTGTGCCTGTGCACTTTCCTGCAGAGTCTGGGGTCAGCTTCAGGCTCTAGGCAGCTACAGCGGATGGGTTTAACTGGCTCATAGTTCGAGTTGCCCTTTTTGACGCTCTTCTTTGCAGAGGTCTCCCTCCTCCAAAATTACTGTCCCCTCTCTACTCGCCTCTGCTTCAGTTTGGTCTTAACACCGCTGCTAACCTCTGTTCTACTCTCCTCCACACTTCCTTCTTCCTCCGGCCCCCTTCCTTTGCACACTCTTCAATCTTGGCTTCTAGAACCATTGGCACCCCAGGGGCGATGGTGAATCTCCCCGTGTGTCCCTTAACTATCCAGGTTCAGAGCTTCAGGCTGGATCACGGCTTCTTGTAGGAGGGTATCAAGCAGCAGGGAGCTACATCAGAGGCTCACTTTCCCAGTGTGTCCTTTTGGTAATTCCCAGACACCTCCTGCCACTCCATCACGGCAAAGAGGCTCAGCTCCAGTGGCCGCCGTTTGACTCTTGGGGATTTTCCAAAAAGCAGAGATTTTAAATTTTGGTGAAATCCAATTTATCAGGGTTTTTTTTCCTTGTATGGATTGTGATTTGTGAGAGGTCTAAGAAATCTCTGCTGAACACAAAGGTCACAAAGATTTTCTCGAATGCTTTCCTCTACAAGTTTTATAGGTTTGGATTTTACATTTAGGTCTGTTATCTGTTTTAAGTTAGTTTTTGTATAAGATGAATAAGGGTCCAGATTTGTTTCTTTGAATATGGAGGTCCAATTGCTGAAAAGATTAAATCGTCTAGATCCTTGTCAAAAATCAATTGACCATATCTCTGTGTTCTTATTTCAGAACTATCTGTTCTCTTCCATTGATCTGTGTCTTTTTGTCAATAACACATTGTCTTGATTATTGTAGGTTTAGACTAATTCTTCAGATCCTTCAGCTTTGCTCTCCTTCACACCTGTTTTGGTTCTTCCAGGGCCTCGCTTCTCCATAAAAATTTTAGAACTAACTTTTCAATTTCCGTTTTTCAAGAAACCTGCAAGGGCTCTGATGGGGATTGTGTTGAATGTACGGGTCAGTTGGAGGAGAACTGATATCTTAAAGCCTTCGGGATTTTATTCAATGTTTCATTTCTGGCTCTTGCCCCCAGATCACAGCCCTTGGAAGGCTTGGTTAAAACACACACACACACACACACACACACACACAATCATTAGAGCTGTAGTGGAGAAAGACAGGAAGAAGGCTAACCTTCACAAGTCCATTGCATGTGTTGTTGAGATACAGGTAGAGACAGAAATTGTGTTAACATCAGACGGTAATGGTGTGAAAAATCCCACCATCAAGCCCACTTTGAGGTGAGCTCTGAGGTCTCTGGCTAAATAAAATACCAATGTCAAAGGGAAAAAGCCACCCAGGAAATTCCTTCCTGGCCCTAAGCAACTCAGCTGACTCCATGCCTCTAAGCAGCCCCATTGGCAAGACTCAGAGTGGGTGCTGTTGTGTGCGGGAGCATGAGCCTTGGGTCCTACAGACTTGGGCTCAGATTTCAGCTCTGCCTCTCCCAGCTGTGTGACCCCAGGGAAGCCACTAGTATCTCTGAGCCTCAGTGTCTCTATTGTCAACTGAGCTGCAGGGTTGCTTCAGGAATATATAGCTGTATCCTTAATGCACAATAAGCAGAAAGTATTGCTCTGATGATGAGCCAGGGCTCGGACAACTAAAAGAAGAGAGGGGTGGACCATCTTAGGCTGGCCCTGCAGCACTGGGGTGTAGGAATGGGGTGTGGCCACAGAGCAGCAGGAAGGCCCTGATGAATCATAGCTCCTTGGACAAAGGTTTCAAATGATAGACTGAGAGGGAGGAAAATGGGTTGGGGGTTAAGGGGATCCAGATGCTGGCTTTGACCTCTTAGCCTTCATTCAACTCACATCTACCAGCACCTACTACATGCCCAGCCCTGGGCTTATCCTAGGCCCCCAGTGTGATGGCAAGGCAGGCCCTGCCCCACAAGGCCCCTAATGCCCTGGTGGGCAGTGCTCTGATGGAGATGGGCCGGCGTGGTTGCAAGACCAAAGCAGAGGGATGCAGCCTGCCTTTTGGGGGACAGCTTGGAGCAGGCGTCATGTGGAGGGGAACGTTTGACAAGCAGAGGAGGCCCCGCAGGTGGCAGGAGTGACATGAGCAGAGCTTGGCATCCAGTAGGAGTGGTCGAGGGCTGGAGCTCCCACCTGGGCGATGCCGGAGCCTGGGCTGGGCATGGTTAGAGGGAAGCAATGGAAGAGGCTGCAGAGGAGGGGGACCGGGGTGCCAGCTGAGGTGATTGGTCATCCAGAAGATGGGAGGTCATGGAAGGGGCTGACGCAGGGATTGACAGGGTTAGATCCTTGTGATGAGGGCTTCATCATGACCACCGTGGCAGTAAGGAGAGGTGGGAGTAGACAGCTCAGGGGAGAAATAGAAGGATCCAGAGGGTGGATGCCCCAGCTCCCAGCCCAGCAAGGCCTCCACCAGGCTGCACTTCCTGGCCTAGGTTTCTTCATCTGCAGAAAGCCATCCCTGGTCTGAGATGCCCCTCCACGGCTTTGTCTTCCAGCCAGGCCTGCGGCAGCCGGAGAAAACAATGCCGAGATGATGTTCTCAGAGGGTTTCAGAAGGAAGAGTTCCTTCACGTCCTTGCCAACCCCTGGCATGGCTGGAATGGCTAAAAGCGAGGTGCCGTAGAATCCGGGCTTCTGTGAGCTGCCCCATTAATATTCCCTCCAGAAAGCCTTGCCAGACAGGGAGGAGGCAGGGGGCAGATGGGGCACTGAGAGGCCAAGTAATCTGCTTAAGGTCACCCAGCAAAGCAGCAGCAAGCTGGACCAGGCCCCAAGCCTCCAGATGTCCAGTCTGATGCCCTGCCCACTGGACCATGAGGCCTTTAATGAGGCCACCTCCGCAGGGACTGTGGGCTGGCCCACCGCCCAGGGCTGGTGATTGCCAGGCATCCCAATCAGCCATTCCAAGAGGCTCTGCCCTCAGCAGCCAGGCACACAGAGGCTGGGAGTGAGCGTGTCAGCTGAGCCTGGTGGTTCTGAGGGGTGGCCCCGGGGTCTGAGCATGCCTAGCCCTTCTGGCCAGGATCCCCAAGGAAAAAGTCTCTGTGTTCAGAAAGGGGCTGGTCGTGTCTCAGGGGGGTGAGCTAGGCCTCAGCACCTGGCCCTGCCTCCCCAGCCTTCCTAGGCTACAGAATCTACAGTCAGTGTCAAAAGCATCTCTGGCCAGCACAGCCTGCCTCTCTTCTCTGTGCTGGAGCCTATAGCCGGGCGGGGGAGGGGGGAGGGCGCTGCATGGAAACCCTTGGGCCCAGTTTTTTATGTACAGAGGAGGGCACGGAGGTTCAGAGGGGGACAGGACTGGGCCTGGTTCAAACAAGGAGATGACAACAGAGGCAAGATTCTTCTTGGGGTCTGCTGACTCCCAGGCCAGCCCGCCTGCCTTGTCCCAGTCGGTCTTAGCTTTGTCCCAACCCAGTGACCTCTGGAAGAGCCACCCTCTGCTGAGCCATAGCTAGAACCCATGATACCCAGGCGGAGCTCTTGGGGACAGGCTCCCTGTTTCCCTCTGGGCCTTGCTCTATTTGTGAGAGAAGACCTGCCTGGGGCTCCTGAGGAGAGGCCTATGGCAAAAGCCCACAGAGTGGCCTCAACCCTCACCTCGGGGTTACTGGGTAGGCTTTGGTGGGAAGAGAGAGAAGGCTGCCCCTGGTCCTGAGGGGGCAAGAGGCTGGGCCAACCACACCATCCGGGGCCAGGGTCTGAGTCTCAGCCTTGCAGCCTCTTCAGCCCTTGGAGTCTTAGGTTGCCATTTGCTTTTAGGAATAGAAGGTGACACATGGCAGGAGTGCCCTGCACTCCTCTTCCTCTTGCGCTGAGTCTCCTGAGGTGTGAGGGCAGCCAGGAGCATGGCCGGCGGCATGGTGGGGCCGTGCCTCTCTCGGCCTGCCACCCGCCCCTGTGTAGCTGGCAGTTGGGCTCGGCCTGGGCCAAGGGGTGCCATTTTTTTCCCAGGGCTTAACCTCCCCCTCCCCTCCCCTTTCCTCTTTTTAGTTTCCACACCCTCCCCCAACACACACACCTCAAAGAGACTCAATTCATTTAATCCCCTCCCCCCACCTTATCCGAAGCCCTTCCAAGAACCTTCCCCGCTGCCCCCCACTTCCCCCTGCCCCAGCCTTTTGGGGGGCGGTGGAGGTGGGTCACAGAAAGAAGGGGCTGGGAGAAGTAAAGTAAAAAAGCCCGTGCCCAACAACAACAAAGCCCCCCAGCACCCCACATTATGTTCCATAAAGCTGGAAATACACAGCAAGCCGGCATCTGTGTGGAATAATAAAACCGGGTGTGGACGTGTAGTTCTCACAGGGCATTTGGCTAAGCCCGGGCAACGCGAAAGCATGCATAGTTAACGCTCCTGACTGTGTGAAACCCTTTGTCGCCGGCACCGGCTCTGCGAGGGACCCAGGGCCCGCGGCTTGGCAAGGGCCCGAGACATTTCTTGGAATGGTTTCTTGTTCATCACTGACACTCGTAATGAGAAATTTATACACCATCCTAAGCGGATAAATTAATTTCAAACACTTTAGACTTTGGAAGACAATGGATCCTGGCAAGACCCTTTGTCACCCGTTTTATTAAAAAAAAAAAAAAAGAAAGAAAGAAAGAAAAGAAAGAAAGAAAAAAGAAAGGAAGAAAGAAAGAAAGAAAGGAAGGAAGAAAGGAGAAAAAAAAAAAACCAGCCCTCGAGACGGTCCAAACACAACCTGTGTTCCTGGCTCTGGCGTCGCCTGTCCCCGGCTTGAGGGGGCGGCGGGGGGGGGGGGGGTGGGGGGGAGAACACGCTTGGCCCCATGTGGGTCAGGGGCCCGTGGGTCACTTTTTAAACTTCATTAAAGTGTGTGCAGCTCCTCAGGGGCTCTCCCCTCGCCCCCGGGGGAGCACAACTTCCGCTCACCCCTGGCTGCATTCGAGGTTGGCATTGTGGTCAAGGAGTGGGGTTTCTCAGGCTGCATTTGTGAAAGGTAATTAAATTGTGATAATGTTTCCATTCAGACCCCGGCCCGGGTGAGGACCGGGAACTCGTCAGACAGACATGTTCTCGGCGTCCACGGAACATGTAGGCCAGCCTGGCAAGAGGGCCTGCCAGGGGCCATGGGGTGTCCCCAGCCTTCCCAACCAGCCGGGGACGGCCTGCTCCAGGCCCCGTGCACAGAAGAGCCAGCAGCAGGAGCAGGCAGTGCCCTCGAGGTCCCTGGCATCGCCTCAGGATGACATTGTGTTTTCAGCGGGGGCTATGGCAGCCGGCTAGTGTGGGTACAGAGAGGAAAAGGTGGGGTGCTGGCCTCCGTGCTGCCCCAGGTCCTCAGCTTCCTCCCTGCAAAGCTGGGAAGGAGACCAGAGTGCAAGGCGAATTCTTCCAGGGCAGAAAGACCATTCTTTCCAAGCCATTCCTTTTTTGGCACCCTATCGGTCCGAATCATATCGAATAGCTCCTCTAACCTGCAGGCCACCTCCTGGCTGCAAATGTCTCTTCCCTGCAGCCCCTGACTACTCTGACCCTAGCTCAGCCCTCCCTTCCCCCTCTCACCATGACCCTGATGCCACCCACCTTTCACTTCCGGGGCCCCCACCCACCCAGCCCAGCCTCTGCAGGCTGCCCCACGGAACCCCTGTTGGGAGCCCCTCGTGACTGACTCCCTGGCGAACTCAGGGGTCTCACCTCCTGGACCCCGGACAACAGTATCCTCCTTCTCCATGTGGGAGCATACATAGAAAGTTAGCAATTCACAGGCACTTTGGAGACACTACAGATACCAGAGGACAAAACAAAAAAAACCAAAAAAACAAAAAAACAAAACACTAAAAGAAAACCTAAAAAAATAAATAACATTTTTTTCTACGTTTTATAAAAGTACTCCAGGAAAATAAAACGAATAAGAGAGCATACTATAAATAAATAGCAAATGTAAATAAGCTTCCAAAAGCATTCTTTCAAAAATTAATTAAATGAGAAAACAGCTGCTTCCATAACAAAACTTGTTTTTATGTCAGGTTTAACACTTAATGTGTCTGTACGTGATTCCGGAGTAAGAGTTTGGTGGGGTTTTTTTTTTAATTTTTTATTTGAAAATAATTATAGACTTACCAAAAAATTGCAAAAATTGTAGAGAGAGGTCGTGTCTCCTCATCACCCGGCCTCACACCGCGGTGGCCTCACTTCTGCAACTGTAATGCTTTACCCAAACCAAACCCACCAGAAAAGACTTTAATGACTCTAAAAGTCATAGCCCCCGGGGGCGAGCAACGTTATTCGCACAACTAGGCCCCGAAAATTTCAAACTGTCTTACAACAGTGGAAACGGCATTTTAAAAATCTAAAAACTGCTCTTTTCCTTTCCTTGACAAATGGGATGTTGAAATGGCTTATGAGAATACAAGGGGATTTCATACCCCCATTGACTTTGTTCGCGGGAAGTGTTTTTCGAGAATGCTGAAGCAGCTCTGGGTTTGTGGTGGACTCAGTCACCTGCAGCTGCTGTGGGCTCGCCAAAGACCCCGCCGCTAGATGCGTGGAGACCCAGGGCCACAGCGCTAGTTGCGTGGAGACCCAGGGCCACAGCGGGGCTGTGCCTCCAGGAGCCACTGCTCTGCCTGCCGCCACCTGGCCTGCATTCCTAGGGTCACACCTAGCAGGGGAGGGCCCTAGTCTGGAGCAGAGGGAGCACGGGCCCCTCTGGCCAGGCCTTCTGCAGCAGTCAGGCAGCGCCCATGGCCGCTTGAGGGCTCACGTTGTCAGCACTGCCTTCAGGAAACCCTGTCTGATTCGTCCCCCATCTTTTGCCTCCACAGATCAGGCTCCTGGCGGGTTTGCTTCCCTGGTCTATGTCTGCCAGAGAAATGTAGCTTCCTGAGGGCTGGCCTGGCTCTGTCCGACTCTTTTGGCCCAAAGCCCGGCACACAGTAGGCGCTCAGTGTTTGTGGAACGCAGAAGCCTCCCTCCTGGGTTCTCTGTGATCTCTCGTTGTCTACCTGAACATCCTCCACGACACAAGCCAGCCCATTTCAATGCGTGCCAGATTGTTTGAACATTCTTCCTGTAAAGTACTGAAATAGCTCTCCTTCTGCCCTCTGGAGTTATTCCTGTACAGGCTTCCCTGCGGCAGATGTCCTGACCCCCAACCGCTCTCAGCTGCTGCTCCCACCCCAGTGCCCGCCCTCAGGAGCCCCGGGCCCCTGTGGAAGCTCCTCTGGGCAGAGATGCCCCACCAGTGCTGAGCTGCCCTGGCCGGAACTTACTTCCGTGGGACGTCCCCCCACCCCCCACAGGCTTCCCTCCTGCAACACCCACTTGTCTGTGCCCACCCTGTGTCTGCACTTCTCTAGGTCATGGCAGTGAAGGGGCCAGACAGCACCTGTTCTCCAGGAGCCCCTATCTAGTGGGGGACAAGTGGGAGCAAGTAAGCAGGAGCCTGGCCAAGCCACTGTGTCACCGCTCACTTGGTTCATTCTAAGGGTGCATTGCCCATCTAATCCTGAGTTCCTTTCCTGCAGCTGCCTCTGTTGAACCAGCTCCCCTCCTGTCTGTTTCCCCTTCTTCCCTGGCCCCCCCTCCTCCCTGACTCTCCCTTTTTCCTGGTTCATCCTTCTCCTGGACTTTCCCTCCTCCCTGGCTCCCCCTTCTCCCCAACCCCCCACCCCCTCCTCCTTACCTGCCCCCTCCTGCCTCTCTGCTCTTCAACTCCTGTCCCTCCCTCTGTCTGCCTCCCTATCTTCCTCCTCCCTGGCTCTGTGACCTCCCTGGCTTGTCCTTCTCCCAGCTCACCACCTTCCTACTCTCCTCCTCCCTGGATCCCCACCTCCCAGCTCACACACCCCCCCCCCCCACCTCAACTCTTCTGATTGATCCTCTGAAACTGAGGGCAGGCCTCACACCTCTTGCAGCAAAGTCCCCTTTTGGTGGGTTCAGTTGCTGGTGCCAGTGGGTCAAGCAAGCCCCTGAGTGTGTGAGCTGGGACTTCTGTGTGTCCTCCAGCCCCTCACTCAGCATAGGGGCAATCCACAGGATAATTTTTGTCTCCTACTGCGTAGTTTTTTTCTGTCACCTGAAGTTGATAAGCACATTTTCTTTTTTTTTTTTTTTTAAGTTTATTTATTTAAGAGAGACTGAGACAGTGCCAGTGAGGGAGGGGCAGAGAGAGAGGAGACAGAGAATCCCAAGCAGGCTCCGTACTGACAGTGCAGAGCCCAATCGGGGTCTTGAACTCACGAAACCGTGAGATCATGACCTGAGCCAAAACCACCTGTTGGACGCTTAACCGACTGAGCCACCCAGGTGCCCTGATAAGCACATTTTCTAATTCTTTATTGAAGGTATTGATAATATTGTCCCAAGACAGGAGCAGATCACAGGGCTCTGTGTCGCTCTGCTGGAGACCTCTGCCAGGCTTATCCGAGGCCAGCGGTCATTACCCTTTGAATACAACCATTTAACCAGTTGAAAGTCCAATGAGCTGTTCCAACGTCCCCCACAGCACTTCCGACTCGCTCCAGGAGCCCAGGGGAGTCTGTGAGCCATCCAGGTGGGTACTGTCCCTGATTCCAGGGCCTCTGACACAAGAGACTCTTGCAAATACTTGTTTAAAATGAACCTATTTTCTATTGGCCACTTCCTCTGACCTCGGAAGCTCTTATGTCCACGAGAGAGAAAGAGATGAATTTGATATGAAGTTCTCTCAGGAGAAGCACATTCCTTCCAGATTCTTTACAAACCCTTCTCCATGTTTCAGCAGAGAATGTAACCGGCTTATAGAGGAAGGAGAAGGAAAGTAACAGAGTGGACCCTTGAAGAACATGGGTGTGAATTACCCGGGTCCACTTACATGCATATTTCTTTTTTATAAATACAGCACAGTACCGCCAATGTATTTTCTCTTCCTTAGGATTTTCTTTTTTTCTTTTTCTTTTTTTCATGTTTATTTATTTTTGAGAGAGAAAGAGTGGGGGGAGGGACAGAGAGAGAGAAGGGGACAGAGGATCCGAAGAAGGCTCCATGCTGTCAGAGCAGAGCCCGATGCGAGGCTCGAACTCACAAATGCGAGATCACGACCTGAGTGGAAACCAAGAGTCAGGGGCTCAACCGACTGGGCCACCCAGGCGCCCCACTTCCTTAGGACTTCCTTATAACATTTTCTTTTCTCTAGCTTACTTTCCTGTAGGAATTGAGTATATGATACATAGAACTTACAAAATACGTGTTGATAGACTGTTTACGTTATTGGTAAGCTTCTGGCCAACAGTAGGCTATTAGTAGTTAAGTTTTAGGGGAGTCAAGAGCTATATGCAGATTGGTAACTGTACAAGGGGTCAGTGCCCTGAACTCCCGCAGTGGTCAAGAGTCAGCTGTATTGTATCTGGGCCTCCTGGAAAGTCTCACACATCATCTTATGCAACTCTTAATATCAGCCTGTAGGGCGTGTGTCATTATCCCCATTTCACAGGTAAAGAAAGTGAGGCCTAAGGACTTACTCAGGGTCACACAAACCAGGAGAGCTATCCCAGCTCTTTCTAGTTCCAAACCCTGCTCTCTTTCCCCAACACCACACTGCCTCCCACCAGCTGTACTTGCTAAAAATACACTCGCTTCCCATTTGGGGGATGACAAATTTGGTTATGCATCCTGCCTCCAGCTCTCCACGATTTCTCCAAGATTCCTGAAGGAGAGTCGGCGTTCACATCTGCAAATTCCCCGGGTATCCTGGGAGATCATTTGTCTGGGCCAAGAAGCTGGGGCTCCATTCGAGGCCACCAGGTGCTCTCTGACCATCCCCTCTCCTGTCTCATGGATACACTGCCCCGTCTGTGATGTGGGCCAGCCCCCCGCGGCGTGGCCCTTCTCCTGGCTGCCACAGGGAGCCTCAGCCCTCTCTGCTTCGGTCCCCAGCATACGAAAATTATTAAGCCGTCCACATGCTCTTACTCATAGCTGTGATGCCCAGTAAATGAGAAAGGCCTCCTTTCAAATAAATAATGACCACCGTTGACAATGGAAGTATAAACATGACCTTAATACATGAATCGCTAATCATCGTCCCTGTTAATAGACACTCCGTCTTTGCTGTGCACACATGTGGTTCAAGACTAATGCTCACAAGAGGACAATGAGCAGCATTAGCCTGGAGGGGCCAGCCAGCCTCTGGGTCAACTACAATGCAAATCAAAGGAGGGGGCCTGCATTCCTGCAGCCCACTCCCTGCCCTACACAGTAGCTGAGTTAACTTCTTGAGTGGCTCAGGAAGCTGCACTTAGGAAATCCGGATTGTACTCACACCCTGGGAGAGCGCTTTCTGTTTAGTTCAGAATATTTGGGCACTCGAGAGACCACCACACACACACACACACACACACACACACACACACACAGGTTGCATACCTGTGTGATGCCCATTTGGATTTTTCAAGGGACCCCATCCAGTTGTGTGAGGCAATTAGAGGGCTACAAGCCACTTGCATACAAGCAAGGCTCTGGGTGACTCCCGTTTGCACACGTCACGTGCTTTATGTACAGATTATGCACGCTTTCGCCCGGTGATTTTTAAGTTTTGGCTGCAAGTAACAGAGACCAAAATAACGGTGCTTAAGCGAGATAAAATCTGACTTTTTTGCCATAAAAGAGTCCAGAGGGACACCATCCGGGCTGCCTTGGTGGCTTTCTCCATGAAGCCCTCAGAGGCCCAGGCTCCTTCCAGTCTGCTTCTTTGATCTGTGTGGCCTCCATTTCCAAGGACCTCATGCCCAAATGGCCATTCCAATCATCTCCACGTTGGAGCCTTCTGGAAAAAGGAAGGGATGAAAGAGAAGGGGTAAGAGCACACAGCTGTCTCTTAAGATCAATTCCCAGAAGCTGCCACATGGCACTTCCGTTAGCCAGAAGTTAATGACACATCCCATTCTACTGCGAGCGAAGCTGGGACACGAAGTCTTCAATCCAGGTGACCCGCTGCAGTGGGAGGAGGAAGAATGGATGTGCTTGGACAAATAAGGGTCTCGTCCTGTGGCATAGGTCTCTTCAATGGCCTGGTGGAAGGCTGCGTGCCCCAGGACCCACAACCAGGGTTTACTTCAGGAACCAGCCAACTCCACCCGCTTCCTCTATTTCACAGGTATTAAAACAAGGCCGATGAAGGGAGGGTGAGCCTCACAGGTGGCCAGGGGATGAGAACGTTGAACGGCCCGTCTTCAATCCCCACAGTCTCAGCTCTAGCCCCTCTTAGGCCCTCAGGTGCAATTGCGTCCTGGCCCCCGAAGGCAGCCTGTTTGTGACAGAGAAGGGAGGTCAGCAGAAGAAGGAAAAGTGGTGGCAAGGAACGGGAGAAGAAATCCCCGAGAACCTGCTAGACGCCAGACACCAGGCCGGACATTTGACCTGCATTGTCTTATTCTAAAACTCCAGCGTCCCCCTAAGGGCGTAAGCGCCATTAATTCACCGAGGGGGAAACTGAGTCTTGGAGAGGCTAAGGTCTTTGCCCACGGTTATAGATGTCAAGTAACAGAAGTGGGTGAAGGGCGCACTTGGGTCTGTTTCAACTTTCTGCGGTCCCTGGAGGCCACTGTGTCACCCCAAAGCCCTCCTGGTTCTTGAGTCCAAGGGGCCCCCACGCTGCCCCTGTCACGGCACGCAGGAAGAAGTAATGGTGTCTGGTGTCAGTCATGCGTCTTCTGGGCCCCGGGCTTCTCCTCTCTAAGTCCTTTCTGCCCCACCCCACACGTAGCCACGCTGACTCCTGCCCTTGTTCCTGGCCAGGGAGGAGTGTGTTCAAATCCCAGCTCCCCCTCCGTTTAGTTTGGTCAGCCGACAGACAGGTAGTGAGCTTAGAAACATTTCAGGCGCTTCGGACAAGCAACCCCTCACTTACAAATTGGACACGGCTGCCTTGCAGGACGTGGGAAAGAAGCCACGTCAGCTAAGTGGAGCTCTCCGCTAGAAACATCGGACCCTCTCCTGCCACGTCTGCCTAGGCCCATCTCTGCTGTTGGCCTTTGGGGCCTTGTTTCTGTCCCCTGTCTCTAGAGACAGACCCAGGAGCGTCCTCAAAACCCTGCCTTTCCTTCCCTGGCTTCCTCCCTGCATTCAGCACCCCCTTTTCCCGGTGCCTGACACAGGCCATTCTGAAGGGATCCATCCTGTCAAGCCTCGAGAAGCTTCTGGGCTGGCAGAGGCTGGTTCGAGGTGTGGATTGTTTGGAAGGGTCAGCCGAGGGCCCAGTGACACCCCTCAAAGGCCTGACTCCAAATAGCGCTCCCCAGCTACATGGGAACCTGGTAAACAATGTGTCTTGTGAAGACAGCCTGAAAGCCGTGATATCATATGAATGTTACCAGAGTGGGCTGGGACAGGAGGAGTCATGGCCACTGCCCCAGGCTGGAGGGGTGGGGGTATGTGTCAGAAGAGGGCCTGCTGCCTGCCAGGACCCTGCTGGGGACTCTCGTGTGGGCTCAGGGACTCCTGGAGCACTGAGGTGCGCGGGCCCCAGGCAGATCACATAGGTACTCTTTCCGGACTTGCCTTGGCCCACTCCTTTCCCTCTGCCTGGAGAGCCCCTGTGACTGCTCTCGTCCAGCTAAGCCCCACTTGTCCTCAAGGTTTAGAACAAGTGGCTCTTCGCTCAGGGAGTCCCTGGCTGCTGCAGGATTAGGCAGCCTCCATGGGGCTCTCCCAGCCCCATCAGAGGAGTGCTGGTCACCTGAGCGGTCACTGTCTGGGTCTCCCCCACCTCCGTGAGCCCCTTGCAAGCGGGAAGCAGGCTTACTTAACCACTGGGGGCTCTGGAAATATCTGCCAAATGCGAGCATGGAGCTCTCGGGCGTGGAACAAGGTGAACCCTTAGCAAATGTTGCCTGGAAGGATGAACAACGAAGAGCATGAATGAGTCAAGTTTCCAGGAAATGGGAACAGGAAACATGCGGAAGAGGTAAAGACGCCGAGCTCACCTCAGTTCCAGTTATCCGGACCGTTTCATGGTCTACAGCACATGATAATAACAATGGACGCTTGCATGTTGCCATTCTGTGCCAGAGCCTCTGCAAGCACTTTGTATGTAAGCCATTCAATCCTTACAACACCGCCGTGAGAAAGGTACTTGTCTTAGTCTGCACGGGTTGGTGTAGTAAACCATAGACTGGGTGGCTCAAACAGCACAGATCTCTTTTCTCCGCGATCAGGGTGCCAGCATGGCCAGGTTCTGATAAGAACTCTCCTCTGGGCATCAAGACTGCCGCCATCTTGCCGTGTGCCACATGACCACTTTGTGTCCACACAGAAGGAGAGGGAGAGCGAGCTCTCCTGTGTCTCTGCTTCTAAGGGCACCAGTCCCATCACGAGGCCCCACTCTCGGGGCCTCATCTGACCCCAATCACCTCCCCAAATCCTCACTCACCTCCAAATACGATCACACTGGGGGTTAGGGCTTCACCATACGAGTACGGAGGGGACGGAATTCAGTCCACCGTAGTGCTAGATGTACCTGTCCGTTTAGGCTGGGTTATGTCATGGCAACAAACAATCCCGCTATCTCGGTAGCTGAGAACAACAAAGGTTTATCTCTTGCGGATGCTACATGTCCAACTCAGTCGGCAGGGGCCCCTGTGTTTCATGATCATTTCGTGGTCACCATGGAAGTGGTGGTTCCGCAAATGTGGCAAATCACTCACGTTTTATTGGCTAAAGAAAGTCACAAAGCTATGCCTAAATTCAAAGTAGGGAGGGAAACAAAGTTACTTCTGTGAATATTCCAATTATGTTTAAAAGAATATGTTGTCTAAAAAATAAAAAAGTAGGTAAAGTACAATCCTCCCATGTGTCCCAAAGAAGGGACTAGACTATTTGTGAACAGCCCAAATGACCCAAATCTTCTTATCCTCATTTTTTTAGAATATTTTTCTTTCTCTCTTTTTTAAGTTTATTTATTTATTTTGAGAGAGGGAGGGGGGGGGCAGGGGAGGGGCAGAGAGGGAAGATGAGAGGGAGAATCCCAAGCAGGCTCCACACTGTCAGCCTAGAGCCCCACCCAGGGCTCAAACTCACAAAACCATGAGATTATGACCTGAGCTGAAATCGAGAGTTGGACGCTTAACACCAACAGAGCCACCCAGGCGCCCCATCCCCATTTTACAGATAGACAAACTGAGGCAAGAGAAGTTAAGAAAATGTGCCCAAGGTCACTCAGTAAGTGGTGGAGCCAGGATTTGCACCCGGAAGCCCAGCGGCAGAGTTTGTGACCCTAACTGCTATTCCACGGTGATACTGACAAGGCAGTCCTCCAACATTGCCTAATGCTGTCATGGGGCACGCCAGGCCATTTTCCATGGTCCCTAAGGGAGCACCTGGAGAATGGCATTCAGATACCAGTTACTTCCCTCAGTCTCTTGCCCAGAGCAACACAGAAAGCGTGTGATTTATTGGATTCGATTAAACTGGATTGAAGGCAAGGCACTGACTTCATAGTTTTGCTGCAGGCAAATATACACACTGGATAGTCACTGATATATACAGCACTTATGCATCTGGAGTTTTCCCAGATGGTCTCAAATTCAAATGCAACCCCATCTGTTCCTAGCCATACCCCACAGTCCTCAGAGCCTGTGTCTCACTCCCTGACACAGAACACTCCGTGACTGTGCTCCGTGGTCCTTGAGATGCATTACTGCAGCCTTTTACCCATCCGTACCATGAACGAACCACCTGGCAAATCCAAATGAGCACTGAAGGGCTGGGCCCGGGTGGCCGGGCATCTCTCACCCCTCCACCTGCCCCTTGCAGCTTGTCACGGCTGCCCTCCACATTCTGCTGGGCTTCTTGGTGGCTTCTTCTTTTGGATGGGTACCTCGTGGGCAAGGTCAACATGGCCACTTCGTTCTGGCA
Organism: Panthera pardus; assembly: GCF_024362965.1. Lineage (NCBI taxonomy): Eukaryota > Metazoa > Chordata > Mammalia > Carnivora > Felidae > Panthera > Panthera pardus. The sequence goes on from NW_026526655.1 coordinate 103,352,416, forward strand.
TCTTCAGGGGCCCAAGCTGTTTACTGATGTGGGTGAATTTAATTAAAGCCTTGCGTGGCGTGTAAGTGAAAAGGACCAGAGGCACCTGGGTGGCTCAGTCGGTTGAGCGTCCGACTTCGGCTCAGGTCATGATCTCACCGTTTGTGAGTTCGAGCCCCGCGTCGGGCTCTATGCTGCCAGCTAGGAGCCTAGAGCCTGCTTAGGATTCTGTGTCTCCTTCTCTCTCTGCCTGTCCCCTGCTTGTGCTCTGTCTCTCTCTCTCTCTCTCAAAAGTAAATAAAAACATTAAAGAAAGCTGTAAGTAAAGAGGACTGAATGGAGAAGAGCTCCTGGTCAGGAGTCCCTTTCATCCCCAGTTAACGCTCAACAGAGTCTGTGTAGGACGTGGGCAAGGCTTGCTGCCTTTTCTCTTTACACTGGTGCCTGGGAGCCTAGGGTGAAAAGGATGGACAGACGGATGACGGACAGATGGATGGACAGCAGAGGTGTAATCCCTAAGCTGTTACATACCAACTCTTTTCAGGACCAGGACCCCGTCTGATCCGTTCAGATTAGTAAAAGCTTGTTGAATGAATGAATGAATGAATGAATGCGGCCAAAGACCAGCACAAGGCCTGAGTGATATCACCGAGTGCCCAAAGGCCCTCAGGTTCCTGACCCGCCCCGGTCACAGCCCCACCAAGTGCATGAGACATGCTGACTAACGGGAATGTGCTGTACCTGTGACTGCAGCTCTGCACGTGAGGCGCAGGGGAAATGCACGGGAGCCTCCGAGAGCGCCTTTTGGACAGCTTACGTCTTGGCAAGATTAAGCCGGCTCTCCACAGAGGGGCCCGTATTGCAGGCCTGCAGGGAGGGCCCAGCCCGCCAAGTTTGCGCCTTTTTACCCGGCATCTGTCCCTGGGATCAGGAGAGCCGGGAGGCTGGATTAGATGGGTCAGCGCCCTGATTGACAGTGACACTTCCTCCCGCGCCCCCGCCTGCCCCCCAGCCTCTCCCGCTGTTCCTCTCCTGCCTCACCCGGGCCCCATCCTGTTCCCGAAAGCGGGCGATGCCTTCTAATCTCCTTACCAGGAAATTATTTTCCTGGGTGTGAAATCCCTGTCCGAGGGGAGGGTAGCAGATCAGCCCTGCCCTGGCCTGGAAGCTGACCACAGGGCTGTCTCCCGAAGACATCTGGCATGGCAGTGGGGGCAGTCACAGCTAGACGTGGGCAAAGCTCGGGCAATTCTACCCCCGAATGTGGCCCTGACCTCCGGGGTGGGCTGTCCCCAAACCGCCTCCTCCTGTCTCCGTTCGAGAGACTTCTCAAAAATGATGCATGTCTGCAGTTGGGGACTGTCCTCTCCAGAAGCAGGTAGCAGGGGTGGTGCAGAGAGTTGTACTGGGAAGAGCCTGCCCTGGGTTGGGGGGGTGGGGCGGTGAGGCCTGGGACCGAGCCCTGGCCCTGGGCCGACTCACTCTGTGACTCTGGACACATCCCAACTCTGTGACCTCAGTTTCCCTCTGATTTAACCATAAACAGACTCTGAGGTCAGGCATGGGGTCTATGCCTCTCACCCCCACATCCACTGTATAAAATGTCAGAAGCACAGAAGACAGAGCAGGGTGACAGCAGCCCTCCCCACCAGGTACTTTCCTCAGAGGGGCTCAGGTCCACCTGACAGGTCTTGAGGTGACACATCACTCTGATAGCGATTGAGACGATGAAGAAAAATCCCAGAGGAAGCAGGACAAAAGCCAGAGCCAGCCTGTGTAATTCATAAAACCGGAAACCCCGGGGGGGTGACGGGGGGGTTCGGTGGGTTAAGGGTCTGACTCTTGATTTCGGCTCAGGTCATGATCTCACGGTTCGTGGGTTCGAGCCCCACATCAGGCTCCCCGCTGACAGCGTGGAGCCTGCTTGGGATTCTCTCTCCCTGTCTCTCCGCCCCTCCCCTCTTCTCAAAAATAAATAGATAAACTTAAACAAACAAACAAACAAACAAAAACAACACTAAAAACTTATGGCCAGACCATAAGATGAACAGATGAGGGTAAAGGTTAGGCTGGTCCAACTACCCGACTTGGCTCTGTGACTCGGGGCCGTGGATCAATTTCCCGTGCCTCAGTTTCCCCAACTGTAAAGTGGAGAGAATAACAATACTCACTCGTAGGCTTGTGAGGGTTTCAGCTAATTAACACTTGTAAAATTCTTAGAACGGCCCCTGGCACAAATATAAGGACCTTATAATGATTATCATGTTGCTATTGTTGTCAACACTTGGTTTATTGTGGGTTCAGTTGTGCCCTCTGAAATGATATGCCCAAGATCTAACCCCTGGGACCTATGAATGGGACCCATTTGGGGGAAGTAGTCTCTTCGTAGATGTCGTGGAGATGACTGGAGTGGGGCCTTAATCCAGTGAGACTGGTGTATGAAAAGGGGAGAGGGACAAAGAGACGGGCCCCCAGGGAGAAGGCCACGTGAGGATTTGGCAGCCCTGAGTCAAGGAACGCCAGGGGTCACTGGCCACTCTAGAAGCTGGAAGAAGCAAGGAAGCGCTTTGCCCGGAGCCCCCCGGGGGAGCAGGGCCCCTTCCACACCTTGCTTTTGGACTTCTGGCCTCCAGCCAGAACTAAGAACACTTCCTTAGAGTCCTTTGTGAGAGCAGCCCCTGGAGGCTAACACAATGACACAATGAACGACTCTAGGCTAGGAGGGAAGCCTCCAGAAGCCTCCAGCAGAGGGAGGGGCCAGCCTATCCACGTGTGGGACACGTGAAGATGTGGAAGATCCAGGTCTCAGGACGGGCCAGCGATCTGGTCTCCTCTTCCAGGCCTGGCCGTGGGCTCGGATGTGGCTGACAGGGGAGCTCAGGGCCGGCTCACCTGGGGGAAGCAAGAAAGCAAGGCTTTTTGATGTGCATGTTTGACCTCTTGGCCACAGGTCAACCATCAAAGGTGAAGAGGGCGCAGCAGCAGGGTCTTGATGACAGAGTCAAGGGTCCCAGACTCACTGACACCTTTGAGGGTATGTAGCCACCTTTGAACCAGACCCTCTGGATAGGCAGACAGGAACCAGGTCCCGGGGTCCCTTCTCTCCCTCCAGCCTCCCTCCTCCTCACTCAGGTTGACCTTCAGGAGACCCAGCACCCCATGACACTGACTTGGTCCAAACACCTCGCATCCTTTTTTTTTAATTTTTTTTTTTTACATTTATTTATTTTTGAGAAACAGAGAGAGAGAGAGAGAGAGAGAGAGAGAGAGAGAGAGCACAAGTGGGGGAGGGGCAGAGAGAGAAGGAGACACAGAATCCTTTTTAAAAAAATTTTTTTGTTAACGTTTATTTATTTTTGAGACAGAGACAGAGCATGAACGGGGGAGGGTCAGAGAGAGAGGGAGACACAGAATCTGAAACAGGCTCCAGGCTCTGAGCTGTCAGCACAGAGCCCAACGCGGGGCTTGAACTCACGAGCCGCAAGATCATGACCTGAGCCGAAGTCGGACACTTAACCGATTGAGCCACCCAGGCGCCCCCTAGGAGACACAGAATCCTAAGCAGGCTCCAGGCTCCGAGCTGTCAGCACAGAGCCCAGTGTGGGGCTTGAACTCAGAAACCGCGAGATCATGGCCTGAGCAGAAGTCGGTCGCTCAACCGACTGAGCCACCCGGGTGCCCCTAAACACCTCGCATCTTTGCAAGTCCCCAGGAGAACTGGCCACTGCATGCCCGTTCCAAAATCCCCACAAGGGAGGTGCTCAGATCCCAGGAGAGAAGGAGGATTTCCTGCATGCTCCCCAGGCTTGGAGTGGGGCATGATGTCTCTGTTGGCAAGGCACAGCTAAACCTATGTTACAGATGTGGACACTGAGGCTCCCTAGATGAAGCAACTTGCCTGAAGGAGCACACTAAGGAAAGAGCAGTTAGGCTTTGACCCCTTCCCTCTGAGCCCACAGCCCGAGCCCTCTGCATGCTGTGTCCCTTTTTTAGGGGGAGAATTTCCCTCTGGCTCTTTTGAACCTTCCACCTACCTTATAAGCCCTCCCCGCTTTCCAGCATTCTGGAATATCAATATCAGTAACTATGACTTACAGGTGCCATTCTGAGGCCCTTGCCAAACCCACACTGTCCTCCCGGGCCCTTGGAATTTCAAGCTGTACAGAATGACAGACGCAGGGACTAGGGAAGGCAAGAAGAATCCTGGGTGCTCGAGTCCTACGCTTGACTCAGCCACTAAGTTCTCTGTAACTCTGGGCAGAATACGGGAACATCTGTGCCTCAAATGCCCTGCGTATCTGTTGCTATTGCCAACCAACAAACTGCCCCAAACTTGGTGACTTTAAGAGCACTAGTTTTCTCATGATTCTGCAGCTGGGGCAGGTCTCCCTGGGCTCATTCTTGCAGCTTCAGTCATCTGGAGCTCATGGCCCTCGATGGCCTCTCTCACCCGTCTGGCATCTGCCTAAAGCTGTGGGCTGGAGCGGCTGGTCCTGCTCTCCACGGTCCCTCCACCAGGAGAACCCCACTTTTGCACACAGCCAGGCTTTCTTTCCACGAGGGCGAGCCCCAACGTATGAGTGCTTAGCAGCTTGCTGCATCATGTTGGAGGATGTCTCGTTACCAGATGAGTCACATGGCCAAGTCCGGGGTTGAGTTGGGGGGGGGGGGGAGGTGGGGGCACAAAGCCTTGTATGCCATGAGGTGGGATTGATAGGGGCCATTTATATAATAATCTGCCATATCCTGTGTGTCCCCAAATACAATTTTTAGGAGGCAGAAAATTATATCTGGAAGGTTAGGTGGTTCTGGTCTCCTTATTTCTGCCATCACATAGCATTTATGGGGGAATTTACAGCACAGGAAGAAATCACTTTCAACATAACGATGCTGTTAATCTCTGCACCAACTCTCTGACACCGGTGTCATTAGGCAAGTAGGATTCAGAACAGCTCAAATGACAGGCTAAGAAGTGGTGAAGGAGGCATGACCCAGGCCAGACAGCACCCTAAGCCCACTTGGCCATATCTGTCCCTCCGAGCTGTCATTCTTGGGTCCCTCCCAGGGAGCAGGGCTCAGCACTGGCTGAGGGTCTCTCACTGGACAGTGCAGCTAGAGAAACTGCCTTCGGAAGAACTGAGGGCTGTGGTCAGTTTTTCCAACAGTCCTGAAATCTGGGTGAGAGGTGTGACGGCCATCCGTCTCCAGAGAAGCTGCCGTTGACGCCTCAGGGGGCCATTCCCAGGCACGGGCATGCCTGTCCCACATTCCTGCTGTCTGATGAGTGTCCGTGGGGAACAAGTCATGTCGCTACTGAATGAAAGAGCCCTGGAGGTCAGGTCGGGAGCCATGGAGCGGGGAGTCCCCAGCCTCGGAAGCCAAGGCTTGTGGCCCCGTGACCTTGTTTCCCTGCTGGGTGTGATACTGGAGCACCCAAGCAAGCGGGAGCTGTGCCGTCACCAGCCTCAGAAAGTCCCTTTCTGGATCAAGTGCTGCTTCCTACTATAGACGTGGGCTTCCGTCTCCTCCAGGGTCCCATCTGGGACACATTGTTCCTTCTGGCCTTGACTCCATCACCTGCTTCTAGAAGGGGGCCTGCATGCTCGTGCCAGCAGCTGCCGAAGAGGGAAGAGTCATTGTTTAGAAGAGTTCGCATAAATGACGCGTGCTCCCGGCGGGAGGAAGGGGAGAGGACCCTCCTGCGATACTTCTCAGGGAACAGGGTAGATTCCGGTTCATCTTCCTTCCTGGATTGATTTGACGTCACAGAGAAATGGCGACCCATATGGCACACTGGAGTGGCTTCGCATACACATGCCTGATACGTACGGGTACTATTTGTGGGGTGTACCCACAGCACAGAGTGACACTGTGTGGTGTGTATGTCACGTGGGTACCTCACTGTGAAGTCCGCACACTCGTGTTGGGTGGGCGTGGCTACACACATACACGCTCACGGTGGCTATATGCCATGTACATGTCTGGACATGCATTCTTGCGATACGAGTGCTCAAACGTACTTCACACGCACTAATACATACATAGCATGTGTTCATAGGTTCATAGGTATTTATGAATTTGTCTATAAATATATATTTGAAAGCCACGTATGCGTGTACATGTGTTGTGCGTGTGTGTGTGTGTGTGTCCTCGTAAATAGGCAGTATGTCTACTCTAAGTTCTTCTATAAGCAAAGACCGTGCATGAGCGTGGGCATATAACGCTGTGGATACGTGGGGGTGTATGGGTGCCGACGTGCCCGTCTTTGTCTCTGTGATCAGCTGTCACCTCCCGGCAGCCCTCCTGGCACCCTGCTTCTGCGCCCTCCCCCCCCTCCCCCACCCCACGGTGTCTGTGCACAGCCCAGGAGCCGTCCCCTTGTCCCAGCTTAGGGATGAGCCTTCAGCTTTTCTAGCCTGCCCATGATTCAATCCCCTAATCACGAAGCCTGATCTCTCTGGAATATCTGCTTGGAAAGCAGAGGGGATGTGGCTGGTCCCGAGGGCAGGGAGGGGACTCATTCCCAAACACAGCTAGGCCTTCTCCCTCTGCAACCCCTGGATGCCTCAGGGACCCTCCAGGTGGTGACCAAGAATGGGACCAGGGTGCACTGAGCCTTGCTTTTGGCCCTGGGGGAGGGCCCAGGGTCAGAATCTGCGTCTCTGTGCCAAGGTCACATTGGCCACCTCTCCCCAGCTGTGCTGCTTTCCTCTGGATGCACCTGGTGCCTCCTCCAGGAAGTCCCCCTGGCATCCTTCATGCTTCCCTGAATCAATCTACCTCTCCATTTGCTAATGTCTTCCTTTTGCTGGACTCAAGTCTCCTCTGTCTTCCTGTATTTTATCCAGCATCTATTTCTTTAAAAAAAAATTTTTTAATGTGTTATTTTTTTTTTTTTTGAGAGAGAGAGAGAGAGACAGAAAGCATGAGCAGGGGAGGGGTGGAGAGAGAGGGAGACACAGAATCCGAAGCAGGCTCCAGGCTCTGAGCTGTCAACACAGAGCCTGCTGCAGGGCTCAAACTCACAAACTGTGAGATTAAGACCTGAGCCAAAGTCGGACACTTAACCGACTGAGCCACCCAGGCGCCCCTCCAGCATCTGTGTCTTATGTATCTGGAAGGTAGAAGGCATCTTCCCCACTGCTCAGGGGCCATGAGGAGAGATTCCCCCCGAGCACTCTTGGCCTCTTGTCCTACCCCTTGTTTCTCACCCCAGAGTAGGGGTGGGCCCTCTGCCTGGTGAGTTTGGCCCAGGAGGGAGGCGGCCCACAGGAAACACACACTCAGCCTGGAGCTGAGCTTTTCAGAGCTGCCCACGATGTGCAGGGTACAGCACAGTGATTCCAAGGTTCCACCCATCACCCGGCTCGTCACGGTGAAGTGTAGCCGCCATCTGTCCCGTTACAACGTTATCACAACATCATTCACAGCAGTCCCCAGGCTGCACTTTTCACCTCCTGACTTCCTGATTTTATAACTGGAAGTTAATCCCCATCACCTATTTCACCCATGCCCCCTCTCTCCTCCCCTCTGGCAGCCACCAGTTTGTTCTCTGGAGTTTTGAGTCTGTTTCTGTTGTTTTGTTCATTTGTTCATTCTTTTTCGTTTTTGTTTTTTTTTTGAGATTCTACAAATAAGTGAAACCATGTGGTACTTGTCTTTCTCTGACTTACTTCACTGTGCATGATACCCTCTAGATCCACCCACGTTGTTGCAAATGGCAAGATCTCATTCTTTTTTATGACTTAGTAATATTCCCTCGTACGTGTATCACTTCTTTATTCATCTATCGATGGACACCTGGGTTGCTTCCATATCCTGGCTGTTGTAAATAATGCTGCAATAGACATAGGGGTGCAGGTGTCTTTTCAAACTGATGTTTTCGTTTTCTTTGGGTAAATACCCAGTAGTAGAATTACCGGCTCATACGATATTGCTATCTTTAAGTTTTTGAGGAACATCCATACTGGTTTCCACAGTGACTACACCAGTTTGCATTCCCACAAACACTGCATGAGTATTCCTTTCTCTCCCCATCCTTGCCAACACTTGGTACTTTTTGTCTTTTTAAAAAATGTTTGTTTATTTATTTATTTTGGGGGCAGGGGGCAGAGAGAGAGGAAGAACAAGCATCCCAAGAAGGCTCCATGCTGTCAGTGCAAAGCCCAATGCCGGGCTTGATCTCACAAACCATGAGATCATGACATGAGCCAAAGCCAAGAGTCGGATGCTTAGCCAGTCAACTGAGCCATCCAGGCAGCCCGTGTCCTTTTGATAATAGCCGTTCTGACAGGTGTGAGGCGATATCTCAGAATAGTTTATTTTTGCTTTTGTTTCTCTTGCCTGAGGAGACATATTCATAAATATGTTGGTAAGGCTGATGTCCAAGAGATTACTACCTGTGTTTTCTTTTAGAAGTTTTATGGCTTCGGGTCTCACACTTAGGTCTTTCATCCATTTTGAGTTTATTTTTGTGTTTGGTGTAGGAAGGTGGTCTAGGTTCATTCTTCTGCATGTCGCGGTCCAGTTTTCCCAACACCATTTGTTGAAAAGACTGTCTTCTCCCCGTTGTATACTCTTCTTTCCTTTGTCTTAGATTAATTGACCATATAAGCATGGGTTTATTCTGTGCCCTCTATTCTGTTCCATTGATCTATGTATCTATTTTTGTGCCAGGACCATATTGTTTTGAGTACTATAGCTTTGTCGTATAACTTGACATCTGGGAGCATAATGCCTCCAGCTTTGTTCTTCTTTTTCAAGATTACTTTGGTTACTTGGTCTTTTGTGGTTCCGTACAAGTTTTTGGATTGTTTGTTCTTGTTCTGTGAAAATGTTATTGGCATTTTGATAGACATTGCATTCAATCTGTAGATTGATTTGAGTAGGGTGGACATTTTAACATTATTGATTCTTCCAATTCATGAGCATGGAATATCTTTCTGTTTATGTCCATCTTTAATTTCTTTCATCGAGATTTTGTAATTTTCAGAGTAGAGGTCTTTAGCCTCCTTGGTTATATTTATTCCTGGGCATTTTATTCTTTTTGGTACATTTGTAAATGGGATGGTTTTCTTAATTTATCTTTCTGCTGCTTTGTTATTAGTGTATGAAAATGCAACCAATTTTTGTATAGTAATTTTTATTTTGCAGCTTTACTGAATTCATTTGAGAGCTCTGATTGGTTTTTGGTGATGTCGCTAGGGTTTTCTGTACATGGTATCATGTCATCTGCACATTGTGAGGGTTTTACTTCTTCCTTTCCAATTCGGATAACTTTTGTTTCTTTTTCTTGTCTGATGGCTGTGGGTAGGACGTCAATACTACGTCAACTAAAAGCGGAGAGTAGACATCTTTGTCTTGTTCCTGCTCTTAGAGGAAAAGCTTTCAGTTTTTCACCTTTGAGGATGACGTTAAATTGGTTTCTCACCATCTGCCAGAAGTTTCAATCTCCCAATTATTTCCAGACTTGAACTGGCACAATATGTTGTTCTGTTTTTAATTCAGTCTCGTCTGACCTCAGGTTGTCGATCCCCATTTTGTGTCAGGAGCTGCATGAAGTGCTGGAGATACCTTGACCATACAGCAGATACGGTCTCTCCCCTGACAGAATGCACGGTCCCGTGGGGGAGAAGGACGGCAAGCCCACGAGCTGACAATGGATAGCGACACTGTGGCCAGGGCTTTACAGGAAAGGAACAGGCTACTGAGTCACGTAATACAGGCTGGATGGGGACGGGTTTAGACAGAGTGGTCAACGAAGACCTTTTCAGGGAAAAAGCAGGAAGATAAGAGTCGAGGGTGCAACAGTTGTGTTGAGAAACAGCATGTGGCAAGGCCCTGAGGTTGAGCGTGGCTGTTGTAAGGACAGAGAAGCAAGAGTTGGAGACAGAGGCCGCTTCATCCCTTGTAGGCCATGGGGAGTAGATTGGATTCTATTCAAAGTGGGTTGAGAAGCCTTTGAAGGTTTGGGGTGGGGAAAGGGCAGTGACATGATTCATGGGTTTCAACAGTGCTCTGGCAGCCAGGAGGTCCAAGAGAAGAGAACGGCAGGAAGGGGGCTAGCGTCCCGTGAGAAATGCCTGTGCCACCACTGAGTGGATACAGTGCAACGTCGTCTCGGATCCTGGGCCCAGCCCCGCAGAGAGGTGGGGATGGCCGGCGCCCTCCCCCAGCTAGCAGCCAAACACAGTGCTGGAGATGAGGGTGGCCGCGCCGACGTTAACGCAACAAGAACAACAACCAGGCAGCGTCTAGTTTCACACCAGTGTTTTACAGGCCTTATCGCATTTAATCCTCACTCCCGGGAAGTGGGTACGACTTTGCGTCTCCGTTTGTCAGTAACTTGCCCAAGGTCACACGGGCATTCGGGCACCACGCACGAGGGGGCACCTGACTGCCACCCATGATGTCACAAAGGTTGCAGTGCCTGGCCACGCTCTTCTGCAAGGGACGCATTTCGTTCGCGGTGAAAATGCTCTCCTCTGATGTGTTACAAAGCTTGTTCTCAAGCACTTTGAAAAGACACAGTAACTTTGCTATATTGTTTGCTGAGTTCAGAAAAAAAAAAAAGTGGGAAGTTTTTTCTTTTGGGGGATGGCCCAGGGTGGGGGTCAAAGCACAAGTGGGGAGACAGGGAGCACAATGGCCACCTCTCCCTTCGCGGGCTCCCCGAGTCCCTTTTCCGTGGTTGTTAAATGATGAAGGAAACATGAAAGAGGAGAGGGCGGAGTACAGGGAAAGCAATCAGAGCCAGGAGCCACAGGGGTGCCTTTCTGATGTGTTCCCTTTTCGCTCAGCCAGCAGTGCCCCCGAGCCCAGGCTCCCTCCTCAGATGTACAAACACGGGCAAGCCATCAACGGGGTCCCTGCCTGCCCCCAATGTCCCAGGGTGGGGTCCTGACATCCCAGAAGGGGGGCAGTGTAATTGCTGGAGATTTGATAGAATTGTCAAAAATACAGGAAGTTGGTCACCTAAATCATAAAACGTGCTGAAAAACGTTCTACCAGAGAAGACATAATCTAAATGCGGGGACGTGACGGCCATGTCTGATCAGACCCCCACCACCACGCCTGTGTTATCTGTGCCCCCAGGCACACAGATACACACACACACACACACACACACACACGTGCTCCTCCTCAACACGTGCAGAAACACACACTTACATGCCTACCTCCTCCCCCCAACACACACACTCAGACGCACACAAAGAGCCACATTTTTCTTGCTTAGCATGTAATTTAGAGACATATGGGTTCCCTGCATCTGATCAGGGTTCCGTGCAATAAAACGATTTCCACCTATGACACTTTTTTCCTTCCAGTTCACCAATTTTTTCAGCCGTGGTCGTTTGACGGTTTTTCATTTCACTGACTGTACGTTTCATCCGCAGAACTTTTGTGCATTTACCTTTTTAAATAGCGTCTAGGTGTTGATGAATTTTTCTTGTCCTTTTATCTGCAATTATTTGAAGCACGCTCCCTCTCTTATGCCGTTCTCTTGTCCCTCTTCTAGGGGTGCACGCTTTTCCCTTCGCAGTGTCTGCAGACTCACCTTTCCGGGGTTTGCCTCCCTGGAGGCTTACGCTTGTTTATTGCAAGCTCATCTTCTGCAGGGGCTGTTTCTTCTGAGGGAGCCTCGATGCTCCAGGTGGCACGATGGCTCTGCACAGGGGTTTGGCTTCCCATTCTAGGGCCCCAGGGGGTTCCCTGGTTCTGTTGATAGACTTTATGTTAATTTCTTATCTTGGGTTCCTGCTGAAGGCTGCCTACTGGTGTGCCTTTAAGCTCTACACCTCCACCTGGCACAAACTTGAACGTCTGAATTCTCACAGAAGGCTTTTCTAATCTCACTCGGTGCCCTGAGCAGAGGGGACCCACTTCCTTTACTGAGCTAGTGGACGGAGCTCTCTAGTCCCATTTTCAGAGACTGGGGCTGCCTTTCAAGTGATACAGCTTTTTGCAAGGATCCCCTTCCCACCTCCACGGGCCCCAGGCCATATCTCCTACCCCCACCCGGACATTCTCCAACTGGGCTGGAAATGGTTGTGGGCAGCTGTGACACCAGCCCCAGCTGACCAAAGTTCCTGGCTTGTGTCCTTTCTTTGTTACTGGCCCTGGGAGTTCCTGTCCCCTTAAGGTCCGCTCTGTATTTAAGGTATTTTTTTAAGATATTAGCTTGTATGCAACCTTTCTCCGTGTTTGTATTCGAAGGGGAGTTTCACATTAATTCAGTCTGCCATGTTGCCAAAAATTCAAGTTCTCTACATGCCCTTACTAGATTTTCAAGAATTTATCAACGTGAATTTTTGTGGCTACTTCGTGGTCTTAATTACAGTATGAAGAATCACAAAGTTGGGGTGGGTTTGAGCCACAGCAAGTTAGGGGATATTGTAATCCCACTGGGCAGGTGCAGAAACAGAGAGTCAGCAAGCTGATGTGACTTGTCCAAGACTGTGGATCTGATAAGCAGTGGCACCACCCACCAGATGCCTCCTTTTCCTTGAGGTGAGAGGACTCACCTAATGGTGGGTGAAAAAACACATCCATGAACAATGGGGGTGGGCCTCCATTCAGGAAGGCTTCCTGGAAGAAATGAACTTGGCAAAGTCCTTAAACAGCCAGAGGCCTGCTTTAGGGGGTCCTTCTCTTTCCGGTGATGGACTCCCAGCCTTCTCCCTGCCCTGCCCCAAAGGAAGACACATCCCCGTCAGCCGAGCGGATTGTGAAGCCTCCTCCAGAGTCTGCCCCTGACAGAACATTCTGTCCACCTGGGCTGAAGAAGTCCTGCCCAGGCAACCAGACGAGCGTCTGGAATTTGTAGGTACGTGAGTTTGGGTAGCCGCCCTGGACTGTGAACAGCTGAGACCACTCCTTGACCTTTTGTGTCTCCAGGGGGCCCGCCTCTCCCTCAAAGCCCTGCAGACCAGAAAATCCCAGGGGAGGACCGATTGGGAAACTGGCTGCTGGCAGGGTCAGAGTTCCTGGAAGCAAGCGTGAAGCCACCCAGGGACAGATTGGTTCCCTGAGACAATGCGGACAGGGGAAGGCCACTGGCTTACAGGTAGGCAGATCTGAGTTCAAATTCCGGCTTTGATTCAACCTCTCTGTGTATCAGTTCCTCGTCTGTGAGATGGGTTCACGGTGCCGGCCTCATAAAGATGTTTAGAGGATCACAAAATAATGTTTGTGAGGTGCGTGACCGTGTGTCAGATGCTTCACACCCTATGAGCACCCTATGACATCACAAAGTTCCCAGGGGGCAGGAGGAGACTCCGATAAGCCATTGTTGACTTCAGCCATGGGGCTGGGAAGGAAATAGATCGGGGACAGAGAGGGACAGGAAGCAGGGAGAAGAACAGGGTTCCTCAAACGCTAACGTGCTCAGAACTGCGAGGGGGGGGGGGTGACTGGGTGTGGGGTACACAGGAACGCCGTGTACCCTGTTCACGGCCTCTCGGGAAATCTAAAGCCGCTCTGATATAACAAGTTTATTTAATGTGCACAGATCCTGCGAAATGCGGCTTCTGATTCAGCTGCTCTGGGTGGGGCCTGAACATGCACATTTCCCAGATGTTCCCAGGTGGTGCTCATACTGTGACTGGATCTCATTGGGCCTCACTCTGGGGAGCAAGGGAGTAGGGGTCCACGTGAGGGATAAGGGATGCCAATCCTTTGGAGTTCCCACTGGGCCCCGCGGGAGCAGGGGGGCTTGGGGTGGCTTCACAGAGGCTGTTGGCTCTGCAGCGTTTTCAGTAGCTGAGTTCATTCTCCAGCTGCTGCTGGTGATGAAGATCGTTACAAGATCAGGCCTCGTGGGGGCTGGGGGAGGGGCACCGCTCGTCCGTCCTAATGGGGCCCTGCAGAAATCATGTGGTAGCTGGCCATGCCTCCTGTCTGGCTCACAAGTCAGCCCCCCTCGCCCCCGCTTCTCGCAAGGAGGGCAGTGATGGGCATCTGGCTGTGTCATTGGCTGGAAGAATCATCCCGAAGCCCGAAGTGCCCCAGATGACCCTGGGATTTTCCAAAGTTGGAGACACTTCCCCATCATAGGGAAGGCTGGGGAGCTGTGCCTGATATCCTATAGCCACCCCCCCCACCCCAGACCCAACTGCATGGTCCAAGGACAGGGGCTACGATATGGCTTCTGCCCTTAGAAGTTCAGGGTGACACCATAGGGCACCTGGATGGCTCAGTCAGTTAAGCGTCTGACTTTGGCCCGGGTCATGATCTTGCATAAGTTCAAGCCCCGCGTCGGGCTCTGTGCTGACAGCTCAGAGCTTGGAGCCTGCTTCAGATTCTGTGTCTCCCTCTCTCTGCCACTACCCACCCCCCCCCCCACCCCCCCGTACTCTGTCTCTCTCTCTCAAAAATAAATAAACACTAAAAAAAAAAACCTGCTCACAAGAGGGGCACCTTGGTGGCTCAGCCGGTGAAGCGTCTGACTCTTGATTTTGACTCAGGATCTGATCTCATGGTCGTGAGATCGAGCCCCACAAAAGGCTCTGTGCTAGGCATGGAGCCTGCTTGAGATTTTCTCTTTCCCTCTCCCTCTGCTCCTTCCCTGCTCATGTGTGCACTCTCTCTCTCTTTCTCGAAAGAAAGAAAGAAAGAAAGAAGAGAAAGAAAGAAAAGAAAGAAATAAAGAAAGAAAGAGAGAGAGAAAGAAAGAAAAGAAAGAAAGAAAGAAAGAAAGAAAGGAAAGAAAGAGAAAGAAAGAAAAGAAAGAAAGAAAAGAAAGAGAGAGAGAAAGAAAGAAAAGAAAGAAAGAAAGAAAGGAAAGAAAGAGAGAAAGAAAGAAAGAAAAGAAAGAAAGAGATAAAGAAAGGAAAAAAAGAAAGGAAAGAAAGAAAGAAAGAAAGAAAGAAAGAAAGAAAGAAAAGAAAGAAAGAGAGAAAAGAAAGAAAGAAAGAGAGAAAAGAAAGAAAGAAAGAGAGGAGAAAGAAAGAAAGAAAGAAAGAAAGAAAGAAAGAAAGAAAGAAAGGATTATAAGACCTGCTCATGGGTCTGCATTACAGTGTGGCCATCCTAAATCTGAGGCCCCTGAGCTGTGTGCTTCTATCCATGCCACAGAGACTGCACATAGTGAAAGCCTGGGACACACTGCTGGGAGTTATTTGTGCTGGACACGTCTCTTCCAGGCCCGACAGGTCATGAGTCTGGCCCTGAGGTACTATACTGACTGGGGATGAACTTGGCCATAGAGCTGTGAGCAGGACCCTACAGAAGGAAGACAAATATGGGGCATGTATGTGGCCATTCCCCTTTCTATGCCCACAGCGTCATCACTAATCATGAAGGGCTTTGCCGAGGACAGAGACATGGTGTCAGAATCTTTCTTTGCACAGGGCAGTCCTGTGGTCAGCGGGAGCTGGCAGAAAGACGCAGCTGTCTCCACCCCTGTCTCTGGCCTGGGACCCAGTGCGACCTTGGAGAAATGGGGGTGGGATAAAGGTGAGGAGCAGTGTGGATTCACATGGGAGAAGAAAGACAGCACAGAAGGAGAGAAAGGTGGGCCAGCCCTCACTTGGGGACCAGCATCTAATAGGGACCAAGATTCCTCCCTACCGGGTCTTCAAGAAACAACAACGACAGGAGGTAGTAAACCCAACAGCAATCAAGAAGGGAAAAGACCAGGGCATCTGCGTGGCTCATCAGTTAAGCGTCCGACTTCCACTCAGGTCATGATCTCGCAGTTTGTGGGTTCGAGCCCAGTGTCGGGCTCTGTGCTGACGGCTCGGAGCCTGGAGCCTGCTTCGGATTCTGTTTCTCTCTCTCTCTAGCCCTCCCCCACTCATGCTCTGTCTCCCTCTCAAAAATAAATAAACATTATAAAAAAAGGATTAAATGTTTTTCACACAAAAATGGCACAGACAGCATGACCTTTCACTGACTTAACCTGGACTCCTCGGGAGCAGGGTGAAAGGTTGGCAGGTAGATGGTTTACTGGGGAGCTCTCGCCAGGGGCTACAGTGGGGGGTCCAGAGGGAGCCCCAGGGAAGGGGGGGAAGCCAATTCAAGAGCACTTCCTAAGCTGATCACTGCTGTGGGCTACTGCGCTCCACCCATCAGAGCCTTATAAAATGTGTCTCAGAGCTGTCCACCCAGGGAGCACGACAGGACATTTGCCCACGGCTCTCCCATCCCTGCTGGTCAAGGATGGCCCGAGCGGGGAGTACACTGCAGTTCTGGGCTGCACAGGTGCCAAGGCAGAGCAACGCGGCCTGAGAAACAACATGGTCGAACGCGAAGCTGCCGCGAGCCTGGTCAGGACTGTAGTCGGCTGTGGTGGCCACAGACACCTGACACGGTGCCCAGGAAATGACTGAAACTACATGCAAAATAACAAACAAACAAACAAACAAACAAACCACCCAGAGCTATGAGGGCACAGATTTCACCTTCACTCTTCAGCAGCCTCCTAGAGAAACTCTTGATAAATACATGCTGAAAAACCAATGAAAGGTTTATATAGACAAAAGCACAAGCAGGTTGTTGGTTATACCTGGGCGGTAGGTAAGGGACGCCCCCCCTCCACCATCTGTCTGTATTTCCTACATTTGCTCTAATAGGGGCCCGCCATTTTCATGATGAAAACATCAGGATTTTACTGTTTTAAAGCCTCCAAAAATTTCAGAAGGAAGAGTGAGCCTGTTCCCCCACCCCCCCCCCCCCCCCACCCACGCAGAACAGATAAACGCTCTCTTCTCCGGAGAGACCTGGTGACAAAGTGATCCTTAAGAGACTGGCTTCTCTCATTGGTCATTTTGATCTTGGCCAGCCACTTATCATAAATAAAAGTGCCATCCTGGAGCGCCTGGGTGGCTCAGTCGGTTGAGCATAGGACTGTGGATTTTGGCTCAGGTCATGATCTCACGGTTCTCGAGATCGAGCCCTGAGTCGGGCTCTGCGCTAACAGCATGGAGCCTGTTTAGGATTCTCTCTCTCCCTCTCTTTCTGCCTCTCTCTGTCTCTCTCTCTCTCCCTCAAAAGGAATAAACTTTAAAAATAAACAAATCTTAAAAAGTGCCATCCTTTGCAACCCAGAGGACAGGTCTTGTGTTGAATTCTTCTGTCCTTTTTCTGGGAGTGAGGGATGCGTTAGACTGAGCCACACATGTGGGCTGGAGAGGAGAGAATGCTGGCCTCAACGTCAGCCAGGCTTGCTTCCTGGCACCTACACCCGCCGGCAGGGTGAACTGGGGCAGGCACAGAGACACTCTGATTCATCCCTGGGTTCTTCTCCAAATTGGGACCCAGACAGAACTGGTGACTGGGGATGAGGGCCCTTCCTCAGCTGATGGGGCTCAGCAAAGATCAGCTCAAATGCAGCCGTCTATTTGCGACCAAACTGCCGGGGAGGCTGGCCTGGAAGCTGCCTGAACCAGCTGTCAGAGCATGGCTGGTGGGTGGGGGTAAGCAGGCACGGGGGTCAGGACCCCTGACGCCCGGGCCCTGGCCGGCCCCTGTCCTGCCTGATGTACAGGGCAAATGCCCCACAATGACCAGTGATGATGCAGCCGAAGCAAGCCAGAGATTCAGTGCTACTTTTCCACTGGGAGTTGGGAGTAGTAACCCTCGCTAACTCAGCAAACTGAGTGGGAACATTGAGATGATGCGCGTGTGTGGCACCAGACCGAGGAACGATGGTGCTATCAGTGGAGTGTCTTCCCCACAGACCTGGGAGGCAGATGGGATCCCTACCCACCTTTTGTACTGAGAAGTCTGAAGTGGACAGGAGAGGGAGTACGTTGCCCAAGGCCAGACAGGCAAGAAGCAGCCAGGATGTGAGTGGAGAGAAATGGAGGAAAAAGCCTAGGCCCTGATCCCCTAACCCATGCCCTGGTCCCTCCGTGTGGGGTTGCTGTTGGTTTCTTTCTGCTGTCACTAACATGCCTCTGCCCATGTAAGGCTAGGCGCGCTCTCACCGCCATTCACTGGCCCAAGGACCTCCCCGGCTGGGACAGGGGAGTCCGTGAGCTGGCCCTTTAAGCCTCCCAGTATGGGGAGCCTGCCCTATGGTGCAATCCTCTGGAGCAGGCAGCATTACTGTGCAGTAAGGAATGTCTTCTGGGGAGATTTAGTGCCTGGTGATAGACATGTGGGCTTGATTTACCCGCACTGCTCCATTAAGCCCAAGGCAGGCAATGCATGTGGGCAGAGCAGGTGAAAAACTAGAGAAAACCAGAGGTGCACACAGGAAGCTGCGTGTGGGGGCAGGAAACTTATGTCCGAAGAGGATTGATCTGTGCCAGGCTCATGATCTCAGTGGATACCCAAAGCAACCCTAGCAGGTTGCATACCCATTGTACAGAAGAAGAAACTGAGGCTCAGGGAGGTTAGGTAAGTTAACCAAGGGACTAGTCAAAAGATCCAAGGAAACCTTCGCTTACTATAGGGAAAGGCCTCCTGGGACCATAGCAACTGCCTTGAGCCTCCAGGACCAAGCCTCGGGGGCTCCATGCCCTGCCTTTGGCCCTGCCAGCCAGCCTGTCATCAAAACCCAGACCCTCTTCAGGGCTACCAGCTCTGCAAGCCCCCTGTCTCTGGTTAGGGAGAGACCCCCTTTATCAGCCTTACCGGCACCTTCCACCTGCCAAACCAGCCCTCGGAGCCCCGCAGCGTCTCCCGCAGGAACGTCTTTCCTCCCTGGCACCTGCCCAAAGCACCCAGCATGGAAAGGTGACTGCAGGACCCTAGGTTCCCGATCCTCAACACGTGAAAGAGGTTTTTGGACGTGGGGACCCAGTGGCCTGGAGGGGAGCAGGGTTGCTGCCACCAAGGGTCTGTATCTTATGCCTGGGGAGCCTCGGGCCCACCACTGCCTCGTATGCCCTAAGGTAAGATGAGTGGCCGACCTGGTCCTTTAAGCCTTAGGAGGCTAAGGGCCATGCTCCCCACCGCACTGTGCCCACAGGGCAGGAACGAGAGAGCTGGTGGCGGCCAGCCATGCATGACCCGTCACCGGGAGTTCATGGAGTGCAGACTGTCCTGAGCTAACCACAGCGCACTGCCACCTGTGTTCCCTCCCGGTGGCCTCGTGAAGTCTCAAGGTCCACTCCCAGTGGTGTTATTGTCCTCAGATGCTCTGCCTGGGTGAATGCGACCTGCTCTCACAATTCTAGGTGAGAATCAGTGCGGTACCACAGGGAAGACTCAGACCCGCCTGCTCCGGCCCTGACTGCCGGGGGCATTATGGCAGGGTTACCGCAGTGGTTACTGGGTAGGGAGTCAGGGGCCTTGGGCTCTAGGCCTGTCTCTGTGTGTCTCTTAAATCATTCTCTTCACTTTTCTGTTGCTGGTACCATCTCTGTTGCAAGGGACAGAAATCCCCAATCAAACTGGCTTCAGTAATAACCCATTTGAAGACAGAAACTTGTTGGTTCATGTAAATGAAAACTCCCGTAGCCACGTAAGCTTCAGGTACGGGTTGATCCAGTGATTCGCAGTGGCTTCAAGCTCTGAGGCCTCTCTTTGTCATTCCCTTCACCCTTTCCTCCTACGGTGTACCAGCTTGCTCCCTAGGCTCGGGCTGGCAGAATATCTGAAATGGCTTGGGCAACACATGCCACATCGCCTCACAGCCCCGATCCACAGGAAGCGAGGGTCTGCCTCCCCTCATTCCCAGTAAAATCCCAACATTCATACAGACTGGCCTAGCTAGTTAGATTGCTTAACTCATGGAGACCAGAGCAAGAGCTACAGCTTACCTTGTGCTATCCACAGAGAAGGTGTTTCCTGAGCAAAATGCTGAAAGCAGATCTTTATCCAAAAGCAAACATTCAGCATGTCTTGTTCTGTGCAAGCACTGTAAAAAAAAAAAAAAAAAAATGCGGGGCTCCTGGGTGGCTCAGTCGGTTGGGCAACCGACTTCGGCTCAGGTCACGATCTCGCAGTTTGTGAGTTCGAGCCCCGCGTCGGGCTCTGTGCTGACAGCTCAGAGCCTGGAGCCTACTTCGGATTCTGTGTCTCCCCCCTCTCTCTAACCCTCCCCTGCTCATGCTCTGTGTCTCTCTGTCTCTCAATAATAAATAAACAGGGGCGCTTGGGTGGCTCAGTTGGTTGGGCGGCTGACTTCAGCTCACGTCGTGATCTCACAGTTCCGTGGGTTCGAGCCCTGCGTCGGGCTCTGTGCTGACAGCTCAGAGCCTGGAGCCTGTTTCAGATCCTGTGTCTCCCTCTCTCTGACCTTCCCCCATTCATGCTCTGTCTCTCTCTGTCTCAAAAATAAATAAACGTTAAAAAAAAATTTTTTTTTAAATTAAAAAAAATAAATAAACATAAAAAATTTTTTTTTTTAAACTCTCAGAGGTGTAAGACCTGGTCCCCAGACTCAGGGACCTTACAGTTCAATCAATGGCCTGCCACGAGCATTTATTGAGTGCCTACTGTGTACAATGCAAATTAACTACAACAAAGATCTTCCAGAGCTTTCCAGTCACAGAATCCCCTTGTGCCTTCTGACAGTCCTGTGAGGTAGAGCAATGTCATTAGAAAAAGACGAAGGAGGGGAGGACAAGGATGTCTCACTGAATGAATGGGTGGCAGTGGCCATTGCAGGAAAGTTCTCGGTGTTTGGGGGTGGGGCAGTGGCTGCAGGCTGGAGAGGTTCCGGAGGGGATCACCTGGACATGCCCTGAAGGCAAGCCGGGCTGCACAGGTACAGGGCCCAATGCAAAGTGAAAATGGGGGTCCCCTGCTTAAAAAGGCAGGAAATTGTGTCACTAAAAACCCCAAAATGCAAACTTTTTCTCTCCTGTGGTTTCTGTCTGTTTCAACTTGCCATAGTGATTGCTTGCTATTTAATGTCACTCTAAGTAAATAAAATAAAACTTTTAAATTATTTGCATACATTATGCTGTTTATCTTTATGCTGTGCAATGCCAGTTTTCATGTAAATATAAGAACATTAACTCATATAAAGAATCGCTGAATTACACAGATTGTATTTCATAGCCAGTATATGCATGTGTATTTCGTTCTTGCCAGGACAGCGGAAACTGTTTTTACTTCGCTTCTTGTCATGCACATATCCCATCAACATGCTCTACCTTCAGCTTCCTGCTGAGAAAAGCGAGCCCGGAAGGAAAAGAAACCGTGGGCTGCCTCATCTTTCCCTTTTCTTTGGGCCTCATTGCCAGCGTCAGTGGTCGGCTGGTACAGGACAGTAACATGTAAGACGGCATGTGGCAGGGAGGGCCCTCAGTTGTTCCTGGTTCCTACAGGAACCAGGGCCTTCTTTCTGCATTGGAAGCGAGTTCTGTTTCAAACGGAAAGCGTGACCTTTCAGGGCTGTCCGCGCCTGTAATACACTTATCTTGTGCTTGTGCTGAGAGACACTGAGCTCCCACGAATTGTGGGCCCACGGAATCCCGTGCTCCTAGGGCATCGCAAACACATGCAGCCGGATTGTGCTTGTCTCCTCCGCTCACAACCGTGCTCCATCATCCCATTGGACCTCACCTGCAATGCACAAGAGCAAAGATAAAATTATTAAGAATTTCAAGATGGCGGCACCAGAGCATCAAACCAAGAACGGGGCCCTTCTGGAAGGGGACATTCGTGTGACCACACCGCTGATACGCCTTGAGGCAGGACCTGCACGAAAGACAGGCAGTGTTTATGCAGGTGGGTAGATGGACAGAGGGCATCTTGGTAGCGGCAGGCAAGGGGTGGGGGAGGGGGGGGCTTCACCAAGGATGCAAACTGGGAATTCTCCTGGCAGAGTTCAGGGAAAGCAGAGAAGGACTGATTGGGGATGGGGCTTCATGTTGGCTAGTGAGCAGTGAGAAACCAGCAGGACTGGTCAGGAGGGAGGCTGACATCTTGAAACCCTCAGTATCACCAGCACTGGGACTCTTGAACAGGAATGGCATTATTCACAAACCATTCCTCTGTCTCAGGTCTGGATCGGCTCCCCCAGTGTCTTCCTGCCCTTTTATCTCCTTGGGCTTTTCACGCTTGGATGTGATGATCTGTTAAACGGGGGCCAATCCCACTTGATCCCAAGTTCTTTAGGAGAGAGTTAAGTGTTATACTGTATTCTAGAACCTACTTTTAGTGTCTGACATTAGAACTTAAGTAAAAAAAAAAAATTGTGGAAGGAAGAAAGAAGATGTCACTTGCTGGGAATTATGTCTTTTAAAGTATTGAATCCAAGTAACTAATTCCTGAAGATATTAAAATTTCATCTTTACAATGGTCGAATCCTTCAGTTTTCCATTAATTTTGATTGGTTTTCCCTTTAGCAGACAAAAGGGAGTGGCAACTTGGCAGAAGAGTGACCGCCAACTAATTATGGAGTGGGTGGGTCTTTTTGCTTTATGGTTGACGTCATCTTGAAAAGCTTTAGGAGATTCACAAACTCGTGGCCCTTATATGGTGGTGATCACATATGAAGAGACCCGGAGAGGGCAAGGGCAGACAACCTTTATCAGATTACATCTTGGCTTAGGTCTATACACCGCCAAGCAGTTGGCTAAAGATGTGAAGTTTCCCTGATTTGGTTTTTGAAATTACAGTACAGAATAAACATTTAAATTCCTGGGTTTTCCCCGAGTTTCCCTCCAGATGTTTGGTGGGGTGTAGATACCGCACCAAATAAATGTGTTCAGAAGTCCAGCACAGCAAATTATAGGCAAGTGGGGGGGGGGGGGGTTGTGTGCCATTTTGCAAGGCCTTGCTGGGACAAAGATGCAGCCACCACGAGGTTCCTCGCACCTTCAGCAGGAGAGATGGGGGTGGGGAGCTCGGCAGGAAGGCTCCGGAACAGCGAGGTGCTTTAGGCAGCGTGGTGTAGCGAGGAATGTACCAGTGAGGCCGACACCCGCCCGAGCTGTCAGAATTCACACTGCCGGAAACGCAGGCTGGAGCTCAGAGGGGGGCGAGGAGGGTGTGCGTACGTGGGAATGTGTAGAAAGACACTGTGTGTCCTTGTTGGCGGCAGCGGCCGTGCTGGGCTGGAGCGGGCGGGAGGCAGGGCTGGGCTCTGGAATCCACTTGTCAGTCTCTGCTCCAGATGTCCGCTCTGGGGGATCAGGGCTGCTGCGCTGGGGAGACTGACAAGTGGTGGTTACATCACTGTCCAAAGGCTTCATGGAAATTGACTCATGCGCTCTCCAAATGCCTTTGATGCTTTCCGGCCCTGGGGCCAAACGAATTTGCACGGTGCTGTTACCCGCCTAGCAGTCACAGGAGGAAAGAAACAGTTGCTTTTGGTGGTTTTAGCTCTGAGATTAAACCGTCTTCGGACGGACAGCAGAAAAAACAGGCTGGAGATTAGATGAAACAAGCCAGGTATGCTGGGGGTGGGAGAAATCTTCCCTCCCTGTCCCCTCCTCGAAGAACACAGACCAGGTGGGGCCCAAGGCGTCCCCTCTTCGAAGATCCCTCGCTGTGAGGGAGGCAGAAGCTACTAAAAATGACATACGGCCATTCAAGGATACCCTCAAAGGCAAGTGGGATCTGGGGGATGTGCCCGCCCAGGAGATACTCTTATGCAAGTCCGCTGTCAGGAGCCGTTTCTAGGATCGTTTGCCGGCTTTGATATCCCAGAGGTAGTTATACGGGTTATTCACCTGTGAGACCAGGAGCTTGAGAGCTGGTGGCTCATTTATGACTGCCAAGCCCCAAGATGAGACGCCCCCAGATCAGGGTCACTTCCTTGTTCACCAGGGGGCCTGAGGCTGAGCATAAATGTTTCAAACGGCTACAGGGTACTCTCTGCCTGAAAACCTGGGCTGCCCAGCTCAAAGGAGGTGCAGACCCGCAGGCCTGGGCTTTGCTGCGTTCAGTCTGCCTGCTGGGAAGCGGGATCTGCTGCCTTGCAGGTGGGGAAACGGAGGCCCAGAGACAGTCGGGCCCTACTTTAAGGACCACCACAGAACGGAGTCAAAAGCGGGGACTTCGATCCTGGAACTCAAACCAGCGTCCCACCACTCACGAGCCGCACGACGGTTAACTAGTCCTTCTGAGTCCGTTTCCCCATTTCTAAATGGCGGTGACTATGGTCAACATCACCTTTTCAGGGCATTGCTGGGAGCTTACATGAGGATTCCTATGCAATGGATGATTTTCTGAGAAATTTTGTTGCTGTCTTAGCGTAGTCACCGTTAGGGAATTCATTGCTTTCTGGGGCAACCAGGCCCCAGACCTTCAGGTTCTGGCTTCTGTTGCCCTATGAGTTCAAGGGCTTTGGGAGTTTGGGACCCAATAAGGCAAATTAAATTATAGAGTCCTACAGAGAGAAGGAGTAGAAGTTTCGGTACGCCAAGTGAGTGAGAGGGATTGGTCCAGGTCCAGATGGCCGTTGAGGAAGGAGGAGAGGGACAAAGACAGAGCAGGCGAGAGGACCCGAGGCTCGAAAATGCGGAAACATGCAAGTGTTTCTGCCTGTTGAGAAAATGGCGGCCCTCACACCCGGGACTTCCAGGCACAAACATGGAAGCCCAGCGGCCTTCATGAGGTCCCCCCGATCGGCTAGCTCAGAGGATGGCCACCAGAAGGAGCTGCTCTCCACTGGAGGGGCGATGCTGACTTGGACGGGAAGCCAGACCGGCAGACTTACCCCAAAGGTGCCTGCCACAGCCACCCAGCATGAAGCAAAGAGGCACCGCCAACTGTGGCTTCTTGGAGGGCCTCCAAATCCCCCCGATAGGCCAATAGGGCATAGGGAGGGACTAACGACTGACTATCAAAACTCTCAGTTTTGAGTGGGGAGTCTTGAAACAGATTTAACTGTGCTTAGAGAAACGAACGTGGCATTTCTTGTGCCCAGCTGTCATGAAGGTTCACATCTGCCACCTACAAACAGAGTAAGCAGGGGCGGCTGGGTGGTTCAGTCGGCTAAGCATCTGACTCTTGATTTCGGCCCAGGTCATGATCCCAGGGTGGTGGGATCGAGCCCTGCATCAGGCTCTGCGCTGAGCGTAAACGAGCCTGCTTGAGATTCTCTCTCTCCCTCTCTCTCTCTCTCTCTCTCTCTCTCTCTCTCTCTCTCTTTCTGCCCCTCCCCTGCATGTTTGCACATGCAAGTTCTCTCTCTCTCTCTCAAATAAAAAACAAAACAAAAAGCAAAAAAATAAGCACAGAGTCTACGCTAGGCTAGCCTACAGTAAATGCCCTGCAAATGATAGGTAAGAGAAGGCCCTGTTGAAAACGGACTGACCTATGACCCCGGTCACGCGCCATGCTTAGGCTGTTTGGGGGTAGATGAGGGTAGCCCTTGTGAAGGCACTGAATACGGGTCCTCTAAGCCGTTCATCACAACACCCAGGCCAGGAGGGCGCTGGCAGCCTGACATGGAAACTCCACCACCCCAGAAACCCTGAGTGCTTTTGTCATCTTGATCCACGCCCCACCCTTTGCCAACAGGCATAGAGAACGTCAGAAATAATGTGTTGCATGGTTTTTGGTGGAAATGGTCACCCATTCACCAGCATGATGATGTAAGAAATAAGCTTTCATTGGTTTAAAGTCAAGGTGTTCAAGACTGGCAGACCGGCTGCGTCATTTAGAGACTCGTCCCACCCAGGCGGTCTGAACAGGATGAGGATCCGGGGAGGTCTGGGGGCTTGGCTCGGGGCAGTTTGCTACCTGTTGGGAGGATTTTCAGGGGCCCGAGGACAAAGGATTCTGAGGACAATGGGATCCTGCCCAGGAATTGGTGATTATTACAGGTGAACTCATGCAGGTGGTGGGGGGAGCCCCTCAAAAGGCAGAGAGCTGAGATTCTCGATGGTACTCAAGAGCCTGCACAGACCACCGGGGTTCCTTGGGAACGAAAGCTGGTTTTCTAAATGCCTGTGTGGCAGGATTGGGACTGGGACTTATTTCCATGGCAGCCTGGTCATGAGGCTGTGGGGAGGGAGCTAGCCATCACTGACCCCAACTTCACAAGGGCTACCCTCATCTACCCCCAAACAGCCTAAGCATGGCGCGTGACCGGGGTCATAGGTCAGTCCGTTTTCAACAGGGCCTTCTCTTACCTATCATTTGCAGGGCATTTACTGTAGGCTAGCCTAGCGTAGACTCTGTGCTTATTTTTTTGCTTTTTGTTTTGTTTTTTATTTGAGAGAGAGAGAGAGAACTTGCATGTGCAAACATGCAGGGGAGGGGCAGAAAGAGAGAGAGAGAGAGAGAGAGAGAGAGAGAGAGAGAGAGGGAGAGAGAGAATCTCAAGCAGGCTCGTTTACGCTCAGCGCAGAGCCTGATGCAGGGCTCGATCCCACCACCCTGGGATCATGACCTGGGCCGAAATCAAGAGTCAGATGCTTAGCCGACTGAACCACCCAGCCGCCCCTGCTTACTCTGTTTGTAGGTGGCAGATGTGAACCTTCATGACAGCTGGGCACAAGAAATGCCACGTTCGTTTCTCTAAGCACAGTTAAATCTGTTTCAAGACTCCCCACTCAAAACTGAGAGTTTTGATAGTCAGTCGTTAGTCCCTCCCTATGCCCTATTGGCCTATCGGGGGGATTTGGAGGCCCTCCAAGAAGCCACAGTTGGCGGTGCCTCTTTGCTTCATGCTGGGTGGCTGTGGCAGGCACCTTTGGGGTAAGTCTGCCGGTCTGTCCTTGTTCAGTGAAGGGACCTTAGAGCCCCCTTAACTGCAGGGGCATCCCCCAAATGTCACACTGGAGCAGGCCCTCGGGACGCTTAGGGCAGCATCAGGACCAGAACTTGGGATCCGCTCCGGTCCCTTGATTAACATGTAAAATAAACGGCTACTTCCTCTCTTTCTGCCCTCTTAAGTCTTGTTCCCAATTAGCTTATGAGCTTCTTGGGAACAGGGCCAAGAGTTCTAGCCACACGATGCTAGATTCATCGTATTCGCTCTTTCTTTAAATATTTATTAAGTGGTTTTCGGAGAATAGAAAAGTTGGCTGAAAAGGCATTTTGGGAAACGAGGGTCTCAGTGGCCAGGCTGAAGAATCTGGATTACAGTCAGGCAAGCCAGGAAGCCACTGACCACCTTTGAGGAGGGATGTGGTTTGACCAAAGCAACGCCCCACAACCACCAAGGGCACCTGGGTACACGCACCACGCCATCTTTCTCCTTGGCCATCCTTCAGATCAGCAGTGTCTCAAGAAGAGGGACCACAGAGTGTCTATCATGTACCAGGCGCTGTTAGGAGGCACGAGCCCTGAGCCGCCTGCATGAAGCCCTGACGCTCCCCATCTTCCAGAAGAGGAGGCCAAGGCTAAGAGTGGTTGAGCGGCTCGCTCAGAGGCACACAACAGGAAGGGGGGGGGGGGCGGATTTCTGCCTCCCCACATTCTCCCCTTACTTGCCCCCAAGCCAAGGCATTGGATTCTGAGTTGCTCTGGAGGTATTTGGAATAAGAGACAGATGCAAAGCAGGCTAGTTCCAGCACTTTCTTGGGAACGGTGGCACAGAAAACAAAATGCTCTCTGGCAACAAAACCCACTACCTGTGTATTGGCCCGTCTGTGCTAAGCAGAGTTCCACAGGGATTATTGTCCCTGAGAGACGGGAGGCGCCATCTGGAGAGCTGAGGAGTCAGGACAAGACCTTCACTGATTACAAGTCACATTAGACAATTACCTTCTCAGCTCCTGGGAGGAAGGCTTGCTGGGTTTGGTCTTTTTCTTTGTGTTGCAAAAAGATAATGCCTGATGAGGACATTCCAGCCTCCTGCCCAATAAACCTGGGCACTGGATCGAGCTTACAATATTTACCACATTAAAAATTACTCTTCAGGGGCGCCTGGGTGGCTCAGTCGGTTGAGCGTCCGACTTCAACTCAGGTCATGATCTCACAGCTCGTGAGTTCAAGCCCCACGTCAGGCTCTGTGCTGACAACTCAGACCCTGGAGCCTGCTTCGGATTCTGTGCCTCCCTCTCTCTCTGCCCCAACCCATTCGCATTCTGTCTCTGTCTCTCTCAAAAAATAAATAAAACATTAAAAAAATTTTTTTAATTACTCTTCAGTTGAGATTAAGAAAGAAAAGCAGTCTCCTCCCCACACTCTTCTTCAACCCAGAGACCCTGACGTTTTCCTCTGTGGAGACAGATTATTCATCCCAATGTGGATGAGCTCTGGGGCAAGGAAATAGGATTTTAAATTTTGCTAATACCCACCATGTCATGAGGGGTATCTTATGGCTCAAGAGACCTACTTGTACTCCTTTTATCTTAGGCCCCGGGTAGCTCACACAGTACAAAGGGGCCAACACAGACCCTAGGACAGACAGACCTGGATTCTGGCCCAAACCCTGCCACTTCCTAGCTGTGTGGCCTTGGGCGGGTTACTCAGCCCCTCTGAGAGTTGATTTTCTCCTACAGAGGACAATTAACTGAATTCTTGAGGGAGTAGATGAGGTAACAAATACAGAGGCACCCGACCCACTGGCTACTCTGGGAATGCTAACTGGTAGCTGATAGCTGATCCTGCTTGGCTCTCCAGGAGTCCCCTGTCCCCAGCTGTGGAGACCAGATTCATAGTCCCCAGCTGTCGCAAGGAAGAGTGGAGTTGGGGGAAAACATGGGCTTTGGGGACACTCAGGCCTAACTCATGCCCTGCTAATCCCTAGCTTTGTGTCTTGGGCAGTGAGCTCTCAGGGCCTCTGTGTTCTCATCTGTGAAATGGGTTTATCTTACTACATGTTCGGCACGGTGTGGTAAGGAAGCTCACGCCCGAGGGGAGGTTTATATTAATACTTCATTTGTTTATATTAATTTATGTTTATGAATATTTATATTTATATTAATTTATATTAATCTTTTATATTAATAAAGGTTTATACTCATACTTCATTTGTTGAGACCCGACTGGTCCCCAGCCTGGAGGCACCCGGGTAGGGGTTCTGCCGGAGAATCCATCAGGGAACCATCCATTGTCAGCAGACTAAATAGATCTGTCTCACCCATACACGTCTGAATACTTTTCAAATGTCCACAGATGCCGCTGTCATGAATGGAATATAGATTCTAAGGTGCTGCTGAAGTTGTTTGCTCTCAGACGGCGGAAGCTGAGAAAGCACAAAAGAGGAACATTTTGTTTAGCACGAAATAGGGTCTCTCTCCTTGCAGCAAGGTTAGAAATCTGGTCCACAACCAGAGTCCTATGTGATGCTGGATCTAGAGCCTGGTGGTGGCTTCCTACAGAGGAGGCAGTCCTTGGGCCAGCCCTCCGCCCCCCCAGCTCCCTCCTTCCCTCCCCGGGATCCCGGGGAGAGAGGTGCCATCACCCCCTGAACCGAGAACTTTGGGGACTCCTCTATGGGACCTCTACCCTGTGCCCTTCGCAGGTCCTCTCTGATTTCATCTGCATCACGACCTTAAGAGCAAAATGTTACTACACAGGCCCATTTTACAGGTGGGGACACTGAGGCACGGAACGGATAACGAACTCATCCCAGGTAGCGCAGATAGGATTTGAACCTAGGCAGTCTAGCTGCCCGAGGCTGGCTCCTGTCCAAGACTTGAAAGAAGGATTTATGGACGCAGCCGCACCAGCAAGAGCAGTGACATAAAAGCAAATCCCTGAGAGGCCGTGAGTCGGGCAGAGGCCAGTGTGGCCTGGCAGGTCCTTTCTAGCACACCCACCACTGCAAACTCCACAGGTACATCCAGGAAGCTCGAAGTGGCTGGGGGTGGAAAAACTCTGTGGCTGACCGCAGGTCTTTTTCCTTTTCTTTATCCTCAGGTCAGGAAAGCAGGAGAGTGGTATGAATTGCTCCTGCTATAAACGTTGGCATAAAGACTCACAGACCCACACCCTTTGACCACCCCCACTGAAGCCGCTGGGTGACTGCGGAGGCCGACACCCCATAGCACAAGCGCTCTTGTGAACACAGAGCAGGGCGGCACAAAATTTCCCATGAAGGATGCACGCGGAAGGGGCCCTTTGTTGTTTTTTTTTTTTTTTTAATGTTTATTTTATTTTTGAGAGACACAGAGACAAACCATGAGTGGGGAGGGACAGAGAGAGAGAGGGAGACACAGAATCCGAAGCAGGCTCCAGGCTCCGAGCTGTCAGCACAGAGCCCGACGCAGGGCTCGAACTCATGCACCGTGAGATTGTGACCTGAACCGAAATCAGACGCCCAACCGACTGAGCCACCCAGGCGCCCCGGGGACCCTCTGTTTAAGGGCGATCTTGCTGAGTGTGGGATCAGGCCGTGAGGCCCAGATGGTGTCCAGAAGTTTCAGGCAGTGACCGTGGAGGGAGATGGCAGACCAGGCCATCATAGGACTCAGAGGAGGCTTTCTGGAAAAGGCCAGACAGGAGGCCTTGAGCTTTTGCGAGCATCTAGGGAGAGGGCCTTGGGAAGGAAGGAAAGGGGGGGATGTTGGGAGCCCCCATGTGGTGGTGGGAAGGCGAGGCCATGTCTGCTGAGGCACCAGTCCTGGTTCGCATCAGTGCACGGGCATTCCCTGAGGCCATGTCATGGTCACCTGTGGCTTCTGTGTGCCAGGTCTGGGGAGCCACTAAGTGAGACATAGTACCTGTAAGTAGGGAGCTCACAGCCCAGATGCAGAGACAGGCCATCTGATGCCGCTTGAGTGCATCAGAACTCCCTGGACGGCTTGCGATTTCTGGGCCCCACCCCCAGAGTTTCTGCTTTAATACGTCTGGGGTGGGACCCGAGAATCTGCATTTCTAACAAGTACCCAGCTGCTGCCTCATGACCACACGTGGAGAACCGTGGGGTTATAAGACGCAGAGGACAAGCCACTCGGCCGTGAAGCAACCAGACCAGAGAAGGTGTCGTGGATGAGGAGAGCACTGGGACGAGCAGAGGACAGGGAGGAACCCCCAGCAGAAAGAAGTACAGACGCAGAAGGGAGGAGAGGAACAAGGGGCAGAACCCCGCCGGACCAGAGCCAGCAGGAGGTACACGTGCGAGCTGGTCACCAGCCGGCCGTCAGCCTGGACTCAGCCACGGAGGGGGACTTTTTCCTGGAAGCAGCGAGGACTTGTGAGCTGAGAGGGGTCAGCTTGAGGTACCACACTGCTGGAGGCCATCTAAGCTCCCATGGTACTTTCCAGCCTGCAAAACAACTTCCCCTCATAAATGTCCTCACTTTCCCCACCAGCAGCTCTGTGAGTTCCAATGCAGCATTTTTCACCACGCGCCGAAAAGGAAACTGAGGCTGCCCCCAGGCGTGAAGTGACTTGCTCCAACTGATGGCACGGGCAGGTAATGCCAGCACTAGGATCCCAGCCCTCCCACCGGACTTAATTCCCTGCTGTACTGCCCTCCTCAAAGTCCAGAGTCAAGCAAATGCCTTCCCTTGTTCCTGTTAAATAAATGGCTTCGTCACGTTCTTACCGTTAATAATGGCAGGAAGTCAATCTGGCCACGTAACGTGAGAAAGGTAATAGTCCCACGTCAGGAAATCCTGTTGCTTAGAGTGCCTTGGGAATGTTAACTTTCCCACTCTGACCCCGTCGGCATCCTGACCTTCTGCACAGTTGGCTTCCCCGGGCGAAACCGGGCCAGAAATGCTGGGCCCTCGGCCAGGGTCTGATCTGACCTTCGTCCTCCAGTAGCAAAGAGTCTTTTCCACGTAGTACCTACTGGGGGGGGGGGGCTACGGGACAAAAGGGGGGCCACCAGGAGGCTCCTCTGACTCCTGGGCCCTACGTGGTGGATGATGGGCTGGGGAAAAGAAGAAAGCACCTCGATGCTCAGACACACCCACCCTGGGACAGGTGACCCGTCCCCTCTGGGCTCCTGTTCCCCTGCCCGTAAGTCAAGGAAAGCAAAGCGAGGGTTAA
The DNA here is from genome assembly GCF_024362965.1 of Panthera pardus. NCBI lineage: Eukaryota > Metazoa > Chordata > Mammalia > Carnivora > Felidae > Panthera > Panthera pardus. The sequence goes on from NW_026526655.1 coordinate 103,384,144, forward strand.
ATACACGAGTTGGCACATCATTGGTGCCAGTGGGTTTGCAAGGGAAGCTCTGCTCTCTTCTGCGAGGGTGGGGCTGGAAGAACAGGAAAGGACCTCACGAGCAGATCAGACCCACGAGGACTCAGAAACTAAAGATGCAAACCCCTTGCAACTGCTCCCACGCAGGTGGCTGATGCCATTGACTTATCGCTTCACTCCCTGGCTTATTCTTCCATCCGGTGATCTTATTTTGTAACATACACACCACTCATTTATTTTCACACGTCATTACCTCCCTTCTTCCATCACCTCACCCTGCGTGTTAGGTTGTAACATTATTTATCCAATTATCCACTCCTTCAACAAATAGAAATAGCGCGCTCTGGAAGTGCCGGGCCTGGTGAGGTCCTGGGGACACAGGCACAGTCTTGCCCTTGAGAAATTCTCCCATCTGTCTGGGAGGCTGACTCTGCTACACAAATCATACAAGAAATGTGTTAATTACAATAATAGTAAGCACTTCGAGGGAGAAGGGCTAGGAGCTAAGAGAGCCCCTAACAGGGTGACCGGCCTGATCCAGCCTGGGTCTACGAACACCTTCTTGAGGAAGGTGACCTTTGAGCTGGGAGCTGGCAGGGGCTCATCTCTCTTGTTTGTCATTGTCCCCACCTGCCCCCTCGCCTGACACCGGTAACTATGCTGTCCTGCTGGCCCCTCTGGGCGCTGACTTTGCAGCTCCTGCTTTATCACCCTGCTGTAGCTGTCCTTTCTTTCGTGGTGCCAAACTGACCCTGAAATCTGGGTGGTGTCCGTGGTGTCTGTCCTTGGAGGCAAATGTCTCCCTCCCAGACCATAATCTCTACCTCGGAAAAGTTCAGCGGCTGGTTCTGACGTCCCACCAGGCCTGGGAATCTCTACTGCAGAGGCCTCAACCACCTCTTGTCGTGGTTCCCCAACAAGCACCCCCCACCCCCTCGCTCACCGTCCTGTGGTCGGTATTGGACGAGAAGACACGGTTCCCACCTTCCCGGAACTTGCCATCACGCAGGAGAGCAGCATCACGGAACCCTAACATAAGAAGATTGCATGGGGTGCTTGGGAGGCCCACAGGAGGATGCCCAAGTTAGCCAGGGGGTCAGAGAAGGCTCCCTGGAGGAGGTGACATCTGATCTGTCTGAAAGAATAAGCAAACAGGGGCAATATTCCAGCCATGGAGAGCAGAGAGTATGGAAATGGGGGCAGAGTAGGTGGGGGGAGACAAAGGCCTTTCTAAGACTGACGGAGATCACTGCAACTGGAGAGTAGAGTGTAAGGGGTGCTTAACCCAGCTGGAGGCATTCAGGAAGGCTTCTCGGAAGCGGCAACACAGGAAGTGAGACGTTCTGAAGGACCAGTCGAGGCCAGCAGGGGAGAGGGAGAAGGATGCCATGGACACTGAGGTAGGGAACCGTACTAGTCAATAATGCTGTGTAACACCTCACTCCAAAACTTAACAGCTTAGAGCAACAATATCCATGTATTAGCTCTCACGGTTTCTGTGGATCAGGAATTCGGTGGCAACTTGCTGATGGTTCCAGTGTGGCGTCTGTCATCAATGTGTTGGCGGGGCTTACCTGGGGCTGTTGGATCTGCGTCCAAGGCGGCCCCTCACCGGCCTGGCGCACCGGTGCCGGCTGTTGGCGGGAGGCCTCGGTCCCCACCTTGCCCACCCCTCCACAGGGCTGCTAGGGTCCTCGCTGAATGGCAGCTGGCTTCCGCCAGAATGAGTGACCCAAGAGACCAGGTGAAAGCCCAAATGTCTTTCATGACCTGGCTTCATGCTTCTGACTTATTCCACCTATCACATAAGTCGGCTCTGTTGCAGCACGGGAGGGGCAGGGCCAAGGCCATGGCCAGGCAAGTGAGGCACTCCGTTCATGAGCAAAGCGTGAGGGATGCCGGAACACTCGGCACTGCAGGTAAGTGTGATATTGTGCGAAAAGAAAATTAATGTAAGACATCCATGGTGAACAAAAGATCAGCATGTAAAACAAAGACAGGACCCAGTGGGGCTGGGATCAGGATGAGGCAAGTGAAGTGAGTGGGCCAGGTGCAGGGGTGGGCCCTTGGCAAGGGTAGGACTCCCCGGAGGCCAAGTTCATTGAGGCCATTCTGGAGACTGGCTACCATAGGGCCGGCCCCACGAGGCCCAGACCGTTCCCCAAGCTTCTCGTTCAGACACCCGGGAGTCTGAGAAGCAGGTGTGTAGCCCAGATCCAAGGACAGGGAGGGGAGAGTGGGAGAACTTGTTTCTCCGTCGAGAGTCACTGAACCAGAGAGAAAAATATCCACATGCAACTCAGATATAAAGAGCAGCCTCATTTCCAGGGAATCGGGGTTGGGGGTTGTATCCATTTCCCAGGGCTACCGTAACAAATTACTACAAACTGGGGGGTTTGGAACAACCGGGGGCTTCTTCTGGGGCCGAGGATGCCTCTCTCCTGGAGTCTGCTGGTTACTGACACTCGCTGACTGTCCTTGGCTTGTGGACACATCACTCCAACCTCTGTCTTCATCATTGCTGGTGTTCTCCACCTGTGTCTGCGCCCCAAACTCCCCCTTCATAGGACACCAGTGATTGGATTAGGGCCCACACTAATCCAGTGTAACCTCATCTCAATTTGACTACATCTACAAAGATCTTGTTTCCAAATAAATCACACTCATCTATTGAGCGGCGGGGGGGTGGGGGAGGGGGGGGGTGGGGGCGGGGGGAGGAGGAGGGGTTAGGACTTGGCCAGATCTTCCAAGGGCACAATTCTACCAACAGCAGCACTGTAGGGTTATTCTAATGGTAGTTAGCTACATCATTAGAATTGGAAGGAAGACAAATATTTAAAAATTCACATTTTGTGCATCTGCTTTTTAAAGTACTAGCAGAAAGCATAAAGTGCTTTTGAATAAAAGTTAAAAAATACAATAAAACATCTACTTTCATGTTGTGTGTTCTAATCTGGTGGGGGAGGGGTAGTCACAGAGCACATGAATGAGATGAAGGGGGATGTGGGACACATGGAGACTGAGACAGGCAGACCATCTCAGAGGCACAGTAAGCAGGAAAGGAAGACAGTGACAAAAGCTCTGAGAGACAGGGTCACCCCCAGGGCCTGCCGGGAGCCTGCCACTGGAGACTTCCAAAGCCTTGTTGCATTTTCGCAACAAAGGGCATAAATGGGGAACTCCCGTTTTGTTGCTTTACCCTTGGGGTAACTAACATAGTAAGATCAGTATTTGGCCTAAAGTCTGAGAGTCCCCGCTTCTGCTCAGACACCGTAGCTCAGAATGTCTCAAGCATACTTTGGTTCTTGCCGAGAAGGTGTCAACATTGGGCAAGTTGGAAGGGACTGAAACGAGTTTCAAGTTCAGGAATGGCAAACAGGTCTTCTCTCTCGTGCCACGCCTCCGCTTGTTTTCCGGAGCACCGTGTGACGGAGCGTCCAGGCTCAGAGAACCACAATTGATTAGTTATGTCTGCCTCCGGTGCAGGAAGGACAAGTAGCAACTTGACATGTTTGCTGTTCCAGACCTAGCAGAAAACACCGCGCTTTGAGAGTGGGAAAACTGAGACCAAGTACGAGAAGATAATATGCCTGAGGTCTCATTGCTCGTTCACAGGAGAGCCCAGTTGTGCCCCGGTCCCCATGTCCACTACACATTGGACTCCTTTTCCTCCATGTCAGTGAGCAGCAACATCCATCGCATTGCCTGGGAGTCATCCTCAGTACCCTCCTCTCTCATCCCCTGCATGCTCAGTTGCCACGTCCTAACTGTTCACCTGCACCTCAACTTGCCCTCAAGCCTTCCATTTCTCTCCATTTCTCCATCATACCCCTAGTCCAAAGGTGTTGTTCCTTGAAGAATTTTGGCAAATTCTGGAGACCTTTTTTGTTGCCATGACTTGTGGTGGGTGCTACAGGCATCTTGTGGGTAGAGGCCAGGGATGTGCTAACCATCCTACAATGTCCAGGACAGTCCCCACAATAGTGGGCTCCACACCCAAGCTGGAACGCCAATAGTGCCGAGGTCAAGATCCTTCCCTAGTCTGAGCCACCATCATCTCTTGCCTAGACCAGCTCAAGAGCTGCTCAGCCAGCCTACCTGACTCCCCCTTATCCCTATAGTCCATTCTCTACCAGGATACCCAAGTCATCTTAAAATTTAAATTCTAATATCATACTTCTGTACAGATTCAATCTCTTCACCGTACCCAGCAGACCCCGTGTGATCCGGCCCTGCCTTTCTCCCCAACCACACCTCTTTCTACCCTCCGGCTCCACCTCTGTGCTATAATCTCACTGGCCTTCCTTCAGATCTGGGGGAGCCATGCTTCCTCCTCCCCCAGAGCCTTTGCAGAAATGTTTCCCTGTGTTGGAAACACCAACCCTCAATCCCAACTTGCCTAGTTAACTCCCCTTCATCCTGTTGAAGTTCTATGAGGAAGGCTTTCTTCACCTCCTGACGTCTTCATAGTAGTTACTGTTGACTGTAACTATGTATTTGTCCGTGAGATTGTGTTGTGACTGTCTTCCTCCTCCCACTGCACTGGGAGTCCCCAGGAGACAAGGAGCAGTATCTGTTTTGATCACTCCCATGTTTTCAGTGTCCATATTGTGTCTATAACTGGTCGGTTCTCAAGAAATATTTGTTGAGTGAACGAATGAATGAACGAACAAACGAACGAACCTCAGGTCTCTGGACACCTTGGCTCTTCGTTAGCCCTATTGCAACCACGGTCTCTCTCTGTTCCTCTTTTCTATTTCTCTGCCCTTCATACTTTTCCTTCTACCCCCTCTGTCTCTCCATTAACTGTCATCTTACTCAGCCAACGGCTATATGTAAGGATTTATTGTGCTGATTAAATGTCATTCTTTGTGAAACAAATTCAGTTGATTTTCTTATTTGCATATCCTTCAACGGATGTTGCCAGGAATGGAAAATAGTCGAATATAATGAGCTGGATGGACGCCTGGCACTGCCTGAAGGCAGGCAGTGCACCAGGTGTCCTTGGGCTGGGAGTCAAAGTCAGTGACCAATAGTTCCCCAGCCCCAGCCGCAAGGGGGACATGGTTGCTGGCTTCGGGACAATGAAAGCTGGTCCTCCTTGAGCTCTGCCCGGGGCTGGCATCTTCTCAACCTGCAAGATTTGGTCAAGCGTCATCTCCTCGGAGAGGCCCTCCCAAGACCACCTATCTAAAGTAGCTCAATGAACAAAAGCCCAACTTGGGAGGCAGAGTGTATACTTGGGAAGAGGCAGAGCTTTGACACATTGTGGAATCATCTCCCTGACGCTTCCCTGCTGTATGAAATTTAAACCTCTCTATGGATTAAGCCAGTCTCAGGTATCTTCTTCCTTGCAGCTGAAAACACTCCGATTGATGCATTTTTACCACGAGTATTCATCACCTCGGGCGGCCATAACAAAACACCACAGATTGGGTGGCTTACACAACAGAAAGGTATCATCCCACACCTCTGGAGGCTGGAAGTCTGAGATCAAGGTGTCAGGTGAGTTGATTCCTTTTGAGAGCCTCGTGAGGGAAGGATTTGTCCCAAGCCTCTCTCCTTGGCTTACAGATGTCAGCATTTCCCCTGAGCGAGCGATCACACCATCTTCTCTCTGTACGTGTCTGTGTCCAAATTTCCTCTTCTTGGAAGATACCAGTCATGTTGGGTTAGGGCCACCCTAATGACTTGTTTTAATTTAATTACCTTTTTAAAAAGATCCTCTCCCTAAAGACAGCTGTATTCTGAGATAGTGGACGTTAGGACGTCACCATAAGAATGGGGGGTGGGCGGGGGGTGGGGGGCGTGTCTCCTAACACCACAGATCTAGAGCCATTTTCCATCACACGAGGGTGACTCCCGAGGCCGGAGACAGAGACCAGGTGTGGAAACTGCTGCTTCCCTTACAGTAGGGATTGCTGACGGGAGCCCCGTTGGGTCCAGCCACTGGTCCAGAGTGAGAGAAGGCAGGAGTGAAAGCTTCTCTCCAGGACTGAGGTCTCAACAGTCTGGAGAGAAATCACAGCCAATCTAGATTAAAAAAACCAAAACCAAAACCCAAACCATGGCTATAACAGCAGTCACCACGACCCATCACCTCCACGTAGCAGGCACCGCACTGCCGTCTTGTAAACGGGGTCTCCATCAACGCTACCAGGGACTCACAGTTGGGCCACAAGAGGGCTGAGCTCAGAGGTGTTAAGCGCATGCCCAGGGTCTCGCGGCTGGTGCGACAGGCATGGAGACGCTTCTTTCCTCTCCTTTCCAGAAGGAACCCGCCCTTCACTGGTGGGAGCGCAGGAGCCTCCAGCCTACCGGCAACGCCTTCTGGATTCCCCTCTACTTCCAGGTCAAGTCCGTGCACTTCCGGGACACCCAAACCAGGGACCGCATGGGGCTGGGGAGGGGCTAGGGCCTGGCTATTCCAGCCCGGCACAGGATACCTCTGGGGGCCGTCTTACTCCGCATCTCCCTGTAGAGTCCCGACTGCGTGTGGGTCTGAGTCTGTGGCGCCCCATCTTGCTCCCCCGCCTTTTGTCTTTCACAGGCCTGACCCCTCATAAGCCCCTTGCATTGCTAACCCTGTCTCAGTGTCTGTTGCCCAGAGGACCCAAACTGGCTCTGCTGAGGAGGGCCCACCAGGAGTAGAACTATGATCGCCCTCTGGAGGGTCTCAGAATAAGAAATGAGCTGGGCTCTATGAGCCCTGAATGCAAAGCTGGTGGTCATTTTCCCCTAGGCTGATGGGTGTGTAGCCAATGAGCCCAGGGCCCCAGGGAGTGGTGAAGGCATTGCCCAAGGTCACCAGCTGCTTGGTGACAGAGCTGAGGCCAAATTCCAAGGTCCCCGAGCCCCATCTGAGCCTCTTGCATGGGTGTGGACTTCCTGCTCAGCCAAAGTGACTCAGATCTGCAGCCCTGAGGTATGTCCGAGGAGGGAGGAGGCTGGGGGTGGCTAGAGGAGCCAAAAGTCCATCACTGAGCTGCAGGACAGCAAGGACTCTTTGAGGTGCTCCCCAAGGACCTCCTGATGATGCAGAACCGTGTCTCCCAGCAGCAGAACACAGAGGCAGCAAGAGGAGGGGGAATGAGGCCCCTTAAGTCCCTCCCCCAGCTTTGCGTTACCTTTGCCAAGGGAGGCACCATTCCACACCTCAAGTGGGCAGAAAGCCCCCTTTTTCCAGGGGAACTAGGAGTAGTGGGGAAGGTGGTGTGCCAAGAGCCCCTGCCTGGAGCCTGGGACTCCTGCGGTAGCCCATTACGATCCTGTGGAACCAGGGCCTGAGTGCCGGCCTCGTCACGCACTGATTTATGGCTGGAATGACCGGAGACCTCTCCGAAGGGGCTCCTGAAGGCAGCTTGCAGCCCCCACCATCTCCAGGGCTGATATATTTTATGGTCAACAAGAGAGAAAGATGGTTTAGCAGCTTGACAAGTCTCTGCGGTTCAACAGGCACAAAGCACAGCTGTTTATTTTCTAAGGGGCTTCCCGGTGGAGGGCCTCCCTCTCTCCCTCCCTTCCTGAGGCTGCTTTAGTCAGGGTAACAGGGGAATGACAGGACACAACAGGGTCTCTCCAAGGCTGGCAGAGAGCAGGCAAGGGCAAGGGGAGCCTTCCCATCTGGCTCCTACGTGGGGCCGTTCTCTTGCCAAAGGTTCAGCGTTAGATTGGGGGTCCTCAAAGCAGAGGCCCAGCCTGTCCTGTGGGTAAAGGGACACAGTCTGCCCATTCTCATCGGGGAGCCTCTGAAGGCTGCTGCCCCAGGACCCTAGAGTCCGGCTACCCGCCTACCCTTTTGGGCAGGTTGTCTGAGTTGAGCATTTACACTCAAGGCCAGTCCTTCAATGACCTCCCCGGCAAAAACTACACTCCAGATGTCTTTGCAGACCATAAAAGCAACCCGCTGGCACTGCGTTTGAGCTATTAAAATGTGCTGTGTGTGTGTGTGTGTGTGTGTGTGTGTGTGTGTGTTTCCCATCATTGTAGGCAGACAACACGGACTAACAAAAGGCAAAGACTTTAGAACCAGTCAGATCCGGTTCTGCCACTTCACGTTACTACTCCTTGAGCCTTGGACTCCTCATCTGTAAAAGACAAGAATGATGCCTCCTCAAGTTGTCACGATTAGATGCGATAAGGCAGCGAAGCGGAGTCTCGTGTCTGGTCTTTGGCAGCCAGTATTTCTGAAACGTGATTTGACAGCTGTGGTTCCTCACCTGGCAACACTGAAGAATTTGTTTAAGCAGAACCTTGCACACATACCCTTGCATATATCCAGACGCACCAGCTTACGTATTTGGGCACCTGCCTGCATGCACACTGGAAATCAGTAGGGTCTTTGTGCCTGTGTACTTGCTGCCCATTGAGATACATGCATTTTGTGTCCTGGGACACCCGTGCACGTACACACACACACACACTCCTGCATGTGGGCTGCATGCACATACACAGTCCTGCAGAAACACTCGCTCGCAGTGCACATACAGGTATGGAAGAACAGGCTGACAAATCCGAGAGCCAGACCGGTGAGCACGGTCAACTCAGAGATCAGGTCCCAAGACGAGGAGGGAGGAACAGACTGTCTTAGCTGCTGAAGGACATCTTGAAATAAAAATAGCCCAGCTCAGGCCTGCCAGAAGGGGTGCTGGGCAGCACAGTGGCCCTGATGCCCCGACACCCCCTCCCATCTCTTCTGCCTCAAGGTCCCCAGAGAACTGTCCTGTGCAGTCCAGATACCACATGAAGGAGCCACAGTGAAAGGGCAGGACATGTCATGCTTACCTCAGGGTAAGGGCACGATGGCTGGAGAGCTGGAGGTGGAGAGAGGCGCACCCCTGTTCCTGTAACCCATTGAGTCCCTGAGAGCCATCTCAGGACCACAGACAGGGTGTGGGTATAGCCATCTGCTCAGGCCTGGTGACCCACAGTCCTCACACTGTGCCTGGCCAGCTGCTGTGGTCCTACCAGCATAGGGAGGAGGCAGCAAGCCAGGGTGCTTATAAGACACATGGCTAGGAGAAGGAGAAGCCAGGATCACACCTGCTTCTGTGTTAAGAAGAGTGTTCAAACCTTGGCACGCGGGAGCCTAGCTCCTGTGGCCCCCAGCTAGGACAACCAGGGTAGAAGAAAAAGGAAATTAGTACCAATACTATTAGACTAATAAAACTGCAGGTCATAAAATATGTTGCAATCGTTGAATCGTACATTTCAAACAGGTGAATTTTATCGGATGTGAATCACCCTTCAATAAAGATGTTTATATATCTCTCCTCCCTTAACTCCTACACTGTGTTCTTGTGCGGGGCGTTCTGCAAGTTTTTTTTAAGTGGAGTATCTCATTAAACCTTCCCCCAAACCCATTCCATATGCGAAGGAAGATGTAGGCACTGGGTCAAGGTGGTCGAGTTGGCTCCAGAGGCCACTGAGGAAGCCTGGCAGTCTGGGTCATTCCTTCTTGCATTTATTTACATTCATCCACTGAACTGGATGTCCAATCGGAACTGGGCCAGCGGTTCCTGAACTCTGTTATCCAACAGAAACGTCATCAGGAATGCTCCTTAAATCGCTAGTTTGTCAACCCACTCCTGCGGTTCTGCCTCAGTGGGCCAGGGGACCTGAGACCTGCTTGGACCTCCCTCCAGTACCCCCTTCATCCCCACCCCCCACCCCTTGGGGACCCCTGGGGCCAGGTCCCGAGCTGCGGGAGGGAGGGAGCCGGCCACTGGACACCGGGTCAGGACGAAGCTGAGTCACAATGCGTTTGTGCTCAGGTATTAATAGAAACATAAAACCCGGATCAGCCATTTCTTCCCCCACTGGACAAGCCCGGACAGCACGGGCTTCAGCGACTGTGACCTCTGCCGCATATTAAACAGAGGCGGGCGGGTCACATGGACACCTCATTAATTCACCCTCACCATGGGGGGAGGACGGGGAGGTGGGGGGACACAAAGGGCAGATACTCTGCTCCCAGCATTATCAAGGTTAACTAGAGGTACTGCCAGAGGACGCTGGGGAGGGGCAAGGGTCCGGGGGGGCGGGGCCTCGGTGAAAGGAGAAATTAGCGCATCCTTTGTTTGCCCGTCAATAGGTGCGGGAGCCCCCGGGGCTGGGGAACTTTGTTTGCCCAAAGCCCTTAAACAATCCTCCTGCACTCCTGTTTGCATTCTTCATTTGCTCTGCAAACCTGCCCCTCAGAGACAGCTTTGGGGTGGACGCGGGCCCCGCTGCTATTGCCACACTTCCTGCCGGAGAGACCCAGCCCCGTAGGGCTGCTCTTGGCCGCCACAAGCTGGGGCAGGGGCTCCAAATGTACACAGTGTCCGACTGGAGGCACACACACACACACACACACACACACACACACACACACAAATAACACCCCACCTGACCTCATCTTGCTGGGCAAATGAGAGTTAAACTTCCTAGTTCAAGTGCATTTCATCCTTTAGCTAAGTACCTGACTTTTCAAAGGTCAGAGACGCTGCAGGGTTGTCTCTGCTCTTCAGAGGCCACTCCTCCTCCCTCTCCCTCTTTGCCAGGCTGCGGTGGTGGTGGTGGGGGGGGGGGGGGGGGTTGGTGGCTGTACCTTCAAGGACTGCTGGTTCGAGGGGTGCCGGGGCTGGGCCATCTTGCCTGCAACAAGCCCTCTGGTCTTGTGGCTGGCAGTCCCATCTCTGTTCACTGCACCTAAGCCATGCAAGGCGGGGCCGCTCTGGGTCCTGTTGTTAGCTCTCACTTCCAGGCTGCTGCCTGGAGGTCTATCTGCCACGACCCCCCCCACCCCACCCCCCGCCACTGGCCCCTGGCATGGCTGGCTGTGGGGCTGCCCCTTGGCAAGTTCACCAGCCACCCTCAGCTCCCTTCTGGTTCCCTTCCACACAGCTGTGAGTCTAGGAGCCTGGGGTGCTAGTTCAGGCCCGTCTAGTGCTTCCTGAGCCTGTGTCACTGCCATTTCTACTCCGGGGGGGGCAGCCAATGCTGAGGAGGCTGGTGCACAGGTGGCAGGGAAGGGGGCAGCATCAGTCAGCACCTCCTCTGACCCAAGGAGTTTCTTTCTTCTCCCACTCTTGGGGTCCAGCCTGGGCTGCCAATGGCACCAGGTCCTGTGGAACCTGACAGCACTCTCAGCCAGCCAGACCCCCACCCCCCCACCTTCATGACCCTCTTGTCTGGCTCAAGCTCACCTTCTTGTCACATTCTGTGTCCTCTCTACCCTACACCAGCTTAGAGTAAACCTCACAGCTGGGACCTCCAGGCTTTCTACTTGATACATAAAGAACAACGTGCGGAACTTAGAAAACCTTTTCTTCTGCAGTGAAGCCTGGCTTTCAAAACTCCTGTGCTGTAGGCTTAGGGATCCTAGTCCGGCTTCGTGCTCACTTTCTCTTTGTGCCTTGTTTCAACTCTAATCCTCCCCGAGGCACTGGGTGCCTCTGGCAGGCTACCGGGAAGGTCACGTATGAGGAAAAGAAGAAAAAACATGTACTGTCCCACTTTTCTAAATGTATTCTTTCGTTATACAGCCACCCCCCACCCCTTATTTGAGGGAGCTGTGTTCCAAGCCTTCAGGTGTCTGCCTGAAACCCCAGAGTACTGAACAGAGTACTGTAAATACTATGGTTTTTTCCCCTATGAATACACACCTAGGATACAGTTTGATTTATACATTAGGCAAAGTCAAAGGTTGACAACCATAATTAATAATAAAAGAACAACGAGGGGCGCCTGGGTGGCGCAGTCGGTTAAGCGTCCGACTTCAGCCAGGTCACGATATCGCGGTCCGGTCCGTGAGTTCAAGCCCCGCGTCAGGCTCTGGGCTGATGGCTCGGAGCCTGGAGCCTGTTTCCGATTCTGTGTCTCCCTCTCTCTCTGCCCCTCCCCCGTTCATGCTCTGTCTCTCTCTGTCCCAAAAATAAATAAAAAACGTTGAAAAAAAAATTAAAAGAACAACGATAACAATATACTGCAATAAAAGTTATGTGACCGTGATCTCTCTCAAAACATCTTACTGTGCGGTACTGACCCTCCTTCGTGTGATGCTGTGAGATTGCCTACATGAGGAGGTAAGTTGGTGAATAACGCAGGAAGAGTAGCGTTAGGCTACTATTGACCGTCGGATGTACCATCAGAATGAGGATCATCAGGCCCTACGACGGTTGACCGTGGAAGACTGAAACCGTGGCTAAGGGGGGAGTACTGTGTATGGAAATCTGCTGGTGGGGAGGTCCTAGTAAGGGCATGGGCAAAACGCAGGAATGAATGGAGGTGTCCCCGCTGAGCCCAAGGATCTCCTGGCACCTGGAGGAGAGAGCAAAATAGCCCTGCCTCCTGCCCTGCTCCTTCTTGGCAGGTCTTAATACCCAGCTAGACCATATGGGCCCCGAAAGCAGGAGCCTGTACTGCCTGCCTTTTCTTTCCCAGCTTCGGTGGGTGTGGCAATGCCAGGGCTGGTGGACACTGTCCTGGTGTGCAGGGCAGAAAGGAATCCTCTCCCGAGCAGAGGTTTTAACAGAAGACCACGAGAACCTGGATATGACAACGAGGAAAGGGCGGGGCTGCTGAGCTACCCCCACTCCTGCCCCAAGGGATGTTGAGGGAGGACAGTGGGAGTGAGAAAGTCATCTCCCACCCAGACCACTCTACAAAGACTTGCGCGGCCCCTCCTGCCTCAGTTTCCCCACTGTGCTGTGGCCATCAAGCTGGAGCCAAAGGATGTGGGAGCGGTGGGTCTGAAGCGCACCACAGTTAGGAAATCAAAAGCAATCTTTTCCTTGCTGCCAGAGAGGGTGGCGTGCGGGAAGGTCAAGATAAAACCCGCGGGGGGGGGGGGGGGGGGGAGGTGAAGAGCAGCGGAGTGTTTTGTTTGGCGCAGCCGGCTGGCCGTTGCCTCGGTAGCTGAGAACGGCTCTGGTCACGCTTGCCTCCGCTCCAATCCTGTTACTCCGTGCGGTTGGGCTCCGAAAATAGCCCCTGTCAGCCCCATCAGCGCGGTTCAGCGTTTCCACCGTTGGCCACTTATTGTTTCGCGGACACAGGCATCGTTAACCCCTCGCGTGCCAGCCGGCCAGGGGCACCTGGGCTGCAAGCCCACCTTTGGGGAAATCGTGTTCTTTTCCGTCCCCTTGGTCACGGCAGGAAGAGACCAAGGGCGCTGCGGGGACTCCGAACCAGGCCCTGCGAACCTTGTTCCATTTCACTGGCGCCACGAGCTGCCTGCAGGGTTGGCGCTTCTATCCGCCTTTGATGGAGGAGGAAAGCGAGGCTGCGGGAGGGGAAGTGACTTGTCCAAGGTCATCCAGCCAGCGCACGGCTCAGGTTCAGACCAGGGCTGCGTGATTCCAAGGCTGGGCTTTGTCACTGCGCCCTCCAAACACTGCTCTCTCTAGATCCTCCAAAGCCCTCCCCAAAGCCTGGAGGCATAGGGGCCAGCTGGTGGCTTCGAGGTCACCAGAGTCATTGAAACACAATGCAGGGCCCCACCCCAACCTGACTCCACACGTGAGTGTGATGACAAAGCAGGCTAGGGAACCGCAGCTGTCCAGAGATTCTGCGGGTCTCCCAGGGAACCAAAGGCAATTGACCTCATGGTGCCCAGTGTGCTCTTTGCTATATGAAAATACACGAAGGTATTTCTTTTCATAGCAAGTAAAATTTTCAGATGAGAAAATGGAGAGTCCTTCCGCTGCACCAGATTGTCTCTCAAGAGAAAACAGCCAACAATTTTAGAGCAAAGACCAGCCTGGAAAATGGATGAATGTGTCACACAGCCCTGAGTGTGCAGTGGGCTCCCACAAAGAAGGTAGCTGGGACAGTGGCTTTGAGCACAGGCTTTGGAACCAGGAAGAGCCTAAGAAGTGGTGTGGGTCACAGGGTTAGTACGGGGCCTGTCGTTAATATCTGAAATAGAGTTAAGTCTCAATATGTACAAGACTGTCCTGAAGGCCGTCTACTCATTAGTTCATTTAGACGTGTAAGGCAGATTTTGCTATTAGCCCCGTTTTACAGGCAAGAAGACAGAGACACGGAAAAGAGGCATCTGGCTTCCAAACTTTTGTCCAGTTTTCATTAGATGTGGTCTCTGGATGACACAGGGGGTCCCAGTGTGATTACTAGAAAGCCCTGGCCTGCCACTCAGTCACCCTCATGTCTCTGTCTCTGTCTGCACCTGCCAGGACCGGACCACGTGCTCCTGGTGCCCCTCTGGCCCTGACCCACTGGAGGAGGCACCTGGATGAGGCCTCCTTGTGGCAGTCGTGGGACCAACCACCCCTGGCTCCCGCAGGCCAAGGCCAAATCCAAGTCCGCGGTGCTCTGAGCTCCCAGGCCGTGTCAGCTTCAGTCTCCTTCGGCCACGCTGAGCTGCTGCAGGCCCGTTCCTGAAAGCACCAGTGTAAGGGCCACGTGCCTTGGTCGGACCCCAGAGACTTTTTCAGGGGAATCTTTACTTTGTCTCTGAGTTTTCTGCTCACTCCACCCCATTTTTGGGTCTGTCCTGTCTTTCCCTTCTGCTAATGATCAGCGGGCTGGCCGAGGGCCCGGGAGGCCCTGCACTCCTTCTCTCTCTCACCCATGTGCAGATACAATAAAGCTCCCTACCCTGAAATTAACCCCCAATATCCCCTCAATTACTACTGATCCCTGCTGGAAATTTACCACAAACTACACGGCATGGCCTATGACTCTGATCGTCCTGGCCACTCCAGTGGGGTGTGTTGAAAATGAGTTCATCAGAGCTCTACCCGAGCAAAGATCTTGATAAAGTCACAGCTCTCAATTCAATCTTGCTTAAGTCTCGAAGGGCATTTATGAACTCACTGAGCCGAGAAGCCCCGGGCGACCTACTCTTAAGCATACAGCATCCTGGGAATCAGTCTCTCCATTTCTTGGTTCTGTTTTCCTCCCCGCTGTCTCCTGTCCCCAGGGGGTGAGAGGGATGACCACCCCTGGCTCCAGGCTTCCTTCCCACCTTCGGAGAAGCTACAGCCTTTTGCTGTAGCTCCTGCAGCCCCTGACTGTCGCTGGCCTGCTCGCCCACACCACCCGCTCTGTGGCCTCAGACCCAACTCTCCTTTTCCAATGAAATCAGCTTCCCCTCAAACAACAGGCACTGAGAGTGAGGGTGGCACAGCCCCCCAAAGAGGATCAGGGTGGTGATATCTGCCCAGGGAAGGGAGAGAGTAGGGAAGAGCGAGAGGAGACCTTTAGGAAGCAAGTGGGAGAAAGAGAGGCAAAATGCCTCTCCGTTCTCCCTCTGCCCGCGCCCCCTTTGCTGACCTTCCCTCTCTGTCTCCAGGCCCCTGCAGCCTCCTTGCCTCTCTGTTTCAGTACTCCTGCCCCGCACAGGAATGTTTATGGTCTGCTCCTCGCCACTAGATGGAAAGCTCCCCCAGGCCAAAAGATGTATATTCGTTAAATAAATAACAAACACCCCCGGCTCATCTGAACTTGGTAAAAGTTGATTACTCGCGCCCATCGTTCAACGTAGCTATCTCTCGTTGGTGGGTAGCCTTGCGCACGATCATTCCCAGGATCACAGGACCCTGGGGGCTTGGACCAGCACCCTCCACCGGGGCCTTCTGAGATGTCTGTGCACATTTGGCTAGTGAGCCTTGGAAATGTGGCTGGTACAACTGAGAAACTGAATTTGTAATTGTACTTCATTTGCATCCATTTAAATCTAAATAGCCACAAGCCATGTCCTGGCTGCCATCTTGGCTGGCACGGCCTTGGGGCACTCGGGTGGATCTTCTGATTCCAACAGGAAGGCAGAGAAGAGACGGAGTGTGGGAGAGGATTTTGAGACAGGCCTGGGAGGCGGTGTTCATCTCTTCGGCTGACGTTCTGTCGGCCCAGATTCACCACCTGACCACATCTAACTGCAGTGGACACGGGGCGCTGTCGTCTTGCGAGGGGCCCAGGAGACAGAGGAGTGAGTTGTGGCAAGAGTTTGCCACACGCTGTGCTGACGCACTTCTATGCTTTCCAGCCTAGAGGTGCCTGGCAGGAGGCTGGCAATCAGGAATGGGTTTTAATGAATAGATGTGACCATGAGTAAGAGCGTGTGTCTAAATATCAATATGGATGAAACGGTGAAAAGAAGAGCGGTAGGGAGAGTCCTAAGCCCTAGGCCACTCCGTGGTCCCAGTGGCTGCTGGGAGTGCCAGACTGCCTCCGTGACCCCAGATTCTCCCTTCCAGGGCCCCAGATATGGGGCAAAATGCAAAGCCTCGAACACAGTCAAATGACATTCATTTAAATAGCAAATATTGACCCTGCGAGGAGATAAGCAGAATACAAAGTACAGAAGCACCGTGGCAAACTCCCAGGCAGGCCAAGCGTGGGAGGCAGGTCTCAAAAGCTGGGACCCTGGGGTCAGGGACAGAGTGGGGGGTGACGCCTTTATCTGAACCCATGTACAAACCAGCCACCAGCAAGGGATTTGCAGGCTACATTCTAGGAACCAGGGTCTCTGTTGGAGGTAGGCATGCCCACTGAAGGGATCACATGGGGCAGGGAAGGGGTAAGCAGGGAGCCCCTGGCTACAGGTCGGGGGTCCTGGAGCCATCTCTAAGTTGTTAGAGGTCTGAAGGCAAGTTTCCTCCCTACCCTGGGCTTCTGCGGCCCGGACACAGAGAGGTCTGGACATGGAATTTGCAAGGCTCCTTCAGCCCAGTAGACCTCAGATTGACTGTTGTCTCTGCCCCCCAACAAGCTGCACAGACTTCAGCAAGCCCTTTGACCTTCAGAAGCCTCAGTGGGCCCAACTATGAAGTGAGAGCTATGCTGTTGACCTGGGAATGTGTGAAAAGCAGTACGGATCCTGGACTTACATTAATGGTCAGAGCAGCAAGAGACAGACCGACCACCTTCTTGGTAAACCTGGTCCACGCCAGCCCCAGCGCTGAGGCCTGGGGATCTGTGCAGGTGATGGGGTCACACAGGTCTGTGTCCCTCAGGGAGACTGGGAGCTTCCTGAGGCAAGAGGCCATGCCAGTGGCGAACCAATTCTGGGCAGGGGCAGGGGTAAGGCTGACTTCACTGCCCGCTCATGTACAATGTGGAAACCCACACCATGGCTGATTTCAAGCAACCGAGACATCACCCAACACAGAGCTGAAAAGAGACGTCCACAGTTGCAGCAAGCTGGGGGCTGTCTCGGAGGGATCCCCAAAGCAACCCCAAGTGGAGCCTCCCCTCACCTCAGGTCAGACCCTGTGTGAGTGCGTTAGAGCACCCAGAGCAGGCCGAGGGATCTCCTGCGCCTACCTAGCAGCCAACCTCAGCTGACCCCTTACCCTGCTCATTGCTGCAGAGACAGTAAGCCCCTCCTGGCTTAAAGGAGGCCGCTGGTGGGGAGTTGGGGCATGGACTATGGGTAAGCCAGTCTGGAGGGTGCAACACGACCTCACTAGCACCCTGGCATGTCGGACTCCTGCTCAGGGGCCTCCTCCAGGGTGAGAGGTGCCTGGACTTCTTCTGGGGCAACTGGTTTCCCCAGAGGAAGCATCCCAAGAGAAGCAGGGGGAAGCTGTGTGGTCTTTCCTGCCAGAGGCTCAGAACTCCCAGGAGGTGTCACTTCTGGCTGCAGAGTCAGGGAGCAGGAGAAGCCAACTCTACCTCTTGGTGGGGGAATGCAAGGGCCCAGTGCAGGAGAGTATGTGGGGTGAAGTTTACTGCTGTGGCCATTGATGCCTATCAAAGGGGGCCCCCGCAGCCACACTTTGCCCCGGTTCCCTGCCTTTGGGGCAGCCTAGGGAAGGGTAGGGTTGGAGGGTCTTATTCAGAAAGCACTACTAAGGGAACACTGGGCTATGGCTTTCCCACAATATGATAGTTCGTTTAATTTGAGCAATGACCGTGTGCCAGGCAGGGACTGTCCTCATTGTTCACACTGGCTCTCACTTCTTTCCCACGATAACCCTGCAAGGGAGGGACTGTTACTCTTTCTACTTTACAGATAAGGAAAACGAGGCATGTAGCAGGATTCAGGGCCATTGGCCTCTGGGTTTCCTTCCCAGGAAAACTGGAAGGAGTAGCGAGCTGGCCTCCAGCATCACCAGGCTAACCATTGACTAGCTGTGTCACTGTATCCTGAGCCAGCCCCACGGAGCCTCAGTTTCCTTGCCCATGAAATGGGATCATAGTGCCCATGCCCTTGGCTTGCCAGGAGATGGTCTGGCCGTATGAGTGCCCTGTGCCAGGCAGGGGGTGTATTGAACACGCATTAAGTTCCTTTCCTTTCCTCCCTCAGGAAGGAAACTTGAAGACAATGCACAAAACAAAACAGGATTGTTCCTCAAGAGGGTGGAGACATTGGAATTCTGGAGATGCCCGGATTAAAACCAATCGCGAAACTCTGGTACTTCTTACCAAGTACCTATGAGGGCCTACTGTGAGCCAGGCTACCTACTAGGTGTCTTTTACATCTTTAGCCCTCCCACAAAGCTGGAGGGCACGATAAAGGAGTCTGCGATTCGAAGAGTTTAAGCTTCGGACCCAAGTCCCAAAGCAGTACCCACAGAATAGAGATCTGAACCCACTGCTCTCTCAGTTCCTGTGTTCCCTGCATCTTGCCGTAGCTCCTGAGAGGCTGCTGAAATACAGAAGCTCAGTACACCAGGTTAAGTTTGGGAGTCACCTCTGAAAAGGGAAATGACAGCCTGCTGTCAATTACACTTAATGAGTTCTTGCCCTCTGGCCAGTTGGTATCAGATCCAAATTCCTCCTGGAGCCTACAAGCCCCTACCTGTTCTGAGTCCCCATGACCTCTCTGATCTCATCTCCTCCCACACTACCCACATCTGTCCCCTTCATGCTCTTGCCAGTCACATTCCTGCCTCAGGGCCTTTGCACTTGTTATGCCAAAATTCAGAACACCCTGCCCCCGGAACTGGGTGTGGCTTGCCCTTCCCCTCATTCAGGTCTCTGCTCAAAGGCACCTCATCCGGGAGGACTTCCCTCACCCCTCTATCTACCATTACGCGCACTCCACTTTCTATCCATTTTAACCTGACCTTTGTTGTTGTTTTACCAGATAGCCCTCAGCACTGTAGTATAGTGTGCGTTTGTGTACATCTGTGCCACTATTTATATTTATGGTCTGTTTTCTCCACTACAATGGTAGCTCTGGGAGAGCAGGAGTTTCGTGGACCTGGCCACTGCTACCCCCCTCAGGCCTAGAGCAGTGCCTGCACACATTGAGTGCTCAATAAATAACCGCAGAACAGAAGAAAGGCCTGATTAGCAGGACAATGGGCAGGGCAGGGGCCTGACCAAGCTCGTGAGTCACCCTGAAAGAGAATCTCCTTAGGGTCTTGTTTTTGTTTTTAATCAGAGTTTCATCAGCCTGTCTGGAAGAATGGCCACATCCTCGCCCACTGATTTGAGGTTTTTCAGAAGCTCTTTCCTTACAAGGGAAATGTTGTACTTCGGCTGAGCGTGACCACATTACAGGCATTGCCCCAGAAAGGGGGCTGGGGTGGGGCGGTGGGAATATTTTAATAGGAGACACTCAAGGCATCTAACCTCCAAGACCCAGAGGAGGGTGTGGGACCTACGCACTAGCCGGGGCCCTGCGCTTAGAAGGTTTCTGTGCTTCGTTTAATACTTTGTTGTGGCCATCTTGAAACTCTTAACTTTTTAACAAAGGGCCCACATTGTCATCTGCAGTGGGTTCTGCAAATGATGTAGCCAGTCCTGGCCAAAGAACTGACCAATGTTAGAACTTCAGGCTGTACGGATGTTGGTTATTTGTGCGAAGAGGTTCTTCTGGGTGCTTCTCCCCCGTCCCATCCAGGCTGCCACTTGCACTGCCAGTTCAATTCACTGGGCACGGACTGTGTGCCGGGCACTTATGGTGGGTGCTGGAGAAGCAGAATGAAGGAGGCTTGGTATCTGCTCCAGGAGCTCAGAGAGAAGTGAGCTAGAGGTGGCAGGTTGGGGGCAGCATGAATGACAACGTAAGCCTGCAAGGGGCCAGGTGCCACTGGGCCATCAAGTTAAGATCAGCTCCAAACAATCTGGCCTCCCAAGAACTCGCCCTCACCCCCTTCACTAAAGCCCCTGGAGCTGGGAGGGTAGGTGGGTAAAACAACGTGGCTGGTCCCGGAACCACCACATCTGGACCTGGCTGGGGCACAGGTGCCCAAAAGCTGAAGCCAAGGATGCTGATGGTTTTGTGGGTGAAGGCAACTCTGGAGGGGGGGTGGGCAGAGCATGCCATATGAAGCCCCCTTATTGGGGACCCCTCCTGCAGCCTCTGCAGCCTGTGGAGGGAGGAACAGAAGACAAATTCTGAGGCAAGACAAGGAGAAATTCCTTTTAAGACATCGTTTCAACTCTCTACCCCTCAAATCTCTCATGTACTGAGTCCCCCGGATAGCCAGTAATATACAAGCATCACCTTCAGGAATGTTTGTTATTAACCCTCTTTTTCAGAGATGGAAGCACAGAAGCACTGAGAGGGGGAGGGATTTGCTCGAGGTCTCATGCTCATAGGGACACCGGGACAGGGCGTTTGGGGGACCAGGGGCTGCGGACCCCGCGAAGAGCAAGGATGCCCCAGCATGGGGGGAGGCCCAGGGGTATGTCTGCCACAGCGGGTCCCCGCCCTGAGGCCTCGGAGGGGGTGGCTTGCGCCCGGGTCCGAGAGGGCCGCGGGGCCGGGCAGGAAAAGAGCCTCCCGCCCGAGGCGGCTCAGCATCTGCGCCGCGGGGCGCTGGGCGACCCGACGGTGCAGCGGGCGCTTCCGCCTCCTCGGGCCTGTGCCGAGCGGATGCGCTGCCTGCGTGTGAACAGGGCTTGTTTTCCCTTCACGCCCTCGGGCTCCGTTCTTATGAAGAACTTCCTTCTGTTGGCGCTTTGGGAATATGCATTCCTGGCTTGCACAGCGCTGGTGACAGTTGGGCTGGGAAATGTCCCCGCAGCTTAATTAGGGCATCACCAGACCGCGCCAGGGACCCGCCCCCGCCCTTCCCTGCCGCCTGGACCCCAGGGACCCTGGAACCTGCACACGCGCGCGCGCGCACACACACACACACACACACACACACACGCGCGCGCGCCATGGGAGGGAGCATAGCTGCTCCTGCTGCTGTAAGCACCATTATTCCTCCTGATGCCAGGCCAGGGACCCTGGTGTCCCCAGCCTACCCTCCGCCCTCTCATCCCTCATAGGAACCTGTCCTCCCGGGTCAAGGCAGACCGTCCTCCAAATAGGCCATCCTCTTGCACGCTTTTGTTCTTAGCATTGCCCCTGTCGGGAATGCCCTCCCCTCTCCTCCTGGCATGGCTGGCTCCTGCTCCAGACAACCCCCACCTCCCCCACCCACCCCCACCCCCCACCCCCGCCAAATTCCTTCTACTCCCCTCCCCCAGCCTTCATTCACCCACCCAGCTGAAGAGTCCTTTGCCGCCAGTGGAATTCCTAAGGCCTCCTGCTGTTCTGCCTCGATGGACAGATGGACCCTGATAGGCCACCTGCTCTCCCCTTCCTGCACCCTACCAGGGCACTCTCAGGAGGAGCGGCGCACATGTACGGTACACCCCGGTTTTGAGGAAGCTGGAGGTAACTTTCACAGGAAGGTTGGCAAACCCCAGTGTAGACAATATCCATCCGCCTATGGGGCTGAGGGCAGGGGAAGGGGAAACTCCACATGCTAAAAGCCCAAAAGAATACTGCAGAAGGAGGCCTAGTTGATTGACAGTAAATGTCAACTCAAAAAACAAATATTGAAAATTCAACTGCAGAGTATATTGAAATCCCACTCCAAAAAAAAAAAAAAAAAAAAAAAACCTTGAAAAAAAAAAAAAGATTTGCCAACACACATGGCAAAGGGTGAGTTTCCTTAAACGCTCCTGCAGTGAGAGAAAAATCAACCACCCAAGGGAAAACGGACCAACAACAGGCCTTTGCAGAAAGGAACCGCAAATGGCTTCTGAAGAAATGAGATGTGCAGCCTTCTTCATCGTGACAGAAATGTAGAGGAGAAAAATGACATCTTCGTTTAAACTGATCGAGAAACATCTTCAAGATGTGCGCCCCAGTGGGAGGAAAAGACTGCAGGGAGGTAGGTGTTGGCCTCCCGGTGGGGTGGAAGCCAGGGCCCACGTGATTTCTGGGAATGGTCAGACCTGGTGAGTTCATCTGGCTGCGCCAGGGACAAATGCCTGGGGTGGGCCTCCAGCCAGTTTCGATGCAAGTCGGGTCCATCACTTCCCAGCCACCTGACTGCAGGCACCTAATATTCTCTGAGCCTCAGTTTTCTCATCTGTAAACTGGGGTCATGATGCACTGCCAGGGAAGATTCAGACTTGGGAGGGGTGGGGAAGGCTCTGGGAGTGACATAGAGGCCGAGAGAGAGAAAGCAGAACTCAGGGGAAGGGGGGGAGGGGCCACTGTGGGGAAGGGGAGGGCCATGAGAGGGTGCCTGTCCCTGCAGAGTGGTTGAGACAGTTCAGTGGGAAGCAGACACAGCGGGGCCGGGCTGGGCTGCTGCGGGAGTGGGGTGATGATGGAGTTGCCCTTGGAGACCACACTCTCAGGGTTGTTTGGTGGTGAAGGGAAGGAGGGAGACGGTAAGGGTGGGAAGGTGGTGAGGATCCCACCTTCGGGAGACTACAGTATCTGTAGGCTGTGAAAATGGCCTCAGGGCCCTAGGACACCGCTCTCCCAAGTGACATCTCGAAGCCAGGCCCACGCTAGCTAACTCACTCTCCTGAATAACGTATATTCTCGGACCCAATCTCGCAGCAGTCGGTCGGGGTTATGCTTGCAAGGCGGGGACATACTCAAAGCTCAGCAGAAAGAAAGAACAAAACCCAGCTTTACAGGAATTAGATGGAGATCGTGGCTTTTAAGCCAGAGCCGCAAGGACAGCAAAGCCAGAGGAGGGTCCGAAGCTCAGGTCAAGAAGGAAGTGAAATTTCTGGCCTGAGAAGCCCCAGCTCGTGCCCAAGCAGCAAGGCTAACAGGAAAACACATCCCGGACTCAGAAGGTGAGAGTGAACCTAAAATGTGTGCTCGGGAAAGCGTGCCTGACACACAACAGACCCTCCACACATATTTCTTAAAGGCATAACTGGGAAGGAAGTTTGTGAGACTTGTCCAAACGAGTAGTTCAAGGCTGGGCTTGTTGAGTACAAGTGAGAATACAAGCACGAGGTGGCTGCGAGGCCAGGTGATGGGCAGGCAGCACAAGTGTGGTGGAAATGCCAGCCCTCCACACACTGGGATGGGGCCCAGTGGTCCTGCCCTTGCAACTCCAGAGAGTGGGTGCAGTAGGCATGCACCATCCCCCTGTCCCCCAGAAAGGTGTCGTCCCAAAGGGAAGAAAATGCCTTGCTGGGGCGGGAGCAGCTGAACTCAGTCTTCCCGGATTCTGCAGGATGGTTTTCCCTGGTGCTTTGGGCGCCAGGACTTCTGGGGCGCAGGGAAATGGACTAAACTGGGGTAGAGATCGGGAAAGGTCATTTAGTGCACCAGGGATCACAGATTCCAAGGCAGGTGTGGAGGGGTGTGGAAGGGGCGGCGAAGGAGAAATGAGAGCGGCTTTGATGATCTCAGAAACAGGTACATGCAGACTTCAAGCTAACGTCCTCCAACGTAGGCCTCAGTCCCCCAGCTCCCTGGGCCTCCCTGGGATCTACAGAGGCATCTGATTGGCTGCTGGCCCGCCAATGGTTGGGTCCCTGTAACCCCACTCCTGGTCCAATCAGCTGCAGGCTGGGCTGGAGAGGGGGGGGCACGTGGGGGCAGGTCACTTCGCAACAAGAAGTGGGACAGGGCAAGCTGGTTAGCTAATATCTGGGTTGTCCTGAGCAACTGGTGAGAGAAAAAAGTGCCTGGAACGGGGTCAGCCTACCGGGGCTCCAACCTATGGATAAGAGCTCTGTGAACGCAGTATGTTCTTCCTCTGAGCCTCAGTTTCCTAAATTGCAAAATGGCACAAAATGTGTTTGTCACCGGGTGGTTGTGAGGAGAAAATGAGAAAATAAACAGGAGAGTGTTTTGTAAACCGTAAAGCCAGAGGCGGGTCGTTTTATTTCACACCCAAGGGAGTGAATGTTCTTGAGTTTTACTTTCCCTTGAACCTTGGTGGAGCCCTCAGCCGAAGCTGGACACGACACGGGTCAGATCTCAGGTCTACACCCACAGCCTGTGAAAGAAGATGCGTACAGGTCTTCCTGCAGAATGCATCTGGCCGGATGATCTTTTTTTTTTTTTTTTTAATTTTTTAACGTTTATTAATTTTTGAGAGACAGAATGTGAGCAGGGGAGGGGCAGAGAGAGGCAGACACAGAATCCGAAGCAGGCTCCAGGCTCTGAGCTGTCAGCACAGAGCCGGATGTGGGGCTCGAACTCACCAATAGCGAGATCATGACCTGAGATGAAGTCCCACGCTTAACCGACTGAGCCACCCAGGCGCCCCCAAGCTGGATGATCTTAGCTCCAGTTTCAGCTCTGCCCCCAGAGGAGACTGATTAGCCCTCTAAGTCTCAGTTTCCCCACCTGCAAAATGGATCGATGCGACTGCCTTACCCTATTCACACACTGCTGGGGAATTAAATACTCCCCCTCCTTCCCGCGGCTCCCCTTCTCTGCTCCCTGTTTGCTTTTCCCTCTGCACTTCTCTGGGGCTTCCAGCGAGGGTAGTACCTGAGCAGGAAGGAGTCCTTCGGAACATTTCTGTGCCCTCGTCGACATGACCCTGGCCATCGCCCTCACCGCCCAACACCAGAGAAGAGTGCAGTTTGCGTTCCTCTTTAAATGTTTGAAGTGTGCCCGTGACATTTTCACGACCGGATTGTAATTCTTCGACCTTGTTTATCACCTCTGTTGTGAAAATCACAACTGCTCTCTGCATGACCAGAAAGGGCACCCAGCGAAAGGTTGTTGGAACAAAGGGGACTGAGCAGCCGTCTGCAGAGTGGGAACTCGTGAGTCCAGCGACCCTTCCCTTCCTGCTGTCAGCCCCTTGACCTCCACAACGCTCCTCGCCATCCCCACAGCTGCCGCTTCCCCCGCACCCTGCATGCCTGGGATAACGACTCTCCCCTGCAGTGGGCCCGCCAAGCTCTCTTCCTCCTGGACCCCTTCCCACCGGCCCCGGGATCCTGGGACCCAAGCGAGGAGGGGCTGCCGCTCCTGCGCTCTCACCCACCCCTGCAGGCCCCGGGTGTCATCTCTTGCAACAGCTGACGGTGACGCCTCCACCACTCTGGTGTCACTTTTAACACCGCGCGTTCACACCACCGGCTGACTGTCTGCGCAAGGAGGCCCCAGCGGAGCCGCGCGCAGCCGCACCCCACATGTGGAGTTGTTAATCCGGCAGTTGTTCAGCAAGTTCTCTTGGCCTCACCTCCAAACGTGTTACTTCTGGAGGGAACGACACCACGGAACTGCACCAGCTTTCCCAAGAAGGAATGCCAGGACCCGCCTGTCCTGCGTCGGCCAGGAGCGGAAGGGGGGGATCATTTCAGAGCGGTGGCTGCAAAGATCCGGGGTCTGGACCCCCGCCACCTACACATGGTTCCGCAAATCACAAGAGGTGGACGGGGAGAAAAAGGGTAAGGGAAATTGTGTCACCACACCACTTAAAATGTTTTATTAAGTCTGCACGTTTACTACGTTTTCAAGGAGGAGTTCACGATGTGACGGTAGGAGACAAAAGCAGCGGACACAACCTATGCACCACGTGATCTCAGTTCTGTAATGTGCGGGGCAGACATCACTGTGGTTCACCCGCATCCGTTTCCAGGCACTGCTGAAGCTTTTCATTTCCGCACCCTTGGGAGCGAGCATGGCCATGTGACTTGCTTTGGCCAATGAAATGTGAGGGAAGTAATTCGTCACTTCCGGGTGAAATTGCGGTGTTGATTTGCTGGCGTTTCATTCCGCAGACGCGCTCCTGCTGGTTCCGCAGCCGGGGGACAGCATGGTTGATGTGGAAGGCCCGGGAGATCCCAGGGGCCACCACACCGGGGACAGCACCCCCACAAGTCACCCGGACCACTGTGCTCTGGGTAGGAGCAGAAATAAACTTTCATACTGTTAAACCACTGAGGTTTTTGTATGGGTTTTCCTGCAGCATGATCTATCCTGTGTTGAACAATGTAATAATATGAATAGATGCAAAAAATATCATCAGGAAACATTGCAGTTACTGGTGACGTTTGCTTTTAAACTTTTGTAATTTTTCCAAACTTGGTAAAGTCCGCGTCTATTACTTTTGTGATTTTTCTCTTTTAGCTTTATTGAAATACAATGGACACACAGCGCTGTAGAAGTCTGAGGTGTACTCGTTTTTATGATTTACAGAAGTTGCTCCTCTTAAGTATAGCTAGCTTTTTAAATAAACTGTAGCTAGGGTCATTTCCTTTCTTTCTTACAAAATCCTAAAAGGATTTTCCCATTTTAAAAAGGGTAAATCTGGGGGTGCCTGGGGAGCTTAGTCGATTGAGTGTCCAACTTCGTTTCAGGTCATGATCTCACACTCCTGGGCTTGAGCCCCGTATCCTGCTCTGGGCTGATAGCTCAGAGCCTGGAGCCTGCTTCGGATTCTGTTTCCTTCTCTCTCTGTCCTTCACCCACTCGTACTCTGTCTCTCTCTCAAAATAAATAAACATAATTAAAAATTTTTTTTAAAAAGGGTAAATCTGAGGCTTAGAGAGATAAGGTGCCAGGTAGTCCACCCTCATTATCCTATTTACCTCTTCAGAGGCTTGTATTTTATTCCCATTTTGAAGATGAGGCTCGGAGAAGTTATGCAAGCTGCCCACTGTTAATCATTTAAGAATTGAGGATGTAAAACTTAAACAATAACCACAAAAGCAGGCACTTTTTATTGGATGATTCTATATGCCAGGCCCAGAAATGGTCTCATTTTATCCTCTCAGTAACTGTATGATATAGGTACTAAATGATCTCAACTTTCTAGAAGAAAAAAAATGGAGGCTCAGAGAGACTGAGCTATTTGCCCAGGGTCACACAGCTAGCAATCTGCAGAGCTGGGACTGGCATCTTGGCCTGCCCAAATTTTGGACAGCTTATTTTACTGAGAGCAGAGGTGGTACCAAAGGTGCCCGTAGGTAATACACACATGAACGTTTAAAAGTTAAATTCCTATTTTTATCAAAATATTTACACAGAAAATTTTAAAAGTCAAATGGTACCATGCAGCTGATAATCAGAAGCAGCAGTCCTGTCCCTTCACTCACCAACTAGCCCCCTCCTCTGAGGCAACTACTTTCAGCATTTTAGGTATTCCTTCTGACATTTACTTTCATATTTCTAAATATCATTCTTGACCCTTTTATTAAAGTTTATTTATTTATTTTTTGAGAGAGAGTGCACACGGGGGAGGAACAGAGGGAGAGGGAGAATCCCAAGCAGGCCCTTCACTGGCGGCACAGAGCCCAATGTGGGGCTTGAACCCATGAACCGTGAGATCATGACCTGAGCCGAAATCAAGAGTCAGATGCTTGACCAACTGAGCCCCCCAGGCACCCTGACCTTTATTTTTAAAGATATTACTTATTGGCTTCCTCCTGTGGAAGACTGCCTATGCTCCAACAGACATTACATACACACACACACACACACACACACACACACACACACACACACCCACCCCATTTTTCCTTTCTAGATAGTTCTATCACAGTTGCTAAACCAATACTCAGTTTTTACAGTCATATCTACATATATGTTATCACAGCTAAACAACATACTATATAATGGTTAAGTTGCTGCCTTCTACAGGTTTTTTGTTTTCCCTGGAGTTAGTAATTACCTCAGTTTTCATTCGTAACATCACTAACATCATTAAATTAGTAACATCACTAATTCTTCCCACAAACATGTCTAAATTTCTAGCAATACATGCAAACACATTTGGTAACCTATCAATTCTACTTTTCTATTGAAGCTCTCTGTCCTCCTGTTCCTACCTGGACCAGTAGCTCTTCTGGCAGTGTAGTAGTCCTGACATGTCATCATTATCCTGGAAATTCCCTTCACCTCCTGTGTGGTTCCTTGTTTCTTAGCTCTTAAGCCATCTTCTTTCTTGGTTTTCTCCCGTCATTTTGTTGTAATACGTTTGCCAATAGCTTCCTTAGAAACTGCATATGGAAGTTCAGTTTTTGGATAATTGATTGACAGTTTGGCTGGATGCATAAATCTGGGTTGGAAATAATCTTCTCCCAGAATTCTGAAGTTCTCTATTGGCATGTGGTGTTCTGGGTTGAAGATAACAAGTCTAGTGTCATTCTGGTTCTTGATCATCATTATGTGATGATCTAAAAATTTCTTTCATAAAATTCAATATTTATTTTAATTTTTAAAAAAGCTTTTAAGAAGTTAGACTCGATGGATAATAAGTTGACACTTTTATATTTTAACCTGAAGCCAAGGGGAGATAATTAGAAATACTGCCATATGGTTACTACCCTTCTGGAGACCAGTGAATAGAACAGGAAAGAGGTATGAAATTGGAGAGGTGATTTGACCATTTGCCTGGAAAACCCATAAGAATCAACTGAAAAAATATCAACAATGAGCAAATAATGTGAGCAAAGTAGCAATTGAGTAAATTCATATTCTCTTATCAATAGCCTTCAAATAGAAAGACAACAACCCGTCCTAAAGCAGATTAACAGACTCAATTTGCAAAAGCAGCCTAGAGATGAGAGCTTTTTTAAAAACGTGCAAAATCTACGTGAAGGACACTTTTTGAATGCTCCCGAAGGGCACACATGTGAATTTATACCACATTCTTGGATAAAAAGATTCAACATTATAAGGACGTCGGTTCTCCATAAGGTAATTGACACATCAACGCAATCACAGCAAAAACACCCACAGGGTTTCTCATGGAACTAGACAAGTTGATTCTAAAGTTGAGGGGTGCCTGGGTGGCTCCGTTGGTTCAGCATTGGACTTTGGCTCAGGTCATGATCTCCTGATTTGTGGGTTCAAGTTCCATGTCAGGCTGTGTGCTGACAGCTCAGAGCCTGGAGCCTGCTTCGGATTCTGTGTCTCCCTCTCTCTGCCCCTCCCCCACTCATAGTCTGTCTGTCTCTCTCAAAAATAAATAAACATTAAAAAAAATTTTTTTTAGTTGATATGGAAAAATATACAAGCGTGATTATCCAGGAAAAATCTGAAAAAGAAATGTAAACAGCAGAGATAACCCTACCAGACATTTATATGTATTTTTTTATTAAAAAAAAAAACCTTTTTACTGTTTATTTTTGAGACAGAGAGAGACAGAGCATGAAAGGGGGAGGGGAAGAGAGAGAGGGAGATGCAGAATCCGAAGCAGGCTCCAGGCTCCAAGCTGTCAGCACAGAGCCCAGCGCGGGGCTCGAACTCACGAACCTCAAGATCATGACCTGAGCCGAAGTCGGACGCTCAACCGGCTGAGCCACCGAGGCGCCCCCACATTTATATGTATTTTAAATCTATTCCACAGCTAAAATAATTAAACTATGGTACAAGTCCATGAATAGACATGTAAGTCAGTAATTATAGGAAGTCACCTAATACATATAGTAAGTTACTATGTGATCAAGTTGGCATTTTAAAAACAGGATTTATCCACATTACAGAGACAATTGGCTACCCATCTGTAAAAGGAATTTAGGTCTTCACTTCACATGTTACACCAAAACAAATTCCACATGAATCAAACAAAGATTTAAATGAAATCACGAAATCCTTGAAGTACCAGAAGAAAACAGGCGATCTGGGAACAATCCTCAATTAAACTTCTCCTCTAGCTCAACGCCAGGTGACAGGGAGCAGTCCCAACACTGCCATAGCAGTGGCTGCCAGTGGGAAGGCCTGGACGAGACCTACTACCCATAATTTGTTTGGTTCTACCAGTGTTAAAACATTTTTAGTTGTGATCTACTATTTTTCAACTGGGAGACTTCACCAAAATATCTGGATTTCAGACTTCCCGTAAAATGCCTAAGTGTCTGGAAGCCCTGGGCCCTCATTCCTACATGGAACGGTCAACTGAGCCACTGTCCTTTGCTCTGAGGATGGGGCACATGGGCTCTGATAGTACCAGTGACCAGAGCAAGTGCAGGGGAGTACTGGCTGGTGAGCCAGGACCCCAGGGGTGGGGGTGAGGGCAAGAGGCTGCCACAGGTGGCCTGGGGGCAGGAGGGTGGGGCATGGTGGCAGGGGCAGTTTCCAGGCTGTTGTGGTCCCTCAGGTAATAAGTCATGGCAGGGGCAACAGACAGGAGAGGCTTGCCCAGAAGGAATTTGGGGCTTGAATCCACAGGACTTGGGGACAAATTAGAGGTGTAGCTCTGTGTGTGTGTGTGTGTGTGTGTGTGTGTGTGTAAGAAAGAGAGAGAGACAGATACGGCAGGAACTATTGGAGGAGGAACCAAGAAAGTACCCGAAGCTTCTCACTTAAGTGGGCAAATGCTCATGAACGTGTAAACCAGACCAGGCCACACTCCTGCTGAAAATTCCAACTCTTTACCCGAGAGATCTGGCCTGTGCCCATCTCATTGTGCTGGCTTGCACCCGGAGCCATAGAGGCCTTGGGCCATCCCTGAAGTGGCCAAGGCCTTCTTTGCCTCAGGGCCCCACACTTACTATTTCCTCTGCCTGAGACACCGTTCCCCTGGCTCTTTAGCTGTCAGATGAATCTCTATATAAATATTCTCTCTCAAAAGAGGTTTGGAATATGCTTGTAGAGGCTGGGGGACAGTAAGGAGGCTGATTCCCACAGGGGAATGAAAAGGCATGTCGATTTCTGAGAGCAAAGGGAAGGCTTCCAAGGACTGCGGGTAGGGGATGGGAGAGGCGCAGTAACTCGGTCTGATTTACCTCTCGAAAGGCTGCCCCTAACACCCATGTGGGAAGGAGACCGTAGGGCCACAGTGGCAGCAAACAAGAAAGTTACAGGTACCTGTCCGGATGGTGCACGGCGGGGGAAGTGGGACTAGAGAGACGTCAGGGTGTTTTGTGAATGTGTGGGTAGGGATGAGGTGAGAGCCATCGTGTCAGGAAAGAGAGTCAAGGGGGACTACTCGGTTTCCACCCCAGCAGAGGGGTGAGCAGCACTGGGGAAGGTACTTGTTCTAAGGAACATGAGTTCTGAGGCTTGCCCACTTCCTCTGAGCTCCCTTCCACTACCGGCCTGGAGACGTCCGATGGCGCAGAGCTGCAGGGTGGCATGTCAGCACTATAAGTCGCAGCTCAATGGCTCAGACCAAGGGGTGTGGAAAGGTCTGGAAAAAGTAATGGTGGGGCTGCTGAGCCCCTGCCTGGGCTGCAGCACATCCAGGAAAAACGGCATGGGCCAGTCACCCAGGCAGGAGGCAGATTCCACCTGTTAGCCCCTGAGTCGGCCAATCCCATTGGAAAAGCGAGGGTCTTAAGGATAACGCATTGGCAGGGGTAAGCATAAAGGCCCTACGTCTGTGAAGGCGCAGGTGCCGCGCCCGGGTCCTTCCACCTGGCTCTGGGCAGCCTCGGGGCGTCTTTAAGGCACGGTGGGAGAGTAGGACGCGCAAGGGAGCTTTCTCGAACTTCCCGGCGCCCTCACGAAGGCCACTCTGTGCGTCGGTGCGGGCCCACGGCCCCCGCGCCCCATCCCGCCTCCCCCCGTACCCCCTCGTCTCGAGCTCCCCCACCCCCGCCAAGGACCTCCTGCCCCGCCCGCTCCCCCGCCTGGTCCGCTGCCCCGCGGCTCCTGCGCCCCCTCCCCGGCCCCCGCGCCCCCCGCGGCCCCGAGGGGGCGCCCGCCACTTCGCCGCCGTTGCGGCCCCGGGCGCCAGAGGGCCTCTTTAATTGTTCCCAGAACGGGTGGCGTTTAGATCAATTAATATGCAAAATAGGAGTAAATCAGCTCATTCGCGGGCCCCACGCGGGGCGGGGAGCCGAGGCATTTGCTATGCAGCGAGGTCGCGGCCCCCGCCGCGTGTTTATCTGGGGAAATGGAAATCAGACCGCGCACAAAGCCGCCCCGCGGGCCTGGTCTTGCCCTCGGCCGCCCTCGGGCGGGGTCGCCGGCGCCCGTCGCTTTGACCCGAGGCGGACCCGCGCGGGGGTGGCGGCGGGGGGGGGGGGGGGGGCTGGGGTAGGCCGGGCCCTGGAGCCGGGTGGCTGTGCACCTTCGGGCCACGTACCGCGCCACTCTGGCCGCCATCCTAGTTGGTAATATTAAGAGTTCACTGTTAACCTAAATCAGGTAATCGGAGAATAGTTAACTCTTTAAGGGCTTCGACTTGGAGTTTACAAGCTCCTGGCCCGTAATTATGCTATTGAGCCTTGAATGGGGCCCAAAGTTTCATTTCTATTGCTGCATTTACTCTTCAAAATCACTCTAAGAAGGAAGTCCAATTATTCTCACTGTACAGCTAAAGAAACTGAGGCAGCGAGATGAAGACTTTTCCACAGGGAAGCAGATACGGTCCTGACCAAGCACTTAGCCACTGCGGTTTAGGTCCTAGCCCTTTGTTATTTAATTAGACAGCTCCTGGGCGCCTGGGTGGCTCAGCCCGTTAAGCGGGGAAGCAGAACCCTCTGACTCTTAGTTTTGGCTCAGGTCATGAGCTCTCGGTTGATGAGTTTGAGCCCCGCATCGGACTCCACTCTGATAGCGTGGAGCCTGCTTGGGATTCTCTCTCTCTCTCTCTCTCTCTCTCTCTCTCTCTCTCTCTCTGTCTCTCTCTGCCCCTCCCCTGCTTGCTCTCTTTCTCTCTCTCAAAATAAATAAACATAAAAATATATATATATTTTTAATTTGACAGCTCCCTTCTACTAGAGAAAATTGCCTCCATGGCAAATTCTGTTAGTCTGGGTAGAGTGACAATCCTCACTCATTCTTCCTGCCCTCAGGAAACCGAATTTAAGTGTCTACCAAGTGCCTGCACCCTGCTAGACTTCCGGCTCTGGAACAAAACAGGAGCCGCTCAGCCCTCTGTGGTGAGAGCACCTTTTGGGAAAAAGATCAGGATGAAAAAGGTGATGGGCTGGCCCCTGTGAGGGGGTAGTGTTTGCGCAGAGACCTGAGTGAAGGAAGTGAGGGAGCTGTCCAGGCAGAGGCAATGGCCTTGCGGCAGAGCGTAAAGAGGTGGGGAAGGCTGGTGTGTGGGAGCAAAGGGAAAATGGAAGACACAGAGTGGCAGAGGGGCCGGGGCGCAGGTGCTTGCTGGCTCCAGACTTGGCTGCACCCCGGAGTCACTGAGGCTGGCGGACAGCCTGGGCATCAGGAGTAGTAGGGCTCCCAGGTGATTCTAAAAGCAGCCAGGATGGAGAACGGCCTCACAGGTCAGGGTTCAAAGTTTAAAGTTGGCTGTGCGGAGTTATTAAGCCTGCAGAGCATTTTGAGCAGACGAGTGACCCCTGATGTTGGGTTTTCTCAACAATTACTCTGATTGTGTGGGGAGCCCAGGTAGGGGACCATGGCCATCACCATGGCAGTAGATGCGTCTGATCCATCTATCTGATCCCATGGGAGAAGTGTCAGATGCTGGATTGACCCAGAAAGACAGGAGTGAAGGATGATGCTTAAGTTTCCAACCTCGGCAGTTTGGTGAATGAGAGGACCTTCCGCTGAGGAAGGGAACTCTCCAAGGGCCCTGTGTGCCCGTCCCTCCCTCTAGGGCAGCGGGTCTCAAAGGGGGGAAAGAAGGAGGGTTCTCAGGCTACACGTGCTGCTCAATTCCACTACGCCCCATATACACATACTCCATGTTTCAGAGCCTCCTGCTCTGCTCGTTGGCAAGGGGCAGAGTAACCTTGGCCTCTCTGGCCTCACGCAAGACAAGCATAGGGTTACCCCATGTCTTCCACAGAAATCCCAGACAGCTTTGATTCCATGTGTAGCCCAGACATGAATCATACTCACACAATAGGGAGAGCTATTTGACGACATCACCACTTTGGGTCTGCCCGGGATTATGCAACACTCATCAAACGTTTCCATTTTGAAAATCTCATCTTTTGCCTCCAAACATGTTCCGGAAACATCAAAAAATATAAAGCTCGGCTCTTTCAGCCTCTGCCATAAGGATTGATTCCCTGCAATGCTGTTGGCCCCCGGGGATCTGACCTGGGATTTGCCACTCTGATGAACTACCGGAAGCCCACATAGAGCGGCAGGTTCCTTGCTCTGTTAAGGCGCGTTTTCTTGCGGGGTGACATGCCACGTATCTGAGGTGTCTGCTTGCCCTTCGAGAGACTTTGGGGTGAGCTCTTTCTTCCATGGTGGCAGCCTCCACATCGAAACTGCTTCGTCACAAAACAAGCAGCTCACCACTGGACAAACTCAGGAGGACAAAATAGTGGCCTTTCGAAAATAAATCATTTCTCAGGGCTCCTGGGTGGCTCAGTCGGTTGAGCATCCAACTTCGGCTCAGGTCATGATCTCATGGTCGTGGGTTCGAGCCCCGCATCGGGCTCTGTGCTGACAGCTCGGAGCCTGGGGCCTGCTTCCGATTCTGTCTCCCTCCCTCTCTGCCTCTCCCCCACTCATGTGCTCGCTCTCTCTCTCTCAAAAATAAATAAACATTAAAAAATTTAAAATAAAACAAAATAAATCATTTCTCCAAATGTCTGTGGGCTCGTGTCGCGTGTGTAAAGGTCCAGAGGCAAAGGCATGGACCATGAAAACCAGCAAACTGTCCTCCTGATATTCAAATATAGCTCTCTTGTTGGAAATCAAACCGACACAGAAACAGATCCATTTTTATTCTCAAGGGGTTTCCGCGATCATTTTAAACCCATTTAGTTAAGTAGCCAGCCTTTTTTTTTTTCCTTTTCTTTTAATAAAGGTGCCAGACTTTATGCTGCCTGCTTAAGTGTGTGCTGCACAGGTCATGCCTGCTCAAGGACATCTGGCCTCGGGACAAGTGAGGGTGAAGCTAGTCCACACTCTGCTTGCCAAGCTGCACAGGCACTGGGCCCTTGTGCCTAGAGGAAGGGCTGTCTTTTCCTAATTCACACAAAGGCACTGTATGGGCTGCTGGTTGACCTCTAATATCCATTCTCTCCTTTTATCTTACCATTAGGGGTGTTACCCAGATCCAAGGGTACTTGGAACAAAGACTACACTTCCCAACTTCCCTTGCAGCTGGATATGACCATGTGACTAAGTTCAGGCCAATAGGATAAAAGCAGATGTGTCATGTGGCAGCTTCTGGGAAGCTTCTTAAAGGACAGCGGGTATGTGACCTCTGCCACTTATGTTTTTTCCCAACATTGTATCATGAAAATGATCAAGTGTACAGGAAAATTGGAAGAGTTATTCTGTGAACACCTGCATACCCACCTCCTACATTCTGTGTGATCCATCCACCCTTCTATTTAACCATTAACAATCCTATTTTTGAGTCATGTCCAGAGTAAATTGTAGACACTAGTATCCTTCCCTCCAGATACCTAAGTGTGTATTGGTTTATGATACATTGATGTGCAATTCACATATAACGAAATGAACAAACGTTAAGTGCAATCCTTGACCCTCTCCCCGTTGGTAGGCAGCGATCGTTCTGATATTTGTCGCTTAGCTTTTTCTGTTGTAGAGTTTCATTTAAATGGGTCATACGGTATGTACTCTTTTGTGTCTGATGTGTTTGGGTGAGCATGTTTTTGAGGATCATCCTTGCTATTGCAACTATCAATAGTTTCTTTTTATTGGTGAGCAGTGGTCTACTCTGTGAATATATCCATTTCCCTGTTGGTTGACCCTGGGCTGTTTCCAGTTTGGGGCTATCATAAATAAATGCCATGTATTGGCAGACAATTTCCCCATGGGTTGTTCACATTTCCCACCTCTTGAGAATGAGGCTCCGACTGCTCTCTGTTTGGGACTATCTTTTCAAGTGTATTTACTGAGGATGGTCTTGAAAGGTGAAGTGTCTGCAGCGGAGCAAAGGGCAGGTGTGGGCTTACTGCCCGTTATAAAAGATCTGGGTTCCCTAAGCTCAGGGTTCCCTTCCTGAAATGCATCTCACATGCATGTGCTTATCCACATTGTCCCCCTGCGACCTGGGGACAAAAGGAGCTGATGCAAATATGCTGATGCTCATGCTGCTTGTTCTGCAGGGAGTAATAAAATCTTTTGTCTCTGACCCAGTGTTCTTGCATCTCCTGCCAGCCTGCATAAAACAGTGGCAGGCTCACTTGATAGCTTTCTACTTGGGTAAAATCTCAACCCTTCCTTGTTCTTAACAGTGAACATTCTTGTAACAAGCATTTTTGTGAACATATGTTGGCCTCCTTCTTCTTTGCCCTTCTGTCCTGCTGCCTGGAGTGCAGATGTGGTGGCTGGAGCTCTAGTCACCATCATGGCCTATGAGGACCAGGACATTTCTCTAGGGATAGTGATGCAGTGAGTGCAAGGAGGCTGAGCCCCCAAGATCTTTACAGATCAAAATCACCACACTAGCCAAGGAATTTTACAGGAGAGAGAGTGCCTTGTTTATGCTATTGTTACTGTGGGGTTTTCCGACCCTATCTAATGCAATCCACATGATGGCTTATCCCTTCTGAGTTATGGTCTCTGCCCCTGCCCCTCCCTTTTCCTGTGCACTCATGTACCTTGTACTAACCTCAGTGAATGGCTCTCTTCATGCTCCTAGACCTTTCCACATGACTGCTTCCTGTATCCCAGTACCTAGCACAGTGTCTGGCACTCAGCAGGGGCTTAGGAGGTGGTAGTTGATGAGGTGAACAAATCCGTGAAAGAGAGACTCAGATTAGTAATGATGGTGGAAAAGGAACATTCTCAGTGTGGTGGAACAGGAAAAACATTAGATTGACAAGGGAGTTAGAGCTCCAGCCTTGTGCTGTATGACCTTGGGCATAGCTCCTACTTCTCTGAACTCAGTTCTCTGACTATGCAATGTGAGCTTTGGCTCAGATGATGAATGCCCATGAACCCCACTGATTCTCTTTTTTTTTTTTTTAATTTTTAATGTTTATTTTTGAGAGAGAAAGAGAGGAGAGAGAGAGCAGGGTAGGTGCAGAGAGACAGGGAGACACAGAATCCGAAGCAGGCTCCAGGCTCTGAGCTGTCAGCACAGAGCCTGACACGGGGCTCAAACTCATGGACGGTGAGATCATGACCTGAGCTGAAGTCGGAGACTCAACCGACTGAGCCACCCAGGCGCCCCGAGCCCCACTGAGTCTTAAGTCCTTATGCTAACCTGAACTCGTGAGCATGGCCTTCTCCATGCTTCCTTGCTTCCCCTCCTGTGTCTTGTGTTGGGCCAGTCGCATCACTTGGTTGCTGAGTGAAGACTTAGCCCTTGCTGGGCCCAGGACTGTTCTATACCCCAAGGTTGGGGAAACACCCCAATGTGGGTGCCTAGGCAGTTTAGCAGCTCGGGGAGACTGACAGCATTAGTGAGCCCAGCTGGTGGCCTCAAGTTGCTGGGTGCCCGGACACCACGTGGGTCTGCTGTTGGTGCCACTCCTACCAATCGTGAGCAGACAGCCAGGATCAGACAGGCCAGCTGTCAGGCCACTGTGGGCAGCTCAGTGTGTGGTTTGATTTTATGGCTTAGGGCTGAATGAGAAATTAATTAGCAGGTTTAAATTTCTGATGCTGCTTCAGACAGGTAGCTCCCAGGAGCTAGGTAACATCCGTTTGACCCAGTGACCCCAGCCCAACCAGCCTCCCCCAGTCCTGCACCACCTAGGACGTCAGAAGGAGTCAGTTCTGGCTCTAGCTTTGCCACCCCCCTGCTGGGTGACCTGGCTGGGCCTCTTTCCCTCTCTGGGCTAAGCCTCCTTTGCCTGTCCCACAAAGAAGCTGGGCTAATGTTCTGTCCATTTTCTCAAATCCAACGTCTGTGGTTCTGATTTGGCACAAGATGCCTGGCACATAGTAGAGCCTGGCAACCCTCTCTGTCCACTCCCTCTCTCCACCGCCCCTGGGACGGACGTCCCCCCTGCACCCCTGTAACCTTTGCTGGGTTCCAAGATCCCCGTTTTCAGAGACACCAGGCGATCGAATAGAATGACCAGAAACTGCAGTGCAGGGGCTCACCCCTCCACCAAACATTCCAGAAGCTTCCCACCACCCTGGAAGAAAGTCACCAAACACCCCACCTCAGTTATAAGGCCCTGCCTGTCCATACCACTCCTCTCACCCCCCACCCTGTCCCCACTGCTTACTGGGATCCAACCACAGCGGCCTTCTTGCTAGTCCTCCTAAATGCCACCTCCCTGCCTGCCACGGGATTCCTGGCAGGCTCTCCTTACTGCTTCCCAGCTTCTCCCTTTTTCCTCTAACCTGTCATCCTTCAGCTCTGTGCTCTGATGTCCCTTCCTCAGAGAAGCCTGCCCTGAGCCCCTGTTAGAGCTCCCTGTGCGTTCCTTAATACCCCTCTGCAGAGTGGGCACCGTTAACTCTTGGGATCGTTTGTCATTTAATATCCATTTGCGCATCGAGTTATGAGTTCCCTTGGGGCAGGAGCATGTCTGTTTTATCACCCAGCTTTGTCAGAGCCTACTAGTTGTCCCCTGAGATTTATTTTCTCCTTCTCTCTCCAAGTGACAGACCACCTGATGTTTGGCTGGCCTATGTCCACCCAAAATGAAGACCACATTTCCCAGCCTCCCTTGCAGCTGGGTGTGGCCCTGAGCCCAAGTTCTGGCAAACAGGATGTGAGTGGCCATGATGTGCACAACTCCTGGCTGTGCCCTTACTCCTTCACCTCCTCCCCCCGTCCCTCTGCAATACAATTGTAAGGTGGGCTGCCATTTGGGACCATGCAAACAATGGTGTCACTCCAGAAATGCCCAGCATCAAGGTGGAGGGTCCCGAGCAACGTAACACGTGGGCCTTTGGCAAGGGAGAATGTACGTGTCCGGGTCCTCCGGAGAAACAAAACCAATTGAATATAAAAATATAAGAGGAAATTGATTATAGGGATTGGCTCGCGTGATTCTGGAGGCCAAGAAGCACCACAATCGGCTGGCTGCAAGCTGGAGATCAAGGTCGTTGGTGGTGCAGTTCCTGTCCAAGCCCAAACGTTCATGTCCAAGGACAGGAGAAGATGGGTGTCCCAGTTCACAAGGAGGATCTTGTGTTCTATCCTGGCCCTCAGTGGATTGGAAGATGCCTGCTCACATTGGTGAGGGCAATCTTCTTTACTCAGTCTACTGAATCCAATACTGACCTCTTCTGGAAACACCCTCCCAGACGCTAATGTTTTACCCAGAACTAATTACCCAGAACTAGTTACCCAGAACTAATGTTTTACCAGCTCTCTGGGCATCCCTTAGCCCAGTCAAGTCGACACATACAATTAACAATGACAGAGAGCTAATCCTCTGTCTTGTTTGGGCCATTGTTACTCTGGGTCTGTGTCATACTAATGGTACCCCAAACCTAATTAGCATACGGCCATACACGGTAGGCATTTAGTAAGTATTGGGTTATGTGCGTGAGGGAGTGAAGGAGCCAAGTATTGGTGAGCTGATGCTTTGGAATTCAAAGAGCTCTTATGGTCTGACCTGGGACTCGTCAACATTGCACTCCTGAAACAAAATGTCAGACTCAAGGGGTAGCTAACTGCGCCCCACGAACTACAGGGCGTCCCTTTTACCCGGAGTTCTGCTGATCGGAAGCCCTATTAATCATGGTTAGGACATGCCACCTGCCCCAGTAATGAAAGCAAGACAGTTGAACTTCATCCAAAGTTGTTTTTAGGGTAGGTTGTTTTGTAAATGGGTGATATCTGAAGAAAGATAATATTTTGAGAAGGGGGGGGGGGGGCTTCCAGGGCAGACACTACAAGAAAACTGGGGGTAGAGCTTGACAATGTCCCAGGGGATCTCCAAAATTCTCAGTTGCTGATGGCTGAGACATCACCCTTTTGGGTAAAATGACCATAGCATTGTTTGCAATGCAAATGACTCTGGGAAGGGCAGCCTGTAAGCCATTCTCAGTGATTTGTACCTCAGTGGGTGTGAGTTAGGGGGATCCTGGCAGCTGATCCAGAGAGGTTTGAACGGAGAAGGGGAGAGGGAAACGGGACTGGAGGAAGAGGTTAGGGAAGCCTAAACTGCAGAGGACCTTCTCCACAAGTTGGGACCCGGATGCCTCTTTACAAGAGGGGAAAGGCACATGGCAGTCCTTCCACCCCAGGACTTCAAGGTCGGTCCCTTTCTGGGGTGGCAGAGCAGTGACTCTGAGCCTTCCCAGTCACGATGGTCTCCATCGGGAAGGGTTACCTGAGGCCAGCGAGGCTAGCTCTCTGCTTCAAGACAGAGATCTTCCCCAGGCCACGCTGGGCAGATGTGCACTGTCCTAAATTTAGGCTGCATGTGTCATTAATCATCTGCAGAAGCCCTGAGCTCAGGGAGATTCCCGTGGTGTCCTTCACATCCTGCCAGAAGTGCAATGCAGGTGGGCCCGGCTTCGGAAACTGGGTGGACCAAAGTTCAGGCTTAGCAAGAAGATAAGTTAGCAGGTGATTATGTGCTTCATGAAAGTCTCGCTGTACCGGGCAGTGGGGGGTGGGGGTGGGTGGGGGATGAGGCCCTGCGGGGGGTGGGGGGGAGGGTCAAGCCTCCAACCGCAATCACGGTTGTGCAAGGAGCCCTGGGGGCTGAGCCGGCGAGAGCACCCAGTGAAAGGAAATGAACGTAGACAGCCTGGAGCCTGGTCCCCACTGCCGCCTCTCTCTTGGGCAACTTGAGGCAAATCACTGTCTTGCTCTGAGCTCCATTTCCCTCCCTGAAGAGGGGGTCTGGTCCCCATCACCCTTAAGGCTCAGCACAGCCTCTCAGGGCTGCTTGTGAGCTGTGTGACCTT
Source organism: Panthera pardus (assembly GCF_024362965.1). Classification (NCBI taxonomy): domain Eukaryota; kingdom Metazoa; phylum Chordata; class Mammalia; order Carnivora; family Felidae; genus Panthera; species Panthera pardus. The sequence continues at coordinate 103,424,966 of NW_026526655.1, forward strand.
GCACAGTGACCACACCTCTCTGAGCACAGCCTTTTTGGCTGTGGGAAGGGGTGTCACCACAGCCACCCCAGTGGCTTCTTGTGTGAGTTAGTGAAGAACGACGACAGGCATCTGGAACAGAGAAGCTGGCCCATTCAGTACGGTGACTAGGCCTTTCGGTCATCAGTCAGGCTCCCGAATCTTCCAGTCACCGGGGTCAGAGCCTTCTGAATCCTGTCACTTGGTCCCTGGGTGTATCTCTATTGCAAAGGGTGCCAGGGTGGCCCCAGGACTCAATCTTGCCTGCAGCCAAGCTTCCTCAGCCTTCGGTCGGTGTCTAAGGACTCAACCTCTCTCTCCCCCTCTCTCTGTTTCTCTGCACACACACACACTCGCTCACATACATGCACACACACACAGACACAGACACGCACCCTGCATTTCTGGCTTCTCTAGACAAATCAGAAGACTGGGCCACACTGGGTGCCAATTCCTGCCAGGTGCCAAGCAGCTGTTGCTAAGTGGCAGGTGGTCCCTTTAGATAGGAGTGTCAACTCTCCATCCCTCCACAGCACCCTGCCCCCAGGCCCCCTAGGTAACCTCTGACCTGGGCCCCTGACCTCTCATTTTGGACCTCTGTGATCCCAGCATCCTCCTTGCTGCTCTATGTCTGCTAGGCTCATATTTCTGGAATCTTCTCTCTGTACCAGACTCCCTGAGCCCCACCCAGCGTGGAGCCTGACCTCTCCTTTTGGACCTCTGTGATCCCAGCATCCTCCTTGCTGCTCTATGTCTGCTAGGCTCATATTTCTGGAATCTTCTCTCTGCACCAGACTCCCTGAGCCCCACCCAGCGTGGAGCCTGGAGTTGGACATTTATTCACTGTGATCCTTTGCGCTTTCCCCACAGCGCCCCCTGTGTCCACCCCACAGGGCTGGCCCAGGCTTCGGGACACAGCAGGTGCTCTGTGTGGATGAAATCTTTGAGCCAAATGAAATCAGACCCGTGCCCATTTAAGGAAGATCAGAACAACATTTCTGTGCTTCCGGGGCTGGTGGGAAGGAGGGGGGGGTGCCGTGCAGCTAATGGAAGAGCTGACCTGGCAGGGGAGGGGCATGGGGCTGGCCAGCCTTGCTGACGTGGCAGGGGAGGGGCATGGGGCAGAGAGGCTGGAGCCCTGCCTATTTTCCCCACGGCAATGTATTTGGTGGAGGCCTGGGGCTTCCCCTACCTCACTCCCCCACCCTGGCCCCCCACCGCAGGGACAGGGGAATAGACCCTACGTCTCTGTACCCCTCCCCTGTATGCACCTGCCCTCCCCTTCATCACAAGGCTACCTACCAGGCTCTGTATCCCAGCCCCCTTGCAGTTAGATGTGGCCATGTGCCCGAGTTCTAGGCAAAGGAAGGCAAACAGACATGAGCCGCACCAGTTCCGGTCTCGGCCCCTGGACACTCCCTGGACACACCCCTCCATGCTCTTCCTTCCTCCCACTGACCAGAGTGGATGCCCAGGGAGGCCTTTGGGTACCCAGCTGAGGATCACAAAGCTGCAGTCAGCCAGGATCCCTGAAGGACCCCATGGAGCCAAGCCCCCACCAGCCTAGAACCTCCATCCTTGACCGTTTGATGGGAGAGTGATACATTTCTCTTGGGTTTAAGCTGTAACTTTCCGGGTTCTATGTGTTACAGCAGTTCAGCCTACCCTAACTCACACCACCGCCAAGAGTAGACTTTTAGTCCTGGGATGTATGGGTGCCCCGGGCAATCAGAATCTGGATGTGCGTGTAGGCAGGGCACGTGGGGTGGGGTGCCAGCCACTCACCATGCTGTCGTCAACCCAAGGTCCTCACCAGGCAGTGGGAGGCTTGGCGTGAGGTGTGGCTAAGCCACGGCCCCATGACAGGATCCTGCTCTCCAACCCCGTCACTCCCTGGCTCTGGTCCTGCCACCTCCCACCTCGTGGATGCCTGGGGCCTTGGCCTGTGGCCTGCTGCATCCTGGTCACTCTCCCTATCTTTCTCCCCCGCATAGAACCTGACGGCACCTTATCTGCTCTCTAGAGTGGGCACTCACTCACTCGGGTACCCTCAGATCTCCTGTCAATGACGGGTAGTGACACTGGGTTCCCAGGAATCCGAACAGCCAGAACCCCAGAATTCAGAAAGCTCTATGTTTCAAAGTCACTGGTGGAGCTGTGGTCTTCGACAGCTGAGCTTTCTCACTCCGTCTTTCCTGCCCTGAAAGTCCTGCCCCGAAAGCCGTGCATATGGACAGTTGTGGCTGGAATCATGATTAAGGATATGCAGATGGACCTAGGGACGAGATATGCCAGGGCCAGCTCCTTATGGCTGCAGGGCTTCCAAGTGACCCCCACACCTGCCGCTGGGGCTTTGCAATCACTTTTCATTTCCAGTTTTTATTCCTTTCCCCCAAATTAAGAAGACAAAAATTTTAAAGGACGCAGAGGCTGAGGGCCTGACTTGGAGGGGATGCACTGGGGGAACTGGCGAGTCCCTTTGGCCAGATGGTGCTTGAGCGGATTAGTCCGCAGGGCCACTGGCTCCTCCTGAGCCAGGTGAGGGGGGTTCTTGGCCCCAGGTGCCCACTAGCCCCACCTCTGTGTCCTACCTGAGGCCATTTCCAGAACGGGGCTGAGGGCTGAGTGGAAAGAGCCTCCCCTTGGGAACCTGGGATGCCCGATTCAAATCTCTGCCTATACACTTACCCATGTCTAAGCTTCGGCAAGATTAGTGCTTCCTCTGGGCCTCAGTTTCCTCATTTGAAAGGGGGAATAGGAACCCTCCCCAAATGGGCTTGCTGAGAGAATTAGTAACTACAAATTTTTGAGCATCTACTATGGACCATACATGTGACTATTAAAAAATAGCAGGGGCGCCTGGGGGGCTCAGTCGGTTAAGCGGCCGACTTCGGCTCAGGTCATGATCTCACGGTCTGTGGGTTTGAGCCCCGCGTCGGGCTCTGTGCTGACAGCTCAGAGCCTGGAGCCTGTTTCAGATTCTGTGTCTCCCTCTCTCTCTGCCCCTCCCCTGTTCACACTCTGTCTCTCTCTGTCTCAAAAATAAATAAACGTTAAAAAAATAAAATAAAATAAAAATAAAAAAATAAAAAATAGCAAAGCCTGCGTTTCTGATCTGTCCTGTCCCTGGCTGTTAGTTCCAGTGACTTCCTTTGTGGCGCCTGGGGCCAGCCCTCACCACTCCTCCTTACTTGAGACAGAGCAATGGCTTCTACTTTTGCAGGCAAGGCAAGTCTCCCGCCCACCCTGGAGTTGGCCCCTCCTGGGGTGCCCACCAAGCCCCTCCACCAGTGTCTGCAGGGCTCCTTCTCCGGCCCAGCCCCCCACACTTCATTCTGCCCCCGTCCAGGTCCCCAAAGATCAGCCTGCTCCCCTTGATGTCCCATCTCTGTCTTCTGCCCAAGAAACCTCATCTTCTCCATGACGGGCCTCGTGCTGGCTCCTGGGGACGCGGAGATACGGGACTCAGCCTTGCTGGCCTCCTGGAGCTCACAGTCTCCAAGGGAGCTGGACAGGTGCACCGGAATGTGGAACAAAGTAGGGTGGGCAGAGAGGGCTGGGGCTGGGCTGGGCTGGGGGCTTGTGGCTTCTCTCCACCTCCCCTTTGCCTGAGGAAAGCAAGCCCCAGGGCCTTTTTTTTTTTTTTTTTTTTTTTTTTACGACTGTTCTAGCTAATGGCCAAGGGGTAGATAGCACCAACCAAGTGAGAAAAGCTCCCCACCTTTCCAAGCGGGTCCAGCCTTGAGCCCTGGCCTGTGCATCTGGCTCTTTCTGAAATGCCAACAGACTCACCAGCTGGGCTCGGCCACCTGTCTCCTGTCCTAAGGCCAGGGCCAATGCCACTCCCCTGGTTCTGCCAAGGGCAAAGGTGTCTGTCCTAGGAGGCCACTAGGTCTGGTGTTCCCTGTCTGGGGGCACAGGTGGGGCTGCCTGCAGATACGACTCCATCATGGGGTATGCAGGTGAAGCATCCAGGCCACCTGCCAGTACATCCTGGCATCCTCAGCCACACTCCAGTCCTCAAGCCCAGTGCTGCAGGGATTTAGGGATACCCAGAGCAGTCCCTGTCTTTGGATAGCTTGTGGCCAAGGTGGGAGATGGAACATGGAGGGGCTAGGCTCTAACAGGACTCTAGGAACCCTCAGGGACAAGTTCTGTGGGCTGAGGACTATGGGTGAAGAGGTAGTCAGGGAGGGCTTCCTGGAAGAGGTGGGGAATTGACTACAACTCTGGAAAAAAAAAAAAAGAGCTATCCTTTGTGTACATGCCTGCTGCTCCCAAGTCTGGAAAACGTCCCCTGAAATGTATATGAATGTTACACCTGAGCAGGTATCACAGTGCATGCGGGGTCCAGCGTATCCCAGGGCGTAGCTGTTCTCTGTAGAGTGCCATCTCTGGCCGCCTGGCAGCAGCTTGGAGGCCCGGCCATGGTTCTGGATGTCCCCGGACCCTGGCCTCAGCAGCTGTGCCTCAGTTCTTGCTCCTCCTTCTCACCTGCCGTCTGCACCCCCTCCACTCCCTGTCCTCAGGCTCGCTGCTGCCCCTCCGATGGCTTGTGCTGCTTGGTGGCCTCTGCTTCACGGCCTCCACACACTGCCTGCTCTCCGCGCGTCTCTCCCTGCTCTCTGGATCCTCCTCTGTGTGTTTCGCATCCAAAAGCCCCAAGTGAGAGCATCTGTTTGGCGGGACAGACACTGGGCTCTGGGCCAGGCTCTCAAGCCAGGCTACTGACAGCCGCCCTGGGTCAAGGTTCCAAGTCTGGTCTCCCCAGCTGCGGCCAGAGCCTGGGGCTGCATGGAGGTGCCGGCCCCCATCAGGGCAGCACTGGGGCAGCAAGAGCCCTGCGCGCGTGGGGGGTGGGGCGGCACATCCCAGGCAGGGTCATCCCTGTGATGCCAGGCCCCCGGGGCGCCCTCAGGTAGTGTGACAGCTGGACCGGAGCACAGGCTGGCCAGCGCTGCGAGATCTCTGTCTGGATGCTTTGCACGGTGGCCTCCCGGGGACCCAGGTGGCAACTTCGCCGCTTTCGACAAGCCGCAAGCCCAGTCCTCTGACTCAAGCCAGGAAGCCAGGCGCCGTGAGCAGCTTGGCGCTCCCCGACCTTGAGGGGTTTGGGGCAAAGGAGTTTGTTCTTTTCTGCCCCACCAAACACTTGTGCCCTTTGATTTTGCCATTGTTCTTTCCAGGGAAATCTAATTTTAAAACAAAAAACATGTTTTCTAACCAACGGGACACATGTGCCAACAAATATTTGATTTGAAAGCAATTCTTTGCTCGGTTTCAGCTTTGTTTTCAAGGGATGGGACAAAACATCATACCCAGCTGTCCAGAGTATGTGTTTGGCCCTGGTGCAGCTCTATGTTCCTTTCAGCTTGGAAATCTGGCCCGAGGTGTCCAACTGAAACCCCATCATGAGGGTCACATAGTTTCCGATCTGGAGAGCGAGGCAGAGCCGGGTGGCAGCAAGATCTTCCCTTTAAAGAAGGAAGAACCAAAACATCCTGGTCTGCAGCATTATCAACCCCGCATGTGTCTGCACACACAAAGCAGCTTGCAAAATAAAGCCACTCTTGAGCGCTGGCCAAGGGTGATGTTGAAAACAATGGAGGTAATAAGTAACCGGTTGCTGGATGAGATCAGACCGTTTTGTTTTGGGGGCTCCTCTGCTTGGGGAGCAGTCCTGCCACCCCTAAGGGAGACCCCATCGTCACCCCACTCTCCTCCTGCCCTCCAGAGACACTGTCCTCACAGGCCTGGGCTCGCAGGGTGAACCTCGGTGTCCCATCGCTGGACTTGGCCACCGTAGGTGGGCCAAATCACACCCCACCCCCAGCCCTGAAGAAGAAGAAGAAGAAGAAGAAGAAGAAGAAGAAGAAGAAGAAGAGAAGGAGGAGGAAGAGGGGGAGGAGGAAGGGGAAGGGGAAGGAGAAATGCCATCCAGTGGCAAGAAACTTGAAGGTAGACAGTGACTGGGCATCCGGCCCTCTCTGAGATCAGTTCCGTGTTAAGAGAGCTGGGACAGCCAAGCACAGAGGCACGAAGCAGCGTGACGCGCGGGCTCCAAGTGGGAACTGGATGCTTGGCCACTCACAGGCTGAGGCTTGGCCCACATACGTGGAACCTCTGTGCGCTACGGTTTCCCCTCTGAGCCAATATTCATGCCACACGAGGCATAGATGAACTAAGTGTGTAAGATCCCGTGGTAGAGGCTTCTGGCAGCCCACCCGTTCTCCCGCCTTTCTTGGTAACACAAACCTGGTATTCGGCCGGACACAGGGCCACCCAGCGTAAGTGCTGTGTGGAGTTTCCGGAAATTTCCTTAGAAGACAGGAAGCACAGAATTTACCCACTTCTTTGTCTTCATGCTGTGTGCTCGGCATGTGGGAGAGCATTCCTGGGGCCCCAGGGCCCATCTTGGACCACAAAGACCTGGGCTCATCCAGAGGATGGTAGAGTTCGGGTTCTCCATGACTTTGAAGCGCCGGCCGTGGGCTGTCTCCCTCTGGACTTCTTCCCAGGAGAGAGAAGTTTCTGTCTCTGTCTAAGGGTTCTCTGCCCTAGCTGCTGACCTTCATCCTGGGACAGGGTCTGGCACAGCATACGTAGGAATGAGCCACGGCCACTATGAGCCGAACGTTTCTCCTCCAGGGATGCGTGTACCCAGCTAGGCCTCCGGTGACACCGTGTGGGGGCTCTCAGTGGCGTGGATGTCACCCCCTCTGTTTCTACACGGACATGCAGGGCGAGTGAATGAGGGAAGCGGGCCTGGCAGGAAGTGGTAGGGAGCTGGTGAGCCAGAACTCATGGCCACTGCCCAGGGCCTGCCAAGCATTATCTCAAAGAGTCAGATCAGCCTGGACTGAGCTCTGATATTTTGGGGAAAACTGGAAAATGTGTCATTTTGGACACGCTGGTGGTTCACTTAGACCTGCTGGCAAGGACCTGTGTGGCTCCCATGGTGGTGCTTACCTGACGCACATTGGCTGTCCCTGGCCCCCTGTCCATGCCCTCTGTGTGCGTACGTGGGCTAGAACACGACCACGCAGGGCAGACCGCAGGCTGGCTGTCACTGCCTCTTTGTCCAACTCTTTGTGCTTCTCGGAGGCTCTCGGGCTGTCTACTCTACCCCTAACAGGTCCCACACATTCCTCTGAACCCCTCAGCAGCATCCACCTCTGCCTCCCCTAAGACCGTCCTCAGCCAGATTCACTCTCCAAGCCCCCTGCCCCACCACACATGACTGATGAACAGGCCGTTCTATCTTTTCAAAATGAGGCGGGGCAGAGCCAACAAAGTTTCCCCTACGTCCGTCTCCTCTTCTTGTTTTAGTGAATGACCCTCCAGGTTTAAGCTCAGCAACGACCTCCCAGCTAAAGACCACCTCCCCAGCTTGTTCTGCAGCCAGGTGTGGCCCTGGGACTAAGTTCTGGCCGGTCAGATGTGAGAGGAGCAACTTCTGGGCCATGCCCTTAAAGGAAAATGAGTTCCTTCCACTTCCCCTTCCTACTCTCTGCGGGCAGGAATGTGGGTGTGATGGCAGGAGCTCGAGCAGCCGCTTTAGACCTCAAGATGAAAGCTGTTTCTTAGGATCAGCATAGCCTGGGGCCCTGACACCATGGGGATGCATAACAGCGCTTATGATCATAACATGCTTATAATCAGCCCATCACGCAAGGAGCAGTAAACACGGATCTTGTTACTTTGGCATCCTTTCCGCAAACCTGCGTTTTACAGCAATACCCAGTCTATATTCTAACTAGTGCTCATGGTTCACCACCATCGTCTTGTGTGGTATTTGTTCATACCGGGTACCCCCAGTCAGTTTCATTCTTTCATGCAATGACCGCTCCCTGGAGGAGCCCCTGTTGAGTGCCACAGACACACCTGCTGGTGCTGGTCGCTGAGGACGAGAACAGTGCAGATTCCGTCACGCCCAGGGCGAGGGAGAAGCCCCTGTGTCCAGCTGCAGGACAGCGGTGGCACTTGTCCTTGCACTGAGGATGGGTCTACACTGAGCCATTCATGCTTTTCCCCCAATCTTGTTGTGATCAAGAGCTGGGATTTGGGCTCTACGTGAGGCCAGTGCACAAAAAAAAAAATCACGACAACCCAGTGTTACTCCTCAGAAGTATTCCCAGCCATTCCCATCAGTCAGTCCCTGGCCGTATGTCCATCTCATTCATGCTCCCAGTAACTGTTATGGAGACGTCTTGTCCCCCTTTTACAGATGAGAAAACTCAGACCCTCGGTGAAGCTCAGAGAAGTCCAGATGCATGATTCAAACCTGTGTTGTCCAGACCCCAAAGCAGGTGCTGTTTTCATTCAGGCAGCAAACACCGATTGAATGCCTGCGGCGCGCTGGGCTCTGGGCGGGGTCCCAGGAGCAGAGCAGTGAACCCCGGCCGTGGAGGGCTGTGGGTACCAGCTCAGCAGAGGTGCAGCATCCGGGATCCCAGGCTTCGACCTCCTCTCTGCTTTGGCTCAGAGTCAAATAGTGCCGGTCGTCAGCCCTACAGACTTTCAGACCCGCCATCCGACTCTCCCGCTTTGCGCCTGTGGGCACCCAGGTGGACGAGAGGGCATCTTTCCCCACCTCTTTCGGGAACCAGGAACACCCGGGGGGGCACGTTTGCACATTGGCCACGTGGCTTCCTGGGTCTCCTGTCACACAGGAGGACTGGGGGTGCTGTCAGCGTGCACAGCCCTCCGTGAGGTATAAATGGGGACGCTCTCCGACGGGGAGCCCCGGAACTGCTTGACGTTTGGAATCCAACTCTTCAGGGTCTCTTAGGGCTCCAGAGCTGTTGACATTGGGGTTTTCTGTCTGGTCTTGTCCTCCGCACCATCTAAAGCAGGGCAGTTCAGCACCCATTCTTTTTTTTTTTTTAATTTTTTTTTAACGTTTATTTATTTTTGAGACAGAGAGAGACAGAGCATGAATGGGGGAGGGGCAGAGAGAGAGGGAGACACAGAATCTGAAACAGGCTCCAGGCTCTGAGCTGTCAGCACAGAGCCCGACGCGGGGCTCGAACTCACGGACCGTGAGATCATGACCCGAGCCGAAGTCAGACGCTCAACCGACCGAGCCACCCAGGCGCCCCAGCACCCGTCCTTAAGACTTCTCCACTACTGGCTCCAGGATTTTCTCCTGAACCATCTGCATGTTTTGAGGTGCGTGCCTGGAAAAGTCACAACAAAGTCACAGCAGCCACCTGGCCTGACAAAGATTATAAGATGGACCCAGAGTGCAAAGGTGCCAAAATGTTTTGTTGTTTTTTTTTAATGTCATTGAAGAGCTCATCAAATATGGTAAAACAAGGAGAGAGGGTGGGTGCTATCTTAAGGGGACACCTGCCAAGCAATGCTTGGTTCCCATGCTCCTCCCCGGGCCGGGGAGGCGGGGGGAGGGGTTGCTGGCGGGCTGTGCCAAGACAGGCAGCAGTCTGAGTGAGGGGTGACGGGTCAGAGTGCAGGATCTGGACCCTACCATCCGGGTGACCTTAATTGATCTTCCTGGGCCTCTGTTTCCTTGTCCGTAAAATGGAGCCAATGAGGCCCAACTCATAAGGCGAGGCCTAAGTGAAAATGTGTAGAAAAATGGGAAGTGTAGACACTTTACCAGATATGGGAAGCTTCAAACTGCCTGGTGGTCATCCGGTGGAGACACGACATCAGACAGACCTGCCCCAAAGCCTGGCTCTCCCCTTCCTGGCAGTCTGTGCCCTTGATCCCTCCGCCACTAACGGGAGAGCCGTGGTGCCCACCTAGTGGGGCTCTGTGGGGTAAAATGAGGGAACTGACCCAGAGGAACAGAAACTTCTGGTTGCAAATGATGCGTCTGCAGCTCAGGGGCTCACACCCGCTTTCCCTGTACCAGGGCCTCCTCCTCGGCTGGGTGAGTGGGCACAGCCACCCTGGGCTCCATGCCCAACTCAGCACCCCTGCAGGCGTGGACCACCAAGCGTGTCTGCTGTGGTCCCCAGCTGGGCCTCCTCGGCCTCTGACTTCCCACAGTTGTTCCCCAGTCCTTCCAACCTTTGGCACCTCCAGCTGGCCAGCTCCATGAGCTCAAGGACCAAGGTCAGAGGCAGAAATAAAGACAAAACAGCTTAGCTATCTTAAATCACTGCGTTTGCTGTCACGGCGGAGGGCAGTCATACAAGGATGAGATATGAGGTCTGACAGAGAAACACTGGGTAGAGTGACCAGCGGGGAGGTGGCAGTCTTTGAGCCAGGCAGATCTGGGTGCTATCTGGTCGCCCGGGGTCTGGAGAGCTCCTGGAGTCCTGCCGCCACGGGTTCGGCGTGGCAGTGGCCTGTGATGATCGCTGTTAGTACTCTTGCAGTCCCTTATGTGTAGGAGCCCGGAGCTCCGACCCGGGCCCGCTGTGCTGCTCTACACCCACCCCTGTGCCTTCGCCAGCTCACGGCTCTACGTCCCATGGGGAGGTCTGCCTGCAGCTGGGTTTCTCCCCTCAACTGCAGACATACATCTCCACCTGTTGGCTGGACATCTGCCCTGAGGTCTCGTACCCATCTCTATGGGTCATATGCATAGGGGTCAGGTGTGGGGAGGCTTCCGTCAGAAGAAGGGGGCCTGGCCTCGCAGGAAGAGGAGCCTGAAATCACTGGGGAAAGGAGGAGCCCGCACAGGAACTGCTCGCCTTGCCCCGTGAACGCTGAGCTGAAGCGGAGGTTCTGCCACGTCGCTGACACGGGGACGCCCCAGCTCCTGATTGGGCCTGGAGAGGAGTCACTGCTTTGCTGGTGGGGTCAGCCTGGCTCTGTGCCTCCTATCAGACTCTGGATGTCATCTCTCTGCACAACAGAAGAGCGGGAGAGACGGAACGTGTCCCCCAGCATTCTGGGAGAGGCCTGCCGGAGGACCGGCCCCTGGGGCCCTCCCTGGCTTCTGCTGCTGGGCCCCGAGTCTCCCAAGGGCTCCAGCTGGCCGCGGTCCTCGGCCTCCCCATCTCGAACCCCCCCAGCTGCACCCCTCTTTAAAGATGTGATTTGTTCTTTATCTAAAAATGGATTTAGTTGCCCAAAGTCTACAATAAAGAGGGGCGCCTGGGGGGCTCAGTCAGTTAAGCGTCCGACTCTTGATTTCAGCTCAGATTGTGATCTCACAGTTTGTGAGATTGAGCCCCGCATTGGGGTCCACATGGATGGTGCAGAGGCCGCTTGGGATTCTCTCTCTCTCTGCCTCTCCCCTGCTTATGTGTGCACACGCTGTCTCTCAAAATAAGTAAATAAACTTTAAAAAAATATGTAAGTCTACAATATCGAAACAAACAAGAAAAATGGAAAGTCACTCCTCAAGTGCCGGCCCCCTCCCCAGAGCTACTTTCTGGTGACAGCTGTATGCTGCACTCACAGTTCTCCATGCAGGGGTGTGTCCACATCTGTGAGAACACACATAAAGACCCTTAAAGACACACTCAAAGGGGACCCACCACCCCCCTGGTTCTGCATCTTGCTTTTGTTTTCACTTAACAAGCTGAGAACACTTCTCAATGCCAAAGCAGAGTCTTTTGCTTTTGGCTGAGTAGTTCCCCACCCATCACCACCTCCCTGCCATGGGACACTCTGGTGGCTCCCTACTTCCACAGGCCATGATGGCATCGGACAGCTTTGGCATTCTGCAAGGAGAGGTTCCTAAATGCAGGATTTCTGGCTCACAAGGAGCGTGCATTTGGAATGTCGCTAAGTCTGCCCAGATGCCCTCCCACTGCCTTCAGAAACCACATCCGTCCCACGCATGAGGCGCCGGGAGCCATGTACCCTCACATGGCGTCGCCCCCACCTTTCAGTTGTGTCCCCAGTGGGTTCTTATTGGTGACTGGCGAGCCTAAGCATTTATTCAGCTGATCACTGGCCACGAGTATTTCCTCTTCTGTGAATACCCGTTTCTCTCCTCTGCCCATTTATTTATTCGTTTATTTTATGCTGGGCTGTATGGGTCTGTATGCGTCTTACTTGTCGGCTCACGGAATCTCATTATATGTTATGATAGTAATTTTAAATATTTTAGATATTTTGTCCCCGTCAAATATCTCTTAACTCTGTTTATTGTGTATTTTTTTAAACTTTTTAAAAAATGTTTATTTATTATTGAGAGACAAAGCATGAGCATGGGAGGGGCAGAGAGAGGGGGGACACAGAATCCAAAGCAGGCTCAAGGCTCTGAGCTGTCAGCACAGAGCCCGATGCGGGGCTCAAACCCACAAACCACGAGATCATGACCTGAGCCGAAGTCGGACATTTAACCGACTGAGCCACCCAGGCACCCCAAGTTTATTGTATATTTTGACGTGCGTAACCTTTTTATTTTTATGGAGTCAAATCCATCAGGCTTTTCTTTTATAGCTCCTGGAGTTTGTGCCTTGCTTGGGAAGCCCTTCCCTCCTCCCAGATCATGAAAATATCCTCCTCTCCTTTTCATCCAGCAGTTTTAGAGTTTTGTTTTTCCCTTTTATAGCCCTGATGCCTCTGAAATGGATTTCACAGTGTGATACTCCTTCTCTTGTGGTCCTGCCTTGGTGTCCACGAGGGCTCCAACTGGCTCATACGGTGGGGGGAAATGGGGTAAGGGGATGGAGGTTAATGCAGGGGTGATATTTTAAATAATGTGGTCAGGAGGGTCCTCTCTCAGAAGACAGCCAGGGCCAGAGATGCTAATGAAATGAGCGACCCAGCCCTTGGCTGCCTGTTGCAGACTGCTCCAGACGGGGGAAACAGCAAGTGCAAAGCCCCGGGGGTGGAGAGCACTTTGCCAGATCAAAGGAACAGCAAGAGGGCCACGTGGCTCTATGTGGGGGCTGGCGGAGCAGTGGGTGGGCCGGATCGTGGGGGCCTCCGGGAAGACACAGTTTTCATTCTGTGTGTGATTGGAAGTCTTTGATGGTGATGACCTTCGTGCATGGGGAGGAGGCGGGTGGGTGGGTGTGGGTGTGTGTCATTCCTTGTCTGCTGGTCTTTCCGTGCGGGTGGAGCGGGGCACGTACTGAGCCTTGCTTCTCACCCTTCATTTTCATTCCTGCGCTCTTGGTCACCACCAGTGTGCAGTGTGAACCCTGCTCTGGGCCTGGCACGTGCTGGGCCCTCCATGAACGTCTGAGAGCCACCCATGTTAATTCCAGCCCAAGCCCCGTCCTGGTCTCCAGCCCTGCGCCTTCAAGGACTCCTGACCTCTCTTTTCCAGGTCCCCCAATGGAACCTCACTCCCAACATGCCCCAATGTGAACTCGGTCCCTCCCTTCCCGGCCCCTAGAAAAGGCAGTAGAAATGGATTCTGGTCGCTGACCGGCCCTGTAGGCCATGCAGAGGGACAGCAAGATGTCATTGCCTGCGCCAGGGGACACTGAGCCATTGCAAGCAGATTTCTTCCGTGTTTCAACATTGTTCTTCCTCAATACGTTAGCTTTGTCTTCAGACTAGCTCCCCTCATGGTCTTAAGATTGCTACCAACGGTCCAGGCATCACACACTGACACGACATCAGCGAGAGAGACAGAAGCCACCTCTTCTCAGGTGTCTCTTTTATTTAAAAAAATTTTTTAACGTTTATAACGTTTTAACGTTTTATAACGTTTATTTATTTTTGAGACAGAGAGAGACAGAGCACGAACGGGGGAGGGGCAGAGAGAGAGGGAGACACAGAATCGGAAGCAGGCTCCAGGCTCTGAGCCATCAGCCCAGAGCCTGACGCGGGGCTCGAACCCACGGACCGCGAGATCATGACCTGAGCCGAAGTCGGACGCTTAACCGACTGAGCCACCCAGGCGCCCCTCAGGTGTCTCTTTTAGTCAGCGGGAAACCTTTTCCAGAATCTCCTCCCCCAGCTTATTTTCCTTTACATCTTATTGGCCAGAACTGTGCCACATACCTCGAAACCAGTCACTGCCAAGGAGCATGGAGTGACCACGTTTGGCTCGGAACAGTTAGGATTTACCCTTGAACCACGGTTGGAAGGGGCATGAATGCGAGCAAATCCAAGTCTTACCAGTGAGGAACAGGGCCGTTGGGGAAGCGACTGACCCCCACGGCGAAAGGCACGATGAGGGTCCTTCGGAACCACGGTGTCCCAGGGCCTGCAGGCCCCAAGCACATTGAGTTCAAGGACGACTAGAAATGCAGCTCTTGTCTGGCTAGGCCCTTGGGTTCCACGGCAACACACACCTGTGACAACACGAGGCTACTGAATGCTGCTGAGCGGGGACACCTGCCAGGGCCAGTGCTGTAAAAAGATGGCCAAAGGAACTTGTGAGTCTGGAGGCAGACTGGATGCCTCATCCTCCAGGCTGATGCTGACTGACGTGGAGCACAAGGCCCCCTCTCAGTTCGGGCGCCATAATCATTTGTCAAAGGAGCGCCCGCAGGAAGGAATAAAAATCAGTTGGCTTCGGCTCAGAAGCCAGGGCCTCTGCCTCTCTAGAAGGGCCCAGCCCCGGCAGCTGTGGGCCTCTCCCATCCCGGTAAAGACAGGAACTTTTCTGGAGAGTCAGTGAGGGGAAAGCCCCACCCTCTGGGATGGCATCCATTTCCCGCCAAGGAATCATCTCGGTGTTTTACAGGCCAGCAGCCTCCCTGAGACTCCTGAGACCCTCACCCTTGCCTTGAGGAACGGCTGCATGGGAAGAGGCAGGAATGGGTTCCCCTCAGGGTCGTATCTCCCCACGTCATTAGCCACTGTCGATGGAAAGTCACATGCCCCTTAAATGGGAGGAGGAGCTTATATGTTTTTCAGAGCCAGTTTTCCCCATCTTGTTGTCTGCCCCTGGCTCAGGACTGAAGTAGGGCTGGTCTTTCTGATGCCTGGCTACAAAGTCCTTTGATTTTTAAGAGCAGCCCAGGAAGTCAGTAGAACAGCGCACTAGACGGGCAGTGAATGTCCCAGTCTTCCGAGATTGCAGGGCCAACTCAGGCTGAGGAGTTGAAGGAAGCTGGGGGACGCCGAAACTTGCTTCAGTTTTCACATCAGTGTTTCATCTATGAGCTCACTTGGTCCACCGTAAGATAGCCGACCCAGGGATTTGCAAGCCCATTTGACAGAGGAGATGAGAAAACCGGGTGACTTGCCCCAGGTCCCCCTCTGGGGTGAGGGGTAGAGCAGCTCAGAATCCTCCAAGGACTGGGCTGTTCCACTGCACCATTCACGATGCTTCTGTGAGCGAGCCGACCCTGTGCTGGGAGCGGCCCGAGGTTGCCTCCATTACTCAGGCTCCCCAAACAAATGCCCCACCGTAATGAGACTGCCCCAAGACACCAAGCCATCCCCTCTGTTGGCTGAAGCTGGCTGATGCGTTGTTGGATGTGATGCAACCCTGTGAATTTTGCTGCCAATGCCATGCTTGAAATGTAAGATCGTGCCTGGTTTTTAGCAATCTAGGTATAGAGGAGCAGCGGACGTGGGAGAGTCATTTGTGCCTGGCGGAGGTGCCCAAACCATCTCTTGTCAAAAGTGAGGCCGGACAGGGGCGCCTGCGTGGCTCAGTTGGTTAAGCGTTCGACTCTTGATTTCAGCTCAGGCCGTGATCTCACGGTCATGAGATCGAGCCCTGAGTCAGGCTCTGCACTGGGCATGAAGCCTGCTTATGATTCTCTCTCTCCCCCCGCCCCTGCCCCACTACTTTGCTCGTGCCCACTCTCTCTCTCTTTCAAGTGAATAAATAAACATTTAAAAAAGAAAGTGAAGCAGGACGAGGCCCAGTTAGCTACAAAGTCTCTCTCTGGGGCTCCCCGAGCCCACAGAACACCCAGCCTGACCATGCGGCACATGTTGGGGTGCTGAGGCCCCCAAAGGACACGTGTTTCCCGTGGCCAGGTAAGGCAAGACCCAGTTCCAGGCATCCTCGGTTCCTGATTCTAGCAGCTGCCCCAGTTCTTACTGGGGCCTGAGCCAGCAGAATACCCCCGGCCTCGGTATCTGCCATTGGCCCACCTGTCTGGACCAGTGAGGAGGACTGGTCCCTGGCTCCTCTCTTTTCCAGGAGCCTGTGCCTTCCCCACCCAGGCCAAGGGCTGCGGTCCGCAGGGCTGGGGAGCGGTCCTAAAGCCAACTGGAGTTTTTCTCCCTTCCTTAAGCCCTCGACTCTGGGCAAACGCTCCCCATTCCCAAGGGGAATGTTCCCGCTCGGAACTAGAAATTGAGTCTTCAGTTGGCTGTAATGGTGCCAGCCGCTGGGTGTCTCCCTGTCTCACCTCCCTCATTCCCCAAGACATCAGGCAGCCCGGAAGGTGCTCAGCAAATACAGGGTGTGGCTGCCAGGCCTGGAGACCTCCAGACAACCTGCCAGGGAGAGCGATGCAGGATACAGCTCGCCTTACCGGGAAGCACCGATGTGCCGGGAGTTAGTCTCCCCATCTCCCTCTCTCCCTGTCCCTCCCCCTCTCTTAGTTTCAGGAGATGTTCACTCTGCTGTTCAGGTGTCATGGGAAGTCTTTCCTGGCCTGGGCCATAAGACCGTGACCCTGGGTGCCTCCCCAACCAGTTTCTCCATCTGGGAGTCATCCAGACCCTCACCCTCCATCCCCACCCATGCCCACCACATCCTGTGTCTTCTCTGTCCCCACTGCCACCCTCACCTCTGGTCGGGGGCCAAGAGTGTTATTCCAGCAGCCTCCTCACTGGCCTCCCACCTCGGCCTTTCCCGCTCCCCGTCTGCTTTTCCCCAGGAGGAAAGACTGTTCTAGATGCAAACCTTGCCATGTTGAAACAAGTCTGCTTTGTCTCCAAGACAAAGTCCAGACCTAGCAGACAGGAGGCTCCCCTTCCCCGGGAAGAAGGTATCCTGTCTCCCCAGCTTCCTGGTTCACTCCTCCTGCCCTTGTACTTCACCTTTACTGCACCAACCTGCTCATACCTGCAATCTCCCATGCGGTGCTCTTTCCACCTCCCGCCTCGGCTCTGCTGTTTCCTCTGTCTCTCTCTCCGTTGTTCCCTTCAGCCCAGCGGCTCCTCCTGCAGGAAGCATTCCCAGACTACCTTCCTCCATGCTTTCTGCCCAGCCTGGGTTCAGGGCCCCTGCAGTGTGCTCACCTCTCCCCGTGCACCCCTGTGCACCTGTTATCTGTGTCTGTTCCCGGGTCTGTCCACAGGAGCCATCGGACTCATCATCATATTGCTGAGTGTCCTGCTGAGTGCCTGTGCTCTGTGTGCGGATTTGCCCCCACAGAGCAGCCCTGAAACAGAGCCAACCCTCACCCTGGGGAGATAACGAGGAGGCCCATCCAGGAGCCCTGGCACAGGTGGTTTGTTTCGAGCCCCAATTCTGCCTCTAGCTCACCGTGTGACCTTCGGCAAGTCACATGATGTCTCTGAACCTCCATTTCTTTTTTCTTTTTAATGTTTATTTTTGAGAGAGAGAAACAGAGCACGAGCAGGGGAAGGACAGAGAGAGAGGGAGACACAGCATCCGAAGCAGGCACCCGGCCCTGAGCCGTCAGCACTGAGCCCGACGCGGGGCCTGAACTTGTGGACCGTGAGATCATGACCTGAGCCGAAGTCAAGACGCTTAACTGACTGAGCCACCCAGGCGCCCCTGAACCTCTCTTTCTTTATCTCCCATATAAGACAAATGATGAACAGGACTTCCAGCCGCCTGTCCCTATCTCCAGGCAAGGTTGTGATAACATGAAATGGTGGGGACACGTGCAGTCCCAGGACTGCTAACATTCCCAAGCGTTCTGAACCAGATGTATCCACAAGACACAGAGCAAGGTGTCTTTGCCACTGGAAAATGCAAACCAGGTGGGAATGAGGTTAGCCACTTCAAACCTCCCTCTTCTCCTGCATGACAGGTATAATCTCCCACAGTGTCACCACGGGCACAGTTAGCAGAAGCAAAGGACACCTTCTCTACCACAAAAGCACCCCCCCCCCCCAGTACCCATTGCTCATCTCTGGTCTTCTCTCCCTGCTTCCTTGTCCTTCACCCTCGTATCCCAAGAGAATCCTTATGCCTCCTCCGCGTTTTGAACCCAATCTCTCCCTTCTCTGGGAAAACTGCTCCCTGTTCAAGCTTGACCTCCGCCCTCCTGGTCCATCGGGTTCCTGCGTTTAATATCTACCCCTCCCCAGGGTCAAAGGGCCAGGCAGCTACGAAAAGCAACTTCAGCCCATGCCCACAGCTCAGGAAACTGCCCTGTGCCCCCAACTCACGTGCACGCGCATGTGCTCGCACGCACGCATGATCTTGGAGACTTGCCTTTTCTTCTGAACACGGTCCCTCTAGTTTGGAGTCTCCATCTGCCTGCTGCCTGAGTCAGCCGGCACCCCCGCTGTGCTCCGCAAATCCCATCCAGACCCCTAGGGAAGGAGAGCAAGCCCGGAGTCCCCGGGAGCTGGCTTTTGGTCTCTGGCACTCTCTTACCCACCTGGGACTCCTCTCCTGGCATGAGGGCATGCCATCCTGTGTCCCACTGCCTGAGAGAGCCTCCCAGCTGAAAAGTGACCTCCCAGTAGTGTGCTGATGACTGCTCAGATCATGAATACTCACAATGCTGCTAGACTTGGAGAGAAAATGCCTTAGCCCAATGGAACGAGCAAATGGGTGATGTGGCTTCTGGCGGAGGCCCTGGGGTGGAGGAGGAGGCCAGGCCGGTCCTCCTGTCACCCCCCACACTCTCTGCCTCTGCCCAGAGACAACCCCTGACCTGGGCATCGGGAGCAAGGACCACAGCCCTGCCTTCCTGGTGCTCCCAGTTCTGACCCACCCCGGCCTGGGATCCGGGCCTGCAAACCAGGCCTCCTGAATTGTGCTGCAAGGGCCCCGGCTGGAGGAGAAGAGGTTGCCAAGCCTGGAGCCCAAGGGAACCCCGCGAGCTTAGAATTTAGAACTTGAACCTTTCAAAGTCTGAGTGCATTTAGACTCCAAAAAACACAACTTCCGTTCCTTCAACATAAACGGGGAGTAGTGGGTGGGGAGAGAGCATAAAACATCTCATAAAAAGGCTCCCAGTCCTGCTGGACATCAAAGGGCTCTTAGGAGCCGTCTGCAGATGAGTTCAGGGTAAAGGAATCATCAGCATATGGATTAAATTCCCCATTCATTATGCATCCGCCAGAGCTCAGGAGAAAACCTCACACAGCAGGGCCCCCGTTCAGCGAGCTGGAAAGTGCTCTGAGTCACGGAGGGACCCCAAAGGCAGTCAGGCGCTCTCCACCATCCCCGAATCTTCTTTCCGCTGTTGAAAAACCTGCGCTAGAGGAAACCGGCAGCGCTCATTCAGACGGCTGGCCCCAAATCACGGAGGCCGTCACTGGGTCTGCTCCCTCCCTGGCGCCCTCCCTCTGCCATCCTCTCGGATCCCTGCAGGGGCACAGCGGGTCCTCCCTCAGGGGACATTGAAGCTGGAGGCGTCCCAACCCTGCTTCCAGCAGGATGTGGCTTCCTGGTTCCCAGACACTCCTCTTGAACCAGGCCTGTCCTGTACCTGTCCCTCCCTCCCCAGGCAGGTTTCCCCACTATGGAAGGACCCCATGAGCCCCCTCACTGAGTCTCTGCCGATCCCCCCCCCCCCCGCCCCCGTCATGTCTGAGGTCCTCAGCAGAGATGTACAAAGAAGCACAATAGCAAGGTGGACTTATTCCCCAGTCTCTGGGATGGCTCCTTAGTCAGCTCTCCCTGTTCCGCCCCTCCCGACACAGCCAAGGGCACCCCCTCTTCCTCAGGGCCGCCTGTCAATGACTGATGGATGACACAGGATACAAAGACTGGGCCACATCTTCAGAGTTGCCTTCAGGGTGAGCGGAGGCCCCTACTACCTGGCAGCTGGACCCTTCCTCTGCCCACTCTGTGTCTTTTCCTTCCCTTCCATAGGCGTGTCTCCCCAGAGCACCCCTAATAAGATCCCCACAGGCAGATGTCCATCTCTGTCTGCTTCCCCGGGACCCCCACCCGCAGCACAGGCCAAACAAGAAACTAGGAAAGAACCACTTTGTTAAAAACTGGTCTCAGGGCACCTGGGTGGCTCAGTGGGTTAAGCATCTGACTTCGGCTCAGGTCATGATCTCGTAGTTTGTGAGTTTGAGCCCCGCATCGGACTCACTGCCGTCAGCCCACTTCGGATCCTCTGTCCCCGCCTCTCTCTGGCCCTCTCGAGGAGGGCTGGCTACAGAGCCAGCCTGGACACAGGTATTCGCCAAACTGGCCAGACAAGTGAATTAAGGATCGCCAGAATCAGGGAGCACCCTTCCCATTTCTCCCAAAGGCCCAAAGGCACACAGACGGGAGGGTCAGCGTGACACGGAGGTCAGCCCCGCTGCTAGGAGATTTTGCGTGGCATCCCTCTCTCCGATCATTTCATCCCTTTTGTCCTCACCCCCACATCTTGCAAGCTGGTTTTCTGTGCTGTTTGTGGCCGGGCTGAGACTCGAGAAGGAGAAGGCAGGTGCACATGGGGGCTCTGTGGACCTCGCCTCACTGCTGGTAGCCAGCACCCAGGGCCACCTCAACATGCAGACTGTGCCCTTCACCAAAGCATCTAGCTGAGGCCGGGGCGGGTGGGGGGCGCTCAGGTCCAGCCTGCAGCCCACTCACCAAGCCCTGTGCCCAGACAGCTCCTTTTTTCTCACTCATACAAAGACGCGTTCTGGGTTGGCAGGGTCCAGATGTTTCGCCCCTCTGAGGGATGGTGCCACTTCACAGAGGGAGAAACTGAGGCTCAGAGGGGTTAAGTAACTTGCTCAAGGTCACACAATTTCAGGTCCGTCTGACCGAGCCCCTTTCCAAGTGCTGGTGGCACCGACAGGCTGTTATGAGACCGCAACTGTGTCCTCAGAAAATAGTCTGGAGAGAGGCTTTCTCCACAGGCTGGTTTATGCCTGACCCAGCCTTGTAATTTGGGCATGCAGATAATCCCTTACATGATGTGGTAGTTAGGGTTCTCTTCATTTCAAGTAACAGAAAACAGACCAGCCAGAGGGGGAAAAAAAAGTCATTAGAAGGGTACTGAGAGGCCTGGTGGAATCTGAGGAAAGAACTGAAAATCCCAGCAGGAAGACGAGGACAGCGTTGTCAGGCACAAATCTGAAGACCCCAGAGGTTGGAGACCCAAGCGAGGCCGCCATACTTCAGAGGGACCCACATCTTATAAACTCACACACACACACACACACACACACACACACACTCCCAGACTTACTAATTAGACAACACACAGAATCCAGAGCTAAGTGCTGGTGCATCACCGCCCATCACCCTAAACACCCATCCCCATGGGCAACATCACTCAGGCCCCGGGGAAATATCTCTCTACATCTCGTCCCACATCCTCCGAAATGAAAGGGATCTGAATGTGTGAAGGGTTGTCTCTGCTCACGTCAGAGACAGACACCGCTTCCAAACGTGAGGAAGGTTTGAGCAGTGGAAACTCGTATCTAAGAGAAAATAAAGTTATTGAACTTGTTGGACGCTCTCAGCATGAATGCAATTTATTTCAGTAGCATATTCTCAGTAATCGAATATTGTTCCCTACTATTGTTGAGCACCCATTTTCTTTCTTCTCTTCCTGTTTCTTCCTTTTTTTTTTTTTTTTCTAATTTTTATTTTAATTCCAGTTACTTAACATGCAGTGCATCAGCTTCTGGCATATTCTACTCTTCCTGTCTCAAATCATGATTCGGAAAGTACGTGACAATGAGCATGTTTCTCACAACAGCAGAGCTGATATTTTGCATGAGTGACTGAGAAATATTTTACCATATTAAACAATTCATTTTGAGGGACGCCTGGGTGATTCAGTTGGTTAAGCGCCCGATTTCGGCTCAGGTCATGATCTCGCGGTTCATGAGTTCAAGCCCTGCATCGGGGCTTAAAGATTTTTTTAAACAATTCATTTGCCCTTCAATTTTGTATATATGTACATCTATATTAGAAATTACATGATGAATTATAACACCAATTTTTTAATGTTTATTTATTTTTTAGAGAGAGAGAGCAAGTAGGGGAGGGGCACAGAGAGAGGGAGACACAGAATCCAAAGCAGACTCTAGGCTCTGAGCTATCAGCACAGACCCCAACGCAGGGCTGGAACCCACAAACTGTGAGATCATGACCTGAGCAGAAGTCGGAGGCTTAACCAGCTGAGCCACCCAAGTGCCCCAACATTAATTCTTTATATTGACAACGAGATAATCATAGAATGCCAGAATTGTGGCTAATTTTCATTTTATAAAACCACTTAATATGACTGACTTGAATTTTCCAAAAACTAAACTAAATTAAAAATTTCATCTTTACTTGAATAATTTTGATTTGTGATTTTAAGAGTCATTGATTATCATTTACCTTGACCCTCATGCAAGCAAGGGGGTCTGCCACAACTCAACTCTGCTGTTGCATCATGAAAGTAGCTATAAACAAATTGTAAATAAATATGTGTGGCTATGTTCCAACAAAACTTTATTTACAAAAACGATTTGTTTGTTGCTTCACGTGTAAGACATTTTTTCGAACGATGATTAACAAAACATGGTCTTAGATCAGCCCTCAGCAACGATCGATTGTCACATCGGACTATCCTCTCCCCTGAATATTAATATTCGAAGAAGATCAATTCTGATGAAGTCATCAACAAACTGCAGAAGTTAAGGATCAGAATTAGAGACTCATGTTCTTCGTCGCTGTGCTAGAACAATGGATAAAAGCATTTTCCCTTTTTCATAAAAAAAAACAGTAAATTAAAAGTATTAATTTATTACTTTTCTTCTTTTTACCATCCTCCTCTTTTCCATTATCCTGCTTTAAGGATAATGGGTTCTTTTCATGGGTTCTAGGTCTATGAATTGAATCAGGTCTCAGAAGTGGTTAAGAAGCTACAATTCTCGATCATGATAACTCAAGCCAGATCTGAGAGGATCTTGGTAGACTACCTCTGATAAAATTCTAGAAGTTTCTGCTCTGTTGAAAGTGTCTCCTGAGAGCAGGTCTTGTTAAGAAGAACAGAACGTTCTAGCCTCTTTTTTTTTTTTTTTTTTTTTAGTGTTTTATTTATTTTTGAGAGAGAGAGAGAGAGAGGCAGGGGAAGGGGCAGAGAGAGAGGAGAACAGAGGATCTGAAGTGGGTTTTTGCTGACAGCAGCAAGCTGGATGTGGGGCTCGAGCTCACAAACCATGAGATCATGACCTGAGCCAAAGTCGGACGCTCAACCGACTGAGCCACCCAGGCGCCCCTGTTCTGGCCTTATTTTCCCTTCTTCTTGTTGGAAGCACCAGGGGATTTTTCTCTCAGATTCATTCTGGTAGAATGACCTGGTAGAACTCCTGAAGGTAAACGCCCATGACTGGGTCTTCCTGGAGTTTTTATCTCCACGCTGAGCTTCCAGAAATTCTCCAGTTACTTTGGTTGCCCTGTGCTGACCCTGGTTCGCACAGAGATTTCAGCTCATGGTTTCTTCGCAGATGAGATGTGATGCCCTGGGTCTGCCTGTCAGTCTTTCCCGTTCTGGGGCTAGCAATTGGTCCTGTGATCTCACTTCTCTGACAAATTTAAGAAGAGTTGTTGATTTTTCAGTTGGTCTAGCTTTTTACTAGTGAGGACAAAGTGGGGCTTCTAATCTCCTTAAACGCCTGCCCAGAAACCATATGTCCGGTCCCTTTCTCCTTTTCTTTTAATTTTATTTTTTATTGAAAAAACCTTGACCGGCCTGATTACAATCAAAGAAAATTTTCACTGTCTGTGCTTCTTTGCTGGCTTTTATTATTCCTTTCATTTCATGAAGACATTTCCTGAAAATAATCTTATCACATAGAGGAAGGGGATTTGAAACACAAAATTATCCACTCTGGGCAGTGGTGTCCCAGAGCCAGCTTGCGCTGGCTCATAAAAGGCCATCGTGAAGTTTCTTTCCACTTCTGTGTTCAGTGATGTCATGTGGATAGCTCGGAATCAGCCGCAGTGGTTGTGTTTACAACATGGAAACCTGCAAGCATGACAGATCAGGGCTCCCCCATCCCCTGCCTGAGAGGGTTGGTTGTTAAATATTTACCAGGACACCTCTGACTCTGGGTGTCAAATATGCTAGGTACACCCCTGATCTTCAGGACATGCGTAGGCCCAGGGGTCTCGATACCCCTTTTACGTCGTGATGGAATGTTGCAAGCCATGCTCAATTTCATGGTCTGGTGAAGCAGATAACACCCAGCTAATAGAAGGAAACACGGGATGTGTGATCATCTGACATCTTCTGGTCGGGGATACCATTTCTCTACCAGCCCCCCCCCCACCCCCCACAAAAAAAGAATACTTGTTTGCTGAACAAATCATAACTTTATTTCCAAATCTTAGGGCTTCTGCTGATTCTCTAATCAATGGTCTACTAAAGAAACTTAGCACCATGGGATCTACTGGATTATAAAACCCAAAGAGCACAGCTGCTTACATCATAGCCTGGACCAGCTTAAGAGCCTTCTCTTGCTCTGAGCCCCGCTCCAAAGTGGAAGTCTTCTGGTTTACTCAGTAAATGAATCAGAAAAGCTCCACCAACCATCGTGTTCGGTTATTTCATGCTCCTTCCAAAGCCCAAATGAGTTCACAGAGCATCATACCTCCTTCTTTGCAGAGGGGATAGAGTGAGTCAGTTTCTCTTTCACTTTGAAGCAAATACCCCAATATGTCCCAGACACCAGAACCCCAGAAACTTCAGTGATCTCCAGACACCAGAACCCCAGACACCAGAGCCCCAGAAACTTCAGCAAGGGCCAAGTCCTTGCATTTTTATGGGATATATTGCCTGTCTTGTAGCACACATGTATCTTCCAAAAGCACGTCAACACCTGTTACTTTCTACCTTTCCACTTTCCATGACCCGCTAGCCGCTAGCTTGACATCAGCAATGTCGCAGGCTAGCATTACACCGTGTGGGGTGATGAGACAATCAGAGCAATTGTGCCACAGAGACAGAAGACAGATATAATCCAGAGAGCAGATCATGAAGATATATTGCTGTCCTTTTCAGGTGGATCCTAACTACATCCTTTCTTCAATGCAGAATTACCTGCTAAGGGGCCCAGGTCACTGGCATAAGCTAGAAGGAAGATCCACATTACTGTAAGGTCCTGCTTTAAGGTAAATGGGTTCTTTTCAAGGGTTGTGGGTCCGCCCACGGGGCAGAAGTGATTAAGGAAGTTAAGTGACTCACTTAAGATCACACAGCTACTAAGTGACAGAGGGGGTCCTGAGTCCACACGGCCTGATTCCAGAGCCCATGCTCTACCGCCTTGCCTCCCTTCCTACTCTCCTGCTCCTTCCTTCCTCCACCTATTCAGGTCTGTCTGGCCCTGGGTGGGGTGGGTGGTGCCTCCACGGTCAGTTTGGAAGATTCCGTGCTGAGCGCTTTGCCTACCTTTTAAAAGTTAATTCTCTCAACACTCCTGTGAGGCAGCTTCCATTATCCCTGATGTTCCAGATGGGGGCTCTGAAGCTCCGACAAGCTAATTAGCTGCGTGTGCATGGCGTAAGCCTACAGAAGGACCCACTATAGTACTTACACTCGATCTCACCAGCCGGTTAAGAAGATCAAAAGGGAAAGTGTCTGTGGTAGTTCTTTGAAAAGCTAGCCTCCCCTGGTATTTAGGAAAAACCCACTCTCGGGGGGCACCTGGGAGGCACAGTCATTTGAGCGCTCTTGATTTCAGCTCAGCTCATGATCCCAGGGTTGTGGGATCGAGCCCCGCATCGAGCTCCACGCCGAGCGTGACGTTTGCTTGAGATTCTCTTTCTCTCCCTCTGCTCCTCCCCAACTCCCATGCACACGCTCTAATTGAAACAAATAAGTTAAATACATACATACATGCATACATAAAATGCATACATAAGTATTAAAAAAAAAAAGTTTTGTTCTTCCTGTGTAGGGAGAAACTCAGCTCTTTTCCCTGCCTCTGCTTCAGCACTCACACAGCACGCTTCACTTGACGTTTCTGGTCACCCAATGTGAGGGGGTTATTCCCACAACGAGCAATTCTTTGAGACACCTGCTGGGTGTCTTACGATTGACCCACCAGCTGTAGATTGGGGGTCCCAATGACCCCTCCTCGGGTTTGAATAATGGGCGAGGGGGGCTCACAGAACTCGGAAACGCTGACTTACTTTTACCGCTTTATTGTAAAAGGATATGAGAAGGGACACAGATGAACATCCAGATGGGACATCCAGACCCAAGAGGGCAGGGTAGGTGGGAAGGGGCGCGGAGCTTCTCTGCCCCCTTTGGCCCCACCACCTTCCCAGCAACTCCACGAGTTCGCCAGCCGGGAAGCTCTCCGAACCTTCTACTTTGGGGATTTTATAGAGGCTTCATCACGTGTCTGCGTGATCACTCGTGAGCTCCATTTTCCGCCCTTCTCCCTCATCAACAGAATGCAGGGGAAGGGGAAGTTTCAACTGCTAAGCTCCTAACCAGGGCTTCTTCTTTCTGGTGACCAGCCCTGATCTAAGAGCCCACACCAAGTCTCCTTATTAGAACACAGACACTTGCTAACACCCAGGAAATTGCAAGGATCTCAGGAGCTCGGCACCAGGCACCAGGGGCAGAGGCCCATCCATGTTTTCTATGATCTCGTACTGTTGCAGGATTTTTTTTACCTCAAAACCCGAGCTCCTTTGTCTCACCACTTCGAATAACGAAGAGGTGGACACCAAACGGTAGCAGGCCAAAGTTCATTAGAGTAGAAGATCAGAAAGGGAGAATGGTAGGAAAGCTCTCTTTACAGAGAGGGGACATTCGAAAGGGAACGCCCCTGACTATAGGCAAGCGTCCTTGTTTTCTGAGGTTCTGGTCAGCCCTCCCTCCCTTCGCCTGTTCCTTCTTGGGTTCTACCCTTATTGGCTGGATCGCTCTACGTGCTGGGTTGTCCGTTCCTGGTCGGCTGGTTTCCATCGTATGAGGGGTGATCTCTGGCCATACCATTCCTTGTGGTTCGGACATTTTATGGGCTACTACTTATTTTTAGCTAGGCCTTTCGTCAAATTCCTGAGGGAAACCTGAGGACAAGTAGAGGGGTATCTGTTACATTCTGCAGAGGAACCTTATGCCTGAGGGGTTTGCTGTGGTCAGAAGCTCTCAGCATTGTTCCAAAATCTGTGTTTTGCCCCACCCAGGGCCCTCAGGTCCTAACCTTTCCCTCTCAGCCTACTGAATCCTACCTTTTCCTATCATAATACCTGGTACAATATAAAATTAACTGTCTATGGTATTGTCCATTGCAGCTTTTGGCTTGGTGGTTTAGCAAACCTTGGTGAATACTCTGTCAGAGAGGTCTTTCCCTATCACTCGGGAATGGGTGACCAGACTTCCCATACGGTAGGTGCCTCACAACTTAAAGAGAGCAGCCAAAAACTGAGGCCAGAGTCTTGCTGTCAAGGTTGACCCACTAACGGAAGCTCTGGGCCTACAACCCTCACACGCCACCCTCTGCTCACCCCAGTCATATGAGGAGAAGGCCAGGCAAGGGGGGAGGGGACAGGATCCAGGGCTGTGGAGTTGGTGGGAGGAAAGGTTTGTGGTAGAATGTTTTTCCTTCCCCTCCCCATAGAGAAGGAGGTTGCCCCTTGTGAGGGTTGATTTTACACGGGTCGCCCAGAGAGCTGTTAAAACATTATTTCTGGGTGTGTCTGCGAGGGCGTTTCCAGAAAAGATTAACATTTGAATGGGTGGACTGAGTAAAAAGATCACCCTCCCCAACACGTGTGCATCATCCTGTGTGCTGAGGGCACACAGAGAGAGACAGAGCATGAGCAGGGGAGGGGCAGAAAGAGAGGGAGACAACAGAATCCGAAGCAGGCTCCAGGCTCAGCGCTGTCAGCACAGAGCCCGATGTGGGGCTCGAACTCACGGACCGTGAGATCATGACCTGAGCTGAAGCCGGACGCTCAACCGACTGAGCCACCCAGGTGCCCCCAAAATGTGCTCTTTCTGAGTGAGCTGAGACCTCGGAGCTCCTGGCTCTCGGGCCTTCGGACTGGAACTGACTACACCACCAGCTTTCCCAGGTCTCCAGCTTACAGCTGGCAGATCATGGGGCATCTTGGCTTCCATAATCATGGGACCCAATTCCTGTAGTAAGGGAGGGATGTGAGGGAAAAGGAATTGTCCTCTGGAAAACACCATGCATTGGACTGACGGCCACCACCTCAGCTTACTGCCAGGACAGACCGAATTGGGGAGGCCTCCAGAACCTAGGTTCAGGTTCTTGGGGCAACTCCTCCCCTCTGTCCTTCTCTTCTGTCCCATCCTTAGGGTAGCCATGTCCTGGAGCCAGGGTGGGTGAGGCAGGAGGGAGAATGTGTCTCAGAAGAGGCCATATCCTCTCCCAACTTAAGATCCTCCCAGCTCCAAGGTCAAATCTCAGATGCATGGAAGGTTTAAATGATTTTTTAAATGTTTATTTATTTCTGAGAGAGAGAGAAAGAGAGAGAAAGAGAGGGAGAGTGTGAGTGGAGGAGGGGCAGAGAGAGAAAGGGAGACACAGAATGTGAAGCAGGATCCAGGCTCTGAGCTGTCAGGACAGAGCCCGGCGCAGGGCTTAAACTCACGAACCTCGAGATCCCAACCTGAGTCAAAGTTGGACACTTAACCGACTGAGCCACCCGGGTGCCCCTTAAATATCTTTCAACAACCAACAGTAATTTGATCTGCTTGCCGTGTTGTTCAGGATTCAACAAAACTGGCTTGCACTCAGCGCTGGATTACAGAGGCTAATGTCTCCAAATGCACGCACCCTCCTCCACTAAACTCCCCCTCAGATAATCTAGAAGGCAGCCATCCCAGGTGGACACTGCTTCCCATGGTCCTTGAGGGGACCCGACAAGGAGGGAGTACCAGGGTCCCGGCTCCCCACCCCACCGCACCACTGCCTGTGATCCGGGTCCTGCAGTCAGTGCTGAGAGGAAATGAGCGATGCTGACTCACAGCCCGATGACAGCTCTCCCCCTCCCCGGTGACAGCGACCAGATGGTGAAGCCCTGTCCTGAGACCACCAGGCGCTCGCAGCCTGAACGTGCCTGTCCATCACAGACAAGCAAATTAGCCGTGCGAGGCTGCTGTTTTCGGGGCCGGTTAGTTAAGTCAGGGCTCTGGTCCTCCTTGCCGGCTATCAGTCCCTCAGAGACGGGTTTGGAAAACAGAACGAACCACCTTCCCCAGGAAGCACAGGCCCGGGTCAGAGGTTGGCGGGTTGGGAGGAATCTGCAGGCTCCTGCTGGTCTTTGCTGAGGCCGCGTGGCCCAATGCCCCGGACGTCACTGCCAGCACTGTGGCCAAAGCCACCTGTGGTCCGTGGCTGAGGATGGAAACAAGGCCTCCCGCATTTAAACCCAGTGACGTCAGTCGGCCTGTTGATCTGCCCGGCAAGTCAGACGTGGTCCTCAGCAGCTTCTATCACTTCTGTCTCTAAGCTCTGTGCAGGGTGGGGGTGCAGGGGAGTACCCAGACAGGCTTTTCCCCAGCTCTGCCTCATTCCCAGATCCAGCCCTCCACTCCCTGTGGAACGCACACAAGGAGGGGCTCCAGGCCAGCCTAGGCCAAGCCCAGGATCGGAGTGGGTGTAGTGCAGGAGGTCAGAGACGGCCGGGAGCTGTCTTGGGAAGCTTCATACAAGGGACCGCGGAGTCCCAAAGAATGCTAAGACTCAGGGCTACTCGAGTCAGCAGGCCACGGCAGGCACGGGGAGGAACTTGCCGGCACCAAGAGTGAGAGTCACTGATTTGGTTGACAGAACTTCATGGAGTCTCCTGTGGAAAGGTTCTGTGCTGCAGCTGAGGACCAGACCATGGAGGGTCAGCAAGGTTGTGCCCTCTGGAGCTTTCGGTCTAAGAAAACACAGGGGACAGAACAGCTCAGACCATCAGGGTGGTTCCAAACAAGCACCAGTATGGGGTGAAGGTGGCCAGACGGCTACAGGCTGGACCTGCGTGTCTGGAAGTTTCCAGATGTGGCCCCACCTTCTTCTCTAGCATTTTCTGCTCTCCTTCCAGCCAGGGATGAATTCTTCCCGCTCCAAAGCGCAATTCTTTGGTGCCTTGGCCAGTAACCCGTCCTCTGGGCCAGAATGCTCTTCCTTATCTCCGCCTGGCAAAGTCCTGCTTATCCTCAGCCTCTCTGTGAACCATCACCTTCCCTGGGCTCCTTGCCAAACTGCATGGAGGGCCCCTCCTCTGGTTTCTCCAGGACAGCCTGAGTGTAGCCAGGACATCAGACATTAATTCATGTTATCGTCACAATAACTCTATTAGGACACATTATCATCTTCGTCTTACAGAGGAGGACATTGAGGCACAGAGAGGTTAAGTCAGTGGCCCAAAGTCACACAGCTCCTTCCTCTATGGCAGAAAACTACCATAACTGTTTACAAGTCTGACTCCCTTCCTGCCCAGAAGGGTCTCCAGACGCAGGCAGGCCTTCCCTGCCTTCACGGTGCTTTTCTGGGCCACAGTCCAAGGGATGTTTGTCCACCAAAAGAGTGTGCACTGGCCCATGAAACAAACAGCCATCCCAGAACCCCCTGCCCCCCAGGTCGGTGACCATGCCGGTCATGCAGGTCACGTGACGTTGCTTCTCCCTCCCTGGCTGCTACCCTCCCTTCCTAGAGAGAGGGGGAGGTGACAGCAGGGCATAGCCTCCAGCAGCACGAAAACAAACAGCATCAATCTCACCACCTCCCACAGTTCTCGGAACTGGATGCCCTTCTGGCTATCAAGCGTGAAGGAATTCTTTCAAGGCGGACCAGGGAAAGGCAAGAGATGTAGGCACCACGGAGTGACAATGGAAACATTCAGCAGTCCTCATAAACCATGCTCTGGATCTTTGCCCGGCTGTCAGCCACCTTCACCCAGATGTCACCATGCATGGTCCAGACAGGCAGGTGGCCAGCCCCGTACCCAGGAACAAGGGAGGTGTGGGCACCAGCCCCCTCAGCCCACATGGCTTCCATTCTCAGAATAAGCCAGCTTCTCCTTCTCTTTCTTAGGTCCCAAGGTCTGTTTCTCACTATGGCACCTTCCCAGATGCCTGACTTCACAGAATTCTTGCAATTAGGCACATATCTCAGAGCCAATGTGATTTTAATCATATTTCTCCATAGGCTGGATGCCTCCCACTCCTGTCTTCCTCTGTTTTCCTTACAAATGCATCAACAACTGGTGAATGGACACACTCCACTGGCTCCTCAGTCTCTCTGCAAACACATGCAGGCACACACGGCTCACACACAAGTACACACACACGTATGCACAGATATGCACACACAGGCTTAAGAGTTCTGACTCTCCCAGCACTTTTTTGAGAGAGAGAGAGAGAGAGAGAGAAAGTGCATGCAAGCGGGGATGGGGGGGGGGAAGGGCAGAGAGAGAGAGAGAATCCTAAGTAGGCTCCATGCTTAGCTTGGAGCCTGACTTGGGGCTCCCTCTCACCACCCTGGGACCATGACCCAAGCTGAAATCAAGAGTCAGACACTCACCCGACAAACCACCCAGGCGCCCCCTTCCCAATACTTTTGGTGGGTCCATTCTTGACACAGAGCTCTTCACAGGAAGACGGGGATGAGGACATTTTGGAGAACGGCTCTCCATTGGTCATGGATGTCTTCCCCAGAAGCCATTGCTTCCCTATTCTGCAAACGAGGAGTTCAAGGTGCCAGCAACAGGAAGGCCATCACGGCTATGACTGGTCAGAATTAGGTTCAGCCAATAAATGCAGCTTCAACCGGTGTTTCTCAAACTTTCACAGGCACACAAATCACGTGGGGATCTTCTTAAGCTGAGGTTGTTGATTGAGTAGGTCTGGGTGGGACACACATTTCTTTTTCTTTTTCTTTTTTTTTTTTAAGATTTTATTTTTAAGTCATCTCCAACCCAACCCCAAGGTCAAGAGTTGCATGCTCCGGGGCGCCTGGGTGGCGCAGTCGGTTAAGCGTCCGACTTCAGCCAGGTCACGATCTCGCGGTCCGTGAGTTCGAGCCCCGCGTCAGGCTCTGGGCTGATGGCTCGGAGCCTGGAGCCTGTTTCCGATTCTGTCTCCCTCTCTCTCTGCCCCTCCCCTGTTCATGCTCTGTCTCTCTCTGTCCCAAAAATAAATAAAAAACGTTGAAAAAAAAATTTAAAAAAAAAAAAAAAAAAAAAAAAAAGAGTTGCATGCTCCACCAACAGACCCCAGGCTGATGCCCCCAGAATATACATTTCTAACAAGGTCCTAGGAGATACCAATGATTACTGGAGCTCCAGCTATGATACTGCGTTTCATCCAGCTTCTTTCTCAGAGGCAAGAACTGACAGAAAAAGCTTGGCCCCTCCCTATAAGAATGCATCGGATTTTCTGTTAACTTCCCACCAGCCACAAGGGAGCCACATGGCCTCACCTTTGCCCATCTGTAAAGGAGGCTGGGAAATGATCTTGTGTGTCAGTTACCATGTGCCCTGCTGAACATTGGGAGTTCTGTTACTGAGGAATTAGGTAAGGGGCACTGAGAGTCAGCAATCTCCGACCGACAGCAAGCTGAGGCAGAAACATAGACATTTCTGAGCCCTTGTCGGCAGGGAGCGGACGTCTGGCCTCTTGGGCTTCTGCCCACAACCTCTGAGTCCCCCTTAAGACAAGTCTGATGATATGCCAAGCACTGCCTGGGCAATCTCAGACACCGGTCAAGCCTCAGGCACTGGAGGCAAGTGACCAGGTTCAAATCTTGGTTCTGCTACTTACTGGCCAAATAATCTTGGGCAAGTGACTTCAACGTTCTGTGCCTCAGTTTCCCCATACATAAAACGCGATAATGCTAATCTCTCTCTCCAAGTGTTGGTGTGCGGAAAATGAGCAGAGCTTGTATAGAGTGAGCATTCAACAAACACCAGCTTCAGTGAGGAAAGGAGGCCATGCTACCTCTCTGTGTCAGCCCGTCTTGGATCACGCCCTGTGAGGCGCTACATGCCCAGAAGAGAAGGGGGGAGACTCGAGGCCATCCTGGAGGAGCTGACAACCCTTAAGCTGAATTAATGACCGTGAAGCGATGCATTGGAAGACCAGGCATGTATTTGCAGATGATCTCAGTTTCCTAAGAAAGCCTCTGGATGATTTTCTTCCAAATTGTCTTTTAATGGGTTTTTGACTGAATCACTGAATTCTAATCATACCACGGTAGCTGTGTAATGGATTACCTCGGCCAGGTTGAACTCCATACCCCAGGGGTCCTTTTCTTGTGTGTTTCTGCTGGAGGTGGCCACAGGGGGGTTGTCCCAGGAGAGCGCAGGTGGGGAAAGGAAGGAGGCGGAGGTCATTCCGTGGCAGACGCAGTAAAAGTATGCAGTGCTGATCTGCTGACTTCCCTCCCCCGCAGCTGGGGCCTGAGGGCCACTTTGGAGGAGGGCTCCCGGCTCCTGCTGGATTCCCTTGTCTCCCAAGGTCAGAGGCAGCGAGAACCGGGCTCGGGTTTTGGTCTCATCCTGAGGGGATTCCAGTGCCTACGCCCTTGGGGTCCCAGCCTGCTCTCACTGCTGCCCCGTAGGCTTCAAGCTCCAACATCAGACCTGGAGATGGTTACCCAGCTCCCAGCGTTGGTGCAAGCCAATTTTCCTGAATAAATTATCTATCTGTGTATCTATCATTTGTCTAACATCTCACACTCTTCCACTAGTTTCGCTGCAGTGGTTCTGTGGTCGAACCCCCGACTGACACGCATACAGTCAGAAATGCAGAGGAACTTTCCTGTCGCTCAGTCCCCTATTTCACAGCTGGGAGAAGTGAGGCCCAGAAAAGTGAAATGCTTTACGTGAGGCCACCCTTCAAGCCAGAGACCAAGGAAGGGCCAGAACCTGCTCTCCTGACCCCCGCTCCTGTGCCCTTTGCGCAGACGTCTCCAACCACGTTCACGTGGTCACACGGCAGAACATTCTGGGCCCCTCCTGCCTTCCAGCTGCCAGGCCTGGGGGTGGTGTAGGGCCAGTTCCTATGTGGGGCTGCCCTCAAGCTGCCCACAGTCGGGTGGGAGGCAGGGAAGCCTGCAGACAACGCTGACAGGGGGTGACAAGTGCCCCAGGGCGGGCTGATCTTCTCTGAGGACACTCTGGGAAGAGCTCTCCACTATCTTGGCCCAAGAATGAAGCTGCACACTGACAGCTCCTGGCAAGTGCCAGCCCTGAACTGTCCTGGGGGGTGGGGGACACTCCTCTCTGCCTCTCCGTGCTGCCCTCCCCTCCTCTGCGGGGCCTGGCGTCCTCCGGCCCTCCCTGTCCTGTGCTACCTGCTCCCCCCACCCCACCCCCCGCCAGACCCCTGCCTCCTGAGCATCCCTTTGGTGCTAAAGGCTCTGTGTCCTACCAAGTGAGTAGAGTGAGGAGCCAGGGAGGGGTTTCTGGAGCCCCCCACCCTCTCCTCTTCTGCCAGAGGCAGTGCTTAGCAGGAGGCATACTTCAAGGTACTTTCTTCAACAAACCCTTCTGGAGGCTGCCTTGGGCTCGCCAGTGTCCTCCTCCCTGGGGATCCAGAAGCTCACTAAGCCCCAGGCCTGGCCTGCCCCCACCCACTGTGGCCCGCAGAGCCTGGCCTCAAGTGTGAGAAACACCATGACTGGCATTTCTGAATACGGAGGTGCTTCCTGGCCTGAGGACTCCCGGAAACACAGCGACCCCAGGAAGCCGGCCTGGCTGCCCTCACCAAACCTCAGGTCACACCAAAGCACTCTGGAGAACAAACAATGTGCTGGTTCCGTGACTGATGTGGGGAAGGCAGAAGGGGGTGGCCGTGGGGAGGGACAGGACCGAAGTTACTTGTCCCTGTTTACTCCCTGCCGAGCCAGAAACTCTCTGAACTTACTGGAAAGCTCCTGTGACTTTGTTTTCCTGCAACGATACAAAAACAGGTTGGACTTCTCCAGTATTTACTCGAAGACTTAATTGCCTAATTATGAGCTGGGTTGCCTGGCAGGCTTGCAAGGGTAAAGGTGGGGCAAATGCATCCGCTTCTCACCTGGGCCCCTGAGAAGTCCTGGGATGGGGGCTCCTCCACCCAAGACAGGAGCAACCCGGGGGAGGGGGCCGAGTTGAAACCGGCAGAGTCCTGGCTACGGAATAGGACAGAGTTGGCAGAATGCTGTGTGGCCTTGAGCAGCTTGCCTAACCTCTCTGAACCACTGTCTTCATCTGTTAAGTAGAAATAGCAATGCTTCTCTTGCTGAGTATTGGAGGGGTAATAGTGGTTTCCTGGAACCCAGCACGCAAAGGGGCTACTGTCAGTAACAAAGTCCTCATTGTGTCAGGCTGCTGGGGACTCGGATGTTCTGACCCAGCTTCCACCCTCAGTCCCCTTCAGAAACTGATTCTACCCAAGCACGTGTCCCCCCTGCCCACCCAGTGTCCCCTCCCAGCCTCACTGCTCCCAGACACGGATAGCACTACCTCAAGATGGCAGATGCAGATAATGAGTTGGCAGATACGAAGTTGCCACTGACGATGTTAGACACCCTCCTAGCTGCTGGGAGGAGGTTCTGTCCTCCCAGTTCAGCTCTGTCATGTCTTGACTCAGTTTCCCTCTGCTCTGGTCTCCTGAACCCCTGAGGAGCCATGTTCATGCCCTGTGCCCTGATAAGCATCTGGCTGCCTCTTCCGTCCATCTCCAGTGACCATCAAAATTTTGCTGCTTGGATCCCCTGCACCATGGATTTAAAAAAATATATACACCCGAGTTGAAATTCCCAATGGGAAGGGGCAGCTATGCAGACACATCTAGATGTGTTTTTAGATTAACATCAAAATGAAATAAAAAAAAAAATTCTCAAGGAGCTGCTGACCCCAGTGTGAGAAAGCCTGGATTGGGGTCAGCAGAACCTGGGGCAATCCCACCTGACCCTCTTCCTCTAACACTTCCTTTTTCCCACCTCCAGGGCACGCAGGAGGAACAGTGGGTGTTGGCCCAGAGCCCTCAGTGGTGTCCTAGGTAGATTGCAAACAGCAGCAGAAACATTTACTCCTCCCCCTCCAAGCCCTTGCAGTGACTTTGCAGCTCCTTCCTCAAGGGTGGGGGGGGGAGGGGGCGGGGGGGGGGGGGGGGTCAGTTCCCCTGTCCTTGAATCCAGGCTCTCCTGTTGCTTGCTCCAGAGAACAGAGCAGAAGTGAAGGTGATACTGAGCCAGACCCCTAAGGCGGTGGGTTCCCTCTTTAAGTCACCCCTGGTAAGGTAACTCGGAAATCAGAGCTCCCTCCTTTGTGGGGGACAACACCTTGGTACCACTTCTAGTGGAGAGAGGGTGCGGCGTGGGTAGGAAGTAATGCAGAAAGTTTTCAGGTCTCCCATTCAGACCTGGGGAAAAGGGAAACACAGTGGCTCGCTGTTCCTCCTTCTTCATTGGAAAGGAAGCTCTGGCAAGCTGGAAGGTGAGTACTAACCTCTTGGCTGCAGTAAAGCCCAAGACAAGGACAGGGTGCCTTGTCCCCCTGCATTATGGCCATGTGGGGAAGGGAACTGATCCTCCACCCCCGGCTCAGGAGCCCAAGCTTTCCTGGTGGCAGCTGCTATTAAACTGTGTCATTCTGCAGAAGAGGCATGCCAAGCCCAGAGATGCTGTGTCCTTTTCCCAAATCACAGAGCAAGCAAAGGGTAGGCCGAGATGGTCTCCTGGCGTACGTGTTCTCAGCCTCTCCCTGGGAAACGCAGGGCCCTGCTGCTGGCCTTGCCTCCTTGCTCCTTCCCACAAACCCAGCTGACATCAGAGATTCTCTCTTAAAGATGAGCGTTCCTTGAGGGCTCGAGGCCCAGCTGCTTCTTTTCTCCAGTCTTCCTGGTTGTGAGCGCTAAATCTGGCCAGAGGGGGAGCCAGGACAGGGTTGCTGAAGGAGCTTTTCTGACTCCCCATCAGTGGGTGCAAGTTCAAAGTCTGGTGGCACAGCACACACACCTCTCTCCAGCAGTATCTGAAGCATGCTTATAAGTGGTTATTTACGTATGTATATATTCACATTCGTGTGTGTGTGGGTGCGCACGCGCGTGCATACCTATCTTTGTCCACTTGATTGTGAGCTCTGATGACATGGGCTCTGAGGTAGATAGATAGATAGATAGATACTGGGCAGGTGGATGGATAGGTGGGTGAGTGGGTGGATAGATGGATAGATTTGTTCGTAATGGAGTCAGATAATACAGAAGGAAGGCAGAATTCAGGGCAGTGCTTGATCCTAGAAAAACAGAACAGCCGATATGAAGACACAGCAGCAACCAAGCCTCTGGGTTTGAAACTAGAGGGCCCAAATGCAGTCCTAGTCATTCAATTTCTCTAGTCT
Organism: Panthera pardus; assembly: GCF_024362965.1. Taxonomy (NCBI): domain Eukaryota; kingdom Metazoa; phylum Chordata; class Mammalia; order Carnivora; family Felidae; genus Panthera; species Panthera pardus. The sequence goes on from NW_026526655.1 coordinate 103,462,239, forward strand.
TTAGTTTCTTCTGTAAAAAGGGAATGGTAACAACGGGGTCTGCCGCTCAGAAACAAATGAGAAGACAAGCCTAAAAGAACGTGCTTCCGAGGTTCACAGGGCAGAGGGGCTCAGGGCCACAAACTCAGGCAGGTACCGGGTCCAGTTCAGGCTCTACCACATATGGACTGCTGGACCCGGGGGAGATCGCTTGACGCCCCCCACCCCCCGCCCCGCCACCACTGCCAAGCCTCAGCTGCAAAGCCAGAAGAGGAAGTTGCTCCTTGGCAGGGGTTTGTGAATATGAAACAAGGTTTTGTGTTGGAAGCAGGTGCTCAGCGATGATCACGTGGTGGCTGCTGTCAATTTCTCTTCTCAGGAGGCCTGGCTCCGCCCCCTCGCAGTTTGGAAGATCAGAGAGACGCAGGTGGAGGCAGGGCCACAGCCAGGCGGGGACTGCTGCACTGCGGGAGGGGGGTGGGGGCGCGGGCTGCAGAGCAGGGCGAAGGGTGACGGCTCCCGCAGCGCATGGGGGGCAAGAAGAGCCGCTTGGAGGTGGTGGGCAGGATTTATAAGGAAAACCCTTTGCTCCTCAGCTGATTCCCAGGGAAGGGGGGAGGGCGTGGGAGGGGAGATGCTGGCAAGGCGAGGATAAGAGAAATATTTTAGAAACAAAATAATGACAGTTCTTGGGGAGATGCCAACATTAGCTTATCTGCGGACATGCTCCCTCAGGAAGGGCCAGGGGCCTGGCCGCTGGAGACAGCTGCCAACACAAACAAGGAGAGGGACCTGGCTTCCTCTGCGGACGAAGCCGGGAATAGGAGCCAGCTCTACATGATGGCAGGGAAAAGACAGGGTCTGGGGACCCCAAAGCAGCCGCGTACAGCCAGGGGCAGCTGGCATCCTGGGTTCTTCTGGTCCAGTTCTGGGTGCTTCTCATTCCTACTGGGGCCTGAGATAATTAATTCACTTCCCTCTGCCACCTCTCCCTCCATCTGTGAGCCCCGCCCCACGCCATCCTCTCCTTGCGTTGGAGGGACTGCCCTGTCCCTTCCCTGAGAAACAAGCCCCCCTCAGCCACTCCACCAAAGCCACCAGGGCTTGAGCAGAGATTGCCCTTCCTCACCCGCTCCTCCCCAGCCGGTCCTCAGCCAGCACACAGCAGTGGTCAATGGGATGCTCTTTTCCTTGGATCTGAATTTAGAGAGCATTTTCTAGCTCTTGGAAGGGATGAAAGGCTGGGAGCAGAGGACCTGCCCATGCTAAGCAAAGGGGTAAGGATGGGGGCTTTTTGTGGTAGAGAAAGGAAAGTACAAGAGGGAGAGGTACTGAAGGAGGGAGGAAGGAGGGGGACAAGGAGGAGAAAGAGAGAAAGTCCAACTCCCCTAAATACCCTCCATAGGACCTCAGACTTAGTCCCCACAAACCCTAACATTAAGTCCTATCCTGGGTGGCTCAGTTGGTTAAGCGTCCGACTTTGGTTCAGGTCATGATCTCACAGTTCGTGAGTTCGAGCCGCGCGTCAGGCTCACTGTGGTCAGCGCACGGCCCGCTTTGGATCCTCTGTCCCCCTCTCTCTCTGCCCCTCTCCCACTCGCACTCTCGCTCTCAAAAATAAATAAATAAATAAATAAATAAATAAATAAATAAATAAATCCTATCCTGGTTTTCAATTTATGGACTTAATTTTTTTGGCCATTTTATTTTATTTTATTTTACTTGATATTCTAATTTATTTCTGATAAGTTTTGATTTAAATTTCAGTTAGCTAACATACCGTGTAAAATTAGTTTCATGCATACCATGTAGTGATCAGCCTTTTGTATTTTAAAATATGATACCTAGAGAAATGGGTGTTACAAAATAACCATACAGCTTAACAAACTATTAGTGACTAAATCGTAGGCCAGTTCGAGAATCGGGATCGCGGGTCCCCGAAGCCCTTCCCACTCACGACCTCCCTTCCCCTCAAAGTTGGCCAGTATGAGAACTTGTGTCTTTTCTTTATAATTTTACACAGCCAACTAAGCTTGTGACCTGAAACACGATAGTTCAATTTTGCCAGCTTTTAAGCTTTATGTAAACGGAATCCTATCTCTGTGTTCTTTTGAGTTCAGCTTCTTTCATTTACTGTAACAGTTTTTGAGAGTAAATCACACTTTGCCTATTATTTGGGTCATTGGTTCTGGGTGCTGTGGATTACTCCACTGCGTGGCCAAACTTCAATGTATGCATCCGTTCTACGGTCATGGACAAGAGGGTTGGTTCCAGCTGGACGCTATTACACAAAACCCTTCCCGTCCTAATTTTCTTTAGGTGTCCACTCAATTTTCTTTAGGTGTCCTAAGATTTTTACCAATGAGCGACCTGAACGTGGGGACGCAGCACCCAACTTGAAAATGGGAAAATCCGGAGAAATTTGAGCCCTTATTAGGGCTGCATCCTGGACCTCTCAGAGAATGCAGGTTCAGAGTCATTTCACTTTCCAGGTCGATAAACGAACAAAGATTTTTTTGAGCGTGTGGAGTCTAAAAGGAAGGGAGGACAGGCCCCAATGCATGCGCGGGAGACCACAAAAAGATACCACCGCAGGCTTGAGGTCGAGGCCAGCTTCCATGAGGAATCAGTCTTGGAGAGGCCGGGAGGAAGGATTCACGTAGCGTAACCTGGACATTATTTAGTTCAACCCTTTGTACAGACGCGACTCCAAATGTCTGAGACTCCTGGCTTCCTTGTCTCCCCAGACCAAGTGGGAACAGGGACCTTCTCCATCGCGGTCCAAAGGAGCGCCTGGATCACGCTTGTCTGGACGTTGAAGCCCGCTGGAGCACTAGGAGAGCCATGGTGAGCCAGCAGGAGGGGACTGTGCAAGGTAGGAGCTCGTCACAGAGCAGCCTCTCCGGGAAGGTGGTGGACAGAACAAACAAGCTGACTTCGTAGAACAACGCTTTCCAACGTGAGCCCTCGTAAACGAGCATTTGGGTTCCAGAGATGGGAATCAGACTGTGTTCCCAGCCTGTAAGGCTGGACTCTGCTGCTGTTGTGTGTGAATGGATGGATGCGGTCTGTATCTCTGTAGGACAACGACCTAGAAAACTTACATTCCAAGGGCAGCATTCCAGCAGGGCCAGAGGAACGAATTCAAGAGATTCCCTGGATTTGGATCCCACCACTGCCACTGGCTTGCTGAATGATCATTCTTTCTCTGGACCTCAGCTCCTCTATCTGTAAAATGGGGGGCCAGACAAGGAGACCTTTAGAAAGGCCACTCATCCCCCAACATCCTACAGTTCTACACATGTCCAGGGGAGGACAGAGCCTCATAAATGAGATGTACCACATTAAAAGACTGTTATAACCAGGGACAGGTGTTATAAACCAGAGCCTTCAAGGGAGATCCACTGGTAGCAAGGGTTTGGTTAGGAGAACCCAAATCGACTCAAGGCTCGCCTCTGTGGCCTGTGCACAGATTGCATTCAAGCATCGCAGAGGCTTTTGCTGCCTTGAGAAGACACACACACACACACACACACACACACACACAGGGGCACCTGGGTGGCTCAGTCCGTTAAGCGTCCGACTTCGGCTCAGGTCACGATCTCACGGTTCGTGGGTTCGAGCCCCGTGTCGGGCTCTGCACTGACAGCTCAGAGCCTGGAGCCTGCTTCGGATTCTGTGTCTCTTCTCTCTGCCCCTCTCCCGTGCACACTCTGTCTCCTTCTCTCTCAAAAATACATAAAAAAAAAAAAAGAAAGAAAAAGAAACCTGTTTAAAAAAAGGAGACACACACACCCATACTGGGTCGCCTGCCTGGCTCAGTCACAAGAGCATGTGACTCTTGATCTCAGGGTTGGGAGTTCAAGCTCCATGGTGGGTGTAGAGATTACTGAAAAAAAAAATTAAATTAAAACCAAACTTAAAGAAGACACACAGAGATATTAGACACCTTGCTTTTTTACTTCGTATATCAAGAACATCTTTGCAGGTGGATATGGATAGCTCGAACTCCGAAGCCACAGAATGAACATAGCATAGGTCATTCACCCAGTCCCCTGAATACACAGGGAATTTCCAGTGTTTTGGGAACAGTCGTGTGATACACACCCTCGTACATACATCACATGCCGCAGTCTTTGACAAACAGCTCAGATTGTGTCACTCTCCTCCTCCAAGACAAAATGCAGACTCCTTTCCCTGAGCTTCAAGGTCTATACCCTCTGGCCCTGCGCCTTCTCTGAGCTCCCCCCGGAACACCCTCCGTGCCCACTAGTGCCTGCTCTGCTGGCCTGATTGCAGGGCCTTGAACTGGCCAAGCCCGATCCTGCCTCGAGGCCGTTGGGCCAGCCGTTTCCTCCCCTAGAACATTCTTCCTTGATCTTCATTGACTTCTTCCTTGCCGCTCAGAGCTCAGGTTCAATGCCCCCTCCTCTGAGAAGCCTTCCTGCTCATCCAAGTTCAAGCAGCCACCCTCATGCTCTCATTATTGTCTTCTGTCAATTCTCTGGAGAGCCTGTTGAGGCTTGACTTGTGTCCGCTAAAAAGATGTATTGAAGTAACTCCTGGTAGCTGTGAATGTGCCCTTATTTGGGAGTCATCTTCGCAGGTGCAGTCAAGTTGAGATGAGGTCATCCTAGGAAAGGATGAACCCTAACCCAATGACTCGTGTCCACATAAAAAGAGGGAGATTTGGGCAAAAAGACACACAGAGAGAAGAGAACGCCATGGGATGCAGACTGCAGTGATGTGCCTATGAGCCAAGGGACACGGGGGTTTGCTGAGAGCCACCAGAAGCCAGGAGAGAAGCAAGGAACAGATTCTCCAAGCTCAGAGCCTCCAGAAGGAACCACGCCTGCCAACACCTTGATTTTGAACTTCTGGCTTCCAGGACTATGGGGGAATATTTGATTCTGTTACTTTAAGCCACTAAGTTTGTGGCCATTTGTTACGGCAGCCCTGGGAAAGGAATACACGGCCCTCGTCCCAACCCAGTACGTGTCTGGCTTCTCTCTTTCTTGGTTTCTTTGTGGTCTGCCTTTCCCATAAGAACGTCAGCCCCATGAGAGCAGGGGCCTGGGCTACACCCCCAGTGTCTGACACATGGGCATTTTTTAATTCAGGGGCAAGGTGTTATTTCTAAAGGGAATGAATTCCTGTACGTGGGCTTGCAACATTTGAATGTCAGTGTATTCTGAGTTTGATGGACCGTCAGATTATGTTCCCCCAAATGTGGTAGCTACAGTCCTCCCCCAGCAGGCCACAGAAATGCCCATCTCCCGTGTTCTATTCAGCCCTAGAGGGTGTTAACCTTTTCCACACTTGCCATCTGGAGGCTGAGCACGGGATCTCCTTGCTGGGCTAACTTTTACTTTCTTGGCTTTTGGGAAAAGTGACTGTCTTTTCATAGATTCAGGTGCTGTTTGCACTTCTCTTATGAATTGCTTTCTTTTCTGTTGGTATGTGTGGTGGGCAGAATAATGGCCCCCCCTAAATTTTCCGTGTCCTAATCCCCACATCTGTGAATATATTAGGTCACATGGCAAAGGGGAATTACGGTTGTGGGTGGAATTAAGTTGTCAGTCAGCTGACCTTGAGAATGGAAAATCACCCCAGATTATCTGGGGGACCCAAGTATAATCACAAGGGTCCTCTGAAATGGAAAAGGGAGGCAGGCGAGAGTCAGAGAGGGGCAGCATGGGAAGGACTCGGCCTGATACTGCTGGCTTTGAAGGTAGAGGAAGGGACCAAAAGCTAAGGCATACAGGCAGCCTCTAGAAGCTGGAAGAGTCTGGGAAATGGATTTTCCCAAGAGCCTCTGGAAGGAATGAAGACCTACCAACACTTTGATTTGAGCCCAGTGAGACTCATTTTGGACTCCTGACCTTCAGAACTAAAGGAGTTGTTTTCAAGCCACCAGTTTGGTGGTAATTTGTTAGAGCAAGCAGCAATATGAAATTAGTACTCTATGTTTGAATTTTCTTATCAATTCTGAGACGTCTGTTGTATGTTAGGGCTATGAACCCTTTAATTTTTTTTTTTTTTTTACATCCATGCTACCCTCGTGTTCTAGGACTGGAATTACTGGTTAATCTGCTACCTCCTTCCTCCCTGAGCCCTCAAGGACAGGATCCATATTTTATCCCAGTGTTTCTAGCAAGCCTGGAAGGTGCACCAAAAATGCAGAATGAATGAAAGAACAGCTGAACTCCAGGAATATCTTTACATTCTATTATCCCTGCATCCCCACATCCCTGTGCCCTAGAAACACCAAGGTTTCAGATAATGGGGAGACCCAAGTATTTGTTTCTTGGTCCTGTCCCTCCCTAAATGATTGGGTCCCTGTGCCTCGCTTCCGAGTGGGGTCCAGGTAGAGAGCAGGACTGGAAGGAGCCTCGGCACGCAGCGAAACGCAGAGGCTGCAGGGCTTTGGGAGGTGGCCACGATTAGAATGAAGAGGCTTCCGGAATCCTCGAGTACTCCAGCACGTCACAGGCTGCAGCCGGACACTCTCCCACGAGGACCAGAATGTGACTCTACTGTGTGGCTTGGCAGAACTGGAGCGTTCTGAAGTCTGGGACACGGCAGAAGTGAGGGAGCATCACTCCCCGGATAAAAGTTGATGACACACTGTCTCGGGGTCTCCAGATCTGTTGGATCACTCACTGGGGCAGGGCGTGAGCAGCCGCACGGAGCGGTCTCTGCAGCAGGGACCTGCAGCCTTGTGCCAACAACCACATGTATGAGCCTGGAAACAAATTCCTTTGCTCCAGCTGAACCTTCATCCGACTGCAATGCCATTACCCAGCCGGTCGCAGCCTTAAGAGACACCCTGAGCCAGAGGCACCCAGCGAAGCCGCTCCTGACTTCCTGACCCTCAGAAACTGTGAAATAATAATGTGCATTGTTCTAAGCCAGCAAGTTTTGTTATGTAGCGACAGTAACAAATGCTGTTGGAAATCCTGGTCCTTCACAGTTTTGAGAGCTACGCTCTAAGGCTAAGGCTCTAGCTTTCCAGCGTTCCCATGGGGAGATCCCAAACAGCTCTGATTCCTGATTCTGTGCGCCTGACCCGCTTCCCCTGGACACCGTGACGCCTTCTCCTTATCCCACGGGTTCTGAAATCGCACAGCCCTTTGCCTTGCTGGGTCCGCAGATGTCTGGCAGGCCGTGTGGCTCTGCAGGTTCCTTCCTTTCATTGCAGGGGAATTCTCTTGAATCCTTCGATTGACAATTTTCTCTATTCTCAATTGCTGAAATTCCTTTGGTTCATATTTTGGGCTTCCGGGGACTAGTCTTTATTTTTTTCTCCACTCTCCTCTCTTCCTCCGTGATCCATTTCTGTGTTTTTCCCATGCTTTCTGGGTGATTTCACAGTTTCATACTCTCCTCTTTTAGTGATGTTTTTTATTTTATTTTTTCTTACGCATTCTCTTTTTTTGTAAGTGTTTTTACTGTGTGCTCCTTTTTGATTTATTTTTATGTTTATTTATTTATTTTGAGAGAGAGAAAGAGATCACTTGTGCATGCACGTGGGTGGGGAAGAGGCAGGGAGAGAGGGAGAGAGGGAGAGAGAGAATCCCAAGCAGGCTCTACACTGTCAGTGCAGAGCCTGATATGGGGCTCGATCTCACTAACTGTGAAGTCATGACCTGAGCTGAAGTCAAGAGTCAGACGCTTAACTGACTGAGCCACCCAGGTGCACCAAGTGCTCCCTTTTCCTTTTCTTTTTTTACTTAAAAATTTTTTTTTAATGTTTATTTATTTTTTTTTGAGAGAGAGACAGAGAGAGAGAGCACACAAGCAGGGGAGAGGCAGAGAGAGGGAGACACAGAATCTGAAGCAGGCTCCAGGCTCTGAGCTATCAGCACAGAGCCTGACGTGGGGCTTGAACTCACGAAACCGTGAGTTCACGACCTCAGCTGAAGTTGGACGCTTAACCGACTAAGCCCCCCAGGCACCCCCCCCCCAAGTGCTCCCTTTTTAGAGCATCTTGTTCTTATATCATGGATGCAAATATCTTCTCTAATCACTGGAAAAGTATCCACACTAGAGCTTTGGGAGAATTTTTGTATTTGTTTCTTTAAAAGTTTTCTTCCCTGGGGCACCTGGGTGGCTCAGTCGGTTAAGCGTCCGACTCCAGCTCAGGTCACGATCTCGCGGTCCACGAGTTCGAGCCCCGCGTCGGGCTCTGTGCTGATGCTGGCTCAGAGCCTGGAGCCTGCTTCCGATTCTGTGTCTCCCTCTCTCTCTGCCCCTCCCCCATTCGTGCTCTGTCTCTCTCTGTCTCAAAAATAAATAAAAAAACATTTTAAAAAAATTAAAAAAAATAATAAAAGTTTTCTTCCCTGTGCACAGACTTTCTCTGTTCTTCCAGGTTGCTCTATTCTATTCTATTCTATTCTATTCTATTCTATTCTATTCTAATTTATCTCTTCCCTTCAGGGTTGAGTGTTCTTCAGATGTCTGGCAATCCTAATTTCCCTGTTGCTATTTGGAAGTAGCCGCTGAAGAACTGACTGGAAGGTCTAAACCTTTGGTGGGTTGGAATTTGTTCCCCGAGCCTCACCTGGGGAGATAGGATCAAAGTCAAGTCCCACCTGTATTTTAAGTTCACCTCCACGCAGGTACTTGTGATGAACACCAGGTGTCATACGTAAGTGATGAATCACTAAATTCTATACCCCAAACTAATATTACACTATATGTTAACTAGTGGGAATTTAAATAAAAACTTGGAAAGAAAAAATAAAAATAAAAATAAATTCACTTCCGTGAATGGGCTCCTGGTGGACAGGTAGAGCGGTGACAGTATAAGGGGACCCGATGGAGGGCAGCAGGACAGGTGAGAGCCTCTCAGGAGGGGCTTCCCAGCTGGCCCCCATCATGTAATCTCTCTTGTCTATGATGAGAAGTTTCGAACTACAGAAAAGTGTAGAGAGCAAAATAGCATACATCCATTTACCATCTAATCAGTAGTAATAATTTGAAAAAAAATTTACTTCCCATTTTATTTATTTATGTATTTATTTATCGCTTTCAAAGGGAGAGAGAGAGAGCGAGAGCGAGAGAAAGCTTGAGCAGGGGAGAGGGGTGGAGGGAGAAGGAGAGAAAATCTTGAGCAAGCTCCGTGCGGAGCCCAACTCGGGACTCGATCCCACAACTGTGAGATCACGACCTGAGCTGAAATCAAGAGGTGGCCACTTAACCGACTGAGCCACCCAGGCGCCCCATTTCCTGTTATCTTTTAAAGACATAAAACACTCCAGGTATAACTGAAGTTCCATGTGTATCCCCTTCCAGTCTCTTTTGTCTTTCTAGGCTTAACGCTTCTACCCCTGGAGGAAACCGGTATTTCAACTTCGGGATGTCCAAGCTATTCCTTCCACTTATTCGTGCATCCACAAATAATAGATAATACTATTCTGTGTCAAAGATTACACACATGAGCCAAAGCTATTTAAAAATTCACTGCAATCCCTATCAAAATATCAGCAGTCTTGGGGCGCCTGGGTGGCTCAGTCGGTTAAGCGTCCGACTTCAGCTCAGGTCACAATCTCGCGGTCCGTGAGTTCGAGCCCCACGTAGGGCTCTGGGCTGATGGCTCAGAGCCTGGAGACTGCTTCTGATTCTGTGCCTCCCTCTCTCTCTGCCCCTCCCCCATTCACGCTCTGTCTCTCTCTCTGTCTCAAAAATAAATAAACTTAAAAAAAAAAATTAAAAAAAAAAATATATCAGCAGTCTTTTTCACAAAAAAACGGAAAAGCTGAGTCTCAGATTCATATCCATATGAATTCCAAGGGACCTCAGACAGTCAAAACACTGTTGAAAAAGAAGGTTAGATGTCTCACACTTCTGGGGTTCGAAACTTGCTACAAAGCTATGGTAACTGAAGCAGTACGGTACTGGTATAAGTACAATTATATCCACCAACAGAATAGAACAGAGATCCCAGACATAAACCCTTCCATACATGGTCAATTGATTTAAAAAAAATTTTTTTAACGTTAATTTATTTTTTGAGAGAGAGAGAGACAGAACACAAGCAGGGCAAGGGCAGAGAAAGAGGGAGACACAGAATCCGAAGCAGGCTCCAGGCTCCGAGCTGTCAGCACAGAGCCCGACGCGGGGCTCAAACCCACGGACCACAAGATCATGACCTGAGCTGAAGTCAGACGCCCAACCGACTGAGCCACCCAGGTGCCCCTTGGTCAACTGATTTTTGACAAGGTTGCCCAGATCATGCGATGGAGAAAAAAGTCCTTTCAACAACTGGTGCTAGAAAACTGGATATCTTCATGTAAAAGAAATCAGACCCTTAACTAACATCAGGCTCAAAAATTAACTAAATATAGATCAAAGCCTACATTTAAGAGCTAAAACTTTTTTTTTTAACGTTTATTTATTTTTGAGACAGAGAGAGACACAGCATGAACGGGGGAGGGGCAGAGGGAGAGGGAGACACAGAATCGGAAGCAAGCTCCAGGCTCTGAGCCATCAGCCCAGAGCCCGACGCGGGGCTCCAACTCGTGGACCGCGAGATCGTGACCTGAGCTGAAGTCGGACGCTTAACCGACTGAGCCACCCAGGCGCCCCCAAGAGCTAAAACTTTAAGTCGTCTAAGAAAACAGAGGGGGCAACAATTTCATAGACTGGCAACAATTTCATAGATTTGACATCAAAAATGCAGACAACAAAAGAAAAACACAGATGAATTGGACTTCATCAAAATTTAGTCTAAGTTTTTAAACTTGCTGTCATAAAGGTTTTTGTAATAAACCTTTTCTTATCTTTTAATATCTGTAGGATCTTTTTCCTTGCTGATATTGACAACTTTTGTTATCTCTCTTTTTATCTTGGTGTTTATCATATTCATTACCTTCGAAAAAAATCTCTACTTGTTTTTAAGTTTATTTATTTATTTATATATAGACAGAGAATAGGAGCCGACGAGAGGGAGAGTGAGGGAGAGACAGAATCCCAAGGAGGCTCCTTGACACCAGTGCAGAACCTGACATGGGGCTTGAACTCACGAACTGTGAGATCATGACCTGAGCCAAAATCAAGAGTCAGTGGCCTAAGTGACTGAGACTCCCAGGAGCCCCAGATTCATTACCTTTTTAATAACCCAGCTTTTTGTTTTGCTAACCTTCTCTTTTGTACATCTGCTTTATGTATTTTTAAGTAATCTCTGCCCTCACTGTGGGGCTCAAACTCACAACCCCAAGATCAAGAGTCCTGTGGTCCACCGACAGAGCCACCCAGGCACGCCATATCTGCTTTATTTTTAAATTGACTTTGGTTTGTATTTTGATTTTCCCTTCTGTCTTCTTTCTTTGGATTTAAAGTTACTGTTCTTTTTCTAACTTGAGATGGAAATTTAGTTAAGTAGTTTTAAACTATTTTCTCTTATCATACATGCATTTAAATCTTAAAATTTCTTGGGGGGGCCTCAGTGGCTTAGTCAGTTAAGCGTCTGACTCTTGATTTCAGCTCAGGTCATGATCTCACGGTTCGTGGGTTCCAGCCCCGTGTCAGGCTCCACACCACCACGGAGACTGCTTGGAATTCTCTCTCTCCCTCTCTCTACTCCTCCCTCATTCTCTCTCTCTCTCTCTCTCTCTCTCTCTCTCTCTCTCTCTCTCTCTCTCTCAAAATAAATAAATAAACAAAATAAAATAAAATGAAACCTAAAATTTCTTTCTAATCACTGCATTGGCTTTTATCTCAGTGTTTGTATGCAAAATTTTGATTTTCATTCAGTTCAAAATATTTTGACCCTCGGGTTATTTAAAAGTTCTGCTTAACATGCAAACATTTGAGGTCTAACAATCTTTCTTTTGTTCATTTCCAGTTTCATTCCACTTTGGTTGGAGATCATACCCAGCATGAGTTCATCTTTTGAAATTTGTTATAACTTGCTTTACGGTTCAATACACGTTCTATTTTGGTACAAATGCACTTGGAGAGAAGAACATGTATTCTCCAGCTGTTGGGTGTAGCGTTCTATAGCTGTCTATTAAAGTCAAGGTGATTAACTCTGTCATTCATATTTTCTATATACTTATTGATTTTTTTATCTGCTTTTTCTATCAGTTGCTGAAAGAGATTCGTTAAAACCTCCACCATGGTTACAAATTTGCCCACTTGTCTCTTTTGTTCTGTCAACTTTCTGCTTCATGCAGCCCTGTTATTAGGTGAGTACAAATTTATGATTGTTACGTCTTCCTGTTGAATTAGTCCTTTTATCATTATGAAACATCGCTCTTTACCACCATTCCTACTTCTGACTCTAAAGTCTACTTTGTCTGATATTAATCGAGCCACACCTTTCATTTGGTAAGTGCTTGCATGACATAATTTTTACCATCAGTTTACTGAGTGGAGCTTCGATCTACAATCTTGTTTCTTTTTAAAAATTTACGACACCGCTCCTTTAAACCTTCATTTCTCCTTTTGTGCATGTTTATTGTATTTTGCCTCTTCTGTTAAACTTTTAGTTTTATTTCTATTAATTTTTAGCGGTTAACTCAGAGGCATCATCGACTTTTGGAGTCTACCTTATAAATTGGAAGCTTTCCCATTTCACAAATAATAGAGGAAACCTACACTCGTGTGTACCCACCCTACCTTTTGTAATACTGTTGTTAAATGTTCTACTTTTAGGGGGACATGGGTGGCTCAGTCGGTTAAACGTCTGACGCTTGATCTCATCTCAAGTCTTGATCTCAGGGTTGTGAGTTCAAGCCCTGCATCGGGCTGAGTGTGAAACCTACTTAAAAAAAAAAAAAAAGTTTCACCTCTACATACGCTATAAATCCCACAAGCCATAGTTATTCTTGTGGCTTCAAACAGTCAACCCTCTTATATCGTGGCACATATTTGCTTCTTGGAATTCTCTGTTCCACTCTGCAGTTCTGTGTCCACTCGGAATTGTCATCCTTGTATTTCTTGTAGCAGGAGTCTGCTGGTGGTGAGTCCTCTGACTTCATTAGCGTGAAAATGTCTTTGCCTTCATTTTTAAAATTAAATTAAATTAACTTTAGAGAGTGCACAAGCAAGGGAAAGGGGCAGAGGGAGAGACAGAGAGAGAGAGAGAGAGAGAGATGGACAGAGAGGAGAAAGAAGAGAGAGAGAGAGAGAGGAGAGAGGAGAGAGAGAGAGAGAAGGACAGAGAGAAGCTTAAGCAGGCTCCACACTCAATGCGGAGCCTGACACAGGGCTCAATCCTACAACCCTGGGATCACAACCCGCGCCGAAATCAAGAGCGGAATGCTCAACTGACTGAGTCACCCAGGCGCCTCGCCTTCATCTTTTAATTGTTACCTTTGAAAGCTTTGAAACTGTCACACAGTTATGGAAAAGTACAATGTCCAATACAGAGAAATGTTTGTTCCTGACCCATTTGAGAGTATTTTGCCAACCCAGTACCCCTGAATACTGTAGCATATGTTTCCTATAGTGTTTTCTGGCATAACCACAGTACGGACTTCAAAATCAGGCAGTTATTAATGATGCGTTCCCATCCTATCCAAGCCTCCCAGTTAAGATTTGTCAATTGTCCCGATAACTCCTTTAGAAAAGGAATCATGCGTTATATCAGAAATTTCAGTTGTCATGGGTTATCATGCCTTCTTAGTCTCCTTCAGTCTGGACCAGCGTCTCAACCTTTCCTCACCTTGATGCATTTATGGATTACAGGCTAGCCATTTTACAGAATGCTCCCCCCCCCGCCCCCGCCCCACCGCCATGTGTATTTGTCTGATAGTCTGATTTGCAAGCATTATAGTCAGATTCTTCACGTTTGGCAGGCACGTCACAGAAATGGTGCTAAATTCTCATTGCATCCCATCAGGTGCTGTATATCAATTTGGGCCATCGCTGATGATGCATACTTTGGTTGTTTGATTATGGTGGGGTCTGACAGCTTTCCAAACACTGCATGTTATTCTTTTCTCCTTTGTAACTAACAAGCATTTCGTGGGCAAGGACCTTAAAACTATACAAACAGTCCTGGTCCCCATTGTGCTTTACTATTTAACTATTTATATACACTTGTGGCTCCTTATTTTATTCAAAGGATTATAATCCAATTTACTATTTATTTTGATTTTCAGATGTCCCCCATTCAATCGGTGGAAGCCACTTCAAGACAGCTTCTGTATCCTTCTGACATGTCCCCATTATTCTTTGAGTGCTTCTGTGCATTTTGGCCCAGGATGCTCCAGACTCGCCTTGTACTTTCCCTGCCCAGTCCTGGAATCAGCCATTCTTTGGGGATCCCTGCCTTCTTTCTTTGAAACCGTTGTTTAGAAAACAAAATCTAGGTCTTGCTAATGAGGTGTATCCACTCCTGGCTCTGTGTGAACACAGCTTGAGAATATGTATGCATATGTATACATACATATAGTATCTATTATACATCTGTTATATATGCATATATTATTATAATGTATTAATATATGTGTATATATAGGTGAATCCACTCAGATGTATTCTTTTCCAAATAAATATCACAGGGTTCATTCCAGTTTTCTCCTTTTCTATATTTATAACTCCCTCTCTCACTAAACCCAAACCTCCTCCCCCCTCCTCACCCTGCTCAGGATCTGACATCCCACATCTGGCGTCCCTCCCATGGGAATGCCCTTCTCATCCTGTCTGGGCTCTGACATCCTGCTCTGGGCCACCATGGCTTCCTCCACTCTCCACACCGTGCTCACAAACGCATCCATGCCACACCTTGCTCTGCCCCACTTGATGGCTTTAAATTGCTCACACATGGAAGAGAAGAAAAGGGAAAGGAAAGAGGACCATGAATTGCCTTTATTTTTGAAAAAAAAATTCACAGGATATAGAACTTTTTTTTGTACAGTTAAAAATGCCTTTCCATTGTCGTCTAGATTTCATAGTTGCGATCAACATGTCAGCCATAACTCATTGTTGCTCCTTGGAATATGATGTGTTTTCATTTTTCTTGGCTGCTTTTAACATTTTCTCATTGTCTTTGGTTTGCACCTCTGTGTAGTTTTCTTTATTTTTCTTTAACTTGGGATTCACTGAGTTTTGTGCATCTATGAGTTGATGTCTTTCTCTGATTCTGACAACTCTTGCCCTTTATCTCTTCGAATATGCTTTTCTTATTCTCTCTCCCTCCCTTTTTCTGAGAATCCAATTAGATGCATGATCGATATTATGACACTGTCCCAATATGTGTCTTATACTCTGATCTATTATCTTCATTATTTTCTGTCTGTACTTCAGTTTGAGTACATCTATACACATGTCTTTGAGCTCACTAATCCTGTCATCTGCAGCTAAATCCATTCAATGAATCCTTAATTTCAAATACTAAGGTTTTTTAGTTCTTGAATGCCTATTTGAATTTTTATAGATTCCAATTCTCTGCATCAGTCCTGCATCATTCAAATGCCCATCTTTTTTTTCTAAATATTCTCTTTATATTCTATTTATCATAGTTATTTTTAAATTCTTGTCTCATAACTCCAAGAGAAAAATTATCCTAGTTGTGATGGTGGAATGAATACCTCCAACCAAAATTTGGTTCAAATGTCAAGACTGATGACATAAAGCACATACCAAGAAGATATGAGATTTATTATACACATATGAGGATTTCTAGAGACAGCCTGGAAACTTCCCAAGCAGGTCTAAAAATGGCTTAAGAGAGCAGAAAAAGGAGACTGGCTGGGAAATCATTGGAGAGTGGGACTAGGGATAAGTGTTCCCATGCATGGACCAAGTCTTGCATGGTTTGAACTTCGTGCTGAGACGAATGGATGGGGCACTTAGGCTTTCTTATGAGCTGGCCCAAGTCTAAAGTAAGGAAAGAGGGAGGGTGGGGCTTAAAAGCTGTCAGCATTCAGGGACACCTGGGTGGCTCAGTGGTTAAGCATTCCATCTCTTGATTTTAGCTCGGATCATGATCTCAGTATTCATGAGAGGAGCCCCATGTCGGGCTCTGTACTGGCAGTGCAGAGCCTGCTTGGGATTCTCTCTCTCTCTGCCTCTCCCCTGCTCATGCTCTCTCTCTCTCTCTCTCTCTCTCTCTCTCTCAAAATAAATATATAAACTTTTTTTTAAAAATCTGTCAGCATTCAAAAGTTAAAAAAGGAGTCAGACTCTTTACTGTGCTATAGACCTAATGTTTGTGCCCCCCACACCAATTACATGCTGAAGCCTTAACCCTCGTTGTCATGGTATTTGGAAGCGGGGTCTTTGGGAGGTGATTCGGTTCAGATGAAGTCCTGAGGATGTAGCCCTCATGATGGGATTAATAAGCTTATAAAGAAGAAGAAATACCAGAGCTCCCTCTCTCCACCATGTGAGGACACAGCAAGAAGGTGGCCATGTGCAAGCTAAAGAGACTTTCAACTAGGAACTGAATCGCCAGTGCCTTGATCTTGGATGTCCCAGCCTCCGGAAGCATGAGAAATAAATGTCTGTTGTTTAATCCACCCAGTCTGCAGTATTTTGTTATGGCAGCCTGAGCTGACTAAACCACCCTATAAGTGTGCTTCTATTAGAGTTTTTTCTCATGCTTATTGGTCATGATTTCTTATTTATTCACATGTCTTGTAATTTTTTAAATTGATTCCAGGTAGTATATATAAAGGAATCCCAGGCCTTAAAAATCATTTTTGTTCCTCTCCAGAAAGGATTGTCCTATTTTCTCTTTGACAGATACCAGGGGCAAATCACCTCAATCCAGTCAGAAATTGAGTTGGGCTGGAACTGGATTCCAGGGTTAGTCTACCTCTGGTCTCAAATATCTCAAGGTTGAGAGGCACCCGGGTGGCTCAGTCAGTTGAGTATCCGACTTCAGCTCAGGTCATGATCTCACGGTTCATGGGTTTGAGCCCCGCATTGGGCTCTGTACTGACAGCTCGGAGCCTGGAGCCTGCTTTGGATTCTGTGTCTCCCTCTCTCTCTGCCCCTCCCCTGCTCGCACTCTGTCTGTCTTTCTCAAAAATAAGTAAACATTAAAAAAAAAATTCAGATATCTCAAGAGTGAGACATGGCAGGTGTTTCTTGCAGCTTCCTCTTTTTAGCAGCTTTCTCCTTCTAGAAGCTTCCCTCTCATGCATGGTCCTCCTGAGTTTCTCATACTATGAGACTGACAGGTCTTTGTCTCCTTGGCCTTGAAAGTTCTGCTCTTCTGACGTGTTAAGCTTAACTCTTACCTCCCTTCACATGCAAACAAAATGTGTAGCAATGTCTTGAGGAGGATACTTACCATGTGTTTCCTGAAAGCTTTTTTCTCTAGCTGTATTTTCCTTTTCACGAACTAAAAAACTGTGCCTTGATAGCCCAGACCACCGACCTCCTATACTACCCCAGCAATCAGTATCCCACAGGGAAACTTCAGAGCTTTACTATTCTCTAGTCACTCAGGCTAGTCTACATGGCTGTCAAAATCCCGGCCGGTTTCTTCTTCCCCTAGTAGCCCTTTTTGCCCAGTGCTCAGTCTGGACACTGACTCAGCAAATGGACTCATAGAAGAAAAAGCCTAGTAATTCCAACTCACCTAGGGAGCCTTTGTCCTTCCTAATAGGTTCAGTGCTACCTACTGCACGTTACCCAAAAGGAGAACCTCTCTGGATGCTTCATTTTCATTGCTACCGATCACAAAACTATCCTCATGAAGAAGGTGGAGAAATGTGAAAAGGTGATCACGACAATAAATACACTCACGTAGATAGTTTAACCTATTGAATAGCTCCAGTGGAATATCCAAATGTTTTTCTTTCTCAGTCATGCTAAGGAATTAATGCCTTCCTTCCATACAGGGAGATTTGAATTTGAAGAGTATCATGGCTCATGTCACCTTTCAAATCTTTCTTGTTCAGCAACTACTGCTTCCATCTGTTTTTCAAGTTGGCTCAGGATCTGAAGGAACAGTAGAGTAACTGGAAAAGAGTGAGTTTTTTTTAAAAAAAATTTAATGTTTATTTATTTTTGAGAGAGAGCGAGCAAACGAGAGAGAGAGAGCAGGAGAGGGGCAGAGAGAGAGGGAGACACAGAATCCAAAGCAGGCTCCAGGCTCCGAGCTATCAGCACAGAGCCTGATGCGGGGCTCGAACCCACAAACCGCGAGATCATGACCTGAGCCGAAGTCGGACACTTAACCAACTGAGCCACCCAGGTGCCCCAAGAGTGAGTTTGGATCAGGGAGAGCCTTCCTCTTAAATTTCTGTGTTACTTTCGGGGAAGTTACTTAACCTCTCATAAGTTCTGGTTTCCCCTTTTGTAAAATAAAACAACCAATGCCTACCTCCTAGGGCTGTTGTAAGAATTATGTTAGATATCAAGTACCCCAAACACAAGAAACAGTCTACACATTGTCCTCATTGGTCATCACTGGTCCTCAGTTTACCCTGATGCACGATTAGGATAGTGGCAACCTTACAGAGTAGTTTTCATTCTGCAGTTACATGAAACCATGGAGGAGAAGGGATTTGTAAAAGCACAATGCTATGCAAGAAGATTTGGTGCCCATGTTAGAGGTGACTCTTTTGGTTTCTGAGTCACCAAGTGACTGGTCTCATAGCAAAGTCCAAAGGTCTTTCTGGTTAACTTTTGTTTCTAGGGCCTCTGCACTGTGGGTGTATCCTCAATGCCACCCGTCTTCAAAGGATGGCAGGGTGCCATCTACAGGGGGAAGCCTGCTGGGAGCTGACCAAGCTAGGACTTAGTGTATCTCAGCACACCCTCAAGGACCCAGGGAGCCGCTACCATCCTCCTAATCGCTAGGATACGCCCACCCAGCCCCATTAGGTTGCCGCTTGGTGCCGTACTTGGAATTGTACAAGGCATCGACCAAATCCCACCTCTGCATGACTAGCTGTGTACTTTCTGCCATCAGTTTCCTCATCCGTGAACCCGGGATACAATAATACCTACGGCAGGACTGTTGTAAGGACTGAATGAAAATAACAACAGGAAACCCGGTGTACATGGGGGATGCCTATACATGGAGACTGTCACTCTGACCGGGTCCCTGACACCTCCTGAACCCATGGTGTCGGGCTCTGTGCTGGGTCAGCACCAACATTCCACCCTCCCGGCGGCCCAATCCTTAAAGATGGCGCCTTCCCGCTTCCCCATTTCCCAGGCAACAGAGGGCGCCGCTCGCAGGGGCCCTGGAAGGGACCAGGGGAGCCAATGGGAATGCGGGAAGGCCACGGAGGAGCCAATGGGCGCGGAGGCGGGGCCGGGGGCGGGCCCAGCGGGCCTCTCTGAATGCCTGGAGCATCAGGGCTCCTGGCCCAGCCTGCACTTTCCCGGCCTGGCTTGGGCAGGGCGCCAGGCCCCCCATCGGCCTCCACCCCACTTCCCAGCCCGGAGACCGTGCATAAATTAGGCTATTCTTAGTAGGGCCTGAAAAGGAGCCCTTTCTGTCTAATAAGAAAGACAAAGTTTTGTCAGTATCTATTTCTCAAACCCAAACTGTACAGTTCTATGGGTCTCCGAGTTCTGGTGTGGAGGAGCCCGAGCAGCCGGGGGTGCTGGGTGGTGCCCCAAGGAGCTGCTCGGGCAGGAGCCAGGTGGCCTAGGTCTGCTCGGCTTCGGCGAAGAGCACAGATCATCTACGGGGTGAGGGCGAACTGGTGTGCTGGCATCGGGAGTCTGCTTACGGAGGCCAGGCTCAGGCCACCAGGGGCCCCCGCGGACTTCGAGACCTCTGCCCTCACCCTCCCTGGGGCCCCAGCAGCTTGAGGGCCCATTGGACCACCTCTGTGTCCTTCTAGCCCACCTCCTCCGGTTCTGGCCTCCTCTCTGCTCATCACACATACCAGCCCCCACTTGCCATGCTTCCTGCCCCACCCCCCTCCCCGGCTGCTCTTTCTCTTCCTTCAGGCCTCGGCTTCCCTGAGCATCCATCTGCGGAAGAGCTCTCCCTCCCCATCACTCTCCATCACATCGTCCTGCATTTCCTTTACAGTGCTTATCCCAACATGGAACCATTAATTCATCTGGTCATTGTCTTCTCCCCAACTAGAGTGTCAGCTCCACCAGGGCAGGGACGGTGCTGTCTCCTTCGCTTGTGTACCCGTAGCACAGAGTAGACACTCAACAAATTAATGGTGAATGAATGAATCCAAAAGATGGTATTTAAATGCCCAAGACCCTTCTGGAACCATTCTTATTGCAGATTGATGAGTCCAACTGCTAGTCTTATTCTCCACGGCCACCTGAAGAAATGCCCATCGTTGGTGGCGGAGGTGTGGGGGGATCCTCTACTAAACACCAGCTTGAGAGAAGCTGGGCCCAAACATGTCTGTATGGCTCTCTCTGGTAGAACTAAAACAAGGGGGAGCTCTGGCCAACATCTCAGAACTTGGGGATTTTCTACAGCTGTTGTGAGCTAGATGCTCTGAAATCCCTGAATATCTCATTGACATTTTGTTGAGTTGAGAGTGTCTCCACTTGTCAAAATAATAACAAAAATGACCATGATATACCGAATTCCTGCCGCAAGCATGTTCCCTGTCTTAGCTCAGGCTGCCGAAATGAAATACCACGGGCTGGCTGGCTTAAATAAGACACATTTGTTTCTCACAGTTCTGGAGACAGGGAAGTCCAAGATCAAGGTGCTAGGGGATTCAGTTCCTGGTGAGACCCACTTCTTGGCTGGCAAATGGCCACTTTCTCTCTGTGTCCTCACATGGCAGAGGGCAGGGAGAAGAAAGGTCTCTGGCATCTTCTCTTTCCTTTTTTTTTAATGTGTATTTATTTTTGAGAGAGAGAGAGAGAGAGAGAGCACAAGGTGGGGAGGGGTGGAGAGAGGAGACACAGAATCCCAAGCAGGATCTAGGCTCCAAGCTGTCAGCATGGAGCCCGACATGGAACTCGAACCCACGAACTATGAGATCATGACCTGAACCTCAGTCAGATGCTCAACTGACTGAGCCACCCAGGCACCCCACTGGTGTCTTTTCTTATAAAGGCACTAATTCCATCGTGGTGGCCCCACCCTCATGACTTCATTTAAACCTAATTATGTCCCACAGGCCCCACCTCCAAGTACCATCACATAGAGGGTTAGGGATTCAACGTACGAATTTGAGGGGGTGGGGAGACACAAACATGTTGCCCATAACACTCCCTACATCAACTAATCTCTATAGATATACCACGAAGTGAGTGGTTAATCTCATTTAGTAAGACTCTGAGGGGCAGGGAGGCTATGGAGGAGACTTAAGTTCACACAGAGAAACCAAAGGTCAACATCCTCCTTCCCTAGTAAGCTCCCCCTCAAATCTGCTAGCTAGCCCCTATCACACAGAGATCATACGACAGGCCCTGGGGTCTGGTCAGCCTGGCCACTAAATAACAGAGTTTGTTGCTGAAAAAACTCAGAAAAATGATATCCCAGATCAAATGGAACCCTTTGCCCTAACCATCACATTATGGATTTGCTCACTTAGTTTTCTTGGTCCCACAAAGATTTGTTGAGTATGTACTCTGTGCCCCAGAATACGGCAGTGAACGACACAGCATGGCCGCCCCCCCGGGGGGGCTGACACCCAGTAGGGGGTAGACAATGAAACACCAAGAAAAGAGTCCCAAATGGGACTCTGTATCATAACGGAAATACACAGAGTAAGGGGTGTAGAGCAAGGAGGAATGGGGGCTCCCCTCCATGTGGGTGGTCAGGACGCCCCCTCAGAACAGGTGACAGGACAGAGGCTCCTAGAGGGACAGAGCTTGGTGACACTCAACATGACCACTCCTGAATTTCGGAATCACACCTGTGGAGCCCAAGACTCTCTGGTCAGAAGGGAACTCCGGTGGGCCCCACAGCACAAGGCCTGACAGGACCCCAGTGTGTGCCCTTTCTGTGCCCACAACACCCCTATTTCCACCTTTCCTGCATCTGGCCCCGCAGCCCCACACCTCCCCTTTGTTTCTTTATTTATTTTACCACTTCCGAGGAGTTTTTAGTGGGAGAAAAGGCCTAGAATGGGGTTGTTTGAGGACAAGGAAATGAGCCACTTGCTGTGATGAATGTTCTTGAAAAGCAATTTCTTTTTTCACAGGTAGCTCACTGGGCTTGGGAACAAAAGCGCTTTGGCTCCCTATCAAGTACTAACAGAGGCTAACTGTTTTCTGGGCACTTCTCTTTCCCCACACACGCTCACTTGTGCTTCTCCCTATGCATGACAGAAATGACATCCAGTTCAAGGGCTCCCGGGGGTCTCCTCCCAGGATAAAGTGGCAGCTGTTTTCATGGCGCTGGAGGACACTCTCCCTGCCCCCCACCCTCTCCCCCTCCTCCGCTCATTTGTGCCCAAGCATCGACCTTGCACTGCCAGGACGTTTTCTCTGGCCTGGTGGGAGGGGAAGGAGGGGGTCCCCAGGAAATCAGAGACCAGGTGGAAATCCTGGAAAGGCCCATGCCGCCCGCGGCAACCAGGAGCTCACCTGCGCTCTTCCCACCGTGTAGCAAGAGGGGAAATAACCCTGCACATTTGCCCCTTGGCTCCAACCACACCCCCCACCAAAGCGCCATATTCACACTGGGAGGTGGCCTTTCTCGGGTGTTCTCAGTTTACCCATGCAGCATCTTTGCCCCCTGAGGACGGACTCTCAGGCACTGTCATACATCTGCAGGGAGCACTACACTCAGATGATGGTGACAGAGAGGCCACTGATACTCCTAACGCATGGGAACCCTGCTCTTGCCACATGAGGGCTGATCCTGGCTCTCTGGGAGAGCACGTTAAATCGCTGGAAAGTGTGACAGCTAACGCAAAACAGGGGATTAGGTTTCCAGCTGGGCCCGCGCAGCACGGGTGAAAAATTACAATCTGAAACGTACTGTTACGAGAGTCTGCGTTTTAGCAATAATTCCAGGAAACCAGAAGTCTCCCGCTAGTGTATATCCTGAAAGGAAGTCCGGACCAAACCCTGCCTCTCTCTCCTGCTCCTCTTGGAGCTGGCTCCTGCTTTTAGGTTTGCCAAAGGGACAGTTGTCAGAAACAAGAGGCCGGCTGGGGGTGACTCAGCCCGGACAGGCAAGTAGACGTCACCGTCTGATCGTATTACAGATGTGTCCGGGAACATGACTTCACTTCCACAGCAGAATGCTGGAATTAGGGATTTGGGTTTGTTCTCCTAAAGGGGATGTGACTTTTCTCATGTCCATCATTAAGGAAGAGAGGCCTTTGTCCCTTGTAAAAAGAACTTGAGACAAGTAGAAGGGGGTAGGCTTCCTTTTGCCCACTTTGCCAGCCCCGATTCTGGAGCTTAGACAGGACTCTAGACTGAGGCCCCCAACTCCAGCTTCTGACAGTGGCTGCAGAGGCAGGGCATGGAAGGGTCAGGCCTGTGTAGTCCTCCCTCCTTTTGGGACTGTGGTAGCCAACCTCCAAAGATGGCCTCCAAATGGTTCCGCCTCCTGGTGTTTACTGACTTGCAGAGTCCTTCCCTATCAAGGTGGGCTGGCCTTGTGACTAGCTTTTGACGAGTCGAATATGACAGAAGTGATACTTGTATTTCTGAGGTCAAGTCACAAAAAGCCTTGCAATTCTGCCAGGGTCTCTTGGGTCATGCATCTGGAAGGAGCCAGGCTCCATGCAAGAAGTCGGACTATCCCAAGACCACCATACTGGGGAAGAAGTCTACAGAGCAAGACCATGTGGAAAGACAGCTGCCCAGCTGGGGCACAGACGTGCCGTGTTGGACCATCTGCCCAACTGAGCCTCTGCCCTCCAGCTCTGGCCACCACCTTACTGCAACCACAAGAGACATCCCAATCAAAAATCGCCTACCTGAGCCCAGTCAACTCATGAAAGAAAACCATAAATTGCTATTGTGAGCCACTAAGTTTTGGAGTGCTTTGAAACATAGCGAGAGAAAGCCAGAACAGAGATCCCGGCTTGGAGAAGGAAGAGGTTAGCAAAGAATTCCCCAGTCTAGCTGACCAGTGGTTTCAGGCACTGGTTTTTCACCCCGCTCAGCTAAGGAATCTTTTGTCGGTTGGAAATCATAATCAGAACTGTGATATGTTGCAGAAAGAAAAGCATGGGGGCTCTCTTTTTGAAAAGGTGGGAGGCCCTGTCCAAGCTCTCCTTTCTTCCACATGCCCCTGCACCTGCTCCTGGGAAATGAATGAGATCTCCATTTAGTCCCCCAGGACTCTCTCTCTTGTTCTCCCTTCTCTCTTTCCTAAAAAGCAAAGAAAAAAAATCAAAAACAAAGAACAAAAACCAACCCACCAAGGGCTTTCTTCATCCACACCCCCCTGGTCCAGAGGGCATCCTGGCCACCCCCTGGATTCATACCCACAGCGCAGAGGCCCTGATGGGCGTCCTGTACATCTGAAGGTTACACACTCTGAAGGCCTTCCCTTCTTCAGTTGGTGGGAGATGCCCCAGGTGGCTCGAGCACCCGTGTCCTCGTGCACCACCCTGCCTTCCTTCACCAAAAAGACGCTGGGGTGGCGGTCCGGCTGGTCCTGCTGAGATACTGGATCACCTCTTCTGCCAAAAGACATTGTTCTCAAGAGACATTGTCATCAACCTCTGCTTCCAGCCCGCCATTTTGAGAGAAAAGAAGCAAGCTTGTAGAACCTCTGTTGTCCTCCTGGAGACACTGAGGCCCAAAGAGGCTCAGGCTCTGAGTAAAGCAAGAGTAGAGATCCCTCCAGCCCGAGTCCAAGCTTCTCTTCCCAGCAGCCCTAGCTGCTCTGCCACCATTATGTGCCTGAAGGCGGTGGCCAGAGGCCTGAGGGGAAGGGAAACTTCTCTTCCAAAGCCAAGCCAAGCTGCACCCCTGCTCTCCCTGCAGACCTCGCCCGGCACAGTGACCAGCATGGCCCCCTCCCCCACCTGGATCATCCTGGCTGACGCTAAAGCCTGTGAGTCCCTCCAGAACCAGGCAATCACCCCATAACCACGGCCCTCCCTAAGGAGACAGTATGTACTGCATAGATCTTGCTCCCTTTCCATCCTTGTTGCCAAATACCCCCAGACTCTGTCTGCTCCTCTTCTTCTCCAGGAGAGCGAGGACTTGCCTAATAAGCACTTGACTAGTCTCCAAAGCCAAGGTTCGTTCCAATGGCTTTGACTTTCAACCTCCCCACGTCTCCCTGAAAAGATGAACCGCGCTTTTGTGCCACAGCGCATGCCAGGAATAGCTCACATAGACTGCTTGCGGGAGGGGGTTTCATGAGGAAGAGGCCACAGATAAGCCAGACGTCTGAGAAGGGCCATTAAGATGATGGACGCCTTTTCCCATGGTGCCTTGGGCAAGCCTTGAGCCTTATTACTCATCTCTTCGGCGGGGAGGTCACGACGTGAGCGTGTCCTGTGCTCCTCTGGCCAGGACGCGTGCCCTGGGACCACACTCACATCCTTGGAAATGGGGACTGTGAAGCGGGACCTCGGAATGTTCTGTCTCTGGAGGGCTCAGTGCGTCCCTGCCTGAAAGCAAGGCTTGGGCAAAACGGACAGGGGTTCCTTCCAGGCCACTGCGGCCACGCCACAGCCACCATCCCCGCCTCGCCACCGTCACATTTCCCCCCAAACCAGCCAGAATCTCGTGCTCGCTTCGGCATCCGCGTATGCTAAAATTGGAACGATACAGAGAAGATTAGCACGGCCCCTGCACAGGGATGATGTGCAAACCCACAGATGGTCCCAACAGCCTGCAACCTCCCATCAGCGGAAACATCCCAACAGCAAAGCCGGATTTCTGACCAACTCAGAACTGTCTGAACACACTACACAAACAACAGTAACTGCCAGGTACCCAGTGGCTGTAATGACCGAGGGCTGTGTTGGGTGCTCGACATCACCTGCAAAGCAGTGTTGGAGCCCAGGGGCTCAGAGAAGTTAGGAGACTTGCTCCTTTGTAAGTGATGGCAGAGCTGGGATTGAAAACCGTGTCTGTCTGGTTCCAAAGCTCACCACAGTCTCTCACCGCCCGTGTGATTGAGAGGGTGAGACTTTGCCGTGACAGAAACAAGAGACTGGATTCAAGGTCTGGGAGGACCTGGGTCAGTCTGAACCAAATAATAGGGGGCGGCAACCTCTGAATGCCCAACCGGCATTCTCCGGCCGGCCTTCAGGCTGGGGCAGGGCCCAGGCGGATGTGCAGGACGCGGAGCCTGGACGGTCCTCAGGGAGCCTCCAGCGGCCCCTTCAGGGACCAGTGCGGCAGAGGGAATTAGGAGCTCAGGCCCTACTAGGTCATAGAACCGTCACCACAGAACTTGGCCATCCTTAGAGAAAGCGCACGAGATGGGTATTGTCTCACCCATTTCACAGATGGGGAAATACGGGCTCAGCAAGGTCCAAGAACCCAAGAGACATGCAGATTCCATGCCAGAACTGTTAACTCCAAGGATGTTGTGTCCCCACTGCTACCCCATGCTGCCTCTGCGTGCAAAGAGGCTGACTTTGACCCCAGAGTGACCCCACTTGCTGTTCACCATTGCTGAGTATTAACCTCTCGAGGCGCTGACCAAACGAAACCATGTGATCTCTGCCTTGTACCTGAATCACCTTCAGGATAGTATGGGATCCCGTGGGTGCAATTAGATTATTCAAAAGAACAATTTTTAATTTTTCCCCATGTCCAGAAATGGGTTCTGCTGCTGTGCTGAAGAATTCTTTTTTTCCCTCTTTTGGTGCGTTAAGCCTCTCCTGATATATGATAATTATCCATGTTTACACTATCGACTAGCTTTTTAAGGTCTTTCTGTGTAAATACAGGAAAGATAAATTTCAGTTGAACTCCCGTCTGAATTATTCCAAGCCTGAAATGCTGCGGGGTCCATGTGAATGGGCTTTGACTGTGCCTTGAGTCTCAAGAGGAGGAATACATTACCCTTGACCTTTCCAAGAGGAGCTCAGTGGCAAGCCCTGTCCACTGGGAAACTGCCTGATTAGACGAAGCTTTCCACATCCCCCACTGGGCTCTGTGACCCGAGGTTCGCGCCCAGAGCCTGGAGGTAAGCTTGTGCCCCGTAAAGGGCAGGCGTTTGAATCTATGCTGGATGTCTTCCGTCTGCAGCCTGGGGCCACCCTTTGCCCACCCTGCTCTCTGCCCAGGAACACAGCCCTGTCTGGTTGGGACCCACGGGCTCCCTAGCCCCCTGCCTTCCTGTTGGGTTTGGCCATGGGAAGCCCCAGGAGGAGATGGGAGGGAGGACATTGAGATGAGGGTGTTTCTTTCTCCGGGTCCCCCAGGCTAGCAATGCTCTCCGCACAGTCTCGTTGACTCCCTTCCCTCCTCCCCTGCATCTGGGTGGTCAAGGCCCCTCTGACCAGCCTCAGGCTACAGCGCTAATCCTTGCAGTTTCCCTACTCCTTGCCCGGGCCTCTCTGGTGGCTCTGTTAGACTCTCTTACCTTGCATTGGACATCTGTTTCCTGACCCAGGCCAGTTGTTTGCCAAGGAGCACTGGTAACAGTAACAGCGACCGCCCCTGTTGTCAACCGTCCTTGTCCCAGCCCTAAAGTGACACTCCTCCAAGCACTCCTACTTCAACTCAAGACCCCTGACCACCTGGGTCTTCCCCCAAGACCAGGGCCACTTTTGTCCCCCATCAGGGCCACAGCTGGGGCTCATCACTTGACCAAAGGTCTTGCCATCCAACTGGGAAGCATGACATTTTGAGCCCAACCATCTCAGCCTCTTCCTCACCGGTGCTTCTGGGCCTCCCTCTCATTTGACCTTCTCGACTTTTCCTTCCTCACGAACCTCATACTTCTATCTCTTCCCCCGTTTCTCCATTTCACAAAATTGTTCACGAATTTCTGATAGAGGAACAAAGAAAGAAATAGAACTACCTACTTTTTAGAGAATTAATAAAGAATATCAACAGAAATAAAAATAATCCACCCAGGGGCACCTAGGTGGTTCAGTCAAGTGTCTGACTTCAGCTCAGGTCATGATCTCATGGGCTCGTGAGAATTCAAGCCCTGTGTCGGGTTCTGTGCTGACAGCTTGGAGCCTGCTTCGGATTCTGTGTCTCCCCTGCCTCCCGTCCCTCCCCCACTCACACTCTGTCTCTCTCTCTCAAAAATAAATAAACTTTAAAAAAAATTTAAAAAGGGATGCCTGGGTGGCTCAGTCAGTTGGACGTCCGACTTCAGCTCAGGTCATGATCTCACAGCTCGTGAGTTTGAACCCCGCTTCAGGCTCTGTGCTGACAACTCAGAGCCTGGAGCCTGCTTCAGATTCGCTGTCTCCCTCTCTCTCTGACCCTCCTTGTGCATGCTCTGTCTCTCTTTCTCTCAAAAATAAATAAACATTAAAAAATATTTTTTTGTTAAAAAAATAATCCGCACAAAATACATCAACATAATCAGCACTTAAGGAAGAAAGTATGTAATTGACGAACAACCAATGAAACAATTAAATGTTCCTTATGATGTTTGGGTCTGCATCATTTCCAAAAGAAATCAGATCTGGTAGAAATAATGGCTAAACACACACACACACACCAGCAGAAGTAAAATTATAAACGGACAAAAAACTGATCTGTGAATTAGTTGTAAAATTTTGTTATAAAAACCAAACAGAAAATAACTTATTTGATGAATATAATCTCGGGGCTCCTGGGTGGCTCAGTCAGTTAACTGTCCAACTCTTGATTTCAGCTCAGGTCATGATCCCAGGGCTGTGGAATCGAGCCCCATGTTGGGCTCTGTGCTGAGAATGGAAACTGCTCAAGATTCTCTCTGCCCTCCCCATCTCTCTCTCTCTCTCTCTCTCTCTCTCTCCAAAAATAAATAAATAACAGTAAAAATAATCTCAATAAAATAACAAAGAAAAAATAACAGAAATGGTAATTACACTATATGAAAACTTAGAATTCAATTGACTTGCTATTTGGGCTGAAAAATACTTTCACAATGAGCTTTCATCCGTGTTTTGCATAATCTTATTAAAATGTAAATAGTAAAACGGTTTATGGGTCAAAATAGCCTCAGTTTTGAAGGGGCAGAGTCAAAACATCAGAGCCAAAAGGCTGAGGACATAACACCCATGTCTCCCCCAAAAATGCCCACGCACCCTGTCCCGCCTCAACTTCTGCATGAATCTACCCCACCCCATTTTCTGCATCCCAGCCTGTTCCCCACCCACACCCCACCCAGTGTCTAATCTCCAGACTCATTTCCCCTTCACAGCCTCCTCTCACCCTCTGGCTCCCCATATCTCACTCGTCCTCTCTGATCATGACTGGAGTACTCTCTCGGCCTCTTACTACCACCTGCCCAGGTCCAGGCATCCCCCAGTGACCTCTAAGAGATGTTAGTACAGAAAGCACAGTTCCTGCCAACTTTACCCCAGCCTGGCCACGTGTCACTGTCCCCAGAAGCCTCCTGGATGTCATGCAAACAAAATTCCCGGAGACCCATCCCGGGTACTGGAGCTGCGATGAGAGGGCCACGAAGACTCTTTGAGAACATCAACAAAAACAAAGCTCTTTGTCTTGAGTACCTACCATAGGTTACGTTAGACATTCTTTTTTTTTTTTAATTTTTTTTTAACGTTTATTTATTTTCGAGACAGAGAGAGACAGAGCGTGAACAGGGGAGGGGCAGAGAGAGAGGGAGACACAGAATCTGAAACAGGCTCCAGGCTCTGAGCTGTCAGCACAGAGCCTGACGCGGGGCTCGAACTCACAGACCATGAGATCATGACCTGAGCCGAAGTCGGATGCTTGACCGACTGAGCCACCCAGGCGCCCCTAGACATTCTTAAATACATTACGTGTTATTTCATTTTTTAAAAATTTCTTAACGTTTATTTTTTGAGGCAGAGAGACAGAGCAGGGGAGGAGCAGAGAGAGAGGGAGACACCGAATCCGAAGCGGGCTCCAGGCTCCGAGCTGTCAGCACAGAACCCAACACGAGGCTCGATTCCACAACCCTGGGATCATGACCTGAGCTGCAGTCGGACACTCAACCGACTGAGCCACCCAGGCGCCCCACATGTGTTACTTCTAAGCCTCAAATAAATCCTGCAGGGCAGGTATTAACCCCTTTTTTCAGAGAGATATTTGGGGCTCAGAAAGATTGGGCAGCTTGCCTGAGACCACCCAGTTACGAAAAGGTAGAGGTGAAATTTGAACCCTTACCTAGCTGGCTTCTGAAGTCTATCACGATCTCCAGTATGGTGATGGCAGACTCCTGCCGGGAACAACGAGCAATGTGGAGAGACAGAAAGGAAACATCTGTCAGAAGGCTTCAGAGAGTTTCCAGGCAGTGAGGGGCTGTGTGCTAAGACTGAGAGCCCAGAGTAGCGACCCCACTGTGGGTTCACTCTCCTCTAGGAGCTTCTGAAGACACTAAGATCATGTGTGAGAGGCAGGGCTGGCTTTGCAGGGGTCTGGGACAAATATTGGAATTCCAGGCCCACTAAGGATGTCCTGGTAAACATCCCAGGCTGTCATTTGGGACCCAATGAGCTACACCGTAAGGGTAAGAGTAACCAGATGTATTTCCTACTCTCACTGAGTCTGAAGCTCAGCCTTTGATTGGATCAAGGTGATCTGGGATCGAGGGCCCCTAGCCCCCAGCTTCCACACCAAATATAAATCTTTTCCAAAGTATTGTAACATCATCCAAGATGAATAAGCTCTAAAGATCTGCTCTACAACACTGTACTTGTAGCCAACAATGATGTATTGTACACCTAAAAATTTGTTAAGAGGGTAGATCTGATGTTGTATGTTCTAATCTCAATATAATAATTTTTTTTTGATTGTAACATCATCCAGAGTCTCAAATTAACTCTATTTAAAATACGATGCCTGGCATGGAATAAAAAATGAAAAAATCGGATGACATGATCAAAGACTAGGAGAAAAAATAAAGACAACAGACCGACAGTAGATTCAGATGGTGGTGTGCTTAGGCATAAACCTTAAGTTTCTGTTTCATGCACTCAAGGAAATGAGAGATAAGATTCAATTTCCGTCACAGAATACAAGCTGTTAAAATTGACATCCTAAAACTGAAAAAAAGGAGATTAAGAGCAAGCTGGATGGATTTCAGAGATAATTAGGCATAGCTGCAGAGGGAATTCGTGAACTGGAAAACACAACAGAAGAAAATATCCAGAGGAGGTGCGCCTGGGTGGCTCATTTGGTTAAGCGTCTGACTTTGGCTCAGGTCATGATCTCACAGTTCATGGGTTCGAGCCCCGCATTGCGCTCTGTGCTGACAGCTCAGAGCCTGGAACATGCTTCTGATTCTACATCTCCCTCTCTCTCTGCCCTTCTCCTGCTCGCACTCCGTCTCTGTCTTTCTCTCTCAAAAATAAATAAACATTAAAAAAAGGTTTTTAGTAGAAAAAGAAAATATTCAGAGGAAAGCTCAATGAAACAAAAAGACGGAAATGAGAAAATGGAAAAGAGCGTAAGAGATGGGTTGGATATGATAAAGAAATGAAGCCTATAGCTGGAATCTAAGGAGAGAAGAGGGAGAATGGAGAAGAGACCTAGCTGAAGACAGAAGATCTGACAGTTTTCCCAGGTGTGTACTCTTCCCATTTAATCCATTTGGAAGAATTCAAGTTTCAGTTTTCTTTTATCTTTGCTTTCCCCATGTTACTTCTCTTATGCTCCCAATTGGTACTTGTTCCATTGGGTATTTGTTCAGTCATGGTTCAGAGATTGGCCATAGGCAACATTAATAAATCAGGAGGCAACATTTTCTGGGAGTTTCTGGGAACTACCAGAATGAATGATCTCTTTTCTTGGACAGCAGAGTGTGAGAGCCAGAGCAACGGCAGCTATTTTATAAACATAAAAGAGTAGTCTTGGCAGAAAGGTGACACCACAGACACAGAGGAAGATCACACAATTAAGGTATGCCTAAGACCAGCACGCACACACACACAGACACACAGACACACACACACACACACACACACACACACACCTCCCGTCTGATTATTTGAGACAATAAATTCCCTTTTAAACCAGTTAAATCAGTTTGTAGGCACTTGCAACTAAAGCACCTTTGATTGATAAGATTTTGGAAGTAAAAATACTTTCCAGAAAGTGTGAAACCATATCTAGCCTGATGTATATGCAAGGGCCTCTGTGCCTACCCCAACATTTGCTGCTGTCGTTTTGACATCCGCTTCTGATAAGGCAAGACACTCAAACTTTATCGTTAGTTTTCATTCACCTGTCTCTGATGTCCAGGGCAGTTGAATATGTTTCTTAGCATTTTAATTTCTCCTCTTATGTATTGTTTCTTTATGGCTATGACTTATTAAGACCTTAGATTTCCATTTTCTCCCTTACTTCCATTGGTCAATTGGATTCAAATAAACAAATGCTTTTTACAAACCTTACCAGATGGAGGGCCAAATATTGGGCTGTGCTGGGCAGGAGCCATGGAATCAAGTGGGACAGGCTTCCATCCTGGGGAGCTGATCCTCTATAGTAGTGGTGGGAAGACATAGATGCAAACATCTGGACCAATGGCTGATGGCAGGCATGCAGGAAGATGTACAAGGTTGCATTCATTGGAACTCTCCTATGTTTGGGGCGCCTGGGTGGCTCAGTCGGTTAAGCGTCCAACTTCGGCTTGGGTCACGATCTCGCGGTCCGTGAGTTTGAGCCCCGTGTCGGGCTCTGGGCTGACATCTCAGAGCCTGGAACATGCTTCTGATTCTGTGTCTCCCTCTCTCTCTGGCCCTCCCCTGTTCATGCTCTGTCTCTCTCTGTCTCAAAATTAAATAAACGTTAAAAAAATTTTTTTAAAAAGAACTCTCTTATGTTTTATTTCAACTGAGTTACTTGCAATTATTTCCATGGGGGTGCGGGGGATTTGGGGCTTTCTCCTCCCCCTCCTTCTCCTCCTCCTTCTTCTTCCTCTTCTTCTTCTTCTCTTTCTCCTCTTCCTCTTCTTTCTTCTTCTCTTTCTCCTCCTCCTCCTCCTTCTTCTCTTTTCTTTTCTTTCTTTCTTTCTTTCTTTCTTTCTTTCTTTCTTTCTTCTTCTTCTTCTTCTTCTTCTCCTCTTCCTCCTCTTTCTTCTTCTCCTTCTCCTCCTCTTCTTCCTTCTTCTCTTCTTCTTCTTCTTCTACTTCTTCTTCTTCTCCTTCTTCTCCTCCCTCTTCTTCTTTCTCCTCTTCCTCCTCTTTCTCCTCCTCCTCATCCTCCTTGTCCTCCTCCTCCTTCTTCTTTCTTCTTCTTCTTTCTTCCTCTTCTCCCTCCTCTTCTCCCCCCACTTCTCTCCTTCTTCTCCCCTGCCTTATACTACCTCTTCTCCTCCTCCTCCTTCTCCTTCTTTCCTTATTTTTTTCTCTCTTTCCCTATACTCATTGCATTGATTGAGTTCTCTTTGTTCCTCTCTGTTCTCCCATTTCACTGGTTTGAAAGCTATACATTCTACTTCTCATCTTTCCATGACAACCCACTCTGGTTAACATGGTATCTGAGGCTGGTCAGGGCCTCTATCTTTCAGCCAAATGATGCATGGAATTCACTACCAATTAACTTCAATCAACCATTTAACATGTATCACCATAATGCTGTATAGTATTTCACTTCTACCTGATTTTTAAACCCTTCCCACCAATTAGTGTCTTTTTAATTATACATGCTTTTTTTTTTTGACTTATCAACACGCTTCCTAATTTCTTTGCTTACTTTGTTACTCCTTATTCTGAATTCCATTTCCTTGTTACTCAAAACAATCCTTTATTAATTCTCAAATTAGAGGCTGTGAATAATAAACTCATTCAATTTTTATTTGAAAACTGTCTCTCCCTTCTTTATTCATGAATGATTGTTTAGCTGGACATTAATGATCGGGTTAACAGAATTTATTTTTCTCCAGTTCTGTGATGATTTTATCCCATCGTCTCCTGGCATCAGTTGTGGTTGCTGAGAAGTCTGCTGTCAGCCTAATTATCATTCTGTTTTCATTACTCTGTCTCTTTACTCTGTTGTCTTTGCTATTTTACAATGACGTACCTAGGTGTTAATTTGTTTCTATTTCACCTGTTTGGAACTTAATGTGGTTCTTCAACCTTTCATAACCACCCCCTCTTTCCAGAGAGAATATGTATATGGACCCCTTCATTCTGTCCATCAGCCTCTTAACATCACTATCACATTTTCCTTCTACTTATCTCTTTTGTTGAAATGTTCTCAAGCCTACCTACCAATTCCCCACTTTTTTCTATTTAAATATTCCATTGAGTTGTTAATGCTAATGACTACATTTATTATTTCTTTTTAAGACAATTTTTTAAATGTTTATTTTTGAGCGAGAGAGACAGACAGAGTGCAAACAGGCGAGGGACAGAGAGAGGGAGACACAGAATTGGAAGCAGGCTCCAGGCTCTGGGCTTCCAGCATCGATACTAATGTGAGGCTCAAACTCACAAACCATGAGATCATGACCTGAGTTGAAGTCAGATGCTTAACCAACTGAGCCACCCAGGTGCCCCTACATTTATTATTTCTAGAGATGTATTTGGTTATTGTTCAAATCTGTTATGACTGTTTTCCTCATTTTATCATTGTAAATGTTTTAATCATATTTATTTTATAGTCTCTTGTTCAATTCTAGATTATTTTATTGTTTCTAATTCTTGGAATGGATATCTTCTCTTCATTGATTCTGTTCAAGACTATTTAAATTGTAAGGACAGAAAATCCCACATAAAACAAACCAAAGCCAAAGTAAGTTCATTGGCTCACACAACTGAAAATTCTAAGGTTGCATTGGCTTCAGTCACAATTTGGTTCAGGTCTAAAACCCAGGGCCTAATCTCTCTCTCTCTCTCTCTCTCTCTCTTTTTTCTATACTTTGGATCCACTTCACCCATGTTGGTTCTTTTCTCAGACATATGACTCCTCGTGGTGTCAAGAGAATTTAAGAAACAGAAGCTCTGCCATCTGAATTTGCCATTTGGATTTGCCATGATTCAAACTGAGCCATCAAGAGAGAACCTTTCCTGCCCCAGCTTCTACAAAAATCCTGAGGTTGCCTCTGGTTGGTCTAGCTTAGATCATGTGCCCACCTCTGCACCAATGACTGTGGCTGGTTGGCTTGGCCTGGGGTGAGGCCCCAGCAGCTGACCTCCTATGGAGGAAGTGAGATCACCAAATGGGCCATGGAAGGAAGAAAGGACCATGACGGGAGGCATAGTGTGTGGATGATAGTAAGTTTCATTAAATGTTGAGGGACCAGATGAATGTAATCTGACTTTTATCTAACTCATGATCCCCCTTTTACATGTGCCCCCCCACATACACCATGAACACACAAGCACCAAAATGACGCCCCCCCCCATGCACACACAGCTCCATCTTGTCTGCTAGATGAGCAAGCCCTGCTCAGAAAGATCCTTTCCCAAGCCCCCCCCCCCACACACACAGTGCAGGGAAGGAGTCTTTGGCTGAATTAAATGCCTTTCCTTGGACTCAACATGGGCATTCTGCCGGGCCACACCTGAGTCATGTCCCTCCCCTACAGCCAGAGTGGGGGCAACCCCACAGAGCCACGCAGTCTGAGAGTGCAGGAGGGGATGGTCCCTATGGAAGGTGGGGTGCTTACACCAGAAAAGGGGGACAGATATGTCGGGCAGAAATAGCAGCTGCACTCTTCAAAGAACATACCGGTTCCCCAGGCCTGTGGGTTCCCATGGGACAGCTCAGGCTGCCAAGCCCAGATCAATTTCCCTGTGCTTCCCGCCCACAGTATCACCATGCCGGGGGCACTCATGGCTTCTCTGGTATCTCCTACCCATAAATTTATTTTAAAACTTTTCTCCGGGCGCCTGGGTGGCTCAATCGGTTAAGCGTCCAACTCTTGGTTTCGGCTCAGGTCAGGATCTCACGGTTTTGTGGGTTTGAGCCTCACATCGGGCTCTGTGCTGATAGTGCAGAGCCTGCTTGGGATTCTCTCTCTCCCTCTCTCGGTGCCCCTCCTCCACTCATGCTGTCTCTTTCTCAAAATAAATACACTTAAGAAATGAAAGAAAAAAAACCTTTCTCTAATTTTGGCCTATAACATCTTTTTTTTTTAATGTTTATTTAGTTTTGAGAGAGAGGGAGACAGAGCATGAGTTGGGGAGGGGTTGAGAGAAAGAGGAAGACACAGAATCCAAAGCAGGCTCCAGGCTCTCAGCTGTCAGCACAGAGCCCGATGCGGGACTCAAGCCCACAAACCGTGAGATGGTGACCTGAGCCGAACACCTGTAACATCTTTTAATATGAGCAAACATGTGACCAAAATGTGTCACCCACTCTGTAAAGTAAGACTTTGTTAGTTACTGGTGTCATTATTTCTCATCGGGGCCTCTTTGGAAATCCCTGATCTAAAATATGATGGATTCCGTATTCCTCTGAGCCAACGCCTTAGTGAATCCGGACCTCAGACATGACCTTCCTTTCCAGAGGTGAGCCATCAGTGTTTGAGTGCGTCCTCAGAATACAGACCACCCTTGCTTCTGTGACCTGGCCCTTCACTGTGCTGTCAGTGCCACTTCTGATGCCAACCCTGCCGCTCCAGAGCGGTGAGACTTGTGGTGATTTACTCAACTTCTCTGGGCCTCGGTTCTTCACCTGCAAGATCAATGTAATGTTGCTCACCTCCCAAGGTGAGGGGACGACCCCCCGGGCAGGGCGGCCCAGGCACACAGCCTTACTCTGCATTAGCCCCCTGGAGGGGAGTTCTGCCTTCGTTCTTCTGGCCATGGCTCCTTTCTCAAGGCCTTTACTGTTCCTCCACCATTGGCCTGCCCCAGACATATGCTAACCGACCGGTCCTTGACCTCTAGATATTAACAGCCACATGTCTTTGCCTTGAGATAACTGCCCATCTGACCTTTGATCCCTGACCCATGACACCTGCTCCCCCCACCAAGAGGTCACCATTGGCTCATCTCTTCCTGTGACCCCTGACCCATGGACCCCAGGTGTGGGTGCGGCCCCATGGGAATGGGGTGGGGGGGGTGGCAGGTGACGTGGAGGAGATGCTAGAGGTCACAACAAGAGATGTCCTTGGGAGTTCTTCTCTTTCAGCTCGAGAGAACATCTGTGGCTTCCACATTGTCACAAAACAAACAGAAGTGAGTCTTATGTTTCACAATCCATGCAGCTAGTTTCATGGATCTTTGACAGTTCTTTCATGTCCCTGACAGTGGCAAAGCTTTTTCCCCTGGGAAGTTAGGGGGCATGTACCACAACCCCCCCGCCGGCCCCCCTCGCCCCGATGACGTTATGCTGGCACGCCCAGGCTGCCGACACTCTGCAGCCACCTTTCATGTGCGAGCAGATGTCACTGCATGGGCTTCCAGGTGGCCATGTGGCGTCCCTGCCGCCTCCCCTTCTGCCTCTGGAGGACCCTTCTGACTCAAGGGGCCTCCGCCCATGCCCACGGAGGGCTTCCCGCTCTGCCTCTCTTGGGCAATCTTCCCAGTTTTGAACTAAGGCCTTTCCGCTCACAGCCCTCCCTGGGGCCATGGTGGAAGCAGAGCTGCAGGCGGTGGGACTGTCCCCCTCTTGCTCTGGTTTGAACCGCAGCTCACACGTTCCCAGGTCCGCCGGCGACGTCCTCGGACTGCCCCCTGACTTGGGGTTTGTTTGCATGTCCGATGCCCGCTTTGGGCTCCCCCCGCCCCATCCCTTCCCACGAACCCTCCCCTTCAAGGGACTGCTTCTGGTGACAGTCCCTCTGACAAAGCCATGATCAGCAACACGAAGCAGGGAGCTGTGATGGGGGCTGGGCTCACACCCGCCTCCGCTGTCCCCTCACCTGCTTCAGATGCCCTTCCGGCCCTCCTGCCCGCAAAGTGCAGCCGAAGCAGTGATACCTAGAAGCCAGAAAGAGCCCTTGCTACGAGGGCTGCAGATCTGAGCTGTGAAGCCCTGGGCAGTTATGCCCTTCTCTGAGCCTCAGTTTCCTCACCCGGAGAGTGAGGACGCTGCAACCCTCCGCACAGAGCGGCAGTGAGGGAGGGTTAAATGAGAAAAGCGGTACGAAGCGATGGTTTATCATACACCCTTACTGTGCTGCAAGATAATGCCGCTCACGTTTATGATGCGCCCGCGATGTGCCAGGTGCGTGATACGCAACGAACATAATCTTCACTGCGAGCCGCAAGGAAGGTGCCACGAGATGCCCATCCTGCACGTGAGGAAATCGCTGCACAGAGAGATCGAGTACCTTTCTCAAGGTCACCCAGCTGGGAAGCGGTAGAGGAGGCTGCGGACCCAAGCACTACCCCCACCCCCCTTTCCCTCCAGGAAGAGTCATCCTCATTTCTCTGAGAATGTTCCTTTTCCATCTTGAGGGAACGCGAGGGTGTTCCGGTCTCCAGAGACTCATTGTCTGCTCATGGCCAGTCTCCCCGGTCCCCTTCACCTTCCTGGTTCTGATGGTCATGCTGAGTGAGAGTTGGCCTGGGACGGGCCCTCACCCCCCATTGGCAAGGTGGGTGGCTCAGGTCCTGAGGACTCCGCTGAACAGATAAGGGACTGAGTCTCGGAGGAGGAGGTGTCCCAGTCAGAACTGGGACAGGAGCCAAACAGTGGCTCTTGGCCTCTGCCTCCCCCAGACAGGTGGCTTTGGGCTTGGGCACTGCCGGGGGGGCCAGTGGGAGGACGCTGTGATGGCCCCTGGGCTGGCCCCCGGCCCACAGGTGCTCTTGGGGGACACGTGGGAAGGAGGGGCAGGGAGCCGCGAGAGGGGCGCCCGCAGGCAGGGCCCGCAAAGAAGGTGTCTGTTGTTTCCTCCTTCGTCTCGGGGAACAATTCCCCTTTGAGCTTCTTGGCTGAGACAGTTGAGAGATTCTTTCTCCAAGGCTTCTTCTTGACAGATTGATTTATCTGTTTCGGTAACTTGGCCTTCCTGCGAAAGGGAGGCTCCGTGCCAGGGCTGGCGTGGGGACCAACCTGGGGGTGAATGAGGGGCCCCACTTCCCCCATCCCTGCAGACAGCTGAAGTGCAGATCCTGGGGCCATGTTCCTCCCCGCCCCCGACCCCCGTTGCTGACCACAGGCGTGAGGACTGCGCTCAGGGAGGACACGAAACCCACTGACGGACCATTTGTCCTGCTACCCTCCCAGCCTTGGCTCCCTGTCATAGGTCTCCTTGGACCCATTTTATGGCTGGACAGATAGAGTAACTTGTACCCAACTGCCCAAGTGTGCAGTGAGCAAGAGGCCAAGACCAGACGTGAGGCCAGAACTTTGCCTCCTCCATGCCGGCCTCTTGCACCTGAAGAAAGGGCCCTGAGCCTTGAACCACTGGGGTGCTGGGGGCTTCAATGGATGCGGCCTCCCCAGACTCAGCGAAGCATCAGGTTGATAGCCCTTCCAGGTACACCCTCGCTGGTTCCTGCCTCTGCTGGGCTGTCCTCCGTTGGGGCGCACGGTCCCCCACTTTGAGCTCTGCCCTACCACAAACCCCCCTTTCACTTGCTTGTCTCCCCATCAGACTGCCCCTTCCTCCAGGCAGAGACCCCTGGGCCGGGCACTGAGGGCGGGCTCCATAAATGTTTGAAGAAGCAAGGCAGGGAGGAAGGAGGGAGGGCAGGGAAGATGTTAGGATGGGAGGGAAGGAAGAAGGACCTCCCCGTGGTGATGCTCAGGGGCCCTCAGGCCATCGTGAAATCCATACAGCAGGCCGTGCCTTAAAAACCCAATGGAAATACAGTGCAAAATCAGGCCCCACTAAGTTTCTTCCCTGGGCAAGGACACTGGAGCCAGGAAGCTGATCCTCAGCCAAATGGCACAAGACTGGTCCCAGACCTATAGGCGGAGGGAGGACAGGCCCACGAGGCCGAGGCCACCAGCTGGAGACCCACAGCCTGAGCCACCCAGACTCCGCCCAGCTGTGTGTCCTTGGGCATGTCACTTCTCCCCACTGAGCCCCGTTTCCCATCTGTGTGGCGGGGGTCAGAGTGATACGGGGGCAACCAAAGCATTGCCTGGGATTACACCTTTGCTAATCATTGCAAATCACTTAAGGTCCTTTGGGGAGAAAGTCAGGAATTCATGGGGAGAAATAAAATACTGTTGGACCCGTGGCACCTTCTGGTCCCCATCGGGGTTTCCTTTAGTTACTTGACAGTTGCTACCTCAGGAACCCACGGCTTTCTTTCCTGAAGAGGCTTCAGCATCCTTCACGGGTGAGGATGCTCCACCAGTAACTGGTGATTCCAGGGTTCCGAGCTGCTGTGTCCCTGGGAGAAGGGTCTCCCGGGCCTCTCGGGGTCCACCTTGGGGACAGTCCTCACTTGGGCTACTGCATGGTCTGACAGCCTTACAGCAGCCTCATGAGGGAGGCTTGCGGGTTGTGTGGAGCCATTTCACAGAGGGGAAGGCGGACGTCCACAGCGGTGGAGAACGTGGCCATGGCCACAGACCTAGAACCAGCCCCTCTGGGGCCCCGCGGATCTTTCCACTTGGCCCCTTGCCCTCTGCCTTTGGGACTTTCTGTCTACACCTCTGTGGGTTCCTTCCACCCTCTACATTTTGTTTTGTTGTTGTTGTTGTTGTTGTTGTTCAAGCATATTTTCAACTTCTTTTTTAAATCGTGGTAAAACACACAACACAAAATTTACCACTTAGCCAGGTCTCAGGGTATCGTGGCATTGAGCCCATTCACACGGTTATGCAGCCATCACCACCGTCCACCTCCAGAACTTTCCGCAGCTTCCCAAACTGAAAGCCTGGCCCCGCTCAACAGTAGCTCACAAGTTCCCCCTTCCCCAGCCGCTGGCAATCACCACCCTCTACTTGTATGAATTTGACTGCTTACGAGTGGAATCCCACAGTATTGGTCTTTGTGTGACTGGCCCGTTTCACTTAGAATAATGTCCTCAAGCTTCACCCATGTTTAGCATGTCTGAATTCAATTTCTGCTTCTTTTTTAGAAAAAAAAATTTTTTTTAAGTTTACTTACATATTTTGAGAGAGAGAGAGAGCAAGCGGAGGAGGGGCAGAGAGAGACAATCCCAAGCAGGCTCTGCACTGTCAGCACAGAGCCCGATGGGCTCGAACTTAGGAACCGTGAGATCATGGCCTGAGCCGAAATCCAGAGTCAGACGCTTAACCGACCGAGCCACCCAGGCGCCCTTCAATTCCTTTTTAAGAGTGAATGATATTGCATCGTATGGATAGACCGCATTGTGTTTTATCCACTCATCCCTCGGCGACCGTCTGGGCTTTAGAGCCAGGTTGCGAGCTGGACCCTGCCCCCTGAGCTGAGCCCTCCCAGGGGCCAGCCTGCCCAGCCCTGCCCTCCTGTCACTCTCCACCTGCCAGGCCACCTGCCACTCTTCTACCCTTGACGTTCCCAGCAAAGGGAGACTGCTAGGGCGAGACCCCTCCTGGGCCGTTGGCCGTCGGGACGTTGCTTCTGGGGGCTATCGACAAGCCTTCCTCTGCCTGTTTCCTCTTCCCCATGAGGCCCCAGCCCAACCGGGTTCCTCTGGCTACTTTCTCCTCCAAGAACCCCGAGTAGGACGTTCGTGCTCTGACAATTTGTCTTCTTAGTGAAACACGTGTGGAAGAGGACACAAGGAAAGGGCCACGCAACCCCCGAGGAATTCTAGAAGCGGACAGGGTAGCCGGCAGGGCCCCACACCCCGGAGGCCTGGACCAGCGTGGCGGCCTCCCATTGAGCCTTCCCCCAGTGCCGCCCCAGTGGCTAGAGGCCCAGGGCAGTGTGCTGGGACACACTGACCTTGAGTCCAGCAGAGTCCCAGCCTTCCACGCACCGACTGCCAGGCCTTGGTCAGCTCCCCCTCTCAGAACCTCACTTTCTCATCCGTTGCTCACGGAGTGGATGTGCAATGAGCCAGCGGGGGGCCAGGCCTGGCCAGTGCTCAGCAAACATGTATCTACTGTAGCCACGGCCCTGGGCTGATCCAGGACGAGCCAAGGTGGCCGGGTCTTTGGGCCTCAGCAGAAAAGAGTGAGAAGGAAGAGCGGAACCTGCACACCCCACCCCTGCGGAAGCTCCCAAAAGCCAGGAACGGAAACCAGTAGGGTGGTCCAACCACCTACCCACTCAGCCGAAGAGGGTTGTGTGCCCGCAGGGATCCCTGGCCACGTGTGCAGAGGGTCAACCCCACTGGTGGTGTGCCGAGAAACGTCCAACAGCCAGCTTACCGGGGGAAAGGCCCTGATTTGTGGCATCTGTCATTTCAAGCCACTTCCGTGGCTTCACTGAACGCACAGACGCGGTTGCAAGGCCTCATACGGTATTTCCGGAACAGTAAATCGCCGCTAGAACGTAGATGATAGCAGCGTATAGTACAGCGACCAGGAAGCCCTGAGCCTTGAGTATTTATTGCCTTTGTTTTAAATATTTATTCAATCTGTTTGGACAATTTAATTTGTAAGGACGACTCCCAGCATTCCTGAATATTTAGCAACCCTTCGGCACTAGCCACGCCCAGCACGCCACTGCCCACCCCCAGGCTTCCGGCCTGGCCTGGCCTCACCTGTGGGCGCAGGGGGACGCTGCTGTCCCAAGCGGTCCCCAACTCCTGAGGTGGATGGCGAGACTGGCAGGGGACCTCGATCGTTTCAGACCTGATCTCACTTCAGCCTCTGGCAGCCACACTCCCCATTGCCCAGACGGGACCCTGAGAATAATCACTCGGCTTCATACACACATTCGTTGTGCTCTGGGAGGACAATGGTCATGGTCCCCGGATTTAGGTGGTGTCCAAGGCAGGTCCTGCTGAAGTCCCCCCTTTAAGAGGGATCGAGGGGCAGGCAGTGAGGTCAGTTTGAGGCAGCGCCCAGCCCAGCTCTGGTTGACAGAGGGCAGCCCAGGCCCCAGAGCCTCACACCTGTGGGATGGGGGTGTGGGGACCGTGAACCTTTGACCCTTCCACCTGCAGAGGCCTGGCTCACCAAACAGCCTTGGAGCGTCACTTTCTCACATCGATTTCCTTACAGGGAGAGCCTGGGCCAGTCCGGTTGGAACCCAGGGGCTTTGCAGAAGCCGTTACTAAGTTACTAAGGTGGTAACTTACTAAGTTACTAAGGTGGTAAGTTGCTAAGGTGGTGTGGGGTGGGGAGGTCAAACCAGCAGGTCACAGTGGCCTCCAGCTCCCCCTTCTAGAAACCCAGCAGGGGAAATGAGCGCCCCCCTCTGGGGTGCCCTGGACACTCTCACTTTGGCTGGTATGTTCCACTTGGGACCTTTCTTGACCATATGGAGCTTCCACTCCGAAGGGGAAAAAAAGATAAGGCTAGAAATGGGGTCCGGAGGCTGGGGACCTGCTTGTTGGATGGTATGTGATCAAAGAAAACACACATATCCACTTCAAAGGGGACGCTGACTCTCATGAAACTTAAGGCCATTGAGAAAGTTTCGTTCTTGTTTCATAAACACGTTTGGCCTTTTCTATAAAAACCATTGTCTCACAGAGGCGTCCGCAAAATAAACAATTCTGTTCGGGTTTTTCAAATGCAAGACAACCCACTCATTCTTTGTTAGAAGCAGTTAAGTTTATGTTCAGGACATACAGCCAATGCCTTCACGGGCCACCCTCGGTCTGCATCAGTCCAGACACATAGAAAACAGGAGAGCACATGGGGGTGAAAAGAAACATTGGCCCAGGAGAACCAGGGGCAGGCTGGCCACCTGCATCATTGTCCTCTCCCTCCCCGGGCCTGTGTGTGCACCACCAGCCATGGGTGAGATGCAGGCCCCGCTGACGTGGGTGCAGGCATGTCCTTGGAGAGCAAGGAGGAAACCCGGTTGCCAGGCCCAGATAAACAGACAAGTACGGGCAGAGGGGAGGGTGGCGGGAGGCCAGGCCAAGAGCGAGTTTCCTTGATGTAACATCCCCCTCTACTGGTCGTCTGTGATATCGCAGGCAGGAATTGCTAAACTTGTTGCGTTTTCACAACAATAACTGATTGGTAAAAACCCTGTGCCCGCCTTAGCCCTACAGGTTGGGAAGGATAAAAACGAGCAATCAAACTTGCATCTGACCAAATCAGTGGACATACTTATCAATCGAAGAAAAGACAGGGACAGAGGAGCTTGCTTAAAGGACACCGTGGGGATGCAACCAGCAACATCCAGACTGGGTAACGACAGGACAAACAGCCAGCTTCTCCAACACATAAGTTGTGTTGGAAAAATAAAATGGTGCAGAGGACACTGGATTAAAAAGGGCTTGGGAAAGAAGCACTTTCCAGGTGATAGTGTTGTGTGAAAAGAGCAGAGTGTGAGGGTCTGTAGCTCACCTTCCATGTACAAGAAAATAAACATATACCTGCTCATTTGTGCAAAGGAAGCGCAGGAAGGATAAACGTGACCCTGGTGAGATTGGTTATGGAGGGGAGAGGGGAGGACCAGGGTGAAAAGGATGGGGGATGGGGACAGGGTAGAGAGAGAGAGGGCGTGGTACCTGAGTGTACCTATTTGAATAATTCTGACTTTCAGAATCACGTTAGCATTGGGTGCAGTCAAAGCATTTTTGAAATCAGCAAGGCTGGGAGAAAACCCGAAATGAAATGCAACCAGAAATAAGTGAAACTAATCGTTTTACAAATGAACTACACCCCTACCCTGAATGGGAGCGAGAAGGAAGCTAATCCATGAAGATCGGGGAACGGTATTCTTACCATATCCTGTGAGGCTAAAGGCAGAAAGACACGTACACATCTAGTACACCCTAGTGGGTAGATGCATCGTTCACAGGGACGTGGGCGGGCAATTCTGAAACTATTTTACGTGCAAACGAGAACTGAACAGATGAGTAAATGAGCACCACCAGCACCCGGAGCCTGATTTCTACAAACTGTTCTCAGTAAGAGAAACCAGGGTCCTTAGAGACACAGCTCTCTCCAAGGCTGGGTCAGCACAAGTACGAGATGAGCTTGGAGTGTGGTGTGATGGCACAGAGCAAGGAA
Organism: Panthera pardus; assembly: GCF_024362965.1. Lineage (NCBI taxonomy): Eukaryota > Metazoa > Chordata > Mammalia > Carnivora > Felidae > Panthera > Panthera pardus. The sequence goes on from NW_026526655.1 coordinate 103,507,116, forward strand.
ATGCTCAAAAGTTAATAAGGACATGTCAAAAGGACATTGAGGCCGACTGATTATTTGAATAACAAAATAATGATAGTAATGGTCCATAAGCCATAGATCAATAAGAATCGATGAGTTACACAGACATAGATAAATGAATAAATATATAAGTGGGGGAGAAAGGAAAGCCCATCCTCACAAAAGAAATTTCCAGTGTTAAATGTTGAAGGAATAACAGGGGGAAAAAATCACGATTTAAATTTATTTTTAATTTTTTTAATTAAAAAAATTTTTTTAATGTTTATTTATTTTAGAGAGAGAGACCATGAGCAGGGAAGGGGCAGAGAGAGAGAGGGAAACACAGAATCTGAAGCAGGCTCCAGGCTCCGAGCTGTCAGCACAGAGCCCAACACGGGGCTCGAACCCACAAACCGTGAGATCATGACCTGAGCCGAAGTCGGACGCTTAACCGACTGAGCCACCCAGGTGCCCCATTTTTTAAATGTTATTCTTTTATTTTTGTTAATGTTTATTTCATTTGAGAGAGAGAGAGAGCGTGAGCAAGGAAGGGGCAGAGAGAGAGAGGGAGAGAGAGGGTATTTAGTAAATACCTCAGTAATAATTGTTTCAAACAAGAACCAACAATGAATGCTAAAACCAGGAGGCAAAAAATATGATGAAAATAAGACATTTACATAGTCTCAGATTATCTCCCCACGGGCACTTAATTACAAAGGGGACAAAATTGTAACTTCATAGTAGAGACATCAGACATCGTGAGCCCCCAAAACGATGCACTCAAAGGATACGTCATCCCTCTGTGGCCCCCCTGCCAAAAAAATGCCTAACACAGATTTAGTCATGAGGGAACATCCCACAAACCCAAATTCTGCAAAATAACTAGCCGATAATCTTCCAAAAGAAGATAAAGCAAGACCGAGGAATGCTTCCAGATTAAAGGAGACGACTGAATTGGCAAAATTTTGTAGATTAGATAATAGCGTTGTAAGCCGTTAATTTCCTGATTTTGATCATTGGTCTGTGGTTACGTAACTCGCTCGGTGACTCTTGAGAATGGGGAATTCTTTGTAGCATTTTTGCAACTTTCTGGAAGTCTGAAATTCTTTCAGAATGAAAGTTAAAAAAGAAAAAAAGGAGAGGCCCCGAAGCTCCTCACTCGGGTCCCCGCACCCCATCCCAGGGGGACCTTGTCTGGGTCCGGAAACGACATTCTGCCCCCTCTCAGGTAACCGGAGGGCTGAAGCTGGGCTTTTGCGGGAGCTGGTGTGGCCCTGCCATCTGTCAGGCATGTGCACTGAAATACTTGCGGATGACAGGATATGATGCCTGAGATGTGCTTCAAGAGGGAGGCGGGGAGTGGGTGCCTTGTGGCTGGGGCAGGCTGGCTAGGGGGCAATGGTCAATGAGGCTGCAGGATGGCTCCTGGGGGTTCATTATACTCCTCTGGCCACTTGGTGTAGGTTTGAAATTCTCCAAAATAAAATGCGTTTTAAAACACTGCCCAGAGACAGTTCTCAGCCAGGACAGGGGAAAGGAGGGAACATGTTGGGGTCACTGGCATTTCTCCCTGCTGAGCTGTGTGGGGAAGGCCAGGCCATATGGGGACTGTTCAGACACCAGGCTGACCCCGCTGAGGTCTGCCCAGCTTCCCGCAACCTGATTTCAGAGGCTTTCAGTGGGAAGTCCCTGCTCCCAGCAGCCTGACCACACCCCGCATGAGAGCCAAGTTCAGACCTGGGACCACCTGCCACATCTCCCCAAAGCAGCCCCTTACCCACCCTCTGATCCCCTCCCCCCACTTGTCATTTGGAAGCACAGCACATTTTAACGATAGTTCACCTTCGTCCTTTCTTTTTGTCCTTCCTTTTACTCGAGCTGGGCTGGGATACTGCAGAGTGGAGAGCAAGTGTCCTGTGGTCCAGCGGTCCCCCAGTGGGGGGCACTATGGCCCATCTCCCTGTGTATGGGACCATTGTCTGTACTGGGGGATCCACACTCGAAAAGCCACTCGCACCCCCAAATCTGGGACAACCACAGTATGCCCACGCCACTGAGAGCCATTATGCTAGTCCTTCAGGTCTCTGTCTGCCAAAAGTCTCCTGTTATGGGAGAGTACATTTGTCGTCAGTAAGATGCTGGAGAAAAGAGGAGAATATTATCCTGCTGTCTCTCACCAAGAGCAGGAAACGGTCGCCCAGGCTGAGGAGAGGATGAAGACAGACAGAAGGGCAGACGTGAGGTCCTCATTTGGGAAGCCCAAGGTAGCCATTCAGGACTCAGGGTCACAGGGGCCCTGAGCCCGCCCCTCGGAGAGCTGTTGGGAGGGACCGGCTGCATCCCGCGTGTCTGCAATCCCTGTGCCCCCCCCAAAAAGCTGCCTTGTGATTTCCCTGTCTACCCCCAAGGGTGCCATAGAACCCACAGGGAGGGCTTGGGACCCTAAGAGGTCTGGGCACAGTGTCAGGGGGACATCACTTAGCGGGGGCACATACAGTATCCAAGACCAGATCCTCTCTCACACACACACACACACACACACACACACACACACACACCCCGCACTCATACATTCACCCTCACACCTTATCTAAACTTAGAGTCAATGCCAGGGACCAGTGGCGAATCAGGACATGGTCAGGTCAAGCACAGATGCATGAACTAGAAATCAAGCTGAATTACGGGAAATAAAGCCGGTGACCCATCCTGCATATCTGTATTTGTACTTTATAAACGATTAAAAAGTGGGAGAAGGTGGCATGTCGTGAAATGCCTGCCATGCAGGGAACGCTACCTGTGGGGTCAGCGCAGAGCCTGGAAAACCGGACAAGCAGTCAGCAGGGAAATAGGGGCCGCCCACGGGGTCCCCGTCCCGCTCTCTGGCACACGTCATGCTATAAGCCATGGGACCGAGCAGGTGGTTTTTGTGACTTGATGTGCGTCCACTTTGAGACGCAATTACGTTGCTTACTATTTTCTCGTGGATCATATTGAGTGTCGTTTAATGTGTTTGGGGCAGTGAGGAGGGATAAGAAGTGTTGAATGGTGGGGTCTGGGAATATACTGAACTTTTAAAATTAATTATCACTAAAACAATCCCCCCATTTTAAAGCCTCCCTACTGCAGACTTCCTGGCAGGTAACTGGGACACAGACCGCTACAGGTGGGCCCTCTGTACTGAATATCTGGTGCTGTTCTGGACTCATCCTGGCCCAAGTGTCAAACACACGTAAGTCTCTGGACAAGGGATAGAGTTAGGTCGTCTTCCCTGGGCCTCCTTTCTCCGTGCCTTCCAGGCGGTTCTTGGTTTTCTTCCGAACTGAGGAGCTTCCATGGTGTCCCAACTGTGGCATCCTGGCGCCACCTGGTGGTCAGTACACATACTACTATTTCCCCCAAACCATCTGCTCTGAGTGTGTGTGTGTGTGTGTGTGTGAGAGAGAGAGAGAGAGAGAGAGAGAGACAGAGAGAGACAGAGACAGAGAGAGAGACAGAGAGAGAGAGACAGAGAGAGAGACAGAGAGACCGAGACACCACAAGGGGTGGATGGTGGTCAGGAGCAGCTTGGGAAGGGGCAGCCTTTATTGTCTGTAAAACCTAGTTTCTGGGGCGACTGGGTGGCTCAGTCAGTTGAGCGTCTGACTTCAGCTCAAGTCATGATCTCACAGTTTGTGAGTTCAAGGCCCTCATCAGGCTCACTGCTGTCAATGCAGAGCCCGCTTTGGGTCTTCTGTCTCTCTCTCTCTCTCTGCCCCTCCCCTGCTCATGCTCCTTGGCTCTCAAAACTAAAAGAAAGAAGGAAGGAAGGAAGGAAAGAAGGAAGGAAGGAAGGAAGGAAGGAAGGAAGGAAGGAAGGAAGGAAGTCAGCCCTGATGCTTTCTCATGAGATCAGCACTTCCACTTGCTGCCCAGCCAAGCGGGCTGCCTTCCCACACCCCACTTCACCACCCACAGCAGTGCACAGCAGGGGTTCAATGAATGTGTCTGTGGGTGCCTGTCTTCAGCCCAGCACCAGTTATGGCTCTTGAGCAAGGCCTAATGCTTTATTTACTTATACTTTAACTGAGGGCTGCTGTCTCCACTTGGAGCTGGTTCCATATCAAACAGCATCAAAGGAGACTCACCAAGATTGAGGGCAGAGTCAGCCCAGAGTGAGCACGCCCTGAAGGGCTGTCTGAATCTTGTCCATGCACAGGGCTAGGAGAGAAATAGGAAAGAAGCAAGCAGGAGGAAAACCTAGAGGAGCCAGTGGGGCTGGCCAGATGAGTCACCTGCATTTACTGGGGGCTGGACTGGGGGTTACTGCAAAGGGATAATCAGTAAAAGTGGGCCCTGACTGCAAGCTGGGGGTGGAGTGTCCTTTCCTGGTAAGCCCCACGGCCCCTTTTCTCCTCCACAATTAAGTCTCATTAAAACTGGAGAAGAGGGGCGCCTGGGACTCCGTCAGTTAAGTGTACAACTTCAGCTCAGGTCGTGATCTCACAGTTCATGGGTTTGAGCCCTGCGTCGGGCTCTGTGCTGACAGCTCAGAGCCTGGAGCCCGCTTCAGATTCTGTGTCTCCCGCTCTCTCTGCCCCTCCCTCACTCTCTCTTTCTCTTTCTCAAAAATAGATAAATGTATTTAAAAAAATTTTTTTAAATAAAATAAAATAGCAGCGCCTGGTCATCTCAGCTGGTTGAGTCCGACTTTGGTTCAAGTCATGATCTCGTGGTTCGCAAGTTTGAGCCCTGCATCGGGCTGTCTGCGGACAGCTCAGAGCCTGGAACCTGCCTCGGATTCTCTGTCTCCTTCTCTGTCTCTGCCCCTCCTCCACTTGTGCACTCTCTCTCTCAAAAATAAATAAATAAAAACTTGAAAAAAAAAAAGAAAAGCATAAGGCAGAGAAAATATATTTACAGCATGTACTGTATGTATTGGAATGTGGACCCACACAGTTAAAAGCCATGTTGTTCAAAGGTCAACTGTACTTCTCACCTCTTTCCAAATTATTGCATTGTAGAACATTCTAATTTCTAGTTACGTATTTATACAACTTTTCTCAAGTTTTGGGTGACTGTCAGTTAGACCATGTTTCTTTAGGTTAAAGCTTTGAGGTCAGTCTTTGGCCTAAAACAGCTCAGAAGGGTCCTCCCTTTCTGTCTCCTTGACCAACCCAGGCTGGACCATCGGCTCATCATGGCAAAAGGACCCCGGCCACTTCCCAGCATCCTCTCTGCCCTCCCCCAGGAGCCCCAGCCTGTCCTGTGTCCTGGGTCTTCTGGTCCTCTCTGTGGGCCTATAGAGCCCTCCCTCCCCAGGTCAAGGTTCTTAGATATTGAAATGATAAGGCTTCAAGGAAAATCAATGATACACAAAAACAGTTGTCAAAATCTGTAAAAACCGTGGGATAGGACTGTATGTGCAAAGTGGTGGTGACTGCAAATGGTGTGTGAGGTGCTCATAACAAGATGGAGACATTTGTGATTGAGGACAGAGCCACCGGTTCTGCTAATGAGACTTCCTCCCCCTCCCCCTCTTCCTCCCCCCCCTCCTTTTTCTTCTTCTTCTTCTTCTTCTTCTTCTTCTTCTTCTTCTTCTTCTCCTTCTCCTCCTCCTTCTCCTTCTCCTCCTCCTTCTCCTCCCCCTCCTCTCCCTCCCCCTCCTCCTCCCCCTCCTCCTCCTCCCCCTCCTCCTCCTTCTCCTCCCCCTCCTCTCCCTCCCCCTCCTCCTCCTCCCTCTCCTCTTCCTTCTCCTCCGCCTCCTCTCCCTCCCCCTCCTCCTCCTCCTCCCCCTCCTCCTCCTTCTCCTTCCTCCTCTCCCTCCCCCTCCTCCTTCTCCTCCTCCTCCTCCTCTCCTCCCCCTCCTCCTCCTTCTCCTCCTCCCTCCTCTCCCTCCCCCCTCCTCCTCTTCCCCCTCCTCCTCCTTCTCCTCCACCTCCTCTCCCTCCCCCTCCTCCTCATCCTCCCCCTCTTCCTCCTTCTCCTCCCTCCTCTCCCTCCCCCTCCTCCTCCTCCTCCCCCTCCTCCTCCTTTTTCTTCTTCTCCTCCTCCTTCTCCTCCCCCTCCTCTTCTTCCCCCTCTTCCTCCTCCCCCTCCTCCTCTTCTCCCTCTTTCTCCTTCTCCTTCTCCCTCTACTCCCTCATCTCCTCCTCCTCCCCCTCCCCTCTTCTTCTTCCTCTTCATCTTAGGTCCCCTCCTCCCCTTCCTACTCTTCCTCATCTTTTTCTCCATCCTCTCTTTCCCTCTCCTCCTTCTTCTTCCTCTTCCTCTACCCCTTCCCCCTCCCCTCCTTCTCCTACTTCTTCTTCCCCACATACTGAAAGGAACTGTTACATCTCAGTTACAGGTTGATGCAAATAAAGGTATAAACATATAGTTCTTTCCCATCCAAACTGCAACCCCCTGAATTCTCTCCACAGACCCTCGAGGTCCAAGGGCCCAGATAAAGACACCCCCACCCCGCTGCTGAGCCTGTGGTTGCTGTGCCTGTGGGGGAGATCCTTGCAAACAGGTCTCTGCTGAGCACCTGCAAGGCCCTCAGAGCTGCTGCCACGTGCAGCCCAGGGGCCTGGTGTGGAGGGACCTCCAGCGCTCGCATGGGGCTGAGGGGAGAGCCATGCCTGGACAGACTCCCAAGGGCCTTCTGGATCCCTCTGGTGCTGCTCCCTGGTCTGAGTACAGCAATCTTGGTGTACTATAAAACCTTTACTTGGAGAAGACAGGGAAGGGGACGGACGCTGACCAGCAGTGTCACACGTAGCCAGGGAGGCCGGCACCTAAGGCCGAAGCCAAGCACTGGTGCCAACCACTCAGGACTTTGGGGAGGTGGTGGGGACAGAGGGGACACTGCCCAGGGCTGGAGGGGGAGATAGAAGCAGCAATTCTCTCCCAAGAAGCTCAGCGGCCGAGGGAAAAGCAGGGAGGATGGGAGCCAGAAGGGGACCCACAGCTGAGCAAGGTCTCTGGGGGAGAGATGAGTCCTGAGCATGTTGTCCAAGGAGAAAGGGGCATGTCTGGAGGTGCCTTTAGAGGAGACGACAGGGGGAGCTCCCTGGGGACAGACTGCAGGGGAGGGAGTGACCAGGGCAGGTAGGGCAACAGCAGAGAGCCCAAGATGTGGAGACAAGAGTTGTGTCCCACCCCGGGCGGGACAGGCAAGCAGGGAGGCAGAACCTGCCAGCTCCGAGCTGGGTAGAGGGGCCTGGGCCCCATGTTTGCTTTGTTCCCACTCTGCACCACATGCTGCGGCGGGGGCTGGGGTACAACTTGACCAAGGCAGACACAGTCGGCGCCCTTCGGGGACCACCGGGCCCAGTCGGGAGAGCCGAGTGAGCATGCAGGGCTCTGACTCAGCCTGGGGGCTCACGGAGGAGGACACAAGGCTGAGACCCAGGGATAAAACAGGAGTGGCCAAGAAGACAGCTGCCTGGGGGGCTCAGCCAGTTAAGCGACAGACTCTCGATTTCGGCTCAGGTCACGATCTCACAGTTCGTGAGTTCGAGCCCCGCGTCAGGCTCCGTGCTGACTCCTGCTGGAGATTCTCTCTCTCTCCCTCTCTCTGTGCCCTTCCCCTACTCACTCTCTCTCAATATAAATAAATAAACTTAGTGAAAAGAAGTGGCCAAGGAAAGAGACAAGCGTGGCCAAGGCCGTCTGGTGGGAAGGCTAAGCAATCCTTGGACATCACTTCACGTTACAGGTTAGCGACTGCACTTTACCTTGGATTCGCTTATATGACCAAATGCTGTTTCCCATCTCGGGCAGTCTGCACATCAGAATGGTAATGGCTAAGCCAAAAAGGGCCATAATTTTACCGCAGAAGGCAGTAACCAGAACGTCACCGAATTCTGTTGATGTCACATCCCTTAACACTTTCCCACACGGTCAGCTCTTCACCTCATCCAGGCCTCGCTGTTGACCAAGTCAGCCGGAATCAGCATCCTTCTGTTACCTGGAGAGCAGTGTGTTTTACTGCACACCGGTTGACAGAGAGAGAGAGAGAGAGAGAGACAGAGCGTGAGTGGGGGAGGGGCAGAGAGCGAGGGAGACACAGAATCCGAAGCAGGCTCCAGGTTCCGAGCTGTCAGCACAGAGCCCGATGCGGGGCTCGAACCCACGGACCGCGAGATCGTGACCTGAGCTGAAATCGGATGCTCAACCGACTGAGCCACCCAGGCACCCCTATATGACTTTCTGGAAAAACAGAAGCATGACATAAAGGAACTGGGCTGAATTAGCCAGCATTACCAGGGCTGTGAGCCCTTGCACAAAGCAGCAAGAGGGAAAGAACATTCACTTTGTACAAATTATTTCTCTACCTTAATATTTACGGCTAAGGAACCAAACACGGCCCCACCATACATTTATTTGGCTTCCTATTTCTTCCACACTCGATGTGTTTCAGTCACGTTGAGCTATAAGTAAAGTGTCATCCTTCCAGAAAAAAAGAAAATCACTTTATAAATGTTTTGTTGAATGGAAAACAGGCAACATTCTTAGAGTGAAAATGTTTACTTTAAATTTTTTTATGTGCTTATTTATTTTTGGAGAGAGAGAGAGAGAGAGAGTGAGCACAAGAAGGGGCAGAGAGGAAGGGAGACACAGAATTCGAAGCAGGCTCCAGGCCCTGAGCTGTCGGCACAGAGCCCAACGCGGGGCTCCAACTCATGAACTATGAGATCGTGACCTGAGCTGAAGTCAGATGCTTAACTGACTGAGCCACCCAGGCGCCCTGAAAATGTTTACTTTATAAATGGTGATTTGTGACTCCTTGGGTTGTTAGCTCGTGAGAAGTTCCAGAACTTTCCCCCTGAAAGAAGTCACCTTTCCACACACAGACTGACCTGGCAGCAGCATGTGGGGAGGACTTTCTGGGCTTTGTGTCAGGAGAGCAGAGCAGAAGCCAGGCCACATCGGGATCTATGCCCGGGTAGAGACAAGGCTGTGTGAGCCCCAGCACGGCCGCACACCCTTCCTCGTCCCCTCCCACTCAAGGCCCTGGCACTAAGACGACACACAGACTCGCGGCTGGGGAGAGGCTCCAGGGGCTTGGACTGAATTCACGTCACCGCCCACGACCAAGATGGGCACCAGTCTAGCTGTCGGCTTTGAAGGTCCCAGGCCAGCACATTTTATAAGTGGGGGGAGGGGAGGGCTGGGTGATAGTGGAGGTGACAGCAGGGGTCCCACCTGAGGGCCAGAGAAAGGCGCAGGCCCCAGCACACAGAAGCGTTGCACATCCGCTCACCAGCCAAACGAATAAACAAATACCATTCGCTCCGTTGTCCCTTTCATCCAAGTTGATGGCAGCGTCCAGGAAGGGCCTGTCGCGGGGAGCGCCCAACAGGCATTGTCAAGTGGATGCGTGCCATGGCCGGACCTTGGTGGCTCCTTCCCACTGAGGAGACACCAGCAGAACCCCAGCAGGGAGGGGAGGAGGCAGAGCCGAGAGCCCCCCCCCTCCTCTGATGAACTTCAGCTCCTGCAGCCTCTGCTTCTCAGACCTCAACTCAAATCCACTCAACAGAGAGTAAGGTAATGTCCTGGCTTGTTTAGCAGCATGGCTGGCGACGCCCCCGCGGTCCCTTCTCTGCCCGTGCAGAAGCGGGTGGCAGGGTGTGAGCTTAGAGCAAGAGCTCCTGACCTGGGCTTAGTCTCCGTCCCCACTGTGTGACTCCGAGGGAACCCCTCACCTCCCAGGTGGGCCACCCTAGCTGCCGGTGATGGCGACGTCTAGAATCATCTATGGAGCCTGGAGCACAGGACCAGCCGGAGGTCGGTGGGCCAGTGGGGGGTGGCAGTGGACAGCATGGAGTCCTCACCGGTGACTCTCTTGGCTCCCGTGCACCCAGAAAGCAGCCCCCCCCTCCATCATATCGTCGTATCATCTCTGTCCCTTCAAGCCCATCTCAGTGTCCCCAGGTCCAAGGTGGGCTTCAACCCCATGCTTTGCCCAGTTCTCAGCTGCTGACACACCTTGTCAGCCCCACCACAGCCCCACGAGGTGACACTGTTATGTCTCCCAGCTCACATCTGAGGGCACTGAGGCACAGAGCGGTTCCTGCCCCCCGGCCCAGAGCTTGTCAGTTCAGAGCAGGATTCGCACACACAAGGTAGTCCTACCTTGACCGCACTGCTCCGGGCAGGCTCCTCAAGGCCTTGATGACCAGCTCCTTGGATTCTCCACCTCGTCTCCCAACTACCCATTGCCGCTGCTTGAAAATAACCACGACTTCGAGGTGCCGGGATGGTTCAGTGGGTTGAGTGACTTTGGCTCAGGTCACCGTCTCACAGTCCGTGAGCTCGTGCCCCACGTCGGGCTCTGCGCTGATGGCTCAGAGCCTGGAGCCTGCTTCGGATTCGGTGTCCCACTGTCTCTCTGTTCCTCCCCCCACTCACGCTCTGTCTCTCTCTCTGTCTCAAATAAATAAACATTTTTAAAAATTTTTAAAAAAAGAAAAGAACCATTATATTTGCCCTTTTTTTTTCCTGACAACAAAAGCAATATGGGATCCTCTTGGGAAAATGTCACACAATACGTAAAAAGCAAAGAAGAAAACAAAATTCACCCACCATTCCATTCCACGTCTCGTTCCATGCTTTGCCAGATGCTCCAGACAGGGGGTGGAGGAGGCTGCCAAAGGTTTGCCCTCCGGGAAGATGGCAGCGTTGCCCAGACAGACGTGCCGCCTTCCTGCCAGAGCAGCAGGGCTGGGGAGCCCAGCCAAAGTAAGGAGATCCCCTCACCCCACTTGCCAACCCCACGCCCTTCCTCCCCCTTCCAAAGCACTCTTGATCTTCTGATTCCTCTCAGCTTGAAACAGACCCAGATCCCCCCAGATACCCCCATTTGGGGGCTGTCTTTCTTTTTTTTTTTTTTTTTTAAACGTTTATTTATTTTTGAGACAGAGAGAGAGCATGAACGGGGGAGGGGCAGAGAGAGAGGGAGACACAGAATCATAAGCAGGCTCCAGGCTCTGAGCCATCGGCCCAGAGCCCGACACGGGGCTCGAACCCGCGGACAGTGAGATCGTGACCTGAGCTGAAGTCGGACGCTTAACCGACTGAGCCACCCAGGTGCCCCTGGGGGCTGTCTTTCTTAACAACACCTGTAATCCCCATTTGTTTCTCCCCTCCTCCTGCTGCCAACCCCGAACCACTGTAACAACTCTGTGCCGGTCTGTTTAGATCTGTGCGTAAATGGAATGTTGTAAGGATGACCCCACCCCTCACACCCCCTTCTCCCCTTTTCTCCTGGCCACAGGCTGCTCAGGGAAGCAGAACCAGTAAGGGACCGTCAATACAAAACATACACAACGACCACTTTTTTCAAAAGGCTGGCTCAGAGAGGGAGATTTTACAAGATTTTGTCAGTCTTTCGTGGCAGGCAGCCCCTCCCCCACGCCACCCCCCACGCAGCGTGAGAAGGTGACACTCCTGAGGTCGGTCCCACCCTCAGCGTCGTCTTAGCCGGACCCAGTCTACACAACCACCAAAATGTCCCCTTGACAGCAAATTCGGAGTTTGTGGTTGAAGGATCCCAGAATGTCTCAACTGTACGTCATCAATCGGCACAGGCTGTCATGTGAATACCCAGTTTTGCAAGATTATAGCAGGAATAGTTTGGGCCCCATGAAGTTGCTGTGTTTATGGATCAAAACGCTTCAGTGCTGGCAGTTCCGTGCGGCTCACCTAATAGCTGCTAAACAAACAGCTGGCCATCCAAGCCCTTCTGCCCTCTGGGGACATCCAGCCCAGAGAGGGTGGGCAAGGGGCTCGCGCATGGCTTCTCTTGTTACATCACTTCAATTCTGTATCATTCCCTTCACACATCTCCAGCTGGACCTCTAATTCAGCGCTCACGTTTAAAGTGTGTGGTGTTTGCATTGTCCCGGGACAATGATTCATTGTTTACATAGCTGATTTCACGAGCTTTCCACAGTTCAGTCACATGAGCTGACGCTAGGCGCATCACTGTGGGAGTGTTGGTCTATGGCCGGTAGGAGACTGTGGTTTTTCTCATCGCCAGACCTCAGCCAGCCAGTGACCCCCCTCTGTTGTCCTTTCCTCTATCTTTTCCCCAGCCTGGGGTGGGGGTACGAAGGGACAATACAACAAAGAGTGAAGTCAATTTGAAAGCAGAGTGGAGGAATCTTTGCAGGAATTACACAGGCTCTAAGTCCACTGTTTTAAATTGAGCGTTTAGGGACACCTGGCTGGCTCAGGCAGTAGAACGTGCAACTCTGAACCTCAGAGTTATGAGTTCAAGCCCCATATTTAAACAAACAAACAAATAAATAAATAAATAAATAAAACTGAGCATGTAGAATCCGGGTAGAATCAGGGAGAAAACCTGCTACTAACCAGATTAGGAGCTCCCCGTGGGCATTAACCATGACTGATTCATTGTGGAGCCTGGTGTCCAGTGTAAGGGCCGACATAGAACAGTCCAGGTTGGTCAACATCTACTTCACAAATATCAAATGTCTCCACCAACGCTAAATTCTATGATTATATCAAGAAAGAGAGGAAAAAGGACAAGTCTGAACTTTCAGGGCTCTTTGGGTTTGTACTGCGACTCACATCAATGAAAAGTTCTGGGTAGAGCCATCAGCTTCAGGCATAGCTTGATCCAGGTACGTTAATGGTGCCAGATTCGATTCACTCCATCTCTCGCCTCTGCTCTTCCCTGAGTTGCCTTTGGTCTCAGATACCCTTCTCATGAGAAGATGAAAATGTCCCACAGCACCTTTGGGGTGACATCCCAGCACCTTACCAACCCCAGTGGAAAGAAAGTTGCTTTCCCCTCTAGTTCCAAAGGCAGAAGGTGTGCCAGGAAGTTGAAAATAATTAAGGTCCAAGTGGCACATTAAAGAAAGCAGAAACACAGGTCAACTTCTGTGTGAAGCTGGACGTGGAGACAGTCAAGAAAATCTGTCGACAGGGGGCGCCTGGGTGGCTCAGTCAGTTGAGCGTCGGACTTCCGCTCAGGTCACGATCCCGCGGTTTCGGAGTTCAAGCCCCACATGGGCTCTGTGCTGACAGCTCAGAGCTGCCTTTGGATTCTCCCTATCCCCCTCCCTCTCTGCCCCTCCCCTGCTCGCCCTCTCTCTCCCTCTCTCTCTCTCTCTCTCTTTCTCTCAAAAATAAATAAAACATTTTAAAAGATGTTAGAAAAGAAAATCTGTCAACAAATGCATCTTGCATTTATTTTCTGGTCTTTTTCACATAGATGACTTTGCATCCCAAGAGTTTGGGAGCCACAGCACTGGCTGCCAACAAGAACTGCTCACTTAGCTGCTCTTGCTGCGCAGTACCATGACAGGAGTGACACCAAAGAACTTGTTTTCTCGTCATTTAAAATTCTATTCCCCTTCAGAAATCACAAACCATTGTGGGTCCGCCACATGGTGCAAAATACATCCAAAGCCCACACGTAAGGGGGGTGGTGTGTCCGCTCGTGCTGGACTCGGAGGGAATTCCAAGCTGGTCTCATGGGGATCAGGAAGTGAGGCTTCCTTCCCCATTGCCAACACCCCCACCCCCACCCCGGGGGAGCCACGCCACCCCCCCTCCTTCCCCTTCCGCCCCTTCTCCCCTCTCGGCCCAGGCGGCTCCAGAGAAGGTACTTGGTTCAGGCTTGGCCAAGGAGACCCCTACACATCCGATTGGTTCAGTAAAGGACACGTGAAACGACACCAGCCAATCAGAGGCCTCCAGACCAAGAAGTCAGGCACAGTGTTTGAGGAAAGACAAGTAGGCTGCTCAGAGGGCGGCAGGGGTGCGGGTGGTACCGGACGGCCACTGGGCTCCGGGGCTTTCCCGAGAACACAGCTTCCCCCATCCCTTCTCTCCTGGCCCAGGTCCCTTCTCCACCTGCCGCAGTTTATGCGGCCTTCATTTCCCTCCACAGGAAGGGCTTCACAGCCGCCTCCACAGGCTGGCGCGGACAGAACGGCCTCCAGCCCGCACAGGAGGAGGGCAAAACCCGGCCTGAAGCAGCGAGAAGAGGAACCTTCTTGGGGGGGAGAAGAGGAACAAGCAGTTGTTGAAGAGGAACCACCTTGGGGGCGCCTGCGTGGCTCAGTCGGTTGAGCATCCAACGCTGGATTTCAGCTCGGGTCGTGATCTCACGGTTGGCGAGATCGAGCCCCATGTCGGGCTCTGCCTGACAGCGCGAGTAGCCTGCTGGGGAGTCTTTCACTCGTTCACTCTCTGCCCCATCTTTGCTTGTGATCTCTCTCTCTCTCAAAATAAATAAATAAACTTGAAAGAAAGAAAAAGAAAGAAAGAAAGAAAGAAAGAAAGAAAGAAAGAAAGAAAGAAACCACCTTGGTTTCCATTTTGGCTGAGGCCACAAGAGACACCTCACGTAAAGAGGGTGGTCCGAGAGCCTTGCAAAGGAGGCATCCAAAAGCAGTTTAGAGAAAGTAGAGGTCAGGGGGAGGGCAAGGGGATTTCTCTGGAAAACGTTGCTGGGTGACGACCGCTCCTCTCTTCTCCAGGAGACAACCGTGAGGGGCTTTAGGAGAGAGCGTGGGGAGCCGCAGGCCGGGAGCGGTTTTCAGCAGTCTCCGCCACACCTTGGGAGCATGAGGGACAGGGGTTGCTGTGGCTCAGGCCGGGAGGCAGGGGCGCGGGCTGCTGTGCTGGGCCGGGCCACACTCAGTTGGCGGGAACAAGGGCAGCTGGGGCAGAATCCTCACGGCTCTGATCCCTTGAAGGGCTAAGAGGCCTCAAGCCAAGGAAGCTGGACACACGGCTGGAGGCTTGGGCTTCCCACTCGGAACCAGGCCTCCTTGGAGAAATGGCTGGCTCCCGGTCCAGGATGGAAGGCACAAAGTGAATCTGAGACATCTGGTACCAGAAACAAAGGAACTACCACAGGCCACTTGGGGTCTTGTCAAAAGGGTATAGTGTTCCCACTGACCATTTGGGGCCATGTGAACATCAAAAATGAAAATGATGGGGGCACCTGGGTGGCTCAGTCGGTTTAGCGTCCGACTTTGGTTCAGGGCATGATCTCACAGTTCATGAGTTCGAGCCCCACATCAGGCTCTCTACCGTCAGCACAAAGCCCCCTTTGGATCCTCTGTCTCCCTCTCTCTCTGCCCCTTCCCCCAAATAAATAAACATTAAAAAAAAGAATCGGGGCGCCTGGGTGACTCAGTCGGTTAAGCGTCCAACTTCAGGTCAGATCATGATCTTACCATTCGTGAGTTCCAGTCCCGTATCGGGCTCTGTGCTGATGGCTCAGAGCCTGGAACCCGCTTCAGATTCTGCGTCTCCCTCTCTCTCTGCCTCTCCCCTGCTTATACTCTGTGTGTGTGTGTGTGTGTGTGTGTGTGTGTGTGTGTGTCTCAAAAATAAAAGTAAACGTAAAAAAAAGAATTTTAAAAATGGAAATGATGGTAATGGATTAGAACACATTGATCTGGCAGTCACCATCCTAACCGAGTGATTATACTCAAGGCACTAGCCCTGAGCATCCCAGACCCCAAGATGCACCAGACGGGCTGTTTGCCTGCTGGTCCCTCTCAGAGTCTGTCTGTCTCTGTCAAGGGGGAAGAGATTCCCACGTCTCTACAAGGTATCCAAACCCCTCAACTTCTCTTCTGGGGCTGAAAGAGCTCAGGGTACCATTGGGAGGGTGAACAGAACTTTTGTGCCACGAAGGAGAAGGCCCCCACCAGCTGGTCCCCTCCCAAAGGTGGGACAAGATGGCTCCCCTCTCAGGAAGGAATCAGCCCCCAGGTCAAGCTTGTCCCCCTTCCTCCAGACCTACGGGCCCCTTCCCTTCTCCCCTTCTCTCTCTCTTCCCTCTTCCTCCTAGGCTCTGAAAGCCCACTGAGGAAGCACCATCCCATGTGTTTTGGTATAGCCACAGTCTCACAGTGCTGTGTATTCTGCTGGAGCACATTCTTAGGACTTGAGGGGAGGGAAAAGGCGTTGGAGGAACAATTGAAATAATAATTAAGTGGGTGGTGAGGGCCTGGAGGCAAAGAGGGATGCTTTGAATCCCACTTTATGTATGTATGCATGTAATCTCTACACCCAAAGCGGGGCTTGAACTCATGACCCGGAGATCAAGAGTTTCATGCTTCTCTGACTGAGCCAGCCCCAAGCCCCTAACTCCCACTTTTCAACTGTTCCTAGAGGACCTTGAACTTGGGCTCCACCTCCCAGAATGCAGCTCAAAAATGCACCAGGAGGTGGCAGGGCAGAATCAAGAATGGATTGGTTCCACAGGACCTCCCAGGCGGGATCCCACCCCAGGGAGAGCAGTGCGATCCCTCCCAGCTTTGCTTCCCGCTAAGCACCTGGGACTTCAGACCACGCTGCCCTTCCGTGTACAGGGGAAATAAACCGGCACTTACAGGACGTCTTCAGTGTTCAGACACTGTGCCCACCCTGGGCAACTGTGAGGCGTTAACATGCAGCAGCCCCGTGAAATGACATTTTGAACCCCGTTTTGTAGCCAAGGAAACTGAGGGTTCATGGAGGCAGTGTCACGGCTGTTCAGCTGCACAGCCAGA
Organism: Panthera pardus; assembly: GCF_024362965.1. NCBI lineage: Eukaryota > Metazoa > Chordata > Mammalia > Carnivora > Felidae > Panthera > Panthera pardus. Next base: position 103,523,627 of record NW_026526655.1, read on the forward strand.
ATGGAATGCCAGCTGTGGGCATACAAAGTACACGGTCTTTCTATATATATTGTGCTGTGTCCAAAAAGCACAGAATGACAGAGGCCAGTGCTCTCCCCTTCCTAAGCCACAGGGGACGGAGCTGGAGCCCAGCGACAGAAACCTGCCGGAAGTGCAGGGGAGAGCAGAAGCCCTTATGAGGAACGCACCCCCAAAGCAGCAACCAAGACTAACAATACCATAAGGTTTATGGTGTATCTTACTTGGACACTTCATTTTATCTCCTCCTGATCTCACTTTGTATCCTCCCATTTTATGGAAGAGCAAACTGAGGCCCTGGGTTGAGGCCCTGGGCAAATGCACAAAGCCTCCGACCACCAGCCCTGATTCATAGCCTTGGTGCTTTTGTACTACACATTATATTGCTTCCCTTGGTTGGTAAATTTGGGGTGGGCATCACTGGGTCTGATTAGTACCTCAGTTTTGTGTCCTCAGCCAGTGAGTTCAGACTGCAGGATCGGTGTCAGGTGCCAGGAGATGGGAAGAGAGACAAGGAAGGGGAGGGGGTTCCCAGGAGAACTGAAGAACTTTGAGGGACTCTAAACTGCAACCAGTCCCACTGAAGGGGACTGGGGATTGGCAGGCCTGGATTTGTATTCTGGCACTCTCACCTCCCAGCTTCTCTACTCCTTAGCTTTCTTTTTTGTAAGACCGAGGATGAGAACCATAGTTTGTATCTCAGGAGGTTTTCTCAGGATTAAATATAAATGAAATGTATTACATCACTCATGCCCATTGAGGTGGCTTCTATCAAAAAAGCAGAAAATAACAATGTTGGCAAGGATGTGACGAAATTGGCGTGAATCTAAACTGGTGTAGGGTTTATGGAAAAGAGTATGGAGATTTCTCAAAAAATCGGAAATAGGATTTCTATATGATCCACCAATTCCACTTCTGGGTATATGCCCCCCCACATTAAAAGCAGGTGCTCAAAGAGGTATTTGTGTACCCATATTCATAGCAGTATTGTTCACAGAAGCCAAAACATGGAAGCAACCCAGCTGTTCACCAACAAATGAATGCATAAACAATATACAACGTATACTGACAATAAAATGTTATTCAGCCTTCAAAAGGAAGGAAATTCTGGCGCACGTGGGTGGCTCAGTCGGTTAAGCGTCCGACTCTTGATTTTGGCTCAGGTCATGATCTCACGGTGGTAAAATCGAGACCCTTGTCGGGTTCCAAGCTGAGTGTGGACCCTGCTTAAGATTCATTCTCTCCCTCTCCCTCTGCCCCTCCCGCACTCCCACACACACATGCTTGCACACACACACTCTCTCTCTCTCTAAAAATAATAAATAAATATATAAACAAATAAATTTCAAATCGACATTATGAATAAACAATAAAAGAATAAAGACAATTATTCTAAAATATGTATCTATTTAATCAGCCCGTTGGTGACTTGATTCAGAACTCTTTGTTCTCTTTTGTGGCTACAGATTCTTTGAGAGTTGGGGTCTATAGCCCCGCCCTTGAGCTTGACCCTGAGTGGACTTATAACTAGTCTGTCACCAAAACAACATGACAGAAGTGACCCAAAGTAACTTCCAAACCTAGGTCAGGAAAGTCCATTTGGCTTCTACCTTGTTTGCTGGGCCACCTGTGTTTGGATGGCTGAGCTTCTGAGTAAGAAGTCTGAGCAGCCCCCGTGGCCGCCATGATGTGAGGAAGCTTCTGGGTCACAGACGATCCCTGTGCAGAAGCTCTGGTCTGCAGCACCTGCTCAAGTCCTGGCCATGAGTGAGGCCCAGACAGCATGGGGCAGAGACAGGCCATCCTCTGCAGAGCCCTGTCTGAATTCCTGACCCACAGTGTCCATGAGCATGATAAACCAGTTGTCTCAAGCTGCTAAGTTCCCATGTTTCTGTGGTTCTATAGCAATAGTTCACTGGGACAGTTGTGCTTAGAACACATTGGGAATGGACGTTTCTTTGAAATAGCTGAGCAGATAGCATACTCTTCCCTCTTCCCACCCATTTCTGCTGGACTCCCCCTCCCACCTCCCTTTCTGCAGAAATACATAAGAAGCAAATTTTTCTGAGGGTGACACCAGATTGGATTATCAAACAACATTCTAGAATTCTTTTCTGGAAATGCTGTCAGAGTTAGTGTTTGAAAACAAAGTTAGATTCAACCCAACTTCACAGAAAAAGATTTCTCAGGGAGGCTATTAGTAAATTCAGAGTTCTGTAATCAGAATCTTCTTTTCCCCTTGATGCCTGTTCTTGTTGCAGAGGTGTGATCTGTTCATTTGGCTCTTTCAGGTAAGTTCCACTGGCAATGGCTTCCAGAAGCTTAGCTTTAAGCATCTCTCTCCTTGGCCTCTCTGTCAAGTTAGGGAAGGGAGCTCAGGCCTTCCAGGAGGTTTGAAATCAATCTCTCCCAGGAGGCATGGGGCTGCCAGAACCACAGTGCAGCCATGGGTCATAGTGACAGTTCTGTCCCCATAGGGTGCAGCTGGGAAGTAGTATGGTGGGGGGGCAGACATAGGGATTTCACTCCCTGCCCTGCCACAGACTAACCTGCTCATCCCTGGCAGGTCACTGAAGCCCTGGCCTCCCTCCTTTTGCTCATCCTCCTGCTGTGACAAAAGTAATGGGGTGATAAACATCAGCCCACTTATAGCACCTGACAGTGCCTGACCGTGTCATCCACTGGACAGATAGGACTGTTTATTGCTTGGGCTGCTGAAGGAGACAAAATAGGCCCGTACCCTGCCCTCTTGAGGCCTCCATGCTCATGCTATGTTAAAAAAAACAAACAAACAAAACCCACATTACTATTATGAACAGTAATAGAAACAGACTGAGTTGACCCCCTATCTCTTCTGTCAGAATCCAACTTCTGCCCAGGGATTTAACCCTCACCCCGTGATCAGCATTAATATTGTATGGCAAAGCTCATATATTATGGTAAGAATAAAGCCATCTCTAAATGAAATAAATCTAGAAATCTACGCTGTGGATGGAGCCTGAGAGGGCCTCTCACCACCATCAACGTGTCTGTGCTTTTGGTCTGCCTTCCTCCACTCAGTGAGGCCGGAAGTTTACCTCTGGGCCCTTCAGGGCTTGGGGGAGTTGTGTTGCCCTCTCCTGGGGGGGGGGGGTGACAGAAACAGTGGAGCCTGCATGAGCCTCCTAACAGGGCTCCAGTTTGGGGAACCTTGTAGACTTCAGCTCTTTCTGCATCTGGCCAGACATGACCCCTCCTCTGCCCCAGTAGGTTATTCTTCCGTGCCCGGCCCAGGAGTGAGGTCTCCTAAAAGCTCGTGAGGCCTCCTGGGGACAGAGTCAAGTGCAAACTCTGCACACAGAGCTGTTGGCTTCCAGGTCTGCGTGGGGCTCGGGCTGCCTCCCTCGGTGTGGCCCAGTGGCGCCTCTCCACACAGATACAAGGGCACAGGGCCACGTCCCTGCTGCAAGGCAGTAGTCCTCAGTTTGAGCCCGTCACTCAGGAGGACTGGGCTTCTCCCCCTGTGCCATTAACACCTCATTATCAAGGTGGCATCCCCCCAGCGGGCGTGACACCCAGAGAGCATTTTCGAGGGCTTTAGCACTGCACTTTTCGTTAGGGTAGATGCTAGCCACCTGTGGGCTATTTAATTGTAATTGAAAATAGATAAAATAAAAAATTCAGCCCTCATAGGCACATTTCAAGCACCCAACAGCTGCATGTGGCTAGCGGCTATTGGACCACAAGTGTGGAACATTCCCATCACCACAGAAAGTTCTTTGGGGGCAACACTGCTCCCAAAGGAGTCCCTGATCATCCTGCAAACCAAGAACGGGATGGAAGGATGCAAAGTTCTTCTTCTCCTGCCCTGCCTTCCAGGTCCTTCTTCTCCCGAGCTCACCCCTCTCTGAAGGACAGAAGGCAGCTTTTTTTTTTTTTTTTTTTAGCCAGGCTGGAATCCATCTTGTTCTAACTCGGGATTTCTGAACCTGGGTACCGTTGGCATTTGGGACCATATGATTCTTTGTTGGGGGAGGCCTGTGCATTACAAGATTGTGTGCATCGCCCCTGGCTTCTACCCTCTAGACGCCAGTGAACCCCCTCCACACTCTTGTGACAATCAAAAATGTCTCCAGGGGCGCCTGGGTGGCTCAGTCTGTTGAGCGTCCGACTTCAGCTCAGGTCATGATCTGGTGGCTTGTGAGCTCGAGCCCCGCGTTGGGCTCTGTGCTGATGGCTCGGAGCCTGGAGCCTGCTTGGAATTCTGTCTCCCTCTCTCTCTGCCCCTCCCCTGCTCACGCTCCATCTCTCTCTTCTCTCAAAACTAAATAAATGTTAAAAAAAATTTTTTTTAAAATGTCTCTCCAGTCGTTGCCAAATGCGCTCGGGAGGTGGGGGTGGCGGGACCAAAATGGCTCTGATTGAGAACCACTGGTTTAACTACGCAGACCTGTGCTAATCCTCAAGATGGACGCATCCTTGGTAGGAAAGGGCACAAGTATGTGTGCTTCAGGCATCGGCGTCTCTCTGGAATTAAGCATCGTGCCCGCTGTCCCTCATCAGGCCTTGAGGCAAGAGGACCTTGGTCAGGGGAGCTCCGATGGGGAAGAGTGTCCACCGGGGAGGGGCTGCTCAGGGAGGGGGAGGAAATGACCCCATCAGAAATAACCCAAGTTTGCTGACCTGCTTTGGGGGTCTATGTCCAGCCTTGACACTGACCCGTCCCGGTGGCCTGAGACCCTGCTGCCTACGTCAGAAGAGGAAAGAATGCAAAAAAGCACCAGGTCCCCATTTATTTCCCCCTCCAGGGGTCGTGGGCAGAGACACTCAAAGTTTCTGATACACTCTGAACGGCCACCTCCTTCTGTTTCCTTTCCTCCGCTGGCTGGCTCGGTTGGCAGGGGAGAAATGGTTAAATGTGCACCCACAGATAATTCCCGAGTGTCCACTTTCTGCCATCATTGGCTGCCACCGCAACAGATGGCCATCACAGGAGTGCCTGCAACGACCCGGCTGCCGAGCCACCGGTGCTGAGTGGCGGATGAGTGAGGAATGGTTCCTTTACGGCCTAACAATTCACGGAGTAATGACCTAACATCGCTCCTCTGGGAACTGGGCCCAAGAAATATATTTTTGCAGGTAACGGCAAATAAAAGCCAAACGCAGCAAAGACTGAATAAATCTCTCTGCCCCCGGGGGAATTCACACATTTTGACAAAAGCAATCTATAAGCACTCTGCTGAATCTGAAGTGCCTGAGGTTAGGACTCAGTGGTGTCCGTGGCCAGCCTTGTAAAGTCCAGTGGAGCCCAAGGGAGCCAGAAACCTGTCCCTCCCCACAGACGACTGGAAAAGGCAGAAGCGGGTACCATTTTTCTGCTCCAAGTGGGTGGGGGGCCTAGTCCTGCTGGAATTCGGGGGTCTCTCAGAGGCCAGCGTGAATTTCCCAGGTGGTGGGTGATAGGTGGAAAGCGGGGCGAGCCGTACGAATAGCTCCGCTCACCTGCTTCACTGTTGAACTCCTCTTCATCCTTCAAAACTCTGCTTACGAGTCCCCTCCTCGGTGCAGCCCTCCCTGAGCCCTGACCTTCCTCACTCCGCAGCCGAGTCACTCCTGATTCCACAGGTTCTCCAGCCCGAAAGGTCACCCCTCCCTTTGGTGCTCAAGGAACAGTGAGCTGAGGCCTCAGGAAGGCCAGCTAGGCCCGATTTGTCTCCCTGGAGTGATTCTGAGGCGGTCTTTGTCTTCAGGTTCCACGCATCCAGTCAGCTGCTGTCGTCACTGCAGCTGGCTGCAGCACCCATTCCTGGGGCAACCTCTCACTGCTTCGTTGCTCCATTGCCACCAGCCTCAGGCACAGGATCCTCCGTGATTCCTCCAAATATGGCTGGGACCAGAGAAACAAGCTTTTCCAGAAGGGTTTGGGAATGGCAGGCGGGAATTACATTACAGAACAGAAAAGCTTTGTACTGGCCAGGAGTCCCCCTGCTCTGTGGACTGCCCACTGGACCCCCCTGCCAGCCCATGGGGCACTCTCTGGTCTGGTCTGTTGCTCTCCTCCTTGGACCAGCCAACCATCTTGTGCCCATCTCCTTGTGACCAGGACTCTCCACAAGGACCCAGCCCCAGCCTTCTGTGGGCCCCAGGAGAGCAATAAACTGTCTCTCCCTCCTGCTGATTATTGGGTCTCTTCCCTTATCACCAGAATCACCTTCTCAGAGGCAACTCTGCTCCCAGGAAGGACAACCATTTGTGGTTATGAATAGGACGATTAGGCTCACAGACAAGAACTCAGCTCAGAAATGAATTGTGGCGGGGGGGGGGGGGGGGGGGGGAGGGGGGGGGAGGGGGGGGAGGGGGGGGGGAGGTGGAGAGGGTCGGGTTGCCTGGGTGGCTCAGTCAGTTAAGCATCCAACTCTTGATTTCGGCTCAGGTCACGATCTCGCAGTTGGTGGGATCAAGGCCCAGAGTGAGCTCTGTGCTGAGAGTGTAGAACCTGCTTGGGATTCTCCCCCCCCCACCCCCCGCCCCTTTCTGCCCCTCCCCTGCTTGTGCTGGCTCTCTCTCTCTCTCTCAAAATAAATAAATGAATATTAGAAAAAAAAAAAAGAAAAGAAAGGAATTTCTGGTTTTAACTTTGAAGTGGTTTTCCCCCAATAGAGAGCAGTCCTTTCCCAAGAATCAGAAAGTGTCAGAAGCTTAAAATGGGAACATCCCTGGAGCGTCCACAGCTTCACAAAGTGGGGTCCAAGTCTGTGCAGAGTAGTTGGTCCCCTCTTTGGGAGTGTATTCTATGCTATTACAATTGCACATCAGTCCCTCTGCCAAACTCTGAGTCTCTGAAGGGCAAAGCAAGAAAAACAAATGTTTCTGTTGTTACAAAACAAGGCCCTGGGGTGCCTGGCTGGCTCAGCCCATACAGCATGCAGCTCTTGATCCTGGCCTTTGGAGTTCAAGCCCATGTTGGGTGTACAGATTACCTAAAAAAAAAAAAAAAAAAAAAATTAAATTGAATCTTAAAAAAACAAAAACAACCACAAACAAACAAAAACAAGGGCCAAAATGGAGTCACTTATGCTAAGATGCACCAAACCAAGACTAAACTTAATTACAGTGTGGGCTCTCCCAGAAACGGCATCTTCAGCCAGTCAGTCAGGAATCCCTTGAGCAGCGCTAGTGACGTAATCTGTCCAACAGACCCCTGCCTTCCCCTCAGGGAAAGTGACTTTGCAATAACCAACTTGGGTTTTTGTTTTTTTGTTTTTTGCTGAGCATAACTCCCTTGTTCCTCCCCTCTTCTGCCTATAAAAGTCTTCTGCACAACTCCTCGGAGCTTTTTCTATCTGCTACGTTGGAGGCTGCCTGCTTCCAATCCATTTTTGCTCAAATAATTTGCTATGCCTCAGTTTATCTTTCAACAACGTATTTGCCAGCCATTATTCTCAGCATGCTATACATGTAAACTCACCTCATCTTTACCATGACACTATAAGATAGGTGCTAACACATCTCCAGTTACTGATGGGGAAACTGAGGCAAAGAGAAGGTGAGCTGGGGTGCCTGCGGAGCTCAGCCGGTTGAGCGCCAAGCTCTTGATTTCGGTTGGGGCCATGATCTGACCGTTTGTGAGTTTGAGCCCCACATCGGGCTCCACGCTTGTAGTATCGAGGCTGCTTGGGATTCTCTCTCTCCCTCTCTCCCTGCCCCTTCCCTGTTCATGCTCTCTCTCAAAATAAATACATAAACATTAAAGAGAGAGAGAGAGAGAGAAGGTGAGCAATTTGTCCAAGCTCTCAGAGTTAGCTTGTAGCCAAGATGTGGGCCCAGACAGAGGCCATGCATTGAACTACTATATCCTCTGCCCTCCAGGTAAGCTTGTTCCTGCCTGTATCTCTGCACTCCTAGAATATAGGACAGCCTGGCTGTGGTGCAGAAACGGACAGCTCACTTATCACTGGGTCACTCTGAAAAACACCAGGTCACCAGAGTCCCTGCCAAGGGTCTCTCCACGAGCCCTGCAAATGTTACAGTGTCCCCTGTATGGCAGGCCAATCTCCAGGGTGGTGGGGGAGCCAGGACAGGGGAATCAGAGCAGAGGGTGGCCTTCCAGCAGCGCGTGGTCCAGTGAGGGGACCGATGACCTCGCGTCCTGCAGGGTGACAAGGCACCGGCTTCTCCTGCGTTCTGAGGGGTCTAGTGTGCTGACCACCAGGGCAGTGAGTACGGGTGGCCCGGCCGAGGAGGAGGTGAAGGGCTTGGGGGACCCACAGGTATTCCCAGGTCAGACATCTGCAAAGGTTTTTAATGCCAAGCCTCTGAGAGGCCAGAGAAGAGGGAAGAGATCCCCGATGAGACCCTGGCCCCACCCTCACAGGTACAGGGCTTGGGCAACTCAGCTGCTCAGAGAGGCAGCTTCCTCTGCTGTATGACGAGCGCATCCCCCTCTGGCAAGGCCCCTTTGAGCATTGAGGGAGGTAATGTTCTTGGGGAAGGAGCTCAGGTCGTGGTATCCGATGGGTTCTGCAATCGGGTTCTGGAAAGCTTCAGCCTAGAGAATTTAGAAAGCCTTGCCGTCTTTCTCTGTGGGAGGGTGGGCAGCGAGGAGCGGTGTGGAGGGAGCCCCGGTGCCTCAGGCCCGTTCTCCTGCCTGTCTCGTAGCTCCGGGCTTTTTTCCTTCTGCAAGGACTACCAGAGCGCCGGTCCTTGGCCCTGCATCCCTGGGGGCCGGCTGCCAGAACTGGGACCTCCTGCCCCCACTCTTCCCCAGCCCTTGCCCGGTTTCAAGGCCACAGTCATTTCATCCTAGCCCCAACCTGGGAGGAATTCAGACTATCCAGAGGAACAGAAACCCAGGGATTCTGTGTCCCAGGGTTGATGCCAGACTCCTTCCTCCAAGCTGGAGGTCAGCTGGGTCCTCACATCCCAGTGCAAATGGAAGGAACCTTTAATATCACAAATCAAACTCTGTGACTCTCTCCGCCGCTGCTTAAAATTCTTCAGTCATTTTCCAATGCCCTTGGAGTACATTTCAAAGCCTAGAGGATCCAGCCCCCGCCTACCCTTGAACATCCTCTCTCCACGCTCTGTGTTCCTTCCTACTTTGGGGTCTTTGCTAGGACACCCCTCTCTGTGCTGCCCTCCCAAACCTGGATCTGTGTCATGACTCTGGATCCCAAAGCCCAGTACGGCGCCCAACCTAAGGAAAGCACTCAGTAATTATCTTATGAATGAATGGCTTGATTAATGGATGGATATGTGAATGTAGGGAAAGGAGACTTTGGGCTAAAGCCATTGTTACTGCCAGCCACCAGCAGGGGCCTCACCTGCTACATTCTTTTACCACCAGCAGATTCACAAGCTCATTCTCTGGGCACCTGCCACTTCCAAAGCCACAGAAATGACACAACAAAACAAAAAGCATGTCAAAACCCCAGCGGGTCAATCAGCAAAACAAAGGGGTCTTTCACTAACTACTAAAGGCCTCCGGTTCCTGTTCCCCTCCGCATCTCAGATGTAGCCCCTCCCCCCCCCCCAAGCCATTCTGGCTCCCGGGAGACCTGAGCCTCTGACCGGAGGGAAGGAGTGAAAAGCCCTGGGGAAAGTGCTGGCCCCCAGGCTGCTGGGAGACACTGCACAACAGGTCCCTAAAACAACATGCCGGGGCTCCAATCCACCAGCCTTGAGCACCAGTGAGGGCCCTTTCACAGTTGGTAGAAGCGTAAACGGGTACTTAGGTTCTGGAAAGCACTTTGGGATTTCTTTTCAAGGTGTAAACTGTGTATGTACCATGTGACCCAGCAAATCTACCTTCAGATTTCTATCCTAGACTAGTCTTCCCCATCTGTGGGGCGATGTGTGCACAAGAACGTTCTTTGCAACACTCTGTCATGGTGAAAGTGGGAACGACCTAGTGTCTATCAACAGGGGACCCACCCCATCCCTCACGGTACACCCTGACCTTGGGATAGGAGGGAGCTCTCAGGACATTGGGCAAGATAAATGTTGAAGGGAAAAAGCAAGTTTCAGAAGAATACTTATAATTTCACCCGGTTTGTGTCTAAACATATTACGAAAGGATGGGCGATTCTAGAAAGTGAGGGACAAGTTGATGGGCTGGGGAGCCACATAGGAGGCTCCCAGGAGTGACAGGCATCTCAGCTGACACAGAAGGAGGGAACAGGGAGAATGGACAAGAGGTACCAGAGAACAGAGGTGTGAGGGCTCAGAGGTGGGAGCCTTGCGGGGTGTGGGGGGGGGCGGGGAGCCAAGGCCAGAGAGGAGGCTGGGCAGGCACACTGGGGTCACATGGGACCTATGTCTCCTGAGAGCATGAGCAAGCCCTCGCAGACATTGTCAACGGAGGGAGGACAGGGTAAAAAATTGCAGAAGGGCGTTCCCTCCGGCTGGCTGGACAGGTGAGCACCAGTTGTCGGGTCACAGGGCAACTCCCAGTGAGTTCCAACAGCCTCGCTCCACAACGGGCACCTGTTCCTGTTGCCAGGACAAGGTCTGGGACCTGTGGGCCAGCGGTCAGGGGCTGCACTGCAGGCATCTGTGAGTGAAGAGGTGCGGGAATTGAGACGTGCAAGTCAAGGGCTCCGGAGAAGGTTTGTCACTGAAATGAATCAGATGGTTCTTTTCTGCCAGGAGGCATTTTGCTAGAGAAGCCCTCTCCTCAGGGGGCCCAGACTACACTTCCCCCATCACCTCTGGCCGGAACCGGCAGGAATAGAAGAGACTTCTCCAGGCCAGCTCAGTATCAGGACATCCCATTCTCAGGGCAAGTGTGAGGAGAGATTTCTTTGTCGCAAAAGTCACCCAGACGGTTCATGTCCCTTAGACTACCTCTCCGAGGACCAAAGCAGGAAGTCTTGGATCAGTTCTGAAGCTGAACTTATTCCTAGGCAGTGGAGAAGGACATGGGACACGCTGTTTGCCACTGGTCGCCGACAGCCATCCAGAAGGACGGAGAGGCCTTTAACGTATCGGGTTTTTTTTACAAGGAGCACGAATTACTTTTACAAGCCAAACTATAGTAAAATTTGACCTGAGCAACTGTTTCAGCACCCTTTTTTTATTCTTTGTCTGTCTCTGGGCCCCCAGGCCCCCGGGCCACGCGGGTGTGGCTGAGGGCATGTAGACCCGACCCCACTGGGCTAAAAACAGCTGTCTCCCCACTCCTGGGCTCAGCACAGAATGCAGTTCATTCCTCAGCTTTCCTATAAGTCTTCATGATCTGGGATTCACAGGACGACTTATGGCACCAATTTCCTGGTCCGACACAAATATGAGACCATAATCATAATAGGTAATTTCCAGAAAGGATGGAATTGTGTGCCAGGTGCTGGGCTAGGTGTTTTTGGTAGATTCCCTCATAACAATTGGGAGGGGGCTGGGGGGTAAGTACCATGATCTGCCCATTTTACAGATGAGGAAGCTAAGGGACAATGAGATATTGCCACCAAGAGCTTCTGGACTTAAAAAAAAACCAAATATATATATATAATATATATATACATATATATATTTATATATTTATAAAATTTTTATATATTTATATAAATATAAATATATAAATTTATATTAAAAATATTTATATATTTATAAAATAAATATATATTATATAATATATATGTATATATTATATATTACATATATTATATATTATATATATATGTATATATATATGTATATATATATTATATATACATATAATATATAATATATAATATATGTAATATATAATATATATATTATATATATATTTATTTTATATAAAAAATATATATTTATATAATTTTTTATATAATATATAAAATATATTATATATATTTATATATTTTATATATTTTTATTTATATATATAATATATATAATTATATATAATTATTTTATATATATAATTATATATATAATTATTTAATATTTATATAATATATATATTTATATAATTATTTTATATAATATATAAAATATATATATATTTTTTAAGCCCTCAAAGAGTAGGCTCTCAACCAATATGATCCTGACCTAAATGCTGAATACACAGTATCTGTGCTGATATCCATCAGTCAGGCAAGCATTTATGTTGGAAACTTCTCAGGGCAATGGTTCTCAAAATGTGGGTCCCAGACGAGCATTACACGGTTATCGTCACTAGGAACCTTGTTGGAACTGCAGATTCTCAGGCCCCACTCCAGACTCACTGAATTAGAGACTCTGGGGTGGAGCCCAGCCAGCTGTGTTTGAAAGAAACCCTCCAGAAGAGTCCAGGGCAGCTAAACCTGAGAACCGCTGGTTTCGGCTTGAATTAAAAAGAAAGTAAGCCATGCGTCGTCCCTGTCTGAATTCGCATGGAATCTCCCAGAACTAGCTGATTCCTCTGAACGCTGAGAGCTACAGGTTAGTTCAGTGCTTGTCAAATGTGAAGACGCACAGAACTACCTGCAGGGTTTGTTGAAACAGACTGCAGGCCTGGGCCAGACGCTCTGAGTCGGCAGGTCTGGGGCGGGGCCTGAGAATTTGCATTTCTCACAAGTTCCCAGGCACAGCAGATGCTGCTGGTCCCTGCTGGTCCCCGCTGGTCCAGGGAGCACACTTGGAGAATGGGCGAAATAGTACATGCCCAGGGGAACCTAGTCAGATTCAGAATGCCTCCTTCACACAAATCTGTTTTATTTTTTATTATTATTAAAGTTATTTTTAATGTTTATGTATTTTTGAGAGAGAGAGAAAGAGAGACAGCGTGAGTGGGAGAGGTGCAGAGAGCGAGACAGAATCCGAAGCAGGTTCCAGGCTCTGAACTGTCAGCACAGAACTGATGCGGGGTTCGAACCCATGAACTGCAAGATCATGACCTGAGTTGAAGTCAGATGCTTAACCGCTTAACCGACTGAGCCCCCCAGGCAGCCCTGTTTTATGTTTTTAAGAAACTGAAGGGCGCCTGGGCGGCTCAATCAAGCAACCTGCTCTTGGCTTCAGCTCAGGTCACGATCTCACAGTTCATGAGCTCGAGTCCCACACTGGGCTCTATGCTGATAGTGCGGAGCCTGATTGGGATTCTCCTTCTCTCCCTCTCTCTCTGCCCCTCTTCACACTCTCTGTCTCTCAAAATAAATAAACTTAAAATAAAAAGAACGAAACCGTAGGGGCACCTGGCTGGCTCAGTTGGTAGAGCACTCAGCTCTTGATCTTGGGGTTGTGAGTTCAAGCCCCACGCTGGGTGCAGAGATTACTCAAAAATAAGATCTTTTGGGGCGCCTGGGTGGCTCAGTCGGTTAAGCGTCTCGTCTGACTTGAGCTCAAGATCATGATCTCGAGGTCTGTGATTTCGAGCCCAACCAGCATGAGGCTCTGAGCTGTCAGCACAGAGCTTGGAACCTGCTTCGGATTCTGTTTCCCTCTCTCCACCCGTTCCTTGTGCTCTCTCTCTCTCTCTCTCTCAAAAATAAATAAATAAATAAATAAATAAACGGAAACTGGGAGGCAATTGCAAAATAGGGTTTGATATACACATGCCCAGTAAGAGGAAATACATTGGGGGCCCAAAGTGAAGGGTGGGGAGAAACTCTCTGCAGGCTCCTTTGTTTCTTTGAGGTTCTATTCCCCGCCCACCTGAGGCTCCCTCTGGGGGAAGGCACAGCATACCTGAGAGGCTGGTCTCCTGTGCAAAGGACCAGGGGAAGATGGCTTAGGGGAGTACTACAGGCATCCGCAAACAGCCTGGAAATGACGGGTCCGCCCTGGCTATTCTCATCACTCCCGCACACAGATGGCAGCAGTAAAATGGATAAAAAGTGCCTCTAATGTGTCAGCCCCAGAAGGGCCACTCGCCAGCGTGATTCATGAGCACGCCAAGGACAGAGCCTAAGTGACTTACTAAAATCACAGGCCCTGTGCTGAGTAGGCCTACAAGTTAAGAGAAGAGCCACGGGAAAGAGACCAAACATGGGCTGAAGACCTACTAGGTATTAGGTGCGAGGGCCTCGGTCCTGTGTTGGAGAATCCAACCGTACAGCCTGGATCCTTACAGCAGGGGACTGGCAGGCGGGGCTCTGGGGGACAATACAACAGATTCTTGAGCTGAGCCCCCGGTGAGGCGAAGAGGGCAGGCAAGGGGATTGTAAATGGGGCCGGTGCCCTCTAAGGAGCCCCGGTCCGGTCCTTCGAGAGGGCCGTGAACATTTCCCATGGCAGGAAAGGAATGTGATTACGGAGTAACCAACTTTTGCACTGATGCCATGGGCCGGGAGCTGCACGGGGCGGGGGATCCTGAGGGGGCTGACGCGGGAGCCGAGCTTGGGAGGAAAAGGCTGAAGGACTTGGGAATCAATTAGATATAGTGCAAGAAGAAAAGAAAAACACACGATTGCAAGGACATGGCTAGAGCTAGAGTGCACAGTGCTAAGTGAAATGAGTCAGAGAAAGACAAATACCATATGATTTCACTCATATGTGGAATTTAAGAAACAAACGGAAAAAAAAAAAAAAAAAACAATGAAAGGAAAAAAATAGAGAGAGAAACAAACCAAGAAACAAATTGTTAGCTATAAAGAACAGATTGATGGGGCTCCCGGGTGGCTCAGTCGATTAAGTGTCTGACTCTTGCTTTTGTCTCGTGGTTCCTGAGATCGAGAGCCCCCAGTCAGGCTCCCAGCTGACAGTGCAGAGCCTGTTTGGGATTCTCTCTCTCTGCCCCTCCCCTGCTTGCACACATTTTCTCTCTCTCCTCTCTCTCTTTCTCAAAATAAATAAATGAACTTAAGGGGCGCCTGGGTGGCTCAGTGGATTGAGCGTCCGACTTCAGCTCAGGTCATGATCTCATGGTTCGTGGGTTCGAGCCCCACGTAGGGCTCTGGGCTGATGGCTCAGAGCCTGGAGCCTGCTTCGGATTCTGTGTCTCCCTCTCTCTCTGCCCCTCCCTCGCTTGTGCTCACCCTCTCTCTCACAAACAGATACACGTTAAGCAAGGTTTTCAAATAAATTATCTGTTTATTTGGGGCGGGAGGGAGAGTGCATGATGGAGATAACAGAGATCTAGACTCTCACAGACTATTGCAAGCAGGTCCTACACTCCGTCTTGGGGATTCTACGAGGATTAAGATGTCCCTGCCCTCAAGGGCCTCACAATTTAGTGAGAGAGATACACCAAGAGATGAGTAAAACATTAAGTATGTCAAAGAGACACGCACATGATGGCATGGAGATCTGTTGGAGGGATATCTAACCCACAAGGAGATGAAAGTGATCAAAGAAGACTTCCTGGAGGAAGTGACACTCGAATTCAGTTTACAGCTTTCTGCCTTAGGCATCCAGGTGTGGGGTTTGGCTGGTGGCGAGCCACTCACTGAGGTTGGAGAATGCTGACGGAGGAGCAGGGTGGGGAAGAAAGGTGTCGAGTTCAGTTTGGGGCAGCGTGGATCTGAGATTCGTCTACATCCCCAAGGAGTGACGTCTAGTAGATATTGGATACGTGGGTCGGCACTGGTATCGTTCCCATTTTATAGATGGGAAAGTTAAAGCTCAGACTGTCAAGCACAGTGACACAGGTGGTTAATGGCAGGGCGGGGCTTCAAATCCAAGCCGAGTGGTGCCCCAGGCTGAGCAGCTGTTCTGTGGCCCCTGCAGGGACAGCGCTTGACGTGTACTTACTGGCCTAATTAGCTCTGTGCCATTCAGCCCAGAAAGGCCTTTCAGAGAGTCTCTGAAGGTGATCAACAGAAAAGAGGATTTAATTGATAGGAACCAGAGGGCAAAAAATTACTTCTATTAGAATGAGCTCACACTCTCTCGTCTGATTTCCTTCTGATGATGAGATAAGATGGAAAATGGCAGAATTTCAAGTTACACCCAAACTACCAGGAATCCTTCCTAGTCTGCAGCACCCACAGCCTGCCCATTTAGCCCCAAGCCTGCCCTGGCCCCCCACAGCGCCCCTGCACCCCGCCCTCCCACGAGCACTCCACCCTCAGGGACCTCCCCAGCCTCACCCTCCAAGACTCAAGCCAGTAGGATCGCAGAGAAAAGTCCCTCCCAACAGCTGCACCCAGAGCTTTGCAATGTCCTGTCCCTACCAGTGACATGCCCGTTTGGAGGAGATGGAAACTGAGGCCTGCATTAAGGGGACGTAGGTTTGGCACAGATAAGCCTCCACGCCCCAACACCGACCTTGTTCTTTCTCGGGTCATCAGCCCTCGATACCCAACCTGGACAGTCACACCACATATGCCAATAAACGGAGCCACAGGATCCGGCCAGGAGAAGGGAGGAGGGTCCAGGATGCAGGGAGCAGGATGAGCTAGGACCGTGGCCAAGTCAGGAGGATGAACTCTTGTCAACTTAATTATTCCCCTCTTGATGAACACTTAGTGCCCCCAAATTAACACTGAATTTTTAACAAAACACACGGGGCCTCGGTGGCACCATCGGTTAATCGTCCAACTTCAGCTCAGGTGGTGATTTCACGATTGGTGGGTTTGAGCCCTGCATGGGGCTCTGTACCAGCATAGCCTGTTTGGGATTCTCTCTCGCTCTCTCTCTCTCTCTCTCTCTCTCCCCTTGCCCTTCCCCAACTTGGGCTATCTCTCTCTCTCTCTCAAAACAAATAAAATTAACAAAAAGCATTTTTTTTCCTTTTGAGTCTACATAAGATTTTTCTCTCCATTTTTCTCAAGAGTCTGGGGCTTTTGGGGCTCCTGGGTGGCTCAGTCGGTTGAGCATCCGACTTCGGCTCAGGTCATCATCTTGCACTTGGTGAGTCCGAGCCCCATGTCAGGCTCTGGGCTGATGGCTCAGAGCCTGGAGCCTATTTCGGATTCTGTGTCTCCCTCTCTCTGCCCCTTCCCTGCTCATGCTCTGTCTCTCTCTGTCTCTCAAAAATGAATGAACATTAAAAAAAAAAATTAAAGAGTCATGGGCTTTATTAAACAGTAATACTTCTAGGGACCCTGTTTGGGGCTGGCATGCTGTCCACTCACCCCTTCTCTTGAGCAAGAAGGGAGCTCTCTTTGCAGGAAGTTTGTGTGAGCTCCTGCGTCACACGTGCAAACCACCAGAACCTACTCCCTCCCCCGTGAGGGTGTGGGGGCCACCCAGCCCTCTCGCCATCAGCCAGGGGCAGAGAGTAGGTAAAGGAGGGTTTCCAAGGGACAATGGCTTTGCCGGCTGTGGCCGATTTCCCATCCTGATGTCCCGTATCTGACAACACACAGAATCTGCCTGCGCATTCCCAGATCCTGGTTTGGAGAGTGGGCTGGGGCCTTCAATCTGCCCCTGCCCCCCAAGTTCCTGCGGTCGTTTTATTTTTAAAAAAAATTTTTTTAACGTTTATTTATTTTTGAGACAGAGAGAGACAGAGCATGAACGGGGGAGGGTCAGAGAGAGAGGGAGACACAGAATCTGAAACAGGCTCCAGGCTCTGAGCCGTCAGCACAGAGCCCGACGCGGGGCTCGAACTCATGGACCGTGAGATCATGACCTGAGCTGAAGTCAGACGCTTAACCGACCAAGCCACCCAGGCGCCCCTCCTGCGGTCGTTTGAATGTGCTCTCTCTTGAGACCAGCCTGCCCTCCTTTCCCCTGTCAGGCTTGGGTCCCTGACGTTGGACAAACACTGAAGCACAAATACTTCATTTGGCAATTCTAGAAAATACCACCCTGGGGAAGAATCTGTTGTCAGGGGTGCCATAAGAGTAGCACAGACTGGGGGGCTTAAACAACGGAAATGTCTCACGGTTCTGGAGGCCAGAAGTCCAAGATGAAAGTGTGGGCAAGGCTGGTTCCTTCTGAGGGCCAGCTTCTGGCGCTTTGCTGGCCATATGCGGCATTCTCGGGCTTGCGGAAGCATCACTTTGATCTCTGCCTTCATCTTCAACCAGTGTCCTCCTTGTGTGCTTGTGTCTGTGTCCAAATTCCCCCCTTTTTATAAAGTCACAGTCATGCTGGAGTAGAGCCCACCCTACTGGCCTTGCCTTAACAAATTACATCTGCAGAGACCCTATTTCCGAATAAGGTCCCATTCTGACGTACTAGGGGTTAAGACTTCAACATCTGACATTTGGGGGGACACAGTTCAGCTCATAACAGGCGTGGAGAGGTGAGACAGGGTGGAAAGGAAGCCAGTACAGGGTATATTGTCTAGGCAGGCCTCCATGGTGGACCATTGGAATCCCACGGGGAGCTCAGAGAGGAACCCAAGGGGCGTGGGCATTGGGGAACTTGTGCACCATAATTCCCTGGGAGTCCCAGTGTCCAGACAGACCCTGAGGCCAAAAGACAGAGGTGCTGGCAGCTGGCAGTCAGGCTCAGGCTGCAGTGCACAAACAGAAAGGGTGCAGGCAAAGCCTTCCTGGTCACTTACGTCTGTGAACACGAGTTGGCAGTCTGGGCCATCACACTGGACTTCAGTGATGATGGGTCTTCTTGGTCCTCGCCAGCCCCGTCCAGATCTGATAAGAACTCACTCTACTACAGCCAGAACTGGTGCTCAAGTTTCTTGAGGGGTCCTACATGCCCAGGGCACCCCGTGGTACAGGACAGGGTGGTGGAGTCCAGCCGCTGGAGTGTTGGAAATTTGCAGAAGATGAACGCGGCTGCATCAGGCCCCGATCTGCAGGTTAGCATGACCATGGCTCCCCTGACTTCCCCGTTCCTCCCATCCTGGCCAAGCCTGCAGGGTGCCTTGAGCAGACAGGCGGGGGCAGGCATGGGAGGGGCTAAAATTCTGCCAGTCCCAACTTCCAGACAAGGCCCCCCAGGCGGCAGGCAGTGGACCAGGTCCCCTGGGTGCTGCGTTCTCAGCAAGGCTCTGTCTCGGCATCAGCCTGTGCTTGACATATGCCCCCCAGACTAGGTAGAGGTGGGGAAACTGAGGCAACTCAAGGTCTCAGAGAAGGCAGCACTCCAGACATCGTCCAGTCCAACCTATCCGTCCCAGATGTGGAACAGGGGCCCTGGGAGAGAAGTGAATTGGTCTAGTCCTTACAATGATCTCATAATGATTTTATTAATGCGGTAATTAAAAACAAACAGTTAAGGGGCGCCTGGGTGGCGCAGTCGGTTAAGCGTCCGACTTCAGCCAGGTCACGATCTCGCGGTCCGTGAGTTCGAGCCCCGCGTCAGGCTCTGGGCTGATGGCTCAGAGCCTGGAGCCTGTTTCCGATTCTGTGTCTCCCTCTCTCTCTGCCCCTCCCCCGTTCATGCTCTGTCTCTCTCTGTCCCAAAAATAAATAAAAAACGTTGAAAAAAATAAATAAATAAATAAAAACAAACAGTTAAGACTTATCGAACACTCGCTTATGACATGCCAGGCACTGACAGACATCAAGGGCTCATTAGAAAAGTTCTGATCTTATCATCATAACCACCCTCTGACGTAAGTACTATTTACTCTCTCTGTTTGACAGATGGGGAAACTGAGGCTCAGAGAGGCGCTTGCCCAAGTAGGGCTCTGAGCTTTTGAGGGGACTTTGCTCCGGGGAAGGGGCTCAAGCTCCCGCACGAGCCACCCCAGGATGAGCTGCTCGGCTTGGGCAGGGTGGGGAGCCCCAAACCGTGCAGGCCTCCCACATTCCACCTTGGCCCAGACCCAGCGACAGGAACAGACAGGGAGCACCCCAGGGCCTGTCTACGCTCCATCAAAGCGCCGGGGTGGGAGGCCGCCAGCCTTGGTGCTGCAGAAGAGAACAGCGCAGAGCAGCAGCAGCCTGGCCAGGGAGGCCCTGAAGGTGCCCCCCACAGGAAGCCACTGCGCCTCCCCAGACCCACTCCAGGCCCACCCTTGCACTGGGTCTCCCGGCGGAGAGTCTGAGAAGAGGGCACGATGGGGGCAGGAGGGATTCAGGATTTCTCTTTGCTCTTCCCAAGCTTCTACTTGTCCCTCCCCCTCCCCCCTCCACGTTCAAGGCTGCCAGCAAATTGTGGGGCAGTCTGGGAGCATCTGGGAGCAAAGGCTGACCTCTAGGGCAGGTGCAGCAAACTTCAAGCTCCGACAGGCAGCTGTGTGACAGCAAGACCTTGGGCTCATCCCCCTGAATACGCCCTGGCCCTCACCTCCACCTCCACCTCCAGCAGCCCCTCTGGTGAGGGAGGAGAGGGGCCCTGTGCTCCTTAATTATTTATTTAGCATAGTTTTATTTTTCCAGTTTTATGGAGGTATATTAGGTATATTTGATATATAGCATCGTATTAGTTTAAGGAACACAACACAGTGATACTTGTACACATGTGAAATGATCCCCACAGTGAGTGTAGTTAACATGCATCACCTCACTTAGTTACAGTGATCAGAGCTTTTCGGACTCACTCTCTTACCAACTTTCAAATCCCTAATGCAGAATTGTTAACTCCCATCACCATGCTGTAGTTACATTCTTGGGACTGAGAACCGCAAGTTTTATCTTTGGACCACCGTCACCCATGTCACCCAGCCCCCCAACCCCTCACCTCTGAAAGCCACCAACCTGCTCTCTTTCTATGAGTTTGATCTTTATTTTTTAAAAAAAAAATTTTTTTAACATTTATTTTATTTTTGAGACAGAGAGAGACAGAGCATGAACGGGGGAGGGCCAGAGAGAGAGGGAGACACAGAATCGGAAACAGGCTCCAGGCTCCGAGCAGTCAGCCCAGAGCCCAACGCGAGGCTCGAACTCACGGACAGTGAGATCGTGACCCGAGCTGAAGTTGGACGCTTAACCGACTGAGCCACCCAGGCGCCCCGAGTTTGATTTTTAGATTCCACACTTAGGTTGAGCTCTTAGAGTATTTGTCTTTTTATGTCTGACTTCTTTCACTTAGTATAATACCTTCAAGGTCCAACCGTGTTGTTGCTAATGTCAGGATTTCCTTCTTTTTTAAGGCTGAATGATATTCCATTATTTATCTGTCTATATCTATGTATCTATGGCTATATATTTATCTATATCTATATCTACCTATCTCTCTCTTTATATATATATATATCTCACATGGGCTTACTCCATCATCCATCAATGTATACTTAGGTTGTTTCTGTGTTTTGGCTATCATAAATAATGCTGCTGTGAACACGGGAGGGAAGGTATTTTTTTCCAGGTAGTGATTTTCTTTCCTTCAGATATATACCCAGAAGTGGGATTGCTGGATCACGTGGCAGCTCTGGTTTCAATCTTTTGAGGAATTTCCATGGGATCCTGTACTTTGCAGTGGGGGAGAAAGCCCTTCTCTCTCCAAAATTCAGGACCGGTAAAGTACACACGCTGAGCAGAGGTTCAGAGCTGGAAGGGGTTAGAGATCACCACTGTCCCCTATGGAAGAAGGAACCCAAGAACCAAGCGCTCACCAAGGACACAGGGACACCTCACTGGAGGGCTGGGCCTGGCCACCATGTCCCCACCGCAGCCAATGCTCTGCTCTTGCCTGAGTGTGTTTTCTACTGCTGCCATAACAAATCATCACAACTTTAAAAACTTAAAAATGACACAAATGTACTATCTTACCACTGTGTAGGTCAGAAGTCTAGCGCGGGTGTCGTCAGGCTAAAATCAAGATGTCAACAAGGCTGTGTCCTGTTCTGGAGGCTCTGGGAGAGGATCTGCTCTCTCCTCACTTAGGCTCTTGGAAGAATTGAGTTCCATGTGATTTCAGGACCAAAGTGCCCGTTTTCCTGCTGGCTGCAGACTGAGAGCAGTTTCTAGCTTCTAGAGGCCATCACCCTCCTCACGGCCCCTTCCTCTGTCTTCATAGCCGCCAGTGGCCCGCGGCATCCTCCCCAGGCACATCTCTTTGACCCACTCAGCTTCGTCTTCCACTTTTAAGGACTCATGTGATTAGGTTGGGCCCACTCGGATAATCCAGGATAATCTCCCCATCTCAAGGTCCTTGACTTAATCACATCTGCAAAGTCTCTTTTGCTGTGTGAGGTGACATAATCACAGGTTCAAAGGATTAAGGCAGGGCCATCGTTGGGGGCCATTATTCGGCCTACTGCTCCGCCCTGCTCAGTTTCTTTCTTTTTTCTTTTTCTTTGTGTAGTTTTTTAAATTTCAGTATAGGTGGCGCACGATGTGACATTCGTTTCAGGTATACGGCACGCGACTCGACTTCTCTATACATTTGGCTGCGTTCACCGTAGGGCAGCCGCCATCTGTCCCCATACAACCTTACTACAGTATCATGGGCTGTATTCCCTATGCTGTGCCTTTTATTCGTGACTTCTTCGTTCCGTAGCTGGAAGCCTGTATCTGCCCCTCTCCTTCGTGCCCTGCTCGCTTTCAAGAGGACCAGAACAGAGACGATCGCCAGCTTTGCCAAGCAGCTCCGTGCGGCCACAGGGGAGACATCACAGAACTCAGCACAGGACGGCCTCCACTCTGCTACTGCACCCAGGCTCTGCCCACAGGAGGCTCCCTGCCCTTGGCCAGACTGCCTGTTGCAATCCAGCAAATGGTTATTTTCCCATTAGGAAAGAGCTACATGAACCTTTAAGAAAGTTTTGGAAAATACAAAAAAGATACAAGAAGAAAAAGCCGCAGCCACCCCCCCACCCCCGAAAAGTCACTGGTAACATGTTTTTTTTTTTTTTAAAGGTTTATTTATTTTTGAGACAGAGAGGGAGAGAAAGAGACAGAGCATGAGTGGGGGAGGGGCAGAGAGAGAGAGGGAGACACAGAATCCGAAGCAGGTTCCAGGCTCCGTCCGAGCTGTCAGCACAGAGCCCGACACCGGGCTCAAACTCACAGACCGTGAGATCACGACCTGAGCTGAAGCTGGATGCTTAACCGACTGAGCCACTGAGCCACCCAGGCGCCCCTGCATCGGTTGAGTTTAAAGACTAGCATTATAATCATACTACACAAATAAAGTTACATTTTGCTTTTTTCTTACAGCATTATATTAGATACATCTTTGCCACATTGAAATAAATTATTTGAATTGAATTGAAATAAATAAACCCATCTTGATGGACATCTTTTGCATAAAGCATTCCCCAGATTCCAGTTACATTCCCTAGAGGTACTGTTGCATCTAAGAGCATGAACGCACTCTGAACTTCTTATGCCCCACATGGAGGGCGACAGCATGTCTCAGTTCTTCTGTGACAGTTCCTATTCCCACCCGTTGTCCTGCAGTCATTACAGAAAGTGCTCCCTTTCACTCCGGTCCCCGTTTGGGGGACAAATCGTATGATCACCCCATCCACAGGCTGTCAGGGCAGTGACAGGGGCAGCTGGGGACGGTGGCCTCTTCTAAAGGGTGCATGCCTCTTTGTGTCAGCTCTGTCATGTGAAAGAGGCAGGCGTAGAGTTGCTAAAACTTCTAGATTTTTCAGGGGCATGCAGGAATCTCCTTACACATATTGCACGATATCATATCATATCATATCATATCATATCATATCATATCGAATACCCTCATTTTTAAGTGTTGCCCAGAAATTAAAAGTAGAAAACACCTGTTTAAAGTGTCCAGGCCAAGCAAACCCCATCTGTGGCCCAGGTTCAGCCAGTGACCTGTGAACCAGCCCAATCCATTCATGGTGTTACAGATGACAAAACTGAGGCCTGGAAGAGTGGGGGCTTCTCTGATCATGGAGGGAATTGGCAGCAGAATTCAGTTGACCCCCCACCCAGTGTTCTCCCCTCAACACCACCTCGTCTCTCTATCAAAGCCACCCAGAGGAGGAGAGGTGGAGAGCTGGAGCCTGAATGTGCCCATAAAGAGGGACAGGGGCAGGGAGAACAGGTTGCCCATTTAGCTCTGCACAAGGGCAGTCCAATTTCCCCGGTTCTCCTAATGAAGAGTGTTAGCTCTGGAAGGGTGAAGGGACTGACTTCTGTTAGCCAAATGATCTGCTCAAGAGCACAGACCTACCTGGAAGGTGGCTGAGAGCCTCCCCAATGGAGGGAAAGCTCACCCCCACACGCTCACCGTCAGCCCTGCCCTCCGGGACCGCAATGAACGTGTGACAGCAGCCCATCAGATACTTAGACGCATTCTTGATGTCCCATGAGTCTTTCTATTCCAGGCCAAACGTCTCTAGTTCCTTCAACTATTGGCCACGGGTCAGGGGTTGGGGCCTTTCGTTTCCAGGTCAGTCTTGGGACACTTTCTAGTTTGTTGCTTTATTCTTGGGATGCAGCCCCTTGCTGAGTGCAAGGCCCCTGGTGACTTGGGGGATGAGGCAGAGATGCGCACAGGCAGAGATGTTTCATAGTCGGCAGTTCCGCATTTATGTTTGCATGCCCTGTGTTTATGACAAGCATACTGGGCTTATTTACGCAGACTTTCCGTTGTGAGGAATTGAGTTGACCTAAGGGTGACCAAGAGCATAGGTGATCTGCAATCATGGCGAACACCATGGTGGGGCCATGGTAACAAAGGTTCGGGGCCACAGCTCTGGACCCCCGCCATCAACTTTTGCAGCATTCAAAAGTCCGGGCTGAGGGGCGCCTGGGTGGCTCAGCCGGTCAAGCATCCGACTTCAGCTCAGGTCATGATCTCGCATTCGTGGGTTCAAGCCCCGCGTCGGGCTCTGTGCTGACAGCTCAGAGCCTGGAGCCCGCTTCAGATTCTGTGTCTCCCTCTCTGTGCCCCACCCCCCCGCCCCAACTCATACTCTGTCTCTCTCTCAAAAATAAATAAATATTAAAAAAATTATTTTTTTAATTAAAAAAAAAAATAAAAGTCCGGGCTGAATTGAGCACCCTCAGACTTTTCTTTTGTTTCGCCCTCTTCCACAAACATTGCTGCTAAGCTAGAGATTACCAAGACCAATAAATAAACTTTAGAAAAAATAAACTTAACAAAATAGATGGGTTTCAGAAGCTCAAGATCTTAGATATATTTTGCCAATTTTTCTCTCATTCTTCGGGGCGATCTCCTCTCTTTCCAGCTCTTGATTCTGTGTCTCCAGTATTAGGTGCCTCTGTGTCACTCCCAGGTGTGAGGTGTGATCACCAGGCTTGCTCTGTCTTTGTGTCACTAGACACGCTTTGTGCCTAGTTACTAGAAACTTTGTGCAGCTAACAACGCTGCAGAGTCAGGCAGGGCTGAGGACAGTGGGCGGCACTCCCCCGGGCTCCTGGGGTGGCGACTCCTGCCCAGCTCTCCCCACCTACCGTCGTTGAAGCACCCCAAGCCCCAAACCCACCAGCCGTCTCTCTGTTCCTGTCCTCCACCAGGCACGAGAACTCTGTCACCATCTCTCCATCCTGTCCGTGCGCCAGACTTTCCACCAGGTCGGTTAGCGTCAGCATCCACCCTTTCCTTGCTTGCAGAAGCTGACAGCATTGCCCCAGACGTGTGTTCTGTCTTCTGGTCCCATCTCCCCAGCTTTGCCCCTCCTAGAGAGTTGTAGGGTGCAATTCCTGCAGGTTCTTACAGTACTCTGTGCTGTAACTTTTTTTTTTAATGTTTTTATTTATTTTGAAAGAGACAGAGAGAGAGAGCAGGTGAGGACCAGAGAGACAGAGAGAATTCCAAGCAGGCTCCACGCTTATCACAGAGCCTGATGGGGGCGGGGGGGGGGGGGGGGGCTCGATCTCACAACTGCGAGATCATGACCTGAGCCGAAATCAAGAGCCAGACGCTTAATTGACTGAGCCACCCAGGCGCCCCTGTGCTGTAACTTTTTAAAATGTTTGTTTACTTATTTTGAGAGAAGGTATTACATTTTCATCCACAATGCGTGACCTGGGATTGGATTTTACAACATTTATAGTGGAAAGCGTCGACTCACATACCTAAGTTGTTCCAAACACACTTAAAAAAGTTTTCCTAGGGGCGCCCGGGTGGCTCAGTCGGTTGAGTGTCCGACTTTGGCCCAGGTCATGATCTCACAGTTCGTGAGTTCCAGCCCCGCGTCGGGCTCTGTGCTGACAGCTCAGACCCTGGAGCCTGCTTCAGATTCTGTGTCTCCCTCTCTCTCTGCCCCATCCCCACTCATGCTCTGTCTCTGTCTTAAAAATAAAAAAAAAAAAAAAAACACTAAAAAAAATTAAAAAAAAAAGTTTTCCTATAGCTGAATTGAGTATCAGATTTTAAACTTAAAACTAAATAAAGCTTAGACGTTAGTTCCTCGGTTGGACTGACCACATTTGAAGTGTTCAGTGCCCTGGACGGCTAGTGGCCACTATCATGGACAGCACAGGTTCAAGGAAACCAAAGAGGTGGGCTTTCTTTCAAGTGTATTTACATGTGCATGGATTTAGACTTATTTGATGTGTTTTAACCCATTGTTGTTGTTGTTCTTTTTTCAAGTTTATGTTTATTTATTTTGAGGGAGAGAGAGAGAGTAAACGGGGGAGGGGCTGAGAGAGAGAAGGAGACAGAATCCCAAGCAGGCTTTGAGCTATCAGCTGTCAGCACAGAGCCCGATGGGGGGGCTCCAACTCACAAACCGTGCGATCATAACCTGAGCCAACATTAAGAGTCAGAAGCTTGGGGCGCCTGGGTGGCTCCGTCGGTTAAGCGTCTGACTTCGGCTCAGGTCATGATCTCACGGTTTGTGAGTTCGAGCCCCACGTCGGGCTCTGCGCTGACAGCTTGGAGCCTGCTTGTGATTCTCTCTCTCTCCCTCTGTCTGTCCCTCCCCGACTTGCGCTTTCTCTTGCTTTCAAAATAAATAAATAAACTTAAAAAAAAGAAGAGGAAGAAGAAGAGTCAGACACTTAACCTACTGAGCCACCCAGGTGTCCCATGCTGTTATTGTTATTGAAACTTGAAGGTCACCTATTTGGACAGGAAGCTTCTTTATTTGGTTCTGAGTGCTTTGACACAACCTTAAGCGGCTTCGACAGCTGCCTTGCTTTCTGGTATAACAATATGTTTCCTCTTATTATGGTGCCTCACAGACACTTTCTTCCCAACACCTGGAATCCACCGTTCCTCCGTTTCTCTGGTTCTTTTATGGTGGGAAATGGTATTTAGAAATCAAATTCTGGTCCTTTGGGCTGCTCATTGCTATTGGATCGGTCACTGCTTTTAGGACTTTCCAATGGACATAGCTAGAACACATGATTTAAAAAAAAAGAAGAAAGAATTTACATTATAAACCAAATTCTCATATGAATTCATAACGATAGTTCATGAATTCATAATATTTCCAACAAATTCACAACCACAGATTTTACTTAACCTTATTATTTTATTTTATTTTATTTTATTTTATTTTATTTTATTTTATTTTATTTTATTTTATTTTATTTTATTTTATTTTATTTTTTAAGTAGGCTTCACGGTCAGCACTGAACCCAGTGTGGGGCTTGAACTCACGATTGTGAGTTCAAGACCTGAGCTGAGATCAAGAGTCAGATGCTTAACTGAATGAACCACCCAGGTGCCCCAGATTTTACTTAACCTTATTAATATTACATCTGTATCTCCTCTCTCCCATACTGAACATTGTCAGTTGTCAACAACGCTAACAGGATTACTCATTTGCATTATTTCTTGCTATATATGCAGTATCTCAGACCAATATCAATACTCTACCCACAATATAATTACTGAAAACTATGTGTTTTTCCCCCTCAGCTCTTTTTGTCCTATACGTATCCCTAAAGGTATATCCCGGGTTGTGCAAATTATTGCTTTCAGGTTATGTGGAATATTCCGTCTCTTTGTATCTACTAATTGGACACACATTTATCTTCGTTTGTTTCATCTTTTAGTTATGGGGATTACTTTTTGAAAAGGAATTCTTGTTCTGTTATAATGTAATATATTTTCATGGCTCCAATGTCAAGTCTAAAAACCCAAGGTGTGTTAAAGGAAGTCTAGCTTTCATCTTTCTCCCCTCTGTCTTATTCCCTCTTTCTCCTGCTCGGTAATTTTAAAACATTGTTATGGTTTAACAATTTTAAAACATTGTTATGGTTTAACAACTTAACAATATAAACAATTCTTATGTATGTATCTGGCCACACATACAGTGTCTCACTCTTTTTAAGATCAATAATATTAGACCATATACAGTTTGTCTCACAAAATTTCCTTCCCGTAAAAATGTATAGAATAGCTTAAGAAATATGCCTCATTCCTTCATTTTATGTATGTATGTGTGTGAGAGAGTGAGTGGGGAGGGGCAGAGAGAGAGGTGGACACAGGATCCGAAGTGGGTTCTACACTGGCAGCAGTGAGCCTAATTCAAGGCTGGAATTCCTGGAGCCGTGAGATCGTGACCTGAGCCAAATTTGGACTCTCCACCGATGGAACCACCAGGCACCCCTGCCTCATTCCTTCTGTTTTAAATGTTTACTTATTTATTTCGAGAGGGAGATAGAAAATATGCGCCTGCACACAAGTGGGGGAAAGGCAGAGAGAGGGATAGAGAATCCCAAGCAGGTTCTGCACTGTCAGTGCAAAACTCCATGCGGGTTTTGATCTCACCAACCGTGAGATCATGACCTGAGCCAAAATCAAGAGTCGGACGCTTAACTGACTGAGCCACCCAGGCGCCCTTCCCTGTTCCTTCTTATAGTTTCTATTTTTTTAGGACTATGTGCTTTAGTTCATTCAATCTCACCTGACATGAAGATATTTGGGTAGTTTCCGGTCTTTTTTTTTTTTTTTTTTTAATAAATAGTGCTGTTGTTATTAGTCTCCTGCACAAGCCTTTTTGACGTGTGTCTGGGATAGATACCCGGAAGTGAGATGGGCAGGTCAAAGGGGTCAGTGTATATGCGATTTTGCTAGGTATTCCAAATCTCCCTCCACTGGGGCTGTCCATTTTGCGTTCCCACCAGGAATGTATGAGAGTGACTGCTTTCCATACAGTCAGAGCGTGCTGTCCAGTTTTGGGGTCCTGTTGGGTGCGGCAGGTGAAAACTGGTACCTTGCTCCAGTGTTAATTTCTAGTTAGCCCACTGCAACTTATTAACAAGTGTATCTCTCACCATGTCACCTTTTATCAAAATTGAAATTTCCATGCCCAGTGAGGTCTAGTTCTGGATTTTGTATTCCATTCCACTGGTCCATCTTTTTATTCATTCATCAATACCAAATCGTCTTAGAGAGGCTTTATGTTTTAATATCTGATGGGGCAGATATTAAAGCAATATTTTGCTTCTCTTTTTCGGGGCTTTCCCCTGGCCCTTCTTTGTTCTTTCTCCATCCAAATGAACTTTATAATTGCTAACTTTGCTAGCCCGGTTTTTTCCCTCTGCCCCAAGAAAAGACAGTACTTTTATGTGGATTGCAGTATTTTATACATTCACTTCGGAAGAAGTATCTTCTTCAAGGGTTGAATCTTCCTAACCAAGAACACACATCTCTCTATATGTTCACATCTAATTGTCTGCTGGTAGTGTTTTATGCTTTTTTTTTCCCTCATACAGGTTTAGGGCATTTCTTGTAATATTTAAACTTCATAGCTTGTACTTTCTTCTTCTTCGCTATCATAACTGGGGGCTTCTGTTCCGTTTTATTTTCCAACTGATTTTGCTGGTTTCTATGAAAATCTTGGACTTGTATGTTAATTTGAGTGGGGAAGGCTTGTTGTCCAAAACACCCATGCGGACTATCTTCAGTTACTGACCAACTCCAGCCTTCGTGAAGCTGTTTCCTGCAACCACTATGGTGACACCTATACCATACAGCCTAACAAGGGACGGTCCCCAAGCCATCTCTTGCCACCTTCACTTTATTCAAAGGCAGTGGGAACTTGCCTCCCCAAATGACTTCTAGCCATATGAGGCTCATCAAGTAACCTAGTGTCAAACTTCTGACACTGAACCTGTAGAAAGACAAGTTGAGGGACGCCTGGCTGGCTCAGTGGGTAGAGCATAAAACTCTTGATCATGGGATTGTAAGTTTGAGCCCCGTGTTGGGTGTAGAGATTACTTGAAAATAAAGATATTAAGAAAAAAAAGAAAGACACGTTGAAACATGAATAAAATAATGGATAACAGAGGAGGTGGTGAAAGAGAGAAATGATCGATACGCATGTGGGTAAGATCCAAGTTTTTTTTTTTTTTAATTTTTAAAAAATTATTTATTTTGAGAGAGAGAGGGAGTGGGAACAAGTGAGGGTCAGAGAGAGATGGAGAGAGAGAGAGAGAACCCCAGTGCAGGGCTCGATCCCATGGGCCATGAGATCAGGACCTGAGCCAAAATCCAGAGTGGGATGTTTAACCAACCGAGCCACCTGGAGGCCCCAAGATCCAAGTCTGAATGCTTCTTTAATGAAGTCCACAAGTGGCTTCCACATTATCTTCTTTCTGGTGGAGACAATCAATGGAATGGGGGGAGCCCAAGGAAGTGGATGAAGTAGAAGGTGGTCATCTCCCACATGGTCTCTGCACTGTTTCCCAGTGACTCCCGAGAGAGGAGACAGAGTCAACTATGATACATTACGGGCATGGAGAGGCTCTCCTTGAGATCGTTATGTAAGTCAGTCCGATATCTTACAATAATTTCATCACATTTCAGTTATGTGTCTTTGAGAATTTTGAGAAATTGTCTTGAAATAATGGCTTTCATTATTACGTGATTAGTTGGACTAATCAGAGGACTGTTGATATCTTAAGAGTCACTAGTGGCTGGAAGACAAAGCTGTCTTTATCAGTTTGGCCAAGACACCCACAAGCACCTTGAGAAAAGTTCTTGAGAGGGCTGGCCCTAAGGGAGAAAAAACTCCTGACAAACGTCCCCTGGATCTCTAGGCCCTGCTGATCTTGCTGCCTCCTCTCCCCTTGTCAGGATGGCCTCACCATCCTTCCTTCTCCAATCTACCCTGCACATGGCAATCTCCTTCGTAGCCCTCACCACTCTGAGCTGACACAGGGGCTGGTGGGAGTACCACCCAGCCAGGAACTAGCCGGTGGAAGAAGGCTCTGAAGTATATGGTAGTAGTAGGAGCTCAACAAGGAGGCATGAATGAATATGTGTATGAATGAACGAATCAATGAATGACTGTATGAATGAGTGAATGAATGAATGCATACTTTCATATGTGTATGCATGAAGGAATCCATTAGTTAGAGAGTTTTGGGGGACGCCCCGCTGGCTCAGTCGGTCAAGCGTCCGACTTCGGCTCTGGTCATGATCTCGCGGTTCGTGAGTTCAAGCCCCGCGTCGGGCTCTGTGCTGACTGCTCAGAGCCTGGAGCCTGCTTTGGATTCCGCATCTCCTTCTCTCTCTGTCCCTCCCCCACTTGCACTCTGCCTCTCTCTCAAAAATAAACATTAAAGAAATGTTTTTTTTCTAGTTTTGGTCCATCTGCACTTGAATCTCTCCCAGCTGTGTCCTCCAGGGCTGCTCTGAAAAAGAAAAGGGTTTTCACCGGTTGCTTCTGTGGGGAGGGGTTGCTAACATCTCCCAACCTTGCACAAATCCCCTCTATGTCGTTTCCCCCACAATGTTGTCTGGGAGAGGGTTGAAGATTTGCACTGAAAGTTAGAAATATGTGTTCATCTTTGGCTTGCCCGGCCCCTCCCTCTGTGCACCTGCTCCTTCTATATGAGCGTGTTCTGTGGAAGACCTCTGATAAACTCACTCACAGTGGTAGGAGTGTCCCATAGAAACGTGTTAAGCCTCCCAAGCGTATTTGCACTGTAACCTTAAGTAATAGAAATCACTGACTCTAGACTTCCCGGTGTTACTGATCCCAGAGCCTGCGTGAGGGATGCTGGGATAGAGGGACAGGGAGACCGAGGGCCAAGTCGGGACCCCTGAAAGAAGAAAACATTATCAGCCCACTTTGGGGATTGGCCCTTATTGCTGATCTGACACCCTCCCTGCCTCTCCTGTTTGGCCACCGACTGGCTCTTTGTTCTACCACCTGGCCTCCTCTCTCTCAGCCAGAGCTCCACCGCTCGCTCCCCACCTCGTACCCTGTTTTGCATCCTTCCTTTCTTAATTTTTAGAAGATTTTATTTGTAAGTAATCTCCACACCCAGCGTGGGGCTCGAACTTACAACCCTGAGATCAAGGATCTCACACTCCACCCACGGAGCCAGCCAAGCGCCCCACATTTTGCATCCTTCCGTTGTGGCCAGATTTGTGTCTGTCTTGATGAGAGTGGAGACTCCTCGGGGGGTAGGGATCGGGTCTGTCACTTCTTTCTAGTGTACCAGAGTGCTTGCTCCTGGGCTTGGTAGCCAAGTCACCAAATAATACACCTGGTGGGCCACCTCAGGGCCTTTTTCCAGTCTTCCCTGTCTCCACTTGAGTGTGTGTGGGGAGACTTTATCCCCCAAAATAGCCACAGCGCCATTTCTGACCGCTCATGCTCTTCAGAGTCCTGCCATCCCCCCATCAAGAAGTACAGTCTATTTTCCCTTCCCTTGAATCTCAGCAGGTGGCTTCCAAAGTTTTGTAAAAGGTTCCTGTTTGGCCTGCTTGACATCCTTCCTTTGTGTGCCTGTCGCCCAATATTGCCCCCCTCAGGTGCCATCGTTCCGTTTCTTACTCCTTCTATAGACGTGTGTTTTTTGGAAGGCTTTCACCTGGCTATCTCCTCTTACGCTCAGTCCGGAACCTAGTTACCGCCATGCTGTGAGGAGGCCCAAGCTGGTCTGAGAGACCACATGGAGAGGTCAGACAGAAAGGAGCCAAGGTCCCCCCGAGCCCATAGCCAGCACTGAGTGCCAGGCGTGTGAGTGGGCCAGTCTATCGATGGTGCCAGTGCCAGGCTTGAGGTCTTCTAGCTGAGGCCCCAGCACTGCGGAGTAGAGACGCGTTGTCGAAATTCCTGACCCACAGCATCTTTGTGCGTAGTCTATGGTTGTTTTATCCCACTGAGTTTGGGTCGGGAGTTGGGAGTTTGGGTTGATTTGTTTCACACCCCTAGTAACAACCACACTGTGCAACGATCGACTCTGGAACTTATTCTTCCTGTGTAACTGGAACTTCATACTCACTGGACAACTTCTGTTTCCCCATCTTCATTGGCCGGTGAGCCGCCATTTTTTTGTCTACTTCTATACCTTTGACTATTTTAGTCTCTTGGTAGAGGAATCATGCAGTATTTGTCCTTCTCTGGTTGACTTATTTTACTTTACATAATTGCCTCCAGGTAGGTCTACGGTCACGAATGGCAGGATTTCCTTCTTTTTAAAAAAATTTTTAAAAATGTTTTTATTTATTTTTGAGAGAGATAGAATCCAAAGCAGGTGCTGCGCTGTTAGGGCAAACCCACAATCGTAGGACTCAAACCCACAATCGGTGAGATCATGACCTAAGCCTAAATCAGACGCTCAACCAACTGAGCCACCCAGGCACCCCAAGATGTCCTTCTTTTTTAAGGCTGACTAATATTTCGTTGCATGTATATGCCACATTTTCTTTTTCCCTTCATCTGATAATGTACTTTTGGGTTGTTTCTAGATCTTAGTTACCATGAATAATGCTGCAATGAACGTGAGAATGCAGATATCTTTTCGAGATCACAATTCCAGTATTTTTGGATATATACGCAGAAGTGGGATTGGGGATCGTATCCTAATCTGGAATTTTTTTGAGGAACCTCCATACTGTTTTCCATAACAGTTACACCATTTCGCATTCCCATACACACCAACAATGCACAAGGGTTCTAATTTCACTGCAACCTCACTGACACTTGCTACCGCCTGTCATCTTGACCCTAATCACTCTAACAGGTGCGAGGTGATAGCTCATCGTGGCTTTGATTTCCATTTCCCTGGTGATGAGTGAAATTGAGCACCTTTTCAGGTACCTGTTGGCCATCTGGATATCTTCTTTGAAGAAATGTCTGTTTAGGTCCTCTGCCCATGTTGACTTGGGTCATTTGTGGTTTTGCTATTGGGTTTCAGGAGTTCCTTATATATTTTGAAAATTAACTCCTTGTCAGATATATCATTGGCAAATATTTTTCTCCCATTCCACAGGATGCCTTTTTCACTCTGTTGTTTCCATCGCTGTGCAGAAGCTTTTCAGTGTAACGTGGTTCCACTTCTTATTTTTGCCTTGGTTGTCCATTCCCTCTTCACGCCAGTGCAACCTCATTTTCTCAGGAATGTCTTCCCTGAGCCCTGCACCGCCCCCCATGCTGGCTCAGGTCACCAGGCACAAGCATGGAGCACGTTGCATTTTTTTTCTTTACCCAGTTTCCGATTATATATTTGTTTGTGGTTATTTTTTTAATGTCTATCTATCTTAGAGAGTGCGAGTGGGGGAAAGGGCAGAGAGAGAGGGACTCAGAGAATCCGAAGCAGGCTCCCACGCCGTCAGTGCAAAGGTTGATGGGGGGTCCCAACCCACGATCCGATCCGTGGGGATCATGACCTGAGCTGCAGTCAGATGCTCCACTGACCAAGCCACCCAGGCGCCCCTATTTGTGGTTATTAATGAAACGTTAAGTTCACGCAGGAAAGGTGCTCACCAGTCTTGCTCACTGTGATGTGGGGTCACTTGGCACATCACCTGGCTCACAGAAAGTTGCCGACTGAATGAACCAGGACTTACCCAAGGCCATACGTTTAGTATTAGATCTGAAACCAGAACTCAGTGTCCCAACGCTCAGATGAAGGCTTTCTCTGCTGTGAACCTTGTTGCTTTTTCCAGCGTCCAAACTTCTGTCTACAGATTAAGGCATGGTGTCTAGAGCCTCTCCTCAAACCGAAAACATTCCACTCTCATCTTTACAGCCACCTCCTTGCCGAAATAAGCCAGGAAAGGTTATGGGAGTGCCTAGATTCCAGCAGGAGTTGAGCTGGTTTGAGAGGAAAAAACAGAGAAAAAGGAAATCTCTCAAAATGTTGACTTGTTTAAACTCCTTCACAAACCTAACAACACAGGGAAACCAACAAACTTATAATGAAGTAATCAGCCGACGAAGCTAATATTCCAGTAACATGAAATGATTCCCCGCATTTCATGGGGGTAGATATGAAAAGGATCATTAAAATATGGCCAAGGCAGGGAGGGAGAGTTTACTTTTTCTGTCTCCTTGGAGTCTGTGTTCCAAAAGCCCAGCAGGAATTTAAACAAATAGCACAGAGGAATGGTGAATCTGATCATATTTAAAGAAAAAGCCCCTTTCAAACTTTGCTTCCCTTTAATAAATACATTGGCTTCTACAAGTTTTGCTTTTTAAAAACTCTGTGGATTTTCTTTCCCATCGGGGAGCCCATTTGCGGAAAAACAAAATCAGAATTGTTCTGCATATTTTTTCCTCTAGGTCAAGAAGAAAGATAAGGGGGAGAGAAGGAAGGTAGGTGGTAGGGAACGGGGACCATACTGTTCCTTCCCTCTTTGATTAAAAGGTGAAAAATAAAGTCAGGGAATGGTCAATGGTATATGGAGAGAGCTACTGACCCAAAGGGAGTGTATCAGTAAAATGGGCTTGTGAAGGTCACACCCCCACAGGGGGTGTGGAATTGTCCCTGCGAGCCTTTGTTTCCCCCTGCATTCCAGACAAGAAGCAACTGCAGGGAAGGAGGCTGAGGGAGAGAGATGCTTCCACCCATCTCAATTGGGCCAATTTAGTTGAACTAATGGTACAACCCACTGAAATTCACAGATGGTGGCTCTGTGCTCTGACCTCAGACAGGTTACCTAACTCCTCTGTAAGCTCAGTCTTCTCAGCTGTAAAATGGGGAAGTGAACCAATCTCCGACTTTGGTAGGTTAAATAATATAAAGGAGTTGTTACTGGTCAGGAACGATTAATCGTCACCTAGCACATGGTGTTTCACAAACGTTGGGAAGAAACATTAAAAAAAAAAAAAAAAACAATCCCCCAGTGAGGCACTCTTTGGGGGAGAACCGTCAGCAAAGACAGGTTGGTGGCCCCAGAGGACTTAGGGGACGCTTTAGCCAGCGGCTCCCAAGCTCCTCCAAGCGAGGCCGCTCAGTTCTGGGCGATGGTGTGGCTTGAGGGCCTGAGCGAGTCACCCAGTTTGCTTAAGCGAGTTCTTTCACACACACCCCCATATACACTTTGGCCCAAAATTCAGTGAGGTTTTTTTTCTTCCTTCTTCCTCTGTTGTTGTTGGGTTCTGATTACTTCCATCTGGCTGTGGCTAGAGTGGAGTCTCTAAAAAAAAAAAAAAAAAAAAAAAAAAACCCAAAACAAACAAAACAAACAAAAACCCTCCCTGCAAAACACACATGTACCAAACCTAGAAGGCTTC
Source organism: Panthera pardus (assembly GCF_024362965.1). Classification (NCBI taxonomy): domain Eukaryota; kingdom Metazoa; phylum Chordata; class Mammalia; order Carnivora; family Felidae; genus Panthera; species Panthera pardus. Next base: position 103,559,697 of record NW_026526655.1, read on the forward strand.
TCGCCTCTCGCCTGCAGGCGCTCGGAAGGCGACTCGTGCGAGCCGCAGCGGGGGGCGCGGGCAGGACCCCAGGCACCTGCGCGCCCTGCCGGCTGGAAGAGGGTCCGCTCGGAGCCGGCCGCCCTCCCCCCTTTGCCTCCAGTCCCCGGCTTCCGCCCCGGCGCCCGGAGGAGCGGGCGCACTGGGAACTGCGACCCGGGCATCTCCCGGCGGAGGGGAAGAGGGCGGTGGGGAGGGCGGGTGATTTCAGAGATTGAAAACAGAGCAGTCCTTGCGCCTCAGCCCCGGAGCTCATCTGACTTGAGTTAGCGACCCCCCCCCCCCCCAACCCCGGCGCCTTAAAAAAAGAAAAAAAAAAAGTGTTGGAAACTGGCGCGTTCTTTCGTTCCCTGCTCGAACTTTGTTCGTCGGTGTGCTTTCTCTCGAGACTCGGTGCTGGGGAAGAGGATCCTCGGCCGCCCCTCCCCCCACCCCCAGGTTCCCCTGGCCCCGGGTCCCCCGGGTGCCCCCGGGGGCGGGGGCGCGCGGCGCGGGCGGGGGCGCGGCGCCCGGGTGTGCTGCAGCCGTGCGCGCGGGGGCGCTGCGCCGTCCGGGCGGCGCTGATGGATTGCAGGAGTGCCGGAGCTCGCCAGCCGAGGCAGCACGGCTCCGCGGACTTTTTTTCAAACTCCCATCAATGAGACTTCGAGGAGGAGCGGGAGGCGGCGGCGGCGGCGGCGGCGGACGCGCAGGAAGGCGAGGAGGCGCCGGGGGAGCCAGAGGAGCCGGAGGAGCTGAAGCAAGGAACGTGGGCCGCGCGGCGCGCGGGAGCCTAGGGGAGCTCCCGGCTCGCGGGCGGTAGGGGCTGCTGGGCCCCCGCCCGCCTCTCGGTCCCCTCCCCTGCCTGGCCCGCCCCGCCCCGCCCCGGCCGGACTGAGCCCCGGTACACGGCAGCCCGCGGCGGGTCGCCGCGCCAGCCAAGTTGGGATGGGGGCCCGAAGCCACCGCCCGGCGCCCCAGAGGCCACCTGCGTGCTAGAGGCAAACTTTTGTCTCCCTCGGTAAAGTTGCATTGGCCTTCTTTTGCTTGCTTTTCGTTGCGAAGTGCCCCCTACGCCGTCCGAGCCCGGGGCGACTGGGATGCTGCGCCGTCTCGGAGGGTCCTTCGGCCGTGTATCCTCGCCACGGCACAGGGATCGGGGCACCGGGCTTGGGGGGCCGGGGGCTGGCGAGGCGGCGCCGTTTCGGGCTCTGGCCAAGCCGGGCGGGGACGAAAAGGGGGCGGGGGGTCCAGGGCAAGGAACTTGTGGCCGGTGGGCGATTTTGCATCCCCTTTCCTACCTGGGGGAAGAGCCTGTCCTCTCCCGGTGCACAGCCTGGCCGGCCCGCAACCCGTCTTCACCGCGTCTAAGACGCGGGCTGTTTGTGCGGGAGGTGGTGGGTAGCACCGGAGGCTGGGATGCTGCGAAGCTCCGGGAGGTGGACGGTGGGAGCGTGACTTAGGGGAGTGTGCGGTGTGTGGAGGGGCTGCGGCCAGCCACTTGGGAACTTCTGACTGCACTTCTCCGCGCTACCCGTCGCGGAGCCCTGCCTTTCTTTCTTCCTCGCTCCTTCCTCCCGGTCTTCGGGCCCTGTCGCCCCCCTCCCCCTCGGTCAGGCTCTCCTCTCCGGCCTCCCTCCTTGCTTCTCTCCGCCAACTCCTCCTCCTCCCCTGCCCTCCGCCCCTAGAGCCGCTTGACTTCTTGAAGGGATCCGCACGTAATCCCTGGCCCGGTCCTCGGGTCCCCCCACCCCTCACTTTCATCCCCGCCCCCACTCATCGTCTTCCCCCCCCACCCCCGAAGGGCCAATCTCTCAACAAGTATATTTGCTGAGGAATTTGAAAAATCCACTACTGCAACTTGATCTGTGTGTGATGGATGGGGAGAGGCGCGTAGAGAGTTGGGCGCCAATCCTATTAAGGGTTTAGAGAGGGGAGCGTTTTTCCCGGACGGGGGCGGAGGGTGGGTAGGGAGGGGAGGAGGAAGGGAGCGTGTGCGTGTGCGAGTGTGAGCGCGCCCGCCGCGTCGGGGAGCTGAAAGTCCACCCTACTCGGCGCCTTTTCAGCCCGGCAGTAATTGCTGTCATTTCCTAGGAAACCCGACTTTTACAGCGCGAGGAGCTCTGGATGGAGCCCGCGCGCTTCACCCTGGGTGACCGACTGCGGACGCGCTTGCGGGCTTCGCTCCCCTCTCCCCCGCCCCCCAAACCCCGCCTGGATGCCTCCCTTAACTCCCCTCCCTTTTGTATAATTTTCATGTGGCTCTCTGGGTAGATCCCTGCTGGAAAAGCGCACCCTTCCCAAGTCCGGTGCCGGGCCCTGGGGGGGTGGGGGGGGGGTGTTTCCTGCGCCGCTCTGCCCTCCCACCCGGGCATCCCGCTGGGTGCACGGCCTCTGGCGCGGGCTTTGCAGCCCGGTGGCCGCGGCGGAGTCCTGGGCCCCCGCCCCGCCGCCCTCGCCGGGCGTGTGAAGGTTTAATCCCGACAGCTTCAGATAAAGGGAGCAGTTGTAAAACGCTCATATGCTGTTTGCAGACGAGGCTCTGGGGGATGTTGGAGAATTTGAAAGTAAACGTTTCCCTCGCAAGCGGCATAAAATAGTGTTTAAACAAATATTGTATTGGCATGCTCAGGGGGCCCAGTGCCAAAAAGTAAAGTAAATAAACTGTGAAATCCAAAATATACAGCGGTGGAAAGCGGAGGAGTGAGCAGGCTAGTCGCAAGTCCCCCTGATGAGATCTGTTCTGGCCACTTCACCTCCGGGCCCCCTCCCCGCCCATTTCCTTACCTTGGCTGGGAGTTTCCTTCCCTCCGCTTCCTAGTGTCTGAGGGCAGGCCTCCCTGGGCCTGGGAGCGACTTTGCAGTTGCACCCACCCGAGGGAATTCTTTGTGTGGCTACTTGGGCTGGTCTTCCCCAGGGGAGGGGAGGGCACCCTGGCCACGCTTGGCTGCTTTTAATTTTGACTTTCTTCGTTTGGGCTTTTCCCAGCTTCTGGTCTGCCCTGGGGCTGTTCTAGAATGTGGACTCTAGAACTTGCAGATGTGTGCCCTGCAGGCTTCCCTCCCGTGGGCCTCTGGCCACGCTTTTCCTCTCCTTCCTTCATCTTTCTTGCTTCCGTTTTCCTAGACTTGCCTGCTTCTCCCTCCCATGGCTGAGGGTTACTGGAAATTGTGGAAATGTTCTCTCCCTGACTTAGATTCCATTCGAACCCAGACACAAGGAAAGTTGTCACTTGTCTAAGAGTTTCAAAGTTAGTTACTGTTTCGTATTACTGAAGTTTGGTTTTGTATTTTCCTTCTGCTCTGAGAAACCCGCCGACTTTGGGAGGTGATTTAGTGGTTCTAGGGGGATCTACCCTGATGCAGGAAGAGTCCCAGGTAGGTGAGGAGCCCACCTGCCCACGAGATCGCCCTCGGGTGAACTGTCTGGCCCTTGCTCTGGCATCTGAGAGACCAGTGAGAGCAGTCTGTTTTCCAAGTCAGCGAGCGGGTGAGGCTGAGAGGGAGAACCACCGCCCCCCAAAGCCGGGCCAGGCTCCCGAGGAACAGGGTGGGACCGTTAGAGATGTTTTTATCCTCCGTGGGAATTGTTTTGAGGGGGAGTTTGCGGGGTCCAGACTCCTTCAGCAGAACCTCCCAAGGCTGTGGGGGGAACCTCTACAGCTCGCACTGACCCTGGCCGTGGCCTTGGAGGGAACTCTGGACTGGGCCCCACCTTGAAGTGTGTGTGGAATTAGGCGAGGCCCTTCTGGAGTGCCACTCCACTTTCTCGGGGGTGCTCCAGGCCTTGTGGGGAGAGCATCGGACAGAGGAGATCCTTTGAGTTGCCTGGACAGAAGAGGGGGCCACAGGGCTGCCGGTCAGCGGCTCACTGCCTGGCCGTGGGGGTCTTGGAGGCTGTGTACTGTAGCTGGCTTGTTTGCACTGCCGACTGAAAAATACACAAATACTTCATGCTTTTTGTACTCCCACAAGTGCCCTGTACACAGTGCGGCCCATAGGGCTGGATTAGCAAGCCAGGAGATTCAGCAGGCAGGCAGGCAAAATTGGATATTTGTCTAATAAACACACCCTTCTCCCATCAGGGCCTCCCTCGGCCACCCCGGGGCGGGGGGGGGGGGGGGGGTACTTCATCCCACAGATGCCAGCAATTCCCTTTAAATGAGACCAGGAGGTTGTCGTGTGCACTCTGAAAGCCTGTGTGACCCCTACACACCCTGCGGGCTTGTTAACGCTCAGAAAGGAGCCCTACATCCTTGTGAACACTACGGGTAGGGCTGCTTGCTTTTTCTTGGGAAAGTGTGTGTTCATCAGGGCTTGTGTTCATCTGAAGGACGCTCACTCATGACGCTGGCTTGAGAGAGGTAGAGCAAACCAGTCTTCCTTCTTCAGGCCCTGGTGTTGGGGGGTGGGGGTGGGGTTTCTACCTGTGCCAGAGCCCGGTCCTTGGTGCAGGAGCAATGGCCAGGCCAGGTGGACCCTGTCGCTGTGGACGGCCACAGCTGTTCCCGCTGGGCCAGGGTCCTTTGAAAGGGAACCCCAGGGAAGCCGTCCCCCCCCTCCCCACACCGCCCCTTTCTTCTTTTCAGTAAGTGTCAGAGGCAGGGACGAATGAAACACGTGAAGAATGCCAAAGAGAGAAACTATTCTCAGATTCCAGAAAATTCAGAGGCGGAATAGGTGACTATATGCACTACCAGAATATGCAGCAGTCTAAAGACCTCGGGGAGGAAAGCGACCCTGTAATTGTTTCCTGAGGCTTGTTTCAAAGACCCAAAGGGAAGGGGACACTGGTGTTTGGTAGTGTCCTTTGGTAAAGAGTAACAGCTTTGTGGTTTTTGAATAAACACACGACACCAGACTCAATATTACTTTTTCTCCAAAATTAATTTGGGTGTTTGCTGTGGAATATAAAAGATTTTTAAAAACAAATCATAGGTCATTGTTTTTAGATTCTGAGGGTGACAGAAGCACCTTTCACCTACAGAACGATGGTTAAAACCCTGAGAAAATGCACCAATGAGAACAGCATGCTTTCTTCGCTTTTAATGTCTTATTTTTCCCAATTTCTTCACCAACAAAAGCATCCTCAGTAATCCTGGTTGTGTTCTGATCCTGGTTTCTTAAAAAACATGCAAACGGGGGAAAATAAGTCATTGAAGGTGTGACCAAAGAGTACCTATTAAACCATTTTTGAGATTTTCATTTAAATTGAATAAGTTAATGTGGTTTTGTGTGTTTGCATGTGTGTTGCTAAAAAAAAAAACAAAACAGGTTGCTGGGAAGTGTGTTTTAACTGTGAGTGCCCGGTTTCATGCATTAGCATAAGAAAAAAGTTTTAGTGCATTTACTATTGTCTTGAATGAAGAGTTTCAGCAAAGGGAAGGAAAGCCGCGAAAGGGTGATGGTCCATTGAGATTCTCCAGCAGCCCCCAGCTCGTCATCTGCTGCTGAAATCTGTGATCGGATATCACTTTTATCTCGCTTTTCCATTCTCTGGCCTTTTTCACACGTTCACTTTTGTCAGGGTTTATTGATTATGTTTTCTTCTCTGCAAATCTGTGGAAAATTTAATGAACCAAAAACAGCAGTGAAATAAAGGGGACTTTTTATTCATTAGCACGGGATTGATTTCCCCCCTTGGGCCGAGGGCCCCTGGCCTCCCGCGAGTGGGGGGGGGGGGGCGGGTAGGAGGGCGGACAGCGCTGCTGCAGGCCGAGGCGGGGCCTCTCCCCAGGCCTGTGGCCTCACCGATGACCGGCACTGGTGAGCCTGGGACTCCGGTCGCAACTGAGCGTTCAAAGCCCGCACAGGATGGCTCTTTCCGGTCAGCCCGAGTCTATCACGCCGTAGACCCCAGCCTCCCCTCCAGGATGCCTGGCTCAGGGGGCTTTGGGCAGGGAGCGGGTGGAGATGGGTATTTGTACTCCCCAACCTTACAAACCAGTTGAGAGCCCGCCTAGGCCTTCCCGGGGACACAGTTAAGTATCTCTCTTCCTCCAGCCCGGCTCGGAAACCTGTAATTAAGCAAAGCCCCTGGTGTGATTACACTTTGCTGACTCCGCTGGGTTTGGAACCGCTTCTCTCTACGAAATAGGGTGAACTCTTGCTCTTTGCAGAGGCTTCCCGGGTAGCCTGTGGTACACTTCTATGGCACGTCTGTCTGTCTCTCCCTCCCCTCCTCTCCTTTCTCCCGTTCTCCCTCTCCTCTTTGTCTCCTTTCTGTCTTCCTCTCCCCCCCTCCTTTTTACTCCCTCCTCCGCCCCCTCTGTCTCTCCTTTAATGTCTCTCTTACCCCATTTCCTCTTTCACGGCTTTATTTTTCCCTCTCCTTTCTCCCTCTCCCAACTCTCTTTGTTTCTCTCTCCCTCTCTTTTCTCTCCTGTCTCCCTTCCCATCTTTTCCCTTCTCTCTCTGCTTTCCCCTCCCATCTCCCCCTCCCCCCACCCCGTCCCCGCCCCTCCACTTGCCGCCCCGAGGCGGGCTGGCCCGGGAGGCGGCGTGCCCAGCCCGTGAGGACCGTGCCTGCGGCCGGGGGACGTTCGGTGCCCCGAGTGCCCGCGCGCCGGCCGCGCCGCCTTCCTCCCACCTGCCCGCCGGCCTGGTTTGCGGCGCCCGAACAATGGCCACATTGTCCAGCCGGCGCACCGGCCGCCTCCGGCGAGTGGCGGCAGGCCGGACCGTGCTCGTGGCGAGTCGGGAAGAAAGCCAGCGGGCCAGGTCCCACTGGGCCCGCGCCGCCACCGCCGCCTTTGTCGCCGGGCGAGCTCCCCGGAGTGCGCGGGCCCGCTGTCCCCGCACCTGGGAAGGGCGCCTTTTCCCAAAGCTGGGGCCCAGGCTGAATCTCCCTCCCGCTCCCGATGGACTCGCCCCCCCCCCATCCCCCCTTACTGGGGAAGGGAGCTGGAAGTCAGCTCAGTTTGCAGAGTGGGTTGAGAGCATTTCACCAGAGCCAGCAGACATGTTCCCAAACTTTTGGTGGCGTCAGAAACTTTTTCTGCAAGGCATCTGCGAGACTGACTACAGCCAGGGAGGCCTCCTGTTGCCCGGTCCCCACCCCAAAGGCTGGAAAAGAGTGGTGGTCTCTCGGCATCGTCCGCACCCCTCCCCCACCCCCACCCCCATTCGTCTTGACCTGTAGGGATTCAAGACCTCTTAGCTCAGAAAAAGAAAGATCTTTGAATGCTGAGGATGTTAAAAGAGCATCGGTCCCCGGGTCCAAGCAGATGCTTAGCAATGCTTCTTTGTGCGGTGGACAATGCAATAAGTCAGCCCGACTTTTGAGCCACATTTATAAGGAACTGTAAGGGCCGCTCAAGTACACTTGTGCTAAGTTGAATTGATTGAAATTTAATGGCGGTTAGTGGCGATGAATGGTAATGATTTTCCAGCGTATCTTTGGCATACTTGACATTAATAACCGGAGACTGTGTGTGTATGCGCACCAAGCGCCTGCCACACACGTGAGGCGGTAGCATTATTCATTTTCTGAGATGCCAGTCCTTCGCCTCCTTCCTCTGCTCAGATCCTTTTCCTCCTCACCATAATTCAGTTGTTCAGATGATTTAAAAAAAAAAAAAAAAGGGAAAAGATGGAAAGAGAAAAATCTTTCTCCGTTGAGCATGTACATCATGTCAACATAATTTTGAGCTCATGATTTTTTTCAATTCCTACATAAATCAGCTTCTAATATACAGAATGTGATGAATTTGTTTTAGCTGCCATCATGAATTAATGTTATGCAAATAGAAGCTTTGCAGGTGAAATGATTTACTAAATAATTTCAACTTCTAATATTTAAGCTCATTCATTATGTTGAGAGTTAAAAACAAAAAAAAACAAACAAAAAACAAAAAAAAACCAAGTCCATATTTTTAAACCTGAGATGGGGAGATTAGTATTTGAGTATTTGCAGTATAGGCAGACCTTGATGGCCGGAAAATAGCTCTTAATTTGTTGAGTCTTTCTTTGAGAGTCTACAATTCACCAAGCAGGTGCTTAAAAAGAAGGGGATGGAAGTCTTACCAAGTTTCAGCTGAGGGAGGACACGAATGCGTTTAAATAATTCCAACGTGACTATCAAGGTAACATACCCCCGGGGATTGAACTAGTTTTGCTTTGGGACCGAAGAGCTTCCGTTTTGAACTGCTCTTGAAGGAAGAATATGACTGAGCCCGGTGGAGAGGGGTGAGGGCCTTTGATGTCCCCTGCCCCGTCTTTGTCATTTGCTAGTTAAGACCGTTTTTTAAAAAAAATTATTATTGAAATCTACATGAACATACAATGTTATACTGGTTTCAGGTGCACACAGTACAGTGATCTGACAATTCTATACTGGTTAAGACCATCGTAAGACCAAGTCGTTGACACCTGCCTAGAAAGGTGGCAGCCGTATAGAAAGTTGGACAGAGGAAGAGAACTGCTGATGGCACCCCCTTCCCCCCATAACTGCTAGGAACCCTTTCTTATATACCTCGTCTTTCAGTCTGTTTTCCTCTGGAAAGAGTTGAGGAAGGGAGTTAGCATGATGGATGAGCGCGTATGAAGAAAAATAGCTGGAACCCTTGAGGTTACCCTCGGGGAGAGGGAGACCAGTCATTCAAGAGCTGGCTGACCCTGTGCGGGTTGCTTTTTGCCTGTGTGGAAGGCAGGCCTTGGCAAAGGTGACCTCAGATCCTTTGGCTTCAGAACCTTGGGAGCCGCCGCACCTCGTCTCTCACCACCCACCCCTAAGAATCAGAGAGCAGGCAGGGTGGGAGGACCCGAGTTTGGAGAAAGCGTGGGGTCTCCCGCCACTGCTTGGGCTTCCGGGGAGCAGGTTATGCAATGCTGCTCAAGGAATACGCCCCACCTTCCCACCAGTCACTCTCCCTAGCCCACTGTAGTGCTCGGGCACCTCTGGGATGTGGTCATGTCATGACCATGGATGGGGGTGGACTTGGGACATTGGTGTGTGTTGGGGGCAGGGGCAGCACAGGGCCTGTGGTGGCCTTTTCAAGTTTTCTTGAAGGCTATGGACAAGTTGAAGGAAGGCTGACACATAAATATGTCTTGGATCTCTGGAGATAAAGGTAGACTTTTGACTTTACTTCTCCAAAAATTGAGGTCATTGTGGTCCGATGACAGGTTGAAGGCACATCACTCAGACATTTCCGCAGACAGCTGTGGGTTGTACTGTGGTGATACATTATGTGTCCAGGCTGTGACAGCGTATTTAGGGCCGGCCCTCACTGTCTGCTGAGATCAAGGTGAGGGGACGTCTGTGATGTCCCCGGACTGAGTGTGTGCATGTGTTACCTTGCTTGTGTAGGGAAAGGAGAAATCAGACTCCAGGGTTGCACAGCCGGGAATTTTCCGGTTTGAATGTAATTCAGATGTTTTCATCCATAGAAAGTGCATATAATATAGTTCGTTTACTCACTTACCTGATATAGTGTGTTAAGTTACTCTTCCTGTTACGTGTGAATGTGGGGTGTGTGACGTGTATGTGTATATGTATTTATTCTGAAATACATATATATCAGTAAGTCTCTTAACTATCAGATCCCTATAAGAATTAGATTTTTTTTTCTTTTTCTAAGATGCACTTAGCACAAAAAAGAGAAATAGTGTAAGAGAACGATGTCAGAACAGGAGATGAGTTATAGAGGCAAATCTGAGAATAAGGCCTCAGGCATCTCGAAGTGGAGTTCTTGGGACTCCTGAATCAGGTTCAGGTGGGCAGTTTGTTAAATATGCAGATTTTCAGGCCCCAGGAAGTACATACTGAATGAGACAGAATTCCTGTGGAGTGACGTTCTGAGATCTGCATTTTATCAAGGATCTTTAGGGTGGGGTGATGCAGATTAGTGTTTTCTTCCTGTGATGTTCCCCAGTTCCTTTGTGACTTTTGCAATAAGAAAGGGGTAAGCATTCGCATCTGTAAGGCTTGATGGACAACCCAGGATGGGTCCCAGCAGATGGTAAGACTTAGCTGCCTGGCCCAGCTATTGCTGGACTGGAGGTTGGGGCAAGCTGGCCAAGAATTGAGCTGTTCTGAGAAGTGGACTTTAGGGCAGAGGCTCTCTTTCATGGGACTGTGAAAGGTTTTTTCACTGTGAAAGGCAGCTTTCAGGCCCCACGAGAAACCAGAGTGTAGTGAGCTTATCAAGTGTGTAGTTATGGCCTGAGGGTCCCTAGGATGGCTCCTGTTTTTTGTTTTTGTTTTTGTTTTTGTTTTTTATCCTGTGTAGGTAACCTCGTGTGCATCATGACAGCTGTCTCAGTGCTCATGACTGAAGTGGCCAGAAGTTGGACCCACTTTGGGGCCTGTTCAGTTTCACGGCTTGAGCAGGCATTTTGCAATTTCCATTCACACTGAGGTTCGGCTGAAGGGCCTACCTTGTGGGTGTTCTTATGGTTTCCGAAGAAGGGGAGGAAAGAGATAGCCTGGCAGGAGCGTGGGTGCAGAGAGGAGCCAGTGTCAGCTGCCCTGCCCACGCTGTGACGGCCTGAGGCCTGGGAGCCAGTGGAAGGGGCCTGCCCTGAGGGGAGGATGGGCCGTGGAATGGTCCTCCACCCGTGAGGTCAGCCTGCGGCCCTAGTGCGCAACGCTGCCTGGCATCCTACCCCCCGTCACAGTGCCCCCTGCCCGTACCCTGGCCCTGGCGTCAGCCTATTTCAAGAACGTCCTGTCTCACTGTGCCTTGAGTCTTCTTCAGAGTAAGAAGGCAAAACAAGCCTGGAAGGAGTCTGAGTGTGGGCCAGCTGAACATCAGGACAGGCACGGTGTCTCTCTGGCCCTTGCTTCTCAACTCAGAGTGGGAGTCCTGACCTGCCTTGCTGGTGTGTGTTAGTAGTAAATGAGGCTCTGAGTGGGAGCCCAGCATGGCCCTCGCTCAAGGTCAAGGTCCCGAGAATGTTGGCCTTTCCTGTCACTAAATCCCTGCTGGCCTGGGACACTTGGGCTCTTACATACATGCCTCTGACTCTGATGGCCTGCACCAGCTTTCGGGGGTTTTGTGATTTGTAGTGTCCTGCAGTGTAGACCGTGTTAGCTTTATGTTGATACTTCAAGTGCACCTGGGCAAAGGACTTCGAGAGAACAGGAAACAAGAAGACTTTCACACGTGTCAACTTGGGACTTGTGGACTCCTGCTGGTCTGTTTGTGCACTTGGTTTGGATGGAGGCCTTTTGGAGGCATTCGGCGGGTCTGAAGGTGCGGTATTATTTTCTGTCCACATTTGCTCAGCTCCTCTGCTTGGTCTACACTCCTGGGGGCAGACTGTGAGGCAGAGCGAGGGCACACCGCTTCATGGCTCCCCTGGCCCCGGGAGCCCTGTGGGAAGTGGGGCGTGGACTGCTGGTGTCCCCATCTCCTCCGGGTCTCTGCGGCGCGCCACCTGGGTGCCGAATCCTTCTCCAGATCCAGCCTTCAGGCCCAGGCCCCTCGGGCCCCCGGCGCTCTCTGGCCAGCTGCTTTACCAGGAAAGGCTGCGATCCCACCCTCTAGTGTGGTACTTCTTCATTGCCATCCTCTTCCATCTTCAAGGAGCCCACCTTGGATGGGTAGTCGGTGGCAGGCAGAAAAGCCAGAGGCAGCACAAGGCTGATGGCTTGGAAGCCTTGGTTTGCCGAGTTTGAGGGTCCTGATAGCCTCCCCACCCTGTACCCCTACTACCCACCTGTGGTATGAGTCCTGCTCCTGCTTTCGCTGATTTCAGCTGTGAGAGCCAAGCTTCTAGACCAGTGTCCGGTCATAGGCATCTACTAGCCAAGCCTCACGGAGCTGGCTGCCTGAGTGAGCACCCAAGCGGCCCAGCCAGTAGTCCAGACAGGCAGACAGACAGACAGAGCAGCGCACAGGACAGGCCTGGGTCTCACCCACTGCCCAGCCCAGCCCAGCCCAGCCCACCCTGTGGGGACCTCAGGTTTCCCCAGTGGCCTAGGCCCTGTGGGTCCCTTTGCTGTATCTGTTTCCTTGAGTTTCCCTTTATTTAGGTTTAAGATCCTTTTTGCATCTCTAGGGGCTCTCTGTATTCAAGGCGTGGGCTTTGATTTAGCACTTGAGGTTTCAAGCGGAGCCTTCTCTTCTGATAGAAAACTATTAGAAACAACAACAACAAAGTAGTTTCCTCACAAGATCTTAAAACTAAGGCATACTTTTTAAAAAGTTGTGAAATAAGGAATATCATAAAGAGGAAATTTTGTTAAATATCCTTCCAGTCTCTTTCTATTGTTTTTTATTTATTTTTTTTAAGTTTATTTATTTACTTTGGGAGAGAGAGAGAGAGGAGAGGGGGATGGGCAGAGAGAGGGAGAGAGACAGAATCCCAAGCAGGTTCTGCACTGTAAGCGCAGAGCCCTGTGTGGGGCTCGATCTCACGAACCTATGAGATCATGACCTGAACTGAAATCAAGAGTCGGATGCTTAACTGACTGAGCCCTCCCAGTGTGAAATATTTTTGCTCTGTATTTTCTGACAAAATTGAAATTACATTATATATAGTTATGTGACTCTTGATTCACTCAGCATTTTATCATGGACATTTTCCCATGTTTATTAATGAATAACTTCTAGTTATGTAGGGTTTGTTGGCTACAGGATGTTCTTTTGTCTGACTCTGTCATATTTTCACTTTGCTCTCTTTATGTGGTTGGACATATAGATTGTTTCTAGTTTTAGTTATGATAGAAAATGCTGGAATAGATGTCCTCGTATGTACGTGTTTACCTGAAATTCTGAACGTTACATTAGAATAGATCCTGCAAAGTGGTCTAACTTGGCCAAAGTGTTTGGACAGCTATGAAGCCCTCATTAGGTCTTACTGGGTTTCCAGTGGTATCTCCCTAGCTTTTGGGGAGAGATCGAAGATTCTGGCTTGAGGTTTTCAGGAGAACTGTGTACAAATCAATGTAAAGCCATCATTGGGTGCCTTCTGTATGGCTAGAAGCATGCAAGTCACTTGCAGACTATGATCTCATTTTGTAGATAGGTAAACTGAGTCTGGCCACTGGGAGGCAGAGTCCTGAGCAGAGGGAGAGTTACTCTCCTGGAATTGGCTTCTGAGCGCTGCCCTGGGAACAGCTGGGCCACAGCACTCTTTCTCAGCTAGGACGCTTTGTTCCCCAGGAGTCATTTGTCAATATCCGGAGACATTTTTGGTTGTCACAGACTGGGGGGTGGTGGTGGTGTGTGTGTTAGTGGCATCTAGCGAGTAGATGCTTAACATCTTGTAAGGCACAGGGCAGCCCTGGCAACAAATTATCCAACCCCAAATGTTACCAGTGCGAAACCCTGGATAGACGTCACCTGCTAAAGCATAAAGCAGGCAGCGGTGCCTTTTCACATCTCATTCTCACACCAGGCTGGAAATCTTCAACCTTCTTTTCTGCGCCTTGGATTTCAAAACGGTGTGGCGGTCGCCATCAAGAGGAATTCCTTGAGCAATCCATCAGTCAATCAGCCAGCACTTGCTGGAACATCTGTTCTGTGCCTTACGCTTATTAAGCTCGCGGCCGTAAGCGCACACCTTGCTAACTTGGTTAAGAGCCGCTGGCCTCTGAAATCCCAGCAGATTTCTCAAATGTGCATCTTCTCCTGGTTCTTTCCATGCCTAGCAGGGGGGCTACTTTAGGAAAGTCATGAATTGGCCAGTGTGACCTCCGAAGACAGCTACAGAGGAAGGTTGCCAGGAGCAGGGACTGCCCTCACCTGCTGTCTGGAAGAAACTGGATGTGTCTGTTTTCCCGGCCCCAGGCTGGGAAGTTTCCCACTTCACAATGTATTCTGTACCAGGCTCTTCCTGGCAGCTACTAGTCAGGGATGCAGAGTCCTGGGTCAGAATAGTGGGAAAGCCTGGGTGGGTGGGTGGTGGGGGGGCTTTTGGCAGTGGTTCATTTGTTTAACCAAACACTTGTGCCTAAGCAGTCCAGGAAGGCCTTCTTCCAGGAGAGGGCCCAAGCTGGGTCTCCGGGATGGGGACTTTACCATGGAGAGGCAGGGGAAGGAACAGCAGTCCAGGCAGAATGACTCGGGCATATGATGTGTGGCGTTTCTGGAACCTGCAGGGGGTCACTGTTACTTGGAGGATGAAGTGGGGAGGGGCTCTGGCAGTCTGCAGAGGGGCTCTTTAGGAGAGCCTGGGGATGCTTTGAAGGGGTGGCTTGGTGATGATAAGTAAGGATGGCCCTTGTTGTTAACTTCAGGTCATGGGACATAAGCACACAGGAACCCAGGTTCTTTGGGGGGCTAGAATATTTGGGTGGCAGAGTGATTCTCCACCTCTTAGGTTTGGGCTGATTCAGTTCTCCAGGTTTTTGTTTGTTTGTTTTTTTGCCCAGGTAAGCTAGGCACAGCAGTGGAAAAGAGGGAACTCCCAGCAAATATGCACGTACCTCTTCTCATGCTGGTAACCTTTGCCCATTTGGAGGCAAGAGCTTTGCCTTTTCCTGACCTACTCCCTGAAGATAATTCCCCTTACAGGGTCACCTCTTGCTGACCCTCATGGCTGGTGGAAAAAAAAAGAGAAGATGAATCTGGTTCTTAGAACACTCTTCACCATGATCCTCAGGACCGCTTTCAGTGATTTAAGGGTAGCAATGGTTATCCATCCATCCATCCATCTGTCCATCCTCCTTCCATCACCCATCCATCCTCCCCCTCATCCATCCATCTTTCCATCCTCCCTTGCTCATCCACCCATCTGTCCATCCTCCCTCCATCATCCATCCATCCATCTCTGCATCCTCCCTCCATCATCCATCCATCTGTCCATCCATCCATCCATCCATCCATCCTCCCTCCATCATCCACCCATCCATCCGTTCATCCATCCATCCATCCATCCATCTGTCTGTCCATCCTCCTTCCATCCTCCCTCCATCCATCTATCCATCCATCCATCTCTCCATCCTCCCTCCATCATCCATCCATCCATCCATCTCTCCATCCATCCATCTCTCCATCCTCCCTCCATCATCCACCCATCCATCTGTCCATCCATCCATCCATCCATCCATCTGTCCATCCTCCCTCCATCATCCATCCATCCATCTATCCATCCATCCATCTCTGCATCCTCCCTCCATCATCCATCCATCTGTCCATCCATCCATCCATCTCTCCATCCTCCCTCCATCATCCACCCATCCATCTGTTCATCCATCCATCCATCCGTCCATCCTCCTTCCATCCTCCCTCCATCCATCTATCCATCCATCCATCTCTCCATCCTCCCTCTATCATCCATCCATCCATCTGTCCATCCTCCCTTCCTCACCCATCCATCCATCCATCCATCCATCCATCCATCCATCCATCTTCAATTCATCCTCTGTCTTTCCTTCATCCATTGTTATCCACCATTCATCATCCACCCATTAGTCAATGGATTTTAAAGGTCTTTGCTGGTGGCCCTTGGTGTATTTCTCCTCTCCTATCCATGAAGCCAATAACTCAAGGGTCACCTCCTTTGTGGAGTCTTTCCTGCCTCAGACCTAGACTCCCACTTGTCCCTGGAGTTTCCCTTGCTTGTAACACTCATTAATATTGTCTTGCAATTTTCTGTTTATTTGTGCTTAGGAAATGTTTGTTGATAAATGAATTCTGAGAGATTTTTTCAGTGGGAGAAAATAGCATTTGTCCAGTGTCCTCTGACACCTCTCCTAAGAAATAAAAGTCAACTGAGCAGTCTCGAGATTGGTGGCCTTGCTTTGAGAGAGTAAGAACAATAGTTATAAAATGATTAGTTTGTAATATAGCAGAGTTGTATTTTTATATAATTTAAACATGTATTACAGTTCTTTTGGGCTCCATACATAATTTCTGTATGTCGTTCAGTGCCTGCAATCACAGTTTCTCTATTCCAGTGATTAGAGAGGGTTGCATTTGGGATTTGTAGACTCACTGATGGTCACTTCGCTGATTTGCTTGAGTAAGGAAGCAGCCCTTGACCTTAGCGCTGCCGTGGGAGATGCTCTTGTCTTTAAACGCTCTTACACACTCTCAGGATGGAAGGGCCTTAGAGACCACGCATTGCTTGAGCCCTGCCACCACTAGGTGTGGGACAGGCATTCGAGCCATGCCAGGAAGGACATCTGTGTGGGAGGAATTATTTGCATTTTACAGATGCTATGAAGGCTTTCTGGTTTCATTGGAGCTGCCTAAGTTCCTAAAGGTAGAACAGTCAGGGTCACGGCTGTCCTCTCCATCCCAGGGTTGGTTTCTTGTCCACAGGGGGGCTCTGCCATATCCTCTGGGAGGAGAGCAGGGCACAGCCTTTGTCTCGCCAGAGACTCCCTCTGCCTGGGAGGCAGGCTGGACAGCTGGGAGTGTGGCCCTGCTGTCAGTCCCAGCCTGTTTGGTCCATCTCCCACTTCTACAGGAGCTCTGTCCACTTGCTGTCCCTTCTGTGGCCCCTAGCTCTCTGAGGGAGGACTGTTGAGTGTTTTCCTCAGGCTAGTTCTTTCCCAGGCTGGCCCCACCCCCTTGTAAGGGGCAAATTTGGACCCTCCGTGTTTCACATGATTCAGCTTGGCATCTGTTTGGCACCCTGGCTCCTGAAGGGACTGTCCAGATAGCTGTGGCATGGCCATTGGGAAGGGACAGGCATATTAGCCCTTTGTTTGGAAGGTTCAGTGGAGCTGGGGGTTCAGATCAGGCACAGGACACAGACTGTTCATCCCATCTCTTAGCCTCTGTTTTCTCAAATGTAAAGTAAAGACAACTGTGGACCCATCTCCATGGGGTATCCTGAGGATAAAGGCGTTCCTATGTGGCACGTCCCTGGTACATAGTAATAAGTCTTGATTATTATTAACAAGGCACCATATATTTGACAGCTACATCATGTAGCGACTCATTTAGGCTCCAGTCAACCCCACTCCTGATTCCCTCTTAGCACGTGCTGCTGGTTTCAGCCATAGCTTCCATGCTTCTGGGTCTTACTGAAAGACATCTCGGTGGGGGCAGACCCTGTGCTTACCAGAACCTGGTCACTGGGCAGGCAAGAGATCAGTTTGTTAGCAGGTAGAATTTCTAAGAAGTGCCTGGTTTTGTCCTGTCTCAGACCAATGAGGCACCTACCGGACCTTACCTTTAGGCTGCCAGTGGCTACCCTGGGCCTGAGGGTGGCTGTGAAGTCCCCTCTGCCCTGCCGTGCTCTGGAGAGGCCTTTGCAAAGTGCGTCTCCCAGCAGATTCCTCCAGAAGTCAGGACGGTGACCGTGCCCTCCAACCTGTGGACCTGTTCGGGTGTAGATGGTTGCCAGGCAGAGAAGAGACACGAGCTTCACAGGGTGGGTGGCTGCAAGGCTCCCACGGAGTAGCTCCCTATGGTTGCTCAGGGTCTTATGCTGTGGACAGGACAGCTGTGAGGCTCCCTTGCCTAAAATTGTCTTGTCCCTATTCTCACCTCGACCTAGGGATCATGATGGCCCAAATATTGAAAGAACAAATTTGCTTTCTTGGATTAAAAGGAAATTTTTTTTTTTTTTTGTCTACTTAAGTCTAGTCTTCATTTCTCTGTTAACATTTATTACTCCCTCCCCAACCCCCAATATTTTACAGATTCGAGATTGCATCCTGTAATTTTCACTTAATGTTTTTTGGTAAGAATTTGCTGTAAGCTTTGTCAAAATGTGTTTGTTGTTGATTTTTCTATTTTGGACATAAAGCTTATTTTTTTCATGATCATAACTAATTCTTCTAAAAACACCTTTATATATAAGTGCTCTAAGATTATTAGTATAGATAACTTTCTCTTTTTAAAAAACAAGAACGTGTAATTTGTAAACTAGTTGAGAAAGAAGATGTAAAAAGAAGAAAGTACAAGCCATCATGACCTGAGGCTTCCATTCTTCATGCTCTTTGTGGGGACCTCCCCTTAACCCACAGTCCCTTCTAGGCCTTTCTATGTATGTTTACTAGTATTTTCTACACTCATTGGATCACATCGCACATATTGTTTTGTAATTTACTTTTGTGGATTACCACCACATTTGCGTGTATGTTTTCCTGCAGATGTAAATCTTTGACTGTAACTGATCACGTTCTTTGGATCAATTTCCAGAGGTAGAATTCCCAATCAAAGGTGAGGTCATGTTTAGACTTTGCTCATATTTCTAAGCAAGTGGTTAACAAAAAAAGTAACTGCCCCAGGGGAGGGCAGCTCCTGAAGCTTGTTTTTCTGTTTTTTTGTTTTTGTTTTTGTTTTTTTGCCTCTGATACAAACTTAATACAAATAAAGAAGGTTAATGGGGCGCCTGGGTGGCTCAGTCGGTTAAGCATCTGACTTCCCCTCAGATTATGATCTCACGGTTCATGAGTTCGAGACCCACATCGGGCTATGTGCTGACAGCTCAGAGCCTGGAGCCTGCTTCATTCAGATCTTGTGTTTCCGTCTCTCTCTGCCCCTCCCTCGCTTGCATTCTCTCCCTCTCTCTCTCTCTCTCTCTTTCTCTCTCTCTCTCAAAAATAAATAAACGTTTAAAAAAATTTAAAAAAAAGCAAATAAAGAAAGTAAATACTCAGAAATGGATACTGTAGAGTGAGAGGTTCCCCCTCGAGATAACTACCAGTTGTGGGTATGCATGTGTTTTTTAGCATTTCTCAACTGACAGACCAACATTCAATTGTCATTTAATTTTTACACAAACGGGACCATGTTACCAATAGTGTTCAGCAAATTGATTTCTTTGTGCTCACTTAGCAATATGTCTTGGTGTTCTTTCCACATCTGTCCGTATAGATCAACCTCACTTATTTTTCACTTAACTTGTAACTTTTATTTACACCTATTTATTTATTGAACACATACATACATGCTTAATAATTTCAAAAGGCATAAAGGGTTATATATATTTATATAATATAGAAAGTCTTGTTGGCCCTGCTGTAGCCCACCCACATAGTCCTCCCAGGGCCAATCGCTGATGCTAGTTTTTGTGTGTTTCCTTCCAGATAAGTTTCAAGCAAGTAGCATTAAAATGAATAAGTAATCTTTTCCCCCTTTTATGCCCCGATGGAAACATAGTATGCCAACTGTATTGTAACCTGCCTTTTTCACTCAACCATTCTATGTGAGCCCATTAAAAGCTGCTTCATTCATTTTGCCTGGGAGGTATACCATGCATGGTTCTCCCAGAGCTGTGGGTTGTTGTTGTTTTTTTAAAATTTAGTCCCTATTGATGGACACTTGCCATAGTAAGCAGAATTGCATTGAACAACCTTATGTCATTTCACGTACACGAGCGTATCTTTGTAGATAACCTCCTAGAAATGAAATTTCTGGGCATAAGCGTGGAATTTTTTTGTGATATGGATAGATATTGCCAGATCACTTTCCACGGAGGTTTAGACTCCCACCAGAAACCTACCAGAGTGCCTGTTTCCCCATATCCATGCCAACAGTGTTATTATCAAACCTTTTGGTCTTTCTCAATCTGATAGTTGGAAGACAAACCTCATCTCGCTGGAGCTTTTTTTAAATGTGAAATTTGATAAATTTTGACTTCTGTATGCCAGCTATCACCATGATCAAGATAGGGAACATATCCGTCATCCCCAGGAGTTTCCTCCTGCCCCTCGGTAATCTGTCCTTCCTGCCTCCTCGCCTTCCTTAGGCAACCACTGCTCTGCTTTCTGTCACTACAGATTAGTTTGCATTTTCTGGAGTTGAATGGAACCAAACAAGATGTACTTTTTTTCTGGTCTGGCTTCTTTCACTCAGCGCTGTTACCATGAGATTCATCCATGGCATGCCTCTCCATAGTCCATACCTTTATTATTATTTTTTAAATGTTTTTAAATGTTTTTATTTATTTCTGAAGGAGAGAGAGAGACAGAGCATGAGCAGGGGAGGAACAGAGAGAGAGGGAGACGCAGAATCCGAAGCAGGCTTCAGGCTCTGAGCTGTCAGCGCAGAGCCCGACGTGGGGCTCGAACTCGTGAACCACAAGATCATGACCTGAGCCGAAGTCGGATGCTTCACTGACTAAGTCACCCAGGCACCCCATTGTCCATTCCTTTTTATTGCTGAGTGGTATTCCATCGTAGAGATATACCATGCTTTTTTTGTCCAGGCACCTGTTGATGGACATTTGGGTTGTTTCCAGTCTAGGGTTATTACAAATAAGGCTGCTGTGAACATTTCCTAGGGTCATTGTAAGGGCACAGGCGTCCTTGTCTCGGGTATGGAATGTTCAGCTCATGTGTCTCTCTGGGTTATGAGGGTGATTATGTTTTGACTTTTTAAGAAGCCATAAAACTGTTTCCCCAAGAGGATTGTGCCCTTTTTATATTCCCACCAGCAGTGAATGAGGGTCCCATCTCTACCGCATCCTCGCCAGCACTTGGAATGGTTAATCTTTTGAATGTTAGCTATTTTGGTTTTAATTTAATCATTAATGTAGTCATTGTAGTTTTAATTTGCATTTTCCTAATGAATGATGTTGTACTTCCTCTGGCGTGCTTTATTGCCATCTGTGTATATTCTTTGGCATATAGTGTCTGAGTAACTCTTGTTCTGCCCCTGATTTGTTTTTTCTTTTTACCTTGGTTTGTTTGCTTTTTAATTATTCAGCTTTGAGAGTTCTTTATACATTCTGGATGCAAGTCTTATCAATTATGTGCTTCGCAAATATGTTCTCCCAGTCTGTGGCTTATCTTTTCATTCTCTTAACAGTGTCTATTGTCCTATAAAAAAATTTACTTTTGATGGACCCCATTTCATCAGTTTTTCTTTTTGTAGCTCATGCTTTTGGCATTGTAGCTGGGACATCTTTGCCTACAGTGAGGTCACAAAGATATGTCTCTTGCGCATTCTTTTTAGGAGTGCTGATGTTTTAGGTTTTACATTTAGGTGTATGATAACATTGAGCTAATATGGTTATATCAGTACATGGTACAAAGTATGGATCAAAGTTGTTTAGTTGCTTATTTGCATGTAGCTATCTAATTAGGCCAGGGCTGTTTGTTAAAAGATTATTCTTTCTCCACCAAGTCTCCTTTGAAACTTTATTTAAAAAAATTGTTTCCCATATATGTGTCGGCCTATTTCTGGACTTTATTTTTCTAAAAATTTTTCAAGTTGATTTTTTTTTTTTTTTTTTTTTTATAAGAGAGACAGAGACCACGTGAGTGGAGAAGGGGCGGGGGTGGGGGGGTGGGGGAGGGGGAGAATCCCAAGCAGGCTCCGTGCTGCCAGCACAGAGCCCGACTCCCAGCTTGAAGTCATGAAACCGCGAGATCATGACAATCTCTGGACTTTCTGTTTCACTCTTTTGATCTATTTGTCTATGGTAACACCAACTACATACTTCCTTGGTTACTGAGTTTAATAATAAGTCGTGAGGTGAGGTAGTGCGAGCCCTCCAAATTTGTTCTTCTTTCAAAGTTACTCTGGCTATTTTAGATCCTTTGCCTTTTTATGTAAATTTTAGAATCAGCTTGGGGATGTCTCCAAAAACCCTACTTTTAAGGTGTTGTTTATTTATTTATTTTGAGAGAGGGAGAGAGAGAGAGAGCGCGTGAGCAGGGGGGGGCACAGAGAGAGGGAGAGCAAGAATCCCCAGCAGGCTCTCCTCTGTCAGCGTGGAGCCCAGTGCAAAGCCCAGTGCAGGGCTCGAATCCACAAACCGAGACATGATGACCTGAGATGAAACCAAGAGTCGGAGGCTTAACCGACTGAGCCACCCAGGTGCCCCTACTTTTAAGATTTCGATTGAGATTGTGATGAATGTAGATACATTTGGAGAGAATTGACATCTTAATAATGTTGAGTAATCTGTCCCTCCCTTTATTTATTTATTTATTTATTTATTTATTAAAAAAAAATTTTTTTTTTTTAATGTTTATTTATTTTTGAGACAGAGAGAGACAGAGCATGAACGGGGGAGGGTCAGAGACAGGGAGACACAGAATCTGAAACAGGCTCCAGGCTCCGAGTTGTCAGCACAGAGCCCGACGCGGGGCTCGAACTCACGGACCGCGAGATCGTGACCTGAGCCGAAGTTGGCCGCTTAACCGACTGAGCCACCCAGGCGCCCCTCCTCCCTTTATTTAGATCTACTTTAAATTCTGGCAACAGCACCTTATCATTTTCAGTGTACCGGCATTGTACATCTTTTTCGGATATATCCTGAGCTATTTTATGCTTTCTGAAGCTATTAAGTAGTATTTTAAAATCCCAATCTGCTAGCACTTCGAAGTTTAAACTGATTTTCACATATTGTTCTTATATCCTGTTTTGTAGATTTTATCAGATTTTGTACCTAAAGGATCACATCTGAGAATAAAGACAGTTTTGTTCCTTTTCTTTGCAATCTGGATGCCTTTTATTTATTTCTTCTGCCTTATTTTACTGACTGCGGAGCCTCCAGTACAGTGTAGGCAAGATGCGGTGACGCTAGGCGTCCTTGTCCTGTTTTTCATGTGGATGGGACAATATGGTGAATCACAGCAATTGGGCTTTCAGATGTTAAACCCGAGTCTTCTGTTTTTACTTCATGTATTTTATTATTATTTTTTTTTAATAAGTAGGCTCCATGCCCAACATGGGGCTTGAACTTCCAACCCTGAGATTAAGAGTTGCGTGCTGTGGTGCCCTTCATGTATTTTGAACCTGTAGCATTAAGTGCATAAACCTTCAGGATTGTTCTGTCTGCCTGATAAACTCACTCCTTTGTCATTATGAAACAACTTCATCTCAGGTAATCATTCTGGCCGCCTTTAAGATTTTCTTTGCTTTTGTAGTTTTCATTAAATTTTGAACATTCTTAGCCATTATTTCTTCAAATACTTTTTCTCCCCCATCTCTCCTTTGGGGACTCTAATCACACATGTATTAGGCAGTTTGAAATTGGCCCCCAGCTCACATGCCCTTTTATTTTTATTTAAGATTTTGTTTTATTTTTTTTTTTAATGTTTATTTATTTTTAAGAGACAGAGAGCACAGGCAGAGGAGGAACAGAGAGAGAGGGAGATACAGAATCCGAAGCAGGCTCCAGGCTCTGAGCTGTCAGCACAGAGCCTGATGTGGGGCGTGAACTCATGAACCGTGAGATCATGAGCTGAGCTGAAGTCAGATGCTTAACTGACTGAACCACCCAGGCGCCCCGTTAAGAATTTATTTTATTTTTTTAAAGTTTATTTATTTGAGAGAGAGAGGAGGGCTGGGGCAGAAAGACAGAGACAGAGACAGAGAGAATCCCAAGCAGGCTCCTGAAGGTCAGTGTAGAGTCCAATGCAGGGCTTGATCTTATGAACTGTGAGATCATGACCTGAGCCAAAATCAGAGTTGGATGCTTAACTGATTGAGCCACTAAGGAGCCCCTAAGATTTCATTTTTAAGTAATCTCTACACCCAACATGGGGCTTGAACTCACAATCCCAATATCAAGAGTCACACGCTCCACTGACTGAGCCAGGCAATGACCCTCACACGCTCTTTTCTTTTGTAATTCTTTTTCCCCCTCTGGTTTTCATATTGGATAGTTTCTATTGCCATTTCTTCAAGTTCGTGAATCTTTTTTCCCAAGTGCCTAACCTACCAGTCGCCCCATCCAGTGTATTTTACGTCTCTGGAAGTTAGATTAGGTTTTTTTTACATCTTTGTTGTCTCCAAGTGACTTTTTGAACATGTGGCATATGGTCATAATCACTGTTTTAAGGCTCTTGTCTGCAAATTCTAAATCCCTGTTTGCTCTGGCTCAGTTTTGATTAATTGATTATTTTCCTCATTATGGGTTGTCTTTTCCTGCTTTGTGTAGCATGCCTAGTAATCTTTGATGGATGTTAGATATTGTGAATTTTTTTTAAAAAGTTCATTTTTGAGATACAGAGGGTGCACACGCATGTGCAGAGGAGGGGCAGAGAGAGAGGGAGACAGGGAATCCCAAGCCGGTTCCTCACTGACAGTCTGGCGCCCAGTGTGGGGCTCAAACTCACAAACTGAGAGATCATGAGCTGAGCCGAAATCAGGAGTCAGACACTTACCGGATTGAGCCACCCAGACTCCCCTAGATATTGCAAATTTCATCTTGTTGCATGTGGAAGAATTTTGTTTTTGTGTAAATATCCTTGAGCTTCCTCTGGGGCGAGGCTCATTTACTTGGAAGGTTTAATCTTGCTTTTAAGATTAGTTAGATGGGACAAGGGCCCAGGGTAAGTGTTCCTTACTCTCAAGGCAACAACCTCAGTTCTCTCTACCCGGTGCCCTTGACTTTTGAGGTTCTGCAGTCTGGCTGCTGGGAACAGGCGCTGGCCCTGTGGGTGCTGGGCACCGTTCTCTCTCATCCTTCCGGATGGTTCTTTCCTTGGCTCTGGGGAAAGAACAGCATGTGCTGCCTGCCTTGTGCAGTTCCCCTGGGGGGACCTCCTGCAGACCTCTGGTGTTCTCTCTCTGTTTGGCTCCCTCATCTTGGCATTCTGGCATGCCGACTCTACCTGTCCTGGCGCCCGTGGACGTCAGCCCCATCTCCGCAGCCCACGGCATCTGCCAGGTTCTGCTCGGGTTCACCTCCCTGCCCTGCCTTGCACCCTCACCACCCTGTTTGTTTCTGCCCCTCAGGGAACACTGTCGCTTTGTCGTCTCTCTTCAGTGTCTCGAAAATCACCATTTCAAAAGTTTTGTCTGGTTATGTGGTGGTTTTGGGGGGGGGAACCTCCATCTAGTCCCTGTTGTTCCGTCTTGAGTGGGAGCAGAGAGCTTAGTCTGTATTTTTCTCCCTAGAAGGACCTTCCTGTGGTGTGGAGAGTTCCGCAGCACAGATACGCCTTACCCTGAACGTGCTCACGACCTGCCCGGAGAGTCTGGCTCGTCCAGAGGGAGGCTGGTGTCGCACCCGGTGCTGGGGCAGGGGCACCTCACCGGTTCCCCTGGCCCGGCCGCCCTGAGGGAGCGTGGCCTCTGAGAACATTTGTGTGGGCCGGAGGTTCGTGTGTTCCTCCTAGCACCACACACAGTCTCGGCAGCCCGTCCAAGGGCTGTGTGTACAGCTGAGCGTGGGAGCCGCGTCAGGGCAGAAAACCCCAGAGTGCTTGGGCTTGCCAGCAAAGGCACTCGTTCAAGATGTTGTCATGGGGAGAAAGGGGAAAACGGAAGTGGGAAGGGCCTGGTGTGAATCACTCTGGCTGGGAGGCCTGGCTCCCGCTGGACCGGGCCTCTCAGGCCTGGATGCAGGGCCCCGGGCTTTGTCTCACCCTTCAGTGTGATGGAGTGCTGGGTCCTAGGCACAGATGTTCGGCCTGGGCCTCCGGCCTGACTGTGTGTTCAGGAGATGGGAAGGCAGCATGAGGCCCAAGGCTCAGGCCCGGGGCTTCCTTTCACGCCTGCACTCAGCTGTGGCAGTGGAAAATCTCTGCTGGGTCTCCAGCCTCCGGATGGGCGGCTGGATGAGGCCGTAAATCGTCCAGCCATGCCAGAGAGCCGCCTCTGCCCTACTTGGGGAGAAGGCCGTGGGCAGGCCCTGGGGAGCCCACCATTAAAAGGCTGGGCCAGGCCGGCCGTGGCTTCCCAGTGGCTCCAGAAACCCAGAGGGAGAGAAAGGCAGAGTGAGGATAGTAGGACTTTGAAGCCAGTCCTCCTGTTGTGTAGAAGGGGAAGCCCGGGCAGTAACAGTGGCTTGTCCAGGCACACACAGCCTGATCCGGGGCTAGGGCACCACCGGCCTTCCCTCCTCACAGGAGAAAGGGGGAAGAAAAGGTCACAGAGACTGGGGACGGGCCCTTTCTGTGCCCTATTTCGCGTGATTCTCCCTGTACCCCACCCCATCAGCAGGTTTCCTTCTTTGCTCATAGATGTGCCATCGGCTGTGGGAGGCCACTTGGCCAGCAAGTGCAGTGACACAACTGGACAGTCCAGCCCGTGTGCCCTTAGGTGAGAGACCCTGATGGGGCCCTTGGATGAGTGAGGGGACTCAGCCATTGGGCTGCCCCTCATGGTCTTAGACGTTCTGCTGTGACATTCCTTTCTGGGTGAAGATGGGTTAGTCTCTGAAGAGCCAGATGAGACACTTTCTGTGTGACTTTGGGTAAGGTCCTTGCCTCTCTGGGCCTGAAGGGGATGTGCTAGATCCTCCCAGGGCCAATACCAACTCTAGAAATTCTTGGAAGCTCCCTTTGCCCTGGGGTTTGGACCCTCCTTGGGATGCTAGCTGAGGAGTGGTCCTGCGAGGGGGCCCTGAGGAGCATCTGGGGCCTCCCAGAGGGCATCACCATGCCTTTGAGGGGATGTCTGAGAGTGTGAACATTCCAGAACATTCCAAGAACCAGAAGGGATGAAGCTTTTCCAGGACTAGGAGATGGAGTGTCTCCCATTCACCAGGACCTGGAGTGACCTCTGGAGGTTGTGTTAGGAGATTTTGGGGACTTTTTCCTTTTGGCACTTGTGTGGGAAGGCTTGTCTTCGAGTTATTCTGGGGAGGTGTCCGCATTTTAATCTTCACCTGAACTCCTTGGTGACTTGTCCCTGTGAGCCGCCACAGCCCCCGCCTGCCTCCCTGCTGGCTGAGTCAGGGATGACCCTCGGCCTCCTGCCTGGGTCAGCCCTCGGACCACAGCAGTCAGTCTTTCCCTCTGGGCAGTTCTCAGACTTCGCCCAGGCTCTTTTTGTTCTGTTCTCATGCCCTGAAGTTCTGTTTGCCTCCTTGCAAAAAAAACCCAAACAAAACTGCCATAATGTTTTCAGGTCCTTCTGGAACCATGCCCTTCAGTTCCTCTCCATTAGACATACTTCTCTCTAAATCCTGTCCCGGGAAGTTCTGACCCGGAATGCCCTGTTGTGCAATCCTGACGGGCGCTGGGAAGTCTGTTGAGACGGGCCTTGTCCTGCTCAGGGAGAGCGGGGTGGAAGGGGGCGGGGGTGGTCCAGACTGGGCCACACCTCAGCTTTGCTGCAGCCAATGCTGTTGCCAGATGGTTTTTTCCCACCCCATTGCTGGTTTGGATCTTGGTACAATTCCACTGGTTTTCAAAATAAAGGAGAATGGGGTGGCAGGAGAAAGGCAGGTCGCCAAGGAGAAAGCTTACCTGCGTCGCAGATTTCACCAGCTTCTTGGCAGGCTGGAGTCTGGGCCAGATGAGAAAGCCTTGGGAACTGATGTGGGGAAGGAGAATGTCAGCGGGGCTGGGGCTCCCGTGAGTGGAGGCAAGAACTAGGGAGGCAGCCTTGGGTTTTGCCAGCGGGGTTGGGGAGGGGGGAGGGAGTCCTGGATTCCAGAAGTGGGGCATGGGGATCAGAGTGTCCTCAGCACTAAGGACTTTGTCCCTGGCCACACTGCCCCAGTCCAGGCACTGCTCCCCTCCCCTGTCTCTCCCCGTCCTCAGACGGGCTCTAGGCTGGACCAGAGGAAGTTACAGCCAGACCCCAGTGGAGGGGTGGGGACAGTAGGGGCAGAGGCAGAGGGGTACCCGCCTCCTCTCCTTCCATCAAGCCCCCCCCCCCCCCCCCCCCCCCCCCCCCCCCCCGGGCCCACTACTTCCTTTGTTCTCCTGGTTTCCCACCTGTGCCCCTTTCCCCAGTAGGGTCTCTGGAGGATTCAGGACAGTCTGTGTAACACATTCAGCCCAATGTCTGGCCCTTGGGGGCATCTGTCCTGCTCCAGTCCCATCAAATGTGACTTGTATATGTTGGGCCTGCCTGCTCACAGCTCCATCATGGTCATGATGGCCTGGGTCCCCACCGCTAGTCACTGGTGCCAGAGAGCTCCCACTGTCACCCAGGGCCCATTCCTAAATCCTGGTGCTCTGCCCCCAGGTCTGGGCAAGGGTCCTCATCACTGACCAGACCCCTGCTCCCTCTGGCTTTGGAACTTGAGTTGACGCTGAATGGTTTTTTTTTTTTTTTCTTCTAAAACTTGGAGCTTTTAGAGACCAAAGTCCCTGCTTCTTTGTCTTCGGGGCACAGAAGGGAGCCTTAGAGAAAGCGCTGGTCTTCTGGCCATGTCTGAGGACTTCACTGTCACCTCCCTTGGTCCAGTACCCTCTTGCTGGCATACCTGACCTCCGTGTATCACTGTCACCACAGAGCACTGCAGGTGAGGGGGACAGAGGAGCCTGCCCGGGGCCATCAGTGAAAGGTCACACAGATTGGCAGGGGGGATCAGCTCTCAGAAATGCCCTTCCCTCACCAGGCCTCATGCCCAGGGCGGTCCTCCTGTGTGTGGCTTGGCATAGACACTCAGTTGAAGGCGTGATGGCAGGGAGCACCCCTCCTGGCCAGGAGAGTCTCCACCTGGGCCTGGACTGTGGTACCCCCACTCAACCGGAGAGCATGGCCTCCAGAAAAGGTTTGTTTCCCTTCTCCCGAAGGGGCAAATTAGAAAATTAGGCCCCAGTGCTGTTTATCTGCGGTGCAGTTGATGGCAGAGATTCAGGTAATTAGAGGTGTGCACAGCGGCCCCTCGGTTGCTGGGTCGCTCTGGTGCCACACGTTGCTGAAGGCAGTTGTCACCGGTACCTGGGACCCTCTTGAGAGTGTGTGGCCCAGGCCGGTGGCAGTCGTGGCCTCTGAGGAGGGTTCTGTGGGTTGAGTTGCTGCATGTGGAGGGGTCCAGCCCTGGGGGGCGGACGGCCCTGAGGCTGGCCGGGCTAAGAGGTACAGAGGCTGCCTGAGGCTTCACCTATGCTTCTCAAGGGAGTGATCGCAGTGGCTCCCAACGGGGTGGCTGCTATCAATGATGGGAATGTTCTAGAGATGGAGAGATGGAGGTGCTGTGTCTGTGAGGAGCCTGCCCGAGGCCATATAGCTACAAAAGCATTAGCTGGGATTTGAACCCAGGCCTGCTGGTGCCAGCGGGCTTGCTCTTTCCCCCCAGCGTGGGCTCCAGCTGAGTAACCCTGGAGGGAGTGAGGAGAACCGCAGGGAGGGAGGAGGTGAAGAATCACGTGAGGGTCTCAGGAATGCAGCCGTCCCAGCACGTTACCCTCTGTGACGAGTGTGTTCTCATCTGTGAGTCTGTGAGTTACTCGGCCACAGAGGAGTGAGTCTTCTTACCTTTTTTTCTTTTTAATGTTTATTTATTTCTGAGAGAGAGCATGAGCAAGGGAGGGGCAGAGAGAAAATTCCAAGTAGGCTCCGTGCTGTCAGCGCAGAGCCCAATGCAGGGCTCGAACTCACAAACCGTGAGATCATGACCTGAGCCGGAATCAAGCGTCAGACATTCAACTGACTGAGCCACCCAGGTGCCCCCTGTCTTCCAACTTTTCTGTCCACCCTTCTCTTTTTCTCCTTTTCTCTCTCTCCATCTGTCCGTCCATTCGTGCCATGAACATTGATTGAGCACCACTGGGAGCCAGCACTGTGCTGGGGACATGACAGCAAATAAGACCTGATTCTTGCCCCCACAGAACCCCCAGTGGTGGGGAAAGATGGACAAATGAATAGGCCCTCAAGATGTCAAGGGACGGAGGCTGTCCCGGAAGTGGCACAGGGATGGGGGAAGGCCTTGCCCTAGGAGGACACAGAGGTTTCCCTGTGAGAGGCTGTGGAGGGCCCGTGGCTTGTCAGACCGACCCCGCACCAGACCCCGGCCTCCCAGCTCCCATCTTTGCCCTGTCTCTCCACAAAAGGGGAAGGCCTGCTGAGGGGCAGAGCCCAGCTCCTCTTTGGACCGTAGTACCTCTGTCTGAGACACGAAGGTGTGGGGCTAAAGAGATCCCGAAGGCCCTGGCTCTGATGTGAAGTCCTAAGCTAAGTGTTGTGGGGCTGGAGGGCTCCCAGGAGGAAAGGCTTCCTTGCTTGGGAATTAGGGAGAGCTTTGAGGCCAAGGTTAGGGTTTAATTGGATGGAAAGAAGGGAAGGGCATTCCAAATGGTAGACTGCATAAGTGAAGCTTTGGAAGGTTCTGGAACCTGGCATTGAAGATCTCAGGCCCTGGCCCTGCCCCTTCTCTGGCTTCGTTAGCTACTGGCAGCAGCCTATTGCTACAATTGGACTGACCTTGGATTCCATGAATGTACCCCCAAACCCCTACCCTGTCATAGGCCCAGTTGACCACATTTTCTCTGTGCCCCCTGCCCCCCAGGACAGAGCCGTGTCTGGCCATTGTCGCTATTTTGATTGACTGACTTGGTCTCAGACATCTCTGTCTACTTCACCTGGCAGAACATCCGGCATCCATTGGCCATCATCAATGTTCATGGAAGGAAGGGAGGGAGGGAAACCATGTTTGGGAAGGAAGAGAGGGAGGAAGGGAGGGAGAAGGAAAGAAGGACGGCCATGTTTGTTGGGTTGAGGGAACTTGAAGGCCTGGCAAGACTCCCTGTGCCTGGGCTGCTGGTAAAGTTTGAGGGGAGTAACAGGAACTATATCTTGGTGAGGATCTAGTTTATGAAGGCCCATGGGCGGCTTGTCCTGAGCAGGGTCTCTGTGCAGCAAGGCCGGGCGCCCAGTGGGCGCTCGGGGGGGGGGGGGGGGGTCTCGCCATCATCTGGCCCCTGGGGAGAGCTCTCCAGGAAAGCACAGAGAGGGGCCAGCGTGTGGAATCCCCACAGATGGAGGGGACCGCCTTCTAATTACAGCCTTCTGGGCAGAATGACAAGGAGCCACACTCTGTGGGCCGGGCCGGCATGTGCCATCTTGTCCCCCGGAGGAAGCTCTCATGGACTTTCGGGACCGCCTTTGCTAAAGGAGCAGAGCATGAGTTTGGCACGTCAGCAACGTGTCTGTGCAGTGGGGCCGTGGAGAGCAAGTTGGGGCCAAAATCCAAAATCATTTTAAAAGGTTTGGGGGCAGGTTCTACCACAGGAGTGGGTTTTGTCAACAAGAGGGCCTTTTATGTTTTTCCAAGCCGGCCGTCTGGCCAGAGCTTTTTGCAAGCCAATGTCCTGTGTCCCGGCAGATAATCTCGCAGTGCCGTGAGGACATCTGGCTCTACGAACTTTCCTACCGGATCCCAGGAAAAGCCACACTCGTGATGTGGACCCTCAGTGTTCCCCGGACCTTTTGTGCCAGGCAGAAGGCCCCTGGGTTCTCCTGTATCGTCACCTGGGTGTGTCCACCATCATCGGGGCTTCCGGAAGGACAGCCCCTTCCCATGGCACTGGCACAGAAAGGGTGCAGACAAGGTGCTGGAGCTGACGTGTGGCTTTGGTGTCGATCAGGCAGGGCAGAGCCTTTGGCTGAGGGCTGCCTTCCACGAAGCCACCTAAGGACATGCTGGGGACGGGGTGTCCCAGGCACGGGACCAGGCACGGGGTGTCCCAGAGGAGAGCCAGGGTGTTCCTCCCAGGTTGTCAAGAGCAGGCTTCTTACCTCCAGGACACCCTTCTTGTCGAGGCCGCTAGACGTGTCTCCTGCGATTGGCTAATAGCACCAGATGCCATGTGCTGTAGGTGTTTATGCGAATGTGCGATTTTTTTTTTTTTTTTTTAAGAACCGATGCTTCTAGGTTAGCCTTTTCACACCGTCACCCTCCCTCACGTGTACCCCCCACCCCGAGTGGGAGTGAGAGGCTAGATCGCCGCGGGGCATCAGGCTGCAGGCCGCCATCGGGGTGAGCCCGGCTCGCCATCCTCGTGCCTGGTGTGCTCAGAGGGAGAGGCAGGCAGGTTCCCCAGCGTTTGCTTCCTGCAGCCTCCCTTTGTACAAGCTGGTGTAGGCCAAAAGCGCCAGTGCCCCAGCGAGCATGAGAGAAGTCACTTTGTGGATTTCTGGGTTCTTCAAAGGGGGGGGATGTTATTCTGAAGGTGCCAGTAAGT
The DNA here is from genome assembly GCF_024362965.1 of Panthera pardus. Classification (NCBI taxonomy): domain Eukaryota; kingdom Metazoa; phylum Chordata; class Mammalia; order Carnivora; family Felidae; genus Panthera; species Panthera pardus. The sequence goes on from NW_026526655.1 coordinate 103,591,393, forward strand.
CCTGCACCAAAGACACTTGGTTAACGTGGACCCAGCATTTCTAAAACTCACCGAGTGCGGAGCCGTTGTTTCCCTAAGAGCGTTTAGCTGTTTTTTCCAGTAAAAGGCTTCAAAGTTAGCTCGAGTTTGTTTGCTTTCGTGTCTCTTGAGGAAATTAAGAGCCGCGACATCTATTCATTTGTTTGTGCAGCGAATGGCCGGTGGTAGTAGCTGAGCACCCCCCAGCTGGTATGCAGTGAGCACCCCCTTGCTTCCAGGTACTCGGCTCCTGCCTGCCGCGAAGCCCGTGTCTTTCCTTGAACCTCCCTCCTGCCCTTGGGACGGAGGGCTCCTGTCTGCCAGTCCCACTCTCTCTCCCGACATCCCAGCCTGGGACCCCTGGGCCCCTCCCAGGTGTCCTCAGGCCCAAGTCCCCATTCATACCCCAAACCCAGTCCTGGAGGCCACTGGAGTAGGTGGAAGGTGACCTCAGGGTGACCTGGGCCTTTTTCCTTGCCCCTTCGCTGCATGGCCCATTGCTGACTTTGGTGGTGGCTCCTTCATGTAAAGTGTTGACCGGCCATTTCCCACGGCCTTTGGCCTTTGAGAGGCCAGCCTCAATGGCTGGCTTGAGCTTTTGGGGTGAGTAGGGGGGTATGTACATTGTACCTCTAGAAAGCATCAGAAAATAGGGCGCCTGGGCGGCTCAGTCGGTTAAGCGTCCGACTCCCGGTTTTGGCTCAGGTCACGCGTGGTCTCAAGCTTTGTGGGATCAAGCTCCGCGTGGGACTCCATGCTGGCAGCATGGAACCTGCCTGGGATTCTCTCTCTCCTGCACACACGTGCGTGTGCACACTCTCTTTCTTTCTCTCGAAATAAATAGACTTAAAAAAAAAAAGCTTCAGAATTTGCAGGTTCCATGTCCTGTAGCAGGGCTTGGGAATTCAGTAGCAGGGGTCCTCTTGTGATAAAAATGGGTTTCCTCTAGTGTGCCGATAACATTGTGCACTTCGCTGTGCTTACCATAGTCCTGGTCCCTCCCTGTCAAAGCTCCTCATGCTTGAAGACCCAGTGTCGATGCTGCCTCCTCCAGGAAGCCTTCCCTGACAGCCCAGGGGGGCTTCTGTAGTGCCTGCCCACCTCTGTCTCTCCCAGTCACAGGTTATCCATGAGGCCACTTGCTCATGCCAGGGCCTGCACCCCAGGGTGGGCTAGGCTTCCTTACTGCCTGCGGTCTGTGTGGGGACACACATCTTGGACCCAGCGTGACCACGGGGCAAGTGAAGGGAGGACATGAGGGTGGGTGGCCCCTCATCTCTCCCTGTCTCAGTCACTTGCCAGCCTTTCCCTCCTCCCTGTCCATACAGGGAGTCTATCCTGAAGCATCTGTGACAGTCTCAGCCTGTCCGTGCCTCCCTTTGGGCTCCGTGCCAGGAGGGTCATCCTTTGGGTCTAGTCTTTTTTTTTTTTTTTAATGTTTTTCTTTTTTAACATTTCTTTATTTTCGAGAGACAGAGCGAGACAGAGAGTGAGTGGGGGAGGGGCAGAGAGAGAGGGGGAGACCCAGAATCTGAAGCAGTCTCCGGGCTCCGAGCTATCAGCACAGAGCCCGACATGGGGCTCGAACCCATGAGACGTGAGATCATGACCTGAGCCAAAGTCAGACGCTTAACCGGCTGAGCCACCCAGGCTCAGGGTCTGGTCTTCCAACAGCCTGGGGGCTTCCTGAGGCAAGGGGTAGCATCACATGTCCTGGATTTGGTGGCAGGCAGTGGTCCTGGGAGCTGGGGCTGGGAGGCAGAGGGTGGGCCAGGCAGCAGGAAGCAGAGGAGAGAGGACGGGGAAGGATTAAAGCCCCTGCCTCCTGAGGCAGTTCAGTGCTTGTCCATCTCAGGCTTTGCCTCCTCCAGGAAGTCTTTCCTGCTGTTGCTCTCCAAGCCCAGCTTGGTGCCCCAGGCTCCCAGAGCGCCCCGTGCAGCTTCCTTTGCTATATTCCCCCACCGTCCTTGTTGCTTTTCCGCCTCTCTCCGTGTGCCGTGAGCCTCTGGAGGCTGGGTCAGCATGGCATATCCACTGGGTCCCGAGTATTGGTGCCAGGCATACAGTCGGTGCTCGGTAAATGTGAACAAAGCCACAACTAGGTAAGGGGCGTGTTGGCCACAGGAGCCGAATGTGGCAGTTGTGGGAACCAGAGGTAGGAGAGAAGCAAATGTCGGATGAAGGGAACAGAGAGGCATTGGGGGAGGGGGGCTGGGGTGGCCTTGGGGCCTCCTGGGGTGTGTGGGGCAGTCCCATTAAGGCGGGGAGGGGTGGGCCTGAGGCTTTCCTCTTGCCCATGCTGCCTGTGACAACTCCCAGCTGTCTTCCCTCCATTAGGACCCATTAGGGCTGGTCTGGGTGACAGGCTCGGGGGAAACAGGAGACTGCGCAGGACGACACGGGTCCTGCTAGGCCAGCAAAGCTCCGGCCCCGTTTAAGTCAGCGTGGAGGTGAGACCAAGTTCATTAGGTGTCTTCGGGACCTCTGTCTCCTTTGTTTTTGAAGGTCGCTGCCTGGTTTCCTGTTGGCGTGTGCCAGCGTGGGCCCAAGGAGGCACGGGACTGAGATAGGAGATAGCGACGTGGAGAGAGAATTTGGAATTTAAAAAACAGTAGGAAAAATACTTCTGGACTCCAGACAGCATTTGTCACAGTGATAATGCCTGTTTTCCAAACAAAAGTCCCTCTGTGGACAAGGTCTCGGGGACGTCTGGGTCTCCGGCCCAGCCCCTCTCTCGCGTGGCTGGACGGTGTTTCCTTACATCACAGCACCGAGGGTCAGAGGTTCATGCTGGCGAGGCTGGGGCCGGGATGAGTTATTCCTGCTGTTCCCCAGCGCGTCTGGAGCCGGGTGACCCTTCCTGACCCTGCAGCCTTCAGTCCAGCTGTGGCGCCTCAGTCTGGACACAGCAGTCTCTTCAGAGAACGCAGCGGGCAGACGTCACTTCCCGCCCCCCCCCACCCCCGGCATGTTCTTGCAGGCCTCAGCACACACATGCCCACATGTGAGAGCCTCACGCCCTTCAACCTCGGACCTCAGGCCCCTCACCTGGGGAGGAATGAGGTTCCTGGGCTGTCTCCCAGCCAGTCTAGAGAGGATTTAGGGAGGAGCCCTGGGGTAGGAGGGCGGGGAAGCTGCCCTCAGCAAAGAAGAAAAGACAGTGGCCAGGAGGGACCACACCTCAGTAATGGGAAAGTTCCAAGCCCTGTAAGTATGAGAGTTTCTGTGTTCATCCTAAGTGTGAGAAAGCCACGGAGGTCATGAGGTAGGGGAGGAGTGTCTTTTTTCTCACACTGGCCTGGTGGGATCAAAGTCTCCTTAAGAGCTTTGTTCCTCAGTTTCCACACCTGTAAAATGGGGACGTTATAGTGCCCACCTGCAGGGTGATTCTTATGAGTCACTTAGATAACAGGACAGGACAGAATTGGCATCTAAAGAACCCACTGGCCATCATTATATTATTATGTGGATAGTTTCTAAAAAGTTCCAGTGAAATTTCTGGAGCTGGTTCTAGGAAAGGCTCTGCTCACAGGAACTCGCCGTGTTGGGGCCTGTTTCCAGGTCTGTGGTGTCACTGGGCGGGAGCCCCGACTGAAGGCAGGTTTTGTGGTCACCCAGCCATGAGAAGATAGTGGCGATGGAGTGAGGCCACGGGGGAAAGAACGTGGCCTCCAGAGTCAGACCAGGGCCTCACTGCTAGGAATGTGGGCACCTGGCATTCGCTTCTCCTCCCCTGTCCAGGGGGCGTACGCGTGCCCTCTGTGGGAGGTTTTGTGAGAAGGAGATGCTGAACGGCTGAAGGCCTGGTAAACACACAGCGAGCTCTAGCTAAGGGCTGAGCGTCTTTTCCTTTCCTCCGCAGCGTGTGCCGGGCTTGCCCATTTCCAGGCAGTGGCCCAGGGCTCAGGGCTGCTTCCCAGGCCTGGCTGCTTTGGAGCGGACTTCCTCCCTCCTGGGGGCGAGACTGGGCCCCTGAGGAGGTGGCCAAGGCATGTGGGTCAGAGTTTACCCAAGTTCGAGCAGAGTGTGAGGCCAGGTCCGTGGGTGCACGGAGCACGGCGTGGGGCGCAGGGGGCCCGGTGTCAGCCTGTACCCCACTGCTGTCTGCTGTCGGGGGTCCTGCACGTTCAGTAGGGATGTTTTTATCCTCTGTCGTCCTCCGTGGAGCCAACCCCCCTCTCCCCGTCTGCTGCTGGTGAGGGGGTCAAACAATTATGGGTCTCTTCATTTCCAAACCAACTGGGAAATTAAGTCTCATCTCCATCAGAGTGCTATTAGTAATTGTCAAGAAAGAAGTAATTGAAAAGAAACTCTTTAATACCCTCACCAAATTGGCATGGGGGCGCAGGAGCCCTGAGGGCTTCTCTCTCCCTTTCCCCGTGGCCCCCTGCCCCTCCCCCTGCCGGCCTTCTCTCCAGTACCCCCAGTTGGCTCCCGCCTCTGGCCCCAGTCATCCCTAGCTGACGCCCACTCCTGGCCTGGCCCCTGCCCCTGACCTGGGTCACCCCACCCCGCCTTGGGCTTCACCACCTGGCCTCAGCCCTGATTCCCGCTCAGCGAGGGCTTTTCTGCTCTGTGCCTCTGGTTCTCCATCCGGAGGAGGAGGTTGTCACGTGGGCCTATGGAGGTGTGAAGGAGGCAACATCTGGGAAGTGCTGGGCCCAGGTTGGGCATCCGTCCAAGGGCTCGATGCTTGGTGACTGTGATCCTTCCAGTGACTCAGGCACCGCTGCCCAGACGCCTCCCACGTGCGTGTGCCGGCCCAGCAGGGTTGCAGCTTCCCTCTGCCCACAGGAGGGCGGGCCTGGCTGTGGCAGGAGGCGGGGGCTCTCTGGAAAGGTGGCCAGCACATTTGACACATAGGCGATGCACTTGGGGGTCGACACGGGTGTCTCCGTTCTTTTGCTGTTCATTCGCTCGGTTGGGAAACCGGAGGGCTTCTTCTAGGCTGGCGGGCCTTATTCCTGTGGCTTCTCAGTGATGAGGAGATATCAGGAAGTCCCTCACTGGGAAGTGATCCAACAGCACAAGCTTGGTGACAGGAAGTAGCTCTTTCCTCCTGAGAGGCCACGGCCCTCCCCCCGACCCCAGGATCCACTCTGACTTTGGAGACTCCCAGTGGCACTCGGGTTGCAGTCTGGTGCTGGCACCCACAGCCAGTGTTGACTGGATGAATGGACGGATCCGTAAATGGAGGAATGAAGGACAGTTGGGGGAGACTCTCGGGCCTTTGGACATCCCCTCGGCACTGCGGTCTTCCTCAGTAGCAGGGGTAAAAGCAAACACGCCCCTCATTTGTTGGCAAACCCAAGGCCAGCGCTGGGCAACCGGTACTGCCTGAGTCCAGTGGGTTCTTTCTGCTGCAGAGCGGAAGATTCCGGGGTTTCCTGGCTGCCCAGGGCCTGGGGGTATATTCCCTTCTCTGGGAAGCTGTCTCTGCACGCAGCTCCCTCCAGGCCTTTGAGGCCTGGCTTAGGTTTAACACCAGGTCCCCCTGCCCCTGAGGCAAATGTAAACTGCTTGGATTCTGAGCTCTAGAGCACACCTTCTAGAAAACCATTTCCCCGAATTACAGAAGGCCAGGCTCTGAGACTTGTCGGCCCGTGTCAAGCATGTGCAAGGTGTGCTACTGAGGGAGAGAGAGAGAGAGAGCGTGTGTGTGTTTGGTGTGCGCGTTGTGAGTTGTGTGTATTTGTGAATGTAGGGGTACGTGTGTTCTTGTGTGTGTTTGTACATACGTGCGTTTGCGTGGGGGTGCATCTCTGGTGGTGCATGTGTTTTGAGTGTGGGCCTCTGCCTGTTTGGGAGCGCGTGTCTGTGCATGGGTTTGAAGGATGTGAGTGTGTGGAAGTTGGCACAAACACTGTGTGTGTGTGTGTGTGCGTGTGCACGTGCAAATGCACAGCCTCTAGAAGCGCACGTGCCTGGACAGATAGGTCCTGGCTGACAAGTGGGTATCGGCACTTCCTGCCCCTTCACCTTGGCTCTGCAGAGGGAGGGGGCTGCCTGGAACACTGATTCCAAACCAGCATGGTCAGGGTGCCTGCTGGTGGTGGGTCTTGGAGGCCTAGGAGGGCGGGGTGCTCAGGACTTGGCTGGAAGCCTTGAGAGCTTGGCCTTTGATATTTGATCCTTCTCGGGGCCTGACTGTCAGAGGGAGCATTGCTGGGGTCCATGAATCACTGGGGCCCTGTAACCCTGAGGTGGAGGGCAGAGGCATTTCAGAAGCCTTTCCGACTCACTCTCCCAGCTCCGTCCCCGCCCCCCCCCCCCCCCCCAAGGCTGCATGCAGCCCCTGGTGGTTGGACACCGGGCACCATTCGTTGTGTATTCTGGTTGGGGCCAAATCCACGTGGAATAGTTCGGCGCCCCGTGGAGTTGTGCAACTTTATGGCCCCCTATGAGGCTCTCCACCCTCAGTTTCCATGTTCCCACCAGACTCCCGACATTCACATCCCCTTCTCACTGATCAGGTTCCTGCTGCTCCCAGCCTCCTCTCCAGGCCTTTGCCTGGCTGGCTTCTCCCGCTGGAATGCCTGCCTGCCCATCACCACCCTGCCGTCACCCCACTACTCCCCACCTTGGGTCCCCCCTGGGCACAGTTCCAGTATTGGCAATGGTTTTCCTGCCTGTCTCCCTTGTGTGGGCCCGGCTCGGGGTCTGGTGCAGATATAAAAGCACTCAGGAGTGACTGGGTGACACTGGGGAAGGCGGTCTGCGTTGGGGATGTCAGTGCAGGAGGATGGTCACGTGCTGCCTGCTTCCTGGGGGGCAGGTGATTGGAGACAGGAAGGATAAGAAGTGACGCTCGGGTGTAAATTCTGGTCTGCCCCTCTCCTGCTGTGGTTTGGGGCAACGTAGTGAGGCTCTGGGGTCCTCGGCTTCCCTATCTTGGAAACGGGGCTGGGAGCCCTCAGAGGGTTGTGCGGCTCGGTGAAGGCCACCCATGGGATGCACTCGGCAGTGTGTGGGGCACCTGGCAGGCGTTCTCTTACATTCCTGCTAGTAGTAATTGAGGTGCTGATCATCAGCCGCAGGCGCTGGCTAGCTCCACCTGCCTGGTGGGCTGCCGGGACTAGATGGAAAGACTTCTCTGGAGGCTCACCACACACGTCCACACCCCCTTAGACTCCCACCTGCTGAGTCTGAGTTAATCTTTGGAGCCCAGACCCTGGGTATGACATCCATCCCTGTGCCCTGCTCGCCCAGGCACAGAGCCCGCTAGGGATCCCCATTTTGCCTGGCCACATGTGGCTCCATGGCAGCAAATCAGAGTCTTTTGAAAACCACGGCTGAGTGAACACAAAAAGGCAGCCGTCTGATCCTGATCAGGGCACTGCTGCTGGGCTCTGCGTGAGTCCTGGCTCCATAAGGCCTTACGCCTGTCCCTGTGAACCGTGAGGGGGAAGGCAGGCTGGTCCGGGGGATGGTGGCCGGCAGGCTTGGGTCCAAAGCTCAGTCAGGGTGTCGGGCCCTGCACCGCCCTTCTCTGCGTCCCTCGGCCAATCGGCAACTACGTAGCGGGTGCCTCCTGTGCTGGGCACTCTGCTGGACTCAGGAGCTGGAGCCATGCTGTGGGAAGGCACTGCCCTGAGGGCAGACTCTTGCATCGTCTCTCACCAGCTCTGTGACTTCGGGCAGATGGCTCCGTATTTCCGAGGCTGGGCATCCCGCTTTGTAAGATGACCAGGTGAGGCTGTGTGGTTGCCAAGGGCCCTTTCTCTTTCTCGAAGATGGTTGCAAGCATCCTTGAGACGGTGAGACATGTGCTGTCCGAAGCCACGTGCTCTGGAGGAGCAGGTCAAGTGAGTGTGGCTCAGCCCACCCCTCTGGCTGGGAGGCCGGGAGCCTTTGGCCACGTGCCCGGGGCTGTCCTCGGAGGCCTTCTGCCCACCCCGGCGGTAAGCTGCCTGGTGCGTACCTTCTGTGTGCTCAGCTGCTCAGCCAAGTGCTGGATCTTCTTCCTTCCAGACGGGCTGCAGGGTTGGTTGGGCCAGGACTCCCCAAAGATAGGAGGGAGGCATAGAAGGTTAGAAGGAAGCTGGCATAGAAGTGTGCCTGCTCCCCTCTGGCCCTGTCACCTCCCCAAGGAGAGCCTCCACCTTGCTCCTGGGCTGTGCACTCATGATGTATGCTTCCAGTGCTTGGGTTTGCACACCTGTCTGCTGCCTGGCCTCCCTGCTGCCCAGCCACCCTCGTTTCCAGAATGATCCATGTCACATATGGCCATGCCACTCCCCTTCTTAGACTCTGCATCGCCCGCACGCACAGGTGGAGGGCGGGTTTGTGTTTGTGCCAAGCCAGTTGGATTGGGAGAGGCTGTCTGCCGTCCTGCACAGGAAGGACCCCAAGGGCTGCTGGGAAAAGTGCTATGATTGGTTGGTAGTGTCTGTCACGCATCAGGAGGGGGGGTGGCGATGTTGGTCTTATGCAAACCTTAGTGCAGGATAATGTCCAAATTCTTCCATAACGCCCAAGACCTCCTTCCTCTGAGAGCCCCTGCTTCTCCCCATTTCTTCCCCAACTCCCAGACTCAGGTCCTGTTCTACAATTAATTACTGGTCTCCTTGATTTTTGCTCCCACTAAACAAAGTCCTCTGGGGGTACAGACCACATTAATTTTGTTATCTCCAGGGGCTGATGTGGTGTGTAGCAGCTAGGGTGCACTCAGTAAACGGCAGAGTGAATATTTTATTGGAAACAGCTCATTCTGGGTTCCCAAGAACACCCAGAGTGTCCAGTTCAAGGCTGAGCTGGAGGAGGGAGCCGTGCTGAGTGCCTCAAGGCCCGGCCTCAGGCTCAGAGGCTCCCAGCTCTGGGTACCTGGCACCTGGCACTGGTGGGAAGGGGAGAGGAATATCTCATGCTGTGGACAAATGGTGGAGAGCATATTTTGAATAATTATAAACCAACAAATATTATATATTAACAAAACAATGATACACAAATGGTCAAAGTGGTCATGTGGAATGTTCAGGAAAGTGTAAATGAAGAAAAAAAAAAAACCGGTCGATGGTGCCACTATTTGGCAGCAACCAGGTCCATTTCCTTCTAGGACCTCTCCTCCAGATTGCCACCCCGGTTAAGACTTCTTGTTACATTTGCCGGTTTGCATCCTGGATTTTATCACTCGGTATTTTAACATAAGCCCTTCCCATGCTATTAAATACGTCTGTAAATATTATTTTCAATGACGAGTGTTCCGTCATTCGGACGTGCTGTGATTACTTAGCCAGCACCCCTTCGGGGCCATTTGGAGCTGTTTTCATTGTGTTGGTGTTCTGCATCTTCCAGTGACAAACAACTCTGTAGGTAACAGCTGTTGAGGCCCCTCTGTGGGTAGATTACTCGAAGGGGAACAAGTGGGTCAGTGTGGAAGTGTTACGGCCTGGACGAAGTTCTTTTCATAAGAATTTTATTTTATTTATTTTTATTTATTTACTTTTGTAGATGTTACAGCCTGAACGAAGTTTTTTTAATAAGAATTTTACTTATTTATTTATTTTTGTAAATGTTCATTTGTTTTTGAGAGAGAGAGAGAGAGAGAGAGTGAGCGAGCACAAGTGGGGGAGGGGCAGAGGGAGAGGGAGACGCAGAATCGGAAGCAGGCTCCAGGCTCCGAGCTGTCTGCACAGAGCCCGATGTGGGGCTCGGACCCACGAACCGTGAGATCATGACCTGAGCTGAAGTCGGATGCTCAACTGACAGAGCCATCCAGGTGCCCCAAGAGTTTTATTTTTAAGTAATCTCTACACCCAGCATGGGGCTCGAACTCACAACCCGAGATCCAGAGTCACACGCTCCACCAACTGACCCCCCTGAATAAAGTCTCTTAGGGTCGTTTTGGGGAAAAGGCGAGAGATGGTCTTCGAGTGTAGACCCGTACAGGTTACAGGGTTAGAATATCAGTGTGCCCGTAGGTGGGCGACGTTCTGAGACTGTGGTTCCTTGAAAAGGAAAGGCAAGGCCTGCAGCCTGGGTAGGGAAGAGCCCCGTGCATGTTGTGTGGCGTCCCATCGCCCGTCCTGACAGCTTGGGCCAGGTGCTGCTTGTCAGGTAGGCAAGTTGGCGTGTCTCATCCAGGCCACGTGCAGCCTGACACGCTGGCGCGTTTTCTGTCCTGCTTCCGGGTGCCACGCCAGCCCCCCAGCTGCTGCCTGCCACCCCACTTACCCTCTGTGCCAGGCGGTGGGTTGGTTGGCACTAAAGAGAGGCGATAAACACCACTCGTCGGTTGTGCCTCCTCTGGGGGCCTCTGCCACACGGCACCTGCCTTCAGGTAGGTGGCGGGGGGGTGGGGGGTGGCGGTGGCCACATCAGCAGAACCGCACATGCAGGGCTGTAAACACTGGGATGCAGGTGGGGCTTCGCGGCTTAAAGTGGGGCTTCTGTCTCCGTGGAGCGAGCGATAAGTTGGAAGACCACTGGGGGCTTGCTGGGACTGGGCTCCTGACCGGAGGTGCCTCGAAGCGTCCTAATTTTCAGATGAGGTGGCAGCCTCCCTGATGACAGTCTGGTGATTGAGAAGAGTGTCATAAGCCTTGCTGGGGCTGGGTGGTGGGGGGGAACGGGGGCTCCCCTGTTGTCTGCCCAGCTCCTAACCCCGAGCCAGCCTGCATGGGTCCTTCAGGACGTGTTCGATGTGTGTGAAAGATCTCTGCTGGGAAAACTGGCAGCCGCGGGATGCCTTTGAGATAAAGACCCTAACTTCCTTATATTTTGATAACTGCTTGATGGAGACGTACCTCACGTACCGTAAGATGCACCCTTTCAAAATGTACAATTCCGTGGCTTTCGGAACATTCACCAAGTTGTACCCGCGTCACCACAATCTAAGCTGAGAACATTTTCGTCACCCCCAAAATGGAATCCCATCCCCAGTTACAAGTTATTCCCCACCCCCTGGAAGCCACTAATCTATTTTCTAAAACGATAACTTTTGTGATGTTTTATATTTACAGAAATTCCTGGACAAACGGTCAAATATTGATAACTCTTAGGTTAGGCCCCCACTGTGTTTTAAAACTCAGGACATAGGAAATTATAAACCCCAACCTTGTGGGGGCGCCTGGGTGGCTCAGTCGGTTAGGTGTCCTACTCTTGATTTCGGCTCAGGTCACGATCTCATGGTTTGTGAGATCGAGCCCCACACTGGGCTCTGTGCTGACAGCACGGAGCCTGCTTGGGATTCTCTCTCTCTTCCTCTCTCTCTGCCCCTCTCCCCCTCAAAATAAAAGAATTCTTGGCTTTGTTGGGAGTCTGGCACACCCTTGCTTGGCAAGAGCTAGCCATCGGGGGAGCAGTGGCTGCCCTGCTTTCCACGGTGGGCCTGTTGCTCCGGTTTGCCCCAGTCTTCACCTTTCTCTATTGCCTCCAGTGTGGCCTGCCTCTCTGCATGACCCTGGAGGGATAGGATTTGGCCGTGCTTGCCTTGAACCTTTGCTTCCTCCAGTGGATGGCACGTTGCCAGCTAGCTTTTGACCTTTCCACTCCAGACCCTGTTCTGTTACACGGCCCACTGCCCGAAGGCAGGGCTCCCTTGAGAGTCTGTGCCAGGCTTAACGTCCCCTTTCCCAACGGTGGGTATCTGTGTGGGGGTTCGAGGAGCCATCCTCCGTGCCAGCCGTCCGTCTGAAACGCTGCCGCTGGCCAGGCCTGGTGGGCACCAGCACGTGGCACCTAGCTGTCCTGCCTGCTTCCTTGTCCGCCGCCTCCCCTCCCCTTCCGTGACAGGTCATCCGCTCCACACTAATTCAAGCTTTACGTAGACACGAGCCCGCTCACCATCTCAAGGCGTTTAACCTGCTGCGATTGAAACTGTGGCAATTAAATTTTAATTGAGATGCACGCTGCTTAAGCAGACACGAGACAGCTACAGCCATTGCTAATTAATTTCCTTCCGAAATGACAACATTTAATAATTACGCTCCGTGACGCTCATGTTATTTATATACTTTACCTCTCCCGGAACCGTCGGGTGGTTTCCACCCAGAGGTAGCTGGTGGTGTTCTCATGCGTGCCTGCTGTGACGGCTTCAGATGTGCGCAGACGGCTGTGCTCTGCAGGTGGGCAGGAACGCAGCTCCTGGTGCTTGGGGGGGGGGCACACTGGGGTCTGCCTGGGGGAGTGGAGGCACCTTGCTCCCCTGTACCCTCACCTGCCTCTCCAGTGAACAGATCTGATCCTCAGAGGCAGGAGAGCACAGTGATTGAGAGCTTGGGATCTGGGCCGCCCCGTAGACTTGAATTTCAAGTGTGAACTTGAGCAAGGTGCCTCGGGTCTCCTTTTCTGTAAAATGGGAATCATAGCACCTCCCCCTGGGGAGACTGTGAGACCGAACGGCTCACGTATGTTGGCCCAGAGCGTGGGCCCATTGAGCACGGGCTGTGGCTGTGGCTGTGGCTGTGGCTGTGGCTGTGGCTGAGACATGCCAGCCCGTGGAATAGCAGACCTCAGCCTTTCCCTGGGCTCCTGTCACTTTGTATTCCATGGCCCCTGGCCCCTGGGCCTTCTCTCAGTCTCTTGCCCAGGCAGGTACTAATTCCTGCTCAGCTCTGCCCGGGACTGGGACTGTCCTGTCAGCAAGACACAGTTCCAGCAGGCCCCCCGAGAGGGGTTGGGGCTCAGCTGGGTGCCAGTTTTCTATCACCTGCAGCTCCTGAGCCCAGGCCACCTCCATGAGATGCCTGGGAAGGTGGGGGATGGGCGGAAGCAGGGGCACTGAGTACCTGCTGGGCACTAGTCCTGACACGGATTGACACATTTAATCTTCCCTGCGCAGGTTATGCTATGCTCAATTTCCAGATGAGGGAAACTGAGAAAGGTTGGGTTACACAGCTCGTAAGATGCCCCATCTAGCTTCGGAATCCAGTTCTGTCTGACTGCTAGACTGACGCCTTGCAGTCTGTCACCTTTTAAAGGGAGGCCTGCTGGGGACTGGGAAGGTCTGTAGCCTCAGGCTCTGGGGGGCTCTGGGTGAGTTCAGGGTCCCCTGCTGTTGACAAGGTCACACAGGTGCACAGGAGTGAGAGTCAAGGTTTCTAGAACCCGGGACTTCGGTCCAGGGCAGTTTCTGTAGCAGTAGGTCATGGAGATGCTGGTGAAAGCTGAGCCCTCCTCCCCAGGAAACACCCCATGGGCCGTGGGGACGCATCATGGCCTAATCGTGGGCTCCCCCATCTGCCTCCGAAGCACCTGCTGCGCTGGGGTGTTGGTCGTGTCCTTGCCTCCTTTCTGGGTGGGAGAGGCCTGCCAGTGCCTGTCCCCGGCGATCACCTGACACAGGCTGGACAGTGATGAGGCCTGAGGGTCTTGGGGTTGGGTGGCCGAGTACTGCTCTAGCCTCCAACCCACCTTTCACTTCCTTGCCTCCCCAACTATCCCAAGCCTTGGGTGTACTATGAAGGGAGGGCTGGGGCTAGGAGTAGGTGGTGAGTTCTGGTCTGGCCCTGCTGTGCAGCATTGGGAGAGTGTCTCCCCCTGTCTGGGCTTCAGGTCGTCTTCTGTAAGATGAGGGGCTTGGTGACAGGCTCCACGGGTTCCCTTCAGTTGGAAAATACTAGGCAGTGATCTGGGAGTGTGATGCTGAAGGCAGAGGGAGTCCCGGGGCCTGATGAAGGAGTTGTGAGCTGAGGTGTGTTCTAGACTGGGCGAGAGACCCATGCATTTGCTGCTTCAGAAAAGCTGAAGGAGGCCTCCTCTGCGAGGGACCTGTGCTGGGGGCTCAGAAGTGACCAGGACATAGTCCCAGCCCCAGGATGCCGCAGTGGGGAGGTCGGCCCCCGGTCGGGCTCCTGCCTGCTCACTTCCCAGGGAAGGCTCACGGGAGTGGGGACGGCCCTGGCCTGCCCGCTCGCCCCAGCGTGTGTGGTGGCTGGAACGGGCAGGTATTTTTAACTTGCGTTTCCCAGCAGACTCCTGGCCCTCCTTAGGCCCTGGGCCTGTTCCCCTGCCCTCGACACGCTTGCAAGGGGATGGGTAGGGGGAAGGAGTCTGACCCATGTTGCAAGCACCTGATGAGTCTGGGGTGGAAGCTGGGTCCCGAGGATGGAGGGTGGGATGCAGGGGGCCTGGCCAACTCTGGGCTTAACACTGGTCTCCGCTCCCCCGGGTCCAGCCCACCTCTGTGTGAGCAGGAAGCTGTGAGGTCCAAAGGCAAGGGTGGGGTGTAGGGGCTCCACAGGTGTGGGTCCAAGCAGGGGGTGGGGGCATCTTGGCAGGTGTTCTCCCTAAAGGCGCCAGAGGAGATAGTGGGGGGTGAAGGAAGGGTCCAGCCAGTTGGGGCCTTTGGAGCCAGCCTGTGTGGCAGGGGCTGGTGGCCTAGGGGACCGCATCGGGAGCCCCGAGCAAGGGGTCTCTGCCCCCAAGCCAATGCCTCTCCCACCCGGACGGCCCCTCCTGTCACAGCCAGGGAGCCTCCCTTTTCAGAAGGACCTCACCCTGCCACCTCCCCCACAGTGAGCGGAAGCAGTGTTGGAGGGGAGGGCCCAGGGTGTCCAACACTGGGGGCGGCACTCTCAGTGGTTCCTGTGAGTGTGCGTGTACGTGTGAATGTTTGTGAATGAGCGTTGTGAGTGTAAGCCTGAACCAGGGTGAGCATGAGTGTGTGACTGTGTAGAAGTGATAGGGTGAGTATACACGTGTGTGTGTGTGTGAGTCAAGTCAGAGTTTATGTGAGTGAGCGTGAGTCTGCATGCAAGTAGGCGTGTGTGTGTGTGTGTGTGTGTGTGTGTGAGCACTGGAATGAGGCAGGGAAGGGGAGGTGGTGACAGGTCCCCGTGGTCAGCGCTCTCTGCCCAAGCTCCTGCCATGGGTGTGGGGCTGCTGGTGCATCTCCCGGAGTGTGGCTTAGAGAGGGGCTGGGGGCTGGGAGGCAGCCAGGGGTCTGGTGTGCGGTGCCCCCCGTGGATCAGCAGACTGCACCCGGCACAGCCTGGGGGGCAGAAATGCGGGGAGTACAGCAGCAGCTGGAGATACGCTTGGGGTCCTGGGCAGACATTTCCTCCAAGTAGATGTCCTGTTTGGGGGAGCAGTGAGGAGTGCATCTGGGCTGTAGGTTGGGGCATCTGAGCCCCGCATGGACAGGGTGGAGAGCTTAGAGACTCTCAGGGGTGCAGAAGCCGCTGGGGGTCGTGGGGGGGTGGTGGGCGCAGGCAGCTCTCACTGGCTGGGCGGCACGGCTTGGCCAGGGACGAGCCAGTGGCATGGAACATCAGGCTGGCCGCACGCAGTGGCTGGCGCGGTTCCGATGGTGCAGGACCTGACGGGTTGGGAGGAGGGAAGTTCTCGAAGTGCCCAGTGCAAACAGAGCCGCGTGGCCACCTAATTGATGGGTTCTCCTCCTGAAACCTCGAGGCCTCCCGGGCCAGACTTTCCTCACTGAGTGAAAGATCCCTGTGATGGTCATCAAAGCCCAGGGTAGCAAGGGGTGCCCTGGCCTCCCCGCCCCCAGCCTCCTCCTCGGGTCACGAGGCGCCCATTTCTTTGGCAGCCCTGGGCTCCCTGGCCCTCCCCACAGTCTCTGGGAACCCATGGTCACCTCCTCACCCTGTCCCACCTCTCCTGTGACTCAGGTTGCTCCCCTTGTCGGTCCTGATTCAATCTCTTTAGCTCATGCCACGCCCACGCAGCCAAAGAAAATAATTAGGGGAGAAAAGTGGGCCGTCTGCCAGGTTCCCAGGGCAGGTGACGTCGGCGCTGGGCCGAGCCCTGGTCTCAGGTCCGTGAGTGGCATTGGCCGGGAGCCCTGCCCAGGTTCTGGGACATCTGAGGCACAGGCAGAGAAGAGACTCCCGATTCTGTGCGTGGCTGGGGGTGAAGTTGCCTCAGGACCCGTCTGCCTGTGTTCAGTGGGTGTATGGGAGGCATGTCCAGGGGCTTCCAGGCAGGTAGGCCCGGTGAGACGCTGGTGAGACGCTGGAGGACCCGGCCCCCTTTGCCACACAAACCTGGGGCCTCTGGACTGCTTGTCCAGCTCTCGAGAGCTGTGACAGGACAGCTACCAGGTAGGATTGGAAACATCGGAGGCTTTGTGACACACACCTGCCCCGGGTCGTGCCTGGAAGTGTTGGGTAGAAGGAGGGAGCATGGCCCTGGGTCCAGCCCGAGCTTGCCTTGGGCACCTGGGCCACCGCCCTTGCCTGGAGGATAGGAGGGGGTGGAGGGGGGGATGCTTCAGAGGAAATAGAAGCTAGAGGATCCAGGTTAAGAGGCCCCAGAGGGGTTGTCCCAGGGGCCAGGCTGTCAGGGCAGCGCAAGGCACAGGCAAGAGCAGAAACTCCTGTCCGCATACACCCACGCCCTTCCCCGCGTGAAATAAAAATCAAGGCGGCATCAGGCCAGTGCTGTGCTGAGTGCTTATGTGCCCTGGCTGTGTAAGGCACTGACAGACAGACGGACATGCCTCCCCTCCATCCTACGACGTCAGTGTGATTATCCCTCCATTTTACAAATCTGAGAACTGTGGCTCAGGTTGGTGGAGCAGTTTTCTCCAGGTCCCCTCTGGAAAGGCTGCCGGCCCCATTGCCTCCCAGCACAAGCTGTGGCCTGTGAAATCCTACCGGCAATGGGTCTCACACAGGGGAGTGTGGGAGCCCCTGGGGCCAGGCCCCCTGCAGCTGGTCCCTGTCCTGTCAGGTCCCCAAGGGCGGCCTTGGGCACTGCAGGTGTGGAGCAGGGCGGCGCCTGGTAGAAAGTGCCAGAAAGTCCAAACACCAGACTCGGAGTAGGAGTTGGGATGTGGACCAGCCTGGAACAAGGCCTGAGAGATCCAGAGCCGTTTTCTGGAGGGTCTGGTCCTTCCTGCCAGCAATAGGATTTAGCCTCTTCTGGTTCAGTACTGGTCACAGTCGACATTTGCCCAGGCCTTTCTCTGTTCGGCATAGCAAGTCTGCAGTTGAGCTCCCCTTTCCGAGGGGAAGCTGGCCCAAGGGCACACAGCAAACGGGCAGGGCAGGGGTTAGGCTCCGAGGCGGCCCATCCCTGAGCCTTGCTCCTGACCCCTGTGCCGTCCTGCCTTCCGGGGCCTCATGCTCTGCTTCCTTTCCAAACCCAGGCGAGTGCAGGTCTGAGCTGTCTGGGGGCAGAGAGTGTACATATGTGTGCACATATGTGTGTGTGCGTGAGTGTGCATGTGCGTGTGTGTGTGGGATGTTTGTGCCTAGGCAAATGGGGGAAGAAAACAACACCCATCTTTTTTTTTCAGCTCAGTAGACATCACTGCATGGTGAAGGAATGTGGATTCCGCAGAACATTTTTTTTCTTCCTAGTATGTAAATACCTTTGGGTTTCTTGGGTCTCGGAAGGGCATCTATCACTCAGGTCTTACTTAGCAGTTACCATAAAAAGGGAATCCTGTTGTGAACACACATGCGCGTGCGCGCGCGCGCGCACACACACACACACACACACACACACACACACACACACACACTTTAGCAGCTTGAAAGCGGACTCTCCTTGAGTTTGGTGTGGCAGACGTGTTCAGACCAAGGTCTAATTGCTGCGCTCTGGCTAGGGGGTTGGAGGCCGCGGCCAGCTGTGTGCCGTCTAACATTCTTTGGTTCTGATAAGCAGAGACCACTGTCCCTACTGACTTGAAGGGCCCCGGCTGGCTGTCCCGCTGCTGGATGCGAAAGAAGGAGGTGAGGGAAGGTGGAGGAGGAGAGAAAAACAGGAATGAAAGAGAGTGAGATAAGGGAGAGGGAGACAGACCCACGACAGCTCAGGGCAGACACTGGGAGGTCTTTGCAGGGACCCCGGGGGTGGCTACCATTTGCTCCCCTTTCCCAACAGGAACGGGGTGATTCCAGCAGGCAGCTGGTGTGGGATCTGAGGGTATGCGGGCCTGGGAGCCTCATTGGCTTGACCCCAGCCAAGCTGTCCCCTCTCAGGAGGAGGACGCTGTCCCCTTGGTCCATATCCCCATCGCCCTCTCTGAAGGTCCCTTTCAGGTGAGCCTCTTCTACGTGGCCCTGGAGGGAGGAGTGAGCCTCTAGCAACCTCAGTGTAGATGACCCCGTCCTTCCTTCAACAGGAATCACAGTGACACTGACATTTGCTGCTGGGCCTGCTCTCCAGCCCACCCTGACTTCTGGATACCTCCTGCAAGGCTCAGAAACTGCAGGGTCAGGGGCTTGGCCCAGGAGGTAAAGTGTGGGCAATCCAAGGGCCATCGAGAACGTGCTATAGGTTTGCCCAACAGCAAGGAGCATTTGTACCGTGATGCCAGACCTCGCTGTGTAAATTCACCTTGACCATGTCACTCCTTTGCTATCCTTGGAAAGCTCCCCAGTTCCTTCGGAAGAAGACCCAGAGTCCAGCCCAGCGTGTGCTCTCCCTGCCTGCAGCCCGGACGCTGGCGGGGCTCTGTGTGCTCTGCTCCCTGCTCTGCCGCTGTCCCCTGCCACCTGCACTTGTCAGGGCTCCGTCTCTCCTTTCCTGCCGGCGACCTGCCGGCCTTGCTTTGAGTGCTGCTGCGGGGGCAGGCTCTGGAGTCTGGGCTCCTGGGTCCTCTTTCTGTCTCCATGGCTTGTCCCTCAGACGTGGTGATGTGTCGGGCACAGACCTGGCAGCCGGGCCTCTGCTTCCCTGGTTCTTCCCCGGCTCCCACAGGCTTAGGGGGCTGGTCTCTCAGCCCTCTGATTTCCATGGGCTTTCACCAGCACCAGCCCGTCCCTGGCCTGCTCTGTGGCTCCGTCCTTGCACTCCGGACCTTGGAGCCCATGCAAACCCTAGCTCCAGGGGGCCTGGATGTCAAGCTCTCTGGAGGGTTTCTGGCCTTTTCTCAGGAGATTAGTGCAGTGACCCATCAATCCACCTCTACCCATGGCTGTCGGGCTGCTGGCCAACCACGGCCACGGCACCCCCAGCTGTCCCAGGGCCCGGAGCTGGCTCACCCTCTGCCCTGATGCTCCCGAGTCCCAAGTGGCTTCAGTGTTTCCCTCACCTGCCCTGCACTCCTCATCGGCCCTTGCCATGAACCCCTTTTTGTCACGATGGGCTGTGCCCTTTTCTGGGCCTGTCGGGAGATGAGATGAAAACAGAAGCCAAGTGCCCACCGCTGCTGCCGCTCAGCCTGGCCCTCCCCAGCCTCCTTGACATCTCCCCACTCAGTCTCTTGAGTGGGGACGAACGTGGGCAAACGGCCTCTGACAAGGTGGGTGTGACGCTCCTGAAGAGAACAGGGCTGGAGCCCAACCTGACTGCACCTGCCCCGGTTCTGTGGCTCTGGGCAGTTTGCTGTTGGTGTCTCTGGGCCTCAGTTTACTGGTCTCTACGATGGGATCATTAAAGAATCATCCTCATGGGAGGTCAAAATGCAGGAAGGTGGAAGTGAGGTGACATGTGAGGGACTCCCGTATGGGAAGGCACTCCACGGGTGTTGGTATCTCCACCTCAGTTTTCCTGGATCTCTCCATTTTTTTAAGTTTATTTATTTATTTTGAGAGAGAGTGAGCGCATGCATGATGCATGAAAGCGGGGGAGGGGCAGAGAGAGAGAGAGAGAGAGAGAGAGAGAGAGAGAGAGGATCCCAACCAGGCTCTGTGCCCGACTAGGGACTCGAACCCACGAGCCGTGAGATCATGACCTGCGCTGAAATCAAGAGTCAAATGCTTTACCACTTGAACCACCAGGCGCCCCTCGAAAACATCCCCATTTTTAACCCAGCTTCTTGGAACCAGGAAAACGTAACTCAGACACTGGGGAGGGGGAGATACAGGAAAGGCAGGGCCTACTGGCAGGAGCACCCTTTTTTGTGCCAGGAGGCAGGGGGATCGAGGGAGAATGTCACCCTGGGCATGCTGCTGGATCCTCCTGAGCATAATTTCTTACCTATGAGGTGGGCTGATGGCATCTGCCTTGCAGGTATCCAGCGGCAGCAGGTGGATGGGCCCCAGGGTGCGCTGTAAAACAGCACTGTGGCTTTTAACGTTGTGGGCTCTCCTTTTACGCTCCGTGATTCTGTCCTCCCATCGGGAGTACAAACGCAGTCCCTGAACTCATTATTCTTCCTGAGGTCCCCTCCTTGGGTCTTGGAGAGGTGATAAGGTGCGTCCAGTCCCCTTCGAGGGAGGAAGCAGGTGTTTTCTTTATAATATCAGCTCCTGCCTTCTCTTCCCCAAAGCATCCCCACTTTGCCTTATCTCGCCCTTTTGCTTTCTCTCTGGGCCCTTCCATGTCCAGCACTCCGCGGCCCTTGTCTCTCCCAGAAGCAAGGATGAGGTGCCGGAGGGAGAGGTGGGCAGGGTCCACGCGTACTTCAGGGGGTCTCAGCACAGGCCCCACCTCTCCTGGTGCACCCCAGCCCTCATGGGGCCTCAGCCGCAAAGCACAAGGGGAAATGAAGCAGCTAACGCAATTCTTGGCTTTTACATATTTGCTTTGAGGACAGCTGGAGTGAACCCTCAGTGAGAGGGCAGATATAGAGGGAGTAGCTGTCTTTTCGTGTTGTGGGGAGACAGAGATTCTGAGGGTTTTTTTCAAATATATATATTTTTGCAGGGTCGTGTTTTTTTTTTTTTAATAATCTCTACACCCAACTGGGGCTCGAACTCATGACCCCAAGATCAGGAGTCACATGCTCCATCTACTGAGCCAACCAGGCACCCCTCAAAACATTTTTGATAAATTAATTGGGTGCTCCCCAGCGTTTGGGTCCAGCCTGGGGCCTGCCCTCCGAATTGTAGCCTCATCAGGAGAGAATCTTTCAGCCCAGTTCCTGGCCTCCAAGGGAAGGGTCCTCACTTAGGATGGGAACCCAGGCGCCCTGGTGGTGGATGCTGGACCCCATGGGGGCTGTGGAGAGCGGCCAGGCCCCACTCTGGATTTCTCCTCTAGGGACAGGGGTAGTGACGAATCAGAGCTGAGCTGGGAGTGCAACTTGTTCTGGTGGATGCTGAACGGGAGTCACCCTGCAGGCAGAGGAGTTGGGCGGGCAGACCTGCTCCCTCTGCCCTCTGGAGTCAGAGCACTGGAGGCATCACCCCCATTCTGAAGCCCGGAAGCTCCCCAAGGAACTGGCCCAGGATGTCACCTAAGGTTTCTCCTCCACGGTCAGAAATAAGGCTATATTTCAGGGGCACCTGGGTGGCTCAGTCGGTAAAGGGTCTGACTCTTGATTTCAGCTCAGGTCACGATCTCATGGTTCGTGAGTTCGAGCCCCGCGTTGGGCTCCATACTGATGGTGCAGAGCCTGCTTGCGATTCTCTCTCTCTCCTTCTCTCTCTGCCCCACCCCCGTTCGTGCTCGCTCACTGTCAAAATAAATAAATACACATTTAAAGAAAAAAAGAAGTAAGGCTACATTTGTAGTTTCTCTTATTGTTTTCTCTATAGATTTTAATAAGGAGCATTTTATTATATAATAAGGAATATTATAAGGAATATAATTATAAGGAATAAGGAATATAATGTATTATATAATAATATATAATAAGGAAAAGCAATGTTATGTTAAAGAACGTTGCCAAAAGCCCAACGTGACCCAAATCCCATCATCCTAACACAACATTTTTTTCTGTCTGTTGTCCCTCCCTGTACATATGGTTTATTCTCCTAGTTGCGTTAAGTATGCATTCACCTTGGTTTTATTTTCATCCACCGTATGATCTTAAACGTTTCTGTCTTTTCATGTCTTTGTAACAACGACCTAAAACCGAATAGCTGCGGTCCTTTTCCATTGTTTTGCTGTAATACCAGTGGATTCAGAACGATTTCTTTCCTGTTAGCGTGGAGGCTGCTGCCCAGGGTTTTGCAAGTCTAGCTGACCCTGCAGTGGACACCTTGCATATCCCTTATTCATGACAGTGAGGCAGGCCGGGGACTTAGATGTTTTCTGGCAGGCGGTGGCCTTTCGGCAGTCACTGGGATAGCTGGTGTTTACTGTCTGGCATATTCTAAAATCAGACACCACGGAGCAGGTCTCCTTTGGTGGAGGTGCCTTCTGTGTGTGAGGCACTGTACTAGATATTTTGTAGTCATGCAGTCATTCATAACGATTGTGGAACATTGAATTCCTGGCTCCATTTTCCGTCAAGAGATGCTGAGGTGAGAGGAAGCTGGATCATTTGCCCGTAGCTTCCAGCAAGATGCTGAACCAGGCTTCAGATACAGGTCTTCCCTGCACCACTTCTCCATATAGCATAAGGTAGTGAGCTCCTCATCCATGGGAGTATTCAAGCAGAGGTTGGATGATGAAGTGTCTGGAATATTCTAGTTCGAGTTTCTCAATCACAGCATCATAGACATTTTGACGGGATAATTCTCTGTTGTGGGGAGCTGTCTTGACCACTGTAGGACGTCTAGAATCATCGCTGGCCTCTACCCATTAGCTGCTGGCAGCGCAATTTGGGAACAGTAACAGAGATCTGTAGACATTGCTACATGTCGCTGAGGGGCACATTCGCCCCCAGTTGCTAACTGCTGCTGTAGGGGATCCCTGAGTGGGATGGGAGGCTGTCTGCTGGACGCCTTGGGCCCCCAAGAGGCTCCCTGCCTGGCAGGATCCCTTGGCCAACTGTGTCCATGGAGGGATGGGGCATGATGCCATCATGGAAGAAGTCCTGGGGTCCAGGCTAACGGGAAGGCTTGGACTGCCCCTTCCACGTGCAGACCCCAAGATAGGGTGTGAAGCCCCGCAGTCACCAGACGTGACCTGGGGTGGGGAACCGTGCTCCCAGAAATGACTGTGGGTGACAGGCCCGTGACCAAGGGCCGCCTAAACCTGTGGCCCTCTTTGTAGCTTCTTGCCAGTTTGGAAGGCTCCCCTCACTGGAGGAAATCCATCGTGTCACCGTGGCGTCTCATGTGAGCTGGGGACCTCCTTGAGCGTCTTCCCAGGGACAGTCCTGGTCAGGGAGCCCACCCATGTCTCCCCGACTTGCACATCAGGCCCAGGGGGGCAGGGCTGGCAGGGAGACTGATTTTGCAGGGCTGCGTGTCGACTTGGGCTTTAAAGAGCGCTCTCATTTCCTCTCCGGAAGCCTTCAAAAGGCCTGGGGAACAAAAGGGGCTTGATTGAGTGTGCCTTGGAGAGCTTCATCCAAAGGAGGGAAAAGAACAAGCAGCCCACACTACAAAGCCACTTAATTTTGCATATGGTGTCATGCCAAGAAACGCTGAAGTGCAGGAACAAGCAAAGAGACGTTCCTTTTATCAGGAGGGTGTGGACCGGCAGTGAGAGCCAAGGACAGCCGTCAGCAAAACGGTGCTGTGTTTTTGGCGCCCCATCCCGTCCCCACACAGTCTCCCCTTACTCCCCTCCCGCTGCCTCCCTCCAGCCCTCTCCGCTCGGTCCCCCTCTCCTTCAAGAAATGAACTTTTCATATGACAGGCACTGAAGGCCTGACCTTATTTCCGGGACAGTTTGCATTTTAATAGGCTGTTCTTGGAAACGGAAAAGCTTCCAAGAGGTGACTCTCTAATGGTATGGTTTTAGGTAGTGGGGGGGGGGGGTTGTATTTTGTTTTGTTTTTCTGTTTTCGTTCTTGTTGTCGGAAGCCAGCGAGTTCCGTCTGGCACCTTCTAAGGTACAAGCAACCAGCTGGGCTTCGTCTTTCAGTCAGGCTCTCTGGGGTCAGTTAAATGACCATGACCAGCTGCCTACTGTGTGGCAGCCGCTAGTGGACACGGTGTGGGGGATGGTTTAGGAGGCAGCTGACTTCAGAACACTGGGTTCACTATGACAGCTCTCGCTGCACGTTTACGGGACGCTGACTGTGTGCCCGGTGATGTGTCTGGGGCTGGGGGTGAAAGTTCAAGAGCCAAACCACCCAGGGATCGGATGGTGAAGCAGAGGGTTGAAATGTCTCCCGGAGTGCAGTGCTGTGGGACCAGGCTGACGTGGGGACCTGAGGGAGCACTGTGCCAGTCTGGGGGAAGTGACACCAGCCTTACCCTTAACGGTATAAGCAGGAAGGGGGCACCTGGGTGGCTCGGTTCGTTAAGCGCACCTCTGACTTCGGCTCAGGTCACGATCTCACGGTTCATGAGTTCGAGCCCCGAGTCAGGCTCTGTGCCGACAGCTCAGAGCCTGGAGCCTGCTTCCGATTCTGTGTCTCCCTCTCTCTCTGCCCCTGTCCTGCTCACACTCTGTCTCTCTCCCTCTCAAAAATAAATAAACATTAAAAAAAAAAAAAAGGTATAAGCAGGAGTTAATCAGGCAGAGGAGGCGGGGTGTGTGTTTTGGGGGAAGAGCATGAGTGCAGAGGCCTGACAAGCAGGGTCTGGGGGTCACAGATTTCCGGGATCGTGTAAGGGGTGAGGTCTGCGTTGGTGGAAATGAGGCCGAGGGGGCAGGGAGGGCCGAGGTTTTGCGTGCCGTGACGTGCCCTGATGGGAAGTTTGGGCCTTCTCCCGTAGGCAGTGGGAGCCACCAAGGGTCAGTGCTCACCCTGCCTGCTGCTCAACACCCAGACCACTGTCCTCTATCTGCTGCAGTCCCCTCTGCTTTAGTAGACCATTCCAGACCTGCCTTGCCCTCCCTTTGAAAATGTGGATTCACTCCTTCCTCCAGGAAGCCTTCCCTGACTTCCCTCGGGCTAGCCAACGCTCCCTAGGGCCCCTTGAGTTTCTCTCTCTACCAGGAAGCTTATTCTGTATTATCACTATCCAGTTCCCTTGATGACTGTCTCCCTGCTTGGGCTGGGGACTGTGGGAGAATAGCACTGTGTTTAATTCACCTCTGTAGTCAAGGACACTGCCCGATGTGTCGCATACGGTAGGCCCCCGGGAACATGCACCACCCGCATGAAGAACCTCACGCCCGTGCCGAGTCATGGAGCCCTTGGAATTTCCCCCCCCTCCCTAAGTGGACAGGCACTCAGGCTGCGGCTGGCCCACATGGGGCTGGAGTGGATGTTAGGTCACCGATCCCGGGGGCCCAGACACCTGATTTAGGCTGGGATGTGTGACTGCCAGGAGATGAGAAAGGTGTGCGAGAGCTGATGGGCTCCCGGGAGTGAAAGTGGGAGAGCAAAGCCTGGGAGAGGCTGGGGCCCGGCAGGGCTGAAGGGGCAGCTTGGCAGGTGGGCCTGGGATGCCCTCCTTCCACCTCTGGCACCAAGATGCCAGCCAAAGGCAGGCTGTTCCTGTTGGCTTCACTCGCCAGGGTGGTGCTGGCCGTCGGTTCCTGGCAAAGCCCGGGAAAGCCACTGGCTGAGCCTGGAAGAGGTACAGAAGAGCTGAGTGAGGACATCGCCTGGGAGGTGTGGGGAGGGCCGTGGCCGGGCAAGTCAGAGCGGTGTGCTGCACAGCCCGAACCAGGGATGCCAGGCCACCCACCCGCCTGGTTCTCGCCGGAGCCTTGAGAGGCACAGTAGCTACCCTGAATCTTCAGCCAGCCTTCCTACCCGCCACCCTGCTCCCCGCCTCCTGGCCCGACACCATCTGTGGGCAGGTGACCTCCAGCCTCAGAGATTGTTGGCGTTCCGCCGTAGGGTTGCTGGTTCATGGATGCAGGTGGCTTGGGCCCATTCACGTGGAGCCTGTCTGTGCTCCCCACCTGCCAGGATTCCTTTTTTCCACCCAGTTGGGCTGTGACACGCACTCCCTGGGGGTCCAGCCTGCCCCTCTCATAGGTGGCGTACTGAGCCCAGAGATGGGGGGATACTAATCCAGGGTCGCACAGCGGGTCGGGGTGGGGGTGGTGGTTGGGGCTGGGAGGGTGATACGGTAGCTGAGACCAGCTGGCTGAGGAATAAACTGGTTAGGAGCTCGGGGACAACTCGTTTCCATCATTGGCAGGGCGCTGCTCTGCATCTGAGCTGCCTGGGCAGGGGGCTGGATGGGGTGAAATCTGGAGGCCATTCTTGGTGCCAGAGGGAGAAGGCTGATGGGGTTCGAAAGAGGTGGTTTTGGCCCTGGTGTGGGTCCCTGCCAGGCGGCCTCATAATCTCACTGGTCTTTGGTAGGGCTGAAGCACAGAAATCAGATGGGGGTTCTTTGTTTCTTTGTTTCTTTTCTTTTTAAAAAAAATTTTTTTAATGCTTTTATTTATTTTTGAGACAGAGAGAGACAGAGCACGAGCAGGGGTGGGGCAGAGAGAGAGGGAGACACAGAATCTGAAGGAGGCTCCAGGCTCTGAGGCCCGATGCGTGGCTCGAACTCAGACTGTGAGATCATGACCTGAGCTGAAGTCGGATGGTCAACCGACTGGGCCACCCAGGCGCCCCTGTTTCTTTCTTTTTAATGTTTATTTATTTATTTTGAGAGAGGGAGAGAGAGAATCCCAAACAGGCCCCATGCTTAGCACAGAGCCCGACACAGGGCTCCACGACCCTGGGATCATGACCTGAGCTGAAATCAAGAGTCGGACGCTCAACTGACTGAGCCACCAGAGACCCCAGATGTAGGTTCTTTTCACTCTGAACCAACTCAGCAAACCCCAGAGCCCATCCCTAAGCTCCAAGGGGCAGCAGTGGACAAACAGAGCTTCCTTTCCCCAAAGCCAGCCCAGAACCGCCGGTGGGGGTCCATCACTGCCCAGTCCCCTCCTCAGGACAGCCTTGTGACTTGGGTCACTTATGTCAAGGTGTTTGAAGAAGTGAGATTCGCCACCCCCGATCTGGGTGAAGGCCTGAGTCCCCCGATCCTCTAGAGGCTGTGATCTGGGTGATGACTGGAAGGATGTGGAAAAGCCACCCACACCACGTCTCTGACCCCAAAACGCCACTCCCTGGCCTACAATTCCACTTGGAGAAAATAGCGCCTCTGAGTGCGTGATGACTCACGTAGCACCCTTTAAGCAGAAAACACTTGATTTTGTACTTGCCTTGAGAATGGTGTGTGCCCACACACAGTAGGTGCGCAGTAATTTATCGACTTGGGGGCTACACACTATGTGGAACAAAGTCTTTGTGCTCAAGGAGCTTAGTGTATTTCGCTTGTTTGTTTCCATTGGTTGCCAAATGATCCTTTATTGCGATATTTTCAGTTGTTGTTATTGTTCACTAGCTGGGCATTCACCGCATCACTATTGATGTCATCTATGACGTCATGAGGGTGGCGGCCATCAGCATTGCAGCCCACGGACTGGGCAGTCCCCAGGATCTCTTTAATGGTTCCAGAGAGTTCTCCAGCTAAAGATCGGCGCCGCATCTGTTGGGCAATGTTGACGCTCTCATCAAAAGTGATAATTCCACCGTGCTTACTGTTTTTCTGCTCCTTTCTGTCTCTTGGTGGTTCCTTGAGGGCTTTGATAATCAGGGCAGAGGCAGGAAGGTGCCACTTCAATCTGGGGCTGTCTGTTCTGAATGGTCAGTTTCACCGTAATCCGTAGACCCTTCCAGTCACCAGTTGCCTTGGCGATGGCATCACCAACCCTTTTTTTGGAGACAGACCCGGGGGGCCGAACTTTGGGACCAGGGCAGACCCGGCACTGACTTCTCCACCAGTGCGCCTCAGGTATACGACTTGGATCTCGTTGTGGTTGAAGGGAGACAGCCTGGTGGAAGTGGCTAGTGTTGAATGGACTCAGATTCAGGACGACCGAAGACAGTTGCACCTTCGCCCCCTCCAAACCGAAAGCCAAAAAGCTCAAGGAGTTTATACTTTAAGGAAAGGAGTGCATTCACATGCCCGAAGCGGTTTTGCCCTGAAGACTTTCCCGTCAGTGCTGGCGTCCACAGACATTACAAGTTGATTCCAGCACCTGCCCCTGACCTGAGCCAGCCTCTGCTCATCTTCCACCTGGCTCTCAGCCCGTCACCCCCAGAGGGCTGATGGGTCCCCGGCGCAGCCCTGACCCTGTGGGGATCGAGGCCTGGGGGGAAGCCAAGAGAGGGGAGGGGAGGGGAGTCCCCGCAGGCCTCCGTGCCAGGGAGCATTTGTGCGTTGAGTCAGGATCAAACGTTGATGCGTCTGCATCTGGGGTGAGCGTAAAGGGGAAACAGACGTGGAAACAGGTACTTAAAACACAGCAATATGGGAACTGGACCTCAGAGGGCGTGAGTTAGGACTGACCCCTAACCTAGGTGGTGGTTGGGGGGGGGCTCAGCAGGAGAGGCTCTGGGGAAATAGCATTGCAGGTGGGTAAATCCCAAGGTGGGGCCTTGGTGGGGATTTGTACCTTATCCTGTAGGCACCCCCCCCTCCTGCCTTTCCGGTTCTCTTTTCCCTTCTCAGAGCTTCCTTTGGGGGATTTACTCCACTTGCTGGGCCTCTGTCCCTGCCTTCCCTCCCCAAGTCTTGGGCAAAGGGGGTCCACACGGGGGGCCTTGCTGCCCGCAGCTGCTGTGTGTCAGTCCTGTTCCCGGTCATGCCCTCTGCAGCCCTGGGCCCCCGTGGAGCCCTTCTCCCCTGCCTGAAGCCTGCCCGGGGCAGTCTGTTTTCCCTCCTTGGGGCAGAGGCGAAGCTTGTTTTTCTTCCCCGCTCAGGAATTGCGCCTCAGAAACACACAATGCAGCTGTTAAAATATCTGGGTCTGGCGGGGCGGCCGCACAGCGGGCCCCTTGTCCGCCTCGCAGACGGCGGCCTCCTCATGGGAGCCAAGTTGGGAGCTTGCCTCTGCTGGCGCTGTGCTGGTTGGGGGCGGGCGGGCGGGGGTGAGAGAGAGACCCCGGTCCTCCGGAGCTTCTGCTGCTCTCCATGGAGGTGGACTTCGACACGGAGGAAGGGGACGGACCATAGGCCTTTGCAGTCAAGCAGGATGGCACATTACACAAAGGTGCCAACCTGAGAGCTTGCACGTGAGACCCCAGAGGCACAGGCACTTGGGTGTGTAGAGGGAGAGAGAGGAAGGGGCTGTGACGGGGCCGCCTCGTCCAGTCCCTGACAGCCCCTCCTGTGGGTGGGTTGGCCCCCCAGCCCTGCCCGGGCCGGGTCTTCCTGCCGCAGGTGGGCAGGCTTGCCTGGGCTGACACGATATTGCAGCGAACGTTCGTTTGAGCTGGGACATGCATGTGCTTCTGATCCTTACCTTGAGGGAGGTGCTGTGTCACCCCCATTACACAGATGGGAAAACTGAGGCTCAGTGAGAAGTATGTTCTTGTCCGTAGCTTGACGTGGAGCTGGGATTCTAATGTGGTCAGTTTTCTCCGGAGTCCTCGCTCAGCGTGCTCCCTCTGCACGTGCCTGCAGCGGATATGAGCGGGGAGTGTCGTGAAAGTTTCAGAAGCAGCACGGGGAGGTTGGTCGGGTCCGAGCAGGACCCTGGGTGGGAGTCCATTAGGGCAGGCTTCCTGGGTTTTACAGCACGGCTTCCTTGTGTAGAGCAGAGAGGAAAGAATGTTCTGGGCAGGACAGCATGGGGATGATGCAAGGCCAGGGGGCATGGACATGACCTGGTACTTTGAGGGAAAAAACCCAAATGCAAGCGAAAGGCCATTTCGATGCCATCTGAAGTGTCAATCACGAAGTAGCTCTTACCCGTATCTTCCCAGGGAAAAAAAAAAAAAAGCCTCTTGCCCAGCTCCAGTCCTGATACCCGTCTCTCCTTATCTGAGGCTGGCTGCCCCGGCAGGGGCCCGCATTTCCCATCAGGGCCCTCCCTGGCTGCCGTTCCGGCCCAGCAAGTCAGTGAATTAGGGTTAATTATCTGTTTTCCTGAAAGCCAGCGAGCCCAGGGGCTGGGCAAATTAGGGAGCTTTCGTACTTGGAAAAATCCATTCGAGGAGTGATAAAGAAGCAGGTGCACCTGCTAGGAGAGTGATGTTTGCCTGGTCCCCCACCCTGGCCATGATGGGAGGGTGAGGGTTTTGCCCCCATCCCCCAGCTTTTCAGGCCTCTAGTCTGAAGCCTCTGGAAGCAGCTGGGATGGTTGGTGGGACCCGGGCTGGCCCTGTTGCATGGCCGAAGTGGGTTCGAGACCCAGGAAGCAAGGAAGTGCATTCTTCCTAAACCTGTCTCCCTCTGGTCTGCCCTTCTCAGAGACCCTGTCAGGGCCTGCAGCTCCCCCTCGACCTGGTCTGTCCCTGGGAGGGAGACCTCCTCTCTCCCTGTGAGAATGCTCCCCTTTCTTTTTCCTCTCTGCCCACAGTGTGCCCAGAGCACATGCCCAGGCCATTCATTCCATGCCCCTGGAGTGCCCTTCCCTCTCCCCTCTGCAGGCCAAGGTCAAGACCTTTCATTCCCTGTCTTGAAGCCACAAGGCAGATCTGTGGTCACCTGTAAGCCCCCTCTGATGTCCCCAGTCAGTAGCCCTGAGCTTCTCCGGCCCAAAAGTCTCTGCTACTTACTTAGCATTTGGCACAGACTGGCTTAGCCTTCGGTGAACTCTATAAACTGCTTTGTGCCTTTTGACCCCTCTGTGATATTCCTTGCACGTGGCGGGCTTCGACACACTCAGCAGATTTGGTTGGAGTAAAAAAAACGTGTGGCCTTCAGAATCCAACGGGCCTGCATTGGAACAGCAGTGCTGCTACGTGTTAACTCTGTGACTTTGGGCAGGTTGCTCACCCTCTCTGGGCCTGGGTTTCATTGTAAAGCAAGGATCATATCGGCCCCTCAAGGGTTACGGTGGCTGGCACTGTGATCACGCGACGAGAGGAGCTCTCCTCGTGTGGGCACCTACAGGTGCTGGAAGCTTCTGATCTTTCCTTTCTCCGGTAATGTGGCTCCTAGTAGGTGGGACGCTGCTGGGCAGAGCAGGGGACCAAGGAATGATGGAGCAGTTTGAGGGACTCTTCTTCCTCTGTGCCACATAGTAAGTAGCGAGAGCCCCACATGGTGTATCCGTGGGGAGGGTGGGGGTTCTAGAAGAACGTTTTTTTTTTCCAGTTGTGTCCTCTTTTGCTGTCCCCACAGTGCACCCAGCAGCAGGCTGGACAGTATGTGCCACACGCACGTGGAGACAGGTGTCTGTGCCTGGTAAGGAGCAGCTACCTCGTGCCGGCATTCTGCGCGCATTGATACGTGTGAGTTTCCCGATCACTTTGGGAGGGACTGTACGACCTCTCACTGTCCACGGGCTCAGGGAGCTGGGACTCCATGGTCTGGCCTCTTATCCCATATCTGACCAGGCCAGGGTCCCAGGGATCTCCTGCAGGCTCTGATTTCCCCTTCCAAGATTGCTCTCCCCCAGGGGCCTGTGGGCACCGCCGGCCAGGATGGTACCAGGGGGCCAGCCCAGGCAGGAGTGTGTGGTCCTTCCCAAGTCACCGGAAGAGGGAGGAGCCAGGGGACAGAGCAGGGGCATGGCTGTGTCTTCCCCTACCTGCTCTGGTGGTGGGAAGTCAGTCATATCTCCAGCCCTGTCTGGACCCAGGCCTGGAGTCCCTCGTCTGGGTTTTGTTAGAGATGGTTTGCTGCTTGCTGGGTCCCAGTGGAGCTGTGTCACCAGAGGCTCTGAGCCCACATGCAGAAACAAGGCAGGTGGACAGAGAAGTCAGAAGCAGATGCAGCTTAGGCCTGAGGTCCTACAGGCAGGTGCAAGTACGCAGAAGCCCCAGCTGCCACCCTGGGCCACTGCAGGCAGGTGATGTCTTCTTGGAGACGAGTGCCTGCCTGCAGAGGTTCCCCTGCCTGGCCAGCCCCCACCGGGGACCCGGTGTTTGTGGGGCTGCTGCTGTGACTTGTGTTAACAACCATCCTGGGAAGGTTGACTGTCCTCTCAACCACCCTGGGAGGTAGGAAGGAGACTCCGTGTTCCAGGGGAGGAAACGGAGGCTCAGAGAGGGGAAGTAACACCGCCAAAGACACACAGCTGATGTGGACTGCACTGGTCCAAGCCTACGCACGTCTCATGCTGGGAGAGTAAAATGCATACCTGTTTTAAAATAGGATTATTTTATCTCCTGCTGTGAAGGGCAAGCAGGGGGTTCCCGGCTTGGTGTAGTCCTGGGGAACGCTCACCCCACCCACTCCCTCTTCCCCTACAAGACGGGGGGGAGTGTCAGTTTGGGCCCAGGTGGGGCAATGGGGCTGTGAGGACACACACATCCTCATGCCTCTCACCTGGAGAGTCAGTTGTGTGGCTGGCCTCTGCCCTGTGGTCTTGGACTGGCACTCCCTGGGTCCAGATGGCAGTGCCCAAGTGATAGGAGAGCCAATGGCTGGTTCTCGGTCACTTGAGGCGGGTACAGGACGCGGCCTCAGGACCTTGGGGCCACAACTGGGGCGGGGGAGTCTGCCGGTCTCTTTTGAGTCATAACGAGCTTGTAATTATCGTTATCTTTAATCTTTGTTGCACTGACAGTGCGTCTTTCACTTCGGGAAATTTCACCTGTTTTATCTCATTTGATCTTAAAAATAAGTCCGATCAAGGCAGGGCAGGTACTTATTATCTCCGGTGTATTTGTGTGTGTGGGTCTGTGTGTCTCTGCATGTAACTGTGTGTGCTGCGTGTGGCTGTGTGTGTGAATGCGTGTGTGTGTGGTATGGGATCATCTGTGCACATGTGACCGGGTGTTTGTGCACTCGTGTGGCTGTGCATGTGGTCGTGGTTGCTGCGTGTGCCCTTGCGTGTCCCTGTGTGTGGGGTCTGGGTGCACACGCCACACGGCCGAGATCAGAGGAGGTGAGAACCCCACGGCCCCGAGGTGGCTGCGAGGGCTGGGAGGCGAGGTTTCATCTCTCTCCTGGAGATTGATTTCGCCCGGGGAAGACGCTCTAATTCCTGTGACTCACTCGTTAGAGGAGTTCAAAGCAGCCAGGTGGCGGGAGGGTGTCTGGGATTGCAGGTTTCGGAGTGATTCGCTCATTCTGCTCTGATTATTAATTTATTCATCAAGCTAGTCCTTTCCCTGAGAGTTCTTAACCTCTTCTGTGCCACGGACCCCTCCTCGGAATGAGGATGCATAGAGTAAAAACATAGAACGCAGAGAATAAAACGCAGAGAATAAAAACACATGGGGTGGGTTACGGGAGAAACCGATGCTATTGAAAGCAATAAGCAAATGTTAAGGGCACCATGTCTGTGCTATAGTCATGCGTGGGCTCCCTTGCCGGCTCAGGCTGCGAGGTCACTGGGGTCTAATGGTGACCTTAAGCTGTGGTGAGCACAGGTGATGCTCTGTGCCATGGCATGAACACATCTGTGACGTGTGCCGGTGGCGGGCTCAGAGGCACTGTGGCTTGTCCATGCCCGTGCCTGAGGGACACCAACTTCTGCTTCCAAGTTAGCAGAGCTAAAAATGTATTTTTTCCCTCGGGGTCATGCAGCCTTGCATTAACTGGAACTTGTAAATTATTTGGAATAATTTGTAAATGATCTGGAAGCCACCTTCTAAGTGGCACCCCCGTGAAGGTTTCTCTAAACCTGTCTGTGCATCACAAATACCCATGGAACTTTTTACAGAATGTCATATTTTGTCCCTGACCTTCTGCCGGGACCTGTGGAATCAGAGCCTCGGGGAGAGGGTCCAGGAGTGCCTGCAGGGCTTCTCGGGGCTGCCAGGACCCCCGGGAGGTGCCGAGGCCCTCGAGGGCAGGTGACTAGTGCAAAGGGGCTCCTCCTGGCCTCGGGTCCTGCACGTCCCCTTCCCTTAGCAGAACCTGGGCAGTGTGGTTACATGTCCTCTGGGGAGTTGTTCGAACACGCTAGAGCAGTGTGACTTCCCCAGGTGCAGTGGGGGTGTTGCCTCTCCTCCTCCCCCTGGCGAGTGCTGTGCTCCCAGCCCCTTCTGTTGTGGAGCCTTTGGTGGGGCCCGTGGGATTTCGGCACAGACCGTGGCACCACCCCCCAGCTGAGGTGTGGGACGCCCCCCCTCCCGGCCCCCTGCTGCTGTCCCCAGATGGCCTCTGGGGGCCCAGGTGAGCTTGTTGACAAGGCTCGGAGGAGCTTCAGGGAGTGAAAGTGGCTGCCTGGGACCCTGGGCGCCTGGTGTTTACCCAGAAATTGTGCTAATCCCGCTAATTCCCGTGATTTACGCAGCCTCTTGGCTCTGTCTACGGCCTTCCTCTCCTGGGAGGGGAGGGAAGCGGAGGGCAGCGGCTGATGTGCCGAAGACCATGCCCGTGGCACGGGGGGGACTGTCTGCACTCCCCCTGGCTGGGTCGGTCCCCCGTGGGCATCCGTGGAACTCCAGGGCTTCTGTGTGCACATCTGTTCCTGGGCCACAGAAGGCAGTCTGGAGAGTGGGAATCTCAATAAATACCCTTTCCTCCTGCGCGCTGTTCACCCTGGTCCTGTGCTGCCCACACCCTGAGGCTTCACGCGGCAATACTGTCCAGGGCCCTGGCCCTCTTCCCTCCGTGGAAAGTGGCCCCGGGGGGCTCACTTCCCCTTCTGTAAGCACTGGGTTGGTGACACCCACTCTGCCAACGGAACAGGACAGGAGGCTGGCGTCAGGGAGCTACAGCTGCTGGTCTCCAAGAAAACCCGCAGTCTTCTGCTCCTCTTCTAGTCTCCTCGTGTCCCTTAGCAAATTGACACAGTCCCTTCTTGAGCCTCCTTCTTTTCTTGAGATCTCTGACACTAAAGTCCGAAGGTTCTGACTTGTTGGCCTCAGTCTCCCCATCTGCATTCGGATAGGGTTGGATCCATGCCTCGGGGGTCTGCCAGCCCGGCACTGGGGCTGGGGCTGGGGTTTGGTCTCATGCGCTGACGGTGTGGGCACCCGGAGTCCTCCGCTGGTTTCTGGTCCACTGAGCCCCATGCCCTCCAGACGCAGGCCTGGCTCCCTGTGCCCACCTTAGCCATCGGCAAGGGTTCTGAGTATCTGCTCAGCGGGGACCTAGGGATGCAAGGCCCAGCCGTGCCCTGGATGAGGTCATAGTCAAGCAGGAAGCCAGGTGGGGGTGTAGCAGGTCATGACCGTGACACGTTGGGGGAGTATCCAATCCCTGGGCAAGGACACCTAATTCATTTAGGGGTCGTGCAGGGCCTCGCCAGCTCCCAGCCTAGTGCAGGTGAGGCATGAAGCTGGTCATCAGTGAAGAAGTGTTGAGTAAAGGGTTAGCGAATGAATGTACGACCGCCTACCCTGGACGGCTCTAGCAGACAGGCACACAGCCCAGTCGCGGTGTTTGCACACAGCCCCGAAAGAGCCTCAGCTTTGGCCCACCCTTGACTGGTGGTCTCTATCCACCGGTGTCACTACCTTGGATACATGACTAGGGCGGGAGCCACGCCAAAACTTGCTTCTTGGGTCCCCTGGGCTCCTGGCACAGTGCTCCCCATACCCGAAGGGCTCAACGGTTACCTTATGCCTTCCAGGGGATTCCGGGGTGAATCCCTTAGCACTGTTGCATCCTTATGCAAGGGACAGCTCACTGTGGTGCTTGAGAGTACAGCTTCGGGGCCAGACAGCCTGGGCTCAAGGCCTGGCACGGCCGCCTCTAACCGTGCGTCTTAGAGCCAGTTACTCAACTTCTCTGAGCGTTGGTTTCTTCCTATATAAAATGTGAGGATTAAATGAGATCCCTCCCGTAAGGTGTTTGGCACACGGTAAATGCTTATTAAAGTTTTGTTGTTCCAGCTGTTATTGTTATTTTTGTCCTTACTTCCAAATTCAAGGTGTGTTTCAACGTTGGGCCTAAATATTCCTTTACCTGAGCTTCTGGGGAGGAAAACCCAGGCTGTTCACAAAACCACTTGCATTTCAAAGAGCTGTGGTTTCCTGCCACAAAGGTCCATTTTCTCTGCCAGGCGTTTCTGAGAGTTTGCTTTGTGTCAGCTTGACCTGGAGGTGATGATTACAACCTAAGGGTGCTGGGTTGGTGCAGAAATCCCAAAGCAGAAGTGACTGGAACTGGGGAGGGGTTGGGGGGCTTTCCCAGAGGAGCTGATATCCGAGTGGCATCTTGAAGGAAGAGTAGGGGTCCGCAGAGAAAGGGCGAAGGACTGCGGGTGGGTGGCATGGCTTGAGCGGGGGCCTGGTGGCGGACAGGATTAGACTAGTCACACCTGTCTGGGTGGGAAGGAGATGTGGGCAGGGGAGTCTACAGGAAGACTTTACCTAAAAGCCACGGGGGTTCAGCGCGGCCTTGGCCAGAGGAAGAATGCAGTGAGATGTGGGTTTGGTGCAGCCGGGTGGCCGGGCTGAGGTGGCCGGGCTGAGGGGGCCGAGAAGGCGGAGCGGGCGCGGGCCGGGCTGTGTCGCCGGTGAGCGGTTCCCATAGCCAGATGACACAAATAGACTCGGGGCCAAAGGAAACCCCATAACTCACTAGAATGTGCAGGGAGATTTCTCTGTCCCCCATCGGCCTTGGGTTTTCTTGACAGGGAGTTTTGAAAGTTTGAGGAAGCGGGACAGGCCGGTGTGTGCAGACAAAACCAGGCGGTCCAGGACGCAGGCTGTTTCCCCTGGCAGGCCAGCAGGACCGTGGACCGTCTCTGATACATCACATCCGTCGTTCTGGGCTTTTCCCATTTTCCACCTAGACACGAGAGTTTTGTGCGGATCTAACAGGATGAAATTCTGGACCTGAAGATGTGGATTTAACCTCGAGGCCCCCGGGGATGGAGCTGACCACTGCCTTTGGTCTCTGCCCTGCTGTGACCCACGGGCTCCCTACCAGAACATTCCCTTCCCACCGGCCTGTGAACCAGCCCCGCCTCCTTTCTGCCGCAGCAACCGCAGACCTCTGGACTCTCCAGTTGTTGCGTTATGTTTGGCTTTTATGGCAAAGCTTCCTGATGAAATCGTTTGTGCCTCTGTTTTTCCTACCTCCACTCAGGGACCCTGGTCGCCACGTGCGACCGAAACGGGTCAGCCCTCAGGCTTCACTGTCTCCCGTCTCTCAGTAGCTTAGGAGGGAGCTGATTGTTCCCCCTCTTCAGGCTGTTTCACTCCTGCCTTGGCTTCTGGCCCCCCACGCTGCCCTGGTGGTCGTTTCCTCCTTTCTCCCACTGGCAGTTCCTGCTTAGTCTCCTTGGCGGGTTTCTTCTCCTTTTCCTGGAAATGTTGGAATGTCCATGTTTCAGCTCTGGAACTTTCTTCCGGAACTTTTCTTCCACCCTCTGTCTCGGAGATCTTGCGCGGTGGCTGTCATATTCCTCCCTCCAGCTTCTACCTCTCCCCCGAGCTCTGAACTTGTGTTTCCAACAGCCTCTGCGTGATTTAATAGGCACTCCAACTTAACATGGCCCAGACTGAGCTCCTGATCTCTGCCCCAAACCAGCTTCTCACCCAGTGGGACCCCATCCCAGCCAATGGCACGGCCATTCATTCATCCAGGTCGTCAGCCAAAAATCTGATCCACCTGTGACACTACTCCTCTTCTTCTAAGAAGATTGGCTCGTGTCTCTATTCTGTAACTTGAAACAAATGCTCGATTAGCAGTTTCTGCCAGCGATGAGGCATATTAGTGAAAGGCTTGCTTGTGACCCGGGACTCAGCCACAGAGGGAGCGTTACCTGTGCCCTGCATCCCCGGTCCAAGCCCTGGAAAGTCTGTGATCCCCGCCATTCACCATCTCAGACCACCATCACGTCTTCCTGGGCCTCTCTGGTAGTTCCCCTTCCCCCAGATCTGCTCTCACACGACAGCAGAGTGACCCCGATACCCCCGTGAGACCTGTCATACACCCCATCTGCTCAAAACCTTCCAGAGCCTGCACTCTCCTTGCTGTTCCTCAGACGAGCCAGCCTCTGCCCATCCAGCTTTGTGGCTCCTGCCTCTGCCCTCTGGCTGCCGTGGGCTTCCATGGCAGATTCACGTGGCACCCCGTTCCAACCTCAGAGACGAAGGCGGCGGGCCCTCTGCCCCTCTGCCCTGCTCTGTCCTTCCACTTTGCTTGCTTTACTGACACTACCTCTCACTAACTGAAGCTAAATATACGTTTATTCCACCTCTCCCCGCCCCCCTGGCCCATATACCATGTCTCTGCCAGGTAGAATGTAAACTCCGTGGACTGTACCTTCAGCACCAGACAGAATGCCTGATACATAATAGGGGCTGAAAACTATGTTGGCCGAATATGTGCTAGTGCATAAATGGTGAAAAAAATGTTTGAATGAATGAATGAATGAATGAATGAATGAATACACATATACACAAGTACACGAGAGATGGATCCTGGTGAGCAGGGAAGGAACAGGAAAAACGAAGGCTTTTCTGGGGCGCTTGGGTGGCTCAGTCGGTTAAGCATCCGGCTTCGGCTCAGGTCATGATCTCGTGGTTTGTGAGTTCGAGCCCCCACATCGGGCTCTGTGCTGACAACTCAGAGCCTCGAGCCTGCTTCGGATTCTGTGTCTCCCCCTCTCTCTCCCCCTCCCCTGCTCGCACTCTCTGTCTCTCTCTCAAGAATAAATAAACTTAAAAAAAAATTTTTTTTTAAAAGAGGGCTTTTCTTTGAGGACCACTCAGGAATTGTTACTCTGTTTTCATTTTCCTGTGATGCCCAGTTGGCGGTCATCGCCCCTGACTTCATTTCTCAAAGTAGAACTTGCTGCCCAGATTTTTAAAAATCTGGGGTCGAAGGCAACGCAGATGCTCGGCTGTTGTCCACGAGGTCGTTCAAAAGACCAGATGAGTCTCAGAACTAATAATTCTCGAAATTAATTAAACCCTCCTTCCCAATTATGAGAGAATTAAGCTTTCATAGCATGCGGCGGCCGTGAATCTGGGTCGGCGTTTCCCGGCTGGGTCTGGGGGCAGTCAGTGGTGCTGAGCGTCTTTGTCTTTTTCTTCAAGGGCTGTCACCCAGGACCATGAGCGGCTAAGATGGAGACGTCCGCCTCAGTCACGGCCACGGAGAAGAAAGACGTCAAAAGTGGGAGCCTGGAGGGTGTCGCTTTCCCCGACCCGGGCAGGAAGGCCTCTGCTCTCGCGGTGGCCACGGCGGCCGCGGCAGCGGTGGCTGCCCAAGGAGGTAATATGTGTTCTTCACACTCGGCGGGCAGCAGGGGTGTTTTTCATTAGCCCGTTAGGATTTAATTAGGCCGGTGGCCGATGTCACCAGGCAGGCATGCTGGGTTTATGGGGGGCGAAGAGGAGGGCGCCCCTGCTCCCGGGGATCCGGGGCCCCTTGACGTTCGCCTGCAGGTTTCTCGGGGATCCGGCCGCCCTCAGTCTGCTGAGCGGCGCTGGGAGCGTTCGGTTGGCACGTTTGAGATGTGCCAGAGACACGGCCTCGGGCCTCTGGCCTGCCAAGGACTATTTTGGAAAGTAATTGTCTCCTGATCCCTCTGGCTGTAATTAGAGGGTCAGGTACAGAATTTAGTATCCTTAGGTGAATTTCTGGCCAACTTAATTATAACAGAAGAACTCCACAAGCCTCAGCCTCTCATTTACTGCCCCGGAGAGAAATGCTCTCTGGTTTCCACTGGTCCGTGCCAGCATCCCGTCGGGAAAGTTTGGCGGGAAGGCGAGACCTCCCCTTGTGTGCGCGCAGTCCATCTGGAGGCCACAAAACTATTTCTGTCTCGGAGGAGTGGAGAGTCTTAGATTTCTTCTCTTTCCCTTTTTTATTCAAGGGCATTTAGTCATGGCCTATTGCTTGCCGCTCAGGCACAGATTTGCCTCCGCAGGGTGGTCGTGCAGGCATGGGCAGTGCCTCTCACACTTTGATGCGCACACGCATGGCGGGGGTGGGGGTGGGGGGCGGCTTGCTGAAGTGCAGAGCCCAGTTTAGCAAGTCAGGCAGGGCTGAGTTTCTGCGTTTCTCTCCAGAACTCAGGTGATGCTGGTGCTCCTGGTCCGTGACCCGCGCTGGGCGTAGCTGGGGGCTGGAGCCCAGGGACTTGGGGAGACCCTCAGACGGGGAGGAAGGAGTTGGTGGTTCCAAGAGTGAACTAGAGGACCTCCGGGGTGTGGTTACTACATTTAGTTTTATTTTTGTTCATGATTCTAAGTTGGAGGTCGTTATTAGGATGTGTGGCCCAAGTCAGGAAGGAGGGGGAGACCCGAGGCCAGCCTTTGGCCTCCCTACCTGGGTGATGCCCCTCGCCTCCTGTCCCTCTTGGAGACTGGCTGTCCAGGCCCTTCTTGTGCGACCAGCTGGGGTGGAGGTAGGAGCCAAAGCCCCAGGTGGACACCCTGCCCTCCAACAGGGTGGTGTCAGCAGAGGAGGGGAGGCTGAGGGTAGGAGTCTGGCTGGCTGGGAGGCCAGGCTGCCTGGTCACAGGGCTGGCTTGTCCTGGGCCTGGCCGTGTCTGCATGTGATCTGTTCCTTCCCTGGGGTCAGGCTTCCCCTACCCTGTGGTGACTGCTCAAGCTGTCCCTCTGCCTAAGGGACAGATCCATGGGTCTCCGAGGCCTCAGTGAGCCCTGGCAAGCCTGGGCCTCCGTGCATCTCTGGCCTGCCCCGGGGCCTCTGTTCTCCCCACGGTCTGGGTCTACTTCTCCTGAACTGTGAGTGGGTCATGAACTACCACATGGCAAGATTTACGGCCATGCCATAGTAGCAGAGAACAGACTTAAGCAGTAATTACACAGTGATTGAGATGTAATTGGGGGGAAGCCCCTCTAGCGTCAGACCTCATTGTCACCAATGTGCAATAATGGCAGATGCCTGAGGGGATCTTGATGCTGGGGGGACGGGCAACGGGCAGATAGCTTGGGGTGCAGTGGTTCCTCGGAGGCATCCAACCCTGCTCTACCCCACCTGCACCGGCCCCCTAAGATGCTGGCCCTACCCACTCCTGCAGGCCCCCATCCCCTCATTCCCTGAGCCCGGAGCAGCTCCTGGCTGATGCGGTTCCAGCGGAGCTGGCTGCAACCTGTCATTGCAACGAGTCTCCGGTCAGGTGCAGCTGACCCTGGGGAGCCTCTTCACTGCTCCTGCTCCCCGTGGCCCTGTGTGCACAGTTTGTGGGGGAGGGCCCTCCAAGAGTCAGGCAGGAGCCTGCATGGGGCAAGGCCAGGGGTATCACGGAATGGGTGCCCTGGACTTTGAGGCTGTGTTCCAAGGACAGGGTGAGGGAGGCCCAGTGGTGCAGCCCAGAGGGGGCTGGCCTGGGTCCTAATTGCCACATCCCTGGGGGCCATGTCATTTTCCTCTCTGGGCCCTGTTTTCCCAGTCTGTGTCGTGAGGTGGACGTTCAGATAACATTTGGCAGATGTCACCCAAAGTCTTCATGATCTTGTGACGATCTCCTGCCTTTGAACACTTAGGCTGTTTCCAGCTTTTCACCGTGGAAAAATAATGTGGAAATGAAATCTTTCTACCTACAGGTGTGTTCCCTCTTAGAGCCAAAGCCATACAATTCCAGTGGTGGGGGTGAAGGCCCTGGAATTGGTGGTGGGACGAGGGGATGGGATCGAGGGTCAGGAGCTGGCCTGGACTACAGGCTGCCCACCCCAGCTGGACACCTTGCAGCCCTGCCAGTTTGTAGGCTGTCCCTGTGTTGCTCACCACAGGGCTCCTGACATCCTCAGACAAGACTCAGCCATCCTCTGGACCACCGTGTAATAAGCCACGAAACAGTAAGCTTGTGTGTTCGATGATAGGAGATTGATTAATCAAACTATGGAACGTTTATTGAATAAAACATTATGTGGCCACTGAAAACGTGCATCAGGAGACTTTACAGTAACGTGGGGAGGTGTGACTGCGTTCCAACAGCGAGAAAAAGCAGGATGCAAATTCTGTCTTACGTCTCTCACAACTTTAGACTCCCCGGAAGTACCGTTAGCAACGGCCGTCCAGATGTTGGGACTCAGGGTGATGGATGATGCATAGGGGAAGCTCATCCCTGTGGTTCTTAGGGACCGTCAGCCTTTTAGAACCTTCTATTCGAATGTAACTCCCTCTGAAAGCCGGGGTGTGCTGGAGCCAGCCGCTGCTGACTTGTGGGAGTGGAGTGTAGACATCTTCCAATCCTGCCGTCCTCGACCTTCAGTTCGTAACTAAAAGTTGGCCGTAGTGGGAAGAGTTGCGGGAGGAAAATGGGCAAACGCTACACATCAGGGCCTCCT
Source organism: Panthera pardus (assembly GCF_024362965.1). Taxonomy (NCBI): domain Eukaryota; kingdom Metazoa; phylum Chordata; class Mammalia; order Carnivora; family Felidae; genus Panthera; species Panthera pardus. The sequence continues at coordinate 103,633,148 of NW_026526655.1, forward strand.
GCCCCCGCTGTCTTCTACCATAGCCTCTTGCTGACCGTCTCCCAGCACAGGGAGCTGCTGGGTACTAGGCTAGAGTGGCAGGCACGTCTGTTTCCTGAGCGCTTGAAGGCTCTATTTTATAAAAGAGACAGCGATGAGGCAGGGAAGGGACTTGCCTAAGGCCACCAGCTGCTGTAACAGAGGGCGGGATCAGAGGCTCCAGCTCTTTCCCTGTCACGTGGTGAGAGGCCATTTTTTGGTATTTGCTTTCAGACTGTGATTTTAGACTCTTTGTGGGTGACGTGGGCCTTAAAGCCCAGCCCACTGATACCGTGTGGTAATCGTCCAGCCTCCGCCCCAGCTGCGGAAAGTCACACATCTGTCCAAGAGGCTAACGGCACCTGCTCTTTGTGACTTTGAGATTCGAGGCTGTGACTTATTTGCGGAGGGCCCCGAAAAGTCACGTGGCTTGACTGGCCTCTGTGGCTTGACCTCCTGGAGTGTCACGAGGCTGGACGTGCTGGGGGCTGGGCGTTTCCACTCAGAGTTGCAACCTCTCTGAGCCCGCGGAACAGGGCAGTAGCAGAGAGGAAGCAGCACTGTGGTCAGACTGGGGGAAGGTTCAGTGAATCACCTGTCTGGCGGGAGCAGCTCCGGAGAGCAGACGGCAGAAGCCGAGGCTGGCGGGTCCTCTCCTGGCAGGTCCTCTCCTGGCGACTTTAGCTGTGGTGCTAACACTTTGGAGGCCATAAATCTTTAAAAAACCCATTTTGGCCCAGAGCTTTTTTCCCCCTTTAATTTTTAAAATGGCGTAATTTTAAAGGCAATTTGATTCAGATGTTTTTCATTGCTTTACGCCGAAACTGCCCAAATGCTGTCGCATTTTCCTCCTCGGCAGTGGATTTTCTTTCCAAAAATATTTCTGGACCTGTCTGTGTGCCTCAGCTGAGCCCCAGGGACCCAGCCACTTCAGGCCTCCGGGCTGGGACGATCGGAAAGTCTGGAGCCATAAACCCTGGAGCCGGGTCTCTGTCCGAGAGCTTTGCTAAGTCCCTGAGGTCAAACAGCCAGACGGGCTTTAGAAATTCTGCGAGGCGCCTACAGTGGCTAACACCTAACTGTTGCAGAGTGCCCACTGTGTGCTGGGCCAGGGTCCCCCCACTGAGGTCCCCCACGAGCGGCATCAGCATCCCTGGGAGTTGGACCCCACCCTAGGCCTCCTGGAGCAGTGTTCCGGGAGTGGGGCCCAGCGAGCTGTGGGGATTCTGATGCACTTGTAGGGCCCTCTGTGTTCTAGCTGCGTGAGGCGTAGTGTGACTTTCCATATGTAAAGTGGGAGTCACACAGCGGAGCTGCTGAACAAACATTGTGGGAGACACGATGTGCTCACACCTGCCTGGCATGGGGTACCTCACAGGTGGCGCGGCGTAGCCTTAAGAAACAGCTCAGACTCTGCAGCCATACCACCTGGGTAAAGCCCAGCTCTGCTCACCTTGGGCAGGTCTGTGTCTCAGTTTGCTCGTCTGTAAAATGGACACAATAATGGCACCCACATCACGGTGTTGTGAGAATTACTTGCGTTAGCAACATAAAATGCCAGGCGCTAAGTTCGCTCTTTGTGGAGATCCCGGTTCAGTCTCTGCCTTGTTAACTATCACCAGTTTTCCTTTTCTAGGCCTGCAGGCTCCGCCTGACTTAGAAAGTCTCCCCTTCACTGGCGACTCTTGCTAGTTGACTTGTTGAGGCCGGACAGGTTGTAGGAAGACCAGATTTCTGTTGTCTTCCTGCTTGAGAGTGGTGGAGGGAGCCCTGGGCTGGAAATCAGGCCTGAGTTTCTGTCCTGCTTTGCTTCACTATCACAGGCTGTCCTGGGTAGACGACCTTAGTGGGTCCCTGGCCTTGCTAACTCAGCCTTCTCCCCTGTACGCTGGAGGGTGGGATCAGACCAGAGGTTGCCCAAACTGGCCATGCCTCAGAATCCTGCGATACACCTGTCATAAATGCGGATTCCCGGGACACTCCAGACCTGCTGAAACGGAACCTCCCAGGCTGGGGCCCCGGGCATGTGTATGTGTAGCAGGCTTCCCAAGCCTTTGGATGCGGTTGGTCCCAAGGCATGGAGTATATCCCTGGAGGTGGGGCACTAACCGGGTGCCGCCGGTCAGCGCGGGCAGCGTTGTGCCCTGCGTGTTACGGTGCGGCTCCCAGCACATCGCTCCTTGCTGCGGGGGGGCCTCTGTGCCTCCGACTGCACTGGCCACCCCTTCATCTTGTCTACCGGCCCTGTTGGCTTCTTTGAAAGTTGCTTCCAGGCACGTTTTGGCTCAGCGGTGACACATCCCCGCCAGTCCCGGAATGCCGCGCCAATACCATAGTCTGCAAGGGAATCAGGTGGTGAGCATTCTGGCTGAGGCGCCCAGGGTGAGGAAATGTACCCAAGTCACCTGGAGCCCCGTCCTTGATAAGTACCTCCGAGACCCTGGTGTCTCTGCCCTCTCTCTGCCTCTTGCCCTCCCGCTAGGATGCCCTACGGGCAGGGCGTTGGTTGGTCACCATTGCGTCCCCAGCCCAGCAAGGCAGACGGCCGACAAACGGTTGCTGAGTGAGCGGCGTCTGACGACGTTATGCCAAGTGTGTGCCAGTCGGCTGTTGTGGCCTCCTCCCTCTCAGGTCGCCAAGGCCCTTGGGAGACCAGGGTCAGTTGGGCTGGCCTGCTCCTTGGCCCCGGCTCCCCCACCTGAGGCCCTCTGGAACTTGCCGAGCGGGCCCAGCCTTCCCGGCCAACCCGAACTGCTCTGCGGGGGCCACACACTTTCGCCTTGGGCTGGAGGATGCACTCAGGTGTGACTAAATGGGCAATTATTCTTATTTAAGTGATTTTCAGGATGGCCGTTGGTGCTGCGGCTGAGCTTGTTTTAATGGCCCAGTCACATGGAACAACCAGTTCCCATCAGACTTTTTCCGAGAGCAGAGCTCGGTCCTCGCTGACAGCTCTGTCCACCCAGGGAACGGGACGCAGTCCGACCGCCCGGGCTTTTTCCGGGGAGCTCTGAGGGACTCACGATGCCCTGGCCAGTGAGGTCTCGTGTGCCAGGGCTGTGCCGGAGGGCCGGGGCCCCTGGGGCAGAGGGGAGGGTTGGAGGCTTCTTCTGGCCCTCAGTGGAGTGTGGTAGGAAGGACCTGGGCTGTTTCCTGCTCCCCACTGCCAGATGGGTGTCTGGAGCAAGCCGGCTAGCTTTTCCCAAGGCCATCAGTTGGGGGTAATACTGGTAACCACATCTGGCTCCGACGAGGAGAAATGGGAGAGCGTTTGCAGAGCGGCTATCAGAGGGCCCGGCACTGACAGAGTAAACATTAGTGACATGAGTCTGAATGCCCATTCCTTTGGCATATCCCGGACCCCGTCCTCTAAAGGCCGCTCTAAACGTCACTCAAAACAGCTGCCGTCCAGCATCAGAGCAGATGCCCCCATTAGCCCCAACATGGCCGCCCCCGCCATATCTCACGTCAGCGTTCGAGGCCCAGCCCAGGGCCTGTGCTCTGGAAGCCTTCTGGACGGACCTCCTGGCCTCTCCCCCTGGGTTGTAGAGGCTGGCACACACGCATTTCTGCTTCAGACCCGCCCTGTGTGTTTCTGGCTGGTGCGTGTGAGTTGGTGACCTCTGCTCACAGAGAAGGAAAGTGCCTGAGGGCCGCACTGGTGGCTCCGGCTCCTGTTTCCCCCCTGGGCCCTTGGCAAACGTGGCCTCATCTCTTGTGGTTCACTGTGCGTGTTTTAACTATTGCAGAGTTGGGGAAAGCTTCAAAGTCCTTTCCGATTATAGAACTTGGAGAAGCTTGAGAGATCATATAGTTCAAATCTGTTCCTTTTAGACATGTGGAAGCCAAGGTCCAGAGACACGAAGCACAAACTCGTCTAGTGACACCGCTGGGACCGGAAATCGATTCACCGGGTATCACCAATGGGATGGGACACAGCTGCTCCCTGCCCTGCCCCCCGGTCCTGTCCCAAACCCCGGCTTCCCGAATTGATGGTGTTTATGTTGGAGACATTTTTCTGACGTTTGGTTCTGTCAAAACTAATTTTAGCATTTCTAAAGCTTGGTAAAAATACAGCCTCATTACTTTGATGTCAGTGCATAGTTTACTATTAGTATATTCTGGGGTTTATCATTTTAGTCATGTTTAACACGGCTGCACCAGGCATGCACTATTAAATCTGGCTTATTTTACATTCCTGTCCGGAATTATTTATTTGTAACAATTTCCTCTCTATCAAAAGACACAGCTAATGCTGTGTTTTAATGTGTTATTTACACACAAAATAACCTATTTACAACTCAGTATGCGCCAGAGGGAGAATGGATGGGCCCCGGTTTCCTGCGTTCTGTTATATCGGAGTTTAACAATCTGGTTTGCTAATAGGACCATTTATCATTGGTGTGGGGGGATAATTTATTTTATGTTTGTGGCCAGGTCTCCCTGCCTCTGATCTTGGGAACATTTTGAAGATAATGAAGTCAGGCCTGGTGTTTGGGGCGGAAGCGGGATACCCGAAAGAGAAGGGGGACCCGTGGCCTTCCGGAAGCGGCCCGGGTGCCTGTGGGTTCCCTGAGCGCGTGTGTGCGTCCCGCAGATGGTTCCGGAACACCCGTCAGAGACGTGGTGATGCAGAGACTCTGCCTCTGCCCTCCAGGAGCACCCAATTGAAGGCATCAGGGGACAGAGAACAGAGTGCTATGGGGACACTGGGCAGATGTGACCCATCCCGCCCAGGAAGCTTCTTGGGGAGGCAGCATCAGAGCTGGGCCTGTAAGGATGTGTAGGTCTCACCAGGCGAAAAGAGGAAAGGGTGGGTGTCAGGGCAGCTGAGCGGCCCCTTGGGAGTGCAGGGGCTTGGGAATCAGCGTCTGACCCGTGTGGCTGTAAGCTGGGGTACTCAGGGGGTGGCCTGAGAGGGGCTCCTGCTTCAGTGACAGGCGGGGTGCCTAGACTCTCCCCTCACCCCCAGGCCTCAGGGAACCAGTCCCAGAGGTTTAAGGCAGACCCCTGCCACATCAGATTGTCAGTGTCTGCTCGAAAGAGCTACCTGCAGCCGGAAGCTGGAGACAGGGGTCCAGGAAGAGGTCCCTGGGTCCGGCAGCCAGGCATGGCAGGGACGGACAGTGGGATGAGGGAAGGACTGCTCAGAAGGGAGGCCCAGCAGTGTCTGGGGCTCCTAGTGGTTATGTGGCCACTCGACCTTGCGAGCCGAGGTCCTGTGGCCGTGTTGGAGCCTCTGAATGCGCACTAACGGGCAAAGGAGGGCAAAGCAATGCATCTGTGTTCTAGAAGCCTTCTTGATGGACCGCCTGGCCTCTCCCCCTGGGTTGTAGAGGCTGGCGCACACGCATTTCCACTTCAGACCCTCACTGTGTGTTTCTGGCTGGTGTGTGTGAGTTGGTGACCTCTGCTCACTGAGAAGGAAATGGACTGCTGCCCTTTCTGAAGCCTGTGCCAACAGCAGAGGGGGCAGGGACGGGTGAGGTGGGGGGAGGCATCCAAGAAGGAGGGGCCATCGTCCCTTTCCCCAGGGGCTGTGGCCCTATGGAGAAACCAGACACCCCCACTTGTAACACTGATGTGGCCCCTTACCTGATGTATGGAGTGATCAGAGTATTTCAGGAGGGGGACCTGGAAAGTCTCTAATGTCTGAGTAGGGCCCTGCTAAGTCCGCTGCCTGCAGCCAGCCACGTGCCCTCTCTGCCTCGAGGCCCTAGGGGGGGTCAGCCGCACTCTCAGATCAGATGGTTGGGGAGAGGTTACTAAAGTGGTGTTACAAAGTGTGGCGGGATTCAGGGCAAGCCACAAGGAATGGCGCATGGGACCACCAGCTCGGGTGGCCGGCATGGTCTGGGGGCTGAAGCTCAGGCTTGGACAGACGAGGTTTGAATCCTTGCTCCGTTGCTTCCCGGTTGTGTATCCTTTGCTGATCTGAACCCCAGTGGCTTCACCTTAGAAGTGGACAGCACACTTATCTTTTGAGGGCCAGGATTACAGATAACCAGCATAAGTTGCTTGGATAGTACCTGGCATATAGTAGGCATTCTGTATATAGTAACTGTTGCTTTCAGTATTATTGTTTTTGCTGTTATTATGATTATTCTAGAACTATTTCTGAGAGTAGCAACATATGCATCCGATAAACATTTGAGAGTGAATGAACACACAGGTATGTGAACAGAATCTTCACAAGGAGTAGCAGCTTGCCCGTGATGTACGAGGGGGATATCGGCCTTCTAGCCCAAGGAGCAGCACGTGCAAAGGTCCTGGGATCTGAGAGTGGGTCTGTCAGCCCCTTGGGCAAAGACTGCCTGCACACCTCAGCCCCAGCATAAGCTGCTGTCTTGGGACTGGGGAACCCTGGGATATCATGTTCAGGAGCCCCCAGTCTGTCCTCTGGCTGCTGCATAACCACGTGTGGATGCTGGAGGCCCAATCCAGCCCGGCTCTGGGTGCACATGGCTTGTTTGGACCCCACTGCAGGCTCAGCTGGTCTTTCCTCTTGGACAGGCAGGGAAGAGGAGGCTGGAGGGGCTCTGTCTTGAGAAACTGCCTTTGGCTCTTTCCCTGAGACTGTCCTGGCTGGCCCTGCTCCCCAGTGCGCATGGATTATCAGCTTGTATTTGTGGGGACTGGGAAGTGTGAAACCCTCACACCGGGCAGCAAGGCCTCTGGTCTGAGGAGGGTCATTTCTGGGTCTGATTTCTATCCCAGTGTGAGTAGTCACATTTGAGAGGAGGGTTTGGGTTTTGGGTGGTGCTGGGCAGAGGACATCAGGCACAGACTTTACACCTTCCTCAATTCCCGCCATTCTGGAAATGAAGGAACATTCAGGGGGAAGCCTCATGCATGGCAGAGCTGGGGGTCCTGCATGGTGTGATGGTGGTGAAGGCAGGAGACCACGCCCCAGCCGAGTGCCTGAAATTGACCCTTCAGCTGTCACCTTGCCTGCAAGTTTGTGCAGAGGCCCATGTTGTCCTAGATCCCCCTGTGTGACCTGGGTTACCAGGTGCCAGGCCTCTGCCCAGTGACAGCCTGAGGGTATTGGGGTACCTGGGGCTGAGAGAGCCGACTTACGAGACAAAGGTCAGAAAGGGAGGTACAGACTGACGAACATGTACTTTGCTTCCTCTGCAAGTTCTGAGGCTGGACACAGGTAGGACCCCTGAGTCTACACACCGGTCACATCTCTCCTGGCCGTGTTGGGGACAAGGAAAGCAACGGGGACCTTCAGTTAGAGACAGGCAGGCGTGGGTTCACACCCATGTATGAACATGGGCTGTCCTTGCCTCATCTGCGAAGTGGGGGTGATGACGCTCATCTGGCCGTCTGTGTGGGGCGTGAGGGTCTGGCTTGTGGGCGACGGGATAGTGGCATCGCCTGCCTGAGCGGGCCGGGGGCAGCTCCTGGCTGTATCATTAGCGGCCAGAGCAGTGCGGAACTTTCCAGCTGCCCGCAGCAGCGCTGACCTTCCAGGCCCCAGCTGTCCCAGCTCTGAGCCTAGGATGGGATGGAGAGGAGGGCTGGAGGAGACAGTGATCCGTTCTTAGGTAGACAGACCCCGGAGAACTGGAGACAGCGCACCGAAACCTGTATACTGATGTTCACAGTGACATGATTCAGAAAAGCCCCCCAAATGGAAATAACCCAGAAGTCCGTTAGCTAACGGATGAACAAAATGTAGTATATTCTCGTGCGTATGGAATATTATTCAGCCGTAAAAAGGAAGGAAATACTGACTCGTGCTTCAGCATGTACGAACCTTGATGACCCATATTGTATGACTCCATTTGTGTCACTGTCTGAGCGGGCAAATCTCTAGAGGCGGAAAGTAGAAGGGAGGAGGGAACGGGGAGAGATTGCTAATGGATATGGAGTTCCTTTTTGGGTGATGATGTGTTCTGGAATTAGATTGTGGTGATGGTTGCACAACCCTGTGGATATAGTTAAAACCACTGAATTGTATCCTTCCAAAGGGTGAATTTTATGGTATGTGAATTATATCTCCGTTTTAAAAAGGAAGGGAGGGAGGGAGCAAGGAAGGAGGAGGGAAGGGAGGGAGGGAAGAAGAGAGGGGGGGAGTTAGGGATGACCAGGTGCAGGCCTGGGTGAGGCCTGCAACCCCAGTGTGAGTCCCCAGGAGTCCCCAGGCTGCGTGAGCGATGCTGCCCCTCAGGGAGGACCCAGCTCCCCTGGCCAATGAGCAGCCTCCCCAGCCAATTCTATAGGCTCCAGAAGCTCTAAAAATAATTGGAGTGGAAGGAGGGTGTTTAATGACAAAGTAAATAATTACATTAAGGGTGTGAGTTTGGAGGGAGCTGAGTAAATCACTTTAGAAAGAGCACCAGCCTCCAGCTAACTTCCAGTCCTTTATCACCAGATCCCGTCCTCCCTCGGACTCTGAATAATTGATTGTGGCAGGCATTGTGGGCCCTGCAGCGGCAGGCGCTGCCGGGGTCAGGCAGGGCTGGGAGAGATGGCCAGCCTGCGAGCCAGGGTGCCCCGCCAGGCCCACCTGCTTCTCCAGGTAGATGAGCCCCGGGGGGCGGCGGGGAGGTGCCCGGCCCTGTCCTGCTTGAAATCAAATGCTTTGCTGGGAAGGGCCAGGGCTCAGGGCTCGGTGATGCCCTCGGCTGGAGAGGGCTAGATTCTTTTGTGCTTTTGAGAGGGAGGAGCCTCAGGGGCCATGAGGCCCACTGAGGCCCAGAGAGGGGAATGTTTTGTCAAGGCCGCACAGTGAGCGTGCGACAGGTCCGGTAAGAAGCAGATCTGGGGCACCCAAGCCAGCGCCAGGGGTGCGGTGCCCAGGGTGGGTGGGCCTTAGCGAATCAGTGGTGTTCCCAGCTCACGCTTGGGGTCCCCAACCTGTGAGCGCTGTCCCAGGCCCCCTTCGGAACAGCATCTGCACAGGGTGGGTGTCAGGCAGGTTGCAGCTCCTGGGGCGGGGCGGGGGGGGGGGGCATACCCAGCTGTGTGGCAGGAGTGGCAGTCATCGGGTGCACCCTCCCACCTTCGCTGTCCTGGCCCAGAGTCCCCGGTTTCCTCCTTCCCTCCACTGTCTTCCCTCCCTCGACCCCATGGCTTCACCCTGTCCTCAGTGAGTCCCAGCCTGTGGCTCCAGAGTCCCAGGAACCCCTCTCCCCAACCCTGTGCTCCCCCTCAGGCCCGTGGAGGACGGGCAGCCAGCTTAAACGGAACCCCAAGAGGGACATTTGCGATATACGAGGATCTAGGAAGACCTAGGCCTGAAAGGATGGCTCTTCTCTGATGGAAACCAAGTCACTCAATTGCAAGTGACAGAAACCCACTCAGACCCTCCAAAGCTACATGGAGTTCTCGGCTTCCATAACTGGGAAGCCACAGCCAGCTGAACTTGAGGTTCCAGGGATGTCTTTGGGACAAAGTCTGCACGCTCTTGGTTGGCTTTCCCCTCGGTCGCCATGCAGGCATCTTCTAATCACTGGCTGCCAGGAGCTGCTGCGGGTGTACGTGGGCCCGACAGCCTGCTTTCACGGAGAAGTGTCTCCTTCCAGGTGACTCTAGCAAAAGTCCAGGGCATCTTCTCCTCGTCCTGCCTTGGACGCCCTGCGCCCTGTGCGCCAGTCACCGTGACCAGACCATGTGCTGTTATGGACACCTGGCGGTCTGGGGAGGGTCAGCCTCCCTGACCGTAAGGACTGTGCATGGGAGAATAGGCCCCAGGTGGTGCTGGGCAGGCCAAATAAAAATGTCTACCTCTCTTCAGCCAGTTGACAGGAGGGGGACACCTTAGGGGCTCTGGGAACCTGTAGATACTCACCAGTGGATGGGGTCGGAGCTCTGGCTCTTCAGAAACAGGGAGCACTCCTCCGGTCATCCCTTCCCGGGGCCTCCTCCTCTGGGCTGCATCTGGAGTCACCTGGTCACTCATTGTCCTTTTGAGCTGCCCATGGGGGAACAGGAAGTGTTTCGAGAAGTGCCAAGTGAAAGCCTTAGGGAAGTGACGGAAAGTTCCAGGGGTAGGTGCCACTCAGGAGGGTTTCTCGAAGGCGGGACATGTGGGGGAGGGTCCTGAGAAGGGGATGTGAGCAGAGGTCTGGGGGCGAGGATGCGAGGGTGCACGTGCAGGGTAGGGACCAGAGCATCTGCTGGAGGGGAGGCTTCACACAAAAGGGTAGGAGGGAAGCTGCAGTTGGAAAGGGAGTTTTGAACGGCTGTAGGGAACCTTGAATGCCCTGTAGAGGAATTTGGACCATGCGTAGTAGGGAGCCATGGAAGGGCTTTGAGTGGGGGAGGGACATCCAGAATAAACTTGCACTTTTGCTAGATTGACTGGCATCCTGTGACTTGAGGCATCCCATCCCCACAAACAAAATGCAGGTGATTCCTGCTGGATTTCTCTGCTTGTCAGACCCCCTCCCTCCTTCCCTCTCTGTCTGCCACCCTGCCTCTCTTCCGTCTTTCCGCATATGGCATTCATTGAGGGCCTCGTGTGTGCTGAGCAGTGTTCTAGACGCCACTAGATGCCCTGGACATTTGCTCGAGTCGCCTGGAAGGACACACTTCTCCCTGAGAGCAGGGTGTCAGGCCCCTGTTCAAATGCAGCAGCCCTGAGCAGGGTCCCGTTCTTCCAGAACTGACGGCCTGGGCGGGCGAGACCGGAAATACCCGAAGACATGACCACACTGCGGAGAATGGTGCCTGGGTCCTCCAGCTGGGGAGACTGGGCTCGCCTGCGTTTCCCAAGGATGTGGAAGCCACTGCCTCTCTTAGATGTGCTGGTGAGGCAGAGTGGAAACCGCTTCCGCTGCTGGGGGAGGAAAGGCTGGTGAGCTGGCCCCGGGTCACCCCTGCACTACGGGGCGGGGCGCTCACCTGCACCACGGCCCGGCTGGCCACTCCTGTGTGGAGAAGCCAGGATCCAGCCCGAGCGGCGGCGGTGGGGCCTGTGGGGCCAGATGCCCTGGGCCTTGAGCGCCGAGGACACGGGGGCAGTTCCTCGGTCCGCAGCGTGAGGCTGGCATGCCTTCCCTGGTGGGGCTGAGCTCAGGACTGGGGCGGAGGACCCACAACTGGGCTGTTCTCGTGGGGGCCCTGGAAGAGCCAACTGCGGTGCCAGCACGGGGGACCTCAGGCCCTTTCTGTGTTTCTGAGCCATCACCCCAGAGTGGGCCTCTGGGGCATTTCCAGCTCTGGGGGAGACATTGGGGGAGCCCGTGGCCTCTGCCTGGGGAATGTCACCCTAGGCCTTCAGGCTGCTGGGATCCCCTTTCCCCCAGCCGCATCCTTGACATGGAGGCTCTGTCCTCTCTCCTTGTTTCTGGAACATTCCTCCTGAGCCATCATGCTCAGAGCTGGCCCAGGGGAGCTCTCCCCTCACCTCGGCCGGTCTGTGCACCCCGTCCTCCACTCTGGTGTGGCAGTGAAGGCGAGAGCCGTCTGAAAGCAGGGAGGATTTGTTTTTTTTTGTTTTGTTTTGTTTTTTTTTTGCTTTGCTTTTTTTTCTGGAGGCTAAAAGCAGGGGTCATTGTTCTGGTAGTGGATTGCCAGGCCCGACCTGGCTCCCACCTGTGGGAGCCCGTGGCCTTGTTCTGTGGGGGTGGGGGAGGGCGCTGAACTCGGACACACAAGCCCTCTGTTCCTTGGTGGCCACCGCCCATCCCCGTGTGACATCTGTGGGAGCGTGCGGAAGGATTCTCAGTGTGCCACGGGACGTAAGGCGTTGGAACTCCCCTGCTGGTGCCTGCACGTCACTAACGCTGACCAAATGTCCTGGCAGGGCTGTGGGTGGTCAGACGTGGTTTCTGTGCATGTGTCCCCAGGGAGGAATCAGAAGCTTCTGGGATCTTAAAAAAACGGAATCAAAGAAAAAACAGAGTCAGTGTTTCCCTGTGCCCGTGCGGTGATTCTAGGAACTCCGTTGCTTTGGGGCTGTGGGGAGGGCAAGAGTGGCCTTTGAAAGTTTTTCCCAGAGGAGGTGGGGGTGGCGTGGGTACCGGGTGGAGATGTGACAGGCGGCCCGCCTGGCCTTGAGCTTCCCCCATCCTAGAACCGGCCCGGCTGCACACAGGGAACAGCCCGATCCCCTCAGCTGGGCTGTGCCTTGGGAGTGAGAGAATCAAGCCCAGGGTCAGACTGAGACTCTTGGCCCTGCTTGTGCAAGAGTTTCCCAGCTTGGGGGGGGGGGGGGCGCCTGGGGGGCTCAGCCCGTTGAGCATCCGACTCTTGATATCGGGGTCGTGAGTTTGAGCCCCGTGTTGGGCTCCACACTGGGCATGAAGCCTGCTGAAGAAAAAAGGACTTCTCAGCTGCGTGGCTGCCCCAAGCCACTTCACAAGCCTCCTGGCTTGTTCTCTCGCCCAGGGTCTTGTGTGCACAGACGCATCTGGTCCTTCATCCTTTGGTGCCCCCTTCCCTCCCCGGCCCCCACTGCGTCCTGCCTTTCTTGGGTACAGTCTTCTCCCTACCGGATCACCGGGCTGTGCCAGCCCCCTGGGCCACCTCGTCCTGAGAAGGAAGTCACCCCCAGCCTCCCCGGCCCTCAGACTGTGCCCCGGATTTGAGATTCTTTGCACACATGGCGTCCCAGTTGCAATGCTTAGAGCCTCTGCAATGAGGATTCCGGCACACGTGATCTGTTTGGAGGGGCAGGGAGGGGACAGGGGAGCGGAGGAAGGAGAAGGAGGGCACCTTAGCAAGCCAGTTACCTTTCATCCTGGGGGAGGCTCCGGGACCCCGCGAGATCTATCCCACCCAAGGGGCAAGAGAGCCAAGTCTAAATGCCAACCCCTGTCAGTCTTCGCTTGAGGGCCCCTCTGGCACTTCCGGCCTATCCTGTTGTCAGGCAAAGGGGGCTTGGGAGGCAGAGAAATCCCCCAGTTAACGACAGGTGCTGGTGCCTGGAAGTTGGGTGAAGGCGCCAGAGCCGTAAGGGCATGGGGGATATGAGTGGGAAGCATCTGCTACCTGGAGATAGAGGTGGTGGGTGCTTGCAGAGGGCAATTCCGGGGGGGTTGGGAATCCTTTGCTGTGTCCCTCTCTGCGATTTCGTCATTAGAGAGGAATTCGGATTCATCTCCAGCAAACGTGCGCGTGGTACAATGGATGCTTCTCCAAACGGAGGCGAGGAATTTGGCTGTTGTCAGACCTCAGTGCCTTAGTTGGAATGAGTTCGTCAGAGGCTGTGTTGAGCGAGTAGGTGTGATGGGAAGGAGCACAGGACGACGGGAAAGAGACTGCTGCTCAAAGAAGGGCCCAGAAACACGTCTGAGGGACCCGAAGATCCCCTCGGTGCGTCATCAGACACAAGGGCCTGTGTCCTGCCTTCTTGAGGCCTGTGCCACAAGTCCTGAGAACCAGGGACGGGGGAGCAGGGACGGTTCTCCTAGACTGGCCTTCTGGAATGGAGGAGACCCCAGACCCTGAGCCCCAGGGATGCGCCTGATTTATAACCAGTCACTAAAAATATATACAGTGAAATGAAAGCTCCTGTTCTTGAGCGGACTCCTTTTAGCCGTTGTAAAGATAAGTAACGGCAGTTATAAGGCCACTTAAACCCTTACCTTTGGGGTATAAAGGGGTCTCTGCAGACAGTAAGTCTTTATCGAGAAACGTTTACTCATAAAAAACCACAATGAAGCCTGGGAGAGAAGGCGGCTCGGCCATGGGGCCTCTCTGCCTTTATGGAGCCGCGGCCTCCGAGACAGTGGCTGCAAATCACCGCATCCCAAAGTTGAGGGTGGGACTGAGTTAAACCTGCCTGCCGCCTTCTAGACCGCCACCATCCGCCCCCGGCTCCCCTCCCCCATCAGTGGAGGGCACCTCAGTGGGCGGTGGCTCCCCTGGTGCCTGTGCCATTGTGCCACTCTCCCTCTCCCTGGGACGCCCTCCTCTGCTCTCCTCCCCGCTGCTTGTCCCTGCAGGGCCATTTCCACATGTTTCCCTAGACACCCACCCCTGTACCAGTTACAGTCCGGTCAGGGGAGCAGAGCCACGGTGAGTGACACGGGACAGGGGTTGTGATGGCACCAGCCGCACCCAGCTGGGCCGATTAGCTGGGGGAGCCTTGAAATCTCTGGAAGGCTGTGGCCAGAGTCACCGTAAGGTCAGTGAGAGGGAAGGCCGGGTGGGACACAGGCGAGAGTGTGGACAAACTGGAACCCGTGGGGACAGTTAGAGCTTATATTTGTCCCGCTCTAGGAGCTCCGTGGGAGCTGGAGGGGCTGGCTGCCCACCTTGCAGGGAGCCGCAGACAGGGCAGTGCGGAGGCTGAGTGGGGGCATACCTGCTGTCCTGCATAGAGGCTTCCCGAACTGGTTAATCCCTTAAAAATTCCCCAGGAGAATTTCCCCAAAAAAATTCCCCCAGGAGAGGACCCCAGAGAACAGCTCTTTATGTGGGTCGTATCTATCAATATTTGTCTTGCTAGAGGGGCACCCTGGGTGGCTCAGTCGGTTGAGCACCCAACTTTGGCTCAGGTCATGATCTCGAGGTTCCTGAGTTTGAGACCCACGTCAGGTTCGTTGCTGTCAGCTCGGAGCCTGCTTCAGATCCTGTCTCCCCCTCTCTCTGCCCTTCCCTCACTTGTGCTCTCTCTCAAAAACACACAAACCTTTAAATAAATATATATATATATATATATATATATTTAAATATAAATATATATATATTTACCTTTGTAGAAATTTAAAAAGAATTTTTTTCAATGTTTATTTATTTTTGAGAGACAGCAAGAGAGAGCACAAGCCAGGGAGGGGCAGAGAGAGGGGGAGACACAGAATCTGAAGTAGGTTCCAGGCTCTGAGCTGTCGGCACAGAGCCTGACGCAGGGCTCGAACTCACGAACCGTGAGATCATGATGACCTGAGCGGAAGTCGGATGCTTAAACCGACTGAGCCACCCAGGCGCCCCTACCTTCCTAGAAATTTTAAGGCCAGAAAACTTTTAAATGTTTTAATTTTTAATCCATTTAAAATTGACAACGGTAAACCCGTTATTTTTATAAAAAATAACTATTTTCCAAAATAAGACAGCGAGAAGGGTGGGATCACGCTTTTGTAAACCTCTGTCCTGTCTGGCTTAACGGGAGGCAGCTGGAGGGCCACATACATGCTTCTGCGTAGACACGTCTACAGCAATGTGTTCTTTTGCTTGAAATATGTGGAGGAGATCTGGCCTCACACAAAGCAGTTAGAAAAGGGAGGGCGGTTCGAAAAGTCTGTTCCGCTGATTGTAGATACTCTCCTTTGATATTACACAGGAACTTGACACATGGTTGTTTCTTAAGGTTCCTTGCGACATGAAATCCGAAACCAGATCAAAGACCTTTCCCTTTTTTGTTCGTTAAAATCCACTGGTCTCTCTTGTACTGTGAACGGGTATTTTTTTACCCACGCCTTATTTTGTGCCATCGTTTCGAAATACTGGCTTTTGTCATGAGGAAATATATTGGCTCACGGAATGGACAGCACCGTGAAGGAATGATTGTGATGAAGAACACTGTGACTTTGCCCCCGCCGTGAAAGAGGACTGTGCTGTACCCCCATCCTTCCTCCAGACCTCGTGGATCTCAGCTGTGGCCAGCCCTAACCTGGAACCCACTGACAAGGGAGTTCTTAGAAATGAAGTGTGGGCTTAGCCTCATTGCCATGGTACAAAGCCACCCTAACACCTCCATGGGGGTGTCTCCTTAAAGCCCCCTCACCCCTTAGTCCCATCTGCCTTCTGGCTGCATTTTCTCTCTTCCCCTTCCTTGACAGAGCTGTCTCTGTTCCCTGTCTATAAGCCACACCCCTCAGGACCGTGCCCCATCCCTTCACCCAGATGGCTCCATGAGTTTCCCATGCTGCTCAGTCCACGGGGGTGGTCTTCATGCCTGCTCTATGGACTCACCAGAGCTTGGTCTCACACCCCCGGCCCTCCCTTCCCTGCCTTCTGGACACCACGTGCCCCGGCATGGTCACCTACCCTCTCCCTTCTCCCTTGGCCCAGGGTCCCAGGGGCTTGTCCCCCACCACAGTCCACCTTGGTCTCACCTGGGGGTCCTACCTTCTCAGCTGTCTTGCCCCATGACTCTTACACTCAGACCCACTTACCCCAAGGGCTGCCTGCCCTCAGACTTCTGGATGCAAAATGGCCATCTCTGCACCCACTTCTACACCCCCCCGATGCCCCCAGGGCGTCCTCCCAGGAGATAGCATCACCAACCTTCACTTGTATATGATGGAAACTTAAGGGGATTTGTGCCTCCTGTTGTACACGAGGCCAGGAGGAGCCCCCCAGTCTGCCCACAGGCTCACCATGATGAGCAAAGAGTGAACTAGAATCTGACAGGGTTCTGGGTTCAAAGCCCACTCTCCTCCCCTGCCCCCTGCCTCTCTAGGCATTCTGCCTTTGATTCAAGGGCTACACTTTCAGGTAGAGGTGAGGGCTGCTTGAGCCTTAGGGTCCATCCCCTTGCAGACAGGAGGTAGTGAGAGCCAGAAAATTCCAAAGAGCCCAGCGCCTGTCCCTGTGGGGGGTGGCAGTGCCTCTCTTGGCCTGGGATGGTGGTGAAGGGTGACAGCACCCACCCTGGGATGCACAGGCCTGAGTCTGATACCAGGGCTGCCCTTGGGTGCATCCGGGAGTTGTTTTTGGGTTTTTGCCTTTGGGTTTTTTTCCCCCTTCCATCCCAGAAGAAATCTCTAAGAAGAAAAGAGATCTGCCTCCGTAAGCAGTCCCCTGGAAGGAGTGTGTAGGTACCACAGGCCCAAAGCAGAGAGAAGAGCGTCTGCTGCCCTTTTCAGCCGGCTGGGGCTTCAGCTGGTGCTGAATGTCTCCGGCATTTAGTGCAGAGCCAAGAGGCAGGCCCTGCTAACTCCTTACAGAGTGGGGGTTCTGCAGGTGGGAGCAGGAGTGTCCCCTGGGCAGGATCTGCTAATGTGCTGTGTGTGTCTCTCCCTGCCCCCGCCCCTGCTCCCTCCCCACACTCCCACCCAAGCACATAGCACTTCTGAGCCTGAGTTTGTCTGGCTCCCAGCAAGTCTCTGCAGGAGACCTCTCCCACCCCACCCCCATATTTTCCTCTAGGCCCTCTGCCTCTCAATCCCAAGGCTCCTTCTGGGCCAAATTCAATTAGTCAATTCTGTTTAATTCAAAAAGCATTTGGATGTTTATGGAAGGCCTACTGGTTAGCATGTTGCCAAGGCCACCCGGATATCAAGTGGTGCAGCCAGGACTTGAACTTGAGTCTGTCTGAGCCCTGAGTGCAGGCGCCTCTTCCTTCATAGCACGGCCTCCTCCTCTACCTTCTGCTAATAAAATGCTTGTCTGGAGTAGCCCCAACTCCCTGCCTTCTTTAACTTTTGCCTGCTCCCGGTTTATGTGCTGGGAAAACATAGAAATCTGTTAGAATTGTTTTTTTTTTTTTAATGTTTATTTATTTTTGAAAGAGAGACACAGTGTGAGTGGGGAGGGGCAGAGAGAGGGAGACACAGAATCTGAAGCAGGCTCCAGGCTCCGAGCCGTCAGCACAGAGCCCGACGCGGGGCTCAAACTCTCGGACCACGAGATCATGACCGGAGCGAAAGTCAGACGCTCAACCTACTGAGCCACCCCGGCGCCCCAGAATTGTTTCTGCCCAAGAATCCAGGGGCACCGAGTAAGGGCTTAAGAGTCTCTTCTGTGGATGATTTACACATTGCTGGGTGCAAGGCCTCTGAGGTGTAGGTTTGGGGCTCAGCGGCTTCTTGTCTCTTTCTGGGTCACAGTTGGTATAGATTGCCTAAGTGGTGAGTGACCTCCGGGTGGGTGAGATTCGTGCTACACTTTAAAAGTGCTGGTAATAGACAATTCAGAGTGACAGAATGCTGGTAATGGAGAATGCTTTTATATTCCCTATCCACCCCTTCTTTTTTTTAACCCCTCGTAAATCTTAGGGACTCTGAGACCAGAAGTTTCTTCATCTATTTGCAAGTATGCATCATGGTGCCAGGCACCGTGCAAATACCCCACCATCCAAGCCCCTGAGGAACTCCCCAGGTGGGAAGAGGGACGGACTAGCACATCGTTAGGGGTTCGGTATGGTTAAAGGCTTTGAGAGAGCCCAGGTCTGGGCACTTTTTCCTCCCCTGAGGGAGGAAAGACGGGGAAGGCTTCCTGGAGGAGGTGTGCTCGAGCTGGGTCTTGAGGGATGAAGAGGGGTTCACCAGGCAGAATAATGGAGCATAGAGAACAGAACACGAGCATGGGCAGAGGGAAGGGTGGCAGCTGAGATGATGTGAATCTGAGCTCTGCTGACCGTTTTGCTGGAGGAAACCTCCCCAGCTTCTCCTGAAGCATCACACGCTAGAAAGACTAGGGTTGTGAAGAAAGATCTAGGCCGGTCCCTCTCGCCTGCTGTCTGGTTTTCTCAGCTGAGTTTACGTTCCCTCTCGCTCCCTGAGAGTCAGGACAGTGGAACGCAGGTGGGTTTTGGAAGTTTCTCTTTCTCTCACTCACTGAGCGCCCATTCCCTCATCTCGTACGAGCTCTCGGCCGTTGTCCTCGTATTTGCTGAAGTCACGGCGACTCGGCTCGGGGGCCCCAGTTGGGGTGACTGAGAGCTTTCCTCCCGGTCGGACATCCTGGAAGCCACAGAGGGTTAAACACCAGGCAGCTGGTGAGCATTAGTCCCCTCTCCAGGCGATAACGTCAGAGGCTGAGCTCGAGAAAGAGGAGCTGGTGGCAGGGGAGGCAGAGGGGCTGCCTTGAGGCTCTCCCGGGTGGGCTCTTGGCCCCACCACCCCCAGGTAGGCCGGCTGTGGACGTGGGGGCTCCAGGAGAACGTGCGGACACGGCCACCGGGCCGGTAGGCATGCACGTGTGGTGCCAGTGTCCGTGTCTCTCGGTGCGAATTCTCCTTTCACAGAGGCAGAAACTTCAGTGGGTGTGGGTATGGGTTCTGGGGGGGGGGGGGGTGATAGCTCACTTTCTGCGGCCAGGGTGGGGGTGGGGGACTGGCTTTCTTAAACAGACGCTCCAATGTCCCGTTGGAGTGGAGCGGGCAGGCAGGATGGGCTGCCCGGCAGCTCCAGGGGTCCTAGCCAGCTGTGCAGCCCTGAGTGGCCAGGGGCGCGACTGGCCGCGGTGGCTTCAGTACGTGTTTCCTCGGTCTGCCTGGGACCAGGAGGCCTCTCGAAGGGGTTGCCGTGCGCCGACTCAGTGACTAGCGTGCGGCCTCCCTGTGGTTCCAGACGCCTGGCCAAGACCCGGGAGCACACCGCCTCTTCCCCCCCACCCCGGGGAAATGGGGACAGTGTGTGTGCTCCTTCCTGACCAGCAGCCTGTCTTGATGTGGCCTGCTGAGTGCTACTGCCCAGGCTCGACAGCGATGTGTTTCCTGGGGGCGTCTGTGCGCGGCAAGGTGTGCGGGTTGCAAGGATTGCAAAGGGGTGGCCGGCCGGGTGGTTCGCTGGCTCCTGGACTTCGGGGATCGCGTTTACTAGGCCTGGTATGTGATGTGTTTTCCTATTTTGACTGCATGTCGGGAGAAAAATATCCATATTTGGGGTGGGCCTGTGGCTCAGCCAAGCAGCCTAATGAGTGAACTTCTACCGTGGAAGAAACTGGTAGATCCGGCATTTAAGACGACCGAGTGGGACCCTCACTCTAGCCTCGGCTGTCAAACCCACAGAGGGGCTGGTCAGTCTGTGCCCCCTGGGGCGTCGAGTGGCTCACACCTCCCACCGCCAGGCCCGGCCTCCCCGCTGTGTGGTGGGGTCTGCCTGGATGCCAGCTGAGGGCCGGACATGAGGAGGAGGAGAGGGTCCGGGTAGGTCCAGGAAGACACCAGCACTCTCAGTGGGCAGCCTGACCCCAGGCGATCTGCCCCACCCCCCACCTTTTCCTCCTTGTTAAGTGGAGGGAAGGCTGACTTAGACTATTAACAGCTATTTGGAAAAGACCCTTTTCCTGCTTTAGCCCAATTGGCCCTTTGCAAGGTGACTTTAAGTCTGTGCCATGACCCCCAGAGGCAGGTGTGATTCCATTTTACAGGTGGGGAAGCCACGGCTCCTTCCTGGTGGGTGACCTGTCCAGGACTGCCCAGCTGGACAGCAGAGGGGCTGGGTCACGTGCAGCCTCCTCTAGGCCGGGCCACCACCCATGGTGCCTGGCGGGTGTTCTCAGGCTTCGACTCCGTGGGGCAGGGGAGAGAGTGGCCTCAGGGAATCTGGCTGCTGGTCCACCAGGCTTTGCTGTGTCCCACGCCTTCAGCTTGGTGACGAGGCTGCTATGGCTAAGGCCCAGCTTAGTTCATGTGCCTGCTCTGCCCCTGACCAGCGGAACAGGACTTGGGGCCAGTGGTGTGGCCTCTCGGGGCCTCGGTGTCCCATCTGTAAAGCACCCAGCTGGCATGTGAATGGATTATTGCAAGGGTTCAGTGATCATCAGCGAAGCATTTGGAACAGTGCCCAGCGGGGGTTACTCTCACACAAGTATGAGGGGCGAGAGCAGCCTTCCAGAAGGCCGCTGGTCCCCGCACCATGCCATGGGTGCTGCGCCCCGCATACAGTAGGTGCTTGAGACAGCAGAGATATGGGCTGCGGTTCAAGGCACGTGGGCACAATGGCCTTTTGGAAGCACCTTAGCAAGCCGCCGCTGGATCGGCCTCAGGACTCCCGAATCTTTACGTCCCCCCAACTCCCGAACCTCGCCTCCATCATAAGGACCCCTGTGTACAATTATGGTCACATAATTGGCACAGTTATGATCAAGAGAGACAGTGTCACCCCCTACCCCAGGACGCGGCTGAAGGTCATAAGGACTGCTAATAGGAATGCTTTTGTGAATTTCGTGTTTATCATTTTTCTGATTGTTAAAGCCATCTGCACGTTGGATGGAAGAACACGGTCACGTTCTCCTCTGCTTCCGCTTCACATCATTCCCGTGTTAGCTTGTCTTTCCGGGGCTTGCGTTCTATGCAGTCATTTCTCTTTCAGTGTCAGGTTCAAGTGAGGAAACGAAAGAGCGAAAACAAAACAAAACAACAAAAGAAGCAACTCCCTGGGCTTTGGGAATTCAAAGCTTCGGAGGAAATGATATTAATGCAACCAAGATGGTTAATTTCCCGTTCGACTTTATTTTAAACACGCTCCAATCGCATTTTGTTCTGCCTCTTACCCTGGCTCTTCTGCAGGTACCCCCAAATGTTCATCTCCACAGAGTGGTCCAGGGCTGGCAGGTCAAAAGGATGTTGTGGGAGATACCCGGACAGGTGTATACAGTCTGCAGTGAGGGCCAGGTGAAGGGCGGGCAGGCGGGGCGTCCCAGGAGGGACCTACTCCTGCCCCCGCCCGTGGCCTTGTGTTTCCAAGGTGAGGCGGCATTTGACAGGGAGCAGGCTGCACGCTGTCTTTGGTATGCCGTTTGGTCCCTGGACTTAATGAGTTCTGCAGGGACGCTCCGCTGTAGCTAAAGATCATTTACCTGAATTGCTTTTTAATTTCTGCCGTGGGAAGCTGCCCCTGGCGCGGTATAATTACATTATAATTTACAGCAATCCCAAATCTATAAATTTAGCCATTCTGTTGGGGGAAGGGACAGGAGCTACGTGGGGGCTGGAGGAGAGAGGATCCCCCCGCCCCACCATCATCCCATCAGCCTCCACTTCTGGGTGCAGTTTCCAATCACGGGGCAAGCATGGGAGAAGCAGAGAGGGACACCTCTTGGCCAGTAGATGCCGAAGTTTGCTTTAACACCAAGGAGTGTTTGGTCGTGAGCTGGCCGGCGGGGGAGGACTCATGCATAACTTAACATCCCTTCTGATCTGCCCGCTTGTGGCAGTTCTGCCGTGGGACGTGGGTGCACACAAAAGTGGGTGGCCTGGGGACGGCAGTGCAACACTTGGAAGAAGACCGCTTCCCCGGTTTTCTTCCCAGAAGTCCTTGCTTTGCCCCCCAGGGCTGTGGGCTCTGGAGAGGAGACGCAGGCCCCAGGGCAGGGTCTGGGGAATGTTGGTGGGTAAGTGGCTGGCAGGGAGCTTAGCCAGTGCATGGAAGCTGAGCCCAGCGGGATTCTTGCAGGCATGGAGGGAAAGGGCCATGCCAGCGGTGCAGGCTAAGAGAGGACTTTCCTCCCTGTACCCACCATCTGTGCCCACGTGAGGATTTACACATGTACTGGCCCTTTGCTGTCCGTGTTGCTATATAATTCGCCCCATTTCTGTAAGAACCATACACAGGTCAGAACATCCATATTTTCTGTACACAAAGGCAGTTAGTTAAGTGATGGAGTTCTATGGTGAATTAACTTTAAATTAAAAAACATTTTTTTAAATGTTTATTTTTGAGAGAGAGAGAGAGAGAGAGACCGTGCGAGTGGGAGAGGGACAGAAAGAGAGGGAGACACAGAATCCGAAGCAGGCTCCAGGCTCCGAGCTGGCAGCACAGAGCCCGACGAGGGGCTCGAACTCATGAACCGCGAGATCATGACCCGAGTCAAAGTTGGACGCTTAACCGGCCCAGCCACCCAGGCGCCCTGAATTAACTTTATCATAATAAAGAAAAAAATAGACTTTTCTGATTTATAGACTCCAGAAACCTAAAGGTTCATACCTTGGGTTATTAACATTGGAGTGACCTTTTCTTTAACATATTACGGTGGGAGGCCATAGCGTAGCCAAACCAGTAGTGGAACTTGGGTTCAGAGAGGTTAACTCACTTACCCCAAGTCACACAGCTGGTGGGAGGAGATAAGGCATGCAAATAAGGACAATGAGAATGTGAACACCCGAGTATACTGTTAGGCAGGCTGTCTCGTGGGAGACGTGAATAGGGCGAGAGGGAGGCAGGAGTAGGGGAGTGAACAATAATTTGTGTTTTTCTGGAGCCCAGAGGCAGGGCGATGGGGACAGTGGGCGGATGTGAATCTTGACTGCTCTTGGCTCTCTCAAAGGTAGCTTTCTGGGGTGGTGTCTCTGGCAGCACCCCATCCCCAAGGCCATAGAGCCCCTTTCCTCACACGAATGGCTGTCCCCCGAGGAAGCTGGTGGTCCCCAGGCTGCCCTGTGAGCGTAGGCTCTTACACCCCTGAGCGCTGTGGCTCACAGATGACAAAACTGTGGCTCCAGAGTGATGTTCCAAATACTCTCCTCTGGCCAGCGCGCCCCTGACTCTCTCTCTCTCTCTCTCTCTCTCTGCCTGGAAACCCTTTCCCTCCTCCCTCAGGCCTATAGCAGCCCCTCCCAAACTAGCTTCCGGGGGACGTTCTAGGTGGTCTTTGTGAGTGTGAGCCCACCCTGGGGTTCCTTGCTGTGAACTAAGGTGTTCCCGCAGCCTGCCGTCCAAGCCACAGTGACACCACAGGGCTCGCGCTCCCTTGTGCGCTACACCCCCCTGGGGGGCCGTCTGCATAGCCCTTCCCGTGGTGGAGTCCACAGGCCTCTGGCACCACGTGTGTGTGTGTGATTTGGGGCTTTGGGAAAAACTTAAGCCACTGCTCAGGGTCTGAAAGAACTTGTTCCCTTTAGAAGGAATCTGTTCCTCGCTCAGGTTTTAGAAACGCAGGCCTGCGAGATAAAGCCCGAGGCCTGGGCCTGTCCACCTCTGCAGCCACTCAACTGCCCTCACAGTTAAGACGCCTCTGACCTGAGAAGAGCCATGTGGTTACTTCAGCCCTCACGCACGTGTGTCCTCATCTGTTGCCTGCCCCCTCCGGGAAGCCTTCCTTGATCGTAGCCCCCCTACCCATGCCCGTCCCTGGCGCGTCCTGCCGTCCTCAGGGCCTCGCCTCCATTAACCAGGCAGAGCCTGGGCTGTGCTCTGTCCACCGGGCCTGGCCCTGGCCGGCAAGGAGATGTTTGGATGACCAGGCGGCGGCTCACGGGGACGCCTCCTTCCTGTGTCTGCTGGTTCGCAGACGTCCCCACACGAGCCGCAACGGTTCAGAGTTGCACTCCAGCTGTGGTCCAGCAGCGTCCGGCGAGGGACAGGATGCCGGGGGTGAGAACCCCACAGGCCTTTGCTGCCGGGCACAATGGGAGGTGGCCGCCTTTGTTATGACAGAGCAGAGCCTTGGGCTGGGGCCAGGCTCCTTCCAGAGACAGCTGTGGCTCTTACTGCCGGCCCAGCGGGGCGGGGCGGGGGTGGGGTGGGGGAGGGACAACCGTGGCTGGCGTGCACCTGCCCACACCCAAGTAAGCACACTCAGCTTGGATGGGGGAGGGGGACAGACCGGGACAGGGGGAGACCGTGCGTGTGGTTGAAGCAGTGCCCTCGTCTGGGAGTCCTCCGCTTGGGAGTGCCAGGGCTGGCTTGAAGTGGAGGGCGGGTGAACACCTGCTGGTCTCAGGTCACGTTCCCTTTGCCTCCTGTGTCATGAGTTCCTGCACCGGAGCTTTTGCTCCCAGCTGCTGCTGGTTCCGCACCCGAAGTTTTCATGCACAGGCTTCTGAACGCAGCCAGCTCCCTCTGTTGCTTCTTGGCTGAGTGCGGGGGGCCGGGGAAACAGCACGCATCTTTACACGGAGGAGCCTGTGAACTGGGCTCGTGAGGAAGCAGGTCTCCCTCCCCGTGGGGCTTCCCTTGAGGTGGGCAAGGGTGGACTTGGGCTATTGGAGTGTTTTTAATCTCACATACAGACTTTAGCCTCTAACCCCCGGCAAAAGGTAGGGATCTCCTATATTCCGATCTTACAGGTTAAGGACCTGAGACCCAGAGAGACCAGGAGCCCCGGCTCACACAGGTGAGAGAGGGGCATCTGGACCCACTTCTGTCGGATTTCAAAGCCTGTATAACCTCTCCACCGCATGTCCCCCAGCAGAGTGATTTGAGAATCAGGCAGTTATGTCTTTTTGTAATTGTCGTCCCCAGTGATAACCTTTGGAACCCATTTCAGATCAACCCAGGCAGCCTTTCCCAGTTTCCTCTGCCCTCCCTTCAGCTGCTGGGCACATTCTTCACTAAGACTTCCCTTCAGGTTGCATCTCCCCACTCTTCAGTCTCATGGACCACGGGATCCCAGGACAAGTGGAGCTCCTACCATCTTGCTTTCTCATCTTGAGTCCATGAGGGACCGTTGTGTGTCCCTAGTTCCCAGAACAGCACCTGTCTCTGTGCATAACACATGGTTGTTGAGTGAGTCAGTGATCAGTTGAGTGCTTCAGGGACTCACCTGGAGCCAGCCCAGCAACGCAAACCTGTGGCAGAGGTGTCCTGGCCCCCTTGCCGTCTTCTTTCAGGGTGGAGTGGCCCAATGCAAGCTTCTGCCAACACTTCCTGCGACATAGTGAACCCAGCCCACCTGAGAGAGGTCCTCTGCTTGCGTCCAAGCTGGTGATGAAGAGTCAGTGGGGACTCACAGCCACCGGGATGTCCATTCTCAAAGAAACACAAATTGTAACAAGTGTTGGTAAGGATGTGGAGACACTGGAAACCTTGTACACAGCTGGTGGGAATGCAAGGTGGTGCAGCCACCACGGGAAACAGTATGGCGGTTCCTCAAAAAGTGAAGCATCGAATTGCCATATGATCCAGCAATCCCACGTCTGGTGTTCCCCAAGGAATGGAAAACGGGGTCTTGAAGAGATGCTGGCACACCCATGTTCCCAGCAGCATCATTCACAGCGGCCAAAATACGGAAGCAATCTGAGTGTCCACCGACCTACGAACGGAGAAGCAAAATGTTGTATATACATACAACGGTGTATACTTCATCCTTAAAAAGCAAGGAAATTCTAACACATGCTACCACACGAATGGACCTTGAGGACACTATCACCTAGTGATAAGCTGAGTGAAGTGAGCCAGTCACAAAAAGACAAATACTGTGTGATTGCACTTATATGAGGTACCCAGAGTAGTCAAACTCAGAGACAGAAAGTAGAATGGTGGTTGCCAGGGCCCGGGGGAGAGGGAACTGGCGAGTTGTTGCTGAATGGGGAGAAGCTTTCAGTTTGGGAAGCTGCGGAAAGTTCTGGAGGTGGATGCATAACTGTGTGAATGGGCTTAATGCCACAGAACTACACGCCTAAACGTGGTTAAAATGGCAAATTCTGTATTATGTAAATTTTACCACAACTTTCAAAATTAAATGATTTTTTTGAAAAGTCAGTGGGGGTGCACCTGGGTGGCTCAGTGGGTGAAGCGTCTGACTTCAGCTTAGGTCATGATCTCACGGTTCGTGGGTTCGAGCCCCGCGTCGGGCTCTGTGCTGACAGCTCAGAGCCCAGAGCCTGCTTCGGATTCTGCGTCTCCCTCTCTCTCTGCTCCGCCCACCTCACCCCCTCTCCCCCCCAAAATAAATAAAAATAAACATTTTAAAAAATGCTTAAAAAAAATAAGTCAGTGGGGATCAGGTCCAAAGACCTCTGGAACTTTCAAAGCTCCAAAGGACCTTGAGGGTCTGGTCCGACCACCCCTTTGTCTTACAGAAGTGGCAGCAGGCTGGGACGTGGCCCCGGGCTTCTCTGAGGAAGGATTCACTTGGCCCTGAGACAGCCAGGTGAGGCCAGCCTCTCGTCTGAACCCCCGGCCCCCCGGGCTCCGCGATGTGGGGCTCTCAACCCCAGACAGACGCTGAGGGCGGGACCCTGCAGAAAATATGTTGGCTTGAGAAATTCAAATCTGACTTTTTCCCCTTCTCTGTGAAAAGAATTAAAATCCAGCAGAAGCCTGTTACGGGCGGGCTGAGGATATTTTGGGAAGCAGCAATTAAAGGTTTTATCCTTTTGCCCTTGTAGCTCGTACAGGTCTGTGAAGCTATTAAACCTTCACCCAGCCCGCAGCCCAGAGGAGCCTGCCCTGCCCCGTTTCTCCTCCAGTTCCATGCCTTGGGAAAGAAAAGAAAGTTAAATTCATATTAATTACGGCCAAATCCGCTCAGTAAGCACTTGCTGAATGTGCCCAGGGATGAGGTTTAAAGCTCTCCTCCAAACAAAATGGCAAAATGAAAGGAATAATTTATTTGGTCAGACACTATAATTTGCCACGTTATTCCCCTTCTCTTGTTACTAAAATGGATTCTCTGCCGAGGCCGTGGCTTCCAGCTCCTGAAAAATCATTGTCCATGGTCACTATTCCTCCCAGCATCCCTCGAATGTCTGCCTCGCCCCCCGCAAGGCTGAGGCGGGGCCCAGGGCTCGCAGGGGACGCACACAGCACACACAGCTTCAGGCTCACACACACACACACACACACACACACTCATGGGCACACACGGTCACACACGTGTCTGTCTGTGGAGAACAGAATGCCTCAAAGCAGGTTAGTAGTTCAGTAAATTATCTCTTTCTGTGTGTTTGACAGGGTGGCCATGTTGTGGGAATCTCTGAATGTGTTTTGGACCCAGTTTGTATCTTTACGAGGCCAGTTTACTCAACGGTAGTTTAGCGATTAAGACCACCACCCCGGGAGTGGACAGAGGTAGGATTGGGCCTCAGTCCAGCCGCTTACCAGCTCTGTGGCGCGCAGCAGGTAGAATGAGCCCCGGCCTAAACGGGGGTGACGATGTTGGCCCCATAGGTGCATATGAGGAATAAACCAGACGGACACAGTGATCGTTCTTCAGGAGGCTCTTGTCCGTGTTGGCCAGTATCACCAAATCATCACATTGCCAAAATGCCGGATGTCCTATCCCTTTGCCAAGCGCGTCCTTGGCTGGGGCGGTGAGCCAGGGCCAGGACGGTTGCATGAGGGGCTGTGCGGGTTGGGGATCCTGCGTGCTTGCCAGGATCCTTTCCTTTGGGGGTCTCCACCCTGGGGGCTCGAGGTGCGGGGCCAAGTTCCGGTGAGCCCCTTTGAGTCAGCTCTGTGCCGGGCGCCCAGATGGAAGGGGGCTTGGCCGGCAGTGGGCGCGTGTCTCAGGGGAGTTGCGTGAAGTGTGTGTGCGCACCTTTGGGTACACGTGCTCGCTTACGAGGGGGAGCTTTTGAGCGGAAGTGCTTTGGGTGACAATGGAAGCAGGTTTGGAGGTCGCTGTTTGCTGTCACCTGCTTGGGAGTCTGCTGGTGGTGAGCGGTGCCCTTTCTAACCAGCCCCAAGGCCCCGGGCAGGTCACAAGCCCGTCTCCGTTCTGTCCGAGTACCTGCCATCCTGGAGGGCAAGCTTTGGGTGACACTTTGGGACAGCCACGTGGGCCATGCAGTGCCACCATCAGGGATTGTCTTGGGTCCCTTCTGGTTGCCGTGTTTCAGTGGCTCAGCTCCCTCTGCCTCCAAAAGGCCCTTAGCCCTTGCGTGTTGGTTCGGCAGGGAGAAGGCTGAGCTCACGCATGTGAGTTTGGGTCCACGCGCCCATGCATACAAAGACATGCACAGACATGCGGGGCACCTGCCGGGCCCCACCCCCATCCATAGGAGGGCCTGGCGGGTGGTGCACGGGTCCCCACGTGGTGGCACCTAGAAGCCCGTGCCAACCAGCCAAGTTCAACAGACAGTGACTGGGACAGTGGGCTTGTCTCCAGGGGCTCCCAAGGGACAGGCTGGTGCCAGGCACCTCAGAAGGCGTGACGTGCGGGAGTGGGTGAGCTCCCCTTCCGGAACCATCCTGGCCAGGCCCTCGTATCTCTGTCTCTGTCGCGCTGCCTGTGTGTCTCTGGTGGCTATCTCTACTTCCTTTCTCTCGTTCCCACTGCCCTTCCCTGACTGCTGCAGTCCTGTCACTCTGCTTGTCTGTCACCCTGCTTCTCTCTGTCCATTCTTGTCCCTGTATTTCCCTCTGTCTGTCTGTGTCGCTCACTCTCTGCCTCTGTATCTGTCTGTCTGTCTGTCTGTCTCTCCTTTCTTCTGTCCAGTCTCTTTGTTTCTCTGTGATCCTTTTTCTTTCTACCTCTGTCTTTCTCCCCCATTCTCTGTCTCTGCACACTGAGGGCCGTCCTGGCTAGAGCTGGGCCCCGTCTCCATGCCTGGCCCACCCTCTGCCGGGCCTCTGGAGGGGACTTGAAGTTCCCCCAAGGGCTTTCAATCTGGGCCCTGATTATTGATTCAATTGGGCAGTTGGCTGGTGGTCCTCCAAGGTAACCCCTCAAGGGGCAATGACCCCTGCAGCGTGGGGACAGGTGCCCAGGGTGGCCATAGTGCCTGCCAGGAGGCCCCCCCCCCCCCAAGGCCAGGGGAGCACCAGGGTTTTCCTGGCAGAAAGGCTCTTTCCGTCACAAGCAGACAGGCTAATACCCAGGGAGGAAAGGCTTGGCTCGGAGTCCTTTATATTCCTTTTTTTTTTCGGTTGGGGGATGTTGAGCAGAATATTAGTTTCTGTTCTGAGGTCATTTTCAGTGTGCACCTATGAGCATCAAACCTGTGAAAAGAGCTTACATATATGTGATTTTCACAGCCCCTGATGGTACATTGTCCCATTTTATTTTATTAAAAAAATTTTTAATGTTTATTTATTTTTGAGAGAGAGAGAGAGACAGAGAGACAGAGTGTGAGTGGGTAAGGGGCAGAGAGAGGGAGACACAGAATCCGAAGCAGGCTCCAGGCTCCGAGCTGTCAGCACAGAGCCCGATGCGGGGCTCGAACTCACGAATCGTGAGATCATGACCTGAGCCGAAATCATGCACTTCACGGGCCGAGCCACCCAGGCGCCCCCACTGTCCCATTTTGGAGTGATGGCAAGAGGGTTGGAAAGGGAGGCAGTGCGTGCTCTTGGGGCTGGGAGCCCAGACCTGAACCCTGCTCAGATACTTGCCACATCCCTGAACTTCTCCGGACCAGTGTCTGCGTTTGTCTATGGGGTTCACTGTGATGGCTGCCTCACAGGGCTGCTGTGCGGTCAGACGAGGCCACGCTCATCAAGGGCCTGCTCATGGCAAAAGGAACGACCACGCTGCTAGTGTCGAGAAGTCGTGAGTATTATTGCCCAACGTGAGCCCATGACGTGGCCCGCGGGGTGGGCCTGCCCTGGGCTGCACCTGCCGTGGCACCTGGGAGAGGACGGTTACCGCATACAGGCACCACAGGGAGTTCTCGCTTGCTTCTCTCCACCCGCAGGAAACACAGTGTGCTGTTTGCTTGGCGATGGGGAGCCAGTGTGGGCCGGCGGGGCCCCAGCCCATGCCCACCTAGCTCAGGGTGGGGTGCTCGTGGCTCCAAGGCATGCTCTCCTCCAAATGGCTGATGGAGCCCACGTGCCGGGGCGGTGAGCGCTGTGAGCGCTGCGAGGGCAAGCCTCCGGTGCCTTCTCCACCAGGGCACTCGGGGACAGACAGAGCACTCGGGGCACTCTGTGTTCACGCAGAAACTTGGTTCTGTGGGGATGGCTTTCGTGTCTGCCCTGGGAGGGGCACCTTCTGGTTCTAGCCCCTTCTGAGCAGCTCTCAGGCCTCTCCTCGGCCTTGGGGCGCACCTGGCTGTGACCGCTGGAGTACGTTCAGGCAGTTGGAAAGTAAACAACTTTCTAAAGGGAGCAGGAGCCAGACTGGAGGGCAGTTCTGTCCCTCCTGGACGTATGACCTGGGCTGGTCACTTCAGTCTCCGAACCCCAGACTGCCGTGCCCTTGGGAGGACACGCGGGCTGTGTTAGGTAGCGGAAGGCCAGGAAGAGGGGTCCTCCACAGGGTGGTGGGAGGCAGGTTAGGGGGTCCTGAAGCTCCACGTCCTAACTCTCTGGAAAGATGAGGACAGCTGGAAAAGACTGGCTGTGATGTGGCGGTGTGGACTCAGGAACCAGGTCACATGAGAGGCTCTGCTGTATCCTAGCAGTGTGACCTTGGGTAAGTCACTGTACCTCCATGAGACCTGCGTCCCCATCTGCAGAACCAGACGGTCAGGCTGCCTCGGCAGGGCTGTCTTGGGGATTGATTGGAAGCCTTGTCTCTGCCACCTTGTCCCCCACCTTATCCCCCCACCTTGACGTCTTTTGTTGGAGTCTTGTGTTCAGTGTCCAGCAGCTGCCTCCTATCGCAGGAGTCACCTCCCTCCACCCCGCTTGCTGGTCACCAAATGGGGAACTCAGGACCACCAAGGCCCCTGGGCAGGGAGGATCCTTCCGTTCCCCAAACCTCCTCACTGGCAGCTGGGAAACATGCAGGCCATTTCGGGACACTCGGCATTTGAATTTGAGATTCGCTTTCAGCAGCATCCACAAACCGAGGTTTAAAATTCAGCTGGAAACCAATCCCCCGGCCTTCTAAAGTCATCTCGATGCCGTTCTTAAAAGTCAGAAGTAGCACATAGGGAGTCTGTAGTTGGCTCATCTGGCTTGGCTGAAGCCAACTGTGTGTTGGCTGGTTTTGAAGTGACCCAAGAATGCCGCTGCACAGCCTGGAGGTGTTGGCCGCCCCCCCGCCCCCCCATCACGCCCAGATCCTCTGCATAATGCCCAATCGTGTTTGAAAATGTGGATTTTATTATTATTCAGGTATGATGAGCCTAACAGACGGGAAACAACGGTCACGAGAGAGATAGTTTGAGACAAACTGGAAGAGGAACGGGAGGCGTGCCACACCATATGGGGGTGCAGTTTGGCCAGCAGGCAGGAGCCGGGGGAGAACGTGGGCACGAGCCTTGATTGTGGTTTTCGTGGGGAGGAACGGGCAAGGCAAGGTGAGCTAGGCAGGGTTAGGATTGGCTGGTTCAAAGAACTTCAGCGGGCTCTGGGATGTAGGGTGATCCCTCCCCTGCCTCCCAGCCTGGCACCTGCCCTTCCGGGGTGGGGGTTGGGGATCAGCGCAGAGAGGTGGTGGGGTCTGGGCTCTGGATTGGTTGGTTTGCACAGGAAAAGCGCTGCCCTGCGAGCCTTTGGCTCTCTTTAAGAGCTGCCTGACTAGCCCTAGAAGGAGAAATCTGCAGTGAGGCCCCGAATGCCAGAGCGCCCAGAAGACAGAAAATAAGAAAATAGTTAATATAGATAACGAGGGGCCACGGGGCAGGGTCCAGATCTCTGCAGACGCTTCTGCTCACAGACTTTTTTCTGGCCCCCTTGGCACACCGTTCCAGTGACTCTGTCCCTTGCCCTGCAGCCTTTGCTACCGGGTGTATAAGTCACCGTCAGTTTTCTATAGGGGATCCTATGCGAGGCACTGTGCCGACGTTGTCCTGCTGTCCAGCGCTGGGAGATCATGTGTCAGGAAGCACCTTGCCGTGCAGTCCTCTTAGGGTCATTTCAGTGACTCTGTGTCCCAGGTTTCCTTTAATCCCACGCTGGCGTTCAGCTTGTTTTCCACTCGTGTTATGTGTGCTTGGGTGCCGTTGTGACCAGGCAGACATTTTGGAACAAATGTTACGATTCTGATGGAGTGATGGTGGTTTTTTAATTTAATTTAATTTAATTTTTTTCAAGGCTATTTGTTTATTTCAGGAGAGACAGAGCAAGGGGAGGGGCAGAGAGAGAGAATCCCAAGCAGGCTCCGTGCTGTGCAGAGCCTGACACGGGCCTCGAACTCACAAACTGAGATTATGACCTGAGCTAAAACCAAGGCTCCAAAGCTTAAACGGCTGAGCCACCCGGGAGCCCCTGATGTGGTTTTTGATAAACGTGCCGTGCGAATGAGAAACAAACCTCTTTGAAGAGGGGAAGGCGGGGGCCAGGATTTGGGGGGTGGCGCAAGTGAGTTGACGGTGGCTTTGGCCGAGTGAAAGGGTCCTGGCCCAGAGTCAGAACTGGAAGGCCAGGTTCAAGTAGTAGCTGTGGCATGTGTTGCCTGAGAAAATGACTTCCAGCATCCCGTTTCCCCATCAGTAATGGAGATAATGCTCCCAGCCATGCAGGCTTGGGGTGAAAGGGAATCAAGAAACGTGCCTGGTGTGTGGTGTATCCAGTGTCTCTCCTCAGCGACAGTTGGCAGGTCCCAGGTCTGGCCACACCCCCTCCTCTGGGCCGGCCTGAGGCCTCTCCGGCCAGCAGCAGCCAAACTCAGGCGCTCCATGAGAGCACATTCTCCCTTTCCCGTGCATTGTCCGTTTGATCCGCTCTCCGCCTCTGAGATAGGGGAGCCAGCACGGTACCCATTTATCAGACAAAGAAGAGGAGGCCGGAAAGGCAGAATCTCACAGAGCTGCCCAGCAGCACCTGACTGCCCCCAGCAACATGAGGCTTCAGCAGGAGCAGGTCACATGTCATCTTTGAGTACTGCTGTCTTAGGAATTTGTTGCAACATTCAGATGGCTGTTCTGGGCAGGCCTGCCTGCTGGGCTTCCCCATAAAGTGTCAGCCAAGGCCTCCCAGGCCCTAGCTAGGCAGGCTCCAGGCTGTCTTGACTTTCTTGACTTTCCGTGTACTGGGGGTCTGCAAGCACCTTATCCTGTCTTTGGAAAATGTATAGTATATGTATGTATAAAATGTATGTATATGTTTTAAGCACACAAAAAAGGTGTAACCAATATGCATACAGCTTAACATTTTTTGGCCTTAGTTTCTGATCAGCTGCTCATCAGGGTGGGAGCCGGTCTGCCCCGGGTGCAGAGAATAGGGAATGCACGTTGCAGAGAATTCAAAAAGGAACATCAGATGGTCTAAAAGTCAGAACACTTTGTATTATTCCCGTGTCCTGGCAGCTCTAAACAATGTCTGAGATAAAGCAGTCCCCGTTGTGTGTGTGGGAGGGACCCAGAACCCATAGCAGGCTTCCCCCCAACTTCAGGATCATTTTAGATCCCCTTCCTGACCCCCCCACTTCCCCCGGAGAATGTCATGTTGATCATTGTCAGGCATGTTTTCACGTTTTCACTATATATGTGCCTGTCTACATACATACAGTGGTTTAAAACTTAAGATTTTTCCTTACTGTGTGTATAGATATATTTTTTTCTTGCACATAAAATCACGTTTTTGAGATGTATCCACGTCACTGCCAGAAGCTCTCATTTGCCCCTCAAAAGCCCTGTGTACCCCACAATGAATGAATATTCCACAACCCACTTGTCTACTTCCCTATGGAGATTATTTAGGCTGTTTACAGTTTTTTTATTAGCGCAAACATTGTTGCAATGGATGGCAAATGTCTCTTTGTGTACATGTACAAGGAGTTCTTCAGGGGGGCAGGGGGCGGGAAGAGAGGATGGGGGGAGGCTTATGCAATCCATTTTGTGGGTAACAAACAGCATTTGGCAAGATGAAGTAGAAAATAGCACAGTGCATTGCAGGAAGTCGCCGTAAAATTGTGTGTGCGCCTGTGTACGTGTGTGTGCGTGTGTGTGTGTACATGCTCCTGCACCTGTGGACAGCATTGCAGTGTAAAATGTCTCTGCCTATAGGAAGAGTTTGAAAGCGACAGGAGTGGAATTGTGGTTTGTGGGGCATGTATGTTTCCAGCTTTATTAGATACTGCCAAGCTGATCTCCACAGCGGCTGGACAAATTTACCCCCACTTTTCAAACAGTGATTTGTATTAGTAGACTTAAATTTTGCGGGGCGGTCTAATAAGTAAGAATGACCTTATTTTAATCTGCGCCCTCTCATTTGTGTATGGGACATTTTGGTTTCTTGTCTCTTGGTTGGCCTGTTCTTTGCCTTTGCTCAACTTTCTGCTGAGTGCTTTCTTCCTAAAAATTTTTCAAGTATACTAATCATGTATTGTTTAGATATGTTAATAAATAATTTCTCCCAGTCTTTGGTTAACCATTATCTTTGTTTACCTTACGGTATGGTTTACTGGGCAGAAGTTGTGCATTGTAACATAATCGATGTATCGTTCCTTTCCTTTGTGGAATACATTTGTATATTGTTGAAGAGTTTCTTGGGGCGCCTGGGTGGCTCGGTTTGTCAAGTGTCCAAGACTCTTGATTTTGGCTCAGGTCATGATCTCCCAGTTCGTGAGATCGAGCCCGACATCAGGCCCTGCATTCACAGCACAGAATCTGCTTGGGTTTCTGTCTTTCCCTTTCTCTCCGCCCTTCCTGTGTGCATTCTCTCTGTCTCTCTCCCTTTCTCTCAAGATAAATAAATAAATAAACATTTTTTAAAAAAGAGGTTTTTTCCCTATCGTAAGGCTGTAAAGATACTCTCCTATGTTTTCTTCTACAAATTCAAAGACTGCACGTTGATGAAGTTTTTTAATCCGGCTGGAATTGTCTTGTCTTTGACATGATGTTGAAATTGCATTTTGTTTTATTGGTCTGTGTGGATAAGCACTGTCCTGGCAGCAGTTACTTGCATTTCATAATTTTTAAATGATTTTTTAAGTGCGAAGACGGTCACATGTCAATTTCCCTTATACACGCAGGCCCATTCCTGGCCTCAGCTCGGTTCCACTGGCCCATGACTTTCCACGTATGTGGTCCACTATCATAGTTACTATAGCTTTATGTTAAGGGTACTGCCTCATAGGGTAAGTCCTCTCTTTTGTTCCTTTTTCCAAATGCCTTGTTTCTTCTCTGGCCTTTGCTTTCCCATAAGAATCTTAGGATAAAATTTATCCAACATTCCTGTTGGAATTTTGATTAGAGTTGAATTGATTAATTTGGGGAAGATTGCCATCATACTGAATTTTCCCCACCTATGATCGTGGTCTTTTCTTCATCCTTCTTTTTATATCTTTTAATTGAGTCTTCTAATTTATATCATAATCTGTTAAATTCTATATATCTAAAAACGGCAGTTTCTAATTCATTAGTGCTGGCTTCATCGGTCTTGCTGTTATCTTATTAAGCATATCCATCCAGATTTTATAGCTGTTTTATGTAGTTACGTCACTTACGAATTATAAAAGTTTTTTCTCTTTTCAAATCTTGTAGCTTTTATTTCCCGTTAGTGTTTTGCTGTGCTGTCTGGAACAGTATTGTCCAGCAGAAATAGGATGTGAGCCTCATGTGTGATTTAAACATCTCTGGTGGCCACGCTTTTTTTTTTTAATTTTT
Source organism: Panthera pardus (assembly GCF_024362965.1). Taxonomy (NCBI): domain Eukaryota; kingdom Metazoa; phylum Chordata; class Mammalia; order Carnivora; family Felidae; genus Panthera; species Panthera pardus. Next base: position 103,668,900 of record NW_026526655.1, read on the forward strand.
AAATTTTCTTAATGTTTATTTTTGAGATACAGGGGGGCGGGGCATGAGCGGAGGAAGGGCAGAGAGAGAGAGGGAGACACAGAATCGGAAGCAGGCTCCAGGCTCTGAGCTGTCAGCACAGAGCCTTGATGTGGGGCTTGAACCCACTAACTGTGAGATCATGACCTAGGCCGAAGTCGGACGCTCAACCGACTAAGCCACCCAGGCGTCCCAACTGGTGGCCGCGTTTTAAAAAGCAAAACGAAATAGGTGGAATTAATTTTAATAATATATTTTAGTTAGCCCAGTATATCTAAATATTATCGCATCAACATGCAATCAATATAAAAGATGATTGAGGTAGTTTATTCCTTTTTCATCTAGTGTTTCAAACTCAGTGTGTATTTTACACATAGAGCACATCTCAGTTTGGACCAGCCACATTTAGAGTGATGAGTAGTTATCGTACTGGACAGCACAGAGTTAGAGTCTTCAATTCATTTTCGAACAGAAGTTTGGTGAGTGGGGCATCCTTTTCATGTTCCTTACTTGAAAGGGAATAATTCTGAAGTCTTGCCGTAAGAGTCATATTTAATGGTTTTTGGTAGATTTCCTGCAGTAGGTTTAAAATTCCTTTTTATTCCTATTTTGTGAAGGGTCCCTCATTGTGAATGGTTGTTGAATTTTATCAGTGCTTTTTTTTGCAAATAATGAGATAATCATAAAATTTCTTCTTTATCCTCTGATCGGGATGGTTTTTATATTAGCACACTTCTCTTATTTTAATATCATTGATTCTGGGGGTGAACCTCCCTGAGTTTACATTAAGACATTTGAAACTATGTTCAGCAGTGAGGTCAGCCTATAAATACACTTTCCTTCTGTCTCTGTTTAGTGGAAGTTAAGTATTCACCAGAGTAGCTTCATAACGTGTAGGAAGGGATCCTCATCTCAAATATTCAGATGTTTGTGTATGTTATGGATTATCTTGAAATATTTGTATCCATCAACATATCTGTACGTTACATATACTTACAAACGTATACATGCAAATATGTACATATCTGTGTATCACATTCGTATATGTCAAATATACGTTAAGGATTGTCTTGAGATCCCTGCATATATGTTAAGAATTATCTATCCCTTGAAGGTTTGGAAAAATCCAAACTATAAAACTGTCTCAGCCTGGTTTTGTTTTGTTTGTTTGTTAGAGGTTTTTTTTTTTCTTTTCCTTTTTCAACTACTAATTCAGTTCGTTTAACAGTTGGGGTATGTCTAATTTCCTGTTTCTTTCTGAGTTGTCTTTCATGAAGTCAATCAATTTCTCCCTCCTCCGGAATGTATCTGTTTCTCCTGGTATAGAATGTATTGGCAGTGTTTGTACTTAGGTCCTCTATTCCTGTCCATGTCTGTTTCTGCCTTCTCCATGTTTCGATTGGTCTTTACAGAGGTTAGATGGCTTTCTTAGTCTTTGGGATTCCTTCATGGCTTCTTGTTACTTTGTTTCTTTCCTCACAGATTTCTAGCCTGTCTCCTTACTCTTCTTTTAGGTTTGGGTGGCTGTTCTTGTCCCAGTTCCTGTCCCAGTTCTGGGAGTTGGGCACCTGGGTGATTGATTTTCGTCCTTCCACTTTCTACTGTCCCTGGCATCAGCATACGTCCATGTCTGCTTCAAGTGTATGCCGACAGTCCTGATATGTGGCAATTTTATTGTAATTATTTTTTTACTATAATTATTTTTTATTATAATTATTTTTTAAAAATTTCTTTTTGAGAGAGAGGGAGAGGAAGCAGGGGAGGGGCAGAGAGAGAGAGAAGGGGAGAGAATCCCAAGCAGACTCTGCACTGTCCGTGTGGAGCCCCACGCAGGGCTTGAACCCACAAAACCTGAGCTGAAATCAAGAGTCAGATGCTCAACCGAGCGAGCCACCCAGGTGTCCTGCAATTTTATTATTTTTAAGATCTTAATCTGTCTTCAGTTTTGGAAAATCTGGCATTCACCATCTTTTCAAGCTGTGCCTTTCCCTCTCGTGTCTGGTCTCTCCTGGAACTATCTTCATGCAACTTTCTCGACTATCTTCCAGGTCTCTTCAACTTTTTCATGCTATCCATCTTTCTTGTCTGTCTGTTACCTGTTCACTCATCTTCTCTTAAGCTGACTTTGATGTTCTTTGTGGTATCTGTGGACTCTTGCTCACGGGTGTGTGTGTGTGAGTGTGTGTGTGTGTGTGTGTGTGTGCATGCGTGTGTACGTTTTGGACTGTGGATAGAGATATATCTGTAGGAAACCAGTGTGGCCAGAATTGAGGCTGTCTCCCTCCATGGTGGTCTTCTTTATGACTCTGCCGGGTTCCTCAGCCATAGCACAGGTGTGGGAACGAGTTTGTATTCTTTCCACAGCACAGGGGTTCCTGGACCCTGTGGGGACTGTAACCTTGAACCCTCCCCCAATGAGAAGGCAGGCAGGTTGTTACAAACACTCGGAGGGGACGTCTAGAAATCCTTCACCCACTTCCCAGGCAGAAGTGTAAGCACCCAGGTGTTCTTGTCGGGTCCCTGTGCCAGTGGGAACAGAAGAGGGTCCATCCTTTTACCAAACTGTAGCCCCCCAGTGGTCTTGACTGCACACAGGGGTCTCAGTTCCCACTTCTCATCCTTTACGGGCTCCAGGTCCTGCACCGTCTCCATGCATGGGTCACTAGAACGGGACCACCAGGGGACAGCAATGCCGCCGATCCCCTGGGTACCTGCCTCCTCCTGCTTTGGTCTCAGTTTCCCTCTTGGCTTTCTGCCTGCCTCTCCCCCTCCACCCCACGGTCTTTCTCTTCTTGCCAGCTCAAGTGTGAACCTAAATAAATATTGTATTTATTGAGCAGGACAACTTTACATTCACCTTGTCAAGTCCCTGTACTGTTGTTTTTCATACACAAAATTAAAGGTAGAAGATGAGGTCGATGGGGAAAGAAACCCATATTCTGGGAAAGAGCTGTAGTTATTATCCACTCCAGGCAAAAGACCCATGAAGTGGTCGGTTTTCAAGAGAGGAAATCCTTGGCGTCTGCCTTATTCCCAAACCCACCAGCGAAGTCGCTGACTGACTAAGCCTTCTTGGATGGGGACCAAGGCTCCTACACACCACACCAAGGCCCAGGGTTTGGGGTTTTGATGGGGCCTGGTGGAGAGATGGGAGGGTTCGTTTCATCTCCTTGCCACCTCGTGCTGGGCCGCCAGTCCCGCTGCTGTGCTGAGACAGGCTCACAGATCACCTGACCATCCTGAGAGTGCATCCTTATCTACAAACTAATATCTTGGTGACAGTGATCCCCCAACAGCAAAGCCAGGGGCTTAAGGTGAACTTAAGTCAGGAATGCTGATTTCTTGATGAGCCCTTCCTGAATTTCCTCTTCGTCTTCATTCATCCAGACAGTATTCACAGAGCATGTGCTGTGCGCCCTGTTGAACACGTTTCTTCATTACCTTTGGTGTACCAGGCGCTAGAAAGCCAGGGAAGGACTGGACTTGCCTCCTGGCCTGTACACGATGTGGTGGTGATAGGGGGGTGCTGGGCATCGCCATCCTCCTCTGCGGAGAGGCATGCTTGAAGTGCCAACCAAGAGGCCAGTGGGGTCTCCGGATCCTGGGCGGGGAGGAGGTTCGTGACAAATCAAGTCAGGGGGGAGAGGGTGCCGGTCCAGCCTGGGAAAAATAAATATAGTCGCTTCTTCCCTGCTCCATTTCACCCTTTTATGGGGGACAGTTGGAGATATTTTGCTTTTTGTTATTTATTTGATTATTATATAAATAGTGTGACTTTTCACGATTCAAATTTCAATAGTTACCAAAGTAAAAAATCTCCCTCCCGGACCTGTCTTCCAGCCAGCCAACTGGTTTCCCTCCCTGGAGGCAACCAATGTCACCAGTTTCCTACATATCCTTTGCAGGAGATTCCAGATGTATACACGTAAATAATATATATACATTTGTGAATATTTATATACGTGTGTGTATCTATAAATTTATACACGTGCATACATATATATGTTTTTTAATGCAATTGTCGGCATCTTGCTATTTTGGCTTGACAATGTATCTTGGAAATTGGTCCATATCAGACCTGGAGCGCTTCTTTATTTGTTTTTATGGCTGTTTGGTATTCCGTTCTATGGACGGATCATAATTTATTTAACAAGTCCCTCTCTGATAGATATTTAGATTTCCAATCTTTTGCTATTTCCAAACAATGCTGCAAGAAATCGCCTTGCACTTGACTTACTTGACGCCTTGAGAACATACCTGCAAGGTACAGAACTCAGCTCACGGGGAGCTTCTGGTATTGGAAGGGGAATGGGAAGGGGGTCTAGGTTGACACTACCTGGCATGGGGTGGGCTGGCTTCTGGAATAGGTGCTGACCCGATTGTTAGAGGGATTTTCCTGAGACCCTCATCCACAGATGTCTAGTTTCTGAATGAGCAAAAGGAAATACTTATGCTTCAGAGAGATTACAGGCAGTAGAAGGCATAGAGGAAGTAGTTTTGTCGGCTTCATAGATTATCTGCAAATGAATTCAAAGAAGGGTTTTCTAATTGTTTTCTAAACGAACACATCCCAGGAGAGCTGTTTCGTTAGACTTTCAGTGGTTGAGACAGAAATCCGGCTGAGGAATCATTCACCACATTGTAAAAGTTGGCTCACCAAGTTACAGATGGGATGTAGGAGACTAAGGTACCATGAATCTCAAATTTGGTAGAAACTTCATTTTCTTTTTTTTTTTTAATAGCAAAGGAGCTTTTTTTATTTTTAATTTTTTTTTAACGTTTTATTTATTTTTGAGACAGGGAGAGACAGCGCATGAACAGGGGAGGGTCAGAGAGAGGGAGACACAGAATCCGAAACAGGATCCAGGCTCTGAGCGGTCAGCACAGAGCCCGACGCGGGGCTCGAACCCACGGACCACGAGATCATGACCTGAGCCGAAGTCGGCTGCTCCATCCACTGAGCCACGCAGGCACCCCAGAAACTTCATTTTTGACCTGAGACCAGGCTTTTTCATGATAAGCTGCTGCACATACCTTTAAAGGCCCGGTGGTTGTCCTTATATTTCAGTATGCAGTGACAGTAGATGATGGCATGTTCTGAGCTAGGGTTATGGGCCAGGCTGATCCTCCCTCCCCCAGCTCTTTGCTGGGACTCTGTCATTCCGTCTCCCCGTAGCCCAGTCATCATCTCCATTTTACAGACACACACCTATGGCTGTGGGGTTATGTAACTTGCACAGGGTCCCACAGGCACGATTCACGCCCAGGCCCATGAGACTGCACTGTCGAGAGCTGAACCCCTCACCGTGACTCCCCAAGCAGACTCGGAGCCTAGGCATCAAGACCAACCCGAGGCGCCAGGTCCTGAGTGGGATCTGTCTATACTTATTCCCAGTTCATACTGTGTGGTCAATAGACATAACTCCAAACATGGCTCATCAGAAGCACTGTTTAAGGACGTTGGGTCCCCTAATTTCATTCTGAAAAGGAAGATGAAGGCCGCTTGGGTGGCTTAGTCGCTTGAGTGGCTGAGTCTTGATTTCGGCTCAGGTCAGGATCCCAGAGTCACAGGATTGAGCATAGAGGGCTCTGTGCTGAGTGTGGAGCCTGCTTAAGATTCTCTCTCTCTCTCTCTCTCTCTCTCTCTCTCTCTCTCTCTCTCTCTCTCTCTCTCTTTCTCTTTCTCCCGCCTCTCACCCCCCCCACTCCGTGCCCCTAAAAATTTTAAGAATTAAAAAAAGAAAAGGACGATGACTACCCCCTCCCCAATTAGAGCCCGCGTGGTGAAATGCTAGGAGAGCCGTGGTTCTGCGGGTTCCTTGCTCGTGGTACGAGGGCTTCAGAGAGCTTTGGAGCCAGGAGCATCCTGGCTCTACAAAAGCCCACGGTGTGATCTCAGGCTGGGTCTGTCTCCGTCTGTGACGTCGTGGTGCCATCCTATCTGATGTCACAGAAGAGCCCCAAGTAAATATTTTGGTCTTTGCAGGCCATCCGTATGGTCTCACGATTGTTCACCTCTGCTGGTGAAGTGTGAACGCACATGGACGGCACGTGCCTGATCACGAGGGGCTGTGTTCCAATAAAACCAGGGGAGGGGGATTCGGCCCTGGGGCTGGAGTTTGCTAACCCCCGCTCTAATCGACAAACGACAGTTACACTGACTCTCCCTAACCTAGTGAATTCAGCCCTCCTTGGGTACAAACCCCATTTCCTATGTCTTTGTGGTGGGTGTGGGGGAGGTGTGGAGGGTCTCCACCCCCGCCCCTGAACAGCACTGTCGGGTGCAGTGGGAGAATGCTGGCTGGGGAATCAGATGGCCTGCCTTTGATTGTGTAGCCCGGAGCAGCCTTTGCGGCTCTGAGCCTCACTCTCCCCGTCTGTAAAATGGGAAGGCTGACTGTGCTTTCTCAGTGGTTCCTCCCTGCTCCCAAATGTTCTGACTTTAGTTTAAAAGGACATGAATATTCTCTGCCCTGGAGGTGGGCTTCCAGTGTGTCTTTGGTCACCAAGATAAAGTAGGTAAGGTAATTTCGTGTTATGATCTGTACCCAAAGAGGCATTTACCCTCTGGGGCTCCCCATCCCAGCAGACCGTTATGCCTTCAGGAGCCCACTGGGTAGGGGACAGTCGTTGGTGCCTCCTTGGCCCACACAGTGTCATAAAAGGTTACCTTCACCTGTGAGCTTCTGGGTGATCCCAGGTGCGGAACATGCTTAGCCCCTCTCCCGTTCCCCACCCGGAATTGCTTCCTGCACAGACAGGCGGGACGAACAAGAGAGAAAAAATGAGGAAATACAAAGCACGCAAGGCCTTATGGTCTGTCTTGCCTGTCTTTTAGTTGTTCCAAGGGAAGCAGTACCGCACTGGGGGGAAGCACGCTCGCTTTCACTCAGGCAGCTGGAAAACTCAGTGCCGCTGCATTCGCTGCTCAGCCCAGGCCCCGGGACTCCCACGCTGGCCCCGACCTTCTGCCGGTGCTCACGCACGGCAGCTGCCAGCTGGCCGGTGAGGCTGTCTCCGTTCTCAGGCACCCCACCCAGCCCTGGGTGGCCCGGGACGGGAGGAGTGCTCCCTGGGAGAGCTGGAAAGGAAACTGCACGGCAGATGGGGGCTCCAGTCGGCTTCTTGTGCTGACTTGGCCCATTCCACCAGTAATGAACTCGGGTCCTTCAGCTTCTTGATCTGAATCATGAGATGAGTGATACCTGCATGGACCCCTAGGTTTCCATGGCCAATCATCCGCTTAGGACATACTCATCCTTCGTTAGGTTCCGGGTGCTGCATCAGGATTTATATGACAGTATGTTAGATTTTATTGCTAAGGTTTTCCTAATGACCAGGCACCAGGCTAGATATTACACGGATTGGCTCATTTGACCTTCACAACAAACCCGCTCCGTTTTACAGATGGGAAGACTGAGGCTTAGTGATACTATCTAAGATCACACAGCTGGTTGAAGACAGAGCCAGGATCTGGGCCTGGCTGACTCCAGAGCGGGTATCATTGGGAGACCCTGCCTTTTTCCCACATTGGCTGGCGAATGGCATCGGCACAGCCCCGAGTGTGGACTGGACCTGCCTGTGCTTTGTCATTTCAGGGATGGGCACGTTGGAGATTCTCCGCAGTCAGCGGTTTGCTTTCTTGCTGTGGGTTCACCTCCCTTCCACCTTCCTGAAAGCCCTTCATTTGGGTCATTCCTCCGGGTCTCTGGATTGAGCTAGTTACACTGTAGTCCTGGGCTGTGGACCCTCCGTGCCACAGCCATCAGCAGAGAGAAAGGTTGGGTTCTGGCTGCTGGGCAGAGCGGCTCTGAAGAGGTTTTATAAAAACCCGACTGGCGGGGTCTGGGGGAGCCCTGGCATCTGCTGGGCTGCCGGCTCTTTGTGGGTGCCGGGCCTCCGGCCTCCAGATGCCTTGGGTTCTGGGTTCTAGGTGCCAGCACTGTTCTCGTTCTTCTGCAGGGGGCGGTGAGAGGCCAGCGCCTCCCCTGGGCTGTCCCCCACCACCCCTGGTCATGCCAAGGTACCTGTTCCAGGCTGCCCTACCGTGCAAGATCAAGAGGCAGGAATAGCAGGATTTTTTTTTTTTTTTTTGCAAGCAAAACCATCGCCAGGCTTGGAACCAGAGGGGCAAGGCTTGATCCTTGGCCCATCTCCTTTCAAAACTAGTGAGCTTGTGAGAGTTTACCTCTCTGGAATGCCTTTCCTCACCTGTATCTCAAAGTTGCCATGCAGATGCAGGGGACTGACAGTGGACCAGGCCTCCAGTCCAGGCCTCGGACAGAGCTGGCGCTCCAGAAGTGTTGGTTCCGGCCCTGACCCACCAGCCTCTGCCTTGGAGCACACGTGGGTTTGGGCTGTGTCTCCCCAGCTCCTCACTGAGTCCCGATCGGTGGCAAGGGCCCAGCCCACTTCTGCTCAGTTGTGGTTGTTACTATGTCCTGGCTGTCCATGCTTCTGGGGAGCTCTGGGCCTGAAACAAGAAGGGCGGGGAGGATCCCCACCTTCCTGGTGTGCCCGAGACTGAGGGGATTCCTGGGACAGTCCTGGGCAAACGGGCATGAATTGGCCACCCTGGGACAGGCTGGCTCTGGGGCCAGGCAAGAACAGGGTTGGCATCTCTTAGGCCCAGCCGGCATGGGGCCAAGGGCCTACAGTACAGTTAGGGGCCCACCAATAATGTTCCAGCTCTTTCAAAAGAGAAGAAAATAAATGAATACAATCCAGCCCAGAAGCCTGGATTATATTCATCTTTAAACCAAGACGTGTATAAAATAGAAATTTTAATATGTTTTATGGAGGAAGGAGCCCACCGAGGCAAAACTACTTAGAGCCAGGACAGGCCCGGTGTGGCTATGGGGTATGTACCCCACCCCCCAGGGCCCCCTGCCCTCCAGGTCTGAGGATCAGGAGGAAGCGGAAATGGCCAAGGAGAAGAGAACACAAGGACACCAGGCTCGCCGAGGTAGCGGGGTCCCCCTGAGGTTCCCGGTGATGTAAAGGAAGTGACGGCCGTGTTTCTGGGTGTGCCAATCTCCAGACCTTTGATGGGAGGCTGATGGTGGGGTGGCACGTCAGTGTTGAAAACTGCCACTCGCCCTCCCGGACTGAGCCCGGAGACTCTGGTCCTCAGATGTTCCTGCCTCAGCCGCGTGGGGGGCAGGGGTGGGGGTTCCTGTTTGCAGCCAGGGAGTTGATTCAATCCAGCTGAGGCCAGGACCCAGCGCGGAGGCTCAGAATGCAGCTGGGTCCCCGCCAACTCCCCTTCCCCCACCACATGTGTCTCTAAAGCCCAGAAAGGGGAAGACCCACACTGTGGGGGAGGAGGGGGATAGCAGATGTCACGGTCCCTGCACGGCCCTCCTTATTTATCTTTTATTAATGGCAGGTGCTTAGGCGGGAGCAGTGCTTAGAGCAGGCCACAGGAGCGGAGTGGGTGGCGGCTTCCCTCAGAAGCCAGGGGCAGGAGGGAGAAGGCATGAATAATACAGGCTGCATCTTGATGGAGCCTGTCGGGCAGCACCGCAGTGAACACCTGAGCAAGGCTTTGACGCTCCTGGCCTCTGAACTTGGGAGAACAGCTTTTCTTGGCTCTAGGACAGGACTCACTGAACCACCTGAGGGAACAGTCCTGGAAGGGGAGGCCCTGGTCCCGGCCTCCGGCTTGCACCAGCTGGGACTTGAGGCTCCTCCAGTAAGAATTCTGTGATGTCTGGAGTTATGAAGCCCCGCCCCTTATCAGACAGGGGACTGGCATCCAGGACTGGAAGGGTCACACAGAGCGTTAGCAGCAGGGTGGTACCCGGCCCCCTGACTCTGGTCTCCGAAACCTTTCATTTTAGTTTGGGTGGAGGCAGGGTATTCAGGACAGAGGAGCGAACTTAGGTCTGTTTTTCATTTTTCACCCTATTCTTGGCAAATTTGCGGAGGGACCTGGCAGGAAGGGGACATTGGAGAGGAAGGAGTTGAAGGAGAAAGAAGTCTCCTTGGCTCCTTTGCCTTTTCTGCTAAAAATGGTGGCAGTTCTGCATTTCCACTAAAAATAGCTAGTCCTCTGTCAAGGCCACCCACGCTGATGATCTGGGGACTGGGGAAAATGAGATGCGGGCCTAGGGTCACACCTTCTGGGGAGAGGTCTAGAAGTTCACTGATGGGTGTTCATTGAGAGAGAGGGAGAGAGGGAGGGGGAGGGGCTGGGTGCTGCGTCTGAAGACCTGAGCCTCATGCCTGCCTTTATGTGCCGAGGACAGGGCTGTATTCTCCATCAGACATTACTCGAAGTCGCTTTAAGAGTAAATGGGTGACAGTTGAATGGATAAACAAAATAAGGTAAACACACACAATGTAATATTATTCAGCCTTAAAAAAAAAGGAGGAAATTCTGACACCCGCTCCAGCATGGATGAACCTTGAGGACGTTATGCTAAGTGAAATGAGCCAGTCACGGAAAGAGAGCCCTCCTCTGAGTCTACTTATATGAGTTACCAAAAATAGTCATTCCTGGAGACGGAAAGTGGCGTGGTGGTTGCCAAGGATGAAGAGGAAGGGGTAATGGGGAGTTAGTGTTTAATGGGTATGGCGTTTCAGTTCAGGAAGATGGATGGGAGAGATGGTTGTATAAGAAAGTGAATGTGCTTAACATTACAGAACTGTATGCTTAAAAGTAGTTAAACGGTCAATGTTATGTATATTTTATAACCATTAAAAAATTTAGGAGTTAACCCCTCTCTTCCTCTGGATTCCCCTCTATAGAATGACTAGTAAAGGGTGTTTATCTTTTAAGCCAGTGGTGATAATGATAATAATTGGGATCTTCTGCAGAGACATGAACTAGACTCTCTTGGGTAACCAGGGCAGGCCACGTGGATATTGGGCCAGACCCAAGCCTCATGCATTTTGGCATGCAGGGATATCCCACTGGAATAGCTAAAGCTTCCACTGGACAAGCCCCACTCAGGTATGCAGAACTCCCAGATGGGTTTTTTTTTTTTTGTCTCTCATCTTTAAATATGAATGGACAGCCAAGGTTTCACTGACATTTAAAAGGAAGTCTGCTTGCTACATGGAAGAGCAAGGTCAACATGAACAATGGGGAAAAGTATAGTCCCAGAAGAAACCAGATTCACAAAGATATGAAAGTGTGAGTGAAAAAATAGCCTTCCCATTGGTATCTTCAGAAAAACCTAAGGAAGCATTACATTCGTAAAACAAGAATAGGATGCTATGAAATAAGAACCAAAAAAAAAAAAATAGATTAAAAATATGATGGCAGAAATAAGAAGTTTATCAAAAGATAAAAGGTGACTCATGGCAATACCATGGGAAGAAGAATCAAAAGGCAAAGGCAGAGAAATATGAGAGGAAAGTGGAGAAACCTAGAATACTAAAGCAGGTGATGGAGCACGTAACTAATGGAAGTCCCAGAAACTGAAAGAGAAAATAGGTGAGAGAAAAATGACAAAAGAGTTAATACAAGAAAATTGCCCATGTCGGAAGGACAAAAATCCTCACATGGAAATAATCCTCAGTGTGCCTCGCCCTTGAGAAAATTCCCATTTGGACATGTTTTTGTGAAGTTTCCGATAACCAAGGATAAAGAAATGTTCCTAAAATTTTTGAGAGAATGGAAAGACAAACAAAACCCAGGCCATCCATCCGGCAGGAGGATTACCCTAAACTTAGCCCCTCTTCATCAGCAGCATCCTGTGTGGGAAGACCATGAAAGCCCTGGCTGGTATGAGGGACCCTATCAAACTGTCAGCCTCACTGTCACTCAGGGTTGAGGGATGTTTTCAGTTGAGCAGGAAGGACTCTGAACTGTTTCCTTCCACACATCCTTCTTAGACATTTACTTAAGTGTCCTCTGATGCAAAGTAGGGGAAGAGGGAAAGGAGATCTAGGACCCCTGAAGGGAGTCACCCAGAGGGGGTGTGAATCAGTGCAGATGACCTTGGGGATGGGAGGGCCCGGGGGGCCCAGGGGAAAGGCGTCAGAATAACTGAAGTGTGGGTCATCACTACACTGGGAGGAAGGGGTGCCCTTACCTACAACGCTTTGCGTGGCAAGGGGGGCTCAAGTGAACGCAGTTGTCCTCAGTATAAATAACTAAGAAATCAGAAACATTGCGCTCATAGGATTAAAGCATCAAAACACGGCGTTTTAATAGATTCCCTGTATAGATCAGATAGGCACCAGAGGAGCCAAAAGTAGAAAAAGTTTTAAAATATTAAACGTGGCTGTCCCCAGAGCACGGGGAGGGGACTGTTGCTTTTTAGCAGAAACCCTTCTGCGCTGTTTGACTTTTTAAAAAACCATATGCAGAACTGCTTAGTTGTTTTTTTTTTTTTAAGCCACAAAAGAAATTGTGAAAATTAAAATGAAACAATGTGCATGAACCTTGGTTTGCAGTGGGAACTTGCTGACTCGGGGAAGTCCAGGATGGGCTGTGGAAATCGCTGGTTTGAGCACCATCAGGGAATCCAAGGCCCGGCGAGGCTCTGGCTGGAGTGGCCCCCCAAGTGAGGAATTTTCAGTTGTTACTTGCTCTGGTTGGGTTTATTTTGGGGGGAAACAAATAGGCAAAAACACAGCCAGCAGGTCCAAGGGGCGTTCAGAGCTGGCGGAATGAGAGTGGCCCTTGCTTTTGGACAGGCCCGATGGGCACTGTCTCCTGCGGTGTGTACCTGGCTTCTCCGGAATGCAGCCTGGCCCAGGAGGCCTTGTCTGGGGTTCTTTAAGATCCTGGGAGGACCCACAGATGGGTCAAGCCTGCTCCCTGTCTGCCCTTGGGGCCCATCTTGCACCAAGTCACCTGCGAGTCAAGGCAGATTGAGAGGCCCCACTATGGGCATCTTTACCCAGTCCCTGAGCAAAAGGAGGAGGGCGAGTGCTCCCCCAGCAGTGGACAGTGTGGCCAAACCACTGTTGTCCCTGCGTCCAGGGAGCTCCTATGTCTACAAGCGAACACGCCTGAGACAATTTCAGCAAGAGGAGCCAGCAGGGAAATAAACAGAGTAAAGGTGTGGGCGAGTGGCACCCACCTCTGAGGAGGTGACCTCCGAGAGCAGAAAGCCATGATGGAGTGAGCCTTACAAAGAGGGTTTGCAGAGTCCCGCTGGGGACGGGCGATGCCAAGCAGAGGCCCACGGGATGTGCGGCGGGAGGGGCAGGCTGGCCAGAGTCGGGGGAGCGTCGTCCCCACACTGGTCCGTTCCAGGGTGAGCTAAGACTGGGAAGGCAGGTCAGAGGGGGCCTGCGGAGGCATTTCGTGCCGCGAGTGAGAAGCCCCAGGCCCAGAGCGAGTGGGTAGGGCCCCACAGGGAGTCCTGGCCACTCTGGGGCTAGACATTGTTCTCTCTGAAGCCTTGATGCCATTCACCTGCATGGAAGGGACTTGATGGCAAATACTGAGCTTGGACTCCCGCAGGGAATCCTTACAGGGGACAGGCTGGGGTGTGTGAGGTCACCCCTGCTCTGCCTAGGCCAATGGACAGCAGAGACAGATCCACGGGAGCCTCCTCCAAGGGCCTGGCTGGGGCCGCTTCAGGCCAGGGGAGGTACTGACACCCTGCCTTGCCTCTGGACTGGCAAGCGCTGCCCTACAGGAGCCTGGCATCCCGGCCTCAGATGAAATGCCACGTGGGCGCCAAAGAAGTCAAGGCAGCGCTGAGGGACAAGTGCATTTCTGAGGGATGGCACCAGGGGCTGGTGCCAGCATTCCAGAGGCAGGGCCACCCATAAACACAGACAGGGGAAGCAGCTTCTCTTTGGTTGGTCTGAGGAAAGTTTCTCTGCCCACAGACACCTCTCCTGCCTCCCCAGCCAACTTGGGGCTGAATTCCACCATTACAGGTTCATTCCTTTGGCTTGGGATACAAACGTCCCAGTGAAGAGAGGACCTTTGAGCCGTCTCTGGTACTGAGGACCTCGTATGCCTTGGCAGGCCTTTGCCATTCAGTGGAACAGCCGGCCAGCACTGCCTGTGCCCTCGCGTGCCATGCATTGTGCCCCCTCTGAGCGTGGAAAGATGGCTCAGACTCTGTCCACCCGCTTTCTGGGGGCAGATGGACGCAGGCCTGCAGGGCCTGAAGCCTAGAGAGGGAGGAGGGAAGGCAGGAGAGCGGCCCAGTGGGGAGGGGTCCTGCAAGGAGAGGTGGGCCCGTGGAGGAGGAACTTGTAACTCGGTTCTGTCGTTGGGTCTGGGTAGCAAAGTCCCCTGTGGCCTGGCAGAGGTCCTGAGCAGGCGAGGTTCTCCCGGGCCTGGTTAGTGGGAGCTCTGGGGCCCAGTGCTGTGCTGGCTGGCTGTCACACGCTGTCTCTTCTTAGTCTGTCGAGTAGCTAGGCCTTTGCCCATCAAGGGGAAGAAAAGAGAAAAACCTGTAAGGTGGCATTGTCGTGTTTTTTTCTACATTTCCCAATAGAAATTTTGCTTTTCCACGTGGTTGAAATTGGGAGGGAGAGGCACCTGTTTTCTGCACGTGTGTGCCAAGCCCCTCTCCGCACAGCCCCGGGGGTCAGGATCCCCCTCCTGGGCCCCGTGCTGTGATTCTGCCCTCCTGGCACCTGTGAGGGATACTGGGTGGCATGGTCCCAGGCAAAGCTGGCTCGGGGTGGGGTGCGGGGAGCTGCAGGTGCTTGATGCTGGAGGTAGCGGTGATGGGGATGTGTGGCCCCCACAAGGTGGGTCAACTTGGCCATGACAGCAGAGACACTTGGGCACTTCCCACCTATGCTGGCCTGTGGGTTTCCCTGAGCCTATTTCTGTCTACTTCATTCAAGCAGTATTTATTGAGTGCCTACCGTGTACAGAAACTACAACGGGGAGTAAGACAGATGCTTGCCCTCAGATTGCTCACATTCTGGTAGAAAAAAGCCTAACCAAGTGCGTAGACAGTTACAGTGTAGGGGTTAAGAGCAAAGGGAGCCAAAAGGGCAGCCCAGGGGGTGGAGAGTAGAGTCAGGGAAGGCTTCCTGGAGAAGGCAGAGCTGGAGTGGAGTTTCAGAGGATGAAAAGGAGTTTGCCAAAGCATGGAAGTATGCTAGGCAAAGAGGACAGGAGGTTCAAAGGCCCGGGAATGGCAAGCATCCCTGACAGGTCTGTGCGAATCCTCATTTTCCAGATCCCGCTTGGGTCCTACCTCCAGGAAGGGCTGCCCGGCACCTCCTGCGGGCCGGGAGGACAGGTCATATTTGCCTAACAGTCCCGCTTCTGGGGAGTTCCCAGGGGTGCTGTTCTCAGTCCGGGCTGTGTGTATGGTTGTCTCCTCCCCCACAGGTGGTGGCACCCAGATGAAACCAGGGTCCCTGAGCAGCCTCGGGAATCCTGCCAGGCTACAGCCACACTAGAGATCATTTCTCACGTCACCCCATTAGCTGTGTCTCCGCTGTGTATGTTCTGGGTTGTTCCATTTTTAATGTTGAGACACATCCGAGGACGAGAAGAAACCAGAAGGAAGGCCTATCTACCAGAATTGGCTTTTGAATGCCTGCTGTTTGCTTAGCCGCGGGGGTTCTCAGACTTTCATGTGTGCCTCAGAATCACCCAGAAGGCTTGTTAAAACCCAGGTTTCTTGGCTCCACCCTGAGTTTCTGATTCAGTAGGCCTGGAATGGGGCTTGAAATGTTCCTGTCTGAGAAGTCCCAGACGATGCTGGTGCCGTGGGCCTAGGACCACACTTGGAGAACCCCCCTGGCTTCACCCCATGCTGGGCAGTCCGGGGCCTGCCAGGGCCAAGCCCCCATCATTGGCTGGGAGAAGCAATGCTCACAGTCCATCCTGGAGCCTTCAGAGCATGACCCTGACTTTCTTGTGTGAGAGGAGGTTTATTGATGTCAGAATTGAAAAAAACACAGCAGATCAGCAGAGGAAAACATAGAATCCGCCAGGCAGGCAAACTCACATAGAGAAACAGTTGGCAGCCCATCAAGGAAGGTCCTACAGGGGGGAGTTTGTGCAGACCCTCTGAGAGCGGCTGGAGGGGCTGGTGGCACCAGGCTGCCGCTGGAGGCATCTCCCGGCCTGCTCTGTCGTGGCTGTTCTCACCCTTGGAGTTCTCCAAGCCACCGAGTGAGCCACTCAAGGAAACTGGTCACAGCCACCCTTTGCTTTTTATCCAAATCGTCCATCCAGCCAGGTCATCGTCCGCAAAGGTTCCAGGCGAGGGCCATGGTCCAGTGCTCGCAGGTTTATAGAATGGGTAAGAGGGGGAGCGAAAGGCACCCCTAGAGTGCCATTCTTTTCCCACCCAGGCAGCATCCAGAGAAGGCCTGGAGCCTCCCAGGCAGATGCAGATGATAAAAACGCTGCAAGCTAACATTTCTTAAGGCTCCAGGCACGGCTGTGTTTTACATGCATTTGCTTATTGCATCCGCGCCCCCCCCCCCCCATTCCTAGAAAATAGTCTCATGATCCCTGTTGGGCAATTGAAGAAAGAGAGATCAGAGGGGTGGTGTGACTGGACTGGGGTCCAGTAGTAAGTGGCAACGCCGGGCCTCCAGACCTGGCTGTCTGACCCCAGCCTCCTGCTCTTACCCTCTGGGCTGGACCACCTCCCTTCTCATTAAGGCATGCGTCCATCCTATTAAGTTCATTAAGGAAAGTCAATTATGTTATTTACAGCAATAACAGCCGCCACTTGTGCACTACCTACTTTGATCTGCCTTATCGCAGGCGCTCGTGATAACAGCAAAGTCACTGTGCTTGTCCCCATTTTCCAGAAAGGGAAATCCAGGCTCAAGGAGGTGCGTTACTTACCCAGGATCGTGTCATTCGAACTCAACCCTGGGCTGCTGACTCCAGAGCCTGACCTCTCCCTGCTCACCATCCGGACTTCTTTTCTGCCCGTTCTGGACAAGAAGTCTTCCTTCCACTCTTTGCTTCCTCAGAGCGCCCAGCGTGATGGCGGCCAGGAGTGTGCAGGGAGGAAGGGTGCCTGCCTCTGACAGGATACCTATCTCACGTGGAGTCCAGGGTGAGCTCTGGTGGCTGCCTCCCGGAGTCAGAACCATGATTGCACCTTTTCCACCAGGCCCCAGGTTGGGATTTGGGCCACCCGTGTATGTCAGGGTTTGGAAAGCTGCTCCTCGGTCAGGAAGCATGATAGTCCGTGGGCAGTAAGGGGGGGCCAGGGAGAGAGTTGGACAGTCGGGGACCTCATTCTAAAGTGGACCTGCCCCCTCCCTGGATCTCTGCTGCCCTTAGGCTATGCAGTGCCTGGGCCCAGCTGCAGTGTAAAGGAACTGGCCCATAAGACACCCCCACAGCACCAAGAATCCCAGGAGCCTTTGAGCTCCAGGGTACTGAGATCCTGAGCCCTGTGCCATTATACCTCCCTGTCCCCCATGCTCCCATTAATCTGCCCACCAGCATCTTCCTGGGCTGCTTCTGTTGGCTGTCTCAGTGCATTCCTCAGGGGCATCTGAAGCAGCCTCGTGTGACTGGAAGGGGGATAAAACCCCAGCCAGAGAGGCCTCTGAAGGGTAACTTGGACCGTTGGTGGACCCGGATCGTTTTCAGGCCCGGAGGGAATAGGCTCTCTTTGAGTTGAACTGGGCCCGGGGGCACTTTGATTTTTATCAAGGTGGGAGCTGCCTGGGCAGGCAGAGGTAATAAAGGTGTGGGCTGAGGGCTTGTGGAAGATGGGATAGGGGAAGGCTGAGAGGAAAAGCTCATCCCTTCATGCCTTTTGGCAGTGCTAGTCAGAAGACCAGTGGAAGACTTTGTGATGCATTCCAAGACATGCAGGGTGGTGAGTCTTAGTCTTTGAAGCCACTGTCCATCCTCTGTGGGCACCTGCCTGTGCAGGATCAAGAAGACTTGAGCTGAGATAACCGTGGAAGAGAGGAAAGAGGAGTGAGGTGAAGAGGAATGCTGAAGATAGAAAGATGAGGAAATGCCCAGATACAGAGTTCCCACCCACCCACCTATCCATCCCTCTACTCAAATATCCATCTGTCTACCCAAATATCCATCCATCTATTCACTGTTCATACACCCACCTACCCATCTACCCATCCTTCCATCTACCCACCCATCCATCCATCTATTCAGCCACCCACTCATCCACTTATCACCCATCCATCCACCCACTGACCCATCCACCCACTGACCCATCCACCCACTGACCCATCCACCCACCTATCCATCCATCTACTCAAACATCCATCTATGCATCCAAATATCCATTTTCCTACCCACCCACCCATCACCCATCCATCCATCCACCGCCCATCCATCCACATCCACCCATATACTCTCCTATCCATCCATCTACTCAAACATGCATCTATCCAACCAAACACCCATCCGTCTACCCACTCATCCATCCATCCATCCATCCATCCATCCACCCATCTATTCAAACATCCATCTATCCATCTAAATACCCATCTTTCCACCTACCCATCACCCATTCATCCATCCACCTACCCACCCATCTATCCAACATTTTTTTTATCAGTTCCCTACTATGTTCCAGCCATTTCCATCCAGACCATACCTTGTCAATGTAGCCCCTGTGGACAACTACCCCCATACTGTTCTTTTTTTTTTTTTTTTTTAAATTTTTTTTTTCAACGTTTTTTATTTATTTTTGGGACAGAGAGAGACAGAGCATGAACGGGGGAGGGGCAGAGAGAGAGGGAGACACAGAATCGGAAACAGGCTCCAGGCTCCGAGCCATCAGCCCAGAGCCTGACGCGGGGCTCGAACTCACGGGCCGCGAGATCGTGACCTGGCTGAAGTCGGACGCTCAACCGACTGCGCCACCCAGGCGCCCCCCCATACTGTTCTTTAATCTCTTTTTTGCACTCCCAGCCTGATCACGACTCATGGCCCTTGCAAACCCTCCTTACCATTTTCTTATGATTGGACCTCTTTTCATGACTCACTCTCAGCCTGGAAGCCCCTCCACTCAGAGTCATGGTTGCTTCTAGTTCTGTTGTGCCTCTCTTAGAGCTCTCCTTGGAGGAGGGCTGAGGGAAGGCTTACCAGAGACGCTTGAAGTCTTTGAGATTGGGATTGCCTGTGTCTGTCTGAAGGGAATTCACATTCAGTGAGCACTTGCCGTATGTTCAGGGTCGGGGAGGAGGGGTGCAGAGCATTGTTGCTGTGGCAAGAGCGCAAATTTTGAGGCCAGGCAAGAGTGGGATTGGTTCCTGACAAGTCACGTAGCCTCCCTGAGACTCAGTGTCATTATTCATCAAGAAACAAGATACAAACATCCTGTGTGGTTAAATGTACATGTAGGCTCTCCACATGGTCCCCGGCATGTGGTTGTTCCTTCCTTTCCCGTGTCCATAGATTTGCCTCCATTGACACCCCACCTCCACTTTGTTGAGTTGAAATAAGCAGGGCTAGATGAAGCTTTCTGAGGAGACAAGACTTTGGGGCCAGGGCCACACTGTAAACAGCAATGGGCGGTCTCTGAGTTTTGTGACTATTGCCCTCTCCTGGCTCCACCTTTGTCTTGTTGAATCCTGCTGTCTTCCCAATTGGAGCCTGTAGTCTCTCGGGCAGGACGGGGAAGAGACGAGCTGTTGAGTTGTCGGAGGACAGGGCAGCTTGGATTCAGCCTGGCACTTTGCTGTGGGCCCTCTGTGCAGCCCAGTGGCCAATGGATTTGGTTCTCAGTACCCGACAAGGGGTGGAGGTGAGCTTGGCTGAAAAGGCATTAGGAGGGGAGGGTAAGAGGCTCAGCTCCGGGGAAGGCATGCAGTGCCAGGGACTGAATTCCCTCTGCCCCCTCCCTGACTCCATTTATTACCTATTAAATAATTATCTCATTTGGAAAGTGTTTCTTAATGTAGTGCAGACTCCACCTCCTGAGGCCCAGGTTTTGCAATGGGCTGTCTCCTGGCGTGTTCCAGGCTCAGGCAGGACTGGAGCATTCCTGCCCTGGCTCTGCCTCCGCACAAGGCTTGGGCTTGTGCCAGGCTCTGCCAAGGCACAGCAGAGTGGGGCGTGGCCTCTCTGTGCCCCAAGATACCCTGGCTAATAGCTTCATTACAAGGGCGTTCTTCATCAGTCTTCCAAAGTAGGGTGCCTGGGGCTAGGCCTCCCGGGTTACTTGCTATTTTCTGGGACTCTCCCCCTGGGTCCTCCCAAATATCTGGCAACATCAGAGATGGAAGGAACCTTTGTCCTTTTTAAAGGTGAGGCCATTCAGGCCCGGGGGTGGGGGGGTGCACACCCTGAGGTCATACTCTGAGTTGCTTGCAAAAGCCGAAGCCAGGGGGTCCAGAGCCCTCTCTGCTCTATCCCTCCTTCATCTTGCATGTCATTGGCACCAGAACCCTCTGGCGCCCCTTCCCCTCTCGTAGAAACGGGCTGTTTCCTGAAACAAGAGCCGGAAGCCGTGTTGGATGAATGAATGAGTGATGAGTAAGGCAGCTAAGCCTCACAACAACCCTGCAGATTATCCCCCTTTTTGTTATTGAAAACTTGTACATACTTCCTAGGACACGTGCTAACAGTCCCAGAGCACAAACAGCAATGTGAGCCTCGCCCCGCCCTGTATGCTCATCATGGTGGCCAAGGGTGGTGCAGAGAATAGACTGGTGAGCACAAGAGGGTGGGGGGCGGGGGGGCTGTTGTTAAAGTCCTCCAGGCGGGAGGCAATGGCAGAGGGCCAGGGCGGCGTCCAGATTTACCTCCGGATTCACAGGTGAGCGTGAGGCTGGCCCGGTCAACCGTTGGCGGGAATTTCTATCTCCTTCAACGCCACAAGATGCTCCAAGGCATGGTGTTGCTCCCAGGGCCACCAAAGAGCTACCTGAATGTTGGCACTTCACATCCCGTCTTGCTCAGCCTGCACCGTGGGGCTCATCCTCCCTGCCCTGCCTTCATCATGGGTCCTGAGATTCACAAAAGCCCCCGGCCCAGGCCCTGGAGCTGCCTCTGTTCCGGCAGCTGTCACTGTTATTTATAGAAGCTCGGAGGGCTCCCCTGGGACTCAGCCCACTGTCAGGATTCTGGGAGTGGACCTCAGCAATAGTCACCTTGACCGGGAGGGGTCATGGGGCACTTTGGACGGGTGGCTGGTTTTGAAGGAGGAGTGGCCAAGGATGGATGTGGAAGGCCCCGGGGTGGGCATTTCAGGCAGCTAGTGCATCAAAGATGTGCGAGGGGCCCGGGCGTAACCCGTTGGTCTTGGAAGAAGGTCTTGCGAGAAAGGTATGTGCAAGCAGGGCTCATCCCGGAGCCTGGGCCCGGCTGCATTGTTACTAGGGAGTCATGGAGGGCTCCAGAGTAGTGGAAGGACAGCGGTAGTGTGAGACACGTGGCAGTAAGGACGGAGTCAGGCTCCATGACCCAGCTCCCTGAGGCCCTGGGCGAATTACCCCACTTCTAGTCCTGGAGGGGTAACCATACCTGCCTCCCAGGATGGTCGTGACAGTTGGAGCTGACTCATTATTATGACCCCAGATGCAACCCCCACGTGCGGGAGGCACACAGCAGCGGTGATCCTGGTGTAATTGACTCGAGCAAGGCCAAGGGCTAGACCACTCGGCCCTTACGGTCCAGGAGCCTCAAGACCTGTGCCTACAGCAATGACAGCTGTCATTCGTGGTACAATAATGGGGTGATGGCTTCAGGCTCTGAATACGTGGCCTCATTTCATCTTCTCTACACAAGAGGCTTCATCACCCATTGTACAAATGAGACAACTCAGGTCCCTGATATCCCTGAGGCCACATAGCCTGTGAGGGGCAGAGCCCGAATGCCATCCCAGGGCTGTCTGCGGTCAAGGCTACCAGCCTCCAACATTGTAAAAGAGCACAGTGGACATAGGGCCCCATATGTAGTAAATGCTAAAGTAAGCATAAAACAACGAATGCTGGCAGGCCCGTGGGAGCATCCTGGGAGGCTTCCTGGAGGTGGTGTTTCCCTTGACCAGGGCCTGGCTTCCCTGTGATTCAGCTCCCGGTGAAAGGAGCTGAGGAGGGCGTCTTGGTGCCAGACCTAGGGCTGGGGACCAGCCACCCTGTACCATCCAGGCTCCTGTCAAGTCCTTTTGCTCACTCCCTTGCTTTTTAAGACAAAAAAGCATCCAACTGGCTTAGTCTCCAAGTCTGGCTGGGCCTCAGGCCCCCTTGGGTACATGATGCAGTGGATTTTGGATGCAAGGGCAGGATTAGCTTTCGGCAGCCTGGTGACACCCCTACCTTACTGACTTGGGGGGAACTGGGGCCCCGCCGAGCTGAGCTCCTTTGTTAATGCAGATGAAAAGGCACTAAGCTGCAGGCCCTGGGCTGCCCACCGCAGAAAGGTGGCTTGCCTGCCTGCACGGTAAGCGCCACTCACTGGCCCGTGCACCCCACAGACTCATTACCGCCGGCCCACAGAGGAATCGGAGAGCGAGGCAGGGATTGTGTCTGCAGGCTCTGGCAGCTCGATGGATTTCAATGAGATGATCGCTTGTCATTTTTTATTAATGAGCGACTGCCTGATTCATTATACATCTAAGGGGCGAGCCACCCCAGATGGGGAGGAGGAACACGGAGATGCGCAGCCGCCACGGAAGGGGTGACGTGGCCCCGTGTGCAAGTTTTTTTCTGCCTCTTTCTCCCCAAAGGGAACAAGTCACACAAGGTGCCCGCCTTGGGCAGGCAAGCCTGCAGCGACTTGCTTGTGATGGCAAAGGGAAGCCGTCCCGTCCGCATGGCCGGATGGTCTCTTAGCTTAGGGCCGCGGCACTTGGGGAGTTTCCTATGGTCACTTTTCCTGATTCTCTCCAACACCTCCGCCCTTTTCTTTGGCTCTTCAAAGCCTCTTGCTTACCCGCACCTTGCAGCGTGAGCCCGGGGAAACCAGGTCCCCCGAGTCCACGACTCTACATGAGAGGGGAGCCACAGAGGGAGCAGGAGACCTGGAATGAGCTCTGGCCCCAAAGGCATCTACTAAATGTTCGTGGAATGAGCAAATGCCCACACAGGAGATGCCTCCTCACAGAGGGACACGATTCACCTGCCACTCTGCCAGTGAGCCACGTGCTACACACACGGCAGTCCTCGCTCTCCACGACCTCCTGGCAGTCCAGGCTCGTGTCTGTCTTGCCACCAAGCTGGCCGTGTGATTTCAACACTCTTGTTTCCTTGTTTGTAAGCATCCTGAGCAGCGTCTGCCCGGCTGCCTCTGTCTCTGTCTCTCCCCGGGGACTCGACTGGCCGGAGGTGCGAGCGCTGGAAAGCGCTGGAATCCCTTTGCAGCTGGGATGGGTCTGCTGTGAGCACTTAGCGTGCAGGTGGGCAGGTGGGCCAAGGCCCTGTTCTCAGGTCTTTGAGGAGACGCAGGCTGTCTGGCTCATCGTTGCTTTACGGGTGTCTGTGCTGACTGTGATGAATGAGGGGGTTTTAACAATCCGGATCAAGTGTTGAGGGCCCTGGCTCAGAGAAGGCAGCAGGCTCAGGCCGTCTTAGAGCTGAGAAGGTAAATTGTGTTTGTGCTCTCTGGTGGCAGCCCCGGTCTCCCATCCATCCCTACCCAGTGGAAAGAGAGGCCTTCCGAGCCCCCTCAGCTGCCTGTGGGTACGATGCGAGAGAGGGCTTCCGGAAGCAGCCATGGGGCTGGCTGTCAGCTCCCGGAGTGAGCTTTGGTTTTCATCGGTGCTAACAGTTACCTGCTTCTTCAGGCTGCAAAGTGATTGGAGCCCTACGTGCAGCCTTTGCTGTGGCTGGGCTGTTGGAGGACTTGGCTTAGACCGCTCACAACATGGCCTTATTATTGGTGAGGGGTCTTCGTGCATGAGGTCAGCAGGCCAGTGAGAAGACAGTATGCCCATTGGTGTGATGAGAGGGGCCACTGGACGACCCGGGAAGTCCCAGGTTTGCTTTGAGTCCCCGTGAGAAGAGCTATCACAGATACTTCTCTGGCAGGCACCTGCTCCCCCCGCTGTACCCCCAACCCACTTAGGCTCCGGCCAGGACCATCTGCCCATCAATGCCCTCCCCTCCCCCAACCCCAAGAGTACACACAAGCCAGCCCTGCTTTTAGGATGACTTTCTGCTTTGCTCCAACCACCGGGACTCAACATGAGTAACACACCAGTCTTCGTTCTGTTTTAATCAAACGCTTGCTGGCTTTCAGTCTGCTTAACTCCTAAGCGCTGTAGTTTCAAAATAAAGGTTTTAACTGCAAACATGCCGTATTCTAGCCACATGATGGGTCACCTCGGCGGCTGCACGTTAACCTGGAAACCTACCCACGATACATTATTTAGTACATTATTTAGAAGAAACACTTGAGTTTCAAATCTTCGGCTTACAAAATGCGGAACGTTGAGAACACAGCTCATTTATAAGCGGGAACTGCCTGTATTCAGAATAAAATGAAGGCTCTGATATGCCATGTTCTTCTAAGGCACAGATAAGCCACAGGAGAGTGAGGCCAGGGTGGCCCAGCCAGGAAGGCCTGAAGAGGGGCCAAGGGCAGGAGGGAGGGTGTGGGCCTGCAGGCATCTTAGGGTGAATGTAGAGGCCAGTCGGGCAACAAAATGACCTGTATGTGGGGGGTGACGGAAGAAACAGGTAGATATTCGTGGCTAGTAACTGGATTTGGACATCATGTACTAGATTTTGGTGAGCCCAGGTTCTAGGGTGTGGAGAGCTGGTGTCGGGGTGAGAACCTGTCAGAGGAGGCTCTCTGAGGGTAGAGTGGAGACAGGAGGTTCGTCGAGGACCCTCGAGGCCGCTGCGGGGCCTGCACACACAGGAGGGAGGTGGGGAGGCTACTTCCGGGGAATGTGACTCTGGGAGGTTGCACCCGCCTGGAGAGAGCACAGAGGTAGGCTGGTTTCGCTGCCAGGCTGTGCCTCCCACTTTTGCTATTTCTGTTATGGGCTCCCTTGGGCAGTTTGAAATGACCCTCTGGGCCTGTGAGTCCTGCTCTGTGCAGACCGCTGAGTGTCTGCATATCTGAGACAGAGGTGACAGGTAGGTTGCCTGGGGGTGTCTCCACGTTCCCTTGTGGCAGGCATTAACACAGCATGGCTTTTGCTCCCTCTGGGGCACTCGTAAGTCACAGATGGGATTTGTTTAAACTCCCCCAAACCTGGCCAAGGAGAACGAGCTCAGCGTCATGGCTGCGTGAGGAAGGCCTGCATGGAAGGAGCACACACCTTGGGAAGGAGTGTCTCTGGAGATGGTTGTGGGGCCCCGAAAGCAGCCTCCTCCGTGTCAGTGATACCCCCCACTCTGGGCCCTGAACGGAAGCCAGGAGGGGAAGGCTGATGATGTAGGGGAAGGCTGATGATGTCGGGGGTTCTGCCCTTTCAGGCCACCCTCACTTGCCTCCGTGAGTCATATCAGGAGTGGGTGCTGGGAGATGGGGAGGGCTGGATAAATGCAGCCTGAGCTTCTAGAATGCCTGAAGATGTAATGGTACTACTTTTGGAGGCTCCAGAATGGCCACATGCCCTAACCCGAGAGGAATCTCACTGGATGCGCATGCAAAGAGCTGCTAGGCCGGTTCCTAACTGTCTCCATATGACCCCCTGCCCCCACCCACACAATTGCCGCCTGACTCCTGTTGGAAGGGTCACGATTCCATGGTGTCCTCAACACCAAGAGGGAAGTGTGCACTCTGGGCACGGGTTCCCTCAGGACAGGGACAGAGGCGCTGTTCCGTCAGCCTCCAGCCTCCCTGGGCCCTTCGCTCCCCTGAGACTGAGGCAAAGTTTGGGTCACTTCCCTTGTTTTCCTTTTGTGGGCTTTGTGGTGCCATTTGAGGCGGGTACCACCCAAGAAGGGGTCTGCTTTTTAGTTTTGCTGACTTAGGAGGTTTGGGGATGAGCTCTTTGTGTAATCGACTGAAACAAACCTCTGACCCCTTTGCAACTCCCCAAGTAGCGTCTGGTTTGGCCATCTCCTCCCCAGCTTGCCCTCCGCAGGAAGCAGCCTTGACTCAGCTCAGAGGAAGTGCGTGGGGCTCACATGCTGGGATCCAAGGAACCCAGATCCGGCTAGGCAGGGGGCCTGGCCCTGTGCTCTGTGCCAGACGCTCTCGGTTGTGCGCAGGCAGGTCGGACCCTCTCCCTAGACCCAGCACCCCTCTTCAAAGGAAGGGGAGAGCCGAGGGGCAGGGGTGCTGAGTCCAGCCTGACACCCTGTGCCCGAGGGCAGAACTGCCTGGACTTTGATGACTCCTTGTTCCTTATGCCGAGGGAGGGAGGCACCAGTGCATTCGAAAACGGAGGGAAGCCATGGAGGCCTGGGCTGCTTCCTGGCTTAGGAGTGGGTCCCCTAGGCTCCACCCCCTCTGTAAGAGACCAGTCTTGCTTTCAGGGCCTCAGAATGTGCTCCTGAAGGTGTGTGTGGGAGGGCTTGGAGCGCCAGGGGCCAGGGTGGGTCAGGGCATGGGAAGGGGGTGGCTGGTTCCTCCTCCAGGTCAGGCCTTCCCCCCTCCCTTTCTGTGCCCGGTTAGAGCTCAAGCATCTTATACTTATGTTAATTCCATGACTTAAGGCAGAACCTCCCTTTTGGGGACCTAATGAATGTCTGCTTTCGTATTCTATTCTCCACGCCTTGAGACCAAATGGGAAAAAGGGTACAGAATGTCACTGGGGGTGGAGAGTGGTAAAGGTGACAATGATATTGACCCCTCCCCACCCCAGTATTCCTCTTGCTCCTTTGGCGGAAAATACACTATCCTCCTGGCTCAGCACCTGGCAAGTGGGGGTGGAGGCGGGAGGGTGGAGACTGAGCAGGATGAGGGCTCCTGGCGGACCTCACCTGGTGAACCCCCACCCTGCAAAGCGAGCAGCGAAGGCTCCAACCTTCTGTGTGATGGCAACTCCTGCCCAAGGTGCTTGCCATGTACCCCCTTCCTGTGAAAGGGAAAGGAAGGGTGGGAAGTGGTTTTCCGCAGCCCGAAAAGGATTCCACATTCAGAAGACTGAAACTCAATTAGTGTCATTTCAGCTTGGTTGGGGATGGAGTCAGGTCCTCATGTGACCCCTGCGTGTGAGGGGCCACCCTGCTTGCGGGGACTCTGCTCCCCCACTTGTGGCTCTCAGTGTCTGCAAGGAGCTGCAGAGGGAACCAGGTAATCTTCCAGAAGAGGCAGGAGGTAGTGGGGAGGGGCTGTGAAGGGGGGGGGGGCAGTTATGTCTTTTTCACAGCCTCACTGTGTACCTTGTACAGGTCACCCTCCCCCCTGTGGGCCTCAATTTCCCCATCTTACCCAGCAGGCCCTCAGGTCCAGATGTCCCTAAGGTCCCACCCTGGCCCTCTTTTGGGGCTGCAGAGCTGGGAGCTTGGGGCACCACGGTTACCCAGGCTTTGGACCCTCTCCCCCGACAGCCCCTACCCTGGAGGACAAGCAGGTGGGCCACTTCTCCCAGCAAGAAGGTTTACTGCCCAGCAGCCGCAGCCAGATCCCCAGCCTTTACATTTAGTGAGCGAGGAGAGAGCGTTTCCTAAACCCTCCGCCGCCCGGTCATAAATGATTCATGCGGCCCCACCTCCCGCCCGCCCCCTCCCTCCCGGCGGCCACTTGATGTTCCCTCCCGCCGCTCCATCCCACGGCTCTCGGCGGCCTCCAGACCGGTGCCCTCCCAGCACTGCCGCCCCATCAGGCGGGGTCCCTCCTCCCTCCCGGCCACGCAGGGTAAGTTGAAGGAGAAAGGTAGCTTTCCTGCCACGCTTCAAGTGGAAATGAGGAGGCAGCCGCGCTTGTCTGCACAGGCCTGGCCTGCGCTTTCTGCTCCCTGCGCCTTCCCCGAGTCCGAGTCCGCTGCGCTCCAAGTTTGCAGCTCCAGAGGCAGGGGCTTGGCTGGGAGGGAGGGAGGGAGGGGCGGTGCGCGGTGGGGAAGGGAGCTGGTGGTCACAGCAGGGAGGGCAGGGGAGGAGGGAGGGGAGGACCCTGGACCCTAAGGACAGAACTGGAGGAGAAAGTTAAGTGACTCAGGCTGCCGGATGGGGACTGATGGGGTTTGCGGGGGGGGGGGGGGGGGGGGGGGGGGTGCGGGCGGTGAGAGAATTCACATCCTTGGCCACAAGCGTTGTCTTCCCCTGCTCCCCGCTCCCGACAGACGCACTACTCCTGGCCCCTCAAACTCTTGGGGTGCCAGCCAGAACTTTGAACTGCGAGTTTCTTCTGAAACATGGCAAAGCCCAGCTTCTGAGAGCTCAGTCTACACCGCCTCAATTCCGGTGGTCTTAGCAGCCAGGAGGACTCGAAGACAAGAATCTTTATTGTCTGCGGAGCCTCAGCTCTGAGGAACACGTGTGTGTTAAATCTGAGCTTCCCTGGGGAAGGTGCTGTTTTCACATGAGGAATGAATTGGGGGAACGTTGCTTTCAGGAGAGAAGGAAACAAAGTCATACTCAAAAAGAATGTTCTAGAGGCTTGGCAAAATCTGGAAGACACTTTTCTTCATCATCCCTCCTCTTTCCTCCTGCCCTTTTTGTAAAACCTCTTTTAGATTCTTCCTTCTTTGGGCTTCCCAGAAGCCCTTGCTTGGCCTGGCCTTCAGGGGATCCCTGGGGCTCTAAAAGCGAGGGGACTTGTCCCAGTGGGGTGGTGCTGCCCCTAAGGCCTTGTAAACTGCTACCTGGCTAGACAAACAGTCTCAGGAGAAGGACAGGCAGGGAGGGAGGCCCCCCTCAACCCCCTGCCTTGCAGGGACTGGTTCCTCAGACATTGGTATTTTCCTTTCACCAGTTGGAAACAAAGTTAGGTCAGGAGGTAAGGCCTTCCTGGTGGCTGCCTTGGGGAAACGGGGACAGCGACCACAAATCAAATCAGAGTGACCGTGCTAAAGGAGAAATGGCTGGAAACCCTCAAGTAGTAGATCATAGGGCAACAGCAGCTGTCAGCTGGGAGGGCCCTCCCTTGGATTCTGGAGGGGAAGCCATCAGGGTGTGGGCATCCTCTGGAGGTGGGGGGCGTGGGGGAGAGAAGTCACAACCCCAGGACTGGTGAGGGACAAGGAGACAGGCCACCTGATGTCGTAGGTATCCTCAGAGCAGCAGGAAGGACACGACCAGGTGGTAGTGTAGGAAAACCCCTCTAGCCGCCATGTTGAGACAGGACTGGAGGCCATGGAGGGGACCACGACCGGGCCTAGAAGAGATGACCCTGGCCTGGACTGGAGTGGGGGCAGGGAGGGAGCAGCACTTCCTGCTCTGTCAGGCTGTTGGTGAGACTTGGGATGGCTGTGGTCAGGGGGCTGGGCCCTGGGACTGACGGTGCCTCAGCATTTGAGTACGAAGTGCCATTTGGGTATAATGGACACAGCTCAGTCTTGGCCATTTGTGGTTTTTAAACAAATCATGATCCCCACCTTCCAAACAATTTAGTTTTTTTTTTTCTAGCCAGCCCCATCACAAACTTTTGAAGCATGAAATGAATTTTGCTGGCCCCCGCCAATAGGATCCTTTCCCTAGATAATGGATTTTATGAAATGGCTATAATCCTCCCAGGTAATGAGTGAAAGCTACACTCTCTATTTGGACCCAGCATCCCTCTTCCTGATTTATGATATATTGGTTAAAATAGTAAACTGATAGCACTCACAAAATAGTCATCAATCATCAGGCAATGTTGCTGAAACTATAGAAAGGTTTCCAGAAGTGAGATGCTGGAAGCCAGCGGAGGAACACTTTGGCAATCCCAGAAGCATAAAGCGCCTTGAAATCAAATCTGTATTTGTATTTTGAAGTCAGAGGAACGGAGCAGCTAAGGAAGGAAGGAAATGTAAGCGAGCCTATTTTCAGAGGTGAAAGGACATCCCCTCCTGTGCTCCAGACTGCACCGCAACCCCCCCGCCCCCGCCCCCGGCTTTCTCCGCTTGGTTTAGTAGTTTGTTTCTCTTTCTAAGGTTTTTGGGGGAAATCTCCAAATCCTAAAACGTGTAAGTATGTTGGGCTAAGACTACGTAATACGGAGTTTTAAGCAAAGTCTATCACAACAGTGCGAGTGGCGCCTGTGCGTGTCGGCAAAGGTGGGTTTGCAGAACTTGCACATGCTCGTTGGTGCCTGGAGAGGTTCATGTTCTGAAGGAAAGCATGAGGTTTGCAACACTGTTTTCGTGGACTCGCCTCTGTCTCTATGGGGTATTTCAGGGCTGTAGATTACTCGTATTCGTTGACTGAGTGAGCAAACCCAGTGGTGAGAACTGTAGGGATGATGCGTAGTGTCTGAGCTACTCACCCATTCTGCAGGTGAGGAAACTGAGTTCTGTGGTTGGGAGCAACTTGGCTCGGGTCTCACAGGATCAGAGCGGGCCCCCGGCCCCCGGCCCCCGGCCCCCGGGGGGTTTGTAGGGAGATTCGTTTTGTACCAGAACTTGAACTTCACAGGTGACTTTGACTCACCCCACTGTCAGCTTAGTGCCAGCTTGTCGTTGGGGGGCAGGGTGTGGGTCAGCGGCCCTGGACACCTGTGGTGAGATTGTGCCTCTGCCCCTCCAAGTACTGATGAGGTGACTCGGCCATGATTCCTCCAAGTGGCTATGCCATGTGCCGGCTCTAGACCTCACTCCTGCCCAAGGGCCATCCCCAGCTCCTGGAGCCCCAGAGCCTGGGCATTTTCCGCAAGTCCTACAACCTACTTGATGGTCACCTTCCTCCTCTGTCACACCAGAGACTCATACAGAGAACGGCAGACAGCGGGAAGGGACTGCTCGGGGGTTTGAGACACAGTTGTCAACCCCGTCCTTGAGACTAGGATTCCCAAATTGAGGAAGGCAAATCATGGAACTTGGAGAAACAGACTGGAAAGAATGACTCATGGCCATACCAGTCCCGAACTAACGGGAGAACCAGGCAATTTTTTCCTCAGTTCTGTCCTTCAGGCCCGGGCCACTGGGCTTTAACACTAGCTCAGCTCCTGCAGGAAGCGTTCCCTGCCTAGCATCCACAGCCAAGGCTGACTGGTGCTCCCAGGGCTTGCCCATCAGAGCCTTGCCCAAGGTCAAGGCTCTCTTCCCAGAGATAGCGTCCTCCTTGCATATCCCACGTCTGCACTAAGCTGGGCCTTATGGGTGCTCCCTGAGATTTTGCTTCCTGGATGGGTAGAATGGGCTGGCTTCTTCTCTGAAGGAAATGGAGGTGCGGCTTTCCCTCTAGGGATCCTGGCAGAGCTGGAGAGCCCTGCTCCTGGAGCCCGCACACGCCCAGGCGTCCCCCACGCTCCTTCTGCCCAGTGCCTCTGTGCTGACACCCAGCCAGCCACACCCGCCCAGGACAGAAACTTTTCTTTCCTTCTCTGCACCTGGGCTGTCAGAAGGTGAGTGCTAATCAGAGGCTGATCTGTGCTCTTATAGGTGCAGGTTTGCAAAGGACGTCTTTTGTTCTTGTTAGAGTAGCTAACCTCTAAATCTATTTAATACCCCTTCCCTGGTTGTCCATCATTATGACACATGATTTTCCAAAGGATTTACTATTAGTTAGCAGCACAGGGCTTTCTCCCTGGGGTAGCAGCTACTTGCGGTGAAGAAAATGCATGTTCAATGTAGCAATTTGTCTTTTTTTATATATTTATTATAAGAGTAAATGAGTTATTGTTGGAGACTTCAATATTATTGCAAATTAGGTGCTGCACACGGGGCTGGGCCCATTTATTATGTTTCTCAACTCCCACTGCAAGCACACCGGTTCAGGAAGCAACGGAGGGTTCCGGGCCTTCCAGGGTGAGCACAGGCAGACAGCATCGCCCGGTGCCAGAGGCAGAGGAGCCAGGGAACCTCCTGTGCAAGCAGGGAGGGGAGCACAAAGTTTGTCAGTGTGCCAGGTGGTCATCGGCGGGCAGACCGACGGCTGGAGGAGGCCGTGCATGACCTGAGTCCATCATTCCAACCCCCTCGACCTCCTCTATGCCCACATCTGTGGTCAGGGAGGTGAGGGTAGAGACCTGTGCTCAGAGTCAACCCTTCAGCTATGACCACGGAGGCCCGGTCTGGGTTCTGATCTGGGGTGAGCGCCCCGAAGAGAGAGTGGTGGCTGGAGTAAGCCAGCCTACAGCAGACGCAGCTCCCCCCAGGGGCCGGGCACAATGACAGACCCCTGCTGAGCCGCTGTGGCTGCCTGGTCCTGTCCATTAGTCACCTGCTCAGTCCAGGGGTAGACACAGGGGCTGCAGGGTGCATGTAAGAGAGTTGGGTCCTTGCCCACCGGAGGTGAAGTCCACATGGCAGGCTCAGCCATGACAGACTGTTGATGCCAAGGGACCCCAGGTGCAGGCTCTGGCACATTGCCATTCCCGGAGCCCCAGGACCTGCAGGGAAAGCCACCTAGCCCAGTGGTCAGGAGCCCAGGCTTCTGGTGACCGACTGGCCCAGACTGGAGTCCTGGTTCTGTGTCACCTGCTGTCTGTGTGACCGTGGACAAGATGCTAAGCCTTGCCCTGACCTTCAGTTTCTCATCTGTAAAGCAAGGCTGATCATCCACAGCTATCGTTGGGATTAAATAAACCTACGTCCCTGAAACATTCAGCACAGCGCCTGGCCCATAGTAAGGGCTCAGAAGTGGTACTTATTCAAAGACTACTCAGTGGGCTTTTCAGAACATGATAGACTAAACTTTAAACATCAATTATGCACTTCATTTGATTGCAGTAGTAGTCTACGTGAATGACAGACAAGAAACATCACCCAGAAAAAGCTAGCAGTAACGTTCTGGAACAGGTGCTGGCAAGTCTTCTGTGCCTATATATTACACACAAAGGCCCACGTCCCTTTTTACAAAATGAGATTGTATTGTATTTGTTACTTCATTCACCCACCAATGCATCCTGCCCCCTTAAAACCCCTTGCCATTCAAGTTCTTGTAAAGTTGCAATCCTCAAACCTCTTGGTCTCAGGACCCCTTTCCATTCTTAAAAATTATTGAAACCTCCGAGGCACCTGGGTGGCTCAGTCGGTTAAGCGTCCGACTTCGGTTCAGGTCATGATCTCACGGTTCATGAGTTTGAGCCCTACACCGGGCTCTGTGCTGACAGCGTAGAGCCTGCTTGGGATTCACTGTCTCCCCCCGCCCCCTCTCTCTCTGTCCCAGTCTCTCTCTCTCTCACTCAAAAATAAATAAATAAACTTAAAAATATATGTATTGGAAACTCCAAAGAGTTTTTCAGGAGGGCGGGGAGTTTATATCCGTTGATATGGATTTATTGATATTTAGAAATTAAACCTGAGAAATTTAAATACTTTAAATTTATTTGAAAATAATAGTAACAAGCCCATTTCATGTTACTGAAAATAACCCATAACATGTTGTGAAAAATATTTTCCCAAACAACAAAAACATTAAAGGGTGGCATTGGTCTCCAATTTTACACACCTCTTTACTGTCTTGCTTAATGAAGGTAGCAATCTCTTATCCTTCCAGCATTTGATCTGTTCCATGGTAGCCTCTGGGAAACCGGCACTGTCCAAATAACATCTTAGCATAAAGATAGTTTTGACTTTGCGGATCTCCTGAAAGGGTCTCAGGGATCTTCAGGGGTCCCCAGACTACATTTTGGCCCCCTTTTTAATGGCCTGCAGGGTGGTTTTTTTTGACATGCCTGCGGCTGGCTGGGCTGTGAGCAGCCCTCCAGTGTCAAGGCTCACGGGCCCCTCATCTGACCACACCTCTGCCCAGGGGGACTGTACCCTTGCACCTCCCTCCCCATCACTGGAAAATGGGATGTAAAATCTCGGTTGTTTGCAGAGCATGTGACCACTGCGAACACCTTCGTGTCTCCTCACAGTCACCTTTCGGTAGACCGCCTGGGGTCCTCAGCTGCCCCAGCACCTTGCCTGGGTCCAGTAGACCTCTCTGTCTGGAGGCTGCTCCAACCGAAGAAGCACTAAGCCATCCTGCAGCCCACCGCCTGCAGACCCTGAAGCTCCTGCTTGTCTGTCCCCACTCCAGAGGGCTCCGGGCCACCGGCCACCATCCCAGCCGGCCTCCAGAGGGCCAGAGTGACCGCATTCAACCCTCGGTGCCTCCTTTCCAGAACCGCCCCTCAGGTCAACAGAGCCCAGTCTGTGAGGCTCAGTAGCTCTGTGCGACAGCCCGTTTGCCTTGGCTTTGGCCTGATTTCTCCACTGGCCGGCCAGCTCTTTTCAGAAATTGGCTGGCGTGTTTTGAAACTTTATTTTTTCAAAGAGAAAAATTCCTGGACCTGTAGCAAGCGGTGGGGGGGAAAAAAGTTATGATAATAAACGAAAGAACCAGTAGCCAGAGTAGAATAGCGAGAGGCTGGAGATACTGAACGTCGTCAGAGAAGAGTATAGCTCACCCGTCAGGAGAGAAGGCTAATGGTGGGGGGCAGGGAGCCGGGGCCCCCGTGTGCATGTGGAGCACAGACTGTGCTTGGCTTCTTCCTGCGTCAGCGTTTGGGGAAAGACAGATGTGCCCGGAAGCGGGCCTCACTCCCGTCTGTGTAAGCAGGGCCCACGTAGAACGTCTGCGGGCGGCATCTATCATCCATGACCTGTAGCATTTGTACTTGTTGTTTATGGTCTCTTGGCATGCATTGTTTTCTCGAGGC
The DNA here is from genome assembly GCF_024362965.1 of Panthera pardus. NCBI lineage: Eukaryota > Metazoa > Chordata > Mammalia > Carnivora > Felidae > Panthera > Panthera pardus. Next base: position 103,703,392 of record NW_026526655.1, read on the forward strand.
TGAAATATAGCACGCTAATGAGGTATCTCTCTGCTCAGGAGGATGCAGGCAGCTTGGAAAGACGCCTCGGCAGCGTGCTGACTAGTTTGTCAACAGCTGCACGCTGTGGCAGCTGCTGTCCTTGCGAAGAAAAAGGAATGGGAGGGGTGCTCGGAGACACCCCAGCTAGGGCCTGAGGCCCCTGTGCCCGTCTGTCCCGGCCGGGGAGGGGGGGGGTGTCTTTCTTAGGGATATTTGTTGGTCCCAGGGCCAGTCTTCCCTAGGAGGAATGGGGCTGAGGGATGTCAGGCAGACCTGGCTTTGGGTCCTAGCTTCCCCACTTTTGTCCTGACGCTCTCTCCTCTCGGAGCCTGTCTCTTCATCCAGGTGACGCCCACCACTGCGGGTCCTATGAGACTTGGTGGGGGCCTGGGGTCCATGCTGGGTAAAGGGCAGCTGGTGCCCGTGCCTGGCATGGGGGCTGACTTTGTGCACGCGAGCTCCCTCCCAAGCTGGGACCTGGGCACAGGGATGGGCCGCGCCTTGTCAGCAGACGGTGTGTGAGCAGGGTAGAGGCTGAGTCAGAATCTCCAAGCTGGTCCTGGGCCCTGGCAGGCCCCGTGTGGACTCGGGAGCCTGGAGAAGTGGACCACATCTAGAGGGAAAGCTTGAGGAAGGACTTTTGGGCTGGACGTCTTGGCCTGGGTGTGAGAAGGGCTGCTCGCTTGGAGGGAGGGTACATGGGGAAGGACCTAAAAGAACCGAAGTTCTTTTCGTGGGGCCATGGCCCGTGCAGAAAAGGGGATGGGCTTGGAAGCAATCTAAGAACAGTTTTCGAGAGGGAATGTTTCCTGGGGCCAGAAGAGACGGGGTGGGTGCAGCGTGTCCCCAGCAACCCTCTCCCCGCTTATAGCAACAACTACAGTAATAATAGCCGCTCCTGTTTATTGACCGCTTGTCGTGGCTCAGGCCCTCTGCAGACACCATCCCCTTTCCTCACGATCGTATGAGTGTTATTACCTATCAGTTCTGTGCCATCAGTCACGCTCCACATCCCAGGAGGATTCTAATGGAATTCTCCATGCTGATTGTAAAATTCACGTGGAAGAGAAAATAATGCCAAAGGGCCAAGACCGCTTTGCAAAAGACGACGGTGATGCGGGGTCGGGGGGGAGGGGGGTGGTGAGGGTGGGAGGCCTGCCCTACCAAATGTTAAAGCATGTTATAGAGCGATTACAGCCAGGCATTGGATCAGAATGGTAAGTCCAGAAATTGGTAAAAGTACAACTGGGAATTTAATTTGTTTTTTCACTGTCCTATAGGTAGTATTAAAGTAATAGGTTATAGGGAGCAGAAATTTAAATCCATACTTCATAGGCTTTAAATAAATTGAAAATGCTTCTAGAACGGATTAAGAAAAAATCCAACTTAGGAGAGTGAACTCCTTCATTCACCCCCGCCCTCCGGCTGCCACGGGAATCCCTAAGCAAGACACAGAATGGGAAAGCCATAGATGGACACGCTCGACTATATCGGGATTGCATACTTTTCTTCTGACCTTTTTGTTACAGAACTCTTCAAACATTGAACAGAGCTGAAGAAATTTTACATGGAAATTCCCAGCCCCTGATTTTGCCGTTAACATCACCCACCCCCCGCCCCGATCCAACTGTGTCTCTCTCAGTCTCTGTTCCCGCTGATTTTTGCTACATCCCAAAGTAGACTGCAGCCATCAGTAAAACTGTAACCTTTCGTATGGAAAAGATGCCATGAACAACGTTCAGACAAGTAACAGACTGGGAGTGGCGTCATGTCTCACATATGTGACACAACGGAAGGACAGAAACCTTGACAAAACAAAGGAAGAGAGTGCCCAGTTTTTAAAAAAATAAGTAACAAATAGGTTAATTAGTAGAAGATAAACATAAGGAAATGTAAGTTAAGCATAAGGAAGAAGCCCCTCAACCTTCTTAGTATCTAGGGAGTAGTCATCAAATTGGCAAAGACTTAGAAGTTTAACGAAGGGCAGGATGGGTAGAAGTGGACCCTCTCCTCGGTTGCCGGGGGAGTGTCAGCCTTCTAGAGGGCACTTGACAGCGTGTGAGACAAATTTAGAACCCCGAGACCCAGCAGTTTCCCTTCTCGGGATCAGTCCTGGAGGAACAGTTGTGCACGTGTCCAGTGAGGCATGGGTGGAAAGGTCCCTTGTAGCATTGTTCAGAACAACAAAGAATTGGAAACAACCCAAACAATCCAGAAATGGTTAAGCAAACTTCGGCATTTCCATCTTGAGAAATAACACGCAGCAGATAAAAGTGAATTAGATCTATTCGTTCTGACGCAGGATGATCGCTAAGAGACGTTGGTAAGTGAAGCATGAACAGAACACAGCTATTAGCATATAGCTGTTGCTTGTGCGGTGAAACGTACAGAAGCTTATAAAAATAACAGCCAACTTTTATTGGGTCCTTGCTGTATCAGGCTCTTTGTGTCTGTTATCTCTTCCTCAAAATAAGACTAGGTGGTACTGTTATTCCCATTCTACAGATGGGAAAGTGAGGGGGAGCCTTGCCAGGGTCCATCCGAGCTCCACCTAGCTCCAAAGCTGTTAACTCTTTTTTTTTTTTTTAATTTTTAAAAAATGTTTATTTATTTTTGAGAGAGAGAGTGAGACAGAGTGTGAGCGGAGGAGGGCCAGAGAGAGGGAGACACAGCATCGGAAGCAGGCTCCAGGCTCTGAGCTGTCAGCACAGAGCCCGACGCGGGGCTCGAACTCACGGACCGTGAGATCATGACCTGAGCTGAAGTCAGACGCCCAACCGACTGAGCCATCCAGGCGCCCCAAAAGCTGTTAACCCTTTACAACATGTTGCCTTTGCCCAGACATGGAAAAAAAAAATGGTACCTGCACACAGTAATTGCTCAAACTTAATTCCCTCCCCACTCCCTGTTTTCAGATTGTTGCGATTCATTCAAATTAGATATTCAAAAGAAGGAGCACGCGCAGATCAAACAGACTGCTTAGTGGCAAGCTGGGAGGAGAAGGCAGGGAAACCTTCAGAGGCAGTAATGCTTTGTGAAGGGGCAGGTGAGGATTCAGGGCTGTGCTTCCTTCTGGAAGTTACCCAGGATGGCTCCCTGTGCTGTCCCTAGTGTCTTGCTGGGCGTGCTCTGACCTGAGGGGCTCACAGAACAAAGCCTTGATCAAACAGCCACGCCTCCCCCTGAAGCTCCCTGGTACATTCCTGCTACAGCGACCAACCGTGAGATCACATCTAGTCAGAAGTGTGAGAAGGAACGTCCCTTCCTGTGGTTTGAAGTGTTCAGCAGAGCAATGAGTGGGGGTGACAGGTGAACGGGCAGGGCTTGTCTTCTGAGGCTTTGTAGCTGGCTGGGGAGAGCGAGGTGGAGGAGGGATGCAGGCAGGTCAGACGGCAGAGCGGGTACCGTCTCGGGAATGGCCTTTCTCTGTGGGGCCCGTGGGTGACCGGTCTGGCTGGCCCGTAGGGAATGCCACTGATGGCCCCAGCTGAAGCAGGCTCTGGAAAGCCCCTGAGGTCATTCTGGGGTGGGCCAGTGTTGGGGACAGGCAGCTGGTGTCCTGGCCAGTGTAGACCCCCTCAGCAGAGGCTGTGCTTCAGGGCCCTGTGGGCATAGCCCCTTCCACGGCCTTCTGCTTAATTGTGGATCCATTAAAGAGTCCCCGCCCAAATCGCACAGGCTTCAGGCCCCACGGAACCTGGACCTGTCGCTCACACAGTGGGCAGTGGTGTGTCGGGAGCAAGAGGTCTGAGGAGGCCTGGCGAGGCCCGGGCATGTGGCCTGGGACGGGCTGGGCCTTGGCCCTGGGTGTACACCTGCCCAAGGCATGACCCAGCCCCGACAGTGTGACCATCAGAGAGGGAGGCTCTGCTCCCGAACCCCGCCAGCCCTGAGAGCGGCCGGCTGACCTCTCGCCCATCCCATGTCAGTCTGAACTTCCTGAGGTCACGCTGCAGACCGGGTGGACAGATCCCGCATCGCTCGTGGATTCCTCCGGGGGCCTACATGCGGACACTTGAGACATCCTTTAAGGACACTCTTTTTGATGAAGTTTAAAAATGACTGCATCCTTCCAACAGCTATTAGAATATAGTGTGCACACAGTAAAGTACACGCATCGGAAGTGTGCAGCTTGGTGAACACGCTCGTGTAAACCAGCACCCAAATCAAGGAACAGACGACAGCCAGCATCCCAGAGCCCCTCGTGTCCGCTCCCCGACTCTACCCCTGCGGCAGCCGTGGTCCTGACCTCCGACAGCCAATCCTTAGAGAAATGGAATCACGCAACATGTGTCCTTTTTGTGCCTGGCTTCTTTCTTATGTTTGGGAGATTCGTTCGTGGTGTTACATCATGTTGTAGTTTGTTTATTCTTTGTTGAATATTCCTTTTCTGTGAACATAGCACAACATATGAGCTGTTTTAGTGGCGATGAACATTTGGGCCGTTCCCCATTTGGGGGCTGTTCTGTGCTGCTTGTGAACATCCTCGTACAGTCTTGGTGAGCGTACGTGCTCATTTCTGCTCATTTCTGCGGAGGCCCCACCCAGGAGTAAAACCGCGGGATCCTAGGTACGCGTGTGGTCAGCTTCCGTAAATACTGCCAGTTGTCCAAAGACGTTGTACCAGTGGCCTCAGTTTTGATACTGGAATTTGCTTGTGAAAGGGTATTTGTGTTTTTTAAACCCTTCTGTATCAACATCTAGGGAGACTGTTGAGGATGCGGTGATATGCTGGCCTAGCCTGGGTCTCTGATGGGGAATTAACGAATTGTAACTTCAGTCAAATAGACTGGGGGAGTGGTCACTTACACACTGGCTCACTCGCTCGCTCGTTTGCTCACCTATTTGTTCTTCCTTCAACCACAAACAGTCACTGTGGCCTCCTCCTGCCAGGGGCTGGATGAAAAGGAAAGAGAGAATCCTTTCCCCTTATGATATTACAGTCAAGTGTATTAGTTACTTTTTGTGGCCAATAATGGCTCTAATGGAGGAAGACCGTCTCTTTATACAAATAATTAAGACTAAGGAATGCTGCATAAACAGAATCATGGGTATAGTAAAGTCACTTTATAGTGTTTAAAGACTTGGCTGAATAAAGGGGAGAGTTTAAATAAATTAATCTCCCTGGGATGAGACAGCGTGAGTGCCCTAAAATGATATTTATGAAGAAACTTCATGACATAGTGCAATGCCAAAAAAACTAAAAGCAGAATATAGAATCATATACACGGTATGAAACTTATTTTTAAAATGCATATCCTATAGCAAAAAGAAAAGAGCAGACCTGGTTAATTTTTCAGGTTTCAGAATCTCTTCTGCTTGAAGCCCTCTGAGCTCCCCGCTTCCAGTGTCTTGTGCCATTCGGCACCTTCCTCCCCACACCCAGGTGCCGGCATGGAGGGGCGTAGGGTGTGTGTTTGGCACTGCACCGGGGGCCTTGCCAGAGGTCACCTCCCGGACCCCCGTGGTAGATCTGGTTCCTCAGCCATCAAAGGCAGGGACTTCCCTTTTTATGGCTTCTGTGTGCCCCTGTGCCTTCCCGTGGCCAGCTTTGGCTTAGGCAAGAGGCTTTTAGCTGGACACTGCCCTTCCTGGAGGAACTCACAGAGAAAGGAGGGAATTGGCAGAGGATCTGGGATTAGGGCGAGCCCGGGAAGGGCTGGAGCGTCACCTGCAGCCGAGACCGGAGGGGCTGTGTACCCATCCTGGGAGCATGACCTTGGCCGTGAATGGGTGTGGTCAGGTTTGCATAGTAGAATTCTTGAGCTGGTGGGGAGGGAGAGAGAAGCCCGTTAAGACCCTGTTGCAGGCTCTGTCCAGGTGGGAGATCCCCGGGGATCCTGGGAGAGCATGGTTCCCAGTGGTGTGGGGGTGGGGGGGGGGGAGCTGGCATCAGTAGGCTGGCAGGAGGAGGGCTGTGTAGACCAGGGACGGCACCCCAGGCAGGCCGCTCTCTTAGGACGCAGGCATCCACTAGCTGGCCTCTTGCTGCCGTCCTGCTGCTGGCTAGACCTCTGAAAGATTATCAGGCTGCAGTCTCTTAACAGCCCGGGGCTGTCACCCTACAGTAACCCATAATTACTATTTAGGAGTTTGTGGACGAAAACCAGTAGATTCCGATTCAGTGTGTTAAACTCTGTTTGCACGCGCCCGCGCTAATGAGGAGCTTTTAACCCACCAGAGCCACCCGGCCACGGGAGGGGGACCCTTCAGCCAGCAGAGCAAAGCAATCATTTTGTTCAGCATCTAGCTGAGCTTCCACAGCCCGCTGTATTTCAGCATTTAGGATCTTAAAAACCGGCTAAAATGCCCATATGGAGAAATGTGTGTGCATTTTCATATGTCGGCAGATCGTGCTGGAGATGGGGGATAGGAATAAATTAGCACATCCAGAGATCCTGCTCCAGCTCCCTGCACCCCCCTCTGCGTGCACAGTATTGCGCAGGCTGAACAGGCGGGATGAGCCTGACTTTTCGACCTTCATGCCGACCTTCACGTCTTGGGGGCTCTTGAGGGGAAGGGGAAGGGGTTTGCTTTAAGGATGCTGAGTAGGAGGGATGAGAAAGCAGAATATGTTTCTGTCTGCGAACAGGCAGCGCTGAGTGGACACCACTTCTGAGTCCACTGCCCGCACACTTACTATCATCACTGTGTTTTACATGAATCTCCAAGAGCCCGGCCGTGGGGGCTTTGCTAGTTGGGAATTTTAGTTAGAGACTTGACCAAACTTAATTACTTTCCATGCAGATTTAAAGCAAGAGGCCTCTTTCTTGGAGCACCTGGGTGGCTCAGTCGGTGAAGCATCCGACTTCGGCTCGGGTCGTGATCTCATGGTTTGTGAGTTTGAGCTCCGCATCAGGCTCTGTGCTAACAGCACAGAGCCTGGAACTCCTTCGGATTCTGTGTCTCCCTCTCTCTCTCTGCCCCTCCCTTGCTCACCCTCTGTCTCTCTCTCTCTCTCAAAAATAAATAAGCATTAAAAAAAATTAAAGGGGCTCCTGGATGGCTCAGTCAGTTAAGTATCCAACTTCAGCTTGGGTCATGATCTCATGGTCTGTGAGTTCAAGCCCCGCGTCGGGCTCTGTGCTGACAGCTCAGAGCCTAGAGCCTGCTTTGGATTCTGTGTCCCCCCCATCTCTGCCCTTCCCCCACTCATGCTCGCTCTCTCTCGCTCTCATAAATAAATAAACTTAAAAAAAAAAAAAAAAGCAAAGGGTCTCTTAATTTTCTCCCATCTTTTCCAGCCTGTGACTAGCCTCACATCCCTTCTTACCACCTGGCATCCTCTGCCCCTCCTTCCTGCCCCTCCTACACTCAAGCCCTCTTTTCTCCTCTGCCCTGGACCCCCCAGTTCTGTCCTCAGGAGGGGAAACCAGGTCATATATGTGGTTAGTCACAAACAAACACAAACCTTGTTTTGCCCCACTACAAGGCAAAGCCTTTGGTTTTTCTCTCCATGCCGTGGAACACCTCAGACAGCAGGAATAAGCCAGGAAAAAAGCAGGTAGGAGCTGGGTTGGGACAACTAAGATATCTGCAGATGAGCGAAATTGTAAATGGCTAAGTTATGTCTTTCTCAAGCTGAAATTGATTTGTACTGATTTCAAAAAGTAAAATTTTGGTACTTGAAGTGAAGTTGAACCTAATTTGGTGTTAAATCTCTTTTTAGCTGTCACGGTTGCACAAAACGCTTCCAGTTGGCTATATGGACTGAAATATAGATATTTCTTACTCCAAGGAGCAAAATATGAGATTGGCGTTTTTTTTTTTTTTTTTTTTTTTTTTTTTTTTTAGCCATCCTTAAAAGGCAACACCTGATAATGGAAAAAACTACTTGTGTCACCACAATAACACGACCTCTCTGAGCCTCAGTTTCTGCATCTGTAAAGTGGGGCTGAGGCACTGACTGTGCAGGATATTTAGTAGGATTATCTGAGCAAGTGCACGCATTGGGTGTCCTGGTATGGTCACTGCCTCACTCAGAAGACCTTGAATGTGGTGCTCTCAGGGAAGGCAGCCCAGATTCAGAGCTTCTGGGCCCTACTACCTAGTGACCTGTCAGAGTTACCCAGGCCTCACCCAGAAGGCTGGGACTGTGTCTCGCTTGGGGAAGTCCCACCCCACCCTGGGTGTGAGAGGGCAGGGGGGAGGAGGGGAGAGGGTAGAGAGAGGGCAGATGTAGCTGGCGGCAGGGCAATGTGTAGTCTCCAGGGAGAGCACGGAGCTCCCAATGACCTAGCATCCAAAGACAGTTTGCTCAAATGCTCTGTTTCTTCCTGCTTCAGTTCTGGGAGATTATATGTTTCTAGGATCTTATCCATTTCTTTCTCTTTTTTTTTCACGTTTATTTTTTTGAGACAGAGAGAGACAGAGCATGAACAGGGGAGGGTCAGAGAGAAAGGGAGACACAGAACCCGAAACAGGCTCCAGGCTCTGAGCTGTCAGCACAGAGCCCGATGTGGGGCTCGAACTCACAGACTGCAAGATCACGACCTGAGCCGGAGTTGGACGCTCAACCGACTGAGCCACCCAGGCGCCCCTGGTCTTATCCATTTCTTCTAGGTTGTCCGATTTGTTGGCATGGAGTTTATCATAATGTTCTTACAACTGCTTATATTTCTGTAGTGTTGGTCATTTCTCCTCTTTCATTAGTGATTTTGTTTGAGACCTTTCTCCTTTTATTTATTTTATTTTATTTTATTTTATTTTATTTTATTTTATTTATTTATTTATTTGAGTTTGGCTAGAGGTTTATCGACACTGTTGATATTTTCAGAGAACCAGCTCCTGGTTTCATTGATCTGTTCTATTGGTTTTTTTAGTTTCTATGTCTTTCATTTCTGTCCTAATCTTGATTATTTCCTTTTTTCTGTTGGTACGGGATTTTGTTCTTTCTTTTTATTTATTTATTTTGAGACAGAGACAGAGTGCAAACAGGGGAGGGGCAGGGAGAGAGGGAGACAGAGAATCCCAAGCAGGCTTCATACTGTCAGCACACGCCCCGACTCAGGGCTCGAACTCATGAACCATGAGATCATGACCTAAGCTGAAATCAGAAGTTGGATGCTTCACCGACTGAGCCACCCAGGCACCCCTGTTCTTCTTCTAGCTCCTTTAGATATATGGTTAGATAGTTTATTTAAGATTTTTCTTGCTTCTTGAGATAGGCCTGTATTGCTCCCTCTTAGAATCACTTTTGCTGCCTCCCAAAGGTTTTTGGTCTGTTGTGTTTTCATTTTTGTTTGCTTCCATGTACTTTTTTTTTTTTTAAGTAGGCACCATACCCGACATAGGGCTTGAACTCATGACCCTGAGATTAAGAGTTTCATGCTCTACAAACTGAACCAGCCAGGTACCCCTATTTCCGTGTACTTTTTGATTTCTTCTTTGATTTCTTGGTTGACCCATTCATTGTTTATTATTATGTTACTTAACCTCCATTTATTTGACTCTTTCTAGATTTTCTCTTGTGGTTGACTTCTAGAAGCCCAAGTGTCTAGATGAATGGATAAAGAAGGTGTGACACACACACACACACACACACACACACACACACACACACGAATATTATTCAGCTATAAAAGAGAATGAAATGTTGCCCTTTGCAACAATGTGGCTGGAGCTAGAGAATATTATGCTAAGTAAAATAAGTCAGAAAACCACAAATACCGTATAATTTCACATATGTGGAATTTAAGAAACAAAGCAAAGGAAAAAAGAGAGAGAGAGAGCGTGCCAAACCAAGAAACAGACTCTTACCTATAGAAAACAAACTGATAGTTACCAGAAGGGAGGTCAGTGGAGGGATTGGCGAAAGAGGTGTTGAAGATTAAGGAGGCCACTTGTTGTGATAAGCAGTGGGTGACATAGGGAAGCGCTGAATCACTGTATCGTCCCCCTGAAACTAAGATAACGCTTATGTTAGCTATACTGGAACCACAATGAAATGAAACAAAAAATAAAAAAGCTTGCAGGGGGTCAGGTCCTTGGGGATAGAAGGTAATAAGGGACCAGGAGAGCCCTACAGGTTGATTCCAGAATACACTACTGTTCATATACAGAGTGGGAGAGATATAGCTTGGAAATAAAATAATTCAGCTTATTTCAGGGGTTCCACTGGACCGTGAGTTTAGAGCCAGTCTCTGGCTGGATGTGGCTGCCCACAGTGAGTTTGACCCTGGGGACCACTCACCTCTGGAAGAAGGAAGGTGGGGCAGCCCCAGATTTCATTTCAGGAGTCACACCCTTCGAGCCCAGGGCTGGGGTGCGGGGAGGGTGAGCAGGGCCAGGCCTAAAAGGATGGGAGCCCCCAGTAGGCCTCAAGACACCTCCCCCACGGAGAAGGCGTGCAGGCAGCAAAGGAGGAAGCAAGGAGAAGGGTGTTCAGGTGGAAGGCACCTGGCTGGGGATGGGGTGGGGCCCGGGTTCCCCTCCAGTCTCACCTGTGAATGACAGGTGTCTCTGAGAGTCCCTTGGGTGCTCTGTGAACCTGTGACATGAAGCTGGAGGGAAGAAAAGAAAAGAAAGCCCCAGAGAGGGGCCAGGGGCTTCAGTCACAGTGCAGAGCCCCTTCCCCCTAGGAGAGGCCTAGCCCCTCCTGCCTGTCTGTCACCTCCTTTGGGCTTCCAGTCCCTTCGGGAAGATCGGGATCCTACCACCTTTTGAGACATTCCCTTGTGGGTCCTACCGACACGGTCTGCTTCACCCTAGACCCTCTTGCTCACCTCCTGGACCGAGACACCTGGTCTGGCCTCACACCTGGGCTCACATCTGGCCCTAACTGCCTCTTTATTCCTTCTACCTTTTTAAAAGTCAAGGTTATTAAGGTATAATTTATGTATATGAAATTCACCCTTTTGAGTTTATACGGTTCCATACATGTACTCAGTTGTGTGGCCACCACTATCAGTATCTAAAACAGTTCCCTTTCCCCAAAATGTTTGAAGTTTTTTTTAATGTTTATTTATTTTTGAGACAGAGAGAGACAGAGCATGAGTGGGGGAGGGTCAGAGAGAGGGAAACACAGAATCTGAAACAGGCTTCAGGCTCCGAGCTCTCAGCACAGAGCCTGACGCGGGGCTCGAACTCACGGACCGCGAGATCATGACCTGAGCCGAAGTCGGACACGTAACCGACTGAACCCCCCAGGGACCCCTTCCCCAAATGTTTATCCCCTACCTTTGCATTCTGTCTCCCACCTCTTACCCACAGCCCCCCACAACCTCTGTTGTGTCTTCTGTCCCTGAAATTGTGCCTTTTCTAGGATATTATGCCTACAAAGTTTGTTGCTTCATAAAGTTTGTTGAGTCGGGGCTTCTGAGGGAGAAAGAACAGGGTCGCTTCAATCCCTGCGAGGGTTTAGCCTTCTGCTGTCTGCACCTGCTGTCATGACAGGGGTCACAATCTTGAACTAGAAGAAGATAAGCTTGAACGTCAGCCTGTAAAGGAAGTTGTGACGTTTGCAGATAACTGTTGAGCATTTGCTACATTTACTCCTGAAATCCCCACAATGGTGATAAGAGGATAGGTATCATTATGATCCCATGTAACAGATCTGGGACACAGCGGCCCAGAGAGGTTCAGTAACTCACTAAGGTTGCACAGCTGAGATTTGAGCCCTGATCTGTCACCTTCACTGTTTGTGTGGTTCTTGAGCCATGTCTTGGACAGATGTTACTTACTAGTGACAGGTCAGGCTCTGGCACCTGGTGGATGGTGGGGGTAGAAGGAGGCTCTCCAGTCCCTTTCTCTCGGCGGTAGTGGGTTGGGGTTGGGGGGGCGGTGTTGCTTCCAGGTAAAATAGTCAGTGCCTCAGGCCCTCCGTAGGAGACAGACGTGCTTCTGTAGGCCACCCTGTGTTCCGTGTTGCACATTTGCAAGGCCCGCCACCTGAGGTCTGGAGTTGGGGGCACTCCAGGGAACATGGGTAGCTCACAGCAGGCAGCCAGCACTGGCTCACAGCCACACAGCATGGGTTTTTCTGACTTGGACCACACTCCCCCTCTGTCCCCAGCCCAGGCCCAGCCAAGTCCCACTGCTCCAAGGAAAGAGGCAGGGGCCGGGGCTTTGGGAGGAGCGAGGCCGTCCACACAGATGGTGGAGCGGACAGAGAGGCCAGCAGGGCGGAATGCCACACATCCTGGCCAAGGGGAAGGCTCAGGTAAAGGACAATATCGCAGTCCTGGGCCCAAGTGCCACTAAACCTTATGGGTAATGGTCTTTTCATCCCCTGGGTAATAGGAGACACCAAAAAATGAGGACATTACTTAGTGAGTCCCTCACCTCCCTGGCCCCATTCAGCAGACTCGGAGGAAGGACATTGCCCAGCATCGAGCCGTGTGTGGATTTAATGGGGTTTCCAGCTAAACCTTCCATCAAATTTACGGCTGTGCCTGTCTCCTGACCTTCCCCCTCTCGCACATTCTTTTCGGAAATGAAGCTGTGTGCAGGCTGTGAGGTGTCACTTCCCCCACGTTGGAGATATACAGCTATGGGCCGGGTTGAGGTGGTGGATTTAATCAGGCCAGGTCCCTGCCGTTCACCTGCCCCGAAGCCGAGTGACATGAGAATAGCCATCCGGGTCCATCTGGAGTGCACAGCACAGAGTCAGTAGGTCCGTATCCCTCCAGCCCCACGCCCATGACCTCGCCTGTCCCACCACCCTGTTGGGGCGAGGCCCAACGTCTGCTCACCCCGCCGGGCCAGAAAGAGGAGTTACTGACCCCCTTCTTTCCATCTTCCTCCGCCACCCTGTTGCTGCCGACAGCCCAGGCTCATTTCGCTTTTCTCAGGCTTCCCTGCTGCTCCTCGCTCCCTCTCTGCCCATTTCTGGCTCTCCTCCTTGGAGGAAAGCCTCTTCGCCTAAATGCCCCTTCCCAACTCTGCGCATCCACATCCAACTGCCCTTCAAGGTGCAGCTTAAACACCACCGCCTCCAGGGAGCCTTCCCGGATTCCCCTCCCCCTAGCAGGAAAGATCTTCCTGGGTACGGCGAGGGCACCAGAGGTAAAAGCCACAGGTGCTGCCCCCGTGGAGCCTGTTGCCTGTTAGAGTCTGTGGCCCCGAGCGGACCGTGGGCCTCAAGGGCAAGCCTGTGTCTGCTTATCCAGTTGCGGCTGGGCCTGGTCCACAGAAGGTACCCGTTATTGTGGACCATGCCGTTGTTGTTGCCATAGTGCCGTGTTGTCAGACCCCTGCCCCAAACGCTGCCTGTCCCACTGGGCTTTGCGAATGCCCCCCATTGCAAAGGGGGCGGGCTCGAGCCTCACGGACAGCCCCTCCTCACAGCCGGTAAGCCAGTGCCGGCCTCGGCATGTCTGGGTTCTGGAATAAGTGCCCAGCAGGCAACACCCCCTACGCTGGCCGCCCCGGCCTCGGAACCCCGCCCAGACCTTCCGACCGCTCCTCTCGGCTCTCTCCGGTGTAGCATGTGTTTTCCTGGCCCCCGCCCCTGTTCTGACCTCGTGTTTGTCTGACTGGCTGCTCAGAGGGCTGCGGTGAAGGCCGTAGCGACAGGCAGCATATGCAGTGCCCGCCTGAACAAACAGAGCACGCGAGGTGGGTGCTGGCACAGGAAGGCGTCTAGCAGGTGGGCAGAGTGACTCAGGCTTGAGGCCTCGGGGGAAGATTAAAAATAACATCGTCTCCGCTCCCTGGAAGCCAAGGGCCTCTGCTTTCCACTGGAGGAGGAGCCTGGTGGCACCGAACTCCATTGGTCATGTCAGGGAGGGAGGGGGGCTTCGAACGAGGGCCACTGTCATTAGCGTTCAGGTCGTCGCTATCGTCACATAGGACTTTGAGCTGAAACTGTACTGTTCTCACTCTGTGACTCTAAGACGATGAAAATGGGAACCACTTCTGTTTATGGAGCACCTGTTATACAACAGATCTTTTCTTTTCTTTTTTTTTAATTTTTTTTTAATGTTTATTTATTTCTGAGACAGAGAGAGACAGAGCATGAGTGGGGGAGGGACAGAGAGAGAGGGAGACACGGAATCAGAAGCAGACTCCAGGCTCCGAGCTGTCGGCACAGAGCCCGACGTGGGGCTCGAACTCACAAACCGCGAGATCATGACCTGAGCTGAAGTCGGCAGCTCCACCGACCAAGCCACCCAGGCACCCCACGACAGATCTTTTCAGTACCCATCAGTATGTCCTCCTCAAACCGACCCCGTGAGGCAAGAATTCCTCATCCCATCTTGACAGAGTTTGTGAAGGGGAGGGACGCGGTCACAGCTGAAGTTCAGAGCGCTCCCGCTGGCCTTCCTGAGGGGATCGGAAGGGCGGGGACGGATGCGGCTGGGCAAAGACACTGCTCAGGAGGCAGCTGGGTCTTAGACAAGAGATTCGGAGGCCAGAGCCTCGTCTGCTGTGTGTACTTGAGGCCGGGGAGGAATCCGGGAGGACCCCGGCTGAGTGGACAGTGGTGCCTTCCCCGACATGGGGGGTCTTGCAAAAGAAGGGGTGTGAGGAGGAAATGCCGAGCTCTGTGTCTGTTGGACGTGTCTCCTCCCAGAGGCTTGGGGCTTGAACGGCGCTCAGAAGAGAGGGCGGGGCCAAAACACAGCTCCAGAAACCTAGAGAAATATGTGCGCCGACACACCCGTGTTTTTTTGTCTGTAGGCACCAGTGACATTCTAGGAAGAGGTCTGGCTCCTCAAACAAACCTCAGAAGCTGGCCCTAATGGATTCCTGCGGTCACTGAAAACAGGTGGCTGGATCCCGTCTGAAAACTCCCGCGTCGCGAATGGTAGACAGTGCGAGCCACAGAGACCTGACGCTCCCTGAGCGTGAGGGGACATTCCGTTCTGTGACTGTACAGCTCCAGGGCGACCCAGGACCGCTCCCCAACAGTGACCCTGAACTGGTGCTCACCAGATTCCAGCCGGAGCATTTAGCCTGTGATCATCACCCTCTCGGAGTGCTCTTTTCCCCGCCGGGCTGGGTGTGGGATTTCCAAAAGGCTTGTAATCAGCAGCAGCGGGAGCCGTGCGTAGCCAGCTCTCCACGCTGACGAAACCCGGGAAGGCCGCTGTTTGAGGTTAGCCTTGAGTCAACTTGTGCCATGTACTTGGGAGCCTTTCAAAGGAGGCGGGTGCACACACAAATCATTACGAGCCTAATCAGAAGTTTGGGTATTTAGCGGGCTGTGTACACAGCCATCATTGTTGCAAGGGCCCTTCTCCCACAGAGGCCATTATTCCGGAGCGGGGTGCTGTTTGCCTGGTTTTGTCTGGGCCACAATTTGCATTCACTTGATGGATTGTCAGGGTCGGGGGTCTCCTCCTTGGGAAGCAGTGGAGTGGCTGCTGAGCAGACCCTTCAGAGGAAGAAGAGTGCTAATACCAGCGTTTGCCCAGGTCCTTGAGAGGGCCGGGATCTTAGCGCGGTGCTAGATCAGTATGACAGGCGGCTAAGAAGCTTTGGATATGCATTCACAGACCCCTTTTATTGCTCACTCAGACGGGGACCCGGGAGGTCCGCTCCAAGGCGGGGAGAAGCCCGGTGGCGGCGGCAGCTTAGACACCGTTAGGAGGACCTGGCCCGCGGGCTCTTGGTTTTTTGCCAGCTACCGTGGCCTGCCCTCTGTTCAAGTTTGCCAAAGTGATTTGGAGTGGCCTTCCTCCGGTCCCGCCCCGCACAGGCTCCCTTAAGCCCCTGCCCTGGCACCTGCCTTCGTTCTGGCTGGCTGGATGCTGAGGAGAACGTCCAAAGGAAGAGAGTAGAGCGAGGGGGGCAGGGAAGAGGGTGTCCGTTCACTGCAAGGAAAGGCCCCCCCACCCGTCGCCGGGGTAAACACTTGGAGCTGCCAGAGTGCCCTGCGATCCAGTGCTGTTGCTGTCTTTTTTGGCAAGGCCGGAGATGTTTTTGGTTTTATCTTTGGTGTTTTTCTGGGACATCGGTAGTGCCTGGTGACTGCATTTGCTCTCTTAATGGGATGTCATTACCGAGCCCTCAGAACTAGACCCAAGGCTCTGAATTCTCTGTTTGGAACAGCATTGCCATCACTTTTCTCTTCGTATTTTCCATTGCTTTTTTCCTCTTCGGACACAGACGACCCTGTGCTGTGTTTCAAAGGAAGGTGGGGTGGCAGGGACACACAGACCACAGAGCCGTGCTCCCCTAAGAAGCCCACCGGTCAGTGTAGATGTGAGCCTGCGGTTGGGGTTTGGTTTGGGTGCAGAGGGGGGTGCGATTTTTTTAAATTAAAGTCTGTATTCCAAACCCTCAGGGATTTCCTTCTGTTACCGTCAGAACCATGGCGTACGGGTTGACGACCATCAGTGATACCCGTTTTTCGCAGGTGGGCCTCCGTTCAGAATTGCCGCCTGGAAGAGTCTAGTTCAGGGCCAGGTGTCCCACATGGCCTCCACTGAGACGTGCTTGAGGTGACCCAGACCAGCCAGCATTGGCTGAGACCGCAGCAGCAAATCCTTTTCTCGACGAGAACCCAACAGTTCACAGGCTTGTCAGTTAGCAAGTGACTTAACATTCCTCCTTCTCTCTATTCACAGTTAAAATGGACGTAAAGGATGCCAGCCCGGCACCAGATGGGTACCAAGGCTCCCTTCTCCCCGGGTTGGGGAAGGTACAGTGAAGAGGGCCCATGCTAGGTGCCTGGGAAGACTTGGTCCCAAAAGGGGACGCTTCCTGGATGAAGTCGGTAGGTCAGTTGCCGTGGGACCTCAGGGGAACAGAACCTCCATTTCATACTGGTCCTCAGGGAGCAGGAAAGCAGAGGCCGTGGAGAAAACGTATCTTTTCCTTTAGTGATTTTCTAGTCCTGTTCATCAAAAAAGGCTGCTGAGAAAAGGTCGGAAGACCTGTGAGGCTAGTTTAGCATATTCATATGTTCTAAGGAAGCTTAAATAGCTGTCTTTTCATTGTAAGCCACCTGGAACCAGTCTTTGCGAGGGGGAGGCCGTCTGGAGTTGCACACCTGGGCAGGCAAAGCTGGAGAAGGAATGCCTCTCCCTCAGAGAGCGCAAGCTCCTTCACCCTAGGAAGGAAGGAGAAATCACAACACGATGTGACGTAAAACATAAAAGGACAAAACTTTTAGAAAGTAAACAGTCTCCGCGATCCAGGGCCAGGCACAGGATCCTGACACCAAAGAAAAAAGAAAAAGGAAAAATAGACCCTTGTTATTAAGAGGCTGAAGCGAGAAACGACAGGCTGGGAGAAAACGTTTGCAAACCGCATATCTGACAAAGGACGAGCACCGAGAATACAGAGAGCTCTCGACACGTAACAGTAAAAAAACAGAATCAGTCCAGTTAGAAAGTGAGCAACAGACAAGGAAAGAATGTCATCCAAGAGAAGGTGTCCAGATGGCAGACAAGCACGTGAAAAGATGTCCAACTTCCCGGCCATTCCGGGAACGCAGGCCAAGACCTCGGAGAGATGCCGCTACACGGTTAAAATACAACGTTAGCAACAACACCAAATGCTGGGGCGGATGGGGGGCCGCTGGGTTACTCACACATGGCTGGCGGGAGCAGAAAATGGTGTGGCCACTTTAGAACAGTCTGGCCGTTCCTTATCAAATGAAACATGCAAATACCATATATATGATCCAATAGGTGTTCTCCTGGGCATTGGTCCCAGAGAAGTGAAGAATTTAGGTTCACGCAGAAACCTGTATGGGGAGGTGTATATTTGTAATAACCGCAAACCAGAAACAATGCAAATGTCCTTCAGTGGGTGAATGGTTAAGCAGACTGTGGCCCGTCCTCACCATGGAATACTAGTCAGCAATAAAAAGGAACAGACTCTTCGTATGTGCCCCCTTGGCTGAATCTCTAGGAAGTTAGGCTGAGTTAAAAAGCCAGTCCCGAAGGTTACAAACTGCCGGATTCCACTTGGGTACAATTTTTGAAATGACAGACTTTCAGAAACAGAGAACAAATGATTGGTTGGCAAAGGCAAAGGCAGTGAGGGGAGGGGCAGGAGGGAGGCAAATATGGTTACCAAAGGGCACACCAAGGATCCTTGTCCTCGGTGCCCTCACTGAGGTAGAGCGGAAAAATCAGACCAAGGTGGAGGGGTTGTAGCAATGTCAGTATCTTGGTTTGATGCTGCATTATAGTTTTGCAAGACCCCACTGGGGAAATCTGGCAGAAGGGTACCCAAATCGGTATAATTTCTTGGAGCTGCATTTGAATCTAAAATTTATCTCCAGGGGCGTCCAGGTGGCTTAGTCGGCTGAGCGTCCCAACTCTTGATTGCGGCTCAGGTCATGATCCCAGGGTTGTGGGATCAAGCCCTGCATCGGACTCTGAGCTGAGTGTGGAGCCTGCTTGGGATTCTTTCTCTCTTCATTCTCTCTCTCTCTCTCTGCCCCTCTCCTATTTGCACTCTCTCTCTCAAGAAAATAAACACAATTTTTTAATTAAAAAATAAAATGAGACTGTCTCCAAATAGCAAATTTAGTTCACTTGCAATGTGGATTAAGTCGTGTGTCTTCCCCAAGTCAGCTAGCGGTGCGTTGCATGACGGGTCAGGCCTCCCTTGGGTCATCTTGCACATCTGGGAGTCCGGTGAGCTATAGAGCTGGAGCCAGAAGTCCCCAGAGACTTGGTTGCCTCAAGCTGGCGGCCAGGGAGTGGGTGAAGCAAGGTCTGGCCACTTTCACCCCGTGGTGTTTGCTCGTTGACGGGTGGCTTTCTTCTACTCTTTTCTCAGGATTGTGTCCATTTGTTCATTCACTGAGTAATCCATTTGTCAGCAGAGATTTCTGGAAGGCCCACTGGACATCAGGCAGCTGATGGGGTGGCGGAGGAGTGGGTGGGAGGTGCTCTGAGATGAACAGGTGGCCCCAAGTGGGAGCCGGTGCGGGAGCGAGGTCCAGATGAGAAGGAGGAAACAAGGAAAGGTCCTTCTAGAGGGGGCGACGCTTGAGCTGCCGATGGAAGAACTCGTGGGCCGCAGGCAGAGAAGGAGCTCCCGGAGAGGTGTAACCTCATGCTTCCGGAGTTGGCTCTCTGGGTTCGAATTGGGACTCCTTTAACTGCTCTTCTTCTGGTTATTTTTCTCTGGAACAAGGACGTATGGGGATCGTTCTGAGGATCGCGTGAATTGCCTTTTGTAAATGCCTGGTCTCCAGCAAGGGCTGTGTAAGTGTTTGATAAGTAACGGAGAGCAGGAGGTGAAGAGACCTGTGGCATGCCCTTGAAGCCCATGCCAGGGGGCGGGGCAAATCAGGACTGCCCAGGAGAGAGCAGGTCCCTCCCGATGGCATGGCTTTGCGGCGAGGGGCAGAGCTCAGCTGCCGCCCAATGGGGAGCTGGCTCGAATCCCTGGAGTTCAGGGCCACACCTGCTGTCCTGACCAGGAGAGCACTGCTCCTTTCTCTCTCCTTGTGACCGGCCCCTCCCCCGTGCACCCCGACTCCACTTGGAAGGTAGCAGAAAGCAGCTTTCCCCATGAGGCTGTCCGCACGTGCTGAGGATGGAGACCTGGGGCATTTGGGGGAAACTGGACTGTCAAGTGTCCTGGAATAGAGAGCCCTCTTTCCACCGCACCCCTGCCCCCCATGTGTGACCAGCAGCAGCCCCTACGGAAGCATGGTGGGTGAAGCCCCCTCCCCTCCTGACCCTGCATTAGTGTTTGCTGTGTCACCTCCTTGGGCTACTTAACAGAACACTGAATCAATGTTCACTTAAAGTCGTGTCCTGTTGGGGCGCCTGGGTGGCTCAGTCAGTGAAGCGTCTGATTTGGCTCAGGTCGTGATCTCACAGTGCTTGCGCTCAAGCCCCGCATCAGGCTCTCTGCTGTCAGCGCAGAGCCCCCTTTGGATCCTCTGTCTCCTTCTCTTTCTGTGCCTCCCCTGCTCTCGCTCTCTCTCTCTGTCTCAAAAAAAAAAAATGGATAAAAGTATTGTCCTGTTGTCCCCTTCCCACCCCCACCCCCATGTGAGAGTTAAAAGAAAGGGAGGGAAGGGAAGATTTGATCTCTTTGCTCAAGTCACAAGGGTGCCTTTTCCTTGTTTTGACCTTCTTCCTGGGTCACCAGGGAGAAGTTTATTTCAGGAGACGTTTCTGAAGATGGTGGGCTAGAGCCACCACCCACCCACCCCCTCGCTGGGTCTGGAAGGGCTGAGGTCTGGGCTGTGGAACCACATGGTCCATTCAGCATTGGTTTTGCTGGGCAGGGGAATCCGGAAAGCCTTGGGGGACTGTAGGCACCAGAGTTCTGGTGCTGGTCTGCCAGCTAGGTGCCATCAGTGTTTGCTGCAGAAGACCATGTGCCCTGTGCCCACTGCCACCTCCCGACCACCTCAGTGGGTCCTGGCACCCTCATGTCTGTGCATGAGGCCTTTCTTTTGCTGTTGCCCCGGCGGCAGGCCAGGGTCCCAGGAAGTTAACACCCCAAATTGACAACCCTGCTTAACAAATGGCTATTGCAGAATTGGTGTATTAATATCCCAGCTCCCTCGCCCCTCGGTTGGGTGTGCAGTGGCTCCCAGAGTGTCCCTGCAGTGTTAAGCCCACTTGCCCAAAGTGGTAGGGAGTGTGCTGATGGCCCTGGCTAGCCTCCTTCCCTTGCTTGTCCCTGGTGCCCTACAGGTGGCCTGTCACCTCCAAAATAACCCCCTTGCACTCACATCCTTGTCTCCCAGTCTGCTTCTGGAACACCCAGACCAGTGGGGGTTGATGCCACTTCCCTGGCAGAAACCATGAACTTGAAGTCAGATGAGATAGACCACCACTGACAGTGGAGCAGACCTACCTCCCGTGCCTCAGTCTCCTCATGTACAAAGTGAGGACGATGACCCCCTGCCTAGCCAAGACGCTGCCCCCCAACACACGTAGTCACTAGTTTTCTAACAAAGATGTCTTGGAGTGGTAATTTGAGAGATTTCGGTAGCCCAGGCTCTCCCTGAGTTGTTTGGAGGAAGGCTGAGTGGCTCTAGCTGGTGGGGGCTTCTATTTCCTGGTTCTTTTCTAGTTTCTGTTCTTGCTAATGGACAGTAAGAGGGGGGCAAGGGTGGGCTTCAGGTGAGTAACCAAACCCAGCTCCCCAAGAGAGGGGGAGTTGTTTTCAAAATCCAGGAGGCCCTGCCCCTTGGCTCCCCTCCCCCACCTGGGGCATGTGTGTGGCGCTGGGACAATTAGGATTCTTGCTGGGTGCCCACAGCCCACCCCACCCCCGCCTCCGAGCCTGTCTTGAAGGATCTTCTGAGAACTGGTTCCTTTCTGGGAGCGTTTATAAGAGATTTCTCATGGCTCAGTTCCCCTATAGAAAAGTGGGAATTGTAAGTCTTACGTAGCTTAAGAAAGTAAAGGGAGTGAGTCAGAGCCAGACAAGAATAAGTTAACAGTATTCATGGCAGTGTCTTGGGAGGAATTGCCAAAACAGAAAGAAAAGCTAAACACAAAACCAACCAAACAGAAAAAAAGGAAAGCTTGAAGCAGACTAAGAAAAGACGGACAGGAGACAGCCAAACTCCCTGGCCGGGCCGTTGAACAAGGAGGCAGACGGTTTTCTGGGTCTGTGGGTGCATTCTGCCTCCTTAGCCCGGGCCTTTGTGGGACCCGTCTGGGGGAATATTTAGCAAAGCTGTTTATTTTGCATAAACCCGAGTAATGGCCGAGCCTGAGGGAAGAGGAATTGTGTGGGCTGACAGCAGTGTGATTTAACGATGAGCCACCTGACCCCCTGCACCTCTCAGCCTCCCCTGCCGAATACATTCACATTCCTCTGCAGCCCGCTGCATGTTAATCACCCGGGAAGGCTGAGGCCCGAAGGAGGCCCATTGTGGGGACAGAAGTCTTGAAAGCCGTGGCTGGGGTCCTCCCCAGGCTTTGTGGTGGCTTGCGTTGAGTTTGGGGTACTCATTCGTGTTTCCTTTCTTTTTATACCACTCATCTGAAAACCCAACTTGCTGGAAAAGGCGTGAGTTTTATGCTCGAGCCTTCCTGATTTTTCCCAAGCATTTGCCTGTCTCCCAAATCTGGGCCCCTTTCGAATGCAAAATTCACTGGTTTTATTTTTTACTGCAGTATTGGTGGCAGGTGCCGGCCCCCTTTCGAAAGGAGAGTTTCCAGGGGCCCTCATGACTGCCGCGTTGACACAGAGGCTGGGTTTTAACTGTGCCCTGCAGGACTCCAACCTCTAGCTCTCAGAAGCTCCTACTCTGTTCCCTCTCGTGCATTCTGATCCCTTCTGGTGCCTCAACGGGCACCACCCTGAGGACGTGGCCGACAGTGAGGGAAGGGGCTCCCTAGCTTCAGCTTTGGCCATAAGCCCATGAACTCCCACCCCCACCCCATGCTGGCCCGAGCTCCCTCTGCTGTGATGCTCACAGTTCTTAACCCCTGGGAAACAAGGGGAAAAAAACCAACAAAGACCAAAAACAAAAAAACAAAAAAACAAAAAAAACCCAACAACAACAACAACAACAAAACAAACAAACAAAAAACAGAAAAAGAAAATTGCAAACTTGGTTGTAAATGTGGAGCAGAGAAGTTTTTGCTTGGACTGGGCTCTGAATGACTATATGCAAGGAACAGTGCAGTGTTAGGAGGGATAATGGGGAGGTTAAGCATTTTCTTTTCAGAATTGGGGTGAGCACATGACCAATAAGAATACGAAGCCCCCCCGCCTGGGTGGCGCAGTCGGTTAAGCGTCCGACTTCAGCCAGGTCACGATCTCGCGGTCCGT
Organism: Panthera pardus; assembly: GCF_024362965.1. Taxonomy (NCBI): domain Eukaryota; kingdom Metazoa; phylum Chordata; class Mammalia; order Carnivora; family Felidae; genus Panthera; species Panthera pardus. Next base: position 103,726,078 of record NW_026526655.1, read on the forward strand.
GAGTTCGAGCCCCGCGTCAGGCTCTGGGCTGATGGCTTGGAGCCTGGAGCCTGTTTCCGATTCTGTGTCTCCCTCTCTCTCTGCCCCTCCCCCGTTCATGCTCTGTCTCTCTCTGTCCCAAAAATAAATAAAAAACGTTGAAAAAAAAAAAAAAAAAAAAAAAAAGAATACGAAGCCCCCCAAGTTCCATGAGAGAGGACGGGCCTCATGGAAGCGGGTGGGTCTGGGAGATGGGGACCTGCTTCTACCAGGAATCTTCCCCAGTCACCCCTTCCTTTCCTCTTTTTAAAGGGAAGGTCAGGGGGCGGCACCTGACTAGCTCAGTTGGAAGATCATGTGACTCGGTCTCAGGGTTCAAGCCCCATGTTGGATGTAGAGATTTCTTAAAAATAAAATCTTTCCATAAATAGATAAAATGAGAGATTTGCTCCCCCGCTGGCTGCTTACGTTTTCTGACTCTGACTCTCAATATTGGCAAAGGGCTCTGAAATCCTTATCACTCATTCTCTCTTGTCACCTCCCCGTGGGACAGATGCCACTCTTCTGTCCCTTTGTACAGATGAGGAGGCAGCGATCAGGGAGTGCACACAAGCGAATGCCAGGAGGGTGAACTGTGTGCAGCTTTCAGGGGTGTGGTTCCTAGCAAGCTAAGAGTGACGGTGTTTAATTTTTCCTGTCCCCATCTCTCCTTCCCCAAGTCTAGATGAAGTGATTCTTGCCTGCCTCATTGGTCAGTGCACCTCTCAGCACTGGGTGTGGCTAAGATTTCTCCCCCCCTGGCTGCCTTCCTCCTCCCCACCCTCCCTTTCTGTCCCCTCCTGAGGACTGCCTGGAGGCAGCCTCCACCGCCATGCCAGACGCAGTCCCAGACCTCAGGGAGCTGAGGTTCATGGGGAGAGTCTATAGGAAGCCACAGGGCCATGGCGTCAGAGGCTGTCGGGGTCCAGAGGGAACCCAGAGGGGGCATGCCTTCCCTACCCGAGATGGGTTAGGTCCGGCAGGGCACAGGGAGAGGAGGAGAGTCTTGACACGTAAACGTTAGCCACGCAAACGGTAGCCAGGGCAACCACAATGGAGTGGGGTGTATATTTAGAGAGACACAAGGGCGGTGGCCTTTCTTCCAAAGACCAAGAGTAAAACTCTAAAGGCAGGTGATGCCAGTGCTGTGGTTTCAGCAGTCCAAGTTTGCAGGGAAAAACTGTACCACCAACAATTGGCATTCTGTTGTACAGATGGCAGTGTTAACGGGTTTCTGCTTCCTTTGAAATTCATAACGGCACACCTCCTTTGAAGCCTCGTTCCTCTTTCTCTCTTTCTTAAGGAGTCTCCAGCTTGGGTATCAATGACTCAAGAGTCACCAAGAATGAACCCTTGGTGAGGTTTCTTTATTCATTTTTATCCTATGTGGTTCTAGAGGCAGGCTCCAAAAATGCATGCAGTTTAATAGGAGATCAGAGTAAAATAAAAGGGGATCATAACATAAAAATTAACAAGTCAAAGTGGGGGGCAGTGTTTGTAGGGGGCAGGGGCTGGGGAGGAAGGTGCACGGCCTTCTGTCCCAGGAGCCTGTGTGAGTGATTGAGGGGAGGGGGGACAGGAGGTGGGAGAGAGCTTCCTATGGGCAGAGGCCCCAGAAATGCTCTGGGAGAATAGGACTCTCCCCTTTAGGTTACCCCAAATATGGGTGCTCTCCCCACGAACCCCTCTCCCATTGATACACCCCACTGTGTGTCAATACAATGCAAATACCTCCAGACTTCCTGACCTTGTCTATGCCAGCCTCAGAGGGGGGAAACTCCCTGAGTTTATTCCCTGGGAGGGGAAATAGGGCTTCACCTTTTGGTTCCAGAATCTGTTTCTCTGTCCAGAAGTGGTGTGGGCTCTGCGCCTTTGAAGATTCTGTCCAGGTTCCTCATGGGTTTAGGGGACCACGTCTTCTCTCAGCTTTGCCTTCTCCATGCTGAGAAACCCGAATGCTTCCACGTTTCCTCATAAGAGGTAACAGTACCGTTTAAAAATATAATAAGGTTGGGGCACCTGGGTGGCTCAGTCGGTTAAGCATCTGACTTCGGCTCAGGTCATGATCTCGTGGTTTGTGAGTTTGAGCCTGCGTCGGGCTCTGTGCTGACAGCTCAGAGCCTGGAGCCTGCTTTAGGTTTTGTTTCTCTCTCTATGCCCCTCCCTTGCTCACGCTCTGTCTTTCTGTCTCTCTCAAAAGTAAATAAACATTAAACATTTTTTAAATAAAAATAAAAGTATAATAAGGCCAGTCAAAATACTATTTTTGTTAGGAGGCATCCAAACTGTGGGCACAGGATTTCAGGAGGGAGAGTTTCTGTTGGGTTTCCAGTCTTCTTGTAGAAGACACCCGCTTGGGATTTTGTGAGCCTTTCTTGATCAAAAGGTGCTGGCTTCCCTTGTCTGCGGAAAGTCTTCCCTGGCCTAAAATCCTAAGGACTCTGTATATCACCTGTTCAGACACTCAAACGTTGCATAACTCTCTCCATGTGGGAAAAAACAAACAAAACAAAGAACAAGGGGGAATTTGCTATCTTAGGCTTTGCCATTAACAGCTGTGATCTCAGTTAGGCAGATGGCATCTGGGAGCCTCAGTACTCAGCCCCCGTGCTGACAAGGGTCAGTACCATGAGTGGGTTTGACTGATAATCTTTTGGGTTGAACTGTTAATATCTTTGTTCCTATACATATATAACTCGGTCATCTCTTTAGGGTCTAAAATTGAGACTTTTTTCACTTTTTTCATTTCATGAAATCATCCAACAATTTCCACCCCAATTTCAGCTGGCGGTAGGGGCGGCATTTTGTTTTGCGATTGGCATCATGGTCATGTCCAGTGGGACTGGTTTCGGTCCTAGGCTTTGGGAAATTCCCCTTTGCAGCTTCCACCATTCAGAGGAGTAAATGCAGTATTGTTTTCCCAGGGAGGATCCCTTTACCTGCTGTCTTGTCTTACTGTTGTTGTGTGATGTGGTTCCCGTCCACGCTCCCCCCTTTCCAAATTACAGTAAAACGCAGTGCCATTATGCACCGCTATGGTAGATTTAAACAAACAAAATGGGGGCGCCTGAGTGGCTCGGTTGGTTAAGCGTCCGACTTCGGCTCAGGTCATGATCTCACGGTCCGTGAGTTCGAGCCCTGCGTCGGGCTCTGTGCTGACAGCTCGGAGCCTGGAGCCTGTTTCAGATTCTGTGTCTCCCTCTCTCTCTGCTCCTCCCCTGTGCATGCTCTGTCTCTCTCTGTCTCAAAAATAAATAAACGTTGAAAAAAAAAAATTTAAACAAACAAAATGATTGTCATAAAAAAAAAATCATTCCAGCCCTGTGAGTTTGGGATTCTGTTTTCCCCAGACATTTGCTGTGTGTGCAGAGAAAAATAAATATCTCTGTAAACATATGTTGCATTTACAGTGAAAAATAAATATCTAAATAAATATCAAGCTTTGAAAATTGGAGCACTCGCAGAAGTCAATGCAAATGGTGTGAGCGAGGGCTGCCCTAACTCGGGGGCGTACATTCGCCTATTTGCTCTTAACTGTGCTGTGTTTGTCTTTCTCTCCCCAGCGTGGAGCCCAGAGCCCGGCTTTAGGGAAGGGAAATGAACATTTATGGGGCATCCACTATGGGCTCCACACTTTACATAGAGAGCTTCGTTTTATCACCACCCACCCCTGGCCTGGGTGATAGGAATTGTTCCTACCAGTTTTAGGTGAGGAAACTGAGGCTCAGAGAGGTAAAGTCATTTGGGTCAGACGACACAGCTACCGGTTCCCATAGCTGGGTCTTTCCCTAGCCCGCGATGAAGGAGGAAGCCAGCGGGCCAATTCACGCAGGTATGCCCGTGCGGCGTTTTTTTAAACCCAGAGCCAGACCGTCGTCAGCTCCTGGCACCTCCAGACACAGGATGAACTGAAGGGTCTGCGTGAGAAGGTCCAGGGCTGCTCTCTTCCCTCCCGCAGGCACAGGATGCCTGGCCGCTCTCACATTTACACCTCTCCGCCAAACCCAGGGGCCTTAGCTGGGACCCCTTCCAGACGGCAGGCCTCCTGCACCCTGCCAGGACAGCTACCTCCTTGGGCTCACGGGGAGCAGGACTGCAGCTGGGCCTCATTTGTGCATTGGAGTTTTACAAGCCGGCGTCTCGGTGGGAGATGGGTTTTGCAGATCCCTGTAATATAGAAGCAAACCCCGTAGGAGAGGAGGGAGAACACGCTTCTCACTTTAGGCCTTTGCTCCTGAGGGTTTCCTTTTTTGGACATGTGTTCTGTGTCTGTGTGTGTGTGTCTCTCTCTCACACACACACACACACACACACACACACACACACACACACATCTCACCAGGCTGCAGCTGTGGAAGGACAGCCCCCCGAGCGTGCCTCTGGCTGGGCCAGAGCGGGATCATCTCCCCTGCCCGGGGCCTGGAAGGCCTGGAAGGCCTCACTGGCTGTGGGAACCTCTTGCTGTTGAACTGAGAGCAATTGTGTGAGCTGGGCGGCTGGGTGCTTGCAGCCCGAGGACTCGCTTAATGCTCAGGCCGGGCCTAGACCCATCAGGCCTCCCATCTGGCCTCTCTCTTGTGGCTGCCGGGAGGGTTACATGAGGTACTGGATGAAAATATGCTTTAGAGACGAGGTCTGCACAGTGAGTACAAATGAAGGCTGTTTTTCTTACTGGTGTCCAGCCCAGGTGTGGGCCTGCAGTAAATTGTAAGTGGCTCTGTGAGGGGACAGTGGCCCTTTGTGGGAGCGTGTGCCATGGCTCTCCAGCACCTTAGCGTCCGTCACTGGGAAGCCTGTTCTCATTCCTTCTTTAACAGAATATATCCCTTCAACTAGGGCTTCTCAAACTAATCGCCCCAGGATCTGGCTTAAATCCAGCTTCTGAATCTATAAGTTGGAGCGGGCCCAGGATGCTTCGTTCTAAACACGCACCAGGTGATGCCAAGGCCACTGGTGCTTGGGCAGCCCTTTGAGTAGCAAAACCCAGGACAGGCAATCTCCAGATCTGAAAGTCACTTCTGTTTGGTGAACCTAGTTGTCATGTTCTCATGAACTCTAAAAGCAACTTACCAACTACCTGGGTGACCTTGGGCTCAGGAACTGAGCACTCGCTGCCTCAGTTTCCCCTCTGTGCAGTAAGGACAATAAACCTGGCCCCATGAGGGTTGCGTGGCTTAAACAAGATGGGGGCAAAGCCTGTTTCCTTCGAGGCTCTGGATAAACATTATTTGCTGTCCTTCCTCCGACTGCCTTTTACTCTCACAGCCCCCCAGGGGCGAAATAGCCAAGGGACATGTGTGACAACAGTTGCTGTTTCAAAAACGTGGAAGTCGGCCCCATGGGGCGGTTTGCTCAGGCTGGTGGAGGAGGTCCCCACGTCTGCTGCTCCCCAGTTCAGGTTCAGCACCGTGCCTTCCCTCAGCGGGATGAGGAAAGACCCAGCAGCCTTTGGACTTTTCACAAATTCAAAATTATTTGTATTTTTTTTTTTTTTAGGCTAAAAGGGAACACATAGCCTTTTTGCCTGATGGGTACTTTGGGGCTTTGTACCAGCACGATTTCTTTCTCACACACCCACACACTTTTTACCCTCACCCCCCACTCAAATCTGTAAACATTTTTTAAATGTGTATTTTCTTTCAAAATAAAGCCACTTGATGCTTTACCAAAACGAGCTGCTGACATGAAATTCGCATTTGGCAAAGCTCTGTCATCCGTGTTTTACTGAGTGTGGACTATTGTAAATTAAGTGAAGTCAGTGGTTTTTTTTTTCTTTCCCCCAAATGGTTATAGAAGGAGAGCTGCTGCTAAGTAAAAGATAAATTACGGCCGGATGTAAAGAGGCATCATTTAAAAAGTGTCAGGATACAATTGGGTTCTTAAAAACCATGCAGAGCTGCTAAATTCACATGAAAATTGAATGGTGCGGGATTGCCCAGGGTGACAGCGTCCTTGGCATTGATTTATCCCATCTGTTTGGCCAACCCATTATTTCAGGCCTCTGGTGGAGAGGCCGCGTCCACTGGGGAGGGTCCCCACGTCCTCAGTGCCCAGCGAGACCCCAGGTGAGCACGAGGAGAGCAGAGCCTGCACGTAGAAAGACAGTGCGTGTGGGACCCGACCTCAGAAAGGCGGCATCCATAGCGAGCAAGCCCTTTTCTTATCAGTTCTGATAAAATCCTTGCAGTATCCTCTTGAAGGTTGACCTTAGACTTAACATAACCACTTCTCCCTTGTTGAACTTTTAGATCGCCTCTTGTCATTTCTGCCTACAAGTTCTGTTGTGATTACACCTCAGCACCAGTGTTCTTTACCAGTAGGTGTTTACCCTGGAATAGATCAAAAAGTTAGATCACAGAGTCCAAGGGGGATTCGTGAGGTGCATAACCAAATTATCTGTAACAGTTATTTCCAACAGGGTGCCTCGCAATGCCCCTTCTGGCAATGTGTGTTCTCTTGCTAATTTTTTTAGATGGAAAATGGTATAATTTAACTTTCAGGAAATCAAGACTTTTTGTCCTTCCCCCCCCCCCCCCCAAAAAAAAAAGAATCCCCATGCTTAAGGAAGCACCGGGGATTGTGGAGGCCCAATCTGGCAGTTTCTGGCCAGAATCTGCTCACTCCAGCTCTCTTGGGAGCCATTCTCCACATCTCCCAGAGCCAGGTTCAGTGATCGCTCATTGGTAGCTTGAAATCAGCTGCAGTGAGAGCATTTACACCATGGAAATTGGCAAATGCTATAAGCCAGGACTCCGGCCTCCGCCCAAGACTTGGTGGCCAACATTTATCAGCATACCACTGCAGCCTTTTAAACTTGGTTATGGAGCGCTTGCTGAGAAAACACGTGATGTATAAGAAAAGCCCACGGTCTGGTTAGGAGTAGCACTGGTTAATCACAGTTGTCACTCTGTGATGGAGGGCTGTATCTTTGTAGGACTGCCGAGTCCCTAAGTGGGAGAGGGCACGGTTCCATCAGGCTTGAGTATTCGAGGAAGGCTTTGAGGAAGAATTAGAGCTTACGCCGGCCTTTAGAGGGTATGCAAAATCAGGAAGGAGTGACGGCTAGAAGGCACGATGTGTTTCTTGGGCTGTCAGGAGGCCCTCATTTCTTGTCCCAGGCGATGGCTAGAATGGAAATTCGAGCCGGTGCCATGAACCCGGGCTATGACATTAGCCGGAGCCCCCCACCCCCACGCCCTAGGGTCTGTGCCACCCACCCTGGGTCTCTCTTGGTGAAGGGCAGTGGCAGTAGGATGCTGTGCGCCTCCAGTTCCTGGCATCTGGTTCCCACCTCATCGGAGGTTGGAGTTCACCCTCAGCAATCTATGGGATGCATGCATTTCAGAGGAAATGCCTCATTGGTCCCCAGCGCTGGGTGGACCTTGTTTGTGTTTGTGCTTTGTCTTTTTGCCTCTCTCAGGGAGAAATGTGTCTTGTTGTCTGGATGGATGGGGGAAGACAGGTGGAGCTTGTTGAGTATATTTGGAAGCGGCTGAAGTGGTTCATTTCTTTTCTTTTTTTAAAGTTCATTTATTTATTTTGAGAAAGAGAGAGTGAGCAGGGGAGGGGCAGAGAGAGAAGGGAACAGAGGATCCGAAGCGGGCTCTGCGCTGACAGCAGAGAGCCCAAAGCGGGCCTGGAACTCATAAACCGCGAGATCATGACCTGAGCGGAAGTCAGATGCACAACCGACTGAGCCACCCAGGCGCCCCAGAGGTTGTTCACTTTGAGACTCTGTGTGTAATGAATGGTTCAAGCTGAGGCATGGGAGGCAATGGCATTCAAAAAAAAATGGGTACAGAGGAAGGATTTATTGAAGCCCGTTCTTCATGGCAGAATCTGAGGCCAGACAGCCACAGGGGAACTATTCAGGGTTGGGTTGGGTTTAAAAAGGCAATCCAGATAGTTTGTTTCAACTGTTCACCGGGCTCTTGGTAGTGGGTGCTGAGTGCTGGTGACCTGCTCCCTCTGGGCCTCCCTGAGACAGCTGGGACCTCGCTTCTGACACACTGTCCCCAGAGCCTTCTGCCCTAGAACCTGTGACTTTGGCACAACCCAAAAAGACAGGTTGGCTGAGGATATGTGAGAAGAGAAGAATGAAGCCAGCCTCAGGGTCGGACTTGGCCCTTGGTGGTCCTTTGTTTCGTGCCTGGTCTCCTTGACTGCAGCAGGCACTGTAAGGGGTATGACAGAGTCTCTGTCCACACTCGAGGTGCACAGAAACCTGCCCCCCACACTCGGACAGAGCTGGCAGTAATGGCCAAATGAAGATGAGCCTTCCAGGACCCCACGACCCTCAGCACTCCCTGCCTCTGGCTGCTCTGCCCATCGATCCCACGCTTCCTTGTCCCAAAGGACCCAGAGGGCTTATGACAAAAGACTCTGTGAGAGAGGCCTCGTGGGGGATGCTCCTGGGGAAACAGAAGTCTGACTGGGGACTCTCCAGGGGGCCAGGGAAGTCAGGGACCCCCGAGGCAGGTGCGTGTGCAGGGCTGCTGGCAGGTGAGGTTGGGGAGAGCACTGGTGGGGGAAAGCCGCCCTCTTCAGCTCCCCTCGGTCCTAGAGGCAAGTTCATCCTGTGAGGACAGCCACGGACAGTGGGCTCAGCTCTGCTAGTGGTGCCACAAGTGACCAGGAGGACGGATGGGGGCCCCGCTTGACTTGAGCTCTGGAATGTGCTAGGATCTTCTGGAAAGTGAGCGTTTCAGGGACACCAAACAGCATCCTTGCCTGTAGGACACTGAGGTGGTGGGACGCGTTTCCTGTAGGTAGAAGCCATTTGTTCCTTCGTTCATTTATTCGTTCTTCTTCATCCCTCGAACACTAAACTCTGCCTGCTGCGTGCCAGCCCCGGACCATTCTTCCGTCCAGATGGCCATTCAAACAGGACTCACTCAGATGGAAAGGGCGGGACCTGGGCTCCGAGGGCATGTGGGTTCCTGGCCCTGTGTGGGTCCTCATGACTTCTGGGTTGGGTTCTTTGACCATCCAATAGACGCACGTCTGCCTGGGTCCTTCTGGGTGCAGGACCTGGTGTCCGTGGGAGCGTGCGCGAGCAGTGGGGTGGCTGCCGAGGGAAGATTGGGCTGTGACCCAAGACCCGCCTTCCCGGAGGAAGTGCAGCTGTTCTCCACACCCCCTTCCCAGTGGAACCCCCGGGAGGGGGGGCTTTTAAAAACGCTAATGTCCTGGAACCCACCTCAGAGATTCTGTCTCCGATGGTCAGAGCTGGGCTGGGCATTGGCCTTTTAATTCCCTGCCGTTTCTAATATGCTTCCGAGGCCTGTGATCCTCTGAGGTTAAGGAACAGGGGGTTTGGGGAGTGGGGGTCATGCACCCCCTGCATCTGGCTTCTGCCCGGACCTCTGGCCCCATGGGGAGAGGAGAGAGGTCAGCTGGCGGCCCGGGGCAGGGAGGTAGAAGGACGGGAGCGTCTGGGCTGCAGACTTTCCCTCAGCCATTAAAGTTTATCGTTGCCATGGACAGTGATTGAAAAAGGCTTTTTGCAGGACAGAAATGTGAGTAATGAAACTTGCCAGCTGATACCGACACAGGGCACTTATCTCATAAAAATATCCCCCGTGTCAAAAGGTTTCAGTAAATGTGCCTGGAAGTATTAGCAGTCGTTTCTGCCAGCCTCGGGCTCCCCCGGGGCCTGCATGAGGGGCTGTAAAAGGGGGCTCTTAGTTCCTGCAGAGGAGGAGGGAGGAGGGAAGGAAAGAAGAAGGGGAGGGGAATCTCAAACCCGGCCTGCTGCCGGTGGGGAAAGTGCGGGTTCTCCCGGCGGCACCCCACCCCCAGTTTAAGCAGTGGGGGCCTGTCCCTTGTGCATCCTCTAGCCGCCAACTTGGAGGGTGGGAGTGCAGCTTATGTGAAGGCAAGGGTGCTGACAGCGAGCCAGGGCACGAAGTTACTTTTGTGTGATCTCACTGGCTGCTCCCATGACCCTATGAGGGAAGGAGGTTACATAGAAGGAAACTGAGGCTCAGAGAGGTTGTCTGACTTCCCCAGGGTCACACGGCTAGTAAGGGGCAGAATCAGGATTAGGAGCCCAGAACTGTCCTCTTTCAGGACACCCAGAGTCTGGAATGAGTTCTCACTCCGGGAGCGGGATCGCTGCCCAAGGTCGAGGCTAATCTGGGCAGGCCTCTGTCTTTCGCACTGTGGCTGCTCGTACACCTGGGCTTGGGTTCAGGCCACAGAAAAGGTTTCCTGCCTGCTTCTGGAAGGCTCTATGGTAGGAACACAGGTTTTCAGGTTAGGCCCAGGCTTCTGTGGCCCCTCTTATTCCACTTGAGACCCAACAGAGAGCTGAACACACTGGATGCTTGTGAATTAGGTGCTGGCTGCCTCACTGAGGTCCCCAGGGACTTGATGAGGGAGGGGGCGGCACCCCTGTACTGGTCCAAGTTTCTACCTCTCCTGGGCTCTGGTCACCTACCGAGCTCACCGTCGGCCTGGACGGGGCCGTATCCAGAGGAGGGCTGCTGCTTCTCTCTGAGAAGGCACCCTGTGCTCACCGCGGGCAGAGCTGCCTGCCTGCTCAGCCCCCCGCAGCGGGAGCTAGGTCAGGGCTTTGGGGCTCCCGCTGTTTCTCTTTTTTAATTGAAGTACAGTTGACATACAATATTACATTAGTTTCAGGCATACAACATGGTGATTGGACCATTACATACATCGTGACTCTCCACAGTAAGTGTCGTGTCGCCATACATTGTGACCGTATTATTGACTGTGTCCCCTAGGCTGTACTTTTCGTCCCTGTGACTTATTTATTTTATAACCTTTTGATCCCCTTCACTTAGTTGGCCAATCACCCCATCCTGGTCCCGTCCGGAAACCTTCTATGCCTTCCTGGTCCTCCCCTGTTGACCTGTGCGTCTCCTGGTGGCTGAGAGATCCTTGAGACCAGGAACGGGGTATTTTCCTTCCTGCATCTCCAGAGCAGAACCTGGGCCCAGTCCCTGAAGGCATGGGCTCTCCGCTGGAGAAGACAGAACTGGGAGCCTGGTGACCCCTAACACCTCTGAGCAGAAGTGGCCTCTCTTGGGTGGGAGTGCAACTTATGTAGAACCACGGGGAATGGCACTGACTTATGTAGAACCACGGGGAATGTGTTTTCTGCGGCCAGGGACTTCTGGGTCTCCACTTTTCCAGCCAGCTACACTGTAATAAGAAAGCAGTCGTCACGGATAGGCAGGTCGGGAAAGCGGTTAAGCCTCAGACTCTAGAATCACAGGCAAGGGTTCAAAGCCTTCCTTGCCAGGTACTCGCTGTGGGATCTTGAACGAGTTGCATACACTTCGAGTGCCAGTTTTCTTATCTGTAGAGTGGTGTAGGGATGGTGTCCCCCACCCCCGACACACACACACACATATGGTTGATATGAAGAATAAATAAGCATGAATATCAAGTGCACAGAGTTAGGCCTGACATAAGCACTCAAAAAATGCCTGTCATCTTATGTCCGTCCATAGTTACTCTTGGGGCACCTAGGTGGCTCAGTCCGACTTCAGTTTCGGCTCAGGTCATGATCCCAGGGTCGTGGGATCGAGGTCCATGTCAGGCTTGCACCGAGCATGGAGCCTGCATAGGGTTCATTCTCTCTCTCTCTCTCTCTCTCTCTCTCTCTCTCTCTCTCCAGTTCTCCCCCCAGCCCCCTACCTCTAAAATTAAAAAAAAAAAAAAAAAAGATACTGTTTGAGTTTTTACCACTGGAATGTTGAGCACAGTATTATTACTATGGGAACAATACAGACGTAGAGGTTGGCGCCCTCATGGGCATTTATTGTTCTTCCTTTGTGCTCTCGGGTTGGGGGCAGCTAGACGGCTGGCTTGGACAGCAAGCTCGTATTCCCATGGGACCCCACACAGGTCATTACATCCGCCCCAATGGCACTGTGAGGTGAGCAGAGGCTGATCATACCGGGACATCGGTCAGCGATGAGGGTGGCCCTTCAGGCTCTGGTCTCGTGGCCTGTTCTCTCGGTTTCTGCTTGGCTTCAGCCTGAGTGGGGCTGGGCATGGGAGCAGGGGTGCCCAGGACCAGCCTGAACACGGAGCACGGACGTGGGTTTCGGGGCGACTCGTCCATGCGCACTTGGGTAGAACAAGGAAGTGATGTTCCAACGTCCTTCCAGTTGGCAGTGCTGTGGGAACACCTTCCAGAGTCCCTGCGTGTCAGGGCCCTTATCTTTGAAGCATTTGGTCTGCTCCATCCTGCATGCGTGTGTTCCGTACGTTGTTCACTGAGGGTCCCTCCCAGAATCTGGAAAAGGGAAAAGAAGCCAGGGCCCTGGGTTCAGACTCCACATGTTCCAGAACTGTGGGGCAGGAGGGCCCTGTGGCCCATCTAGAAGGCGAAAGAAGGCGCCGTGTCTGCTTTCAGGGAGGGAAGGCTCCCCCACCCAGATCTGGCCCCATACCCCTCCCCACTCACAGGCCATGCTTGGCATCTGCCCTGAAGCCGTGGTTTGGGGGAAACCAACATTATGGGAACAGCTCCTGGCTCTGGCTAGTGCCGCTCCAGCCCGGAGGCAGATTCAGGGTGGGTGGCTTGGTTTGGGAATCTTATTTTGCCTGGAAAGGAAGGGGAATCAGTTACTGGGTAGGGCACTGCGTGGCTTATGGCTGGTGGGACAGACTGTCTGCAGAAGCGAGATGCAGGCAGATGAAAGTTTCAGATGTGTGCCAAAGTTACCCTCCTCCTCTGCCCTTAAGGTGCGTCTCTGGCCCGTTGCAGGAAACGAGGGTGCACTGTTGTCCGTGGCTTGAGCTGAAGGTCTAACCCCCAACCGAGTGGCTGCGAGGGTCCCCCAGCTCTGGTCCCCTAAGTCACCAGAAGCCAGAGGATTGCGGCACGATCGATGTCGTTCTTTCTTGGGAATAAATGCACCCTCCACCTTTTGACGGGCTTGGTGATGAGGGTGCCACACGGAGATCCCCTGGGAGGCACCTCCCAGACTCAGGGAGCCCACCTGATGCTCCCAGACTGGCTGGGCCCTACTGGCCCCTTCCCAAATGTGGCCCTAGCAGCCCCTACTTTAAGTTCTGCTCTCCCTCCCCAGCGGCCCTTCCAGTGGTCACTACGCCGGCCAGCCCGCCTCTGTAGGCTCCGTCTGCACAAGGCTCTGTCCGTTTCTGTGAATTGTCTCTTTCAAAGTGCCGTGTGGAAGGAAAGAGTATGAAACATTCAAGAGCCCTGGAGAAGGCACATGGATTTTATGGCCCCAAATCTGGGGACCTGATGCTCAGGGGCACACAAATACACACATCCATATGTGGCGGGGCTGCTGTTAGTTTGTGCGCATGGGGATCCCAGCTCGTCCCAGGCCACCGGCTGGTCCCACACCCCCGTGAGCGGCAAAGCTTTATGCAATCGCTCGTGATTTAATGACAGCAACAGCTTCTCCACATGGGGTGTGCACAAGGACCAGTCTAGTCGTACATGGGTCTGTCCATCCCGTTCCCTCAGGGGGGTCCTCGGGATGACCTCTGCAGCTTTCCTGCACTGGGGTTTTTGCATCCAGCTCCCCCGTCCCGACCTCAGCCCCCAAGGGGCATCTGGTCACCCTTGGCCAGGCCTCTCTGCCCCTCCCAGAAGTTTGTCATGCTAACACACAGTTTGGGGTCTCCCGGTGGCCAGAGGCCTGAGGCAGGGTGATTGTAGGACCCTCAGCCACCCCATCCCTTGGCAGGGTTTGCCGAGGTTTGCTGGGGCTTCTCGTCCTAATCAAGGGCTGCGTTTTAATTTATGCAAATGGGGGAGGGATGGTGGCAGGGAGTCACAGACATCCATCACCCCATTTCCCGGCACCAGTCATTCATCAGCGGGGCCTTAAAGATAATACACTTTTTGTTTAAGGCAATTACTTAATCTTGACAAACTCGTGTGTTAAGCAGGGCTATTAGTGGGGCCCGTCATTAATCAGTACAAAACCAGGTGGGTGCTTTTTCTGAACTGCAATCGCTCTTGGGGACCCAGGGTGGGCCCTTTGCCATCGTGACGGCCCTAATTACACCTGCAGCATGCTAACAATGAGCATCCGGCATGTGCTGTGGGGGCGCTGAGCCACGGGCAGGAAAGGGGCCCATTTTTAACGCCAGTCAGCACGTTTTCCAAGCCAGGCAGGATGATCCATGGGGGTTATTAGCAGGCACCAGGAACACAGCTGGGGAAAACAGATAACCCCCCCCCCCTCCCGCGGGGCCCTCCCCCACTTGCCTCCAACTTTACGGATCCCCGGGCGGCACTTAAAAGCTGCTGCGTGAAATACCCCTCCTGCCTTGGGGGTTGCATCCGTGTTTGGAAAGGTCGCCAACGAAGTGGAAATACGGCCCTGTGTCTCCCAGAGTTTGTCGGCTCTGGAACTCCTCCTTACCGGGTCCCATGTGCTCGTCCCTCGTCCGTCACACACCTGTGGCTCCGATCTCTCTCTCCAGGCAGGGCGAGCGCCAGTAATGCTCTAGGGCTGCAAGACCATCCGTCTGACCCAGGGGGGCAATGCGTGGGGCAGGATCAGGAGAGTGTTAGGGCTAGGCTGGGCTTTGCACTCCACTCTGCAGGCTGCGGCAGAGCCTGGGGGCTGCCTGTCAGGCAGTCACATCCCTCCTCTGGGTCCCCGTTGCTGGGATGGCACTGGACACACAGAGCAGGGCCATTGCCCCACAGCACCTTGCATGGGACGAATGAGCCCGCCTTGGGTTTGTGGAAGGGCAGCTCTGGTTTCCCCGTCCCGGAGACACATTGCGTGTGGGAGTTGGCCCCTAGATTTTAAACCCTGTTTATTTTAAAGGAAGTAGACTCCATCTGCTTTTAATTCACACACTTAGCTCATCAAAATATTGTTTTGTAAGAGGGTTTTTTTTTGATGTCCAGGAAGCCTTTGGAGTTTCCCCTCTCTCTCTCTCTCTCTCTCTCTCTCCCCCTTGTCTTACATAGTCTTACTCTAGGAAACAAGATTCTGGGTCCTGTCATGAGATCATGTTTTCTGCACCTCAGTTTCTCCACCAGTGAAATAAGGGGAAGCGGATTTTCCCAGGGTTTGTGTGCACTGGCCTCTAGTCCTGCCGGGTGGGTCTCCAGTGTCCCCAGTTCAGGGAACTACTGTTTCCAGCAGAGGCAGTGGGCAGCCATGGGCTGGAGTGTGAGGAGGGGTGGGGGAGGTGGCTTGTGCCGGAACCACTGTTGAGTCAGTTGGGTCCAGAACTGCATGGAGCCAGTGCTGCCCAGGGAGCCAGGCTTCTGGAAGTCTTCTACAGTTGGTCCTGCCCCGCCTGACACCCTGCATGGGCTTTGCTTTCTGGGGGACTCTCTTATTTGTTAGGTCTTGGGAGTCCACACACCCACTGGCTTGTTTGAGAATGCCTGCCCAAGCCTGCAGAGAAGGCATTGGGGTAGCAATCCAGGGCAGAATTCAGCATGGGCCTGCTTCCCTGCTCTGTTCTGTCCTGATGGGTCAGGGGTGTGGAAGGACAACCCTGGGATCAGTTAAGTGGATAGAAGGAAGGAGGGAAGGAGGGATGAAAGGAAGGAAAGGAAGGAAGGAGGGGAAGGAATGAGAAAGGGAAGGAAGGAAGGAAGGAAGGAAGGAAGGAAGGAAGGAAGGAAGGAAGGAAAAGAGGAAGGGAAGGAATGAGAAAGGGAAGGAAGGAAGGGAGGGAGGGAGGGAGGGAGGGAGGGAGGGAGGGAGGGAGGGAGGGAAAGAGGAAAGGAAGGAAGGGAAGGAACGAGAAAGGGAAGGAAGGAAGGAAGGAAGGAAGGAAGGAAGGAAGGAAGGAAGGAAAAGAGGAAAGGAAGGAAGGAGGGGAAGGAATGAGAAAGGGAAGGAAGCAAGGAAGGAAGGAAGGAAGGAAGGGAGAATAACTGTTAATTGGTTGCTAAGATTCAGAAATGAGGAAGGACTTTTGGAAAGCCACTCTTCACCATATTTTATATATCAGTAAGACTTCTATTTAACCTAGATTAGAATTCTGTATAAACAGAGTTTAACAGTGATAAGGCAGCTGCTATCCACACATGTCAAATGTAGCTGGCTCGAACTGAGATTGCTGTAAATGTAAACCCCACAACCAATTTTGAGGAAGCAGTACAAAATAAAGGAATATCAAACATCCTGTTCATAATTTTCATATTGGTTATATATTGACACGATAACATTTTGGATATACTGAGGTCAATGACGTTGTATTATTAAACGTCATCAACTGTATCTTTTTAGAGTTTTTTTTTTCCACGTGGCTACTATGAAAATTTAAAATAACATACGTGCCCTGCTGCCTATGTCTATTGACCTGAACTGCATTTGAAGGGCACTTAGAGAAGAAACCAGTGGTAAGGATTGTCTTAAAGGAAAGAATCCCTTTGAGTAACAAAGGGGCCATACTGACAGGGGGCTCCCGAGAAGTGGTCCTTAAGAGACCTGCTTCGGGAAGGAACGAAAGCATTTTGTAATTAGCTGTCAAATGCAACAGGAAGGAAGTGTAGAGCCCCAGTTCTCCGAGGTGATTGACCACTCTTCTCAATGCAAATTCTGCCGCCTGGTTTTGAATCTCATTGACTGGCTTTAGCAGGCTCTGCCTGAGAGCACTCAGAAAGGAGTGCCTCAGCCAGCCTGGGAAAGCGCCATGCCAGTGCCCAGTGGAGACTGAGTCAGGGTCCCTTGAGAACCACAGCGGAGTGACCACAGGCTCTGTCGATGCTCCCGGGAGGACCAGAAGCAGCAGCGAAACACTGGGCTGGGGAAATCTTTTGCAAGAGCTCTGCACAAGAGGAACCAGATGGTGGGGAAGGAAGCAAGGTGGCAGGTGACACCTTGGGGACCCCTGGGGATCAGGCAGAGGAGTGGTGCAGACACCCTCCTGGAAGGCTAAATGCCACCCCCACCCCCACCCCCGCCATAACAAGTGGGCTTTTCAGGCAGTGACAGGACAACACAGAAGCTGCCAGCCCATGGTTGCTGGTGCTCGTTGGCAGGTGAGTCTGTGAAGGGTGACAAGACCCAGGGGGATGTCTGTGCAGGTGAACCTGAGAAGCAGCGTTGGGTCCACACTGAAGTGCTGACATCTGTCCTGGGGCACAGGCACCAGCTTGTGGGTCACTCTCTTCCCCAACCCCCCGGGCTGGATCCGAGCTTTCTGGAGGGTCCCTCAGAGGTCTTCAGGGAAGACTTTCTGAGCCATGGTCTCCCGGGCCTCAAATCTAATGTAGATCTTAGGGGGTTGCATACTACTTGCTTTGGAACAGATTCTGTGGCCGGGACAGTTTTCAAACTTGATCAGGCTCAACCTTCTCTGAGGTCTCTTTTGGTTCTGAGAGTCTCTAATGTGGGACCCCACTCGTGTACCTCGACAGGTGGGCGATCCGTCCCAACCCCCGCGATGGCAGGGCTCTTCCCCAGGGACCTCTGGAGCACCCCAACCCCCCACCGCTTACTGAAGGCACAGGAGGTCTGTGGAGATGGCCACGCGGGCACTCCCAGGGACCTGCTGGGTGCCCAGCCCGGCACATACCCTGGACACGTGTTAGCCTGTTTCTGCTTCCCAGCCTTCCTCTGATGTGGGTCCTGTCACTGCCCTCGTTGTACAGATGGGGAAACTGAGGAGGTTAAGTGAATCAGAGGTGGGATCAGGCTTGGCCACGGTGTGGGCTGTGGCCTGTGGCTCAGGTTCTGTCTGCCTCATGTGGCCTGTTCTCTCATTTTGCCGCCACCCTCTGGGGTGTCTCCGTCAGTGCAAGCGGCTCTAACAAGAATGCCAGGGACCCGGGGACTTAAACAACATACCTTTCCTTCTCACAGTTCTGGAGACTTCCCTTGCCCCTCCCCCACTCCCCCACTCCCATGCGCTCACACTCTCTCTCAAAAATAAGTCAACATTGACAAAAAAAATTAAGGGCACTAATCCCATTCCTGAGGGGTCCACCCTCACGACCTAATCACCTCCCCCAGGCCCCACCTCCAAACCATCAACCTCAGGCGTTAGGATTTCCACATATGAATTTGGGGGTGAGGGGGATAAACATTCAGTCTGTTGCAGGGGGGGCCAGATCCCATGACAGCCCGGGCTCCCGTGCCATGAGGGCCCCGTGGCATTTGGTCAAGCACACCGCCAGCCCTTGGAGTGCGCCTGTCCCCTAGCACCTGCCCACCCCGCCCTTGAGAGCGGCCTCCGGGCACTGCCCTGCGTGGGGTGGCCTGGCCTGGCCCTGGCCCAGCACTTTCCCTCTCTCTTTCCAGCAGCTATTTTGTCACATTCTGTCAAGCAACACCTTCTTGGAAAGGCCAGCCCGTGGCTTGGGGGTGGGCGGTGTGCACCGGTGGGTCCGGCCCGGGCCCGGATCCTGTCAAGCTCTGTGTGGGGGCAGGTCTGACTGCGTGAGCGGTGGGGCCTCAGCCTGCCGGACACCAGCCAGCTTGTGGTGTTGGAATTTCCTGTCTCATTTTAACTCTTCCCCCCCACCCCTTCCCCCTCAGTGAGACAGAACCGCTTTTTAATTGCATGCTGTGGACTGCCATTCAGGATATTATTATTCTTATTAAGTGCTTCCTGTAGGGTGGTGCCTGGGCATCAGGAGGGGCCCCTGCAAGTAGCCTGTCCCGGCTCTTATTATTGGGAATAACAGCGCCGTTTGCATACGTCCCGGAAGTGGACTTGCCCGGCCGCTGAGAATGAGGCTTCACCCTGGACTCCGCTACGGTTTCAGGCCCCCTACCTCCGCGGCTTTGGCCGCTACCTCGTTCCCGCTGGGAGAGGACTTGGCCATCTGAGTCCACACGTCTGAAGGGTTGGCCTTCGAAACTGTGCAAGTTTCCAAGTGACCTGAGGCCACCCCAAGCGAAGACCGGGATGTACGCTTGCCAGGTCCCGTGGCTCCTCCCAGCCCCCCGTGTACCTTCACTGTCTCAGCGTGGAAAAGCAGACGCCGGGCTGCCTCCCTCGTGATGCTCGGGCCCTTTGCAGCCGCTGCTGGTAAATGGGACGGCATGGGGGTCACCGGGGTTTGCCCATCACATGCAGGGCCGTCTCAGTCGTCGGTCATGCTAGGCCTCTGCACATGCGGACGTTCACCAGCTGGTACAATGCATAGCAGGCACGGATACGAGAAATAACTTCTTACTTGCCGGTGCAAGTGGGAACTCTGGAGGTGTAAAAGGTAAACATAGGCCAGTGGTTTTTCAAGCGCGGTCCCCGACGAGCTTTGTGAGCCGCACCTGGGCACTTGTTATAAATGCAGATTCTCCGGCCCTCCCAGCCCCTCTGAGGCCGGAGCTCTGGGGATGAAGCCCCCCCAACGGTATTTGAACAAACCCTACAGGTGATTCTTGGGTCTGAGAAGCACTCATGTTGGTTCCTGGTAGCTCTACAGCGTGCCTCTTGTTCTGTGTAACGCATCATTTAGTCCCCGGGAGGACCTCAGAAAGAGGCGTTCCTAATCCTGTATACACAGGAGAGGTCGCATGGCTTGGCTAAGATTCGCGTTTGGCACAGCTCTGTGCCCTGGTATGATTGAGTCCTCTGGACTCTGTCCACACTGCCTCCGAGCCTGGGAAACCCATCTTCCTCGCCCTTCCTCCCAGCTCCCCCAGTCTTGGCCGCTAGGGCCCAGCTCCAAAACCGCCTCCTCCAGGGAGGCGTCCTGGCTGCTCTGGGTGTCACAGAAATCTCCTGTCCCCGGCTCCGAGGACACACATGGAGCCTGCTGCACCACGTGGGGTCAAGCTCCCAGCTTTGCAGATGGCCCCCACAGAGTACCTTGGGTGCATTCCCTATAGCAGGAATTGTGCTTGTTCTCTGGGGTCTCTGGAACACTCCTGCAGGGTCCTCCTACACTGCCTTTGTGGGGCGGACCTTAGGTGGGCTGGTGGGTCACCAGCGTAACTTTTGTCTCCATCCTCTGGGCTATGTAAGCTCGGGACTGAGAGCCTGCCCTGGGCGGTGGGCAGCTTCCCTAGGGATTCTGGAGAAGGCTGAAGAGCTGCACCTGCTGGGGCTCGAAACCTGTGCAGGTCAAGGCCATATCAGAGGGGTCTGAACAGAGGGGTCTGAACTGCAACCCTAGGCCAAACACACGCCGCTAAGAGAAGGAACATTCCATCTCTTCTCCGGAGTTGGTGCCATCATTTCTGGTATCTTCTGGGAAGACTTTGGCTCCAGCATCCCTGAGAAGTGGGCCTGGGGTCTCCACAGGAGCGGGAGAGAACACAGAGGCCTTGCGATGAGCCCAGCTTCACTGGCTAAAATGTAGATCATACCCGGACAGGCAGCGAGCTAGTGCCCAGCATCTGCTGAAGGGCTGGCCAGTCTTCCGGAGCCATCTGCACAGAAAATAAAGGTGCCGAACACCGTCCCTTCCCCACACAATTTATCTGTTTTCATTTGGTAGAGCGTCTTTCCCATTCCTGTTCGCTGAAGGGTTAAACAATTCAACTGACCAAGATTGGCCTTCAGAGTGGAATCAAGAATAGCATCCTCCCTCTATTGCGATGCGAGGGACCTCCCCGAAGGCTCGCTTGTCCAGGCCATCAATGCCCCCCCCACCCCGGCTTCCCAGAGGGGAGAGGTGGGTTTGGTTTACGAAAATTGCATCATCAAAGGGGTCCCGTCCTTGGAAACGCCGCCCTTCAGCACGTGGGAGATGTCACCTGCCTGGGACGCGATCACACCGTCCTCTGCTTTGGGCTTCCCAGGAGCTGCGTTACCGCTGCCGCACAGGGCGATGCAGCCAAAGGCACATTTCCCAGTGATGTTCGCTGAACGTGTCAGCCCACGTGCAAGTCCCCTCACCTGTTGTTTTGGTTTGGGTTTGGGTTTTCGTTTTGCCAGCACAGGCACAGACACTAGGGACAGCATCGGTGGGGCACAGTGCGGTTTGGAGTAGCCACTGTGAGGCTCGTACAGATGGACCGTGTGGGAATGGGGTGCAGTCAGCAGGGATCCACATGTGGGACGCCTTTCCTGCTCCGAAGTCCATGACCCATCCTTTCTGCCCGGCCCCCCTGCATAACGCAGTGAGTCAGGGAGCACCAAGTTGCCTGAAATGCACGTGGAGCAGTGGATGCCGCTTCTGAGTTCCTGCCTCGTGCATCTCAGTGTCCCTTACAGCAAGGATCGGGGCCCTTGCTCACATCTCCGCTGAGACTCACAGTGATGAGGGAGGGCATGGCCGCTTACTGAGTTTTGGCAGTGTGCCAGACTCCGCAGACGTGCTGTGCAACAGCCGGGGTGGGTGCCGTTCCCGCTTTACAGGTGAAGACACTGAGGCCCAGGGTGCCTGTCACTTGCTAGCAAATGACAAAACCGGGCCTCACACCCAAGACCGTCTGGATCTATGGCTCATGTGCCTCTTGCCCTAGTATCCCAAGCTCCTTAGGCCACAGGGACATTTCACCCCACCCCCCCCACCCCCCCTTGAGACTGTCATTTGACTGACGTGCAGCTCTGGAGCGATCCGGCTTTCAATCTGAGCGTAAAGTGCACTGTGCTGGACTTCAGGCCTGCTCGTCTGCCGATTTCGCTTTCCTCCACATGAGCACCTTCCTGCTCCAACGACACGGGGTGTCTCTTCCTGCCTGGCTCCTTCTATTAAGGGGAAAGTGACCTGGTAAATCATCTGCACATTAGTGTGAGTTTGCTTCCGTGACTTTCCCAAGGTCTGTGTGCTTTTAAGAAAAGTAGTGAAACCGTTCCAGTGGGTATTACTCAAGATTCGAGGAATTGTAAGGAGAAGGAACATGATCTGTTAGTCTTTCCCAGGGAATCCCAAGCAGAGTCCCCCATAGGGCAAGAGAAATTTGGAGGCCAGGAAGCCCTTTCTCGGCCCCCTAGAGCCATGCCAAATTGGAATGCTTCCATTTCGGCTTATTAGAGGCCACCTGGGACCCATCAAGTGTCTGTGATGCAGCCACAGCCCTGGCCAGCACGGCGACCTTGGGGCATGGGCCAGCTGCCCAAGCAAGATATGGGGACTCACACCCTGCCTTGGCCCCTGGCCTCCCGCTCAGGGCCCCAGGGACCGCACTGAGATGCATTTCTCCCTCATTGTAACTCAGACCTGCATTGTGCTAGGACCAGGCCTCCTTCCAGAGACACCTGCTGGCTCCTCCCCTCGGTCAGTGCCAGGGCAATGCAGCTCCTCTCACAGAAACCCTTTGCTTCCCTGGTCCCAGGCCCAGGGTAGCCCAGCCCACATTCTCCGAGCTAATTGCCTCCGTGGTCTTAATGGAAATGACCACAGTAAGTGAAGACCGTGCTAATCCCTAGGGAGTGGACAGTCCAGGGAGCTGGGGGCCCCTAACACATCCAGTCTGTTCTGGAAGATGGCTGCTTTCTCCTCTCCAGCCCCTCCAGCTCTGGGCCAGCCTCTCTGGCCCTCTCTGAGCTCAGTCCTCAGGGCAGCACCTCCGTGATATAGCAACAGATGACTTCATCCGAGGAGAATTCCTCCAGCTGCTGGTGCAGCTGCCCGGTCATGTTTCGATGACCCAGTTTTCCTGATTCTGTGTCTGAACCCTCTGCTGACCTGCCCCGTCCTCGCTGGCAGAAATGCACCAGAGTCACAACTAATGGGGCTTCAACTAGAGCTGGGCTCGCAGAGGAGGGTCCTCTTTGCCCCCTTGCATTAGACCAAGGACACTGCCGACGCAAGACAACCTTCACCCCCAGGACCACCGGCCGAGCAGCACTTGGCTTTTAGACCTCAGCACAGAAAAATTCTGGGTTTCGGTATAAAAGCCCTCACACCACCGTCGCAGCTTCCCAGACTGGCCGTCTTTCCGTGTAGGATCAAAAACAAATGTGCGTTTTCTTCAGACAGGGTGGGGTGAGCCGTAGAAAATTCAATCTTCGAGTTTCTTCCCCAGAAACTTAAAAAGAGAGCCATGTCTTTGAAATGACATATGGTGTGGTGTGTGTGTGTGTGTGTGTGTGTGTCTCCCCACCGGAAGGACATGGTTTAGTTTGGATTTTTTTTTTTAAGTTAAAAAAAGTGCCCACAATGAAAACAATGTGGAAGGATCTCGTTCAGTATGTCCCTCGGAGGCAGCTCTCACTCTCTGCGTGTGTCTTCATGTTCCTTGGGTGCTGCTCATGGCCTCTGGCCCGAGTGATTTCTCCCGAGTCCAGAATGGAATTTCTCCTGCAGCCCGGGTGAGGGGCTCTGAGCAAAGCCTTCACTTCTGAATGAGGGGCGCATGGGGACAGTCCATGCCGGTCTGAAAGGGTCCTGAGACCTCAGATGGGCTGGATCAGCCTTCATCCCGTGGGTTGCCTCGTGTGCACAGCTGGCCCCAGAGACAGCTGGCTGGGGCAGTGGTCCTACCCGTGGGCTCAGGTGACTGGACCCGGGGCTGGTGGGCTGAGTGCCTCTCGAAGGGTTACTGGTCCCTAATAGTGAGTTGTATGGATAGGGCCACAGCAATGAAGCAGTGTCTGTACCCCGAGCTCCTTCTGTGTCCTGCTCAGGGATCCCTCCTCAAGCCTCAATGTGTCACTGGTTGGGACAAGCATGGCTCTTACTCTGGGTTCACAAACAGCAGGATTGTCCTGGTAGGAAGGAACTTAACCCATCTAATTCCTACTGTACAAATGGGAACCGTAATGCCCAGAGAGGAGACACGATTTCCCCAATGTCCCATGGCCTGGCCCGCAGTCCCGATTTAAGAGAAAGCCACGTCCCGCCGTAAACCTCCACAGCCTGCACCCCAGTGATCGGGCAGAAAGAGAGCAGCCCCAGCTGCAGCAGAGCTCTGTGTCTTATGTCTCTTCCCAGAAGCCCCAGGGTCCTCCTTCCCATCACACACACACACACACACACACACACACACAGCAGCTGGCTTCAGCCTTGGCCCCACCTCCATTTCATGTTCACCTGGTAAACTACTATGAGCACTTCATTTCTGCAGATTTTATAGCTCTTTAGACCCGGGTGAAGTTGCATTAACCCTGAGCAGAACACTCCTAGATGGTGAGGTGGAGGGGAAGGTCTGGGCTCTGAGAGCATTAGGGGACCGCCTTCTGCTTCTGCAGGTGGCAGGATGAGGGAGGAAAGGAGCACACCCGGGTTTTGCAGGGTGGGGGTGGAGGGGGTGGCCGGTGGGAAGACTGGAGATTCTGGGGTAAATACAGCCTGGGGTACAGTGAAGACCAGGAATTGGTATCTGCAAAGTACTGAGAGCAGGGCCCAGTGCTGCATGAGCATTTGTTAAATATAATATGTACTCAAGGTGGGACCAGGAGAAGCCCCGGGATCACCCTCCCACCCAGCAACTGCCTCTGGCCATTCATTGTGTCTGAGCAGAAGGAAAAGCCCTCGACCAGCTGTCCAGCTGCCTTGGATTCTTTTCCGGGTTCTGTTGTTTACTATCCTTGTGACTTTGAGCGGAAGTGACCCCTTGCCTCCCATTTCCACATCTGTGAAATGGGCATAGCAGCCTATCCTGGCTGCCTCAGGGGGCTTTTGGGTATGCAGGGAAACATTCAGAAACACACAGGAGCAAAGTACTTTTATTTTATTACCAATACTATACTCTGGTCTGCCTGGCCACATTTAAAATAAAGAAACTTACAAAAAGCAAAAGGCCCTTTCCTGAACATCCGGGGAAGCGAACACGGCTTCCGTGTTCCGGGTCCCTGGGGGTTCAGGGAAGGCTGTCTGATCTCCCAGTCTGTAAGCAGGCCGGCACTGACCCCTCCGCCCTCCCCAGGTTTGCGGGGAGCTCTGAGCAACCTGTCCGACGCTGCACAGCTAGTAAAATAGTGTGTTCATAGTGTATCAGGGACTGTGGGGCTCCAAATGTTAGTGAGAATTGTCATCGGCAGTAGTATCATTTATGGAGTGTTTCCTGTATGCACAGGCACAGGGCTAAGCACTGCCCCTGCAGGAACCTTTTATGTTCATAGCAACCATAAAGGAGGTTACTGTTACCCATTCTCAGATGAACAAATGGTGACTCAGAGAAGGAGAGAAGCTCGCTTGATATCACGCAGCTGGTGAGCACCTGGTTTGCGCTCTGGATCTCTGACTCCCAGGGGCTCTGGCATCCTGTTACTGCCACCAGAGTCACACCCGGGGTCCAGCCTCACCTCTCAGGGGACGTGGACTGGCCTAAGGGAACAGCATGGTCGCTCCAGCAATCTCCAGCCCCGGAAGTGAGGGCCCGACCCAGAGGGATGGGACCCCACGTCTGGTGTCCTGTCTGATGGCCATGTCCCCTCTGAGGCCAAGATTTGTGGAGTCTGTGTTTGGCAAATTGATTTAATCAGGGTGAGAAGATTTGCTTTCTTTGTTCCCAGTCCCCATGAAAGGTGTCAGGATTGGGGGATGATGAGGATAAATTTGATTATGTAAAAATTCAGGTTAAAATTTCAGGAGAGAAGTTTTCTTTTAGGAATTCATGGTGTTCGTGGGGTGCCTGGCTGGCTTAGGCGGTAGAGCACACAACTCTTGATCTCACGGTTGTGAGTTCGAGCCCCAACACTGGGTGTAGAGATTACTTAAAAATTAAAAGAAAATCTTAAAGAAAAGAATTCATGGTGTTCAACCCAACATCCATCAACAAATGAATGACAACCACATGGGGTACATCCATGCGATGGAATAGCATTCAGCCCTGAAAAAGGAAATCCTGACACCTGCTACACCAGAGGAACCTTGAGGACATTATACTAAGTGACCTAAGCCAGACAGAAAAGGACACATGCTGTAGGATTCCTTCTACTCCTATGAGGCATGTGGAGTAGTCAGATCATAGAGACGGGAAGGAGAAGATGGCTGCCAGGGGCTGGCGGGGAGGGAGAATGGTGAGTTAGTCTTTAATGGGAACAGGGTCTCCGCTGGGGAAGATGGAAATGTTCTGGAAATGGATGGTGGGCGTCCAGCAATTTGAATGTATGAATGCCACTGAGCTGGACACGTAAAAATGGGTCAAAGGGTAAATATTATGTTACACATGCTTGACCACCACGAAAAGAGAACTCATAGTGCTTATAGTACAGTACCAGAATGCATTTGCACAGAAACTGTTAGCAGAGTTATGCATATATATTCATTACCGTGGGCTGGGCAGTCATCTGGCTTGTACGCGTATAAAACAAACCCGTCCCCATTTCTTGCATAGATTCGGCGATCCAGACTCAACACTCTCACTAGCCCATGGCCTTCAGCCTAAGAACTGACTGAGAAATCTCCCCTTCTTAGCCCTTTTCCCGGTCTACCTACTTTTTAAAGAGGCTTGTTTTCCTAAAGCCTATAATTATGTTTGCCTCCAGGGTACCCAGGAATTTTTTTTTTTTTTAAGTAAGCAAAGAGCATCCTACAATTATCATGATGATTTGTTGAGGGCAGGCCAAGTGCAGACACAACCCTGGAAGCGATGTTCACGTGTTGGTGTTTGCGTCTTGGAGGCACCCACCAGCTCACTTGGGGTCAGTAATTAATACGAAGAGCTGGAGAATTAACAGGACCACGTAGGTGTCCACTCTTTGCCGCCAGCAGGACGGGGGAGGCGGCTCGGTGGGATTGCGCCTTCCTGAGGCTGGCCGCAGGCGGGAGCGGGGCCCCGGCTTCACAGATGGTTCTAGGTAAACATTTCCAGCCAGGGTGACTGCAGCATCCGGATGCCGTCACCCGGGGCTGCCGGAGCCACACGCAGCCGAGGCCGAGATGGGCAGCAGCCCGTCGGCTCTGTCAGCCCTGATTTGTGGCTGAGCCTTAATCTCCCCGAGTTCAAAGAGCGCTTAGCTGCTTGTCTTTGTCAAGAGCGCGGTTGGGGATCTTTTATGTGAAAGATGTAGGATTCTCGGGCTGACTTTGATTATTTATTCATCCCCCTCCGTGGGTGTGTGATAGCCAGGGCACCGCGGAGCCCCCTGTCCTGGCTACTCTTGCTCTGAAATTCATTGAGCTTTAAAGCCCTTTGAAAATTGCTGTTTGAGGGAGGGGAAAAGTTTTTGAAGGACTGTTTCTCTCTCCCACTCCACAGTGCCACAACACCTTTTGCCACCGTTTCATGCTCCCTTACCGATTGACATGAGACACCAGGAGGGAAGGTACCATTATGAGCCCCACTCTGTCCACGGCGTGCACGGGTAAGTTCTGCCCTCCACCCTCCACCCCAGCATGTTGTCACCTGTCACCCCGGAGGCCAGCAGCCTCAGCCACCTGTCATGCCTCCGTCTGTCTTTCTGGATTTCCTGATCTGCACTGTCCTGAGCTGATGGTCACCTCTGCCACCCGGGAGGGCGATGAGCCGGGACCCTGCGCACATGTGTTGGTGGGATCCCTCTGGTTCCCTGAGAAGGAAGCCCCGCTTGGCTCACATGTCACCACCTCCAAGGCTGCAGGCTGTCCCGGTGTACCCATAGCACCTTGAGGCTCTGTGTGCACCCGCGCAGTGGGAACCCCCTCCAGGCCAGAGGTCCTTCATAAGTACCAGGACCTTAGTTATATGTTGTCGTAGGATAATACTTCATAGCACCCTTTTTTACACGTCTCAGTTTAGAATATTATAGAGTCACCCTGATGATAAGGACAAGCTCCGTGTTATATTTTGGGGCCTGTTCCCTCTCCCTGCTCTGAGATCCCCGGTAGAAGGGGCCTCACCCAGTGCCGTCTCGCTAAACCTAATCCTGCCCCTCTTTATTCCTACCTGAGTCTTCGAAGCCACCAAGTTTTCTTGGTCTTTGCGACTCAAAGACTCAGCCCGGTGCTGCCGCATCCATTCTGCTTTCAGAGGAGAGGCTGGAACCTTCTCCCTACCCCCACATCTCTGCTGCTCCTCACACCTGTCTTGGAGGGAGCCTATTGCAAAGGGCCAACTGGCCCCGGGGCCCCTCTAGACCCAGCTACCTCACCTGTCCATGCCAAGTCGATGTTCACAGTCCTAGGACACACAGCCCTGCCACAGTTCCCCATGCCCGGAATGCGCCCTCCTCCTGGGGCTCTGGGATCCCCCACACCGAGTGGGGGCCCTTCCCCCGGGATCATCTGTTTTCACACCTACCCCTGCCCCCAGCAGGCTCTGAGCTTCTGTCTCATTGTCCCATTGCCAGTGGCCTATACGTAACAGGTGCTTGATCAATGTTTGCTGAGTGAGAGCACTCCCCACCCACCCACCCACCCACCCACTGAAGACAAACCCTACTTCCTGCCTCTCCCAGCTCCTGTCTGAGTGAAGTCAGTGAACTCTTGCTGAGCCCGCCCCACCTTCAAAGCAAGCACTGTACCTGATCAGGAGGCTGGAGACTAAGAAGGTCCCAGCCCTCAGGCGGCTCCTGTTTCTGGGCACCCATTGTTGCCTCCCCAAGGCAGAGCCAATTTGGGACTTTTCTTTTCTTTAACGTATCTTTTACTTTGAAATAATTTCAAACATGTGAAAACAGTTGCAAAAATAGTACAAAGATTTCCATTATCCCCTCCACTGTTCACATCTTACGTGACCAAAAAGACTGATACAGTGTCATTGACTAACTTGTAAATCTTACCCACATTTCCTCAGTTTCCCTACTAATTTCTTTTTTTTTTTTCCTGTTCAGGATCCAGCCTTTGCATTTAGCAGTCAAACCTCCTTCAATCTGAGATAGTGGCTTAGTTTCTCTTGTCTTTCATGACCTTGACCCTCTCGAAGAGGACAGGCCAGTACAAAATGCGCAGATGTCCTCAATTTGGGACACTTGCGTGAAAGTTGCCTCATGATTAAATTCAGAATAGGGGCACTTGGGTGGCTCAGTCGGTTAAGCATCCGACTCTTGGTTTCAGCTCAGGTCATGATCTCACGGTTCCGTGAGTTCGAGCTGGGCATCAGGCTTTGTGCTGACATTGTAGAGCCTGCTTGGGATTCTCTCTCTCCCTCTCTCTCTCTGCCCCTCCTGAGCTCATGCTTTCTTTGTCTCTCTCAAAAATGAATAAATAAACTTAAAAAAAATCCAGAATAAGCATTTTGGGGTATAATACCTTAAAAGTGGTTCGGTGCTCCTTCCTAGTACATCATGTCATGCACATGATGGCAATACTTCTCGTCACGGGAGATGTTAATTTTTCTCATCACGGGAGATCACTTAGTTAACGTGAGGTCTGCTGGGTTTCTCTACTTTAAAGCTGGTCCTTTTGTAAGTAATAAGTATCTTGGGCGGGTGATGCTTGGATAATATGTAAATATCCTGTGTCTCATCATGTCTTCACCCACTAACTTTAACATCCATGGACAGTTCTCAACAGAAACTAATTACTAGTGTTTGCCAAATGGTGATTTTCTATTTCCATCATTCCTTCCACATTTATCACCTGGAATTCTCCTGTAAGAAATAGTCCCTTCTCCCCTGTGTCTTTCTTTCTTTGGCTATTTACTTACACCAAATAAATGCCTGGATAGTCGTGTTACCCTGAGGTATATTCTGTTGTGGTCACTATTTTTGTGTGGTTGCAGCGACCACAGATTTGGACTTTGGGAGTCCCCTAGAGTCGTCTCCCGGGTCTTTCAAATACTGGAAATTTCTCATTTCGTGGCAGCGCGTGTCGCCGGTTCTCACTTGACTAGGGCCTGCTGCTGGTCCAGCTGGTAGGTGATGGGGCCCTTGCGGCCCTCTGCCCACCTCCCAGCCCCTCCAGCCGCAGGGGCTGAGACTACAGCTCTGGCAGCTAGCTTATGGGGGATGCACACATTTGGAGCTAGTGAATCACCTGAAAATTGCTCAGTCGATAGCATCTGAGAACCGAAGGAGAATCAAGGAAGCTGAGTCCCTATTTGGGAGGGGATTGGAGTTGCTGACTTTCTGCTCTTGAGAAATACTGGGGCTCGTTCAGTGACATAGATCCTCGGAAAGCAGACCCACAGGGAAGTGTCCCCTGCAAGGGACCCGGTGCTGGTCAGAGACATGGGTGGTGCCGGTGGCTCCTTAGAGGCACAGCCCACGCAGGATTGCAGCACCGTGAGGTGACTATCTTGGCTCACATGTCCGCACAAACCTGGCGACCACAGCAGAGCTATAATAAGACCCCACCATTGACAACTGGCATTTCTCATAATAATTCCGACCTACTAAACAGGCTCTGTTATAAATATTTCATGTTCTCATCTCTCTTAATCCTCTCAACAGCCCTGTAAGACAGGCATTTCATACCATCCCATTTTACAGAAGAAACTGAGGCAGCACAGAGAGGTTAAATAACTAATCACCAGGGTCACCCACTTAGGGAGTGGGAGAGTTAGAAATCTAATTACAACCTCCTGACCCCAGGCCCTCAGCTGCACGCTGGGCTCTCTCCTGGGAGCACATAGATAAGCACTGGTCTCCTGGACAGGCCCAGCGGATTCCTTCTTGAAAGCACATAGAGCCCTTTGTTAGGGCACCACCCCCTCAGTCAGTGGTTCCCCAAACCTCTGGACCCGCAGCATCAGCATCCTCTGTTAGGGATACGGATTCTCAGGCCCTAGGCCAGACTGCTGAGTCAGAGACTGGGGTAGGGCTCATGTTTGGGTTTAACATGCCCCCAAGCGATGCTTCTATGGGCCTCCCGTCACTGAATGAGGGAGCCCTGAGGGAGCCCTCAGTGCTGTCCCCCTGGGGCTGATGGAGATCTAAGAGATGGTCCCTGAGTCTTCTCCAGGCTTTGTCATTCACCAGCCTTGGGTTGGACACAAGTCCTGTCCCCTCTCTGGGCCTGCTTCCTTCCCGGCCAGTGAAGGGCGCAGCATGGGCAGAACACCGGTAGAAGCAGAAAGCCTTAGTGGCAGGCAGCTGGGGAGGTCTGGCCAGGTCAGTGGGCCTGTGGAAATGGCCTTGTCACTCACTGGCCCAGATGACTCTTTCACCAGACTTGATACCTGAGGGGCAGTGAATTAGTCTCCTGTTGCTGCTATAACAGTTTACCCAGTGGCACAACACGATACTAACTTATTCTCAGATAGTTCTGGAGGCCAGAAGTCTAAAGTAAATCAAGGTATTGGTAGGGCTGGTTCCTTCTGGAGACTCCAGAGGAGAATCTAGCTTCTTGACTTTCATAGTTTCTGAAGGCTCCCCGTGATCCTTAGCCGGTGACCCTTGCCTCTTGTCACATTGCCTTTTCTCCCCTGCTTCTGTCCTCACATTCTCTTCCTCTTCTATAATACTCTTCTCTCTCTGCCTCTCTTATAAAGATGCCAGTGAGGGCTTTTAGGGTCCCCCCCCCCACCCCCAGGTAATCCAAGATAATCTTCCTGTCTCAAGATCCTTAATTCTATAACATCTGCAAAGTCCTTTTTTTCCCCTAGAAGGTCACAGTCACAGATGCCAGGGATTAGGGCCTGAATGTCTCTTGGGCTTATTTGGATCCCCAAACCCCCGTGGCCAGTATGGCATCACCCAGGAGAATATAACAAAAGGCGTCAGCCGTGTGTGCAGGGCCTCCGGGAGGCCAGGGTCTGCCAGGGAGGGAGTCAGGTATGCTATATCGGTTTCACCTTCCCCACTGCCCTGTGAGATGCAGCTGGTGAGCTTCAGAGGGGGGCATCGACTTCTTGCCAGTCGGCCCTGCGAGGTGGGCATGCTGTCCCCCTTCCCCAGCTAGGGAGGGGCTCTCCTGGTTACCACCCCAGTGACGGGCAGAAGCGCTGGGTTCCCAAAGCCCCGTGCCCTGCCAGGATGCGCTTTCGAGGGCTCCACATAATCCTCGGGACGGTCGGTCCCCACCCGGCCACACGGGGACACTGGCCAGTACTTTAGGGCTGGCCTGGGGCCCTGGGAAGTCCACCCCTTCCCTCTCCCCCACCGGTGCCTCAGGTGGGAAACAGGACGAAGCCTACACGAAAAAAATGGCCCCGGTGGCTCTGGCTTCTGTGATTAATGCGGTTGGAGCCTGGGGGAGCGCCCGATCCATCAAGCCCCTGCGGTAGCCCACGCCGCCTCTGCGGCGCTAAATGTGTCTAATTACACAAACGTTGCGCAGCAAATGAGGTGCGGTGTCGTCTCTTGTCTGCTGGGTGGAGGCCTCCGCCTACGGCTCCGCGCCGGGGCCGCTGCCCAATGGCTGTCCTGGGCCCCACAGTCCGGTGATTGGGCGCCTCGGGCGCACGCGCCCCGGGGACAGTGCTCCACCGCGCGTGCGCCGAACGTCCTCCTGCTAGACCAGGGAAGTGCTCTGCCACCGACCCTGCCAGCCCACCTGGCCTTGAACCCCAGCGCTGAACTCAGCCGACCAATCCGAATGGATTAACCTGAGTTTCTCCTTCTGTAATAGGCCATAATAATAGCACTTGCCCCACCTGAGGAGTTGTTTTGAGAATGAAATGGGGTCATATAAGTGAAACAGGCATTCAGTGGATGTTAACGGTGAATATTCTCACAGTTGCTATGTCCGTTTGCTTATTGAAGGGCGGGGGGTGTCATTGCAGGCCGAGGGACCTTGTGGCGGAGGTAGGCCATGACATGACCTTCAAAGAGGATTCTGTCTGGTGGCCGTGACATAAGAAGGTGGAAAATAGGACTGAAGAAGTACCACTGGGGATGGGGAGGCGTGGGGCCTTTTTTTCTCCCAGTTGAAAGTCTTTGGACTTTATCCCCTTGGCAACCAGGAGTGAGAGGGAAGGGTCAGATTTATTTCCAGGGTGCCTGTAGGAGCAGCTAGGGGATGGAGAGGAGAAGTGGGGGAACCCAGCAAAGGGACCTGCCAGAGCCTGTCATCGTGTCCTAGGCAGATGAGGAGCAGGGTCCAGGCTGACTGTCCTCCACTCCAACAGGCGGCTACAGAGGGGAGAGTGGGGTATAGGGTTCAGTGTGTGGAAACCCAGCCCGCACAGCCCAGCTGGACGGCCTCCTCCTCGATGCCTGCCCCCCACCCTGACACAGCCAACGTTCCCTGTCCCCTGGAGGTGCAAACCCACAGCAGGACTTGCACAGCTCCCTAATGCTCAAGTGGTTCTAGAAGAGTACCTGGCACTGTCACTGGACTCTGTGGGCAGCATTTCTTTTCTTTTCTTCTTTTTATGTTTATTTACTCTTGAGACAGAGACAGAGCATGAGTGGGGGAGGAGCAAAGAGAGAGGGAGACACAGCATCTGAAGCAGGCTCCAGGCTCTGAGCTGTCAGCACAGAGCCCAAAGCAGGGCTCGAATTCACAAACTGTGAGATCAGGACTTGAGCCTAAGTTGAAAGCTTAACGGACTGAGCCACCCAGGTGCCCCTTGGGGCAACATGTCTTATCTGTATAAACCACAAGTGGTGCGGAGATAAATGGGCAGGGGGGTTGTTTATGCTGGTCAGGTGGGGTTCTCTTGTGACCTCCCCCTGACTTCCCCTTGGGAATATGATCCTGAGTGCCTGAGAGTCCATTCTCGAGAGCAAGAAGAAAAGGCCGGCCAATCAGTGGGGGCAAACATTGCCTGTAGACTTTCCATAGCCTTGTGACTGCTGGTGGGAAACGGGGGGGGGGGGGGGGGGGGGGGCTCTTTGGATCCCCTCCTGGCCCTTGCCCTTGGAAACAGGCTTGCTAGGCGTAGTGGGGACAGAGGCTGAGGCATGGCATGCAGGGCCCCCAGCTGGAGCTCCCCATTTGCCCCGTGTAAGCAGTCACACAAGCAGGAGTGTGGGAATCAGTGGGCCAGGATCAACCCGTGCCCTGTCGTGGAAGGGGTCAACCTTCCACTCCCCGTGTGGCTTATGGGGTCTTTCTCATCCCAGCCCAGCCATGGGGCGTCAGAGAGGACCGATTCCAGCTGCTTCCAGCCCAGGAGGGTACGCAGAGACCATCTCATCCCGCAGTTCTCAAACCTGGCTGCGAATCTGAACTCGGGTCTGTCTTAAAGATGCACATTCTTAGGCCCAAGCCTAGAAGTTCTGGTTCTTTTGGGCTAAAATGGGGACCGGGAATCTGTTTACAGACACCCACAGGCCAGCACTTGGGGACCGCCGCGAGCCACTCTGCTTATTTTATACCCAAGAAAACAGGCCCAGGGCTGTGTGTTGGCTTTCCAGAGTCCTAGAATCAGCAGGCTGTAGGCCTTTCCCTCTCAGTGATAACGGGTCCAAAGTACGAGGTGTTAAAAATCCCCCCGGTTCCTTTTTATCACCCATTCACAGATGCAGTCCCCATAAGTTGACCTAAATCTGTCCACGTTCTCGGCTTGCAGAAGGGGGTGAGCTTCTGGAACGAGGGCAGCTACATCTTCCCAACCATGAGAAGGACGGTCCCTTTCTCTCTCCTCGTGCCTGATTCCATACCTGACCTTTGACATCCGTGGTGATGGCTGAACCTGCAGCACCGGCCTAGGTTCTAGAGCTGACCACCACTAGTCACTGCCATCAGGGCCACTTGATCCTGAGCTGTAGTTGGTGAGCAGGGTTCCAGCGGTCACGGCCCAAGGCCACCCGTATAGACAAGGAGAGAGGAGGGGGGCAGTCTTGCTAGGGACAGATGGCTCTGGGGCTTTAGCTATCAATTCATGTGAAGTCAGCATGAGGGCCCAGGTAGTTTGAGAAAAGAGGAAACGCCAGCTGGTGGGTGCAAGGGCCTGTGCCTTCCACCATCATCTACACACTTTGTCACACGTGCAAATTATCCAGAGACCCCCTGAGAGAGCTGTTAAGGATGTCTGAACCCACCTCGTCCTGGTGCGTGCATATTAATGGGGATGTTTAAGCCCCTCTGTTGGTGTACTTCACAACGTAGTTGCTTTGCTGTTGCTGGCCGAGCTCCTGAACTTTCTATTCTGGAGGGATTTGAAGATGGCTTTTTCCAAGGTCAGTGTTCCATAAAGACTGCACCAGCTCGTCGTGAGATTAATAAACATGCAAACCTGCTTTGTTTGGGGCCCCTGACAGCCCTGTCCTCAGCCCGCCTCGAGGCAGTAATATTTTCTGGTTGGTTCACGGTTCACCAGGTTCACGGTTCACAGAGGACTGGCTTTGTGTTTCGCAAAGAACGTTCTCTTCCCTCAGCAAATGTGCTCACTTCTTTTCAGAGATTCATGGAAGCAAGGAAGAGACTTTGGGAGGGCATATCTGCCTGGCTTCCGGGCTGAGATGCTGGGTGGGTCCACAGTTGCCCACCAGAGGCCTCGTCCTCCTCTTCACTGGGGTCCAAGTTGTCCTTTTATCTCTAGGGAGCGCTCCTTAAAACCCGCTGTAACCGACCACTTCCTCCTCAGAGCAATGGGATGGCAGGTAGACGCAGAGCCCAGAGAACTGTGGAGCTGGCCTCCCCTCATGGCTATCTGAGGGCCGAGTGGCTAATAAGTGTGGAGCCTTGGCTCAAGGTGATGTGAGTGACCCTTAGAGACCCCTCTGGGCAGCAGGTCACTGGGGGCAGGCTGACTGAGGTGCAGGGTCCAACCCTCTGGATTTAACTGTCACCTGCTCCCTACAAGGAAAGCAACATTGTCACATTTGCTTGCTAAGTGGAGAAACTGAGGCACAGTGAGGTTGACCACTTTCTCTAGTGACATCCTCCTAGTAAGTAGCAAAGCTAGGACTGGAACCTGGGCAGTTTGACCCTAAAGGCCCCCTCTCTGCATGGACCTTTCTGCTAAAGACTCTCCCGGCTCTGAGAGCTTCAGATTCCCAGCTCCAGGAACGGGCTCTGCGGTGTGGGACAGACAGCTCATTTATAATGGAATCTGGCCTGTAAAAGTTTAATGAGGAGCGTGTCTGATAAGCCAGCCTGCTCTTTGATCTTTGCTGAACGCTGGCCCCTCGCAGAAGAGGAGCTGCCTGGCTCTGGGCTTTGGAGAGAGCCTGTGCGGTCAGCCCAGGGCAGGAGGGGCCCGGGAGTGAAAGGCATCTTGATGTGCAGAAAGGAGGCGGGTCTGCACTGGGGGAGGGCATATGCAAAGCAGGCATAGGGAAGGGCTTCCTGGTGGGAAAGTCCTGCAGGGTTGAGAGGTGGTCTTTCTGGTTCTCCTGTCCCACTGGGCCACCATCCTCTTGAGCATTGCACACCCTACACCCCCAGGATTTGTGCAGGATGGGGTGGGGCCAGGGTTCAAATCCTGCCTATGCCACTTATACCCTTTATGTCTTTGGTCTGGCTGTTTAACTCTGTGAGCCTTGGTTTCCCCATCTCTAAAGTGGGGATCCAGGGACCCCTGGATGGCTCAGTCTGTTAAGCCTCCGACTTCGGCTTAGGTCATGATCTCACAGCTCGTGAGAGCCCCACGTCGGGCCCTGTGCTAACAGCCTAGAGCTTGCTTCGGTTTCTGTTTCCTTCTGTCTCTGCCCCTCCCCACGCTCACTCCGTCTAGATAAATAAATAAATAAATAAATAAATAAATAAATAAATAAATAAAATGGGGATACAACAGCATCCCATGGGGTGGGCTTGAGGATTAGGTGGGTGGGTGTACGTAAAGCACATAGAACAGCCCCTGGTACATCGTGAGCTCCGGACAATGATTTGCCCTTTTCACCCTCGTGCTGATGCTGGAAGTAAAGCCACATTTCATCCCAGGTATTCTACTGGGTGCTGGGCAGATGTTATCATATCCAGTACCCCCAACACCTTGTAAGGTGAGTGATAGTCTCCCCATTTGGTGGAGCAGAAAAACAGATCCCAGAATATAAGAGCTCCCCAAGATCATTCAGCTGGTATGTGAGATCTGACTCTCCATCCTGAGCCTTTCTCTATCTCAGGATTGTCCTTGGAGAGGAAGTAACATCTCGTTGCAGGTCTTAGGGCTACGGTGGGTTATCCCTGCTGGCAAAGATGGGAACAGAACAATAGTCAACCCAAAGGAATTAATCAGTAGGAATAAAAAATTTTTTTAATTTTTTTTTTTTTTTTGAGAGGGAGAGCACGCGCTCACAGGGAAGAGGCAGAGAGAGAGGGAGACACAGAATCTGAAGCAGCCTCCAAGCTCCAGGCTCTGAGCTGTCAGCACAGAGCCCGACTCAGGGCTCGAAACCACAAATTGTGAGATCACCACCTGAGCCGAAGTCGGACACTTAACTGATTGAGCCACCCGGGTGCCCCACTAGGAGTAAAATTTCAGTTTGTGGGATAGATTGGCCTTTGAGGTGGGATCCTCTCCCAGGGCACATGGTCGGGTTGCCCACTCTGGGTGGAAGCTGATGCCAGTGCCCAGAATGCATTCATTCAGCCTAGCTCATTGCTGCTGGCTTTCCTGGAGGTCACTCCTGCTGGCCTTGGTCAACCACAGTTGGGGGGACTCGTGAGCAGTGCCCTGCCCCTGAGTCCCACTGCTCTCTGAGTGTCCAGCACTGTGGCCAGCATTGCTGTGTCACTTACTCGTCCTGGTGCCCATGGAGAAGAAGAGGTACACTGGGCACGGTGGGAGCCTTTTCTCCCATTCTCTCCTGCCGGGAGCTGCATTTCTGAGATGTGAACTTGACCCGCCCTGCCCAAGCAAGTAGAGTTTAGCTGTTGCCTAACTCAGGGGGGCGGGAAGGTCTGAGCGCTCATTCATCTGACGTCACCCACCCAAGGCTAGGATGTGCCAGCCTTGTGCCAGGTGTTGGGGATACAGGCCCAAGGAGACCCACTCTTGCTGCCCATATGCATCTCATGGTCTTGGAGGGGAAGGAGGAGAAATGGGGCAGTTACAGAGTCATGTACTAGAAAGGGGGTGGGAGCCCAGAACACCAAGAAACCAGGAATGGAAAGCATTTACCAGAAGGAAGGCATGGGCAGCCTGTCTGTCCCCAGCTCAGCCCTAGCCCCAGCCTGCCATGGGGCTCCAGGGCCTTCTTGGGGTTGCCCCTGTACCAATGAGGGCCTCCACTCCCAGGCAGACACAGATCCCAGTATGAAAGAGGTGGCCTTTTCAATGCACACACTAATGGACTCAAAATTGGGTAAAAATCGGCAGCACACCCACCTCTAAGAAGACTTTTTATCTAAACTATTTGGAATTATCCATCTAGTTTTGACAGGCATCCAGGAAAGGAAATTCCACACACCACTTTGGCAGGCCAGACCAGAGTTGAAGAATTCTCACTGTGGAGGAGGTTCCCTGCGTGTAAGCCACCCGCCATCAGGGACTTTTCTCGTGGCCTAAACCTAGACCCCTAGGGCAGTGTGATGAAACCCTCTTGCCCTCCACCCACGGCTCCCCTTCTAGCCCCCTGGCATTTGCCCTGTGGTATGACAGTCCCCATAAAGCCGTGACGTTCTGGAAGATTCCACTCAGACTGCGCTCAGTCTGGCTGTTCTTACAGACAAAGGCCTCACATACGCAGAGGTTAACCAGCACAGGTCACCTGGAGAGGACCTAATCCGGGCCTCTTCCCGGGGGCCAGCTGTGTTCCTGCCCCACCCCCATCCCCCACACATGGCTCAAATCCAAGGCCTCTCCCGCCACCCCCTCCCCAGCTCTGTCTAAGTCATCACTTGGCTACGAAAAGTCTCCTTGATACTTGCCTCTTGTCTTTTATCTTTTTGGTGTTTAAGTTTGAAAAAGCTGATAACCTTCCTATCCTTCTGTTCCAAGGGAGCGGGGGGGGGGGGGGGGAATGTGATAAAGGGTGGGCAATCGAATTAACCCCTGTTGCCTGCGTGGCTAGATCTTAACCAAGTCCATGTGTATGGCCTCCTTTGTCGGTGCAGTTTTATAACCTAATTTCCCTACCAAAACATCAGTGTTTACTTAGTAAGAAATCTGCTCTTTGTCAGCTGAAAACAGTGATTTCTTTATTACAGCTCTGTGTAGGGAGTGACAGCTGAAAGCCGGCGGCTTGGCTAGGTCTGGCGGAGTGTGCGGGTCTGGGAACGGGGTGAGTGGAGGGTCGAATGGATCGCATGCGTATGAAGACGTACGTCGGCCGCAGAGCAGGCCTGTCGGACGGGCTGGGGCGGGCCAGGAGGGAGCCTGGGCAGCAGACAGACGGAGCAGCCAAGATGAGCCCACTGGGTGACAGGGAGACAACCACCGGGCCCCCAGAGGCTTCCCAGCAGCCCACACAAGTTCACGACCAGCCCTGCGGTCTCTCAGCTCCCCACCACAGAGCCCCTGTCCACTCAGCCAACTTTAACCAGAAGCCAACCATCCTCTTTAAGATTTAGGCTTATTAAATATTGAAGACATACAAAAGGACAAGCAAAAGCATGGTTAAGATATAAAAGAGTAGGGGTGCCTGGGTGGTTCAGTCGGTCGAGTGTCTGACTCTTGATTTCAGCTCAGGTCATGATCCCAGGGTCGTGGGAGGGAGCCTTGTGTCGGGCTCCACACTGAGCATGGAGCCTGCTTAAGATTCTCTCTCTCTCTCTCTCTCTCTCTCTCTCTCTCTCTCTCTCTTTCTGTCTCTTTCTGTCTCTCTCTCTCCCTCTGCCCTTCCGGCCCCCAGCTCTCTCTGTGGGAAAAAAAAAAAGATACAAAGAGTAGGAATATCATGCGTGTCGTTCCCTGTCCAGGCGAGGGACTGGGAACACGCCAGCACCTTTAGGGTCCTTATGTGCCCCTCCGCTGCCCTGCCCCAGGCACCCTCACTTCCACCACTCAGATTTATCATCCCCTTGCATCCATGATGGTTCCACTCTATGTCTGATTCCCCTAACAACAGATCGTTTAGTTTTGCTTTGCATGCTTGATGTAAACAGAATCATTGCAAGTGTATTCGCTGGGAACCTACTTTCACGGGTCAAATTATGTTCCAGAGATTCACCCGTTAATGCATGGAGCTCTTGGGTGGTGAATTCTCATGACTCTGAAGCAGTCTGTATTGACAGGCATCCGGGATGTGTCTTTGTTTTTGCAACTTCAAACATCATCGCGGTGAACGCGCCTGTACCATCCTCTGGGCCCCATGTATGGCTGGCTGTTCTTTAGAATAAATGTGTGTCTGGGAATGAAATTGCTGAGTCATGGGGTGTTCACGTGTTAACACTGGATGTTGCCAGACTTTTTCTGGGAGGTTTCGCCTCCAACAGGGTTTGAGAGCTCGGCTTGCTCCACATCCTTGTTAGCAGGGTAATGTCAGCAACATTTAATTTTTTTGCCACAATTTTGGTGTCTCCTGTGATTTGGATTTTCTATTTTCCTTATTACTGGTGAAGCATCCTTTCGTCTGTTTATCGGCCAATAACGTTTCCTTCTTGTGAAGTGCCTGTTGAGCTGTTTTGCTCATTTCTGTATGGAGGTGCCTTTTTTCATATTGATGTGAATAAGCATTGTATATAGTAAGGCCACTCATTGCATAATTAGTTATCGGTGTTGCAAATATCCTCTCTCAGTTTGTGCTTGTTCTTTTCAATCCCATGATGAGGTGTCTGCACGAAGGGAAGTTCCTTTTATAACCCAAGTCAGGTGATTGACTTGGGAACCCAACTCAGGTTCCCAACGACCACACTTCCTGGTTCCCCACACATTCTCCTCCCACCCAGCTGTGTGGTCTGACTTTCAGCTCCGGGACTCTGGTAGCTATTTCCCGATACGACCTGCTCTTTGTTCAGTTATTCTCCTGCCTCGGAACCCCAGGTCTGCGCCACTCACTGCCTCCTTTCCGTTTCTCTGTAAGAATTGAGGCCCAGTTTCAGGTGCCACCTCCTGCAGGAAGCCATCTCAGATGGCCCCAGCAGAATGAGTAAATTCTTTCCCTCCCACCCTCTTTCTGTTCCAGTACTTTGTATACTGTTGGTAGGCTACAGTTAGTGTCCACTCTCCTCTGCGACCCCAGAGGTCCCAGTGTGGTGATTCTGTCAAGGCGCTGAAGTAGACTGCAGGCTTAGGGGGCTGTAATTTCCCAAACTCATGGCTGGATCCCCAGGTTCATCACCCTAACGGCTGGTCATCAACATAGCCTCATGGGGACTCACACTTCTCTGCTGAGATCTGTGCAAGCATGGGTTCAAGGTGAACCTTGGGAATGTCAGAGTTGACCAGACACCCCTGGTGCAGCACTTGTCAGGCAAGTTTCTTGTTTCCTCGGTGTGGGATGCTGGCCGAGTCTTCCTCGGTTCCCCCAGCTCCCCAGCCAGTGCCCTCAGAGGCCCACACTCAGCGAACATCGGCCGACAGAGGGACTAACGCATGAACCCACGAACAAATCACTGAATGGCTGGATGCTGTGGTCCCAGGCCCTGTTTACAGTTATCCTTTCTGCTGATTTATAGAGCTTCCCCACATGGGCAGAGGGCAGCCCAGGTGCAGGGGAACATGCAGATTTTCACAGAAAATGAACTGGGCTCTGATTTGGAGAGGGGCAGTTCCCCAGGGCTTTCCCAAAGAATGTCAGTTTGCATCTCTTTACCCTTGCAAACCCCCTGGGTATATATTCTGAATGGGACTTGATTTCTGGAACTTTTAAAATTCCTATATGGAAAGCGCCAGAAGCAAGCTTGCCAGTGTGCACTCTCACATACCCCGAATGAACCAAACAAACAGAAGACCAAGAAACAACAAAAACCCTTGCAGGAGAGATTGAAGTCCACCCAGAGGAGCTCATCGGCC
Organism: Panthera pardus; assembly: GCF_024362965.1. Taxonomy (NCBI): domain Eukaryota; kingdom Metazoa; phylum Chordata; class Mammalia; order Carnivora; family Felidae; genus Panthera; species Panthera pardus. The sequence goes on from NW_026526655.1 coordinate 103,767,462, forward strand.
ATCTATCTGCTATCAGGCATAGGGCCGCGAGCCTTGACACATGCCTGCCCTCCTCACCCAGTCCTGGTGCTAAGGAGCCCTGGCTCGAGGAGGCTCAGAGCAGGAAGACCAGCTTTGGGGTATTCGTTGGCCTTCTAGCAGATCAGTGGGCCCAAGGCCAGCTGCCTAGTGTTTCCCAGAAAGTGGGTGCCTGGCCCTGAGCGGCTCGGCAACGGCAGAGGGGTCACAGCCTCCCTACCCTGAGCCCTCTGACTCCACCCATGGCCCTGTGATCCTGGTGGGTGGCAGCCTCTCAGCCCAAAGGCGGGATGAGTACATTCGAGCCAGCGGTCTCCGGGGCGGGAGGGGCTGGCATGTCAGGGCTACGTGCAGGGCGCGTTCAGCTATGGGGAGCCAGTGACCGTGTAATCCGGGTGGCAGGCAGGAAGGCACGCTGCGGAGCCCTGTGAGCGTGCTCAGATGCCCTCCCAGCGTGGAGGGGAGTTTCCCCTTCCTCCCCAGCTTGCTGCCAACAGAGCGCCCACGGGGGGCCAGGCCACTCCAGGAAATAACACACAGACCCTGCTCTCTGAGGGCTGAACAGTCTCGGAAGACAGGTGACGGTAATAGTGACGGTGATGTCAGGACCTCCCACGGGCCTACTCCACACCAGCACAATATGCTTTACATACTGTCTTGGCTCCCAGCAAGCTGCCACAAACTCAGTGGCTTAAAACAACAGAAATGGATTCCCTCGCGGTTTTGGAGATCAAGAGTCCAAAGTCATTATCACTGGGCTGAAATCAAGGCGTTGGCAGGGCCGTGCTGCCTCCGTAGGCTCTAGGGGAGGATTTATCCTTGCCTCCTCCAGCCTCTGCAAGGCCACCAGTGTTCCTTGGCTTGTGGCCGCATCCCTCCAGCCTGTGCCCCCGTGATTACACTGCCTCCTTCTCTTCTGCGTCCCTCTGCCTCTCTCTATTCTAAGGACACTTGCTCTGGCATTTAGGACCCCCCTGATAATCCATAATGTCCCCTTACCTTAATCACACCTGCCAAGCCTTTTTTTGTTGCCAATACAGTGATATTAGCAAGGGATGAGGAAGGACATAGATGCATCTTTGAGAGACAAGGTCAGCCCCCCATGCTCACCTGCCCTCTGCTTCCCACCACGTATTTGTAAGAGTGCCATTGCGGTCGCTGTTTATAGATGAGCACACAGGTTCAGAGAGGTGCCTGAACTGCTCCAAGCCACACAGCTAGGAGTGAGCTGAGCTGGAATCCGGGCCTTCTGCCTCAATGCCTATGCCATTCACTGGACACACTCACTCTCTGCTTCATTCATTCATTCATTCATTCACGCAGCAGCCACATGTTAAGCATGCTGTCCGAACCCCGGTGGGCACGGGAAGGGGTGCTGGGGAAGCAAGTGAGCAGGAGTGGACCTGAGCTTGCTCCCTGGCTGCCCATCCAAGGCAGGGGACAGGCCCTGAGGGGCTCACTGCAGGTGCCCAGTACTCGGCCAGGATGGACGTACTCAGGGTCCGGGGAAGGAGCTGTCCTCCACAGGAGTGTCTCATGAGGGCCCTGACCTCCATGTGGAGCTAGGAGGCTTCTTGAACAAGGGGGCCCTGAGCTGGACCCTTGGAGGGAGAGGTTGGAGGTTAGCTGGGGACAGAGGCAGGGCACGACTGGAGTAGCAGGTGTGACACGGGCCCAGAACCAGAGCGGAAGCACAGGGAGGGTGGACAGAAGAGGCAGGTGCGTGACCACACAGGATCTCTCCTGCTGCTACCACAGCTTTCAGTCACCCTGAGAAGCAGGCCAGAGCTGAGGTTCGTAGGCCTGCAGCCCCAAGTGACCAGACCTCTCCTTCCTCAACCTCAGCAAAGGCCCCTAGAGTGGGCTGTGGCTGTGACCCCTAACACCGGGTCCCGGGGTTCCAGTCCAGCTGTGCCGCTGACCTCACCATAGCTGTGCCACTGCTGCTTTGGGTCTCAGTAGCGCTGTCGGTGAAATGGGACACAAAGCGTCCATCCCTGCCTGTTTCTGGCCCGACTGACCTGCCACAGGGAAAGGTCCATCAGGAGCCTCTCTGGGTTGCCAAGGGTCCTTCCTGCTGGCTCCTGGCCCCCACATGAGAGAGTTTGCCCCAGTGGCTCCTGCTGAGTCTGAGTGAGTCAGCATCCCTCAGCTCTGCATTGTTCTGCTTCTCCAAACAGCACCGTGGGTGGGGTACGGGTGCCCCATCCCTGCACTTCTGCCCCTCCTCCCACCGCAGTAAGGAGCGCGTTGGTACCTGCCCCTGCACCCTGGCTCAGGCTGTGCTGTGGGTCAGATGCCCTCCCTATCCCTGCCATCAAACAGAGTCCTACTCACCCCTGCAGCCCCACGGGAGCCATATACCCTTCGGGGGCACATCCCCATCCTACCAGCTCCCAGGGATGGTGCCCATACCCAAGCATGCAGGCATGCTGACTCGGGCCCAGCCACTTTGGTGCTGAGCCGTGTGTGGCTGTGTGGGGGTCTCATCGCCTTGGCCTTGCCTTCTCTCTCCCTCCAAAATTCTTGAGCCAGCACATGGGGAGGGGCCCAGGACTTGTTGGAAGATGGCACTGGGTCCACTCCGTTCTCTGAGCGTCTTCCCTTTGCTCATCTGTTAAATCTGTAAAAACATGTGGTGAGCACGGGGTGGGCATCTCCGAGGCACGCGGGGATGCACTGCGCACTTCGCTTACGGAGCTCATTCCACGCCACAGCCGCCCTCGGGCAGGCCCCAGTGCCCCATTACCTACAGGCAAGGTTGTGGAGGCTCGGGGCAGAGGGCACAGCCAAGGTCCGCAGTAAGCGGCAGGGCTATAATTCAGACCCAGAAAGCCCAGGTCCCACCTGCAAGTGTGGGCCACTCCCCTCAGCCTGCACCCCACCCCAGCTGGGGTCGGCTCGAGGACCAGCTGAGGCAATGTCTGCAAAGAGACACCAAGCTGAACTTGTCGAGGGCGGACGGCTGAGGCGGAAGCTTGCCTTTGGGTGGACCTCCGGGCAACGCGCCAAGCCTGACCTCGCAGAGTCAGAAAGGCCTAGTTTCCACTCCGCTCGGCCACTTAGAGCTCTGCAGCCTCGGGCAAGTCTGGTTAACCCCCCTTGGCCCTTGGTTGCCTTCTGTTTAAAATGGAGGTAATACAAGCTGCCTTGCAGAGTTGCCGGATGTATTGCGTGCAGCCGGTGTTCCGCCAAGGCTGACCCCCCCGTCTGCCGCGACTTCCCCACGGCAGCGGCAGGTTAGGGCCACGACGGCAGCCGTCCAGCTAGGTCTCCGCTTCCTTTCCCCGTTCTTATTCCTCTTCACGCCCGGCCACCACTCTGGTCTTTGGACCTGACCCAGAAGCCTTGTCCAGCGGCATCACCAGGCCCCCTCCTGGTAGAGGGGGAAGGGAAGAGGGTGGAGGAGAGACCCTGCTCAGGAGACGCCCTGTCCCGGTCCTCCCTGCAGCTTCCAGGAGGAGCCAGGCCGGCCGTCCTGACCAGCGCCGACACTGGGAGGGCAGGAATCAACTGCCATAGGATAGGCCCCCCCAGAGGCTGGGCCCCACTGCAGGCCACTGCCACCCATCGCCAACAGGTGCCCACACACCCACATACACGCACACGCATGCACGTGGAGGCAGGGAGGCAGTTACTGTTCCTCTTACCCAGAGTCCCCTGTTTGTGCCTCATGCCCACACGTCAGCACCCCCCATGCTCACCTGCCCTCTGCTTCCCACCACGTATTTGTAAGAGCGCCATTGCGATCGCTGTTTATAGATGAGCACACAGGTTCAGAGAGGTGCCTGAACTGCTCCAAGCCACACAGCTAAGAGTGAGCCTCAGCGGCCCTGGGCGGGACACCTACCACCCTGTCCTTCAGTCCTGCAGGCGGGAGGGTGGACAGGCCCGAGGAATTAGGGCTCCGATCTGCGTTGCAGGATGCTGGGCCCAGGATCACTCTGGGCCAGGAGAGGCAGTGTTAGTCAAAGCTGGCCTTGGCTGTTGCCTATGATAGAAAAACTTAGCTCAAACTGGCTTAAACGAACAAACAAGCGCATAGGGTGAGGTAACTGAAAAGGCCAACGCTACTAACTTCTGGCGAGGCTGGATCTGCACCAGGAGCTCCGTTCAAGAACCTGGTACCACATCTTCCAGCTCTGACACTCGGTGTATCGTCTTCATGTTTGGCCTCTCCCCTCACGGTCCCTGGCAGTTCCGTGCTTGCACCCTACCTGCAGAGCCACGCTTGTGGACAGAGAACCCTTATCCCCAAAGATTCCGGCCACCACTTCTAGCTTAAGCTTCTGCCCGTCTCTGAAACGATCACCGTACATGGGAATGTGGAATGCTCTGATCAGCTGAGCTCAGGTCACATGGCCCCCGCCCCCAGGAGAAAAAGCAGAGTGGGTCCAGTGGGTCCAGTACAGATCCAGCCCAAAGTGCTCTGTTCCTCCATCAAGGCGTAGCCTTCGCTCACACAGATCCTTATACTCTAGCCTTTCTTTGCACGTGCTGCTTCCTTTATTTGTAATGCACTTCCTCACGAATTCCTACTGACCCTTCAGAACCCCTCGCAAATGTCACCTCCTCTGAGAAGCCTTCCCTTACGCTTACGTGCAGAGTTAGATAATGTTTTCCTCTGCTGGAGCCTTTATCAGATTGCCTGATGCTTACCCGATTTGGGGGTCTGCCTCTTCCACTTGGGTTCCTGGCTCCCTATAGGTCCTGGGCACAGAGCAAGTGCCCAGGTCCATTTTGTCGGGGATGTGAGCAAATGCACAAAGGAACAAATGGTAGAATCAGGCTCAGGTGAGCTCAGAGTTGGACTGCAGGGGACAAGGCAATGCTTAAGAGCAGTGTCCAAACTGAGCAACTTACAGTCCAGTTGATGTCGGCCTGCAAGGCCACCTCCTTGAGTCTCTGCCCAGTTGCCAGAATTCAAGGCCTGGACAGGCCATCACTGAGACCTGGGTTGGGCCCCCATGGCCAATGGCATAGAAATGGAAGAAGAAAGGGAAGTTGTGGCTGGGGGTCAGCCTTAAGTGCTGGGTCAGATTTCATCAACAGACGTCTGTCCTGGTGTCAGCTCACAAATGCTGGTAAGCACCCGGCAGGCATGGAAACTTCAGTTGGGCCCCGGGACGGGACCAAGAGACCCCGGGTCCCTGAAGGACCTGCCTAGAAAGTTGGTGGTATTGATGTGATTTCGGAAGCTCCCTGCTCCCCCACACGCATTAATAATGTTTGGAATTCTGCCATTTGAGATTCGTTCCCTTGGCTTTATTTGGTCTGTCAAAATGGCAATCTTTTGGAACCTTTGTGCCCCTGGATCCTTATCGGTCATTCACAACACAGTGCAAGGGAGAGGTTCTGGCTCCTTCCTGAGAGCTGGATTGGATTGTGCATGGTGATGGAGTGGAAACAAAGACAGAAAAAGAAGCTGACGCAGAGTGGGGAGGAAGATGTCCTGCTCTCGTGTTGCCCCTCTCTGATCCTGCACCCACCTGAGCCCTGCTCACAAGAAACCACAGTCATCAAGAGCACCCGTTTCTCTCCCGAGGGGATGGGCACAGCACAAGCGTGGGCCCAGCCCACCTCGGTTGGTTGTGGTTCTACTATCTGCAATCTGAGTGACCTTGGGCAAGAGACCTTGCCTTCCTGGGTGTTTCTCATCTGTAAAATGGGCATGAAGTGCCTTCTTGGTGAATTTTTTACTGGGATTAAAAAAGGAACTACGTGCACGATGTCCTTTGACAGCTGGCATGCAGTCACCCCTATCTTGAGGAGCTGTCAGGTGAGGGCACAGCAAAGTGTCACCGTACAGAGGGGACATCTGGGGAGCCTTCCCAGAGGAGGCGTCTGGACAGTCATCCACAGCTGTGTTGGCTGATGGGCCTCTTGTTCTGGATTCTGGGTGCCCAGGTCAGTAGTTGCTCCCTACCCCAAGAGGACTTGTTGCAGAGAAGGGAAGGGTAGAGAGTTAATGCCTGCTAACCCCCTGCCATGCACCTAGCACTGGTCTTTGTGTGCCGTTCTGGGAGGCACCAGGGAGGGGCAGCATGCTGGCTGAGGCCCCCCAGCTAGGTGGGAAAGGTCAAGGTTAGCAAGAGAAAACCAGTGCTTTGGAAGGCCCAAGCAGTGCCCAGGTGCCGGTCCTGCCCCACTGCTTCCTGGCCCCTCGGTCCCCTCAAACAGCTTCCAGAATCCAGCCCTGCTCCTCATGTAAAGGAAGAACATTTGGTTGTGCCTGCGCTAGAGCTCTGCTGGCCTAGATCCCACAGCCTCCAGGCCAAGAGTGACAGCACTCCCGGCACTGGGAAGAGCACAGGGTTGTTCTGTGTGCCCTTGAATCAGCCCTCTGAGCTGACCTGTCTCACGAGCACACCCTGTGAAAACTGCATTGTGGGGGGGGGGAGGCGGGGAGCGGGGAGGAGGGTGGGCAGTGGCCTCTCTCAGCTCCCCTCCCTGTCACACCAGAAAAATGGGTCCTTGACAGTGTTCTCTGTGGGCGTGGGCGGCCCCTGGGATGAGGGGAGCACTATCCTGGGAGCGAGGAGGACTTGGTAGAGTCTTAGCCTGCATCTCTCTGGCCACACAGCATGGAGGGTGACTTCCCCTCTGGGCCCAGAGTCCTCATGAGCTCCCTGTTCCCTTGAGGGCCGCAGAGGTCACTGTCCCCTGAGGGGTGGTACGGAGGTGTGAAGACATGTCCCTGTTCCAGGGGGGGACTCAGGCCCCACCCACCACCTCCAAGCCCAACTGCTAGGTTGGGTTGGATTCCAGCCCCTGCCAGGGCAGGGTAGCCCCCCAGGGGTGCGCTTGTTACCATGACAACACCTCTCTCCAGCCTCTTGCTTGGGAGACACTCATCTGGTCAGTGGAATGGGGTTACCTCGGACAGACTGGGGCTGCCGTGTGCCCTAAACGTGTTCCTTTAAATCCCCATGTAGTCACTGGTTTGTCTCTTGAGGCCTCAGCTGTTGTCACTATGCCCTACAAGGAGACCCTGGTGCCAGGGAGGCTTGGACAGGCCACTAAGGCCACCGGCTTCCATGACATAGGCTGCTGTGACCTCAACCCTGGCCAGCGTCCTGCAGACCCTGGGAAACTCGTGTGTTTCGGGGGTAGGGGGCGGGGAGGAAGGACAAAGGGGTCTGAGGACAAGAGGTGCCTCACACTGTTCTCCAGAACACCCTGCATTGACTGAAGTGGGCTCAGCCTTCCAGAATGTTTACCCTTCAATCCCAGATCTGTGCTCAGGAGTCAGAGGTCTCCTCCCCGCCCCGCAGGCCCAGCCCACAGGTGTTATTCTCCGAGTATGGTCTTCATAGGACACCTGTCCTGTCGCGGGAGTGTGAGTGTCCATCCTGCCCCGGTCACCATGCCTGAGGCAGCAAGACTGGCCCTTAGCAAGAGGACGAATTAAGTCTGGTTCTCTTTCCTCCCCACCCTTGGACACATAGCACCCCTGCCTAGAGCAAAGACGTCTCTTAAGCTCCTTGTTCTTAATGCAGGTCACTCACAGGTGGACTGGGCTGGGCAGGCAGCCTGTGAGGGAGAGCAGCTTGAGGCCGTGACTCGTGACTTATCCTGGAGACTCCCTTCTGCCGAGCTCAGGGCCTGGCAGTCATACTTGTAGCCGTCACTGAAATGCCTCTGGGATGCTAGTTCCCTGCCCGGTGCTAGTGTATAGAGGGACCTCAGATGGAACCCCGTTACCTGGGAGATGGGCCCGTTAACCCAAGACCAGCAGCAGGCACCCCAGGGGTAGCAAGGAGGAAGGAGCAGAGAGCTCACGCCTGGGTGAGGGGCTTTAGGGAAGGTGTCCCCGAAGCAGTTCCCTCCCCTGGGCTTACAAGGTAGAGAAGGGATTTGCCTTATAAGGTGCAGGAGGGCATCGGAGGCCAAGAATCGGTGTGGGCAGAAGCACACCAGTGTGAACGTGGCCTGGCAGGTTCGTCGGGTCTGCGAGTCCAGTGCAATCACATCTGCAAAAGCTAGAAAACGACGTAGCAGAATGCTTAGGTCCTCCCAGCGGGGAGTTTGTGAAACCCAGATGTTAAGACATCTGGATGTCACCTGCTTGGGTCCCGGTGTGCACGGTGTCGCAGGCACGGTTTTCGGGCACTGTTAAACACAAGCAGTAATTATCTGTGGTTCGCTGCAGCCAGTGGACAGACCATCCCCGCTCTGAAGTAACCAATCCTAACAATGCCCTTGCCCACATCCAAGGCCAATCCCATGGGGGAGGTTTTGACAGCCTCCGGGGCACACCTGGGTTTTGCCCTCCAAGTGTGGCACTGATGCTGTGACAACAGCTCTCGTTTACCAGCTGACGGCTGTGTCTCAGGGACCGTTTGGGGGACTTTCATCCTTAGGGCAGCCTCATGAAAAAGGCATTATTATCTCCGTATTCCAGTGGAGGAAATTGAGGCTTGCAGAGGTTAAATCGCTTGTTCGTGTGACTGAGCTGATAATGGCTGAGATCCTAACGCGGGTTCGTCTGCTGCTAACACATATTCTTTTCTTTGCGCTGTGTCGGATCACAGGGAGACCCCACGTTCTGAAAAAGTGGAAATTGTATCTTGGTAAATTTGGTCACCCGTGACTCAGCTGTGGTTTCATAGCTACTTCTCTTCTAAAGCCTGATTTTTCTTTAATGGGCAAGTCTTGGGGTAGATGACCTCAGATCACCCCTGCAGCCAGCATGCGAACAACCGCCTAGAAACTCCAAGTGAGCAGCAGGCCTAGTGGAAAGACCCCGTCCTTGTGTCGAGTGGAGTCAGTGCCCCCTGGAGGACTGAGCAGGGGACATGGAGGTGGCCTCGGCCATGCCAGCCAGGCCACAGGGACCAGGCCAAGTGCATGCCTCACCTTTGGTGGGCACCCAAGAAGTGAGGCTGTGTTAGCATTAAAAGGAATTCCAAAAGGGGCACCTGGGTGGCTCAGTCGGCTAAACATGCAGCTCTTGATTTCAGCTCAGGTCACCATCTCACAGTTCATGGGTTCAAGCCCCACGTCGGGTTGCATGCTGAGAGTGCAAAGCCTGTTTGGATCTTCTCTCTCTCCCTCTCTTCCTGTCCCTCTACCCCCTCCCAAAATAAATAAATAAACGTTAAAAAAAATCCGTGTAAGGAGAACTAAAAGGATATTGCAGAATTTTAGTTGCAGCTCAACATTCCAGAACTCTTCTTGAACCCTGCTCTGCTCCTTCGCAATTAATCCTGTGGCTGGGTGCTCCACAGCAGCAACTAGCCCTCTAAACCAAAGTTCTCTACTTTCAGGGCATCTCCCGATTCCTCCCTTTCTCTCAATTCCGTTAGGAACGTGAGCTCTTTGGGGCGCCTGGCTGGCTCTTGATCGTGCAAGTCTTGATCTCGGGGTTGTGAGTGTGAACCCCATGTTGGATGTAGAGATTCCTTAAAACTAAAATATTTAGGGGCGCCTGGGTGGCTCAGTGGGCTAAGCATCCCTTGACTTCGGCTCCGATCATGATCTCATGGTTTGTGGGATTGAGCCCTGAGTCAGGCTCTGCACAGTGCAGAGCCTGCTTGGGATTCTTTCTCCTTCTCTCTCTGCCCCGCCCCCTGCTTGCATGCACGCTCTAAACAAACAAACAAGCAAACAAACTTTTGAAAAATAAAAAATATATATATTTAAAAACAAAAAGGGAATGAGCTCTTTGCATCTTGCCCCTGGTATTAGAGTTCTCATGTTCTGTTTTTCATTCATGTAGAACGCATGCATCCAGTCATTTAATAAAGAGTTGTGTTATTTCTGTTTGTCCAGCTTTGAGCAGGTACTGGGGAAGCAGTGGGACAGTGTGGCCCATTGAGCCTGTGGTCCCGCAAATCCAAATGTGTGTATGACGAATTTCATCGCCAACACCAGATCGGCCGGTGGGCGGCCGCACCAGCACACAGGAGTTTTCAGCCCACATGTGCCAGCCAATGTGTGCGACTTCAGACTACTACACGGACCGAGCCTGCGTCTCAGCCAGGTCCCCCACACGTCCTACTACGACTGGCCATGCCTTCTTACACTGCTCCTTTCTCTTTGCAGGCCTCCTGCCCTGAGTGGCAGCCCCATTATCTCCGACATCTCGTTGATCCGGCTTTCCCCACACCCCGCCGGCCCCGGGGAGTCCCCCTTCAACGCCCCCCACCCCTACGTGAGCCCCCACATGGAGCATTACCTCCGTGCCATGCACAGCAGCCCCACACTCCCCACGATCTCTGCGGCCCGGGGCCTTAGCCCCGCTGACGGTGAGTAGGGCCTGGGGGACTGGGGGACAGGGCCACTAACCCTAACAGTGTTGATTCCCCAGCCCCAGTCCTCTGGGACAACAGTGAGCAGGCTGACATTCCTCCCCACCACCCTGAACAACAGGTGTTCAGTAAGTGGTGAGAGCCAACAGGGTCTGGGGACCATTGTTCTTGAGAGCTGTTCCGTAAACACCTTTTTGCATGCAAATTATGTACAACAATGGCTGGGTGTGTTTGTTCTTGTAGATCTTACCAGAGGTGAGAACTGTTTGGTTGCAATAAACCAAACTCTGCTTCTGGTTAAGTAGAGGGGGCGTTGGATCCCGTCTCATGGGCCTCCAGAGCAGAAGGAGGACAGCTCCGGGCTGGCTTCTGCCCCTTGCAGGTCAACACGTGGCCTCCAAACGACACCCCAAGCCTCCACATGTGAGCACTGATGGCCTGGTGTGTCTCAGGTCAGATGCTTGAGAGAGAATTGCCTGGTCCAGCTGGGAGATCAGATGCCCCTCCCCCCCCCCCAATCCAGTTAATTTGAGACACGTCACGGGACGCGAATAGGGTTTTCAGATCTAAAATGTAGTACTTCCAAAAACAATGTGCTACTTCCAGCCCCATCGCCACCTCACCGATGCACCCGTGCAAACACACACACGCACACGCATGCACCTACACACGCTGGACGCTAGTAAGCACATTTGGGAGCTAGCCCCGCCCATCCTGTCATCCCGGAAGTGCTCCCACCCCACCCCTAGCTTGGAGCGCTGTCCCCATGGTACCCGGTGGCCACTTATTGCTGCCATTTTTGTCAAAAAACAACCGGGTTGCATCTTCTCAGAATCTGCCCACTGAAACTATCGGGCAGAGGGACGTTCCAGAGGACAGACATTTCTAAGGACTTTGCACTCAGGAGCCCGTGGGCAGAGGCTCCGGGAAACACGATCCCAGCGGGTCCCTCCTAACCACATCCCGTCCTCACCAGGGGGGATGTGCCCTCTCCCACTTTGTGGATATGACTGGAAGCTGGAGCTGAGTCCCGGACCTGAGAGGCTCAGGTTGGAGTTTCACAAGGAAAAGGACTCCAGCCTCCAAACACACAGAAAGGCTCCCTGGACTATCTGGCTCGTCACTCTAGCCACGTGATTTGCACTTCGCCTCGTCTTTACCACCAAGAAACCAGACGAGGCAACTGCCAGCAACTACAGGATGTGAAAGTGGCTGGCCGCAGGGTGGCCGTTCTGAAGTGACTCCCAAGGGGTCGGACCCCAGCCCTGAAATCTCCACGGCGAAGCGTTTCGCTGCCTCCACATTGAGCCGCCGACTCCGGAACGTGGGCCTGTGCTTCTTTCTCCACGCCTCTGCTGATGACCCAGACATCGATGCGCTGGCGCGGAGCATGAGGATGCTGCCCTGGCCTTGAACCTCGAACGCGGTGCAGTGCGCTGAACCGTGCCTGCCCCCAGGAAGATGCGTCCACACCCCACTCCCCGAACCTGAGAGTGTTGCCTCATTTGGAAAAAAGGCCTTTGCAGATGTGATTTAGTTGGGGATTTTGAATGAGGAGATCATCCTGGAATGTCCGCGTGGGCCTTAAATACAACGATAAGTGTCCTCACAAGAGACATGTGAGAGAACAACGCATAGATGGGAGAGATGTGGCCACCGGCCAAGGAAACTGGGAACCCCCAGAAACTGGAGGAAGAAGCACAGAACAGATTATCCCCTCGAGCCTCTGGAGGGAGTGTGACCCTGCTGACACCTTCACGTCGGACTTCTGGCCTCCAGGACTGTGAGAGAAGGAAACGGTGTTGTTCAAAGTTAGCGCTGAGTCTGTACTTACGAACCTGTTACGGCAGCTGTAGGAGATTAAGACACGTGGCTCGTGGGTCAGAGGCCCTGAGAGATGTCTCTAGAAGAGACAAGGACACAGGAGTTTCAGTGGATAACGGTGTAGCCCATCCCTTGAAGGAGGGACTTAGAGTTGTGGAGCACTGATTCGATGCCTGATTTCCATATAAACGTCACCGTGGCTCCTGTCACGCCCACTTATTCTCCGCCCCAGTCCCTTGAGAAAGCAGGCATGGGGCCAGCTCCAGAGGGCACTTGGCTAATTTGCAGACTGAAACCCTGAGACCTCGCTGGCCCTGAACCAAGCTCCCAAGTGAGTAGAGACAGCACGACAGGCTCACACCGCCGGTGTGTCAGCCCCAGCACTTGCCCACATGAGGCCCAGAAAGTTCATCAGCTATGAGAGGCAGCGTCTGCCAGACCGCATGTGCTCTGAGGACAAACGGGCCCTCCAGGGAAGGCTTCAGGGAGGAGGCGGACATCCAGAAGGAAGGGGGACGGGAGGGTGTTTCAGGCATGGACAGGGTAGGCAGAGGCCGTGGGGCATCATCCTGGCTGCAGGCCAGGGCTCTCTCTAGTGGATATGGCAGAAGTTGAGGAAGAGGAAGAGGGTGACTGTTTCCATTGACTGGCTTCTCTCTGCCCAGGGCATACGGATGAGATCTTTGCTTTTTGCCAAGCCAAAGAGCAGAGACTGCCAGAGTCCCCATCTGCCAGTGGGGGGTGGTAATGGTGGCCCTGAGGTCATAGCACATGGGGATGGTGACACTGAGAATGAACGTGAGTCCCTCAGCACTGCCCGCACAGACCCAGCAAGCACTCAGCACGATGCCGGCCATCACTGACATTTCGAATAGTAACTTGAGTCGTGAGTATTAGTGCCCCCGTGTTACGGATGGAAAACTGAGGCAGCTGAGAAAGGAGGCCCCTTCCCAGTTTTGCACACCTGGTGAAAGGCAGGACTCTCAATGGGTATGTGTGGCTCCAAGCTCCGCGCAGGAGTGCCAGGCCCCCTCGAAGATGCTCCGAAGTTCATCCTCCCTGCCTCTTGGCTGAGCCCCCGGAGGGGCTGAGTGCAGGGCTGGAGGCAGACAGCTCGGGGTCCCGCGGTCACAGGCCAGGCCGGGAGCTTGATCTGGCCGGGTCCGGGTGATCTCGCCGTGACTGTTCAGGCCAGGCCGACCCCCACAGCGTCTTCGTTTCCGTCTTCGTTTCCCGGGGCGCCTGGGTGGCTCAGTCGGTCAAGCGTCCGACTTTGGCTCGGGTCATGATCTCACAGCTCGTGAGTTCGAGCCCCGCGTCGGGCTCTGTGCTGACAGCTCTGTCTCCCTCTCTCTCTGCCCCTCTCCCATACGCACTCTGTCTCTCCCTGCCTCTCAAAAATAAAGAAAACTAATAAAAAAAGTATACATCTTCGTTTCCCTTTGAAGGCTCTGCTGGACGGTGGACAGGGGATGCTGTCAGCCTGGGGCTCTTGTCTCCTGTGGGGCCTGCACGGGAAGGAAGGGGCGGTTGTTTACGGCTCTGCGGACCGGAGGCATGCGGGATCTGGGTCCCCATCGGCAGGAACACACCCCACCCACCTCGTCTGCTCAGTTGGGGGAGGGGACCCAGGGGCAGAGGAAAGACTGGCGGGCACTAGGGGGAGCTCGCCAAGCCGTGTGTGTGTGTGTGTGTGTGTGTGTGTGTGTGTGTGTGTGTGTGTGTTTCTCTATTTGGTGCCATGTCCTGATGGCTTCTTTCTCTCTCCCTCCCTCCTGCCCACAGTGGCCCACGAGCACCTCAAGGAGAGGGGACTGTTTGGCCTCCCCACTCCGGGCACCAACCCCTCAGACTATTACCACCAGATGACTCTCATGGCGGGCCACCCTGCACCATACGGGGACCTGCTGGTGCAGAGTGGGGGTGCCACCAGTGCACCCCACCTCCACGACTACCTCAATCCGGTGGATGGTGAGTGCTGGGCGGGGGCGGGGAGCGGGAGAGGGGACGCCGCTCCTTCTGTGGGTGAGGAGCCCTAAGGAGTGGTCTGGGATCCTTGCCATGACTGCTGTCCGCAGGGGACCGAGTCTGAGCAACTCCCACAAACACTTAGTGAGTCGCCGCAAGCCAGGACATGTTTTAGCAATTGCAGACTGGGGAACAAAACACACTCGTTTCTGCTTTCATGGAACTTAGAACGTGATAGGGAGAGACAAAGCCAAGAATGGAATAGGAAGCACTGGGGTGAAGTGGGGGGCGGGGTATAGTCTTGAATGAGGAAATTGAGAAATCCTCCCTGGGAAAATGATATTCAAGCAAGAATTAAAGGAGGTGAGCAGTACACAAATATGTGGAAAGAATGATCCAGGCAGGGAAACAGCAAGTGCAAAGGGCCTGAGGCAGCAGCATGCCCTCTGAGTTCAAGAAAAAGCCAGGAGGCCAGCATGCCTGGCACCCAGTGAGTGGGCAGGGCAGGAGTAGGGTGAGGCCAGATTTCTGGGGCTGGCTGGTCAGGGCTTGGTAAGACTTTGTCTGGCTTAAGCATCATGGGACCCTTGGAGGGGGATTGGACAGAGGACTAATGAGACCTGACTTTTTTTTTTTTTAATATTTTATTTATTTTTGAAAGAGAGAGAGAGAGAGCATGACCAGGAAAGGGGCAGAGAGAGAGGGAGACACAGAATCTGAAGCAGGCTCCAGGCTCTGAGCTGTCAGCACAGAGCCCGACACGGGGCTTGAACTCAAGAACCACAAGATCATGACCTGAGCCAAAGTCGGACTCAACTGACTGAGCCAGCCAGGTGCCCTGAGACCAGACTTATTCTTAAAAGGAGTTCCATTGCGGCTGCTGATCTGAGAAGGCTTAAGGGCAAGGTGGAAGCAGAAGGTCCAGGTAGTGGAGGTGTGGAGAAGCGACCACATTTTAGATAGAGTCACAAGATTTGTCCCCAGACCAGATGAGGAGTTAGGAAGAAAGAAGGGCATCAAGGACAACAGCAGGGTCTTGGGCCTGAGCAATTGAACAGTTAGTGACTGAGCTGGAGGCTGCAGGCAGGGCACGTCTGGCAGGCAGGATATCCAGTGTTCTGGGTAGGTAATGCTCTGGGTGTCCCTAAAATACCAAGTCTTTCCTTCCCACCAAATACTATCCTGATTTCACAGAGGAGCCTGTGGCCTGGCCCCCCGACCACGAGCCCCTGGGATCAGCATGGAGCCCCCGCCTCTTGGAGGAGAGAGGAAGGGGGAAAGGCTAAGTGCCCGCCTCCCCCAGTTAATGCCACTCTACCTGCTGCTCTTGGAGCCTAGCCCAGAGATACCCAGGGATCCACGCCAGGCAGTGGAGCTAGAAACCACAGCGGCAGGGGGCAGTGGGGGCAGGCGGCTTCTGCAGATTTATCCTCCTCCAGCTCTGTCTGGGACGGCTTTTGCAGTCCCCGATGGCAGGGAGCACGCAGGCCCACGGGGAGACCTGCCAGAGAGGGATGGCCTGGTACCTACCGGGCCGCGTGACTCAGGGTGGGTCCCTGCACCCCTCAGCCCCCTCCTGTCCCCCAGTACTTCCTGTCCGCACCAGCCACTGCAGCTCCCCCTTATTGCCTGGGGCAAAGCTGAGCCCCTCACTTCCTAAGACCTGGCTGAGCTCTTGCCTCCTCCAGGACACACGCCTTCTCCCTCCTTTCCCCTCTTCAGGATCCTTGTCTCTCTCTGCCCTTCTCGCCTCACACTTACAAGAGCGACCTCGTGTGGCTCCTGAACCCCCCTGGGCACTACCTGTTTCCCCACAAGAGTGTTGCTGGGGAAGAGCCCTGGAACCTCTCCCAACACTGGCTCTCACGGCCCCATCACCCTTGACGTGGCCTGAGGGATGCCATCAGAATCTGATCCCTGGGTCTGTCCCGCCCCTGTGCCTCTCCATAGCCCTCTGGTGCTCCCCACAGGGAGGCGGGCAGCGTGTCAGCAGGTGGCGAGGGTGGGACTCAAGTAAAGCTGTGTGTACAGGCCACTTGTCAAAATTAGAAACCAGACAACAGGTACAATGCAACTAGTCCTCAAATAGCCACGTCCGAACGTCACATCCCCCCACGCAGGGCCTCCCAAAGCCTCAGGGTGGCCGGCACCAGGCCAGCTGGACAGCGGGCAGACGCAGACAAACCACGGCAGAGGGTCTGGTCAGGCAGGTGTCCCCAGAGGGCAGGAGAGGCCGAGTCAGCCAACATGAGCACCTGCCATGTGCCTGTGTGACCGCCACCTCCATCCTGTGCCTTTCCATACACTCTCCCCTGTGACTGCCCTCAGCCGTCTTCTGAGGCTAGAATTGTCATCTCTACTTCAAGATGAGCACACTGGGGTCGTGTGACTTGCCTAGGCTGTGAGTTGGGGTTTCAAGCCCCGCTGTTTATCACCAACACATTGGGTCTTCCCTTGGGCACACTGCCTCCAGGCAGCACTACACATCTGTCACCCCAAGAGCCATGGCCTCAGGGAGGGCCTGCTGGGCCAGACGTGTTCCAGCTCGGCCTAGAGCAGCCGGGCCAGAGTGGGTGCTGCCCTTCGGGGTGGCCTTGGGAAGGGAGTTGGGGCAGTGAGCTGCAGACACATCTAAGCCAGCACTGCCTGTGCACGTCCCCACCGTGGGAGATGACCCAAGGGAGCCGGGGGCACCGGATGGGGTCCGGACAGTGATTCCTAGCCCCACATGCCAGTTGGACTAAACACACTACTGAGTAAGGTTGTGCATGTGAACTTGGCCAGTGCCTGGCGTGCAGGAGCGACTCCATCAACACTACTTCCTGTGTCTTTCTAGCCTTTTCCCTCGTTCACATCTTCCCCTCCTGTGGGAGTTTTGTCTATCGATTGCCTGTGTCGCTGTCCACCGCGTGCTTAGCCTAGTGCCACAACTCCTCGTGGCCACCGCCCCATGCCTCCCATCCGTCCCAGCCCCAGGCCTGCCACGTCTGAGTCGTCAACCCCCCGCAGCCGTCCTGTTATTTGCCACCTTCCCAGCACTGCCGTTCAGCTCGGGCTCCCTCGGCCTCACAGCTGCCTCACAGTAATTTCTCATCCCCTCCGTCATTCTGCACCCCTGTGGCTTTCGTCACCCTCAGGGCAAGATTCAGGCTTTATAACCCGGCTTGAGTGGCCTTCCCCTGCAGCCTAGTCTTCCCCGCCCCTCCCCCGCCTTGCACACTGCCTCCCACCGCCCGGCTCCAAATGAAGCCTCCCAGACAATTGCTCTGCTCCCTCTGCCTGCAATGCCCTTCCCTACGGGCTTGCCCAGCTCGCTTCTGCTCCGTGTGTTCGGACCCCAGTCAGCCGCCACTTCTGAGACACCACCCGGATCCAGCCCCAGCTCAACCGTGTCAGCTCGGCTCGCGCTCCCTCCCTCCCACCTGCGGGGCTGTAACTGGCTGCTGCTTCTCCGTTGACAAACTGGGGGGTTCCCCAGGTCCGGGAGCATGGCGGCCAAGGAGCAGGCCTCTGTGTTTGCAGAGTGACTGAGTGAGTGAGTGGTGGTCACCAAAAAACCTAGGATAGAAAGATGCAAACTAATTGGGGAACTACCCGGGGTCAAGCAGCTGTCGGTTCTTTGCAGGGACCTGGGGAGGTGGCTGGGAACGCGGCAGCTTTGTTCTCAGGGGCTCTCAGCGTTTGGCAGCATCTGGGGCTGAGCAGGAGCAAGGGAGGTGAGCTCATCAGTGGGCGTGAGAGCGCTGCGCTCGCGTTGGACTCATCACACCCACCCACCATCCTTTCTCCACCTCTCCTCTCGGGAACGTGATTGTCTTCAGGGTATAGAGGGAAGTTTCCATCCCGGACCTGGGCAGGCATATCAGTTTCTCACCCCAGATCTGCTGAGGCTGGGGGTGAGGCTTGGCAGGGGGTGGGGGGGTGGGGGGGCGCGGTTCTGAACCCTAAAGGATTTCAGGAACAGATGACTCTTTTCCTTTGGTCCCAACCCCTTACGATCCAAGGAAATTAAGAGTAGGCCGACACAATATCCTGTATCTGTCATTACTTAATACAGTTCTTTTTTTTTTTTTTTTTTCAAGCCAGTTTGAACTACAACCGGAACATTTGCTTCTGCTTCTAAAAATGTTTTAGGCATTTCTGGGGCGCCTGGGTGGCTCAGTCAGTTAAGCGTCCGACTTCGGCTCAGGTCATGATCTCACGGCCTGTGAGTTCGAGCCTGCTTCAGATTCTGTGTCTCCCGCTCTCTGACCTTCTCCCGCTCACGCTCTGTCTCTCTTTCTCAAAAATAAATAAACATCAAAAATTTTTTTTAATGTTTTAGCCGTTTCTGTTCAGCTCTGATGCCCAAGTGGATGTGTTGTTCACATGCATCTATTAGACACCAGTGTGCACAGCTCAGGTCAGCCTCTGGAGTATCCCCAGCCTCTCCTTTCCTATAAACTGGGGAGCAGGGAAAACCCACCAGCTCCTGCTGGTCCCAGCTGCATGGGTGTGGGGAGAGACCTTCCCAGAAAGCTTTAGTCCACCCAGTGAAGTATAGACCTTCTTTTTGCTCAGACTGTCACAGAATTGTGCAGGCTCAGAGGCCACCTGTGGAAGGGTCCTGAGACTCTCCGAGAATACGTGTGTTCATGTTAGAAAGCCTCCTATAAACATGACCATGGCAGGTAAGCTCTGTTCAGGTGCAGGGGGCCTCATGACTTTGTGGGAAGTTCAGGAAACTGAGCCTTCTCTCTTTCTCTCTCTCTCTCTCTCTCTCTCCTCTCTCTCTCTCATTCATTCATTCTGGGGGTATTTCTTAAGCACCTCCTATGTGCCAGGCATACACAATGGTGCATAGCATGCCAAGTCATGCCCTCGTGGTGCTTGATAAGTTCCACAGGTGGCTCTGTGTAATAATCCTTGCATTTTTCATACATTCACCTTTTGGGGTTAAATAAATAGACCTTAAAATAGAACCTTGTATTTTTTCTCATATGGGAAACCAGATATGCTCTGAGGAAGACGTCCATGTCCTTGCCTCCATCAAGCCCAAAATAACCTCATCTGGGTTGAGCGTGCGTCGAGGAGATCCCCACGGTGGTGTGGGGCAGGCAGGAAGGCAGAGGGGGCCTCTGCCGGCGCTCTCGCTGCAGCGAAAATCCAAGCCCTGCCCTGCTCCCGGGTCCCAGGACCAGGCTGCAGGCTGGACAAAGGGCATCTCCCGCGTCCCTCCCTGGCCAGGGGCCTCTCAGCCTCCTGGTGGTCGATGGAGGCCCGTTGCCTCTTGTTCTTAAAGGAGGCTGATTTATAGCAGGAAGAGTGGAAAGTGATACTGTGCTGGGAGGTAATAGATCAGCGGTCAGGGAGTCCAAGGCTATCGCTCTGCCTACTGGTTCTCCGGAGGGCGGGGAATTCACCAGTTGTCACCGGGGCCTTAAAATGGAATGTTCTTGTTTTATGCTGTTGAATATTGGTGATTGCACAGCAGTGTGGGAGCCGCCACAACCCACCCCCTCCTCCCACCACACTGAGAAGATTGAAATGTTCCCGATTGAAATGTTGTCTGTTTACAGCCCATATTTCCTCCGAGCTGTATATTTTATTGTCATATTGACACTAATTTGACTTGGATGTCACCTCCGTTCTGACGCCCGTTCTTTATGCTGCCTGCGGGTCCAAGGGGGTTTTCAGAGACCAATTACATTGATCACACCACAGAGAGGCAGGAGGAGCCGCTGGAGGGACTGCCGGAGGCCCCAGTCGGGCCGGGAGTCCGTGCCCAGCCTGCAGACAGGAGGGAGACTGAGGCAGAGGAGAGCAGGCCACAGGTTCCCCGAGGGGCAGGACTGCTGTGTGCAGACCCGGGCTAGGTGGCGTATGTGGGTCACCCGGTGAACTGGCACAGACACGAAGTCACTTTGCAGGCGAGGAAGCCGAGGCCCTGAGCCCGAGCCCTAAATTTGTCTACATCACAGAACTAGGAAATGGTGCTGGCCAGTCTCAACCCCAAGCCTCTGGGCTCCAAAGCCGAGGTGTTTTCAATCCCCCCATAAGAGGGGGTGAGGGGGCTGCGGACGGCTAAGTGTGGGGCAGGTTGAGGTCCTCCAGTTGGGTTTCCTTAGAGCATTTACTCAGTGAGTCCAGAAGGTATGTGGGCAGGGCTGGGCTGTACAGGGATGCTCCCTAACCGGTGAGGACCCAGGACCCACGAGCCAGGCCACGAGGCTGTGTCCTGCCACCGCCAGGGGAGGCGTGTCCCAGTCCCACGCTCAGGACAGCATCTGGCACAGAAAGGCCTCCTGGGAGGTGGTGCTGGGACACAGCTCTCTCCACTGCTGGTGCCCTGCCTGCCCCGCCCACGTCCTGGGGAGCCAGCCCCTGCTTCCTCCTGCTGCCCTCATTCCAGGTTCCTGGGTCCTCGGGACACCCCCCACCCCCCCGCCCCAGAGCTCAGGTGACATGCTGGTCACAAGCCCATAGCAACCCAGAGGTGGATACTGTTGGCCCATCTTCCAGGTGAGGAAGCAGCTCAGGGAGGTTCAGAGCCTCGCCCAAAGTCACCCTGATCAGAGCAGTCAAGCAGGGTCAGAACATGGTCTGCCTGCACCGGGGGCCCGTTCTTAACCCTCCTGCCCTTCCCGGCTGCCCCCAGGGAAAGCAGCGATGTCCCCAAGCACTCTGGAGTTACCTAGTAATCCCAGGAGCCCTGCCCAGTGCTCTGGGCACCATTTTCTTCTCTCACCTGGACAGTGAGCTTCACAGGAGGGCAGGGCCAAGGGTCCCCCCCCTTGCTTGCAATCCCCGAAAGCGTCTAGCCCGATGCCATCACCACAAGGCTCTGATGGGTGAATGAACTAACACATGAATGAGCAAAAGAAAGACGTAGTGGCTGAAACAGGATCCAGATGCAAGCGGCAGCAGGAGTGGGTAGCATGGGGCGTCTGCCCGGGTGAGGGCAGGCTGGTGTCCGGTACCCCCCACCCCGGCAGCTGACGGAAATCGGCACAGGCTCATCCACAGATGAATGGACGCAACAGCTCTGCCAGTCCCCGGTCATAAATCACAGGAGAAGCCACAGGAAATGAGTGCCAGGATTTTCTTTCTATTTAGTAATTTATCAAGGGAAGAGGCACATTAATAAACATATTTCCCTCGAGGGGTGGGAATAACAGAGATGAATATCACTGTCAGATTTGCCCTGTTTCCTCTTGTTAGGGGCACGTGAGAGGGTGGGAATCCAAATATTAGCAGCACAGTCTTTTTTTAGAACATGCATTAGAAGGATGAGTGTATTTCTTAGTCTACAGGATGTTGGATTGTCCCTCCCACCTCGTGTCTCTCCATTTGCCACTCGGTTCTAAGCGACAGGACTCTTTGGGAGGATTCACGTTTGCATCTTTGATTTTCCTTGGAAGTGAGGACGGACCGGGAGTGAACTCAGTAAATAAGAACAAAGAAGCCTAGAGGAGCCCGGATGAATGGACAGATGAGTGAATGCTGTAGTGACAGACGTACTGCTGTGTGGCCCGACTGTGTTTTCTAGACTTGCTGTCCCTCACTCCAGTATTAGCTTTAGGCTCATCCTGCCCATCAAAGCCGTCCTCCTCGCCCCTGAAGAAGCGACGTTAATTCTCAGTTTTGTTTTAGAAGGTCTGCTGGGCTTTCAGCACTCCGGTGGTTTGCTGGTGTCCTCGAGATTACTCTGCAAGCCAAGCTGTACCGCCCCCATTGTACAGATGGGCAAAGAGAGGCTCAGGAGGCTGAGTGATGTGCTCCAAGACAAGCACTAAGTGTTGGGTTTGGAGTGGCCCAGCTGAGTGTTCCCACATGGTGTGTATGTGCGTCTGACCGCCCCAGCCCCCACCTCCAAGCACATCCTTCCCCGCAAGGTGCGTCTTCTGTCTACCCTGGGCGGAGGCGGTGTGCTGAGTGCTTTGGTGGCCATCTGCCCGACTTCCAAGTCTACTTCTGCACTTCCCCTGGCTGCATGGCCCTCTGTCATTCGTAAAACGACAGTAGTAATAGTTCCTTCCTTCTAGGGCAGTTGACGCTGTTGAATACTTTAAAGATTAAACAACTTAATACCTTGGAGTGCTCAGAACAGTACCCAGCACCTTCAGGGCAGTGCATAAATATTGACTTGCCCTGGCTGTGATTCTGCTGTCCCTCACCTGTGCCCACGCTCAACATTTGCCATCTTCCACTTGGGCTCACCACCGAATGGATGCATATGTGTATGTGTATGCATATAACGGTGGGGGGAAAGGACCCAAGTCCCTGATGCATAAAGGTGGGAGGGGCAGAAGCAATCAGATAACCACCACCGGTGCATGCGGACTTGACAGCGTGACCCCCCCCCCCCGTTTGGGATGGGGGTAACTTCTTAATCGGAGGATGTCAGGGTGCTCTCCCTGGGAGAGTGATAACCCGTGGAGGTCTGAGCACAGAAAGGAAGGGAGAGCACTTCAGGCAGAGGAATGGGCATATGCAAAGGCCCTGTGCCAGAAGACAGGTGACAGGGTGTAGGGAGCTGGGAGGTGGCTGGAGCAGAGCCTGGGAGGTGGGCAGGATGAAGCTGGAGAGGTGGGCAGGGGGCACCCACAGGGCCTCCAAGCAAAAGCCACCCTGAGCATTTGGGCTTTTTTCCTAATAGTACTGGGAGCTTTGGAAAGGTTAGGGCAGGGGGGCACAGGGACATGATTCAATTTACACATTAAAAAGCTCTCTTGGGCTGCAGTGAGGAATGTGGATGGGACAGCAATTAGCTAAGGGCCCTGGGATGACCCAGGCTAGCAGTGGGCTGGGGGGAATAGGAGGAGGGGGAAAGGAAGGGAACCTGCAGGGGGCTTTGAGGGCAGACTCAGTCATGAAGGAGGTAACAATGGAAAGGCATCAGGCGAACTCCTGTCAGAGGCTGTTTATCCCAGTGGCCCAGGAAGAAAGGGGCTTCCCGGGTTTGCCAAGGGCGAGGGGTCAGAGGAGCACCGGGCATGGGTGCCCCCAGGGCCCAGCAGGGGACCTGGGGGCATGAGGTCGTGGGCAGGGGCTCTGCTGAGGCTTCTGAAGTTGGTAGCTGGAGGGCTCTATGCACTCACACAGGCCAAATAGGCCCCGAACCTTCTCAGGGGCTGGCCAGCACTGGGGATGGGGGCTCAGAGATCCCCAGGCCATCAGCCCTGCCCTTAGTGCCCCCACACCTGTGGGGACAAGGCACCAACACACCAACCCTGCAGCCAGGGCAACCTGCCGCCTCCCTGGAGGAGGAGCACCTGTGGGGTCTAAGCAGCTCTGAGCGGACAGAAGGGAAGAAGGCAGGCATCACGAGCCCAGGAACGGCCGAGCACAGGCATGGAGGCAGGCTGCGTGTAGCAGAGGTATGCACCAATAGCCTCTGGAGTTGTCTACAGGCAACCCCTCCAGCCCAAAGGGGCACAGAAAGAGGTGTCGGTGCCGATATCCAGAAATGCAGGGGCATGGCAAAGCGTTTAGGTGCCCCTGCTGTGTAATGTACTCCTCACCACAGCCCCAGGGGTCAGATCCAGGAGACCCTTGCACAGAGAGGAACCCAGGGCTCAGGGAGGGTCTGGAAAGGGCAGACACAGAGCATGTGGGAGTTGCCCGGTGACACTGGCAGGTCGTTTATTCTAGACCATTGTTTGTCCAGAGGAGAGAGCCAGAACCCTGACTGGGGAGCGGGGACGCAGTCTGGAGCCAGGCGGGAGAGTGTGACCCCAGGGTCAAGGAGCCCCCCCTCTGGTTCAGGCTGTCTTCCTTCCCGCAGTTGCTTACCGGTGAGGGGTGAGAGCTTATGCGAGGGGCCGTCAGAGAGAGCGGTGGGGTGGTGGCTGGGGTGCGTGCCTGTGCATGAAGAGTGTTTAAGGTGACAGGTTCTCGAAGCCTCGGGCAACTCCGGAAGCCAGGATAGTGGCTGCCCTTGGGGTGGGTCTGGAAGGACGCTGGCCATGCCTGTTTCTCTACCTCGCGCTAGCTTCACAGGTGGGTTCAACTCGTGGCCACCAAGCTGTTCAACACTTAGCTGCTACGCCTTAAATGTTCAGCGAACATATTCTCTCCCCCAAGCATCTGACCTGTGTTTCTCACACCCCTCGTCATGCATGGATCCATCCCATTCTATAGATAAGCAAACTGAGTTGGAGAGAGGCCAGGACCCTTGCGCAAGAGCCCCCAGCTGTGGTTCTCATTACACCGTCCTCAAAGGCTCTTCCCGCTGTCCCCCCCCCCCACCAGTCCCCCTTCCCCAATTCTACCCCCTACAAGCACAGTGATGCCTGGGGTTGGCTGTCCCCACAGTGTCGCGTTTCTCCAGCCCACGGGTGACGCCCCGCCTGAGCCGCAAGCGGGCACTGTCCATCTCCCCGCTGTCAGACGCCAGCCTGGATCTGCAGCGGATGATCCGGACGTCACCCAACTCGCTGGTGGCCTACATCAACAACTCCCGCAGCAGCTCGGCGGCCAGCGGCTCCTACGGCCACCTGTCAGCAGGCACCCTCAGGTGAGCCCAGCCGGCATGTGGGCGGCCGAGCCCCAGAAGGTGGGCTGGAGGCCAGGTGGGGGAGGGCCCATGCTTTCGACCCGTGGAGAAAGACAGGACACGTTGCATTTGTGAGTCGGTGTGCTTGCAACGGCTCCCTGAATTCCACACCGACCACGATGATGCCGCAACGTGCCAACATTCGAGTACGTCTTCCTGTGTCCGCTCTTCCCCCAAACCCACTCTCTGATGTGAAAGGTATGTTTACTGGGCCTGGCACGAAAGAGTCAACCATAAAACCCAAGGTTTTATGGCAGCCACAGCCACTGGTGGCACACGTTGTGACACCGACTTGGGTCATGCCAGGTCTCCGAGCAGGCAGCCAGCTTCCCGCTGTGGTCACAGCACGGCACACCCAGACCTCACTGACACCATTCGCCCTTGTCCCCACCCCGCCCCCACTCCACCGTGCAGCCCATGGCTGTTCTAAGGACTCAGACCCAACCACCTTGACTCAACTCATTTCCTCCCCGCAACCCTCCTCAGGGAGGCCAGGAGGTGTGAGGAATGTCAAGAGAGCCTGGCCCTGGGACGTGCAGAGATCGAAGTGGTAACAAGGATGTTGGCTGTCTTTTTTTACAAAACAAATTACTCCGAACCTTAGCTGTTTAAAGCAACAACGAGGATTTGCCATCTCGAACTGTTTCTTGGGGTCAAGAAAATGAGACTGGCTTGGCGCTGGGTCTCACGAGCCTGCGCTGAAGGTGTCGGCCAGGGCTGTAAGGCACCTGAAGACTTGCCTTTATTTCACGTTATGGGAGTCTCTCTATAAGGCTGCTTGAGCTTCCTCACGGCATGGCGGCTGGCTCCCCCACCCCCACCCCAAGTGACTGATGCAGGAGAGAGCAAGGAGGAAGCCACATGTCTTTTTTTTTTTAAGCTATGTACTTATTTTGAGAGAGAGAGAGAGAGAGAATCTCAAGCCCCAATGAGGGGCTCCATACCATGAACCTTGAGATCATGACCTGAGCTGAGATCGAGAGTTGGACGTTCAACTGACCGAGCCACCCAAGCCACATTCTTATATGGCTTAGCCTTGGAGGTCACCATTATTTCCGCAGTATCGTGTTCTGGAGAGAGGGCTCATATGCAGATGGCATAAAAGAACCTAGAGGTGCAGCAGAAGTGAAAGAAGAGAGGGGGTGATGCGAGCTGCAGGGCCCAGGGCACATGTCCTGGACAAGCGGGCATCAGAAGCGGCCTCAGGGCCCAGTGGGGCTCAGATGGTCGGGGATGCCTCTCAGGCATCAGAGAGGTGAAGGGCTGGGGTGTAGGCCTGAGATGGCGCCTGGCCCCTCCCTGGGGTGAAGGCTGGGTCATGGGGCGGGGCCTGCAGGTGAGCACAGCCCATGAGGCCTGAGATGGCAGACAGTGGTGGCTCTTGAGCCAGGTAAAGCCATGCTGACCGCAAGATAAGCAACACGCCCTTCCCGATCCCTGGCAGGGTCCTCTCTGCGCAGGAAGTCTTGACCAAACAGCCTCCGCCCCCCCCGCAACTCCGTTCCGTGACTTGCCTGCTCTCCTTTGCAGCCCAGCCTTCACCTTCCCCCACCCCATCAACCCGGTGGCCTACCAGCAGATCCTGAGCCAGCAGAGGGGCCTGGGCTCAGCCTTCGGACACACCCCGCCTTTGATCCAGCCCTCGCCCACCTTCCTGGCCCAGCAGCCCATGGCCCTCGCCTCCATCAATGCCACACCCACCCAGCTCAGCGGCAGCGCCACCTGTCTGAGCGACGCCACCCAGGTAGGTGGGTCCCCAGGTTCCCGGGGCCCCACGAGAGCTGATCATTGCCGTCTCATGCCGGGAACTTGTGGAAGGACTCCCCGCTCGGGTCTGGCTGGTGGGATGCCTTTTGGCGATAGGCCACGGGATCAGAAGGTCTGGATGCTGGATCAGGAGACCTGGGTGGGGTCCTGACACCCTCACTTTCGCTGGCAAGTGCCTGGCCTATAAATTCTGTGGTCGCCTGTCCTATCAACGTAATGAGTAGACGGAGCAACCCTAGAATTCTGGCTCTGGCAGACAGAGTACAATGTACTCGGTACTTAGAGCCTAGGTTGACCAAAGGCCATCTTATTTGAGCTCTCCAGCAGGCCTTCGATGTGGCAGAGCGTGCTGGTACAGTGCCAGGCACACAGTAAGCGCCATTATTTTTTGCTGAATGAAGCCCCATTTTGCACATGAGGAAATGGTTTTAGAGGCAGTATCGGGGCGTGGAAGGACACGGTTGTGGACTCCGCCAGACTGCGTTTTGGAACCTGGCTCGCTGGAAGCTCTTTCAGCCTGGGCTAACGCATGCGCGGAGTGGGGCCTGCCTCCTAATCAGGTCATTGTGCGCATATCTGAGCTTGGGTGCACAGAGCCCCCTGGGGACCCGGATCGTGGCTAACGTTCACGATGACAGTTCTCGAGGTTGCGCCACCTCCCAGGCCAGCCACCTGGCAGGGCGGAGCCCAGAGGTGAGCATGTGCTGGGACGAAGGCAAGACCCCACCCTGTCTGGAGCAGCCCCTCTTCCAGGACGCCCTCCCTCTCCACCCCAGGGCTCCAGGTGTCCACCTGGCACCTCCCTCCAGACAGTAGCTATCAGCTCTTGTGACCAGGCTCTTCTTTCCTGCTCCCCGGGCTGGCCCGGCCCTGTTCTCCTGCTCTCATGCTTCAAGACCCCCCTGCTCCAGAGGGCTGAGAAGCTGAGGCTGTTGGAACAGGAGTGAAGGTGTCCTGCATTTCGCAAAGAGAGGGTTTCTTTTCCATTCCCAGGGAGGTGGGGGGGGGGGGGGGTTGGAAGGCCGAGCTCTGGGCTCTCTCGTGGCTGTGACCCCCAGCCAGAGGACCGTGTCAGGAGACTCAGCTTCTGAAACTTCAAACAGAAGTGCTGGCCCAACCTACATGGGGAGGATCCCTGAGGTAAAGCCCAAACAGAACTCGGGATGTCCCCATCCTGCCTCTGCATGACGGACTCCCCTGCTCCCTCCCTCAGAACAAGCAGAACAGCGAATCGGCTGTGAGCAGCACCGTGAACCCCATCGTAATTCATAAGCGCAGCAAGGTCAAGACAGAGGCAGAGGGCCTGCGGCCAGCCTCCCCGCTGACCCTGACACAGGTAACCTACTGGCTGTCCTGGCCGTCCTCCAGCTGGGTGAGCGGACCTGGGACCTTGGCCCTGGTGGTGAATGGACGAACAGACAGCTGCCTGCATGAATGAGTGAACCAGAGAGGGTGGGGACACCGTGAGCTCAGGGAGGACCAGAGCTGTGTCCCCAGCACCCTGCATGTTACATGCTCATCAAACACGTTCTGAATGAAAGAGCAGATGGGCGGATGGATGGATGGATGGATGGGTGGATGATGGAGGGAGGATGGAGAGATGGATGGATAGATGGATGGATGGATGAGTGGATGGATGGATGGATGGATGGATGAGTGGATAGATGGATGGATGAGTGGTTGGATGGATGGATGGATGGATGGATGGATGGATGGATAGACAGACAGATGGATGGATAGATGGATGGATGGATGAGTGGATGGATGGATGGATGGACGGATGGATAGATGGATGGATGGATGGATGGAGGGATGGATGGATGGATAGACAGACGGAGGATGGATGGATGGATGGATGGATGGATGGATGATGGAGGGAGGATGGAGAGATGGATGGATAGATGGATGGATAGATGGATGATGGATGAGTGGATGGATGGATGGATGGATGGATGGATGGATGGATGAGTGGATAGATGGATGGATGAGTGGATGGATGGATAGATGGATGGATGGATGGATGGATGGATGGATGGATGGATGGATAGACAGACAGATGGATGATAGATGGATGGATGGATGAGTGGCTGGATGGATTGATGATGATTAGACAGACAGATGGATGGATAGATGGATGGATGGATGAGTGGATGGATGGATGGATGGATGGATGGATAGACAGACGGATGGATGGATGGATGGATGGATGGATGGATGGATGGATGGATGTCTAGGGCTGCAGCCATCCCCACCCCAGCCCCTCACACAAGCCCCAGTCACACTCAGTCACTCCTGTCCCCTGAATGGCTGTGGCCCCTGTCCAGTTGCTCCCCGTCCCTAGAACTCCACCCCCCACCTCGCCCCTTTCACTGCCACTTCCACCTTTCCTGACTTTCCTGGCTAGTAGGACTCGCATGTGCCCAGACGCCCATCCTAGCTCCTAGCTCATGTTGCCTGTAGCCTGCACTGCTCTGAAAGCTTTGGAGAGGCTGCACTTGGGAGACGAGGCTGATTCGGCCCCACATCGGTAGGGTTTGCACAGGGCCTGATGCAAAGTCACTATGACGTAGGAATTTCTAATGACTCGATGCACATCTGAGGGAGCGAGAAGCACGGTACAGAGGGGAGGCAAGGAAGATGATTGTTGGCAGGAAGGTGAGGGAGGGAGCAATCAGAGCCCAGGTCTGTTGCAGGACTGAAACCCCTGTGCCAGTCCCTTTGGAGATCCTGCCACTTATTCAGATGCTCCGAGATGGCAGGCTGATGGTCCCAGTTCTTGCAGCGAAGGCCTGTCATGGAAAGGAAGGGCTTGGTGTGAGTGCTGACCCCGCGGGCGAGCCTCCCGCCCCCCCAGGCCTCTGAGAGTGGCATGGTCTCCATCTGTTACTACAGCATCACGAGCTTTGACACCGAGGATGCAGGGGACCTCCTGTCCCCCGTCTTCCCTACATCTGTCAGACCATCCTTTATCAAACCTGTAAACCATCGGGCATGCTCTGGGCACTTAATTTTTATGAAATATTGGGTCCTGTTATTGTCAGGCAAACAGAGGAGTTGGTGACAAATTCTTCTCCCCTCGCTGACGCCAAAGCATCTCCACATGATGCATGGTTTCCACGAGGTCGGCCATCATCGGGGGCCGTTGAAATTGATGAGGACGGCACATATCCAGGGGAGATAAACATGCTGGAGCTGTGAGGACAGACGCGGAGCCCCGGGGAGCCCCTGCCCCGCCCCTCCAACCCAGAAAGGCAGCCCAGGGCCCTCCTTCCCACCTGGCCTGGCTCCTCCAACGTGTCCGTGGAAGGAAAGCTGTTTATCACAAGAGGTTGTCACTATGTCACTCAGGGTCCTGATTCAGTGACCTGTCTCATTTGCAGGGTGGATGGGCGTGCTTTCCCTTGGCAGGCATGCGGCATAATGAATCCCCGCTCTGTTTAAGTCCTCAAAACCGTGGGCTAGGATGATGCCCAGCCCCATCTGGAGGCCCCGAGCGCACCCCCTGCCCCCTCACCGTCTTCCGCTCACATGTCCACCTGGCAGCTCCTTCAGGTCTTCTTTCAAATAAGCGGGACGTACAGAAATAATAAGTCTGTTTGCAGTTTTTCTGACAGTGCAGAGCAGGGGTAGGGGGCCACAGCCCCACCAACCCCCCCATTGCTAAAGGTTCAGGACAGGGGCGCACCTGCACTTCCTTTTAATGTGGACCCAGCGCTGCCCGTGGACTTAGGATACTGCACATCATCGTTTGCCTTTTCAGGGCAAGTGCGTTCACTGGAAAGTACTCTGAGAAGCAACCAGAAGCTTCGCAGCTCCAGTGGAAAGTCGGTCAGGGGCGTGAGTCTGCGGCCAGCCCGGGGAGCCACGAGGCAGATTTCCCCACTCGCAGAAATGGACTCGGCATCAGTAATGAGGCTCACGGGCGAGCTACAGCCTCCGCTTTGTGGTCTTTAGAGCCCGTAGGGGTTGGGGCTCCTGACTGTGGGGGAGGTCAGCCCCCTTAATCTGGCCTATAAATGTTTCCCCCCGGAGGCTCTTGGGAAAAACAGAATAGTCCTGCTGTTTTGTAGATAGTGTGAAATGGAAAGCATTCCATCGTTCTAACATCTGCCGCTTTGCCTGGCTTTGCTCTGAGCCTGCCCCAGCCAGCCAGTGCGATATCGGGGAATCCTTGACATCCTGTGGCTTTTGTCCCAGCCTGGCACGTCTGTGCCTCCCCCTTCGCTCCCACTCCCAGCCTTTCCTTTGCCCCTGTGTCCCCTGCTTTTCTTTTGCCACCTTGAACAGGGCACACGTGGCCCTGTCCTGATGAGGAGACGCCAGTGCAGATGGGGGCTGTCACTCACTGAGTGCCCTGCAGAGAGCAAGGTGGCCTCTCCCTGAACCCATTTTCCTGGCGGTGATGCAAGAACACAGATGCCCACGTCTTAGGACTGTGGCGGGGAGGACAGGATGGGCACTGGGAGACCATGCCAGTAACCCTGGGCACGAATCGGGGAGTGCTCTGTGTCCTGGAGGGAGGGGACAATGTGAGAGTGAGTCGTCTGAAGGGCCAGGCCAGATGCCTGTTGGCTGTTCTCTTGCCTCCAGGCGGGAGCAGACCCCGTGCAGACTATAAATGAAAACGCCCCCACTGCGATCGCACGCGGGTCCACCCTGGCTCTCCCGGAGGAAACCAAACCAAATAAGCGAAAGTCACTGCCCTCCTTTCTCCTGTTCTCCTCGCCAAGTCGGTTGACCCAGGATGTGGCGGGACACTTTGGTGATGACAAGCCAGCATTAGAGAGGAAGGAGGGGCCCCAGGACAGCTGTGCAACAGGAGAAGGATGGGTGGGAGCTAGCTGAGGAAAGTGGCTGAGCACATACATGTACGTATGCACGCGTGTGTGTACAAGTGTATGCATGTGTGCTCACGTGTGCGTGCATGTGCATCCATGTGTCTCCACACCCATACCAGCTCAGGGTCCTTGGCATAGACCGCCCGGGGCCACTAGTGACCTTCTGTCAGGGCCCGGTGGCTGAACGTGGCTCACGTGGGTTGCTCTGCTCCTCCCCCAGGAGCAGCTGGCTGACCTCAAGGAAGACCTGGACAGGGACGACTGTAAGCAGGAGGCCGAAGTGATCATCTACGAGACCAACTGCCACTGGGAAGACTGCACCAAGGAGTACGACACCCAGGAGCAGCTGGTGCACGTGAGCCTCTAAGCCCCAGCAGCCCGCCCAGCGGACAGAACTTCAGGCCCTCTGTGGGGGAGAAGGGGCTGGGGGAGGCGGCTCTAGGAGATGCTGGGGCCACATCCTCTGCAAGTGGGAGACCTAATTGTTTATCTGGGCCGTGCCTGCTTCTAAAAGGGGACCTACCAACACATACATAGTATAAGAGATTAAAACAAAAATAAGTAAATGAGAAAATTAAGGAGAAAGGAACAATAAATGAAGCCAGGTGTGGAATGGATTAAAAAAAAAGGCTATGTGCTCTGAGCTATAATTCACATATCTTTTTTTTTCCCTGAGCTTCCTAGCAGCCAGTGCAAAGAGGGAAATAAGATTAGTTAAACCAGCGAGCATCTATAAACACGGACCCTGAAACCTAAAAGAAGGTCCTCCCGTGGAGGAAGGAATTAGTAACTTCCTCTTGGAGACCATTCACAGAGACCCAATGTACACAAGAACAGATGGGGTGTTGATACCATTATCAAGAGGGGGCTGCTTAGAAATACCTGGTACTGTCTGCTCAGGACACCAGAGAGGCCATGGGACCTAGGTGCCCCCTCATGTCATGGCCCTTGGTCCCCACTCTAAACTGTTCTACAGCAGCATCCATACGATGGCAGTCGAGAGGTAACCTGTGAGGTTTGGAGAGCAGAGGCTGGCTGCACCACACCTCACCGAGTGGTTCCAAACAAGTGACTTAAGCTCCATGAGCCCCAGTTTTTTTCCTCCCGTAATGGGGGTGAAGCCTACCCAACAAAGTTGTGAAGGTTAAATGCGATACCCACATAAGCACTTAGCAGATGGCATTTCATGCATGGTAGCTAGCCTCCCGCCCCCTCCTCCCTGTTCCCCACAGCAGCCCTGAGCGGGTGTCTCTCCTCTCCATCCAGAAGAGAGCTTAATTTCAAGAATCACCCTCCCAACACTGCTCCCCCGCGAACCCACACACTCCTTGGCGAATGAGAGTCTGTACCGATGAGCCCCACACCAGCCTGCCAGTCGGATTGCTGGATGGGGTCAATTCACACTGTTCACATCCTGAAGCCATCCCAAAGGGGTTTGCTTCTCCGCAGTTCTGTGGGCTCCGCATTTAGGACACTGCCTTCTCCCTCTGCTTCCTCCTGTCATGCCAGTTGCTTTCAAATACCCAGGGTTTCTTTTCTTTGGGGTGCCCTCCCCCCCCCAAAGTGTGAGGACACAGGAGATCAGAATTTCCCAGCAAACCTGTCGCGGCTGACATAGCACCTGTGAAATGGGGCTGCCCTAAGCCCTTCTGGAACTCGAACATAATTTTTCCACCTGTTCCACATCTTTGGGTAAACCATTCCGAGATGGAGAAGGGGCCACTGGGGCTGTGAGTTGTAGGACAGAGGAGATTAGATGAAAGAGAGAGAGGACTGCATGTGGGACCACGAGGGGCCGGGTGGGGCGGCGGGGGGGTGGTGGGCAGAGGGGGAACAGAGATGCAGACATAAGAGGTGTGCACAGTGGTGAGCAAGCCAGCCCCCAAGAGCAGAAAGGGAGTTCCTCAGATACAGGCAGTCGGGGGGAAGGAGGGCTTCAGCTGCAGCCTTCTGCCTGTGCCCAGGACTGTCCCTGTGGACAGAGGTGATCACCTCCGCCTGGCCCTGGAAAGAGAAGCCCCCTATGAAAAGAGAGCCAGCCCCTCTGCCGGCTGTGACTCTCTCCCCGCTCCCTGGGAAGATGGATGGTGGCAGGCACACGGGCGAGCTGGAGCCCCCAGTCGATTATTAACAATTTGTTGCTAAGTAAACCAATAAGAAAAAAATGAAAGGCATTGTCAGGAAGCATTTTTATCATTTGAGAGGCTTTAAAAATGGAAAGTGAGGCTAATATGATAAGATTTCCCTGGAAGTTCAAAGCGCTGTAGATTTTACTTGTTCCAACATGGGCATTTGTATGCATGATGGTCGGGCCTGTTTCTCGGGGGCGTGTGGGCCCGGCGCTTTTCTGTCTTCTCTGGGTCAGGTGCTGCCAGGGCCCGCATGTTCAGTTCTCGGACAGCCCCAGAGGTTGCAAAGACCTGCAGCAGCACGGTCCGGCAGAAAGACGCTGCCAACCTCAAGTGTCCACCATGCACATAATTTTATGTGAACCTGGGAGCACACTGTTTAAAAAGGGTAGAAGGAAACAGGTGAAGTTCATTTGAATAATATATTTTACTTAACCCAATATGTCTGAAAGATTATCATTTTGATGTGCCATCAATATAAACGAAAATTAGTGGGATATTTTATTTACATCCTTATTATTATTTTTTTATTCTCCATCTTTGAAACAGCCCATCCCCAGTGGGACCAGCCACATTTGAAGGGCTCAAGAGCCATAGGTGGCTAATGGCTGCTGCATTGGAGGTTGTGGTGTGTGGGAGGCAGTGACGGCTGGAAGACGAGCCAAGAAAAGAGAGGGGAAAGGCACTGGGGCTAGAGAGAACAGGCCCCCGAGATCTGAGTGTCTCCCCCTCCCCGTCCCCCTTGGGGGAAGCAAGCCCAGCCATATCCACACACAGACAGGACATGACCTTGATGGGGGGTGCAAGGAGGCTCCCCAGTGGCCTTTAGAGAAAAGCCCTAGAGCAAGAGGAAGCACGCAAGGTCCAGTACACTTTTTCAGACTACTGTGTGAGTGACTTATACCACCTTTTTTCACTCCCCAAGATAAATAAGCCACCTCAAAGATTAAGGACATAAAAGTCTGGAGGCCCCACACATATCCACACATCCTAAGCCGAGAGGCAGTAATACCCCTGCTCCAGTGAGTCCTGCAGCCTTCAGTTAAATAATCAAAGCAAACCACTAAAATCCAAAGGGTCAACTCAGGGCAGCTTGCTGGCTCCGCCTACCCTGGGATGCAGGGCTCCCCCTTGCCATACCTCCAGATCAGTCGTGCTGTCTGAGCATTTTGTCCCAGGGGCAGCATCACACAGTGCCCAGAGCCCACCGTCAGGGGTCCCCATCGAGCTCCACCCACCCTTGCTGCCTGGGCCCTGCAGAGGCCACAGAACTATCTGGGGCTTGGCGAAAAGGGGCAGAGCCATCATCTCACAGGTTACTGTCAAAGACAGAGGTGAGGATGCATTGATGTTTTCCATTGGAATAAAAAAGCGTATTTAAAAATTCCTGGGACAATAGGCGCAAGCTTGGGAGAAGCATCTCGTGCACCAACCACAGTGCACGACTGCCTCACTACAGTTATTTAGTGCCTACTGTTTGCAGCCCAGGAGCATCATCATAACCACCGGAGCCTAGAGCCCAGCCTGCGGTGAGCGGGATGACTTTGCCCGTCATAGGTGGTCACTTTGAGGACAGAGAATTGGGAAATGCAGCGAGACAAGGAGATCACCCAGTGGATCTTGGGTTAATGGCAGCTAATGAGAACTCCTGAGGAGGCGTGGCCTGGCGCCTAGGGGGTGGTCTTGCTGGGTGGGGCGTCTGCACCTTGTAGGTGGGGTCCGCAGGGGTGGGTGGCTGGGCTCACCCCTCCCTATGGGCTTGCTCCCGCAGCACATCAACAACGAGCACATCCATGGGGAGAAGAAGGAGTTCGTGTGCCGCTGGCAGGCCTGCACGCGGGAGCAGAAGCCCTTCAAGGCCCAGTACATGCTGGTGGTGCACATGCGCCGGCACACGGGCGAGAAGCCCCACAAGTGCACGGTGAGTGGCCCCTCCTCCCTGCCGCCTCTCGCGCGTGATGGCGCTGCATTGGACGTGGCTGACCACAGGTGTACTTGGGTTGAACAGGCCACGGGCAGCATCACGGGGACCCAGCCTTCCAGCATGTTGTCTGTCCTGTGCGCTCCTGCTCTGCGCCTTCCGGCGGGCTGGGGTTCTTGAGGCCCCGCCCCTGTGTGCCATCCCAGATCTCTGATTTACCCTCTGGGTGTGTGCCTGGCAGTGGGGGCGGGGGGTGTGTGCCGGTGTTCCCTACCTGTGTCCGTGTGCCCCTGGGCCCCGGGGTACGGCTGCACCCCCACAGTCCACGCGGCTGGCAGACCCCAGACACAGGAGCCCCCTTAGCAGCACCCTGGGGTCTGACCCCCCACCCCCCACCCCCCACGCCCGCACAGAGAAAAGTTTCACTGGTGGTTTCACAGCTTGAGCAAAATCACTTTGGGTGAATTTCTTTTTTTTTTTTTTTTTTTTAATTTCTTTTAAGTGAACAAAATGAACACAGATTTAAGACCTTTTAGACAGTTTCCCTTATGGAGTGAACAGAATTTGTGACTATGATTGGTGAGACCTTTTTTTACCACACACAGTTGCTCCCTCTTTAAAAGAGCCAGTGGGGGACGCCTGGGGGGCTCAGTCCGTTAAGCCTCTGACTTCGGCTCAGGTCATGATCTTGCACTCTGTGAGTTCGAGCCCTGCATTGGGCTCAGTGCTGACAGCTCAGAACCTGGAGCCTGCTTGGGATTTTGTGTCTCTCGCTCTCTCTGCCTCTCTCTCTCTCTCTCTCCCAAAGCTAAACATTAAAAAACATGTTTTAAATAAATAAAAAATAAAAGGGCCGTTGGTCCAGTGATGTACTGATGTGGTTGCAACTGAAGCCTCTGGGAACTCCTCTCTGTGAATCACCGTATTTCATAATTCTGAGATAGACATTTAATATTATATTAATATAATATCATATATTTTAATATCCCTGAAATCAGGCTGTCTTAAAATAGGTGGTAGCCAGGATTCAATGAAATATGCTATCTTTGTTGCTAACTTCTTTTTTTAATTGGGATAAAAATTCACATGCCGTAAAGTTCACCCTTTTAAAAAAATAATACAATTCAGGGGCGCCTGGGTGGTTCACTTGGTTCAGTGGTCAGGTCATGATCTTGCACGGTCCATGGGTTCGAACCCCACATCGGGCTCTGTGCTGACAGCTCAGAGCCTGAAGCCTGCTTTGGATTCTGTGTCTCCCTCTCTTTGCTCTCTGCCCCGCCCCCACTCACACTCTGTCTCTGTCTCTCTATCTCTCAAAAATAAACATTAAAAACAATTTTTAAATAAAAAACATATATATAGATTTTTAGTATGTTCACAAAGTTGTACGGCCATCACTACTAGCTGATTTCAGAACGTCATCACCCCCAAAAAGAAACCCCATGCCTGTTTGCAGTCACTCCCCATTCTCTTCCCCACCCCTCCCCCCTTCCCTGACAAGCACTAATCTACTTCCCCATCTCTGTGAATTGCCTGTTTCAGACAGTTCATAAAAATGGAATCATACAATGGGTAGTGTTTGTGTCTGTCTTTGCTCACTCAGCATGTTTTCAGGATTCATCCGTGTTGTAGCATGTTCAATACCTCATTCTTTTTTTTTTTTTTTTTTTAGCTTATTTATTTATTTTGAGAGAGAGCGTGGGAGAGGGGCAGAGAGAGAGGGAAAGAGACAGAATCCCAAGCAGGCTCCACACCAGCAGTGCGGAGCCCAACGTGGGGCTAGAACCCAAGAACCGTGAGATCATGACCTGAGCCAAAACCAAGAGTTGAAAGCTTAACGGACTGAGCCACCCAGGCGCCCCAATACCTCATTCCTTTTATGGCTAAACGACTGTCCATTGTATGGATAGATCCTAGTATTTTGATCCATTCATCACTTGATGGATATTTGCAGTGTTTTCACTTTTCGGCTGTTAGCACAAGTACGAACGTTAGTGTACAGGTTTTTGTGCGGACCTGTGTTTTTAATTCTCCTGTGTATGTACCTAGAGTAGAATTGCTGGATTTGAGGACCAGCCAGACCCATTTCCAAAAAGGCTGCACTGTTTTACATTCCCACCAGCAATATGTGAAGGTGCTGATTTCTTCACGTCGTTCCCAACACTTGCTAACCTGTCTTTTAATGACAGTCATCTTGGCGGATATGAAAGGGCATCTCACTGTGGTTTTGATTAGCATTTCCTTAATGATTGATGATGTTGAGCATCTCTTCATGTGCTTAGTGATCATTTGCATATCATCTCTGGAGAAATGTCTACTCACATGTTTTGCCCATTTTCAAGCTGGGTTATTTGTCTCTACTGTTGAGTTGCAGTAGTTCTAAACCCTCATCAGATATATGATTTGTCAGCATTTTCTCCCCCTGGGGGTTTTTCTTCTCATTTTCTTGATCGTTTCCTTTGAAGCACCAAAGTTTTTAATTTTGATGAAGTCCACTTTTTTAACTGCTTGAGCTTTTGGTGTCATATCAAAGAAACCATTGCCTAATCCAAGGTCACAAAGATTTACCCCTATGTTTTCTTCTGTGAGTTATTGTTTATAAATGCATAGTCTTATTTATATAAATCTGTATATAGTTTTATAGGGAACCTCTACCCTTTAGGTCTTTAATGTATTTTGAGTCTGGGTATATGGTATGAGGTAGGGGTCCAACTTCATTCTTTTTGCACGTGGCTGTCCAGTTGTCCTGATCCCGTTTGTTGAAGACACTCTTCTTTCCCCATTGAATGGCCCTTTGTCGAAAATCACCTGATGCTAATATATGAGTTTATTTCTAAACTCTCGTTTCTTCTATTACGTTGATCCTTCTGTCTGCCCTTATGATAGTAATGCAGTGAATTTTGACATTGGGAAGTGTCAGTCCTCCAGATTTGTCCTCCTTTTGCAAAATTATTTTTGCTCTTTCCGGCCCTCTGCAGCAAGTTGTTTTCGTAACATGCTAAGTGGTAGCACGCCATAGCCCTGTGGTACGAGCTGTGAGTTGTAGAAACAGATCAAAGGCATTTGGAGCCCAATGTACTCAGTCAGACTGGTCAGGAATAAAGGCAAGGATGTGAAGCGTGTGACAGTTCCCGCTGGGGTTTCCGTGTCATGCTGAGGGCAGTTTTCACAGGCACAGTAGATGCTGTTGCAGCATCTTGGGAATAGGTGCAGAACCCCCCACGATGATCCGTCCCTCCTTCCTCCTTCCCTCGCTCCCTCCGTCTCAGTCACACTCTCGTGCTCCCTCCTTCCTTCCTTTTCAAAAATGTTTCTTGGGGCGCCTGGGTGGTTCAGTCGGTTGAGCGTCCAACTTCGGCTCGGGTCATGATCTCGCAGTTCGTGAGTTCAAGCCCCGCGTCGGGCTCTGTGCTGACACCTCAGAACCTGGAGCCTGCTTCCGATTCTGTGTGTGTCTCTCTCTGCCGCTTCCCTGCTCATGCTCTGTCGCTCTCTGTCTCTCAAAGATGAATAAATGAGTACAAAAAAAATTTTTTAATGTTTCTTGAGTGCCGAAAATGGATTTTTTCATAGACACTAAATACTAGGAACACAAAAATGAACAAGATCTAGATGATACCTGCTCTCTTCCAGCTTGCATCCTGGTGGGAAGGCCAGATAATAAAATGGTGAAGATCATTATAAATTGTGGTAGGCAGTATAAACGGAAAACAGTAGTGTTACGATTAAGAATATCAGAGAAA
Source organism: Panthera pardus (assembly GCF_024362965.1). Classification (NCBI taxonomy): domain Eukaryota; kingdom Metazoa; phylum Chordata; class Mammalia; order Carnivora; family Felidae; genus Panthera; species Panthera pardus. Next base: position 103,806,460 of record NW_026526655.1, read on the forward strand.
TGCTCTCAGAGGAAATGACCTAAGAGATTGAGAGGGAGTGAGCCAGGCCAGGGCCGGGGTGAGGTTCCAGCCAGAGGGGGACAGTGTGTGCAAAGGCCCCGTGCTGGGAAGAACTTGGTGGGGTCAAGGAACTGAATGGGGACCAGCATGGCCATAGCAAGTGTGAGGGCGGCCAGCTCACTCAAGGACACGGAGAAAACTGGATTTCATTCTCAGCACATTTTAATGCACACCAAAGTTCTGACCGGGGGTTAGAGCTTTGGTACCCCTGGAAACAGTTTAAAATAACATTTTCAAAGAGTTTTTAATGATATGGGATGATTCTCACCATGTGTCGTTGATTTTGACAAATGGAGTATGTAACTAAATACTTGATATGTTCCCAGTTTGGCTTTAAAACGTGGGGATGAGGGCTGCCTGGGTGGCTCAGTCAGTTAAGCATTCAACTCGATTTCGGCTCAGGTCATAATCTCATGGTTCATGAGACTGAGCCCTGCACTGGGCTTTGCACTGACATCATAGAACCTGCTTGGGATTCTCTCTCTCTGACCCTCTCCCATTCTCTCTCTCTCTCTCTCAAAATAAAAATAAAAATAATAATAATAAATAAATAAATAAATAAATAAATAAATAAAACATGGGGATGGGGGCGCCTGGGTGGCTCAGTTGGTTAAACATCCAACTCTTGACTTCCGCTCGGGTCATGATCTCACAGTTAGTGAGTTGGAGCCCCTCACTGGACTCTGTGCTGACAGTGTGGAGTCTGCTTCCGATTCTCTCTCTTTCTCCCTCCTCTCCCCCACTCTCTCCCACTCTCTCTCTCTCTCTCAAAATAAATAAATAAACTTAAAAACAAAAACCGGGGATGAGCCACAAAGTCCCCAGAAAGAGACTTATTTCCATGTTGCCAGTGGTTGTCCTCGGGCATGTCCTTTCCTTTCTCTTTTTGCACTTTTCCGTCTTTTCCGGGTTTTCTACAGTGGCCCGATGTCATTTTAGAATCTGAAAGCAAGATAGACATTTCTGTTAAAATGCGTACTCCTGGGTGCCCCGGGGAGGGGGGGGGGTACAGCAGATGAGGGGACCTGGGGAGGAGGCAGTGGGCCAGCCCTACGTTGGATCTGGGGCACCCCTCGCTGACCCAACCCACCTCTTCCCAGTTCGAGGGCTGCTCAAAGGCCTACTCCCGCCTGGAGAACCTGAAGACGCACCTGCGGTCCCACACTGGGGAGAAACCATATGTGTGTGAGCACGAGGGTTGCAACAAGGCCTTCTCCAACGCCTCAGACCGCGCCAAGCACCAGAACCGCACCCACTCCAACGAGGTACGCCGGCCAGGGTGTGCACGGCACGTGTGTGTGGGGCCCCGCTGACACTCGAGTAGATGCGTGCCTTCTAGACTTCTGTAGGCCATCAGGTGGCCAGGTGCCTGATGCCCCTCCCCTCCTCCCCGACCTTCGGTCTGAGCTCAGCACACGTCGGCAGGCCCTTGGGCAGCTGGCACCGACGTGCTGTCGCGGCTAATGCCTCTGACCTGCCGTAGCTCTCAGCCCCCTACGGATGGGGCACAGGGCGGCCTTTGTATCCCCAGCTAGCCAGAGCCCCTGGCAGGGCTGAGAGAGCCCAGGGAGAGCAGTCTGCCGTACTGCCTCCCAGTCCGAGCCCAGCCGCCCAACTGCTTTTGCTCAGGTAGACTCGGGAAGGAACATTTCTAAAAGCTTAGATACATTTTGGACCCCAAAGGGATTTCCTCCAACGCTTGCAAGAAATCAGAGGAATTCCCAAAGGAATCTAAACCCCGTAGGGCCTCTGCAGACAACAGCTCGCCTCGGCGAGGGGTGTGTGTGTGTGTGTGTGTGTGTGTGTGTGTGTGTATTATGTGGGTCTTTTGTGGACGTGGATTTGTAGGATGTGTGTGCATGTGGATGTACATGTGCATATGTGTGTGCGTGTGTGTTTGAGTGTGTGTCTGCACGCACATGTGTGAGCACGTATGAACGTGTGCGTGTGGGTATGGGGGAGTGTCTACACGCAGGTGTGGGGTATATAGGTGTGCGTGTGTGTGAGCTCAGGACTGAGGTTCAGAAACCCTGGGTTTTCGTCCTGTTCCTAAGTGACTTCGAGCCCGTTTCTTTGCCTCTGTGAACCTGACTTTCCTCACCAGAGAGACCGGGTGTTAAATGCTGTCTCACAGGTGTAACAGACCAACACGAAAACATCCCAGTGCCCTGATGACAGGGGAGGCAGCAGTCCCACCATGCTCTGTGTCCCCACTCCTTCCGTTGTCTCTGATCTGGGTCCCTAGCTAGTGATGAGGGCTTCCTCAACCATGTGCTTACCTGCATGAAAAGACGGCAGATGAGACCAGAGGGGCCAGGCTCCTGCAGGCCCAGGGCTGGCTTGGCTCCCTCCGGGCACACTGGCTGTAGATTAGCTTGAGCACCTTCCGACTGCCGGCTGGGCTCTGCCGAAGGACATGACATGGCTTCGGGAGACTGGGGAGCGCTCCCTCTCACAGTCTGTCTTTACGTCCCATGCATAACACAGGCCTCCTTCTCTTCCCAGAAACCCTACATCTGCAAGATCCCAGGCTGCACCAAGCGATACACGGACCCCAGCTCTCTCCGGAAGCATGTGAAGACGGTACACGGCCCAGATGCTCACGTCACCAAGAAGCAGCGTAACGACGTGCACCTCCGCGCCCCGCTGCTCAAGGAGAACGGGGACCACGAGGCCAGTGCCGAGCCCGGGGGCCGGGGCTCGGAGGAGAGTGCCGAGGCCAGCAGCACCAGCCAGGCCGTGGAAGACTGCCTGCACATCAAAGCCATCAAGACCGAGAGCTCCGGGGTAAGCAGAGCTGGGCAGTGGAGGCCCCAGTCCATGCCTCCCACCCACCCCCAGGAGGTCCGGCCCAGCAGCACGAGGGCTCAGAGCCCCAGCTGCCGCGTGGGGTCTGCGTCGGGGTCCCCCGCTCTAAGTGCACGATGACGTACATCCTCCTCTCTCCAGCTCAACTTTTCCTCCCTTCACTACCTTGGGCCTCTCGTAGAACCTGTCTTGTGCCACGTCCCATGCTGCTGGGCAGGGCCACGGGCAGCAGGGATGCCTGCCCCCAAGTGGTCAGTCTGCGGGCGGTTCCTGGGGTCTGCCTTGCCGACCGGCACCATTGCGCCACGGTCGGTCCCCTCCCTTCTGTCCTGTCTCTGTGTCCTTGCCCCCGTGGCCTCCACTCCTTTTGTTCTAACCACCTGTTCTTTGTCTCCACCTCTTTTTCTCGACTGTACCTCCCCTAAGGATAGACGGTACTGAGGTGAGCAGAGAAGCCCGGTGGGGGTGCGGGCGGGCTGGCGTGATGCGGGCGGGCTGGGGTGCTTGTCCAGGGCTGATGCCTAGGCATGGACTGACTTGTCGGTCCAGGCCCCTCAGGAGCCTAGCAAGGTGGGTTTGGACAGGTAGACACCAAACACTGCAGGTGGAACCCTGGGGACAGATAGGGGCTGGCAGCAGGGGTCAAGCTGGCAGGTATAGGAGCAAACCGTGGGGCCCACCCTCCAGGAGGGACAGGGCCGAGTGGAGGTGTGAGTTCAGGCCACAGAGGAGGGAGGGACCAGCTGACAATGGATCTTGAATGCCAACATGAAAAATGTGGGTCGTGCTGTGGGCAGAAGGGAGCACTGTAGCTTCCCAAGGAAAAATCTGGAATTTGGGGGCTGTTGGCCTAGGAATGAGCCCAGAGGTGCTACATCTGAAGTGAGCCTCGGCCGGGCTCAGATCCCAAGTCCCAGTGAAGGTAGCTCAGGCTCTATGGAGTCCTGCATTGTACACGTGGGCTATGAGCTCTCTGCCCCACTCCGCATCGGCCCAGCGGGACGGCTAGTTTGGGGTGGCCGTTCGGGCAAGGGCCTGGATCCAGGAGGTCCACCTTCCCTGGTCTTCCTTGCCCTTTCCAACAACCTGCGTCTGGCCTGTTGAGAAAGCAGCAGGTCAGCGGGCCTCCGCCGTTCCTTGCTACATCATACGGCACCTCCCTGTCGTTGGGCACATTAAGTACCCCCCTTGAGGTCATCTTCATGCAGCCGTGGCAGCCTCTGTGGGGGACAGCTTCCAAGTGCCCATACGTTGAAAGCCCCACATGCAGAGGTCTGGCCCAGACGCTGGCTAGGAGAACAGAGGAGCACGAGGCAGGGGAACGTGGAGCTGTCCATTACTGGTGCCTTCTGCGAACCGGATGCTTGCCGTCCAGCCACTGACCCTGTCCCAGAGGCAGCACAGGTCCATCTTACAGCTGGGGAAGCTGAGGTTCAGAGAAGTGAGGTGGCCAAACAGAATGATGCTTGGAAGCTCCTCCACGTGGCAGCTTCCTTCCTGGGTGTGTAAGGGCCCAGCGGGCTCTCGCACCCTCTGAGCCTGTGCCCTCTCACCACACCCCTGTAGCTGTGTCAGTCCAGCCCCGGGGCCCAGTCGTCCTGCAGCAGCGAGCCCTCTCCCCTGGGCAGTGCCCCCAACAACGACAGCGGCGTGGAGATGCCGGGGACTGGGCCCGGGAGCCTGGGAGACCTGACAGCTCTGGATGACACGCCCCCGGGGGCCGACGCCTCAGCCCTGGCCGCTCCCTCTGCTGGTGGCCTGCAGCTGCGCAAACACATGACCGCCATGCACCGGTTCGAGCAGCTCAAGAAGGAGAAGCTCAAGTCACTGAAGGATTCCTGCTCCTGGGCCGGGCCGGCTCCACACACCCGGAACACCAAGCTGCCTCCCCTCCCGGGAAGTGGTGAGTGGAGGCCCCGGGTGCACGGGCAGGGGCGGGGGAGAGCCTGGGGCGAGCACCCACTAGGTTAACCTCCATCGAATGCCACCTGCCATGGCACCAGCTGCCCACAATAGGATGGCTCTTGCCAGCCCATTGCACAGATGAGGAAGGTGAGGCTCAGAGAGGTGAAAGTGCCCTAAACAGACCATCGGCAGAGCTGAGACACCCCGGGCCATGCATCTGCCGAGAGCACCACGGCAAAGGCTCTAGGGAGGGGAGCAATACACCCCCAGTCCCTGTGGTCAGAAGGAGCCTGTGGTCAGAGGGCCATGCCATGAGATGCACACTTGACAGGGAAGGAGCCAGGAAGCGACGACAGAGCTCAGGGTGGAACTGTGCAGAGGAGGGAGACAGCAGGTCAGCTGAGGAAGCGCAGAGAGGACTTCATGGAGAAGACAGCCTCAGGAGGCATTGACGAAGATGTGCAAAGCGTCTTCGGGGGCATTTCCTGAGCGCTGACTCTGTGCCAGGCAGTGTGCCCTCCCAGGGACCGACAGCCAGTGTGGTGGACACTGAGAGGCGCCAGCTTTCGCTTGCAAGGAGGATTTGTTGCCCCAGCTGTTGAGGGACCTGCTGGTGAAAGGCCTTCAACTGTCAGCCTCATACAGAAATCGCCTGGGTGGCAGACAGCTGCCTTACCCAAGGTCACCCCTTCCTGGGGTGGCCCCCATCCAGTGACTGATCCCTGCAGGAGTGTCAGGCCGTTCAAGGCTCAGAGCTCCCTGTGACATCAGCTGTCATTGAGCCTGCGTCACCACACACTTCTCCCTGCGCGCTCTGGGGCCTTTGCTGTCTTCCATGGGTGTGGATCTCAGGGGGGTGGCTAAGCAGCCTGCCCAGTAAACCCAGCCCCTGGGGAGCCCACCTGGCTACACCCAAACACAGAAGGTGAAGGGGCAGCCAGGCTGTGGCCAGGGCCTTCGGGGCTCCCCCCCCACACACACACATACACACACACACACACACACACACACACACACACACACTCCTCTCAATAACCTCCTCCTATGGAGAGGCAGGTTCTGTCTACAGGTGGAGAAACTAAGGATCAGACATCAGAATCCAGGGCCAGCCAGCCGGTGGTAGCTAAGATCCCAATCCAGCCTCATTGGTTGAGCTCCTGCTGTGTGGCCGGGCACACTCGGCTGGGGCAAAGCAGGAGAGGCCCCGCGCCCCCACCCCCACCCCCACCCCCGCCTCCCTGGGCACTGACCAATCTCCTTTCCCGCAGGCTCCATCCTGGAAAACCTCGGCGGCGGCGGGCCGAGCGGGCTGCTGCCCAACCCGCGGCTGTCCGAACTGTCCGCGGGCGAGGTGACCATGCTGAGCCACCTGCAGGAGCGCCGCGACAGCTCCACCAGCACGGTCAGCTCCGCCTACACCGTGAGCCGCCGCTCCTCCGGCATCTCCCCCTACTTTTCCAGCCGCCGCTCCAGCGAGGCCTCGCCCCTGGGCGCCGGCCGCCCGCACAACGCCAGCTCGGCCGACTCCTACGACCCGATCTCCACCGACGCGTCGCGGCGCTCCAGCGAGGCCAGCCAGTGCAGCGGCGGCGGCTCGGGGCCGCTCAGCCTCACGCCCGCGCAGCAGTACAGCCTGCGCGCCAAGTACGCCGCGGCCACGGGCGGGCCGCCGCCCACCCCGCTGCCCGGCCTGGAGCGCGCGGGCCTCCGGACCAGGCTGGCGCCGCCCGGCCCCTGCGCGCGCCCGCTGGGGCCGCGGCGGGGCAGCGACGGGCCGGCGCACGGCCACGCGGGGCCCGCGCCCGCCTTCCCCCACGAGGCGCCGGGCGGCGGGGCGCGGCGGGCCAGCGACCCGGTGAGGCGACCCGACGCCCTGGCTGCGCCGCGGGTGCAGCGCTTCCACAGCGCCCACGACGTGAACCCGGCCCCGCTGCCGCCCTGCGCCGACAGGCGAGGTCTCCGCCTGCCCGGCCACGCCAGCGCCGACGGCGGCCTGGCCCGAGGCGCCTACTCGCCGCGGCCGCCCAGCATCAGCGAGCACGTGGCCACGGAGGCCTTGGCGGTGGGGGCGGACAGCGCCGGGCCCGAGGTGGGCCTCATGCTGCCCGAGGACGACCTCGTGCTGCCGGACGACGTGGTACAGTACATCAAGGCGCACGCGGGCGGTGCCCTGGACGACAGCCCCTCACAGGCCTATCCCCCCGAAAGCACCTGCTTCTCTGAGAACCCCAAACTGCCCAGCCCCGGGCTGCACGGCCCCCGCAGGATGGTGGCTGCGGACTCCAACGTGGGCCCCTCTGCCCCTGTGCTGGGAGGCTGCCAGCTGGGCTACGGGCCCCCCTCCAGCCTGAACAAAAACAACATGCCTGTGCAGTGGAATGAGGTGAGCTCCGGCACCATGGACGCCCTGGCCAGCCAGGCGAAGCCTTCGCCCTTCTCGCAGGGCAACCTGGCTGTGGTGCAGCAGAAGCCAGCCTTCGGCCAGTACCCGGGCTATAGTCCACAAGGCCTGCAGCTGAGCCCGGGAGCCCTGGACAGCGGGCAGGGACACTTTCAGCCCTGCGGGGGAGGCCCCTCGGTGCCTAGGATAAATTACATGCAGCAGCTGCGGCAGCCAGGGACAGGTGGTCAGTGTTCCAATATGACCACCACCGTGAGCCCCCACACCAATTACGGCCAGGCCCACCCCCAGCTGAGTCCCAGTGCCATGGGTGGGACCTTGAGCCAGTACCCCCCGTCCTGTAACAACATGGCAGCCAAGCCAGTCCACTTGGGGCTCCCCCAGCAAATGGAAATCGCTCCCGAAGCCGCCATGATGGGCAGCAGCCGCAGGGAACTCGGAATCACCAATTCAGCCCTGGCCGGGATGCCTCCGCTTCACTCAACCCAGAGCTACCCACAGCAGAGCCATCACCTGGCGAACCCCATAAGCCAGGAGAGCTACCGCCAGGGCCCCAACCTTCTACCTGCCCAGCAACCTGGCTTCATGGAGCCCCAGCAGGGCACCGCGGGGGTAGCTGGATCCAGCTTTGGCCTAGTTCAACCCCGGCCTCCCGCCGAGCCCAGCCCCGCTGGCTGCCACCGGGGGGTGCGTGCCGGGGTGCAGCTGGCCTACGCCAGAGCCACTGGCCACGCCATGGCTGCTGTGTCGACCCATCAGGAGATGGCAGATGTGCCCAAGGGAGCAATGGGCGGCGTGGTGTCCCGGCCTCCCCAGCCCCCTCCGCAGGACACGGGTGGGGTCCCGGACCACAGCATGCTGTACTACTATGGCCAGATCCACATGTATGAACAGAACGGAGGCCTGGAGAACCACGCAGGCTGCCAGGTCATGCGGCCCCAGCCACCGCCGCCACAGGCCTGCCCCGACAGCGTCCAGCCCCAGCCCTTGCCCTCTCCAGGGGTCAACCAGGTGTCCAGCACTGTGGACTCCCAGCTACTGGAGGCTCCCCAGATTGATTTTGATGCCATCATGGATGAGGGCGATCACTCGAGCTTGCTCTCAGGCACCCTGAGTCCCAGCCTCCTCCACAGCCTCTCCCAGAACTCCTCCTGCCTCACCACCCCCCGGAACTCCCTGACTCTGCCCTCCATCCCCACGGGCATCAGCAACATGGCGGTTGGGGACATGAGCTCCATGCTCACCAGCCTGGCAGAGGAGAGCAAGTTCCTGAACATGATGACCTAAGTTCCCAGCCCCCAACGCTCCGTGGAGTCGGAGGAACCTTCATTTCCCAGAGCACGGGAGTTCTAGTTTGTCTTTTTCCAAAAAAAAGTATTAAATAGGTCTGAGGGAGTTTTGCCAATGGCCGGTCCAGACCACAAATGCTTTAAGGGCAGCTTCGTGTGCAACCTGTCTGGTCGTCTTCGGGATGGCTTTTCAGAACACTTTTAAAAAGTCTCAACAAGAAAGGCAAGGCAGGAGCGAAAAACTCGTTTGCACAGTGCTTCCCAGCCTTTGGTGTTTATAGGACCAAATTGTTCTGGCTTCTTCACCTCTGTCATTTGGCTAATGAGGGATTACACTGGCCAAAGGCTTTCCAAGTACATGAGGAAAGAGGGTAGAGGGAACCACATTTGGGTTTGAATCCGAAAGCCATACTGGATATTCTAATCCAGGAAGAGAAGTTTCTCGTTCCCGTACCTGCAAGGTAATGGAATTCCTGGCCCACTGGAATTCTTCTACGAAGCTTACTTCTTGAGGCCTCTCGCGTCCCTGTGCCACAGAGGAAGAAAACAGATTTTTACCTGGATGATTTGGAAGCATGTCCTGACTCCAGGTCTGGTAGAGCTGGCATCTCTACCCCGCGAAGCCAAGTTTGCGACGGGCAGGCTGTTCAAGTGTATATGAGTGACTAAAGAATGGAAGTATTGCCAGAAAAAAAGAAAAATTGTAGTGCTTGGGGCAAGCCCAGAAGCTGCCCTGGCCTCTCCAGACCGTGTTTACAGTGTTCATGCATGTAGAATGTAGCCCTTCCTGGAAAGAACACTTCTAAATACCTCGGGGTGGCTGGAGCTGCTGTGGGCTAGGGATGGACCCAGGTGAGCCGACGCCTGGCACGGGACCTCCAGAAAGTGAGAGAGCGCCAGGGACCCGGCCTCAGGCCACCCTGGAGATCTCCCATAGGAAGAGGAAGTCGTATGTTTACCCAATCCTGTTTCTCCGATGCACTGTCCGCCCACTTTGCCACGGAAAACCCCAGGACTTTGATGGCGGCCTCTGCCCAGCCTCCCCCAGGCTGTGTTGTCCGCTTACCTGCAGCCCAGTGGTCTGTGCCGAGGTACAACATGACGTCCCGGGGTCTTCTGGGTCCCCTCCCCTCTGTCCTGTTCATTCCGCAGAGCACGATGACCTGCATGGTGTTTTTGGTGGGGCTGAGTGGGTGAAGGGGTTGTTTCCTGGGACTCTGAGGGACCATCACTGAATTTTCCTGTTCGCTGTGAACAAGCCCCCCCTGGAAGTGGAACTTGGGACTGGTATCAGAAGACATCGTTCCTGAACATACTGTAGGGCGAATGGATGCCTCCCCCCTCCCCCCACCACACACACATACACCCGCCCCACACACACACCTTTCCCACGCTGAATTCGTGGCGACCTGGCCAAAAGCAACCACACCACTGTGAGCCTGATGATAACCGTGACCCTGGCCTCGGCCACGGCAGGGCCAAGATTTTCCCTGGGCCCTCTGCATCCCAGAACATCAGACGCTTTGTTAGGGTCCAGAGACAAAGCCAAGTCCAAATAACAGCCCTGGGACCCCTCCGAGGGCGTGGGCTCCGTGGCGGTGTTCGTTCACTCCCTGAGCTAGGATTTCACTAGCCGTCCCCAGCCTGTGTATAACCTGTACAGAAGGCGTCGTCCCTGAAAATACTGTAGGTGAATCATCCAGCCAAATTTATATCTCCAAAATATTTAGCTTTTTCTACATGCTATGAATTGAGATGACACACTCAACTTGTAAATAAGTCTTTTTGTACATTAAAAAAGTAATTTTTTCATAATTTATTTTGTCTATCTGCTTTGCCTTGACAGTAGTTAATGAGAACCCGGGCAGTAAATTTGGTGCATTTGAACAGAAACTAGGCTGTATTTTTTTCACAACAGTGTCAAAATTGACTGTCCCGCCTTCACCAAGAAATGTTTAATGCTGAGGCATTTACTGGCTGTTTGTTGGTTGTCTCCGGGGGCGAGGGGTGGGCAGGGTTTGACGATTTACAGTGCCTCTCTGGCTTTTCTTCCAGCGAGCTGATCTGAACATCTAGGTTGGTTTGCTGAGAACCATGTTCCAGGCACATTTCCAAGCACTCGCCCCAAGCAGTCCTCACGTCAGGATTTCCTCCTTGACAGGCAATCTGATGAGCACATTTGAGTCAGGGTGGGGGTCAGGGGAAAAGATCAGCACCCCCCTGTGCTCTGGTGCAGGCACAAGGAGAAAGGACAGGCAGGTGGAGCCCCATACACCCAGCAACCAGCCTTGGGCGATGGGCCCTGTGGGCAGCAGTCATGAACAGGAACTCAGCCCAGGAAGTGACCCTGACAGGTGCACAGGGAGCACTCTGATCTAGCAAGCCAGCAGTCAACCATTAAGCGGTGGCCAGGCCACTACAGGGAACCTCAGGGGGCCAGTGAGTAAGGCATGCGGTCTGAGATGATTTCTGGGACAGAAGAATGGAGAGGAGGGCCTAAGGCTGGGTTGGAGAGAGTAAAAGGCACCTTCTGTAGGGCTGGGTGCTCTGGGCCTCTGAACTTCCTTCTCTCTATGAGAAAAACCTTGACACCCAGCTCAGAGAGTCCAGAGCCAAAGCCATGTGGAGGGCATTCAGCTCTGCGGCTTGGAACCGAGTGGACTAAAGAAAGGCTGGCTGGTAAAGAAGGTAGGAAGCCCCCAAGGAAAATAGAATTTAGCAGGCTGCTTTTCTACGGGGCACCCCAAAGTCTTCCCTGTGTGTCTGGCCAGAGTTTCCTGATGGAAGAGTCACACTCCCGGCCTCACTCCTCCCCAGGGAAGACTCACTTAGCTGACTGCACCCTCGGGAAGAGGAGTCAAGCACGCCTGGCTGGGCCCTAACTCTGCCTCCTTCAGAGCTTATCTTGTACCTTCTCTGCTTCACCACATGGGAAGTCTCTGGAAGCAGCTCTGCCCTGCTCTGGGGAGGTGGGGGGGGGAGGGGTCCAAAGTTATTCAGTGCTGCCTGAGACTTGATGAGTTGCAGCACTAAGAAGTGCATCTTGGCCATTCAATGAGCCCCATGTCCCCATCAGTCCACTATGGCCGGAAGCATGCTGTATACCGATACCCGCAAAGTTTCTGCACAATAAGCCTCTGGGCCAACTGAGGGTTGGCTGATCCAGGTTGGGCCGGGCCAGGCACTTCTGTGCATCAGCTGCGGGGAGCTAATCCAGTCTTCTTGGCTGAGGAAGCACGTATCTGCCTCACATGGCTCTAACTCTTCTTCTAGGGCCAGGATGTGGCCTGGCCATTGCCTTCTTGTAGCAACAGCAGATGCACAAAAAAATAAGCAGGAAAGTGACAGTCTTCTTTCGGCCTCTGCTCACAGTGCACCATGGACCACCTCATTCTTCTGGCCAAAGCAAGTCACGTGGCCAAACCCATCATCAGTGACATCGGCAGGTGCTCTCCTGCAGAAGGGAGAGAGAGAGCAAATATTTCTCAACAATACGTAATTCAGGGGCACCTGGGTGGCTCAGTCGGTTAAGCCCCAACTCTTGGTTTTGGCTCAGGTCATGATCTCACGGTTCGTGAGTTCGAGCCCCACATCAGTCTCCACGTGGACAGTGTGGAGCCTGCTTGGGATTCTCTTCCTCTCTCTCCATCCCTCCCCTGCTCTCTCTCTGTCACTCTCTCTCTCTCAAAATAAATAAATAAACTTAAAAAAAAACAATATATAATTCACCGCAGTCTACCCTCATCAAGACTGTGATCCATACCTCTCCCACATGTAGAATATACTCATCCCAGACCCCCCAAAGTCTATCCAATCAATCGTCAGGCTCAAAGTCAGGGATCTTGTGATCTACACCTGTTTTGGATGTGGCTCTTGACCCAGAGACTTAGGGACTAAGAAGAAGCTCTCAGGCCACACCACACATACACCCTCCCAGCATACGGCGGTGGCCCAGACCTAGATTCACTGCAGTTACCACTCACTCATTGGTCCACAGTATCTGACACCTGCTGGGCAAGTGTTGCCAGTGCCCCCACCAGGTGGAATGTTCCCCGAATGGCTCCCCAGTCCATTGTGTACCACAGCTCTGGCTTCCACCATTGGGGTGTTCTTCCTTTTGCATCAACCCTCAGCTTCTGAAGAGGCCATTGGGAAGCATGCCTTCTGGGAGAGCAGAGGGACCCTTCAACCTCTTCCTGTGTGAAGTAAGTTGAGGAGCCTGAGATCCTTTACATTTCCAACACCTTCTTTATTTATTCCTCACATTTGCCCATTCAGCTCTGTCTTGTGGGTTTTCTGCATACTTGATTCCAGGCCACTCTCTGCCAAAAGCCATGCCTGCATCCCTTTGGTGACGTGCCTCACCCTTCGTTTGATGACTGGTACCTCATGTCATGCTATGTGGGGCCATGCCCCGAAGGTTTCTAGGCACCCTGTTGTCACCCTAGAAAGGTATTCTAGAGCCATCTCATTCCTTCCAAGGACCATAAGACAAAGGGCATTAAAATCAAAGGACACATCCCTGACTTCATCTTTATTCCAATGCCATATTTCACTTGGAACTGCCCTGGATTCGGTATCTGCCCCCATCCCAAACCAAATCTTAATTTGAAGATCTTAGGGGCTGAAGAGACTGGAGGTGAGAAGTAATTTCATTTTCTAAATTCCGCTTTTAATTGGCCGGGTCCTTTCTGAACTCCTCTCTTACTTGTAGTACCTTATCATTTACAGCTCAAAAAAGCTCATGTTTACAGCCTTCTGCCTGGAAACCAGCCTGCCAAATTCCACAAATTCCTAGGAAGGCTTTCTCCCTCCCAAATTACCATAGGCAATAATTTTACCAAATATTTCTTCACCACATTGCACACAGGTCACCATTTTTCTGGCCATTTTTCCAACCTCTTCTGAATTTCCTCACTGTCCAGTTCCAAACCTATGCTACATATTTTTGGACTTTGTTATAGCCATCTCCAATTTAGGTACCAATTTCTGAAGAGGATAACTATAGCCCCAAACTGCTGTCTAACAAAACCCACAAGATCCCCCAAGCATACAACAAGCATTTATTTCTCTTAGAAGTCCGCACATCAGCTGAGGGGGGCTTGCCTAGGCTGGGATCACTGACGCAGCTCAGCTCCCGCTCATATGCCTCGTCCCCTGGAACAGGAGCATTGCTTGAACATCTACTGACAGAGGCACAATTACCCAAGGGCAAGCAAAACCCCAGAAGGCTTCTTAAGGTCTAGGTTTGGAACAGGATGTACCAAAGCCAGCTCCTGAGCCTGTCAATGCCCATCTCTTCCCAACTCTGTATTCAGAGACTTCACACTGATGATTTGAAATTGGCTGTGTGGGGAAAATTTACACCATGGAAATCGTCTCCCCTAGAGAGTTGTCAGACATTTGCCAGTACTCATGCGTACTCAAGCACTGTGAGTTGCCAATAACCTGATATGCCCAGAGGCCCTTTCCGAGTATATATGGCCACACAACCCATTTTGTGGAGACTGCGTGAGTCCAGAGTGCCATGAGCGTGGATGGCTACCTTGATCATCTAGTTTAGTGGCTTTCAAACCTTAAAAGTCCTGCAAACATCGTTCAAATGAAATTGGCTATATAAGGAAAAAGCACAGTTAAAAGTGGAGCTCGTTTGGCCAAAGTTGGGAGCAGGAGACCCTGAATTCTCACACGTTCTACATCCCCTCCCCTTGCCCATTTCCCCCTGCACTCAACCGGAAGCAGCAAGGGCCTAGGTCCGCAGAGCGGAGCTTGAAAACCAAATCCTGTATCTAGTTCGGGACCAAACAACTGAGGCCCAGAAAAGTTGTGAGCAAGTTATAAAAGAATTAAAACTCCTGTTTCTAGAATCCCAGAAGCCAGCTGGGTCCCCAGGCACTCTGATAAACTCAGGGCACAGCCCGGGTGTACTACTCAATCCTTCACTGCTCTCTGCCCTTGGCCGTCTATGAGCTCTTTGAGGGCAGGAGCTATGCCTGACCTACCCAGTCTCCCGTGTCCAGCACTTGCATTCTGCCGAGTTTGTTTCCAAACTAGATGGTTCTAGAAAGCTTCGTGGAGGAAGGGTAAGTGAGCAAAGGCTTTGAGAGGTGGGAGTTGGGTCTTGAGTGGCCCTTTCATACTGTATTTCAACATAAGGCCACGTCCACAGATGTCTACAAAGAATGCCAAACACAAAGATTAAACTGTGGAAAATGAGGCTGTCATTAAGAGGTTTTAGGTTTTGTTTTTTTATTTTCTGGGGTAGCGGTGGCAGGGAGAGGAAGGAAGAGACAGAAAAGGAAGAGGAAGGAGGCTGTGATCTGGCAGGCTGGAGGCTAAGCAGACACCAAAGATTTGGGGGCAGTCTCGTGGTGGAACCAATGGCTGCCCTGTCATTGTGAGCTGAAGGTCCCTGATCAGCCCTTCCAACTCCAAAATGTACTCCACTCCTCCACTCACCTTCCAGAAAATGTGTCCATCACTAAAGTATGTTTCCTTTGGGGGCAAGCCTTGAAGTCCACTGAAAAAGATGCAATGTTATGTGGGATTTTCAAATGTAATGAATGAAGGGATGAGCCCACAGAAGCATCCTAAGCCCTTACCAACTGTCTCCTGAACCACCTGGGAATTTCCTGCAACTGGGTGGCCACAGAGGACCCACATATATGGTTGCACACTGGCTTTCTTCCATACACACGACCCTCATTTCCTAGCTAGTCCAATTCCAGAAATATCTCTGATCTCAGAGGTCATCTGATATCCTGAAAGGTGATTGTGCTTCTAAATCATCTCCTCATCCTCCTCTCTGCCTGCCTCCCCATCTTCCTCCTCCTTCTTCGTTCTCCCTTTCTTTCTCTCTGTCTGTCTCCCCTCTGTCTCTCTCTCCACCAGTGGACTTGACAAAGAACAAGCAGGTGAGCGAGCATGTGGTTGTATCACCAATATGAACAGCGTGTGTGCAATGAGGTCATGCAGAGGAAGGAGTGACAAACTTCTCCGGCGGGGGGGGGGGGGGGGCATGGAAAGTCAGCATGGTTTGAATGGAAAATAAGACTTGATCCAGATGTTGAAGATGAATAGGAGGTTGTCTGAGGGGATTGGAGCTTTCTCATCAGAAACCATGGGTCAGAAGAAGTAAATGGGGTATTTCTTAAACACTGAAAGAAAAGAATTGTCAACCCAGAAAACTGTATCCATGAAAACAGCCTTCAGGATGAAGGTAGGAATAGACACTCTCAGATAAATGGACACTCTCAGATGAAGAAAAACAAAGAGAATTCATGGCCAGCGCTCTGTTCTAAAGGCAGACAGGAAACAATACCAGAAAAAAACTTGAAGCATCAGGAATGAAGAAAGAGCAACAGACAGGGTAAGTATCTGGGCAAATATCGTAGACTACTCTTCCCCCTTGAGTTCTTTAAACCTGTTTAACAGGTGATGGGGCACCTGGGTGGCTCAGTAGGTTGAGCCTCCGTCTTAGGCTCAGGTCATGATCTCATGGGCTCAAGCCCACGTTGGGCTCTGTGCTGACAGCAGGGAACCTTCGGTCTGCTTTGGATTCTGTGTCTCCCTCTCCCTCTGCCCCTCCCCCACGCGTGCTGTGTCTCTCTTGCTCTCAAAAATAAATAAACGTGTATCTATATGTATATATAAAGTGTTTAACAGTTGAAAGCGGAGAGTGTAACATTATCTGATGGGATTTTCAATGTATGTAGATGTCATAAGACAAATGTGTCACAAAGCAAGAGGCTGGTTAAGGGATCTGCGTGCAGTTAGGTAACATTCCCCTCCAAGTGCTGAAGTGCTGAGTCTAAGTACTGAGAAAAGTTCAGCACGTGTCTTGTAATTCTTCATGAGGTCAGCAAACAGACGAACTGTATACAAAGGGCGGTATGCAAAGCCATAATAGAGAAATTGAAATGGAATACTAGAAAGAAGGCTCAAGAAACTCAAGGGAATCGGGAAGGGGAAAACAAGAACAGTAACGACCCTGCGCGTGTGTGTGCAGACAGAGAAAACAGAATAAAATGGTAGAACTAAGTCCAAACGCATTAATAATTCCGTAAAATGAAAATGGCCTGAAGGCGTCGATTAAAAGCATACAGTTGGAGCACTCATGCCACCTGATTTTAAGACTTACTACAAAGCTACCACGATCAAGGCAGTGTGGTATTCGCGACAAGGAAGACACCAATCAATGAAATGCGACAGAGTAGGCGTCGGCAAAGTGGGGCCTGAAGACCAAATCTGGCCTGTGGTCTAGTTTTGTAAGACCCACAAGCTAAGAATCGTTTTTACGTTTTGGAAGAGTTGTTTTTTAAAAAGGGATATGAAACAGAGAGTGTATGGCCCACAAATCCTAAGATATTTACTATGTGGCCCTTTGCAGAAAACGCGTGCCAATCCCTGGCACAGAGAATCCAGAAGTAAACCCACATAAGTATGACCAGCTGATTTGTGACAAAGGTCAAAAGCAATTCAATGAAGAGAGTAACCTTTTCAACCAATGGTGTTGGGACAACTGGATAGCCACAGACAAAAAGATCCTAAAAACACCCCCACCTAAACCTCATGCTTCAGAGATTTGCATCAAAATAGACCATATATCTAATATATAATATAAAACCATAAAATATTTAGGATAAAATCTTGTGACCTGAGCTTAGTCAAAGAGTACATATGCACATGAAAACGATGACCCATAAAAGAAAAACCTGGTAAACTGTATTCATCAGAATGAAAGCTGTGGCCTCTGCAAAAGAGCCTGGGTGGTTCAGTCGGTTGAGTCTCCAACTTCGGTTCAGGTCATGATCTCGTAGTTCACGAGTTCAAGCTCCGCATCAGGCTCTGTGCTGACAGCTCAGACCCTGGAGCCTGCTTCGGATTCTGTGTCTCCCTCTCTCTCTGCCCCTCTCTTGCTTGCTCTCTCTCTCTCCCTCTCTCTCTCTCTCTCTCTCTCTCTCAAAAATAAATAAAAACTTTTTTTTTTAATTGTAAAGAAGGAGATGACAAGGCTAACCTAACACACTGGGAGAATAAGTTTTCATCATGTATCAAAGGACTTGTAGCCAGAATATATAAAGCATGCCCAAAAGTCAACACTAAGAAAACAAACAACCCAATTTAAAAATGAGGCAAAGGCTTAAACAGGTGCTTCACTAAAAAGATACATGGATGGCAAATAGGCCTACGGAAACACGTTCAACGTCATTATCCATTAGGGCAGTACAAATGTAAACACCACTAGATACAACCATGCGACTATTAGAATGGCTAAAGCATTAACACAGCCAAGTTCTGGCAAAGACACCGTGCACCCGGAACTCATGCGCTGCTGGTGTGAATGCAGAATGGTACAGCCTCTCTGAGAAACAGCCTGGCCGTCTATTATGAAGCTAAGCATACAGTTACCCAGCAAGCCTTCTGGATAATTACCCTCGAGAAGTGAAAACGGAGGTTCACCCAAAACCCTACACACAAATATTTACAGCAGCTCTACTCATAATTACCAAAAGCTGGAAGCAACCCAAATGCCCATGAGCAGATTAATGGATAAACAAACTGGGGTACATCCAGACAATAGAATCAGTCGGTAGTGCAAAGGTAAGAACGACGGGTACATGCACCAACTTGAGTGAATCTCAAGGGCATTCTGCTGAGTCCCAGAAGGTTACATACGGAATAATCCCTTTTATATGACATTCCTGAAAGAACAAAGCTATCATGATGGAGAACGGACCAGGAGTTGCCGGGGGGGGGGGGGGGGAGGTAGCAGAAGGGTGTCATTACAAAGGGTAGCGAAGGGGGGGTTTTTCGAGTCAGGAAGCTATTTTGATTGTGGTGGTGACGACATAAGTATATACAGGTGTTAAATTTCACATAACTGTACACTGGAAGAAAATGAGGGAGGAGGAAGGGAGCAGACATAGGGAGGGAAGGAAGGAAGGAAGGAAGGAAGGAAGGAAGGAAGGAAGGAAGGGGAGGGAGGAGAGGAAGGAAGGAAGGAGGGAGAAAGTAGAAGGATGGAGGGAGGAAGGAGGGGTAGGAATGGAGACAGAGATAAGAGGGAGAGAGGGAGGGAGGAAAGAGAAAGGAAGAGAGGGAAGGGGAGGGAGTGAGGAGAGGGAGGAAGGAAGGAAGGAAGGAAGGAAGGAAGGAAGGGGAGGGAGGAGAGGAAGGAAGGAAGGAGGGAGAAAGTAGAAGGATGGAGGGAGGAAGGAGGGGTAGGAATGGAGACAGAGATAGAGAGGGAGAGAGGGAGGGAGGAAAGAGAAAGGAAGAGAGGGAAGGGGAGGGAGTGAGGAGAGGGAGGAAGGAAGGAAGGAAGGAAGGAAGGAAGGAAGGAAGGAAGGAAGAGGGAGGGAAGGAAGGAGGAAGTTAACTTCACTCTTCAAAAAGTTGGGAGCCCTTACTTTACATTTCATTCCCAAGACTAGATCAGAAGAGGTTGGTTAGACCTCTTCTAGAGGTTGGTTAGCCAGAGGCCAACTGGGAGCCTATCATCTAGGAGACAGAACAGGGAAGGTGGGACAGAGGGTAGAAAACAGAGGTGTAAGAGAGAGGCCTTGCCCTCAAAACGCTGGTGACTCTGTGTGGAGATCTGTCCAGTTGGGAGAAGCAGTGCACGCATAAATAATGATCAAGACAACCATTCTGGCAGCCCATCCGGGTCCCAAACAGGAACCCCAGACGGTAAGTGCTATGAGACCCTCCAGGGCCGGGGGACACACACGTCCATCCTTACAGGGATGGACAAAGGCCAGTCTCTTCCCCTGGTTCCTCCCCTGGAGGGCTTCGGGGCCTCCTTCCAGATGACGACCCAGCCAGCCATCTGTTCTTCTCTATACAGTGAAGACGAATCTTCTCTTCCCTTCGGACCTCCAGCCTGCCTTGGGGAAGACATAAGAGGCCAGGAGCCCCAATGGCCTCATCTGTTAGACGGGCTTGATAAATTCCCCACCTTCAAAATTGTTTTGAGTGTTTGATGAGACAGGCGTGTAAAACACCCGACCCGTAGCGGGTGTTCGGCGAGCATCATCTCTTTCACCACACCCACGTGATGTCAGCATCACAGAAATAGTCCTTTGGCTAATCCCACCTTTGTGAGAACCCGTTTAATCAGTGACTTGTGTCCTAAGAATCAGCTTGAGGGAGGGCCCCTGGGTGGCTCAGACAGTTAAGCATCTGACTTCACTCAGGTCATGATCTCACCGTTTGTGTGTTCAAGTCCCACGTTGGGTGATCCCGTGCCCCGCTTAGGGTGAGCATGAGCCCCACTTCAGGTGAACCCCACTTCTCTCTCTCTCTCTCTCTCTCTCTCTCAAAAAGAGAGAAAGAAAAGAGTAAGTCTGAGGGGTACTTATGAGCTATAGTGGCTTTGATGTCCTGGCTAGGCTGGGCTTAACCATGCTTCCCAGGATTCCTTTTTCTGAGCGTTCCTGGTTAAGATGGGTCCCAAGAGAGATTGGGGTGGGAGGTCTGGCAGGTGGAAGGGTAGGGAAGCAGCAGGCTTTCCGTGGCACGTTCGTGTTGTTAGCCACCCGCCGGTGCAGTCAGGTGTTGTGGGACAACATTGGCTGCAACCACTCACCTACCGTGGACCTTCTTCAGCCTCCCCAACGCCAGGACCAGGCGGGTGAATTCAGTCCCATGATGAGGGGCCCTGGTTTCCGAAAGCCACTTGTGCCATCGGGGCCGAGGCGACAGGAACTGACATAGATCTTGTCCTTGTGGGCTCCAGCTTGTCCTCGCCGTCCCCACTTTATATCCACCGTCCCTTCCTGCCCACGTGCCCCAGGGGCTTCCAGCCCCAGCGTCAGACGTGAGACAAGGGCCTTACAGAGCTCGCTTGACCATCTCTTGACAGCTGTGTGAGGCCAGATCCCCACAACAGATCCGCCTGTCTATGTCTGTCTGTCTGTCTGTCTCTCTCTCTCTCTCTGTCAAAGCAGTTCTGCATCTCTGGCTGAGCCCTGGCTGTTACATGACACGTGAAGGGCAGATGGCTCTGAAGGCCTCGATGGCCTTCAAGAGCCAGACTGGGGACATGCCCGTGTGGACAGGGAGCTATCATAAATGTCTCCTCTGTCACAGGCACTGTCCCAAGCTCATTACACTTACCGGCCCAGATTATCCACTGCCACCAAATGCTGGGAACAAACCATACCAAAAGTCATAAGCTTAGACCGATGGTCGCTTACTGTCACAGGCCAGCCAGGCGTCGGTGGGTCCAGGCAGGCTTTTGGCCAAGAGAGCCTGCTGCGTGGGGGGTCGGGAGGGTAGGCTGAGGGGACAGCAGGGACCCAAGGAGAGTCTTCCTGAGGCAACGGCAGAAGCGAGGAGGACAGATGGGCCTTTGCAAGGTCTCTGAAGGCCTAGACTCAGAACTGGCATGCTGTCCCTGGAGCACCATCCCAGGGGCCTCAGCAGATCACGCGGCCAGACCCAAAGTGAAAAGGGCGAGGAGATTCACTTTGCCCACAAGGAGGCCGAGGCCAGGGCACAGATGCCAGGCAGGATGAAGACGGGCCTGCAGCAATGATTCTACCCACCCCACACACGGTGTTTTCCTCCCTGGCAGGTGCCATGATAGGCACTTCCGGCTGGCTGAGCCCTGTAATTCTCACAACGATCCTACAGGACATGTTCACTACCGCCTCTAGTTAAGTGAAATCACTTATCCGGGAGTGCGCTGCCCCTGCGTGGCAGACGAGGATTCAGGTGCAGACAGTAGCTCCGGTGCCCTCGCTTCATCGTGGCAAGACAGCGGTGGGCAACATCCAGGCAAGGGGGGGGAGGGGGAACCGGCACGATCAACGAACTGCTCAAACAGAGGAACAGCTGTAGCTATCCGTGTCGTGAAGGAGGGGAACGTGGTGCTGGGAGACAGCTCAGCAGGCAGATCTGACCAGAGACGTCTCCGAGAAGACAGCGGCTGAGCCTCCTTAAAGTGCAAGGAAAAGTACTCCAGGCAAAGGGAAGAGCGTGTGTAAAGGCCCTGAGGTAGGAAGGAGGGAGCATGGGGCAGAGTGGAGGAAGGCTGGTGTGGCTGGTTGAGGGTGAGGGCACTGTGTGACAGGCCTGAAGAGGTCAGGAGGGAGGCCGATCGATGGTGCCAGGCCGCGAGACCAGGGCGAGACCTCACTTTTGTCCTGAGACCTGAGGCCGCATGAGAGAGGCCTTTGCAAGGGCATGACTTGAGAGTCTTGCATGTGGGAAAGCTTACCCAGCAGCACGATGGGAAAAGGTCTAGCAGGGTGTCCAAGGGGACACCAGGAGCCCAGGCACCAGGATGGTGACAGAAATCACAGTGGTGAGTGGGTTCAAGAGTGACCTAGGGGGTGAAACCCGCAGGACTTGGCAAAGGGTCCCAAGGGAGCAGCGGGGAGGGGGGGGGGGGAGGTGTCAGGAAGCAGTCCCAGGTTTCTGATTGCCTGACCCCGACATAGGGAAATTCGGGCAAGAGCAGGTGTGACGGGGTGGGGACGGTGTGGGGCAGGGTGGGGTGGGGTCATCGTGAGCTCAAATTTGCAAAGGTTGATCTTGACATGTTTTTGAAGAGACACCTCGGGAGCCCCAGGGGAAGCTGGGGCCGTGACACTGGCTTGTAGGCCGGCTGCACGGAGGAGGTTGCGAGAGCCATGAGGGAGGTCACCTGGGGCACAGCAGGGCCTCAGAAAGGAGAGGGCCTGCAAAGGAGTCTCGAGAAATCCCAGGAATCAGAGGCCAGAGCCAGGAGGCTGCCAGGGACTCCAGAAGAAACAGCAAGAGACAGAGAAGGAGCAGAGTGGGGGAGTGCCCCGCGTCCCAGGAAAGCACGTTTCCAGGAGTGGTGGCCCCAGTCCCGAATGCTCCTGGTTGCCGTTAGACTGGGCCATCCTCGCAGGCCCCCGCCGTTCTCTCCAGATGCTCTTCCAGCCTGTCAGGAAGTCCTTTGACTGTACCGTCAGAGAATATCCAGAATCAGCTCACTTCCCCATGAACCCTCAGGGCCCCTGCGGCGTGCTGGGGCCCCCTAGCACCAGCTGGCAGGAAATTTGCCAGCTTGTCAGACCACTGGAGGTGCGACTCCGCCATGACAGGAGCCAGGAGCGTTTCTCAGTGAAATGATCTCACCCCGGGCTTTCTTTCCTTCCTGCAGAGAACTCGTTTCCCAGCTCTCTGTGCCCCTGCGATATTGCCGTCCATCCCAAGCCTTTCTGCTGGTCTACCGGCCCCCACCCCACCCTTGTCTCCGATAGCCTCTTCTCATTCCCCAGTTGGAGCAAACTTTCAGATCATGTCACTAGAGGTGCCTGGGTGGCTCAGTCCGTTAAGTTTCTCTGACTCTTGATTTTGGCTCGGGTCATGATCCCACAGTTCGTGAGATCGAGCCCCGGGTCAGGCTCTGTGCTGACAGGGTGGAGCCTGCTTAAGATTCTTTCTCTCTCTCTCTCTCTCTCTATCTCTCTCTCTCTCTGTCTCTGCCCCTTCCTGGCTCTCTCTCTCTCTCTCTCTCTCTCTCTCAAAATAAATAAACATTAAAAAAATCACGTCACTTCTCTGTGTAGCACTGACCCCATGCCTCTCCTAGCCAGCCCAAGACCTATGGCATCCAAGGCTGTCTCAGGCCTCATGGTCTTTCCTTCCCCACCACCTATCTACCCTGACTCCCTTGCTGTCCCATGTATACGCCTGGCACACTCTGCCTCGGGGCCTTTGTACTGGCTGTTCCCACTGCTGAAATGTTCTTCCCAATATATTAACATGACTCACGATTCACACCTTGCCTCCTCCAGCTCTTTGCTGTCCTAACTACCCTATTTAAAATGACACAGCCACCTCCCTACCTGCTTTGTTCTTTTCCTCTAGGGCACCTGTGAGCTTGAACTCACTGGGTGATTGACACTTGCAGAATGAGCTCATTGGTGACAGGAGCAGAAGCCGGGTGGGCTGGGCGGTGGGCAAAGGGAGTGGGAGGTGGGAAATGACAAAAGCAGTTAGAGACAACTCTTTGAAGAAGTTTGCCAGGGGAGGGAAAAGGAACGAGACAACAGTAGCTGGAGAGGGTTTGTTTGTGGTTTTTTTCTCAGCAGACAGAGCTAGGCTTGCGGGCTTGGGACTGGGGAGAATGAAGGCCCGTCCTCTCCGTCGCCCTAGGCGTTGGGCAGTCTTTTGGGAGAAGCGTGATCAGAGGCTCGAGAAAAGTGCGGAAGGTTTGGGATAACAGTCACCGGGGAGGGAGATGATCCTGAAGACCCCTGAAGGTTGGGGAACCGTCTGCCCCGGGGAGTCTTGTCCCAGCAGGGGGCCGTGCTGCCCGCGGGTCTGGACAGAGAGAGCTGGGCATCAGTCATCCCCTGCGGCACCGGCTGAGAACGTCTGACGATGGGGCCAAGGGACAGGGGAGGAATTGTGTGTAACTGTAATGCTTTACAAGGCGGTGGGGGCGGGGGACCCATTAGGCCCGCTGCCGTGGTCCCCGCGGTGCGGCCAGCTGCCGGAGCGCGAGGTAATTCCCCCGTGCCCTTTATTGCCTCCGCTCGGTGGGAGTGACACCAGGCCCTGCTTTACGAGCTGGCAGCACGGCTTCTACGAGCAGACCCGCTGTCAATAAGGGCTGTGTTTTATATTACGGGTGGGACGATTTATGGGCCGCCCCAGCACTCGGCAGACAGCCATTTGGCCAGGGAGGAAAATGACCTAACACTTAAGAAATTTGGAAACCAGAAAACAGTGGGGGGGGGGGGGGTTTGCACACGTGTGTGTGTGTGTGTGTGTGTGTGTGTGTGGTGTGTATACAGGCACGTGTGGAGCTACGTCAGCCTCTGCTTAACTTCATCTGCCCGACTTGCCAGGTACTGGAACACAGAAACAACTCTGTTCCCTACGTTGGTTGTAAAAATGAACTGAAATAAAATGACTCATTTCCTTCCGGTTGTGCCCTCTGCATCACACGCTGACGGTGAAGTTTTGGGGGAGCGAGAGAGAGGCAGGGGAGCGGAGGGTGGTCAGTTCCTGCAAAGCAACCTTCCTCCCTCCCTAGGTAGGTCTGGCTCTCAGTAGAGCGTATGATAGAGTCTCCCAGGAAAGAATTGGCCGTATTTTAAAATGGGAGATATCGGGGCGCCTGGGTGGCTCGGTCGGTTAAGCGGCCGACTTCGGCTCAGGTCATGATCTCGCGGTCCGTGAGTTCGAGCCCCGCATCGGGCTCTGTGCTGACAGCTCAGAGCCTGGAGCCTGTTTCCGATTCTGTGTCTCCCTCTCTCTGACCCTCGCCCGCTCATGCTCTGTCTCTCTCTGTCTCAAAAATAAATAAACGTTAAAAAAAATTTTTTTTTTAAATAAGTAAATAAATAAATAAATAAAATGTGAGATATCTGTTTGAGGTCCGTGTTCTCACTAGACTGTAAGATCCTAGAAAGCAGGCCATGCGTGTCTCCTCTGGTTTTGCATTCTTAGTTCTTTCAGTTGTACCTGACTCTACAGTAGGGGTTCGATCAATGGATTACTCCTTGAATAAGTGACAGTTATCTCCCTGGGCACTGATGCGTTCTGCCAACAGTCAATTTCCCCATTAGACAGTGAGCCTCTTGCTGGCAGGTGCCATGTCTTTGTCACATAGGAGGCACTCAGCAATGTGTATTGGGCTGGGATGGACTTAGCAAATGGTGGGGCGGGGGGGGAGGTCAGCCAGAGAACTGGGGGCAGTGGGGGGTCAGATGCTTGTCTGGTTACACGGATTTGCAACTGATACACCCCCATGTCAGCCAACGTTGAAAACAGAACAGTGATGGCCGCAGGGCCATTCCTTCACCATCTTGCCACTGGTTCCTCAACCCACTGAGCTTTGAATGGTAGAGGACCCCAGGCTCATTGCCCAGCCCTTTCCTCTGCTTCCCTCCCTTGGTGCGCTCAACGCCATCTCAAGGCTTTAAATTCCATCTATGCACCAATGGCTCTAAATGCGTACCTTACTCGTGAACTCTGGATTCTTATAGTCAACTGCCTGCTTGACAGTCCCTTGGGGGTCTCACAGGCATCTCTAACATTCGTCTCCAAACTTCCCTCTCCTCCAGTCTTCCTCATCTCCACCATTTACCAGTTGTCTTTAGGCGAGAACCCAAGAACCAGCTAAGATGGTTAATTTTATCCAACTTGACTGAGCCACAAGATGCCCAGATATTTGATTAAACATTGGTTTAGCGCATCTGTGAGGGTGTTTCTGGATTAGATTAACTTTTGAATCAGTAGAGTGAGCATAACATTGTACTCCCCGATTCGGTGGGCCTCGTCTAATCAACTGAAGACTTCAGTAGAGTGAAAAGTTGGTGTAAGGGAGATTTTGATCTCTGCCTGCCTGTCTTTGAACTGGAACATCGGTTGTCCCTGCCTTTCAGCTCGGACTCGGATTCTAACTACACCATTGTCTCTAATGCATCTCCAGCTTGCTGACTGTAGATGTTGGGACTTCATATACACATGAAAATATATATTTCTCTCTTTTCTCCTACATTTATTAATAGAATTCAATTGTAATGAAGAGCTGCCTCTGTTTACCATTTATTCATTTATTTGATTACTTATATCAATATGGACATGTGGATTTTATTTTGTTCTTTGGCTTAAGATCGAATACCATAATTTAGTTTCTCTCTCAGATTGTTCTAGCTTTGATCACTGTGGGCTCCTGAATATTGGATCCTATTGATCTTTTTTTTCAGGTTTATTGAGACACAATTGACATATAATATTGTATCAGTTTTAGGTATAACACATAATGATTTGGTATATATACACATTATTAAATGATTACCACAATAAGTTTAGTTAACATCTGTCATTTCACAAAGTTGTAAGTTGTTTTCTTTTGATGAGAATTTTATGATCTACTGTCTTAGCAACTTTTTTTCTTTTTTCTTTTTTCTTTTTTTTTAAGTAAGCTCTGTGCCCATCATGGAGCCCAACCTGGGGTTTGAACTCACAACCCTGAGATCAAGACCTGAGCTGAGATCAAGAGTCAGATGCTTAACCGAGTGAGCCACCAGGCACCCCTCTCTTGGCAACTTTCTTTTTTTTTTTTTTTAATTTTTTTTTTAACTTTTATTTATTTTTGAGACAGAGAGAGACAGAGCATGAATGGGGGAGGGGCAGAGAGAGAGGGAGACACAGAATCAGAAGCAGGCTCCAGGCTCTGAGCCATCGGCCCAGAGCCCAACGCAGGGCTCGAACTCACGGACTGTGAGATCGTGACCTGAGCTGAAGTCGGATGCTTAACCGACTGAGCCACCCAGGCGCCCCTTGGCAACTTTCAAATATACAATACGGTATTGCTAATTATAGATACCATGCTGGTATATATCTCACAGTTTCTCTATTCCTTTATCCATTGATGGACACTTAGGACTTTTTCATGTCTTAGCTATTGTGAATAAAGCTGCAATGAAGATTTGGGTGCAAGAGATCTTTTTGAGACAGTGATTTCATTTCCTGTGAATACATATCCAGAAGTGAATTACTGGGTCATGTGGTATTTCTATTTTTCTTTTCTTTTTTTTTTTTTTTAATTTTTTGAAGATCTGTCATGATGTTTTCCACAGTGGCTGCACCAATTTATATTCCCACCAACAGTGCACAAGAGTTCCTTTTTCTCCATATCCTCACCAAACACTTGTTATGATTCTTCTCTTTTTAATTATAGTCATTTTTAGAAACGTGAGGTGCTCTCTCATTATCAGTTTGATTTGCATTTTATTAAGGCTTGTTTGTGGCCTAACGTATAATCTCTCTTAGAGAGCAATCCTTGTGCACTTGAGAAGACTGTGTATTCTATTGCTTCTGGATGGAATGTTCTGTGAGTGTTTGTTAAATCCTTCTGATCTAATGTGTGGTCTAAGTTCAATGTTTCCTTATGATTTTTCTGTCTAGATAATTGGTCCATTGTTGAAAGTGGGGTATTGAGGGCTCCTACTATTATTATACTATCTCTTCAGGTCTGCGTATATGT
Organism: Panthera pardus; assembly: GCF_024362965.1. NCBI lineage: Eukaryota > Metazoa > Chordata > Mammalia > Carnivora > Felidae > Panthera > Panthera pardus. The sequence goes on from NW_026526655.1 coordinate 103,833,908, forward strand.
GCTTATATATTTAGGCCCTTCTACATTAGGCGTATTAATACTTACAAATGTTATATAGTCTTGTTGGAATGACCCCATTTACCATTATATAATGACTGTTTTTATCTCTTATTACAGTCTTTATCCTAAAGTCCATTTTGGTTGATATAAGTATAGCTACCCCTGCTTTCTTTTTTGTTTCCATTTGCATAAGTATCTTTTACCATTTCTTCACTTTCAATGTGTGTGTGTGTGTGTGTGTGTGTGTGTCCTTAAAGCTAAAGTGAGGCTCTTATAGTCAGCATATATTTGGGTCTTGTTTTTATTATCCACTCAAACTATTCTATGTTTTTTGATTGGAGAATTTCATCCATTTACATTTAAAGTAATTATCAATAGGTATGAACTTACTATTACAATTTTGTTAACTGTTTTCTGGTTGTCTTGTAATTCCTTTGTTTCTTTCTTCTGCTGTCTTCCTTTGTGACTTGATGATTTTCTGTAGTGGTATGCTTAAATTCCTTTCTCTATCATTTGTGTTATCTATGATAGGTTTTTGCTTTGTGGTCACCATGAGGTTTATAAAAAACACCTTACATTTACAACAGTTTCTTTTAAGTTGGTAACAACTTATGCACATTAAAGCTCTACATTTTTACTCTCCCCTTCCCACATTTTATGTTTTTGATGTCACAATTTACATCTTTTGTCCTATATATCCATTAACAAACTACTGCAGTTATTTTTACTACTTTTGTCTTTTAACCTTTACACTAGATTTATAAGTGATTACCCATCACCATTACAGCATTAGAGTGTTCTGACATTAACCATATATTTACCATTACAAATGACATTTCTACTTTCATATCTTTCCCTGTTGCTAATTAGTGGTCTTTCATATTAGCTTAAAGCTTACCATTTTTTGTAAGATTGGCCAAATGGTGATAAACTCCTTCAGCTTTTGCTTGTCTGGAAAATTCTTTATCTCTCCTTCAATAGTGAAGGAGGACTTTGCCAAGTAGATTATTCTTGGTTGGCAGAATGCCAAGAAGATCACACGTATGACCAGGGCTGGATGTTGGCTCAGAAAAGATCTGAGGGACGCCTGGGTGGCTCAGTTGGTTAAGTGTCCAACTTCAGCTCAGGTCGTGATCTCACAGTTCATAGATTCAAGCCCCATGTCAGGCTCTGTGCTGACAGCTCAGAGCCTGGAACCTGCTTCAGATTCTGTGTCTCCCTCTCTCTCCACCTCTCTCTCTCTCTCTCTCTCAAAAATAAATAAACATTAAAAAAAAAAAAAAAAGATCTGAGAAGACCCTAAGTTTTCACCTCTGGCTTACCTTCAGTCTCCATACAAGCAGGAAGTGGAGGCTAAGACAGAATGATAAATGGCAGGCTAAGCATTGAAGAAATGTCCCTATACAGAGGCAATCTTCAAAGACTGGGAAAGCCGTTTTTTCTTCTTCTTTTTCTCTGTTTTTTTTTTTTTTTTTTAGTCCCAAGCATTAAAACAAAACAGACAAATAAAAACTCTTCAAAACACTAGTTGACCACTAAGTTAATGGAACACAGACTTCAGTGGTCACAGATGACAAACAATACAGACTTAACAAAAATAGGTTAGGAAAGTCACCAAACAAGCACACAACAACCTAACAAGCAACAGCAAACCCTGGGGAGGGAAGGAGAATCTGACTTCCAGAGTTGCCAACAAATCTTTAGTTTCTGACAAAGACTTATGAGGCATGCAAATAGCAAGAAAATATGGTACATTCACAGAAGAAAAAAAATTATTAGAAACTGTCAATTAGGAGGCTCACGCATTGGAATCATTAGACAAAGATTTCAAATAAATTGTTTTAAACATGTTGAAAGAACTAAAGGAAACCAGGGGAATCATATCTTACCAAACAGAGAATGTAGATAAGGAGAAAAACATAACAGAAATCAAATAGAAATTTAGTAGTGGAAAAGTACAAAACTGACATGAAAAATTCACTTCAACAGCGGATTTGAGCAGGCAAAAGAAAGAATCAATGAACTGAATGATAGGTCAGTTGAGATTATCCCAGTGAAGAGCAGAATACAAGTGAGGAGAAATAAACAGAGCCTAGGAAACCTGTGGGGTACCATCAGTTATACAAATATATGTACAATGGGAGTCCCAAAGGGAGAGAAAAGAAAGAATGGGGAAGAAAGCATATTTGAATGAATAAATAATGGCCCAAACCTTTTCAGATCTGATAAAAGATATGAGTCTACACATCCAAAAAGCTCAACAAATTCTAAGCCGAGTAAATTCAAAAAGACCCACATTGAAAGACAGTGTAGTCAAATTGTTGAAAGACAAATACAAAGAAAGCATCTTGAAAGCAGTAAGAGACAACTAATCATCACCAACAAGGGATCCGTTAAAAAATTAACAAGTTTCCTCATCAGAAACTTGCGTTGGTCAGAATATGACATAAAGTGCTGAGAGAGAGAAAACAAAGCAGCCAAGAATTCTATATCCAGGAAAACTGACTTTAAAGAATGACTACAATGGAGTGAAACTAGAAATAAATAAAGAAGAAAAATGGAAAGTTCATGAGAATGTGGAAATTAAACACACTCTTAAACAACCATGAGTCAAAAAAAGAAATTACAAGTGAAATAAGAAAATACTTTGAGATGAAAATTAAAACAAAACAAAACAAAACAAAACAAAATAGGGGCACCTGGGTGGCTCAGTTGATTGAGCGTCCAACTTCAGCTCAGGTCATGATCTCACGATTCGTGGGTTCAAGCCCGGCATCAGGTTCTGTGCTGACAGCTCAGGGCCTGCAGCCTGCTTCAGATTCTGTGTCCCCCTCTCTCTCTGTCCCTCCACTGCTGGTGCTCTGTCTCTCAAAAACAAACAGTAAAAAATGAAAAAACAAACAAACACATACCAACCCATGTTAGATGCATGAAAGCAGTGAGGAGGCAGATTTATAACTATAAATTCATACATTTAAAAAGAAAAATTATCCCAAACCAATAAGCTAAATTCACACCTCAAGGGACTATAGAAAGAAGCAAGGCTAAATTCAAAACCACTAGAAAGGATCAAAGAATGAAGATTAAAGCATAGATAAATGAAATAGAGAAGAGTAAAACAATAGAGAAAATTAAGGAAACCAAAAGTTGGTTCATTAAAAAGATGTACAAAATTTAAAAACCTTTCCTTAGGCTGACTATGGAAAAAAGAAAGAAAACTCAAATTACTTAAATTTAGAGTGAAGGGGGGGGGGGGTGTGTGGAAAATCTGATCCTATAATTCATATGGAATTTCAAGGGTCTCTAAATAGGCAAAACAATCTTGAAAAAGAAAAGCAAAGTTGGAAAACTCACGTTTCCTGATACTGAAACTTATTACAAAGCTGAAGTCATCAAACCACTGCAGAACTAACAAAGGATCATATAGAAGACATATAGATCAATAGAAGAGAATTGCAAGTCCAGAAATAAACTCATATGTCTATGGTCAATTGATTTCTGATAAGGGTGCAAGACTATTCAATAAGGAAGGAAGAGTCTTTTCAACACAGGGCGGTGGGACACCTGGATAGCCACATACAGAAGAATAAAATTGGACTCCCACCTCACAACACACACAAAACTTGATTCAAAACGAATCAGACCCAGATAGGAAAGCTAAAATGGTAGAATTCTTAGAAGAACATGTAGAGATGAATCTTCATGACCTTGAATTAGTCAATGGGTTCTTAGATACGGCACCAAAAACACACACAGCAACAACAAAAATAGATACATTGAACTTCATCAAAATTTAAAAATTTATGCTTCAAAAGACAGTTTTAAGAAAGTTGAAAGACAACCCACAAAATGGGAGGAAATATTTGCATATATGAGAAGTCCGTTATGCATGAAGAACTCCTACAATTCAACAAAAGGACAAGAACCCATTTTCCCCCCCATGGGCAAATAACTTGAAAAGACATTGTCCTAAAGAAGATCTACAAATGGCCAACAAGCACCTGAAAAGATATTCAGCGTCATGAAACAAGCCAAATGTCCATCTACTGGGGAATGTGTAAGAAAAATTGGTATATCCACACGAAAGAATTTTATTCAACCATACAGAGGAAGGAAGAACGGATATAGGCCCCAACACGGATGAACTCTGGAATCGTGATGCTGTGTGAAAGAAACCAGGCATAAAAGGTCACATATTATACATTTCTATTCATATAAAGTGCTCAGAACAGGTAAGCCCAGGGACAGAAAGATTATTAGTTGGTTGCCAGGTGTTAGCAGGAGGGAGGATAGAATGTGATTGCTTATATCGTTTCCTCTTCTGGGTGATGAAAATATTTGCAACTACAGCTGTGATTGCATGAAACTGTGGACTCAGTAAATGACGCCGAAGAGTATACTCAAAAATAGTGCAAAATGGGTGGCTCAGTCAGTTAAGTGTCTGACTTCAGCCCAGGTTGTGATCTCGCTGTTCCCAAGTTCGAGCCCTGCGTCGGACTCTGTGCTGACAGCTCAGAGCCTGGAGCCTGTTTCGAATTCTGTGCCTCCCCCTCTCTCTCTGCCCCTTCCCCGCTCGTTCTCTCTCTCTCTCTCCTTGCCTCTCAAAAATAAATAAACTTCAAACACTTTTTTAAATTGTTAATTTTATGTTCTGTGAATTTTACCTCAATTTAAAAAAGACTCATATTTCCCAACTCATACCTGTGGAATCTAAGTCATTAGGGGTGGAGCCCAGGAGTCTGGATTATGTGACAGCTGCCAAGGTGATTCTGATGACAGCCGGGTCTGGGCTGGTCTTCCCTGGAGGGCGCGGGGGCCTGGAGCCCCGTGGGAAGAACAGGAGGGAAATCTGGGAAGGCCAGTGCGGTCAGCATGTGGAGCGAGCTGGATTGCCCTCTTCCTGCCCTGGATCGGATCCTCCTCCTTCCTGGTACCCCTGCTGCCCTCCAGAGGCTCCCGTCACTCCTCAAGAGGCTACTTCTCCCCCCAGGTTGTGGTTATAGAAACCACTTTCTCTCGACGGCACACCTGCCATGAGCCCAGGGCCGGGCCAGGCTGCTGTGTGTGCTATTTCACGTATCTCCCCCCCTCCCCGCCCCCAGAGACTTCAAAGAGAACAGTTACCATCTCTTCTTACAGCTGAGAAACAGCTGCTCAGGAAGGGCTGGTGTTCACCGACAGTCACCCGGGTGGAGTGGAGAAGCCCAGTCTGCCTTCTGCCAAAACGCGAGCCTGCGGGCTCCCCCGTCAGGCCTTGACCCTCTGCTCCTCTCTCACACCTCAGCCAGCAGGGGTTTGGAGCCTGACTGCCTGGGGGCCCCCAGTAGCCATGTGAGAGTGGCTATCTCCATTCCCAGGCTGAGAAACTGAGGCACAAGAAGGTCCCCTGGCTTTCACCAGGCTGCACTGTGAGCACAGGCTGCCTGCAGGGTGTGGGGAGTGCAGAGTGCTGGCTTCTAAAAGCCTCCGTGTGACTTGCCAAGCGGTTTGACACCCAGGAGCTCATCTATGACCCCCTCGCCCCCGTCTCTTACGATGAACCTACTTCCTGTATAATCATGTAATGGGAAAGTATTAATGACCAGAGGAGAACACCGATAGTGAAACTTCTCTCTTACTGAAAATCACATACGCACGTCCACACACACGCACACATGCACACGACCATTCAGGTAAAGAAATTTTTTTTAATGCTCATTTATTTTTGAGAGAATGAGAGTGCAAGCAGGGAAGAGGCAGAGAGAGAAGGGGACTAGAGGATCCAACGTGGGCTCTGCGCTGACAGCACAGAGCCAGATGCGGGGCTTGAGCTCACGAACCCTGAGATCATGACCTGAGCTGAAGTCAGACGTTCAACCGACTGAGCCAGCCAGGCGTCTCCAGGTGAAGAAAAATTTTAAAAACTTGGAAAGAAAAGACACACAAAAAAGAAATAAAATATTACAATACTTCGCAGAAAAAAATCAACGGTTTATTTAGCATTTTTTAGATCTACCTCGCAGTTTGAACTTTGATCCTTTAGTTACAGGCTGAGGTAATAATATTTTATATAAATAATTGGCCTGTAACTCGTAGGTGGCTTTTAATAAAACTAAAACATCTGCCAAGGGTACGATTCAGATATTTACAGAATCATATGGTGACATAATGTTTTATTTTTCTGATTTATTATTTAGTTCTAGAATAACCATCGGTGGGGCTCAGTCGGTTGAGCACCTGACTTCGACTCAGGTCATGATCTCCCAGTTCGTGGGTTCGAGCCCCGCGACGAGCTCTGTGATGACAGCTCGGAGCCTGGAGCCTGCTTCCGATTCTGTGTGTGTCTCTCTCTCTCTTTGCCACTCCCCCACTCACGCTCTGTCTCTATCTCTCTCTTTCTCAAAAATAAGTAGACAGGGGCGCCTGGGTGGCTCGTCGGTTAAGCGTCCGACTTCGGCTCAGGTCATGATCTCACGGTCCGTGAGTTCGAGCCCCACGTCAGGCTCTGTGCTGACAGCTCAGAGCCTGGAGCCTGTTTCCGATTCTGTGTCTCCCTCTCTCTGACCCTCCCCCGTTCATGCTCTGTCTCTCTCTGTCTCAAAAATAAATAAACGTTAAAAAATATATATTTTTTAATTTAAAAAAATAAAAAATAAATAAATAAATAAATAGACATTAAAAAATGTTTCCAAAACGTGTGCTCCTTTAAGGCTTACCCATGTATTATGAAAACCTAAGCAGAACAATTATTTCGAGCTTAAACCAACAAAAGATTTTTTACAGAGGAAAATGTTGTCACTGACGTTTCGAATTGCTGCTGTGGGATGACAATCAGCAAGCATCAACCATTCGTCTGTTTCATTGGCGTTTGGACACTTTTTTTTTTCATAGACCACAAACCCCGGTGCCGCCTGCACCCGGAGGTGACCCCTCCCATTGCCTGACCTTGGTCCTGAGGAAGCCTCACTTAACGTCTAACCACCTGCTGCCAAGGGCGTAAGATGGAGTCAGGGCCCTTTTCTGGCCTTCGAGAAACACCAGTAAGCCATTCTTGGGACCCCACGGCCCTTAGCCCATCCCTGTGCCTTCCTTATCTTTTAAAGCCACGTTCACTGCCCCCTTTCTCCAAGATACTGGCCTGACCCCATCCTTCTTTACAGTGTGGTTCATGCTGGGCTCTGCACCCGTGGCCAGGCTGGGCTCCACCAGGGCCCTTGCTTGTCCAGCATGGAGCCATCCTGAGGGGCACCTTGGGAGGTGCTCGGTTTCCGGTTCTGTGCCAGCTGTATCCAACACCAACCGTGTGCTCCTGTAGGGCCGCGATGAGAGCGATGTCTAGCCTTAGGGTGGCTAAGGGGGTTGGGATGGCCTGGGGGTGGCCTTCCAATCCTCTCAAGCCTGTAAACCCTGTGGCTCAGCACCCCTGCAGGCAGGCCATGCGGGTGGGAGATAGGCAGGGATTAGCGCCCCGCCCTATTAACTTGCCTAACTACCCTGCTGGATGCGACCTAGCACTGCTTCATTTCAAACTCAACAACCCTCCAGGCAGTGGAGTGGCAGGCCAGCGCCCTTCAGTGTAGAGGTACTCACCTTCCCCCACCTGCCAGCTAACAAAGAGGCCCTTGTAAGGAATAGAGGGTTCTCCAAGGACAAGCGGACGCACCTCGAGGCCCCTGGAACCCACAGCGGCGGTGTTTCGGGAGCCTCTTGGCCTCCTGTCCCCTCTTCAGCCTGTCAGTTTCCTCTCCTGCTTCTCTCTGGGCCTCGTACCCTGCCTGCGACCAGCCAGCTTGTGTCCCTGCATGGCCCCAACATGGCCTTCTCCATCTCAAGGGCCCCTGCTAATAGGCAACTTCTCTTACTTCAAAATCCCAGAGAAAGAATTCACCTGTCAGTTGCCTCTGCTCGGTCCACACCACTGTGGCCAGGCCATTGCCCTGGTAGGGGTTCAGAGGGCCAGGCTGGCACATAACGGTCCCGTCTAATGCAGGAGGTCCTGTTATTACGGAGATATGCAGAGAGGTTCAAAATAACTTGCACGTGGGCCCGCTAAAAGTGCCTCGTGAGCACCGCCCCTCCTGGCCAGCGCCCCTGTGGCCCCCACCTTGGCCTGGAAATGAGGCCCCTGGAGGGTGGCAGCATGTGGCTTCCCTGTGCCCTATGCTGGCTCACGTTGGGTGAGATACTCCCTCATGGTGAGACTTAATAAGCTATTTGAGGCCGTCAAGGGAAACCACCAGGGTGTAAATATTAACTCTGTTTGCCAAAATACCTGGAGTGGGATTCTATCTCTTCTGGACATTATTATGGTATTGATTTGAGAATCTGGAAATTCAATAAAACAGATTAAACCTCCCAAAGCATGAGCGCGGACATCAACCTGTGTCACCGTGAGGCATGAAGGTGTGGTGGGTGGGAATAGACACCAGGGCGACAGGCCAGCAGCCGGAAGGTTTCTGGGGGGGCAGGGGCAGGAGTGGGGTCCACCCTGCCCCCACTCCACTGCCACCGCGGGGCTGCCTCCCAGCTCCTCGGCCCCTTTGCTGCCCAGTCCCACTCCTGCCCTGGGCACTGAGGACACACAGGTGAAGGTAACACCATCCCTCCCTCTCCAGGACTCCTGGCCTTGCTCCACGAGAAGCCAACATCATGGGAAAATGAAAGCTGGAGAGTTTGGGGTTTTAGATGAAAAGAGACCAGAAAGATCCAGCAACTAAAAGTCAACCTTGACTGAATACTGGTTCAGTAGGGGGGAAAAAACACAAACAAAAACACACAGCTATAAAGGTCAGTCTTGGGACAGTCAGTGAAATTTGAATACAGACTGTTTTTGGAAGATATTAGAGGGGCCCCTGGGTGGCTCGGCTTGTTAAGCTTCCAACTTCGGCTCATGTCATGATCTCACAGTTCTTGAGTTCGAGCCCCATGTCAGGCTCTGTATTTATAGCTCCAAGCCTGAAGCCTGCTTCAGATTCTGTCTCTCTCTCTCTCTCTCTCTCTCTCAAATAAATAAACATTTTTTTAAAAAAGAAGATGTTAGAGAATTATTCTGAACTCTTTACGTATGATAATGGTTTTGTAGGAAAGTGTCCTCAATTCTTTGGAGACACATGCTAAGGGATGTAAGTAAGAAATGTCATGACGTGTGCAACTTCCTTTCAAACGGTCAGTTAAAAAAACAAACACTACTGATCTGTATGCATATGTTGACAAAGCAAATAGGGCAAATTATGAACAACATCTGGGCGGAGGGTTTACAGGTGTCCATCGTACTATTCTTTCCACTTTTTCTGTGTTTGTGATTTTTAATAATAAAATATAGAATCTGTGGCTTCAAGAGGCACACAGTCTAAGAGTTAGGTTAGGTATTTACCTACAGGAGCGACAAGTGAACTCAGGCCTGGGGACACACTGATGAGCAACCTGGAGCCCCTCCCACGATGATTCTTTATGACCTTTGACACAGCACCCGCCTTTGGAGTACAGAACAGCGGCTTCCACGGGCTGGCTCTTCCCTGTCATGCAACAGGCCAGAAGGGAAGGGAGGAAATTACCGCACGGTACCGAGGCAGGTGCCACAGAACCAAGGAGTGTCCCCAGTATCAGCCTCTCCCCGTTTCCCAGCCGCCTTGGCCCCTGCCCCCAAGGAAACCAGAGGCCCATCAGACGGGCCAAACCGTCCTTGCAGGGGACTGGGGGCCTAGAGCCTGATGGCGTGGCTCCTTGCCCTTCAAACACCAACACCATGAACTCCCGCCAAGATGTCTCAACTGGGAGACCAGTGGCAGTGGAAGGGAGTAGAAAGGGCAGGGCAGGGGCAGGGGCAAACCAGGCGGAGGGATGAGATGAAGTCAGGCACAAGGGAGAGGCCAGGGGCACTTGAACTTCACTGGGTACAGTCTGCAATCCTCAAATTTACATTTAGATACGACTGTGAGAAGACAGCTGTGCCAGGCTCCTGGGAGGAACGGCTGATGCCAGGGCGGGGGCGGGGAACACACAGGCTGAGCCTGGCGCATCCTGTCAAGGCAGAAAGGGAGGAGGTGACTGGAAAGCCAGGAAGGACACAGGACCCATGCTGGAGTTTGCTCCTGGTGGCCGAATACGGGACAATCGAAGCATCAAAATCAATATCAGCCACTAGAACAAACAGGAATCCGTGAATCTCTGTAACTGATTCTCAACCGGGAGTGACTTTATCTCCCAGGACACGGGGCGATGTCCGTAGACGATTTTGGTGGTCACAAGTGGCGTACTACTGGCATCCATCGGGAAGAGGCCTGGGATGCTGCTGAACACCGTTCAACACAAGGGCTGTCCCCACCCCACAGAAAGAATGATCTGGTGCAAAATGTCAACAGCACCAAGGTTGAGAACCCTGGGTTTTACTGATAGTAAAGAATAAACAGAGGAATAAGTAAATGAAGGAGCACGGGCCTCTTGCTTACAGTAGGCCACTGAGGGACCGACAACTGGTAGCTGTAGGGGGTGCATGTGTGGCAGAAAATCATCAGCGTGCAACCCCCTCAGTTATGAAGGGTTCACGTAAGAATCATGGATGGATGTAAATCCACGGGACGGGTGGGGAATTTACATGGTCTGAAGTGCCTCCCCCGGACTGCTTATTGGTTTGCAAGGGGGAAAAAACCGTATAAAGTAGAGACGTCCGGTCACATCTGGGGTTGATCACCATTGAGGTTACCACGAGGGGCAGATGCCCAACGTGGGCCTCCAGACGTGACCTCCAGAGAACACAACGTGGAGTCAGAGCTGCGTGATCTGAACCTGACCTCAGATGGGCAGTGTTCTATTTTTTTTGTTAAGGCCTGTATGTTTTGGAAAATGTCAACTCTGTAAAAGACCAATAAAAGCTGAGGACATCCTCCAGATTAAATAAGATAATAAGGGGCGCCTGAGTGGCTCAGTCGGTTGAGCGTCCGACTTCAGCTCAGGTCACGATCTCACGGTTTGTGAGTTCGAGCCCCACGTCGGGCTCTGGGCTGATGGCTCAGAGACCGGAGCCTGCTTCCGATCCTGTGTCTCCCTCTCTCTCTGCCCCTCCCCCATTCATGCTCTGTCTCTCTCTGTCTCAAAAATAAATAAGCATTAAAAAAAAAATTTTTTTTTAAATAAATAAGATAACAAGACACGACAACCAAATGTCATCCCAGACTAGGTCCCACACTGAAGGAAGAATAAAGACATTCTTGGGCCAATGAGCAAAATTTGAATATGCCTGCAGATTAAAGTATTGTGTCTATTGAAAACTTCCTGATGTTGCTAATTCTAGGATAGTTGTATAAGAGAAAGTCCTTCTTAGGAACCAGACCTGGAAGCATTTAAGGGTAAAGGGCAACGCTGTATGCCATTTACTCTGAAACAGTTCAGAAGAAAAGCCTGTGTATGTTTGTGTATGTGTGTGGACCTACCCACTGCACAAACATGCTGTGGCACGCTGAAGAATGACCCACCAAAATATCTATGTCCTGATCCCTGAAACGTGTGGGTGTTAAGTTCTATGGTAGAAAAAAGACTTTGCAAATGTGATTCAGTTAAGGACCTTGAGATGGGAAGGTTGCCCTGGATTATCTGGGTGGGCCCTAATGTAATCACGGGTGTCCTTATGGGGGGTGCGTAGAGGTCAGAAGGAGCACTTGGAGATGTGACCATAGGCTCCCGGAGGCTGCCTTGAGGGAGGGGCCTCCAGAAGCCAGTGGAGGCCAGGAAATGCATTTTCCTCTGGAAACTCAAGGAGCCAGCATGGCTGACGCCTTGAATTTCACCCAGTGAAAACGATGTTGGACTTCTGGCCTTCAGAGCTATAAGAGAATAAATTTGTGTTGTTTTAAGCCACCAAGTTTGTGGCAATTTGTTATAGCAGCCATGGGAAAGTAACATATTAGATCTGTGTGTGTGTGTGTGTGTGTGTGTGTGTGTGTGTGTGCGCCTGTGTATGTAGTTGACCCTTGAATAACATGGGGGTTGGGGCACCGACTCCCTGCACAGTTTGAAATCTGTGTTTAACTTTTTTTTTAATTTTTAAAGTTTATTCATTTATTTTGAGAGAGAGAAAGGGAGCGTGCGTGAGCGAGCAGGGGAGGGGCAGAGAGAAGAGAGAATCCCAAGCAGGCTTCACGCTGTCAGCTCAAGCCGAGATCAAGAGTCTAATGCTTAACTGACTGAGCCACCCAGGTGCCCCTGTGTTTAACTTTTGGCTCCCCCCCAAACTTAACTGATAGCTTGCTGTGGACTGGAAGCCATACCAATCACGTAAACAGTCGATTAACGCCTATTCTGCATGTTATTAAGTATTATAAACAGTATTCCTACAATGAAGTAAGCTAGAAGAAAGAAAATGTTAAGAAAATTGTAAGGAAAAGAAAATGCTTTTACAGTGGATGGGTGTATTTATTGAAAAAAATCCGCTTGTAAGTGGACCCATGCTGTTCAATCCCATGTCGTTCAAGGTCAACTGTGTAGACACGCACGGTGTCCCCACACAGTCGATCCTCCTTGGTCACAGATTCTGTATTTGCGAATTTGCCTACTCACTAAAATGCTTTTGTACCCCCAAAATCAACACTCACCCGGTTTTTGCCATCCTTTGCAGACATACAGAGAGGGATGGAAAATTTGAGTCGCCAGTGTGCACAGTGTGAGACCCTACTTTCTTGTTTCAACTCTTCTACAATAAACAAGTGACCTTTTCAGGATCTATTTAATGCCATGTTTTTCACATTTTTGTGCTTTTTGTTGGCGATTTTGCTGCTTACAATGGCCTTTAAATATGATGCTGCAGTGCTATCTGCAAGAAAGCTTAGAGGGAAAGGACGTGTGTTAGGTAAGCTGTATCCAGTCGTGGGTGACAGGATAGTTGCCATGAGTTCAGTGTTCATGAATCAAGGATGTATATCAGGTAAGGTATTTTTAAACAGAAACACATACAAGACAAGGTTATGTGTTGATTAGTTGAAGGAAAATATAACCAGAGGCTGGAGGGAAACTAACCTGGTATTTCCCCAGGAGCAACGGTTCAGTATTCACTAATTCAGTGTTCTTGACCACTTTAAAGAAGAATACAACTGTTGGGAATAATGAGAACTGACAATAGATAGATAGATGATAGATAGATAGATAGATAGATAGATAGATAGATAGATGATAGAGGAAAGAAAGGAGGAAGGAAGGTGGGAGGGAGGAAGGAAGGAAGGAAGGAAGGAAGGAAGGAAGGAAGGAAGGAAAGAAAGAAGGAAGGGAGAGGAAAGGGAGGAAGGGAAGAAGGAAGGGAAGGAGGGAGGGAGGGAGGGAGGGAGGAACACAAGTGATAAAAAAAGGAACCAAATGTTATCCAAGGCTGAATCTGGTTCAATACTATATAGGTGCTCCTGTATTATTCTTGCAACTTTTCTGTAAGTTTGAAATTACTTCTGGATAAAATGTTGAAAGAGAGAGTGATGGTCAAGCATTTGCACCCAAATGTCTCATGTGAAGTCAGAGGGTCAGCACTCCCTGCTTAGCAAGGCGTTGTGTTAGGGAAAGCCCCATGGAGACACCAGGGCAGGCTCCACAGAGGACCCCACGAGTGGAAAAGGCAGAGTGGCCTCCGTGGCGGCCATATTGTGGGTGGGGCAGCAGCCACAAGTGAGATGTGAAGGTTCCCCATGGAGCAGGCCAGCTGGCCACCCAGAACCACGTCTGTGCTCATAGAAGCCACGAAAGCCAAGCCCTGAGGGGAGGAATAGCCCAGCAGGATCCTTGCCTATTCTTTCCTGGGCCAGGAGACGCCAGGGAGCAGATAGCTCAGCCAGCATCACCCTCCTTCTGAGGTCCCATCTAACCAAAGGGCCTCATCGGCCACCCAATCATCCAAGCAGGAAACCTAGCCCTGAGCCCTGGGCCCTCTTCTCCCTGCCTCTACACCCAAGCACCAGCCCATCAGTCCCTCTCATTCTCCCATGTGCAGCTGCCTGGCTGACATCTTTGCCTAATCTTATCTCAAACACAACAGGTGCAGAAGCAAATCCTTGGTTTCCTCCTGGATCTGGCTCTCTCCCTGTTTTCCTCATTGATATTAATGCCTAAAAAACGGGAATCATTCTCTGGGTTGTTTTTGTTGTTGTTGTTATATTGCTTTGTTCTATTTCTGATAAAATTTACTTACAATAAAATGCACAGATCATAAGTGTTAAATTTTATATATTTTTTTAAGTTATTTACTTACTTTGAGAGAGTATTTACTTACTTTGAGAGAGGGAGAGTATGAGCAGGGGAGGGGCAGAGAGAGAGAGAGAGAGAATCCCAAGCAGCTCAGAGCAGAGCCTAATGACACAGGGTTCCATCCCATGAATAACCTGAGCCAAAATCAAGAGTTAGATGCTATGGGGTGCCTGGGTGGCTCAGTCGGTTGAGCGTCTGACTTCAGCTCAGGTCATGATCTTGCGGTCTGTGAGTTCGAGCCCTGCGTTGGGCTCTGTGCTGACCGCTCAGAGCCTGGAGCCTGCTTCAGATTCTGTGTCTCCCTCTCTCTGACCCTCCCCCATTCATGCTCTGTCACTCTCTGTCTCAAAAATAAATAAACGTTAAAAAAAAATTTTTTTTAAAGAGTTAGATGCTTAACTGACTAAGCCACCCAAGTGCCTATATATATATATATATATATATATATATATATATATAGTATTATATAGTATATAATATATAACATTTATTTAATTAATCTCTATACCCAACATGGGTTTCAACTCACAACCCCAAGATCGAGAGTCACTTGCTCTTCTGACTGAGCCAGTCAGGCGCCCCAAATTTAATGTATTTTAATGCCTGCATACACCTGTATAAGCAACATCTCAGTCAAGGAATATTTCCAACACTCCATTAAGATCCCTCATCTTTCATTCCAGTACATCTTTGATTTTCAAATGTTAAACCAGCCTTGAATTCCTGTGGTAAATTATACTTAATCATGATTACATCTTTTTTTATATGATGGGATTCAATTTGCTAATATTTTGTTAAGTATTGTGATAAGTTGAAGAATGGTCCCCAAAGAGGTCCATATTCTAATCCCTGGAACCTGCAAAAGGGACTTTGAAGATATGAGTAAAGTTAAAGATTCTGACCTGGAGAGATCATCTTGGATTGTCTGGGTGGGCTCTAAATGTAATCACAAGGGTCCTTATAAGAGGGAGGCAGAGGGAGATTTCACCCCCACAAGACAGGGAGATGTCACCACAAAGCAAGATGTTGCATGGCTGAGTGACTTTGAACACGGAAGTAAGGGGCAAGGAAGGTAGTCTAGAAGCTGGAAAAGAAAAGCACATAGATCCTCCCCTTGAGCTCAGGGGAGTTTGGCTCTGCTGATACCTCGATTTCAGCCCAGTGAAACTGATTTCCTACTTCTGACTTCCAAGACTGTAAGACAATATGTGTCTTGTTTTAAGCCATCAAGTCTGTGGTGACTTGTTACAGCATGAATAAGAAACAAATACGAGACTATTTCATTTTAAAAAATGTTTTAAAGTAATCTCTACACCCAAGGTGAGGCTCAGACTCATAATCCCAAGACCCAGAGTTGCACACTTTTCCAACTGAACCAGCCAGGACCCCACAAATATAAGAATTTTTATGCCTAAATTCATAAGGAATATTGGTCTATAATTTTCTTTTTCCCTCACACCTTTGTCAGATGTTGTATCCGGGTCATTCTGGCTTCAAGAAACAAGTTAGAAAGTAACTCCTGTTCCTCTGTTTTCTGAGTTTGTATCAAATTAGTTTTGTTTCCTTTCTTAATTGTGTTATGGAATTCACCAGTGAAACCTTCTTGACCCAGAGGGATTTTTTGTATGTGTGAAATAATGTTAAAATTATGAATATAATGTGTGACAGATACAGGGTTGATTTTCTATTTCTTAATGAGTCCATTTGGATAAGGCATATTTTCCAAGGAGTTTGTTCATTTCCTCTGAGTTGTCAAGCTTATTGGCACAGCGTTGTTTATAATGTTTCCCTTTTTATTCTTTTAATGTCTGTAGGATACACAGTGTTATGTCTTTTGTCCTTTCTCATAGTGGTAATTTGCTCTCTTTTTCCCTTGATCATTTTTGTTAGGAGCTTATCAATTTTATTTATCTGGTCAAAGAACTTTTTTTCTTAAGAACTTAGCTTCTTCAGGTGAAAACTTAGGTCATTGATTTTAAAACTTTCTTTTTTCTAATATATGTTTCTAATTTTTTTAAGTTTTTACTTGTTTATTATTTTATTTATTTATTATTTCTCAGGCTCCATGCATGGAGCCTGATGCAGGGCTCAATCTCACAAGCATGCGATCATGACCTGAGCCCAGATCAAGAGTTGGACGCTTAACGGACTGAGCCACCCAGGCGCCCCTGAGTTTCTAATGTTTTTAATAGAAATCTCCTTCTAAGTACTGGTTTAGCTTCATCCCACATTTTTTGATGCTTTTTTTCATTATTAAGTTAAAAATGTTGTTGGGTTTCCCTCGTGTTTATTTTTCTTTGACCTATAGGTTATTGGTTATTTACAAGGATGCTATATATCCAACACTTGGGCAATTTTCTAGGGTTTTTCGTTTTGGGGGTTTGGGGATTTTTTCTTTTCCCTCCTAATTAAATTCTGTTGTTATCAAAAAACATATTCTATAGGATTTCGATCTTTTGAAATCAATTGAGACTTATCTCATGGTCTAGCAAACGCATCTATCTTTGCGAACGTTTCATATGCACTTAGGAAGAACGTATATTACGCACACTGCTCAGGCTGGAATCCAGGTCTGCTACTTAACTAGCCGTGTGAGTGAAGCATTTAACTTCTCTGAGCCTCGGTTTCTCCAAAGACTAAATGGGAATACATGATGATATTACCGGTCTAAAAGGGCTGTGGAGAGAATGAGCTAGAAAGCTTTGAGCACACTGCTGTTCTCCAACCCCTCCCACCTCTCGCTACTGTTGCGACCATAATCTTTATTACTCTTGTGATTACATTGTTGCAATCCTCTCGAATTGAGCTTCTGAGGTTGCTATTAGACCTTGTCCCCAGGAGAGGACTTTCCAGTGGATTATTTGACAGTCACAGCATTGTTCTCTCCAGGATGATTATTCTCACCCTTTTGACTAAATTGGGTGCTTTAAATCTCACCCAGAGGCTATTGTGGACGGAGGCACCAGCCCCACCGGATTCTTGGAACCACAGCGGCGCACGTGGTGCAGACAGGTGAGGTTTGCGGAGCTGACCAGCCTTCTAGGGACACTTGATGTCTCATAACACAACTTTCTCATTCCTGAGTTCTGTGATTTGCTACTCTGGGGTGGCCCAGAGGGCATGGTGTGGCTAATGATCTCTGGGGAGGGGCACACAGACTGGAGGTCTGAAGTGCTTGCATGTTAGAAGGAGGCTGTGAGTTCTCTTCACTTGTGCCAGATGATCTGTCTGTAACATCGTGGGCTGTGAACCTTCTCTTTCAAAATGGCTTATCCACGGCTCCATTGCCTTCTAGCATTTGAAGCATCAGAAGAGAAATCTGAGCCTACATCTCTTCTTGTTCCTTGAAATGTAACTCTTAATTTTCTTCCTAGTAGCTTAAGAAATTTTTTTTTCAGGGCGCCTGGGTGGCTCAGTCAGTTAAGTGTCCGACTTCAGCTCAGGTCGTGATCTCACGGTCCGTGGGTTCGAGCCCCGCGTCGGGCTCTGTGCTGACAGCTCAGAGCCTGGAGCCGGCTTCAGATTCCATGTCTCCCTCTCTCTCTGCCCCTTCCCCACTCATGCTCTGTCTCTCTCTCTCTCTCTCTCAAAAATAAACATTAAAAAAATAATATTTTTTTAAAAAAAAATTTTTTTTTCATAATTTAATTCCAAAGGCTTTGCAATGTAGGAGTATCCTTCCTGATGGTTGGTTATCACTTCTGAATGATTTTTTTTTTTTAATCGACACACACAGCTCTTTAGCTGGGAAACCTTTTTCTGAGACTGTATTTGATCACTACTTCTACACTTTCACTCATCCAGAAATTATTTCTTGATAACCTGTGTTCCAGGCACTGGGAATACAACAGTGAAGAGATTCTAAGAGAAACAGTCACTAAGCAAGTGAAAACAATGGACCAGGGCTCCAGGCAGCTGCGGGCAGTGCTATGGAGAATAATAGAGCAGCCTGAAGGGGGTGGGAGGAGGCAGTGGGCAGCGAAGGCCGGACATGGGGGGATTTCGGCAAAAGCTCCTTCCTTCCTTAGGAATATCTATTCCAGCTCATGATGAAATTGGCTCTGTTCTCTGCCCTCAACATGCAGTCTACTCATTTTTTATCATCTGCATCTATTTTCTCCCCTTTTTTCAGCATCCCGGGCAAACTTGCCAAGTTGGTCCTCAAAGCCATCAGTCCCATTGCTGTCCCAGTTCCCTGTGCCCTTTACTGCCCCCGGGGGAGGACTGTAATTCTCCAAGTGCCTTCCTCCCACCTTCACCTGCCTTCTTCTGTACCTCGACCTCAGGCACAGACCCTCCCTGCCTCCAGGTTTCCTGCTCTTGTCTTATGGAGGCCATGTCCCCCTGCATCATCATCTTGACCCTGCTAGGCAGTTTGCTGAGATTTTACTCTGACCATCGCCACAAACCATTTTCAGGAAGCTTCTTCCTCGGAGTCGTCAGAATGATTTTGACTTTCTCTCACTCTGCAGTATTTTTCCACCGGCCCCTTCTAGAAGCCTGCCCTCCTCAGCTCACCCTTAGATGTGGGTTTTGAAGTCCCTGTGTGTCCCCTTCAGTGATGGTCACTGGATAGAGCACTCCCCTTGCCCTACTCTGTCCGATGGGCTGCAGGGCTGGCGAATCCCCCTGGGGCTGGCTGGCTGGTGCAGGTGAGGGACAAGGTGCCCCGTCCTTGCCCTGGATGCTCAGACAGCAGGGCAGTTCTGTCTGGAGGCTCTCCACACCTCACGCTGTCACACCAAACAGATGGAGCCCATGGAAACTCTCAGGGGCCAGAAAGTGTTGCCGCCATGGTTCCTACCTCTGCCCTGAAACTAACGCTCTACTGGTGGGAGAGAATTTGGAGGGGCAGATAATTGCACAAAACCACAGACTGTTCTGCCTTGAAGTTTCTCTCCTCGGAGCCCCCAGAAGCCCCACAGCTGGAGAGGTTATTTATGTTAACCTCCTATTTAGAAATTAAGCTCCGATTTGGAAATTAAGGATTGTAATTTAGCATTAACCCAGATGTCAAGATATAATGAGACACTCTGTGGGGGAAATTGAATTCCATATTGCCAAAGACCCATTTTATTTATAATAACCAGCCACTCACATCATGCCAATATTGATGGATCATATGTTTAAAATTTTGATAGCTCATTCATTTCTATAATTACATTTATTTCAAATTAAATAAGTCTCGCACACCCTTGATATACAAAGAGACAAAATTAATTTGTGGATCAGAATTAATCTGCCATTCAACCCCCCAGAACTGTCCTTTCTGGAAGCCCTTGGAGAACTACATTCTGCCATTTCACAGCAGATGATTTGCATATGAACCACTTTTAACCTGGAAGGGCCTTCATCCTTGGGCTGGGAGGGAAGTGTCATTGGGTAGGGGTGGAGTTGCTCATCACTGGGCTCAGACACGAAGATGGGGACACTGGCCAACAGAGCTGATCTTCCCGGAAAACAGCAAAAGCAACCACAGGGCAGCTGACTGGTTTTGCAGGGCAAGGTGTGAACATCAACATTTGTCTCCAACCCACTAGTTATTGCTGAGTGACCTTGAACAGGACTCCTACAACTGCCCTTTCCCAAGCAGGGGGGTAGGGATGCCCACTACGTCCCGCCTGCCCACATCCTTTGCCCGGCCACCACTGGCTTAACCAAGAATGGAGTCTGATCAAACGGGGCCGATCAGATGGGCATGGAGACCTTAAACAGCTGGGCCATGTGGGTGGTGTTGAGGGATTTAAACATACTTCTGGCCAGGTCAGCCAAAGTCAGTGTCATGGGGACTATAGGGAAGCAGGTCCACAGACAGAAAAGAGTCACCTTGCAGAGCCAGGCAGGAGCAGAGGCAGGCTGACCGAAGAGAGGAAAAGAGTGGAGTTTGTTCCTTCTTGATTCTCTGTCACTGGTTCCCGGGGACATCAGTTCTCCTTAATTTCCCAGCTTGCCTCTCTGCATTTGCTCAGTTCCCTCTCCTTGCAGCTAGGAGCCAGTGACACGTTTCTACTCTGCGCTAAGCCCCAGATTCAGGGTAGTGGCCTCTGCCTCCGTGAACTCATCATCTAGTGCAAGACCCATAATGGCTGCCACACAGTATTCTCGGGCTACAGCCCACCGTGTCCTCCGCTTGTCCCCGTTGGGATTACAGAGGCTCTCTGAACTCCCCGGCTGTCATCTGCAACGTGGGCCTAACACTGTCCTGGCAGGAGCCATGTGACGATAAGGATAGTGGGTATGAAACAGCAACTTACTCCTGGTGCAGAACAGGTACTCTGTAAGTGAAAAAAAAAAAAAAAAAAAAGGATGGATTTTCACCCTGTAAGTGAAAAAAAAAAAAAAAGAGACATTTGGGGAGGGGTGACGTGAGACAGAGACCGCCCTGAATCTGGGGGAGCTAAGGGCGGGAAGGTAAAATGCTTCCTCTGTGCAGGCAGGCCTAAAAGAAGTGAGCCGCGGAGGGCCTGGCATGACAGTTGAGTGTGGGAAAGAGTGGCAGGGCCGCGGGGAACGTCCTGCCTGTGGAGCGGCATGCAAAGGCCCCAAGGTTTTCGCGGGCAGGTTAACTGTAAGGGCAGGCCCGGGGGACCCGCCAGGGGTCTCAGGTGCAAAAAGCACAGAGAGGTGCCTAGGAGACGCGGTGAGGGCTCGGCTCTATCCCAGGCCTGGAGTGGGGGGTCAGGTCGGAGTCCACAGACTGTGGCGAAGCGCTGGATAGGACGAGGCACATTTTGGTCCTGCTCAGGTTCAAGCCAGATGACCTCTGAGAAGTGGAAACATCTTTACGCAGGACATTGGCTTAACATCCTCTCCCTCCCAAAACTCATCCTGGTCCCAGGGGTGGGGATGCTCTGAATTGATGAAGTGTTAGACCCCCCAAGTGGCTAAGAAATCACTAATGGTGAGTCAGTAAGTAACTACGATCTGTCAAACAGAATGGGGGCTCAGCATCCGAAATTAAGTTAAGTGATGCAGACTGGGGATTTGCTTTTATGTACTTGAATCTGTAAGCATGAAATTTAGCCCTTGGAACCTGTATTTCAGGATAATGAGTGTCCCTAGACAGCACTGGGGAATGATGTTCAGCAGGGGAACCCTCCGCAGGGGCACAGGACTGTCTTCAAAGGGCTAGAGTTGGCACAGGGCAAAGGGAACCCATGCTGCCTTTTCAGAGGACCAAGGTGTTAGTAGTTATGGGAGCCGGTTTTAGCTCAGGCTGTGAAGAAAACGGTTCCTGGCCACTGGGCTGTCCGCCACTGGCTGGGTGGTCCCTGCATTGGGGGATGACCATGAGTTAGGGGCTGCAAAGAAGAAAGGCATCTGTTATGCAAAAGTTTGGGTGAAAGAATTTGTAACGTTCTCTTCTAATTTAGGGATGGACAGTGGCTTACACTGGGCTGCCATTCTTGGTGGGGCTCCAGAATGAAAAGGGGTGAACAAAATCCAAGGCCAGACCCTGGGGACTTCCCATGACAAATATGAAAAAGTTCAAATCACCTCGGGACCCTGAGGCCCTGTAGGAATGGGGGTGCAGAGCAGCAGACCAGTGGGAAGAGGAAGTAACATTCCTTCATTAGCTCCTGCAATCTTCACAACAATCCAGTGATGGGCGGAGGGATCATCCTGATTTTACAGACAATGGAACCCATTCAATGGGAGTCATGAACGCACCTAAGGTTACACAAGTAATGAACAGCAGAATCAAAATGAAATCCCTTGGGGCGCCTGGGTGGCGCAGTCGGTTAAGCGTCCGACTTCAGCCAGGTCACAATCTCGCGGTCCGTGAGTTCGAGCCCCGCGTCAGGCTCTGGGCTGATGGCTCGGAGCCTGGAGCCTGTTTCCGATTCTGTGTCTCCCTCTCTCTCTGCCCCTCCCCCGTTCATGCTCTGTCTCTCTCTGTCCCAAAAATCAATAAAAAACGTTGAAAAAAAAATTATAAAAAAAAAAAATGAAATCCCATCCCTCCTGCCCTTCCAAAACATTCCAGACCTCTTTAAACAACCTGAGTTCCAAAAAAGAAAACGTCAGAAAACCAAACGTTTAAAATCTCTTGATTACATTCCGTGGACTTCAAAGAGAATTCTGTGTATGCATCAGCGCAGATAAAGCCTCAGCCGGTGACAGGCAAACGCCCAATTGTTTTTGGCAGGTTTCTGCAGCGCCCGGAACGGGGCTGTCTGTGTCCTTCCTCTCCAGGAGTCTCCTGCGCCAGGACTGGGACGCAGGGGATGGGGCGTTGGGGACCTCTCGCCTAGCATGCACTGTCTCAGCCGGCAGTTGATCTGGGGCCCCTGCTTGTGCCCCCGGGCGGCTCAGCCTGTAATGAGGTTGTCCATCTGGGCTGACCCAGTGGCTTACTTACCCACTAAGGCACTTGGTGCTGTTCCTTAGAGATGCCACTTAAAAGTCGGTGCTCCCGGAGCGCTCCATGCACTGTAGACCCCAGGTGAATGTTGCCTATGAATTCCAGAGGGAAGAAAGCAGCAGAATCTAGGATGTATTGCCCACAGGGGTCAAGCAGAGAGCCCTGGAGGGTGTCCGGGGGACCACGCGCACGGCAGATCCAGGGTCTCTCAGGGTCACCCAGACACTCTGAATTGGCTTTGGCCAATTCTGCAGGGAAGCAGCCGTAGCTTCAAACAATTAGATGACAAAAGTCCTCCTCCGTGTCTCACAGTATCTATCCACTATTAACGGTGATAAAAACCAGGCATCAAAAAGGTCCCTCCCTGGATGGACACACCACAACAGTTTTGTGAGCCCAGACTCTCATCACAGAGAGAAGGAAAAGTCCTGTCCTATATTACGGGCCCCGGGCAAGCGGAGGTCCTGGGAAATGATGTGACAACAGGGCTAACGTGGAACTTGTCACAAGCAACTTGGCACAGGTCTTATGTCCTTGGTTTCTAGCACCTTCCCCAAAGGCAGTACTTCTGAAAACAGGTGTCAGGTAGGGTACTTTTCAGCTATAAGAGAAACTCCAGCTCCATCTGAGTGAGACTTGTTGGAGCCCATACGGCACAGGCCCCAGTACAGCCGAACCCGGGTGTGCGTCGGTCCCCAGCATAGAAAAGCCCAGCTATTTCCTTGCGGGCACTTTTCCTTCTGCGGAGGCAGCTTCAGCCTTGTTGCTCTGTTACCTAGGGCTGCTGTAACAAATGATCACGAGTCGGGCGGCTTAAAATAACAGAGATTTAGTCTTTCATAGACTGGAGGCGAGAGCTGGGCAGCCAAGGCGTTGGAAGGGGCATGCTCCTCTGAGACCCTCCCTTCCTCGCCCCTTCCAGCTGCTGCTGGCGGCAGTCCTTGCAGCCCCGTGCTTGTAGCTGCACCTTCCCCACCTCCGCCTCCATCATCCCTGTGTGATCTTTTCTTTTTTTTAAGTTTTTTTTAATGTTCATTTATTTTTGAGAGAGAGAGACAGACAGAACATGAGCAGAGGAGGAGCAGAGAGAGAGGGAGACACAGAATCCGAAGCGGGCTCCAGGCTCCGAGCTGTCAGCACAGAGCCCGACGCGGGGCTGGAACCCACGAACCGCGAGATCATGACCTGAGCTGAAGTTGGTCGCTTAACCGACTGAGCCACCCAGGCACCGCCCCCTCCCCACCCCACCGTGTAATCTTTTCTTATGGGGACATCAGTGATACTGGATTCAGGGCCCACACTAATCCAATATGATCTCATCTTAACTTATGTCATCTGTAAAAACCCTATTTTCCAACAACGTTCTGGGGTTCCAGGGGAACGAGAACTGGAGAGGGGACACCGTTTGCCTGCCCCCCTCCGGCCGCCTGCCCCTCTCCAGCCGCCCGCCCTTTGAGATACAAGACAGCTGTAATAGCAAATGGGAACATACGTCCCGGGTGACATCCGGGTCTCTCTGCTGACTGTGGAGCAAAAGCTCTAGGGTGGATATTCGGGGTGCGCTCCTCAAGCCCCCCCCGGATCCTCTGCACTGATTGCCTACCTTTCCTCTTAACGGTCTACACCTAACGCTCTTTGTAGAGCTTTGCCCTAGGGTCACTGGAAAGGCTCTGGCAAAGACTGGAGACACTTGAGAGTTGACATTCCCAGGGGGCCTTTGCCAAATTCCTTTGCCAAAAATTGCCTCATGTGTTTTGGAAACCCAGCTCCCCTCGCTTCAGGTGCAACATGACTTGTGTACTTGGACCTCCCCTCTAGAACCAGCTCCCTTCTGCGGGACCTTACCTGGAATCTCAGCCTCGTGTGGCTTCCCCATTCTCTCACCATCTCCCCAGCAGGCACTTCCTTAATTCCGCGCTTGAACATGAATCCTTCTTTCACAGTCTGTGTCTGGGCAGAGTTGCCGGGTTCAGCAAACAAAGATACAGTTAATAATAGTAACAATAAAATAAATATTAATAATAAGTAAAATGAAAATATATAAAAGCTCAGGGAAATCTGCATTTCACCAAACAACAAATAATTTTTTTAGTATAAGTGTGTCCCATGAAATATTTGGGACATACTTACACTTATAAATTATCTGTTGTCCGCCTGAAACTTAAACTTATTTAGGGGTCTTACCTTTGGCAATCCTACTTCTGGGGAGTGTAATTTAAGACAAACTTTACTCTGATTGGACCAACCTAGGACACGATCTCGTTTTCGGAACCAAATCACTGTAACGGAAGGGATAGGACAGCAAGGATTTGCTTAGACCCGTCTGGGCCCAACCCTGTATCTGGGGGTGACATTAAGTCCACCCAAACTTTGAGGTTGATTGCTCCACATTGGTGGGGGGGCGGTGGATGTTGAGGAGACAACCACAGAAACTGTTACTAAGGTAACTAAGTAGTTTCCATTATTCGAGGTCGTCAAGGTCTGTAATAACATCATGGCAAACACAGAACTATTGAACACAGAACCGTTGCTTCTAGGGGCAAATACAGGACAGATTCCTTGTGAGCCTCTTGTCCCAAAATGTTGTCAACCGATCAATGCATCACCTTGTTCTATGCGCGCTTCTCTTTAAACATTCTCTTATTTAATATCTACTGCCGATTCACGAACACCTCACAGGCCACAGCACCGAAGCTCACACCTGCATGAAGCTTACCTAACACATGAATTTTCCCTGCCCAGGAGCACCAGATAGCACTTCAGCACTACCCTTGGAGGCCGTTTGAAACTGTGAAATCACCACAAACCAAACCAAACAAACCAAGAACAAACCCACAAAGACGTGGGAAATGTGGCATTAACTAGATCACAGAAAGGACACTTGCTTACGGGATGAGAGCCCAAGCAAGAAGGCAGGGTCACCTTGTCCAACCTCAGTTGGGAAGGTGCATATGGAGGCACTCAAATTTCTGCCAATCTGCACATGTCTCCCAATGAGCATGAAAGCACCGTGAGCATTGATTTGGGGGTTAGAAATAAATTTTAGTTGAGTTCACAGAGACAGAAGCCGCGAATAGCGGTGACCCTCTGTGCCTGCAAAGATTCATGAATGGCTGTGTTTGCAGAGCACTCCCGGTGCCGGCTTCAAACAGACTCGTATTACGTTTACCTTTCAGAGAATCCCCTACCACAAAAATAGAGGGGCTCGCTAGATAAATACAGAACTTGCAAAAACAGCGTCCTGCAAGGAATTCTGTTTGCCTAGCTATGAACACGCAACCTTTCCTTACTATGTAACCAGAGCAGCCAGTCACATGCTTACAGCGTGACTGCAAATAATTGGTACAAGCCATCATATTTGCCCGGCTATTTAGAACCTGTGTGATGTGAGATTCCTGAACTCGGCCCCGTGGCCACGTTAATCTGTAAATAGAGCTGCTTGCTTTTGAGAGCAAGGGGAAAGCCGTGCCCTAAGCCACTTTACATGGCGCTGTTCCTATTTACACAGCCATCTGCTATAAGCCCTTCTCACACATCCACGGTCCTCGCTAGACTGTTTAACCAAGTGCCATTATTGTAAGTGTTGGGAAGGGATCATCCACCAAAGCTTTACTTATCTCTTGAAAAGTTTTTTTCTTTCAGATTGACCGTTTGCCCCCAAACAATCAAAACCTCAAAAAGTTCTCCCCGGCTAGAGCTGGCGGTCTCCTCCCTCAAAGGCTCCAGTCAGCTGTCCATCTTTTTTCCCAGGCACCAGAAGGGTAGGTTGCCAGATTTGGATGGCCAGGGGCGGCACGATCTGATATTTTCATGGCAGGCTTCCTGCAATATGGTATCCATAATTCTTCATTTTCCCCGATTTTTAATTTGAATTTCATTGTGTTAAAGTTATTTTAACTTTTACCAAAATTATACATGTGTACAGTTTCTGAATCAACTATTACTTAAAGGTTTCTTCAATGGTCTTCTAAGCCTCCTCCCAACCCCTATAAGGCAACGGCGTTTTTTTCTTGACATTCTTAGTGTTTCTTCTGGCTTTGGCAGCCTTCGTGCTTATGATATGCCTCCACCG
Organism: Panthera pardus; assembly: GCF_024362965.1. Classification (NCBI taxonomy): domain Eukaryota; kingdom Metazoa; phylum Chordata; class Mammalia; order Carnivora; family Felidae; genus Panthera; species Panthera pardus. The sequence goes on from NW_026526655.1 coordinate 103,860,541, forward strand.
AATTTCTTTTTCTCTTTTTTCTTTTTTTTTTTAACTTTTATTTATTTTTGAGAGTCAGTGAGAGACAGAGCGTGAGCGGAGGAAGGGTAGAGAGAGAGGGAGACACAGAATCCACGTCAGGGTCCAGGCTCTGGGCTGTCAGCACAGAGCCTGATGCGGGGCTTGAACTCACAAACTGTGAGATCGTGACCTGAGCCAAAGTTGGACACTTAACTGATTGAGCCACACAGGCACCACCCCACCTAATTTCTTGATTGATCCCTTTTAGTATTGGTTGTTGATTTCCTGTTAGGATAGCTAAGTTTTAGCTCTCTTCCACCCCACTGAGAATCCCTCCACATTTCCTCAATATAATTATATATTTTTCCTGGTTAGGTTAATGGTTGTTATTTATGTCATGACAACCCTGTAAATATTATTTGTTACTCAGCAATGATTTTGTTTCCTTTCTTGAACATCTTTTATTTTTCTTTAATTATTAACATATTTTTTCATTAGCTTAATTTTCTATGGGTTTATTCCTGTTTGGGTTTTTTTTTTTTTTTTTCATATACCCCACAGGCCTGTCATATGCCAGTCAATTTATTTATTTATTTATTTATTTATTTATTTATTTATTTTGAGTTTATTTATTTATTTTGAGAGAGAGAAAGAGAGAGAGAGAGAGAGAATGCATGCAAGCAGGGAGGGGCAGAGAGAGGAGAGACAGAATCCCAAGTAGGCTCTGTGCTTGTGTAGAACCTGACGTGGGGCTTGAACTCATGAACTGTGAGATCATGACCTCAGCTGAGATCAAAAGTCAGACGCTTAACCAACTGAACCACCCAGGCACCCTCAATATATTTCTTTTCAAACCTCAATCCCAGTTCTAACATTCCCTTTCTAGTTGGACCAGTCATCCTCCAGGCATCCCCTCAGCTGTCATCCTGAGACATCCCCTTCTCCACCCTCCTGTTTTGTAGAGCCCATCATTTCCTCATTCTCAGCCTAGACTCTTCTTTTGCCAAAGCACATCCTCTGGCAGTTTCCTTTGAAAGGGTGGCTGGGAACTGAATTTTATGATGTCTTCAGGGATGACAATAATTGTACCTTCACACTTAAATGGTCACTTAGCTGGGTATAGAATTCCAGGTTGAGAATATATTTCTTTCAGAATGTTGAAGCCACCATTCCATTTTCTTCAAGGATAAGGTGTTGCACTGAGTGGCCCAATGCAAGTCACATTCCTGGGTGTTTGACCTGGGGTTTTAATCTGGAAGTTCCAAGAATCTTCTCTCTTGTCCTTAAGGATCATGGATTCCCTCTTTTCATTGTCCAGGTGAGAAGCCAGGGGCCCAGAGAGGAAGACTTCCCATGCTATGCCCAGCCTGGATTAATGCAGACTTCCTCCCTACAGGTGTTCTGTGCCACCCTACCCTCCCTAGACATCTCCTGCCTCGGTCTCACCTGCTGGCATTTTGTAGCTGGGGTTCCAGCCTTGGGAACAATATCTTGCCACCTTGGAAGCTATTTTATAGAACATGAGGCCAGGTCAGTAGGCACATTCTAAAGAACAAGGAGTGTGAAAGCAATGTCAGCAGGAAGGTTAAGGTACTGGAAGCTGAGTCCCAGGCAGGGCCTGACCTGAGCCTCCCAAGGGCTGAGAAAATTGCCCCACCATGGTATAGCCCCAGGCAGCATGTCCAGGCTGGATTATAGTCCCCAGAATGCCCTTTGTAGTGTACTTCTGGTTACATCGAGCCACCAAGGGAAATTGTATCAGAGGCTGGATGGCGACAATAGCCACATTGTAGCACTTACACACCTTTTCCCAATTATTCAATCACACATCCATCCAAGTGCTGCTGTGAAAAGATTTTGCACTTGTGAGTAAAGTCCCAAGACAGTTGACTCTGATTGTTGACCTTAAATTAATCACAAGGGAGATTTTCCTGGGTGGGCCTGACTTAATCAGTTAAAGGCCCTTTGGAGGACTTAGGCCTTCCCTGAGCCAAGAGACTCTAAACCATAGCAGGGTCTACAGTTGCTTTCCATTCCCCTGGGTCCTCCCTCCTGACCCTTGCCTGGGACCACAAGCTTCAGCTGGTATCTGTGGGGTCCAGCCGCTTCTCATCAGCCCTTCCTGACTACCTGCCTCTGCACTTTAGACTTGCTCAGACAGCCCCCACAATGGAGCATATATAATCTGCTTCAGTTCTTCTTCTTGAGCCCCAAGGATACTTCAGTGAAGGATCAGCGTTCGGTATTCCCCTGGCAACTGGGGTGCTGCTGTGCTCACGACTCCATTGTATGTCTTGGTCCTCAGGGGAACGTCAGGTGGGGGTGTCTCCCTGGGGCTAGGCTCAGCAATGACCCAGGACAGTGGTTCTCAGACTGTGGTCCCAGCCCACCCACACCAGCATCATCTGGGAACTTGTAAGAAATGCACCCATTTCCAGACACTCAGGTTTGAAAACTATCACTCCCCGGGGAAACCTGGATGCCCTGCCCTCTTTGATCTTGGTTCAGGTGCTCAGGGAAAAGAGGGGCACTAGACCCACGTGGGTGATGCCAACTGGACTGGCCAGGCTGGATACACTCTCAGCCCCTCATTCCTATCCAGGACTGGGCCCAGGGATCTGCCCCCAGAGCCTTGTCCTTACAGGCACAAAATTGTAAATGGGGCTCCAGCTCTGGGGGTCAAACCTGACCCTGGCTCTTCCAGTGTGAGCAGGTGCAAGCTATAGTTCTCAGAACCAGACCCAGCCAGTGGCATCACCATCTGGCCAGCCTCTCCAGCTTCTCAGCCACCCACCCTGTTCTAGTCACATTGTCCTGCTCAACCCTGAGCCCCTTCCGTCAGGGGGCCTTCTCACACGCTGCCTCCCTGCCTGGGGGCTCCCCTTTCCACTCCCTTCACCTGGGCACTCCCACTCACCTTCCCTCCCAGCCAAATCGCACTCTTCCAGGTGATGGGATCCATCCTCCGTGATGGATTCTCACGGCGTCCTGTGCATTTTCACAGGGCACACCACAGCATGGAATTCTACATTTATTATATGGTCTCGAATGTCTTACTTCAGTTAGCAGCTATCTTCCCATTGAGTCCACCCATGAAGACGGAGGCAGTATTTGCCAGCTCATGAGAACTCCCCCCTGCCCACTGCAGGCCCCAGCACCCTGGGAAGCATTTCTTGAACCGTGAGATCACGACCTGAGCCGAAATCAAGAGTCTGACGCTTAACCCACTGAGCCACCCAGGCGCCCCCCTCGTGTTGTTGAGGAGGAAAGTGGGGCTGATGAAGTCCATCCTGCAGGGCTACTCTGAGGATTAAGTGAGAGCCAGTCCCCGGCCCTGCGTGTGGCCTCAGTGGGTACTCGAGAACAGCAGCAGGTGGTGCGGGTGGTGGACCCTCAGCTAATGTCCGCCCTGGGCCACCTTCCCCCGTGCCTGTCTCTCAGCTGCCCAAATTGCCTGCTTCTCCATTTGCCTCCACCACCCATGTGTGAGCTCCTCTGGCACAGGATCCTTCATTGCTCCCTCATCCCACGTCGGGGTACGGGGCGGGCACAGAGGGACCCTCCGTGTCCTAGGTGGGGGTCCCCAGAAGCAGGCCCTGGGACCAGGGCTCCGGAGCAGGGATTAATTGAGAACCGCTCCCAAGAGAAACCAGTGGGGATGCCAGACAAGGAGGGCAGGGAAGGAGGCGGAGTCAGGGTAGAGCTTCACCCTGGAATGTGAACTAGGCCACAGACTGTCCCAACCTGAAGCCACGGATCTGGGCTTTCCTTCCATCCATTGCCTAAGGGCAGGAGGGCCGGCTAGGGGGTCAGTTCCCAGGCACTTTGATTCTCTGCATTGGAGCCAAGGGACTCCAGGGGGCTGACAACAGGCCGTCTGCCCGGGAAGATTTGCAGGTGCAGGTTGTAAATACAAGAGTACATGGCAGGGGTGGGGGTGGGTCCTGAATGCTAAAAGGACTCCAAGGGGCCTGGTAGAGTGCAAGCCCTCCCGCCGCAGCGGAAATTCAGCAGAATTTCCTCACGCTTTCCCGAATGTTTGCCCTGAACGCAGAGGGGTCTCTTGAAGACAGCAAAGCGACAGCACTCTTTCCGATGCTTCTGCAGATGTGGACGTGGCCAACAGAAGGGCAAGTCCCGCGGGGGTGTCTGCGAGTCAGCCTGGAGCCCTGACAGCCTCCGGTGGGGACGTCTGCTCACCCTGAGGCCCAGCCCGACTTCTGGGGGCTTCTGGACCCCCCGGCAGGTGCGCGAGGCAAAGCGCTAGCTAAGCCCGACCTCCCCACCCCCGCACGGGCTGAGAACTGACCACTGCTGCTTAGGTGAGAGAAGGCTTGGCAGAACCTTCTCCAAGCGAGAGGGTGGAAAAAGCCAGATGGAAAGTCCTGACTTGGCCAATTAATACGAGCAGCAGGAAAATCCCTAAATTGGTTCCATAACAACCAACCTCTGTTCCCAGGTCCACAGGAAGGCAGAAAAAATGCATCCCACGTGAAGGAAAATTGAAGTGTGCCCAAAAGTTCATCAATACTTTTCTGTCTTCCCTCGCCAGGTTCCCGGCTAAAATTGTTAGAACATGCCTCTCTTTTTAAGCGAGGTAATTTGATGCGGGCAATAATAATCATAAATATTCATGGTTTTGCCTTAACATTAGGATAACATCTGTTTCCAAACATCTGCAATCTGTTTTCAATGCTTCAGTAAAATGTAAATTAGCTATAACTAATACAATAAAGCACTAATGGGGATAATGATAATGAAAGATGCCCATTAAGGCGGGAGTCCAGCTTCGTCTCCAATGGCCAGTTTTCTGGAGTTCTCCAGAACTTTGCTTAACACCGTCGGAAACTTCCTTCAAGTGAAAGGGGCTTTGAAAAGCCTCTGCTGGCCCCTCTGCTTTGCTCCCTAAACCAGGAAGCATTTGGCCGGCCGGGGTCCTTTCTGTGCCTCACCCCTCTTCGGCGGATGCACACAGATATTTCTAGAAGTCATGTCCACCTGGGCAGGTCCTGTGCACAGAACCCTCCACTTCCTGCAGAAGCAGGGGCAGCCTCTTGACCTGCAAGCCAGACTTGTGCTCCTGCCGCCTCCCACCACCCTCAGTTCCTCCAAGTCCCCTGAATACCCCCCTCCCTCTTATTTGCCCCACTACTATTTGGTTCTTGGTGCTACACAGAGAGCACCCACAACACTGAGGGAGAAGGCCAACTGGCGAAATATAAAACGGACCCGGGAGATGAACGGGGCATTCACAGAAGAAATCCTAATAGCTGATAAATATCACTCTCACTAGTCATAATTAAAAAGCAAATGAAATCAATGACAAACAATAAATAATACTATGATTAGGCAAAACAACTAAGTTGCAAAAACAATTTGTGTAAGATGATCCTGCTCTTATTTAAAAATATATTTAGGGACGCCTGAGTGGCTCAGTCAGTTAAGCGTCTGATTTCAACTCAAGTCGTGATCTCATGGTTCTTGAGTTCGAGCCCCGCATCGGGCTCCCGGCTGTCAGCATAGAGCCTGCTGCGGATCCTCTGTCCCCCTCGATCTCTGCCCCTCCCCTGCTTGCTCTCTGTCTCCCTCAAAATAAATCAATAAACTTAAAAATATATATGTTTACATACTGGGGAAAAAACTCCGGGGAAAATATAGATGCAAATGCATCTCTTATGAGATTCAACTGTTAACCAAATTGTGGAGAGTGACCTTTGGAACACAAGATTGGACGAGGTGTCTTCGTTTTGTTCTTTGAATTTGTTACGAGGAAGATGCATTGTATTGTATTTTTTAAAGCACACCCACTTACTCATTGCAAAAGGGGAAATAGTAACTTGACGGTGGACCAGTCTGGAGGGTATCATCCTAACCAAGTTATCAAAATGAACGTCGCCTTCAATGGGACACACTGACAGCACATGCCTCCTGATACGATGCACTCGGAAGGACACAGCCTCCCGGCTGCGGGATTCCTGACAAAATGTTGAACTACAGGGAAACGTCAGACAAACTCAGGTTAAGGAAAATTCTACCAAATAACTAGCCTGTGCTTCTCAGAGATGATCATGTTATGAAATACATTACTGTCCCAGGTTAAACTAACGAGATGAGACACATGGTCCTGGATTTTCAATCGCTGTAATGGACATTTCGGGAGGGGGGCATTGGTAAAATCTGAATGACTTTCGTAGATTATATGATAATATTTCATCCGTGTTAATTTCCTGATTTTGATGACGGTTCTGTGATGATGCCAAAAAAAAAAAACTTTGTGTTTAGGAATACACACGATGCATTTCTTTGGAGAGAGAGAACCTTAACCTTCATGCTATGGCAGGGAACAGCCGTAAACATGCCAGGCCACCCAACTGGCAAGGTTCACGCATGTGTAGACCCAGGGGAGCAGGCTTGATGATCATTCCTTCACCCAGTGAGAGTCTGAAGAAGAAAGGGTAAGGAGGAGACCCCAGAAGGGAGGAGGCAGAACTGCAGGAAGTGAGGAGAGAGTGGGGAGGGCCAGGAAAGGGGGTTGCTGAGGGATGGCCCACCCCCAGCCCCCAAGGGTTCCGAAGAGAAAACTCAAAGCTTGCAGTGTCTTTGGCTCAGTCACCCAGACACACGCTGAACGTGTGCTTCAGGGAAAGACACACGCAGCACCCAGAACGGGCAGAGGACGGTTAGCCCTGGCTTGAGCAGACAAGGCAGCACCTGACCCTCTTCCCCATGGATGACTACCCAGCCCTTGCCTCACCTTCATCCCCTGCAGGTGGCTAGAGATACTACTCATAAGACCAGAAAAAAAGGGCTCCCCACGCCCTTATCCGCACCCCACCCCCTCAACACACAGGGCACAAACACCATGCCATGCAGGCGGCCGTAGAAGAGACATGTGGGCACAAGAACATCAACCCCAATGTGATGAAGGGTCCCCCAGTGTCTGAGAAACAACCGTGCCTGAGAAGATTAGTTGATTTTGCTGTTGGATGGCTTGGAAGGGTTTGTGGCACTGGAGCTAGAGTTTCCCAGGGTGAGAGGAGAAATACTCCTTTCTCTTCCTTCCCTGCTGGGAAAAAAGATTGTCACCCACCTAGCCTGCTCCCCCCAAGTGGGCTTCCTCCCTGCTCATGGGGATAAGCCCCCAGGAGATGCCTGAGCTGCAGACCCCCGGCCCAGCCTGCGTGTACTGCTAAGGGCTTCTCCCCTGTGTCGATTACTGGGGACCCGGGCACAGGACAGGACAGGGCCAATAATGCCCCGTGAGCAAGGTGGAGCCCTTGCGGGTGTGGGGTCTCTCTCACAGCCTGGCTGCTGTCTGGGAAATGTTCCTGCCCCATAAATGCCGCTACACTTTACAGGGAGGCACTGGGGCAAACGGGAATCAGCAATCCCAGGCCCTGGACCCCATTCCACAGAGAGCTGTCTGTTGCATATATGCTGGCTTTCTCCGCCTCGATTTAACTTTAGAACAATGGGGGCTTTACAAGTTAACAAATAACTGCTTAACTCACCTGACAGCTCCATGGTGGGGGTGGCAGAAGACCACAGCCTCCCAGGATGTCGGGATGGCTTCGAGTGCCCTCTTTGTACCCTTAGAAGGTCAAGTGTGTGGTTTATACTTGACTCACTTGATGCGGGATCGGAGATTCGTTCCCAAGTTGTGGGATTTTCCATGCAGTGGGTACCCGCTGGTCATTGTTTCTTGGTCACCCGGGAGCCCCCAGGCTCCTGAATCAGACTCCCCAGTGGGACACTGCTGTCCCCATCTTCACCAAGCCTGACGTGGACAGGTGTGGTGGTGCAGGGCATGTTGGGCCATGGACCGGCCTCCCCTTTGGCAGGACAGCTGGGAATGTGAACCCCAGGGCCATTTTTAGGCGCAGGGCAGGGCTCACCTCTCAGCTTTCCATTTTAACCTCGAGGGGGGACTCAGACCCCCTTGGCACAGCGTTACCTGAGAACCTCATGTGTTGGAGTCACTGACCACTCTGCAAATGGTTAAACTTGGATCTAGCTTTTGTCCGCTGCAAAAAGGATGTGGACATCCTTTCTCAGCCTCCCCTGGGGACACTGTAGTCACCACATGCAAGAAAGACTGAGCAAGCGGGAGGTGGAGGATGTTCAGACCCCCTTTCTCAGACTCTCCTCCCAGGGTCCTGTCCCTGACAGCTCTTTGAGGGGCTTCCACTCTGACCCCTGGCACTAGGGACCCTGGGGGCTGAGGGCCCTTGGCTAGCCAAGTCCTTCTAAGTGGCAGCTGGAGTGAAGGGTGGCCTTGGCTTTGGCCCAGCCGCTGAGCCCCTAGAGGCAAGTTCTTGACCCTCTCAGGCCTCACATTCTCCCCAGGCTCCCATGGGTTAAGGTATCATGGTGCCCAGCAGTTTCAGACACATTCTGGAAGCTCGGCAACCCCTTTTCTACCCCTTATCTTATCGCCTGTTCTGGCCGAGATTCCCCAAAGCAGTAAAGATGATGTTAGAAGAGTCAACTCTTTCCCTCAGTTATAGTGGTTAGTAAGTGAAAATGTTTGCAATGGTCCAGCATTGCATGTTTGAATTTTAATTTTTTTTAAATTTTTATTTACTTAGAGACAGAGTGCAAGCAAGGGAGGGGCAGAGAGAGAAGAAGACATAGAATCTGAAGCAGGCTCCGGGCTCTGAGCAGTCAGCACAGAGCCGATGCGGGGCTCGAATTCACAGACCGTGAGATCATGACCTGAGCCGAAGTCGGACGCTCAACCGACTGAGCCACCCAGGTGCCCCATCGAGGACAGTTTTTTAAATGGCAGAAAGAAGCGATTTAGTGAATGTTCCGCATAGGCATTACCAGCACGCCACGAGGTGTACATACTTATTAGTCACTTTACCTGCATGTGTCATAAAGTCGGCCTTTGGTTTCTGTTCAGCTGTGGCAGGTGTGAGCAAAATACCCCTATTACTGTACTTAATCGCTGTCCGGAGCCCCTATTCCTCTGTTGGTGAACATGTAAGTTCAGTCCATTCGGGATCCCCTGTCCCTTTTCTGGGGCGCCGCCAGCCCACTCTGGCCTCGGCAGCGACATCCTGATCCTGGCTGCTGCCCAGCTTCTTGGAAAGCCCATTCCACAGCGACTGCCTTGTCCTTCTCCCACAGCAGGAAACAACACTGCTCCCCCGTCGCCTGGGCTCAGGAAAGCTCTGCGGGCTCGTGCCGAGCCCATCTGTCCACGCAGACATCCTGAGTAGCCTCTTCCCTGGGGCCTGGTCACCTCCCTGGAGCTCTGCCTGGGAAAGGAAACTCGGTAGTCATTAGCTCTGATCCCCAGAAGTTTCCAGTTCTTCTATGCACAAGGCAGGGTTGTACTTCTCTGCCCTCTTGAAACCAGGGGTGGCTTATGACTTGCTTTGGCCAGTGAAAAGTGACAAGTGACAAGTGTCAGATTGCAATTTGTTAGGCTTCTCTTTTCCTCTAGGGCTGTGCAGACTAGTGTGTTGGTGGCTGTTTGGATGGTGCTTCTCCATCCACCGGGGACCTGGGCAGGGTCTCCAGGCTAGGGCCCGGTGTGAGAAGACACAAGGAGAGCTCCCAGTCTGCCCACAATGGAAGTGGAGTGACAGTGAGGCCTTTACCTCATCTGGTCAAGCCAACGAGATTTGGAACTGCTCGTTACACTAGCAAAGCCTACCTATCCTGACTACTACAGGGTCACAAGTTTCCTCTGCTCTTAACCTTCCAGATCAACCTGGGGTCTACCAGCTCCATTGCTGAGCCAAAGGGAACAGGGCAAAGGGAGTCAGGGATTCCTGCCTCCTCTGGGACTCCTGCCCTCCCAACCCGGGGGTTTCCCTCTGAGGACACCCAGCTTCTTACTGGTCTCTACTGTCCTCTTATCCTTCTCTGAGGCAGAGTAGGGGAAGAGAGGAAGAGGAAGGCCAGGGTAACAGTGGAATGGAGAACAGGGAATGGGGAGAGGGGTTGGAATAGAGGAGGGGGAGGCTGGATAATGACTCCAAAGAGATGTCTATGTCCTAATCCCTGAACCTGTGAATATGTTGCCTTAGGCAAAAGGGCCTTTGCGGGTGTGATTAAGTTAAGCTTTTTGAGACCCAGAGATCATCCTGGGTTACCTGGGTGGGCCAGATGCGGCCACTAGGGTTCCTGTAAGAGGGAAGCAGGAGGGCCAGTCAGAATAGGAGATAGGATGATTGAAGCAGAGGTCACCCTGGGGGACTTTGCGGGGGAAGAAGGGACCACAGACACAGGCAGCCATAAGAGGCTGGAAAAATCAAGGAAACCGATTCTCCCCTGAAGCCTCCAGGAGGAATGCAGCCCTGCCTACACTTTGATTTCAGCCCCATGAGTTTGATGTCAGCCCCGTGAGATCCCAGCTGGATACCTCACCTACAGAAATGTAAATAACAAATGTGTGCTGTGCAAGGTGCCTGGTTTATGGTAATTTGTTACAGCAGCAATGGGAAACACTCTTGGTTGCCAGCTCAATATTGTCTTGTCTTCTATGCGGGCCGGATAGGGTCACTGGGGTTGGCTTCATACAAGCCCAGCTGTGGTTTGCCTGGATGGACTCTGCTCCCAGTAAGCCACACCACTCCCTCTTGTTTGGTTTCTTCTCCTGGCATTCCAGGCTTCTGGACCCCTGTATCTTCTTCAGACTGAGGATCTGCCTACTTGTGTGGAAAGCCCAGATGAACTACTTCCTTGGCTTCTGCTTCCCCTCCTGTCTCTTCCTTCTCTTTTAGTTCCAACACCCCAGCCACTCCAGAAGGAGAGACCCTTCCTGTGACCCCGAGCCTCAAGAATGTCACCCCCTCTTCAGTGTTTTCTACCTTCTTTGCTGTTTTCTACCTCTGGGCCTATCCAGACCCAACTGGATCCAACCTCCAACAGAGTGAAGAAGTCAGGGTCCTGAGCTTGACCTTTCTGGGCCCTTCTAGGAGTGCACTGTCCAATATGGTAGCCACTCCCCCCATGGCCATGTACATTTCATTCTAAATGAATGAAAAGTCAAAACTCAGTTACCCAGTCACACTAACCACGTGTCAAAGGCGTGATAGCCACACTGGGCTAGTGGCCACTGCATTACACAGAACTGATAGGAGAATTTCCATCATTACAAGAAGTTCCATTGGACAGGCAGCCCTAAGACGTTCTTCTTTCCCTTGCGTGCAGTTACAGCCTTGCTCAGGTTAGGGAAAGGAGCACTGATTTCCATTTACATGTAAGTCTGAGGAAGTCTTAGTTTTACTTTCCTCCTCCTTGGAGTATGTGCATTTTCTGCTCCTCTCTGTCGAGCAAATGGATTTTTCTAGCCCATGAAAACGGGGTTCCAATGCATAGGGTGCAGCCATGGACCTAAGCATCTATGTCTTCCTCCTTGAAAGTGTCTTCTCTTACTGAATGGATTGAAAGCTTAAACTACATTTCTCAGATTCCCTTGCAATTGGAGTCCTGGATTTGAAAATAGGCTCTTTCAGGGGCCCCTGAGTGGCTCAGTGGGTTAAGTGTCTGACGTCGGCTCAGGTCATGATGTCGCAGTCTGTGGGTTGGAGCCCCGCGTCGGGCTCTGTGCTGACAGCTCGGAGCCTGGAGCCTGCTTCGGATTCTGTGTCTCCCTCTCGCTCTGCCCCACCTGTTCCCCCACTCATGCTCTGTCTCTCTCTCTCTCTCTCTCTCTCTCAAAAATAAATAATAAACATTAAAAAAAACACACACAAAAGAAAAGTGGAGGCCATCTTCCTAAAGCTTTGGGCTTTCTCTTCTGGCACAAGAAAGACCAGGGTCCAGCCTCCAGCTTCACTGTGTTGAGAGGCGACGGTAGCAGTGGCCGGATTCAGCATTCCAAAGCCCAGCCACCAGCTTCACGGGTCCCAGGGCAGCTGTCTCCATGACCAGTGCTTAGGCAGTAGGGGTAGTGCTACCCTCCCAACCCCAGCTTTCTGGTCCCCGGATCGCAGCCAGGACAGTGTGTTTCTGGAATAACTTCCTGTTCTGTGGTGTGGTAGGCATCCCTGGGGACCCAGGCTGGAACCTCCTCTACCCCTTCAAAGGACTTTGTGAATCTTTATTTCCCTGTATTAAATCCCTTTCTGCTTAAACCACCTAGCATGGTTTCTGTTCCCTGCACTAAACTCTAACTATTTCAGCAAGGAGCCACAGAACAGCTGGAACAGGTCATTCTAAATCAGAATGACCGCCTGGGCATCTGTAAAATAGAAGTTGCCATGATCCCAATGATTTGTCCTGGAAGTAGCAGTTCCCGCCCTCAATCGCCGTTGCTCTGCACAGCTGGCCCAGCGGACACCTGCCTTCGTTTTATGCAATGGTTTTATTTACATCCCAGCTCTTCAGAATTCTGGAACGCCAGAATACAGGGGTCAAGGAGCCCAGACAACTTCAAACTGGCTGGCTAAAACAACAGGATTTTTTGTGTTTTGTTTTGTTTGGTTTTGTTTTGTTTTTTTAAAGCTACATTCAACACAGTAGAGTTGCAAGGTCAAAGGTTATGTCTGAAACATGATGTCGAAAGTACATAAAATCAGGGGCACCCGAGTGGCTCAGTCAGTTAAGCGTCTGAGTCTTGGTTTCAGCTCAGGTCATGGTCTCACCGTTCGTGAGATCGAGCCCCGCATCAAACCCTGCCCTGAGAGCAAAGAGCCTGCTTGGGATTCTCTCTCCCCCTTTCTCTGCCCCTCTTTCCCATTCACTCCCCTCTCTCTCTCACTAAATAAAGAAACTTAAAAAGTACATAAAATCAGCCACATAAAATTGTGAAACACGAGTCACAGTTAAATTGGATCTGCAGAAATGGAAAACATGACAATTTTTTTCATCAAGATGGAAAAACCGCAGAAAGGTTGGGCGCTGCCGTCCGCGGGTGTCCCGCCACCTGTGACCAAGGCGTCCTGCTGCTCTGTCGGCACCGTCTCGTTCTCTGCTGTCGATACTCTGTGGCTTTGGCTGCCTTGCCTGACATGCACCTGACCCTGCATCTGGGCTTCAGTGATTCCAGCACAGTGAATTGTCCTTTCTTCCCAAGGAGCAGCAATTACTTGAAAATCACATCCCCACAGGTGCACTTGTATCCCCGTGGCAAACTCTTCGTAGTAAAGATTGCCAAGACCTATGCCCATTTGACTTTCGCGCTTGCTTAGTGAATGCTTAGTGGAGACCGTTGTACTGTTGCAGGTTATAGAGTGACCCCCCCCCCACCACCACCGTGCTGAAAATGTATGTTGGATTCCACAACCCCCCAGTATCTCCAAATGTAGCCTTATTTGGAAATAGGGTCATTGCCGACGTAATTAGTTAAGATGAAGACACATGAGGGCGGGGGGAGGGTGGGTCCATATCTAATACGACAAGCATCACATGAAAGTGACCATGTAAAGTTAGACATGCAGGGAGAGTGCCAAGGTAAAGTCAGAGATGGGAAGGATGAGACTCTAAGCCAAGGAACATCAAAGCTTACTGGCAACCACCAGAAGCTGGGAAGACACAAGACAGGTCTTTCAGAGGGAGCGTGGCCCTCTTGGCGTGGCTGGGGCAGGAAGGTCTGGCTGTAGGAGGAGAGCATGAGAGCCTGATTTGGGGGAGCTTGGGTAATGTCCCATGGGCAATGTGGAGCCCTCAGAGTGCTGTGATCACATTTCTGTTTATGGGCCACGCTGGCCACGATGTGGATGGCGGATGGGAAGACGAACAAAGTAGGAGATTAGTGCCACGGTAGGACATCTGGGTGGGAGGTCATGGATGCCAGCCCGAGTCCAGGAGAGAAGCCTGGGCTGGAGACCAATCTGGCCATCAACAGTGGTGGCCAGGGGCGGCCAGGACCTCAGCTTGGGCCCCGGAAAGGAAGCAAAGGAGGCTTCGGGGAATCCATGCAAAGGGGGTCATGACAGAGAGGGGCCTGGAGGACCAATCTCCCCCAGCTGGAGGAAAGGAGCGAGAGAGCCTTGGTGGGGGGTCTCAGAGGAAGACACTCAAAGGCTGGGCACTCCGCAGTGGACAGTAGGCCCTGGTCAACCTGGCCCTGACGTCCCTGTGGGCAGCCCTTGCTTCTTGGGCAGGAGCCTCAGGACAAGGGCAGCCAAGGCAGTCCCCAGCGTCAGGGATGGGCTAGAGCCTGGAGGAAACAGACGCCCACCTTCCTGGGCCTGCTTTTCGTTCGGTGCCACCATAAATTGCCTGGAGCAGCCCCCACATCCCCCGCCCCGGCTGCTGTTTTGCAGTCGGGGTGTATCAGTCATGATAAGACATTACTTAAAGCAGTGGTGACGGGGCCTAATCAGTCTTGTGAAATATAGACTTCTCCCCACACGGCGGGCAGGGCCGACATTAATACACATTTATGCAAAGCAAGAGCTGTAGCTGTCGGGGGCTAATCTTTACAAGTATGATAAATGATGTTTATTTTCCATGATGGAACGAAACACCCCAGCCGACAGTAATTGTAATAAAAAGGACAGATCAACTTCTATAAAGTGATTGAATTACCCTTCGATTGCATTAATGTCCACACTCGGTTGTGTCACTGGCTTCCTCGAGGTTCCGAGGACAGCGAGCAGGACAATTTCCCCTTCAAATCAGTGCCTGCCCTTCACCCGGGCTGCTGGGGCAAAAGGGCTGCCTGTCGGGAGTGTGGGCTTGGTCTCCTCCAGCCCAGACCTTTATATCCTCGTGTGTGAGGAAACTGAGCTAAGGGAGCGCAGCGCAGCGACAAGCGTCAGCCTGGGAAACCTACGAGTGGTCAGGACGGAGTGACCTGCATGGCTGGGCTTTTGGCGCAGTAACCAAGGTGTTACGTCCGATTCTCCCATGGCCCTGAAGGGGTTATGATTATTCTGTCTTTACAGGTGAGGAGTAGGGACTCAGAAAGGTTAAGTGACTTGGCCAAGGTCACGCAGCTAGAATGTCTCCCAGATGGTGCTCACACAGTGTTGAAGGCACTGTTATGGAAGGATCTCAGGGGATCCCTGGCTCCAGATCTTCCTCTGATGTGTTTCCGGGTCCCTGCCCGGCTCCACCGTGACCCAGAGGACTGGAGTGTCAGGCTGGGAAGACTCTAGACACTGGGAGGCTTGACCAGAGATACTGCCTACTATCTTCCGACGTCACGGCCTAGGGGAATGCATGGTGTTAACAAGCAGATGGATTGGAATCTGTCTCGGATCCCTTTCTTCTCATCTGTCTTGTCTTCTACCCACTTCCCAGAGTTGGTGGCCAGTTCAATGAGAACAGGGTCCCATGAAGTCTCAGCTGGGTCATCCCCTGACTCATACATCTCTTGGGAGGTCCAATGACCCTGTGGGGATGAGGGCTGTCAGTGACCCCCAAGGAAAGGAAAACGGCATCCCTGACCTATCATCCAAGGGATCTTTTCATAAAGTACATTGCTCTTCTCATTCACTCGCCTTAAGCCTCCAATGGCCTCTGTTGAATTCAGAATAAAATGCCAGATCCTTAACCCACACAGGTTTTCCCCCAGGTATATTCAATGTCATTCAAGCTACACAAATGGCAATCTCACAGGGGCCCGTTGAATAAGACTTTGTCCTGACTGAGCCTGGTTCTGGGTGATCCCTACTCACCCCTCACCATAGCCCGTTATGGGTGGGGAAACTGAGGCTTGGAGAGGGCAGAGCACTTGCCAGTTCCCCTGGAGCTGGTTAGTGACAGAGTCAGGCTTCAAAGCCAGAGCAGTGGCACTACAGCCTGGAGTGGGGTCTGCAGTGTGCAGATCCAGGGGGCCTGGGGAAGCACGCTGGGGGGACAATGGGCCACCCCCCCAGGGGACTCGGTCCCCAGTACTGCTGGGTGGTGCTTCTCCAAAGTGAGTACGCTTCAGAATCGCCTGGGGGCTGGTGAAAACACAGACCCGTGTGGTCTGTGCATTCCTCGGAATATTATTCAACCATATACCAAGGAATCTAGCTCTGATGCATGTTGCAACATAGGCGAACCCCGGAAACCACGATGCCACGTGAAAGAAGCCAGACACACAAGGCCACGCACTGTATAATTCCATTTACATAAGATATCCAGAATGAGCAAATGTACGGAGATGGCAAGTATTGACTTGTGGCTGCAGGGTTTGGGGCAGGGAGGGGGGATTGGGAAGTAACTGCTTGTAAGCATGACTTTTCCTCTGTACATCCTTCCTTCCTTCTTCCTTCTGCTTAACCAGCTGAGCCACCCGGGCACCTCCAGAAGTACCATTTCTTTTTTCTTTTTAAAATTTGTTTTAATGTTTGTTTTTAAGAGAGACAGAGAGTGAACGGGGGAGGGACAGAGGGAGACACAGAATCTGAAGCAGGCTCCAGGCTCCGAGCTGTCAGCACAGAGCCTGGACGTGGGCCTCGAACTCACGGATCGTGAGATCACGAGATCATGATCTGGATGCTTAACTGACTGAGCCACCCAGGCGCCTCCAGAAGTACCATTTCTAATACGCTCCCAGGTGCTGCTGGTGCCCAGACCACACTCTGAGGACTGCCCGGGAGGTAATGCACAAGCTCTGGGTGGCCCCGGGGCTTGGGGGAGCCTCAGACGGGGGCCATCTGCTCGCAGACTGCAGGACAGCCCAATGACATTACGTTCATGGAGGTTATCGTCCCCTTCACGCCAATCATTTGGGGTCTGGTGCTCATTCCCCTTTCAAGTTTCCAATTTGTGTCCATGTTCAGAGTTTGCTACTTGTTTGGAATATCCCTCATACTTCAGCTAAAAAACAATTGTCTTTCACAGGAGTATTTTAAAAACAGGATTGCCTGTTCGTAGCTCTGATTTGGGATCTGCTCCTCTCCACCTGGAAGTCAGTGGGAGGCGGGAAGGTGCTGGAGAGAGAGGTGGAGTGAGGGCCTGGGGGCGTGTGTGTGGCAGAGCCCTGGACCTCCCCACTCTCTCCACCTATCGGCCCCTCTGGCCTTGACTCAGCTCCCAGCTTCAAGCCCAGGGACGCTCTGAGTGATACCACAGCCCCCACCCCTCTGCCTGGAGATGATTCGGTCAACATCATCCTCAAACCTGGGCCGGTCTGGGCTTCGCCTCCACCCTTTTTTGTAAGTCAGTCGGTCAGAGGGCATCCTCGACTATGCCTTCTCTAGAACCTCCCTAGCCAACCCACCGCCACTGCTGGCAAATTTCTTAACTTAATCCCCTCACCTCCTACCAGGACTGAGGTGAGAGAGCCTTCTCACGCCCTCTGAATCTGCCCTTGCCCTCCTGTGGTTCTCTACCCCGCCGCCAGCAAATCCCATCACGCTTCCCTTGTACGTATAGTAACGACCAACATCCTACAACATCCTGTCGGGCTCCGCTGCCTCCCTGCTTCCCACGAACCTGGCCTTCTTTCCATCAGGCTCCAGCTGGCCCCAGGGCCTTGGCCCAGACTGCTCCCTTTTCCTGGACCCTCACTTCCCACTCCCACTGCCCCCCACCCGGGTAACCCTCCACATCTTCTAGACTGTCGCTTTGTCAGGAACTCCCTCCCTGACCCAGACAAAGCCAGACCCCTTCCAAACTGTCCCAGAACAGGGACATTCTCCTTCGTCGCACTTGTCCCAGTCTGCAATTATCCTCGGATGTGTGTGTTTGTTTAAAGTCCAGATCGTGGCGCCTGGGTGGCTCAGTCGGTTAAGCGTCCGACTTCACCTCAGGTAACGATCTCACGGTCCGTGAGTTCGAGCCCCGCGTCGGGCTCTGGGCTGATGGCCCGGAGCCTGGAGCCTGCTTCCGATTCTGTGTCTCCCTCTCTCTCTGCTCCTCCCCCATTCATGTTCTGTCTCTCTCTGTCTCAAAAATAAATAAACGTTAAAAAAAAAAAATTAAAAAAAAAAAATAAAGTCCGGCTCGCTTTCCTCCCTGGAGGATCCAAAGGCCAAGACAGTGAGCAGTTCCCCTGCTGTTGCATCAGCGCCCCCCTCCGCTCCGAAAATGCCCCCGGGAACAATGAATGATGGACTTCTTGTCGTCTTCTGAGAGGACAGGTGCTTTGCCACGTAATAATGTTGAGTATTTAAAAATATTTTTGGTGCCTGAGTTTTTGCCCCACGTGTGTGCGCGCTGTGGGCGTGTCCACGCACCCGCATGCCTCTCCTGACCCTTAGGCGGAGATGAGACAGCGTGAACAAGCATCCTAGGCATCCAGCCCTGGACGCATGAGCCTGTGGAGGACAGAGATGGTGAGGATTCTTCTCGTTCCTGCATTCCAAGGGGGAGGGCCCTCTGTTTACTTGGGACCAGCCTGGCCCCTGGCACCCAATGAGACCAACCACCCAGTCAGGCTTTCGAAGGCCCCTTCGCCTTCATTCCTGGTTGCCTGCACGCGGACAGAGCACCCCCTCATCAGATTCTTCCCCACCTCCTCTCGGGCAGGAGGAAGGAAAACTCAACCCTTCCCCTCTTCAACTGAGAAGTGAGAGCCCTCACCCTCACCGCGCCCGCCCCCCCCCCCCAACCTCCTGTGGTCAGACAGGCCTGCAGATGACCTTCAAAGACCATGCAGACACAGAAAATCTACACAAAGCCCGGCTGTTCTGCCCTCACCCGTGCTGTGCCCCGGGAGTATCATCAGCCTTCCACCCCGGCAGTGCCCTTGGCGCTGTGGCCGGCAACATGGTGCCACTAAGCCTCGGGCCGTGTCTTTGCTGTAGGTAACGGCCACGTATAGCTCATGTCTTTAGGAAGGGGGGGGCATCAGTGACCACCCTTGAGGCTAACAATTCTGGGTGCTGAATTTAACATTTAGCCACATGGAAGTTATGAAGATGCTAATGTTCTATTTCCGAAATTCTCCTCTGAGCATCTTATGCATCACATGGATTCATGCAACAGACTCATAAGGCAACATGGTACCCGGCACTGTGCCCTTGGCCTCAGAGAGAGACACACAAGAGGACAATGGGATGTCCATCCAGGAGGCTATCAGAGGGAGCCCAAGGCGGCGGCTTGTGACTGCCACCAGAGGTTATTAGGAAAGGCGCCTAGAGGAGGGCAGCCAGAGCTATGTTTGGGGGGTGGCTGAGAGGGCCTGGCAGAGGGAATGGGCGGGCGACAAGGAAAGGTATTCCTGGGCGAAGAACACGGACCCAAAGGCACAGAGCGGGGCTTGCCCGGGGCTTTCCGGAGCAGAGGTGGTAGCAAAGCCTCCAAGCCACCCCACCAAAGCCCTTGAACTCCCAGGAACCACCAGCAGATGTTCGTCCGTGGGCGGGGAGCGAGAGGACCGGAGCCATTTGCCAGGGCGGCGTGTCCGGAATAAATCTCGGGTGACGCTGCAGGGGCCCAGTGCTCCTGGACCCGTGCCAGGATGGGGGGTGGGGGGTGGGGAGCGGGGAGAAAGGAGTCTAATAGGTTGTTGTTAATTATTATTATTACTTTTTATTAGGAGGCCCGGCTGCCCAGACCATAAGGACGTGTGCCCCTACCTCTGCTGGAGCATCATTAGGGGAACATATTCGGGTGAGACTAATGAGGTTGGCTTAGGTAAGGACCGGAAATAAGCCGGAGCGCCTCTGGCTGGTGCAGAGAGGTTTCAGGCCACACTTTTATTTTGTGGCGGCGTATTGCTGCAAGCTGAGGTTCCTGTTAATGTGCCCCAGCCACCTCTGGGCTTTGGGCTCTGAAATGCTACAATTTATTATGATTATCAGGGCCGTGATGTGGGGAGGCTGTTTGGAATTTCCACCCTGATAATGAGGAAGGCCGGCCATGCCATTCTCGGGGGCCATTTTCCCTCAGCAGTGCAGGAAGAAGGTAGTCCTGGCCTCGTGCTACCCTCACACATCCCCCGGGGAGTGCATGTGGGAGCCACAGTGAGGTCTGCGAAATCCCTTCTCTCTTCTCCATGTGGCTGGACCTCTATCCAAACAAGGTGTCACCCAGCCCAGTCCAGCCCATCCAAAGAAAAGGAACTTCTGTCCTGAATGAAGACTTAAACAGCTATGGAACAAGACCACTACCTTCCTTTGAAAACCCTGCTCTACCCCCGCCTCCTACAAGAAGCCTTCCCTGATACGTGCACCCATTAACATCCATCCTCTCTGTTCTCAATACCTGTATGCAGGGTGGCCCTGGTCCTACTTTACTGTCATTTTCTTGTCACGTATCAGTTTTTCTGAACAAAAGCAGGGTAGTGTGAGAATAAGCAGCACATTGAGGGTCTTTTCACAAGAACTTCTCTGTGGGGTTGAGCAGGGAACCCTCCGGGGGGCTAGAATGTTCCCATGTCTCCCTAATCCACCCTTAGCCTTGCTCTGTCCTACGGGGTCAACCTCAGTGGGCTCTCTCACCATCCAGCTTTATTTGGCTTCGGGCAATGGCGAGCCCAGGCATGTGATGCGAGAGAGGCAGAAGGAGGAGGCCAGGTGTTTATCCCCCGCTGGCTCCCTTCATTGGGGCTTGCTTCAGGCTACGATTCAGTGCAACTCTCCCTCTTTGGGGTTTTTTTGCCTCTTTAGTCGGAGGGTGTAACAGCCCTCCTGTTGTGAGTCCTGGCGTATGCACTAGCCTTGGGTTACTTCTCAACTTCCCACACCTGTGTCGCCAGTCCCACTTTTACACCTTCTCTGATCATCCCAGTGTGGGCATGTCAATGCATCCATGCAGCTGGACAGGAGAATGGGGTGGCAGGAGGGAGATAAGCACGGACATTTGGGCGAGGATTGGACTAGAGATGGCCCACTTGGACCAGTTGTAGTTTGGAATTCTGGGACATCGTGTCCTGAAGATTACTCCAAAGCTACCTCCTGGATTAGCAGAGGGAGAGTGCTGTGATCGATTAGCAATGCCTGCCGTGAGAGCAACGGCAGGGAGTAGTAACATGCGGGCTGTGTATCCTACTACCCCCAGCACTGATCCCAGAGAGCTTCGAGCTGCAGGAAAAGGGCCTCGGGTTTTATCCTCTAAGCTTTGGTGGAAGGGAAGGGAAGTGTCACTGAAGTCATTTTGAATAGAGAAGCACAATCTCAGTATTTGTGTCTCCGGTGGCCTGACCTGAGCAGCGGACAGATAGGAAAACAGCAAGACGGCCACTGCAATGGACACAAGGGAGTGAGAAAAAGGGAAATGCATAGAATGGGGAGACGGGGAGATATATCGGAGGGGGAGAGAGATTTTGAAGGCAAATTCTTAGGGCTTGATGGCTTATAACTTTCAGGGTTGAAAAAGAAAAAGATTGGGATGAATCCTGTAACCAGGATACAGGGATACTGGATCTCACCCAGTATGATGCTCTTATTGTCTTAGAAGAAACCCTGAGCCCTAACCACACTTTGACAAATGGGGGCTGGGGTGGACTGGTGGGCACTAGCTGGCCAGTAATGAGGCACCTCTAATTGGGAACATGGTGGTGGCACCATCTGGCTTCTAGGAGTGAGTGACAGCAGGGGGAGGGGCGGCAGCTGGCCAGGAAGGGGTGAGGGGTGTGCACATGCCACACAGGTGTCTCGGGTCTCTCTCCCTCAGGGCCAGTGCGGAAGCTACTCCAGGAGCCCCGTGCCTCCAGTGACACCACTCTGTCCTTGTCCCCTTAAGCCTGGTCTCCCCAGGGCTGGTTTCCTGATTGCATTTTTTTTCCTCCTAATTTTAAAATTCACATCTGCTCATTGTAGAAAATTAGAAAACCGCAGCTCACTGTTAAGAGGAAAAGCAAAACCACTCTAACCCCACCTGCAGAGAGAGTGCTGGGTAGAGTTGGTATATTCCCTCCAGACTCTTTCCTTTATCCTTTCCTTTTCTGCTTTTCTTTTTTCAGTTTGTGCGATGGAGAGACCCCCTCCGGCCACCACCTTGAGTCTGCAGGAAACGGCTTGGCACTTTGGGCTGTCACTCAGCTCAGTGTGGGTTCTAAGCTTCCCCCAACCCCTGGATGGTGCCTAGTTCTGGATCTCACCCAGCACTAGGGTGTGGTGAGTGGAGAGTGCTGTCGAAGGCCCCTGAGTCACCTGTCACTTATGTTTGTGCGCATAAGGAACCCAGGAGAGAGACCGGGGCTCTGCTTCTGCACGGACATCTCCTGGATATGCGGATCTTGCTGTGTTTGGAAACCGGCGCCTGTGCAACATTCCTTAGAGGCCCCCGGATGTGACCACTGGAGGGCCCTCCCTGATGTCTGGGGCCTTCCCTGGGGCCTCTGGGTACCCCCCATCCAGCCCAGGTCCAGAATTTCCCCCTTGTTTGAGAGGAGCCCCTCCCAGCCACCTGCTTCTCCCTGCCCCATGCTCTACCCTGTCCCCTCCTGATGGACTTGGAAGGCCCTGAAATCCAGAGACTAACTCGTAACCAGAAACTAGTTCCTCCTATCCCAGGGACAGGGAGGCTAAGCCCGAAATCCTCCCAGGAGGTGAAGGAAGATATTCTGGCAAAGAAAGGGAAAATGAAAAAACAACACCATAAATAAGTCTTCATCATAAAGCAATCCAAGCAGTTGTGCCCCAACCAATGCAGACACGTGGGATTTTCTTACAAAATCAGGATGATAATGTACATGCTCGACGGCGTCTCAGTTTTTCACTCAGCGCTACACTACGGGCGTTTTCTCACGTCACTTGAAAATGTGATTTTTGATGGCAGTTCCTAAGGTTAATTTAGTAAATGAACTGGAACCAGGGGGTTCTGTGGGTTAAAGATCTGTCACGGATGTGTGCAGACTTACATCAGTCACCGATCTCCTTCATTGCCCTGCCCCAATCTCCCTCCCCCCACCCTGCCACTCCCTTGCTCAAGAAGCTGCTATGGCTCCCTATTTTTATCACATCGAGTCTAAACTCTGGTTTCAAACCGTGCAAGCCCCCTTTCTTCTCTGCTACCCATCCCTCTCTCGGGGACATCAGTGCCCTGAAACATTCAACCCTGTTTCCTTCTCTTTCCAGCAACCTCCTCCACCTCACCCCCACCCATTCCAGATACTCCACCTCTCCTTCTGCTGAGGTGTCTGCTGAGGATGCAAATCGCTGCAGTCCTTGGGGAAATGGTGGGTTCCTGGGGGGACGGGGCCCCCTCCTCTCGCTGAGCCTTGAAGCCAGGCCCCTTCAGGGGTGGGTGGGCTTGGGTCTGATGACAAAGTCCGTGAAAGTAGCATCTCTCCCAGGAAGGGCTGTGTTCCCTGCTGGCCTCAGGCCTCCCGGGCCTGGTCAAGACTTTTTTGCTGTCCAGGGCCAGCCAGGAGCTGACCCCCAGCATCACCTGCCTGGGGGTCCTGGGTTGGCAGAATGGGAAACTCAGCCTCAGGTTCTGACTTCTCACCTCAAAGAAGAATCTGTCACCGTGTGGGAAATTCTGAGGGAAGGTTCTGCTGCAGACTTGAGGTGGGGGGGTGGGGGGTCCTGGCTCCACCCTTCCCCAAGATATGCCATCCTCCAGAGCAAGAAGGAAAGAGGGGTGAAGGTGCCCTCATCTCACGCCAAGCACCCCCAGTCCCGAGAGCAGCCGGATTTGTCCCTAAATCTTTCACCCAAAGTGCTCTTTCTGTTCTGGCTCTGCTGGGGTTCAAGGTTAGCCCTGGAACCTTCCTGAATTCCCAATGTGGTTCTGAAAGCCAAAGTCAAAGCCGCAGTGAACTCAAAGCGGTTTTTCCGAAGTCTGTTTGAAATTGGATCCTGAGAGAATGATTGTTAGTTGCAAGGGCAGGGTCCTACAGAACCAGGAGGGGTGGTGACAGGGGTCCACCAACTAGCCCACCAGCGCCCCCTGGCGAGAGAGAGCAGGCAGGGTTGTCGTGCGGAGCAGGGATGGCCTGCAGCGGGGTCAGGGGCAGGGGGGTCCAGGTGGCATGTCTCTGGGCTTCCCTGCCCTCGCTCTGAATTGCATCCCAGAGGCTGCAAAACCCTCCACTCACTTCCAGTGGCTCACCCGTCCTCTGCACCTCATAGATGAGAAAAACGAGGCCTGGCAGGAAAGCTGCCTATCCCTGGTCACAGTGGACCCTTCCAGAGTGGACCCCGCTGCCGTGTCCCTTGACCCTCACCCCAGCCTGAAGGGGAAGAGCTCTGAGAAGGGCCTTGCCGGAGCCAGATGGCTGGAGAGTCAGGACACCAGCAGCCTGGACTGTACAACTTCAGAAGTTCTCAGATTTAACTGGGCAGCCACGGGTGAAGCAGAGTCCTGAAGCCAAGGGAGGGAGAGGGAAGCACTCAGGGCGGGCTTCCTGGAGGAGGGTGGCTGATCTGCACTTGACAGGATGGGAAGCATCGGGAGTGGACAAGAGACCATGGGCAATATTCTGGTGGGGGCGTCAAGAAGCAGTGCCTGAAAAAATAAATTTCTGTCTTGGGCTTTAGAAAAGGCAATGGATGAGGGGCCTGGGTGGCTCAGTTGGTTGAGCGTCCAACTTCAGCTCAGGTCATGATCTCACAGTTCGTGGGTTCGAGCCCCACATCAGGCTCTGTGCTGACAGCTCGGAGCCTGGAGCCTGCTTCCGGTTCTGTGTCTCCCTCTCTCTCTGCCCTTCCCCTGCGTGCACTCTGTCTCTCTCTCTCTCTCAAAAATAAATAATAAACATTAAAAAATGGGTTTTTTTAAAGAAAAAAAAGGCAATCCATGACTGAAGAAAGTCCCAGGTCAAAGATTTTCTTTTTTAAATTATAATAGTATATTATTCTTAACCCATTTGTGCTGGGGTTCCCAAGACCACCCTCCTCAGGCTAGATGATTTAATAGTAGAACTTAGCATACTTATGGCTAAGATATTTTTTTTAACAGCAAGAGGGTACAGAGCAAATCAACAAAGGGAGAAGGTGCATGGAGTGAAGTCCAGAGGAAACCAGACAAGCTTCCTAGAGCCTCTCCCAGGGGAGCCACACAGGACATGCTTAACTCCCCTGCAACGAGTTATGACAACGTATTTGAAATCCTTTCCACCAGGGACCTCCTTAGAATCTCAGTGCCAGGGTTTCACTGGGGCAGTCGATGGAGGCACCTCCGCCTGGCACAACCTCAAATTCCGGCCTCCCTGGAGAGAGACAAGCAGGGGCTCTGCATGGACCACATTGCTGTACAAATAGTCCAGGCACAGTGAGCCTCTCGCATCATTTAGGAAGTGGTGGGAACCCCCCCACCCAGGTTTCTAAACAATTGCTACTTACTCTTTTTTTTTTTTTTTTTTAGTGTTTACTTATTTTTGAGAGACAGAGAGAGAGCATGAGTGGGGGAGGAGCAGAGAGGGAGACACAGAATCCAAAGCAGGCTCCAGGCTCTGAGCTGTCAGCACAGAGTCCGATGCAGGGACTGAACTCACAAACCGTGAGATCACGAACTGAGCCGAAGTCGGTCGCTCAACCGATAGAGCCACCCAGGCGCCCCAATTGCTATTTACTCTTACGTGTTTCCAGAGTATTTGCCATTAGATAAATAGCAAACCTCTACACACTGGCTTTCTTGATTTCCCCCTGCCTTGCTGGCTATTCCCTTTGGATCTCCTTTGCTGGTTGCTCCCACCTCCTTGACCCCTAAATGTTGGGGACCCCCAAGGCTCAGCCTCCCGACTTCCTTCCATCCTGGGGGCTTTAAATACCATACATCACATGAGCGGATGATGCCTTCCCTTCAGTCCTCCCGGCCCCGCAGGTGGATGTCAAATTGGCATCTGGACCCTAACATGACTTTGTTACTCCGCCCCCTCATCTCTCTCCCACCCCTTCAGATCCCCATCTCTGTCTGTGGAATCACCACCCACCCAGACACCAAGCCACACGCTGGAGCTGTCTGGGCATCGCCCTCCTTCCGTCACATCAGGGCCGCTTGCAGTTCCTCTCAGCCCGTCTCCAAGTCCCAGCCACTGCCTCTGGCCCAGATGGCTGTGCTGACCTTTCTGGTCCCTCTGCCTGCTCTCCTGTCCCCTTCCAGACCATGGTGCACACGACAGCTAGAGGGAGCTCTCCAAAATGTGCCTCACTGGGTCTCTTCTGGCATCCTTCCCCTGGCAAGGCTGATGTGACCTAGCCCCGCCTGCCTCTCTGGAGTCCCCTTCTACCGGTGTCCCCTTGCTCGTTCTGCTTCAGCCAGCCGGGCCTTCTTCTGCAAGCACCACGCTCATCCGACCCCAGCACCTCAGGGTTTGCTGTTTCCTTTCTCTGCAGATGTGGCTGCCACCTTCTTGGGCAGCTGTGGAAGCAGGCTGGAGACTATGGCTGCTGTGCCTGGGGCTTGGATCTGGAACCAGGACAGGCCGAGGGAAGGGAAGATAGGGAAGATGGCTTGAGCCGGGCAGGGGGGGCGGGGAACAAGCACACACCAAACCGGACAGGCTGAGCCGGAACCACCCGAGGGGGAAGACCCGACCCCAAGCCCATGTGTCCCCGCCTCTGTGCCTGCATCTCTGAGGCTGAGCTAACCTGCCGGGGAAGCCGGTGCCTTCTTCGTGGAGCTAACCACACACTCTACCCAGGAGTCAAGAAGGCTCGGGGAGGGTCTGGCTTGTCCCGGCACCGAGTCCGTCCCCTGCAGATCAGCCACACCCACGAGTGCCAGAGCGGGCACCTTGTGTCCCACGCTGCCTTCCGAGGGTCAGAAGGGTACGGCTGCTTCTCCCTGTTCACCTTCCCATCGCCTGCAAACTCCAATCGGAGCTCTGCAGGGAAGGGAATTCCGGAAACCCAAGTGCCAGCTGAGCTAAGGAGACCGGATACAAATCTGCCGTGTCACCGTAGAACCTGACACCGTGCCTCACCCCTGGGGCTGCACGGGGGCCGTGGGCACAGGTCCTGTCGTCTTGAGGGAACCTGTCATCCCTGGGAAGAAGGACAAGTCAAGAGACAAGTAAAACACCACTCAATACAACTTGGGGAAGTGTGGACAAGAGGGCATGTGGACCTGAGGAGAGCTTGTCTCTGGAAGGGCCCCCGGGGAGGGACATCTGAGCCGGATGTGGGAGCGTAGAGGGAAGCTGACCGGGCAGGGCCAGCGTCCTGGGGGAGCGGACACCGGAGGCAATGCCCAGGACCTACACTTCCGGACAAGGGACGGATGGGTTGGATCGGGCCCCTCCCCCACCCCTGCCTCGAAAGGGCAGAAGGGAGGTGGGTCGACCAGCTGGCTTTGGGGGTGAGACTGGCCTGGGACAGCACCACTAGGAGTGATCCTTGACCTCGCCGAGCCTCACATTCCTATCTGAAAAATGGGGTTGTTGGAGGAATCTGGGACAATCTATGTATAAATACTGCACTGCCCCCACCCCTCCTACCCCAATGTCAGGTATTCCTAAAATTGATGCTGTCATTATTATACCCCGAAAAATCCGAGAGGAAGAGATTTCCCGTTTTCCCAGCAGGCACAGCTTCCCTTGAACTTGGAAATGCTCCCTCGGGAGCACGGAGGGGGTGGGGCTCAAGGTCTGCAGGGACACAAACAGGGCCTTCTTTCCAGGGACTCCTCTGACCCCTATTCCAATCCTGTCCGCAGCACCTCATTCCCCACGAGGGCCTGCAGCCGGCTCCTGCCATCTGCCGTGATTTATAGAAAAGAGGCCGTGATTAATCAGCCAGTCAGCGCCCAGTGCAGCCATTTTCTTTCATTTACCTGCCCCCTGACCCCCAACACAGTCCCAGGCAGAGCTGGGCAAGTATATTAATCATGCACTTTAAAAATATTTAAAGGAGGAGCTAGGCCTGGAGCAGAGTCTCCTTTAATGGACTCGTTTTCAGCACAGGGTGAGTATGCTAATTAGGAGATAAAACAAACTGGCTGTTTGAAATGCAAATGAGCTGGTGGAAGCGCTTCTGGTCCCTTCCTTCCTTGCTGCCTGCTTGGAAGGCTAAATCTTACTTCTCCCAGCCACTTCCCGCCATCAATTACTAACCAAAAAAGATAGCGGTGAATTCGAACTCTGAGAGGTGCTGGGTCTTGCTTCCTCCCCACCCTTCTTCCTCCGTTAGCAACAAGGAGGAGAGAAGTCTCCTACCCGCCTGTGTGTGGAGAAACCCAAGCCAGCAGAGACGAACAACCCCCCACCCCAGCCCCCTCCCGCAGGTCCCCCTCTCCTTTCCATCTGTCTTTGCCTGGATCTGGGTTTCCCAACTTGTCTCCCGCCTGCCTGCCTTCCTGCCCAGTTAAACCCTCTTCGTTCTGCAAAAGCGGCCAGTGCCGACCTCCCAGACACAAATCTGAACATTTCCCAACTTCCAGCCTTTCCAGTGACCTCAGTGACCCCTCCTGCCCGCCACCAAGCCAAAACTCTGCCTCCAGTCTGGCCTCCCCGTGCCCACTCCAGCACCACCCTGGCATGCTGCGCCCCCCTCTAGTGTTCCTGCTTCCCCCACCCTTGCTCATCCTCAGGACTTAGGGCAAGCGTCACCTGCTCAGGGAAGCCCTCTCAGATCTCCTCCTTTTGCCTTTGTGGTCTCTGGATATGACACCTGTCTTGAGCTTGGCAAAGCACCTCTGTTCATGTATTTGTCGCCAACCCCCAGAACTGCGGGCTCCTTGGCACGGAAGCTCTTCCCTCCCACCATGCCCCACGCCTGCTGCCACCAGCCTGGCATTTAGTAAAATCATATTGAATTGGGAGGTCCAGGGGCTCTTTCTATCCAGAGACAGGCCCTGGAGAAGCAGACAGGCACCTGCAGACACTTGGACTCCAAGTCTACCCCTGCCGATCAGGCAGGTCCCACTACAAGTGTCTGTTCTTCTAGAAGACAAGAAGAGCAACCCTGCGCCCCCAAGCACGGTCCAGACACAGTTTGTGCACATGCTCTGCTCTGCCTCCTGGTCAGCACAGGTGTGGAGCTCCCTCTGTGGCCCTGCCTGGGCAGCCCTGCCCATTGCCCTCCTCCCCCTCCCCACCCCAACTGCTCAGAATCTGGCCTCCGCCTCCCTGCGCACAGCTGAAGGATGCCCAGTAAGCATGTTAGGGTGTGTCGGGGCGCCTGGATGACCCAGTCGGTTGAGCGCCCGACTCTTGATTTTAGCTCAGTCATTGCTGCAGTCACAGCTCAAAAGCTGACAGAGCCAACGGCTGCAGACTGTTGGGTAAACCCACTGCTCACACGTGGGTGGGGCTCTTTCTTGAAGGGGTCCCCGAGCAGCCCTTCCTCTGGGGTCTTAGCCTTGGTTCCCCTGAGAGCAGGTCCCGAGACAACAGCTGGTGCAGGGAGCTGGAAGGTAGGGAGAGCCAAGAGCAGAATTATCAATATTATCAATTATCAGCCAATGAATTATCAAGCTGGCCACCCCCCAGTGACCGGTGCTTGAGTCTGAGACGCCCAGAAGAGCATATCAAGATGC
Source organism: Panthera pardus (assembly GCF_024362965.1). Classification (NCBI taxonomy): domain Eukaryota; kingdom Metazoa; phylum Chordata; class Mammalia; order Carnivora; family Felidae; genus Panthera; species Panthera pardus. The sequence goes on from NW_026526655.1 coordinate 103,889,752, forward strand.
ATCTCAGAACCAGCGCCTGGGGATGAAGGAGGGATGATCCAGCCAGCCGCTTCTGCCCCCACCAGACAAGGTGGCCCGATGGGTATTAACCTCTCCCACATTTCCAGGGGGTTCAGGCTTGGGTGCTGAGCCTTTTTGCCAACCCCTTGCCCCATGTAGACCAGAGGCCAGGTGTTGTCCAATGGTACCTGTGTAAAGGTGGCCAAAGCAGGAAGGCACTGGTCACTGCGGCAGACAGGGGTGGGGGACAGTTGGTTGGCTAGGGCCAGGGGCAACGAAAGTTTGTTTTGAGACCCTATTAAATTTGAGGGACTTATATGAACATCCAAGAGGAGGAATCACATAAAGATGGATATTTACTAATCTCTAGTTCAAGGAGATTCCAGCTCAGGAGACAAGTTTGGGAGCCTTCGGTTCATGGACCACATGAAAAGACACTGACTGGATGAGCAGACATGACAAGTGCACTTAAGGGGAGAAAAGAGATGCATCCAGACTGAGCCCTAAGAACTCCCTCAAGGCTGGGAGATAAGGAGGACAAGCAAAGGAGACAAGAAAGCCAGGAGAGCAGCAGACCTGGTGGTAGGGGTCCAGAGGGAGGGTCTTAGATGGGGGCGCAGATAGTGTAGCCGCTTTAATAGTAGTCAAAGTGGAGGTTCTGCCCGGCCAGTTGACCTTTGGTGGTGGAGAGGTTGTCTCCCTCCAATTGCTCTCTTCTCAGTGTAATGAGAAGCAAAGCCATTAGCTGAGAATTTGGAGAAGGGAGAGTCTGGTGGGGGAAGAGACAGTGAAGAGGAAAACATCTGCAGAACAAGGTGGGTGGTGGACGCTTTGGGGTTTCTCTTTTAATCAGCCTGAGTGTGTGCATGTGCTTACATGTACGTGTGTCCATCCCAAGGTCTCTCAGCTGTTTGGGCACACTTGTGAGTTCCCACAGGGTGTATGTGTGTCTGGATGAGGAGGGCAGGGTTAGAAGGTTATTCCCAGGTTGGAGGGGGGCAGGGTGCAGGTAGGGTGGTATAATGAGGCTGAGGGATGCAGTTCCGTTCGATAGAGAGAATCTAGGGAGGTATCTAATCTCAGCTGTGCTTCTCACTGACACAAGTCACTTTCACCTCTTTGTGCCTCAGTCTCCTCACCTGGAAAAGGCACGTGCTGGGCTGGTTGGGTCTGTTTCCATCTTTGCATGTCTAGGAGATCAAATGGTCAAATGCTGTCCTAGCTCTGATCATAAACAGTGCTGACTGTAACTGCCCTGGAGCTATTCACCCGGAGCTATTTTGGGGAAGGGGGGGGTGGCAGGGAGTGATTATGGCCGCAAAGCTCCAACTTGCACGAATCGACAAGAAGACACCACCAAGCACAAAGGCGGTGGCTTTCTTGACTCCTCACTGAAAGGCTCCCACAGCTCCAGAAGGCAGCACACCCACCAGCTAACTGCTCATTCTCCCCAGAATGGGGGCACGGTGGGCCCTGGCCGGCGAGCCATTTGTCTGATTAAGGCCAATGTTGGAAAAGATGACTTCAGTCTGCACACTGCATTTTCCCCCAGCTGCTCACGAGTCTGGTGGGATGACCATCCGGGTGCTGTTCGTTGAGTGTCCACACAACCCAGTGCTGGGCACACGGCAGGTGTTCGGTGCCCGATCACTTAACCACCGAACAAGGACCAGGTGTCTGGGGGGTGACGCTGTGGAGCTCCCAGCTTTGCCTCTCTCCTTCTCTCTCTCTTCTCCCCTTCTCTGATCTTTGTAAGTACCTCCCGCCCCATCCCTCTGATAAATGGCCAGGCTCCTCTTGTGGAAGGAGGGGCATTTTCAGGGCACTGCAGCGAGCTGCATGGAGCCTTGTTCTGCCTGACACCTTTATTAATCGCTGGGCCAGGAAGATAAACAGCTTGTTAATTAAATTTGCAGATGTTGCTAAATTAGGAGGTGGTGTGCTTGTTCAGTCCTGGGAAGATAGAATGGTCCCACACTGGGCCTTGGAAAGGTCACTCCAGGCTGGGGCTGGGACAAGGGTGGTTAAGCTGAGTGGATAATAGTAATCACAATGGCCAGCATTTGCTGAGCACTTACTCTGTGCCAGTCACTGCATGAGCCAGGAATTGGGGGTCTGGGTCCCATCTACATGCTGGGGACCTTGAGCAAGCGTCTTCCCTCCTTCCAGGCTCGATTTGCTCATCTCTGCAAGCTGGGATCCTTCCAGCTGTGGCATTCATGCCTAGGTGCGCTGGTCCTCACCAAGTGCAGGGGGAGGCATCATGTTCCAGGGTAGGGGACGATCAGCACCCCCTGGCCCAGCAGAAAGCTCTCCCAGAGAGCCTCTGGTGGGAAGTGGCAGTCAGGGTACCTGGCTCTTGGTGTGGGAACCCGGGGGATCTGATGGGCTTGGGGAGGGTTGAAGACTGGGGGTCTGTGGCTGTTTGTAGGAGTGTGGAGGTCTAGAGGTCTGTGAGTCTGGGAGATAAGGAGAGATCTGGGGCGTCTGATAGTTCTCAAGAAACTGGAGTCTGCAGAGTCCGGAAAGGTCTGAAGACAGCGGACAGTGTGTAGGGGTTTGCAGAGTCTAGGTTTCTGAGGATCTGGGAAGCGAGGAGGGTCTGGGAGGCACGGAAGGCGGTCTGAGGATTGGGGGTTGAGAATGCTGGAGGTGCTGGGGGTCTGGAAGATCTGGTCTGAGGATTTGTGTCTGGGGTGGGGTGTGGAAGTTATGGACCCCTGGGCTGTCTGAGGGTGAGAGTCTTAAGGGTCTGGGCCCTGGGGTGGTTTGAAATTTGGGGATCTAGTGCCTGGGATGTCAGGGGGTCGGGGGTGTCCAGAATTTAGGGACGTGGGGTCCGGGGAGACATAGATGCTGGAATATCGGGGCCTGAAATCTCAGATACTCTTGGGGATCCTGGAAAGTCTGAGCTCTGGAAGAGCGAAGATCTGGGGGTCTGGCGGGAAGAGCCACTAGTGCTGAAAGCCTAATGTGGCCCAATACCGCCACCTAGTGCACCTGCCTCCACATTACAGTCAGAAAAAGCAGACCGGGAGCCTCTCCGGTCCTCCTGGAATCCCTCCCCCCTTTCAAAGCCTGGAACCTCCCGGGAGTTCACAGCACGTCTGTGCAGGGAGGAGGGAAGCGAGCAGGTCTGTAGGTTTACAAACACGTGGTGTCCTGCCCTGCTCAGCGGTGGGGAGTGCGTCCGTCTGGCTCACCGCTGTGACCCCAACACGCAGAACAGTGCCGGGCACACGGCATACGGGTCTGTTGAGCCGAGGGAAATGGCATTTTAAAGGTAGTTCACCTGACAAGGGCAAGGCTGACACACACCTGCATGTGTGCCCCCCCCACACACACAACCCCAGAAGCTAACATCTGCGAAACTCTCTCCCATCACCCCTGTAAGCAGCCCTGTGACATGGGTGCTATCATTAGCTTCTCTCACAGGGGAGGAAAGTGGGACTCTGGTGTTGTTAACCCAGGAGAACTGCACCGTTCAGTGCCGTGGCCGCTGGCCAGGTGTGGCCGGCCCACGCAGAGACGAGCTCAAGGTGCAGGAGACACATCCGATCCCAGGGACTTACTATCAAAACTGTAAAGTGTCTCGTTAACAACTGTTAATGGTGATTGTTGCACGTTGAAATGACCACGTTTTGGACACACTCAGTTAAATCAAATATATTCCAGAAACTAATTTTACCAGTTCGGTTTTTTTCTTTTTAAACCATGAGCGCCAGAAAGTATGAGACATGTGTAGCTGGCACCCTACTTGTTCTGGACAGCACCGGTCACCGGTGGATCAGATTCAAGGTCCCCCGCAGGTGGGTGGATGGGCATGCAAATGGCCCCAGGGCACAGGTGTAAAGTGCCTTGTGAGGAACCTGGCACTGACAGGTGAGCAATGAAGTCTACCTCTGCTTCATTTTCTCTCCCTCTCTCCTTACCTAGGCCTTGAGGACAGGTAGAGCGTTGGGTAAGGGCAAGCCATTCCAGGCAAAGATGCTGAATGTGGGAACGTGTATGACCCTCCACGTTGAGGGGACACTTCCCTTAGGTGAAGAGTAATGCTGGGCGTCTGGGCGGGTGGGGCAGTAGGGGTGAAAGATGCCTCGAGACCTTGTCTGCTTTCAGGGCAAATGACAATAGTGAGCTCGGGCTGCATTACAGGGGGGCCACCTGCTAGGTGCTTGGGGCCTCCATGCTTGACCCTGTTTGACCCTGGATGAGCGAGCCCCAGCTCCCACTGCTAGGTCCACAGTGCGAGCCGCTGGCCTTCAGGGAGCGGTCTAAATGTCTGCTTCGGATCTTACAGTTGTTGCCCTAACGTTCTGCCCTGATAAAGAACGGCCCTGGGGAGGGGCGCCGGGGTGGCTCAGTTGGTTAAGCGTCTGACTTCGGCTCAGGTCACGATCTCACGGTTTGTGGGTTGGAGCCCTGCATCGGGCTCTGTGCTGATGGCTCAGAGCCTGGAGCCTGCTTTGGATTCTGTGTCTTCCTCTCTGTCTCTGCTCCTTCCTTGCTTGCACCCTGTCTCTCTCTCCCTCTCAAAAATAAACAAACATTAAAAATTTTTTAATTAGAAAAAAACTGGAGATAATGCCTATTGCCATGTCCCCAGGGTGTTTGCATCCAGGTGAGTTCATGAGTTGAGAGCCTATGGTCCTGAGCTCAACTCATGTGAACACGACAAGTCTTAGTTCAAATCCTTCTCCCCTGCACAGGACCTAGGCCTCTGCCCTCCAAACACCGGGATGAAGGCAAACCTTGGTTCTGTCTTGGGACAACTAACGGGCCAGCCGGAGGAGACAGGACCTGTAAGCCGGGACCATCCCACAGTGTGATCTGGGCTGTGATAGGGTCACACTTAGGGTATGTGGAAGAGAGGGGGATGGGACTTGGGGTACTTGAGGGAGACGGTCCCTCTTAGGCGAGGCAATGCCAGAGCAAGAATATGCAATCAAGGAGAGGCTGGGAGAGGCAACAGTGCTAGCAAAGACTCACTTGGAGTCACACAGCAGAGCGTGGCTGGGAGTTTGCACCAGCTAATGGAGCGGGGTGCAGTCACAGCCCTCATCCCCCTGTCTCCCGAGGTGAAGAGGGAGGGACACCTGGGGGGACAGCTGGGGCTGCCCTGTGGCCCTCTAGCACACGTGTCCCAGCCTTCCTTTCTCCTCATCCTGCCTGCCACCTCTAAGTTTCCTCCTATGGGAACAAATCCTCAGGCTTGTACTCAGAAATGTATTTAGAAGGACCTGCTTTCTGCGGATGCGCAAGGCCCCCCCGCTCCCAGTCCCCCCGGATTGACAGGGAAGGCCGTATTTCAGAGGAGTGGGGCCAGCAGCCATCTCTCTGTCACGCAGGACAGACTGGGGATGGCGGATGATTAAATTTCTATGGGTGTAAAGTGTAAAATGCAAGTTAATTTCCTGCAGGAAAGGAAATCCTTGACACTTCAGCCAGATGATGAGTAGGGCTCTAAATCCCAGAGAGGAGGGAGGCGGGGAGTGTGAGCTATGGCCGGCGCGGCAGGCAGCGTGCCGGTGGAGAATTATTGCTCCCTCGGCCCTGGGTCGTGGCCCAACACAGACTTTTCAAAAGGTGGGACACGTGGGCCGAGCAGCAGGCAGGAGATGCTGGTGTCAGAGACCCACGCGTCACCCCCGCCCCCCCTTATTGCAACCAACGGCAGCTGTCATTGGCATGGCCTCCACGAGATGAAGTGACTTATCCAAGATGCCGCGTTGGCTCCAAACGGTGGAAAAGGAAACGGCTGGATTTTCCCGGGTGCAGGAGGCGTGAGGGGGATATAACAGCACACCGATCCTACATGAAAATATTTGGGAGGAAAAGAAACCTATTTTAAGAACTGGTGCGCGTGCATGTGCTGTAGACGTTTTAAAAATTGCTTTTCAGAGGAAAACACAGTATTTTCCTTGCACAGAGATGGTGCACAGAATTCTCAGGTCGCAAAGGGGAGGGGAGGGGCGGAGGGAGAGAGAGAACCTTATAAGCCTAGGAGGAAGGTACTCGGGGGCTCAGAGAAGTTAAATAGTTTGCCTAAAGTTGCTCAGCCAGTAAATGACAGAGCTGGGATTTGAACCCATGTCTGTCTGACTCTGAGGCTGGAGCTCTTCATTACCAAGGGCACTCTGTCCCCAGAGTCAACAACAGAGCAAAGATCTCTGGACGCATGGGCTTTCTGCAACGCAGTCGTTTACCAAAATGTAATGCAATTGTACGTGTCACCCCTCCTCTTGCCACCCGGGGCCCAGCCTGGCAATGTCAGCAGGATCTCTGAGGAAAACAAAAGCCAAAGCAAGTTGCAGAGAGCAAATGCAATTCCTTTTTTTCTCCTTTTAGCAACGCAGCCAGAACTGTGCTGACAGCATCTCTGGCCCGTGTGCAAGGCTCTCTCAGGCCACGCTGACCGCTTGCCCTGCTTCAGCCACAACAAAAGGCCACGGCTGAACACCTTGTTGGTGGGGTTGAGATGAGAGCAGGCCACAGTTCCCCCCCCCACCCCGAAATAAGGAAATGATGCCAGGATGGAGGGAATTATTTTCCAAGATCTCTTCTTAGAATTCTGCGGTGGGTCCCCAGTTTCTGTTAGAAGCAGCGTCCCCCCTCTGGCTGAGGGGCCTGGGGAGAGAAGCGGGGACAGTGGGGCTCAGGGTGGGGGTGGGGGGAGTAGGCGGAGCTGGGGGAAGGCCAGGAGGGAAGGTCTCCGAGTGAGACCCATTCTGCTCCCCTCGTTTGGAACAAGGCTGAAGCAGGGAAAGGGCATGCATGGAAGGGAGCAAAGGGGAGCCAGGAGGGAGGAGAAGCTTCGCACAGGAGAGGCAACAGCTACTACTTAGGGACATACCTTCTGGCCAGCACTGTCCTGACCACTTCTCCCCAGAACGTGTGATGGGTTATCCCCATGTTACAGCTCAGAGTCCTGGGAGTCAGGAAGATGAGTGTCAAGGCCACGCAGCTGGCAGATGATCGAGGGGGGTGGGACGGGTCAGTCCCAGGTCTGAGCACGGTGCCCCCGCAGCCTCTGGCGTCCTTGCAGGCCCTGCCTGGGGCCACCTGGAGCAGTCCAGCTCCCAAAGGCATGATTTGTTCTCCCTGATGCAGCCCGCCCCTGGCTACTGCTGACAGCGCAGATCAGACCTGGTGAGATGGGGGAAACAACGAGCCCACTCTGGGGGGTGGGCTTGTACAGACGAGACAGCCAGGCAGCATTTCCCCCACATACGGGGGCACATGTCAAACACGCAGTCCCGTTCCTGGTCCCGGGGGTTGGGGGCCGGCGGCTGGGGCGGCCTGGGAACTGGAATTGTACCACGCGGGACGGCTGTCCTCCTGGCCAGAGCTGGGGCCACCCCTGGAGGGGACACCCTAACTTCCAAACACATTCATGTCCGCGGGGACATCTCAATAGGTTACCGGCACCCACGGCCACGTGGGGGGTCATGCTCCAGGCCCCCAAGGCATGCGCAGGCGTGGGCAAGGCCCGAGGTCCACTGAGGTCTGCTGCGGCTGCCTGTGTCGGGGGCCACGGCTGAGCACTCTCTCAGGTGAGCGCCACACAAGAGGGGTTGACTCAGACACAAGCAGGGTGACAGAGAGCCACTGCATCCTGCCTCTTCTCTGCTACCTGCCAGGTTGCGGTCCTCAACCAAGCAAGGGTGTGAGGCTCTCTCTTCCCCTGTGGTCAGTTCTTTCCAGAAAATTCCTCAGGCCTTTATGCAAGTGGATCCTTGGTGAGCATTTTAAACACCTCAGAACATCTCCAAACCCGAAGAGGAAGGATACACAGAAAGCTGAAACTAGGTCTCCTGGTTCAAACCTCTCTCTCTCCTATCCCATCATCAGACAACCTGATGGGCGTCCTGCCAAGGTGGGAGCTGCCTGGGCCAAAGCTGGCCGCCCAGAAAGCCCCAGGCTCTAACTATCCTGTTCTGAGGCTGGGGTCCGGGGTAGAGGGCTTGAGAAAGGAGCACTTCACAGTGGTGAGGGGCCCCGTGAGGCTTGGGCATCAAGACCAGAACTAAGGGGCACTTGGGTGGCTCAGTCGGTTAAGTGTCTGACTTCGGCTCAAGTCACGATCTCACAGTTACTGAGTCAAGACCCGCTTCGGGATCTGTGCTGACAGCTTGGAGCCTGGAGCTGCTTTGGATTCTGTGTCTCCCTCTCACTCTGCCCTCTCCACACCCCACCCACACCCCCGCACTCTGTCTCTCTACCTCTCTCAAAAAAATTTTTTTTAATAAGAAACACAGGGCAGAATTATGACTTCCAAAGGCCCCAGTCAATTTAAATAAGAAACGTGTTTTAAGACTGCACTGGCATAAATGTGAACAAAATCCAGGCTTGATTCATTAGTATATATTCATTATTATTGCACTTTTCCCTCTGATTTAAGATACATTAAACTTGGGGCCCCTGGGTGGCTCAGTCGGTTAAGCGTCAGACTTCAGCTCAGGTCACAGTCTCGCGGTTTGTGAGTTCGCGCCCCACGTCGGGCTCTGGGCTGACAGCTCGGAGCCTGCTTTGGATTCTGTCTCCCTCTCTCTCTGCCCCTCCCCCGCTCATGTTCTGTCTGTCATTCTCTCTCTCTCTCAAAAATAAACATTAATAAATAATAAACAAATAAAATACATTAAACGTTAAACACTTTTAGGGACCCCTAGAAGTGCCCTGACCCTCAGCCAGCTAGGACCCCAAGTGATGAGGGGCAGGGACCCGAGGTGGCGGGACAAGTCTGTGCTGGCTCCTTGGGCACCTGGCTGGGGCCGCAGCCCCGCCGTGTGGCAGGTGCGGCCTGGGTCCATTTCTTACCCTCTCTGAGCCTCTGACTTTGTGAAGCAGGACTCATTACGCCCACTGGACAGTTGAGGGTGGAGGTGACAAGAGGGGCTGGGGACACAGGTGGGCTCGAGAACTCCTAGGACCCTTCCCGGCACCTTGTAGAGGAAGAAAGTGAGCCGATGGCGAGAGCGTTCTTTCCCTACATGCTTTGGCAAGCCGGGGTGAGTAGGTGGCTGCTGACAGGGTGGACAGGCACACCCCAGGGACCGTCAGCACTCCCCCCTGCCTGGAGCTGTGGCAGCGGCAGTGCCCTCCGCAGATGTCTGCGTCACTGTTTGCTCCCCCTGGCCACCCCTCGGCAGCCCTGGGGGGCTCCCCGGGGTCTGCCCGGCTCTTAGCCAGATTGCAGGCCGTTGTAGCTTCATTCATCATGCTGCCCATGACATGGGCTCTCCGGGCCACTCAGGCAAGAGGCCCCAAGTCAGGTGCATGTGGGAGGCTGAGTCAGGCTTCTAACGCTGCCTCCACAGGGATGGCCTCTGGACCAAGGAGGCCAGGCTCAGGGATCTGTTTACGCCCTGGACCTCCATGCCCAGGCCAGGAGCCTCTCTGCCCCTCTTCAGGAGCCTGGAGCCTGAGCAGGACCATGCTCACCGGAGGCAGGAACGGTTAGGGGGTCCTGCCGGATGCTGCAGTGAGACTTGAGTGAGGAGGAGGGGCTGTTGCCGGGGCAACAGGAGAGTGTCCCCCCCCCCCCCGCCTGGGCGAGGCTCCATCAATAAATGCGCAGGGAGGGCCTCCACAGGGGTGGGTGAGGCTGGGTCGTGCCCCTCAGCAGGCTTGCGTATGGGCAGAAACTGAGGACAGAAGAAACCAGCCGGTTGGAAAGCAGGGATCAAACAGAGGGGCTGAGACAGCCAATAAGCTGATAATAATAATGATGATGATGATGATAGGATTAAGAGAAATAATAGTAATAGTCACTGTTTATACATTCTGCAGCATTTGCCAGGTGTGTGTTAGGCACATGGCACATTTTCTCTCGTTTAGTCCTGATACTAATAACTCGATAGGCAGGAGGCTCATTAACGTGTCTAATGTCAAACAACCTGCAAATGGCAGAAGCGGGGCTCTAGGGAGGCTGCTTGCGCCCCTGTCCCTAACTGCTGCCCCACACCTCCCCCCCTCATCCCATGGCCTCTGGATATCCGGAGATAGAGGGAAGGAAGGCGGGAGAGAAGGGGCCAGGACAGCAGGGAGATGGGATGGTAGAGAAAAGAGAAAGGGAGAGAGAGAGTTGCAGTGGCTGCAGGGGGGCGGGCAGGTGGTACATCACCAGATGCTGCAGGGGAACCGAGAGGGTGACAGAGAGGAGTGGCAGGGGGCCATGAGGGCACAGGTGCCCCCCCGTCTTAATCATCCCCGGATCGGCTTCCAGCTCAAGGTGGAGGGAGCCCGGTAGAGGCAGGAGGGCGATTATCACACCAACATCTTGCTCAGCTCCCAGGTGAGACAGCACGGAGGGGAGAAGGCAGAGGAGACCTGGCCCCAGACCCTCCCGACGGCCCCCCACCCCCATCTACAGTGTCACAGATGCCGGCACCCTGCCCACATGCGGGAAAGGGAATGAAGGTGGACTCTTACCGAACATCAGATGCAGAAATTAACCCAAAGACCTAAAACCAAAAAACTGTGAAGAAAACATACGGCAAAAGCTTCACAACATTGGTCTTGGCAATGACCTCTTAGATGTGACACCAAAGGCCCAGGCAACAAAAGGGGGGAAAAACAGACAAAAGGGACTTTGTGAAAATTTTAAAGTTTTATGCATCGAAAGACAATAGCAACAAGATGCAAAACAACCCGCAGAATGAGAGAAAATATCTGCAAATCACGTGTCTGATAAGGGATTAACATCCTGAACACACAGAGAACTCCCAAACTCCAAACTGGGCAAAAGACTTGAACAGGCATTTCTCCAAAGAAGACATGCAAATGGCCAACAGAGACAGGAAGAGATGCTCACGGTCACTCATCCTCAGGGAAATGCAAATCCAAACCACAGTGAGATACCTCCTTGCACCCACGAGGATGGCTACCAGCAAGAAACAAAACAGAAAATAAGAAGTGTTGGAGAGGATGTGGAGAAACTGGACCCCTTGTGCGCCCACTGCTGGTGGGAATGCAAACTGGCGCAGCCACTCTGGAAAATAGTATGGAGGCTCCTCAAAAGGTGAGAGATAGGACGACCCTACAAGCCGGCAGACCCACTTCTTGTATGTACCTGAAAGAACGGAAGGCAGGGTCTTGAAGAGATATTTGCACACCCATGTTCACAAGAGCCTTATTCACAGTAGGAAGCGAAGGAAGCAACCCAAGTGTCCACCGACAGATGAATGGATACACAAAACGTTGTATATACATATGATGGAATATTACTCAGCCTTACAAAGGAAGGAAGTTCTGACACACGCAACGGCATGGGTGAGCCTTGAGGATGTTATGCTGAGTGAAATGAGCCAGTCTTAATAAAACAACAACTGTATGATTCCACTTATATGAGGTACTTAGAGTACTCATATTCGTAGAGACAGAAGGAAAATGGCGATTGCCAGGGGGCTGGGGGAGGGAGAATGGGGAGTTATTTACTTAATGGAGCAGAGTTTCACTTTTACGAGACATAAGGAGCTCTGGAGAAGGGTGGTGGGGGTGGTGGCACAACATTCTGAATGTATTTAAAACCACTGAACTGTGCATTTAAAAATGGTGAAGATAGTCAATTTTATGTAATGTGCATTTTGCCACAATAAAAACATTGGAGGGGAAAAATTGGGTCATGGGGTCTAACAGTTCTGAGGGCGAAAAAGGGATGGACCGCTTCCCCCTCAAAACCGAGCAGTCGGGGCACCTGGGTGGCTCAGTGGGTTCAGCACCTGACTCTTGATTTCTGCTCAGGTCATGATCTCGCAGTTCGTGAGTTCAAGCCCCATGTTGGGCTCTGTGCTGACAGCGCTGAGCCTGCTTGGGATTCTCTCTCTCCCTCTCTTTCTCTTCCCCTCCCTGCATACACTCTCTCTCTCTCTCAAAAATAAACATTAAAACAAAACAAAACAATAATTGAGCAGTAGCCACAAGGTAGGAGCAGAAACAGTGACAAGTAAATACATATCACAAGAGGAATCCCACTCAGAGGATCCCCAGGGAACAGAATAAAGGAGAAATCAGATAAATAGCCCTTCACATTTAAAAAATTAAAGACAGCATGGCTTTTTAGAAGGAAAAAAAATCTATCTTTCAAATAGATGCGAAAGAGATTGGAGCGGAGATACAAAGTTACATCAGCAGGAGGGAAAGCATGAGCTAGAATAGCTCAGGAAAGAAACAGAAGAAAAAAATAAAGTTATTAAAGAGATAAAAGCAGGGCTCCTGGGTGGTTCAGTCAGTTAAGCGACCCACTTTGGCTCAGGTCATGATCTCGCGGTTTGTAAGTTTGAGCCTCGTGTCAGCTCTGTGCTGACAGCTTAGAGCCTGGAGCCTGCTTCGAATTCTGTGTCTCCCACTCTCTCTGCCCCTCCCCTGCACACACTCTGCCTCTCTCTGTCTCTCAATAACAAATAAACGTTAAAAAAATTTTTTTAAATAAAAAATAAAAAAGGGGTAAAAGCCAGACATACACAAAAAACCACATTAGAAACTAAAAAGGGGATCGTGTACAATAAAGCAGACAAGAACAGAGGAATAGGAGTGATTGTGGAGAGGGGCGCCTGGGTGGCTCAGTCGGTTAGGCATCCGACTTCAGCTCGGGTCACGATCTCGCGGTCTGTGAGTTCGAGCCCCAGGTCGGGCTCTGGGCTGACAGCTCGGAGCCTGGAGCCTGGTTCCGATTCTGTGTCTCCCTCTCTCTCTGCCCCTCCCCCGTTCATGCTCTGTCTCTGTCTCAAAAATAAATAAATGTTAAAAAAAAATTTTTTTTTAATTTTTTTTAAAAAGAAGTGATTGTGGAGAAAGTTAATAAATAGAAAGGGATGATTCTTCTGAAAAAGAAAACAGTAAAGGAATTTAAAAACCCAGTAAAATGTTAACAGAAGAAAGCCTTCCTGAAACGCGGCAAGGTTGAAATTACATAGCAAAAACATGTTATATTACGTCCCAGTAAAAATTATAGCAATCAACCCAAAACACGTCCCGATGAGTTTGTTGGGCATGAAGTGCTGACCCTAAGTCTGTTCAGGAGGGGACACCCGTCTCCTGTCCCCTCAGGCAGGGGCGGCGAGTGGGGACCCGGGCTCGCCGGCCTCACACTCCCCAGAGCCTCGTTCAGGGCCTGACGTCCTGAGGGGTAAAATGTGACCAAGAACTTCGCACTCAGACCAGTTGTCCTCCGAGTATAAAGACACAGGGCAGACATCTACAGATATGCAAGAACTCAGAGTACGGTGCCCAGGAGGCTTCTTGTACCAGAAAGTTTACTTGATTGAAAATTCTGCCATCCAAGGGATGAATCACGATGAATTCTAGAACCGAGAGGCTTTGGTAGGAACACTGTGGTGTGTAGTAAGTAATTTAACTTTGCCCTGACAGAGGTGATCTGTAAGCTTCCGTAAGCTGGAGTATCGGGACGGATAGGAGTGTCCTTGTTTGCCCGGGAGTCTTGGGTCACGCTGGAGCGTCTAACAATGTGACCTCCAGTAGAGAATGGCCATACCTGACGGTCGTGGTGGGAGGGGAGCTGGCCATGCTGGGACACCAGCAGTGTGATGGGAAGGGGATGGTGTTGGGGGCACACCCGGGGGCTGGACAGGAGACTGAACAGGCCACAAAGGCGATCGGTCATTCCTATATAATGGAGCCACAAGCTGAACCCTGAGGCTGGGGAGCTTCCCTGTTTGTCAGTACTCCTGTGCTTTGTCACGTGTCGCTGCTGGGGAGGCAAGGCGTCCTGACCCCACGGGGAGAAGACAACAGAACTCCCACATGGGCTGCCTCTCGACCTTGCCCCAGGTTTTCCTTTCCTTGGCTCACGTTAGTCTGTGCCCACGCATAGACGTGGAGGGTGACAGCTGTCCGTGAGTCTTTCTGGCAAATTATCAAGCCTGAGGGTAGTTTGGGGAAATACCCCCCAAACTCACTGATGCTGGAAGGGGGGCTGGTCCTCCGTGTGGACTGTGATCCCCCAACAACACGGTTGTTGTGACTGTGTAACTCTTCAAGTGGAGCAAAGGTTGATACGCTTCAGTACAAAAGTAGGACTTGCATTTGGGACAAAAATTCCAATGCCAATACCTAGGCATGAAGACTAAAATAAGACCAACTTGATTTTCAGTGTAAGGAAGCTGAATGTGTAAGGACGCCAGGGACCCCCAAGGACCAACAACTAAGCGGTGGCTAAAAGCAAAGTGGCAGGTGATCCCCAAAGCTGAGGGCTGCCCTGGGGCATCTGGAAATACCTGAAACCCACAGCCACTGCTTCTAACAGCCATACAGAAGAGAGGAGGCTGGGCCCTGAGCCCAGGTAGACAAGATGGAGAGTCAGGACTGAAACTTCTGGAAGAAGCTAGACTCCTCGAAGAGCTATGCCCTCAATGAATGGTGCCATAGAAAAGGAAACGTGTTCTGGCCACCGCTTTGTGTAAAGGAGACAGGAAGTGAGGGGAAAGAGGACAAGAAGAGGAGGAGAGATTTTGCCCCTCCCCTCTGCCAATTTAAATATGGAAACTCATGGTCACAGGGATTCGGGGTCTGGGTTTACACTCTCCGAACAATATCCAAGCTGAGAATTATTTTAGTGTGTTTCCAAGATGGCAGCCATCCCGAGGCTCCTGGTAGAAATGAGCAGAAATGTCTACAGACCCCCCGACCTAGGTTCTACAGACCGAATACGAACTCCCAGGGAAAAGTGGCCCAAACATGGAGAAATGATCGATCACGGGCAACTGTCAGCAGAAGCAGTGCCTGTTAGAATTACACCACCAAACACTTGACAAAATGGAATTATCAGGAACAGAATAAGAAGTCACGTGTTTTCAATGTTCACGGAAACAAAGGGAGAAATCGAGCATACAATCAGGGAACACAACGTGATCAAAAAGGACCAGATTTAACAACCGACTACAACGTATCTAAATGAAAATATAATCATTAAACTCGTACAAGCCAGAAATGGTTTAAACATCAGATGGGCCACATCTGCAAAAGAATTAGTGAGTTGGGGGGTGGGGGGTGGAAGAAATTACCCGTAATGCAGCTCAGAGAGACAAAGAGATGGAAAATTAGTCAGGATTCCTTGGGGGTTCCCACTTGGAAGAGAGCTGATTCCCGGAGAAGGATAGTGCGGACAGAACCCACCAATGCTCCCTCTGCCCACGGAGGCCCTCTCCTTCCATCTTTGAGAGGGAATAGGGGATAACTTGGGGGTGGGGGAGGAGACTGGTCTCTGTGATATGAAGCTCACATTTCCCCTTAAAATTCTCAGCGTGTCTATCTTCCAGAAATTCCCCTAAACCTAAGCCTTTTTGGAAGAGATTCTGTTTCCAGTCTGTTCCATATGGGCAAATCACTTCCCAGATTTGTCTGTGCCATAACCAGGTCTCTAAGGATGCTGTCAGCTCCAATATTCTATTACTTTATAGCAGTCTGAGATAATGGACCCCAGATGTGCCCCACTAGCTTGACCTCTATACTCAGAGAGTCAGAGATCAAAATATGCTTAGAAAGAGCGCTGCCAACTTCTTTCTATCCAAAATGTCACCACGGAGCCTGAACTTCCACCATTAGAGAATCATTTCTTTGGAGATGAACACAGCCACACTTAGATTCTAATAGAAAATTTTCATTCTCCGATAGCTTGGGGAAGAGATAAATAATAATCAAAGCCGGCGTCAATCATGATGCCTCAGTGTGAGTTATTGTAGCAGATTTTTCTATCATCTGAGATGGGTTTGATGGTGGGAGGAAGGAAGTAAATGTGGCGGGTCAGTCACACTTCGGGACGATGGGAGGCCTGGCTCAGTCCAGCGGCGCAGAAGCAAGTTTGGAAGAGAAATGTGACACGGCCTCTGTGGACCTGCCCTTGCGGTACCTTCCCCCCACCACTGGCTGGGAACAACCCAGCCTATCTGGCCAGCAGGTGGCAGTATAGGGCTGAAAATGAATGGCTCTGCTGGATTTCACAGGTCTGAGTTCACCTGGTTTCTTTCTAGGGGGACCTCGGTGTTCCTTTTGGAGAAGGGGACCGCAGGTACCAGATAGCCAGATATGGGATACGCTGCGCAGGCATCTGTGGCTCTGACCCTCAGCTCTTGGAAGGCGGGCATGGTAGTGGACCAGGGTGCCAAACTGTGGCACCCTGTGGGAGGGGTGTCCTGCCTGATTTGGGGGAGGATCATTGTGAAGATGAAAGGAGATCTTAAGGGTATAAATGTTCTATAACTTTCTTGGGGCTGCTCCCTGGTGAGGGCATCACAGGGGGCCAGACCATTCCACAAGTGGGAGACCGAGGCTGAGGTGGAGAGGGTCGGTCGGGCTGGGTGGGGGTGTCAGTGCAGCAGAGAGCATCGTGAGGCAAGTGGAGCCCCAGGACCCCAGCTCCCTGGGGGGAGGGGTGAAGGGGGACAGCTTGCCCCAGGGAACCAGCCTGAGGCTGGCTGACTCTCTAAGTCTCCTTTCTGAGACCGGCCAAATGGTTGTGACCCCTGCGTGGGCAGTCCTCTCCCCCTCCTTGGGCCACATCCGCATCCCACATGCCTGGCTCCGGAGTTACACAGGGCAGCCACCCTTGCCCCCACCTGCCCCAGGTAGCCCCCTTGATCAGGGGAGGAAAGTGAGATGCTCAAAGCAAATGCGTCTATCTGAGGACACCTGCCTCTCTTCCCCCGGAAGCCAGCAGAGGCTCCAGCCTGAAGCCAGCACGCAGGGCCAGCTGACTGGCTGGGCTCAGTCAAAGGGGGTAAGGGACTCGTTCTCCCCTATCGCATTAAAGATCCCCCCCCCACCCCCGCCGCCGCCTCACCTTGAGGAATTAGGTCTGTGACCTCATGCAGTGCCTTCCAAACACAGCTTCTCGTAGGATCTCTGGCCACTTATTAAACATTCATATTCCAGGGCCCGTCCTGGACTGGCTGAGGTGCACGCTCCGGGGGACAGTGGGCATCAGTGTGTCCAGCAGCCCCCCCAGCCAGGAGGTGGAGGGAGAGATGGAGCCCGGAGCTTCTGGAGAGGTTTCTGGGCCACATAATTTAACAGAGAGGATCTAACAGGAAAAAAAAAAAAGAAGGTGGGTAGGTAAACAAGTAGCCGGACTCAGTCCTACGGCTCCTTCCACCTCTGGACATTCCCACTCTTCACCTCGGATGCCCTCCCTGCCTTTTCCAGCGGCCTGGGAGGAAGCCGAAGCTCGCCAAGCGCCCGGACTCTGCTAACCCCCGGGGTCAGGTTGCTTGTCCGGGGCCCTTTTTCTAACCCAAAGGGTGATTGTGGTAGGGCAGAATGACCCCCAAAGATTTCCATGCCCTAATCCCCAGAATAGGTTCCCTTGCGCGGCAAAAGGGACTTTGTGCATGTAATTGAATTAAGGGTCTTGAGGTAGAGAGGACGCTGGACCATCCTGGAGGCCCAGTGTCACCACACAAAGGCCCTGATGAGAGGGACGTGGGGGTCAGAGTCGGGAAGAGGGACTGGGACAGAGACAGAGAGGAGTTGAAGGTGTCACACCGCTGGCTTTGAAGATGTGAGCAGTCAGGAGGCAAGGAATGCTTGTGGTTACAGAAGCTGGAAAAGGCAAGGAATTGGGTGCTGTCCTAGATCCTCCGGGAACAGGGTTGCCCTGCAGACGCCTCGACTGAGCCCAGTGGGACTTCCGCTGTCAAGAATTGTAAGAGAATACGGGGCGCCTGGGTGGCTCGGTCGGTTAAGCGTCTGACTTCGGCTCAGGTCATGATCTCACGGTCCGTGAGTTCGAGCCCCGCGTCGGGCTCTGTGCTGACCGCTCAGAGCCTGGAGCCTGTTTCAGATTCTGCGTCTCCCTCTCTCTTCTCCTCCCCCACTCGCACTCTGCCTCTTCCTCAAGGAAATAAACATTAAAAAAAAAAAAAAAAGAACTGTACGAGAATAAATTTGTGTTGTTCCATGCCAGTAGGTTTGTGGTAATATGCTACAGCAGCCCCCGGAGAACGCCCTTCGCTTCTAGTCCTGTTTTGTCCATTGGGACCCAAGTTCCCGGGCTCTCTGGAAACAGATCTTGAGAAGACAGACGTCCCCGGGATCCCAGACCCCATTTATGCCCTCGGTGCTGAGGCCCATGGGGCATTTTGTGGAGCGGTCCTTTGATTTCCTCCGGCAACCTATTTGCGGAATTGTCCGCTCCGTCACCCAACCTGGGGGGCTCCGGGTTCGCGCTTAAGGAACTGTTAACGACGGCATCACGGTGGTGGTTTCCGCTCTCAGCTGCAATGGTGAGTCCATGGCTTGCAATGTTCTGCAACTCGTTTGAATCACTTACTTGTTCCGGAGTCAGTTTCACTTCCAAGGAGCCTCTGAATGAAGGGGGGAGTGAGCGTGCTCGAAGAGGCTTCGCCGACGGAGTGGTCAGCAAGGTTTGGCCCTTCTGCCACAAGGCAGCCGCGGGAGGGAAGAGTGTGGGCAGAGGGACCAGCCGGGAGGGGGGCTGGCACCCTGGACAGCTGTGAGGGGCCTGTGGGCATGGCCTGAGTGACGGATGTCTCAGCGCTACCCCTCGGAAGCTCTACCCCTCCCTCTCGTGGGTCTGCCGTGCCTGAGACACATCTTTCAGCACCAGACAGAACAGCAGCCTTGATAAAAGCCCCTCTTTGAAGTCAGGCTGATCAGATTCAACCCCAGACCGTGTCATTTGCTGGTGACCTCAGGCAAGGGAATTAAACTCCCAAAGCCCGGGTCCTCATTATACTTTCTTGGAAAAGCAGGCAAATCCCTCTTTCCCTTCCCGAGGAGAACTGGAAATTTAGTCCCGCCCTCTCAGAAAGGGCTTATGATCGCAGAGGGAGGTGCATGAAAAGCAGCTGGGACAGTTCTCTGAGATCACCCCAGCCACGCGGCCTCTTACTCTGTCTACAGATGACACCGGGGACAGCATCAGCGTAAGCTCAGGCGGATGACAGAGAGCAGCGCCCTGCTGCCGGGAACTTCTCCGCCAGGCTCCTGGCGCCCTCTGCTGGCCGTGTCAGGAAGGCGGCTACTGCTGGAGGTTTAGATCAGGGTTTGATGGGGGCGCTGCCCAATGTTCCTTACTCTGGACAGAGTCCTGGGATGCCGACTGCGGTAAGAAATAGGGATCTGTACTCCACTGGCACCCACAGTGTCTATCCTGCAGAGCAGGGGTCCTGGACCCTCAGATTCCCCTGCCTTCTCTCCAGGCCATCTCCAACAGCATCCTAATCCGGCTTCCAGAAGTACCTATACTGGGAGGTGGGTGTGTGGCACAAGGTGGGGGCCTGCCCCTCCCCCACTCCAATCTCAGTGTCCTGTAATCAGTCAGCTTAGCCTTTGGGGCTCGGTGTAACCAGGGCGGCTCCTGCTCAGAGGGAAGTGATTTGAAAATCAAATTGGTGGGGCCAGAACATTCCATTCCTGAGCTGGGCACTTTCCAACCAGGGCATGCAAATGAGCTGTCTGCAGCATAATGGCCCTTGGAAGGATGGTCTGGGGCACTGCCGGGCGAGATGGAACAGCCCTTGGCAGGAACACCGACCTGACATTTCCTAGCGGCTGTGACAAATGCCAATGACCAGGGCCTCTTCTGCTCGACCACAGGGAGCAAGCATTTATGGAGCACTGACTGTGTGCTGTACATTTATTTATGTCACTTACTCTTGCTGATCAGACTGGATTTAGCATTCTATTTTCCAGATGAGTGAATGAGGCTCAGAGAGGTTCAGGCAATGGCCCACGGCGACCCTGCTTTGGTGGAAGCCCAGCGTGTCCGGCTCCAAGGCCAGCATCTGCCACCTGCCTGCAGAGTTCCACCCCCTGCCTGCTTCTGCCTGTCTCCACCGTCCTGCCACATCTCACTCCTAATCCTCCCAGATGTCCCCCCATCCCCCTCAGTCCTAATCTCGCTTGTCTCGACATCTCCCCGAGTCCCCAGTTCCCACACAGCAAACCTCCCTGATGGACGGGCACGGCTGAGACACCTTCCTAGCTCTCCATCCGTAAAACTCACCCCACTCTGCCAGTCCTGCCCCTGCGGACTGTGCCCTCCCTTCCCCCGGGGCCCCACCTGAGGGGTGCATCGGTACCAGCCTAGTGGGTGGTCCCTGGGCCATATGTTGCAGGTGCACGGCCAACACTGTCGCCTTTTCCTGAGGAGGTGGGGGAGCAGGGCAGCTCGGTGTGGTGAGACCCTCTCACCCCCCGTCCAGGAGCCGTCACGCTAACGTGTGCTCAGAGCAACCGTGATGCATCTCAGCGTCAGGCGGGGATACGGATAGAAAGTTGGTGCTACCTCCAGGGGTTTACGCGGCATAGCCTGTTCCCAAGGAGAGGCCCCGGGGACTCTGGGGGCAGGGTTTATAGGCGTTTCTCTAGCCCCAGGAGCCCTGCAGTACTGTGGGCCCGTGAGAAGCGAGGCTCTTTAAAATCTGTGTTTGGAGAGTCACAGGGCAAACCAGGAACTCGGTTTTCTAACAAATGAGCAGCACAGACTTTCTCCTTCTCTCGTGCCCACGCTCACGGGGCACAGGCTTGCAGCCCGGGCAGCACGGTCCCCCAGGCGTCAGCCAGCCCTAAGGCAACAATCAGGGGTTGTTACCTCTGAACAAAGCTGTTCGCCACTGCTTTACCGGCCGATCCAGGAAAGGGGGAGCCAGCTGTCACGAGGAGGGTAAGGGAGCGCTAAAGCCAGAGATGTCACTGTGCATTCAGCTGCACTCCAGGCAGGAGAGCCAACAGGGTCAGCAGGTGCACGAGGGTCTGGGCACCCGGGGCAGGGCGGTTGTGCTTGGACCAGGGTGCAGCTGGATGCGATGTGGGGCTGCTGTCCAGGAGCCCCGGCCTGGGTTTTGTCAAAGCAGAACAGAAACAATTCAAGGACACACTGAACAGCCACAGTGCCAACCATCTGCTTCCTTGGGCCCTGCTGCTGTTTTCTCCAGATTCTGCTGAAGCCATTCGGTACTTTGGCAAATGCAGAGCAGAGGCGTACGACGTCTTGTTGACTCTGGGCCTCCAGACGCAGAGGTGGACATGTGCTGTGATGGAGAAGGAGTCACCTCCAGGAACCAGCAGAGCACATCAGGACGAGGTCGAGGAAGCCAGCCTCGGCCCTGCTGGTCACTGTGGCAGCCCATGGCCATGACTTCTATTTTCTTTCTGCATCCTGCTTTCCCAGGCTGTCACGTTTGACCTCATGGTCTTTAAGGTTTACGCCAGCTGTAAAGTTCTGTGATTTGGGGAATCACTGAGAAGCAGAGAGAAGGTGATAATCGATGGAACAGGGATCAAAAATCTGGTGTTTTCTGTGATGACATCCCAAATCCTGTGCTCTACAGGAGGCCAAACAACGATACCCGCTGGCCAGAGGATCTGTCCAGATCTTAGGGGAGCTGCGAGTAGACTCTGCACCCAGAAGCAAGTGAATGGTTTGTGGGTGGGCCGGTCTGCTTGGCTCTCTGACAGGCGGTCAGAGCCCGAGCCTCCCCACAATGTTGGTGGGTAAGGAGCAGGGGGATGAGGACAAGGTCTTTGGGTTCAGGGAGTTGCCCAGAGCTGAAAGACCAGGAATAACCACATCTCTCATCATTCCGGGAAAACTTAGCAGGATGGAGCCCTCCATTTTTATTTTTTATTTTTTTTTCAAAGTGTATTTATTTCTGACAGAGAGAAAGAAAGAGAGAGAGGGAGTGTGAGCTAGGGAGGGGCAGAGAGAGAGGGAGACACAGAATCCGAAGCAGGCTCCAGGCTCTGAGCTGTCCGCACAGAGCCCGACGCAGGGCTCCAACTCACGAACCGTGAGATCATGACCTGGGCTGAAGTCGGATGCTTAACCGACTGAGCCACCCAGGCACCCCGAATTTTTAGTGAAAAAACAAAACAAGCCAAAAACCAAAAATGTGTAATGGAGGTGGCTGTAGCCAAGATACATTTGGAACACCTGGACCACCTTCAAAGCCCTTGATCTGCTCCAGGCTGTTCCACAATGTCAGGTATTCACAAGTCTCTCTTTGATATGTTCTTCGACCAACCCTGACCTCCAGGAGCCTGTCCCTGGCAAAACGCACACACACACACGCACACACACCAAAATACAGGAAGCCTTGAGTTACCCCAGATGAATGTTCTAAATCACTGTGATCTCCTTTTTACCTAAATTACCCAAATGATTAAATTAGCCATGGAATGCAATGCTTGGGTGGCTCAGTCGGTTGAGCGACTCATGATTTCAGCTCAGGTCATGATCCCAGGGTCACGGGATGAAACCCCGTGTCAGGCCTTATGCTGACAGTGAACTTGCTTGAGGTTCTCTCTCTCTCTCTCTCTCTCTCTCTCTCTCTCTCTCTCTCCTCCCTCCTCTCTCTCTCTCCTTTGCCCCTCTCCCCTGCTCATGCTCTCTATCTAAAAGAAATTTTAAAAATAAATAAATAAATAAATAAATAGGCTATGGGAAATTTAGTAATTCCTCTGCCAAGTGAAAGACTCAGAAAATTATCCCTGGGACTAATAACATTTGTAAAAAGAGTAAACTTGAAACAATGCTTTGGCAATAATTAGGCATAAGCAACGAGGAGCCCGCTAATCAACATTTGGAATATGTTCTTCCCGTTCTTTGATGCAAAAAGGGATTGGTCTCTTTCTCTTCCAGGCTGATCTTCTTTTTCCAAAGCCAACGGTAAGATAAACTCATGCCAGCAGCTTCGGGAGTATCTTCCTCGGTCACTCAGTGCGTACACGTGTGTGTGCACGTGGCAACACGAGTGGATGTGCACATGTGTTTACACTTCAACCCAATTCGAAGTCATGGCCCATTAATAATGTCTGACTGCACAACTAAGGAGCCACTAAATATTATGCTATTTATAAGTAATCTGTTGCCCAAGGCATTGAGCTACTTAATGAAGCCTTGAATTAATGTGTAACTTAAGAAATAGATCATTCCACAAATATAGGCTACCAGAAGCATAATTTAAGCTGTTCTATTGAGCTCACTACTCCGATGGGTGCAAGAGAAGGCACATAAACAAAAGGCCTGGAGTCAGGCATTGTGCAAATCACTTTGAATGCATCATCTCTTTTGCTTATCGTAATAGCCCAGTAAGAGAGACACTGCCAATATTCCCATTTTACGGATACAGAAACTGAGGCTTAGGGGCTCCTAGGTGACTCAGTCAGTTAAGCATTCAGCTCTTGATTTCAGCCCAGGTCATTATCTCACGGTCCGTGAGACTGAGCCCCGTTTCCAGCTGTGCGCTCACAGTGCAGAGCCTGCTTGGGATTCTCTCTCTCTCTCTCTCTCTCTCTCTCTCTCTCTCTCAAAATAAATAAGTAACCATTTTTTAAAAAAGAAACTGAGGCTTAGAAAGACCACGGTCATGCAGTGGGATTGAAATCTGAGGGCCTCCAACTCTTATAATAACTGGGCGGAAGGAGGGAGGCGAGGAAAAGAGCCAGTGTATAGCCTAGAATGTCAGCTGATGTGTCAAAATGCAAGGATGGAGTTTGCTTGAGAGGCTGATGCTCACTGGCTGGAGAACGCAGGCATAAATGTGAAACGGGACAACCATGCAGGTGTCATGGCAAAGACATTAGGAGAGACAGAGACAGAGAGAGATCACCGGGCGCCCAGCAAGCTGCCACTGATGACTGAGCTTTCTAAACGTTGAGACCTGGTAGCTGGAGTGACCAGCGGTGACGTGAGGAAAGCCCAGCTCAGGAACTTCTTGGGGAATGTGTGTGTCCAGAGGACGTCCAAGCCAGACCCATAAACGTGTGTTTGGATACTTAATCAGGGACATCCTCCCACTTTCAGCGGACCTGAGACCAGGGTCCCATGGTGAGGCTGACCCTCCGTGCAGGGAGAGCTGAGCCTCACCCCACAGTCACTCCCATGACCTGGACGACGCAGAGAGAAGCTCTGTTCCCTGGGCCTCTGTTGCTTCCCTGTCACCCGCGGTCACCTATACAGCCCAAGAGTGAGTTCTGCCCAACCGTATCCCTAATGCAAGGCTTGAGGTCTTGAAAGCGGATGTGTGCCGAGAGAACATCTGAAAGCCACGCCAGAGGTTGTGGGTGGGTAATGGAGTGTCAGGGACACGCTGTGGATGGGTGGGTGAGAGCCTGCTTTACTATTCGGGACACTCTGGTCTCTGCTCCACATTCTCCTGCACATCCTAGACTCACCCAGGAGAGCTGGCATGGGGCTCAGGGATGCAACCCCCTCCAGGATAGTGGGCCCACAGATCCACTGGCTCAGGCCCCTAGCTGGTGACAGAGCAGACTAAAGTTCAGCTCTCTTATTACTGGCGTGTGACCCTTCTTCCCCATTCGACCCATTTAGCCAGGCACTTGCCACACGGTCGGCACCACCTTCTTACTTGGTGAGGTTGAAAGCTGAAGTCAAGCATACCCCAAGAGAGAGGGGTCCATCAGTAGAGGACTCAGAAGAGACCCTTGTTTATTTAGGACTAGACTGCAGACTACCTTCTGGATTCTGGAGCACCTGTAGCCTCAGGTGACCGAGTGGTTCTAGAGTCTCGAATCTAGAGTTAGGGAGGACACCCTGGGGAAAGGGGCTGGCTTCCTGGATGGGGTGCCCCACCCGTTCCTCTTAGCTGCAGGTGGCAATTCCGGGCCTGGCAAGGGCTTTGGGAACTGTCCAGCCCACAGTCTCCTGAACTCCAGGGGCAGCCACCTCACCTAAGTGAGCTGGGCCAGAGGATGGCCTGCGGCTATTGAGTCTGAGACCTGACTGGAGAGGGAGTGAGTGGAAGGAGGAGGCACCAGGCTGGTGGCCTCAGACATCTGACCTCTAAGCTTTTGCATTCCTGATGGTTGGTTAATTAAAAATAAGCCCCAGGGCTTAAGGAGGCCCACGGTGAGTTGGGAACAGACTCCAGGTTTCAGACCAAAGTAATACAAAAGGGATAGATTGCTCGAGTACCTTCTATTATAGATGTGAACTTGGAGGCCCTGAAAGGGACAGTGACTAACTCATGGTCACAAAACTAGTTAAGAGTGTGGCCAGGAGCCCGACCTCATCCCCACCATAGCCCACTCTCTACAGGCAGTAGTTAGTATTGTAGTAAGACCCAGGTATTTTTACTACTAGCTTCTAGCATCGTCTTTCTGTATCATCATCTCATCTTAATAATGTTATTTAATAGGTACCAACACCTGTTTTTAGTGCTTTGCACTCATTATCTAGCCCTTTTAATGCTCTCAAAAATCCTAAGAGGCATGAAACAGGGGCACAGGAAGGAGAAGAGATGTCCCCACATTTGGCAGTGGGAGGACTGGATCCAGGAGCAGGTGGTCTAACTCTGGAGCCACCCTTGGCCGCTGTGCTGTGCAGTCTCTTCAAAAATCTGCTTGAAGGGCCATGGTGCACACTTGTGTTATTATATTTGCAGAGAAAGAAAGAAAGAAAGAAAGAAAGAAAGAAAGAAAGAAAGAAAGAAAGAAAGAATGAATTTGGGGAAGGGACGTTGGTGGAAGGTCTTAAGTATTCACCTGAAAGTTTAGCTTCTGAGCTCCTCAGTAAGAGAGTCCTTGAAAGGCAGACAACACCCATCTTGCACAGGGAGATCTCCCCAGCTTTGGACACCCGAGGTCTTTGGGGGCAGTTTCTCTTAGCTACCAAGTCTCCTGCCCCCTTTACCCCCACACAGGGATCCCCAAGTGTGACTCTGCTGGCTGTCCTCCCCAGACAATACTCCTGAGTTAGCAGAGGCTTTCAGGGAAGCGAAAAAGGCTCCTCTTTGCCTACAGATGAAAACTGGCCATGTGTTAATAATTGCCACAGTTGGGGGGTGTGGCTCAGTCACTGAAGTGTCCCACTTTGGCTCAGGTCATGATGTCATGGTTTGTGAGTTCAAGCCCTGCATCGGGCTCTGCACCGACAGTGTGGAGCCTGCCTGGGATTTTCTCTCTCCCCCTTTCTCTCTGTCCCTTCCCTACTTGCTCTCTCTCTCTCTCTCAAAATAAATAAATAAGCTTAAAAAATTGTTGCAGTGGAGTGATGGCTACATCAGGTTTATTATTATTCTACTTTACATTTCTATATTTTTAAATTTTCCATAATAAAAGGTTTTCTTAAAATACAATAAAACATGCCTTGTCCTCAGGAAAATGCCAAGGAGTGAACTCTAGCTTGGAAGTAGAAAGGTCTGCATGATGGGCAACTGGGGAAGCTGAGTCAGGTAGTGTCTGTAAGGATGCTTTCTGATGCAAGGGAGTAAGAGGTCTCTTAGGTCCACTCAAGTAACCACTGCACTCCATTTCCCCCAGTACATCCTGATGGATGCCCATGGCCCATGGAATGCATGTAACTAATCAGGTACCCCATTGGAGTCAGCAAACTGTGGCCTGAAGATCAAATTTGGCCCGCCGCCTATTTTGGTCAATAAAGTTTTCTTGAAACACAGTCATGCTTAGCTATGTACATATTGGCTGTGGCTGCTTTCTCACTACAGTGGCAGAATTAACAAATTGTTATAGAGACCACATGACCCACAAAGGACAAAATATTTGCTTTGTGACCCTTATTAAAAAAAAGTATCCTGGGGTGCCTGGGTGGCTCAGTCGGTTAAGCGGCCAACTTTGGCTAGGTCATGATCTCACGGTCCGTGAGTTCGAGCCCCGCGTTGGGCTCTGTGCTGAGAGCTCAGAGCCTGGAGCCTGTTTCAGATTCTGTGTCTCCCTCTCTCTGACCCTACCCCGTTCATGCCCTGTCTCTCTCTGTCTCAAAAATAAACGTTAAATGGGGCGCCTGGGTGGCGCAGTTGGTTAAGCGTCCGACTTCAGCCAGGTCACGATCTCGCGGTCTGTGAGTTCGAGCCCCGCGTCAGGCTCTGGGCTGATGGCTCGGAGCCTGGAGCCTGTTTCCAATTCTGTGTCTCCCTCTCTCTCTGCCCCTCCCCCGTTCATGCTCTGTCTCTCTCTGTCCCAAAAATAAATAAAAAACGTTGAAAAAAAAATAAATAAATAAACGTTAAAAAAAATTTTTTTTTAAAGTATCCTGGAGTGTTCTAGAACTTCATGTACTTCTGCTCTTATCAGCTGAGTTGTATGCATGCCAATCAGTTGTATCTGGCTCCAAACTTGTTTGCACTAATTATATTTATTACTGTAAGTGTATATAATTTAAGTAAATAGTGTATAGATCAATGAGATCAAACCAACAAGCCAGCCAGGTGCCCCTAGATCAATGAAATAAGAGTGTGGAAAGAAAGTATTATTGCTATAAAAATTACATTAAATGTCATGGGAAGGCACATTAAATGCAAGTCACTGAAACCAACTGGTTTTACAAAGAGAGTAAATGCAAGAGAGTTTTACAAATCTGGGTTAGGGGAATTTCACTAATCTAGAATGATTTTGCATTCAAAGAGCTTTGCAAACACCTTTAAAGATCACTCCAAGGACGTTGACACCGGAAATTGTAGACAATGTCTTCTCCATGTGGTTTACGTGTGAAAGATAACCCACATCGAAGAAAGGCCTTAGCCCTACATCAAAATATTGGAAAATAAAGACATGTCTGCGGTTTGAAAGTTAAATTAAAAGTTTAAGGAAAACATTCATGCATGTGGTTTTCGAAACATGTTTTATGGATCCCTACTTGAGCTTTTTCAAATTGGTCCAATTACTAATCCAAATAGCATCAGGTATGACAGCTTATCCTGTAACAGAAAACGCAACCTCAGATTGCTTTAAAAGCAAGGGTCTTCTTTCAAATAATTCTGTCATTTCCATCTACCCATTGGTTCCCCTTCAAGCCTGGAGTTGTCTGCATCTGAGGGAGCAGGGTGGCGGGGGGTGGGGTGGAAGGGGTACCTTGCAGAGGTGTGGACACCTGTGTTCTCCAGGCTCCAAGGAACTAGGGCAGGGGTGGCAGGTTGTGGAGGTGGCTGGAGTGGACAGAAGATTACTTACACTGAGCAAATAGTTAATGGATTGAGCACGTAAGTAAATATATTGAGGATATGGGAACCATATCTCTGAGTTACAAACGTGGGAACAGGGAAGGTTGGAAAGAACCCTGAGGAGTTGGCATGGCATTGGAAGTACGATGTGAACTCCCAGGCTTATAAGTCCATTTACCAGATAGATGTAGAAATAGTTGTAGATATATGAGTATGGGCATATTGATGTAGGCGTATGTTCACCAAGAGACCTGAGAAGCAGTGACCCCCTGGTGGCAATGAGCACACCCAGCATACAGAATACCACCTTCAGAACACAACCTACAAACGACAATGGAAACCATGACGCCATGTTGATACAAGTCAATAAACACATACATGAGTACATTGGAATGGGGAGAGGTCTTCCTTGCAAGAAAATGCAATTAATGGAAGTGGGGGGGGGCTGATAGAAATAATCGCCACCTGGCAGTCACCATAGTGATAGCTGATACGGGGAGGAGCCATAAATGGATCAGAAGGCTGTCTGGTAGAAGTATGACGAAGAACAGTATATTGGCATGATACTGGACTGTCTCCCAACAACATGCTAGTCAAATACAGAGCAACAACGTTGACGTTATTGTGGAGAAACCCGGCAGACACCACCTTGACCAGATGATGAAGGCTGACATCTCTAGGAGCCAGGTGGGTCGACATGCGTGCTTCCTGGTGTGAGGCCCTGAGAAGTCGTCCGGTGCGTCTCTCGTTCCTGAACACCAAGGCTGCAGGCCGGGGTGTGGACATGTGCAAACAGTGTGTGAACCGAGGGGGAGGTCATCCTACGGGATGAGCCATATTCTTTAAAACTCTCAAGGCAAGGGAGGCAGAGAAAGGTGGAAGACCTATCTCAGATGGAAGGAGACTGTGGAGACAGAACAACTAAATACAATGGCTCATCTTGAATTGGATCCTGGACCAAAAATGCATCATGACTAATAGGATTTTTCCCAGAAATGCAAGGAATGGGCAAGATTGATATAAGTAAAAGTCTAAAACCACATAGAAGAACATTGAAAGACCTGAATAAATGGAAACTTCAATGTTGTAGGATAGGAAGATCCCAATGGGTAAAGACATTGTCTCTTCCCAAATCAACCTATGTGTTTATAAATGTAATTCTAGTCAAAACATCAACAGGATTTTTAATGAGGTTTGACAAGATTACTCTTTTAAAGTTCATCTGAATTGGAAATGAATGAGGACGATAAAGCCAATTTTGAAAAAGAACAATAATCAGAAGATATGTGAAACACCATTTATCAAAACATATGAAAAGTAGCTAGGGGCACCTGGGTGGCTCCATTGGTTGAGCATATGACTCTTGATTTCAGCTCAGTTCATGATCCCAGGGTCATGGGATTGAGCTTCCGGCTCTGAGTAGAGTGTGGAGCCTACTTGAGATTTTCTCTCTCTGTCTCTCTCTCTCTCTGTCTCTGTCTCTCTCTCTCTCCCCTCCCTCTGTCCCTCTCCCCCCCACCACCACACACACACTCTCTCTCTCTCAAATAAAATTTTTAAAAAAGATACTCTCTCTCCCTCTCCCTCTGCCCCTCCCTTCTCTCTCTCTCTTTCAAAAAGATAAGTAACTAAAATATTGAGAGGCGCCTGGGTGGCTCAGTCGGTTAACTGTCTGACTTCAGCTCAGGTCATGGTCTCACCATTCATGGGTTCGAGTCCCACACTGGGCTCTGTGCTGAGAGCTTAGAGCCTGGAGCCTGCTTTGGATTCTGTCTCTCTCTCTCTCTCTCTGCCTCTTTTCCACTTGTGCACTCTCTCTCTCTCTCTCTCTCTCTCTCTCAAGAATAAACATTAAAAAATTTTTAAATAAATAAAATAAAATAAAATATTAAAGTATTCATCAGGAACAGTCAAGTCATTCAATGAATCACAATGGAGTACAGAAATAAACTGATGATTAAAATATTCATTCATCCAACAAATGTTTGTTTAATACCTATTACATGTCAGCACTGTCCTCTAGGCAGATGGTGCAGGAATAAACGCAATGAATAATATCCTTGCCTTCTTGTCGGGAGACACAAACAATGAGTGAATGACGAGTGCTTTTACAGGATGGCAGATGGAGATGGGTATGATGGAACCAGGATGGTGGCAGTGGAGGTAGGTGGCCAGAAGTGGTCAGATCCTGGGTGTATTTTGAGCCAGCAAGATATGCTCATTGGTGTTGGCGTCCAGTCTGTGAGAGAGAGGAATCAAGAATGAGGCCCAGGTTTGGGGCTTAGGCACTAGAAGAGTGGAATACCCATCTACTGAGATGGGGGTATTTGGGAGGAATGGTGGGGGGAGTTCATGAGTTTGCTTCTGGTCCCTTGATGGAGACACTCAACAATCATCCCAAAGAGTACCTCCAATAGGTAGTTGGGTATATGGACATAGAATTAGGTGGAGGTCTTGGGCTACAGGTATCGATACGGATGTCAGTCAGTATAGAAATAGTATTAAAACCCAGAGAATGGAAGGTCATGGAGAGGGTGTAGGCAGAGATGAGAAGGATAGAGCCCTGGGCCCTCCCACCTCAAGCAGACAGGAAGATGAGGGGGTAATGAGTGAAGGACGTTGTGAAGGAGTGGCCTGTGCAGAGGGAGGAAACTAGGTGTCCCGGAGCAAGGAAAGTATCTCAAGAAGGAGGGAGAAGTCCATGACCGTGGGATTTAGCCTAGTGTCTGTGGTCTACATACAAACATGCTCAGAGGGGCCCACAGCAACTGCTGGATAGTGGGAGAGAGGAAAACTATGGGGAAGGATTAGCTTTCTACATCACATTCCATTTCCTCTATTAAAAAAGAGCTCTGAAGCAAATATGGTTAAAATTGTACTTACTATCGATCTTGGTATTGGATTCATGACTGACTTATATTATTTCCTTTTTAAAAATATCTTTAAGGGGTGCCTGGGTGGCTCAGTTGGCTAAGCATCAACTTCAGCTCAGGTTATGATCTTGTGTCCAAGGGTTTGAGCCCTGCATCAGGCTCTGTGCTGACAGTTCAGAACCTGGAGCCTGCTTCGGATTCTGTGTCTCCCTCTCTGTCTCTGCCCCTCCCCCACTCACATTCTGTCTCTCTCTCTCTCTCAAAAAATAAATAAACATTAAAAAAATTAAAAAAAAATAACCTAAATGTCCATAAACAAGGGAATTGATAAATTATGGCGTATACACCCTGAGAAAGATGTTAATTGGTCATTAGTGTGTGTGTGTGTGTGTGTGTGTGTGTGTGTGTGTGTGTGTGCGAATTGATAGAAGCCATCTGGAAGGATCCACACTTAACTCCGGACAATGCTTATCTCTGGAAGGGGATTGATCAAGGTGAAGAAGTAGAGGGAGGAGAAAAAGGCATTTTTACTCTATATTTTGTATGCCCCCCAATAGGGTTTAATTTTCTTACATAGAAAGCATGCTTATGTAATACATACATAATCTTTTAAACAATTGAAAAAAATCAATAGGTCGCTGCTGGGTGAGGCTGGAGAGAGTTCCTACTGACCAGGCCAGGGAGCTGGGGGTCTGGGAGAAGCCAGATCCATGGGGTCTGGGAGGCAGCTTTAGTCTGGCATGTCAGAGCTGGAAAGGCCTGGGGTCCTTTGCTGGTACAGAAATGCAGCTAAAACACACAGACCACAGCCTCTTGAGGTCAGGCCTGTGCCAGGCAGTTTCATAGACACGAGCCGGTACAGTCAACCCCAGCCAGCAAGGGAGACGTTCTCTTTCCACTTCCAAGATGAAGGCCCTGAGGCTCTCAGGGTTAACCCAGGGGAAAGCGGCAGAGTCAGCTTGGACTGGGGTCCCAGGCTGGGAGGAGAGAACCCAGGCTGCAAACCCTCCTGGGACGGTGGCCTTGCCTAGCTCTGGGACCGCAAAGCTGGAGCCCGGCAGCACCCGGACACTTCTGTCGCCCGGAAGCATGGCGACACGGTGCGGGCCAGGGGCGATTTGGGGCACTCGTGTCCAGTGTTCAAGGACAGGTGTGGATTTCCCGGGATCACGTTTGTCCCCAGGCCTGATGATGATTTGAGTAGTGTCAGCATTAGGGTGCATGTGTGGGGTGAGTGGGTGGGTGGGGGACCCTTTAATGCAAATCTTTTGAAAGAGGAGGCCAAAGGACAAAAGGGGAAAAGTCAAGGAGAGCCCCAGGCTAGGTCGGTCCTGTGAGTCCCCACCACCCACAGTCCTGGGAAAGATCCACTAAGGTCACAGCCTCCGTCTGGGGCCGCTCCCTGCCAGAATTCTGTCCCAAAGAGGCAGCTGAGACATCCCTAAACAGCAGCAACCCTGGGGAACCCTCAGCCAAGCTGGCACCCTGCTCTGGGGCTCCTCATCCATTGTGGCTCCCACGTTCCCATCGGTCACCCCTGCATGGCCCCTGTATGTGCTGGTGTCCTCGCCAGGCCGCTGACCAGAAGCGGAGGCTGTGGAGTGAGGATGCCCAGGCCTGAATCTGCTCCACTTACCCGTGGACCTCAGTTTCCTCACCTGTAACAAGAAGTTTATAGCAGCTGCCCAGTAGGCAGGAGAGGGGTTGAGCAAGTTTATAGTCACAGAGTGTGGAATGAGGTGCTGGGCAAATGTGTGCCCAGATTACCCCCACGGAATGGGGCTGGGTAGGGACATCCCAGCTGCGAGGCTCAGCCATTCGTCTGCAGAACGAAGCTCTAACCTCTCCAGGTGGTTGAGGATGGGGGACGAGGCTGGTGGTCCTCAGCCTGCAAACGAGGGGTCGGGAACGTTCCCAAGTCCTGGTGCAGACGCCCAGGTGCCCTGGGCAGCTCACCTTCCCGAGGGCCTCCTTTTCCCTGAATCGGGCAGCAGCCTGGAGGAGCCCATGCAACAGTGGGTGAGAACAGAGGACCTATGAACATGAGACACGCAGGCACACCCTCCCCATCAGCGCAGACTTAGCCCGGGGAGCAGGACCTAGGGACCTCTCCGCAGAGGCTTCTAGCCTTGCCTGGTGGGAAGGGGGCACAGTCGCCCTGTGCTGGGGGTTACTGAATCTCGCAGTCAGGGCACCCGGCCACCAGGAAGGTGAAATCACAAATGCCTGTATCTTTCCTGCCAGGACTGTAGTCTCTGGAAAGCTCGGCCCTTGGTCTCCTGGCCTCTGTTCAACTCTGACCCTGAGCTGCCTTAATGGTCGAGTCAAGGTCCTGAGGCAGACTTTAAGGTTTCTCGCTCTCTCTCAACCTTTCTCTCTCCTTCCCTCCCTCTGCGTCTCTTTCTCTCTCTCTTGCAGAGGAATTGGGGGGAAGTGGAATGCAGATAGATCCTAACACAAAATGGGAAGGCTAAATACTTTTAATCAGCTGGAAAGACACTCACCATAAGGGGCTGGCCCCAAAGCAGCCAACTGTGGATGCCGTTCCAGAATGTTTCCGTGTCTGCATTAACGACTGGGTGTTTTCCCCCAGATGCCTCCCCCAGGTCTGTCCTCCACCTGGTCACAGGCACCCATCCCCCAGCGGGTGGGCTCCCCGTTGTGACAGGCCACAGGTCGTGTCACCATTGTCTCAGAGCTCACCTGAGTGTTCCCGAGGCGTGTCCCAAGGGCTCTCTGCTCCCTGCCCTGCTCTTTCTCTCCTCACCTAAGAACGACAGGCTCGCCTCGGAAATCTTGTCCTCATTGTCCTGCCAGCCTGGGGCCGGACAACTTAGGGTTCATTTCCCTCCCCAGCCGCCACCAACCAGGGCATCATTGCGGGAGGGGGTGGCAGGCCTTGTGCTGGAGACTAGATATAGAATAGATCGAGCTAGCTAAGGAGGAAAGATATACTGGGGGGAAGCTTTCCGGAAGAATGTCCACGTGCATTTAAGAAGGGTTTGAGCACACGGGCACATTTTAATTGCCCAAACAGGGACAGGTCCAGGGTCATCTGGGGTGCCACAGGTGAACTCAATTTGAATCAGATCAGTGAACATTTGCTGAACTGCCGTGAGGCACCCGGACTTGGG
Organism: Panthera pardus; assembly: GCF_024362965.1. Taxonomy (NCBI): domain Eukaryota; kingdom Metazoa; phylum Chordata; class Mammalia; order Carnivora; family Felidae; genus Panthera; species Panthera pardus. The sequence continues at coordinate 103,923,655 of NW_026526655.1, forward strand.
GGATTACCAGAGAAGGGCACCTCCCCGACCTGACATTCATAAGAATGACCCGGAACGTGAGATTTCCCCTCTCCAAGTTCTGGTGAGCTGTAACATTACCCAAACGGGGCCAGTCTCTCGGTTAAAGAGAACTAGGTTGTGGGGCGATCTCATTTCATTGTTGTTTATTACAGTAATGCCGGTAGGTGTCTGAGAAGATGTAGTCCCCGGGCCCCTTCTCCCTGCCAGTTCTCCCCAGGACAGTCTGCTTCCAGCTGTACTGCTTTGCATCGGTCCCTCCTGGCCTGGGTTCCCTCCATTTGCGTCCCCACCCCTGGCCCCATCTCCACCTTCTACCCCGCTCTTTGCTCCAGGAGGCTGAAGAGGCTGACCTCTGGGTCAGTGACCGCTGGGGTCTGTGTCCACCGTCCCCGAGCCCCCTGGCTTCAGGGGGGCCTGGCCAGTCAGGAGCCCCATAGAACTGTGGAAGGGGGAACAGAGAGGTGGGCGATTACTTCCCTGGCCCCTCCCCACCCGTCCTGGGTCGAGACGGGGGTTGCTGGTTGAAGCTGGTGGTAGGTGCATGGGTTCCTTCTGTGGTTCTTTCCACCTGCAGGTGTACTTGAACCTTTCCATAATGAAACACTGACATGCTTTTCAGTCATCTTCAAGACTGACGAAAACGTTCATGATAGGGGCCCCTGGGTGGCTCAGTCAGTCAAGCATCCGACTTCGGCTCGGGTCATGATCTGGAGGTTCGTGAGTTCAAGCCCCTCTTCGGGCTCTGAGCTGACAGCTCAGAGCCTGGAGCTTGCTTCAGATTCTGTGTCTCCCTCTCTCTGCCCCTCCCCAGCTTGCATTCTGGCTGTCTCTCAAAAATAAATACACATTAAAAATAAATAAGTAAACAAATAAAAAAGAAACCTCGCAGGATAAAATAATCCATGAGAAAAGCAAAATGCAAAATTGTATGTGCGTTGTGATCCCAAATGTGTGTGTGCGTGTGTGTGTGTGTGTGTGTCTACCCACACAGGTGTGGAAAGATCTGGAATGAATGTTAATTCGACAAAGCTTGTCCCTGGCTGATCATTTTTGTTTCCTTCTCTTCTCAGTATTTCCCAAGGTTTCTAAAATGAGCGCGTACGATTTGTGCAATCAGAAAAGGGGTCGATATTCAAATGTTTAAAGTGTAATTTGGCTAAACCAAGCAGCTGGGGCAGGCGATGCTGGGGGGACAGTGAGGCTGGGGGTCCTGGCAGCTGAGCCTGGGCCAGGCAGGATGGAGATGGGGACAAGGGCAGGAGTGTCTGTGCCCGCGGAAAGCAGAAGCAGCCAGACAGGTACCACGGCGCCCCTAGGGCTCTCTGGTTCCTCTCCCACTGGTGGATGCCAGCCCCAGGAAGCCCAGCCCGTGCAAGCCCAGCCACCCTCCATGCCCTCGGCCTGGCCCTGCCCGGCTACCTTGGCCCTGTCTCAAAGGCCGGGTGCCAGGGGAGGTGAGCCAGGTGTCAGAGGCACAGCCTGTGTCTGGGGGAGGGTGGCAGAGAGGCACGTCATCCTGCTTCTCTGGGCTGGGATCTGGTTTCACCACCTGACCCCACCACAGAGGGCTCTGGGGCAGGAGTGTGGCAAGCTGTGCCAACCAGGCCCGGCCAGTACAGCACCACACCCTTGCCCTGGCCGGGAGGGCAGACACGATGACTGCCTCGTTGCTGAGGACCCAACATGTGCGAGCTGCATCCCACCAGAAAGGCAGGGATCTCTGTGTCCATTTTACCCATAAGGGAATAGAGGCAAAGAGTGCCACCTACTTGGTAAAAGTCCTCCAGTGTTTCCTTGCTGCCCTCGGGGTGGGTCCAAGACCCTTCCCTTGGGTCCTGCCTCCACCCACACCCCACGTTTCTGCCACACTGAAATGTTCACAGTCTTTCCACCCACTTGTCTCTAGCCCTGTGCTTCTTAAGGTTTCCCTTCACTCTGTTGGCCCTCCCCGCATTCCCACATCATCACCTCCTCCGGGAAGCCTCCCCTGTTGGGCTTTAGCTATTGGAGCAACTCCCATGAGACCAGTGTTCGTCTGTGCACAGCCCTGATTGTGTGTTGCAGGCATCCCTTCGTGTCACTACCCCCTACTGTCCCTGACTGTGAACTCCCTGAGGGCAGAGTAAGGGTCAGGGCCACCACACAGAATCCGTCCTCCAGGAACCACCCAGAGGTTCCTGTTTAACTGTGTACAGTGTCCCTGGCCTGGGTCCTACTCATCTCTGGGCCCAGCACAGAGATCTCTGTGAATGAATGAATGAATGAATGAACAAATGAATGGGTGGGGAGTGAGAGAGTTGCCCAGGGTCTCCCGGTGGTAATGGCACAGCCAGTGTTTCATCTCTGGCTTGAGGGGCTCCAGATCTCATGCTTGGCACCCTTGCTGGAGGCGTGGAGACACGGGCATATCCAGGTGCTGACCCATGGCGGGTCCAGAGGCCTGAGCCCTGCCCAAGATGGGCCTGTGACCGGTGCAGACTGCTGGGCCTCCCAGGGGATGAGCACCCAGCTGGGAGGGATGTGCGCTGGACAAGGAGCAAGGCTGAAGTGACTCTTGCAGAGCGCCTTGTTCCCACATAGATCTGGAATGTTCCATGATGGTGAGTTCCCTCCTCATTCTTACATCATCAAGGCAATTATTCCCTGATCCATTGGTTGAACACACATTACCAGCTTCCCCCCTCCCCCAAAAAAGCATGGGCTTTTCGACCTTTTATACTCATACAAGGAAGTGTCCTCGTCAGATTTAGGTGACCATTTTTCATTTTAGTTCTGGTTCATTTTCAGCCTCCTATCCCTATTTTGAGCTGTAATTGTAAAACATTCAAAACAAAATGTCTGCCAACATGGGTTTGATTTAAGGAATTGGACTGAGTTTCAAACAAGCACGTAGGATATTTCGTTGCAGAGCGGTGTGTGCGTGTGTGTGTGTGCTCATGGGCCACAAGGTATGAACAATAATTTCTCTGGGCAGCTTTCTCTGTACCTTGACTGTCTCTCATGCTCTCCTTGCTAGTTGATATTTTCTGTTCTCAGAAACCATCATGGAGCCCTCCAGTATTAACAGAAAAATAATGAAAGAAGTATGTACAAGCACATCTGTCCAGCCAGCACCCCTTTTCTGACCTGAGGCTGCCCCTAGCACCCCAATGGCCCCTGGGCCCCAGGCTGACCCCCTTCCCTCTATGTGTTACTCTGTGTGACCCTCACAAAGTGCAAATGTCTGATCATATCTTTCTTCTGCTATAAAATTCTCAACGGGTGGCTCTGCCCACAGAGCAAAGTCTGGTCCCCCTTGTGTGGCAGACAGGCCTTTCGTGGACCATCCCTTCCCATTCCCAAGCTCCGGATCTCACCCCCACGGCCCAGGCTCTGACTGGAACATTGCAGACTCTTTCTGTCACCAGGCCTTTTATACACAGGGCTCGCTTTGCTGGAGCTATTTTCCTGCCCTGGCACTTGCCCTCCTTCTGTCTTCAGCAACCAGCTCCTGATCCTGCAGATCTTGGGCTAGGTGTCCCTTCTGTCACGAGGCCACACCCAACCCTGGGTGCTCCCCCAGCCACTGCAGCCCATCCATGCAGGCGTGTGTAACCCAGATCACTCATCCATGCTTCCTGGTCTGGAGTGTGAGGGTCCCACCCATCCTTCCACGTGCTGCCACTCCTCATGCACAAAACCTGCCCTAGAGAAGATGCTCATCAAAGTGTGGCTGGTGAATTAGTAACAAATTGCTAGAATGCATTAGCCTGAATCCTGCCCAAGTCCCTGTACCTCTACAGATGTTTTCTCAGCTCTTCTCGTCCCTGGTGATCTTGCCTTCTTCTGAACTTTTATAGAAACTATTGAAACACTGCTTATTTAACCCTTGTCCTATATGACCTGACATTCTTTCTTTATTTATTCTTTAATATTTTTTTTGTCCTCCTACATCCCTTAATGGTTGGGTATCACCTATAATAATTTTTTAAGTTTATTTATTTATTTTGAGAGAGAGAGAGAGAGTATGCAAGCAGGGGAAGGGCAGAGAGCAAGAGAGAAAGAGAATCCCAAACAAGCTCCACACTGACAGAGTGGAGCCTGATGTGGGACTTGATCCCACAAACTGTGAGATCATGACCTGAGTTGAAATCAAGAGTCAGGGGCTCAATCAACTGAGTCACCCAGGTGCCCCTCACCCATAATAATTTTTAAAGATAAATCTTAATACTTTGGTGCATCAAAGGACCCTATCAAGAAAGCAAAAGACAACCCAAAGAATAGGAAAAAGTATTTGCAAATCATATTTCTGGTAGGTTCTACCATCCAGCATATGTCAAGAACTCTTCAAATTTAATAGTAAAAAAGACAACGCAAATAAAAATGGGCAAAGAGTTTGAACAGACATTCCCCCAAAGAATATCTACAAATGTCCAATAAGTACATAAAAATAGGCTCAACATCCTTAGTCATTAGGAAATGCAATTCAAAACGATAATGAGATAATTTCATATCCACTAGGATGACTTTAATCAAAAAGATGGACAATAGCAAGTGCTGTCAAGGATGTGGAGAAATTGGAAAATTTGTACGTTATTGGTGAGAATACAAAATGGTGCAGCCACTGTGGAAAAAAATTTGGTGGCTCCTCAAGTTAAACTGTATGACCCAGAAATTCCATGTGCGTGTACATACCCAGCTGAAATGACAACATGTGTTCAAATCTGAATGTACACAAATGTTCGTAGTAGCATTATTTGTAACAGCCCAAAATGGAAATAATACAAATGTCTGTCAACTGATGAACGGATAAACAGAATGTGGTATGTCCATACAATGGAATATTATTCAGCCATAAAAAAGAAGGAAGTACCAATACATGTTACAACATAGATAAACCTTGAAAACAAGATTCTAAGTGACAGAAGGGAGACACAAAAGGCCACATATGGTGTAATCACATTTATATGACACGTCCAGAATACGCCAATCCATAGAGACAGAAAGCAGATTAGTGGTTGCTAAGGACTGGGGGAGGGGAGGAATCGGGGAGTGGCTGCTAGTGGACAGGACGTTCTTTCTGGGGTGATGAAAATGGTGTAGAATTAGATGGTAATGAAGGCCACACACTATATGAATGTACTAAGAGCCACTGAATGGTACAATCTTAAAATGTTTTAAATGGTGAATTTTATGTTATGTGACTTTCACTTCAATATAAAAATACATTGGGAGCTCCTGGGAGGTTCAGTCGGTTAAGCATCTGACTTCAGCTCAGGTCATGATCTCACGGTTCGTGGGGTTGAGCCCCATCTCAGGCTCTGAGCTGTCAGCACAGAGCCTGGAGCCTGCTTTGGATTCTGTGTCTCCCTCTGTATCTGCCACTCCCCTGCTCCCACTCTGTCTCTCTCTGTCTCTCAAAATGAATAAACATTAAATATATATATGCATGTGTGTATATATGTGTGTGTGTATGTGTGTGTGTATGTGTATATATATATATATATATATATATATATATCATATTAGAAAAAATTAATAAATTTAAAAATAAAAACCTGAACACCGTAATCCAGTCTAGAAAGTCAGGGCCTGGAGGAGGAGAGCAGGATTAGTAGAATGGATACATAAATCAATAGAACCAAACAAGGAGCCAGAACAAGCCCACGCCCATTAGCCAACAGGGTGCCTGAGGGAAGGGCTTTCGCACTGTTGAGGGAGCGGGTGGACCAGTGAATGGTACTGGAGCAAGCAGCCACCTATATTTGAAAATGTCACTACCCCCCATTCATGAAATTAAATTCAGATATGCAAATGAGTTAAGAAAAACCAAGCTTTGAAACCAATAGAAGAAAATATCGGAGTATATGTTCACATTCTTGCAGCAGGGAAGCCTTTGGCAGGAAGGCATACCAACCAGAAGCCACAAAAAAAAAAAATTAATTAATTAAATAAAACAAACAAAAACAAAACAAAGACAAAGACAAAACAGACATATTTCACTGCATCAAAGTTGAAATTTCTGGGTGAAGGGGGTCTAACGGTACAAACTTCCAGTTATAAAATAAATAAGTCATGGGGATGTAACATACAGCACAGTGGCTATAATTAATCATACCGCACTGCATATTTAGAAGTAGCTAGAACATGGGGCACCTGGGTGGCTCAGTCAGTTACCTGGTCGGCTCTTGATTCCAGCTCAGGTCGTGATCTCACGGTTTGGCGGACTGAGTCCTGTGTCAGGCTCTGTGCTGACAGCACGGAGCCCACTTTGGATTCTCTCTCACCCTCTCTCTCTATCCCTGCCCTGCTCGTGCTCTGTCCCCCTCCCCTTCCTCTCCCTCTCTCAAAATAAATAAATAAACTTAAAAACATGAAAGAAGCTCCAAGAGTACATCTTGAAAGTTCTCATCATGAGAAAAAAAAAATTGTAACTATATATACGGTGACAGGTGTTAGCTAGATTTATCGTGGTGATCATCTTGCAATATTTACTTACATTGTATACCTGAAGCTAATATAAAGTTATGTCAACTCTACCTTAAAAAAAAAAAAAAAACCTGAAACTTCTGGGTGCCAAAAAAAACCACCATAACCAAAGTTCAATAAATTATTAAAAATGTTAAAAGACTAAGGGAATTTAGTTTATATATAGAATTAATATCCAGAATATGTGAATAACGCCTGTAAGTCCACAACAATAACAGAAGACCACCAACCCAACAAAAAACGAACCAAGAATATGAACCACAATGAGCAAAATAGGAGAACATCTGACAAGAGACTCTTCCTCACTAGCAACCTGGTGAGCACCACAATGCGATACGGTGTCTCTCGTGTGAGATGCACCGAAATTAGCAAGCGTGGGGACACCAAGCACAAAGAAGATGTGGAAACGGACGATCTTATGCCCTGCGCGTGGGACGTGTAAACAGCTACGACCACACTGGGAGGCGATTTGGCGAGATGACTTTCAAATCTCAAATCTCACCTACCGTGACCTAACTACTCCATTTCGTGACACATACCGATCAGAAGCACTTTTTCATGCATGCAGGGGGGTCTATACACACTTGTTTATGACAGCATCATACATATATTTTTTAATGTTTATTTATTTTTGAGACAGAGACGGAGTGTGAGCGGGGGAGGAGCAGAGAGAGAGGGAGACACAGAATCAGAAGCAGGATGCAGGCTCTGAGCTGTCAGCACAGAGCCCCACTCGGGGCTCAAACTCACAAACCATGAGATCACCACCTGAGCCGAAGTCAGACACCTAAGCAACTGAGCCACCCAGGCGCCCCGTGACAGCATGATATATTTTTTAATATTTATTTATTTTTGAGAGAGAGAAAGAATGTGAGTGGGTAGGAGGGGCACAGATGGAGAGAGAGGATCTGAAGCGGGGCTCAGATGAGTTCCATGCAGGGCTCGAACTCAACTGAGCGACCTCGACCTGAGCCAAAGCCAGATGCTCAACTGACTGGGCCACCCAGGCGCCCCATATGACAGCGTTATTTATAACAGCAAAAGCAGGAGACACAAGCTAAATGTCGCAGATAGGGGACTGGCCTAATAAATTATGATAAAACTGTACAATGAAATCACACACTCCATTAAAGACACTGACGTAGCTCCTCTGCCTTCACAAGGGTAGGGCTCCAGAACATGCTGCTAGATAAAAAGCAAGTCACATAGTGAGACCTCCACGATTATACCACCTGCGAGGGCACGAGGTTACCCGCGACGACAATGCACTTTCTCAGACGTGTGTGTGTGAACATGAATTAGAAAAACAAATGAAAACCAGGAAAATATAAATAAGAGTCAGAAGTCAGGGCTGGTGGGGGGCATAAGAAATAGAAACATAAAACCCCGGGTTACAGCGATCTATGAAGTTATCGTAGTTGAAATTCGTATTTTGTTCCTGGCTTCCTGGCAGGCCCTGGGGAAAACAGAGATGCGTCCTGACATATCCCTGATTGTCAAGAAGGAGAACACCGCCTGGCATGGTTAGGGATTTTCTCATATGGTAGGTTTTAGCTTTCTAAACCAAACTAACACGGAATATCCTAAGTTTAGCCTTTTGTTACCTGCCGGGCCTGGGGTGGTGGGGAGAGGAGGCAGGGGCTGAGCTCCCACTGGGGCACCGCGTGTGTTTGTCAAGGATTATGACAACTCTGATGAGTGAGAGATACTCCTAGGTGGCTGCAAAAGCGCCCGTAAACCATCTGGGCTGAAACAGAACCACAAAATTCTGTGACCTGCTGTTGGTTAAGTCTGGGTTCTATCACTCAGATCCTGCCCCCAGAGGCATAAGTCCGACCCCAGCGTCCAACCCAAACCCCCAGGTCACAGGCTGGGTAAGCCAGCCTAGGGTTTGTCTCCCTTTCCAGCCCTTTCAAACCCTCCATGGTAATTCATAGAAATCCCACGTAAGCTGTGTACACAGGCTTGGGGCCATGTTTGCCTCCCCATATCAGCGGGACAAAGCTCAGAGAGGTGAAGCAACCTCCCCCACGTTACACAGTTGGCTGCACCAGCGTGAAGACCATAGACCCAGTGTCGTGACTCTTCGTGCTGCCCAACCCGACACCCTATAGACCAGATTCGACTATAAACTAAGCCTATGATTTGCCAGCAAGGTCCTAAGACACCCTATGTCCAAGTGAGTCTTTTCTTTACAGTCTTCATGTGGGAGGCAAAGCATTTCTCCCACATGGAGATTTTCAGATCGAGAGTGGAAGTGACTTTGGGAATGACCCAAAACACCCCAAACCGAATGGGGCAAACGGCGCGGACAATCACTCAGAGATTGCTGTTTATTTTTACCTTGCTCTCGCTGCAAATGGATTTGAGGTGATTTTTTTTAAAGAAAATATGAAGTAGGTAAATGGTCAGAGGGAGAAACGAACGTTTCAGCTGAAACGGGGCACAGCCCTAAGAGGCATGCGCTGTCGTGCCAGAAGTGGGCTCCATATGTAATCCTGAGCTTCCTAGTGGCCAAAGCAAAGAAGGAAAATGGTCAGCTTCAAGGTGCTCAGATTCCACAAGACATAAACAAGTTGATTGTCCAGATGTATGGGCTTGTCTGACTTTGAGGTCTGAAGGCAATTTCTCTTATGGTTCCAAATAAAGTGGGTCTCGTGGGATGAAGGGACAATGTCCTGATAACATCCCCACAATAGTGAGGTTTCTGAAGCTCCTTTTTTAAAAATATGTTTTAATGTTTATTATTTATTCTTGAAAGAGAGAGACAGAGAGACAGAGCATGAGTGGGGGAGGGGCAAAGAGAGAGGGAAACACAGAATCCAAAGCAGGCTCCAGGCTCTGAGCTATCAACACTGAGCCCGACGCGGGGCTCGAAACCATGAACCATGAGATCATGATCCGATCTGAAGTCAGATGCTTAACTGACTGAGCCACCCAGGCACCCCTGAAGCTCCTTTTTAAATAGCACTCTCAAATCACTCAGTTGGTATCTCATCAAAAGGTAATTCAGTAAACTCACTCATCGAGGGTGGGGGGGAGGACAGTCTGGGTAATACTGGTTTGTCACAAACAAGATGTGGTGATAAAGGAAGGAGCCCACGGATGCATGCCGACATTCGCTCCCGAAGAAGACCCAGGACAGTGAGTGTGACAGACACTCCTGGAGGCAGTATTGTCTTACCCATGGAGGAAGGACGGTGTGCGTTTGGATGAGACAGGTCTGCTGTGTTTCTTTCAGAAAGGAAAAGAAACAACAGGTCCTGGTTTGTATGACTCTGTGTCTTGTGTCTGGACAAGTGCCTCTCACGGGCACTGCCCCCGAGGAACTTCAGGCTGTGTTGACCCAGGCGTCCTGGAGCGGTGAAAAACTCCTGTCTCAAAGTCCAGCAGACCCGGGTGTGAACACTAGGGCTGCAGGTCTGCGGCTTGGACAGGTTACTCTGCACCCGAATGTCCTCCTCTGGAGACTGCAGACTGGTAACAAAAATTCTTGCTCTGCAGGTTGTCTGGGGGGCCTAGAGATGGAGCGCAGCAACGCGCTGGTTCGTTAAGGACACCGAGACATGTGTCACAGAAGGACAGGAGATTGCATTGTGAATCTGGGGAGCCCTGCCTCGTGTCCCTGGCGCGGGTACAAAACACTCTTCCTGAACCAGATCCTAAACTCAGTCCCTAGGATTCTTCAGGTCCTCCCAGGCCCTACCAGGAACCAGCTCTTTGAGACCTGCAAGTTTCTTAGCGGTCAGGGGCCTGCCTGCCCAGACGGACGGGCCTGGGAAGGAATTTTAATTAAAGAGCATTAACATTTTTCTCCCACTTCTTGAGGATTTGCTTTGAGAGTTGGGAGGAATGTTATCTCTAATAAGAAAGTAGGGCCCCTGAATGAACAGAGCCCCCTTGCTTGGAAGGATCCTTGTTAAATGCTAGGCTTGCATACATGTACCCGGCCAGTCCCTGTACCCCATTTCCGAGCTGAAGACATTAGAGCCATCGGCTCAGGTCCCCCAAGAGCTAGCCTCTGGGAGCTATGGTTGGAAAATCCCAGTCTTCAGGGCCTATGGGTTTAATTTTTGAGACTTCTGTTTATAACTAACCCGCTGCGAATACTCAGGGTGCTTACTACAAGTGTGCATCACACTTGCCCCAATTTTACACTTGAGGAAACTGAGGCACGCCCGCAGCCCAAGACTCAAGTCCAGGCAGGTGACTAGAGGGCCCTGTGCTGACCTGAGCACTCGCACTGGTGTTGGGTCCTGGGGGATGCACTTCCGTGAACACGAGTGGGTCACGGCCATCAAGCAGATGAGCTGGGCTCAAGCCCTGCTCTGCCCCCTCCCAGAACTCGGGCCCTCCGTCCCTCCCACCTGCTGATACCTTACGTGGCTACTTAAATTTCAATGAAATGAAATGAAATGAAAATTTCAGCTCTTCAGCCATACCAGCCACATTGCCTGTGTTCTGTCACTACATCGGGCTACCCCGTCGGACAGTGGAGATGCAGAACACTTCCATCATTGTAGAAAGTTCTGTTGGATAGCCCTGGCTGGAGCGTTATGTCTTTCCGCCGGCTGGAGGAGGTCGGCGGGCTCGGTGCGCAAGCTCTTGGGAATTGGGGGAAGGGAACACACCTCCACATGCACTGGCAGGTCAGGCTGTGGAACCCTAGGCGCATCGGGGCCTCCCCAGGCTGCTACCTTCCTGCCCTGAGTCAGGCTCGCCCTCTAAGCCGGTGCTTGCTCTCCCTCCCCCAGAGAGGTCAGAGGTGAGCACCTGGTTCCAGCAATACAAGGTCAGCAGTTTCCAGTCAAGCAGGTCTAGGCTGGGCCTCCTGTTTGCAGAACTCAGTGACCCCTGTGGCCCCACGGCCAGCCGGGCCTCCACCCTCTAGAGGCGGCCGGACATCCCAGCCCACCACGTCGACTCCATCTGCCCGTCTGGGACCCTCCTCTCTCTTCCCAGCCAGAAATCCGAAGCCGATAGCCAGGCCAGCAGCCCTCCCCCACGCTGCCCAGAGAGCGTCAGCATTTGCCTGTGCTAGAGGCCGGCAGAGGCCTCTGCTTCCGTAAAGGCCTTCACCTCCCACGTACACAGGTGCGCATGTGCGGGTGTGCATGCGTGTGCACATATGTGTCTGTGGGTGTCTATGCGTGTGTGAGTGCATCCGCGCACGTGCGCTGTGTGTGTTCCTGTGTGTGCATGTGTGTCTGTGCCTGTATTGCCCTGGGCTGCGGCTGCGGGGGGGCCGAGGACCCTCCCCTTCCTCCCCAGTGCTCATTGATGGCGGGGAGAGCGTCTGCGTTCCCAGCCCAGGCCAGCAAGCTAGGACTTTAGAGTCTTCATGGAAGAATCCCCAGCATGTGAGAGATGATAATCCTGAACTCGGGCCCTGCTTGGTCACTCACCAAGGCTTAGTTTTGTGCCCTGTGAAATGAGGACAGCAAACGCACCCACCGCCTCTCGCCACGATTAAAGCTCTCAGCATGGTGCTCAGCACGTGGCTCGTGCTCAGGTAATTCTTAGCAATGTTGCCCTCTAAGATTGTAAACATGGCAGAACGTTCCATCACCAAGCTCCTACTGCGAATAGGAGCTCTGCAGAGCACTTTACACACATCGCCTCCTTGGATGACCCCTGCTCCGTAAGAGGTAACATGCTGTTACTCCCAACAGGCCAACAAGGAGCCAGAAGCCAGAGAGGTTAACTGAGTGGGCTCATAGCCATGTGGCTGTCTGACTGCCCACCCCCAGCGCTGCCTCTCCCCGCTTCCCTGGAAGCATCAGGGACCAGGGAAGGGAGAACCCCAAGAGGGAAGAAACAGAGAGGTGACCGCCAAGGACACGGACTGGAATTCAGGGTTCAGGTGTTCCTTTTTCGTCTCTGTGACCACCATGGAGCGCCTACTGTATACCAGGCTCCCTGGACTCCGTGCAGGGGTGGAGGGAAAAAAAGAATAAGATCCTCCAGATTGCCCCAGGAAGGTCACTGCTGAGAAGAGAAGGCAGTGGGAGCCGGCCAGGACAGTCACTTGCGGCCAGCAGTGTCTCTCCGTGGGCCGTGGAGGCCGAGAGCAAGGACACCTGCCCAGCCCACCATGGAAGAGGGACGAGGAGCAGGAGGGCCAGGGCCAGCCAGAGGGAGTGCGTTTCTAGGACTCGAGGGCTCCAACGACCCTTCCTCTGTTAAAAGACTCCCTACCTGTCTGCTACCCAGGACCCGGATTCTACTGCTTGAGACTCATCCATGCCTTAAGGGTGGGGAATTCTGTCTCTGATGGCTCCTGTCTCTCTAAAAGGCGACTACCTTACAGAGTTGGAGCCACCAACGAGGGACAGGCCTTGGGGAGAGGTGGCCCGTTCCGTGAGCAGAGAAATGCACCCCGAGAGAGTGGCACACCGGATGGATACGTTTTGGTGAGACGTGGGGTCAGGGGGGCGGGGGATGGTGGGCCATGCCAGCCGCGGGGGCTGAGCCCAGGAGTAGGAGCCCAGGGAGATGGGCCACAATGACCCACCGGACAGCTGCCTGGGGCAGCTGGGCAACACTGGCAGGCCTACCGGTGAGCACAATGACTTCATTTTCAGATTATTATTATTTAAACACGGAAAAATGAAGAAAGACAAAAGGAGTTTATTTTGGCAACTTGACTTTCACCTTCGGGACAGTCGTGGCCTAGGGTTTTCCCCCAGCATTTTGTTCCCCCTGGATCTTGGGCATCGCTTGGGGCGGTGGGCGGGGGGGGGGGGGGCGCGAGGAAGGGGCAGGGGCAGGTGAGACGGGGCGCAGGGGAGGGTGAAGTCACATGGACGCTTGTTTTGCTACAAGAGTCCAAATAACTGGGGTGGCTGATTTGTTTTCAGTGCACTATGTGGTGGACTGAAATACTGCTTTGGGTTTTTTTTTTCTTCCTTTTGTTTGCTGTGATTCCTGGTGTAAAAACACCTTGAGCCCTGGCTCTGTCTTCACCGTGTGGTCTGGCCTTAAGCAACAAGTGTTCCTCTCTGAGCCTCATGTCATAGCATGTGCACAGTGAGGGCTAGCTTGCACATCATGCGGCCCGGCCCTGCAGGATCCTGGGGTGGATGGCCTGCATCTGCCCAGGGTCGACCCACCTCCACGCCCTGAGCACATGCCTTCTTTCCCATCTCCTCACCTTCAATGAACACATTTCCCAAGGCTTATCCCCAGCCCTCCCTTCCTTGGAGAGCTGTCCTGGATCCCTCTGGCGGTTCGCAATCCCTGTAACTCTATGGCTTGGGGCCACATTTTGCAAACAGGATTTTTGCAGAGGAGAGGATTTGAACCCTGCCCTGTCGCTTACCCGCTGTCCGTTCTCAGGCCAGTCACCCACCCTCTGTTAGCACCTGTCCTTTCATCTAAGGGCTGGGGGAACTGTCCTCACCGTGAAGTGGTGTGGTAAGTCTCCAGGCAGTTCTGGTACAGCCTGGCCCACCAGCAAATGTAAATGTCAGCTCCCGTGAACATCGTTCCCCCACCTGCTTGTCATCGCTCTGATGGGCCTGTGTTATCCCCGGAAGTTCCCGGGGCAGCAGCCGTGTCTCCTCACAGCCCTGGATCGATGAGAATTCTTCAGGAGGCCCAGTGCCTTCTCCAAAGTCTGCAGGCGCAATTGGCCAGGACTCAGCAGAGGCAAGCTGAGGCCCCCTGGGCACAGCATTTAGGGAGGCACCCATCCAGGTTCATGCAAGCACAAGGTGGGCCTCACTTGTCCCACCTGAGGCCCTGTCTTGCATTTGGGACCTGAACAAGGAGATGCAGCCATCTGTCCTGGTCGTTCACTTTGGCTCTATCCCTGGAGGAAGGGGGGCTTTCCCTTGCGAAACGAGGGTGTGGGTCCCTCTGCTCATTTGTCCATCAGCGGGACTGGTGGACCTTTAGAGCAGGCTCTGTGTAGTCTTATTCTCCCCCAAAACTGGAGCAGACCCCGCATACAGTAGGTGCTTAATAGAGACTGAGACAAATGCATGGATGAATACACACTCAACTATGCTTATATCCATCTGTCCGTCTACCCATCCACCCAGAGCACATGGCAGAAATGCCTGACCATGTGCAGAGCACTGTTCTGGGAGCCCACAGAGAGAGAAGGCAGCCCCTCACAGCCCTCTCAGTCCCTCAGAGCAAATATGAGTGTGAGTGTGTGCGGCAAAGAGTAAGGGTGCAAGTGAGAGAGAGAAAGAGAGAGAGAGAGAGAGAGAGAGAGAGTGTGTGTGTGTGTGTGTGTGTGTGTGTGTGTCTTGACCCCCTCCTCCACTGCCCTACAGAAAAGTGACCTGACAGCCAGGGGCCCTGCCATTGGCCAGCCCAGCAGATGCCAGCAGGGAACAGGGCAAGGTCACATCTCACACAGAGGAATTTCTCCATAAATTAAGAGTACCCGGCAGTGGGGCCTGGACAGAGACAGTTCTTTATCTGTGCCAAACATCTGTGAGGAAGGCCTTCGTGTGAGTAGTCAGGCTTCAGCGTCCAAGGACTAAAGGTTTGTGAGAGGGAAGCTGGGCCGGTCCCCACAGATGGGGAGAGCTGTGATGGCTTTCTCCCGGCCTGGCCCCTGGCCAGACTTCATCACTGTGAACTCAGTCTCGGCAAAGCCACGCAGAGGCTGACCGCAGGGCAGAGGCCACCTCAGCCTATAATCAGGCTACATGTCTGATTGGAATCCCTTATGGGAATGAAACAGAGGACCGGCAAGGCCAGTGCAAAGCTGTGTAATGATAATAACAAATTCTAGCACCAGCTATATTAACTGAGTGTCTACTATGTGCTAGGCACTGGGCTGAGTTCTGCCTACACCTTCTCTCATTCAATCCAAAAACACCCATACAAGTCAGGTACTGTTGCCATACCCGTTTCACAGAGGAAGAGACTGAGGTTCAGAATGGAACTCATCCTCTCCAAGCCTCAGTTGCTTCGCCTGGAAAGAGAAACTATGATACCTTTTCAGAGGGGCTGATGCAAGAGTCTGGGAGGATCACAGAGCGGTTTTAAGCGCACTTAGCTCGGGGCGCCTGGGTGGCTCAGCGGGTTGAGCGTCCAACTTCGGCTCGGGTCACGATCTCACGGTCCGTGGGTTCAAGCCTCGCGTTGGGCTCTGTGCTGACAGCTCAGAGCCTGGAGCCTGCTTCGGATTCTGTGTCTCTCGCTCTCTCTGCCCCTCCCCCGCTCACACTCTGTCTTGCTCTGTCTCTTAAAACTAAATAAAAATAAACATTAAAAAAATAATAAAATAAAATAAATGCACTTAGCTCAGCATCAGCTTCCACAAAGCCAGAGTAAGTCAAGGGGTGCTACGCAATGAGTGTAACTAACCCATGCCACGCAGCCGGCCGCCCTCCCCTGCACCCTGCGAGGTAGGCACTGCTACCATCTTCAGTCCCAGAGGAGGAAACTGAGGCTCAGAGACACTAGGTAGCATCCCTCCCACAACAATATCAAGTGGCCTGCCAGGATTCAGACCCACAGTAAATTCTGTGACTGCCTTGCCGTTTACTGTTAGAGTTACAGGCTGGGGATGGGGCGTGCTGCCCTGGGACGCAAGCAGCTTTGAGTTCAGACCCCAACTCCACCGCTGACGACCTGCAGGATTGTGAGCAGGGGTGGGGAGAAAAACCTCTCTGAGCCTCAGTTTCCTCATTTGTCAACTGGGGCTCAGACGTGACCCCGGGGAGGGCTGTGAGGACTGAGTGAAACACTGGGGACTGAGCGAATGTGCCCAGCAGAGGGTCCAAAACATCGGCACACTGAATCTGTCGGCACTAAGTCTCACTGTATGGAACGGGAACCACTTAGGGGGCTTAACTGGATGAGGTTTACTTTTCCCCCCACGTCAAGAAGTCTAGAGGTGGGTAACCCAGGGCCAACACGGTGGCCCCACGCACTGTTGGGTTGCGCTTTTCCGCTCTGTCATCCTTAGGGGGTAGCCTTCTCCGTCCTGCTGGGAGGACGGCTGCCCCATCTCTGCCCACGGCAGCAGTCCCAGATGGGGCAAGTGGGGAAGGGTGGAGGAACTAATGGGTGTGTACCAGCCGGCCAGCCCCCTTGCGACACGAACACAAGAATTTACCCAAATGTCCCCCGCCCCCCCAGCAGCACACCCCTGCTTACCACTGGCCAGACCTAAGTCATGTGATCACTCCCAGCTGCAAGGGTGTCCGGGAAGCGGAGAATGCCCCAAACCAAGCCCAGGTTCTGATGGAGAGGAGGAGGGAGAACGGGCCTAGGGGCACCCAGCTATCCTGACCACCCAGATAGCCAGGCAGGGCAGCCCCTCGCCCTTCTCTTCCGGGCACCCCCACACCTGCAGATCAAGTTTTCCTCTGGCAGGAGCCTGGTTATTATGAACATCCAGACCTGGCTATCTTGGTTGGCCTTGATTTTCATTCAGAAAACACCTGCTGCCCCAGAATCCAAACACGTGGGAAATCCAAATAGCCAGACACACTCCCTTTCCCAGCACATTCCAGTTGTCATATCGTGTTTGATTTTTCAGAAATGTCAGGGTGATGTGCCCCCAGGTGCTGGAATCGTGGGTGTCCCTTTATTTCCTGACACCATGGTCCACAGTGAAATCATGTAGATCTGAGGACTTACAAAGCTTGAAGAGCCCTATGAATGACCGAGAAAGCTTACAATTAGGGTCATCACAGTGGTAAGACTGCAACTCTGTGCCCCGGTGTCCTGGCTCTTTGCAAAGCCTTTCCAAAGAGATCATCTCGAGACCTGGGAGTCTGAGAAGTGTAGGGCTTCAGAGGCCCCAGGCTAGACTCAGTGCATTTTATCCAGTCCCAAGAGAGTTGCTTCAAAGAAACCGAGGCTCAGGGAGGTAAACACATTTTTCCACAGCTATTGTGTTAGAGAATGGAGGAGTCAGGATTCAAACCCGGGTTGTCAACACAACACTCCTCTTCCCTCTGTCCTAAAAAACTCCTGAGCTTCCGGATCAACATTCGCATTGGACGCACGGGGACACTGAGGCCCACAGGTGGGAGGTGACTTGGCCAGACACAAAGCCTGCTTGACAAAAACTTTGGGGCCAAAGAGCTTTGATAGGTTTCTTGTCACTTCAGTAATTTTGATTTCTTTTAAAAGAAAGGAGAAGAAGGAAGGAGTGAAATGGTAGATTCTGGGTCTTGCATCATCGTATTGCTGCATAGAAAAGAATAATTGCTTTTCTTCTGCCTGGATTGTACTTCTCCCAAAGCGCCTCATGCTTACTTCTTCACTTCCTGGAATTTGCCTCCTAAAATGGCGGCCCTGTCCAAGTCATTTCCTGTTTATTGTCTTCCTAGCACCTAGAACTAAAGTGTTCATATGCTATATTTGTGTTTACATGTTCCTCATTTTCTCTCAAACCAGGATGGGAGCCCCACCAGGAGCTCCATTTTCTGCTGTTTCTCCATTGCCTAGACCAGTGCCTGGCCCAGAGGAGACCCTCAAAAAATATATTGGTCAAGGGAAAGAATGGAATTTTATCCACCCAGTGAAAATCCTGTGCCTTTACCAGAATAATCGGCGGCCAACACAGTGATGTCTGCAGTTTACTAAATTTCCTTGGACTGGTGACTGGTTCTAAAGCCGTGAGAAATTGCACAAAATATTTAGCTACAAATATGTAGATGTAAGACAACTGTCTTGAGGCAGTTTACTTCTTTTCTTTTCTTTTTTTAAAATTCATTTTTTTGGGGCGCCTGGGTGGCTCAGTCGGTTAAGCAGCCGACTTCGGCTCAGGTCATGATATCGCGGTCCGTGAGTTCGAGCCCCGCGTCGGGCTCTGTGCTGACAGCTCAGAGCCTGGAGCCTGTTTCAGATTCTGTGTCTCCCTCTCTCTGACTTTCCCCCATTCATGCTCTGTCTCTCTCTGTCTCAAAAATAAATAAACGTTAAAAAAAATTTTTTTTAATTCATTTTTTTTATTTTGAGAGAGAGAGAGAGAGAGAGCGAGTGCAAGTGGGGGAGGGGCAGAAAGAGAATTCCCAGCAGGCTCTGCCTTATCAGCACAGTGCCTGCCTCAGAGCTCAATCCTGTGATCTGGGATCATGACCTGAGCCAAAATCAAGACTCAGACATTTAACTGACTGAGCCACCTAGGCACCCCTTATTTCTATTATTTGAAGTTAAATTTCTGCACTTTGGACATTTTTCTCAGAATTGTGCTAGAAGGGGCTCTTACCTGTTCTTCTGTCTACATCAGGCAAAGTCTAAAGACATTTTTGGTTGCTTCAACTGAGGCAGGGGTACTACCGGCAGCTAGTAGGTAGAGGCCAGAGTTGCTATCAAATGCTCTATCGTGCACCAGACAGCCCCACAACAAAGAATGATCTGGCCCCACATGTCAATAATACAGCAGTTAAGAAACCCTGTTCTACATAATCTTATGAGAGTCTTCCTGAATCTTTGGTGAAAAAAGTCAGACTCAGACGTATTCATGAATAAATGCATGAATGTTTATTTGGCCCTGGCTCTATGCCAAGAACTGTGCCAGGTATTGGGGAAGATACTAAAAAAGTAAAAAATAAAATTTCATACACTTTACCCTTGATAAATTCATCAATGCCCTATCTGGCCAGAGAGCTGAAGTCAGATCTTGCTTTTTCTGCATTAGCTTTCTGTCTGGATGAGAAAGTGGTATTTAGCTTTCTGGATGCAGAAGCCCCAACGTTTTCCTTTAAAATGCTTTCTAAGGAGCCACCTGGGTGGCTCAGTCAGTTAAGCATCCCAACTTCTGATTTTGGCTCGGGTCATGATCTTGCAGTTCATGAGTTGGAGCCCCACACTGGGCTCTGGGCTGACAGTGTGGAGCCTGCTTGGGATTCTCTTTCTCCCTCTCTCTCTCTCTGCCCCTCCCTGACTAGGGCTTGGTCTCTCCCAAAATAAATAAACAGGCATTTAAAAACATAAGATAAAATACTTTCTACCGGCATTATTCATGGGCTTTATTCTACCTCCATTATCAGGTCCAGCCATCTTGAAAACTGGCAGACACAATGGTAATACCTCAGTGTAGCTGTAATGAGTGGTATTATTGTTCCCAACTGTCCACACCTCCCATGTCAATTCCCTTTGTCCTTTGCCTTACAGTCGCTCCACTACAGAAAGGGTATGTTTCCGCCCCCCACTGTTGGTAGATTTGGCCACGTGCCCTGGCTAATGGCGTGTTAACATATAGGATGCAAGCAGTAGTTCTTTTTTTTTTATTTTTTATTTTTTTATTTTTTAAAATGTTTATTTATTTTTGAGAGATAGAGACAGAATGCGAGTGTGTTAGGGACAGAGAGAAAGGGAGACAGAGAATCGGAAGCAGGCTCCAGGCTCTGAGCTGTCAGCACAGAGCCCGATGCGGGGCTCGAACTCACAAACCGTGAGATCATGACCTGAGCCGAAGTCGGACACTCAACCGACTGAGCCACCCAGGCGCCCCAAGCAGTAGTTCTTAATGTGTCTGTGAAATTGAGCTTGTCCTCTAACACTTCTGAAATCACCATGAAAGGCTGATTCAAAACGAATGGGAGACCTAATCCGACCCTCAGCTTAGAGCCAAGTCCAGCCAGCCTACAGTCTGGGCAAAGCCACAGCCAAGCTCACCCCAAGTCAGCTGAACCCTAATCAAGCATAGAACTGTGGCCGTGAGACTAAATGCTTGTTTTAAGCCACTAAGTTTTGTGTTTTTCGTTTTGCTTTTGTTTTAAACAAGATAGAAGTTAATTTTTCTCACAGAAGAAGTCTAGGGATGGGTAGTATGGGGCTAATACAGTGATGCCATCCGGACCCACATTCCTATGTTTCTGTCCTCAACACTTATTTATATTTTTAAGATCACTTCATGGTCCAAAGAGGCTGCTGGAGATACAGCCAACAAGTTTGCATTCCATCTTGTGGCTGTGCCACAGCTGGTCGGTCATTCAATTGTTGAAGGGCATCTGGTTGTTTCCAGAACTTGGTGATTGCGAATAGAGCTGCTGTAAACATTCACGTCCGGGTTTCTTGGTGAACAGTTTCCATCTCTCCAGGGTAATGAGTAGGACCATTGGGTCATGTGGTAAATGTATGTCTAACTTTTTAAGAAACTGCCAAGCTGTTTTCCACAGTGGGTGTACCATTTTGCACTCCCACCAGTAATGTAGGAGAGTCCTAGTTCCAGAGAGAAAAAGGTTATGTCGTATTTCTGCTAAGGTAGACTTTCCATAAGCCCCACGTGACATTTAGCCTTACATCTCATTGGCCAGAACTTATTCTATGTCTATAACTATCTGTTAGAGCATTGGGAAGTGCGGTCTTTCGACTGAACTTCAATGTCTTCATCTATAAAAGGGGAATCATAACACCTTTCTTGATGCTTATTGGGGGAACCAGAGATCAGGCATTATTCTAGTGATAATAGTGGCTGAACATTGGGAAAGCTAAGCACTTGTCATTCATAATAATCCTTAAATCCTTGAACAACTTCACATGCAGTCTATTTTTTCCTATAAGAAAGCTAAAAATTAA
The DNA here is from genome assembly GCF_024362965.1 of Panthera pardus. NCBI lineage: Eukaryota > Metazoa > Chordata > Mammalia > Carnivora > Felidae > Panthera > Panthera pardus. Next base: position 103,944,649 of record NW_026526655.1, read on the forward strand.
AAGAGTTAGCAAATAATCAAGTTCAAATTTGAACTCAGATGGCTTGACTCCAGAGTCTTGCTTTCCACCTGCATTTCCATACCGCCTACGGAAGCTGGGAACTACTGATTGACAGATAAAAAACAACTTCGTAGTACACACCTCTTAGATTGGCTAAAACAAAACAAAACAGAACAAAACAAAAAAAACAAGTGCTGGCACAGACGCAGAGAAACTAGGACTCTCCTACATTACTGGTGGGTGTGCAAAATGGTACACCCACCATGGAAAACAGCTCGGCAGTTTCTTAAAAAGTTAGACATACATTTACCACATGACCCAATGGTCCTACTCATTACCCTGGAGAGATGGAAACTGTTCACCAAGAAACCCGGACGTGAATGTTTACAGCAGCTCTATTCACAATCACCAAGTTCTGGAAACAACCAGATGCCCTTCAACAATTGAATGACCGACCAGCTGTGGCACAGCCACAAGATAGAATGAATACTACTCAGCAATAAAAGGGAACAAACCACTGACAAATGCAGGAACATCAACGAATCTGTCGTGCATTATGCTAGAAAGATAAAAGAAGCCAGACTCAAAAGGCTACATACTGGATGACTCAATGTATATGACATTTTGGAAAAGGCTAAGTTATAGGGTCAGAAATCAGATGGGTTGTCAGGGCTACGCTGGGGGAAGAGTTTGACTATAGAGAGGCATGAAAAACTTTTTGGGGTGACAAAAATATTCTGTATCTTGATTGTGGTGGTGGTGGCTACATAAAACTTAGCAAATTACACACACACACACACACACAGACACACACACAAAAGGGCAAATTTTACTAAATTATGGCTCAATTAAAAAATTAAAACTTCACACATATAGTCTCATTCCAATACCTCCAGAGAGGGGCTCCTGGGTGGCTCAGTCGGTTAAGCATCTAATTTCAGTTCAGGTCACCATCTCACAGCTCTCGAGTTCGAGCCCTGCATCCGGCTCTGTGCTGACAGGTCAGAGCCTGGATCCTGCTTTGGATTCTCTGTTTCCCTCTCTCTCTGTCCCTCCCCTGCTCATGCTCTTTCTCTCCCTCTCTCAAAAATAAATAAACGTTAAAAAATTTTTTTTTTAATTTTCAAACACTCCAGAGATCATGTGAGTCAGCAACTGTGTTTTAAGTTTATTTTATTTATTTTGAGAGAGAGAGCATGTGCGTGAGTGGGGGAGGGGCAGAGAGAGAAGGAGAGAGAGAATCCCAGGCAGCCTCCTCATGGCCAGCACAGAGCCTCACACAGGGCTCGATCTCACAACCACAAGATCATGACCTGGGGGCGGAAATCAAGAGTAGGATGTTCAACCCGCTGAGCCACCCAGGTGCCGCATCGCTGGGTTGTTTTAATTCAACAGGTAAGGAAACAGAAGCTCAGAGGGATTGAGACTGGGGTCATTCAGCTGGCCAGGGGGTCAGGTCCTCTGGCTCCCAACATGGAGCTCTCCGGTCTCGGTAAGTGGCAGCAGCCATTGTCATCAGGCACCATACCACAGTCAGTAGAAGACGCACAGACGTACAGGGCAGGCCACAGGCTCAGGGACGCTCCTGCCAACCCCTGCCTGCACCCATGCTGTCTGACTTGCCAGTTCAGACATGATCCAGAAAATGGACCGACCACCCCACTTAGAGCCCCGGCGCTGGGCCCTGCCACCCCTGGGACCCACTGGTCGCAGCTGTCCTCTGTGGCTGGTGAGAGGTGATTGTCCATTCAAGTGTCTGTCCTCTGGTTCACTGAAGGACAACCAGGCACAAGGCTTGTTTTGTGCCCTAAAAGCAGCATCCTTTAAGCACGGGGAGGGGCCGCTGCTTCAAGCGTTGTGTTTAGTGGCAACAAGGGACCTGCACGAGCAGTTCCCCTGAGAGGAGGGCCCCCAACGTCAAGGCCAAACAGCAGAATGAAGAAATGGAAACAGGAAGGGCGCTGGGTCAGAAAGCAAACACAGCAGTTACGTGAAACGTCACCAGCAAAAGCTGTGTGGAGTGGCTACAAACGTACGAAAATGCTTCAAAGAGCGGGACGGCAAGGCGTGAAGTCCTAGATGTGCTCGGGGGTGTGCATGGCACAGGGTTGCCAGCCACAGACCTGATGCATCTCAGCCCTTCCTTTGCCCGCTGACTTGGGCGCGCGGACCGGCCTTTGGAGCGGCTCCGAGGAAGGTGCCAGATGGCGCACGTGAGGCGCTCAGCGAAGACCCGTTTACTGACCAGGCGTTTGCTGAGGGTCTGCCACGGGCCAGGTGCTCGTCTACGGGTGCCGGTGACTCAGTGAACCAAGCATACAGGAGTTTACAATGCAACGGGGAAAACAAGTCACTGAAAACCACCAATCGAATGAATGTCAGGTGCGGTTGGATGCTGGGAGGGCAAGGGGAAGGCGGTGTTCTGGACCCGGAGGTCAGGGAAGGCTTTCCAGAGATGACGTTGGGGATGCGGCAGAGGAGCCCGACGTGCAGCTGGGTGTGCAAGGGGATTCCAGGCCAAGAGAACAGGAAGTCGGGGTGTGCTTGGCGTGTTTGAGGACCCGCAGAGGGAGTGAATGGTGAAGCTGGAGCAGAGAGGTGGGAGAGATGAAGTCCGAGATCGTAATGGACCTTATAGGTCATGGGAGGATTTGGGATTTTGTGCCAAGAGAGCTGGGGAGACACGGGAGGGTCTTGAGCAAGAGACCGACACTGGCTGTTGGTTGCAGGGCAATGAAACGCTGAGCAGGGCTTCTGAACGTCAGCACTACTGAGACCTTGGGCCGGATGAGTCTTTGTGGGGGGCTCCCCTGTGCCTTCTACAACGTTTAGAAGCATCCCAGGCCTCTACTGGCACTAGATGCCAGAAGCACCCTTTCCCCTGGTTGTGACTACCAAAAAATGTCTACACACTTTGGCCAGGGTCCCCTGGTGGACAGAGCGCCCGGCTGAGACGCAGTGCAGTAATGGGACAGGGAGGAAGCAGACAGTGAAGACAGTCTCCTTGTCCAGGCAGGAGACAGGCACTAGTCTGGGAGCTGGGGACGTAGTAAGTGGTTGATGTTTGGGGATTTGATGCCAGACAGGGGCACACAGTTCACCCCCTTCAACTAGCTGTCCGAAGTTGTGTCTAAATAGAAACTTAGGGACTAAGAATTGGGGGCATTTTGCAGTTTTGCAGAAGAGGAGTTGTATGTTTGTGTGGGTATAGAAAAGTTTAAAAGGAAACACAAGAGGGGCACCTGGGTGGTTCAGTTGGTTAAGCGTCCGAGTCTTGATTTCGGCTCAAGTCATGGTCTCACCGTTCATGAGTTCGAGCCCCGCATGAGGCTCTGTGCTGGTAGCATGGAGACTGCTTGGGATTCTCTGTCTCCCTTGCTCTCTGCCCCTCCCCCACTCTCTCTCTCTCTCTCTCTCTCTCTCTCTCTCTCAAAAATAAATAAATGTTAAAGAAAAAGGGGGGGGGGCGCGCCTGGGTGGCTCAGTCAGTTGAGCGACCGACTTCGGCTCAGGTCATGATCTCATGGTTTGTGAGTTCGAGCCCCACATCGGACTCTGTGCTGACAGCTCAGAGCCTGGCACCTGCTTCTGATTCTCTGTCTCCCTCTTTCTCTGCCCCTCTCCCACTCATGCTCTGTCTCTGTCTCAGAAATAAATAAACATAAAAAAAATTTTTTAAAAAAAGGAAACAAGAAACTATTACCAATGTTGCCTTCGGAGGGAGGACGGGATGAGAGGGAGACCAGGTATGACCTTCAGCTCTATCTAAATTTTCATTTTATATACACCTCTTCCTCTTAGAATGGGGCCATGTCCCAATAAGCCCATCCTAAGCTGAAAATATCCAAGTTGAAAATGCATTTAATCCACCTTCCCTACTGACCATGATAATTCAGCCTTGCCTACCTCACATGTGCTCAGAAGACTTACACAAGCTCACAGTTGGACAAAGTCATCTAACACAAAGCCTATTTATAATACAGCATAGACTCTCTCAGGTACCTTACAGACCACTGTACCGGAAGTGAAAATCAGAATGGCTGTCTGGGTAAAATGGTTGTAAGTGCATCAGTTGTTGACCCTTGTGATTGGGTAGCTTCCCAGCATGACGAGAGAGCATCATAGTGATCGTAGTGTGTGTAACCAGCCCAAGAAAAGATCAAATTCAAAATCTGAGATACAGTTTCTTTTTTCTTTTTTTAAACGTTTATTTATTTTTTTGAGACAGAGAGAGACAGAGCATGAATGGGGGAGGGTCAGAGAGAGAGAGACCCAGAATCCGAAACAGGCTCCAGGCTCTGAGCTGTCAGCACAGAGCCCGACGCGGGGCTCGAACTCACGGACCGCGAGATCATGACCTGAGCCGAAGTCGGCTGCTTAACCGACTGAGCCACCCAGGCGCCCCTGATGTACAGTTTCTATTGAATGGGGATCACTTCTGTACCATTGTAAAGTCAAAAAAATCGTAAGTCAGACCATTGTAGGTTGGACACGATCTGTATACACACACGCATATATATGTTAAGTAAAAACAATTTTTATATTATATATTATATGACTCCATTTATATAGCATTTTCAAAATGGCACGATTATAGTGATGGAGAGCCAAGAAACGGTTGCCAGGGGTGAGGGATGCAGACAGAGAGGCAGGGAGGTAGACAGCGTGTGGCCACACAGATGGAACGGTTCTGGATCTTGATGGCGGGGGTTACATGAACCTATACTTGTGGTAAAACTGCATAGATACACAGAGTCATGCACACACAGTCGCATCACATACACAGTATGCAAAAATGGTGCGATCTGACGGATCGGTCAAGTTGTGACCACGTCGATTTCCCGGCTTGGAGAACATCCTACAGTTATGTGAGATGTTGTCATTGGGGAAAACTGGGTGAAGGTGTCTCTGCAATATCCTATGAATCTATAATTATTTCAGAATAAAATTTGTTTTTTAAGGAGCAATGGGAAAGGTCTTTTAAAACAAAGGTCTTGTCTTGTCCATTGGAGTGAGCTTCCAGGGGACAGAACGCCACAACAAAGCCTCGCCCGGGCTGGCCACACAACGAACAACGGAGAGGATTAGATGAAATGAAAAATAGGGGTCTGACATGAAAAGATGCCCAACGTCACTCGTCATCAGGGAAATACAAATCAAAACCGCGCTGAGATACCTCCTCACGACCGTCAGAGTGGCTAAAATGAACAACTCAGGAAACAACAGTTGCTGGAGAGGATGTGGAGAAACGGGAACCCTCTTGCACTGTTGGTGGGAATGTAAACCGGTGCAGCCGCTCTGGAAAACAGTGTGGAGGTTCCTCAAAAAGTTAAAATAGAGCTACCCTATGACCCAGCAATAGCACTGCTAGGAATTTATCCAAAGGATACAGGAGTGCTGATGCATGGGGGCACATGTACCCCAATGTTTATAGCAGCACTTTCAAAAATAGCCAAATTATGGAAAGAGCCTAAATGTCCACCAACTGATGAATGGATAAAGAAGATGTGGTTTGGGGCGCCTGGGTGGCTCAGTCGGTTGAGTGTCCAACTTCGGCTCGGGTCACGATCTCATGGTTCATGAGTTCGAGCTCCATGTCGGGCTCTGTGCTGACAGCTCAGAGCCTGGAGCCTGCTTTGGATTCTGTATCTCCCTCTCTCTCTGCTCCTCCCCTGCTCACACTCTCTCTCTCTCTCTCTCAAAAATAAATAAAGACTTAAAAAATTAAAAAAAAAAAGAAGATGTGGTTTATATCTACAATGGAACACTGCTTGGCAATGAGAAGGAATGAAATCCTGCCATTTTGCAGCAACGTGGATGGAACTGGAAGGTATTATGCTGAATGAAATAAGTCAGTCAGAGAAAGACAGATATCATATGTTTTCACTCATATGTGGAACTTGAGAAACTTAACAGAAGACCACGGGAGAAGGGAAGGGGAAAAAATAGTTACAAAGAAAGAAGGAGGCAAACCACAAGAGACTCTTAAATACAGAGAACAAACAGGGTTGATACAGGGGGCTGGGGGGAGGGGAGAATGGGTGACGGGCTTGGAGGAGGGCACTTGTTGGGACGAGCACTGGGTGTTGTATGTAAGCGACGAATGACGAGAATCTATCCCCAAACCAAGAGCACACTGTATACGCTGTATGTTAGCCAACTTGACAAGAGATTATATTAGAAATTAATTAATTAATTAATTAATTAATTAATTAAATGCCAAAAAAAGAAAAATAGGGGTCTGAATAGCTCTGAGCTACGCGTGTAAGCTGCTGCTTGCATTTCGGCTTCAACAGCCAAGGGCATTTTTGGTGATAGGTGCTCAGTTCTGGCCTGAACGGCACTGGTGAATGGGGTTGGGATACGAAACGATGATAAAGGAAGACAACGATCAGCACGTCCCCACAGGGGCCAAGGGCCCTGCCGCCGCGGTGGTCGTGGGAGCGGCTAGAACTCCCAGAGGATGAGCAAGGGCTGGCGGAGGTCAGGGCACCTGTGTGTGGTCGTTCATTGCTGGACCAAGGGCTCTGCACTCCACTCTTTCCCCTGCTCAGGAACTAACGGGCAGTAAGGTCGTGATGAGTCATAGAGCAGAGGGGGCCGACATTCGGGATGACCCTGGCTGAGCCCTCAGGGCTGCGCTAATGGCACCCTCTCCAAGGTGGCAGGAGGGCCCGGAGAAGAGCCAGCCCCATGCTCCAGGGAGGCAAACAGGAAAGGGGGAACACTCCACAGAGGACAGAAGGATAGCGGGGGTGCGCACCCTGGCCACCCTTTGGGCGTCGAGAGGCCTCGAGCTCTTCGGCCAGGGAAGGGACCAGAGGGCATTGTCAGCTGCACCCCCCAGCTCACAGTCCCCTGCAGGGGGAAGCGAGAGCACTGAGCGGTCGGCCACCCCGGGGCCGGGGTCAGGCAGTAACAGCTGACCCGTGGCTTCTCTGAGTTTCCTGACCTCGCGGGGGACAGCGTGCTCAGTCATCTCAAGGGAAATAAGTGTGCCCGCACCGTGGAGAGAGAGCTGCCACGACCACTGTTCAAGGACAGCCTCACCCAAGGCCATGGCCGCAGAGACCAGCTTCGTCCGCGTTCCACCGCCTCCCCCGTGTGCTCCCCGGGCCCGCATGCAAGGGGGGCACTAGAGAGCAGGGGGTGCCCAGAAACAGTGGGGCCTCCAGCAGCTTTGTGGGCTTTTGTTTCCTCCCTGGCCACTGGCATTTATTGCACTGCCCCTGGCCAGGCTGTGTCCACGCCAGGGCGCCCAGCCTGTCCCTGAGTCCTCATGCCATACCTCTGAAGCAGGCACCGGTGTTTGCCCATTACACACACGAGGACACTACGTGACCTGCACAGCTTCCCGCACCCGTAAGAGGAGGCCAGGATTCTAGCACAGGCTTGTCTGATTCCAGCATCCCGGCTTTAAACACCAGCACTCCCTGCCCCGCGGCATTGTCCCGAGGGGGGACGGTGATAACACCAGAGCTTCAAGGAATCCGAAGGACACGTCTGGACCTCCAGACCACGGTAACACCCCACCGCTGCTGGGCGGGAATCCCAGGTCTCCACGCTCAAAGAGAACGAAGCCCTTCCCGTCCCTCCAGGTCAGGCTCAATCCCACCTCCTCCAGGAAGCCTTCCTTGACTTTTCTGGCTCAGGTGACCTCATCCTTCTCTCAATGCTTCAGAACACCCGCTTGTCTGGCCCCTTCACCTAATGTCTTATCCCCCCATTAGAGAGGCAGACCAGGGTGAGGATGAGGTCTGCCCCCAGAGCCAGACTGCCTGACTTCAAATGGGAAGATGTTTAAGATTCTAAGCACAGAGTTTGGCAGGGAAGGGGGAGGGACTCAGTAAACACCAGACATTAAACATCATTCCAAATATACATATATATATATATGTGTGTGTGTGTGTACATATACATAATTATATGTAATTAGAAATATATAATTAGAAATAGATATATTTAATTATATATATATTTAATTATATATATATTTAATTTCTTTAGCCCTAAATGTGTACATTTATATGTTTATGTACTGTATATTAACAAGAAAACAGGCATTACCTTAGAAAATAACTTTATGGGGTGTCTGGGTGGCTCAACTAAATGTCCTACTCTTGATTTTGACTCAGGCCATGATCTCGGGGTTCATGAGTTCAAGCCCCAAGTTAGGCTCTGCACTGACCATGTGGAGCCTGCTTGGGATTCTCTCTCTCGCTCTTTCTCCACCCCTCCCCTGCTTGCTCTCTCTCTCTCTCTCTCTCTCTCTCAAAATAAATAAATAAACTTAAAAAAAGTTTTAATTAAAAAAAAAGAAAATAAACTTACATGGGATTATGTGTAACTTCTTCGTACTCCTCTGTATTTTCCAAATTATTAAATCAACGTTATGACTTTGATGTTCAGGGTGTGGGGGTGGGGAGGGGTGGAAATGAAGTAAAGAGGAATTAACGAATTAAAGCAACGTCATGTTTGCGCAAACAAGTGCTTCCCTAAGAAATGCATTCACTGAGCACCCTCCAGGTGCTCCTCGGAGGTGCCAGGGAGCCAGAAACAAGCAGTACCTGGCCCTCACCCAGGGAGCCCAGGGGCAGAGGATCCCCAGCCTGACCAACCCGGGAGTAATTCTTCCCGGACGCATACAACCTGCAAGTGTTCTGAGAACCCCAGGAGGTGCACAGGCTTATGAAATGCAGCCCGTGCCCTGAACACATTTGCAACTGAATAACACCTTGAAACTGCTTCTGCCAACCTCCAGAACAGCCCAGAACCCTAACCAGGGAGCTGAAACCTGCCGGCCACTTTGTCTCCAGTTTTCCAGCCTCGCAGTAGCTCCTGGCTCTCACTGCTTCAGCGTTTATTAGGGGCCTGTTAGCCGAATACACTGCTAAGCCCTTCATACTTTCCCCTGGAACCTTTTGCAACAGCATCTCCCCCTTTTACAGATGGTGCCACTGAGGTTGAGAGAGTTGGTGAAGGGCTAGGACTGAGATGCACGTGGCTGTTGACTGACCCGTCCAACAGACCCTGCAGCCGAAAAGATAGATGTAGGCCTGACACTCTCACCAGCTGGCCCCACTCCAGACCTTCTGGCAGTCTTAGAAAAGCCACACAGAATGGAGAGGCAGCCCCCTCCTTTGCCCTCTGGGCCCCCACCCTCGCTAAACATGTTTTCTTTCGCTCTGGGAATGGAGTCTGGCTACTCCCTCCTCCTGCCTATTTCTTAATCTTTCTTTACAAGGATTCTTGAGTTAATTAACAGCCCTGATGTGGCTCTTCCGGGAAAGGAACACAAGGTGTGTGTGTGTGTGTGTGTGTGTGTGTGTGTGTGTGTGTTTAAAGACCAGAAAGAAAAGGAACAAAGTGTAAGTGGTTTTAGAGTCCAAGGTAAGACTCTAGAAAGCCCCTTTGGAATAAGGAAAACTGGAACACATTTGCTTTCTTGGTCCATGAAAATAGTAGGTGGGAGGAGAGACCAAGAGGAAAATGTTGACCTTACTATACTCCCTCCTCTAGCTCAGGAACCATCCATGGCTCCCTATTGCCTGGTTATCAAAGACCAGGAAGCATCTGTTTCTTTTACCCACTCACTCCAGTTCTTTCTCCCAGCTCCCTTGAGAGAGCCCCTCTGCAGGTGCAGACACACACCCACACAGCTTGTGTTATTTCCATGTGCCGGGATTTCTCAACAATGTCAGCAGTGAAATACTCCTCTCAACTTGGGCGACCAGACCCACCACCCTGCCCCTTTGGTATTTGCCATTTCCTGTCACTGCACCTTTATTCAAGCATACTCCCTGCCCAAGGCCAGTGCCTTGAGTCGTTCCCCCATCACTCAGAATCTTTAGAGTTATGTTTCCCAAACTGTGGCCCATGGACCACCTGCACCAGAATCCCTTGGGAGAGCCAAGGGGAACAAAATGCAAATTCCAGGGCCCTGGCCTAGACCTATGACAGCAGGCTCTCTGGAGGTGGGAGGCCTAGAATCTGCATTTTACTAAGCGCCCCTAGAGGACTTATATACAAAATAGTTTCCACTGACCCTTCCCCAGAGCCTCTCCGCTTGCCCAACAAAAATGCCCCATTCCCCTTCTGACTGTACTCGGAAATCCTCAGGACACAGGCAGGGAACAGGCAACCTTTTGTCTTGGGAGCCTGTCAATCTATCCTTGCTTCATTTCTTAAGCTTTATATACCCCCTGAGTCTTTGCTCTGTCTTGGAAATGCCTTTCTCACTGTTTCCTTCTTCAGTGGTATTGCATTCTCCAGTTACAGAATGAGAGACCTTGTCCTCTAAGGATTTGGGGGAATTTTCAGCATGTGGGAACAGAGGGGGAGAGAGAGTTTGAAAAAGAAAGGGCCTTCCAGCCCCTAAAATCAACAGCTACGTATGCTGGTTTCAGACAGTACATATGCTTGTACTTGCTGAAGCTATTGTAAATAACTGTGTCTTGATTGATGCATTAATGTAATCAGGTTATAATAACCAAATACTGGTGGCTGGTGGCTTAAAAAAAAAAACAGAAATTTGGGGCGCCTGAGCAGCTTAGTTGGTTAAATGTCCTGACGCTTGATCTCAGCTCAAGTCCTGATCTCAGGGTCATGAGTTCAAGTCCCATGTTGGGCTCTGTGCTGGGCGTGAAGCCTACTTTTTAAAAAAAAGTCCACAAATGTATCTGCTCATAGTTCTAGTGGCTGGAAGCCCACAATCAAGGTGTGAGAGGGTTGGTTTCTCCCGAAGCCTCTGTCCTTATCTTGCAGAAGGGAACCTTCTCACTGTGTCCTCACACAGTCTTTCCTCTGGGCACGTGCATCACCGGTGTGTCTTATTATTATTATGGACACCACTCCTACGGGATAAGGGACCCACCCTTATGACCCCATTTAACCTTAATTATCTCTTTAAAGCCCTATCTCCAAATGCAATCACACTGGGGATTAGGGTTTCAACATATGAACTTTGGGGCAAACACCAGTCTGCAAATAACAAGTTATAACAGCAAAAGACTGGAAAGAATTCAGATGTTGATCAGGAGGGGACAGTTGGCATAAACTAGAACATGCTGCTGTAAGCTGGAATGAGGAAGATTTCTATAGACCATTAGGGAGGGATCTCTAAGATACGTTGTTCAGTAAAAGAAGCAGACCAAAGTGTGCATGTTATGCTACCCTTTCATTAAGAAAAAAGGGGGATGCTAAATGTGTGTGTGTGTGTGTGTGTGTGTGTGTGTGTTTGCCTCTATACAGAAAATAATGAAAAGAAAAAGCATACGTTTAGAAATGGCTGCCCATAGTGGAAGGAGGGAGGGAACAAAGTGAAAGAGATATGAGAAGTCAGCCTTTGAACATTCTTCGTCTTCAGGTTTGAGTATGAAACCATCAAAAAAAGCATTTTCATGATTAAGACACAAAATTGAATAAAGAAAAGAACAACCCCCCAAATTAAAATGAAGGAGACCAACTTGTATTTAGCTGGTGACATCACCACACAGAGAGAAACTATTTCCAATGATATTAAAGCTTAGTAACTTAACACACCTTCTTAGTGGGATACAACCTGGGGGCAAAAAGAAATGCCCCCCAAAATCTTAAATGAGTTTTGGTCATCATAATAATGTCATTCTTCTGAGCCCACTGTGTGTGTAATAAAGGATAAATCAAATGAGTAACTCTGCTGGAGTTCTCAATGCTGAGATTTTCAGAATGGTTAAAAGAAATCACAGGGTAAGACCACCGAAGTTTTAAGACTCTGGTCTAGAAGTTGAATTGGAAATATCAGTATGAATTTATGATGTATTGTATCTTTTTTTTTAAAGTATATATTTTCTAGTTTTGTCCACTAAAAAGACCTGGAAATGTGAATAGTCCAGTACAATGAGCACCCCCTAGATCCAGATTGTGGTGTCTCAATACCATTTCCCACAAAAAGCAACCAGGATTCTCTATAGAAATGAACAATTCTATGTCGAGTCAAGAGATGTGCAATAAACTTGGAACATCCTTTCATATAGATACAGTAAGCTGCCAAAGATTAATAGAGTATACCGAAATGACTCAGGAACCCATTCCAGTAACTTCTATTGGCCAGAGATGGTTTAATTTGGACATCCAGAAAGACAGTAACTACCATGAATTGAAATAAGTCAAATATGTTTAAATCAACCGGATCATAATATTATTAAACACACACACACACATGCACAGAAACTCAGTGGTTACTTTTGGAAGATGCTAGGAAGCTAAATCATGGTAAATGATACATAAAGGGGAAGCATCAACATTTACCTGCTTTTACAGCCAGGATCTCAAAGTAACCATATGGCTGATGAGGGGACTCTTCTCTTTAGAGAAGCAGTCCAGCTAAGAAGGAATGATAGAATTCAAGCATAACTCTTTTGCAAACTAACGAATTAGTAGATCTAGGCAATGAGCATCACTAGCTGCCAACATGACAAAAGATACCCAGCCAGCCTTGCCAAAAATCCTAATCAACCCAGAAGATCTCACTACCAGTTCAGAGCCAATATAAGAGACAGAGGGATACATTAAATAATACCGTGAGGCTGAAAAGAGAACGATCGCATTAAAGGAAACTCAATAGTGTATGCCATCTGATTTCCTCAACAAAAGAGTATAAGAAAATTAAAGATGAAGGAAGAACTTATAAATCAAAAGAAGCTTACGTGAAAAATCGATCTTCATATAAGGCCTCTATTTGGATCCTGACTTATAAAAACACACTTAGGTCTGCCTGGGTGGCTCAGTCGGTTCAGCATCTGACTTCACCTCAGGTCACGATCTCGCAGTTTGTGAGTTCGAGCCCCACGTCGGGCTCTGTGCTGACAGCTTGGAGCCTGGAGCCTGTTTTGGATTCTCTCTCTCTCTCTCTCTCTCTCTCTCGAAAATAAACATTTTTAAAAAACAAGCCACACACTTAAAATTTTTATATGACAATCAGGGAAATGCAAACACAGGCTAGGAGTTTGATTATATTAAATAATTGTTTATAGTCTTTTTAAGGTGATAATAGCATTGTGTTTATTATTTTTTGTAAGAGCCCCTTTTTATGGACACACGGTAAAAATATTTACAGATGAAATGATATGATGTGTAATGTTTGCTCCAAAAAATACAGAAAAAGATTTTTCAAACATACAGAAAACTACAGAGAATACAAGTTCTACCTTTTGGGCACCTGGGTGGCTCAGTTCGGTTAAGCGTCTGACTTCAGCTAAGGTCATGATCTCATGGTTCATGGGTTTGGGCCCCACATTGGGCTCTCAGCTGTCAGCACAGAGCCTACTTCAGATCCTCTGCCCCCTCTCTCTCTGCCCCTCCCCTGTTAGCACTCTCTTTCTCAAAAAAAAAAAAAAATTTTTTTAAACAAAAGTTCCACCTTCAACAATTAAAAATACAATATTTTTTTAAATATCCCTGCCACTTCAGGTTAAAAAATGGGGTGCCTGTATGGCTCAGTCAGTTAAGTGTCTGCCTTTGGCTCGGGTTATGGTCTCGTGGCTCATGAGTTTGACCCCTGCATCAGGCTCCGTGCTAACAGCACGGAGCCTACTTGGGATTCTCTCTCTCCTCTCTCTCCTTCCTCCTCTCTCCTCTCTCTGCCCCTACCCTACCCTGCTTGTGCACATTCTCTCTCAAAATAAATAAACTTAAAAAAAAAGTAATAAATAAATAAATATCCCTGCCCCTTCAGGTTAAAAATCTATCTCTGCTCATTGAAAACTTGTTTAATAAATTCTTTTCTAATGTCTGTGCTTTATACCCTCAGTGTGATTGTGAACATGGCCCGGGGACTTTCTCTCTGTCCTCCACATTGGAGCCTAGCAAGGTATCATTATCCTCTTTAGGAGAGGAAACAGAAACTCAGAGATACAAAGTCATTTGCCCAGAGTCACACAGCAAGGGACCTAAAAGCCAGGATCTGAAGCCAGGTCGGCCTTGTCCCATGGCTGGTGCTCCTAGCACAATATCCAGATGCATGTGAGAGAGGGGAACAGTGGGGAAGACAAAGAAGGTTCCAGAAAAGCACGATTATAATGCTACGGTAGATCAGCCTGGGAGGCAAGAGTCCTGGAGGCTGCAGTCCTGGGTCTTCACTGCGGCCGGTGCCTCAGCTACAAGTCACGCTGGTGGCCCCATCTCGGGCAAGGGTCTCTGTAGCTCTATGCCTGCAACTCCTGTGTGACCTTGACCCAGTCACCGTTCCCCTTCTGAGCTTCAAGTTCCTCAGGTGTAAGCAGGACCAGACAGGTAGTTTCCTGAAGTGCTATTTCCACAGAGACATTTTCTCCGACAATTTTCCTCAGCACCCCCAGTATCTAAACAAGGGAAGGAAGCTGATCTGGTAGCAGCAGGAGGTACATCCTGACACCTGGCAATTCTGCCTGCCTCCACCCCTCCCACCCCACCCCTACCACCAGGAAACCCAGAAGCAGTGAGGGGGGCTGGCCATCCCACCAGCTATGGGCTTAAGCTACCTTTTTTTTTTTTAAGATTTTATTTTTAGGAGGTGCCTGGGTGGCTCAGTCAGCTGAGCATCTGACTCTTGATCTCAGCTCAGGTCTTGATCTCCAGGTCGTGAGTTCAAGCCCCACAGTGGGCTCCACGCTGGGTATGACACCTACTTAAAAAAAAAAAAAAAAAAAAAAGATTTTTTTTTTCAGTTTTCTATTCTTTTTTTTATTTTTAAGAGAGAGAGAGCACAAGCTGGGGATAAGGATGGGGGGAGGAGAGAGAGAGAGAGAGAGAGAGAGAGAGAGAGAGAGAATCTTAAGCAGGCTCCACACTCAGCAAGGAGCCCAACGTGGGGCTCAATCCCATGACCTGGGATCATAACCTGAGCTGAAATCAAGAGTCGGCCATTCAATCAACGGAGCCAACCAGCTTCCCCCTCAAAACTTTTATTTTTAAATAATGTCTGTACCCAGCACGGGGCTCGAACTCACAACCCCGAGATCAAGAGTCGCACGCTCCACCAACTGAGCCAGCCAGGCGCCCCTGAGCTACTTTTACGTAAACGTTAAGAAGGGCAGTTCTGTCAAGTTGGAGATTCTGGCCACCTCCTGGGGAGTCTCCACGTGACAGAGGAAGTAGCTGGGGCACAGAGGGGTGACTGCATTTATCTGGGACCCCCAGCTCAGGCTGCTGTCCTCCCCCAGGCTGTATCCACCCTGACTCAACCTCTTTACCTCTGAGCCTTCTCTTCTGGTGGGCCTAGCTAGTCCCCGATGATTGTGTGTTTTCCTGGCACTCATAGCCCATAACAAATCCTTTCAGCAAGCTGCTCAGTTAATGATTGAGCTCTCAGCCTGGCGCAGGGGTTCTGGAATATAATCGGAGGCGAGCTGGCAGCGGGAGGGGTAGAGTAGGGCCTGTTCCTCTATAGGCCACCTGGCTGCTGTTCCCAGGGGTCCTGTCTCCAGAACAGAGTTTGCTTGGCCAGCCCCGCCCCCCCGCCACCCCCCCAACAGAGAATGTTGCAGAATACACGTCACCCCCATCCCCAACCCTCCGGTCCCGGAGCCTGCATCAGCCTGGGTGGCTCAGCCCCAGCATGAAGGACAGGTGCAACCTGAGCATGCTTTTACTGAACCCCCCTTCCTTCTCCCTCCCCTGAGCCCAAATAGGTGCCTGAATGCTTCAGTATCCTCAAGTACTTTACCCACGAGAATAGGCAAAATTGAGAAGTCAGTGGTCGTATTGATTGGTTGGGAAACCAGAGCCACTGTATGCAGGACCAAAGCCCGGAGAGCACCTCCAGGAAGAGACAGGAAAGACTCCAAAGGCCTCGGCGTGCCAACCGCTGTGCTGAAATTCTACCGCCCCGTGTTCTTTCCGTTGGGCAGATTAATCCCTCTCACAGGGGTCAGACTTAACACGCAGGCACTCAAGGCAGGAACAGTAAGTGATTTACTTACTGAGTACTTGTCACCTCCTCGGCACTGGGTTACGTGGTTTACGTGACTTTTCACCTTTCGATGTACTTCTCACAGCATCTCTATTAGGTAGATGCATTTATTAGCTTCACAGGTAAAACCCTGAACTTAAGAAGTTAGGGCACCCCATGGGCAAGAGGGAGGGCTGGATTCAGACCTCCAGTTCTGACTCCAGAGGAGATACGGCCATGGTTTTCAAACTGTGGCCCTTGGGGTTCCAGAAGGGATGAAGCAGGAAAAACATGCAAGGGGGGAGAGCTCTGGGCTCCTGCCCTGCCTCAGCTACCAAACTCCCGCTTGTTCTGTTTTACTTACTGGAGTTTGACAAAGATTTCATCTGAGGCCGGGTCTTCTTAAATATCTTGGGATAACCTCTCCTCTGGCCTCACCCCCTAAGTGACTCAGGTAAAGAAGTGGCCTGGCCTGGGGACACCCTGCCCACCGTGCCAGGGCTCTGGTCCCGCCTGGGTCTTCTTTCAGTGACCCTCCCCAAAGTCTCAAAGACTGGACACGCTCCCCCCTGGGTTGGCCATTTGCTGAGCCCCCAGGGTACCCGCAGAACGCCTGCACCCGGTGACACAGTGGAGGAAAGGTAGGAGTGTTTCCAAACAGAGACATAGGTCAGGCCTGGGGATGAAGCAGGCAGCTCTCTCTGCCCTGTGTAGTGGCCAGCAGCCAGGTCGGAAGGTAACGTCTCCGCTTGAGGAGGAAATCTCAGTATCTGCCCCCTGGGTCTCCTTCCTCCATCAATTTCCGACATTAAGCACCACGTGCAGCGCAAGCCAGGCACCCTACGCCTACTTGCTGAATTGCTCTTGGAGAGAACTCAGGTTTCCTAGCACAGCTAGTGTGCCCCGGGGCTAGGGGGCTTTTTACCTACCCAGTCGTATTAACTGCAGCCCAAGAGTGTTAGATCGTCATTGTCATGACGCTTTCGGACCAGCATTTTATCATCATGAAATGTTAGGACGGTATTTGCTGCTCACAAGGCAGGCCCTGGCTGTAAGCAATCACAGACTCCTTAGGCGTAGCCAGGAGTGGTCATCGATACAAGCTCTGAGAAAGTGTGCCAAGAAATCGCACTTTTGGCAGACCGTCACCGGGTTAAGTGTTCCCCGCTGGGCTGGGCCACCTACCTTCTGGCACGTGAGGGTCCCCATCCATACAGTGCCTTGGTGCCAAGAGCTTGCAGCCAAGGAGGCCACGTTCTGACTGTTCTGAGAGATTAATTCAAGACAGTGAGCATTGCTGAGCGCTTACTGCGTGCAAGGTTCTGCGGAGGACAGCTGTCTGTCCCAGACGGAAAACAAACGTCACAGCAAGGAGCCAAAGCACGAAATAAGCTGGTTCCGAAGAGCCACAGATACCGTGCAGAGATAGAGCAGGGCGGTATGAGGGAGGATGCTCTCGTGGGGTGCACATTAGAGGGGGTATTTGGGGAGGGTCCCTGAGGAGGTGGCAGGTGAGCACAGAACACAATGACACGGGGAGATCAAGCACATCCAGACTGGAAGATGAGCAGTCCATGCAGAGGAAGAGCAAAGGCCCTGGGGTAGAGGTGAGCTTGGCATGTGCAAGAGGCAGGAAACAACCAGGGTGCCGCAGTGGGTGGGGGAGAAGATGGGAAGAGATGTGGTCAGGACGCAGCCCACACCGCGAAGGGCCTTGGCTCCCACTGCAGGACATTCGGGTCCTATTCCGAGTGCAGCTGGAGGCCACTGAAGCAGAGGAGTGCCAAGGTCCGACTGACACTTTAGATCTGCTGCGCTCGTGGCTATCGACCACCTGACGTGTAGCTGGTCCGCAGTGAGGTGTGCTGCACTATCTCAGAGGCTTAGCACAAAAAGAAGGAAGGCGTCTCATTGCATATATTCATTACATGTTGAATTAACAATACTTTGGATATATTAGGTTAAATAAAATACACTGCTAAGCTTACTTACACCTGTTTGCTTTACCTTTTGGGGCGCCTCTTGAAAACTTTATTTTTTTTTTTAATTTTTTTTTAACGTTTTATTTATTTTTGAGACAGAGAGAGACAGAGCACGAGCAGAGGAGGGTCAGAGAGAGAGGGAGACACAGAATCCGAAACAGGCTCCAGGCTCTGAGCTGTCAGCCCAGAGCCTGATGCAGGGCTCGAACTCACGGACCGCGAGATCATGACCTGAGCCGAAGTCAGACGCCCAACCGACTGAGCCACCCAGGCGCCCCTTGAAAACTTTAAATGGCACACACAGCTCACGTTCCATGTGCCTTGGCCCACGCTGCCCCGTGGAAGACCGACCCTACAGGCAAGAGCCGAAGGCAGGGTAGCGCACACTTTGAAGCCAGAGCAGATCGGACTTCAGCCGGATTGAATGTAGGAATGCGGCTACAGCTAGGGGGGAGGTGGGAGACGGGGCTAAGGAAAGCGGTTTTTGTTTTCATTTTTGAGAGAGAGAGCGGGTGCATGAGCACGTGTGCACAATCGGGGAAGAGGCAGAGAAGAGAGAGAACCTTAAGCAGGCTCCACGTTGGACTCAGGGCTGGATCTCACGACCCTGGAATCACGACTTGAGCCAAAATCAAGAGTCGGACGCTTAACCAGCTGAGCCACCCAGGGGCCCCAGGGAAGGCATTTTTAGAGACAAGCGACAATAAGGCGTGTGTGTGTGCCTGCAGGATGGTGCAACGTTGACAATGAAATCACTAATGTTGGAGAAAGAGGGAAAAGTACGGGAGCAGAGAGGGGTTACGGAGGCCAGAGGAGGTGGGACCCAGGCCCCGCGCGGAGGGCTTGGCCTCACGCAGGGCAGGGCAGAAACTCCGGAGCACCCAAAGGAAGGCAGAGTGCAAACAATGTTCTGGGGGCCGGAGGAACCAGGAGAGCAGGGATGAGTTGGCGATCAGCAGTTTAGTAGTGACACGAGCCCTTAGTTTCCCACCAGTGTGGGGCGCTGTGCTCTTTACCTCCAACATCTGCAGAACCCTCCCACAGGTGGGGACATCCACAGGATATGTTCTCCAGCGTCTCTTCCTCAGCCACAGCACCCCTGACTCCCTTCCATGTGGCTCAATGGTTCCTGAATGTGCCTGTGACTGAGCCTGGCCTGTCAGCACCCACACCCCTCTGGCCGTGATTGATGGGCTCGTGGGTGGGCATTTAACCCAAGCTGGGCCAATGAGCCCCGGCTGGAACATCCCCTGAGCTGGCTGCGGGTCAGCTGCCGCTGGCCACCCGAGCCATCACCTGGGCAGAGTCCCCCTGCAGATAAAATTGGGAAGTAGGAGAGCAAAGCAGAGACAGGCAGACAAAGAGATGTGCCTTGATAATGAGCCTCTGGATCGAGTCACAGCCAAAGACTGAAGGCCCTTGGGATTTCCCAGCTGTATCACCCCATAAATGCCACCCTTTGCTTAAATGAGCTTGAGCTGGATTTCCGCTGAGTGCAGCCAAAGGACTCCCGACAAAGACAATGATTCTAATGAGGCTGATGGTGTTTGTCCCCATTTCACAGATGGGACAACCGAGGCTTAGAGAGACTCAGATGGCCAATAACCCAAACCAGCCAAGTGAGAAAGTAAAGCTCAAAGCTGCAACAGTTGGGCTTAGCGAGTCACCATCCCGATCAGGTGAGATAGGAGGCGTCTTCAGGGCCCCACGCTGTCCCCTTGTTCCTCCGCCTCACCCCGGTCCTTCCCCACGTGCTCCTGCGTGTCGCCGTGTGGTGTGCCCCATCGTCCTGGGGACTGCAGGTGACGCACTCTTCTTTTGAGGCAGCTGTGTCTGTGTCTGTCACCTTACCACACCTGATTAAGACAAAATCCAGAGCACATTCTTTTTTTTTTTTTTAAAGATTTTAATTTTTTTTTTTTAACGTTTATTTATTTTTGAGACAGAGACAGAGCATGAACAGGGGAGGAGCAGAGAGAGAGGGAGACACAGAATCTGAAACAGGCTTCAGGCTGAGTTGTCAGCACAGAGCCCGACGCGGGGCTCGAACTCACAGACCGTGAGATCATGACCTGAGCCGAAGTCGGACGCTTAACCGACCAAGCCACCCAGATGCCCCCAGAGCACATTCTAAGTAAGCACTGCACACTGGCGGGCAGGGCAGTCCCGGCCGTGGGAATGGCTGGTACAAACCCGGAAAGGAGACAGAGTGGAGTCGATCGCTTTGGGGGGGGGGGGGGGGGAGGGGGCATCGAAGCACGTGCCGGAAGCTGAGGCAGGACAGGAAAGTCCTGCATCCCAAGGAGAGGAGCCTGGCCCTCGTGGGCCCCGTGGGGAGCCCCTGGAAGGACGTGGGGCTGGGGGCGACGCAGCCTGGTCTCCCCACCACCCTGTCTGAACCACGACCCCTCCTGCATGCTCCCCCTTGCCTTTTCTTCCCTTCCTGGCTCCTGATCACTTTAAACTGTCTCTCATGCAATTATGGTTCATTCATTTAGCTCACTTACCATTTTCCCTCCCTCCTAGAACGCGAGACCCACAGGATCTCTTTGTTCTCTGCAGAATCCCTCATGCTTAGAACAGCGCTGACACATGGCACGTACCTGGCAAAACACGTGTTGAATGAGTGAATGACGGGTGCTAGAAATCTCCAGCTTACAGCCTTGTGAAGCCTAAAAGTGGGGTGGCCTGGGAGGCCAAGGGCATCTGGGGGCGTAGAATTGTCCCCTCTGTCATGGGGCAATGTGTCCCCTGAGAATCCAATCTTACTATGGCCACATTCATGGAGTTTTCTTTTTAAAGCATCGTTTTGCTTAATTCCTCTGAATTCACAGCATTAGCTCCCAGGTAGGAAAATCAAAGGCAGAAGTCAAGTGGATGGTGAAATTTAAGTTTGAAAAAAAAAAAAAAAAAGTCCTTGGGCTTCTTCCCAGTGTCCCCAGCCCAGGGACAGACCCCTCCACAGAGACCCATGGGGGGATTCTAGAATTCCCACTTTCAAGTGGGGACAGAGAGAGCTCAGAGAGGGACAGGGGCTTAACTGGGGCCACATGGTTAGGAAAGAGACCTGCCGGGGTCACAGGCATGGTCCCAAGCCCGCTTCTCCCCTCTTGTCCTAGACATCAGACCCTGGGCTCTGCTCCATCACCAATGGCTGGCTGAGTGACTGCAGGCTGCACACCATCTTCCCTGTATTTTGTCTCCCGTGGAAAATGACAAGATAGCACCGGTTCCTTCCCCAGGTCCCTCAGATCCTGTGGCAAAAGCAATCAGCATGTGACAGCTGTCCTAGCACAGAGGACAACCCAGCTTGGGGTCAGTGGGATCAGTGTGGGACTGCGACCTAGGGGCTGGATGACCACTCTGAGTTTCCGTTTCCTCGTCTGCTAAAAGGGGCAAAGAGACCAAATCTATAGGACTGTTGTGGTGGTTGGGTACAATATTGTACATAAAGTAGCTTGCATGGTGCCTGTCACGGCACCAGTGGTAACCTCCATACTAATTATTATTACTGATGTATTTATTCTCATTATTGCAGGTGGTGGGGTGGACAAGGTCAAAGGGCAGAAACTGGAAACTCTTGTACCCATTTTCCCTCCAAATCCACCTGTAGCGTGGAGTTCCCACAGCCCCCAGAGCCTCTCCGCTGCTGGCTGGGTCCCCACTCACTTTTTCCAGTGGCAGGGTCTGAGAGCCGACTCTGGGAATCTCATTTATAAACACAGTAGCTAGTTTTCTAAAGGAAATATTGCCGTTGGTTGTTCAAATAAACCTGCCTGGTTGGGTGATGGGACAGAGGGGAGGGGTGGGGGCCAGAGAGAGAAACGTGAGAAGCAGGAAGTGACGGAGAAAAGGCTGCGGCCGAGGCAGGAGAGGTCAAGGCCGGGAGAAGAGCGGAGAGACAGAAGGACGTAGGGTGGGCAACAGAGAGGCTGTCGGGCTGGCGGAAGACAGGAGGCAGCAGAAAAAGACAGGGAGGCCGGGAGATGGACCCCGGGCAGACCCGAAGCCACCCGGAGGGAGGGGTGAGGGTAGGACCCTGCAGCAGCAGGCGGGGTGGGTCCTGCTTCATGCCAGGCCAGTTTGGTCCAGCCAGGCCCCACAGGCCCTCTGCTCTATCAGAGTCGTCAATCTATGGCCAGGTGAGCTGAGGGAAATGAGCCTTGAACACGTTATTCTGGGTAGGAACAAACACCCTCTCGGGCAGCCTGTTCTCCGAGGGTGGCCTGGGTGGCGAGGGGGTGCAGGGGCCGGGTCTGCGCAAGCCCTCGGGTGCAGCTTCATGGGGGCTCTGCCGAGCCAGAATGGTCCCTGTGAGTAGGGCTGGGTCCTCAGCCAGGTGTAGGGCCCGGGGGAGCCTCTGTGGTCAAAGACACAGAGGGTCAGGCCCTGGGAGGGGAGAAAAATGTGTCCTGCTCAATCCTGGGTGGGAGCCTCCATGGGACCTGACAAGACCAGGCTGGAGGGTGAAGGGACAGCCCCTCACACCCCTCCTAGTCAGGGGCCACAGCCCATTGCCCTGACTCCATAACGAGGCCGTCTTCCTTACTGTACTCCAACCGCAGGGCCAGGGCTGTGTCGGTACAGAATCACAAGACAGAACACGCCAGCCCGAAAATCAACCTGGCACTTCTCTCTTGAGCAGCACGAAGGCATATGACTCAACGCCCCCATCCCCTCCTACTCTGCTTTCCGAGTCCTTCCCCAAGGTTTCTGGGAATTTCTCTGAGGGCGGTCCCCGCCAACGTGAGCTCTGGCTCCAAACGCCCCTCCCACGGTTCCGTTTTGTGACCGGCACCCACCTCCCGACGCATGACACGCGCGAGGACCCCGGGTGCGGGCTCAGCCCGCTCCAAACCAAAGGGGGGCAGCTGGCACAAGAGAGACTCTGGAGGTGGGGAGGGGCCCAGAGGACCCAGAGGGGGAACGGCTTCGCAGGGCCTAGTGCTGCGCTAAAGAGCCCGCCAGTCTCCCCTCCACCAGGAGAGCATCCCTGCCACTCTATCCCACGCTGGCCTCAGGCCCATGCCACCCAGGCCCCTCCTGGCTCTCCCCGGTCCATCTCAGTCCCTTCCAGCCCCTGCTCTGGTCTCGATGCAGCAAGATACTTCCCTTAACCCCACCCACCCGTCTTGGAAAGAAGCCAAAACCTCCTTCCACACAGAATCCCCACTATGGCCGGTCTGCAAGGCTTGATTCCAGAAGGCAGGTACCTCACAGAAGATGAGCTCTTGAGGCAGATTCTGAGCCGGAGTCTGGCACATCTGGGAGTGGTATGAAGGAGAAGGCCTGTAGCAGCCTGCAGCCCGTGCAGCCCCAACCCCGCACCTGGGGCCTTCAGTCTTGTCAGTTCCTGTCCCTCCTGATCCTGCGGCCAGAGCAGGGTCTCTGACATACAAGCCATGACCCTCCCTCACATGTGACTTGCGGTGGCTCCCCAGTGCTCTTCGGGAGGCTCCTTTGGGGAGGAGCCCTGGGGTCTGACTGGACCTCTCCACTTCCCTCATGTGCCCTGATCTTGCAGCACCTGAGGCTTTTGCAGATGTGGTTCCTTTGGCCAGGAGCACCGTTCCCCATCTCCGTGAGCTGCCTCCTCCCACGCATACAGGAGCTGCTCCCTGACAACACTCCCTGCCCGGCTTCCCCGGGATCTCTCCCATTCATCGCAAATGGCTCTGGTGGCAAAGCGCAGTGACCCAGAGCCTGGAGCCAAAAGTCCTAGAGGGGCTCACGGCCTCTTTCAGAATCGTCATTCCATTTGTAAAAATCAAGATGTTACATGATTCTTTTTCCAGACTCTATTTTCTCCGTGTTTCCCTTTACATTCAGGGAGTCTATACGGGGTCAGAAGTGCCTGGGTTGAATCTGGTCCTGACTCTTCCCAGGCAAGAAGTTTGCCTGACTCTTTAGCTTCTCGGTCTCTGAAGGGTCTCGGTTTCCTCACGTGTAACATGAAGAGAAACCATTCTCGCAGGTGCGGTGAGGTGCGAGAAGTGTGCATGTAGCCCCTGGCACTGGGCTGGGCACTCACAAATGCTTGATCAATGGAGCCCTCGTCCTCTATCTTGACTTTGATACAACAAGAACAATGTACCAGCTTTGGCCTGGCAGCCATCTTGCGTAAACAAAACACAATGTAAGGCACTCGAATTTGCCCTGGGAAAGAACCACCTGTTCTCTGTGTGGGCTGGGAAGGAGAGACCTGGGTGGAGAGGGGGGAAGGAGAATGAAGTGAGGAGAAGGATCCTGGTTTCTTGAGTTCCGCACAGGTAAAAGATGCCACAAAAGTAGCAGCTGGAACTCAGGGACCAGACAGAAGGTTCTGGTGCGATCCGCTTTTCAAACATCAGAGAGGCACCGCATGAGCTGAGAGCAGCCCACCCAAGTTCCTGCTCTGAGTGGCTCCCCGACTTTTCCCTGAAAGCTGTGGTTTCTCTTCTCCCACCCCTTCCAGCCCCAAGCCTCGTCTGGAGTTCCCACCCTGGATTCTCTGAAGGACCCCTTGCCTCTTGGCCCTGATGGATACACACACCCTGTCTCTCTCTCTCTCTCTCTCTCTCTCTCTCTCTCTCTCTCCCTCATTCACCCATGGACATTTACTGAACACCCTCCAGCACATGCTCCTAGGGAAGACCAAGCCCATGCTTAAGATGCTCACTCATGGCAGGAGGTGTCCCCAGAAGCTGATGCTGGAGAAAGCATGTGACATACCGCATTGCCCAGCTGCACAGGAAGTGCCCCAAGGGACACCTTCGCCAGCGGAGAGGAGGAGGCTTCCCTGAAGGAGGCAACGCTGACCCAAGTCTTAGGACAGGAAGCGCTCTCAGGAGAGAACTAAGAGGGAAGAGTACACAGGTGGCAGGGACAGCCTGGGCAGGCGCAGAGGAGGTGATGGGAGGTGGGTGGGAGAGTCCAGAGTCCTGGAAAGTAAAGACGGGCAGGCAGTGGTGAGAGCCAGGTGGGAGAGGAGAGCTTAGCCTCCAGCACGATGTCTGGGGGCTGTGTCAGAACATGGGGACTCTCTCCAGGAAGCAGGAGGGGCCTCTGCAGGTAACAGCAGAGGCTGAGACTCCCTTAAGCTTTCTTTTTAGGAAGAACACTTTGGCCGCCAAGCATGAAGGAAAATTCGAGAAGGACAGGTTCATTCCACAAACACCTAGATACTGCTCATGCCCATTGGAAACACAAAAATGAATACTTCCCTGGGCATCTTCTACTCTTTAAATACAGCATAAACAATTTCCTCTACACTTGACCCCCAATGCCCAAGACATTGTGTCTTTTCAGCTTGATGCACCTGCCCAGTGCTCACAGCCCACTGGGGAAGACAGATATGCCCACGGAGTATAGTACAGTGGAACGATGTTCCGAAGTCATGCACCAGGGAGGGTGTGTGACAACGAGCACATCCAAGGAAAGCATCACCACTCAACCAGAATCAGGTCAGTCGAAAGAAAACGGGTGATGAAACAATATCTTGTGAGTCTCTATTATGCTGAGAGTCCAAAGTGGAATTCCCGCCTTGAAAGAGTCTCTAGCCTCGTTGCAAATATATGTACAATTGTTTATTTATAATTATATAGGATATATAATGGTTTACTCAGAATCATGTAATAGGAAATTTTTACTAACATTAAATATATATGATTTTTAAGCTGTATGATTCCATTTATATAAAATTCTTGAAATGCAAACTAAAACGTAGAGACAGAAAACAGCTTACTGGTCACCGGAGGACAAGGATGGGCAGGGAGAGGGCAAGGGAAAGATTATAAAAGGTCATGGGGACACTACTGGAGGGTATGGGTATGCTCCCTGTCCTGATTATGGTGATGGTTTCGTGGGGGTCTACATATGTCAAAATTTATCAAATTGCAGACTCTAAATATTTTTGGTTTATTGTATGTCAATAATTCCCTCAATACAGCTGTCAATCAGGAAGATCATTGCCACAGGAAAGCCGTCTCCCAGGGAGCTTCCGGGATACAGAGAAGTTCTACTCCTTGACGTGAGTGGGAGTTGCACAGATGTTCTTTTGTTGTGCCAAGGTTCTGTATTGTATCATTTCCTCTCCATTTCAGGACTTTCTTTGGCCATTCTTTTAGTGTAGATCTGCAGGTAACAAATTACCAGTTTTCCTTCATCCAAGAATGTCTCGATTTTTCCCTTCACTCCTGAAGGATATTTTCACTGGAGGTAAAATGCTAAATCAACAAAAATTCTAAATCAGCAGATCTTTTCTTTTGGTACATGAAAAAATGTTATATCATTTCCTCTGACCTTCATTTTTTTTCTCTTTCTTTTTGACATAAAGTTGGTTTTTTAATGAGAAATTCACTGCTATTTAATTTTTTTAATTTATAAATATAGTGTTGGTTCTCACAGCTCTCAAGATTTTTTCTTTGCCTTTAGTTTTCCGGAGTTCGATCATGGGGCTTAGCGTGGACTTCTTTGGTTTTATCATCTTTGACTCACTCAGCTGCTTGAATCTGCAGATTTACGTATTTTGCCAAATTTGGTAGAATTTCAGCTGCTATGTATTCTTTTATTTTATCCGTTCCACGCATTTTTCTCTCCTCTCAGGGACTGTGATCACATATAAGGTTTTTTGTTATAGTTGTACAGGTCCCTGAGGCTCTGTTCTCTCTTTTCCTTTTCCTTTTTTCAGTCTAAATTCTCTCTGCTATTCAGATTGAGTGATTTCTGTTTCTCCACCTTTATGTTCACTGGTTCTTTCCTCTGTTCTCTGCATTTTGCTGTGAAACTAATCCCAACTTCTTCAGGTCAATGAGTTTATCGCACACTTCTAAAATCACTATTTGTGAGATGTTTTTTTTTCTTTGCTGAGACCTCATTTTTGTATTTATTTTAAGTGTGTTTTTAATTGCTTGTTGAAACATCTCTATGATGGCTGGGTTTTTTTTTGTTTTTTTTTTAACGTTTATTTATTTTTGAAACAGAGAGAGACAGAGCATGAACGGGGGAGGGTCAGAGAGAGAGGGAGACACAGAATCTGAAACAGGTTCCAGGCTCTGAGCGGTCAGCACAGAGCCCAACGCGGGGCTCGAACTCACAGACCACGAGATCATGACCTGAGCCGAAATCGGACGCTTAACTGACTGAGCCACCCAGGCGCCCCAATGATGGCTGTTTTTAAAACCCTCTTCAGATAAGGGGTGCCTGGGTGGCTCAGTCAGTTAAGTGTCTGACTTCAGCTCAGGTCATGATCTTGCGGTTTGTGAGTTCAAGCCCCGCGTTGGGCTCTGTGCTGACAGCTCAGAGCCTGGAGCCTGCTTCAGATTCTGTGTCTCTCTCTGCTCCTCCCCTATTCATGCTCTGTCTCTCAATAATAAATAAACGATAAAAAAAAAATTTTTTAGACCCTCTTCAGATAATTCCAACATCTCTGTCATCTCCATTTTGGTATCTGTTGATCTTTTTTTCATTCAAGGTGATATTTTCCAGGATTTTGCAATAATAAGGGATGTTTTATTGTACTCTTAGCATTTGAGTCATTATACTAGGATACTGTAGTTCTTATTTAAATTTTCTGTTTTAGCTGGCTTCCTCTGACATCTCTCCAGGGAAGAAAAGGGTCAGGGAAAGTATACCACCCATCACTGCCAGGTGGGGACAGAAACTCTGGCACCCTAGAAAAAAGGGGAGCCATTTACTGCTAAATGGGGGTGGAAGGTCAGGCTCCCCATGAAACCTCTTGTGACACCACCCTGACCAGGAAGAGAGGGACAAACCATTACTGCTCCCAACATGATCAGCATGGCCTTTGCTGAAGGAGATGGGGAAGGGACCACAGCTTTTTCTCTGGTGTTTGACTGGAGTTGGATGGTTGTTGTCTAAAAGTTTTCTGTTGTTGGAATGCTTAAACGGCTCAGTTTGTTAAGCATCCTACTCCCAATTTTGGTTCAGGTTGTGATCTCATGGTTCGTGGGATTGAGCCCCCAGTCCAGCTCTATATTGAGAGTGGAGCCTGCTTGGGATTCTCTCTCTGTCTCTCTCTCTCTCTCTCTCCCTCTCTGCCCCTCTCCCCAGCTCGCACACTTTCTCTTTCTCTCAAAATAAGTAAATAAACATTTAAAAAATAATAATGAATAAAGTGAAACTTTCCTGTTGCCAGACCGCCCCGTTCCTGGTCTTCAAGCTATATAGAACAGGCTTTTGTTGCGTTTTTTTTTTTTTTTGTCTGTGCTTCTTAGCATTTTGGGGTGCTGGCAGAGCCAGGGTATATTAGACAAACAAACGAACAACACATCTGGGGACTCACTGCTGTCATTCCTTGGGTCCCAAGGTCCCTGGCTAGTGTAACTTGTACCTTCCTTTTCTCCACCTTTCAGAATCCTCTTAGGTTTGTCTGATGTAAAATGCCCAAGGTTTTTAGCTGTACTTAGTGCGAGGAACATGAAGAAGTGCCTGACGGGAAATATATTCCATGTGCGAGACAACATCTTTTTTGCCTTGTCCTAGACTTCTACATAGTTAAGTGTTTTCCATTTCCTTTTCTCACCTCACACTTTGATACATTCCTTATTTCGCCAGTCATCAGAGACGTTGATGGTAGGAGGCAAAGACAGGGAGAATTTGTTTGCAGTTTGTTAAAAAAAAAAAAAAATGGTACCCACAACTAAACCCCAGCCTTTCAGTACCCCCAAGTTGCCTGGGAGAAAAACAAATCCCAAATCCACATGAGTGGTGGCTCCGTGACACCTGCTTGTTTTCACTTGAAAATCCACTATCCCTTTTTGTCCAAGACGGTGTGTAGATCCAAAACCCATCTTCCTGCTTGAAGTGGGGAGGGTATGCAGAAATATGTGATGGTGTCATTAAATCTTGAAGAAAATAGGCCATTGAAAAGATTTACCTCAGCATGCTCGGCCAAGTCTTTGCTGGGTCGGCCTTTAGCAGGTGGGAGCCTTCGGGCTGTCTGGCCTGGAGAAGCAGTGATGCCTTTTGTGAGCTTAGCTGCTTGGCTTCTGAACTCCGGCTGGCCCAGTTGGTCTGCAGAGTGGGGGCCTTGGAGCCCGCAGAAGCCCCCTCATCACCCTGTTCCTTGTCTCAGCATGCCCTGGCGTGATGGAGAGAGAGCTTGCTCTGGCCTCATGCTGGCTGGGGTGTAAAACCCCATGAGGGTCCTTACTAGCTAATGTGACTTTGACCACAGTCTCTAAACTCAACCTCTGTTACTCCCTCTATAAAATGGAATAACAGAAGCTAACTTATGGAATCGTTGTAAGGGGTAGAAACGTTATGTGACGTTTCTGGTGTGTAATTTCTATTTGACGTACGTCAGCTGTTATTATCATAGAGAATTCTAGTGTAAGTGAAAGTCCTCCAGTGTAAATATTTTACACACCTTGAGAAGTGCACGTGTATGCATGTGTATGTGTGTGCACGTGCATGTGTGTGTGCACTGATGGGTGGATGGCTATGTTTTCCAGCTGGGATGGTACCTGAAATACACATCTTGCATAAAACTACAAACTTCGCGTAGGTTCTATTCCTGAGCTGCTACTCCCCTCCCACCACCCTCCATAGAACCTTGAGGCAGCCAATTTAGTGACAAGGTTATATTGTCTTTGTTTTTTCCACATTCTATATTTAAGATGCTTAAAATGTCTTATGCCAAAGGAACTTTCTACTCTCATAGCTCAAAGCCAGGCACAGAGACAGAGGCATGTTAAAAGGACTTCTTCAAGCTGAGGGTAAGCACTAATGGAGTATAGTTCTTAGCCACTTGTGGAGTAAATGGTAAGCAGAAGAATTAACATATAAATAAGACTTCTCTGTCTTTATGACCACACTAATATCACTTTTTCCATTCACTTTTCTTAGGTGAGCTGTGAGGTTCCTGGGTACTATCATTTTGATGAAACAGTCCATCTGAGTTTAACTGTGGATAATCTTTGGAGTCTATGTCATTTGGCCTTAAGAAGATTGAACAATTCATGGGGCGCCTGGGTGGCTCAGTTGGTTAGTGGTTGACTTCGGCTCAGGTCATGATCCATGGTTCTTGGGTTCGAGCCCCATGTCCGGCTCTGTGCTGACAGCTTAGAGCCTGAAGCCTGCTTTGGATTCTGTGTCTCCCCCTCTCTCTTGCCCCTCCCCTACTTCCTCTCTCTCTCTCTCTCAAAAATAAATAAACATAAAAAATTAAAAACCAGAAGACGACTGAACCATTCAGGCGTATCCACAAGTCTAGGGATGGCAAATAGGTTTTATCCCACATGCCAATTCCCGTTGATTTGGAATGGCCGCCTGGAGGCGGACACTAATCCAGACCTAGCTGGGAAAAAGAGCGGTAATTGATCAGCCATGTCTGCAATGGGCTGAAAACGGAGGAGTGCTGAGCGTGCTAGGTATTTGCAATTCCTGCATACTAGAGCAGGGGTTGGCACACCTAAAATAGTAAACATTCTAGGTTTGTAGGCTAAATACAATCTCTGTCGCACAGTCTTCTACCTCCTCCTTCTCTTCTTCGTCCTCTTCTTTTTTAAAATACAGTACTCATTCTAAAGCATACAAGCCATTTGAGCCTGTGGGACACACACACACAGACCACGTCCTAGAGCGGGCCCACAGGCTACGGTTTGCCAGCGTCTGCACTCAAAGCTCAAACACTGCACTATGATTCATATCCCTCACCTACGCAACGATAACTACCTTTCCAGCACATACTCTGGTCAGAATTGCTTTCCCTGTGAACATATAACCCAAAGGAAACCAGTATAAATGTCTAATATCTAGCTTGTTTTTTATACAAAGCAATTCTTTTAAAAAGTGATATAAATATTGAGAAATTGATGTTGACCAAAGATAAAATTATAGAGCAAGTCTTAAAGCAGTGTAACATTGATACACCAATAACATTCAGTTGATCTAAATTTTTATCAATTTCTCTATTTATGAATTTTATAGGTATCTTTCTTTGATGCAAGAAAAAAACTGTGTACTTCTTCACTCATTCTTGCTTTGAGTTTGTCCACTGTTTTTTTTTTTTTTTAATGTGTGTTTATTTTTAAGAGAGAAAGACAGAGCACAAGCAGGGGAGGGGCAGAGAGAGAGGAAGACACAGAATCCAAAGCAGACTCCAGGCTCTGAGCCGTCAGCAGAGAGCCCAACATGGGGCTCGAACTCACGAATTGTGAGATCATGACCTGAGCAGAAGTCAGACGCTGAAACTAAGCCACCCAGGTGCCCCAGGTTTGTCCACCATAGTTGGTTTCTGTCTGTTTTGGTTATAGCTTTACATATCTTTTGGCATCTTAGTGACAGCAGTTTGCTGACATGAAATGTCACTTGAAAAACCCCATTTAGCTCAAAGATTTTTTTTATCTCTTCTAAATTCTTCCAAAAAGAAGCTTGTCTTTCTGTGTTTTTTTTCCCCGCACTCATAATTAGAATAGAAAAAAGAAATTCTATGGTTTAGGGAATAGTCCACAGTTTACAATTCTCCATGACTCACTTTCTAATCAATGAAAATAGTATAAATATGTAACTTATACCTATATAAATAATTCCTCAGCTGAGCAAATTACTGGATATAGAGTATTCTCATTATTTCAGACTTCATGTCTGATCTGCTTCCTGTTCACCCTTAACCTTGATTTGTGCTCAAATGCTGAGCTACATAGAAAGATATCTCTAAGAGGAAAGAAAGAAAGAAAGAAAGAAAGAAAGAAAGAAAGAAAGAAAGAAGAAAGAAAAATCTCTCATGGGTTATCTCCAAACAGTGTTATTTACCACCCCCCAAAAAAAATTCTGCCCCAAACTATAGGTCAACGTTTTTTGCTTTTTCAGTCCTGAACTATAAATAGCCCTTTCCAGTTTTTTTGAACAAGTGAGTTCTGGAAATTGGAGCTAAATCATGGAGGCCCTCAAAAATACAGTGAGGAGAGTGTACTTTATCTATGGGCAGTGGATTATTTGGGTTTTTTTAGTGTTGAGTTGTATAAGTTCTTTATATATCTTGGATATTAATCCCTTATCAGACATATCGTTTGCAAATATTTTCTCCCATTCAGTCAATTGGTTGCCTTTTCATTTTGTTGATAGTTTCCTTCACTGTGCAAAAGCATTTTATTTTGGAATAGTCCCTATAGTTTATTTTTGCTTTTGTTTCCCTTGCCCGAAGACACATACCTAGAAAAATGTGCCCATGGCTGATGTCAAATGGATTACGCAGGTCCTAAATCACATTTAGGTCCTTAATCCACTTTGAGTTTATTTTTGTGTATGGTATTAGAAAGTGGTCCAGATTACTCAGCACCATTATAGACAATAGACTGCCTTTTCCCTATCGAATAGTCTTGCCTCCTCTATGTTGATTAATTCTATGGTCAGTCTTTCCAAAATTTAGCCATTCTAGGGTGCCTGGGTGGCTCAGTTGTTTAAGTGCCCAACTCGATTTCAGCTCAAGTCGTGATCTCACAGTTCAAGAGCCCCTGCATCGGGCTCTGCACTGACAGTGGGGAGCCTGCTTGGGATTCTCTCTCTCCTCTCTCTGCCTTTCTCTCTGTCTCTCTCAAAATTAAAAATTAAAAAAAAAATTTTAAATAAAACAAAATAAAATGGAGCCATTCTAATAAGTGAGAAGCAACGACTCATTGTGGTTTTTATTTGTATTCTTCTAAAGCCTAGTGATGTTGAGCATCTTTTCACGTAATTGTTTGCCATTCATAGATACATATTTTTTTTTGGTGAAGTGTCTATTTCAATCTTATGCCTATCTTTTTTAATTGGGTTGTCTGGTTTTCTTATTATAGAGTTTTTCAATATAGTCATACATTCCTCAATATATAAATAGCTCTTTATATATTCTAGGTATAAGTTCTTTATTAAATATATGCTTTTGCAAAGATTTTTTTCTCCTAGTCTGTGGCTTGTCTTTGGTTCTCTGAAAGTGTCATACAAAAGACAGAGCTTTTTTAATTCTTGTGAAGTCCAATATATTAATTTATTTTTTTTTCTTTTCCTCATGCAACATACTTCTGGTGTCATATCAAAGAAACCTTTGTTTAACCCAATGTCACAAAGACTTTCTTTTATGATTTCTGCTAGAAATTTTATATTTTGTAACAATTTTACAAACAGGTTATGTTTGTGATCCACCTTAAGTTCAGTTCAAATACGGTTTAGGATTATGACTCATCCTGGGTGCATTTTTATGTATAGTGTGAGGTGTGAAAGTCGATTTTTTCACATATGGATATCTCATTGTTGTAGCATTATTTGAGGCAGGAACTATCCTTTCTGCACTAAACTTCCTCGGCATATTTGTCACCGATCAATTGTCCATATATTTGTGGGTTTATTCATGTACTCTCCCTTCTGTTCCGTTTATCTGTTTGTCTCTCCTGAGAGCGGTACCACACTGCCTTGATCAGGAGTCTATAAACGGTGGCCGATGGGCCAGGATCACAAATTGTTGATGCTTTAAAGTCATTCTTCTCCCACTGGTGTCTTTCCATCTGTGTTTCCAAAGAAGTAAATTACAAGGAGCCATGGACCACTTGCCATAAGCCCAAGGGTTGTGGTTTCTGCCTGCTGTGGACTAGGGGCTTTGACTTGGGCTGTACTCACCAAGTGAGACAAAGCCATACCCCAGAGGAGGGCCCCAGCCGTGAGCAAAGCCCTCCTGCCAGCTGCCTCCCCAGCATGCTATTCCTGCACCCATGTCTGAAACCATATTCGTCGTTCATGGTGAGCTCTACTGTAACCACCACCAGGAAGCCCTCTTTGACCTAAAGCTGGCTGAGGCGCCCCTCTCCTGTGCCCCATTGGATCCCAGCACTTACTGCACTGCATGATAATATGATAATGAGAATCTCCAAGTAGACAGAGAACTCTGTGACAACAGGAACAGGTCTCCATACACTTTGTGACCCCCACACCTAGCATGGACCCAGCCCAGAACAAGCAGCAGAAAAGCTTTACTGGGTAGCTTGGTAATGAAATGAATGGAGGAATAAATGGCAGAGGTTGGCCTCTGGGTTTCCTGCCTCGTCCTATGCCTCCATCAATTTCCTATGGCTCTGAGCAACTTACCCATCTAATCCAACTATGTCCCTGGGACCTGATCCAGCCCTTTGTATGGTAGAAGGGAAAATCAAACAGTCCCTGGTTTCAGGGAAGTGACTAGAGTCCATGGGTGACTTTTTCCCTGTTCTTCTAGGAACGCCGAAGCAGAAACGTCCTGGCCATCAACTCACCTCCGTAAAGTAACCTTGGCTTTTCTCCCTCCCCTTCCAAGGATGGGGGTTTCATAATGATGGTGGGGGGTGGGGGAGAGGGTCTATGATTTGTTCCCATCTGGAACAGTAAAAGAGGAGTAGCCGCTGGCCAGTGTTATGGCCAGCATCTCATTGTAGCCCTGAACCCCTATACATAGGTAAGAAGGAGAAAACTATGGCACACAGGAGTCAAGTCACTTGCCTAAGGTCACCTGGAAGCTCAGGGAAGGATGCCACCAGAACCCTCTAATCTAAGACTCCTGGCCTATGGGCCGTGGACCTGGCAATGAGGTGGTATAAGCAGACACACCTGTAGCACTGGGGGAGGCTCTCCTCGTGAAGGAGTAGCTCAGAGGACCTGCACGTGGCCTAGGAATCCATATTAACCTCCCCCAATGGTCTCCGTTCCTCATAAATAACATCACTCGCATTTACTTGGTGCCACCGTTTCCAACCAAAGCAGTTGAATGCTATTTTTTTTAATTGTTTTAATGTTTATTTATTTTTGAGAAAGAGAGAGAGTGTGAGTGGGGAGGAGCAGAGAGAGAGAGGGAGACACAGAATCCGAAGCAGGTTCCAGGCTCTAAGCTGTCAGCACAGAGCCCGACGCAGGGCTCGAACTCACAAACCGTGAGATCATGACCTAAGCTGAAGTCGGACGCTACCGACTGAGCCACCCAGGCGCCCCAGTTGAATGCTATTTTTGGTGAATAGGTATAAATTCATGTTTTTAAAAAACTGCATATTATGCTTTTTTAAATTTCATTATATATTCTATCAAACCATGTATTCCAGAAGCCCAGCTGTTATCCTGGTCCTTGACATTTTGTTGATGTTGTTAATGGGGGTTTTCCCCCTACCTGGTGAAATTGTAATCTCCTAGGGTCGAGACCCCAGAGGGACTGTGCCCTGGGGTTTGTAGTTCGGTTTTCTTTCATCACATCTGCCATACCGAGGAGTACTGAGTGTTGTGTGTAAATGATGAATCGCTGAATTCTACTCCTGAAACTAATATTACTCTCTATGTTAACTCACTGGAATTTAAATAAAAATTTGAAATGAAAAAAAAACGTCATGTCTGCAAAAGGCATGCTGATCTGAGACTGGGTTTAAGCACTCCTAGTTTTCCCCTCCGTAGTGGAGACGGAAGGGGGTTCCAAGGGCACAGGGCACCTCCCCTGCCCCACCCCACCCTCCACCGAGAGCCAGACAGACTGTGCCTGGGCACTGCCTAGCACCCCAGTACCCCCTGGGATTGTTCAGCTGCTCCCCCAGCCCTGCCCATTCATGCATCAGGAAAACCACAGACTTGAGCCCTTTCCACTTTCTGGTGGTTCAAGCACCCTGGCTAAGGGCCTATCCTCACCTGCTTGGTTCCACCAGGCTGTCACCGAACCCCCGGGGAGCCGTCAGGATGCATCAGGCTTGGTACTCCATTGCTGAGCCCTGCTCTGGAAGGTGAAGGGCCAAGGATGGATTGAGTTCGGGCCCCGAAAAGGATTTCTAGATTGTCCCAAGGACAACACGGAGCCCTGCCGCCACACTGTGCCCAGATCCGAACCTTCTGGGGCACTGGGGCACACAGCAAGACGGCAGGACATGGCAGTGGGGAAAGGGGTTTGTGGGTTGACATGGACGAGTCCCTTAACCTCTCTGAACCCCAATCTCCCTTTCCGAAAGCGGAGATGATAACATACCTAGCTTAATGAGCCTCAGTAAATACTAAAGAAAAACATTAAAGTGCCAGGCCCCACGTCTGCTGTATGGCCGTCTCTGCTCTGACACCTGTTCCCTAGGCCTTCCTTTGCAGAACACACGCCAGATGTGTCCTCCTCTACTGGGCCCACTCAGCCACATTCCTGCTGGGGGGGTGGGGGGAGATGGCCTCCAGAGGCAATAGGGACATAGAGGGGACTGCGGAGCCAGAAATGAGGACGGCAGGTGTGTGTGTCTGCACGTGTGTGTGCTCATGTGTGTAAAGGGGAGGCCAGCCTACAGGATGCAGATTCAAGGGCTCAGAAGAGTTTCTGCCCCAGATTCTGTCATTCTTTTGAGCTAAGCAATCTTTGTAAAATGCGAATGTCCTTGGGAGAGCTAACAAATTGAGTCCCTCATGCTCTAATGTGAAAGTCTTTGCTGTTTTTAAGGGTTTCATCACCCTATGAGCGACGAAGTGGAAGGAGACAAGGGAGACATCCGGGCTGGAGGCAGGGAGGGAAAGGTCCAGGTGACAGGGGGTGGGGTACTGGAAGAAGAGAAGCAGGGCTGACCTTACAGGCACTCGGGTGGAGGGGTGGGAATCCGGGGTATTTTTTCCCCAGGAGATGTGATCAGGAAGGGTTTCACAGAGTAGACCCCCCCTCCCCCGCCAAGTCTGGAAAAATGAGTGCCAGCAGGTGGCTTGGAGCCATGTGTAAACTGGGAGCTGCTCTCGGAACTCCTAGCACTTCTCTGGCAAGAGCAGCCGCAGGATGGCCCCAGAGCACATGCCTGCTCCCTGGAAGTCAGAGAGATGCCTGGACAGACCCTGGTGGATGGACCCCAGCGAAATCCCCTAGAAGGGGGTTGGCTGGGCTCCCCTCACACCAGCTTCCATGGGCCTTTGGACACGGCACTCGTTCCCTCAGGGCCCTCACGAGGCTCTTGCTTCCTCTGCCCACCTGATCCTTCCAGCTCATTCCTGGACTCTTTTAGGTCTCAGCTCAAATGTCACCTCTTCAAAGAGACCATCCTGGTTCTTCTCCACATAAAACAAACTCCTTCTCTCGCCAAAGTGTTCACGGCTCTGCTGTAATTTGTAGGTAGGGATTTGTTTGCTTGTGGGGGGATTGTATTTCTGGGGTACTCACCAAGGCCCAGTGAAGAATAGGTCCAGGGAAGGTCTTGGGGAGTTGAAGAGGCATAGAGCCCACGGACAGAGCCCCAAGAGAGCAGCCGGGCCTGCTGGGCAGAAGGCAGACCCAGGGCCCCTGCAATATAAGTTGTCCATGGAGCTACATAAGCCTCCTAGAACCTAGTCATGACCCTGGAGGGTGGGGGTGGGAGGGAACCCCAAGCTAACCGCGATCATTAAACATTTGCTTTCCCGATGAAATGAAGTCTCAAAATAGAAATTGAGGTAAATTATAAAAAACTAAAGTTAATAGTTTTTGCACACCTGTGATTGAGTTCAGAATTCATGCCTGTCTCATTTCCTTACTCGGCCATGGTCTGTATCCTGCACTTTGACTCTAAGTTCCATAAAAGCAGAGAAGTTGCTCCCTTTATAACGACTGTATTTCCAGGGGTGCCTGGGTGGCTCAGTTGGTTAAGCGTCTCTTGATTTAGGCTCAGGTCACGATCTCAAGGTTCATGAGATCGAGCCCCACATCCGGCTGTGTGCCGACAGTGTGAAGCCTGCTTGGGATCCTCTCTCTCCTGCCCCTCCCCTCCTCTCTCTCTTTCTCTCTCTCAAAATAAATAAACTTTTAAAAATGACTGTATTTCCGGAGCAAGCTCTGTGCCTGGCACCTAATACGCACAGTAAATGTGGGCAGGGGGCAGTTCGGGAGGGGACGAGCAACAGTGGCTCCCTCCTCTGCCAAACCCACCCCCCAGGGCAGGTCCCTTGGGACAAGTACCCCTTCCCTCAGCACTTGGGGCAGGCATGTCTGAACCCCCCTCCAGACCTGTTTCCTGGGAAGCTGCCAACGGGGGGTTGCCCCGCCGCGGTGCCTGAGGCCTCTGAGAGGCAGGTGACAGCTTGGGCTAAGCTGATCTCTTTGTTCCCAGCATCCAGACAGGCTGAGCAGATGCTTGGCAATCAGCACTGCCAGGTTGGGCCTGCCAGAACAGGGGGCCAATGCTGAGCCAGGGAATGTGTCAGGAGATTCCGGGACTGGGGGAGCACAAAGAGAGCACTCCCAGGTCTGCGGGGAGCATGCCCGAGCCCCAAGTCCACATGTCGGGCCGTGCTGCCCAAGCGCTCCTGCCAAGGGTGGGAACTGACAGAGGCAGCCTAGGTCTGCCCCAGTGCCTCCTGGGAAATAAGCAAAGCGGTCCTAAAAACAGCCAGTACATGTAGAAGTTTGGGTGCTAGAGAGCTCACGGTCCACCAGCCCTGAGACTTGAGGCAGGTGTCTCAGGCTCTCTGAGCCTCCATTTGCTCATGGCCAGAACGCTACTCTTCTCTCCTCTGCCTGCGCAGCTCGTCACCGTGCGCCATCATTGGCCCCCTGTCCCCTGGTGAATCGGGCCAGAAGGGCCGGACCCATGGTGTACCAAGCATGAGTGAAGGCTTGTTTGGGTGGTTGTATATATATACCTTGTGAGAGTGGGCAGTCTGCACCTACTATACCACATCCCTTATGACCACAAGTCAGTCTTAACTCTACGGGCCACCGCTTAATGTCACCATTAGCCCTTATGTTGAGGGGTCCTCTGTCATCTTGGTTG
This sequence comes from Panthera pardus, assembly GCF_024362965.1. Taxonomy (NCBI): domain Eukaryota; kingdom Metazoa; phylum Chordata; class Mammalia; order Carnivora; family Felidae; genus Panthera; species Panthera pardus. Next base: position 103,983,216 of record NW_026526655.1, read on the forward strand.
TCTGAAACTCGTTCCTTGAGAGACTTCTCAGGCAGGGCTCATGCGAATTATAGTTTCTGAGTTCTTACGAATGCCCGACAGCTCATGATCTTTATAGTTGAAGGTCACTCGGGAAAGAAAGAAAATCCTTAGCTCACATATTATTCCTTTCAATATAAATATGTTTATCTGATGGCTTATGCTCATGAAATGCTTCTGACAAAATGTCTGGTGCCAACCTCACTTCTTTCCCTTAGAGAAGTGCTGCCTGACAGAACTTTCTGTGATGATGTAAGCTTTCTAGAACCTGCGCTGTCCAGCGTGGTAGCCACCAACTACGGGTGCTCGCTGAGCACTGAAAACATGAGAGGAGGGGCGCCTGGGTGGCTTGGTCGGTTAAGCGTCCGACTTCGGCTCAGGTCATGATCTCACGGTCCGTGAGTTCGAGCCCCGCGTCGGGCTCTGTGCTGACAGCTCAGAGCCTGGAGCCTGCTTCCGATTCTGTGTCTCCCTCTCTCTCTGCCCCTCCCCTGTTCATGCTCTGTCTCTCTCTGTCTCAAAAATAAATAAATGTTAAAAAAATTTTTTTTTAAATAAAAATAAAAAACATGAGAGGAGTTGAAATTTTATTTTATTTTATTTTATTTTAAATAGCTACATGAGACTAACCAACTACCCCACTGGCCATTGCAGCCTTAGATTGAGTGATTCCCAAATGGCTTTTTCTTGAAAATCTACCAATTTTACGTTTCAAAAGGATTCAAAGGCCAACCTGAATTAGATCCCACGTGGGACAATTTGAACATGATGTTGCCTCCCACGAATCATCATCAGGTGGCGAATTTTTCCCGAATTGCTGCGCAGCCCCGAAGAAAGACCAACATCACCAGGATTCCTAAGTGTGTTTCCTGAGCCATCCATCTCCAATCCAGTTTGGGGTGGAGGTTGAGCAGGAAACAGTCCCACCTGGTCCCAGAGTGGGCAAGGAGCGTCTACCTGAGGAGGAAGACGTCAGAGGCATAACTTTTACTTGGACAATCACCGTTTTAGAGGGAAGAAAGGTCTTCAAGAGTAAGAACAACTTCTTGTCCAACTTTGTACCCCAAATAGTTTATACAGAAAATGGCACATATAAGGTGTTACATAAATGCTTATTAAGTTGAACTCAAATGTAAGGGCAGAACCGTATGTTTATCCCTACTAAATTTAATCTCATTAGGTTTTGCTCTTAATTACTGTCTATTGAGGAGCTCATTGAATTTACATTCTATCATCCATTTTGTATTCCTAGGGCCAACCAGCCTTGTGACACACGCAGAGCTCACAAGCGTGCACATATACTAAACTCATCCCACTCGTTGAAACATAAAGAGCAGGAAGGGTGGGGGTGGTTCCCCGGGGTGGCTCAGTCGGTTAAACAACCAACTCTTGATTTTGGCTCAGGTCATGATCTGAAGATTTGTGAGTCTGAGCCCCGCATCAGCTCTGTGTTGACAGTGAGGAGTCTGCTAGGGATTCGGTCTCCTTCTCTCTCTCTCTGCCCCTCCCCCACTCGCTCTCTCTCTCTCTCTCTCTCTCAAATTAAATAAAAATAAACTTAAAAAAAAAAAAGCAGGGGGGCGCCTGGGTGGCTCGGTCGGTTAAGCGTCCAACTTCGGCTCAGGTCATGATCTCACGGTCCGTGAGTTCGAGCCCCGCGTCGGGCTCTGTGCTGACCGCTCAGAGCCTGGAGCCTGTTTCAGATTCTGTGTCTCCCTCTCTCTCTGCCCCTCCCCTGTTCATGCTCTGTCTCTCTCTGTCTCAAAAATAAACGTTAAAAAAAAATTTTTTTTAAAAAGCAGGAAACGGACAAAGACAAAACATGGAGTATGGTCTACCTACAGAGATGTCCCTCAGAATTTTCCCCAAGCCATTAGTCACGCTTGCCTGAGCCGGGCCGTGACTCATTTATATCTCCACCCAATCATCAAGTAACAAAGATCGCCACTAACACATACCGAGCACCTGCTAGGTGTTGGGCAGTACGCTGGGTATTTTACACCAGCGTGATTATTCTATCCTCAAAATAATCCTCTAACCTGCAAACAGAGTTAAATGTCTAAGAACAGAGTCTCCGAAATCAAACTACCTAGGTTCAAATCCCAGCTAGACCATTAACCAGTCCCGTGACCGGGCACAAGTACTAACCCCTCTAGGTTCGGTTCCCAATTTCCTCCTCTATGAAAGCAAAGGATTAGCTGTACTAACCTCATATACTTGCCGTGAGTCAAAATCAGATCAGACAGATAACGTGCCTACCACAGGCTCCGGCTGGTGGTATATGTCTAATACGCAGAAGGTACTGGTTTTATCCTTATTCGGAGGAAACTGGAGGGTCATAGACATTGAGTAACTCGCCAAGGACATACAGCTAGAGAGTGGCATCCTCCTGGCACTTCTGTCTCCATCTTGTCCACAAGGAGACCATGAGTGATTTTTACCACAGTGTGGTTCAGATATGCTTTGTGTTCTACATTTCCTGGCTCACCAGGAAATTAAGAAGGAGGCTCAGAGGGGCGCCTGGGTGGCTCAGTCGGTTGAGCGTCCGACTTCGGCTCAGGTCACGATCTCGCGGTCCACAAGTTCGAGCCCCGCGTCGGGCTCTGGGCTGATGGCTCAGAGCCTGGAGCCTGTTTCAGATTCTGTGTCTCCCTCTCTCTGCCCCTCCCCCGTTCATGCTGTGTCTCTCTCTGTCTCAAAAATAAATAAACGTTAAAAAAAAAATTAAAAAAAAAAAAAGAAGGAGGCTCAGAGAACTTTCCTTCTGGGTTATTCATCTTTTTTTTTTTTTTTTTCACCTAGCCTATGAGACCTGGACATCAGAACAGAAGAATGACCAGAACCAAGATGGGATCATAAATATGCAGCAAATGAGTAGAGCAAGTAAATGGATGAATGAAGAAATGGACGATTAATCTGAACGCTGCAAAGCTGTCCAAAGCCCAGACCCTCGATGATGTGGGCTGTGGCCTGGCATGGTGACAACTTTCATTGCTACGGACATCCTGGGGAATTGTGTCCTCTGCTCCTTAGGAAGTTTGACTGTTCATGTGACACATGGGGACATTTCCAGTGCTAGAATCTATAACCATAAAACATTTTTAAAGTCCAATCAACAATCATCTCTGCTGTATATAAACATGCCAGGAAGGAAAATGACCGCCCGGGGACCCTGGCTATAAAAACCAGGGCCACCCCTCGCTGCTGCCTCCTGCTCGGGGGCCTGGCCCAGCTCTGTCAAGTCCCGTGGCTCTGTCATGCACTGAGACTTTATGGGAATGAGTCAGATTCTCATCCCTTGCCTAGAACCAACATTGCTGAAAGATTTAAGTCCTCACCCTTGAACCCAACTGTGTCAAACTGCAGTATTTATTTACCTACTGGCTGCTGGGGAAATCCAAGATCAGTGTGTCCCTTCATCTTTTTTTTTACCACCTGTCAAGGGGTGGAAATCCAAGGATAAGGAATAATCATCTTCCGTAGTAAGTAACCCAGCTCCCGAGAGCTGCCCATAGCTCCAGCCCCTCCTCTCCTCATGCTGCCCTGATCACACTTTACGCTGTACAAGTCCCCCTAGCTGTGGGTGCCCCAAGACGCCACACGGCTGGCCAAGCCCACGCTCCATCAGGAGTCTCTCCCTACACTCTGCCTCATTTCTTAAATATTTAGTTCAGATTTTCTTTACTTCTGTGGGTGTTTAGAAAACGTCCATTAAAAAGTTGGGCTTTGAAAAAATTTCAATTCAAGTACCACTTTTTCCAGGAAGCCTTCCTTGTCTTCCCTGGCCATTTTAGGTGTCATGACCCTCCTTTGGGTGTCCTCAGCATCCAGAGTCTGTCTCTATCAAAACAGTGCAAAGCAATGGTTAAAGCTGTGAATTCGGGGGATCAGGTGCACCTGGTTTCAAATCCCAATTCCACTATTGATTTGCTACCTGACCACGAGCACGTCCCTAAGCCCCAAATTCTGGTTTTATAAAATCGGGTTGATAAAACACCTACCTCCTAACAGTTTTGCTACAACCAGATGAGATAACACATTTTTAAAACGTGTATGCATTTATTTTGAGAGAGAGAGCGAGCGAGCAGGGAAGAAGCAGGAGAGAGGGGGAGAGAGAGAATTCCAAGCAGGCTCCATGCTGTCAGCACAGAGCCCCATGCGGGGCTTGATTCCACGAATCGTGAGATCATGATCTGAGCCTAAATCAAGAGTCAGACACTTAACCGAATGAGCCACCCAGGCGCCCTAAGATAACACATTTAGAGCACTTACCTGGCATAAAGAATGTGCTGAGTAAGTAATAATATGCATTTGAAAGTTATTATTTTGGGGGCACCTGGGTGGTTCAGTCAATTAAGCCTCCGACTCTTGATTTTGGCCCAGGTGATGATCTCACGGTTCGTGAGTTTGAGCCCCGCGTCGGGCTCTGGGCTGACAGCTCGGAGCCTGGAGCCTGCTTTGGATTCTGTGTCTCTCTCTGTCTGCCCCTCTGCAGCTTGCATTCTGTCTCTCGCATTGTCTCAAAAATAAATAAACATTTAAAAAAATGTTTTATAAATAACATAGACGGTAGAGAAATACAGATTTAGTTAGCAGGGACCCTGCCTGGGCTCCAAACCCCCTTCCAGGAGCCTCACCCCCACCCCTGTCCCCTTTCCCGGACCAGTCCCAGCGAGAGGAGCTGGCCTGTACACAGCCGAAGGCCCATGTCTCCCTCCATCTGGGTAGGGGTCAAGCCTACTCCCAGGCCCTGGGAAGTACATATTTTTATGCCCATTTTACAGATGACAAATGCAAGTCTTATGGGGATCACACAACTACTCAGAGCCCCAAATTTCATAAGTGGCAGGACCTGGACCCTATTCCCTGCCCATCACCATGGCCCGCCCCAGGAGGCGTTGGGTGGGAGCTACACCAGAGTGAAATGCAGTCTTCCTGCCCCCTGGGGTGTGCAGCCCCATCGAGGGGAAAACTTTTTGCTTGCCTGGAACAGTTGGTATCAGGGAAAGGAAACGTGTGTGCATTGAGTACAAACAACAGAAACACAATTCTGCCTGCCGGGGAGCTCAGAATCAGCAGGAAATTGGGAGAACAAAGCTTAAGAAAGGGGCAGAGCTAAGGGAGGCCAAGAGCAAACAGTATGGCCAACTCACATCCCCAGGTCCCCTGGGCGAGGTCTACCCCCAGCACGGCCTCAGGACACTACTGCGGGGAGTGAAGTCCAGCTCTCCCTCTGCATAATGTTACCACTTCAGATTCTGAGCCCTGCGTGGGAGAGTCCTTTTCGTCGAGCCTGGGTCCATCTGCCCAGGAATGGGATGATAGAATGTCCACCCCCTTCTGCTTCTGCAGTGAAGGGCTTATCTGCTGATACTCATGTAACAGGGGCCTTACTCTCAGAGAAGGAGGGGGTAGCTTTGCAGGACAGTCCCCTCCCAGCCTAGTAACAAATACCCCTGCACTGCTTAGAGCTTAAAGAGCGGAGTAGATGACACGAGGTCTAGAAGCTTCCAGGAGGGGCCACGATGAGGGCTGGAAGAACTCCAGAGGGCTTCATGGAAGAGGTGTGTTTTGCCATTGGCCTCTAAGCACAGAGCGGCCACGGCCCCTGCTCTGTCCATGGTGCTCGGCCTGACCTGGGCAGCCACCTTGCAGGTGGTCCTCGGAGAGCAGCCAGAGCCTGCGTCGCCATCGTCATCCCTGGCCCCCAGCACGGTGCCGAGAGCCAGGCGTGGACATCCTCCAGTTCTCCCAGCTATCTTGCCGCCTAGCTTCACTAGCTCCATTCTGCAGGTGGGGAAGCTGAAAGGTAGAGAGAGAACGTGCCTCGTACGGGGCAGGCCAGTGTCTGACCTGTCTGACCCGCACTCCTCGCCCCAAGCCGGAAGCCTCCCAGCACGACTGGAAAAGTAGCAGGAACACTTTGCATCTCGGTGCTGCTAGAGGCCATTCCCGGGAATCATTCTTTCTTTCATGCCAACCCTAGGAGACAACGCGGGCCACCTATTATTACTCTCTTGAGCAGTCGAGGAACCCAAGGCCAAGGTCAGCCAGCTTTCAAGGACTAGAGTGTGGGTCAGGTCTGGTGCCGGCTCTCCGCCCTGATCCAGCCTGGTAACTTCCTTAAGTTCCGTGACTCTGCTGTGGGAGGTGGGAGGGGGTGAGGGGGGTGGAGCCAGCCAGGGAACAGATCCCATTAAGCTGTGTCCATCGCATGAGGTAAGCCCACACCTAGCCATTCCCCAGAACACAGTGGTCGAAAGTGCAGAGAGAACATTTGTCTGGAAGAACAATGGGTATTGATTACTCTGGCAACTGCGGCTGGCACGCTCCGAGGCGGTTTGGTCTGGGGTTTGGGGTGGTTTTTCTTGGATGCTGAAGCCCAGTTATTCATCATTCTTGTTCTACCTGGGCCCCCAGGCTGTCTGAAGACCCAGTGGGAACAGCTCCACAGCGCGGGACCTGTGCTGTGGCACGTCCTCTATCCCCCTGGGAGTGACTGGGGTCACTGCACTGGCTGGGCTGAGGTTGGCCTGATATCCCTCCTGAAGACTGGGACGGGGGCCTGGACACTGTGAGCTGGGATGCCCCAGCCCTGGAGATGGGGGGCATCCTTCTTCATACTGGAGAACACATCCCTGAGAACGTTCTAGAGAGGGCTGTGTTCATGCTCCATTTCCTGTGACATGTCACTCTAAATACTTTCTCTCTCCCTCTCTCTCTTTCTTTCTCGCCCCCTGCCACACACACACGTGGACTCTACATACACACCCCGGGCCAGGCCACCCCTCCACCACGGTGATCACCTCGGTGGTCTGGGAGTCAGGTGATCTCGAGCACGTGCGGCTTCAGCCAGCCCTGCATGATGCATCGACCACGTTGCACCCCCTCAGACCCTCTGGATCTCACCTGCCTCCTGCTCCAGCCACCTGGGTACCTCTGCAGGGACCAGCTCTGTCTTCTTGCCCAGCTGCACCCCTGGCCCGGGGGACTGCACAGTCACAACCTGAAAGATGGGATGCAGGCGTGTGTGGGTCGGTTCTGCTCTCTCCCCTGGGATGGGTCTTCCTCAGAGCCGGACCCGGGAGCCCGCTGTCAACCCCGTGTTCTCTGTCTCTCCCGCTTCACGCCCTGTGCCTCGCCCCATCCCCCTGGAGTCACACTCCCTAACACTCTGCTTCGGTGGACCCAGGTCCACAACAGTGGGGCTGAGAACTTCACAGGCCTCTGTTCTGTGATCCGGGAAGGATGTTCTTTTAGGGAAAACTGCCGAGGGCTGGGTCTTACTCATCTCACAGCTGGCTTGCCTCCCTGCCTGCTTTACTCACTGGGTAACTAAGTCCCGCTGACCTTCATTCTTTCCTCTGTAAAATGGGCTGAGCCCTTGCAGAATTTCTCCAAGGATGAAACGAAACAACGCATACAATGCACTCTGTGCAACGCCTGGTGTCCGGCAGGGGCTCGGTGATTGAAACACAAATGAACAAAAACAACCCTGGGCTGGAACAGAGCAGGGAGCGGCCTTGGCTGGAAGCAGGGCCCCCGGGAATTTTCCAGCTGTCCCTCAGGAGGCGCTGCCTCGCTGCCTGGCCATGAAGGCACAGGAACCCACGTCCACCCAGATCTCACACACACTCCAACCTCGCCTCCCTCCTTTGCAAACCCCCAGGTCCGGTGTTCGCAAGCTGGATACTGCACGCCCTGGGTAGTGAGCCCAGAATCGGGGCCAAGATTCCGGCGGGCGCTCAAGATCAACAAACTTCAGGCTTCCTGGTTGAGGTCATGCACGTACAACCTGTTCCCTCTTTCCAGAAGCGGGGAGGAGCGCCAGAACCCAGCCTTCACGCCTCTCTGTCACCCTGACCCTGTTCCCACCCCTCAGCCCTCGGTTTCCCCTCAGCTGCTCAGCTGGCTGATACCCCTAAAACGGAGCTCGGAGCAGAGGCAGTTAGTGAAGCAGTCCCCACCCGAGCACGACAGGCTCCAGAGATAACCATCTGCTCACCCAGTGATTCCACTCCGCACCTGAGTCAGCCTGTGATCCCGGGGGTCACATGGCCCCTGGGGACTTGGCTCTCGGGGGACCTCTGATAGCATCCCCCTCATGTCCAGCCACCCCAGAGGTCAAGGCAGGGTTAGGAGAGGGAGAGGCTGGCAGCAAAGAAGCAGGAGGAGCGAGGGCCTATCTACAGGAGGCAAGTGTGCACGGCCAGGTTGCCACGCACGGGCACTGGAGGTCACCCAACCCTACCGTCTAGAACCACTAGCCCAGGATGGTCCCTGCATTGGCTACAAATTCAGCCCTGCCTGCACATGTGCTCCTAGCAATCTTCCCACCTTCCCAGTTCTCCCCGCCGACTTGCCTAGCGCATGTGAGGGCCTCGGAGCTGGGGCTGCTGTTTGTCACATCCTCTGTGGCACCCCCTCTTGCAGGCATTCCACAGGTGTGCCAAGGCCCGAGCTCATTCACCCTCCACAAGTCCCCAGGATGATGCTCCAGAACATAACTCACATCAAGGTGATCCTTCACTCAAAATCCTTCCAGCCTCCCCAGGCTTTCAGGATAAAGTCTCCAAGACGCCTTGTGTTAGCCTCCTTTGCTCTACTACCTTACCATCTCTGTGCCCACTCTACAGAGTTCCCCCAACGCTGTACCATGCTCTCTCATGTGGACCTTGGCTCATTCTGTTTCTTCTCACTGCAATGCTCATCTTTCAAGACTGGGACTTCTTCCTTAGGAAACCTTCCTACCTGCCCAGGCTGGGAAGGGTGTCTTCCTCGGGGCCCCACACAACTTGGGCTCTTTACTGTCTTCTGATACCCATACCTGCTCACTATTCTGATTCCATCTCTTGTCTGACTTCCTTGAAGACAATCTCAATGTCTCTTTCATCCTTTGTAGGCTCAGCAAAGTTCCAGAATATAGTAGACCTCAAAAAATGTTTGAGATGGATGGATGGATGGATGGATGGATGGACGGATGGATGGGTGGATGGATGGATGGATGGATGAGTAGATGAATGAGTGGATGGATGGATGGATGGATGGATAAGTGGATGGATGGATGGATGGATGGATGGATGGATGGATAAGTGGATGAGTGGATGAGTGGATTGATGGATGGATGGATGGATAGATGGATGGATAAATGGATAAGTGGATGGATGGATGGATGGATGGATGGATGGATGGATAAGTGGATGGATGGATGGATAAGTGGATGGATGGATGGATAAGTGGATGGATGGATAGATGGATGGATAGATGGATAAGTGGATGGATGGATGGATGGATGGATGGATGGATAGATAAGTGGATGGATGGACAGATGGATGGATGGATGGATGAGTGGATGAGTGGATGTATGGATGAGTGGATGGATGGATGGATGGATGGATGGATGGATGGATGGATGGATAAGTGGATGGACGGACGGATGGATGGATGGATGGATGGATGGATGGATAAGTGGATGAGTGGATGAGTGGATGGATGGATGAGTGGATGGATGAGTGGATGGATGGATGGATGGATAAGTGGATGGATGAGTGGCTGGCTGGATGGATGGATGAGTGGATGGATGGAAGGATGGATGGATGGATGAGTGGATGAGTGGATGAGTGGATGTATGGATGAGTGGATGGATGGATGGATGGATGGATGGATGAGTGGATGAGTGGATGGATGGATGGATGAGTGGATGAGTGGATGTATGGATGAGTGGATGGATGGATGGATGGATGGATAGATGGTAAGTGGATGGATGGATGGATGAGTGGATGGATGGATGGATGGATGGGTGGATGGATGAGTGGATGGATGGGTGGATGGATGGATGGATGGATTAGTGGCTGGCTGGATGGATGGATGAGTGGATGTATGGGTGGATGTATGGATGGATGGATGGTTGGATGGATGGATGAGTGGATGAGTGGATGTATGGATGAGTGGATGGATGGATGGATGGATGGATGGATGGATGGATGGATAGATGGATAAGTGGATGGATGGATGGATGGATGGATGGATGAGTGGATGGATGGATGGATGGATGAGTGGGTGAACAGATGGATAAATGGATGGATGAAGGATGAATACCTATAAGCAGCAAAAGGTCCAAAGTTTCTTTACATCTTCCACAATCAATAGAAACATGAAAAATAATTAGATTAAATTGAATTGAAAAGTTGCCACCAGGGGGAGGGTTTTGCCCTTGGGATGCTGACTTTATTTCCTGTATTCACTAAGTCAGCATTTATTGTCAGTCTCCTGGGTGCCCAAAGGAGGAAGAAAGCCCATCACGTGGAAGATCAGAGTCCTGCCTGCAGGAAGTTGGCGCCATCACCAAACAGACTAGACACAGGTGGGAGTAACTCACAAGAGACTGTCAGCCCCGCACTGAACAGGTGCATGACGTATGGCCAAGGGGGGGGGTGGTTGGAGGGGGTCCAAGGAGGTGACCCCAGGTCCACTCTATGGTGAGCACTCAAGTCCTGCAAAACTCTAACTCCAGCTTCCACGTCTCTTGAGATGGACACCAACGTGACCCCAACTTTGCAGCTGACCCTCTCGCTCTGGCTCTCTTATTACCTTCAATCTACACTTTGCCCTTATCTGGGAGACTAATGTGGCCCTGATCCGAGCTTGGACCAAACCCTAACTGGGTCCGGCGGGAACCCAGACCTCAGTCTTTACCCACACGGAGGGCTCAAGAAGCCCTCGTGTGACAACTAACCGAATTGAACTCACACACTCAGAGACAAAGGCTCCGGCAAAGGCAGAGCAGATTCCAAGAGCGGTTCCACTGTAGCAAGCCCACCTGCAGCCCTGAGCATGGCCCAGGGCCCTATGCCGGTGACTCAGGTCACTGGGAGAGGCACAGCCTTGTGTGGGGCCCCCCAGAACCTGGGGTCACTTACGGTGTCCAGGAGCAGCGGAGAACAACTGGACTCTGTCCTCTGGGCCAAGCCCCAAACTGGACACTCTGGAATGAAGCACACTCAGACCTTGCTCTCAGGGACACAACTCCCATTGGGAAGGCAGGGTTTGGTACTTCCTTCATTTAACATCTATTGCACATCCCTTGTAGTCTCCAAGCTCACAGGATAAGTGTCCCACAGCCCAATGGGTTGGAAACCTGATTTAGGGGACACTCCATTTGCATGTCTGAGAAGGGACTCACATGTGTAAATGTTCAGGCTGATGCATGGCATGAGCACTGCTGGCATTCGCCTCTGTGACACTCCCTTTCTGAGTGGTGGTGATAGAAACATTTCTTCTTTAGATGTTGTAGCCATTAGGAGCACATCCGGCTTCAAATACTTTCCAAGCCTTTCCCTTTATGCTTATCGACTCGTGGTGACAAAATGGCTGCTGCCACTCAAGCCTCACAACCACATTCCAGTCAGAAAGGATAAGGGGCCAAAAGTTTCTTCCCGGCAAAACTTTGCCCTTCCCTCGGGACTTTCAGCCATCTGCTGGGCTCTGGAGCCCAGGGGAGGGGAGATTGAACAATTGAGTAATTTCATTTTCGTAAAGGAAAGCAAGGAGAAGTGGTGGGGGATGGAGGCTGGGCAGTGTCTGTCAAGGACGGGTTATAACTTTCCATCAGAGTGCAGCAGAGCTGGCTGGTCTGGAAGCTGTGTGTCCTCTTCAAGGGACTGTGTTCTCCCTGATCTATACTGTCAACCTCACATCTAAGCGCTCACAAGCTGGTCTGCTCCCCGCATTTTTTTTTACGTGTATTTATTTTTGATGGAGAGAGAGAGAGAGAGAGAGAGAGACAAAGACAGAGTGCAAGCAGGGGAGGGGCAGAGAGAGAGAGGAGACACAGAATCCGAAGCAGGCTCCGGGCTCTGAGCTGTTAGCACAGAGCCCGACGTGGTGCTCGAACCCACGAACCGCGAGATCATGACCTGAGCTGAAGTCAGACGTTTAACCGACTGAGCCACCCGGGCGCCCCTCGTTTTTAAGGCTTCGTTGGGGGTACCACATTAGGGATCTCAGATACTTAAGACCTCTCCTCTGGGCAGGCACCCTGCTCTGCTCTGGGGATGCATGCCAAGGCAGGTGTCAGTCTCCCTCCCTCAGAGCTCGCCCTGGGGCTCTCCAGAAACGGTGCTAGCAGTCCTAATGCCTGCATTTGGTCTCTCGGTCTGCAAAGTCCCTGCTGCTGCTCAGCCTGGGCACATCCACCCACCCTTCTCCACTCGCTCAGGTCTACCTCCTCCATGAAGCCTTCTGGGATAACTCCACTCCTTCCCCAAACTCCTCCTTGGGCCCCTCACAGCTCTGCCCCTCCTCAAGACACAGACAGAGGGTCTGCCCCGCTGCCCTGAATCTCACGTTCATGGGCCTCCCTCAGTAGAATGCGAGTTATGGGCAGAACTCAAGGCCCCACATATCATCTGCTCGGACCAGCTAGCATTTCCTTCAGTGTCTCCAGGAGCACAGACCCAGCCAGGCAAACACTCCTCCTGACCAGCTCCCCAGTGTCTGTCCCCATACAGCCTGTGCCCTCACCTCAGGGTGATAAGAGAAGGCCGGGGTCTCTAGCAATTTCTCTTCTGCCCTCGGGAGACAGGGCAGGACCAGCCATCCCTCAGTCTGGGTGCCCCCAGCTGACCTCTGCTGCCAGCCCCGAGAGACCGAGAGACGTGCCTAAGGCCAGGCGTGGGCTTGCCCCCTCTCTTTCCCTCCTCCAACCCCCTTCCAGTGGTGAGAAACAGCATGGATGCATGCGTGAACCCGGGCAGAGAAGGCACGGCCAGGTGTTCAGGGGAGCCAAGGTGATGGGGCAAAGCAGCCAGGGAGGGTGGAGGCTGGGGAGCCGCATCTCAGAAAAGTGAGGGGTTATCTCGCTGGGGTCAAGGGCGTCTGGTGAAACCTGTCCCTGGTCCCTCTCACATCAGTTTGCCACTCCGCCCTCAATGTGCCCCACAGAGCCTCCTACTGGCCACCCTCTCCCCAGCTGATGTCCTCGGCCTAAGGGGCGGTCCAGTGCTCTGGCATGGGATGACTCTTGCCCAGGAAGATCCCACAGGCAGCGTTTCCCAAACTCACTGAAACACGGGGGACACCTGTGGGCTATAGTCTGGAGAACTCACTCACTCACTCATTCAACAAGCGTTGTCTGTCCCTTGCTGGGCACCAGGATGAGGCAGCGAACAAAAAAGGCAGGCGTGGCTCTGCCCTCGCTGGGTTTACATTCCAGTGGGGACAGGCCTAACTGCACTTCGTTCATTTACTCACTCGATGCCCACTGAGTGCACCTCAGTCCTCAATCCAGCACCAGACCCCGGAGGCAGAGATGAATCAGCCCGGACGGCTGCCCTCCGGAGTTCTGGAATTAGCTGACCTAAGAGGCTCTCCCTGGTGCGAGGCCTAGGAGGCATGGTGTTTTGCAAAGGAGGCTTCAAGTCTTTTTCCCTAGTCCAAGCCACCCTCTCAACCACCGCCCCCCCCCACCTTTCATTACTGAATAAATCCACCCTTCACACACTCCTTGAGTCCCTCCGGCGTCCCCACTAGTCTGGGGACAGCACAACAGACATCTGGTGTCCGGCCTGGAGCCCAGCCACAGTGGTGCTGGGGTATTTGCCCACAGCATCCTGGATAGCCTGGTAGTGTTTCCTGCTGTGTAGCCCCCCAGCCTGGCCCCTCGGGGCTCTGGGGAGCCCCCTAATCCCTCTAACCAGGTTAGGTGCTTACAACCAAGAACTGTGGCAGGCCAGGCTGCTGGAGGTAGACTCTGGGTCAGAGAGCAGCATGCAGGACTTATTAGGGAGCGCCCTGGGGATCCATATGGGGTGGGGGAGGGAAGCCAGCGGGGGGTGGGCAGAGGGAGAAGCTAAGCTGTGCCACGGTCTCAGTGGAGGGCCTCAGCCCATCCCACAGGCAGCTTGGGAGCTCTCCTGAGAAAGGCAGTGTCAGGAGAGGCTGGAAGTTCCCAGCAGTCAAGGACCAAGCCTTCTTTCCATCTTGAGGCAGGCTCGTGCCAGCGTCCCCTATAAACCCTGCTGGCAAGAAGCAGGACGCTAGAGGGAACAACACCAGCTTTGGAGCTGGCCAGGCCTGAAGCACGGTCCAGGCTCTGCTTCTGCAGCTTAACCCCCTGGGGCAAGCGGCCCCCTGTAGAACCCTCAGGCTTTGGTGAGGTTAGGCTGTGACCGTGTTTAGTGGAAGGCTTCCTGGAGGAGGGGACGCCGGAGCCGAAGTGGAGGGAAGGGTAGGGGGGTGGCCCGCCTGTGGGAAAAGCTGCCCCTGGCGGAGGAGGTTCCCTGGGCCCGAGGGAGTTCAGGGAAGGCCCCGTGGCTCTCTGTGGCTGCAGTGGAGGGAGGGGAGAGGTTAGAGGCGAGGCTGGGCAGTGAGCAGGGGCTGGGTCACAGCGAGCAGGAGGGGCAGGCGAGGGAAGGCTGGCCTCACTCCACCCCCAGGAAAGGGCTGCGGATGTTTTTACAGCCTCGTCATAGATTCCGTGTTTGCCAGACTGCTCCAAACAGCTCACCTGCATCAGTTCCCCAGACCTTCACGGACTGCTCAGAGGCACGGACTCCCACCTCTCCCATTTTACAGAGGAGAAAACTGAGACACAGAAGGGCCAAGTCCGTTGTCCAAGGTCGACACAGCTAGCGAGTGGCCCCAGGCTGTCTGGCTCCAGAGTGCACGCTCTTAACCTCCACCCCGCTCATCACGGAAGCATCTTTGAGTGGCGGGGGCCCGAGCTGCGTCCTCTGACCTTGATTCTGCTTGATCCCCGGGGCACGCACCTCCCCGCTGCCAGCAGGTGACAATGCCGCTGACACAGCCCTCCAAACCAAAGCCCTCAACTCTGCAAACCCTCAGAGGCGGCTTGTCTTCCAGGGATAGTGTAGCCGACGCCGAGCCCCAGGGGACGGGCCGCAGGCCAGGGACAAGATTTGGCTCCAGAACATCAGTGAGCAATTTGCAACACCTTCAAACCTCCTAGAGCAGCAAAGAGAGGCAGGTGATGTGCAAGCCTGCAGGAGGATGGCCAGTGTCGGGTTACCCCGGGTGGGGTGGCGGAGGAAAGACCCCGGAAGGAGGGAGGGCAGCCGACCCCCTCCCTCTGCCGGTGCACTCCCCTTCTCCCGCGTGCGGAGCACCGCCTCGGGTCCCCACAGCTAGGTGCTCAGGGCCTCTGTGCTCCTGTCTACCAGCTCCTTCAGTTCCCAGCTCCTACCTCTCCCCTCCTCAGCCTCCGTCACTCCACGTGCAGCAGGCTTCTCCGCCCGACGGGAGCGCACACTCAAGAGGGGAGGCTGGCCGAGGCCTGGCCTGCCGGGCGCGCACTGACCGGGCTCCCTGAGCAGGTGCCGCGGGTCATGACGGTGGCCGCGTTGAAGCCCTCGTGTAAGACGGCCAATACTTCCCGTGCACGCCAGGCACTGTAGCGGCTTCATGTCCCTTACGGCTTCCACAAGCGTCTAGGCAACCCCTACTTGGCACCGTGTACCCTGGAAACGTGCCCAGGTAGGTCAGACCCGGGCCTGCCCCCGGCAGACGGGAGCCCACCCTGCAGCCGGGGCAGAAGAGTGAACACTCACCACTCCCGCCCCAGCCTGCAAGGTGTGGGCTGCTATTCTCACTCTGGAGACTTAAAACTGAGGCCCAGAGAGGTCAAGCCACTCGCCCAGGCTCACAGGTCAGCCCCGGTAGGATCCGAACGTGGTTCTGAATAACTCCAAGTCGTGGGCCCAGGCTGGGAGCATGGCAGGCTGAGAGGGGACGGTGCCGGCGGCCAGCCAGGTAGAGGGGAGGCGACACGGAAGGCAGGCCGCGTGAGCCGGGTGATGACTCACTGGGAGACACTGTCGCGGTTACACAACAGGCCCAGCTCGTGCCAGACACGCACTCTCACTCACTTTTTCCCTTTCCTTGCCTGTCCTTCCACTCCCTGATCCCCGAGCTCTTGGAGGACATTCTATTCTTGCTGAACTTTTTACTAACAGGGCAACCTGGTTCTCCTGTGGACAGAGGGCCTCAGGCAACTGGGATCATGGGCTCCAGGATCCCTCCTCCACAGGACCCGAGAGAGACCGACTAGAGTGCACGTGGAGCCCAAATCTGCAGGGGTCCCTGGTGCTTCTCGGGTCAAGTTCAACCCACCCTCACCTGAGTCCCAGGCCTGCACGAGGGATCCATCAGGCTTGCTGTTCTGAAGTTTGCTCTCCACCAGCCCTCCCCGGGGCTCAGCACAGAAGCGCCGCAAACACTTCTCTACACACCGCCCAGGTCCACGGCCACGGCCACAGCCGCCCGCATTGCTGTCGCAATTGCTTAATGTTGATCTTTGTACCGTGGTTATGTCAAAGAACGCCCTTGCTTTTAGGAAATACGTACTGGAGTATTAGAAGTGAAAGGGCATCATATCTGCAACTTATTCTGAAACATTTTAGACAAAATTTGAGAGAGAGAGAGAGAGAGAGAGATAGGTAGATGATAGAGATGATAGGTAGATAGATGATAGATAAACAGATGATAGATAGATAGATGATAGGTAACAGATATGGGGGAAGGGAGAGGGAGAGAAAGCAAAAGTAAAATATTACTATTTTAAGGAATATGAGTGAAGGATATTAAGCACTGTACTAATTTTGCAACTTTTCTGTAGGTCTAAAATTGTTTCTTTAAAAATGCAGAAATAAGGGCCCCTGGGCCAGTTAAGCAAGTTAAGCAAGCAACTTCGGCTCAGGCCGTAATCTCACAGTTTGTGAGTCTGAACCCCATGTCTGAACCCCACTTGGGATCCTCTGTCCCCCTCTCTCTGGCCCTCCCTCGCTCATGGTCTCTCTCTCAAAAATAGAAATAAACATTAAAAATAATAATAAGTAAATAAATAAAATGCAAAAACTAAGTTAAAAACCCAGTACCTTTAGGGGCTCCTGGGTGGCTCAGTCGGTTAAGCGGCCGACTTCGGCTCAGGTCATGATCTCACAGTCCGTGGGTTCGAGCCCCGCGTCGGGCTCTGGGCTGACAGCTCAGAGCCTGGAGCCCGTTTCAGATTCTGTGTCTCCCTCTCTCTGACCCTCCCCCATTCATGCTCTGTCTCTCTCTGTCTCAAAAATAAATAAACATTAAAAAAAAAATTAAAAAAAAAAAACAAAAAACAGTAGCTTTAAACCTCAGCTGCAGGAAACAGCCCTGACTGTGGTGGCCGGGACCCAACCCCAGTCCTCTCCGTACCTCTTCGTGTTCCCTATCATACTTCACTGTGACCGTCTGTTTCCCATATCAGACAGTTGAGCGCCTGGGAGACAGAGGCAGTGACTAACTCACATCTGTGATCCAAATGATGTGCGTGTCGCAGGCACTAGGCTCAGGGCCCTGAAAATTACTGGAGCAGGATGGGACATATCGGTCTTCAGAGCTCACAATCGTGCAGGAAAAGGAGAGGAGAGTGTGAGCCCCGCTGGTAGGGGTGAGCCGGGTCCTGAACCTCCAGGCCACCCCTCCCCTGCCACTGACCCACTGGCAGCTGACTCTCACGAGCCTGGGGCCAAGCTCTCCAAGACCTTAATGTCCCTCCAGGGAAGCCAAAAGGGAACAAGCAAGAGTAAAAGGCCAGGCAGCTGGGGGCCAGGGGCTAAAGGTAGGATGTCGGGCAGGGCTCTCGGCGTCTCTGTAAGATAGTGTCGCAGCAGGTGTATGTGACACGGGAGGTTGACCAGTGGAGAGATGGAGTGTAAGAGACACTCAGAGAAGCCCCGGCTTGTCACCCTGTCACTCAGTCCTTGTTCTTCACGGAGCATCTGGGCTCTCCCTCACATACAGGCGATACAGCAGTGGACGAAACACAGTTCATGCCCTCCGCCTTCCCATGCCCTGCTGCGGGGGACAGTCAACCCCGTACAACTGCAGGGGTCTACAGTGTATCTGGCCCTCTTTGGTATGGTGAAGCAGAAGACAGAAAGAGTGAGGGATTGGAAGGGGGCGGTGTGTTCCTGCGCGAAGTCATGGGGGAAACCCTCTCTGCTCGGTGGCCTGCAAGGGGCACTATTCCCACGAGCCCTGCCTGTGGGCCCTGAGGGAATAGGGCAGAGCCATGCAGATACTGGGAGGAAGATCTTCCCAGGTGGGAACAGCAAGTGCAAAGGCCCTGAGGCCAAACAGCATTCCAGAAACAGCCCAAGAAGGCCATGAGGCGGGAACAGGAAAAAGGGGAGGACGGGAAAGATGCTGACATTAGAGACACCATGAATCTCATGAGGGAGACCTGGAGTCCTAGGAGGGTTTCAGTAACACGATCGGACTTACAGTTCTAGAAGGATCATTCTGGCTGCTTCACGGAGGATGAACTGTAGTGGAGGGTGGGAGCAGGGACACCCATCAGGAGGGGACTGCAGCAACCCAGGGCAAGATGATGCTGTTGGTCAAGGCCACATCATGGCTCTCACGGGCCCCTTCTTCCATCAAATAAATTTTTAATTATATTTTAGGACTACTTGGTATAAAGATAAATATATATTCATTATTATTATATTCATGTTTTCTTGTTGATTTCAGAAGAAATTGAAATTATAAGCGCCTGGGTGGCTCAGTCAAGCGTCCAGCCTCAGGTCATGATCTCACGGTTTCTGAGATCAAGTCCCTCATTGGGCTCTGTGCTGACAGCAAGGAGCGTACTTAAGATTCTCTCTCTACCTCTCCCTCTGCCCCTCTCCTGCTTGTGCTCTTTGTCTCTCTCTCTCAAAAAAAAAAATTAAATTAAATTAATAAAAATAAAAAGAAGATAGGAAAGCAAGCTGGTGCAACCACTCTGGAGAACAGTATGGAGGTTCCTCAAAAAACTAAAAATAGAAATACCCTACGACCCAACAATTGCACTACTAGGCATTTATCCAAGGGATACACGTGTGTTGTTTCAAAGGGACACATACACCCCCATGTTTATAGCAGCACTATCAACAGCAGCCAAAGTATGGAAAGAGCCCAAATGTCCACCAATGGAATGGATGACTGGATAAAGAAGATGCTGTATATATATAAGGGAGTATTACTCGGCAATCAAAAAAGAATGAAATCTTGCCATGTGGATGGAACTGGAGGGTATTATGCTAAGGGAAATTAGTCAGTCAGAGAAAGACAAAAATCATATGACTTCACTCATATGAGGACTTGAAGAGACAAAACAGATGAACATAAGGGAAGGGAAACAAAAATAATATAAAGACAGGGAGGGGGGCAAAAGAGAAGAGACTCATAAATATGGAGAACAAGCAGAGGGTTACTGGAGGGGGGTGTGGGAGGGGAGATGGGTTAAATGGGTAAGGGGCACTAAGGAATCTACTCCTGAAATCATTGTTGCACTAGATGCTAACTTATTTGGATGTAAATTTAAAAAAATAAAAATTAAATTAAAAATAAATAAATAAATAAATACATACATAAATACATAAAATAAAAATTAAATCATTTTTGTGGGTCTTCAGTGTTGTGCCCATCGTGCCTAGTGGAAACATTAGCCTGGGAGCAAGTGGGCAGATTTGGGATGTGAAAGAGTCCAGGCAGACCCCTTTCTGACCCTTTTCTTGCCCCTGGCTCCAAGTTGTCCTGGAAGGTCACCACGGAGACAGCAGCAGGTGTTTCCTGGACCCAGGACAGCACCTGGCAGGGAGGTCCCATCCCTCTCCGCAAGCCCACGAAAAGCCCACTTTTGCCCACGCTTCTGGAGCCGCCCTGAGCACTTCTCTGCTCCTCGCCATCGAAGGACTTAGCCAATCCTAAGACAGGGCGCGAAGTTTAGAGACAGGGACGCTAGACCAGAGTTTCAAAGAGCACTTCATGAGAGAGGGGGGACGCGGAGTGGCCCTTGAAGGAGGAGGAAGACATGGGCAGACGGTGTGTAGAAGGAGAATTGTCCACCAGAAGGTGTCACGGGGGAAACACTCCGCTTGCCCCAGGGGCCAAGAGAAAATAACTCCTCGGTGGGATCTGGCCCCAGCCGGTGGTGGGATAACAGCCCTCAGCAGGGACACTGGGCCCAATCCTCCCCTCAAGAGGCCACCAGGGAGCCTCCCCAGCCTCCTGTTAAAGGCACCACACCCTTGTCAGGAAGGAAGTCACACGGGCCTTCGGCCACAGGTGCAATTTGACACCCCAGCCCCCATGAAGAGGAAGCAGCCTTGGTTAAAGGCCAGAGGGGGTCTTAGTGGCACAGCCCTGTGACCACTCCACACCCTGCAGGACTGTCTTCTTCCCCCAGTCACCCCACTGTCACCACCATGAAATACAAGATCTCTGGTCTGCCCCAGGGTCACAGCCAAGGTCAGCTATAAGCATGGTGCTTTCCTCAGTGGACCACCCGGTGCTGGCCTAAGTCCCTTCATCGAATCATCATGCAGGATTAGGGTTCAAAGCTGGGACGAAGGAAAGTGAGTCAGAGACCTCTGTTCCAATTCTGACGCTCCATGTTTGGTGGCCTCGAATGACCCTCAGAACTTGGTCGCCTCCTCGGCAAAAGCGGGCCTGAGGATATCTGCTTTGCAGGGTCTCCAAAATGAGCATGAGCCATGTTGACTCCCAGTACCTAGCCCGGCGCCAGGCACACGGAGCCTTGCGACAGATGAGAGCCATTTTCATTTCCGGGGGATTTATTGCAGTGGTTCTTTGGTTGGCTATTTTCCATCACTTTCTTCCCCTAGTCCAGGAGCCCTCTGAGGGATGATGCCTCACTTTTCCTGCTAACCCCCCAAGTGCCAAGCATGCTTCTGTCACAGTTTAAGGGCCCTGTGTCTGTTGCGTGGATGTCCTTACGAGTATGCCCGTCACCCCCAGTCTGCAAACTGGCACTTGCATGGGGCAGTTTCCAGGGGAGACTAACTCCGTCCATCTGACCCCGGGTTGTATCAGCCTTGCCTTGGCTCTGCCCTGCACCTCTTGCTGGGCCCTGGACCCTGGTGGTCGGCCTCTCAGGGTCTCACCCCAGGCCCGGCTTCTCGTTCGTCAGGACCATGCCTGAGTGCTGCTGGGCGAGGCAGGGAGGCAGGTGCATGGCCCTGTGAGGACGCGGTCTCTGGACAAGCTGCAAACCTACAGCCCGTCACGGGGCAAGCCAGGAGAATGTGGGAGGCAGGGAACTGGCCAGCAGGAGGGTGGGGAGTGAAGTCCTGACACTCTCCTGATAACTGACCTTTTTTCTCCTCTGTTTTCTCATCCGGAAAATGGGTGTAATAATACCCACCTCGTAAAGCCTTTGTGAGAGTTTTCTGAGAGAATGAAGCACAGGGCCTGGCACACAGTAGGCCCTCAAGAAACAGCAGTGCCCTGATGTTTCTTTGCAAAAGTTGCACGTGACGGGGTGTGGTGGGTACTGACGAGCCCCCAGGTTCCCCTTCAGGAAGGAAGACTCTGTCCTCAGGCTGCTGGGTGGGGGTGCCATCCACCGTCCCTGTGAGGGACTGCCGCCTTCCAAGTCACACCCCTCCTGCCCCTCCTTCAAGTGACTGACTGATTGGCAGGGTATATAAAGGCCTGGCCCCCTCACCCCATGGGGAGACAACTCAAATGTGCCCGTGGAGGCCCCCACTGAGACTACAGGCAGCCAGCTTCTCCCGTCCCTGCTTTCCAGGGTTGACCTCAAGAACATTCCTATTAAATGTCCTGCATGGGAATCACTGTCCCAGAATCTGCCTCCCCGGGAACCCAGACCTTCCAAAGTCCAAACTCTGAACGTATATAAGGAAAAAAAATTAGGTGGGCTTTGCTACATTACGAAAGACTCCCTTCACTCTCCCGAAGAGCTAACCCATCATAGGCTTTCCCCTCTTTTTAAGTTTATTTATGTCTTGAGAGAAAGAGTGCACACACGTGCGAGCTGGGGGAGGGGCAGAGAGAGAGAGGGAGACAGAGGATCCAAAGCAGGCTCCGCACTGAGAGCGGAGAGCCGGATGCAGGGCTCGAATTCACGAACAACCGTGAGATCATGACCCGAGCGGAAGTCAGACACTTGACCGACTCAGCCACCCAGGCGTCGCTCAGCGGTTTCCCTTAAATGGTGGGTTCCCCCGATGCCCTTAAAGGAGCGCTTGATTGACTGGCATTCCATTTGACCTCAGCAACGGGGATACTGTTAGAAGTGAGAGGGATCCAGATTAATCTGCAGAACCAGAGGGGTCAAACTGAGCGGAGGGCGGGGATTGCTCTGGATAGCTGGTCAGCTGCCTTCACCCGCTGGGGCTTCTGGGTGTCAGGGCTTCACTGTGGAGAGAGATCCATGGGCCATTCTCCTGCTGTGTCCAGGCCCTGGGTTGTTGCGGGAGCACCTGGCATGTGGGGCTGAATGAGACCACTCCCTGTGCTCCAGGGGCTCTCGGCGCAGTGGGCGCCCCGCCTGGATTTGGAGGCCGTCAGGAGTCCTCCCTGCAGCCAGCGAGGGGACTGGAGAGCTTAAGCCCAGGAGTGAAGTTGGGGTTTGGACACTCGGTAGGCCTGCAGAAAGGAAAAGCAGTCCCGCGCAAGGGAGCCACGCCGTGGGGCCCTGTCCACGCAAGCATGCCACCGCGTGCTTTTCCGATGGCGTCGCAGTGAAACCAGGCAACCACCCTGGGGGGTGGGTGTGATTCTTTTTATTCTACGGACTCAGAAGCCAAGGCCTGGGGCAAAGTCAGGGCCAGGTCTGCCCGAGCCCTTCCAGCTGGCCAGGTGCGGCTGGCCCCCCTACCCCGCGATACAGGCCCTGCACGGAGCTCCCGTGCCAGCGGGGTGGCCAGGGAAGCCGAAGGGTGGCTTCTGCTCCCACCCATCGTGAGGCCTCCTCTCTCTTCAAAGCTGTCGGCCGGAGCGGCTTAGATGGGGAAGAACAGGGGAGGCTGCCAGGGTGTGGGCTGGCGACGGGCAAGTGGTAGGAACACGGACCCGAAACCAAGCACTGCAACACCGGTGTGCAGAGGAAAGGCAGAAGGGTCTCCAGATCCACACGCACTGTCCCCCGCGGCTGGCGGCTCTCCCAGCAGTT
The DNA here is from genome assembly GCF_024362965.1 of Panthera pardus. NCBI lineage: Eukaryota > Metazoa > Chordata > Mammalia > Carnivora > Felidae > Panthera > Panthera pardus. Next base: position 104,006,209 of record NW_026526655.1, read on the forward strand.
GGGGGGGGTGGGGTGGAGAGAGCCCTTTCGCAGGGTGACATGATTCATTTACTCTTTCACACCTATTTTATTGTGAAATGTAATATGCACACAGAGAAGGGCACGGAACACACAGCTCAAGGACTTATCACAAAGCGAACCCTGCTCATCAAGTCACAGCCCGGGGCAGGAAATGGAGCACTGTGGTCCCTCAGACCACCCCAAACTTGAATCTTCTCCCACTGCCCTTCCCTGCCCCCACCCCAGAGTTACTCTGAATTCAGGGCAATCACCTCCTTGCCTTCCTCTCTATGCAAAGTTACCACCTAACCGTCCCTAAACACTGCTTAGGTGTCCCTGCTTTGTGACGCCACAAAGTCAGGCAGCGGGCTTTCTTTCTGGTTTCTTCCATTCACTGTCATGTCTGAGACGCAGGGGTGCGGTCACGTGCCGATTACTGAAAGCTCTTTACGACGTGCGCATCTAGAGCTCCAGTTAAACGCCGCTCTAGAACCAGGCTGGCTGGCTTCCAGTCCCAGCCCCACCGTGTCCCCATGGCACGCCACCTAGCCTCCCACGCCTGGGCGACCCATCTGAAATGTTGTAAACAGGCTGAGGCACGACCCCTGCACTGGCCTGGCACAAGAGAATGCCACCCAACTGAAGATTTCCACAACTGGGTTTGCGTCCAGGCTCCACTGTTTCCAATTGCAGTTTTGAACAAGGTACGTATTTTCACCGAGATTCATTTTCTCCTACGTAAAAATAGTGATAATTAGTATTCACTTTGCAGGATGGTTTGCAGAATTACGGGTGGCAATTCTGGGTAAAAATAGGCACACGGTAAACATCACTTCTTACAAGCTGTGAACATCCCAATCTCATGTTACATAGAACATGTTACTTATAAAGCAATCACTGGTGGGGTGCCTGGGGGGCTCAGTCAGTTGAGGGTCCGACTCTCTTGGTTTTATGTCGGGTCATGATCCCAGGGTCATGGGATCAAGCCCTGCATTCGGCTCTGCACTGAGTGTGGAAGCTGTTTAAGATTCTCTTTCTCTCTCTCTCCCCCTCTGTCCCTGTACCTTGCTCACTCTCTCTCTCTAAAAAAAAAGGGGGGGGGGGTGGGAGAATAAAAATAAAGCAACCACCTGTAAGAGGAAACTTTTCCCCCCTTATGTGCAAAAGCATGATGGTAGCTACAAGATGCTACCACAGCATCTCGCTTGGGCCACATTCTCTGCAAAAGTGCTCTTGGCCCCTGACCCTTTCCCTGGGCTTAAGGGAAATGGGAGGAAAAGGTCTGCTGCTCTCGGGGGAGCCCTGGACCCGAGCAGCTGTCCCAAGTCCTGAACTAGCAGCAGCCTCCTAGGGGCCTCTGGATTCTGCCTATGCCCTCTGGATTCCCCTACCTCAGAGTGCAAGGGTGTCCACTAAAAAGGTTACAAAACTCTTCGTGCTCTGCAAGCTTTGCCTTTTCAAACCAACCCAGCAGGATCAGAAAGGGCATCTCTCTGTAAGCACATGCACCAGTGTTAGAAAGAAAGACAGAGGGCGACATCTCCCAGGCAAGGCCGGCACACCAGGAATTGTGGGCAGGAGGTGGCTGGTGGCATGTGGGGTGGGATCTTTGAATCTCTCAGGTTTCCCCCAGGTGGCCTCCTTTCCCTTCTAGGCCACCTTGTCAAGGCCAAGGCACCTCCTAATTTAGAGGCCAGCTACCCTGGGGATGGCTATGTCCCTGCTCCCTGGCCTAACCATGACCCCCAGGTCTGTCCTGGCCATGATGCCCCTTTCAAGTCCAAGTGTTGAGAATCCTGCCCAGGTAGAAATCAACTTTAAAATACAGAGACCAGGAGCACCTCGGTGGCTCAGTCGGTTTACCTTCCGACTTCAGCTCAGGTCATGATCTTGTGGTTCATGGGTTCGAGTTCCACGTGAGGCTCTGTGCTGACAGCTCAGAGCCTGGATCCTGCTTTGGATTCTGTGTCTCCCTCTCTCTCTGTCTCTCCCCCACTCGCACTCTGTCTCTGTCTCTCAAAAAAAATGAATAAATGTTAAAAAAAATTTTTTTTAATTATAAACAAAATACAGAGAACAGGAGCACGAATGAATAAACAAACATACAAACAAACAAACAATAATAAATAAAATAGAATAAAATAAAATAAATTTAACATACTCACTTAAACGTGAATGCTCTGTAACTGTATTGTTGAGTCTTTTTACAACTTCACCCATGGATCAAGATCCCACTGACTTAGAGAAATAAAATTTACCCTCAGATCCCCAAATGTCCCTCTTGGTCCTGTGTCACCGCTGGATCCCAAAGAGGACAGGCCGCAGAGGACAGGCTTGGGTCATTTTCCTTCAACTGGAGACCCGCAACATGGGCCCCCCACAGTGAAAACTAGCTTCACTCGAGCACTTTCTGCTCAAATCCCTCAATGGTCACCGCACAGCTAGTCAGGCCACTGGTCTTGAGCACGGGCCGTGTCCCCGATGGGAGAGATGGTGTGAAAAAGCGGAAGCCCCGGCTATGCAGCCAGAAACCCCGCGTTTGGGGCATCGGCCCACACTTTCTGGCTGAGCATCTAGCCACAGCATGTCGACATGTCAGCCTGAGGTCTGTCCTTGGAGAACAAGGGCAATAACCCTCACTCACGGGTGCTGCAAGCGTTAAGTGGCCAGTGTCCACAATGTGCCCAGTGAGGTACCTGAACCATGGTGCGTGCATTCAGCAAGCAGTGGTGACAAATGTCTGTAACAGAGACTCTCCCAACCCCAATATGCCTGGGGGAAGGGCCTGAATTTAAGGGCAGAGCCCTGGCCGGGGTAACACGGGCACATGGGTTCCTTCCCAGTCTGGATGAGCCACCGGATCACCAGGGGACCTCGGCATGTCGCTTCCTTGTTGTGGGCCTCATGTTCCCCAGCAGCAGCAGCACAGAGGCTAGACATGCTCTGAGATTTTCACACTCGGCACCTTACACCTGGGCCTCCTCAGAGCCCCCATCATAGTCTGTGGCCCCCAGCCACCTGCAGGGCAGCTCTTAGTTTGGGACACATTGCCACATACTCTTTCCTTTAATGAAGGCTTTGGGGGGACCGTTTGCAGACCACTGGCATGGGCCATGTCCAGGGTTGCCCACAGCATTGCCTCGAGGGCGGTGTTCCCCACGGTCTGGCTGGGATTGGGCCCCACGGTGCCGTAGCCATCAGGCCAGGGCAGTGTCCTCCCCACCGCGTCTTCTGTGCCAGAGACAGTTGGGACTGAAGCAAGCCGGGTGCCTCGGCCCGCCTCACAGTGGGTCCTGTGTGCCACCGGCCACACCCGGCCTCTGTTTTGTACACAAACACCCTTGATGGGACATTGGGAACCTGCAGGTGGATTTCAGCTTTCCAACAATGCCTTTTTTTTCTTAAAGGCACCGCAGAACGCTCTCGGGTTGGGGAGGCGAGTAGAGGCTGTAAGAGGGTCTGGGGGACATGGGGCTCCTCTCAGTGACCACGTCTCCCCTCTGACTGCACATGGTAGTGGGTGGGGGTCCCCTGCTCCACCCCATCCAACAGAGTGCCTGGTACATGGTACCATGGGCTCAGATTGACTGCTGGCTAAGAAAACAAAATGAATGAATGAATGAATGAATGTTGATGCAGCCCACTTCAACCTGTCTTTTTTTAATGTTTATTTACTTATTTTGAGAGAGTGTGTGTGTTCGTGAGCAGGGAAGGGGCAGAGGGAGAGAGAGAATCTCAGGCAAGCTCCACACTGTCAGCACAGAGCCCGACGCGGGGCTCGATCCCACAAACCCTGAGATGATGACTTGAACCGAAATCAAGAGTCGGACGCTTAACCGACTGAGCCACCCAGGCATCCCTCAACCTATTTTTGTGAGCCTATGTCTCCACTAAGGCAGAATCCAGTAGTAGTTGAACGCTGACTTGAGTCAAAACATCTGGGTTCAGGGGCTCCTGGGTGGCTCTGTCAGTTGAGCGTCTGACTCCTGCTTTTGACTCAGGTCGTGATCTCACAGTTGGCGAGATCGAGCCCGCGTCGAATCCCAAATTGCGCTCTGCGTTGACAGCACGGAGACTGCTTGAGATTCTTTCTCTCTTCCTCCCACTCTGCCCCTCCCCTGCTTGTTCGCAATAAATAAATAAACATACTTAAAAAAAAAAAATCTGGATTCCGATTCTTTCTTGGGCAAAGGAAATGAACCTCTCCTGGCCTCAGTTTCCTCCTTCGTACAGTAGGGTCAGTGAGGGCTGACCCGGAATAGGGCTGTTGGGTGCATTGGTATCTACAGACTCCAGATGATGAGGGAGCGTGGGGAGGGCTGAGGACAATGTGAAAGCTAGCGCACCTCCCCCCCCCCCCACCAGCCAGGTGGGATGTTTGTGATATTCCTCAGGCTCTCCTGGCTGCCCAAGGACAAAGGAGAGGAAAGAAAACAAATGACCAACTGATAGAGATCACAGTCATACAGGACACGGTCTCCATCAGTTTACAAATGTCCTGGTTAATGACAAGAAAAAGGCAATCTTATCAACAGCCTAATCTCCAGAAACCTATAGACTCAGTTTCCTGGAGCCCCAACATCACCCCTCAATAGTGATGTGGGGAACAAGGGCAAGAAGGGAGTCGCAGGGAAAATTAAATTTCTTCATAACCTGCAGCCCGTTGACAGATACTTGAGGCAAATACAGACTGTGACATTTCTCCAGGAACCCCCTGCTGTCCTAATGTTAATGCCTTACTAGAGGGGAAACAACCTTGGCTTGACCATAGCAAGGCCTCAGGTATCTTTGGAGTCCTCCTTAGGACATCCACGTCCTTCTGGAGATTTCCCACTTGACTTTACCTCCCCAACTTCATAGCATAAAACCAACCACACGCATATCCCAGTGCAGCTCTTTCTGCCCACGGGTCCTGTGCCTGCACTTTAATAAGACCACCTTTTTTTCACCAGAGACGTCTTCAAGAATCCTTTCTTGGTCTTCAGCTGCGGACCCCCCACCGTCACCCCAAAACCTCATCTCTGAGAGCTGTGTGCCCCCAGGGCACGTAGACTGCGTCCTGTGGTGGCTGGATTCTTCGGGAGCCTCAGCTTTCAGGCAGGTAAGGAGTGTCATAAGGAACACACTCACACACATACACACACACACACACACACACCTCTCCATAGCAGTATATTCTGGATCCTGTGTATTCAGCAGCCTGTGAGCCCTCTGGCACGTGGCAGGTACCCAGCGGGAGGGCCCCTGCCAGGCCCTGGCCATGTTCACGCACCCAGGGTCCCTTTGCCACACACTCCGTACTTTGCCCGGTTCCCTACTCTCCCACCCAAATTCGCCTGTCCCCTGTCCCCTGCCACCGTAGCCCTGTTCTCAGGGCACTGAGCTAACAAACTAATCTGAAGTCCTGGTAAGAAGGCACAGCCGCTGGCTCCCTGCCTGGTACAGGCACTCTCTCACGAGCGCCTCCGCTCCCACTCCCTCGCTGGCCAATCCCCTATCATTTACTCACCCAACAAACACAGCTGGAGTGGCTTCTCTGGGCCAGGGCCCAGGCTGGACTTCAGAGTGGCGACGGTCAGGCAGACCCACCTCTGTCCTCCAGGAGTTCTGCCCAGTGAGAGGGGCGGACTGACAAACGGACAGTTCAGCCTCTTGGTTACTTGGTTATGGGAGCTCAGAGGATGAGAAGGGCTGGTGAGCTCTGTGACCTGTTGGAGCAAGGAAAGAGCTGTGTCCGCAGAAGGAATGAAGGGAGTGGGGAGGGAGGGAGAGCTGGAAGGAGCAAAGGAGAGGTAGGGGGAAGGAAGGAAGGAGGGAAGGAAGGAAGGAAGGGAGGAAGGAAGAGAGGGAGGGAAGGAAGGAAGGAAGGAAGGAAGGAAGGAAGGAAGGAAGAGAGGGAGGGAGGGAAGGAAGGAAGGGAGGGAGAGAGGGAGGGAGGGAGGGAGGGAGGGAGGAAGGAAGGAAGGAAGGAAGGAAGAAAGGGAGGGAAGAAGGAAGGAGGGAGGGAGGAAGGAAGGAGGGAGGGAGGAAAGGAAGGAAGGAGGGAAGGGGAGAAGGGGGGAGGGAAGGAGGAAGGGACGGAGGGAGAGAGGAAGGAAGGAAGGAAGGAAGGAAGGAAGGAAGGAAGGAAGGAAAGAAGGAAGGAAGGAAGGGAGGAGGGAGGGAGGAAGGGAGGGAGGGAGGGAGGGAGGAAGGAAAGAAGGAAGGAAGGAAGGAAAGGAGGAGGAAGGAAGGAGGGAGGGAAGAAGGAAGGAGGGAGGGAGGAAGGGAAGGAAGGAGGAAGGGGAGGGGAAGGGGGAGGGAAGGAAGAAGGGATGGAGGGAGAGAGGAAAGAAGGAAGGAAGGAGGGAGGGAGGGAGGGAGGGAGGAAGAGAAGGAAGGAGGGGAGGGAGGAAGGAAGGAAGGAGAGAGGGAGGGAGGGAGGAAGGAAGGAAGGAAGGAGAGAGGGAGGGAGGAAGGAAGGAAGGAAGGAAGGAAGGAAGGAAGGGAAGAAGGAAGGAGGGAGGGAGGAAGGGAAGGAAGGAGGAAGGGGAGGGGAAGGGGGGAGGGAAGGAAGAAGGGATGGAGGGAGAGAGGAAAGAAGGAAAGAAGGAGGGAGGGAGGGAGGAAGGAAGGAAGGAGGGGAGGGAGGTAGGAAGGAAGGAAAGAAGGAAGGAAGGAAGGAAGGAAGGAAGGAAGGAAGGAAGGAAGGAAGGAAGGAGGGAAAGGCAGGAAGTTGGCTGGTTTCCCTCCATCCACCTTTTTCCACTCTGGACGTGTTTGAGGCTCAGCCCCCACCCCACTCCAGATCAGCCTCTCTGATGATCAGATATTCCAATAGCCGCCTTCTGCTCGATAAGCTCCTCCAGATAACCCCTTTCCCTTGTAATTGAGTTTAAATATTGATCCACCCAATCAAGGCAGGTTAATATACAACCCAGCTGAGCTCTGGAAACCTCCTAGCCACCAGGCTCCCTTCCCTGGAGTAAAGGGATGAGGGGCTGGGGCGGGGAGGCACGGGGCCACCGCCTTCCCTGGAAAGCACGTGTGGCCCCGGGGCTTACACTGGGGAGTATCTAATCCCGGCTCTACCCAGACGGGCCGAGTGTCCCTGGCAAGTCCGAGGACTCTCCCCTGGCCTCCATGCCGGCGCCCGCAGCACAGAAGCCCCAGTAACTGCCCTTCCCTGCTGAGGACCGAGGACAGAGGTGCTTTGGGAAGTGTAAACTGCTCTGGCCACCGAAGGAGGCAGAGGCGAAGCCAACTCTCCATCGCCGCCCTCCGCTGGGAGAATATGTCCACACACCCCCCTGGGGATTCTGTGTTACGGGCCCTTGGCTGACTCCCTCGGGCTCCTGGAAGTTTGGTCCTCGGGAGTCAGTCTCCTACAGCCTACCCTGTTGTGACACACTCCCGGTGGAATCTCCAGCCTGCAGGACAGAGGCCCAGACACCGGGCACCCCCACCCCCACCGCTGGCTTCGTCTGGTCTCCCATGTGGGCTGCCACAGTCAAGGACGTGCGGGCAGCCGCAGCTCAGGACCTCGGGCTCAGGGCGGCTGGGTGTGGCCGCCGTGCCTGGCCCAGAGTGCACAGTGGGGTCGGGGAGCCAGCAGCCTGCACCCGGGAGGCCCCGCTGCCTCCCCCGAAGGCCGAATCAACAGGTTGCAGGACCAAAATCATCTTCTTTTACAGTAGGACAGGAGGGTCCCACGGCTGACTGACGGCACCCCTCAAGGCTCTAGACGACCTTCCCATCAGCTGACCCTAACCTTCCCCAGTCCCCCTGACCCCACCACCCACCCTTAGCTCACACCTGGGTCTGCATCTCGAATGACTCATTTCCCCTCCTGGATGTTTCTTCAAGAGAGCAAGTTCCTCCAGGCCGTGGTTCTCCAAGCACAGTCCTCTGCCCGCCAACAGCCCGCTTCTGGGAGCCCGTTAGATACGCACATTCTCAGACCCCAGCTCAAACCTCCCGTAGGTTCCAGAGATGGGCGTGGGGCCCAACAGTCTGTTAAACTCTGGGTGATTCTGATGCTGTTTGAGGACCACAGCGGCTCATCCCGATGCCTGAAAATGGAGCTTCTAGCGGGACTCATCCTGGAAGCTTCATGCCCACTGCACGGCCATCAGAATGTTTGCTGGAAACAGACCAGCTTCCGGCGTGGCTCTGCGTGGGAAGGCAGCTGGGCCACAGGCTGTGCCGCAGGACGTTTTCTGACCAGTCTCCATCTATTTCTACTCCGGCCCTCCATGATGTCATTCTCCTTTGGATCCTGGAAAACACCCAGCTGTTTCCCCCTCCCCCCCACCCCGGGAAGCTGCTCCTGGGTTCTGTTGGGAACCTTCTTCTGTGTGACCCGGCTCATTCTCACGGCTTCCCACGCATGGTCTCAAGGCAGGTGACATTTCCGGGTCACAGATGAGAAGATCGGTTTGGGGAAGTTGAGGAGCTTGCTCTCCATCATGTAACCCCACGGTGCCACGCCACCATCAGCCCTCCGCCATGCACACCCTGTGCACAGAGAAGCCGGGAGAAGGGGACTTTACCGGAGTGTGGCGGGGAGCGGAACGGTGACCCCTGGGTTTGGGAGGCAGGAGGCTCCGACGGGCAGCAGCCCCGGGGCAGTGCGGGGTTAAGGACACAGCACATGTACATGATTGCATGGAGCCCTGGGGGACAGGTGAGCTTGGGAGAGGTGTTGGCCCGGCGTGGAGAAATGAGAACCCCCGTTTGCTGCAGGCGGGAATATAAAGTGTGGAGCCACCGTGGGCACAGTAGGACCACAAGACCGGCAAATCCACCTCTGGTGTCTATCCAGAAGCCGAGGCAGAGACTCAAACGGACACCTGCCTGCCTGTGTCCACAGTGGCATGATTCATGAATGGCCAACAGGTGGCAGCAGCCCAGGTGCCCACGGACGGCCGAAGGGATCAACACAACGTGGCGTGTACATATGGCGGAGTATTATCCAGCCTTAAAAAAGGGAAGCCTGTTTCGGGGCGCCTGGGGGGCTCAGTCAGTTGAGCGTCCGACTTTGGCTCGGGTCATGATCTCCAGTTCTTGAGTTCGAGCCCCGCGTCGGGCTCTGTGCTGACAGCTCGGAGCCTGGAGCCTGCTTCGGAGTGTGTCTCCCTCTCTCTCTGCCCCTCCCCTGCTCGTGCTCTGTCTCTGTCTCAAAAATAAACATTCAAAAATAAAAATTTTTAAAATAATGAATTAAAAAAAAAAAAAGGAAACCTGTCTCGTGCTGCAATGTGGATGGACCTTGAAGATACTATGCAGGAGTGAAATAAGCCAGTCACGAGGGACAAATAAATACTATATGATTCTACTCGCGTGCAGTACCTGGAACAGTCACAGTCATAGGGACAAAGTGAACAGTGGTTACAGGGCGCTGCGTGGGGGAAAGGGTACAGTTTCAATTGAGGAAGATGAAACGGTCCTTGGAGTTGGAAGGTGGGGGTGGTCGTACTTGATGCGACTGACCTGTGCACTTCAAAATGGTTAAGATGGCAAATTTCGTGCTATTCTGCATTTGACCACAATTTTAAAAGAGAGAAAGAGACCGCAGGCCTGAGCCACAGGGGTTTCTTACAAATGAGTTTTATTTGCATTCTGACCCAAGCACAGATCCCACAGGCAGATTTCTCACCTGCACAATGGTTCAGTAACAAGTGCAAAATATGCTTTATTCCAGGTACAAAAAACAATGTGGCAGTATGACAACTTCCGACTCGATGCCCACCTCCCCACGACCCATCACACCCACTTGACCCATCCAAAGCCCACGCCACCCCAATAGACTCCCGCCACCTTTGGGAAAGGGTCACCCGATCTGGAGAACGCTGGGGAAGTTACATCTTAAGAAAGAATCACATTACATACAGGAACATTCAAGGACACAGTCACCAAGTTTTTACCCAGAGTAAAGGTAATAAAAGGGGAGGGCTGGGGGGGGGAGGGGGCACACAAAACAATCCCCCCTTCTCTTGTAACAACCAAGCCCTGCAAATGTTTCCCCACCATTCAGAATGCACCAAGCCCGGTGATGCAGTCTCAGGATGAAAGCTAGCACTGGGGAAGGAGCTAGCCCCCCAAATCTGGCGTGAGAACGTGGGGTGTGGATGTGGGACCCAGACTCGGATTCTCATCCTGGCTCAGTCCACCAGCAGCTGTAGGACCCTGGGCCGGCATCTGATCTGTCTTGATTTCCTCACCTGCAAAGCTGGGTCACAGTGGCCTCAGAGCAGAGTGGGAAGGATGGAAAGGGACAATGGCAAGAGTGGTGAGCTCGACACCTGACCCAGGAGAGACCAGCCAGCATCTGCCACTACTGTGTTGGCATTGCTGCTAACGGGAGGCTGAATGCAGCGTCTGGTCGCTGCACCTGGAGTGAGAAGCAAGGGGCCCACAAAGACCGGAGTCACCCCCCAGGAAGACGGACCCCAGCATGTGGGACTCGGCCCATAAGGTTAGCTGTTGGCCGCACTCCAGCTTCTCCTGGGGGCAGAACCAGAAGTCCAGGCCCATAGAACCCTTCCTCGGAGCCAGACAGTGGCCTCTCACTGTCACCAAGCTGAGGCTCCCACAAGCGGTTCCCTCGGTTTGAAAAAGAGCAGAACGTTCAGGGAGAAACTTGCGGGACCCAGAGAAGCCAAGAGGTCCTCAAGGCGCCAACTGGAGGTGAAGGTCAGGCTGTGAGCTCCAGGATAGGAAAGCTCCAGTGACCTCAGCCAGGAGGCCACCGCCCTCCACAGCTTGCTGACCTGTTAATACCAGCAAAGGACCCTTTGCCACACACAGCCCTCTGACACCAAGCCCTGGCACGTGCCCAGGGTGCAAAGGCCCACCAGGTCTCCAGGAGCAGGCCAGCGGCCAGGAAAAGGAAGGAAAACCCAGACAGCTGGGGTGAACCCTTCACAAGTGAGGGAGCGACAGGCAGGGGAGACTCCAGCACTGCTCGGCCAAACACATCTCTTGCCTCAAAGCTCAAAACAAGTTAAGTACTTTTTATTGTTACTATTGTCTGAGAGTCCTTACTTAATGGGATTTCCAGTGGGGACAGAAAGCAACAGAAAGCTTGACCTCCTCAGTGGTTGGCAAAGTTTTTCCATAAAGGGCTAGATGAGTCAGCTGCCCTGCACAGAGCAGCAAACCCACCTCTCCAAGAGCCACTGCTTGGGGACGTTGCCCCTAGACAGCCACTAAAGCAGGAGGGGCATGGCAGGTCCAGCCCTGGGCCACTGGCCAGGGTGCCATCACTCAGAGCTACTGGCCATCCCCCACGGGAGGAGGGGGAAGGATGGTACAAGAGAAGGCTTCGCAGAGAGGTCTGGAGAGCTCAGAGGAGGCTTCAAGGAGCTCGCAGGGTGCCCTGGGGGTGGGGGGGGGCCTGACCAGCACCTTGCTGCTCGCAGACCCACTGCCCTGCCCCCAGGGGGTAAAGGGAGTCCGACCATCTCCTCCCAGCCGGCCTGACTGATGGTATCACACAGAGCATGTGACCGTGAGGCAGCTGTGTGGCAGACCGACTCCACAAGCCCTGTTTCAGGGGTCCTTGTCAGAGGTCAGCTGCCGGCACTGCTCCCCTCCCCGGAAGAGGTGGACTTAGGGTGTGCATTCCCCCCAAGTAGGGCAACTTTACCCCTGACCCGTTTCATCAGAACCCGAACTAGGGTGCCACACAGGATCTAAAAGCAAGAGCATTAACCCCCACATCCAGCTGAGCTGAGAATATCCAGAGCTGCACTCAGGCCAGATACAGGGGCGAGGAGAGGGGCCCGCGTGTGCGCACGCGCGCGCGCGCACACACACACACACACACACACACACACGCGCGCGCATCGGTAGTGTAGACGTGGAGCTGGCCAGCACAGAATCTGGGCTCAGGCTGCCAGGGAGCCCTTCTTAAAGACGTGCACACAGCGGCCTGAGCAGGAGCACTGGTGGTGCCCTGTGCAACCAGGATGCGTGCCCCGACCCGTTACTGGCCCGCCGAGGACTTCACGTAGGGGACAAAGGGAAAGCCCGCCGCCCTTCACATTCACCTCACGAAGGAGCCGCCCACGACTCCAGACAGGCAGACACTCAGGCCAAGCGAGGGTCTGGGGGCCCTGGCTCCCGCCCCCCTGCGCCTTCCACTTCCTCCTGCACCTCGGGCACTGTCACGCCGCCACCCTCACCCCTCATGCTCTGCTCTTCCACCTTCCTAGAGCCTCCGGGCTCACTCCCTCTGCTCCACCAACAACAGCACAGGTTTTCCATTTTCCTCATCAACTCGTTAATGATTTTCAGAGCTTAGGTCACTCAGGCCAGGCCCCGGGGCCACGCTGGACTTGGAAACTTGTGACACACTGCTCGGCCGGCCCCAGTGTGCTCCCAGTGAACCCCCCTCTAGGTTCACAGCTCTTCCCAAGGGGCCACAAGCTGCCCGGGCAGGAGGTCTGCAGGGACGCTGTCTGGCCTTTGCTTAGGACCCAAAGCCCCAGGCTTCAAGCTCCCTCCCCTATCCTGCTCTTTCCATCCATCCCTTTTCCCCTGAGAATCCTATTGTTCTCCCTCTGTGTCGTCAAGGTAAAGGTGCAACCTGGTAAACAGGAAAAGGTTGATCACAACCCTGCAAACGGAAAAAGAAATGCGATGGCCTGAGAATAAGGACCTCAACTCGAAGTTTCTGATTCAAGATGGTGGACTGAGCACTTGAGGAGATCCTCTCTCTCTTCGGGGGGGCACCTTTAAAAACTGCTGCTGCCGTGGAGAAGCCACAGCCTAGAATCATGGGTGGGGGGGCCAGTGGGTACAGTTCCGGGAGGGGCTGCCCCACCCCCCAGGCCCAGGTCCTGGCCTCAGAGCCCTGGGGAAAGAGAGTGGACAGGAGTGGGAACCTATGGCTTCTCGGCTTTGAAATGAAAAAATAAAAGGGACAGCTAGCTCATCTGAGTTCTGAGGAAGGAGGACAAGCTGTCGAAACCAAGCAGCTGAAACATTTCAGTGCCAAATTAAGAAGCATATTCATTTCCTACTTCTTTGCAAGCTACAAGACTCCACTAGAACCACAGGGAGAAGGTGAAAGGGGCATCTGGATGGCTCAGGCGGTGGGGCCTTGGTCTCGGGGTCATGAGTTCGAGCCCCACGTTGGGTGTAGAGATTACTTAAAAATAAAATCTTTAAAAAAAGGAGAAGGTTAAAAACAAACAAACACAGACAGCAGTGGGGGGTTCCAGAAAATGGAAGATTCCACTAACAGCAAACTTAAGGTAACAGATCTTTATCAGACCCCCATTTGGAATTAAATAAAAAGGAGTCTGCCACAATTAAATAATTAAAATCGAGGCTGTCATCGCTTGGCCTAGGGAGTGGCATCACTTAGGTCTAGTGACTGACAGACCCCTTGAAAGGCTGGAAGTCAGAAGACCAAAGGTCTAGTCCTGACTCTTGTGACCTTGGGCAAATTATTCCACTTCCTTGTGGCTCACTGTCCTCAAAAAAAGGAAATGACTGATCCTGACTTTCCCCTAGGACTAATGTGTGGAGTTAGAACATGCACCAAGAAAGGCCACCGAGTATCAGAGCACAATATGACCCCGTCCTGTTGAGGTTAAGGGGGAGTAAGGGTGAGACACTCAGAGGAGAACAGAAAGCCCGTTATAAAAATGGTGGAGCCAGACATGGGCTGGGGACGGGAGAGGAGGTCAACCACTCGTGCTGGAACAACTGGGTACCCACAGGCAAAAGAGTGATGCTGGACCTCTACTCACACCATGTACAGAAATTAACTTCAAATGAATCAAAGGCCACTACTGAGCTCAAACGATGAAAATTCTTAAAAAGAAACGTAGGCACAAATTTTCTTGAACTTGGATTACACCATGATTTTTCAGATAGGGCACAAAAAGCACAAGCAAGGAAAGTAGGGGATCTTGGACATCATCGAAATTAAAAACTTTTGTGCTGTGAAGGACATCATAAGAAGGTGAAGACAATCCACAGAATGGGAGGAAAGTTTTACAGATCACAGAGCTGACAAAGGACCTGTATCTAGAATATACAAAGAACTGATGCAACTCAGCAATAAAAAAAGACCAATGACCCAAATAGAAATGGGCAAAGGATCTGAACAGGTATTTCTCCAAAGAAGACATAGAAATGGCCAATAAGCACATGAAAAGATGGTCAACATCAGTAGTCACTGGGGAAATGCAAATCAAAACCACGGTGAGATACCACTGGACACCCATTAGAGAATGTTCTAATCAAAAAGCAGCAAGTGTTGGTGAGGATGTTGAAAAACGAGCCCTCCTACGCTGCTGGTGGGAGGCTAAAATGGTGCCACTGCTTTGGAAAACCATCCGGAAGTTTCTCAAAAAGTTAAACATAGAGTTCCGTAGGACCCAGCAACGCCAGGGTATATGCCCTGGCGAAAGATGTATGTAGGGTATACATCCTAGGTATATACCCAAACGAAATGAAAACATTATGTATGCAAAAACCTGTACAAATATGTTCATAGCAGCATCATTCGAAACAGCCGAAAAGTAGAAACTCGCGTATCAATCGGCTAATGAGTGGATAAACAAACTGTGACACATCTATCCAGAGAATGAAATACTACTCAACTATAAAAAGGACTGAAGTATGAATACATGTTCAACACAGATGCCCTAGAAAACATTACGCGAGAGAAAAAAAAAAAAAAAAGCCAGTAACAAAAGGCCACTCACTGTAATTCCATATCCATGAAATGTCCAGAATAAGTAAATCTACATGGAAAGGAGACTTGTGGTTGCCTAAGACAAGGGGAGCTGGGGGGAAAGTGGGAGGGCGATCACTAAAAGAAACAGGGTTTCTTTTGGGGGTGAGAAAAATGTCCTAAAATTGAATGTGCTGATTCTGTGAATTTACTAAGAACCATAGAGCGGTATGCTCTGAATGGGTACACTGTATTGTATGTGAATTATATCTCAATAAAGCTGTTACCTGCTCCCGCCCCCTCCCCCAAAACAGGAAAGGAATCAGGAGCCTGTTTTACTCTGTAGGAACACCATACCACCTGTGGTCCCAACATAACTCTTAGAGAGCCCCTTTCACCCTGAGAAGTGTCTTGATTTATATAATGAGTTTCTATCATCGCCCTATCACTGTGTGATATCAGGCGGATGGCTCTGCCTCTCTAGGTTTCATTTTCCCCAACTGGAAAGCAAGGTCTACCCAGTTCGGATCATCTTTGACCCCAGCGCTATAATCCCCTAAAGCTCTGCTTTAGAAGTTGTAAAATCCTGCTCCATTGATCACAGGGCTTCTCAATGCTCTGAAAGTTAAACCTAAGTTATCGAAGAGTATAGATCACTGCGTGCCGGGAAACAGACGCAAGACAAAGCCTAATTGCTGAGTTTACTGGTTACTGATAATCAGAGTTCCCCAAGAATTAAGCCATGAAGAAAGGTGATCCAACCACTCCAATGCAGGCAAAATGCCCTAAACACTCCCTCCATGCGTGAAAAAAGATAAACATTTTAAGTTGGGGCCACACAGGAAAGATGAACCCCAGGAAACTTGGCAAGTTTGGCAGTCGTCAGCCAAGGTCTTCTTTAAATGGGACCTGGTTAAGTCCATCCAACAGGGCCTGCTATCATGACCATCAAGGTCATCTGATCATACAGCCGAATACTCATTTCCTAATCTTCCTTACCCATGATTGCTTAGGGCATAAAATTACATAAAAGGGGCTCAAGCAAAATATCATTCTGTTCTCATCCCTTTCATACTCGTGAGAACATACCTGAAAAATAGTTGTTCTATTCCTCTCCTTCTTCCTTCCAAGGGCACAGACCTAGGTCTATGTGGCCAGTCCTACACAAGCATCGTGGTGTCTACATTACCAATGCAGAGACAGGAGCCCATCGCTGGGCACTGCAAAAGCAGGTCCTTAGAAACGGAGTCAAGGTGAAAGCAGCAGAAGGCACAGAATAAGTCCCCTTCCCACCAAGCCATCCAAGAAGCAGAAAGACAGATGCCCACCAGGGTTGCTGAGAAGGGGAACCAACACGAAGACAGAACACTGGCAAGCCACCTACATCCAGTCATCAGTCCTGGTCATGGAGCCGGTTCCCAGAAAAGGTGAAGGTTGGGGGGAGGCACAGCCTTCCCGGGAGGCAGGGGAATGGTCAGAAGGCACCGAGACACTCAGTGAACTGGCCTCCAACTAGGGAGCAAGGGGTTTCAGAGAAGATGGCCCTGCCATTTGCCTCTTTAAGATAGCAGGGCTGGGAAAAGAATGAGGAACATTCAAAAGCTGGAGGCCAAGAGGAAGGGAGAGAGGAGCCGCTGGCTTTCCATACACCAGAGACTGCATCCGCAGGGTTCTGCTGGTTCATGGGCCGTGGTCTTCCTGGACTGGGCCAAGTCCCTCCCAGCCACAGCCCGCCAGGGGAGGCCGCGGCATAGAGTGGAGCGGTTTCTACATCCGAGGGAATCCATGGGGCTGCGAGGTGGGGGCCGTACTTCACACGCTGGACTTTCGCTCAGAGGCCACATTTCAGGATGACGTGGTAGCCATCATTGCTCTCAGCTGCAAAGAGAAACGCTGGACATTTCACAGGAAGAAGGGCAAGACACCATGACCTTGGGGAAGGAGGGAGGGCATGGTACGGGTGTACCGGCAGGAGTCCCGCCACGGATATTGGCTCCAAACAGATGCATAGAGCAAAGGGTGCTAACAAAACCAGGCATTTTAACACATGCTTCTTGGCAATGCGCCTTTCTACTACAGCCCTGGGCCCAAGGACTGAAGGCTCTATGTCCAAGAAGGCTTTGAACAAACTGTGGTTCTTGGGGTGTTATGGCCCCCAGCTCTCTGAAGGCAGCTGCTGGCTAGATCCAGAGAACAGGGGGGAAAGGAATGGCCCTGTCGGAGTCCAGAGTCTGTGACCCGGTCATAGGGCATTCATTCTGATATACTCTATACATTCACCTGCCCCGGGCCTAAGGAGGGTCACAGCTAGTCTTTCTGTCTCCTGGCACACGAGTTCCTTCTCAGACACCTTCCCCAAGTGGAACCTTCATGTCCCACCCCAGCCCCAGATCCCTGATCCACCAGGCCTACAGGCTGAGTGAGGGAGTTCATGGAGAACACACCTCCTGGCAAGGATTTCCCCTTCAGAACAGACTATGGGGGCCAATGTCAATAGTTCTCGCATTTCCAGGGCAAGGCTTCACAGGAAGTCTGCGTTCCTTTTCCCCAGGTGATGTCCCCAGATAACGCTGTCTCCAGGGACCCACTGCGCAGGCAGGCCCCACTCACCCTATTACCCAGAGAGGAGGCAGGGGGCGCAGCCAGGAGAAAGGGTGAGGGGCTTTACCTTTCAAGGTACTGAGGATAAAACAAGACTCATCCTGGAAATTCTGCACCATCTGAAAGGCAAAAGAGAGACCATGTCCCTTCAACAAGGACTTCCTAATATGAAAAGCCTCAGTGACACGGAGCTAAGCCACCACAGCTGGTGGAAATGACGGTCACTGTGTTTGCACGAATGCAGGAGAACGGTTCCACTAACACTTACTAAGGAAACATGAAACAAGATAAATGTACAAAACGATTACCATTTTAAGTAACAAAAACTGAACAGAAAGGACAGAAAGGAGGCTGGCAGGGAAGCAAAATGTGCACATTTAATACAGAACTACATGTTTGTTTGCTTTCGTTTTGCGTTCTCCTAGTTACTTGGTCCTCCAGTCCCTACAGTGGCCACATTACAGAAGCGTGTGTGTGTATAATAGCAACAACAACAAAAAAATTCAAGTGCTTAAAAAAAAAAAAGAATACCTTGGTGATTGGTAGCATATCAGAGTCCCAGGAGGACCAATACAAACACAGCGCCACCCCCTATGTGTACAAAGTGGCAGGAATGGAAGCATTACTCAGCCAAGTCTCTCCAGTTCTCATTCTGATTAACTACCAAGTGACCTTGGGCAAGTCAACCTTTTTCCTGCTGGTCTCCATGCCCTATCTGTAAAATGGGGCCGTTTCCATAACAGAAGAAGAGAACCAGGGTGTAGAACAAGGGAAACTGGCACCCACTGCCGGTGGAGTGTTCAGCCATATGACCGCTGTATGAAATTTGCCCGCAGGATCTAGGACATTCCTCCTACAGGCTGGGGTTCTAGATAAACTCCAGCACGTGGACACACAAAGTGCACCTGAGAATGTTCAGAGCAGCGCTGTCTGTTAACTAGAGGGGGCGCCTGGCTGGCTCCATGGGAGGAGCATGGGACTCTTGATCTCAGGGTCATGAGTTCGTGCCCCACGTTGGGTGTGGAGATTGCTTAAACAAAAACTTAAAAGAAACTGCTAACTGGAGACCGTGCCTGTGTCAGTCAGCGGAAGCACGAACAAACTGTGGCCTAATCATGCTACGCCATTCAGTGCACCACTGGCCTCCAGCAGCATCTGACCTGTGTGAAATCTCAAAAATATACAGGGAATCGGGGCGCCTGGATGGCTCAGTCGGTTAAGCATCCGACTCCGGCTCCGGTCATGATCTCGCGGTTCATGAGTTCAAGCCCCGTGTCGGGCTCTGTGCTGACAGCTCAGAGCCTGGAGCCTGCTTCGGATTCTGTGCCTCCCTCTCTCTCTGCCCCTCCCCTGCTTGCACTCTGTCTCTCTCGTTCTCAAAAATAAATAAAAATTCAAAAAAAATTTTTTTTAAATATACAGGGAAATGAAAGAAAGTCACAGAAAAATATGCTATTATTCCACCTATATCAAGTTTTAAAATAGGCAAAATTAAATATGTTGAGGAGGAACAAAGGAGCGATTAACACAAAATTCAGACCAGCAGGTGGAGGGATGGAGTGGAAAAGGAAATGAGCCCACAAAGGGGCTAACACAATATGGCACTAACCTGAGTGCAGGTATCGGGCACTTAAGCAAACATCTGCCATATTTCACAATATCCATGGAAAGAATATTAAAAATATACTTAAACATACCCCCCACACACATAGACTAGCCAACACGATGGCAAAACCCCTTTCCAAATTAAAAAATTCAAGCTACATTTTATTGCCCCCCAAATCCTGCAAATCCATCCACCTGTCGACCCCTGCCCCTCCCTGCAGGGCCTAATGATGCATGAAGTACATTTATTCTATACTACTGGCCTGTGCCCTCTAGGACTCTTGGCGGCCCAGCCACTTGGGCATGCAAAGCCCTAAGCAGAGCCCACTTGGGCTTAATCAGTAACTCCCTTGTTTAATTAAGTGCCCTTGCACCTCAGGGGCTGGCTCCGCGGCTGGCCAGGCTGCCTCCAGCACTCTGGCAATTAAGAACCAAAGGTTTCCAATTGATTCAGGGTTAAGAGGCAAGGAGACTTCAGGGGAATAAGAATCGCCTACTTAGCTGAGGTAGCTTTTGAGTTCTGTTCTCTGCTTCACTTGCTTAACTGCTCACTCTGGAGGGCACAGGGCAAGCTGGGGAAGGAACTTCCTGCAGGGACCCGTGAAACTGCAAGAGTTCTGCACATTCTTGGCTTTTGTCTTCACCAAAGAAAGTCATTGTGAAATGCAAAGTGACACATTTTCCGTGCCACTACTGCAGTCCATCGCTCAGGGTGTCTCAACCTTCCTGGCTACTCTGAAGTTAGTGCTCAAGTCGGGAACTCTGGGCTTCATCTTATCTGTGAAATGGGGGTGCAAAAATAGCTGCACTGGATTTGAACGTAATGACATGGACGGAGTTCTGAACCGGTGACAAAGACAGCAAGTTGCAGAAAATGTACAGCTGGACCTTTGGGATGTGCGTGTGTGTGTGTGTGTGTGTGTGTGTGTGTTAAAGATTTTATTTTTAAGAAATCTCCACACCCAACATGGGACTTGAACTCACAACCCTGAGATCAAGAGCTGCGTGCTCCACTGAGCCAGCCAGGCGTCCATCTTTGTCATGTGTTTTTAAAACCCACACCTACACAACCTACACAACGCTCGGGCGAATGACGGACGCTCGCACAAAACGTCGTCTGGCAGAATCCCTTCAAAGCTAACATAAACTCTTCTAGGAAAAGAGTGGGGAAGATAAGGACCCTTCACATTTGCCTTCAGCTGGTTTACACTTTTTAAATTTTTTTTAATGTTTGTTTATATTTGAGGTGGGGGGAGAGTGGGGGAGCGACAGAGAGAGAGGGAGACACAGAATCCGAAGCAGGCTCCAGGCTCTGAGCCATCAGCATAGAGCCTGATGCCGGGCTCGAACCCACAAACCATGAGATCATGACCTAAGCCAAAGTCAGACGCTTAACCGACTGAGCCACCCAGGCGCCCCGATTTACACTTCCTGACTTATACTAATTGTGAATTCCTTTTGAGTTCAAAAGGAAGGCAATCGCTGCCCCCTTGCCAACCTCCAGGACCAAACTGCCATGAAATGGGGGGCTCTCACCACCCCTATCTGGGGTCTCCTGGTGCCTGATGCTATTTTCTCATTTTATCCTTACTCCAACCTCCTTGGTGGGTATACTTATCCCCATTTTACAGATGTGTAAACTGAGGCTCACAGAGGTTACGTAAATTTGCCCCAGGTCACTCCGCTCCTGGGAGCAAGGTCCAGGTAGGGACACGCATCCAATCCCAAAGCCCACATCTGCTCTGCACTCCCAGCCACCATTCGGGTGCCATGTCACCTACAGTCCTCTCCAGATGCTTTCAGAGTTCTCACAGGGGGCTCAGGGGGCTGCCCCTGCCCCCATTAGCCCAACTGTGTTTATAAAGGCCTCATTTCAGGGGAGGTGGCACAGCCTGCTGTCTACGAGCTGGGCTCTACAGCCAGACACCAGGGTTCCCATCCCCTTACCAGCTGTGAGACCTGGGGCAATTACTCAGCCTCTCTGTGCCTCCAGTTTCCCATTTATGAAATGGGATCATTTTACCCACTTCACAGGAAGCTGTTGGGATTAAACAAATCACTACTCGGGCACTTAGAACAGTAAGCAGCGGATAAATACCGACACTCCTTACTGTTATTATCAAGAGGAGGGACCGGGATAGAACAGGCCTGAAAGCTCTGTTCTGCCGTGTGCAGGAATGCCTAAACATCCCGGCAAACCAGTTTAATTAATAACCCCCTCCTTAGCCGTGAGTGCGATCAGATCACCGTGTGCCCTCTGCCAGCGGCCGCTTGGGCCGTGTACAGGTCTGTGGGGCCAAGGACAGACCCGGGAAGGCTGCGGCGCCTCCACCATTCACACAGGAGGGCTCTGTTCTCTCACACGACCTGCATCCTCTCCATCACCCAGCCCCCTGGGACCCGCCGCCCACCCTCCTCCCAACTTCTTCCAGCCCCGACCGTAAGCACCCTGAGGGCAGGGGTGCAGTCTGTGCCGTGGCTCCTGCATGGCGCCTGGCTGAGGATGAGGCCTGGAGTGGATACTAGAGAACTATTTAGAGCCACAGAACTCTCTCCCCCTGCGCTCCGGGTGCAGTCAAGGGCATGTGGCACGCGGATGAGACTTAGCGGCCATCTCTGGATGGAAGTCATCCCCAAGCCCCAGGGGGTGCCTCCCCGCAGCCCCAAGACCCGGGCCGCAAGTCGGGGCTGGGCAGCGCTCACCTCGTTGCTGACCACCACGTGGATGCCGGTGGGGCCCTGCCGATAGACTCGGTGGATGTGCTGGGGGGAGATGCTGTACAGGTTGGCAATCTTCTCAACCAGCTCCAAGGTGGTCAGCTCTTCCAGGAAGATGGCGTGGTACACTGCAGGGTGAGGGACAGGGCCTTCTGTAGAACACACGCCTGCTCTCTAAGGAGCCCACCCCTGTGCCCACCCCCCATCAGTCACTGGGTTGTAAGGATGCCCATGCCCAGACTGATTCGCCAGGACCTGGCTGGAACAGGCACAAAGCCCCTGCATGGCCCAGTGACACGGGAACCGCAGCGAGGCTATGGGTCCTCATTCCCGTACCCGTCTCTCCTGGGGGGATCTTCCACAGAATGTAGAATTCCTGCGTCCGCCCCACACCCAGTGACACCCATTTAGGGTTGGGAGCTAGAGCGAGAACAGCTGGCACAACGCTGTATTTTAACAAGCTTCCAGTGATTCTGACATGCGGCCAGACGTGCACCCTCGCAGGAGAGAGGACAAATCCTGTGTCCCCTTTCCTTCCTTTCCGTTGCACAGAGGGGCCATTGGATGGCTTTGGGGGAGCAAAGAGCGGGATTTAAGGATAACTGCCACTTGACAGCAGGCGAGTCTCGTCCTTGCCCTTCCCCGCAGCACAAATACTACTCGGCTCCAGCACTGCGACCACAAAGGGAAGGGGGGCGCTGGGAGTGTCACCAGCCCGCTGGAAGACAGCAGTGACCCTGAGGCTGGAAACGCTTCCTTATTCGAAACCCAAACCAGCCAGGCGGGAGCCAACTCTGGGCTCCTGGTGGTGGACATACACGCTCAGGGGTGGGGGGAGGGGTGCACAACCAGATTGAATTAGAGATTCCCAAACTCCTACCTCAACCGACGAACAGAGACCCCATTCTTTCAAAAGCGTGTGTGCGTGCACGTGCAAACGCACACACATCGGCTCCCCCTGAAGGGGTGCCAGCCGGGCAACAGATTCGCCGTCCCAGGATGTCAGACAGGCTGACCGGCCGTCCAACTCTGTAGAGGTGGCCGCTGTGTGCTGCCCCTTCCCGTGCAGACACCAGCTCCAAATGCCAGCCTCTCTCATGGGAGTCCTTTTTATAACACTTCTAACCTACCTGTGTTTAGGTTAGCCTGCTCCACTTTTTCTGAGTTCACTCTGCCAACAAATCAGGCTGGCCACAAACACCCAGACGGCTCGCAGGCCAGCACCCTGTGCTGTAACCTTTTGTCACTGGCCTTGCCTGCCCCCAGCTGAGTGTGGTGCCCACCAGGAGTGCTTGGAGCGGCTGACAGGGTCAGTGGGACACTCCCCTGAACGCCTCCCAAGCCACCGCTCATCCGGGGTCTGGTGGGGGCAGCCTGGGGAAGCACGAGGCTCTAGAGTAGGCAATCCCAGGTTCAAATCCCAACTCGGCCACACGAGAAGCAAGGCCGCGAACGATCTCTACACATCCCAGAGCCTCGGGGCACGTGCAGGGTCAGCTCCACGAGCTGAAATCCGTCCTTCACAGGCTGACAGTTGCAAAGTAGGGGGAGGACCCAGACATCCTCCAGAAGCGTACAGGCGCCAGACCCAGGGCTCAGAAGCCAGTTCCTGGGGTCCAACTGTTTGGGTTCTGGCTCTGCCTTGTACGACGCTGTCGTTTTGGGGCAGTTATCCACTCTGTGCCTCAGGGTCCCCCACAGTGAGACAACGTTCCCAACAGTTCCTACTAGAAGCAAATAAGTGAGCACACGGAGCCCTTTGGACAGGGCCAGAGCGATCTGGAGGGACCCGCAGAGGCACACGGAGTGCTCCCTCGCTCCCTGCAGACACACACAGAGCACAGACTCTACTGACACTGGCAAGCGCCCAGAAGCAAAGCGCTTCCCCTTCCCTGCATCGTCTCGCCGAAACCGCACGCCTTGGGGGTTGGGTTGCTGTCTCTATTTCACACATGTGGAAGCTGCAGCACAGGCCCTGGTACCCTGCCCGAGGCCACACAGCCAACAGGCCACACGGCCGGCACTGGGCCCGACCTCAGCCGTGTCCTCTCACCAAACTGCCTCCAGACTAGACTGCCGACCGGAAAGAGCCACGTGCCCCTGAGGTGCTCCTCAGCCCTCGTGCGGCCACCAAACCACATGGGAAAGACTTATCCAGCTGGGGGAAACCACAGGAGGCCACACTGCGGGAATATGGCCACTGAGTGTCACCTGTCACCAGCCTGGGAGCCAGAAGGCCCCACTCCCAATACCACAAGTGGCTAAGTGGCTCTGGGGGAACACACCCCCTCCCTGGGCCTGTTCCCCAGGTAGGAAGGAAGTAAGCTGGACCACACGTTCTGTGGGATGACCTCCACCTTAAAACATTTCGATCCCAGGAGGAAGTTTAACAAAAACTCGTCTTGCACGAAGCCGGAGTGAGATGGGTTCAGTGGCAACGTTCTCTGCAAGAGGACTCAGGCTGCTGCTACATCTTCCTGTTACTCTGCCAACCCCTATAATCGGCCCTGGGTTGGGGAGGGGTGCCCACAACTCACCACACAGACTGCTGTCCCCACCACCATCCCGCTTCTGCTGCAGGGGCGCTCGGTTCTGCTCCAGCTCCTGACAGACGTAAATGGTCATCTTCGGCCTCACAGTCCTGGCAGGAGCAGAGGAAATAAATAGCAGGGATGGGGGAGGGGGGAGGAGGGAGGGGGGAGAGGGGATGGGAGAGGGGGAGGAGGACCAGGCTCTGTTGTTCCGGAATGGTCCAGCATGCAGGGGCCCATACTTGTGCTGGGCCTCTACGGCTACACGCAGGCTCGCCTGCAGGCAGGAGGTCCCACAACAGGCCATGAGGGCACTCTGCCCAGAACACGAGGCTCAAGACACAAGGCGTTTTTCAGGGTGGTAACAAGCGCAAATACCTTCTCCCGCTTTCCAGAACTCAACATGCCCACTGCCTTCCATCCTCACAACCCAGCGAACTGGAACCTCATTTTACAGAGGAGGAAACTGAGACTCACAGGGATGAAGGCTTTAACCCCGTTGTAAAACCCGTAAGAGGCAGATCAGATCTGAGATTCACACCGCGGCTCTCTCCCTCCCTCTAAAACTGGGCTGTTCACGTGTGAAAGTTAAATGAAATTTAAAAGTCACATGCTCAGTCGCATTAGCCTGAAACCAGGCACTCCACAGCCACACGAGGCCGGGGCTGCCATACTGAGCGGCGAGGCCCAGAACACTTCCGCCGCAGCAGGTGGCTCCCTCAGGCCCAGCCCCGCCCTCCAGTCTGCCCAGAGAACCGGGCGCTGTGGCATGAGGCTGAGTAGCCAATCCAGGCCTCCCTCTGGGAGGAGGCAGCTGGAAACCCAGGACCATGCAAGCCGCTGGGCACCCAGGGAGAGGCTGAGGGGCTGACATCCAGAGCCAAGGCTCGTGCCAAAAGAGAGAGAGCGAGCGAGAGAGAGAGAAAGGGGAGGGGCCTCCGGGCAAGATGAGCAGCGGACGGCCGGCCCAGCCCCGCCCCACCCCCCCATGACCCTGATCCCCCCTCAAAGGGCCTCCTTCTGCACCTGCCCCCTGAGGAGCCCTGTCCCTACCAGCCAGCCCACCGGGATGGGGCCTCCTGCCACCCCCTGTATCCAGCTGGACACTGACACCCACCGGCCTTTGATGGCATTAAAGAGCCGGATCCCATCGGCAGGGCCACAGATCTGGACCAAATCGTCTCGAGACATCTTAAGCAAGTCAGCACCTAGGTAGGTAAATGAGGCCGCTCATTAGTGGGACACACAGAAAAGGTCCCCTCCCTGGGCACCTGCAGATGCTGCACCGTGGGCGGGGGGACAGGGAAGAGTCTGCCTCATCCTCAGGGAGCATCAGACATTCCAGGGAGAAAGAAACAGCAAAAAGATAAACATCAGAAAACCACCGCACAAGAGAGGAGTAGTGTTCTCAAAACTCGGCAGAACAATCGGGCATCTATGAGAGCTGAGAGGTCCTCACAGCCTGTGCCTGCCTGCCGCTCCCTCCACACCGTTCACCGGCACGTAACATATAGGCATGGCACCCAGCACGGGACGCCGGTCGCACATGCACTTGCCTGAATACAAAAGTACATGGCTCGCCAGAGGCGGCCGCTCTGAAGGCACCCGGGCTCCCGGCACACAGATCAAGAGGCAGAATGCTCCCACCCCCCACAGGCCCCTCGTGCCAGCCAGCCCCCCTCCCTGCCAATGGGGAACTGCTGTCCTGATTTCTCACAGGCAGGAGTTCTGCGTGCGTCTTCGAAACTTACATAAGTGGAACTGAATCGGCTGTGTTTTCCTATGTCTGCTCCTCCCTCCAAGCTCTATTTAAGGGCTCGTTCATGCTGTTTGTGGTTATACATCATTCATGCACTTTCTTAGACATTATTGGTTGGGTGCATACACCACACTCACGTGTCCCTTCTGCCGATAGGCACTGGGCGTGCTCCCAGTTGGGAGCGATTATGAATAAGGTCTATGAACATCCTCGTCTGCAGATACAGTCTTTTCCTCAAAGCTCAAGGAGTCCTCTACAGGCTTGTGCCCATGTGGACTCTCCGAGGAACAAGTATGCTACAAGCCTTCTGCTGAAAACCGGCCAACAGCCACATGGCCAGGAGTGACAATATCCATATTCCCCTTTTCCTGCCACAGTTAAGATACAGTTTCAGGTGTATTTCTGTAGGCACAATGGCTCCCTGACACGGAGTAAAAGCCAAACTCCCTCCACTCTTCTACCAGGCCCCTCAGTACCTCTCTGACCTCACCTCCTTCCCCGGTTCCCTTGGCCCCAGTCACCTGGGTGCTCTGCTCTGTGGTCACACCAGTCAGGCATCCACCTTGTGGCCTCTGCACTTTCGCCCCGCTTGGAAATTTCACTGTCCCCCTCCCCACTTGGCTCACTTCCCTCCCTTGGCCCAGCTCTGCTCAAGGGCACTTCTCAGGAAGACCTGTGCAGAGCACCCCACCTTAAGACGGCAGCCCTCCTCGCTCCTCCCCGGCCGGGGCCACGTCCCTCCTCATAGCCTGCCCATCACAGAAGGGTCACACTGCGCTGAGACGCCTGGTTCACACAGCTGCACTGACTCGAAGCTGCAAGGACCCCTGAGGATAACGTCCCTGTCCCACCGTCCTCATACCTGCCCCCCAGCACAGAGGAAGGTCTTAACAGAAGCTGGGCTGAAAGATGACCACGTGCGGTGCTCCTTCCACTGTCACAGATGCCCTTGGGGGTCGCTCCTCTAGTTCTGGCCAAAACTCTCCTCCCCGTCACTCTGGACTGACTCAGCTTGGTGGCAATGTTCACTGCTCAGTCTACCCTTATACCCCACAGCCCTGGCTCTGGGTCTCTAACAGCCCTGTCAGCAAGGGCTTCAACAACCATTTAGAGAAGGAAGGACCAGATTCCCCTTCTCACCTGTGGCTTCACCACCATCTCACAGGTCGTGGCTCTGGAGACCGTGTGACTGACAAGCAGCATTACCAGGAAGGCTTGCTGAGTATGCAGCGGCCTCGTTTGCCTGGCAAAGGGGGCCCTTCCCAGGTAGACTAGAGCCCACCCCATGGGACCCACATGGTCTGCCCTAACAGCCACCCGCGACTGGAAACTTCTAGGGGCAGGATGTCCTAATTTAGCACTTGGCCCAGGGTCGGCAAATGTGAGTGAGTGACCAATGCTATGCTAGGTCCCCAGGACAAAACCACAGACCTGCAGGCACAGCGGGAGAGTCCTGGAAGGTAACTAGCTTTGTTAAGTGTTTCTAAGATCTAAGACGTGGGTCTTAAAAACAACACAGGGGCACCTAGGTGGCTCGGTTAAGCATCTGACTTCGGCTCCGGTCATGATCTCATGGTTCATGGGTTCGAGCCCCACGTCGGGCTCTGTGCTGACAGCTCAGAGCCTGGAGCCTGCTTCCGATTCTGTGCCTCCTTCTCTCTCTCTGCCCCTACCCTGCTCGCACTCTGTCTCTGCCTCTCTCAAAAATAAATAAACGTTTTAAAAAAATTTTAATAAATAAATTAATTTTTAAAAATAAAAAATAAATAGCGGCGCCTGGGTGGCTCAGTCGGTTGAGCATCTGACTTCAGCGCAGGTCATGATCTCGCAGTTCATGAGTTCGAGCCCCACGTTGGGCTCTGTGCTGACAGCTCGGAGCCTGAAGCCTGCTTCGGATTCTGTGTCTCCCTCTCTCTGCCCCTTTCCCGCTCATGCTCTCTCTTTCAAAAATGGATAAACATTAAGGGCAAAAAAAAAAAAAAAAAATTAAAAATAAATAAATAAATAAATAAATAAATAAATAAATAAATAAATAAATAAATAAAAGAAACACAGAGATGCTCTCACCCGAGAAGCTGGCAAAGAGCCGGCAAAACTGTGAGAATCTGTTTCGGTGCAGCCACTGCTGGGCATCCTGGATCGAGGCTGATGGAAGCAGGTGCTGCAGGCAGAGAGAAGGGGCCTTGAAATGACCAGGCAGGGTGTACCCAGGGACACGCGGCCAGAGAGCCTGGCTGCAGACACTTACGTCATTGCCCAAAGGCAGGGTCTCCACTGGGTGGGTCGGAGAGCTGTTCCTGCAAAGGAAGAGAACAGGTCATAAGGCATGAGGATACCTTCCGGGACACAGGAAGGTCCCCGGGCCAGGGCTCTCACCTCCCCTCAGGTATGGTGTTGGCTGCAAATGCAGCAGGGCATCCAGAATTTCCCAGGTCAGAGAGTGTAGGCAGTTACCACCTACACAGCCCCTCAAAATCCCTGACCAACCGTTCAGGGTAGACACGATGTTCTGGCTGGCAACACAGCCGGGCCAGCGATAACCCCTCCACCCCAAGCTCAGGGTCTGTTTGCATCCGATTCTCTCCCACACCATTTCCACCCCAGCCTCAGCCCCAGGGAAGGGCACCTGCCCTAAAAGCCCCAGACATGACTCTGCACAGTGACTTAGTGCCTGGACAGCGGCAGCTAAACACTTCTCTCTGCGGAGACAGGAGAGGGCTGGGGGCTCCCCAGGGAGGCGTCCTACAGTGAATGACAGCCACCCGGGGACATCCGTCCATGAGAAAAACAGTCTCATCATTGGAGGCACACTGACCTCCCTTCAAGGGCTTGCTACAGAGAAGGCACAGACCTAAATATCTGGATTTTTTTTTAATTTTTTTTTCAATGTTTATTTATTTTTGAGACAGAGGAAGATAGAGCATGAACGGGGGAGGGCCAGAGACAGAGGGAGACACAGAATCTGAAACAGGCTCCAGGCTCTGAGCTGTCAGCACAGAGCCCAACGAGGGGCTCTAACTCACAGACCGCAAGATCATGACCTGAGCCGAAGCCGGACACTTAACTGACTAAGCCACCCAGGCACCCCTAAAAATCTGGATTTTTAAGTTGAGAGAAACATACACTTTATTTTTTTAAAGTGTATTTATTTTGAGAGAGAGCACAAGCAAGGGAGGAGCAGAGAGAGAAAGGGGGAGAGAGAGGGGGAGAGGAAGAGAGAGAGAGAGAGAGAGAGAGAGAGAGAGAGAGAGATATGACCCTCCCAGGGGTGCCTGGGTGGCTCAGTTGGTTAAGCATCCATCTTCGGCTCAGGTTATGATCTTGTGGTTCGCGAGTTCAAGCCCCGCGTCGGGCTCTGTACTAACAGCTTAGACCCTAGAGCCTGCTTCGAATTCTGTGTCTCCCTCTCTCTGCCCCACAGAGAGGGGCACGCGCGCTCTCTGCAGGCACGCGCACGCTCTCTCTCTCTCTCTCTCTCTCTCTCAATCTCAAAAATAAGCATTAAAAAAATTTTTAATCATAAAAAGTTTCAATTTGTGTGTACCTTATCACAGTAACAATGAAGAAAAGGCCCTTGTAGGGATGACCCTCAGACCAGTCATCGGTAAAAACAGCTATGCTTTGTCATGTGCCTTTGAGGCCCGGGGCACCTTACACACGTTCCCCTGACCCTGCATGGAATCCTGACTCCCTTGGTAGTGGGGAGAGCAAGGCTGAGGGAAGTTAAGGAACTGACCCCCCAAAAGGTGGGATTTAACACTCGGTCCGCCTGATTCTGAACATGACGTCTTTTCTATGCCCCCCCAACCCCCCTCACCTTGTGAAATCAAGTTCATAGACACTCTTATGTGACAAGCACAAGCTTTGAGACATCCCAGGTTCCACGCCCACATCTCCCCCTGCCCCCAGGAACAGGATCAAGATGTGCACAGCCATCACAGGGCGCCGTGGGCCCTTCCTGTGCCACAAACCCTGGGAAAGGCCGGACCGACGCCCGCCGGCCCCTGCACTACCGTCACCTTAGAGTCAGTGTGGCCTGTGCATTTGCAGAGCTGGGTGACCAGTAACGAGGCCACTTCTGGGTTACAAGCCCTGAAACCCGGGGCCAGGATCACCCTGGGCTGACCCTGCTACCCAAAGAACGTGCACAAGGATCACAGAGAGAACCAAGAAGGCCCCTCGCGGCCACTGCAGCCACCCAAACAGCTGCCTCCTAAGGCCCCATCTGTCTAGGGGGCCATTCTGCCCTGGAGGGCCCCTGCAGACCAACCTTTTACCGGGGGAAGGCGCGGGCAGGCGGGTTGTGGGCTGTTGCTCCACAGATGGGTGTTTACAGACACATGCCCATGCACAGAAAGCTGTGCAAATATTACAAACACCTCCCCGAAACCCAAATCAATGCCAAGGTACTAAAGGAGGGAAAACGCAGAGAAGAAGATCCAGAAAGGAGCCTATACCCACGATCACTCCATGGACTCTTAGAGGGAGAAAACAGCAGACATACCCTTCGCCGAGGCCAAAGCTGTTTGGAGAGCCATTGTAGCTGGGAGACGGGGCGCTGTTCACCTGATAGGCCATGTCGGGCCACGGGGAGCACTGCAGAAAGAGCACAGGGCAGCGGTGACTCGGGGGCCATCGTACTCAGGAGGAACTCGGGCAGCAGCAGCCATCGAGGCCGGTGCATGCAACCACCGAGCCCTCAACACCTGGCCCACATTCTCCCGGGGCCCACGTGAGCCAGCAAAGCATGGGTTACTTGGGCCACACAGAAGAAACCAAGTACGGCAGAGAAGACACCTGCCATTCAGTCATACCTAGAGCAAGCAAGGTGTGGCATGTGTCTCTCTGAGCTTCCCAGCAGTCACACCAGCAAGGGCAAGAAACATCATCCATCACCTGGGTCCACAAGGAGAGAGCCAGCTGCCCAGAGGCAGGTTTCCCAGGCACAGACAAATGTGGGTGAATGCACGCAACAGGGATCACTGGACCCAGGTAACTCCCAAACAAAAATCATCAGTAAAGCTCAGAACTAAAACCTGCGCTATTTGAAACCAGAATCAGCCGACGGGCCCTGGAGAGCAGGAGGCACTTGCTCAATCTCCGGGGGCAGCCCCCCTTCACCATCATTCTGTGCGTGCTTAGTGTGGGTCAGGTGTCCTGCTAGGAGCTCAGGGAGACAAGCCACACGGAAGATGTGATCCTTGGCCTCCGAGGAACTTCTTGTGCAGAAGCCAAAAATGAACATATGTGAGAATCGCCCAGAGAAAGCACAGACATACAGGTTTTGCCTGTTGGGGCAGCCAGCAGACCCAGTATTCACTTTTTCCCTTCCCGGTGAGGACACCTCTTTGGAGAGGGCCAATTTGAAGCGTTCCTGAAGATTTACTATCAGCCGCCGAACCACAGGTTGGCAAATATTTAACTCTGTGGTGAGCGTGGGTTGGAATTTGTTGGTGCTAAATCCGGGAGCCAAGGAGGAAAGCCGACAAACTGTCACCTCACAAGGTCACAGGCCAGGTGGGGGTTTTGACCAACCACACCGCTCTGACAAGGGCTTGGGGGGTTTCTGAAGCACCCCTGGACCTCTCCTCCCCTGGGGAAGTCAGGAGATAGCCTGGAGCAGAGAGGTTGAGGCTCAGCCAGGAAGGAAGAGGTGTCTGTAGATGCAGGGCAGTGGGAGCATGGAGGCCAACCCCGGATGGCATCACCCACAGGGGAAGGGATCGAGGCCTGGGGAGAACCCACCGGTCTGAGCCCTAATTCCTAAATGCAGGGCCTTGCACTGCTTTGCTGCCGAGAGTAAGGCAGGCTCTTCCTGTCCCAGGGCTCACTGGCCACTATATCCCAAGTTGGATGAAACACCAGTACGTATTGACCTGTGCCGCAAAATTAGCTTCCAGACTACCTTGTTGCAGACAGCCTTCTGCCTATGGCTGAATACACTTGCTCACACACACACCCCATCAGCCAGGACCAGGACCGGCCACTGTTCTCTTAGATGGTCCGTAGCCAGTCCTCACCCTTGACATCACCTTAACCCCACCATGGCCGGCGCTGGGCCTCATGCGTGTGTGGAGGGCCTTTCAAGTTATTCAGTGAACAGACACCCACTGGCTGTACTGATTACAGAACACAGTGGGGAACAGCTGTT
The DNA here is from genome assembly GCF_024362965.1 of Panthera pardus. NCBI lineage: Eukaryota > Metazoa > Chordata > Mammalia > Carnivora > Felidae > Panthera > Panthera pardus. The sequence goes on from NW_026526655.1 coordinate 104,038,248, forward strand.
TAAACAAACAAGAGAGCCCACCCAGGAAGAGGTGGCACCAGCGGTGACCTGTGACAGGAGGAAGGAGAGCCTGTGACGGCGAGGGTCTCAGACGTACCCTGGACAGAGAATGGCTGCAGCAGATTGCTGTCGGTGTCAGGGTTGGGAGGAAACCCATTCCAATACCTGACCAAACCACCAAGCAGCAAGCCCGCTGAGAAAGGAAGCCCGCGGGTCTTTCTACCACATGCAGAACCTCACGTGCACAGGGTCATCCAATGCTCCCTGTCTCAAATAGCCAGAGCCTGGAAAGAACCCGATGTCCTCCAGTAGGCCATCCAGCTACACAACGGAAGCCACACCACTGGATAAAGTACTAGAATGCTCTTTGTGAACAGATGGGGAACAGACTCCCATAGGCTATTAAATACAGTTACAGAACAGCATGTCTGTGTGTGCTGTTGGTGCAAAACAAGCAGGTGTGGAGCAAATGTGTGTGAGCTGGCTTCCTTTGCAGAGAAAGCTGGGCCAGACACAGGTGGACCCAGAGACACCAGCTGCCCTTGGGGAAAGCTCGAGGCTAGGGCACCTTTGGGAGAGGTATTTTCTGAGGTACATACACTCTCTTCTACCTTTTGGATTTAGGGCCTTTACCGATCAAAAAAATAATAATAACCCGATTCTGGAAAGTACAAATGGCAGCCCAGAGCTGGAAGCTATTTCTGGCCACCCGGCCTTATCACATGAACACAGCTCTGGACCCGGGAACCTACCACAATCTAATGGGCACTTTCAAAAGAAGCATTCCCTCAAGGTGGGCGATTTCCCGAGAATCTAGACCAACAGTGCCATCGTCCTGCTCCCGGCAGAAAGGCCTGGGCCCCACACTGGGCACCCGGCCAGCTCACCTCTGTGAGAATGGTGGTCTCGTAGGACGGCTGATACTTCTCCTTCTCTTGGGCAGTTCTCTTCTCCATCTTTTCCCGGTCGGTCTTCTGTTTCCGGTCAGCTCCCTTTGGCTGCAAGTGCAGAGCACAGAGGTCCAATTAGCCCAAAGTGGGCAGGGGGAGCTGTCAGAGAAAGACCCAGGGCTGAGCGACAGTCCCCAAGGCCTGCACACGCCCCACCTCACCCGGGGCCCAGAAGCCCAGGCAGGATCTCTGCACAGGAGAGCGTCTCCCTCGCCTCCCAGGCAGCAAGCACGCAGTCCTCTTCCTGGAGCCCTTGCACTTCCCCACCCAAGGGAACTCACAGCCTGCCAGGGTCCTGCCACTTGGCTGCTCACGGGGAAGGTCAATGCCACTGGCCCGTGGACAAATCCTTGGGAGCCACGACAGATCCCACTGCACTCCCTGGGTTACCAGTGCGGGAAGTGTGGTCCGCACCTGCAGGCTAGGAGCCCCTGGACACTCGTGAAGGCCTCCTGACCCCCAGCTCCTGGGACTATGCTGCAGCTCCCCACTCCCACACCCCACCCACACAGGGTGACACCCCCATCCTGACAGAGCCTCGCCTGGGCGCCAAGCACCCGTGAGCGACTTACAGAGGGGCCCAGGCCTCACAAGCTCCATCAGTTCTTTCATTTACAGGTAAGGAAACTGAGGTTCAAGTCACTTGTCTAAAATGAAGAGGCACCTGTTTGGCTGTTCGGGGTCTTAAAAAAAAAAAAAAAAAAAAAAAACTGAAGCAGAACTTAGTGTCGACCAGGTGAAGAATCCAAGAGAGCACGCCCGGGTGTGTACCACCACCAGGCCGGCCATAGCGGCCCTGCCCGAGGGGGTGCTCTGGACATTCACAGCCTGCTTGGTGGCTTCAGACATCAAGACTCCAAGCAGCCCCAGAACAGAGCAGTCTCACTGCATACACAGTGGACTGTGCCTGGCGTGAAGCGAAATCCGCGGGCTCCCAAGCTCAATGGCACCTTCACAGACTCTCTATGCACCTTCCTCAGGCTACAGCTTTTGGCTCCCAGCTCAAGGGCATTTTAGGAAACAGCCCTCAGGGGGGGATGTGATACCCATGTTAGATGGAAATGGGTTTGCAGGGAGTCGATCACCTGGGGACAGGAATGACAGATCCGGTGTTCAGAGAAAGAGCCAGGTCTGCAGGGCCCATACCCCGCTTCGTCTGCCTCCCTGTCCCTAACAGGAGGGATTCTCCACTCAGTAGACATGGGGCGAGCCTGCGTGTGGGGCTAGCACTCGGCCCAACGAGGCCTGGGGGAGGTAGCTGGTCAGAGAGGGGTCCTGCCTGTCTCTTCAGAGGCCCTGATGTACCCAGAGCCTCAGGGCATGGCTCCAACAAGCAGGAGGCTTCCCAGTGATGGGGGTGAGTAGGGGTGGAAGAATGACGGACAGGTTGGCAAGGCTCCGCCCGGTGCTTGCGCACACCTGCTTGAACTGCTTCTGTGATGGGGCTGGATGCATGGGGTGGCCACACCTCCTCAGGCATTCCGAGAAGCCAGTTTCAGGGGACAGGGGCCCCTACACCCCTGCAGGAGATGCCAAGACCTTTCTTGAGTCATTCAAAGAAGCTTCCAGACCAATTCCTCAATAATAGCCGGTGTATGGTCCAGGAGTGTGGTGGGCAGAGCCCTCGCTACTGAGCTTCTGCCTCAAGGTGTAGAAAGGGGAGCTGGTAGGGGGCGTGGGGAGGCCTAGGCGTTCCAGGGGGGCAGACACTGTCCCTTCTCTCCTGCTGCCCAGCACAGCCTCTGATCCCTAGGAACTCCACTGGATGCCACAGGACCTGAGGACAAGTACGGCTAGAAGGACCACAAATGTGGTCTGTATATGACAAGGACGGAGGGATGACTGGGGACAGGCAAAGACCTCCAGCAACACAGCTGTGGAGCTGTCCACCAGACCCAGAACTGTGAGATCCTAGAGCAGGCAATAAGACCAGAGGCCGCGGCACCCAGTGCACCAGTGGACAAGGTCAGCAGAAGCGTGTTCTCCAGAGATGGCCACGTCCTGATCCCCAGGAGCCGACAGGCTATCACCTTATGTGGCAAAAGGGGTAAGGCTGCATGTGGAGTTAACAGAGCTAGCAGTGTGAGATGCAAACAGGAAGGTTATCCTGCATCATCCCGGGGGGTCCGATATAACCACAGGGCCGCAGAAGTGGGCAAGGAAGGGAGGAGAGGAGGTTGGAGAGGTGTGGCGAGAAGGGCCCGGCCACTCTCGCTCGCTCTGAAGACAGGTGGACAAGTCACAGGCCGAGGAAGGCAGAGGCCTCTAGAAGCTGGAAAAGGTATGGAAAGGGATTCTCCTCCCTTGGAGCCTCCGGAAAGGAATTGAGCCCAGGAGACCCTTTCAGACTTCGGGCCTCCAGCACTGGGAGATCGTGAATGTGTGTGGCTTTAAGCCCCTAAACGTATGGTAATTTGTTACAGCAGCAATAGGCAACCGATAGAGTGGGTTTGATTTCAAGGAGTCCCGATCCTGAAGCAGGGTTGCGAAGGGTGCTACCACGGCAATGCTAACTGACCAAGGTGTCCCAATCCATACAGCCCGCCCGCCCTCGCCCCTGGGGGTGCCACAGGCTCCGTCGTGACCCTGCATCTCCCCAGGCCACGCAGGACCTTCAGCTGCGTCACCGGCCACGAATCATCGTTGGGAAGTATCGGTCCAGACCGAGATGAAAAGTAGTAACGGGCAACTGCAGGGGGTGAGCAAGGAAGGACAAGGGAGGAGGTACCTCCAAAAACATTTCTTTCTCTGACAGGAGGCCACTGCAGACAGCGACATGGCCTCGGGCCCTCGGTAAGAACATCTGTGGCCAGGATTCCTGCAAGGGGCCTCCTGGCTTGAGTTTAAGGAGAATCGAACTACGGAATCTGTGGCCAGCTACAAAGTGCATGGGAGGAAAACAAAAACCTAAAAACGTTCAAGTCCAGACATTCTTACAAAGTAGAGCTGGGCACGGCCATCTGTGGTGATGGGAGACGGAAGGTGCCACACGCAGAAGGACACCCACAGTGGCCAGGCCCATCACCCCAAGACATACTGCTCGGGCTCTTCAGGAATCCAGGCGGGAGCCCCGGGCTACAGGGACGCCAAGCCCCCTGCTGGGCCTCCAGGGCGACTGCACAGGTCAACGTGGTGGCGTCACTGTCCAGCGCAGGCAGGGACCCGTGGGCACGTGTGACCCCGGGCGGAACGTGGCAAGGATGTCCTACCTTGAACACCTTGATCTGGCAGCTGGCGGAGTGCAAGTGCTCTGTGTATTCCCCATTGTCGTTCTGCTTAAATGTGTCAATCTGTACTCGGAAAGGCACCCCCTTCTCACCCCCGTGCTTCCTCGGGGTGAATTCTGTGCTGATACAGTGTACCTGGAAGGGGAAACATGGGCAAGAAGCAAGAAGAGGGACCGGCCCTGGGCTCCGCAAGTGCCCCTGGCCAAATGAAGGTTTCCATCCTGCCTAGTCAGGTGCAGATCTGTGTCAGCCTCCCCGCTCTCCCCAGGCCAATGGCCCTCCGTCCCGCTTTATAAAGGACACGCCCTCCCCTCCCACCTTTGTCCCTTGACCTTGGGGGCCCTGCCTGACCAGCGAAGTCCTTGCCATTGCTCAGGCCCACGGACCCCAGTAGCCCCACCCTCACTTCTCTCCCCAGGCAGACCCCACAGACTGCAGAGCAGGTGGGACCATAGCTAAGCCCCCAGTGGCCCTGGTGTCCAGGTTCCTGGGGCCAGGCCAGAAGCATGACCAGGGGGCTGGAACCATCTCTGTGTTTCTGCTAAGTACCTACCACACTCAATGTATATTTATTATTTTAACACTATAATACTATAATAATGTATTACTGTGGCAATACAACACTATTGTAATAGTGACTTTAAAATATAGTAAGAGGGGTGCCTGGGTGGCTCAGTCAGTTGAGCAACCAACTGGGTTTCGGCTCAGGTCATGATCTCATGGTTCATGAGATTGAGCCCCCTCTCTCCCTCTCTCTGCCCCTCTGCTGCATGCATGCACACTCTCTCTCTCTCTCCAAATAAATAAACTTTAAAAAAAATAAATTAAATAAAGTAAGAATACTGTAATTATGTTTTAAAACAAAAGTCATAACTTTTACTGAGCAATTACTATGGACCAGGTACTACAGTAATGACTTTATGCTCATTGTCCGATTTGTAAGACAGGTGGAAAAACAAAGAGGCTCAGAAAGGGACATATAGTGAGTGAGACAGCCTGTGCCAGCCCAGAAGCACAGCGGCCCTGCCATGCCCCTGAATGCATACCAGGTGCCTGACCACTAAATAATTTAATCTTAGAAACTATCATGGAAAAAAATCTTATTTCATATTCTGTACGCCAAGACATGCTTATTTTGTAGCAAGCTTATATATTGATAAGCAAACTCCACCCAGGATTCTACAACATGCCAAGTCCTTTTCCAGCCCCAGGGACCAGCTAGCTCTGTGCATGGGCAACACTCCTGCACTCCCTCCCCTTCGGGGTATGTCCCTGCAAAAGAGAACAGGAGCCCAGCAGGGCCCTGCAGGTGGACTGTTCTGAGGAAATACACGTGGGCCCCGAGACTCCTGGCTTCCCCAGAGGACAACCACTCCCCCGCCTACCTGAATGAATGCAGAGGCTCTCTTCGAAGGCTCCCACAGAAACTCGACAGCGTTCAGCTGGGTCGGGCTGGCCCTGGGGTCCAAGATACCAACAGACAGTGGAATATCTGCACACACATACACATACACAAAAGTGCAAGTGTCAGCCACTCCCAAGTATTTAGGGAAGGACTCTCATTACAGGTCCAAATTCCTTAACCACCATTTGAAATGCCAAAAGTTCTGAAAAGTACGTTTTGCGTGACCCATTTGGCAGAAAGCCCGACTTGAAGTGCCACGAAGCTATTTAGTCTTTGTCCCATTTCGTGTGACCAGTCATTCTATTCTGCTGCAGAAGTATCAGTGTGCTTGATTGCCTGTTGGAGGCATTCCGTGCAGCTTGGGGGTCTACGCACCCTGGTGTCATTCTAAGTTCTAAATTCCAAAACCCAAATGGCTGCCAGGGTTATAGATAAAAGACCCCGGGATCCGTGCCTAAGACTCCAAAATTCAGTTTCTGCTGCCCGTCTCCGTGATACCCAAGCTTCCCTCCATCACAGATCACAATCCTTTAAGGCAGGACCCTCTGCAAAGCCTCCGGGCAATCCCCGGAGTGGCCTTCTCATGCCACTGAAAGAGGAAGTCCCCGAGGGCAGGCCTGAGGACACGGTCACCTGTGCCAGCTCCCACAGCATTCTGCCCAAGGCAATAGCGCACTGAAGTGTCCCCCACAGGCATGAGTCCGATAGCATCCAGGAAGAACCCCAATGTGCCTGGAGTGCCTTGGGCCCCTCCTAGCCCAAGGGACTCACCGATGTCCAGGATCCGGTCCCCGGGCCTGCTCCACCGCCATCCTTCCAGCTGCTGGTGCTCCGTGTACTGCAGCCGGCGGTCGTGGAAAACCACTCGGATAATGCTCTGGAGGAGGGGAGGCCGGGAGGGGACAGCCAGGTGTGAGGCCAACAAGGACCCAAGAGGAAGCACCTACCAGGGCAAACCTCCTACCCTTCAAGACCAAGGCCCCTCCTGCTGGAGCCTCCCTTCCCTGCTCGCAAGCTCTGCATGCTTCTCCCCGCTCAGAACCCCAATAACACAGTGAAAATGATGGCGACCCTTTTTTCCAGGATTACTAAGTGCTTCACGTGCATATATACCTTTTTGTGCAGATGAGCTAACGACAGCTCAGGGAAGTTCAGTAAGTGGCAAAGCCTGGCTCCAACCTGAGTCTGCCCAACCCAGAGCCCGTTCGATCAGCCCAGGCCCCTCTGGTCCTCAGTGCCACCGGCTTGCCCCTGGCCCCTGAGACAACACGCTCCATGGAACAGGAACCCATTCCCACTCTGGAGCTTTCCCCAAACCTCCCAGCCACTCCTGAGCCCCATCCTCGGCAAGCCCAGGTTCCCAGACCCCAACCAACCCCTGGGGAAGGACGGCGGCCCCACAGCCTTGCCTTGACATATTTCGTGTTCAGATCTTGAAAGTCTCCCAGCTTCCGATTCTCCAGCAGCCTGATTTCATAAGACTGACCTAGAGGGGGGTTAACAATACATTTTCCATTTCTGAGTGCTTTCAAATCTGGGGTTCACCCAGACAGAGGCCTTCTTGACCTCCTGAGTGGCCACCCAGGCCTTATGGCCCCAGGCGACAAAGCAGAGGCGTCAGTCCGTGGCCAACTTAGATGGACTCTCTGGACTGCACACCCCAGCTTGTCCACTCAGCCTGGTTGCACCTAGGGCACCCCAAGTAGCACACCATGTGTACCCCAAGACACCGCACTTCCACAATTTTCGAAGAAACAGAATTCAACAAAACGGAGTTAACATTAAATTTACGGAACGTAACTTAACATTTCTTCATAAAGGACGCCCCCCCCCCCCAATTCACTTGGATGGAGAACATAGCCACTCACCCAAATCCACATTACAGTAAATAACTGACCATACCGTTCCCGAGAGCAGGTTAAAGGAACGAGTAAAAGCCTGTTAAACATTGTCTTTAATTGCAGAATGAAAAGCATTTTCCCAAGTTAAAAGAATTTCATGTATTTAAAGGGTGTGGGGATTCCAACCAGCACAAGCTGGTTAAAGAACATACGTGGAGAAAAGACTCATCCACAGTAACAGAGAGAATGTGAATCTATGAATCGCATCTACGAATAACCTGAAGGAAACTATACACGTTTTATTAGGAAATAATATACAGTCTGAATAAATAGGACGTGCCATATTCGTTGACAGGAAGACCATATATCAAATGATGTCAATTTTTCCCAAAGTAAGCGTAACCACAACTCTAAAACACCCTAATATATTTCACAACTAATAAAGGATGTTTTACAAATTAACAGAGAATAAATGATTCGATGATTGGAATTGGTAAATCCGATTGGCGGTTTGATTCTTTTTTTTAAGATAAGGATAGACCCACAAGAAGTTACAAATGTAGAACAGAAGGATCCTGAGTGCCTGTCCCCCATTTTCCCCAGTGGTGGCATCCAGGTAAATACGGTTCATTAGCAAAAGCAGGAAACTGACCACGGCACATGCAATTCACCAAACTACAGACCTGACTCGGATTTCTCTGGGTTTTGTAGGTATTCACCTCACGGCAAATATCAAAAGAAGTTACCACTGGACTAAACAGTAAATTTCTTAAGGTTGGTTTTTATTTTACTTTTTTTAGAGAGAGTACGAATGGGGAGAGAGGGAGAGAATCTTAAGCAGGCTCCACGCTCAGAACAGAGAGGCTCAATCCCACAACCGCAAGATCATGACCTGAGCCGAAATCAAGAGTTAGGCGCTCACTCAACTGTCGGAGCCACCCAGGAGCCCCCAGTTTCTTAAGGTTTTATGTGAACATAAATCATACGTAGCTAACACTCAATAGGGAAGGACTTTCGGAAACTAAAACTGGGGAAAATGGAAATCTACCTATATTAAAACCCACCTCTCCCTCTCTCCCTCTCTTTATACACACACACACACACACACACACACACACACACACACACACACAAAAACTTGACTGCAAACAGCACAAACCCAGCAGCTAGCAGCTTTAAAATAGCTACAACGGCCATGATTTGAAAAACCCTAAGAGCCCTGGGGGTGGGTTGAACGCTGCCACCTCCCAGAAAAGGCCTGTCCATACCCTCATCTCCACAACCTGTGAATGTTATGTTGTATTTGGAAAAACAGTCTTTGCAGATGCAATTAAATTAAGGATACTGAGATGAGGAGATCCTCCTAGATTATCCGGAGGTCCCTAAATCTAATTACAAGTGTCCTTATAAGAGACACACGCGGGAGACAGAGAGGAGACAATGTGACAGCAGAGGCACAGAGACTGGAGATCTAGGAACACCTGGAGCCCCCAGCAGCCGGAAGGTGCAAAGACTGGCTGGTCCCCTAAGGCCCCCGGAAGGAGCACAGCCCCATCAGATTTCCCACCTCCAGCCACCAGAACTCTGGGAGAATAAACTTCTGTTGTTTTGTTTTAAGCCAACATGTTTGTAGTAATTTGTTAAAGCAGCCACAAAGTTGTTCATCCTCCCTGCAATGAACAACAGAATGGGCGAAGAACATGAGATTAAATCATTGCTTCCAAATATTCGCCTACAACAAGTACTGCCCGACACCACGTGAATCGCAGGGACTCAGAAGTGAGCAGGACGGACACAGGGCTGTGTGCCACGGAGCTCCTTCCCACGGCTCCCACCAGGCCTGGAAACGAGGCCGGCCAAGCACAGAAATGCCCACTTGGTATTTTACCAGCCTCTGGGACGGGACCAAGGGGCACAGTGATGCACTAAGCCCCAGTTACCACTCAGGACGATGTGCCCTTCGCATCAGAGGGGGGAGGCGCAAGCCCCAAATTCTTGTCCTGCCCACTTACCAGTCCGGGAGATGCCACTTGCTGACGTACCCAATGCTTCTAGCTTTCTGAAAGAGCCAGATTTTTAATATACGTTTCCGGGCTCTGGAGCCAACACTCCCTTAACAGCAACATAAAATGGAGCCTCACACACCCTAACTGGTTTTTCCAGCGTCCTCCACCTTCTCCGAGGGAAAGCGGAAAACATAGCCAGCTCTGGCATGAGGCCTGAGGCCCAAGCGGTCATCACTATGGGTTTACAGGTGCCCCAGGGCCCAGTTAGCACTGACCCCAGGCTCTGCAGGACAGCCCCAGCTCAAGCAAACCGAGGCTCCCCTCCTGCCCCATGCAGGGCCGTTTTGAGCCTGAACAGAAGGGGCAGCGAAATCTGGGCTCAGAGCTAGTAAGTGGGGCCCTGGGTCTGGGGCTACAGCCTCTTCCACCTGCTGCGAGGTCTGACCCACGTGCTTCCCCAACCGCCTCTCCAATCTCCCGTCCTTATCCCTTCCTCCTGCATATACACACACTCCGGGGCACCTCTCTCCCATGCCTGCCTAGACGCCAACGCTGGGGCCAGACCGACCTCCCCAAGCCCAGCTCTCACACAGCGCCATCAGAAGGCCACTGTCCGTGGTCTCACACACCAATCAGTGAGGTCATGAAAGCTGAACTGACCTGAGCACAGGGGCACCTCTCTGCTTGGCCAGCATCATTTCAGGGCATGAGTGAGAGTCAAGGGAAGGAAGCAGGCTCCATGAGGGCACAGAGTACATCTGTTCCGCTGGTTACTATATTGTTTGACACACAGTAGATATTCCGCAAGTGTGTGCGTAAATGTCATTTCATACTCTTTGCGATGCTGTTCTGTGCCAGAACTACACACAGGGTTTGCAAAACTAAGACACACTCTTGCCCTCGAAGGTTAGCAGTCTTCCAGGCTACATCACACCACGTAGGAAAAGTAGTCATATAAGGCAGAATTTGGAAAATCTCCTTAAGAGACAACAGAGATCCAAAGTTGAGCAATACTCACAGAGAATGAGGGTGTGACGGGGGGGGGGGAAGGGTGACAAAAGGTTTGGACTAGGAGATGACATTCAAGATGGACTTTGAAGAGTGCACAGGATTTCTAGAGCGGAGGGGATGAATGAATGAGAAAGCGATCCCAAGCAAAACTGAGGCAAGCTGGCAGGAGGGGAGAGGCGTGCCTCGGGGGACAGTAACTGGCAGCTCCCAGTCACTGGGTGCTCCCGTGGTGGCAGCATCTGCTCAGGCGTTCACTCACCTGAATCTCAGCACAGGTCAGACAGCCTGTGACTCGGGCAGCTTGGGGTCGTGGGCCCCACTGAGAGGAGGGGGCATAGGTTCCCTGACTTGGGCACAATTGGCACAGCCAGGAGCAGACACTAAATGTTTCCAGATCCTACCGCATCCTACCCGGTGGGTGTCATTCACTGGGCGGGGGACATCTATAGTTCTACATGATTCTCTCTTTCCTGGGAGGTACCAGTTTGCTACAGCATGTCACGGTATATATCCCCATCCCAAGTTAAGATGGGGTTTTTTTCCCCTTCCTTCTTCTCTCTAGGATCAACAAGAGAAAGGATTCCTAGGATGACCAAATCAACTTGGAGGGTGGATTCTGCATACAGCATGTCGGCCCCAATTCCTGGTCTATAAAATATTCTGTTTCCCACATTCTAAACAACCTGGGAAGAAAAACAAGCACTACAGGAAATGAAGGTAAAAGCCTGTTCTAATTCCAAAATTGTAAAATGTGGCAAAAGAAAGAGAAGTTGGCCCTAGAATCAAGGAAATAGGATAATAAGTAACTATCATTCAGTTTCTGTACGGCTACATGCCAGGACATGGCCAAGCCTGTCACGTGCATTATTGGATTTGGTCCCCCCAACGGTCCTATGAGGAAAACCCATCACTGCTCCCATTTTATAGACGAGGAAATTAAAATTAAGATCCAGAGACGTTAAGAATCTTGGTGAAGATCAAACCTGGGCTTATCAGACTCCAAAGACTGATCACTTAGCCAAACTACCGCATACAGTCTCTAGTGGCTTCAAAGGTCCCTTCTGGTTCTAACATTCAAGGAGTCCACTTTATGTTTCCTCCTGAATGTCTTTATATTCGTCTTATTGTATGACCTTCTCCCACACACCTAAACCCTCCCCTTCCTTTAAGGCTTAAATCCCTAACACCCTATACACCTGCTAAACCAAGATGCACCTTCAAAGTCTAATGGACATGTGACCACACTGTTGCATGAGGTCTGATATTTGTTTCCTCATGACAAACTAGTCTCCCTGAAACACTCCATTTAAAATACCGCTCCATTTAAAATAACTCCGGGGGCACCTGAGTGGCTCAGTCGATTGAGCACCCAACTCCATTTCAGCTCAGGTCATGATCCCAGGGTCGTGGGATTGAGCCCCGTGTCAGACTCTGCTCTGAGTGCAGAGCATGCTTAAGATCCTCTCTCTCTCCCTCTGCCCCTCTCCCCCACTCGTGCTTGCTCTCTCTCTCTCTCTAAAAAAAAAAAAAAAAAAAAAAAAAGGGGGTGCCTGGGTGGCTCAGTCAGTTGGGCATCCAACTTTGGCTCAGGTCATGATCTCACGGTTTGTGGATTTGAGCCCCGCATCGGGCTCTGTGCTGACAGCTCAGAGCCTGGAGCCTGCTTCGGATTCTGTGTCTCTCTCTCTGTCCCTCCCCTGCTCACGCTGTCTGTCAAAAATGAATAAACGTTAAAAAAAATTAATAAATAAAATTTAAAAAATAAAATAAAAAATAATAATAAAATAAAATACTCTGAAGATATAAGGTTATAATCACTAAAATCATGTAATTTGGCATGGAAACAAACAGACTAAAAGAATAAAAAAGCCAGAAATAGACTTGTAGACACTTGGAAACGTGATCTATGACAGTGAGAAAAGACACAGACTTTTTAAGAGTGTGGTTATGCATATGGAAAAAATACACGGCTACCTCATACCGTATATAATAATTCTAAGTTAATGAAAACCAAAATAAGAGCAAAACCTAACGTTTCTAGAAAAACATATGAGATTATTTTATGACCATGAGGTAGGAAAGGATCTTTTTTAAAGTAGACACAAATACACAAAGGAAAAAAGATGCCCTTTATATTATATAGGAAAACCATGATAACATTTATACCCAGACACTTTTGAAAACGCCAAGGGTGCTGTTAATAATTACACGGTCTCTACAAGTGGGGATTGACCTGGAAAACTGGGTCATAATGATCACTCTCCGGCAAGAGAAAATGATCAACATGCACATGAAAAGATGCTGGTCTCTACAAGTGTGCAGGGTGACGCAAAGTAAGGTAAGATACCATCTTCCATCCATCGGAGGGGCAAAAATTACAGTCGGATGATATCAAGTGCCGATTACAAGGTAGAGAATGGGTACTCTTGGGCATTGCTGATGGAAGCATTACACTGATACAACCATTTTGGAGAAGGGTCTGGCAACAAGGTTTCATGAAAGATGTACAAACCCTTCAGTCAGGCAAATCCAATTCTAAAAGCATATCCTAAGGAAGCTCTTCATGTACATCAGGAGACAGACAAAACTTGCTCACTGTGGCATCGCTCATTACGGGGAGAAACTGTCAACAACCTATCTATCCAGCACCACGAAAAGAGATACATTGATTCTATTATTTGACGTAGAATGGAAGTGCACACAGCACTTAAAATGAGCACTCTAGTGACACACACCAACATGGAGAAATCTCAGAGTCATAATAGTAAGCAAAAAAGGTATATGGTAAGGGCACCTGGCTGGTTTAGCGGGTAGAGCATGCAACTCTTACTCTCGGGGTTGTAAATTCAAGCCCCATGTTGGGTGTAGAGATTACTTAAAAATAAACAAGTTTTTTAAAAAAGGTATCTGGTGACACATAAGAAACTACTTAATATTAAGTTTAAAGACACAGAAAGTGATGGGGCACCTGGGTGGCTCAGTTGCTTAGGGGTCCGACTTCAGCTCAGGTCTGATCTCCCAGTTTGTAAGTTCGAGCCCTGCGTCAGGCTCTGTGCTGACAGCTCAGAGGCTGGAGCCTGCTTTGGATTCTGTGTCTCCCCCTCTCTCTGCCCCTCTCATATTCATGTTCTCTGTTCATGTTCATGTTCTGTCTCCCTCCCTCTCAAAAATAAACATTAAAAAAATTTTTTAACAAAAAAAAGACACAAAAAATGATGCCATTAATTTGATAGCTAACTACGCAAGGCAGTAAAAAAATTAAGAATCTGCGTGGACATTCAAACCAACACCAACATTTCAAACCAACGCCAATTTCACAAGTGGTTTTGCTTCTGAGGAGGGAAGAAAGGCAACAGCATTAGAAAGAGGGACAATCAGGAGCAAATTTGGCAAGGTTGCAAACTGTGTTGGGCACACGAGTATGTGTTCTCTTCTTCTCTGTAGTCCTCAATCGATCTGAAATTAAAACACACACACAACAACGGGGTGGAGGCAGGACACTTGGGAGCCAGCTGTCATCTGCACTGCATTTCGGTCATGTGTGTTCTGACTCCCCACCCCCACCTCACAGGGAGGGTCCCTTGGGCTCCGTTACTCAGCAGTCACCCTTGCATCCCCCACGGCCACCCGCTCCGTGCCCAGTGACACGCTGGATGCAGGGCGTACCAAGATGCTAGCGGGGACAGCATTCACCACCCTCATTTACCCCACAATTCTGCCACTGAAATAAACTGCCTGTAAGTGAGGATGCTATTTATTTAATCAACTCACTTTTTAAACTTAGTTTCGAAAAGTGTGTCAGAGCTGCATACAGAACAATCATAATCACATACCGGAAACAAACAGTAACTGAAAAATTACAGAGATAAGCATCTGCCAGTGTTCTTCTGCAAGCTCCCAAAACTACTTTGGGAACGTGTCTGGAGCCTGGGGTCATAGGCGGACCCACCACTCACTAATGGGTAAATCACTCCGTTTGTGAGTCTCAGTTTCCAGGTCTCGAAACTGTGGACGACACCGGTATTTAAGGGGCAGAAGGCTGTTGGCGGATTGAAGGCGCCCCTAATGGAGAGCGGCACATAGGTCTCTGGCTGGATCTCAACCCCCCGCCCCCCCTGTAGTGAGAACACAGGCAGATGTACCAGGGCCCTACCAGGGGATGGTGGTCCTTCCTCCCCCAAAGTCTTCAGGGCAATGCCCTCTACCATCCCCAGCCCCCACCCTCTACTTTGGAGCAGTTAAAGGTCTTTTAAAGGCTAAAAGGGAAGGAGCCCCAGGGTTGGCACTTGGTGATGTAAACTAGCCGTCAGCAGGTGGCCACCAGGCCAGGAATGGCCTGAGCTGGAGGAGGGGCGGTCACAGTCTTCACATCCACCTCCCCACCTTAACCAGCAGAGCCCTGGTGACCCCTAGCACCTTGGCACTCCAGCTTTAGCTCCCAGGAAGCAGCGGGGGGGCCCCCAGCTGAGGCTCAGTAGGGAACTGGGCCACCCTCCCCAAGAATGGTTAGGACCCTGCCCAGTGGGCCCAGACGCCATTCCAAGGGGTGTAGAACCCTCCTTCTCCCCCACCCTTAAGACTATGTCCACCCTCCGCCCTGCCCCTTTGCCCTTGCTCACCTCCACCCTGCAGGAGCACTACCAGAAATGGAAGAAGGAGGGCAAGGACTACATGGGATACAAAAGCAACCTCTCTTCCAAGGAAAATATACATCGGGCACTTTACACTGCACCCACTCCAGACAAGTGCTCAACAGACCTTCATTCCCTCGTCCCTCACAGCCCGTAATATCTAACACCTTCTAGCCCAGGCATCAGCCAACTTTCTCCCTAAAGGGCCAGATAGTAACTATGTTCAGCCTTGTGGCCCATAAGGTTATCTGTCACAACTACTCGACTCTGCCACTGGAACAAGGAAGCAGCCATACACAACACATGAGCGAATGGGTGTGGCTGTGGTCCAATAAAACTTTATTTATAGACATTGACATTCGAGTTTTTATATAATGTTCACTCTTTCTGCTGACCTCTCCCTCTCCCTCCCTCCCAACTTCTTTTGATGCTTCGCAGCTTTGCCCCGTGGCTTTCTTGCACAATGCCTAAGTTGGAGGTCCTCAGCTAGACCGGAAGCTCTTGAGGACAGGCCAGCTACTGGTTTACCTGAACCAGAGTTGCGCGTGCGCGCGCACACACACACACACATTCACATTCCGCCCTCTTGTACAGTAGTGGCATGTGACAGGCTCAGAATTAATGGTGGCAGAATTTGATATTAAGTTCCCTTACTAAAGCAGGGGTGCCTGGGTGGCTCATTCGGCTAAGCCTATGACTTTGGCTCAGGTCATGATCTCATGGTGTCTGAGTTCGAGCCCCACATCGGGCTCTGTGCTGACAGCTCAGAGCCTGGAGCCTGCTTCGTATTCTGTGCCTCCCTCTCTCTCTGCCCCTCCCCTGCTCACACTCTGTCTCTGTCTCTCTCTCTCTCAAAAATAAAGATTAAAAAAAAATTTTTTTTTAATTCCTTAAAGCAATTAACAGAGCTGGAACTAGTCAGTCACACCAAGAAGAACATGAACAGATGCCCAGCCTCCCTGATGGTCAAAGAAATGCCAAATGGCAATGATGCAATGCGAGTTTCATCTATCAGACTGGCAAAAATTTAACCGACTGCTAGCATCCCCAAAGGACAAAATATGGGCGTGGACTCTCAAACACACTAGAGGTGGGACAGATAATATCACAGCCTATTGGGTATTTTGACAATACCCATCAATACTGTGGATACACACAGTCTATGATGCAAATACCCCATCAAAAAAGTTGCTGAATAACATGTTCACGATATAACTGCACTTTTATTTTTAACTGTTATACATGCCCCCTTATATTTCTGAGTCTAATATACGTATCTAACAGTTGACAGAAAAGGACCTTTCCCTCTTAAATTATATACATCTTCAGCATTAACGCTGTTGAAAACTAGAAATATATTACATGTGAATTTGAAAAACATGAAACAAACAGTAGGGAGTGTCTCATACTGTCCCAGGCATGTAACAGATGCCCAACAATGATTGGTATTCTTTTTCCCAGTGCCAGGCCAGTACCCAAAACCCAACCAGACAGATGGGCATTTGGGGAAAACAGACTTCATCCAATAAACAGAACACCAAACACGTGCACACAAGGGCAGACACAGGGAGTGCCCAGCGTCTCTCTGAGAGCCCACCCTGACAACTCACAGTGCATTATGACTGTGCCCATTTCAGAGGGGAGGATACCAAGGCCCAGAGAGATACTGATGTACCCAAGGTGACGTTGCAAGTGAATGGCAAAGTCTCAGCAGCCTGTGGCCTGGCCCAAGACAAGAACGGGGAGGGCAGCCGGGGTCAGGTCAGATGCACTGGCGTTGAGCCTAGACCTTCCCATATCCTAGCAAGTTCATGACTTTCTCTGAATCTTCCCCTCCTCATCTGCAAAATGTGCTTTGCAGAGTGGTTGGGAGACTGAATAAGATAACGTACTTGCAGCCTGGCATGCAGTAAGTGTTCAACCAGTACCAGTCACGATTAGCATTTGCGAAAGGGCGTGAAATGCGCTCAGGTACTGAGCCCGACTCATGCACTGACCACTGCACTCAGTGCTGCACAGACGGACTCCTGCAGCCCTCACAAGAGCTCTGCGCACCGCGTGACCCGGCCACCCAAGGTCACACAGCCAGGAGGCAGCCACACTGGGACACGCCCTGGGGCGACCCCACCAGGGCTACCTGAGTGTCTCTGCCACCGTCGGGGGGGGGGGGGGCAGGTGGGGGACACCCCTGCTGCCCAGAGCAGGCCCAGCCCTGCTGGCCTCCCCCAGGCCGTGCCCACCAGGCGCTCCCTCAGGAGCGGCTGTGCCCAGTGAGCGGAACCCGGTGCAGGGCCTCCTGCCCAGATCACAGTGTTCCCAAGAACAGGAGGCAATTGCCCGGGCCGGCCAAGATTTAAAGGTTGTTTTCTTTCCAACAGTTACTGCTTTGGGTAATTAATAGCATATAAAACATAATGGAGGCCGTCATTACCTCTGAGAAGGGAGGGCTGACCGCCAGCCGTCGGGTAGCAAGAGCAGGTGGAGGAAGCATTAACACCGCACACACCGTGTCCCGCACAGGAGTTTGTCTCGTCACCTGCACGTGGGCACTACCATGCCAATGTGTCGACACGAGGCAGGCTTCTGCGAAAAGGCTTTGCCATCAACACACCCAGGTCCTGATCGTGATGGCCTGTCACCTGTGTGACCTTGGACAGGGCACTTAACCTCCTCACAGCCACTCGTGTCAGGGACTAGGCATCATGCCCGGCACACAATGGATCCCGAACACACACACAGGAAGTATGTGTGCATACGTACAGAGTAAAGGTGTCCGTGTCCTAGAAACTCTTTAGAGAAGGGGCTGTTTCCAGGGCCAGAGCAGGCAAAATGCAAGAGGCTCATCTTGTAGCACCAAAAGTGAGAGCAGGCTCAGAAAAAGGAGAGAGGCGTGTCCAAGTGTCACGGAGGCCCATCGGAAGGAGCCCCCACTAGCCACAACCAGCACAAATTGGACAAGAGCTCAGAAACAATAATGCTGAATTTTAACCCAGAGAGTAAAATAAACATCCACAGGTCCGTACTCATGCAATAGATCAGTGAGTGCATAAATTAACAGTCGAGAAGAAAAAGCTCCTTCTGACAGTAGCATTCCAATTACTAAATGTAGAAACAGAAATAAAGAAAATCACCACGAAGCAAATGCTGCAGTAGAAATTGGTGCAAAAACGATCAACCAAAGGATCAACTAAGAGTGGGCGTAAGTTTGAGGACAATCAAGGTATCAGCATAGTCTCCAACCATCTCCTCCACCCCAAGGTATCTATTAATTACAAAGGGGAAAATACCAACTTCACAGCTGAGGAACCTGGCCGACGTACTAACTTATCAAGGCCAGCACTACCAGCAATGAGACAAATCAGCATCATGAACCCCTAACAGGATACACTAGCCTGGGCACAATGTCACTTCTGTGGCATTCTTGCCAAAAAACAAAACCTCAATCTCATTATTTAAAAACATCAAACAAGGGGCGCCTGGGGGGCTCAGTCAGTTAAGCATCTGACTTCGGCTCAGGTCATGATCTCGCAGTTCGTGGGTTCAAGGCCCACATCGGGCTCTGTGCTGACAGCTCAGAGCCTGGAACCTGCTTCAGATTCTGTGCCCCACTCCCACCCCCCCACTCTGCCTCTCTGCCTTCACTCTCCCCTACTCACACTCTTGTCTCTCTCTCAAAAATAAACATTAAAAAAAAAATAAAAAAAATAAAAACATCAGACAAACCAAAATTGAGCGCATTCTACCAAATAACTAACCAGTAAGCACTCTTTAAGTCTGAAGGTCATGGAAGACAAGAGAAGACTGAGGGACTATCACCAGTTGCAGGGGACTAAGAAAACCAGACAACAAAATGCCATGTGGGATCCTGGATTGGCTCCTGGAGCAGAAAAGGTCAGCAACAGAGGCAGTGGTAAAATGCAAGATGAGTAGAGATGTAGAGCATCGCACCAAAGGAAGTACCTGGTTTCAATCACTGTGCCGTGGTTCTTTATTTTTTTTTTTCCACTGAAAACTATAGAAAGCTTATGAGGTTCTTTATTTTTTTAAAGTTTATTTATTTATAATTTCTACACCCACTGTGGGGCTCAAACTCACGACCCCAAGAGCAAAAGTCACATGCTTCACTGACTGAGCCAGCCAGGTGCCCCACTGTACCATGTGTACATGTGATGTTAACATTATGGGAAGCTGTATAGAATATCGGTACAATTTTTGACACTTTGTATCTCTTCATCCCCTCGGACACTTTTCCTTAAATCTAAAATTATTCTCTTCTCCCTCCCAAAATGCTCTGGATTCCCAAGTTCCACCTACAACTGTGGACAGCAGACCTCGAGGGGACCCAGGAATGGTCATGCTCATAAGCTAGGAATTGGCCTATCTTCTTCCTATTTTGTCTCCTGTGTGTTTATTGCTGGTTCATAGGAAATTCACTGATTTTTGTATGTTGAACTGGCGTCCAGCCACAGTGCTACACTGAATCTTTACTCTATTAAAATGAACAATAAGTAACTACAGATTGTCAACCCATTTCAATTTAACTGGTGAATTTAATGGTAAGCTAAAGTAAGTGGTAACTGCTTATGGTTCAACTTAACACGACGGTTCTTGCAGAGCAACAAGCAAAATGGCAACAGAAAAATGAGCAAGGGATATAAACCGCCAGTCTTTTGTAAAAGAAACGTAAGCATATAAAAAGATGTTCAATTACACTCGTAACAGTTATGAGAAATTAGGTGAATGCCAATTAAAATAAGGAGCTTATTTTCTATATGCATTTTAGAAAGGTTTAAAAGGCTGAAAACATAGAGTCCAGATATGGGTGTGGAGAGATAGGTCCCCTCCTGCTCAGGTGGCAGGGGTACGAATGGTAAACTACTAGGACAAAGAACAGTAAAGAGTAGAAAACCAAATCTCAAAGATCAGGTCAGAGCTGTGACTCACTCGGTCCCCTCCCCTCCGAGACCTGCCCTGCACCATATCCTGGGCTGACGTGTCCACATGCCCTTTACTGGCCAAGATTTTGGAGGTAGGAGCCAGAGTTCCTGGTCACTCCTATCCCAACCCCCAACATTCTGGCCCTGGGGCAGCCCCACTTTCTCTCTCAGCCTCTGGCAAGCTGAAGGACTTTGTAGTCCCCGTCTGTGCTTTCCCCTCACCGTCAGGCCTTCCAGAAGAGCAAGCACCTAGGGACCATGTCAAGGAACTGCTTGAGGGTGGAGAAAGGGAGAGGGTGGGAGCAGCCATGCTTACAGAGGGCCCGGCTCTTGGCCACATCCTGGCAGGTGAGCATGCGACCTGGCCTGGCCAATGGTTCCCGCCCTGGGAATGCCAAACCACAGGCAGGGAATGAGAACACCAGCCCCTCTGGGTGGCTGGGCTGAGGGCCTATTTTCTCAGGAGCTTTTGGTGGGCCTTACTGTCTGCCCTCTGGCCACAGAAGCCGGGAAGCTGGTAGGCAGAAAGAGTATAAAGCAGATCCCCAGAGAGGAACAGACAAGAAAGGCGGAGAATTCTCATGGCGTTCGAGCCTCTGGCTTCAGTTTGCTTCTGCGGCCAGGCTGTGGCCATGCCTTGAGGTCCCCTGCTCCATGCCAGGGGACATGGCAGCAGACAGCCACCGTGGCCACCAGAAGAGCCATCCTATCCTTACACCATCACAGAGATGGACAATAACCAGTGCTGGAGGTGAAGAAACTAGAATCCTCCTGTATGCTGCTAGCACATGGGGCAGCTGCTTTGGAAAACAGTCTAGCAGTTCCTCAAATATTTAAATGGAGTCCCCATATGACCCAGATATTCTGCCCCTAGATACATTCATAAGAGAAATGAAAATACAGGTCCACGTGAACACTTGTACATGAATATTCATAGCAGCATATTCATAATATGCCAAGAAGTGGAAACAACCCAAACGTCTATTAACGAAAGAATGGACAAATAAAATAAGGCCCACCCACACACCAGTGTTACATGGCAATGAAAAAGAATGAAGTTCCGATCCATGCTACAACACGGATGGCCCGTGAAAACATACCAGGGGCGCCTGGTATGAACATGCGAGCCCTGATCTTGGGGTTGTGAATTGCAGCCCCACACTGGGTGGAGAGAGGACTCAAAAATAAAATCTTTACAAAACAAAACAAAACATTATGCTAAGAGAAGGAAGTCAGTCACAGAAGACCACCATTTGTATAATGC
This sequence comes from Panthera pardus, assembly GCF_024362965.1. Classification (NCBI taxonomy): domain Eukaryota; kingdom Metazoa; phylum Chordata; class Mammalia; order Carnivora; family Felidae; genus Panthera; species Panthera pardus. The sequence continues at coordinate 104,059,520 of NW_026526655.1, forward strand.
TTTAAACAGAAAGTATGCAGAACAGGCAAATTTTTAGATAGAAAGTAGATAGTGGCTGCCTATGGCTGGAGGTGGGGAGGAAGGAGAAAATGGAGACGGTCTGCTTGCTAACAGGTGCAGAGTTTAAGAGGGACAAAAGCATTCTAAGATTAATAGTGGTGGTGGTATGATCCATTTAGTTGAATATATTAAGAAACATGGATTGTGTACTTTAAGTAGGTGGATTATATGGTATGTGAACTGCATCCCAATAAAACCATTTAAAAACAGAGAGCAGGGGCACCTGGGTGGCTTAGCTGGTTGAGCGTCTTGACTTTGGCTCAGGGCATAACATCAAGGCTCGTGATTTTGAGCCCTGCGTCAGGCTCTGTGCTGACAGCTCAGAACCCACTTCGGATCCTCTGTCCCTGTCTCCTTCTCTCTCTCTCTCTCTCTCTCTCTCTCTCTCTCTGCCCCTCCCACACACACACACACACACACACACAGACCCACATGCACACTCTGTCTCAAAAATAAACATCTAAAAAAACAAAATATAAATATAAATCAATCAATCCAGAGACCAGATTAAGCTGGTCCTACCCTGACCTCCCTTCCTGCTCTCCTCCCTTCCAAACAGCTGTGGAAAACAGCCAAACTTAACAGAAGGGAATTAACGTTTATTGAGACCCAGTGATACACCCAGCACTTAAGTATGACGTACCATACAAATTATAAACTTTTGTCCACCTGTGCAGTGACCAGAGTTTATTCATTCTGGGTACCCTGTCCCCTCAGCCTGATGGTCTGTCCCGGTTGCCTACTGCTTGTATGGTTTAGGGGTAAGACATTCAGGGCCCTGGCCGGCAGCAGTGCCCTTTGGTGCCAGGGAGAGCCTGCTGATGACCACATAAATGTCACTGCTGCTGACCATGTGACAGCTGCACAGTGCTCTGCTGAGGCTGTCTGAATTATGGGCACTAGGATCAAGTCTGTTTGAGGTTTCCCCGGGAATTTGGGTACATGCTGGTTTGATTGCTTTTACAGTAAAAAGCCAAGGTATTTTGCAGGAAAACAAAAGACTTTCTGCCCAAGTTAAAGAATACGTCAAGGCAGTGAGTGGACTGGATGCATTACAGAAGCCCCCAGAGCCTCCTGCAACGGGGTGCCAGTCCTCTGGCATTGCAAACTCTGTGCTCGGCAGCACACAACAAAGATACGAATGAGTCCACCTTTTCACCGGGAGTATGGGAGACCTCCTCGAGAGAGAACAGAAAAGCGAGTCCCCTAAAATTTCATTCTATGGAGTAACGATGGCTCGTCTGCGAGGACAGACATGGTATGGTCGCTGGCAGAGGCATCAAAACCCTTCTGGTCCCAAGTGACTGAGGCCAAAGACACCTTAAAAATATCCCAGAAGAATGCTGAATACTGACAGAAATAGTGATTGGTTTTGAAAAAAATGGTCAGCTTCGGGAGAGCCTAAAAAGCTTCTTGCCCACAAAGATGCTCAAGAGGGCAGGTAAAAGAATAAAGTGACTGACTGCACCCACAAACGTATGGCCAACTAATCTTTGACAAAGCAGGAAAGGATATCCAATGGAATAAAGACAGTCTCTTCAGCAAGTGGTGCTGGGAAAACTGGACAGAGACATGCAGAAGAATGAACCCGAACCACTTTCTTACACCATACACAAAAATAAACTCAAAACGGATGAAAGACCGGGGCGCCTGGGTGACTCAGTGGTTAAGCGCCAGACTTCGGCTCAGGTCATGATCTCACAGTTTGTGGGTTCGAGCCCCACGTCAGGCTCTGTGCTGACAGCTCAGAGCCTGGAGCCTGCTTCAGATTCTGTGTCTCCCTCTCTCTCTGCCCCTCCCCTGCTTGTGCTCTATCTCTCTCTCAAAAAATAAACATTAAAAAAAATTTAAAAAAAAAAAAAAGGGGGATGAAAGACCCAAATGTAAGACAGGAAGCCATCAAAATCCCTAGGAGAAAGCAGGCAAAACTTCTTTGATGTTGGCCGCAGCAACTTCTTACTCAACACATCTCTGGAGGCAAGAGAAACAAAAGCAAAAATGAACTATTGGGACCTTATCAAAAATAAAAAGCTTCTGCACAGAGAAGGAAACAATCAGCAAAACTAAAAGGCAACCGACAGAATGGGAGAAGATATTTGCAAACGACATATCAGGTAAAGGGTTAATATCCAAAATCTACAAAGAGCTTATCAAACTCAACACCCAAAAAACAAATAATCCAGTGAAGAAGTGGGCAAAAGACATAAATAGACGCTTCTCCAAAGAAGACATCCAGATGGCCAACCGACACATGAAAAAATGCTCAACATCACTCGTCATCAGGGAAATACACATCAAAACCACAGTGAGATACCACCTCACTCACACCTGTCAGAATGGCTAACAGTAACAACTCGGGCAATAACAGATGTTGGCGAGGACGCAGAGAAAGAGGACCTCTTTTGCATTGCTGGTGGGAATGCAAACTGGTGCAGCCACTCTGGAAAACGGTATGGAGGTTCCTCAAAAAATTAAAATAGAACTACCCAACGACCCAGCAATTGCACTACTTGGTAATTTATCCAAGGGATACAGGTATGCTGTTTCGCAGGGGCACATGCACCCCAATGTTTCTAGCAGCACTTTCAACAATAGCCAAAGTATGGAAAAAGCCCAAATGTCCATCGATGGATCAATGGATAAGGAAGATGTGGTATGTGTGTGTATGTATATATATATATATATATATATATATATATATATATACATACATACATACAACGGAGTATTACTTGGCAATCAAAAAGAATGAAATCTTGCCATTTGCAACGACGTGGATGGAACTAGAGGGTATTATGCTAAGCAAAATTAAAGAAAGACAGATATCATATGACTTCACTCACATGAGGACTTTGATATAAAACAGATGAATATAAGGGGAGGGAAGCAAAAATAATATAAAAAACAGGGAGGGGACAAAACATAAGAGACTCTTAAATATGGAGAACAGAGGGTTGCTGGAGGGCGTGTGGAGGGGGCATGGGCTAAATGGGTAAGGGGCACTAAGGAATCTACTCCTGAAACCATGGTTGCACTATATGCCAACTAACTTGGATATAAATTTTAAAAAAAGAATAAAGTGACTGCAGAACAACACACAAAGGGAACAGGACAGTGATGACAAAGGAAACCAGCCAAAATCTCTGAGATGACACACTCCCGGCTCTGCCTAGAGATTACCCGAATGACAGCACCTTGACATCAGACAAAGAGTCACAGGACAGATACCAAGACGATGAGAGGTCATTTTGAAGAAACTCAGAGATGCTCTTCGCGTTTCCCTACAAAGTCTAGAGAGAGAAACAGAGGATTTCATAAGTGACGTAACAAAAATTAAGCGCACAAAGCGCCTGAGGTTCAAATCAAAGGTCTGCGACCAGAGCAGGCAGCTCTCCAGTGCGGAAATGCACAGGTAGCAAGGGAGATTCAAAGAGCCGCTGCTCAAAGTCTACACTGCCCGAGTGCATGTAGATCAGGACATGCAACCCTGCAGAAAACCATGGAGGAGGAAACTTACTGCTGAGAAACAGGGAGGTTTCCCCAGGTGCATGGAAACATCAGGCTTGCACATCCAGACTGTGGCTCCTACCGGGAGACGGTCAAAGGCCCCGAGAGAGCAAAGGGAGACCAGCTCCCGTGAGAATACGGCTCAAGAAAGTTTGCGGTGGTTGTGCAGACTGAGAGGAAGCTCAGACAACTAAGAAAAAACTGGCTGACTCTAAGTCTGAAATGTAGCTTTTCTCACATAGCTCCTTTGTGCCCACCATTCCACTTGCAGCCCAGGGCAGCGCCCAAGGTCACGTATTAAATTTACCATGTTTCTGGGGCCCCTGAGTGGCTCAATCATTTAAGCGGCAGACTCTTGATTTCAGCTCAGGTCCTAATGTCAAGGGTAGGGAGACTAAGCCCTGGGTCTGCCCAGGGCGCAGAGCCTGCCTGGGATTCTCCCTCCCTCTTCCTTTCTCTCTTTCTTTCTTTCTCTCTCTCTCTCTCTCTCTCTCTCTCTTTCTCTCTCTCTCTCTCTGCCCCTCCCCCCCCAAAACATAAATAAACATTTTAAAACTCAATTAATTAGTTAATCATGCTTCCGGATGCTTTGGTATCTGGGGCCTTGCTGACGCAAACCCTCCTAGGGCTAGACAGTTCTCAGATTATAAATAACTAGCCTTTGTGTGTGGCTTTCATATGCAAACCGAGCAAGCCACAGACCACACCCCAACCACCTCCTCCCAGAGCTTTCCCTCCAGGCCACTATTCTCCTGCCTAGGCCACTCCAGCTGGGTACCAGAGCTGGGAGAGCCCCTACGCCCCAGAACTACTCCTACACATATTTATTCTGCCTCGCCCATTCCTTCTCCTAGAAACCACAGTAAAGGCTCCCATCCAGATTTTTCCCCTCAATCTCTCTGCCTCCTGAGGGACTCTGGTACCCCCCTGCATGGTGGGGTGTGCCCCCTTCTCTTGAGGAGTAGGAGCTATCTTTCAATGGTAATTGTCTCCTTATCTGTTGGCCTCCCAACGCTTGAAAAACAAGAACACCTACATTTTAAATAGATCAGGACATCCCCTTAGTCATCAGGCCCCCATCGGAGCAGGAGGGGTTAGCTGTGAGGGAGGAACACAGGGGGATGGGCAGATTGGATTCAGATTCACAGAAGCCAATCTCTAAACATCTACAAGCACAGCAGGTCACCTGAGGTGTCTTCTCTCTTTAAATTAGCTCTAGAGGCCCTGGATGGCTCAGTTAAGCAGCTGACTCTTGGTTTCTGCTCAAGCCATGATCCCACGGTTGGGTTTGTGAGCTCTACATCGGGCGGCATGCAGGCAGCGCAGATGGGTTGGGATTTCCTCTCCCCCTCTCTTTGCCCCTCCGTCACTCATTTTCTCTCTCTCAAAATAAATAAACTTTAAAAAGTAATTAATTAACTCTGATGGAGGCCTGTTTCATTTACCAGGTTACTGAACTGGTGTAGAATTGTTCTCATTTCTAATATAGTGTTTCCAGAATATAGACGGTATTAAGAGAATTCTTATGACTATATCATTCCTAGTTCATCGGACGCTCTGGAAGTAGACTGTACAGTGTTATATTTTAACTTAATTGGTCCACTAAAGTTTGACATGACCAGGAGACCTCTGAAACATTAAAAATCATTTCTATATGCTTTGAGCTGAGATGAACAATCTGTCCAACTAACCTTGTATTCATGTCAATAAACGCCCATGATTTTAAAAACAATGAAGAAACAAAGAACCAATCGACAACAACCATACCCATTCATTGATTAATCATGGAGAATTGACTATTGGGAAAGCATTTGTTCCGTGAGGTTTTTTTTTTTCTTTTTAACCTATGTTACGCGGTTTCTAAATTTTATGTACCCAAAGTAAAGTACCCATGCATGGCAAGAACAAAAAACAGCAACAAATATCTCACTTAATTCTCCAAACAACACCCGAAGGGGGTGTTCTGTTTTTTGTAGAAAGCACAGGCTGAAAATAGGTTCAGTAAGCTGGGAAAGAATAGAGAGCCAGAACCAGAACCCGGGCACATCCCAGCTTTTCATCTGCCACCCAGATACTAAGAAAGGATAACGAATAGAGTCATCCAAACTGATGTTACCAAGAAAGGGAAAGACTTTATTAACCTTGACACCACATGCTGGCTATCTTTCATGGATGAATGCACGGATCTGCCTAATGCTTTTTAGGGTTGCACAGAGCTCTACTACGTGAAGGCTCCATATTTATAAGTTACGGAGGGACAACGTGATGTCTACCTGGGAAGTAATGGAGGTGGATTCCTACTTCATTCCTTACACACCTGCACAAATGCCAGTGTCAAAGACTTGGGAAAAACATTTTTTAAAAACAGGTGAATAAATCAAAATCTTGAGGTAGAGAAGATATTTCCTAAATGGGATATGAAGAATGGGACAAAACGAATCAAGGCAAAATCCAACAACCTGGTCCCACAAAAAAAAAAAATTTTAATGTTGATTTGTTTTTGAGACAGAGCACATGAGCTGGGGAGGGGCAGAGGGAGAGGGAGACAGACAGGCTCCGTGTTAGTGCGGAGACCAATGTGATGCAGGGCTTGAACCCCAGAACTGCGAGATCATGACCTGAGCCCAGATGCTCAACCAAATGAGCCACCCAGGCACCCCCTGATCCCATGAAAATTTGTAAAAACCTGTATTATGTAAAAGAAAGAACAAGCAAACAAATGAATGAAGAATGAATCAACAAAAACGTGGAAAAATATTTCTAACGCGTTATCCCAAATATGCAAAGAGCCTATACAAATAAATAAGGATAAAAAGCCCACTTGACAAATAGGTATATAGCACATGAAAAGCAAACAGAATAGTAAAAACCAAATAACAAAAAACATATATACAGATTCAGGGGCATGTGACTGGCTCGGCCAGTGGAGCATATGACTTCTGATCTCACGATTGCGAGTTGGAGCCCACATTGGGTATAGAGATTACTTAAAAACAACATTCAAAAATAAAATACGTATTCAGTATCATTAAGGACACAAATATTACAGCACAAATACCTTATGCTTTCCCCATTACTTTAAGTGGGTTTTTCAGTGGGTTTGGGGGGTGGGGGAGAGAGAGTATGTATGTGTACGTGCACTCACAAGCAGGGGAGATGGACAGAGGGAGAGAGACAGAGAATCTTAAGCAGGCTCCATGCTAAGCATGGAACCCAAAGCAGGGCTCGATCCCACGACCTGGGGATCGTGACCTGAGCCAAAATCAAGAGCCGGACGCTCAACTGACTGAGCCACCCAGGTGCCCCTACTTTAAGGTTTTTGAGGTGAAAATGTTTTGGCAAAGGTACAGAAGAATGGAGGTTCTTCATTCACTCAAAGAAGTCATGTACTCCAGGCACTGAACTAGGAGCAGCAGTGAACCAGGGCTCTGCCTTTGAGGACTTTATATTCCAGGTGTGGTCGAATCAAGGGACAGATGATACGGCAGGGAGAACTAAACAATTATTTAGTACTTATTGTTCACACAAGTAAAAATAAGTGCACCTTCACTGCAGGGCAGTATGGCAATATCTATTGAAATTTTGTGCCGGCAATTCCATTTCTGGATATTTATCCTGCAGATAGTCTCACCCCTGCTTAAGCACAAAGATATGTGAACATGAAGGCTCACTGACGTGCTGGGTAGAATTATTTAAAAAAACGGAAGTAGGGGCGCCTGGGCGGCTCAGTCGGTGAAGCGTCCAACTCTTGTTTTCGGCTCAGATCATGATCTCACGGTTTGTGAGTTCACGCCCCGCATCAGGCTCCTTGCTGACAGTTCAGAGCCTGGAGCCTGCTTCAGATTCTGGGTCTCCCTCTCTCTCTCTCAAAAATAAACATTAATAAAAAAATGTTTTTAATAAAAAAACTGGGGACAGGGGACACATAACTCTGCTTACCACTTGCCAGATTCTTGTTGCTCACTTAATTCTCAAGAGCAACACAAAAATGAAACCATCTCCATCCCACAGGTGAGGAAACTGAGGCTTCTAGAGATTAAGTGACTTCCCCTAGAGCAGAAGCTGGTCAAAAGACTGCAGCCATTCATTCTTGGTCTTGGAGCTGGAAGACAAGACTTCCCCGCCCAGAGTTCTTATCTCCCTGGCCATTCCGTCAGGTCACTGTGGGTGGGTGGAGAGCCTGAAAGGGGGGGAGGGGAGGGGAAGAGCAACTGATTATGCTTTCTGCTCAAGGAGGCATTTTCTACCCCCTTCCATTCCTCCACAAGTTGTCTCCCCTCCAAGTTTCACACACTCATCCTGAGAACTGCATAAGGAGTACCAGGTGGCAGGTATCGCTCCCGGAAGGGCCCAGCAGAGAATCCTGCCTTGTAGGAAGTTCCAGGCCAGGAAAAAAAAAAAAAACAAAAAACACCTCTCACCTTCCAGAACTCCATTCATTATCACACCCCTGCTCAACCACTCCCCAGACTTGCCTAACTGCCTAACACAGGAGAGGGAAGCAGATTTAGCCTCTCTCAGCCTACCTGTAATATGGGGATCATATATTTTGGGAGAATTATTCAAAAGAGAACATCAGAAAGAGTTTGTAAATTCTACAGGGCTGAACAAAGTATCACACTAAAGGCGGAGGTCCTCCACAAAGCTTTACGTGGTTGAGGATCCAAGCAAAGCAATCGTCGACACAACAGCTGACATCATCTAGGGAGGGGTCCAATACCTTTTGGAATCACAAAATTAAAGACGGTATTTTAACAGCCTGTGTAGGAAATGTCTCCTCCAGGTTATGTCTATCATCTGGTTGTACAGTGAATGTAGAAAAGAAAAGTTCAGCAGGCCTTCCTGCCTTTAATCTGTCCCAAAGCTCCCACCTTGCAATTCTTAGCTCTAGAACCCACCTGTGTTCATCTTTGAATTACAAAAAGGATAAAGGGCGCTGGGGTGTCTCAGTCATTAAGCATCTGACCTCCACTCAGGTCATGATCTCATGGTTTGTGAGTTTGAGTCCCACATCGGGGGAGATCAAGCCCTGCTTCAGGTGAGCCCCACTTCTCTATCTACCTTTGTAGGAGTCTCTCTTTCTCTCTCTCTGTCCCTCACTCACTTGCACCTTCTCTCTCTCAAAAAGAGAATTAGGGTAAACAGGTTTCTATTTATTAATAATGGCCAATTTTGAGTGCTTACTATGTGCCAGACACCCCTTTCAAGGCTCTACAGGTATTAACCCATTTTGTCCACATAGTAGCATTTTCTTTGTAGGGACTTTATTTCCTTCATTTTATAAATGGGGAATTGAAGGCACTGAGAGGTTAAGTAACTTGCCCAGGTGGCTGCCCAATGGCTCAGCCTTCACAAGGCAGCTGGAGAACTCGGCCATCTGGTCTACCCCTCCAGCCGTATCATTCAAACTCTTCATGTTCCCCCAACCTTAGTTAACCTAAACCACTTAGGGTTCTTCAAGGTAGACAGTGTGCTTAACTGCACCCCCACCCCACCCCTGCACGCACACACACACTTCGTTTTTGCCTTTGCTTGTGGTTTTTCTTTCTTTACACTAAACCACCTCTCATTCCGAAGGACAGGAAGTTCATTCATGACTCCCGTAAGAATCTATTACTATATTTAAGATTCAAGAGTTCTTCATAAGGAAACACCAAAAGTCTTCTCCAAAACAAGCCAGTCTTGCAAAGCTGTTCCTTATCTCCAAGCCAGAAATCCCTACACAAATTGCCTGGGGCTCTCTTTCCTCGGTTCTCCCTGACTCCTCCCCCTACCCCAGCCTTCTGGCTCCAGCCTTCAGGAAAGATCTGGCCACTGACAAAAAGGTTGATCTGGGACTTTGCAGACCTCCATGCAACAGCTGTCCACCCACTTCTTAGGACTCCATGTCAGAGGAAGAAGACCTACATTGTTTACAAATCATTTCTACCATATATAAAATCAGCCATTAGGCTTGGTGAGAAGACATCCATATGGAACACACTGTCCTGACACTACGCCGAGAAATGAGCATCTGATGGTTTAAATGTCTTCCAGACAGAGCATCCCTTCATGTTTTCAGAGCTTTAAAAATACCATTTTAAGGAAGAGGATATGGCGTGGCCTCAGAAATAGTACAACAGACATCACAGAGCCAACGCAATAAACATTAAATCCTGTTAATAGCAGGGCGCCTGGCTGGCTCAGTCAGAAGAGCAGGTGACTCTTGATCTCAGGACTGTGAGTTTGAGCCCCATGTTGGGTGTAGAGATTACTGAAAAAAATAAAAAAATTTTTAAAAATTAAAAAAAAATACCATTAATATCTAACTTTTCAATTAACCAAAAAGGTTTTAAATGACGTATCAAAACCATTGTTTTTAACTGAATCAGTGACAATGTGTCCTATGACATAGAAGTATAGACTACTTTAAATAAAAGACACTGAAAGAGATAATCAGTTCAGCATTATTAGTAACAGCAACAAAGAGAGAAGAGGGGCGCCTGGGTGGCTCAGTTGGTTAAGCGTCCGATGTCGGCTCTGGTCACGACCTCCCTGTTCGTGAGGTCGAGACCCACACTGGGCTGTGCGCTGACAACTCGGAGCCTGGAGCCTGTTTCGGATTGTGTCTCCCTCTCTCTCTCTGCTTTTCCCTGGCTCTCACTGTCTCTCTCTCAAAAATAAATAAACATTTAATTTTTTTTTTTTTTTAAAGAGAGGAGAGAAAAATAGAATGGAAAGTAAATCATGCCTACTGTTTAATTTTCTAAATATCGATAGAACACCTACTTCGGTATCACAGGCACCAAGCTTAATGGCAGGGATACAGCACTTAAAAAGATAAAACGTGGCTCTGTCCTCAGAGTTTCCACTCTGTTATGGGAAACATGGTAAAAAAAAAAAAAAAAAAAACAAAGCAAAACACTACACTGTATATTTTCTTCAAGCAGTGATGCCACTATACTATCCTAAATAACAAGAAAAAATAGTGAAATAATATGCAAACATTTTAAATGAGGTTAAAGAGGCTTTAGTGACAAAAAATGTTATTACAAGAAGAGTGTTTAATAAAATCAAGAAACAATTTCATAAAGTGTATCATCTCATCGCTGTGAAAAAAAGAAAAAAGGTATACCAAGGAGATTCAGTGGTTGTAAAATCCATCTGTAAGAATATGATCAAGAGGAACTAAGAAAAATGATTAAAGGGACTTCTACACTCAAACAGGGAAACAATTTCCAAGCCACAATAAACAGGTCAGTGTGAAATGGGGCAAGAATCAATGAATATCTGAGCTACAGGACAAATACCTATACAAGGGGCGAGGCGTTGTTTCTGGACCAATACCCTAGAATATAGCTTTTTTAAATGTTTCCAAAGCGGCATTTTAAGCCAGTGAGAAAAGGATAAACTAGGCAATAACTAGTAGCTTAACTATCTAGAAAAATAAACAAAGTTAGACCTTTATATCACATCATAAATTCCAAATGTAATGTGACAGTATAAATCTCACTGGTAAGGCTGAAAAAAAAAAAAATATATATATATATATATGTTAAGTAATAATAATCCAAAATATCATTAAACGCCTAATTACTAAGTTTCAAAAAATATTGCAAGTGCATTTCAGTGTTACAACTTGGAAACCATGAAATGAAATTTAGGAAACTACTAAGTGATTTTCGGGTGGGTGGGCATTCTTAGCATAGAAGAAAAACTGTTTTAAGAGACTGAAAGATTTTACAATAGACATTTCAAATAAATTTTTACACAGAAAAAAAATTATGACACAGATCCCACAGCATAAATATAATTGTCACCCAATAAATATAAACGGCTGGCAGCCAACAAAGGGAAATATTTGCAACATATAGCAACTAAAAGTTGATACTTTTCAAATATGATGTGCTCTTACAATCAGTGAGACCTAAACCTCCCAAGAGAAAAATGGACAAAGAACATGAACATTATTGATGGAGAAATGTAAAAGATCCAGAAACCTATTTTACAATAAATATTTGACCACACCGACTGACGAATACTAGCTTACGATAACCACAATGACAGAAATTCTGCTTTAAGTTCCGTGTTTCACTATTCAGATGAAAAGCCACAACATCCAATATTGGGAAAGACAGTAAAATGTGCCCTGCTGGGACATTCTGCTGAGAAGGCTTCGATCCAGTAATCCTACTTCGAAGGTAATTTATTAATTTTTTTTTAAATCAACATTTCACACAAAGATAGCAACTGAAAGCTGAGTGTCCATCCATGACACTGCTCGAAGCAACAGACCTAGAACATGTGATATCTTGCAACCATTACAAAAATTTAGGTTCTCAAAGCATTTCGAATGAAACGAGAGAAGTTCAGGGGCACGTGGGTGGCTTGGTTGGTTAAGCGTCCGACTTTGGCTCAGGTCATGATCTCACAGTCTGTGGGTTCGAGCCCCACGTCCATTGGGCTCTGTGCTGACAGTTCAGAGCCTGGAGCCTGCTTCGGATTCTGTCTCCGCCCCCCCCCCCTTCCCTGCTCACGTGCGTGCACGCTTTCTCTCTCTCTCTCTCTTTCAAAAATAAACAAACATTAAAAAAAAAAAATGAAAGGCAGACATACTTCTGGAGTAGGGTCACAGTTCTAAAAGATGCATTCACAAATACACATGGAAATCAGGTTAGCAGGGGTTCTCAGGTGTAATTAGGAGATTTCACATTTTTTCTCTTCCCATTTTCTTCCTATACTTGTCTAAATCATCCAAATTGTTTATCATGAGCACGTGTTATTTTAATTATCAGGAAAATGCAACTTAAAATGTATCTAAAGTAAATACACCAAACTGACACAGGATAGTAAGACCATGAGGCAACTCTTTTCCCCTCTTAACTTTTCTGCACTGAACAAAGGAGAAACTCTTAAAAAAGGCCCGGTATGCGGACTGCCAAACATGGTCCAAAGTTGGCTGATTAAAGGGGGGAGGGGTGCAGGGAAGGCAGGCAAGGCAGGCAAAGGCCTTGCAGTCGGGGCAGGGAGGCGGGTGCACACTCAGTGTCCCGGGCCAGACTCGTGGCCCCCAACCACTTACTCCTCAGCACCGCAGGACAAGACCAGAACAACACCAGCCCCGGGACTCAAAGCTCAGCAAACAGGAGCCAATTTCTCCAGGCTACCTTGAGACAAAAGAGCAGAGGCCCAGACAAGAAAGCAAAGGTACACAAGTTTGTAGCATTTGACATTCTCTGAAAGAGAAAGGAAAATGGCGGAAGCCCCTCCACAGACCAGCCCAGAGGCATTCTTCACCATGGCCACCTCATACTGTCAGAGACTGAGTCAGGCCCCCTACTGCAACCGAGTTTGGGCTTGGCAACCAGCTGAGGCCAGGGAGTCACCCAGGGGAACAGGCATGCCCTTCCACTGGGTCACGTCAACCATGGGAGGGGGCTTGCTTCCTTCCGGAGAAGACGCAGAGCCACCTGCTAGCACTCAGCTGGTCCCCCCCGGCCAGAAGCTGGCCAGCCAGCAGAGGACAGCCCAAAGATCCGGCTGCATTTCCACCCACCTGGCTGGCTCTCCAAATTCAGGACTCCCAAGTTTTCCAGAAAGGAGGCAGCCCACGTAAGACAAAAGTGCCGTGGCACCCTGCAGGACAGTGCAGGCCCACCGAAACGGCTGTGCTCCCTGCCCCTCTGCTCTCCCCACGGAGAAACACAGGGTCAGCGAACCCACCTGATGCCGGGGTGTCTAGGAGGTGACCCAGGAAGGAAGTTCAATAAACACACACACAGGCTCACACAGAAACCGCAAAAACGCCATCTGTTGGGACGCTGATCCACGTGTCCTGATAAAGGCAATCAGCAGCCCAACAGCCGTTATCATCGCAGACACTTAGAACAACTTCATTCCTTTCGAATGTCCCAAAATTACACTTCTCGGTTTCCATGTGAAAACGCGGAGGCACAGAGAAGGCAGCTCAAAGTCACGGACCTGAGATTCAGACTGCAAAGCCCACGCCACTTCTCCCAGGACGCATGCACGGCCCTGTCACCAGCACCACACAGGGCTTCCGTCTGGCATGTGCGGGGTCCAGCCCCCGTGGCGCATTAGGACGGGGCCAGTCTTCCCGCCACGGCCTGCTGCGGCTCCAGAAAGGACAGCAGGTCCGCTATACCTCACGTGCTCCATCTACGTCCAGGCAAGGACATCGGTCGTGGTCACAGTCAACAGTAATCACACCAGTGGCCACGGATCGCTGAGCACCTGCCCCACGGAGGGCGTGCACAAGAAACCGCGCGTACCCCGCGGCTGGCCTGAATAACAACACAGCTGCTGCGTCCACTCTGCAGATGAAGACATAGAGGCTCAGGGAGGTCCCAGGGCTGGGAAACGCAATGTGTCTGACGCGACAGCCTCCCTCCCGACTAACCCCACTGTGACAAGGTAAGGAAGCCGGAAGGGGGTCATTCAGGTCGACTCCCCATCCCTCCCGGGAGGTCGCGCCGGCCCCCAGGCTCTGCCCCGGCCCCTGCGTTCCAGCCACTACCTTGGTTGAGATAGGTCAGGGTCTCTTCGTGCAGCTTCACGGCCGGGGACGTGGCAGCACACAGCACATACTGCAGGGGCGGCAGGCGGGCCTCACTCTCGGGGGACAGCTGCGGCTCCTCTTGCTTGAAGATGGGCAGGGCGAGCACATCGCTGCAACACACGGAGGGGGCAGTCAGGCATGGGGCCCCCCCCGGGAGCCCCAGGGCCAAGACACAGCCTCGATGGACAAGCGGATCCTGACCAGGGGCACCCAGGGCAGCGCAGCGAAATGCAGGGCAGCGTGCTCGCTCAGCTTTCTGAACCCCGAGTCACCAACACTCAGAGAGGCAGGTTTCCAACAGAATACACCTGTCCCCAGTGGCCCTGCAGGGATTTACAGAATCGAATCAAGGAGGCAAAAATGCAAACTTATCTACTATCTACAAATTACAGAAGTCTTCTCTGTGTCACAGGGACCAGCGGCAGTGGGGTAAACTGTAAATGCCACATGGTTTCCATCCACAGGAGACTGCTCCTTAGGAAGGCTGGCTTTTAGCATAAGAATCTGAACAAAACCTATAACTTTTTAAGTCAGCCATTCTATTCACTGGTGGCTTCTCGGGCCAATTCACCCCTGTCCTTAGGGCTCCGTAAACTATGCAAACACGTAGGAATTGCATTTCACTCGCTCAGGTGACACCCTACCACCACCACTCTTCAAAAAAAAAAAAAAAAAAAAAAAAGGACAGTCGACTCATAATTTTAAGGTCATACAGTATCTCCTAAATGCAAAACAAGCAGGAAAGACCTTGGCTTTAATTCAGTTTTCTTTATCCAACTGGAAAACATCAAGATGCTCAGATTCTTTTCCTCCACCTCTGAACAACTCCCCCTGACATTATCCAAAAGAAAAAAAAAAAATCAGTCTCACATCAGCCTAGGACTTGTATCTAGACGTACTGTTGAAGTGTCCTCACAAGGGAAAAAGAAATTCTTGAGAAAGCGAATGACCTGTGAGCAGGAGTGGCTTTAAGACCTCTAAATTACAAGCAGCTAGGAAACCAGTGCCAAAAAAGCCCTGGGGCCCTTATCTTGATCACCCTCCTCCCTCTGAGTGTCCCGGGTTATGAATCAGATCCACTGACCCCGCTTCACTATATAAACCACAGAGTCACTGGTACAATCTGTTCCTCGTTCGACACAATAAACCAGTAGTCTCTAAAACACAAACCCGGCACACACCCGAGCAATGCCAAACCATTCGCGGGAATTAAAGTCTGGCTCAGAGCACACCTGGAAACTCTCCTGAGCAGGGGGGGGGGGGGGGGGGGGGGGGGCCTCCCGGGCCACCATGTGCAGCCCAAAGACAGGAGCGCAGTGCTGTCCTGGCCCTCCGAACACCACACTTTCCTTCTGCCAGACTGGCGCTCACTCCCAGCCCAAGTGGTTATCTAGGAACATGGGAGAAGTAGGCAGGCCTGCTCACCTGGGGATTGCATAAGGTCATGTTTGCCCAGACCATGTTAAGTTAATAATCCATGCGCCTGCTGCCTTTAAATTAAAAAAAAAGGAAGAAGAAAAGGCAGGGGTGGTAAGAACCATCACTCAACAGTAACTTGTTTCAAGCCTGGCATCCTTATTTGCCAAGGAATAAAAGTCACGAGAACATCAAACAGAAAAAGGAAGAAAAGAGTAAAGGCCACTACTGGTAAGGTCAGACGATTTGCACAAGTGGTGCAGCGTGAGGAGACCAAAAATAAAATATAAAAACCAAGGAAAAGGACAAGACGCTCACTCTGGAGGTGCGGGAACCAGTGGCAATAGTCACTGACCCTCACCTTGGCCTTCACCGAGGTCAGCCTCTATAAGGGTGAAAACCCTAGCTTCCAAAGAGCGAAGTAAAAATATAAAAAATAAAATAAATACCATGGACCAAATGTTTCTTTATCCGTGCCCCCAAAATGACCCCAGAAACCAATATGGCTTTGGGGCACCTTGCACCCCAACTCCCACCCCACCGCCTGACCCCCAATACAACACCAAAATCCTAAAAAGGTATCTAAGGAACTCCACAGACAAATTTCCATCTCAGTAGAAGAGCCTCCTACACAGTGGGGCATTATTCCCTAATGGGATGACATTTTAAGTATCCAGGAAGTTTTAAATACACTCATATTCCACTCAAGGTCACCTTCAAACTTGTTTTTAAGATACGGCAACATATTTAATGGCCACAAACTAAAATTTGGCCAAAACACCACAACTGTAACCACATGGCACAGTACCATAAAAAGGGACTCCAGTGTGGCGGTTCATATAGGTGAACGGATACAATTTTGCAGGGTCTAACAACCCCCAGCGGACTCCCGACATCCCCCACACCCTCCCCCAGCAGCTTCCCTCGGATGACATCACCGGGGTCTGCAGGGAAGCCATCATTCCTCAATTAAGAGGCTACACTCTGCCACCTTCTACTACTCAGACCCAGGAATAAGGAACAGAAGACACATCAGTTAAACCCAATCATTTCCTTGCTTCCAGAAGGGTGATGGCTTCAGAGAGGACTACTGGACGCACACTTATCAGAAGCCAGGATTTCCAAATAACGTGGACTGCTACATCTGAGTGAGAACTTCTTGGGGCAAAAAAGTCGGGGGGGGGGGGGTAGGGGGGCACTCAGAATGGCTCTCACTTCAGGGCTACCAGAGCCAGCGACTCCCTCTCCCTGGGTCTCACGACTCACTTTCTCTGAGCCCATACCAAATGCCCTTTGGGTTAAATTAGGCACATTTCATAAACCGTGACTAGGATGGAAATAAAGACAGGCTAAAGCTGGTTCAGGCGAGTTCAGAAAATGAAATGACTGCCCATTAGTGCCCAGCCAGCTGCAGAACAGGGAAAAACAATCCTCCAGGAACCGAAGCTAACGGGGCTCGTACTTCCTCAAAGGGGATGGGAGAGAACTTTGAAAAAAACAAGCACGACTTACTTTTCCCTTTGAAGAGCACTAGTCAAGTCCCTGCAGAAGAAGAAAGATTTCCATCAAGGGTAATAAACGTGCGGGCCCCAGGCCGATAACGCAAGACCACCTGGAAGGAGGGGGCCACCTGTTCCTCGGAGCCCCCGCCCGCCGGCGCGCGAGGCTGAAGCGCGCCCTCGCCGCTCACTCGCCCCGCGGCCCAAGGTGACTGGAGAGGGCGCGAGGCTCGGAGAAGGACCCGGGCAGAGAGGGGCAAAGAGCAGGGGACCAGACTTCCCCGCGACGGGCACCAGACTGACGGCAGGAAGTTTCCTCTCTCTTCCCGCGCGAGCGTGGAGAGGAGAGACGGGGGAGGCGGCCGGACTGGGCGGCTGCGGCCAGCAGGTGTGCGCTCCGCGTCCGCCAGGGTCGTCGAGGGAGGACGGGCCCCGCCGGGGTCCGTCCGTCCCTAGGCGGGACCTTGGCGACGTCCCTCCCAGTCCCCAAAGGGCGGACAGCGGGAAGGCCGGGGCGCGGCGAGGGCGCTCGGGACCCGGGGCCCTGCGGCTCCCGCCCCGCCCCGGGACGTCCGACGGCGCCTCGCCCGCCGACCCCGGCCGCGCCCCGCGGGCTGCGCCCGTAAAGCTGGGGCGGCGCGGCCCTTACCGCAGGTAGCTGCCGGAGCTGTGCTGGTTGTAGTGCTCGGGCTGCGTGTGCCAGAACAGCATGGCTGCGGCTCCGCGCCCGCCGCGACCCAGGCGTGGCAGCAAACCGGCCGCGGGCCGCGCCGACGTCCGGCCGCCCGCTGGAAACCGTGCTCAGAACCCGGGGTGCCGGCCGGCCCGGCGCATTTATGGACGGCTCGGGGGCGGGGCCACAGCCGGACCCGCCCCCCCAGGCCGCGCGGCGGGGCGGTGGCTCCCGGAGGCCGCGCACCTGGGTGACCCGCTCCGGCGCGCCCTTCCCGGGAGCGAGCGCGCGGCGGCGCGGCGGCGGCCTGGAGCCGAGGGTGGGGCCCAGGTGACCCTCGCCGCCGCCCCGAGGACCTCCCGGGCTTCCTCCGCGCGCCGCTCCTGACTCCGCGCCCAGGGCGGATCCGCACAGCTGCACCGTGGTTGGTGGGGGAGGCTGCTTGGATGTGACGGACCCCGACCGGACACTCTTCGCCCCCCCTTACCTTGCTCTTGGGGTGTGTGTGTGTGTGTGTGTGTGTGTGTGTGTGTGTGTGTGTGTGTGTGTGTGTGTGTGTGTGTGTGTGTGTGTGTGTGTGTGTGTGTGTGTGTGTGTGTGTGTGTGTGTGTGTGTGTGTTTTCAATAGCACTTTACACTCTGAAATCGTGGCACCTTTTATCTTCGTTGATTGATTGATTGTCTTTCCCACTAGCATATAAGCTGCAAGAGGGCAAGGCCCGGAGTCCAACTCCTCGAATATCCCCTCTGCCTGGAAAGTGCTTGGGACATAGTGAGTGCTCAATAAATATTTGTTGAATAAATATGGGGAAAAAAATGCATCGAGTGTGTAATCAGAGAAGGCTTCCTGGAGGAGGTGACATTGAACCTGGATCTTACAGACTTGGAAGAAACTTCTCTGAACATCTGGAGGGAAAGTGGCCCAAGGCAAGGGCAGCAGTAATTGCCAAGGCAGATCCACTTTAGCCTGTCTGGGGCCGGGTGACCTAGGGGATAAGGAAATAAGGTGAGAGAGTTGGAAGGAGCAGATGACAGAGGGCCTGGCATGCCCTGGCCCGCGCGGAGCTGGGATTTCTAAGTACGGTTTAAGGAGGAGAGTTGAATACGTGATTTGCTTTTTGGAAAAATCAGTCTGGAAGAAGTGTAGACAGTGGGTAATGGGGGAGTGGTCAGAAAGGAGGGAGTGGAGGTCATAGAGACATGATTCACACCCAAGTGATACCCAGACCCTCCCCCCCCCCCACTACAAGTCACAGTGCCTGGCACAGAAGAGGTGGACGTTCTGAGTGTTGATGGAATGAAGCCCCATGAAGACCTGGAAGTGAAACTCCAGCTCCCCCAGGCATGGATGTCAGTACTCTTCTCTCACAGCAACTCTTCCTCCAGCCACAGGTCACAGCTGGCAAGGCACTTCCTCTTAGCTCTCAGGGACTACTACCTGCCCCCCCCCCCAAGATGTTCTTCTATCCCAAGAGGAAAACAAAAGCGTGTCATTCCAATCCCCCTCCAAAGAAGGACTTACTGTGTGAGCCACAGAGAGGGCCGTAAGCAGATAGCCCCCCAACCATCAGCCCCTTCTGGGATAGCCTCCACTGCAGACAGCCTCCTCCCCCAAGGTCACACCCAGGTAGGGGTGGTCTACATCCCAATGACTACTGAGACAGGAGAATGAAAGTCTGGCCATCTTCTGCTGATGGGCTAATTTAGCCCCAGGACACTCCTAGGGGCAGGCAAACCTGTCCTGGGTTCCTCCCAAGGGATCTCCCTCAGTCCACTCCTGCTTCCTTCCCATCCCTTACACAGGTATTAATCTCAAGGAAACTTCCTAATAAACATCCTGAACGCTAAGCTCTGTCTCAGGGTCCGTGACAAGTGCAGCATCTAAATGGGAGGCTCTCTGGGGTAGTGTGCAAAGAGCATACCCTTTACTGGATCCTTTCACTGGACAAATATGCCCAGAGTACCTGCCATGTGCCAGGCATGGCGCGGGATGCAAGTTTGCATTCTACCTGGAGAGGCCTTTGGGAAAGCAACAATTCCAGTGCAGTGTGATCGAGGCAGTACAGGCTGCTCTGGGAATATGAGGGAGGGCTTTGAGTCCCCGGGGAAAGTGATGTCTCCTGATGGATGGGTAAATGGAAGTTAGGCCAATCCGTGAAGTGGGGGTTGGAGGAGTGTCTCCAACTGAGCACACAGCATGGGCAAAAGCAAAATGCAGTGGAAATAATCCTGGCCCTGTTCCAGGCTGGCCCCTAGGAGGCCAGGCAGCTTCTGCCTCTGGTTTTCTGGAATCCTGGACCACCGTGTAGAGCGTCCAACCGCCCCATTGGAGATCAAAGCCCAGCCAGCCCCCCGCCATTCCAGCCACCAGCAGATGCTGCAAAAGGAACATGAGCCCTGCCACCGAGCCTCGCCCAAAATGCAGATTCGAGAACCCGTGCTCTTTGGCTACCATCAATTCCTATCCTAAAGCCCTGCATTCCTTTCTTGGAACAAGACCGGCCAGTGTACCAGGGCCCAGATGCATGTCTGTTCCTGAGGAGTAGCAGCCCGGGGCCCCACAGAGTCCTCAAGGGGCAACACCTCTTGGCAGCTCCACCCGGGATTCCAGCTGCTCTGGGAGGAGGTCAGCCTGAAGAGTCCGGGTCCTGATGCCTGCGAGGATGGTTTTGACAAATGCATAGGAGTTTCTGGGCGACCGAGGTTGGGGAAAGGAGGTATGCTAGCCAGAGGGAAAAGTCTGTATAATTATATGTATCCCAGTATTGTTTGTAATAGCAAAAATTGGAGACAAACTAAATGTCCATTAATGGGAGGCTAGCTACGCCATCTGTGGCCTGTTCACGTGATGAAGGACTCCGGAAGCCTGCAAATGAACTAGAACTCCGTAGATGAAGCCCAGAAACCTAAGGGCAGGGCAGAGAGAAGCCAAGTATAAGTTACACATTGTATAATATGCTTTCTCAGGTTTAGAAACATGCAGAATAACACTAGATACTGCACAGGAGTCTTTACCTATGTGGCCAGGAAGTAATAAACAGCATTCTCAGAGGAGGACTTACCTCTGGGGAGGCAGGCTCACATAGGGGCCTTCAACTAACCGAAGGCCATTACCATTATTTATGGAATCATTTCTCCCTTAGGCTGGATAGTGGGAACATGAATGGCCATTAGAACACTCTTTATGGGGGCGCCTGGGTGGCTCAGTCGGTTAAGCGTCTGACTTGATTTCGGCTCAGGTCACCATCTCACAGTTAGTGACATCGAGCCCAGCGTTGGGCTCTATGCTGGCAGCACAGAGCCTGCTTGGGATTCTCTTTCTCCCTCTCTCCCTGACCCTCCCACAGGCTCTCTCTGTCACTGTCTCAAAATAAGTAAATAAACATTAAAAAAAAAAGAACACTTTATGTATTTTGGCAATCTGAAATATTTCATTTAGAAATAGATTTATTTCTAAGTATACGTAAAAGCCAGAAGCCTCAGCAGCCTGTGTGGCACAGGAGAGAAAAGAAAAGGATCACGTTTGCCCGGCTCCAGAATTCAAGTTTCACAGGCTTTGCCTGGAGAGGACAGAGCCCCTTCTAAAATAATTGGAAAAGGCGGGTACGGATGCCCCCAGGTATTTGCGGGTAGCAAGCAGCTCGCATCTGTCCAGACCCCATGACCTTTCCTTGCACAGGCCGTGCCCCATGCCCCGATGTCAACCACTCAGGGCCCACACACACAGGAGGGACTGCTCGTTTTGGGAGTAGGTAGAAAGGAGGTGCCCACCCCAGCTGTCCACATACTGGGAGGACAGGGCTAGTGGACCTCAGTGATGTCTGATACCAAAAAGCTGTTGATTTTCCTGACTTGGACTCCCTGAAGGGGAGAAGGACTGAGATCCTCCCTGTTATTTTGGGAATACCTACTCTGGGCTGGACACTTCCCACAGTAGCCCTGGGAAGAAGGGGCTGCAGGCCCTTTGGCAGATGGGGAAGGAGGGGCTTCAACAGAGTAAGGGGGCAGCCACAGTTTGCAAGACCACGAGATAGAAGGAAAAGGCCAAAGGGCCAAGAAGAGGTGCAGACCAGGTGTCTGCCTATCCACCCCTCACTAGAAAAACGCGCGGTCTGCCCCTTGGCAATTTCTCTGGCAGGTTTGCCTAGGTAAGACGCCTCTGCAGAGCTCAGAGGCAGGGATTTCCTCCTGGGGGAATGCCTCTCCGGGGAGAGAAGGGACACTGTTACGCCAATAGGCTTGGCGGACAGGGGGTTGCCCAAACACAGGGTGTACAGCCCCGTCAGGCTGAGGCCCGGCCAGCCCTCACTGCTGTTCCCACGGCCCAGACAGAAAATAGAATCGGACTGGCAGGAGGGAGCCCTCATAGCCCCGGTCTCTGGCCTGCCAGCCTCTCCTTACAGCACCTCAGCCCTGGAGGCCCACTGAGGCACAGCACCCTACGCAGGGGACCCGGAGGAAGCTCCCACCTGCTGAGCGCTGGCTCTGCATAGGTATTGATGTAATGCATTCAATCCCCACTGCATCCGTGCAAGTTACAGTGAGATTACCCCAGGAGGGGACACGGGCTCCAAATGCTGCAGTGACTTACCCAAGGCAAGGTGCCTGAGATTCAAGATTGAACCCAAGCCGTCTGACTCTGGACCTCGGTGCTGGGTCCTGTTTGGCACAGCCTCTTGACCCCCAGCCTAGACCGGCGTCTGGAATCTCCCAGGCAGGATATTCCTCCCATGTCCTACACCTGACATGGGGACATCATAGAGAGGCTACTCATGGGCTGCCAGATTAACCAGATTGACATAAGCTGCCATGAAACACCGTGGTGGATGCTTCAAATGGAAACTCCCTGGTACAGTCTAGTCCGCAATTAACTAATCTTCTAGGAGTAACATGGAAATGCTACTTCACAAGGTGGTGCCCAGAAAGGATATTCTCCTGGCCCCTTCCACTTCTGTCCTCATCCAACTCCTCAGGCTTAACAATTCCCATGGGCTCTTACTGCACATGTGTGTCCACAGATTACAGGAAGCACACTAGGGATTTAGAACCATCTAGAGATTTTAGAGCTGGCTAACCCAGGCAGGCTTCCTGGGGGAGGAGAGGATGGGTAATTTGAGCTCCCCCCCCACTCCCCACCCTCCCAAGGGAGGTAGGATTTCTATGGTGAAGGAACAGAAGTGATTCCCCAGGCATAAGCAACAATGTGTGCAAAGGTGCAGAGGGAGGAAACAGTGTGATTCTCCAGGGATACAACAACGGGGAGCCATAGGGCAGACCCCTGGAGTAAGAAGGGGCCAAGGGACAGTAAGCCCCGGTGAACTCTGACTTCTGGGGAGTGGACGGGTTGTGTCACCTTGGGCAAGTCACTTAACCTCTCTGTTGCCGATTGCACGATGGACATTTACTGAGGAGTGCTCTTGGGATCAGCAAGCTGTCTGGGAGTGAGTGAGGGTCAGAGTGGGCAGAGGAGTGAGTTAAGCTGTGAGGTCTTCGTGGATCCTGTGGGAGCTCTGGGGCTGGGATGGCCCTCAGAATTGTCCAGAATTTGGGCAAGGGATACATCCCCACTCACCAGTGCCGGTCAGACACAGGTTGCCCCTGGGGAAAGGACATGCCCTTGAGCAAAGTGACTCAGCTGGAGAGGAGTCCTGGAGAGGGACCCAGTAGGTGGCATGAACTGTCATCAGGGGCCTGAGTGCCTTGGCAGGGAGGGGACCTCGGCGGGGCACAGCACCCACCATGCCCTCTGACCTGAGTCTCAACTGCACATCACCAATCTCGCTTTTAATTACTTGAATGTTACTATTGTAACACCCCGGTGTTAAAGGTTTTGTATGAATAAAAGAATACAATATAGCCTGTCAACAATTCTTAACCAACTGAGCCACCCAGGTGCCCTAGCCTGTCAACAATTCTTATACCAATCCTGTAATAAGTGACAATAATTTTTTTCTTTTAATTTTATTTTTTATTTTTTAAAATTTACATCCAAATTAGCATATAGTGCAACAATGATTTCAGGAGTAGATTCCTTGAGGCATTCCCTTAACCATTTAGCCCATCCCCCCTCCCACAACCCCTCCTGTAACCCTCGGTTTGTTCTCCATGTTTATGAGTCTCTTCTGTTTTGTCCCCCTCCCTGTTTTTATATTACTTTTGCTTCCCTTCCCTTATGTTCATCTATTTGGTCTCTTAAAGTCCTCATATGAGTGAAATCATATGATTTTTGTCTTTCTCTGGCTGACTATTTTCACTTAGCATAATACCCTCCAGTTCCATCCATGTCGTTGCAAATGGCAAGATTTCATTCTTTTCAATTGCCAAGTAATACGCCATTGTATATATATACCACATCTTCTTTATCCATTCATCCATTGATGGACATTTGGGCTCTTTCAGTACTTTGGCTATTGTTGATAGGGCTGCTATAAATATGCGGGTGCATGCTTCCCTTCGAAACAGCACACCTGTATCCTGTGGATAAATGCCTCGTAGTGCAATCGCTGGGTCGTAGGTTAGTTCTGCTTTTAGTGTTTTGAGGAACCTCCATACTGTTTTCCAGAGTAGCTGCACCAGCTTGCATTCCCAGACCATAATTTTTTTAAGTTTAGTTATTCATTTTTGGATGTTTATTTATTTTTGAGAGAGCCCAAGGAGGGGAGGGGCAGAGAGAGAAAGAGACAGAGGATCTGAAGCAGGCTTCGCCCTGACAGCCGCAAGACCTACGTGGGGCTCAAACTCATGACTGCAAGATCATGACCTGAGCTGAAGTTGGATGCTCAACCGACTGAGCCACCCAGGTGCCCCAAGTTTATAAATATTTATTTTGAGAGAGAGAGAGAGAAAGAGCGAACCGGGGAGGGGCAGAGAGAGAATCCCAAGCAGACTCCGCTGTCAGCATGAGCCCAATGCAGGCTTGAACTCTAAAACCTTGAGATCATGACCTGAGCCGAAATCAAGAGTTAGATGCTTAACTGACTAAGCCATCCAGGCACCCTGACAGTAATTTTTAAAAAATATTTTTAAACATTTATTCACTTTTGAGAGGAAGAGAGAGACAGAGTGCAAGCAGGGGAAGGACAGAGAGAGGGAGACACAGAATCCGAAGCAGCCTCCAGGCTCTGAGCTGTTAGCACAGAGCCTAACATGGGGCTCGAACCCACGAACCATGAGATCATGACCTGAGCCGAAGTTGGATGCCTAAGCGACTGAGCCACCCAGAGCCCTTGGCAGTATTTTTAATATATTGAGTCAAATACACTACATTATTAAAACCGATTTCATCTGTTTATTTTTACTTTTTCTGATGTGACTACTAGAAAATTTAAATTTAAATACGTGGTTTGCATTTGTGACTATTCCTATTGGATAGAACTGCTCTAGATCAGAGGCTCTTTTTTTTTTTTAAGTTTATTTATGTATTTTAGAAAGGGGGGAGGGGGGGAGAGAGAATCCCAAGCAGGCTCCACGCTGTCAACACAGAGCCAAACACGGGCACTATGTCATGACCCTGAGATCATGACATCAGCCGAAGTCAAGAGTCAGATGCTTTACTGACTGAGCCACCTAGGCGCCTCTAGAAGAGTGGTTCTTAACCAAAAGTGACCTTGGCAGATGGCAATCTCTAGAGGCATTTTCAGTTGTCCACCTTAGGAAGTGGGGTGCTACTGGCATCTAGTGGGTGGAGGCCAGGGAAGCTGCTAAACATCGACAATGCATAGGACAGCCCCCCCACCCCCCAAAGAATTACCCAGCATAAAATATCAGTAGGGCTCAGGCTGAGAAAACCCTGGTCTAGAGGTAATTAGCCCATGGAGTTCTACAGTTTCAGGAACCTGGCCTTCTTACACCTTCTTTGCCACTCATGCCTTCCACTGGCAAGGTTGTGGCACGGTCCAAAAGGGCTGCCGGAGCTCCAGCCATTATGACAGCATTCTACCCAGCCGCAAAGAGGGAGGGCAGAATAAGGGCATACTTTCTGTCTTCAAGGAAGACGTACATACCCCTTCTGCTTACTCCTCATTGACTGGAACCTAGTCACCTGGCCTCATCTTGCTGTGTGGGAAGCTGAGAAATGCAGTCCTTGGTAGAGGGACACGTGCCCAGCTTAAAATCAGGAGTTTCTTACTGAGGAAGATGGGAGAATGGGTGTGAGGGGGAGACCTGTATTTGCCATGCCTTGCCAGGGGCCCCAGGCAAGGAATATTATTCCCATTTTACAGATGAAGGAACAGAGGCACCTGGGTAAGGGGAGCTGTGCAGATACAGATTAAATGGCAGACTAAAGCACGCACTGAGGCCTCCTGACTTCAAGTTGTCTCTTCCTCACACCCTGCTACCTTGCATGCTTGGCAAAATCACAGTTTGGTCCCTTTTTTTTTTCTTAATGTTTATTTATTTTTGAGGGAGAGAGAGAGAGAGAGAGACAGAGCATGAGCAGAGGAGGGGCAGAGAGAGAGAGAGGGAGACACAGAACCCAAAGCAGGCTCTAGGCTCCGAGCCGTCAGCCCAGAGCCCGACACGGGGCTCGAACTCACAAAGCATGAGATCACGACCTGAGCTGAAGTCGGATGCTCAGCCCACTGAGCCACCCAGGTGCCCCTCATTTTGTCCTTTGAATCCCATTGGCCGATTGTGCACATTGTCACCCACGTGCCCATAGTGCCAGTTTCTCTGTCAAGAGCCTCACTCGCTCTCTCAAGGAAGAGAGTGACTTCTCAGAGATGCTCCTTCAGATTCAGACAAAGTCTGGAGCTTACTTAATAGCGCTGTACCAATCTCAGTTTCTTAGCTTTGACAAATGTGCACAGAAATCTAGGATGTTAACGGTGGAAACTGGGCAAGCAGGATATGGGAATTCTCTGTGTTAGACTGGCAACTTTTCTGTAAGTCTAAAATTATTCCACAATAAAAAGAGCCTTAAAAACAAATTCTTCCGGGGCGCCTGGGTGGCTCAGTCGGTGAAGCATCTGTCTGACTCCTCATTTTAGCTCAGGTCGTGATCTCACGGCATGTGGGTCGAGTCCCACATCGGGCTCCACGCTGAGAGCACAGAGACTGCTTGGGGTTCTCTCTTTTCCCTCTCTCTCTCTCTCTCTCTCTCTCTCTCAAAATAAGTAAAAATACACCTTTCAAAATAAAAAAAAATAGTAAGTCCCTCTTCGGAATTGAAATAGTCAAATTGATACATTTGGGCAGGAGTGTTTTGGTTTTCTTAAAGCAAAGCTCGTCTCCACCACTAACATTTATCATTCACCAAACAGCCCAGACGGGCGGATATGTTCTAAAACATAACTAGTGTACTTCAGCCCTTAGGGTGTTCCAAGAGGTGGATGGGAACATAATGCTTCCGAGCTTGCCTGGTTCTCACAAATGGTCCTGTAAACACCCTTATGCCCATTTTACAGATGAGACCATAGAGGTCTGAGACATCGGGTGACCTGCACAGGGGCTCATGGCTAACAACCAGAGGAGCTTGGATATGAGCCCCAGTCCCTCCCACTCCAGAGACCCACTGCCTTCTACCGACTCTCCTCTCTCTATCTAGATTCTCCCACCAGTCCTTTGGGCCATCAAGTCTCCTCATTCTGATGAGAAATCCCCTACTCCCCGTTCAGCGGGTTGCCCTGGGCAGGGTCAGCCGTACACACTTTTGGCACAGTGCCTTGTGTCCAGGGACCGGACAAGAGTCCTGTCATCTGCTCTATGCCCCCTTCTGCAAACGTCCCCGGTTCCTAGTGCCAGCCTCTGCAGGGAGGCCGGATCTGGTGCCTCTTTGCCAGGGGGCTGTTAGTCCACAGAAATGGGGAAAGCAAGGAGTGGCACTCAGAGAGCCCCTCCCACAGGCACAGCCGAGGTGTTGACACCCCACTCCCCATCCCTGCTCATGATGGCCTTGAACTCTCGCAATGTCTTAGGGAGGTGGATGGCATCACACCCACTTCACTGATGAGAAAACCAAGGCTCAGAGCTTCAGCCACTTGCTTAAACTTGTACAGCTGGAGCCAGGATGGGGCCCGGGGTTTCTGGACAGAAAGCACTGGGCTAGAAGGAGAGTGCCCGGCTGGGACCTGAGTCAGGTTGGCTCCCCAGGGAGGCTGGAGATGTCCGACAGGTTGTGGAGCCTTAGCTCTTGAGAGAAAGAAGCAAGACTCAGGCTCCGAGAACTTTCTTATCCCCCTGCTCTCCTTAGACAGGCTGTCCCTACTGCCTCTGTGCATTTACACCCCAGAGTCTTCTGCCTGAGGGGCTCTCTCCCTCCTACGCATACATCCCCACCGTGCCCCAGAGAGGATGGACCTACCATTGTGTCTGTCACTGTATCTTCCAGAAACCCTCCACACTGGGAGAGAAGACTTCTTTTTTTAGGTCATAAGTGCATAAAGACAAATAGAGTGGGAAGAGATGGCTGCCACAAGGGTTTGGGATCTGGAAAGCAGATGGTTGAGGCCATCCGACCCTTCTAATAGAGATGCTTTCTTGACTTTGTAAGGAAGTCCCACGAACATGCAACAATGCCAATGTCGTTACAAAATTGCCAATGGCCAAGAGCCAGTACTGATGGTCAGAAGCATCCTAATTTTTTTTTTAAATTTTTGACGTTTATTTATTTTTGAGACAGAGAGAGAGACAGAGCGGGAGCAGGGGAGGAGCAGAGAGAGAGGGAGACAGAATCGGAAGCAGGTTTCAGACTCTGAGCTGTCAGCACAGAGCCAGACGCGGGGTTCAAACCCCCAAACCTTGAGCTCAAGTGTGACATTCAATCGTCTGAGCCAACCAGGTGCCCCCAGAAGCATCCTAATTTTAGAGACATGGAAACATGAAAAAGTTATGTGTCTTTTTTTTTTTTTTAATTTTTTTTTCAACGTTTTTTATTTATTTTTGGGACAGAGAGAGACAGAGCATGAACGGGGGAGGGGCAGAGAGAGAGGGAGACACAGAATCGGAAACACGCTCCAGGCTCCGAGCCATCAGCCCAGAGCCTGACGCGGGGCTCGAACTCACGGGCCGCGAGATCGTGACCTGGCTGAAGTCGGACGCTTAACCGACTGCGCCACCCAGGCGCCCCAAAAGTTATGTGTCTTGAATCAATGAAATGTGCTGGCTTTACACAGCGGTGAATCCTACCATGTTAAGGCCTGATGTCAAAAAAAACGACATTTCCCAGCCTCCCTTGCAGACTGTGACCTAGTTCCCACCCATGAGATACACCCATCGAAGGCTCTGATCTGGACTTGACAAGAAAGTTGGACAAGGAGTGACAGGCTGGGCGGAGGTCATCCATTTTCCTGGAATGGGTGGCGACAGAAAAAGTTAATTTTCTGAGACTGATTGGACCAAATAAGCCACATTGCTTCTGAGAGCATTGCCTTCATTTGTTTCTCCATCCCTTCTAACAATTCTGCAGGAAATAGATTCCTTTTGGTCCCAGCTTGTTAGGATTGCCCACCTGAAATATCTTTTCTTTCCTTATTTGTTAACAAAACCCAGATTTTGTTGGCTCTTGGCAA
Organism: Panthera pardus; assembly: GCF_024362965.1. Lineage (NCBI taxonomy): Eukaryota > Metazoa > Chordata > Mammalia > Carnivora > Felidae > Panthera > Panthera pardus. Next base: position 104,088,743 of record NW_026526655.1, read on the forward strand.
CTTGTGCCCGGCTAACAACTCCATTTCCCAGGGTCCCTCAAAGAGAGAGCTAACCACGTGACTAAGTTCTGGCCAATGAGATGTAAGTTGAAGTTGGTGGGTGGGGCTTTTGGAGAAACTCCTCGGACGGTGAGCCGACCTCAGTCCGGCTCACAAGGTCATGTCTCTTCCGTGGGGTGGCATGGGCCAGCTCTTCAAAGCTGGAGTTTCGTTTATTATTGTTAATTGTGACCATAGGACATCTACTCAAGGTGGTGAGATTTTGTCTTCAGAACAAAATCACCTTAACATGCATATTTGGAATTATGATAAGACAACAAAGATAGGGAACCTTAGGTCCCCTGCTGCCTATTGATAACCCCACAGCTGGCGGGGAATGCTCATTCTCAGCTCGGTACACACGTTTAGACCTAATGTCTTTGTGCCTGAACCACAGTCAGCGGTAAAAGGAATCGCTGGGCACAAATTCACAGAGTGCGTCTGCAGCTAATGTCGTGCAAGAAATACACGACAGGCTAGACTCTGAGTTTATTGCCTCACCTTTTTTTCCAGGTAGATTATTAATTACCTGACCGCGAAATTGAGCCTTATTTTGGATTTGCAGGGTTTGTCATTGAATAATAATTAATGTCCTTAACTAAGTGAGGTGGTGGATATGTTAAGTATGGTGATTTGGGTGATCATTCCACAGCGTGTATGTATACCAGATTATCACTTTGTACTCTTTAAATATATACACTTATATTTGTCAATTACTCCTCAATAATGGCGAGGGGGGAAATGGATGTCTGTCTTAGGTAAAACTATTTATAACTTGACAGATTCTAATTTTCCATCTAGTTCACCCTACATCCGTTTGGTACCTTCAGAAGCTGATTTGGTTTTCCTGATGGTCCTATTTCTTAGTGTTTTCAATTGGAATAATCCTGCTTGATGAAGTTTTAAATTACTATTAGAAGTTTCTTTTCTTCAAATTTTTGTTTTTAATTTTTTTAACGTTTATTTATTTTTGAGACAGAGACAGAGCATGAACGGGGGAGAGTCAGAGAGAGAGGGAGACACAGAATCCGAAACAGGCTCCAGGCTCTGAGCTGTCAGCACGGAGCCCGATGCGGGGCTCGAACTCACAGACCGTGAGATCATGACCTGAGCTGAAGCCGGATGCTCAACCGACTGAGCCACCCAGGCGCCCCTCTTCAAATTTATTTTTGAGAGAGGGAGAGAGAGCGGGGCAGACAGAGAGGGAAAGAGAGAGAGAATCCCAAGCAGGCTCCACACCCTTAGTGCGGAGCCTGACTCGGGGCTCGATCTCACGAACCGTGAGATCATGACCTGAGCTGAAATCAAGAGGCAGACACTTAACTGCTGACTGAGCCATCCAGGCACCCCACTACTATAAGCTTCTTTGTGGATTAAGTGTTCTTTCACATTTGTTTCGATAGGCCACTGCCTCCCCCACACCGAATATAGCATTTTTCCACATTATATTCTGTTGAATCGAGTACTGAAATCTGAGTATCATCTTTCCCACCTAAAAGTGGCTCAATGCTTATAGAAATATATATATATATATATATATATTTAAGTTTATTTATTTATTTTGAGAGAGAGAGAGAGAGAGAGAGCGAGAGCACATACACGCTGGTGCACGAGCAGAGGAGGGGCAGAGAGCCAGGGAGACAGAGAATCCCAAGCAAAGAATAAGGGGAGGGAGAGCTGAATCAGTTAACCAATCTCCTTTGCCCTTGCCTTTTCCTCTTCCTTGCTGCCTTGAAGGAAGCTGTGAAGGCCGGAGCTCAGGCAGCCATATTGTGAAGGCTAAATGTCCATTTTAATGCTGTTTTAGCAGAAATACAAAAGGAGCCTACATCCCTAAAAACCTCATGAAGACACCATTTCAGTCCTGGATTGCGGATCAAATCTTCATTGATATTATTAATTGATTCTAATCTGATACCTCAGAGTGAGGACTGCAAGTTACAGAATCTAAAGTTTTGGAATCAGCCTAATGGAGAGGGTCAGGTTTGGGGCTGTGAAGGTACAGATGTGAGAGGCTGGAAGACTGAGAGTTGTTACCTTTAGTTATGTGGTAGCGAAATATTTGGCCGAATCGTTGCCTGTGATGCTTTGGAAACCGGACTCTGTGCCACCAAGGCAGTAGGTCAGGGCACATGGTTGGAAAGGGGGCAGAATGTTGGCATATGTAGGCCCAGCTCCTTCTGACTGCTTTGAACTACGTGCTGCAAGAAAGAGAAAACCCAGGCGAGAGCCAGCTGGTCAGAGATGAGGGAAACACCACTCTGCCTACAGCCTGAATTCTAAATGTTTAGTTTGAAGAGAGAAAGAGAGACAGAGTGCAAGCACACACACGTGAGTCGGGGAGAGGCAGAGAGGGAGGAGGACAGAGGATCCCCGGTGGGTTTCGAGCTGACAGCAGCGAGCTGGACGCAGGGCTGGAGCTCGCGAGTGTGAGATCATGACCTGAGCCGAAGTTGGACGCTCAACCGACTGAGTCGCCCAGGCGCCCCAATTTTAAAAAAAAATTTTTTTTTTAATATTTTTATTTATTTTTGAGACAGAGAGAGACAGAGCACGAGCAGGGGAGGGGCAGAGAGAGAGGGAGACACAGAATTCAAAGCAGGCTCCAGGCTCCGAGCTGTCAGCACAGAGCCCGACGCGGGGTTCAAACCCACAGACTGTGAGATCATGACCTGAGCTGAGGTCGGACGCTTAACCGACTGAGCCACCCAGGCGCCCCACCCCAATTTTTTTTTTTTAAATACACAGCCTGAATTCTCAATTGATTGAGGGTCCTGTAATTTGGAGACTTGTACAGTTGAATTTAGTTGCTCCCTTCCGCAGGGAGTGCAGCGAAATGAATGCGAAGCAACTTTAGCAGAGCATGAGAAAATGCACCTTCGAGCCTTTTCAGTTTCCTTCCAGTGAAGACAAGGTAGTTTTCTGCCAGAGGACCGGGAAAACCCACCGGGAAAATCAGATTAAGGGTGAACCTTCCCTCCCAAACGGATTGTTTTAAATGACCTCAAGGCAGGGGCACAGGGGGCTGGGCCAAGGAGGAGGGGCCACAGGGGAAGGACTGAGCCAGCACAGAGGTCAACAGATCAGGGCCCGCATCGTTCAGACTTTTTAAAAAGCCCATTGCAGTAAGTGTAATCATGGGGATAAGGGTCCAGAATATATTAAGCATTCCCATAAATCAATGAGAATAAGAAAAACCTTTCAATTGAATGATAGGCAAAAGAAGTGAGGCAGCATTGCCCAGGAGAAGAAACACAGATGGCCCTTCAACGTATAAAAACATCACTGAATCTAATTAGTAGTCAGGAAAGTAACAATTTACACGACAAGAAAATTTAACAGCCTGGGGGACAATTTTTTTTTAAGTTTATTTATTTGTTTTGAGAGAGAGAGAAGGAAAGTGGGGGTAGGGGGAGAGAGAGGGAGAGAGAGAAAGAGAGAGAGAGAGAGAGAGAGTCCCAAGCAGGGTCTGTGCTGTCAGGGTAGAGTCCAACAAAGGGCTCGATCTCACGAACCGTGAGATCGGGACCTGAGCTGGAATCAAAAGCAGATTGCTTCACCAGCTTAGCCACCCGGGCGCCCCAGCCTGGAAAAAAATTTAGAGTCAGAAAACACTGAGTGTTGGGTGGGATGTGGAACAGGGCAGAGGGTGGTAGGAACCTGCAAACCGCTGTAGAGGAGGGTGGCAGGAAACAGTTAAATTTGTACACATCCCACTCCCCAGCAGTTGCCCGGAAGTATTTTCCCTGCAGAAATTCTTGAACTTGTGCACCAGAACTGGGTCACAAAAAAGCCTTGGGAGGGGGCAGCAGTGTTCATAAAAAATAGGAGTGGGGCACCTGGGGGGCTCAGTCGGTTAAGCCCCCAACTCTTGATTTGGGCTCGGGTCACGTGTCACAGTTCATGGGTTCAGGCCCCGAGCTGGGCTCCGTGCTGACTGTGCAGAGCCTGCTTGGGATTCTCTCTCTCCCTCTCTCTCTCTGCCCCTCGCTCCCTCGCTCTCTCCCTCACACCCACACACACAAAGTAAACAAATAAAACCTCAAAGAACAAAAATGTCTGTGATACCATATGCACTCTTTTACGCAGGACACATCTCGCAAGAAAAACAACACAAAAGGCCGTGGGGAGGCAAGTTTCTGGATTGGGGTGACTTACACATGGAGCTGACCAGAGGAACAGCAGCCTCCAAGTAGAGTGCGTTACCATACCGCCAAAAGTTAGAAAACAGAAGCCTTGCCATAGGGTCTCGCGCCAACAGGAAGCAGCTGTTAGGGCCCTAAGCATGGTTCCTGGGAGAGACATGTCCCCGGTGTCCACAGCAGCGGTGAGGGTGGAGGACGAGGGCTTCTGAAGACGCTTGCAGAGGTCAGAACCCGGGTTACCAGGCGGCCTCACAAGGCGCTCACTCCCTTGCCCAGGCAGACGGTCTTCAGGACCTATGTTCTGGTTCCTCGATGGGGCTGGGTTCCTTGCTGTCTCCGTCCTGAATGAGTTTTGTGGCGGCCACTCGTCTCTTCCTCTACCGTTCATGGTCTATTAAGCATGTTTAGGACGGACGACTTGTCTTCCAGCTTCTAGCTCCCTGACAAGCTACCTCTGCTCCCTGATTAATAGGACACCGTCTAGAAGGCCTGGACGTGGGTCTGGGTGCAGTCACTGCACGAGACGGAGGCCAGGGTAACCGTGTTCTCTGGAGAAGAAGAGTGTGCGCTAGATGCTAAGCGGCCGGAGGAGGAGATTAGGCGGACACTGCTAGGACCCCACCCATAGAAAATCCCCTTTCTTCCTTATTTCCCAAACCCTAATTTTGTTTGGGGAACAATGTCTCACTACAACAACAAAAACTGCGTGCAGCAGCCTTTCTGACAAATGGCATAACCGTGTGACAAGGTTCTGGCCCGCGAAGTGAAAGGAAATTTGAGTGGCACTTTAGGGAAAGTTTCTGAGAAGGAAATCTCACTCCGCTTGCAAGTGTCTGTTCGCCCTGGCCTGTGCTCTGTGCCTGGATCAAAGAAGTGAATGATGGAGCAGCAGCGGATACTTTGTGACCATGAGGTATTCTTTTTTTTTTTTTTTAATTTTTTTTAATGTTCATTTTATTTTTGAGAGAGAGAGAGAGGCAGAGCATGAATTGGAGGGTGGGGGGCAGAGAGAGAGGGAGACACAGGATCCGAAGCAGGCTCCAGGCTCTGAGCTGTCAGCACAGAGCCCGACACGGGGCTCGAACTCATGGACCGCGAGATCATGACCTGAGCCGAAGTCGGCCACTTAACCGACTGAGCCCCCCAGGCACCCCAGGACTCTATCTCTTTTTTTTTTTTTTTAAGTTTTTTTTTTTTAACATTTATTTACTTTTGAGACAGAGAGAGACAGAGCATGAATGGGGGAGGGTCAGAGAGAGAGAGGGAGACATAGAATCTGAAACAGGCTCCAGGCTCTGAGTTGTCAGCACAGAGCCCGACGCGGGGCTCAAACTCACGAGCCGTGAGATCATGACCTGAGCTGAAGTCAGATGCTTAACCGACTGAGTCACCCAGGTGCCCCAATCCCAGGACTCTATCTCTTAAAGGGAGGAATATCAAAGATTTTATGGATGTATTTTAAAACCACAACTTAAGGACGGGACCAAGTGTATTTTTGCTTCATTATAAAACTACTTCTCTTCTGACATCAAATTACTGATACCAATTGGCCGGCCTACAATTTCATCTCATTCTGACGCTAACTGCCCGAGTTAGCACAGACTCCACAGGTTAAGGGCAAAGTTGTCCACCTCAGAAGCTTCCACGTCAGATGTCAGCTGCAAGTCTCAGGGGCCACTTGCACTTCTGACTGACCAGTTAAAAATGTGGGGGTTCCCATGTTCCCCTCAGCTTTCGTACCTCACTACAATAGTTCGCTGGAACTCACTGAAGGCACCAAACTTATGATCACAGTTTTATTATAAAGGATACAACTCCTGGGGCACCTGGCTGGCTCAGTTGGTAGAGCATGTGATTCTTGATCTTGGGGTCATGAGTTCGAGCCCCTTGTTGGGCGCAGAACTTCCTTAAAAAAAAAAAAAGGATACAACTCAGGAAAAGCCAAGTGAAGGAGACACACAGGGCAACGTCTGGCAGGGTCCCCTGTGCACAGCCTCCGTGCCCTAACCCCACGAAATTAGGCCACACCACCCTCCCAGCACATCAGTGCGTTCACCAACGAGGAAGCTCCTTGAGCCTTGGATATCCTGAGTGTTAATGGAATCTTTTGCATCATTGGCCATTTAAGCTCAGTCTGGAGCCTTCAAGAGATTGTGGGGTCAGGCTGAAAATTCCAACCCACTACTCACCTGCTCCATCTTTCTGAGGGAGCCAGTTCTTTCCTTTGGAACTGAGGACCTAGTTAGCATACCTAATTAGCATAAACTCAGTTATGGTGGAACAGACTTGTTATAAATAAAAGATGCTCTTATCACTCAAGAAATTCCAAGCATTTTTGAAACTCTGTGCCAGGAACTGGGGAGGGGGGGCAGGGAAAGACCAGATATATTCTTTTTTTTTAAATCTTTATTTATTTTTGAGAGACAGAGTGCAAGTAGGGGAGGAACAGAGGGAGAGGGAGACACAGAATCCGAAGCAGGCTCCAGCTCTGATCTGTCAGCACAGAGGCTCATGCGGGGCTTGAACTCATGAACCTTGAGATCATGACCGGAGCTGAAATCGGCTGCTTAACTGACTGAGCCACCCAGGAGGCCCTCATCATGGAATTTTAATCCTACACATTCAATGAGGCAACATTTTCAGTAAAGATAGAGGTAATTAAATAAATAGGTCTGAGAAAACATTTCAGTAGTAGCCTAATTAATAAATACAGGCTTCCTGTATGAACTCATGAGGATGTAAAAGTCAAGGGTGTAGGAGTGCAAAACCAAAAGTTATCCTTAGCACTCAGTTCCTGCAAAGACTTTTTAGAAAAAGTGAGAAAACAGGGGCACCTGGGTGGCTCAGTCAGTTGGGTGTCTGACTTCAGCTCAGATCATGATCTCACGGTTCATGGGTTCAAGCCCCACGTCAGGCTCTGTGCTGACAGCTCAGAGCCTGGAGCCTGCTTCGGATCCTGTGTCTCCCTCTCTCTCTGCCCCTCCCCCGCTCATGCTCTGACTCTCTCTCTTTCTCAAAAGTGAATTAAACATCAAAAAAATGTTAAGGAAAAAGCAGAAAATAAACACTAAGTGGTCAATCAAAATTAGTCCTTAACTCTCACATTTTGTGGTTCATTTTAAGAATTGTCCAATAGGGGTGCCTGGATGGTTCAGTCAGTTAAGCGTCCAACTTCAGGTCAGGTCATGGTCTGTCGATCTGTGAGTTCGAGCCCCGTGTCCGGCTTTGTGCTGACAGCTCAGAGCCTGGAGCCTGCTTCAAATTCTCTGTCTCCCTCTCTCTCCACCCCTTCCCCGCTTGTACTCTGTCTCTCTCTCTCAAAAATAAATAAACTTTAAAAAAAAGTGACCAATAATTTAGCAAGAACGAATGGTATTATTTTTGAGTTTGCAACTTTAATTTTTAGTTTCTTATTTTTTTAAATATTTTATTTGTAAGTAATATGTACACTCAATGTGGGGCTCAAACTCACAACCCTGAGATCAAAGGCACACACTACACTGACTGAGCCAGCCAGGAGCCCCAAATTTGCAACTTTTAAAAGCATTCTGCAATATTTGGGTGGAAGATGTCAATGCTTTTTATAACAGTCTCTATGTTCCAGTCTTCTAGAGCAAATCAGAATAATTTAGGGTGCCTAAGTGGCTCAGTCGGTTGAGCGTCCGACTTTGGCTCAGGTCATGATCTCGCGGTCTGTGAGTTCGAGCCCCACGTTGGGCTCTGTGCTGACAGCTCGGAGCCTGGAGCCTGTTTCAGATTCTGTGTCTCCTCTCTCTGCCCCTTCCCCACTCATGCTCTGTCTCTCGCTGTCTCTCAAAAATGAATAAATGTTAAAAAAAATTTTTTTTAAAGAATAACTTAGACACAGGGCCAGGAGTACATCAGATCTGAGATACAGGAGCCTAGGAAGCTCTTTTTTCTTTTAACTGATAGTAGCCCAGAAAAAGGAAAGTGGCCACAGGTGCAGTAACCGACTGCTCCCTGTCCCCTAATATCTCCAACCTCTCGCTGCACACATGGATCTCCAGAAGGCAGAATACATTTTTCTTGTGGCGGGGTGAATCCACGTGCCCGAGTTGTGGCCAATAGGATGTGGGGGGAAGTGACGTGTGTTGTTACTGAGGCATGCCCTTAAATGCTGGGGCATCTGTCCTTCCCTGTTTCCTCCATGCTCCGCTTGGACACGTGTTGGCAGGCACTCCATCCTGGATGAAGACAGGCGGTCCAGACGCTATGGGCTGTGCAGTGGGATGTTGGAAGCAGCCTCATTTCAGATGACTGTGCAGCCACAGCCAGCCCTCCGGCAGGTAGCCGGGGGGGGGAGGGGGGGTGGCGGGACTTCTGCACAAGAAGGGCATCAACTCCACCTTCTATAAGCTGTTATTTTTTGCTTCCGTCACCTGCAACATGTGCAAATGTAAAGCCATTTCACTTTTTTGGTAATTTTTTAATGTTTATTTATTTTTCAGAGAGAGAGAGAGAGAGAGAGAGACAGAGCGTGAGCAGGGGAGGGGCAGAGAGAGAGGGAGACACAGAATCCGAAGCAGGCTCCAGGCTCCGAGCTGTCAGCACAGAGCCCGATGCAGAGCTCAAACTCGTGAACCATGAGATTGTGACCTGAGCCGAAGTCAGACGCTTAACTGACTGAGCCACCTGGGCACCCCAAGCCGTTTCATTTTCGAAGGAAGATTTTTTTTTTTTTAGAGCAGCTGTAGGTTTACAGTAAAATGAATATTTTGTAAAATGGAAATTAGTTAATAAAATACAAAATAAATTAATAAATGTCAGCCCTTAATCCTACTGCTCAGGGTAAGTGGGGTAAGCAGAATTGAACATGGCCCCCAGATTTCCACTTGAGTGTAAGTGAACGTGACCTAATCACGTGAGCCCTTTAAATCTGGCTGTAGCCACGGGAGACAGAGGAAATGAGAGAGATTTGAAGCCGAAACAGGTGCTGTCTGGTTGGCCTCGGGGAAGCAAACTGCCGTGTTGTGGAGAGGGCTACGGGGCTGGACAGGCGACGGGAGAGGGCAGCCCTGAGGGCTGAGAGCAGGGGTGTTAGTCCTGCAACCACGAGGAATTGAACTCTGCCAACATCTGTGTGAGCTCAGAAGAGGACCCGAGCTCCACAAAGGAATGTGGCCCAGCTAACATGTTGATTTCAGCTCTACTAGACCCTGAGCTGAGGACTCATGACCCAAGACTGGACTCTTGATCGTGGAGACCGAAATAATACACGTGTGCTGTCTGGAGCTGCTTGCTCATGGGAATTGGTTACGCAGCCGTCGAAAGCTATTACGGGAAGCATGGTGTGTTTATTTCCTATATGAAAACATACAAAATAAACCTGGGCTCATATAATTATACTCTTTTACAAATGGCTTTTGTCATTTGATATGTCATAAGCATTTTCTCATATCACTAAATATTTGTCTAGAGCCACAATATTTGTCTAGACCTCCAGTAACCACACAGAGTATGGGCGTATCATCATTTAGATCCCAGCCGCATGTTAAATCACATTCTTGTATATGTATCTGTGGACCCTTGTCCCATGATTTTGTTAGGGGATTGTCCTGTAAAATAGATTTCTTTTGTGTTTGTTTTTTTTCAAATTTTTATTTGAATTCCAGTTAGTTAACGTATAGTGTAATGCTGTATTCTGGAGTGGCATTTAGGGATTCATCACTTACATGTAACGCCCAGTGCTCATCACAAGTGCCCTCCTGATACCCATCACCCATTAACCCCGCCCCCACCCATCTCTCTCCATCAATCCTCAGTTGGTGCCTTATTGCAAAGGGTCTCTTATGGTTTGTTTCCCTCTCTCTCTCCCCCCGCCCCGTTCCCACATGTACATCTGTTTTGTTTCTTAAGTTCCACATATGAGTGAAGTCATAGGGTATTTGTCTTTCTCTGCCTGACTTATTTCACTTAGCGTAATGCACTCTAGCTCCATCCACCTTGTCGCAAATGGCAAGATTTCACTTAAGCCACGTGGTTTGCACTTCAAGATTTCTCCTTCGTCGAGCTGAATTGTCCCTTAGAAAGGCTGTACTGGTTTACACTGCCACAAGCAGGGTGTAAGAGTGCCCCCTTGCACACTCCCTCACGCCCCTTCCCATCGGCTACCATTTTGATAGCTTCGTTTTTAAAATGGAACTCTCGTGTGTGTTTATGTGTCATATGTGTTGACACACACATGTTGTGTCTGGATTGTGCTGATGCAATCCAGACAATGGGATATGTCTGGATCCTACAGTGAAGTCAACTCCTTCCAAAAGGGGGGTTTTCCTTTAGGAACTAGACCTTCATTTTCTTTTGGTGGGAACCTGGCAATTATTTCACTAAATGCCCTTTTCTCTCCTCAGTAAAACTGTAGACTCTTTGAAGGCAGGATTTCTGCTTTTGTCCCTTCTGATCTTTCTTGGCAATTAACTCAGGGCTGAGTTCCCTCAATGAAACTGTGCTGTGCTCATGGCGCAGAAACTCCTATGAGTATACATTGAAATATCTCCCTGCGGTTTTAATTTGCATTTCACTGGTCACTAATGAGGGTGAGCACCTTTTCTTGGCTCTCATTTGGATATTTAGTTTTGTAAACTGGTAGCCTATGACCTACTTGTCTTCTAGTGTCTTTCTGTTTGGTTTACGAGAGTTTTATTCTATATGTTTTGATATCGAGCCCTTTCGTGGTTAAACTTTCCCACTAACTTACTTTTTCACTGTGTGTGTGTATGTGTGTGTGTGTGTGTGTGTGTGTGTGTGTATGTGTGTTTTAAGATTTTTACCTCTAAGTAATCTCTACACCCAGTGCAGGTATAGAACCAACAACCCCAAGATCAAGAGTTGCATGCTCTACTGACCGAGCCGGCCCGGAGCCCCACTTTTTCACGGTTTTAATGATTCTTTTGATAAGTAGGAATTGATGTTTTTGAATCAGTGTTTCAATCCGTTTCCTTATGACAATTTCTCTTTGTGTCTTATTTAAGAAATCTCCTCTACCCCGAGGTCATGAAGAAATCCTCAATGATCTTCTCAAAGATATTTTGTTTTGCCTTTCATGTGTAGGTCTAAATCCCCCTAGAATTCATTTATGTGGTGTGAGGTGGGGGTCAAGTTTCTCTTTCTCCACATGTATATCTGGTGGGTCCAGTCCATCTATTGAGAATACTCGCCTTTTCCCACTGCTTTGCAGTACACCTTTGCCATAAATTAAATGTCCGACTATGCCTGGGTCTCTTTCTGGTCTCTGTATTTGTCCTCTTCCTGTTTGTCTATTATGCAGAATACCACACGATCTTAATTATTGTGAGCTTTCTTAAAAATTCTTGATTTCTGAAAGAACAAATTCTCCTACCTTTTTCTTTTCCTTTTCTTAATATTATTTTTAATGTGTATTTATTTTTGAGAGAGAGACAGAGCATGAGTAAGGGAGGGACAGAGAAAGAGAGACACAGAATCCAAAGCAGAGCCCAGCACAGAGCCCATGGGGCTGGCACCCACGAACCATGAGGTCATGACCTGAGCCCAAGTTGGACATTTAACTGACTAAGCCACCCAGGTGCCCCTACCTTCTTCTCTTCTTAAGCCTCTTGGCTATTTTTGTCCTTTTGCATTTCCAGATACAGTTTGAAATCAGCCTTTTCAAGATATATAAAAATACTTGGAAATTTTATTAGAATTTTGTTAAATATATAGATCATTTGGGGGAGAATTCACAACTTTATAATGCTGTATCTTCCAATGAACATCTCTCTCCATTTAGTTAAATATTCATTTTTCCCAAGAATATTCATATCGTTTTTAAAGAAGTCTTGTCCATTTTTTTTTAGGTTTGTGTCTAGGTACTAACAATTTTTATTCTGTTGTAAGCAGTATCTATTTAAATTTTTCATTTTCTGTTTGTTGTTGACATAGAGATGTTGGGTTTTTTTCTACTGAATTTTGTCCAGCAGTTTTGCTGAACTTATTATTAATTCAAACAATTTATCTGTAAATTGTTTGGATTTCCTGTCTACCTAGTCATTTCATCCTCAAATTGTGACAGTTTTATATCTTCCTTTCCAATCTTTATGACTTTAATCTCTTTTTGCCTTGACTTTCTACATGTAGGTCTTTTCAGGGCTGTAATGTGACATTCACTGGAGGTAGCAATCACGTGTACCCTTGCTTTGTACCAGATCGCAAAGGGAAAGCTGTCAACATCTCGTCATTAAGTATGATATTTGCCCTAAGTTTTTAAGGCAACCTTGATCAGATTAAGAAAGTTTCCTTCTATTCTGAGTTTTCTAAAAGTATGTGTAACATCATGAATGGATGTTGCGTTTTATCAAATGCTGTTTTTTTATCTATTAAAGTGATCATGAGTTTTCCTCATACTCTATTCATGTAATGAATTTCATTAATTGATTTTCTCATGTTAAGCCAACCTTGGAGTGAACACTACTAGACATTGTATGTTGCAAGCTTCAGTTTGCTAATACTTTGCTTAGGACTTTTGCGTCTATGTTAATGAGTGAGATCGGCCTGTAATTTTCCTTTCTCATAATGTCTTATCGGGTTTGGTATCCAGGTTAGGCTGACCTGATCAGGTCTCATTCTATTTTCCAGCAGAGTTCGTGCGGGGCTGGCATTTTTTTCTTCCTTACGTGTTTGGTAAAATGCACAACCGCAGCCCTCTGGTCTTGGAGTTTCCTTTTTCTTTTTTTTAATGTTCATTTATTTTTGAGAGACAGCGAGAGAGCGAGAGCACAACTAGGGGAGGGGCAGAGAGAGAGGGAGACACAGAATTCAAAGCAGGCTCCAGGCTCCGAGCTGTCAGCACAGAGCCCGACACAGGACTCGAACTCATGGACTGAGAGATCATGACCTGAGCTGAAGTTGGACGCTCAACGGACTGAGCCACCCAGGCGCCCCTAAGATCTCTTTATATATTCTGGATAGAAGCTCCTTATCAGACACATGATTTGCAGATACTCTTTTTTCATTCTATGGGTGCTTTTTTTAATCTTTCTTTCTTTTTTGCACTTTCTTGATGATGTTTTTTGAAACATAAAAAAATTTTCAGGGCGCCTGTGTGCCTCACTTAGACAAGCGTGGGACTCTCGATTTCAGCTCAGGTCACGATCTCATGGTTGTGAGATCAAGCCCACGTCCGCTCCATGCTGGGTGTGGAGGCTGCTTAAGATTCTCTCTCCCTCTCCCTCTGCCCTTGTGCTGCTCAAGTTTGCTCGCTTTCTTTCTCTCGAAAAAAAAAAAAATTTTTTTTTCGAGTTTTTCATTTTGGGCAAGTCCAATTTGTCTATTTTTTCTTTTGTTGCTTGTGCTTTTGGTGTCATATTGCCTAATACAACAGAGTGAAGATTTCACAGGTGTTTTCTTCTAAGAGTTTTATAAATTTCGCTTACATTAGAACTTTAACTTATGTTTTTATTTTTTTAATGTTTATTTATTTTGAGAGAGAGTGCGAGTGGGAGGAGGGGCAGAGAGAGAGAGGAGAGAGAGAATCCCAAGCAGGCTGCAGGCTGCCAGTGCAGAGCCCAACATGGGGCTCAAACGCAGGAAGCTGTGAGATCATGACTGGAGATGAAGTCAAGATTCAGACACTTGACTGACTGAGCCACCCAGATGCCCCATTGTTAATTAATTTTTAATTAATTTTTGTATATGGCATGAGGTAGGGATCTAAATTTATTCTTTTCTTTTGCATGTGTCTTCCAATTGCTCCTAATTCTTTTATTTTTCATTTAAATTCAAGTTAGTTAACATATAGTGCAGTCTTGGCTTCAGGGGTAGATAATCTTTTTAACATCTATAGGATTTCTGAAGATGTTTTTCTTTTCATTCCTGATAGTGTTAATTTGTACCCTTTTTAAATCTCAGTTAATCTTGCCAAGTATATATTGATTTGGGGATGATGTTAATGGTATTAGTCTTTCCGGGTGCCTGGGTTGCTCAGTCGGTTAAGCGACAGACTTCAGCTCAGGTCATGATCTTGCAGTTCGTGAGTTCGAGCCCCGCATCGGGCTCTGTGCTGACAGCTCGGAGCCTGGAGCCTGCTTCCGATTCTGTGTCTCCCTCTCTCTCTGACTCTCCCCCCATTCATGCTCTGTCTCTCTCTGTCTCAAAAATAAATAAACGTTAAAAAAAATTTAAAAAAATATATATATAATAAACATTAAAAAGAATGTTTTAAAAAATGATATTAGTCTTTGCAAGTAATTAGCTTTTTGCTTTATCGATCTTCTCTATCACGTTTTTTATTTAATTATTTTCTGCATTATATTATTTCCCTTCTACTTTGTGTTTACCTTGCTATTGTTTTTCAAACATCTAGAGATAAATGGTTAAATTGTAAGTGTTCAGTTCTTATTTTATCTAACGTATGCATCCAAAGCTAGAATTTTCCTCTGAGCTTGGCTTTAGCTGCATTCCACACAATTTGATATGTGATATTTTCATTCTCATCCAGTGAAAAATATTTTCTAATTCCTATTGTAATTTCTTCCTTGTCCATCGGGTTTCTTGGAAGTGTATCTTTAAATATAGTACTTGCATAAGTATATCTTTCCCAACCAATTCTCACCTTACCTATATCCTGATGTTGAGATGTGCCTCTTGGAAACAGTATATAGCTGTGTGTGTGTTTTTTTTTCATCCAGTGTAATTTTCCCCCCATTTGCTTGATATCTTCTGTCCATTTGTATGTAGTGTAATTGGTAAGACGTTGGCTTAAATCTAACATGTCACTATGTGCATTCTATTTGTTTCATTAGCAATATTTCCTTTTCTATCCTCTTGGCCTTCTTTTGGGTTCATTATTTTTTGTTATACAGTTTCCCCCTTTTCATGAGTTTGGAAGTCACACCCTCACCTTGCTTTAATTTTATTTTTGGTTTTCTCTAGAGTTTCAAAATGCAACGTTGGCTTTTAAAATCCTAATGATAGTACTTCTTTTCCTCAGAACACTTGAACCTCAGTTGGCCCCCTTTTTACTTACGTATCATTGTTACAAATTTAAATTCTACATACATTTTACACTCCACGGGACAGTACTACTGTTTTTCTACATAGGCAGAATTATTTAGATTTGCCTTCATAATTACCATTTCAATTGATCCTCGTTCCTTTCTGTAACAATCACCTGGTATCTGGGATTATTTCTTTCTGCCTGGAGTAGCCCACCTAATGCTTTCTATTTTTATTTATTTATGGCTTTTAAATTTTTTCATTAAGTTTTCACTCTTTTAAGTAGGCTCCACACCTGACGTGGGGCTTGAACTCACAACCCCGAGATTGGAGGTTGCATGCTGTGGCCAGTGCCCCCATTTAATACTTTTAAAATTTTTTTTTTTCAACATTTATTTATTTTTGGGACAGAGAGAGACAGAGCATGAACGGGGGAGGGGCAGAGAGAGAGGGAGACACAGAATCGGAAACAGGCTCCAGGCTCTGAGCCATCAGCCCAGAGCCTGACGCGGGGCTCGAACTCACGGACCGCGAGATCGTGACCTGGCTGAAGTCGGACGCCCAACCGACTGCGCCACCCAGGCGCCCCTAATATTTTTTAAATTCGGGTCTGCTTATGAAGAATTGTATTGTTTTTGTTTGCCTGAAATTTTATTTATTTCACCTTCTGTCTGATAAGATGTTTTCCTTGGGTATAGAATCCCATTATCTTCTATTTTCTATTGTTTCTGCCGGGAAGTCAGCTGACAGTCTCATCATTGTCTCTTCGAAAGTGTTTCTTTGTTTGTTTTTGTTTTTTCCCCTAGCTGCTTTCAAGATATCCTCTTTGTCTTGTTTTTGTGAAGTTTTACATGATGTGCCCGCCTGTGAGTATTTTATTTACCCTTATCAGCAGGAACAGGACTAGAGCAGGGTAATGAGTTGCTTAGAGCACAAAATTTAAGGATGCAGTCAAGTTCAGGGCCATGCAAATTCCGTCTTCATTTCAGCCCTGCTTACTGGAGTTCACTGGAATTTTTCATTTGTAGTTCAATATGTTTAGTCATTTTGAAAAATCCTTGGACATTATCTTCTGACACATTGCTTCTACTCTCTTCTCTGGTCTCCTCCCCTTTGGGATTCACATCGCATGCATTTTACATCTTTTTATGGCTTCTATGCTCCTTACCATTGCTTTTGTATTTGCCATGTTTTTGATTCTCTGTGCTTCATTCTTTTTTTTTTTTTAATGTGTATTTGTCTTTGAGAGACAGAGAGACAGAGTGAGAGCAGGGAAGGGGCAGAGAGAGAGGGAGACACAGAATCTGAAGCAGGCTCCAGGCTCTGAGCTGTCCGCACAGAGCCCGACATGGGGCTCGAACTCACGAACTTTGAGATCATGACCTGAGCCGAAGTCAGTCGCTCAACCGACTGGGCCACCCAGGTGCCCCTCTGTGCCTCATTCTTAATACTGTCTTCTGGCCTGCCTTCCAGTTCTCTGATCATCTTGCTAGCTATGTCTAATCTGTTGTTAAATTTACCCTGAGTTTTTTGTTGTGTTTTTTTTTTTTAGTGTTTATATATTTTCAGAGAGAGGGAGAAAGAGAGAGAGAACATGCAAGAAGGGAGGGGCAGAGAGGGTGTGTACCCAGCAGGCTGCATGCTGTCAGCGCAGAGCCTGACATGGGGCTCAAACTCACGAACCGTGAGATCATAATCTGAGCCAAAATCAAGAGTCGGACACTTAACTGACTGAGCCACCCAGGTGCCCCAGTTTCCTGAGTTCTTAATTGCTGTGAGCTGTATTTTTCAGTTCTAGAAGCTCTTTTTTTTAATTCTATGATACCCTTTCAAAAAATGTGGTGGATTCTTAAAAGTTTCCAGTCCTCCGTGGAAATTCTCAGTTTATCTTTTAGCTCTTTGAACATGTTACAGTTAAAATCTGTGTTTGATAGCCCCTCTTGCTGGAGTGCTTGCAGATATCATTACCCATTGTCGGTTTTATTCTGTTGGTCTCAGTTCCTGTTGTGTTGCCCCCTCGTGTGGCAGGTTATAATTTATTGTGTGCTGGACAGTGTTCTTGAAACACTAGATGAACGTGTTTATGGCCCACATGATGTTGTCTTCCTCTAGAGGAGATTTTGTTTGCTTCGGCCAGGAGCTGGGGCATTAGCGATTTGGATCATATTACTTCTACTAAAGGGAATCAGGCTGTCAAAAGCCTTCCTCCAACATCTCGGTTGCCTTAGCGTTCTCTTCTGGATCAGCAAACACGCCCAGGACACAAGTTGCCCTAAATGCTACACTCATTTCTCCAGATTTCCATCTTCTCGTTGCTAATTCCTAGTAATTCCCAGGAATTTTTCATTACTTTAACTCCCTGATGCATCAATCAATTTGCAAAATATATTGTCCAACTTTTTTAGTTACTTTCTGTAGAGAGTTTTACCCCAAATTATCTGCTACACCGTTATCAGAAGAGGAAATCCTCAGGGGCACCTGGGTGGCTCAGTCGGTTAAGCATCCGACTCCTGATTTTGGCTCAGGTCGCGATCTGACGGTTCGTGGGTTGGAGCCTCGCATCAGGCTCTGCACTGGCAGCACGGAGCCTGCTTGGCGTTCTTTCTCTCTCTCCTTCTCTCTGACCACCCCCCCCCCCCCCCCCGCTCACACACACTCTCTAACTCTCAAAATAAATAAACATGATAAAAAGAGGCAATCCTCCTTATCTTTTTATTTTCCACTGTACATTATTTGTGAGCATCCCCTCATGTGTTTAAGAATTTTTGAACGTACGCTTTTTCTTTTTTTGAAAGAAAGAGCAAGTGGAGGAGAAGGGCGGGGCGTGGGGGGGGTGGAGAGAGAGAGAGAGAGATGGGGTCGGGGCGGGGGGGGGGAGGGAGGGAGAGAATCTCAAGCAGGGTCCCTGCTCAGCGTGGAGCCCGATGCAAGGCTCCATCACATGACCCTGGGATCACGACCTGAGCCAAAACCAAGAGCCGGGCACTCAACCGAGTGAGCCACCAGGCACCCCTGAACATCCCCTCTTGCATCCTGGATAGTCTTCGATCAAAAGGCCAACCCGTGACTTATTTAGCTGTTTTATCTTCCGGTGGATGTTGTGGGTTGTCTGTCTTTTCGGGGCTCAGGGTTACCCATTACAAATGATGGAGTCCCCCGCAGGTACTTTCAGCAGGAAGGGGTTTCTTGCAGAGTGTTTGGCAGTGGACGCTCTCTTTGCAAGAGCCAGAGGGTCCGCTGGGGGGCCACCCAGCCAGGAACGACGGCAGACAGAGAAAGTTCCTTGTCCTAAGGGGACAAACCCTCGTGGCCCACCTACCGCTTGCTGGCTAGGGCCCCGCAGACCAGCCGGAACCTGCTCCTGGGCTGTCTGCCAAGAACCGAACGTCACCACCGCCGTGTCCATCCTCAACGCGATTTGCTTACCATCACGTGAGGCGCCTCTCCTTGACAGAACCGAGCCACCCCCAGAACCCAGTACAGATGGAGTTTGCTCAGCAGTAGAGGAAGGCACGCTAGAAAGCTTGGGAGAGGCGTTAAGCAAGCCAGTCCTCCTCGGACTCGGCATCTCTGCATTGCAACCTGACGCTTTCAAGAGCAACCATCTTCCCGACCACCCCCCCCCCCGCCACCCCACCCCCACCGCCCCCGGGTGTGTCTTTCCCCGGGCTCTCTTTCCCATCCTTTGGAGAATGTCTCACACAGGGTATAAGCCACCTGACTTGGCTGAGAAAGCAGGATCCTCTGTAATCGATAGCAGTGTGGACATCAGCAGAACCATTACTCCTTTTGGCCTTTATTAGGAAGCAAAACCAGGTGAGAGAGCAGTGAGCTGAGCAGGAAAAATAATCACAAGACACGAAGTCGCTCTCACATTTAGGGGTCCAAGGGGCTATGGGAAACTGGTGCTGGGAAGGAGATGTTCTATCCCTCCTCCGCCCCCCATTGTCGTGTGCAGAAAAGGTGTCCTATAAAGGTTGATGTTGTTCTACACTCGGATGTCTCCCCAGACACAGGCCTGTTAGGACATGGGACGGTCTCATGTAGTGTGGCATTCCTTGAATGGTGGCCCACAGATGTATTCTCAGGGGTCGGCAAGTTCTCGGCAAGAAGTAAAACCCCACGAGTTTCTAGGTCTATCGTGATCAAAACCAATAGGAGACATTTAAATCACCTTATAGTTTAGGATTCTCGCACTTTTTTTGTTAAGTTATGAAATGTTTCATAATACAAAGGTATACGTAACATGAATGTTAGTAATGAGCTATAAAAATAAAATGAACACCTGTGAACTCACCACCCAAATTATGAGCCAGACCATCATGGATGTCATTGAACTTGGCCCCCTGCTTCTCCTTATTCTCCCGTGTTAAAGCAAAATACACAATGGAGACGAGCAGACGAAACCACGTAAGCCACATAAACAAAACGAGATCTAGCTCATTCCATGAACGTAAGTACAAAAACGTCTTATTCTTATAGATGTCTCTGAGAAACCATTAAAGAAATTTGAGCCCATTTCCTAAAATTATAGGAAATAATCCCTTTTAACCAATTCCCTGCCATCTAGAAACCCCCATTCTGATCCCCAATCACTATCGAGGTCAAAAAAGTTCATTTTCACTCAACGCTTACTAAATACCGTTTTACTGAGCCGGGTTGAATTGTTGCGGTTCTGGATCGTTGAAACCTGCTTCCCCGAACCAACCAACCCCTCTCCTCAATTTGTTTCCTATCTGCTTACTTCGTCAAGTTTTACCACAACCTACGTGCCTCTAAAAGACACATGGTTATTTAGTTTCGGTTATTTCCACCTTTAAAAACTTAAAAAAAAAATGGTCAGATGTGCTCCACATTCTTCTGGGGCTTTCTTTTCCCTCCAAATGGTGTTCCTAAGATTTCTGTTCATTGCCCTGCTGTGTGGGACCCCATTACGTGACTAGTCCACAAAGCCTCCGCCCTCCCTCCTGTTAGGGCTCAGCTTCGCACTGGGTCTTGTGTTGCTCTTAGGAACCATGCCGCCTCCAGTGCTTGAGGCTGTCTTCCAAAGCGCTCATGCCTGGTTCGTCTAGGGCCCCGGCCCACGAGTGGAACGGATGGGTCGTCGGGTACCTGAATCTGCAGCGTTACCAGAGAACGTCGAACTTTTCCACAGTGGTCATCCTGCTCCATGATTTTAGGGCTGGTAGAAGCCGAAAGACTCACCTGAGTTTACGCAGATGAAAATGGAAGCGTCGGAAGCCAGGTCCGACTAGAAGGCCCAGGCTCACTTCTGCACTCGATTGGTTGGACCACTGATAAAAAGTAGCGGCTAACACAACAGGCCAGGCGGGGGCCAGGGGCACTTTTTATCTAAGTGACGCACAGATATCCTATGAGAGAGGCACTATTGGCACTCTGCCCATTCAGAGGAAGAAACTGAGGCAGGAAGACCTTATAAACTTGCCCAAGGTCACACAGAGCTGCGACTTGAACCCAGGCAGGGTAGCAGCAGTGGTCGCCTTCTTGTGCCCTTCTTCAGGGCTCCTGAAGAAATAGAAAAAGGTCTAGGTCACAGGGCATGCCCTTGAGATCACTCGAGGAACCGCAAACATTCATTCACTCATTCACTCATTCAGCACCTACCGCGAACCAGCAC
This sequence comes from Panthera pardus, assembly GCF_024362965.1. Classification (NCBI taxonomy): domain Eukaryota; kingdom Metazoa; phylum Chordata; class Mammalia; order Carnivora; family Felidae; genus Panthera; species Panthera pardus. Next base: position 104,109,536 of record NW_026526655.1, read on the forward strand.
ACGGGCCGTGTTTGGGATACAGACGTAAATGACACAGGCCCAGTTCCGTCCCACAAGTATGGGTGAAACAGACAAATAATCACACAAATGGATATAACATGTTAGGAAAGAACAGTAAAGGAACGAATTTATTATAATTTTTTTCAGGTTTATTTTTATTTATTTTATTTTGAGAGATAGAGAGCAAGCAGGGGAGGGGCAAAGAGAAAGGGGGAGAGAGAGAGAGAGAGAGAGAGAGAGAGAGAGAGAGAGAGAGAGAGAATCCCAAGCAGGCTCTGCGCTGTCAGCACTGAGATCAACATGGGGTTCAAACTCACACGGTGAGATCATGACCTGAGCCGAAATCAAGAGTTGGATGCTTAATCGACAGAGCCACCCAGGTGCCCCAAAGGGACTAATTTAGATTCTTCTCCAAAGAAGTAATGACCTCGCATTTAAGCTGAGACATAAAGCACCTGTAAAAGCCAAGGGACCCGTGTGCACAGGTGCATGTGCGTGTGTGCAGGTGTGTGTGCATGGAGCCACTGCAAGGTCAGAAGCACAGCAATGACAGGTCAGATGAGCATTCTTTAAAAAGGGGGCCGTGTCCCTTTAGGAAGGAGAAAGCGGCGGGGGGTGGGGGTGGGCAGCAGAGGATGGGGCAGCTCCTCGGTGGCTGCGCAGGGGACAGAGGGGCTGTGGTCGGGAGGGGAGAGTGAGGGGAGCCTCCAGGGTCCACTGTGGAGGGGCTCGGTGTACCTGGGAGCCACAGGTGTGGGGCGGGCAGGAAGGGGGAAGGGCCGGGCCTTAGCACATACCGAAACGGAGGGTGGTGGGACTGGGAGACCAGCTGGGAGGCACCACTGTGGACACGCTCCGCTTGAACACCCCCCGAGGCGTCCATGCACAGGAACCCTGAAGGCACTTGGGCGTGTGAGTCAGGAGCTCGGAGGAGATGAGGTGCGGCCACCGGACACGGCGGCCGTGCAGAGGTGCGGGGGGCCGAGTGCCCTGTGGAGAGGGTGCCCAAGGAGCCTGGCGACGGGAGGTGCAGCTGCCCCCCTCCCTCCTCCCCCTGACCCCCACCAAGCCCTCACTCCACTCCCAGGCTTTTGCAGAGAAAGAAACTGAGGTCATCCTGAGCCGGAGTCATCTGGGGGAGGCCACAGACCCTGAAACTCTCCAGTTGGGTTCAAGATCCAGACTCCCAGACCTCCTGCCAGCCGGGGGGGGGGGTGCCCTTCCCTGCCTCGCCAGGCCCGGTGAGCGGTGCCCCGAGCATGGCACCAAAGGCTCGGGGTGAGGAAACTGCAGGCCCGCACGCGGGGGAGCAGGAGGCCAGAGGAGAGGCGCTGACCGGTGCTGGCGTTGGGGACGCCCATGTCACCCCCCAAGCCGTCGAAGGTGGAGACGGCCAGGGAGGCACAGAACCAGAACCACGGCTGCAGGAGGCGGTGGTAGTGCCTGGGCCCGGGTGGGGGGCTGCGGGCAGGGCACCGGGGAGGTGGGGGCACCCCAGAGCCTCCAGGAATGTGCCCGGGGACGCTGTGCCTCCGGAGCGCACAACCTCTGGGGCCTCGGCACTGGCAGCGGGCCGCCGTCTGAGGAGGGCACTGGTGTGGAAGCGTTTTCATGTTTTTTAAATACATAATCTGGGATTAGATGCCCATTCACATGACCTTTGTCCGCTCTTGCCTGCAGCCACTTCAGGGTGAGTTAATAAATACCGGAGGAAACCGAGGGGTCGGGAGGCCTGGGTGAAGGCTCTGCGGGAAGAGCGTTCCCCTGAGCAGGGGGCTTTGTGCCTGGGGGGCCCTACGTCCCGTTTGCCCCAGACGCTCCCGGCTTCCCTCTGCTGACGGCACCCCATTCCCTTCCGAAGTCCCAGTCGCGAGGCTAAGTCAGACAGTCACCACCCATCACCTGTGATGTCAGCAGCCATCTGGCCGATGCTGCTGCAGCCAATGCTGTTTCCTGCAAGAGCTTCTGTCGCCGGTCGGAAAGCTGGGGACCAAACCACCCGCCGTGTTTCAAGGCAAGTGCTCTGCAGTGGTTCTCCAGCTGCGATCCCAGACCAAGCAGCGCTGGCATCACCGGGGACCCTGTTAGACACGCACCCTCCCGGGCCCCCCTTCAGTCCTACAGAACCTGCCGCTCTGGGGGTGGCGCCCGGCCGTCTGCTTCCCAAGGTTTCCACCTTGGGAAGCTCGGACAGGTTCAGGGGGTCCTGGAATCTTCTACGATTGAGTGCAAGACTGAGTGGAAGCGTGAACTTTCTGGACAGATGATCATTCAGACCCAGAGCCAAGTGCTGCAGACTGCAGCAGGCCTCTGTGCCCCCCGCCCCACAGCTGTGGCCCGTGACCCTCTTCGAGATGGCGAGGACTCACTGGCAGCCCTGGGAAGGGCAGGGCAATGGCACCAGGGGTTAGAGACCCAAATATGTAAAGCCGTGCTGCCTGCCTTGCCTGACGGGCAGTCTGTCCCCCGGGGGTTTTCACATTGGCTAACGGGATGATGGACGGAACATGCAGGCCTGTGGGGGTGGCTCCGCCCGCGGTTACTTCCCTCCTGACCGCGGGAGGCAGGGCAGGGGTGTCTGCAGCACCTACTCGACCCACCGACCCACCGACCCACCGGCAGCTTCACTGACATCACCCCAATTAACCCTCACAGCCCCTCCGTGAAGTCGTTCTTGTTCCACGTTACAAATGGAACCACCAGGGGCGCCTGAGGGGGCTCAGTCAGTTAAACGGCCAACTTCAGCTCAGGTCATGGATCTCCTGGTCTGTGAGTTCAAGCCCTGCGTCAGGCTCTGTGCTGACGGCTCGGAGCCTGGAGCCTGGGTCGGTTCTGTGTCTCCTCTTTCTGCCCCTCCCTGCTTGCTGTCTCTCTCTCTCTCTCTCTCAAAATAATAAACATTAAAAAAAAAAAAGTAGGAACCACCAGGCAGGAAGAGTAGTGACTTGTGGGGGTGGGGATGGGGTGGCTGGGACTTGAGCCCAGGTATTTTTGATTGCGATCACCATGCTGTCACATGTCAAACAGGGTAGGAGGTGGTGGGCCACAGGGAGAGGGGCTCTGAGTCATGGGGTGGTGGTAACTGAGATGCATCATGGGCACAATGGAAAACTCAATCTTGTTTTAGTAAAAGTAAAGGAAGGCTTCGAAAAAGAGGATTGGTTCCAGCTCTGTGCTGACAGCTCAGAGCCTGGAGCCTGCTTCCAATTCTGCCCCTCCCCTGCTCACACTCTCTCTCAAAAACAAACATTAAAACCCTTTTTTTTTTAACCCAAAAAAGTGGATTGGTGCCCTTGGTGTCCTAGACGGTGTTCCTCCTAAGCCTGTGATCCTATTAGTTGTCAGGGGACCCTCTCCATGTCCTTCCCCGAGGTCCAGGCTGCTCACAACAGCCCCCAGGGCGGGGGACACGCCCCCTGGAGTGTGACTTGTGTGTTAGAGGAAGCTCCCCTGATGGAATCCTCTCCAAGTCCCCACAAGTGTGGCCACATTCTGGCTTTGGGACACGGTGCAAGCTATCTACAGGGCCCGGAGAGGAAAGAGACTGCTCTCATCAAGAAACTGAATTAAGATTCATTTATTCTAGGGCAAACTCAAAAGGGTTTTTTTTTTTGTTGTTTTCTTTTTTAGCAAATCCTAGCACATATTAACAAAAAAAATCTGTACATTTGCCATGATACACTTGAGAGTGAAAACAAATAAGATATAAATACAGATATGGATGTAACATGAAAAGCCCCCCGAAAACGAAAACGAAACCCAAAAACCCAACCTGGGGGTGTGGGGACCATGCGTTGTGAACACAGTGCCAACAAAACTATTTTGGTTGCTGCTAGTTTTCAGAGCGTTTTTTTTTTTTTTTTTTTTTTTTCTATTTTCCAAATATCATTGTTAGCAAAGTCCTGGTGGGGATTCTACAAAGTTCTTATTTGCTGTTCTTTCACGTGTAGTATTATGCTCGATAAATAAAGGGCGGCAGGGGAAAAAAATCAGACTGATGAGACCAAAATTGGTTGCATTACCTGCGCAGGGTAGGACAAGCCAGTGAGGAGCCACAGAGAGGCCGTCCTGGGCTGCCTGCGGCTCCGCGCGGAAGCACACACAGTGGACTCGAACTTGAACAAAGCTGCGTGCCCGCGCCCACCGCAGCCTGCGGGGCGCACCGAGGCCTGCAGAGGGAGGGCACGGGGGGTGGGGGGGGGTGGGGCTCTTCGGGGGCCCCCGGACTGTCGGGTAAACAGGGGAGGCAAACACGGTTTCGCAGTTTTGAGTGTTTCGTCCAAACAGGAGCCCTGCAGGGAGGCGGCGGCAAGGCGAGGCAGCTGTCGGGGCTCGGGGGGCAGCGGTGGGCGCGGCTCCCTCCGGTGAGGTGGTGGCGGCGGCATGCGAGTCTCCCCGGTGGCGGTGCTGGCGTGGGCAGCAGTTCTGATTGAGGCCAAGAGACCTGTGATTGTATCCCTCTCTAGGTGGGGAGATTGAAGGTCAGGGAAGTGACATTCGAGGCTAGCCCTTTGTGAGTACAATGAGGACATTCGGCAATGTTCAAGCTTCTTCCCAGCTGCGGGGGGGGGGGGGGGGGGGGGGGGAGGGGCATGAGGCAGGGAGTCACAGAGTTCAAGGGGCAAGGTCTTTCCAAACGCATGAGGCATACAAGAACTCATAAATAACCTAGCAGAAACGCACAGAACGCACATTTCTACAACAGAGGAGTAATCAAAGGTGCCCTGACTCACTTGTTGAGTGTAAAAGGAAATCCCATTAGTGAGATATTAACAAACGTCATTTATCAATGAAAGTAAGGCCTGGTCCTGCATGTTTTGAGCCAAAAATAAGTCAATAATATTCAACCACTTAAAATGCACCCCTGAAGTTCCTTCAACAGCAGCAGCGGGGTACTTCCCTCCAAGTGCAAGATACCCCCCTACACACACACACACACACACACACACACACACACACACACTCGCGCGCACTCTCTCTCGCTCTCTCTCTCTCTCTCTCAGTGAAGGCACCCTGGCTTCACTGTTCCTGGACCTTTGTTTTCAGTGCCTAGTTCCAAATAAAGTATCTAAAAATACCTTCTGAGTGAAAATGAGTTGTGTGTGCTACAGTGTTGCAACTTCCAAACAAGGCGGGAGGGTCAGAGATTGGGGGGCGGTCTGTAGGTGTCAGCGGGACCACCGCCCAGTCTCCGCTTCTGGCTGCAAAGGGGGGTTCTGCATCAGAACAGCAAACACCTCATTACAAAGTAACACCAGAACAGGCATTTTCCTCAGGGAAAACCCAGTTCAATTTAGAGAGGACAGAAGGCTTCATGACTGCAACAAGAATTTCCATTTCACTTGAAGAATTTTACTCAAAACTTATTTTAACCAGACTCTAAATCTTTATAGTCTCTTTTATTGGAGAGTGAAACCCTTAAGAAAAATGTTTAGGAAGGGTAGTTTCTCTGGTAATTTCTCAGTGAAGAAACATTACAACTGGGTTTCAAATCCTATTTTCCCGCAATGTGCCACTCGCCATTACTTTTTCCTCAAACAACTATTTCAAAGATGATCAAGGAAGTACTTCCGTCCATAAAATTAAAAAAAAAGGATTCTGACACCTGGTCTCTCTAGATTTTCCTTCGATCCTAATCCCAAATGAAACCAAGAAGTCAAAACTGGGGTGGCAGAGTTATCATTTATCAGACTGGCCAGAACACTTCGAACTGAGCAGCTGAGGTGGAGGCTGGGGGACAGGAGAGGAGACGGTGCTGAATCAGAAAAGCCCAACCAAGAAGCAGGGCCACAGGGGAGGCCCTGTTAACATAGTGTTTCCCCAACATCTGCGTAGTGAATAAACACACACACACACACACGCCTTCTCTTGTATCTTCCAGGCTTCACGAAATGCCACTTTAGGCACTCCCCCTAAGGGATGCTATACATTTACCTGGACTTTTCTGTTTGGATTTAAACGGAAGAAACAATTCTTTCGAGTAGAAGCTCTGGGTGGGGATAGCACGAGTGGAGGGTTCAGAGGCACTGGGAGCCCGTCCTGGAAGGGGCCTGAGGAGGGGGCCCTGGGCCTCCAGTCCAGAAAGTGTACAAGCAAAATCCCACGTGTTTGTTAAAAGACGGTCTTCAGGCCTCTGTTTGTTTCTTGCCGGGATTTGACTCACGTTCTTAGTAGGTCTCACAATACAACTGAAGGACGTACGACCCTTTCCTGGTGTCACAGGCCGTGTCCAGAAGAAGTAAGCGAAGATGAGATAGAAACACAAATTAACATACCCTCCTCAATGTTATTAACTAAAAGAAAATGCTCCTTTCTACCATGTATTGGCTAGAGAGCTCTGATTTGCGAAAACTGCACCCCACACACATGGTTTTATGATCTCAGCAGGCTGTACAAGACATGGGTAAGTATGGCTCTTTTCTTATTCTGCTTGTTTCGTACGAAGACTGCAAAACAGGCCTTGCTTCCTTTACATTCAATACCAGTAAGATTCTACACAAAAGCTGGAAGGGACCAAAATACTGATTGTAATAAATATCTGCGGGCCTCCGTGTACTGACTGGGCAGCCGATGGGGGGGCGGGGGGCGGGGAAGGTCTCTGAGAGGCACCACCGATTGCTTCTAGGGCGACAGAAAGAGACTCTGGCGCTGCCATTAGCTGTGTGTGGACACGTCGGAGGAGGAGCTGCTGTTGCTGTTTGTGGTTTGGGCCCTCTTTATGTATAAGTTGAGTAGCTTCATCTGCAAAGAGAAGACGTGACAGATTAGCAGGAGGAAGGCAATCAGGGAGCAGGAGATGAAAAACCCCAGGTGACAATCAGAAGAGAGCACGTCCCTTAGTTGAGAAATTCAGGACACAAACACTGAGTGCCCACCACGCATTCGGCGCACACCTGCCAGCGGGGAGGGCCACGGCCACGGGAGTGGTCAGAGTCTGCGGGGGGAGGGGCAGTGGGTTCTCAAGAAAGAATGAAAGCGTCACTCTAAGCACTCTAAGCAGGGGGCACAAGGGCTCCCTGGAAGCAGCTGTGTGAAGGGGCGACTGCGGCCAGTGGCTCCACGTGGTCTGGCGGGGAAAGAAGGGTGTGAGCCCAGCTCCACAGGGACAAGATCCGCTAGGCAAGGTACAGGTCAGGTCTTCTGACCTTCACCCCTCGGCTGCAGCTGTGCCCTCCACACGGACACCTCTCTCCTCCCCCTTCTGGGCCCACCAAAGTGCTGCGGCATCGGAGACCTATCCAGAAGGCCGCCTCCACGGCCTTCCCCCCACCTGCTCATCGGGACACACCCATTCCTTTCAGCTCCTGTGGCTCGGGCACCTGCCTCGTGCTGGAGTTGGCAGTGCACTCGCTTGCTCCTTCCCGTAAGATGAGAGCTCACTGAGGCCAACGGCGTGTCGTGAAGTCACATCACCTCGGATGGGCACAGCGCTTCACGACGAAAGCGGCTTTCATTTCTGAGATCTCCCATGCTTTTAACGTAAGCCCCCCTGGACCCTCCAGATACGCAGAACACCGTGTAACACTGTAGGTTCTTAAGTGCTCGTTCTTAAATACTTGTTGAAATCATAATGCGTTATGTTGATAATTTGCCTGCTCATACTAAGAACCAAAAGAAACAAGTGTTTGTGGAAGCAGAATGCCCGTAAACGTCCACGTAACACACGACTTGCAAGATGAAGGGGACTGGGAAATATTTTCTATCCACGGCTCTTTACCTGCTTTCCTTGCTCTAAGCAGGCCACAACGAGGCTGAGTCCAGGGGAGGAGAGGCTGGTCTCCAGGGGGACCCAGGAAGAGAGGCCCAGCGTGTGGTGCATGGGAAAGCGGGCCCTCCAACTACCTTCCAGTGGGGGCTGGAACAGCAACGGCACAGAGCTCCTGAGAGAGGCCAAGTCTCCCTGACCGCTCACCCAAAGGTAGATACACAGGCTGAAATAAACACTTGCGTTGTGTGTCTTCCCACAAAGGGAGATCCATCCCTGGGATCGCCACACACACGGTTCCAGAACCAACTCCACCACCAACTAGTTGTGTGACTACAGGCAAAACATTTTCTGAGCCTCAGCTTCCCCTCCTGCAAAACGAAGACCGAAACCACGTCCACGTGCCCTCCGTAGCTCATCAGAAAACATGTCCTCCAAACACCCCTCCTCACTTCTTCTGGCGGTCCCCTCCTGCAGTCTGCTCCCGCCTCCCTCCCTCTGCAGCTCAGCCCAGTGCTGCCAAGCCCCACCCCCATTCAGTCCCAAGGGACTGTTCCACCCAACGGGCCCTCCTGGGCTGCTGGGCAGGCTTCCTTGTGGGTCAGTCCTGTCCTCGGACACATTTCATGCCACTCCAGGGCAGGACGAAGTTTTGCTTTTCCCACACGTCTTAGAGGTACAGTGAGGAAAGCAAGTATTCCTAACACATACTTGTTGAATCAAAGATTTTTTTTAAAGAAGAAAAACCGTTCTACAAGACAAGGCAGTTATATTTCTGTGAAAGCCTGGTTCAAAATGAGGTGCAAACACCGTTATGCTTATTTGCGATCAAAACCACTGACGTATCCACCAGTGTGGTCCAGAATGTAAGCACAAGTACAAGGAAATGATGGTAACAGAGTTAATGACATGGCTGTGGTTTCACAGTTTACAAGAAGCTTTTACTAACGATCATATTTGAGCCTCACAAAAATCCTCTGAGGGAGGCAGAACAGGCTCTCTTGTCTTACAAATGAAATGGCTGGGGTTCAGAAGCTTGCTCCATAAGCTGGTATAAATTCAAATTATAGAGTGTTATAACCTTAGCATGTCCAATGTAATCCCCCCACCAACTACTAAGAAAACAGCTATAGAATATACATGAAAGGAAATGAGGGAACTAAAACATTTCAGTACAAAAAGCAAACACCGCAGAAAAATGAGGGACAGGAAAAGCTCTACGGTATACTGAAAACACACCCCAGCTTGTGACGGCGGTCTCTCCTTAGCGGCAAGCAGTCTCTTCAAATGGAAATGGCGGACCTCTCTAGTCACAAGACAGAGACTGGCAGGATGGGTAAAGAAAACACGCTCCAACACTACGCTGTCTACAAGAGACTACTCACTTTAGGTCTACTAAGACACAAAGAGGTTGAAGATGAAAGGCTGAAAAGAGAGACTCCATGCAAACAGTAACCAAGGGTGTAAGGGTGGCTGTACCAATTACACTGAGTAAAACAAAGTTTAAATTTGTTTCTTTTTAGTGTTTATTTTTGAGAGAGATGGAGAGAGAGAGAGAAGGAGCGACAGAATGCGAGTGGGGGCGGGGCAGAGAGAGAGGAGAGGGAGACACAGAACCTGAAGCAGGCTCCAGGCTCACAGAGCCCGATGTGGGGCTCGAACCCACGCACTGCGAGATCATGACCTGAGCTGAAGTCGGATGCTTAACCGACTGAGCCACCCAGGCGCCCCAGGCAAAACAGACTTTAAATCAAAAAGTTTACAAGACAGCAAGAAAGTCATTATGTATTAATAAAAGGTCAATACACCAAGGAGATGCAAGCACAGACACGTCTGTGTATAACAACACGCCAGCAAAATAGAAGAAGGAAATGTTGACAGAACTGGGGTTCACGTGGAGACGTCAGTACCCTGTTCTTAATAGACCGAAAGACCCAGAGAGAAGACGAGGACATCAAAAACTAACACACCACAATAAACCAACTCGATCTAACAGTCACAGCAAAACACTACCCAACAACAGAATACACGTTCTTCCTAAGTGGATGTGGCCCATGCTCCAGAAAAGACTAAAATAAGGCCACATATGAAGTCTCAACAGATTCACAAAAATAGATATTATACAGAGTGTCTTCTCTGACCATGACTGGATGAAGTTAAAAATTGGTATCAGGAAGAAAACGGAAAAATTCACCAATTTGTGGAAACTGAGCAACACGCTGGTCAAGAGCCCATGGGTCGAAGAAGAAATCACACGGAGAATTAGAGAGTATCTGGAGACAGAGGAGAATGCAAACAACATACCTAAACTTACGGGATGCAGCAAACGTAGCGCAAAGAAGGAAACGTATAGCTTAGAATAAAAAAGGAAGAGCCCGTATCAACCACCTCACTTTACGCCTTGCACTAGAAAGAGAACAAATTAAACCCAGAAGGAAAGAAATAATAAAGATTAGGACAGTGATAAATGAAATAGAAAAGCAATAGAGAAAACCAAGGAAACCAAAAGTTGGTGCTTTGAAACGATAAATAAAATCGACAAATCTTTAACTCAGTTACCTAAGGAAAAAAGAAGACTCAAATTACTAAAAGCATTGATGAATGTTTGGACATTACTACTGATTCTACAGAAATAAAAAAGATTATAAGAGAACACCATGAGGGGTACCTGCGTGGCTCAGTCAGTTAAGCGTCCCGCTCTTGATTTCGGCTCAGGTCACGGTCTCACGGTTCATGGGATCAAGCCCCACATTGGGCTCTATGCTGATAGGAAGGAGCCTGGAGCCTGCTTTGGATTCTGTGTTCTGTCTCTCTTCTCTCTCTGCCCCTCCCCTGCTCGCATTGTCTCTCTCTCTCTCTTTGTCTCTCTCAAAAATAAACATTAAAAAAAATCAAAGTAAATAACTAAACTTAAAAAAAAAAACCCACTATGAGCAAATGTACACCAACAGATTAGGTAACCCAGATGAAATGGACAAATTCCTAGAGACTTCATGAAAGTTAAAAAAAATTATGCAGCAAAAGACAGGGGGTTAATATCCAAGATATATGGAGAACTTCTAAAACTCAACAACTAAAAAAATAAAAACCTAATTCAAAAATAGACAAAGGACTTGAACACACATTTCTCCAAAGAAGATACACAACTGGCCAACGTGAAAAGATGCCCCACATAACAAAACTACACTGAGGAACCACCTCGTATCAGCCATGAGGACCGCTACCGTCAAAGAGAGAGAAAACAGTAAGTGTCGGTGAGCAGGTGGAGAGACTGGAACCCTCGGGTGCTGTCAGCGGGAACGTCAAAGGGTACAGCTACCGCGGAAAAGTTATGGAATTCAGCAATTCCAGTCCTGCCGTAGACACAAAAGAACCGAAAGCGGGGTCTCAAAGATGCACTTGTACACACAGCTTCACAGGCAGCATTGTTCACAACAGCCAACGATGGAAAGAAGCGCCCGTCACCAAAACACGGACAAGCAAACTGCAGTACGTACGCACAACGGAGTAGCACTCAGCCTTAAAAAGGAAAGAAATTCGGACAAACCTACGACATGGACGAACCTCAAGGACATCATTCTAAGTGAAATAAGCCAGTCACAAAAAAGACAAATGGTGTCACTTTTACGAGGCCCCCGGGGAGTCAAATCCAGAGACTTGAAGTAGAATGGTGGTGGCCAGGGGCTGGGAGGAGGGAGTTCTGAGGAATTACTACTTAAAGGGGGTGGGGTTTCGGTTTTCCACGAGGAGCAAAGTTCTGGAGGCGGATGGTGGGGATGGTCCCACAACAATGTGAATGTATTAACACCAGTGAAAGGTACACTCAGAAATGGTTAAGACAGCAAATTTTATGTGATGGGTATTTTGCCACAATTTTTTAAAAACTGAGAGAAAGAAAAGAAAGCCTGTTCAGGGTCACACGACTAGGAAGTGGAGGGCAGAGACCAGAAGGCAGGTTGTTTGACCCCAAAACTGGTGTTGCTGCCATGGCAACGGGACACTCTCAAATGCCCCCCATGCATTCCTTCCACGACCCTGCATCAGGCCTTTCTCCGCAGAGCCTGGTATCACTTGTTAAGCAACAGAAGAGTGTTCTGATCGGCCGGGTCACACAGAGCAATGGGAAGCCACAGCCGGAGTCTGTCTATTTCCGGTCTAGGAAACTGAGGCCGTCCTGGCACCACGTCCATCAGCGACTGATGTCTGCTGGTACAGAGGTGTATGCGAGTCTCCGAAGGTCCTGCTAACACACCAGAGCTATCGCGTCCAAGGACTGGGGCAGCGGGACGAAGCGGGCTACCGAGGAAGAAGGGTTGAGGCCCAGCCTCCCTACGCCCTCTGAGTGGACCGATCAGGACGTGGGCTCCAGAGCCAAGGCCACCGCTGAGAGGAACGGCAGCAGGTCAGCTGCACAACAGGGATGAGGGAACACCTGCGTCTTCTCAGTCCCTGACTAGAAGGGGCAAATGAGGTGATGGCACAGGGCAACTGCCAGACAAAACCGGGATCTGTTATCTGGGGATGAGCCTTAAAAATTGAATCCCCTTGGTGAATATAGTTTTCTAGTTTTCACTGCTGCCAGGAACCACCGACAGAAAGCCAGATAGAGGCCGGAGAGAGGGGCGGCTTCCGGGCCTAGCACACTGCTGGTGACTCTCGGCTTGGGAGTTTCCAGATCGTGGCTGGGGAAGGGGTCAGTGATAAGAAAAGGAAAGGAGAAGGGGAAAATGCAGTCAGGCGAAGTAGCCCCCAAACCACCCTTCAACCCAGCCGCTGACTTCTCAGGGGTTCTCGGCCAGCGGTGATTTGCCCCCCAGGGGTCATCTGGCTGCACGCAGCCTTGACGGTGACTCTCATGACTGAGGGGTGGGCGCTACCAGAATCTAGAGGGCCGTCAGGGGTTCTGCTTATCCCCCTACAACGCCCAGGACAGCCCCCGCCAGCACAGCGGGGAATGCCCTTCTGGCTTTGCCAGAACTCTGGGGAGGCAAGCCTCTGGCTAGGATGCCCCGCTGGCCGTGCCAAAGGAACAGCTCTATGTGGAAAGAAACGCGGCCTCACTTGCTGATTCTTCCTTTCATAAGGAGCATGTCAGGCACCTCTAGCTTCACGCTTTTTTACCCAGACCACCACCAGGGCGTTTTGAACTCCATGTTGCTGCACTACTCCCCCCCCGGCAGCCCCTGGGGTTGCCTTGTCACACGGCCGGCCAGAGGCCTGCAAGGCCCCAGCGGTCAAGCGGCCGCTCCCGCCCTTGCCTCTCCTGCCAGAGCTCCACCTGCTGTCCCCCGGCAGGCTCATCAGACTGAAGATTATTTTTAAACCAGTAAGCACTCTGGCCACTCTCAGCTGCAATGAGCCAAAAGGTCTCTTGTCCCATTTTCTGCCCCCCATTCTAAAACACCCTGAAAGGAACAGGAGAGGCAGCGTGGCCTGGCTTCTGGCGTGAGAGCTCTGTGTGTCCCTGCGCGGCTGAATGTGGATGAGTGTCCTCATCCCACAGGGACATCGTCACGAATGAAGGGATCGACACACACAGAGCGCGCACAACAGCGCCTGCACGTCAGCAAGGCCCAGGGGGAGAGCCCGCGGTCCTCAGCGTCGATGCCCACGAGGGACCCAGCCTGTGTGGAGGCCAGAGCTGCAGACAAGCAGATTTTCGGCGGCTGGCAGAGCCCAGGCATGCCGTCGGCCCGTGTAACACTATACGTACCTTGCTCCCCGTGAGCTGTGCGAGGTGAGGTTTCAGCTCTTCTCCGATTACGGAATAAATCGCCACTAAGCAAAACACGCTGGCCTTACGCACACTGCTTTCGGTGTTGTCATAACCCTACAGAGGCAGAGGGGACACGAAAAGGAAATGAGATCAAAGATCTGCTTCACGGTCAATGTCTCGTCAAGGTTTCCGCAAATACCCTCACAGTTCAACCCTGGACTTGGCGCTAACAACCACCACACACCCGAGACCGGCCACTGGACCCAGGGAGCTTTTGCTCCAGGGAGGTCAATACTCAACAGTGTCGAGAGTGAACTGGTTCCTGCAGGTGGAGAAGGGAGGCTGGCAAGTAGCAGCAGCCTCCCCTGCACTATGTGCTGCTCAACGCGAGCTGCCACAGCAGCACCACGCAAGACACGTGGGAGAGAGCGTGAGGGAGAGAGAGAGGGAGGGAGGGAGGGAGGGAGATGGGAAAGGAAATTAAGGGGGAAAACAGCTCGGTTCTTCCATATCCTCCCAATGGCAAAGCAAACCTTGTGTGAAATGAGAACTTTCAAGAAACGAGGACTGCCTCCCTCGCTCTTGTGGGCAGAACCTCTGTACCACCCAAAGCGGGTGGGGGACATCCGGGCCCGGAGCCTGACACCTGTGCGCTCTACATCCGGGCCTCCGTCTACCTGTCGGCCTGGCCCCTGCCCCACGCAAATGAGACAGACTGCTGCTCTCCAAACAGCCCTGAGGATGCTTCAGGCTTGCTCTTTCCTCTGCCTGGAATAATCCAGTCTCAACAGTCTGTACTTAAATTCCCAAGCCGAGCGCTCAGTGAGCAGCAGCATTTCTTAAATGTGAAGCTGATTTCTCTCCACCTTCCCCACTGAAGTCGCTCTCTCCCTCCAGGGCCCAACTCTAAACCAGCTCTTCTGTGAAATCACCTCTTGGCCTCTGATCCAGGAAACCCCCACTCGCACCTACAGTAACTCGGCAGGTGGTGCCCCATCTCCGGCTGCCGGCACAGCTGTACTGTGCCCCACGCAGGTTGAAACACCCCTGGGGTTATGCCGTGGCGCAGCAAAACATCTTCCTGAGTCTAACTCAGTGCCTTGCACTTAGAAGGCTCTCCATGAATATGTGCTGGATAGCAGAGCAAGAACCATTATCTGACTTTGCACTCCCATGGCCCACCCTGCCCAGGGCTGGGGCCCACAGATGTGCAATAAGGGTTTGTTGAAGGCATGAACAACGACAACCATGAAAGGACCAAAATATATTTACAGTAAACAGAAAGTTCACTTTGGGAGCCACAGCTCTAGGCTGCCGGGAAGCTCTTCGGCCACATTCAGGGGAGGGTGCGTTAGAAAACAAGAGAGGGCCTGAGGTGTCCGAGCCACACAGCTGCGCGGGTTCTGAAACAGGTTGGCACCTGCCCTTTCCCACCCGCCCCTCAAGTGAGTGAGGAGGGCAAAGCCCCAGGCACCCAGGTTGGGCAGCATCGGCTCCCGGCCTCACAGCCCCGCACGACAGGCACCAGCCAGCTGCCCAGGGGGCCCACCTGTAGCAAGCCCGGGATGATGTCGGCGAGGAGCTGCAGCAAGGACTCCTTGGCGATCC
Source organism: Panthera pardus (assembly GCF_024362965.1). NCBI lineage: Eukaryota > Metazoa > Chordata > Mammalia > Carnivora > Felidae > Panthera > Panthera pardus. The sequence continues at coordinate 104,124,565 of NW_026526655.1, forward strand.
TCTCAACGACTTTGGTCTGCATCTTGATGGCGGCGAGGTTGATGGGGTAGTCGGCCGTTTGGATGATGGGGCAGAGGACTTTGATACACTGCTCTGGGTGGATGGAGCTGGCCAGTGTGGACGCCGCCTCCTCGGCTGCTCTCACCACCTGAAACACCAGTTCCCCCAAACAAGTGAGCTCCCGGAGACCAAGCGATCTGCTGCCTAACTTCGGGAGCCAGAGGACACACGTCACCTAACGCCTCGGGCTAATTCTGTACAAGACAGTTAAGAGCAAGGTGGTCTTGAGGGTGATTCTCCAGTGGATGGGGGGCATGGGAAGGTAGGAATGCGGCTTCCACCAGAAACCCCGGAGAAGCGGTTCTCCAAGTGTTACCTCCCCTGCAGCAGCAGCGACATTCCTGAGAACGTGCTAGAAATGCAACTTCCCTGGCCCCACCGTGGACCCGCCGAATCAGAGACTGGGGACTAGAGCCCAGCAAGCTGTCTTAGTAAGCGCTTCAGAGGGTCTCCCGTACGGGAAAATCTGAGAGTCTCTGTCCTAGAAGATTAGGACCTAAAAAAGAAGTAAACATAAATGCTTTCCAGCAGCTCGGGGGACAGCTGCAATTAAAGTAACTGGAGAGAAGCCGGGAAGAAAAATCAGTGGCTTCAAGACTTATGATTCCATGAAGGCACCTAATCGTAAAGCAGTTGGAGAGGCTTTTCCAAGGAAAGCCTCCGTGCCCGTATCACCACACCCTGTACTCTGAAGGAAGTGCACAAAATGGCCACCTCACAGCCAAAGGAGCGGCCTCTGACCTGTGAAGAGATCCCAGCGCACTAGGATACACTGAGTCCTTGTGCTACAGGTCACCAGGAGCGCCACAAAAAGAGCCTCTGTAATAAAGATAGAAGCTAAATGCAAAACCCGGCAAGGATCAAAGAGTGCAGGCTGCGGCCTTTGAGGGCTGGAAGCAAACGCCAGCCGTGGCATTCGCAAGTGCTAACCCCCATCTCCTCTTCTGTAAAATGGGGATACCTCACAGAAATCATTTGTTAAGTGGTGTCAAAATGTACTACATGTTCAGTAAACGATAGTTACTCCTATTCATGACACAGGGGTATGTATATAAATGATAAGCAAAAAACACCAGGCTGTAAACATGTACGTATTTTTTTTTTTAGTTAGAATTAAAAAAAAAATTTTTATATATTTTTGAGAGAGAGAAAGAGAGGCAGAATAGGAGTGGGGGAGGGACAGAGAGAGGGAGACACAGAACCCCAAGCAGGCTCCAGGCTCCGAGCTGTCAGCACAGAGCCCGACGCGGGGCTCGAACTCACAAAATGTGAGATCATGACCTGAGCTGAAGTCGGAGGTTTAACCGACTGAGCCACTCAGGCGTCCCCGTGTATGCATTTTCTCATAAAATATAATGAAAATCTAATCCTTTTTTTCCGACTGCCAGCCCTGGACTGTTCATTCCACCCAGATTCTTCTCTGTTTTGTGTTCTGCTACTGAAACAAGGCAGCTGTCTTTAACTCAGCAACAAGACCAAGGTTACCAGCTTAAGCCTCAATATCCCCAGTGCTCTTGTGATTGAAGCAGACTGACCAACAAGAACAGCAGACAGACTACCTGGAAAGCATCTTCAAGATGTGGGCAAGGGTGGGCTAAAACATCCATGCATACAAGCCAGGGAGGACAGGACACACAGAGGGGCACCCTGAGCCATATGGTGGACACATGGACTGCAGGAGGTCACTGTAGAGCCCTGACCACTGTGCCCTCACTCTAGGAGGGACAGGGCCAGATCTTGGGGCTCTGCAGTCATGGCTTTGGGAAAAGACGCAGCTCAGTTTAGCTGGGGCTACGCCACCCTGTGAACAGGACTGACTTCCCGGAGTGTGCCTCATAGGTCCGTGTGTCTGCTCTGCTCTCTGAACGGTAAAGTGGACTCCTTCCAACACAAGGGAGCTGAATTCATCTCACTTAAAAATCATTATATTTGGGGCACCTGGGTGGCTCAGTCTGTTAAGCAGCCAACACTTGACTTCAGCTCAGGTCATGATCTCACAGTGCGTGAGGTCGAGCCCCACACTGGTCTCTGTGCTGACAGTGCAGAGCCTGCTTGGGATTCTGTCTCCCCCTCTCTCTGCCCCTCCCCTGCTCACTCTGTCTCTCTCAAAATAAATACAAATAGACGTAAAACAAAAGCCCCGTATTTTTAAGGCTGGTCATGCTGCACTGACAGTTGGAGGTTCTCCCTGGGCTGCTCACGTCCCAACACTGGGATTTAACGCGGTGGAAAACCTGGAAGGAAACGCACAAAACGTTCCCTCATTATCTCAGGGGGTTAGATTATGGGTAATTTTATTCTCCTCTTCGTATTTTTTATATTGAAAAGTTGCCATGGAAAACTGCCATAGTAATGTTCCTGGTAAGGAAAACGGATTCATAAAAATTTAAGTGTGCTTTTGAGATCAGGGAAAGTTCACAGTTCAGCCCTTGGTTCACGGAGAGCAGGGAGGACAGGGTGCTGCACCCCAGAAGCAGGCGGCCCTTCGTCGTCCAGGACAGAATTTGAGCCCCGGCATGGAGTTGCACTCCCTGGGTGTTGGCTGAGAACGTTACTATGATTATAATAATCGCTGCTATTTCTGCTTACTGCCTACTGATTCCATAAGCTCTCTTCTGCTATTTAGGAAACTCGCTGTCTCTCACACAAGCGTGGCTGACCACGTCCCCTCCTTGAACAGCGGGATGACCTCTTCTTCTCAACTTGTAGAACTTTTCTCTATTGCTGGCACCTCATGTCGGTTGCTTTACATTCTTGCCAACATTTCCACATGTGTCTCCTTCCCAAACAGGCTGCAAGGCCTAGCAGACGGGCTGGCACACTTGTTTTGTACCCCAAAGTACACAGCAAGGCTGGGCATTTACCAGGTGTTCAACATTTACAGATGGACTGAACTTCATTCTGTCTGCCTGAGGGGAATGTTCCTACTTAAAGCCCTGCCTTCCTGAACTCTCAAAGTTCTCTATTTCTTGTTAGAGGCCTCTTGAAGTTTCCCTGGAAGGACCTGCTATCTCCTTAAGGCACTGACCGCAGTCTAGGGGTCTCATTAAGTAAGCTCACATCCCCATCACCTGACCAGTGCGCTCTTGGACACAATGCATACACCTGTGGGGGCATACATCGGGATTATGGATTAATCCTTCCGAGAGTCAAAATGGGGACCACGATCAGCATGGTTCAAGAGTAAATACTATGTACACGAGAGAAGACAGGGGTCAAGAACATCCAAGATTTGTCTGCGCTTATTATATACGTGCAAAGTCAGGCTTGGGTGCAAAGCACTGCAGAGAGATCATTTTACTTTCAAAGAATCCTATTCTTGGTAAGCCCGTAAGAGCAATTTTTCTTTCATACCACGACTGGCCCTGCCTTGTTGTGTACAACATGCACACACTCGTTCACTCCTGTGTGTCAGGGACTGAGCTCAGGGCAGGCCACAGGAGTGAGGACGATGGGTGGGCCCGGACCCCGTCCTCACGGTGCTGGGCAGGATGGGCTGGTCTGTGCAGAGGGTGCAAAGCCCCAGGAAGTGGGGAACCAAGCCCAGAAGCAGGTGGGGGCGGATGGCGGGGAGCTGAGGAGTGTCTGCAGTTGGCTGGGGTTAGATGAAAGGAAGCTGATGAGGGGCGGGACGCAGAATGAATGTCTGCACAAGGCTTCCCAGGTGTTCTTTGGGGGTTCCTCCAGCTCAAGGGCCCTTGGCCATGCGAAGCCAGCCCTCCCCGTCTCTGCCTCCTCCACAGAAAGTGGGTGGTTGAGGTCAGCCAGGCAGCAAGCACGACCTCAGTCCCACTGATGGCATCGCCCTCCACTTCACATACACACAAGAATGAGGCTACTTAAAGAAAACTCATTGTGATTTTTTTTCTTGCCAACTCAATCTGCTGCAAAGTGCAGCTTTTTCCACACAGGTCCCCTAAAAGCAGAGTACTGTTTGGCCCTGGTGTGCATGCATAACCTTTAACCTTTCACCCCAAGAAAGGCAGCTCCAGGTTGCATGGGCACAGACAAATCGGAGTTCAATCCTCTGGCAAGACACTCAATCGGTCTGAACCTCGATTTTTAAACTAGGGAATTAAGGGGCGCCTGGGTGGCTCAGTAGGTTGGGCATCCGACTTCGGCCTGGGTCATGATTTCATGACTCGTCAGTTCGAGCCCCACGTTGGGCCCTGTGCTGCCAGCTCGGAGCCCGGAACCTGTTTCGGATTCTGTGTCTCCCTCTCTCTCTGCTGTTCCCCCACTCATTCCCTGTCTCTCTCTCCCTCAAAAATAAATAAAAACATTAAAAAAATTTTTTAAGATAGGGATTTAAAAAATACCAACTTTGGTGGATTTTGGAGTAAGAGAGAGAACATACAAATAAAGGATTGCTGGTAAGGGGTCACAGGGAGACACAGCGGAGAACCAGGGAGTTCTGAGTCTGCCAGAGAGCAGAGCTCCCTCCAGGGGACCCCTCTGACCCAGTCTAGTGCCCACATCAAGTGGGTCTGCCCTCGCCAAGAATCCCTCTAAACAGCTATCCTGGAACCAGGCTCACATTTGTTGATACGGTGTGGAAGGCCAGCATGGCCTGGCTCCTGCCTGTGTCCAGCTGTGGTTTTGCCCTCCCTCTCCCCGTGCCCTGGTCACACTGAGCTGAGGGCAGGCCCTGCACATGCCCCGCCGGCCCTTTTGCGGGGCCCCTGGCTAGCCCCTCCGTTCCTCCTCAGCGACGCTCACTGGTGCTCCTCACCTGGCCGGGCCAGGTCTCCTTCAGGACCCGCTTGCTGCGGTATGACTCTGGGGAGCCCTGTGTGCACACCTCCACCACTGCACTCAACACCTTGCTCAAATGGTCTCTCCCACTAGACAGAAAATTCCTCGAAGGCAAGCTCCCACCTCAGCTACCTTTCTATACCCCCCACGCCTGGCACAGCGTCCAATATATATGAGCTACTCAAGAAATGTTTGTCAAGCACATTCTCCTGTGTACATATTTTGTAAAATGTTCGTGACTGGCAAAGTCACCTCTGGGGCATGCCTCACTGAACTGCACGGACGTGTTCCACCTGAGGAGCTGGCCCAGAAACTGAGGGGGAAGCAAGATATCTGCAGGCGAGCCACCTGGCCCTTGGGCAAAATCAGCTATAGGAGGCCTGGAGGGTCCCATTCCCGGTGACAGGGCGGAAAGGCAACACTTCTGTCCTTTGGAAAAGAGACTTTAGTTCAGGTTGTTTTTTTTTTCCTAGCAACCCTCTGTTTGAAGAGGGGTGGCGTACCGCTTAAAAGACTTCCATCGTGCAACGAATTACTCTAAGATGAAGTGCTTTTATTCCTCCTCAGTTCATGCACATCCCTCCGGTTGTCGCAAGTCCACGGTGCACTCGGGAAAGCCGAGCACCGGGCACGTAGCTGAGTTACGTACAGCTGGGCAGCCAGTGGACAGTGCAAGAGGGGGGGTCATCTCTTCCCTAAGCAGGTCCCGCAGTGAAGGTGTGCTCCGAAGCCAATGCCTTTCTGCAGTGCGAAATTACTGTTTGCAAGTACCCTAACATATGGCTCAGAAATCTGAGCTGTACTGAGGAAAGTCTGTGTCTTAGTTTTGTTTTGTTTTTTTAATTGTTTTTAAGCTTTATTTTATTTTTGAGAGAGAGAGAGAGACAGAGCGTTGAGCAGGGAAGGAGCAGAGAGAGAGGGAGACACAGAATCCGAAGCAGGCTCCAGGCCCCGAGGTGTCAGCACAGAGCCCGACACGGGGCTCGAACTCACGATCCGTGAGATCATGACTTGAGCCGAAGTCGGATGCTCAACCGACTGAGCCACCCAGGTGCCCCAGTGTATCTTAGTTTTTAAAGACATGGGGTAAAACCAGAAGGATCAGAAAATACTGGATAACCTTGTGGGTACATCCAAGGTAGAAGACACTGATGTACATGTTTAAGACCCAGCTGGGAAACGGGAGGCAGCTCAGTGGGTGGGAAATAGGCCTGGAAACGGACTGGGACCCAAGTGCCAGCAGTGCCACTTAACAGTCCTGACAGGAACAAACAACTTCCCCACGCCCCTCAGATGCGGAGAGCACCAGTGAGACAAGGAAACATACTGGCGGGCTCGTGGTGAGAGTGCCATCGTAAGGTTTCCTTCCTTGCTTCCAACCTGTTTGTACTCTGCTGTCATTCGGGTGAAAGTGAGTTGCCCTGCAGTGAGCTGTGGGTCAAAGGACTTCCAGATCTGCCGAGCCAAAACCCACACCCAAGGAGAACTTCCTCTTCTAACCCCAGGAATTCTTGATGTCACCTGCATGAAGCATTTAATCCAATGTATCTAACACACAAAGGTTTTCTGAAAAACGTCTGAAAACAAAAAGCCAGAAGGTATACTTCGAGGCGGCAAGTTTGAGGCCCTCTTGCTTACGGAGGTTACAGCAAGTTTCCCAAGACAGACACCCGCTTCTGCCAAGGCAAGTAGGTGTTCTGGACTTCCCTCTCTGTGCCAAGACCCCAGCTTTTGGCAAGCTGCCTGAATCAGGGTGAACTTTAGGTTTTGCCCCTGCGTTCTATGTAACCTAAGAAGCAAAGATTATAAATGTAAGCAAGCAGAGAGCAAAAGTAAACACGGGCACCAGAAAGAAAGGAGAACAATACTGTTTGGTAGACAAGGTGGCCAGAAGCAGCAAGGATTTTAAAAAGGAGGGTGGGGTGGGGCATATTTATGAGACAGCAGCATCAAGCAGGTTATAATCTACCTTGAAGTGACCAAAATTGTCCCAAGTCTGCTGATTTTGCTACTCTGATTAGAAACATGGCGATTTTTCCCTTTCAAAGCCAGTGAAGCTAGCTAGGAAAAGTACAATTTCCTCATCGAACTTTTTAAAAAATGAGATCATTACTCAGAATATTGATGAGTGTTTGCTTAAAGATAAGGTTTCTTTTAGAGCACAGAACTTGTCAAAATTTGGATTGTGTGTTTTAAGTCCAAGGTTTGATTTGGCTCTGTCACAGACACACGAGAAAAATTGGTTGAATAAGAAAAGATTTTTTTTTAATGCAAAAAAAAAAAAAAAAAAAGGTTGGGGGGCCGCCGGGGGGGGGGGGGGGGGGCGGCAAATGTTCCTAAACAATGACTGGAATCAAAGAACTCTTCCCAGTCTGGCAAAACCTAGTTTAGTGCCTCAATCATGTGGAAGCTAAGGAAAAGGTTGGCGCCACCTTCTGGGGAAAAACTGGAAAGACCTTATACAAATGGGATCCGGATCCACACGGAGTTGTGGTATCCACGGGTATCCTGGGGAGATCCCATCCTTTGCAAAAGACTGGCACTCCTTTAAATTCCAGGATTTAAGCTGCATGTGAGCCCTCACTTAGCTAGGCTCAGTGCCATACCAGAGGGAGAAAGGGAGGAAAGAAAAAAACAGCTCCAGGTTCAACGTCCACGGACCCAAGTTTTGGAGCCAGTTCTGTCATCAACTAGTGAGGTGGTCTGGGAGGACATTTCTACTTTCAAGGCCTCAGTTTCTCTCATCAGAAAAATGAGAGGGAGAATGTGAATCAAGCATTTTCACATGATCTTGTTATAAAACCTTATCTCTGCCCCTACTTAAGGAGTGCGTTCCCCTAAAAAGATGCACGCGGAATTTCCAGAGGCAGAGTATAGACATGATGTCTAACAAGACAGCCATCACATCTTTGCCTGCAAAAGCAGATTCAGGGCAACACTATCTCTCTCAACTGCATTATGGCAGGTAGGTGGGAGACAGGCCTGGGAGGTGGCTGTGTCCCATCCTGGAGGACACTGCAGATACTGGGCTGGCTGGCCTGTCAGGAAGGGCAAAAGAGACAACCTAGGGGCCCCTGGATTGCTCAGTCAGTTAAGCATTTGACCCCTGATTTCAGCTCAGGTCATGATCTTATGGTTTGAGAGTTCGAGCCCCGTATCGGGCTCTGAGCTGACAGTGTGGGGCCTGCTCGGGAGCCTCTCTCTCCCCTCTCTCTGGACCTACCCTACCCCACTCGTTTGCTCTCAAAATAAGTAAACTTAGGGGCGCCTGGGTGGCTCAGTCGGTTAAGCGTCCAACTTCGGCTCAGGTCATGATCTCACGGTCCGTGAGTTCGAGCCCCGCATCGGGCTCTCTGCTGACAGCTCAGAGCCTGGAGCCTGTTTCGGATTCTGTGTCTCCCTCTCTCTCTGCCCCTCCCCTGTTCATGCTCTGTCTCTCTCTGTCTCAAAAATAAATAAACATTTAAAAAAAAAACACAAAAAACTAGAAGCTGTACTGTTGGACATAACATCAAACCCTGCAGTCAGTAAAGAAGGCGCTAGAGGCTTTTAAAAAGAAAAAAAAAAAATAAGTAAACTTAAAAAAAAAAAAAAAGAAAAAAGATACAACCTGCACCTCCTCAGATGGGAAGCTGAGCGGCACACAGAAGCCTCCTCTTCTGCATGTCTGAAAACTCAGGGTGCCCTCCGGCTTGGAGGTGACAATGTAACAGCTACTCCAGTGTGGACATGGATACATTCAGCCAGCACAGCAGCCAAGACGAAAACTGTTTTCCATTGGTGTTTTACAGTTTCCTCAATCGAATTTCAATAGCCCTCTTAGATATATTTTAAAAAGTACACTATATGTGCTTTGTGTAAAATCTATAAAGCTTGTCAACAATTCTATTCAGAATTGGTCTGCTTTCTTCGCTGGAAGAGGGCAGAGGAGACAGTATCTTCAGTTTTCCACAGCGTGAGCCCTGCAGGGCATCACGCTGACTGCTCCCCCGGGGTCACCCAGCGTACGAGCGTTTTAGAGACCCAGAGAGAGAGCTCCTGTGACTTGTCCGCAGTCGTACAGCCAGCGAATGACAAAAGTAGGACGAGGATCCACACGTTCACACTCCACACTCAAAGGTTGTGACGTTGAACACTGGCCCTCTTGCCTGTCTCTTTGTAGGAGCTGTTTCTTAGTAGGATGCCTTTTCTGAAGCCATAGGAGCTAAAAGGCGGCCGGTGTCCTATCTGCCTCCCAGGAGGGCCGGTTCACCTGAGAGGAGGAACCCGTCACTTGCCCCAAACAGTGGCACAGCAGCAGCACTGCCGTTCAGAACCGGGCACTATGCTTGGCACTCTACAGCGAGCCAGTGGGGTGGGGACGCGGCATCTCCACGTGACATATATAGCATGAAAGCAATCTTGGTTTCGTGCAGTCAGCCCAGGGTGTTCTAAGCCCATGCTCCCTCCTCCAGGCCAGGCCGCCCCGGCTCACTGTTACAATTCTCCCCCTAACTACTCCTCGCAGCCAACCTCAGGTTCTCGCTTCCTCAGGCAGCCTTGCTGGACTCTTCCAGCCCACTCCAAAGTCCTAGTGCCTCTCACTCTGAACGCCCATGTGCTTTAACCTCAACTAAACCATGAGCTTCTTGAAGACTGGAGCCCTGCCCCTCACTTCCAACCTCCTGCCTCCAAAACCAAAACATTTACCAGAGTTTGTGCTCTCAGACAATGTTGGCTTGGCAACTTTTAACCTTTAGAGGATTATATAGGTTTCTGGTTTTGCCTTTCCATTAAAAAGAGCAAAAACTTGCAAAGGAAATCGGTTCCTAGCCACCTCCCAAGATTGGGTGCGCTCAGGGAAAACTGGATACTTAGGACCTGTGAAGGTAGGTTTGTTACTTAATAGCAACTTCCAGTATCTTGAGGCTGGATAAGACACAGATAATCACTCAGTCCATTCCCTGGGGTAAGAGATAAGAGAAACCAAGGTCCGGGAGGGGTGAAGTAATTTCTCCAGGTTCACATAACACACTGTCCTCCAGAACCACTGATATGCGGGTGGTCACTGCCCCAGGAGGCTTCTAAGGACCATTCCAGAGCACAGCGGGGCTGGCTAAGTCGTGGTCAGACAATGATTTTAATTGGTATGTGAACGAGAATTATCAGCTTGCTAAAATCAAACGTCCTCCCCGACATACCACTGCTCTTCTCTGGCCAGGACGCTTGTCAAAATGACTGTAGAGAACACACCACGCCAGCAGGGCGAAGCCCAAGTCAGAAAACAAGCGCCCGAAACCTCCTCTTTTATTGTTTAAAATAATTTGGTGTAGCTCTACTTGTAATTCGTTACGGTCCTAGAATGTAAAATTAACTTTTCTATGATTTAAAATAAAGCCCCCAAAGACAAACAATGGTTGTTTCATAAGAATCCAACTTCCCCAAACTGCCTGAGGCTGGACTGTGATGCCTCAAACACCCAGACGAAGAAACATCTGGTGAGCCAGTATGGGACACAAAAGGATGCTGACATTTCCTTCTTTTCATAGACAAATACAACTGAATACTCACCAGTGTGGCCAAGTTCAGAAAAAGCTACACCCAATGATCAAAAAGTTTCAATGACAGGGGCACCTGGGTGGCTTAGCTGGTTCAGCATCTTGGGTCTTGCAATCAAGCCCCCGCATCAGGCTCCCAGCTGAGCTTAGAGCTTGCTTGGGATTCTCTCTCTCTCCCCCTCTGTCCCTGCCCAGCTTACACGCTCCCTCGCTCTCTCTCTCTTTCTCTCTCTCTCCTTCTGCCCCTTCCCAGCTTACGTGCTCACACGCACACTCTCTCTCTCTTATCTTTTTCCACACTGTCCTGTATTTGAGTCTCATGACAGTCAAGCTTTATAACAGGCTCACCCAGAGGTGATGAGACCCAACAACACAGCTGGACAGCACACACAGTGGACTGAAAATCAGGTTTTCTGCCTCAGGAGTCACACCCCATGCTGACCCTAGAATCTTATTCGTACCATGGATTCTCTTATTAAATCCCCTCCTCATCGATGAAGGAGAGATTCTGCGCCAGTCCTAACAAACGGATTGCCAATTCTAAGATGAGAAGACTTAAATGAATGGAGTTTTCTTTTAAAACAGAAAATGGGCTTCAGATTTCTGAAGGTCACTAACAAGTCCTCAGCCCTTTTTAAGATGCTTGCTACAAGCTAACACTACTGTAAACCGTGGTGACTTCATTAAGGAGACGCTGAAACTCTGTAGCAATGTTTATTTACTAAACAGATAAAAAGGAGTCAGACTGAGAACAAACTGAGGGTAGATGGGGGGTGGGACGGAGGGGAGGGTGGGTGATGGGCATTGAGGAGGGCACCTTTTGGGATGAGCACTGGGTGTTGTATGGAAACCAATTTGACAATAAATTTCATATTAAAAAAAACTATAATAGAACACTAAAAAAAAAAAAAAAAGGAGGAGTCAGGTAATGAAGGAGATGTACTTATTCAAATAAGGAATATGAAACCATGTCTTAGCTGACAAACACCAACTTCTTCAATAGAAACTCTAAGTTGGTATCCAAATCCTCTATGGTGCTTACTAAATCTGTGTTGGCTTAAGATGAGGGACGCCTGAGCGAGATCTAGTGCCTGGTATGTTTCCAATGTGTAACAAACATGTTTTGCATGCACGGTTCCTTTTAAAAGACCCTGAGAACACAGACTGTGGCTTAAAGGATGAGATATTCATCTCCCCTGAGAGCTTTTATGACAAATTTCAACTTCTAGAAATGGCATTTCAGTAAGTTGTCCTTCACTGCTACAATCCCAGAGCCACTGCCCAGTGTGCACCACAGTGTGGCCACTGCCCCAGCGGGCAAGGAGGGACATCTGGGGCTAAGGTCCCAGAGCAGCCTTGTGTCAGCCTATTGTGTCCTGCCGAAGCCTGGGTTCTGTCTGTGAATACAAAACCAACGAGTTTCCTAAGAGAGGGAAGTTCCAGGAAAGCTCAATGGAATGAACACGCTTTGGAAGTACCAATTAGCTAGGAGAGTAGACTCTGCTTCTGCATGACTGACACAGTCACTGGGTTTAGAAACATTTTAGATCCTTCCCAATAAATGTCAGAACCATGTCTGAATGTAGTGACAAAAAAAACATAACACTAGAGAACTACCATGTGCAATATTCTATGCCAACAAGATGGCCACAGCACAAACTTGATGTGCGTCTAACTATTCTGCCCTAAAAAACAAACAAACAAAAAAGGGAATGATGGATGGAGATAGTTTGGGTAAAATAAGAGAAAGACTAGAAGAATTTCAAAAGAAAAGACAGACAAAGAAACCATACATAATCCTAAATATACACAAGTGCCCAAGGCTGGGAGCTTCTGGCCAAGTGACAGAGTGAAGTTTCACAAGGAAAATACAAGGGCACTCAAGGTGAGTATCGAAGTATGCAAAGCAGGGCAGGCCTGCCAATAAAGGCACTCCTTTACTGGGAACAGGATGTTTTCCCCACCTGCTTGGTCAGGTGATCAGTGACGGCAGTAAGGAGTCCCTGGGTCACAGGGATCCCACAGGACAACTAAGGGCTGCTAAGCTTACTTTAAGCAACAGGTATTTTCTGCTTCTGTCCCTCAGGCAATTTAAAAGAGTTCACGCCAAAGAACTTTCTCTACTGAATTTCTCATTTTGCAGGAGGAAAAACACCCCAAAGAAACAAGATCCCTCAAGAAGACAGCTCAGTAAGAAACGGACTATTTAATTCTGCTCAGCTGTACTTCTTAGGGTCCACTGGCAAAGTTTCACAGTTTAAGATCAGGATGCCAGCTTTAAACACAGACATCTTCCAAGGGGATAGTCAGTAAGCACCACGCACTACGGAGGGCTTAGTGTCACCTCGATGCTACATTCTAAGTAGGTCCTCTCCAGAGGAAACAACATCAGGTGCTTCCAAGAGAACAGTTTTACTTCGGTTTTTGGTCAGGTATTTAAGAAGAGGCTATTAGGGTTTAAAAAAAGAAGAGAAAAAGGTCAGCACAGGCCAGGCCACTTGCCCTAAGAGACACAAAACCTGCTTCACATACTGGTTCTGCCAATACCTGCCATGCGTCACCTGACAAACGACAGCATGTTCTGGACCCTCTTCCCTCACTCAGGAATAATGGCGTTGGCTACGTTAGCTCACGGGTCCTCACATTTTACATGAGTTATTGTAACAGGAAAGCGTTCTGTTCAAACATGAGTGATTTGTACTAGCACACGACGAAGCCAGATTTCTGAAGCGTCAACAGGTTAAAAACGTATCTATCACTTAGGGCGCCTGGGTGGCTCAGTCGGTTGGGCGTCCGACTTCAGCTCGGGTCATGATCTTGCAGTTTATGGGTTTGAGCCCCGCATCGGGCTCTGTGCTGACAGCTCGGAGCCTGGAGCCTGCTTCGGATTCTGTGTCTCCCTTCTCTGTCCCTCCTCCACTTGTGCTCTGTCTCTTAAAAATGAATAAATGTAAAAAAAACCAAACAAAAACGTATCTATCACTTTATGAACCTGTGTTGTGCCAGGCCCATCAGGTGGAGATGCCTAGACAGAGTGGGAGACCCCTACCCTTGTTGAGCCTGCAATTGTGGTGCGGGTTTCAGGAGATCAAACCTGTCACCGCTGGGCAGCCACATAAGCTGCTAAACAGAGAAACAGCACAATTTGGGGTCCAGATTCTTTTTGTTGACGTATTCTTGCCGTTCCCTTAATCCACGAGTGTGCCCATGAGAATCACGTGTGAGCCACGAGACTCAACTAAGCAGGTTATTCTCATTTGGGGTCCAATCCATTGAGGTTTTCTAATGTTCTAAGTATACAGTCCAATTTCCCACAGTGCCTTTGATTGGAAAGGCGTTACTGAAACCATCTGTATTTCACTGTTCTCTGTAGGTCTCTAGGCACTCGAAGGACTGGTGAGCCCCAGGCGCTGGACAAGGCAACGAGCAACCAGCTGGACTTACTGCGGATCCAATCAGAGCCTGTCGTAAGTGTGCGGGGCACAGAAACACATTTTTCCAACTCTCCAGTAGGCGTCTGAGGTGCCAGGACAGTTGTTAGCATTTTACACGTTCAGGAGCGAGGAAAGGCAGGACATGGCTGCCTCCATTCATCCTGAACTTGCAGAGAGGGGCACACTGAGAGGGGAGGGGAGGGAGGAAGACCGACAGGTATATGTAGCACCTCTGTCATCACTGGCCATGTCATTCAATTCTCACAAGAAACTGTGACAACGTCCTCCTCCACCTTATCCACAAGCACACTGAGACTCGGAAGCTGAAAGAACCTGTCCGAGGTCGTGGAGCAAGGAAGCGTGGGTTCCAGCACTTGCACATCTGTCTCTCGAGCCAACCTCGATCTCCCAACAACAGTCTGGCAGGTGCCGAATGCCACCAGGAAAACGGCAGCCCCCTCCTTCTGACCACAGCAATTGGGAACCACCAACCAGGAAATCCCTGAGGACAGGTCAGGCCCGCTGTACATGTGGGAGTCAGGAACCTACCAAGTGGCACCAGGCCCTGAATGGCACCTGGGCTCAGCTGCCACACCAGCACTGGGACTGTCACCCTGAACCACGGCCTGGGCTGAGCTCTAAGGGAGCGACTCTTTTTTTGTTTCACATTTTTTTTTTTAAGCTTACTTATTTATTTTTGAGAGAGAGCGAAAGAGAGAGAGCAGGGGAGGCACACAGAAAGAATCCCAAGCAGGCTCCATGCTGACAGCAGAGAGCCCGACGTGGGGCTCGAACTCACGAACTGTGAGATCACGACCTGAGTGAGAAGCGGACACTTAACTGACTGAGCCCCCCCCCCCCCCCCAGGTGCCCCCCAAAGGGAGCGACTCCTAGTCAGGCTGCACGCTGATCCACACCCCTCTCTCCCCACACCCTCACTGCACCCCCAGGCCCGTCTGCTCGGCACTCCTGGGCCAGAGGCCAGATTACCTCCTTATGGGAGTCTTTGTGGGCTTCCAGAGTCTTCATAATCGTCAGCTCGGCATAGTTCTTAAATCTTGCGGGCTGGTTTCTCAGAATTTCCCGTAGAACTCTCAATGCTAGTGCTCGGATGGAATGCTGGAGTACAAGAGGAAAGGAAGACGTCAGCAAACAACACAGCGCTTCACTGAACATACTAGCCAGAAGCGCCCGGCACGGCCAGGCACCCAGCCCTGGGCTCCCCTGGCATCTTGCTGGCACCCAACGCAGGTCACATTGCAAACGTGGCACAGGCTGAGACAGCCAGTCCCATGAGGCGGGTGCTATGCCTACGCTGACATTCCCAGGACCCAGCACCTAAGACCTGAGGAAGGTTTCTGGAATGAGCCAAAAGAGGACCAAATGAGACCGAATGAGGACAATACATCTAAGTTCATTATCAATCTCCTGGAGGATTTCCACGTTTTTTGAGATGTCGGTATGCAAATTACCCTTTGGTAAAGAACAGGTAACAAGCATCTAACCACTTCATCAACACAACCTGTAAGACAGCCACAGACCTGTCTTTACTCCCGACCTTCTGTGTGATGAGATCACGGGGGAGGGTCGTGTGTACATGCCTCGAGGTGTCTGAGGCCCAAGCTGTGCCGTTTGGAGGAAAACCGTTCCACACGGGCTCCTGATCTCAGTAAAAGAAAAGGGGTTTACACCAAACTGAGCCAAAAACTACATCCTGATTGTTGGTCACTCGTCTGTGCTATTGGCTCACTAATGGACCATCTACCTGCTCTCTACGTGAGATCACCCTATCTCCCAACACAGCCTGACCAACCAAGCAGGCTGTAAGGGAAGTGACTGTAGCTCCTTCATCACTGTACTTCTGTCTGTCCCCACCCTCCTCCATCACTGTACTTCTGTCTGTCCCCACCCTCCGCCAAACCATTAACCCGAAGCATCAGAAAGCAATCAGAGCCACCGCATTCGCCGGCCCCCTGTGCACCCGTCTTCCATCAGAGTCACCATCAACGTGACCCCGAGAGGGACCTTCACCGTGGGCTGTGTTGAGCTTCCTCAAAATCCACCTGGTCCTGCCCTTGAGTTCTTCATCACACCTGCTTCGTTGTTTCCGCGGCCTCCACAAAGCCCAGTGCACAGGTGGATTTTTACTTCTAGAGTTTCACTCAGACAATTCCCAACATCTGCTGCTGTCTCCGCACAAGGGACCGGCACACAGATAGGAGAAGGCAGGGCTCTGACTAGGTTACTCCCCCCTTTAAGAGTCATCTACGTGGTGCCAGGTGTGGATTACGGACCGGGCATGGTACAAATTCCTCGTTGGTCACACTCAAAGGTCACAGGGCAAAGAGGGCTTTTGATTTAAAAAATAATACAGAAGATAACAGAAAACAACCCCTGCTCCAGAACTGCTTGCTTAACCAGTTAAAATCACTGTTGCTGCTCACAGATGCCGGCTGCATCTACAGAGAACTTCAGGGAAGGCAGCATCTAGTAGGGTCTCTTAAAAAATGAACTTCTCTATTTCTCAGTTACGCATGAAACCTAAAACTCACACAGAAAAAAACCTCATTGTAAAAAACCATTCCATGTTAACAAAGGTTTAAGAAATTCTGTGTGAAACAAAGTAACCTGAAGCAGGAACAAGTTTCCGTCAACTCCTACAAACCCCATTACAGAAGAAAACACACATATAAATAAGCTAGGAACGGGGCCCGTCTCTGACAGAAACATGACCTCACTAGCTGGTGCTCAGAAAATATTTGGAAAACGTTTTGATGTAAACAGCAGGCACAGTACAGAAATAAAGCTGAAGCCAAAGTCCAGAACGACAGGACTTAACAGCCCGTCACACGGGAAGGGGGGAACGCAAGGACGAGGAAGGCGCCTCACGTCTTTGTCTCCGAGCGTCTCCAGCAGCAGGAGCAGAATGGTCTTGAAGTGCTCCTCCCAGACGCCCAGGCTGTCCTCCCGGGTGATTTTGAGCAGCTCCAGCAGGGCGCCTTTCCGTTCCTCCACCCGCTCGTTGTGGTTGGACAGCTCTTTCAGAAGGTCAGCCACCAAGTCAGAATGGTCAATGGGCACTGGAGAGACACCGAGACACAAAGTCACCTCACAAGGACACCGGGCTGTGGACGCGCCCTCCGCCCGCTCTCCGCTCCCAGAGGCAGCCCCCCTCCATCATTCCTGCCCCGTGCCCTTCACCCTTCTCTGCTGCCCACTCGTGACACCCTTAGCAGGCCGTCTCACCAAACAGGAAAACAGAGATGTGGGAACACGTGTCAAGTACCAATACCAACATCCTTACCCTCCCCCACCATCGTTTTCCCCCTTCGAGTTCAGACAAACAGGAGAAGCCATCTAAAAGTCTCTCCGTGACTGTCCTCCTCCCCCCCCCAAATCTATCTCCACTGCAGCAGCTCCAAGTCAGGCCACCCCTGGACAGTCCCCTCCCGCCGTCACACCCACTGACACGTGTACATTTTCCTCCAGGCCCTCCTCACTGACCCGTCTGACATTCCTTCCCTCCCCGAATGTCCAGAGCTTAGTAACTAGCACAGCAAACAAATACTAATCAAGGTGTTTAGCCTGTGCGTGGACTGTCTATGCACAGACTGTACAACGTGCCAAAACCACTTAGTAAAAGGGCTTCAACCATGAAAGACCTATCCTTTCTCTTCCCATGAACTTAAAGAGACCTCAACTCTGAACACTTCCTTTCAATAGAAAGGATGAAAAGGCAAAGACAAATCATTAGAACCTACTTAAATTTGTATTTTCATACTCTTTTTTTTTTTTTTTTTAGCTTCTAAGGTGTGAGGGAACACACAGGAAGTTCGAAATGTTAAAGAACTCAATCATTTCCCCCCTGCCTTTCCACTTTTCTCTTTAGGCCTTTTAGTCAGTTGGTAAGCCTTACATAAATTTAGTAAGTTTAGGAAGCCTTTTACGCAGTTGGTAAATAGGGAACAACCAACACCCCAATCTCTGTTCTATCTTAAACAAGACCAACAAATGGGTAAGTTAAATGATGTGTCAACTGTCTGAACAATAAAAGGAAACAGCCCACTACTCCTAAAAAGTGCAATTCATAATAACCACCAAGCCATTAGCCTTGGGCCCAGTGAACAGACACTGGGAATCCCTGGGAATTTACAGGGTTGCTACCCACGGCAAGTAACCACCTGGGCACGTGCCTTCAAACGACTGCAGGACTTCATTTCTGTCTTAGGATCCCATCGGTATTGTGGGGCTTGAACTCACAGCCCTGAGAATAAGAGTCACGTGCTCTGCCAACTAAGCCAGGCAGGCGCCCCCCAGTTCCCCTTCTTTTGTGTCCCCACTGAAACCAGCATCTGCTCTAGCGAGGCGCCCCCTCTTTCCAGTGCCATTGTGTTAGGTCTTTTTTCTAGGACAGGCCATGAGTTGCTCTGAGGCCAAGGACTGTGTCTGATTTGCCTCCTTGTCCCCAGCAAGCTATACACTTCATGACACACAGTGAATGCTACCTGTTCAGGGCTCTAATTTAGGGTTCTGATTTAATTCTTCATTTAAAACTGAAAAACAAAACAAAGGCTTGGAAACAAAACGGATATATACGTATATTTAAAAGAAAAAAAAACTATTATGTGAACGTGACAATCAGGTGAAAAAAGAACTAATTAAGTTCCAGACAAAAACAGCATCATTCCAATGCACGCTTACTCACCGGTTACTCAGTAATGGACACTGGTCTTAACACAAGTGTCAGAAAACAAAGCACGTCGTCAGACTAGTTCTGTTCGTGCCAAGTATGTTATATTTGGGGCAAGTAACTTAACCCTTCTGAATGTTAGTTTTTTAACCTGTGAAATGGGAATAATCCCTTCTATCTCATTAGATATGTACAGAAAGCAGCTGAGCGGAAAGCACATGGTAATGCAGGAGCTCAGTATATGCCAGATCCCCTCTCTCTGAACTACGAGACAGAAGTCAACCAAAGCAGCTCCAGGAAGGCCTGGTTAAAACGCTGGTGTGAGAGAAAAGCAGGGGGCTCTCAGTGGTGCTACCGGGCCCTCCTTCCATGGCTCAGGGCTGGGAGAGGACACACAGACGCTGAGCCTGTGCTGGGATGGCTTGAGCCTCTGCCTCCCACCCGCTAACTGCTACTCCCCTCGAGCTTCTGACCTCCACTCAGGCCCTTGTGCCTCGTGGAAGCCTTCCCTGAGGGGCACAGCTGACCTCCCTTCACTGCACAGTGTGCAGCCCTAAGTTTGGGTCACCGGTAGTTCCTGGTTTCGTGACTGGCTCTACGAAAGCCAGGCTGCTGGCTTCCAGAGGGCAGGGACTGTGCACGCTTCTGTGCACACATGTGCCTTCCATGCCTAAGCACATGGTGGGGGCTCAGTAAGTGGCTAAACGAAGGACTGTCTGCATGTGTGTTTGCCCTCTACACCCAGAGCTGCTATGCCCAGGGAGAGCCACAGAAAGCTCTTCTGGATGGCGGGGGTGGGGTGGGGGTGGGGGGGTGGGGAGTTGGATGGGGGTCAAGCAAAGAGGAACAAACCATCTCGAAGCTGCTCCATGTCATCATCGAACACGGCCTCCTTCAGGGCTGTCTTGTCATAGGCGTTGATGGTGTCCGAGTAGGGGTAGGGATTGTAGTCTCGCGCCCGCGGCCCAGGGAAGGCGCGGGGGGGCTGGGTGTTGAGGAGGGACGTCTTGTTGTCCAGGGCCGTTCTGCCTCCTTCCACCACATCACTGCCTCCCCGGCCCTCCGTGGCAGGCGACGCAACTCCACCATCGCGGGACCCCTGAGGCACGGCACACAGTCAGTTCCTTTTTAGGACTTTTAACAAACTCTTCCTTTACATTTTCAGAAGTATTGGGACAGCCAGATTTCTCCCTTGAAATCTGGCCACTGACCAAAGGATAGTTACTAGGTTTCAATCTGTAAACCATCCAATTCATAAACTACCTGAGCAGGAACTGAACACACTTATGTTTTCCCCTCTCCACTCGCTAATTTACATGTAAAGTCTGTTAATTTACATCTGAAGTCTGTTTTGTAGGTGGTGATGACTTTTTACTTAAATGTTTCTTTAAAAAAAATTTTTTTTAAATGTTTATTTTTGAGAAAGGGAGAGAGAGGGAAAGAGAGAGACAGAGAGAGAGAGAGAGAGAGAGAAAGAGAGAGAGGACAAGTGGGGGAGGGGGCCGAGAGAGAGGGAGACACAGAATCCGAAGCAGGCTCCAGGCTCTGAGCTGTCAGCCCAAAGCCCGATGCAGGGCTTGAACTCACAAGCTGTGAGATCATGACCTGAGCCAAAGTCGGATGCTTAACTGACTGAGCCACCCAGGCGCCCCTAAAAAAAATTCTTACTTTCTAAACTTGTATATTTAAACCAGTCCTTATCTTCGTGCAGACTTTGCAGAGTGGGAATCACGGCACACATTCTGTCATATATTTTGCTTTTCTCATAGTGTAAGAATGTCCCGTGTAAATAAAGTATTTAATAACATATTGTTTAATGGGGCGCCTGGGTGGCTCAGTCGGTTAAGCGGCCGACTTCGGATCAGGTCATGATCTTGCGGTCCGTGAGTTTGAGCCCTGCGTCAGGCTCTGTGCTGACCGCTCAGAGCCTGGAGCCTGTTTCGGATTCTGTGTCTCCCTCTCTCTCTGACCCTCCCCCGTTCATGCTCTCTCTCTGTCTCAAAAATAAAGTAAACGTTAAAAAAAAAATTAAAAAAAAATAACATATTGTTTAATCACACCACTATTTCTACTTGTGTTCTAGTAAGATTTACTCAACCATTCCCCTCCTACTGTTTTTTTTTAATGCTTCTATTTTTTGCTATTATAGACAACTCTGAAATAAACTACACTGTAACATAATACCTTTCTTACCTTTTGCTGCATTTGTTATTTAGCACAGATTGCCAAAAGTTACATTACTTGATAAAGGATATGAAACTTAAAATCACCTATGCCGAATATAATTTTACTTAGCTCCAAAGAAACTGTATCAAGTTCCCATGCCACCAATATTACACTAGTTCCCTCATATCCTGAAGCATTAAATATTGTAATTTCTACCCGAAACAAAGCGGAACAATTTAGAAATAAAGTGGAGCCTCAAATGTATGTTTGCTGCATTTCTGTAATCACCCATAAGGATGGACTTTCTCCTGCAAGTTGAACGTTTTCATCTCTGCTTTGGGGAACTGTCTTCCTAGTGGCTCTGACATTCATCCTTATGGAGGTCTGTCTTATTACACTGGGTCACTTATCAAACCAAAGAGGTATACTGGCTCCCGAGTCTTTCACACATAATGCATTTTCACACCCAGCCCAGCTTCTTTGCTCACACTCCGTTAATCAGCAGCTAAGATCGTGAATTTCGAACCTGTTCAACAATTTCCACTTCGTCCTCTCATGTTCCCCTATCCTGCCACCCACCCTGTTGTCTGGCCTGGGGGCTCCTGCACCCCATCCTGCCGATCCCACCAATGACAATCCTGCTTCCATGCCTCGCCTGCTACCTTCACTCGGCAAGCTTCACCCCTTTCAACTTCGCCAGAGAATTTTTATGCTTTGAAAAAGCGGAAATCACTCAAATGTTCCAAAACAGGGCACTGAATACATGATTGTGGTATCCATGTGACGAATTCTCACCTGACCATAAAAATTCCCACAGGAGAATGCAGACGGGGGGGGGGGGGGGGGGGGGGGCAGTGCTCACATGCTACATTCAACAGAATGCACACCGTGATGTCACTTGCATCAAAAACAAACAAAAACACGCTACCGCCTTCTCCAAGCATACAGATGCATAAATATATATAAAGAAATAGAAAAATATACACGAAAGCATCCACCTTCTCTTAGGGCCTCTATTATTCCTAGCAGGGCTTCGGATTCCCTAATTTGAGCCCCTCGCTCCCCACAGGTGTTCTGGAAGCCCTTTTCCACTCTCCTCACCACAGCTGAACTCCCAGAGTCAGGTCGGCCTCTTTCTGCTGCCCACAGAAAGTGGGAGCGGTCAGTGGGGATGCCCTCCACTTCCTGGCCCCACATCAACCCAGCCCACCCTGCTTCCCAGCTACGGCCACCAGTGTCCAGAGTGCCTCCCCTGCCATGTCCTCAAGGACCCGTGTCCACCAACCACCCACGCCCTGCCACGGCATCGTCCACACTTTTCTCCTAACTGGTCCCATATGCATTCAGACGGGGCAGGTCTCCCCGGGGAAAAGGTCCTGGATGATCCCTCCTCAATGTCCAGGTTGTTACTCAAACTGGTCCTCAACCCACTGCACTCTGCTTTCCATGCTCAGCTCTGCTCTGAACGGTGCTCACAAAACAGATGGGGCTCCTGGAAGAAACTAGATCTGGAAACCGTAGACCAGGACTGTGCGTAAAGTTTATTTGAGAAGAAGAACATGGAAATCCAAACCGTGGGTCCCTTTTCCAAGAAGAGGATGTGGCTCTAGATCAGAACAATGGTGAATAAATGTGTGTTTTATATACTTTCAGCTAAAATACAATATTTGTAAATATTGTAAAAAAAATAAAAAAATAAAAAAAAATCCAGCAGAGTCCTTTCCCTTCGTCTGACCGGTCGCTGTCTTTGCAGCATCACCTCTTTGGCTACAAGGCCTTTCCCAAAGTTTCCTTTAAATTCTCTGACACCCCACTCTCCTGGTCTCCCATGCAATAATAATAACCTGTAGCCCTTCTCCCAAGTCCTCTTCTTCCGTCTTTCCCTTTAGTGTTGATGCTCCCCAGGATTTTTTCCTTACCCTTTACTTGGTTGATTTCACTCACTTTCTAGTTACCATCAGGCAACCAGTCAACGTCTCTCAATGTTTCATCTCCGGGCCGAGCGGCCAGCCTGAACTGCAGACTGGTATCTGCAAAGGCCTAAGGAGTATGTGTGCTTGGATACTCCCTATGTCCCCCAAGTCACACACATCCAAAACTGAACTCATTAAGTTCCAAAGGGGTTAACACACATTTTTTCTCCTTCCGTGATATGATCTCACTGAACGGCACAAGCACCTAACAGTTCCAGCCAGAGACTTCGGACTCTTGTTATTTCAGCTCATGCCTTACCGACCCCACTTCCTCCAGAGTCATTCTCCATCTCAGAGGGGCAGCAGGTTTCCTAAAATTTTAAGTGTGACCACGCCACTTCCTTGGTTAAAAATCTCCAGTGACCCCCGAGTGGAGTCAGACACCAGCAGGAAAGGGAGTACCCTTCCTGAGCCAACCCTTGCAGCCTCCTCCCCAAACCTGGCCACCAACATGACAGGCCCACTCTCTGCACGCCAGCCACTGCAAAGAGAACTCATGCCATGCCCCCTGCCACCTTTCTGCTTTCTCCCAGGCCCGTCCTCCTATCTGACCACACACTCCCCTCGACCTCTGCTTCACGCAGCTCCGAGGACAGCACCACCTCTGAGCACCGGGACTGGCCCAGCCTGACTCATCAGTACTGAGCCCTGCCCGCTCCCGCCGCACCACCACTCCCCACGGATCTGCCTGCCTCTGCAGGAACTACAGCTCCCAGAGAACCACGCTGCTTTCTGATTCAGGCCTACTATTTTCATCACGTCACAGGAACAAAAATATGTCCAGGATAAACAAAGGCAAACAGGGGCACAAGATAGTTTACAATCTTCACAAAGAGAGCTGGGGGTCACTCAAAATTTTATAAAGTTGCCTCGGGCCTCTTAAGATAATACCCTTCTAGCTACAAGACACAAATGATGATGAAGCTCAGTGTTCACGTGGTCAGTCCTCAGAGTTCTCACTTCACCGAAATACAGTTCTCTGTTAGCCTGGGGATACTTACAATGTCACAGTCCTTTTTGCCATCTCGCTTAATTGGCTCGTTCAGATCCTCTTGGCTTCGAAAACTAAACTTTTCAATGGCTTCTGTAACTCCACGCAGAGAACTGTAAATTTCTTCAGAGTTCAGGTTCTCTGTATCATATTCCAGCATGCTAAAGGATCAAAAGATATTGTATGTCTTAAATTGAAGCACACGCATAAATTTGAGGCATGGGTATAAATTACTTCCAACAGTTTATGGAGTGAGGTATAATTACAATTTCGTGTCTTTAGGCGAGTTGGAATGAAAAGGAGACACCTGTTAGAGTGCCACCACTGGACAACTGCACGTGTTCCTTGTCAAACCAGGCCCCAAACACATCACATCAGCACTCGGTAAGACCCGGTGGGGGGCACAGCAATAACCACAAGAATGCAAGAACTCAAAGGGTGACAACTGGTGACAATGCACGAGGTAATGAAAGTGGAAAAATAACTTTCGTATCTTGAAGATGGAAACAAGGAGTCTGGTTGTTACTGGTCTCAAATGTACAAACGGGTAAGAGGGGTGGGCATTTCAAAATAAAGCTAGTGTCACAAGCAAGTTTCAGAGGGGCAAAGCTAACGACCTCACAAGACTGGGTAATGCTCACCGGGGTTAGAAACTTGTGAAATAAAACCCTACGTTCAAAAACGATTCCAAGTTAGATCCACCCTACCAAAAGGCTCCCGACAGTCTCTCTCGTGCCATCTAACCCAGGAGCTTGCTGTGAATATCAAACTCTTCCAAGGTGCTGACATTTTGCGTTTTACAATAAAAACAGATCTTATACAGATGAGTCACGTTCCTAGATGGATGTCTAGAAGTATTTCAAAAAGCAAGAAACATTCGTCCCTTACAGAAAAGTGATGCCAGCGATTGTTCCTTTAGTGGGCTGAGCAGAGCAAAATCAGAAACTAAGCAAAAATCCCAAGTAGCCTTTGGGTGTCATGTATAAGGTGTCAACAGGCAGCCTTTCACGGTCCGGAGAGTGCACGGAAGTGGGTCCCGAGAACAGCCCGCCGTCCCTCACCGAGAGTATCCAAGAAAAGCACAGGATAAAGCACAGCATAAAGAAGGCAAAACATGAAGCAACAGTCAACCAAGGGTAAAGGCAAAACAACTGTGTTCATTTGAGTGTCACATGTTTCAAACAAACTCGAAGAAAAGATCAGATGAGTTGGTGTAAGTGAACTTCCACAAAGTCTTGGAGCTACACTGAGGATTGCTAGGGACAAAGAATCCTTGGGTGTGTTTAAGTGAGCATTCGACAACATCATTCAGGACTAAAGACACGCAGTCTTTCGTTCTTCAAAAGAAGTAACTGAAACTAGACCATCGCTGGCAGGAACCTTTCCTACGTGCGACACAACCAACCCTGTCCATTCTCACAAGAGGCTGTTTCCTGTAGCTTAACAAACAAATGATATTTACTAAGCCCCCCTCGCCACCTTTTCTTTTCTTTCTTCTTTAATGGTTTGGGCAGATGAGCAAGATAAGAGGTCGACGGTCCTCACTTGGGAGGAGCCAGACCTCTACTGGCTCGCGGTTGGAACCATGCAGGTGTTTTCTGTGGCTGGACACGTCCTGCTGGGGCACAACATCTGAACTCACCTTTGGAGATGGGAGCTATTTGCCTAAAATTGCAAAACTCGCCCAGATAGAACTTTCTTGTTTTCTGATGAATGAAAGAAAATCTATACCCCAACTGTGCTTGGAGAGCTCACAAAAATACATGCCAACTCAAAGACGGGCTCTGGCAGCAAACACAAAGAAATGTGAATGAACATGTTAACAGCTAAAGTCCCGTGTATATACTGACGGGAAGTGGAAGGAAAAACCTGAATGGAATTCAAGATGTCAACCCCTGCTAAGTTCATAAGGTTGTCTGTCTATGGGGCAACATCACTTTAATGTGAAGAAAGCGTGACCGAGGAGCACAGGGGGTCGGTCCCTGCCCCTCCTTTCCAGAACAACACAATACCAGCTTCCGTGGGAGCAAAGGCATTTATACATCTGGCCAGTACACTATTTTTTATATATAAAGACTGAGTATGACTCAAACAAAAAATTATGTATACGAGATGTAAAAAAGATGCCTTAAAATACTTTTAATCACAACAACCAAAAATAATAGCATAGCCCATGCAAAAAAGGAAAAAAAACAACTGAAAGAATGACAGATGGACAAGAGCAAGTCTGGCGGAACGTTCAGCTTTTTAAGGGATGTCACAATATTATTTTCCATATGTCGCTTCAGATAACATTAGCTTTCACTTCATTCATCTCATTATTCGTAACCTCAATGGCCTTAAAATATTTCACTTCCGTTCACAGAACTTTATAGCCTCGTCTCAAAATAAGAAAATAAAGGATTCTGCCAGTTAATGCTCCTCCTTCTTACTTTCAATTAATAGTGAGGAGTACACGTGCATGACCGGCTGCAATCCGGGGTGACACTTCTTTTAGACTTGAGGTTTGAAGTATCTCCTTGGTACGAAGCTAACACTGTGAGCGGCAGGTGAGAGACGGCATTGCTTTTCTCCAACACGAACCAGATAACGTTACTTTCTTCGCTAGTTCATGTTTTGGCATTTGTTTTTTTCCGAATCGATGCCTACGAGCCCTCATTTTGTAGGGAAAAAGGAAATTCCCACGAAAGCTGTCATCGGGGAATCCCAGATACTGGGGCCCCGGCCAGCAGAACATAAGAGAGCACAGCAAGAGGGACGCAGTGGCTTTCTCAGAGGAGGCTTTGCTTAGGTAGACCCTAGTCTGCCACCTGCCCCCTAGCTCAGAGATGTAATCCTTTAGTTACAGGCCAGCTCCCGGTCTCCTGTAAACACTGCGATTAGACCCTAGAGGGTTTCCTTAGAATTCTTCAGATTAGGAAGAGTTGCTCAATGGGTCAATATTCACTGGCCTAAGGTCAGGCCATGCCACCCAACACTGGGGCAGAATAGAGCTCTGGACCTGCCCTGTTGTAAAGGGACCATATCAAGGGTGGGGAGATGGGTGAGGTCAGGTCTCCAAGAACAGAGACACCAGAGGCAGGAAGGTTGCTTTCTCAGATTTTCCTCTTTTGTCATTTTGTAGGGAAAATATGTCTGCAGTGGGAAGGACACTAAGATTCTAGGTATGGAATTAGGATAATCATTCCGTGTTATGCCATCAACACAGTTTTGACAGAGAGCAAAGAGACAAAGGTTTCCTCTTATTTTTATGTAACGGACAGGTTTTTCTAAATGTAAAAGTCTCTTGTCGATGCTCTCTCCCTCCGACGGCCAACAAAAGTTATGGGTATTTATTAGCATCAGCTGTGTTACTGTGTATGTGTGAAGGACGATTCTGGAAATGGGGTCTTGAGAGTGGCTGGGGGTGAAGCTTAGTGCCCATTAGGGCACACAGGTCAGTGTACTGGAAGAGTCATAAATGGGACTTCTACTTCGAAGCCTGGCTCATCTTTTTTTTTAAAAAAGGAAGTAAAGCGACACAGTTCATTAACATTGACCACAGCAGTGGTCACATTGTTGCTGTGCCTTTTCCCTAACCTTGCATATCTAGTAACAGTCATTATAGGATTCTCTGAACACTTGGGAAGCTACTCTTAGAGCTATAAGAGTTTCAAAAGAAAGGTGTTGTTAAAACCCGACACAGCAGACTTGTTCATATGTACAGCTTCATTGTGCTGAGGACACAAAAGTAGAAACGTAAAGCTTCTGTGCAAAAGCTATCTGTGAAGCATTCAGAAGTAGCAGACCTTTTTCTGTTTTGTTTTTACCCCATCCTATCAGAGGGTACAAACTCATTTTGCACAGCACAAAGATGGCTGAACTGCCCTATGCTCTGCTCATGCAGTTATAGGCTTCAAGGGAAGGGGTCCTCTGATCTTTGGACCTTTATAATAAGCACCTAAAGGACTCTCAAGCAGTAATCTAAAGGAATCCATGGGCCCTACTTTGTCCCACTGATTTACCATCTGTCTTAAATCTGAAGGAAGCCCCACCTCCTTCTTCTAGATACCGACCCCTCCACTGCCTAGAGGCAAGGGCACCTCAGTGAGATGCAGCAGTGAAAACCTCCTGACTTCCCCTTCTGGATCAGACTATCGCCACGTGAGGGTACCTTATGCAAGAAAGCAGTCCACGTCATCAACAGCAGGACGAGCGCTACAGGTACGGTTTGGGACAGGGCAGGTCTCATTTGCTTCTGGGTGGGAATGCCTTGTCTGCTTGAGAAGAATACGAAGGAAACTGTGCCCCTCTCGCCTGCCTCGACTGCACGGCACTGCCCCGGCACCTTTTGGGGTGGGGGGCTCAGCTCTGCCTGGGCCACAGTGGGTGCTGACGGATTTGGCCAGTTGATGAAACAGTCATCTGTCCCTGGGCCATGGCAGGAGCTGCACTCATGCGGGTCGACAGAGACCATGCGCCTGCTCACACTTCTCACCAAGGCTCTACTCCTGCTCATCTAAGCCAGAGGCTTTCCACAAGACCTGAGACGACCCTGGAAAGGCAATAATATTGTGACACCTCGGACAAGGTTAACAGGTAGCTTGTTACCTGGGAGAGTAAGAGCGCCTGAGAGTCTTGTGGGAGGGAGCGGTGGGAATGGAGTTAGGCTGAGAAAAGGGAGGTGGGTGCTTCGATAGCCCATCGGCACTCCAACCCCATAACCGACTGCAGTGATCAGAAGAGGAGAATCAGAGAGAGACAACACAAGGCAACGGGGAGGGGAGGGGGGAGGGGACAGGAAGACACGATATCCTGAATGTCTTCCGGTCTCCTCCTTCCTTGACCAGGCTCTGTCAGAGTTAACTGCAGCAAAATGTACACTTCACCATACAGAGGAAAACCGAACAAATTTTGTTTTACAGTTTGGCCCCTGATGAGGCTGCTTTATTCCTTCCCCTCTCGATCGTGTGTTACATGTTTAAATCACATAAGATTCCATGGGTAAGACTGGGGGTGTGTGTGTGCACGGGGAAGGACACTGTGAGCACTTACACACAAATAGGCACGGATGTTCAGTTTCGGGTAATGCAACCAACTGTCTTACAAAGAGCCAGACAAGGAATTTTGGGCCTTAATTCAAACGAGAACCAAGGGACCACAGCAGGAAGATTCAGCAGAGAACGTGCCATTCTGTCCAGAGCACTCAAGCAGGGGGCAAGGTGCTCCCTGAGGCCAGGATCCAATCAGATGGGAGCTCAGAGGCCACCACAAGCAATTTCCTTCTGAAAGAGTAACAGCACCACTAGAGGGTTACAATTCCCCTACTCACATCACCTACTATGAGAATTAAAATGCATCTGAGAACACAGGCAGCCCTCTTCACTTCGTGAATGTCACTCAGTGGCCTGGGTCTGCAGAGGCCCTGACGGACAGTTCAAACAGCTGCTGCGATTCAGAAGAGCCACACACACTGGGAGAGGCGTGCGCTGACCTGGCAGGAAATGTGATCTAAGGCCCAGGATGGAGTCGTGGCATCAGAGACCACGTCCCCAGGGGGCAGCACCGCCTGCGGCTGGCATTCATCATAGTCCTGAGAGCTAGTCTCCACCAAAGACAGCTGTGGCCTTATTTTGGAAGGCAAGTAAGTGGAGAGAGGAGAGGTCACCACAGCATAGGAGGGCCCACAGACCTTCTCTAAGTCACACACTGAATCGGGGCAGAGGTACAAGAAGAATCTGGGTGACCATGTCTCCTGGAGTTCTGCTAACAGGTGCAGCGGAAAGCAGAGAGGTGCACCAGCCCCTCCACAGCTTACGGAAGGCTGAGTTTCCCAGTTAATCCCCACTTGGCTTCTATGGAAACTGTTGATCCTCTGATGCAATGGCTGTAAAATCCACCTAAAATTACCCTTTATTGCTGGAGGTAACAGAGGGGATGCTCTGTCATTAGTGTCATTCTGCTCTACACCACGTTTGTCAAGAACGTTCAGCAGACCAGGGCGAGGAAGGCCATCCGCTTTCTCATCTCAAAAGGAATGGATGTCCTGTGATTTCTGAAGCCCCTTGCAACTCGGTTTTTCATTTAACACAAATCACACTGGGTAAAATGAGCTAAAATATACAGATGTGTTTAAAGACAAAACTCCAGGTTACAAATCTCTTCAAATACCCAGCAGTATTTGTTTACTAGCTAGGGGTAAGGAGTAATTCTTCCTTCACACAAAAAAACAATTAATGGAATGTTTCACCAAGGTTTAGTGTTAGCTCCGGCTTCTCTAATACTATTGCAAAAACAACTTCCTCGTTAGCAATTTTTTTGTAACTATCAAATCAGATTTTTTCATCATTTTAGAATATTTGCTAATAACACACCATGATCTGAGCATTAGAATTTTGGGACTAAAAAAAAATACTACAGTTTGTTTTGATACAAAAAAATTAGATTAAAAAGCAGTAATTGGTAATGACTTTTTCCTGTAAGAAAAACAAAGCTAACATTTTATGGTTAAGATGATTCAAAAGAACTGCAGGTCACAGAAAATAAATGCCTCAAGAGCACTGCTCAGAAAACTCTGGGATTATGTGTGGTGGAACTTGTCTATCGCCTCCCTAGGAATGGGGTGACCTCGTCCATTCTCCTATTTAATGCAAGAGTTCATTTCTTTTATAATTTTCCTGGTGAAAGTATGAGGCCTATTTGAGTATTTCCAGTGATGTGACAGGAAGCCTTTTTTCCCACTTCTGGACAGTTTTGGTTGTGAGTTCAAATTGGCTAAGGCCATCTGGCTAGGTACGCACTGACGGAGGGCACATTCTTTTAAAAAATAAAGAAACCACACAACTAAATAATTCCCTAAAGAGGAATTTGTTGACAAGAAAACATTTATGCCACCACTGGCCTTAATCTTCAAAATGATATTAATATTGAAAATTAATCCCTTCCACTGATCTGCAATCCTGACAATAAAAATTATGACCAGACCAATTAAAAATAAATGGTGAGCTGGAAAAATAAATTAAATTTTTAATAATTTGGGGATCCATGAAGATTAACACCCAGCCAATTCTTAGCTCTGCTGGATTATGCTAGCAGCCGCTACTGATCCTTTACTTAGACTAGTAGCACATATAATAATAAAATACTTAACTTGCATTTTACCTTTTGCTTATTACCTAAGGAATGTGCCACCCTAATAATGAAATAAAAGATAAGGAGTATGAATCGTGTATTATGGAAGAGCAGATTTCCCAATTAATGGTGAAGTATTACTTCTAGACAAAAGAAACAATTTACAGAGAATACAAGTTTTCCATAAAACCCTCCCCACTCCCCTGCCCCAAGAAAGAGAACTCTGATTTTACCGTTAACAGCAGACCCTGGTCATTTAAGACTAGCCATATGCTTAAGATACAGATGTTAACATAGAAAAAAAAAAAAAAAAAAAAAAAATAGCAGAGCTTCAGTGACACCTGGGGAAATTCAGACATATTTTCACTCACTTCTGATCTCAATTGTCTGATCATAACAGCCTGCCAAAATCATGACAACACAGACCAAACTTGGAGACGTGACATCATTCTTCATTCTACCTAAACATGGCACCAGGGGCATTTAGAGAGATTATAAGTAGGGCAATACAAATGGTAGGATACTGTAAGTATACAAAATACTTTGTGTCACCAAGAGAAAAATACAAATTTGGTATGCTCCAAATACTTAGATGACAACTTGAGAAACTCAAGAGGACTTCATTGGTCATGACAGAAGATTTGGGGAGACTCTTGATCATTCAAAATCTGAATTTAAAGCACTTGTAATATTTTCCTACTAAAGAGGCAACCCTTGAAGGGAAGATGGCATATACTTGAAGTATCTTCTTGTCATCCTGGTGTCGGCAACCCTGAAGACACAGCCCCCGATCCTTGTGCCCAGAGACCTCAAAGATGTGGCCTTCTTGGAGACAAATACAGCATGTACGTATGACCCTCACACGTCTGGGCACTGTCAAGTCTGGTCTCTAGGGCCACTACTCAGTGTGAGGCCATGGAAGGCTCCAACACACACCGGGGGGGGGGGGGGGGGGGGTGGTCACTAAAGTCACCATGCAGAGATTTCCACAGGCTCTGGCCAGATGGAGAAGTCTACAGATGCTGGGACAAGGCATTTTTCTTATTTAAAGCCACTGACTCAGAGTCTGTAAGACCAATGCTTGCACGGTCCCAACAAAGTCTGAAAACGATGATCTAATTTCAGTTCTCAGGTTCTAAATACCTCTCTGGAGCAGGAGTCTGCTTCAAACGTGAGCCCGTAATTACAGCAACTATGCCTGGAATGACTGCTGGTTTGGAAAACTACCCTAGGCCTTGTGTGGGACTACAAGGGATTTATTTAGATGACAAATACCATAAGGTGCTCCTACCACTTACAAAATAGGTGATGAATTTCTAAATCGTTTCTACGTGAAACAGTACTAAATGTGGCTTTAGCCTTAAAATCTTTAAGTTACTAGGGAGTTCTTAGAGCTGGAAGAATCTCCAAGAACATTCAGCACAAATTGGCCATTTTGCCATAGAAGTCAACTGCTTTGCCCAAGATTATACAGACTACTAGACCCCATGATCTCCTGATACCCATCCATTTTTTGGTGTTAAGCTTGGTCTAAAAACCTAGGAATGGGGTGGACGGACATTGGGGTGGTTTCCTCACTTTTGGGGAAATGGCATTACCTGGGAGACAGGCCCCCGTGGGAACAGTTGGTGGGTGAGGTCAGGGGGCTGGTCCTGCTGCTGGTGTGTCGGGAGGGAGTCCGGCCAATTGTATTGCTCGGAGAGCCCTGGGGTGAAAGCAGAATGAAATAAGATAAATACTGGCACAATCAGGGTGACTTTTTTTTTTTTAAAGAATGATAAGGCCAATTTTAAGTGCAGATACACCCCAAACGGATAGCTGTCACGCAGGGGTTCCTCAAGTTGAACCGTCTGATGTCACCTGTGCCAGAGTCACACACACAATTGAGTCCTTCCATCTTTATAGCATGAAAAACATAAGTAATTCAGTGAACAAAGGGCTAAGTGACCAAGTAAAAATTTAACGGATTGAACAATCTCACTTAAGAAAAAGAGTACGTTTAAACACTAGGTTCGCTTATTCGTTGGGACTACTGCAGGGGCCAGACACGCCCCCACCCTCCAGATGCCCACAGTTTACTGAAAGAGAACAAGAAAGCTGGCCATTCTATCAGAGCAAGTCTAGACAAGGGACTCGCAGAGGTCACGGTCAGTACAGAGGCACCAGTCGTGACTGAGGCACTCACCACACTGGTGTTACTAGAGTTCTTGAGGTGGTTATGCAGGAGTTTGGTGGCACCATCCTGGAAGGTTTTTGGCAAGGCACCAAGTAACATGGTAAATTCGGGAGTGTTCAATTCAAACAGAGAGATCAGCACAATTTGTGCTGCCTGGAAAAAGAAGATGTGATTCATTATGTAATGGACAACAGCGTATTCTGGTCAAAACATTCATTAAAATGGTCTCACAAAACTTTCTTCATATGAGTCAAACAATAGTAAGAGGACAGCTTCGTCATAAAACACACACACAAAAGGCATTTGGAGAAAACAGGATCACCGGTTATAAACAGCCTGACTTCAATCTGGAAAATACGCCCCCGTTTCACCTTCACGCCCTGGCCTGGGATATCCACAGCATGTTCATATTCAATGACCTTCCCCATGCTGTCTAGCACGAGGGACAAAGCTGCTAAGTACGTAAGTAAAACAACGAGAGGACATGGAACGGCTGAAGATGGTTCACTGTAACAAGTCAGCACTGGACAGGGCTCCTGGTGCCCCTGGAGGGAACAAGTTTCTACAGGAGCTGCCAATGGGCTAACCTGAGCAACCACTTTTCCTCAAGCTCCACTTTGAGTGACTGAGAAAATCTAGAGAAAGAGTTTAAATACATCTGAAACACCCCTGTTGCACCTGCCAAGTGAGAAAGGCCAGTCCTTGGGAAGCAAACCAGACTTACATGGTACAAATTCGGTGTTTTGGCAAACGTTCTACTTTATTAACTGAGACAACGTACTGCAGCGAGCACTCTGGCAGCAAGGTGGGAAAGCAATGAGCTGAAGCAACAGTAGCCCTATGAGACTCGGATTTCTCCAGCAAGTCTTTCTATGGTTCTAAGTAGCAGCAGGCACAGTGAGCTTAAAAAACAATGCCTGAGGAATTAGTTCCAAGGGTTCTGATTTAGAACAACTGCCAAGAGAAGACTGTGGTATATAATGGCATCTCTTACAAATGTCTGAGAGTCAAAAGAAAGAAAAATGCATCACATACTCTTCTGACTAAAAGGATACATTTATTTTTCCAAAGACTCAAAATTTCT
The DNA here is from genome assembly GCF_024362965.1 of Panthera pardus. Taxonomy (NCBI): domain Eukaryota; kingdom Metazoa; phylum Chordata; class Mammalia; order Carnivora; family Felidae; genus Panthera; species Panthera pardus. The sequence goes on from NW_026526655.1 coordinate 104,158,541, forward strand.
AGGATTGTAGTAATTCTTCGGAATATTTTTACCCGTGACATAAGGTGTCAAATACAAAAAACATATTTGCTGGGGCACCTGGGTGGCTCAGTCGGCTGAGCGGCCAACCTTGACTCAGACCGTGATCTCGCAGTTCGCGAGTTCGAGCCCCATGTCAGGTTCTGTGTTATCAGCACAAAGCCCGCTTTGGATCCTCTGTCCCCCTCTCTGTCCCTGCCCCGCTTGCTCTCTCCCTCTCTCGAAAATAAACAAACATTAAAAAATACATATCTGCTTGAGAAATGCTTTGGAAGTAAACACCGCGAAATATTTCAATGCTTTCACAATGTTAAAATTAATCCTGGGCCCAGTTAAGACAAAACTACTATTTGTGTCCGAAGAAAGAAAAACAAAAAAATCCAAGGACCCAAATGTATTTAACCAGAAATAAAAATTAATTATGAATTTTAAAATATCAGAATGTCTTTTACAGAATCAAAAACCAGATTTTAGACCTATCAAAAGCATTTATTAAGCACAGACTGGACAAAAGTATCTTACTTTCTCCCCTTGACCTCCAAATACAGTCATCAGTAGCCTTTCCATCCAAATTAAACCCCAAGGGGCCAGTGTGCTTTCATGACACAGGCAAAACACACTATTACCGATTGTACTACACATTTTCATATTATTGAAACATACTTAATAGTTATCTGAAGGAATCTTTTTCACCACCAATGTAATATACATTAACTTGACCTTTATATTTGTATAAGATTAAATTCCAAAAATCATGCAAAGTAACCTGTGCATTAAAAAAAGACATTTTTGTTAGATGTTAGGAAAAAAACGCATGCAAAAAAAAATGCACTTCAAAGAGAAAGAAACAGACTTGAGTTTTATCAGGGAGAGAAAAAAGGAAAATGTTGCCAATTTAGTAAGAAAGTTTAGGGACTTATTTTTTAATGAATGACAATGGCATTTCAAAATTATAAAATGTATCAGTATTTTTATGTGAAATGTGCCACTACCTTTACTTAAAAAAACCGTGTTTCTTCCCAGAATGACAAGATATCTAATATCACAAACTAACTTGAGGTTTTTTACGAAGCAAATTATAAAAATCAGCGGGATCTTTCAGGAACAAAAGAGCCGCAAGACGATAGGCCTAGAAATTGTGCTAACTAGTGGCCATGTGCTATCAGTGACTTAGTCACATGGGAAAGCCATCGCAGCAGACTTTACGTTTTGGCCCACTACAGAAACTTCTCTTTCAATAACCCTAACGGTGAATTTTGATAAGAAATCCAAAAGAGAGATGGAGGAATTTTGAAAATATAACTTGTTGGACAGATGGTACGTGTGGTGATTTATACATATAAATGAATGTAACTTATTTTTACATTTTCCAAAATATGAAATGTAAATGATTTTATACATTTTTCAAAAGTCACCCTTGGGGATTTAAAGCTGTTTTCAAAGTAAAATCCTTTCTAATGAGGTCCAAGCTCCAGAAATGGGTAGAAAATATGATTTAAATCTGTTATTTAAAAATATTTTATATCACAGTTTTAAAAGGAATGAGACTGTATGGTCCTAAAATATTTTATCTACAACTCTCTGTGTTAGTGAGAAGTCAGAATACTAGAATCCAAACAAGGAAGAAAACTGGGTTATGTTTATCGTTATCATCAATACATTCTCTTTAAAGGAGTAACTCCAAACATAGGGATGAGTTGAAGAGATTCATTTTAAAAAGCTTGGGGCACAGCTCATGTTCAATAATGGATCAAAAAGTGGAGTGCACCACTGTTCTTGTTCCATCATTGAACTCTTGCCTTTCATAAGAGGCAGGGCCAGTGAGCAGCCAGACCAAAAACGCAAGGTTGCTGCTGACTTCTCTTAACGGACAACTCTAGGGTCATTTATTTTAAAGACCAAATGGCAACTTAAAAGGAACCGACTCCCACTCACGCCCACTCAGCAGTAGAAACTGGTAGATGAGGGCAAAAGGTCCTTCAAATCTTACAGTCACTCTATGGAAAGAACTCCCGGGGCTATCAACTAACTGCCTTGAAGGCAGGAAAGAGTTCTTTGAGACAGGAGATCAATAAAGCTTTTGACAAATGCTTCAGCGCTGGTATTAACTGGGGAAAACTTAAACTTTGGGAGAAAGAGAAGGTTTCTAATTTATTAAACAATTATTGCTTCCCTCCAGATGGTCATTAAAATTGCTTTAGAAAATCGCCAAAGAAAGGTTACTTCAAAACCTCCAGACATTCCTTATTTAGTATCTTGCATATGGTAGGGGACTACACTCAACATAGCTTTTTGTTTTGGGCAGGTAGTTAATCATAAAACACATCAAAACACAAACCTTTACACACACACACACACACACACATTCAACATAGTATTATATGAATTTTAGGTTTCTTGACAATCTTTTCAGTGTCTTGCCAAGGGTAATCAGTATTAATAATCTACAATGCAAACAGTGAAGTGTCTTTTTTCAAATTAGTACATAGTTTAAAATCTACCTGTTTACAATTTTCTTCCAAGTTTCCTTCTCCGGGCCCAGAGCAGGTGGAAGCTGACCTAGTGGGGAAATCCTCACCTACTCGACTACGCTGAAGCGGGGACTGACAAACAGGAAAGGCGGTAGGATTTAATGAGAGAAGAAGCAAGTGCTAAAACCAGGGTTATTTGTAAGCTGTGAAAGTATGTGGCTTCTTTTGCAACATCACCTGGACATATATAATCTAGCAGCTCTAAGAACAGGAGGACGGTAACTACTGGTTTCAAACCTCTACCATTTGCTAGGTGCTTCCTACCCAGCCTTGTTGCTGGCAGCAGTAGCGTTCTTGAGCAAAGACATCAAAAAAGTCAACTCATTTCTGGAAAGAGCCAGTCACAGTTAAGCTGAGCCTCAAACCCTGTTTGATGGGAAAATCCTGAGCTTTGTGGCTAGGCCACACTGCTACCTGTAAGTAGACATTAAAATTTTTCAGCTGGAAATTTCAACTTTTGAGGGCTATTTCTATTCTCTTCCTGATCCAGACAACAGCATCTTTATATACTTTCCAGGTTTCTTTGCCATGACTTCATTTACGGCATTTCGGGGGCTAAATCTGCTATCTCATCTGACAAAGCAGGCGCTCGATGGTAGAAAATCATGTATGCTACGCAAACCCACAGGGATTCTGAATCCTGAAATGTAAACATAGCATTAAAAGTTCTACTGCATTTACATTCCCTTTGGTTGACTGGAGAAAAAAAAAAAATCTTCCTAATGCTGAAAAAAACCTGAGTTCTCCATTTGCTTCACAAATAGCAGAGCAAAACCAAAACAAGCCTCCCACGGGGCTGCAGAGGCTGCAATAGCAAATGAAGGAGTCTCTACCTATGTTTTCTATACTGCATTTAGGCCCCCCCAATGAAGCCTGAGGCAGGGGTGATTATTCCCATCTTACGGAGAACAAACAAGAATTCTGAGGTTCAGCTGCCAGCTCGCACCACCACCAAGTGGCAGGGGCAGAAGTCAAAGGACGGTCAAACTCTAGAATCCACTTCCTCCTGTTAATACATTATATGAACACAAAACACAGTTCCTTCAGAAAGGTACAGTTTGGCCAACAGGACAGTCAGTGCTCCCGCACCTAAAACAAGAACAAGGTTACTCTGGGAACAGATTGGGCCAGTGAGGGTCTGGGTGGGGCTTTTCCTGCTGGCCCCCATCAGTCTTGGCCTGGTAAGCCCACTCCACTGCTGACTGGCTTGTGTTCTGGTTTTGGCCGTGCTTCTTCCTTCCTCTTCAAAACATCTTAAATATTTAAACACCTCTCTCTCTCCAACAACAAACACCCAAAACACGGAGATAAAAAGGGAAACAAAGTAAATATAAAAATATTAAAAATGCTGAAGTCAACAAATCAAGAGTTCTATTAGAGTTAAGTTGTTTTCCCAAATAGGACCTTATAGGATGAATTATACTGTCTGCAAACTCCCCAAGTATTGTTTGCAGAAAATTAATGTTCTCTAGAGTAGGGCCAATATGAGGGTTTACTGCACAAATTTCAGACTGAAGGGTTCTTCTAACATTTAGAATATAATCTTGCCCTACTCTTCAGAAATTAAAGCAGGACACCAATAGGAAAACTTGGTTCATGATCACATAGTGCTTTTTTAAATCACCAAGGTTTTCCTAGCACCTGATAGAAACTGTTAGTTAACTGCAAATGAAAGATGGTGCAAAAACATTAAGTTTATTTAAAAGAGACAGGGTGCTTTAATTTACCCAGATAAAAATAGTTCCTGTTTTACTTTTTTACAGCCTTAAAATGATAATGACAAGTTTAGATCTTAGAGCAGAGTGATATATATCACATCCCAATTTTTAAGTATTTTAATTTATTTAGGTGCTCAGTTCATTTAGATAAGCTTTCAAATATGGTCCAAATTCTTGTGCAAGGCAGTTTGCATTACTTACAATAGCATCTGTATTTATATAATGTCCATTGGGTGGCACATCAAAAGAGAGCATTTAAATAAAAGTGATGCCGTCTCCATAAAGGATTAATCTGCAGTGCCCTAATATACAGTCTGTGGGTAAGTAGTTATGGGGCAAAAGAACACATATCCAAATACCGTGCTTTAATGCACCTATTTTAATCAAACAACAAAGCTGGATGTGTATAATTGAAAGCCAAGCAATCTTGAGTCACAGACATTAAAAAAAAAAAAAAACTTTTTTTCACATTTATTTATTTTAGAGAGAGAGAGAGAGAGAGAGAGAGAGAGAGAGAGAGAGGAAGAGACAAAGTGTGAACAGGGGAGGGGCAGAGAGAGACGGAGACACAGAATCCGAAGCAGGCTCCAGGCTCTAGGCTGTCAGCACAGAGCCCGACGCGGGCCTCAAACCCACGAACCTGCAAGATCATGACCTGAGCAAAAATCAAAAGTAGGACGCTTCACTGACTGAGCCACCCAGGCGCCCCTCCAGCCACTGACATTTTTAATGATTAAAAAAAAAAACAAAACCTAGAAGCACCTGGGTGGCTCAGTGGGTGAAGTGTCCGACTCTTGATTTCAGCTCAGGTCAGGATCTCACCGTTCATGCAGTTGAGCCCTGCATTGGGCTCTGCAACAATAGTGCAGAGCCTGCTTAGGATTCTCTCTCTCCCTCTCTGCGTCCCTTCCACCACTCGCGCGCGCACTCTCTCTCCCTCAAAATAAATAAATAAACTTAAAAAAAACAAAACCCTAGAGGGTACCCAGGATGCAGAGATGCATCTTGACCCTCACCACAACTTGAACAGTTACATTAAAAAGCTCCCTATTTAAGTAGGAGGTAGTGAATTAACAAATGACTGTGGAAGATTCCTGCCAACTCACGAAAGTGAGATAAAGCCTTGGTAGGCAAAACACTTAAGACGCCCCCGAGACTCCCATCTCCCACATACAATCCCTGTCCGATCCTCTCCCCTAGAGTGAGACTTGTGAATGATGGAACATCATTCCCCTAATTGTTATGGCAGAAGGGACTCTGCAGGTGTAATGAAAAGTCCCTCCCCAGTCAGTTGACTTTTAGGTCATCAAAGGGGAGATTATCCTGGGTGGGTGTGACCTAAGCCCTGAAGCAAGGTTGGAGGTGCTGGCTTCATTTTAATTTCTCCTCCACTTTGGAAGAATAGTTTTGCTGAACAGAGAATATTTGCTTGGCAGGTTTTTTCTGTCAGCACGCTGAATGCCAACCCATTGCCTCTGTCCTCCACGGTTTCTGAGGAGAAACCAGCTGTGTGTCTTACAGAGGGTCTCTGGGGGATGCCAGGCTGCCTCCCTCTTGCTACTTCCAGGATTCTCTACTTGTCTCTGTCTCTCAATTGTTTGATTACGATGTGTCTATCTGGGGATCTTTTCTTATCCTACTGGGAGTTTATGGAGCTTCTTAGATGGGTAGACTAAGGTTTTTCATCACATTTGGGAAGTTTGGGGAAATTTTTTCCCCAAATATTCTCTTGCTGGCTTTGAAGAAACAAATTGCCAAGCTGGGGAGAGGGAGGTGTGGCAGGGCTGGCAGGTGGCCCACGAGCTGAGAATGTCCCCTACTGACAGCCAGAAAACAGGCCCCTCGGCCCTCCTGTAAGGAATGGAATTCGGCCAAGAACCAGTGATTAAAAAAAGACTAGGCCTCAGATAAGACCAAAGACCCAGGCGACACCGTGATTTCAGTCTGTTAAGACCCTAAGCAGAGGACCCAAAGACCATGTGCCAGATTCCTGAATCAAAGAATTACAACACAGGGGCGCCTGCGTGGCTCAGTTGGTTAAGTGTCCGACTTCAGCTCAGGTCATGATCTCACAGTCTGTGAGCTCGAGCCCCGCGTCGGGCTCTGTGCTGACAGCTCAGAGCCTGGAGCCTGCTTCGGATTCTGTGTCTCCCTCTCTCTCTGCTCCTCCCCTGCTCATGCTCTCTCTCGTCTCAAAAATAAAAACATCAAAAAAAAAAAAAAAAAAGAATTACAACATAATAAATGTGTGTAGTTTCAAGCTACTTAGTTTGTGGTGTTTCAGTATGCAACAGAAAACGAACACAGAAGTCAAAACAGGGGGCCTCCAACATTATGGTTTTGAAAATAATGGCTTCGAAATGCTACTTAAAATGAGATCACCTCTTTCTGGACATTTATCATTCATTAATTCATTCAAACTATTTATGAAATGTTTACTTTGCTCACACAGGTATTGTGCTAGGTGCAGAGATACAGGGCGAGAGAAAATAGGGAGGTGAGAAGTCCCTGGGGAATAGCAAGTCTAGCCCCAGGCCTGAAGATACTGCAGATGAAGGCTCGGACCAAGGGAATCGATCGCAACCAGGTCAACACTGTACCAGCAGCCTGTATGTCTTGAGGTGCAACTCCAGGGTAATGGTCTAAAACACCAGGTCGCAACTCTGTGCGTTAAAAAACAGCCAACGGTGGAGGGAATCCCAATGAGACCCAAAACAATGTCCATACTTTACACTATGCCAATTAGGTCAAATTACCTGGGGTAGAGCCCAGGAACGGAGGCAGATTTTAACTGTAGCCAGGACTGAGAACTACTGATGTAATAAAAAAGCTTTCCAAATTTCCTGAAGATCAGGATTACTGGCCCAGAACCTGGATCTGAACTCAGTCTGAAGGCAAGGTGCTGAGCAGTCCTCGACACGGGGAAGGGGAAGAAGTGAGGGCAGGCAACAGGAGTGGAACACCAATGGAGACCAGGCTTTGTGAAGTAGCACCGCGTGACCCAAAATGACTGACATTAAGTGTTGAAGATCAAACAGTAAACGATCCACATGATTTCTGGCAATAAGTTTAATATCCTAACCATAACTGACTCAAGCCTTGGGAGCCTAAGGCTAAATAACTCAAGGAAGAAAGTTCCTATAACGTCCTCCTTAGAAAAGTTAGGAAAATAAATTGTAGTTCAAGTTTTTAATGCGCACGTCCAGAGAAAGTGGAGGATACGATGAAAGTGAACTGCTCCTCAACAGGCTAGAATTATGGTAATACGTAAGTCTACAATGTTTCAGTCCTACAGGAAGGAATACTTAACTAACATTCAATTACAAAAGGCACACACATAGACACACACACACATTTACATGTTATGACTAAAGACAGAAAGCTACCCTTAAGGCTTTTGTATTTTGGCCACTGTTGTGATTTTAAAAACTACAACAGAAATATCTGTTTGTGACTTACACACCAAGCAAATCATTCAACCACCTCCTATTGTACCTCCCTAATCCCAAACTGGTTTAATGGCTAAATCAGAGGTTGCCAGTGAAATGCCTCTTTGATAACAATTTTGAATGAGTGCTTTAATAGGATTTGCCCTTGTTCCTTGTCCTTGGACAACTTAGTTTATGACTATACAATGGACACAGGACTTACATGATCCGTAACCCTTCTAAAGAAACCTTTTACAGAATTCTTCTGTTCTTGTCTTTGAACTTCAATGGAAGAGGAGCTAAGTGTTTATTGGCATTTGGAAATTTACCACTCCTGCTAACTATTGCTTGGATTTCTCCTTTCCTTTTTTCCTGCTGGACCCAAGTGGTCCACATTATCAACTCTGCTTAAGGCCAAACAACTCCACTGGTAGGGCCAAGGGTGGAAGGAGTGTGGTACAGAAGAAAAAATGCAAGGCTCGTGATTATACACAAATAACCAAAATCACGTACCTCCAGTCTGGAAGCAGAACTGAGAAAGCTGGCTTTTAAGAGTACTTCATAAAGGCTACTTAGTTTATCCATAAAGTAAAAAGAATAATGGCCACGTGTCAAACTCAAGCAGTGGGAAGCTCAAGCACAGAACGACATCGACAGGCAGAGAGTAAGAGAGACAAACACAGTAATTTACGCTTGCGGTGTGCTTACAACTTGTCAGGAACTGACAAAGCATTTCACATGTAATAATTAATCTTTGTAATAGTCCTGATGCAGAGTACTATCTTGAAAGAGAAATAATAGCACTCTGTGCTCTTTCCTATGTTATCCGCTCCTCAATGTGTCATTTCTGAAAAAAGTAGCCAATATTCTTCAGCTGATAAACTAACAAAACAACACCTTGATAGCAGGGTGCATCCAAAATCTGAATTCTATCTCCCCATGTCACTCCCCAAGTCAGAGTGTGTTCCAAGTATGGTATGTAATCTGAAATTGTTTGCTCTTTTTAAATTCAGAAATTCATTTCTTAGCAAATTTTCAGCCACCTTTTGCTATGAGGCACCTTGTGGCCAGGCAGCCTTAGATTTTCAATTCTGTCCTCAAAGTCCATGTCACAAAACTGATATGTGGAAAACCGATGGCCTGAAGAGACACTAAACCATGAGTGATTTCTCACTTAGAAAGAATAAAATAGATGCCTAAGAAAACCACAAACCAATCATACACGATTTCCGATTTTCATTTTGATGCTGGAAGACTGGGACTAGGTGGAACTGGAGAAAGAAGGTAAGGGGCAACAGCAAAGTCTTGGTTTCACAGAAAAGGAGTAATAAAGGATCCCATGCAGGTGTGTGGCATGGTGTGCAAGTTCCCAAGTACATTTCTTTTCCTAACACATGCCTGAGAACGGTGTGTTTAAAGCTGCACTTGAGCTCTCGCGGACATACCTTTCTCACGTCTGAACTCTTTGGTTCTGTCGTCCAGGTTATAATTCTAGAAACTGCAAGCCTCGTCTCACTAGAGTTTACAAAATCCGTTGGATCCATCTGCCTAGCGAGGGACTCAATGTACTTCAGGATTGCAACTTTGACCTGAAAGACCCAATAATTATACTCATTAGGTACACTTATGAATCTCTGAATAGAATTCTGATCAGAGAAAAGTAAATACAATTGAGGGGACCCCTCCTTTCTCCTGGATCTATGTTTTCACACAGAGCCACGTCCATCAGGGACAAAAGCATGAAATGGCTGACAGGTTAAGTTTGGGAACAGGAAGACTGGCATACAGATCAACCTCCTTCAGTTTTAGATCACCGTGCCTGTGGAGAAGGCCTGCTCTGCCTCCTCCCATACGCAGCAAGACACCTGCAGGGCATCTGAGCCCCCATGGGCAGGCCACGGGATTACGACTCTGCCGCTTGACCAGGAAGCACTTAGTATTGTTTTTTGGGCATCCTAGGCCACGTCTTGCAAGGTAGCATTTTTAGCAATCACGCTGATATTCTACCTTAACTTCTCCACTGATGCCTCAACTGGTTTTGACCTTAGGAGAAGAGGGCGGTTATTGATTGCAGCTATCCTAAAACCCCAACAAAAGCTAATGAATGAAGAAGAGATGACGTACACGACCTAATTGAAATTAATAATACCCTCCCTCAAATTCAGTCTTATAGTTATGATTTTCCAAAATACGTGACAATTAATTTTCATGTGTTAGAACGTTAATATGGAAAACATTTCAGTAAGATACCTTATATCAACACACCAGAATTTTCTAGTTTAAATACGGTGGAAAACAGCAAAATTACTCAAATGTTGGTGAGGACGTGGAACTACTAGGCCTGCCATTATATTGCTGGTAGGAATATAATACGGTACAACCATTTGAACAGTTTAAAATAACATTAAACACAACCCACCCAATGAACCAGTGACTCTTCTCCTAGGTACTCAAACAAGAAAAATGGAAACATGGCCCCAAACAGTTGTGTAAGAATGCTCACTCACAGCAGACTTATTCATAACAGCCAAATACGAGTCATGTACAAAAAAGGACATTTTAAGCAAATTTGACTTCTAGAGGTTGAATTGTAATGACAAATAGTCACCAACCTTGAGGTTAGGAGTTTGAGTTTGATCCACAATGAATCTCATCAAAATGTTAAACTGTTGGTCAAATGGAAAGGAGTCCCTAGGTTTAAGAGAAGAAAGAAAGTGCTCATTTTAAGGAAAGATACGTTACAAAAAATAATGCAAAACCATCTCAGAAACAAAAATATACCACTAGAGATAAGTCTGATGGACACGGAAGCAAGCCTCTACACCAGGTAATTGTACTTTCCATTTTATATAAATACTAGAGTAATAGACATTACATATAAAATTAAGAAGATGGAAAATCTTTTTTTTTACTTATTATTTTTAAAAAATGTTTTATTTATTTTTGAGAGGGGGAGGGGCAGAGACAGAGTGGGGCAGAGAATCTAAAGCAGGCTCTGTGCTGATAGCACAAAGCCCGACATGGGGCTCAACTCACCAAGTGCAAGATCATGACCTGAACCGAAGTCGGACGCTCAACCAACTCGGCCACCCAGGTGCCCCAGAAAATGGGAAATCTTGCTACAAGTCCCAAAACACACACGACACTTAGAGTTATGTATGCTATTTTAGAAATGAAGACCAAACGATAAAAGAGATTCCTACCTGCCTTCTAGAATGTGCTCATCTTCTTTCCAGGTACCTTTCTGAAACTGCTTCATGAGAAAAACTTCCAATTCCGAAATCTTAATTTACATCCTGACGAGGCTGCCTACAGCTGCCCTTGCTTCAGCTAACCATGCTGTCCTCCTTGGTCCTACTGCGCAACTGCTTCTGGTCTCTATTTTGTAGGGTGACCACAAAGAGTATGGGAGACCCAGCAAGGGAATCCCCCATCCAGCTACAACACATATGCAGAAACCAGGACCCTCCGCTTCTCACCTGTTCCTGATCTCATTTCTTGCAGCCATTTCACATCTTTGATACATCTGAGTAACCCCGAGGACTCTTGGCTAGCCAAAGTCCATGCTCCTTCCCTTAAAATGCTGCAATTACTAGCATTAGTTTAAAAGTGCATAATCGTGTCCATGTAGGAAGTTGTAGATGTATTTTCCACACTAATAGGAAAGATGGTGCAATGCAAACATCTATTACAACTGAGGCTGAGTGACGGCATTGTTTCCTTTGGCCTCTCTAAGGGACTCTTCTCAATCTACAGAAGTATAGTAACAAGAACGGGGAAGCAGGTTCAGATCTGTGAAGTCACAGGATGAATTTGAAATTTTACTTTTTTTTTTTAATGTTTATTTTTATTTTTGAGACAGAGACAGAGCATGAACGGGGGAGGGGTAGAGAGAGAGGGAGACACAGAATCGGAAGCAGGCTCCAGGCTCTGAGCCGTCAGCCCAGAGCCCGACGCAGGGCTCGAACTCACGGACCGCGAGATCGTGACCTGAGCTGAAGTCAGACGCTTAACCGGCTGAGCCACCCAGGCGCCCCTGAATTTGAAATTTTAATGACATAATGTAAAGAAAATGCAAAGCACGGAGCACATCCTGGGTACTAATATTACTACTGTTATAATTACTAATAAAAAGTAAACGTGACCCAATAGCACATGTATTTGTACCCAGGAAGCCAGGAGGACCACTTCTGTAAGCAAAGTACGCTTTAGCATACATGACTTAAGTGACTCACACCAGCTATAAATTAGAGAAACGAGCTTGACAAACCACACACAAAACTTCTGTCTCCTTCTGCAGCAAGGGGAGAACGGAGAATCCATTTCAGTATAAGCTGGCGTGTTTAACCTGGAAACGTGTCTGTGGCCAGGCACAGCCAAAGGAAAGGAAGTGGGCAGACTCGCAATCAGACCTGTTATCTTAGGAACCCCCCTCAGCCATTACAAAGGCCCTCCCCTCCCTTCCCCGCCAATACTCACTGATGGGTCCTAAATATACATAAATAGCTAGGCATCTCAGCTGCTGAGAAAACTGAATAATGAACGTGCTCTAGAGATTTGGATCGAATCTACCCAGGAGAGGATTCTTAAAGGAAAGGGGGCATCCAGGAAAATAACCAGAGGGTTTTCCTTAATCACCAAAGTTTAGGAGTAAAATCTTAATATTCCTGCCATCCCTAAAGATCTGAAAGTTTTTGCCCTTCACAAATTCACCTATATGAAGGAAGAGACCTTTAGGCCAAGTCTGATTCACAAATGTTTCATCTGGCTTTCAGAGTGTCATTTAAAAATAAAGCTCAAATGTGCTGCCTTATTCCACATTTCTGACCTTTCTTGGGAAGTCTGGGCCCACTGGGCCCACATGCCAACATGGCCACCTCTCTCTACGGAAGTTCCCTAGCCCACAGCATCACCGTCTCTCCTGTCTACTTCACTCAGTTACTATCAGCTGGACCCGCCTCGCCCTTCTAGTCAATCCCTGGCTGAACCTTTACAAATCCAGTAATACACCGGCACGCAGGAATGTTCCTTAATTCCACTAAACTCGCTCATCCAAAGGAGGGACGGCATTTGAAAAGCTTATTGTAAATATAGTATATTATACTGAGCTCACTGAATACCAAGGGAGAGCTCTTTGGATAATAAAATTCTATAGCAGCACAAATTATACAGATCTACAGGGTCAGGAACCAAAAGAAAACAGTTGGCATCAGAGCACAGAGGAACAAATGCATGTTGCGCAGTCACAAACAACTAACAGACACATACATGGGGGATGATGGCAGGGTGACGTGCGCTACTGTTAGTGGAGGGAGCCAGAGAGGAAAGAAAAAGCGCAAATACTATCCACATTCTCCTTCAGGAGAGAAAGTCCCACATCCACAGACCAGCCTGCAGTAAGGGGAACACACAGCGGTGTAATAACCAGCAGTCCTGGATTCCAGTTCCCACATGGCCACTAACACGCACTGTGACCCGGGCAAGTCAAGTAAAGTCTGTTTCCTCATTAATAAAATGAAGGTGGGTCCTTCTGTTTTGGACATTCTATGATATATGATAATATTCCAGTGTGTAGTAACTGAGTCATATAAAAGTTACCCTACTGAGGATAATTAGTTGATCTGGAGTCATTGGCTTATTCTTTTAAAAATTCACTGATCTGACCCATAACCCTCCATCTTCCACCAAATGGCAACTGAGTCATTACAGCGAGGTGTCTTCTGAGGCTATTTAATTTCTAATACTCGTATGTTGCGAACCTACAACTGCAGACACAGTAGATAAGAGGTTTCTGAAAAATGACAGCACACAGTCAGTTTTTCACATGTCTCTGAATCTCCACAGCTCTTCTCTCTTTCCTTGTAACAGGTCACAACTGCTATGCGTTATCAACCTCTGAGTCAGTGAATGCTAACAGAGATTGTAGCTGGGCGAGTGGGAGCCCTACATCATATGTGGCTAGCAAGATTTCTAGTGTGACTTGTAAGAAGACGGAAGTATTAAAAATACTGAGGTCTTGAACTATTGGGACCTCATCCAGATAAAAAGTTTCTGCACAGTGAAGGAAACAATCAGCCAAACTAAAAGGCAACCAATGGAATGGGAAAAGATATTTGCAAACGACATCAGATAAAGGGTTAGTATCCAAAATCTATAAAGAAATTATCCAACTCAACACCCAAAACACAAATAATCCAGTGAAGAAATGGGCAAAAGACATGAAGAGACACTTCTCCAAAGAAGACATCCGGATGGCCAACCGACACATTAAAAAATGCTCAACATCACTCACCATCAGGGAAATACAAATCAAAACCACAATGAGATATCCCCTCACACCTGTCAGAATGGCTAACATTAACAACTCAGGCAACAATAAAGTTGGTGAGGATGCAGAGAAAGAGGATCTCTTTTGCATTGTTGGTGGGAATGTAAGCTGGTGCAGCCACTCTGGAAAACAGTATGGAGGTTCCTCAAAATTAAAAATAGAACTACCCTACGACCCAGCAATTGCACTACTAGGCATTTATCCAAGGGATACAGGTGTGCTGTTTAGAAGGGATGCATGCACCCCCATGTTTATAGCAGCACTATCAACAATAGCCAAAGTATGGAAAGAGCCCAAATGTCCATCGGTGGATGAATGGATAAAGAAGATGTGGTATATACATACAATGGAGTATTACTCGGCAATCAAAAAGAATGAAATCTTGCTATTTGCAGCTACGTGGATGGAACTGGAGAGTATTATGCTAAGTGAAATAAGTTAGGGAAAGACAAATATCCTATGACTTCACTCATATGAAGAATTTAAGATACAAAACAGATGAACATAAGGGAATGGAAGCAAAAAGAATATAAAAACAGGGAGGGAGCGAAACATAAGAGACTCTTAAATACAGAGAATAAACTGAGGGTTGCTGGAGGGGCTGTGGGTGGGGGGATGGGCTAAATGGGTAAGGGGTTAAGGAAGACACTTGTTGGGGATGAGCACTGGGTGTTACACACAGGGGATGAGTCACTGGAATCTACTCCTGAAAACATTATTGCACTATATGCTAGCTAACTTGGATGTAAATTAAAAATAAATAAATAAAAATATCGAGGTCTTAGGGTGCCTGGGTGGCTCAGTGGGTTGAACGTCGGCTCAGGTCACAATCTCACGGTTTGTGAGACTGAGCCCTGCGTAGGGCTCTGCGCTAACAGTGTAGAGGATGCTTGGGATTCCCTGTCTCCCTCTCTCTCTGCCCCTCCCCCACTCACGTATGTGTGCATATGTACATGCGTGCTCTCTCTCAAAATAATCATTTTTTAAAAATACTGAGGTCTTCAGAAGGATGTAAATAAATACTCTAAAATGTCTTTTAAAGATAAGAGGATCAATTTGCAAGGTTTTATACTTGTTTTTACATTTGTCTTGAGCATTCACAAAAATAACGCCAACTTTTCATCTCATGGAAAGCAGGGACATTTCAACAAATCTGTTAACAAGAGAATGTGGAAATGGTGTAAGAGAGGACTTATTCAAGCAGCTGACAAAAACAAAAGAGAATGCCAGAAAAACACTGTAAGAGTCTTGTTAACATCAACATTGTCTAGCCCACGTGAAAAGATACATTCCCAAACATGACATCAACAAATGTCAAACAAGTGTCAAGCAAATCCATGAAAAGGTGCTCAACATCACCATGAGGGAAATGCAAATCAAAACCACGGTGAGCTATCACCTCACACCTCCTAGTTATTATAAATGTTGAGGATGTGCAGAAAAGGGAACCCTTGTGCACTGTAGGCAGGAATGTAAATTGGTGCTGCCACTATGAAAAACAGTATACATGTTCCTCAAAAAATTAAAAATAAAGGGGCGCCTGGGTGGCTCAGTCAGTTAAGTATCCAACTCTTGATTTTGGCTCAGGTCACGATTTCACGGTTCATGACATCAAGCCCCACGTCGGGTTACGCATGGCAGTGCAGAGCCTGCTTGGGATTCTTTCTCTCCTTCTCTCTCTCTCTCCTTCTGTGCCAAGCCCCACCCCCCCCATAAAGAAACTTGAAGACATAAATTAATTAAAAATTAAAAATAGAAACATCATATAATCCAGTAATTCGACTTCTGGATATGTATACAAAGGGGATGAAACCACTATCTTGAAGAGACCTCTGACCTCATGTTCACTGTAGCATTATTTACAATAGTCAAGATACAAAACAACCTAAGTGTCTGTCAACAGATGAACGAACGGACAAAGAAAAATAATGGCATATTATTCGGTCATAAAAAAGAAGAAAATGCTGCCATTTGGGACAACATGATGGACGTTGAGGGCATTATGCTAAGTGAAATAAGCCAGACAGAGAAAGATAAATGTTGCGTGATCTGACTTATACGTGGAATCAAACAAACAAACAAACAGAAACAAATAAAAAACAAAACAAAAAAACCCTAAATCCATAAAAACAGAGCAGAATGGTGGTTGTCAGGGGATGCGGGGGTGGGAAGCATGGGGAGATGCTGGTCAAAGGGAACAAGCATACGTAACACACAGCAGCTCTGGGGATCTGAAGTACAGATGGTGATTATCAGTTAACAGGACTGGATTATACACTTGACAGTGGCTAAAAGAATAAGCTCTTACATGTTCTTACCACGAGCACAATAAAAGAATGGTAATTATGTGAGGTGAAGAATGTGTCAACTAACACCGTGGTAATCATTTAGCAATGTACACGTGTATTAAACCATCATGTTATACACTTCAAATTTATAGGCCGTTTTATGTCAGTTACAACTCAAAAGCTGGGGAAAAAAGTGGTCTGGTCCTTAAAAACTTACCTTGTGACATCTAGAGCCTTTTGAACTTTTGCTTGCACAGATCCAAGTAAATCTGCCCCCATTTTCTTAAGTAATTGTGTGAGAAGAACAAAAAGCCAGTCTTGTAAGTCATCCTTATGAATTATTATAAAATCCACCAGAGTCTCCAAAAACATACTGAAAACCTAGACGGAAACATTTCATATATGTAATTCAGAATTGTCTCCAAAGTCTCTAAAACACGGACAGGTCATATTAGAGAAGACAAATGTATTTAAAAAAATAAAGGAAAAAGGATTGGAACTTACTCTCTGTTGTGAATTCCACCGCAAACCAGGCCATGCAACAAAACAAATTCCATGTTAGTCTACAGTGAATTAATACCATTTTCATGCAGTTTTTTAAAAGACCTGAAAAGACTACAAACTGATCTCTGATATCTGATACTCTCCCCTCCCTCAATATGCCTTCGAAATACAGTATTGAGAGAAATTAACTTTACTGAAAAGTGTCAGTTTATTCCTGCAGGCTTTTCCTCCTTCCTTCCTTTCTCTTAAAAAAAAAAAAAAGGTATTTTAACCATCATAATTCTATACTATTACTGTTCGTTACCTAGCACTCAACAAGTACTATTTGGATGTTGGAGGATGAGGGAGGAAAAACACCTGTGCACTGTATGACTCCAGTTCAGATACTGCAAAGGAATATCTTTATAAGAAAATACTGTAAAAGTGAGAATAGTCTTTATTGTAAAAAAGTATGGTATACAGTCCGCATAATTCTTATGCTGCCGTGCAGTCATTAACGCTGTCTAAGGTGAGATAAGAGTCCACAGTGGACTATCCTGGAACCGATTTCAGAGAGAGAAGTACCCTATTTGGCTAATGAGTCGTGCTCTACTGGGACAATCCAGCCATTATAGACCTGCTCAGTTCTAGCACAGCAGCTATTAACCACCAGGGGTCTCCAGTGAGACAGCTCAGAAATAACTCACTGAGCCCCAGGGATTCTTGACTTAGCTCAAAGGCAGCTAGCAAATATGAACTAAACTGAGACCTCCAAACTCACTGTACAAGAGCCTTCTGATGGAAACAAATTTCCTTCTTTATCCTCATATTCTGGTTCTGAATCAGCAATCTAGAGGTGACAGGTAATAGAAATTTCATCAATGCCCCATACCACCTAATACCCCTTATGCCGTAAGTCTTATGAATCTTATGCTTATGCTTAAAATCTTCCTGCTTTTAAACACTACCTTAGAGAAAAATCATGATAATTAGATCTTTGGATATCTGTGTGGCCCTAGAACCCAACCTTTCTTGAATTTTACGAATGTTGTTAATGTGGACTTTGCTGTGAGGATCACCACAGGACTTTTAAGACATGCTTCAAAGACCAGGATCGAGGAAAAATGCTGTCCCCCAACCCGCCCCCCCCCCCCCCCCCCCCGTAGAGACCAGAGAACCCACACATTCATTCTCCTAGGCTCCCATGAGCATCTCAAAGGACAGGATCCATAGATTGTTTCTGTCCTTTATCCATCCTTTAAACTTCCCCAATAAACTCATTCCCCCTATTTTCTTTCTCTAAAAGCACCCGACAGCCTCTAGGACTCCTCCCCAACTGATGGTATGTGCTTCAAATCTGGACTCCAAGTAAGCTTCTGTAAAGACCCCCTCTCGGCACCACTCCTAGAAAGGGCCTGGGTCACACTCAGTGTTGTTTCCCCCCCAGCAGAGATCCCCTCATGATCAGCACTCTCCTTGGACCCCGGGAGTGTGGACACCTGCTAAATGGCCGCAGTTCTTAGGGACAGCAAGTTCTTAGGGATAGCAAATTCTATTTGGAGAAATAGTTTAACCTGGTTTTTCAATAAATCCGTTACATAAATGCTTCTATTTTTCTGTCCTGTCCTATATAGAAACATTCTACATGGGATACAAAAAAAAAAAAAAAAAAAAAAAAAAAAAAAAATCATATATTTGATTATCTTCTTAACTACTGTAAGTTAAAAAAAAAAAAGGGGGCACTACATTATAATACAATGTTTTATTCTAGCACCACTGTTTGGCTAATAGGAGGCACCCAAAAGTATCTGAATGAGTAAGAATACATCTGACTCTTTCCATTAACTCTTAAAACATACTTTATCCAGCCCGAAGTTTTATGGACATTTTAAGTTCTCCAGAAGTCATTTTTAAAAGATATAATGGGCGGGGAGGGGGGGGGGTGCCTGGGTGGCTCAGTTGGTTAAGCTTCTGACTCTTGATTTTGGCTCAGGTCATGATCTCACTATTCGTGAGACTGAGTCCCTGCTTGGGACTCTCTCTCCGTCTCTCTCAAAAAACAGAAACAAAAACAAACAAACAAACAAAAAAACAGCTTAAAAGATATAACATCAACTACTGCAGAAACTGGTGTTAAATCTGGAAGGTCTAAACTGCACTATGGGGAACTCTCACTCTTAAGTAGTGTATTATACAGCTCACGTGGGCATGCAGGGGGGGCATGAGCAGGCAGGATTCCCAGACTTACCTTGCTGTGAGGGTCAGCAAACATTCGAGTGAAGATCTCACACAGTCTTTTCAATTCTACTCGACTAGAGGAAATAAAATGGAAAGAAATGAACTTGGAATTTCATGAGTCAACACTGAGATTAGTGACAGCTTTTGTTTTTTCTATATTTTGAGAAGGGGGAGGCATAGAGAGAGGGGGCGATTGAGAATCCCAAGCAGGCTCTACACTGTCAGCGCAGGGCCCAGTGTGGGGCCTGAATTCACAGACCATGAGATCATGACTTGAGCCGAAATGAAGAGTCGGAGGCTTCACCGACTGAGCCACCCGGGCAGCCCGTGACAGCTTTTTAAAAAATAATTTTTATGTAACAGGGACGCCTGGGTGGCTCAGTTGGTTGAGTGTCCAACTTTGGCTCAGGTCATGATCTCGTGGTTCATGGGTTCGAGTTCCACATGAGGCTCTGTGCTGACAGCTCAGAGCCTGGATCCTGCTTTGGATTCTGTGTCTCCCTCTCTCTCTGTCCCTCCCTTGCTCACACTCTGTCTCTCTCTCTAAAAATAAATAAACACTAAAATTAAAAAAAATTTTTTTTTTAAAATTTTTATATAACAAAGTTTTTTTCACAAATAAATTAACTTATTTAACTCATGATGAAATTACGTAGAAATATAAAATCATGATAGTTGGGCTCTCATCTGAAAATGAGGAAACAATCTTCCAGAGTGACTGCTGAAGTTCACACACATGGGGGAGGCAAAGCCATGAGCTAAACCCCACCCACTTGAGGTGTGTCTTCCACCTGCCACAGATGAAACTCAGTGAGATAAACTAGGAAAAGCACGTGGTTTGGGGTCAGACAGACCTGGATTTTAATCTCAGTTTTGCTACAAAGTACTCAAATGTCTTTAGATCTGTATCAAACAAATGACTACAGGGAGGGTTAAGGAGAGAACACACTTCCTTCCTTCAGCTACTGAGACAAAGCAAATGTTCATTTCCTGTTAGTGCCCTTTTGCTTTTTCTTATCCTTATCTATACCACTGAGGCCCATTTTACTTCAAGGCTTGAGTATAAGGATCATCATCTTGCCCCCAAATTACCCCGAGTAATCCCCCTTCACACCTACCAGACAGCTGGTTTGATGATCTACTTTAACATCAGTAACACAGCGCTCTAGATTAGACCAATCCCAATCAATAGATTTCTAGAGATTATTCAACGGATACTCGGTCAACATTAAAATATTAAGAAAGGGGACCACCAGATTAAGCAGATTCTGAGGAATCATCATCTCAATAAACCATCCTCATTTTGTTGTTGACAGCTCACTAGTGAATGTCAGAGGCTACCTGAATTTCAGAAGGCATAGGACAAAGCTGCTCAAGACCTCTTTGTGACCAGAATGGAATAATGGGAGCCTGGGGGGAGGTAGGAGGACAGCACAAAGCAAGTCCGAATATGGCAGGGCGGAGTCTGACTGACTGGACGGGCACACTTAACAGCATGGGGATTCATCAGGCAATGTTCACTTAGCTTCGCAGGGCCCACCTGTGACCATAAACTTACACACATTCAAAATTTATCTTAGAAAAATTATCCAGGGGCACCTGGGTGGCTTAGTCGGTTAAGTGTCCAACTCTTGGTTTTGGCTCAGGTCATGATCTCACAGTTTGGGTGGGATCGAGCCCCCGCACTGGGCTCCACGCTGACAGCTGGGGGCCCACTTGGAATTCTCTCTCTCTCCCTTTTTCTGCCCCTCCTCCCGCATGTACTTGCTTGCTCTCTTTCTTTCTCGAAATAAACTTAAAAAAAAAATTATCCAAAGAATATACTGCATTTCATGGATTCTAACTTTCTCAAATTCTTCACGTTGTAACATTTCTATAATTTTGAGCTTTGTCTTACAATCAAAGACATATTAGTATTGCCATGGTTTAATAAGTCAGCATTTCTTCTTAGAGGGATGTAAAATAATGGTGCATCAATGGTGCCTTAGATTTGATGAAGTATGGTATAAACACATACTTTTTTGGTGTGTGTAATACAAGCTCATTTGAGAAAATTTATGAAACACAGAAACAAAGGCAAAAACAAAGTAATCACTTCTAGTGATAATACCGTTACAAGTTTCAAGTACTCTTAGTATGTCATCACTATACATATTTAAGCTATATATGTGTTTGCATATTGAAACATTTTAGATGGAGACTGCTATCATTTTACCCACAATCCCAAAGTGTAATGAACCATATCAACCTGCAGAGTTGTTTGATTTTTTTACCTAAACTGCAAACTGTACCAAGATTTCTCAAACAACACCTACCTGATACATATGAACTGTAAGGGAACCAAATATTTTACACACCTAATAAAGTACAGAGTATTTGCCAGAGGTTTCAAAGTCTCTGGAAGGCAAAGACCACGTCTTAGCCATCTTAGCACTCGTAGTGCCTGACCCTGAGCCTTGGAACTCTGGAAGGACTGCACGAATGGCAAGGAATCCATTTAAGGTGCTGATGAGCAGACCATGAGACTTAGAACTTGGCTCACAACCTCGGCCTCCTGTCCCCTCACCTCAGTGTTCTTTGGCTCTTCAGCAAATTCTGCAGGCCGAGAAGCCCTTCTTTCCTTTCCGACCAGTTGGAACTGGCACAGTGGTTGAGAACTTCTGCTACGTCCTCGGTCTGCCGCAGATAGTGGGGAATGCCGCCGTTCCTGGAGCCGTACGAGCGCTCAGAGCAAACGCTTGAGGCATCGCTGTTGGCATCGTCATCAGAATACATCCCATACGGCTCATACCTCCTCCTCACAGGCTTCTTCTGTCAGGTCCAACGGAGGTGGGAGTGACGGAGGAAGAAATGGGAAGGCGAAATGACCGCGAGTCACGCCAAACAAAATCGGCAACAGTTAATGGTAAAAAGATACACGCACGCACGCACACGGGCACGCACGCACGCACACAAGCACCGCACTTTCCTGTGCTTACAGATTAGGGAAATAAAAACAGAAAAGCAGACGTCCAGTCGGGATAGGATAACAAGCAGAGCAATCCACAGCAGAGACGAAAAGAGTACGGTCTCTAGTCCCGTGTGTGGACTTTGCAGTAAGACAGACTTGGGTGGTCAGCCTGCAGCCGCTGACGGGCTGAGGAAGCCCAGAAAGCCTCCTAACCTTCCCGCTTCACTCTCCCCATCTTTGAAATAACAGTAACGATACCTCTCACACGCTTGTTGCGAGGATATAATGGAAGGATATGCTAACTAACCTGGGCCAGCCCCTGCCACACTGCAAGTAAGTGTGCCCACCGGCCCCTTTCACAATCAAAAACAATAGATCTTGAGCACGGTCAATGGGAAAATTTGTTTGAATATTCATGCTTCCTTAAGAAAGTCTAAAACTGAAATGTCAGAGCAGAGTAGCCCCTGTCAAAGGATTCTTAAATTATCTGAACACAAATAGGCTTCCTGTAGATCCTTCATTTGTTTCTCTTACCCTGAATATAAAACTGGAAGTTAAACCCATAAATAATATAGCAACAGCTAGTAAACTGACAAAATACAATTTTCCCTAAAAGAAAAAAAAAAGTTATTGGCCAAAACCATACAAATGTAATCTTTTTTCTTTTTCTCCCCCCAAATGTAATTTTCTAATTAACACGGCTTGTCCATCCATCACAACTTGCTCGGGACAGTTCTGTCTTATGCCTCTTGTCCCAGCATAGTTATGAATAGTCCCCCCTTTCACAATCATCCTTGTTAGGGTGGTAAATTACAAGATCATCTTATTTACGTATAAACTAGATCCATAAAATAAGAAAAATGTTGAATACATCCATCCATGAAATAAGAACATTAACAGTAGACACAAACTGGGTTAATAAATAAAATAAAACACTAATAGGAGAAGGAGCAGAGCTTGACATAAAAAAAACCAAAAACCAAAAATCAAAAACCAAAAAAAACCCAAAAAACAAAAAAGAACTAGAACAGAGGAGAGAGGAGACTGATTCCATCGCTAACAACAGCTTCACTAGACTGGACAAATCATAATTCAGATCAGGATTTCTACATTATACTACACGCTTTGTTGCTTTCACTAGCTCCTAAAGGAAATATACTTGCAACAGAAAAAAATGAAGTTGTAAAACAAAAGTTAAAGCACTGGTACCTTGCTCCTGGAGTCTCCTAACAGCTGTAGGCAGGAAAATATTGAAGGATGGGGAAAAAGCATAGAGAATTATGTCAGAAGCATATGTGGGGATTGTTCTTGCAACAAAAGTGTACAGCAAAACATATCTTAGCAAACCAAAAATACAGGTTAGCAAGCAATTCATATCAAGCGAATAATAACAAAGAACGCTTTCACAATGGCATCTCCTAGCCCTTCCTACACCTCCTAGAAACGCCTTCTAGTACTTGCCATACTCCTTTGCTATGCTAAAAACTCCCCCCACCGCCGTGGTACATCTCTAAAGTCACGTTAATTCTACCTATTCCCATGCTAGCTTCTGTCTGCCCTGGGGCTTCTATCCTGGGAAGCACATCTGTGTACCATTCCTGAGCTCTCTCTTCTGCAGCAGGTCACTCGGGGAGACCAGGCAGTTTGCACAAAGAGTAAATAAGGGCAGCCTGAGTGGGCTGACGGCTAGAGCTCAGAGAAAAGCCCAAGCCGAGGAAAGCCCAAGTTCAAGTTCTCAAGTCCGACTCTGGCTCCTAGCACTTGGTGCACAGTCCCTTGCGCAGCTCTTTAAAGAGCGAGGGAGGGAACTCCCCCACCTTAACTGGAAGTCCCATTTAACTAAGGGTTTTGCACATCCATCATTTCCCCCCACTCTGACCTCCAAATAGGGTCCCTGAATAAGTAAGCGATTCCCAGTACTGCAGCTTGGAAGGAAGAATCTCTTCCCAGAGTTCTGTTCCAGCTCATGACTCTGAAGTCAAAGCCATGGTTAAAGCAATTATCCTGAACTCCAGTACCTGCCAGGAAAAAAGCCCTTCTGCACAGAAGGCCGATGAATAGAGCTGGCCAGGCAGCCCCTGCTTACAGGAAAAGCATCGGGAGAGTGGCACACTGCTTGCTCACAGTCGCTTGTCAAAGCACTCTGACTGCGCAAGAATAAATGAGGGCGACACAGGAGGGGGTGAAAGCGAGAACCCGTGCAGCCATGGACTGTAATGGTTTGATCAGATGCAAAACACGGCTGGGTTTAAAACTTCTGGTTCTGAAACCAGATACTTTTTTCCCTTAGAAAGACAATGTATCTTAAAACAGCACAAGTAAGGCCAGAGATCAGACAGTTCTAAAGAGGATCTGCTTTAAATGCTGAGCACATCAACTAGAATATGCTAGAGGCAGTGTCACTGCCAGTTGAAATGCATCTTTAGAAGGCAATCTGACCACAAGCTGATTCTACCAGGGAGTGTTTTGCTATAACCACAAACTGAAGGATCTCTAACTGCTTTATATTATTACTATTATTATTATTATTATTTTTTTTTTTTTTTTAGGAACTACATTATACTGAGGCAAAAACATTCCACCAGCGCTTTATGTCCTCAGAGTCCATTGGCATTAACGTTTGGGAAAGTTCCCTTAACAAGGACTTAATGACTCATTTTAAAAGACGAAACAAATGTAAAATTGTATGGAACAACTAGTGTGGTCATCGAATAAGTGTGAGATTTTCAAACCACTCACACTGTTACCTACTATTATAATGATGTGTTTAGGCTATGCCATCAGAGCCTGTAAAGCAATAGAAGCCACAGAATGAAAAAAGGAAACGCTGAAGAAAAAAAAAAAAACATGGAGAAAAAAGGGAAAAAGAAGCAGCCCAATGACATCAAAACTTCCTTGACATTGAAGAGCACAGAAGAAATACTTGATGCTAGTGTTTTCTGTAAGGCCAATCTTCACTTCTGTACAGGGATCCAAGTTTCAAAAGAAAGAGATAATAATACAAGTTTACACGTTATTTACACAGGGTGTACACAATATTTACACAATTCACACAGTGCCGGGGATGCCTGAGGACGCTGATTTGGAGGTGATCTTCTGTGAGGAAAATGGCGGATGAGTAAGTCAGAGAGACTCCGCACGCGCCGTGACTCTTACCAAAGCATCAGCGACAGCAGCTTCAAGGTCTGTACTCGTGCTCAAAACCCGCATGGCATTCACAGAGCCAGGTATTCTTCCTGCCTGGCCAAGCCCAAACCGGTCTATTCAAAAAACAAAACCAAAGATATGTCACTTTAATTCACATTTCCTCAGTTGTTTGCAGGGGCTCCTGCCTCTTCCCACCTACTGGACAGAGGCACTGGAAAGTCTCTACCCACACGTAACTACACTTCCCTTGCAGTCCTAACTAGACCTGACTTGTTCACCAGCGGCAGAGGTCAAGTTGTTCGCGCTGAATGCTACCGTGCCACAAAGCGTCCTGACAACTGAAATGGCTCTTTAATGATGTTTTGTTTTGTTAAAGTGTTGAGACTTGGGAGAGAGGGGAGCTTATTCTAGAAGTGAGCTGGGCGGTGGCATTGAGTCTTTTGATCTATTTAGCATTCCCTCTGGAGGCAAGTGGCCCTGATGTTCGGGTCAAACTAATTAGGGAGCTTCGTGGTTTGACAAGTGAGTTCTAATGCAATGTGTAATAAGAAGTTAAAATTTGAAACTAATGTGTTCAATTGATCTCTGCAAATTTTCGTCAGTGCCACTACTGTTTAACTGTTCTTATAAACTGAGCTCAATTAATTTTGGGTACTTGTTCATGATGCCTGTGTCACCAAAGGTTATTTAAAATTCATTTTATTCAAAGTCTTCAATGATCATCAGAAAAAGCTAGTATCTCCACTGCAAACCATTAATCACTCAGATAACATTAATATAAAATTTTCCTGAGTCTCTCAAAGGATTTGAATTTCAAATGATAGTCTTTATACGTGTAAACAAAATGGATACGATCCAAGGAATTGAAAACAAATTCCAGCAGTTTAACTATTTTAAGTTCAATTATGTTAAGGATCATGGACAAAGAAGGCAAACTTTTTACAAGTCCCATTATGTCAGGTGAGCAGCCTTCCTTGAGAGGTCCTGAGCTTGGAGCTACATACAACAGAAGAAAAGTTCATATAAAAATCATACTTCCTAAGTGTCTCACACCTATTTACTGGCAAACGTTTCTTATTTAAAACACTAACGTGTAAAAAAAAAAAAAAATCTTTGAAGAAAAATGTTAGATAAAAAAACGCTTTCTTTTTATGAACAAATAAGACACTGTTTGGACTATATACAAACATATATATATATATATATTCTCATAATGAAGCATTTAGGGGAAAAGGAAAGCTAAATCTGTTTTACATGAGTTGATCTTTCTTGTAAAGTGATATGTTTAAAACTCTGGATATGTAACAAGAGTTCTTTAGGAAACAAGAAGTTTCAAAGTGAGGTGTTCCTTAGCTCATTAAACATGTCAGTTTCAAAATTTTCACCTTCCAGCGCCACAGAAAGGGGAAAAAATTTAAACACCGCTAACCAAAATGTTATACACTCATGAATTTTTATAAAGAAACAAAAATTGTATGTTATACTATCCCCTTTTTTAATGTACTTGTTGGTCAGACTGCATGTCTTAAGTCATTATGTAAAAGATGATTAAATGTGCCAT
Source organism: Panthera pardus (assembly GCF_024362965.1). NCBI lineage: Eukaryota > Metazoa > Chordata > Mammalia > Carnivora > Felidae > Panthera > Panthera pardus. Next base: position 104,185,231 of record NW_026526655.1, read on the forward strand.
ATAAGAGACCACAAAACAATAATATCTAGATGTCTCCCTATATATATGTGTGTGTGTGTATGTGTATATATATTATCAGTTGAAATATAAAACTCGTGTAAATTTGAAATTTGCTGTGCATATAGTTTTATACATCATCTTTGTTCTTTTTTCCATTAAAAAAGGGTAGATAGTAAGGGATTTATGAGTAACAAAACGAAAGTAATTCAGTTATAAGCCATTTAAAAATTACCCAGCATAAACTTAAATAAAACGGACTCTAAAACAATTAAAAAACAAAAAGTATATCACATGCCAGCAATTCCTGCTCCAGGGATAATACTGATATTTTGCTTTTAGACACAAAATTAAAGCCGTAAGAACAATGCAATTACTTTGTGCTTCCCAGATGCATCCAGCTCCGCCATACACAGTGACTGCACATCACTGGATAGATGTCACAGATCATTTGAATTTCAAATCTGAGGGGGAAATGCTTGTCTGGATTTGAGCAAGGTTACAAGCCTTTTGTTCTCACCAGACCACAATCTCTTCTACGCTCTCACTGCTCTTGTGTTATCATGAAGCTCCGTTCCCCGAGACGGATGCGTGTGCCTGTGCCCTCATCTTCTGGAGGGTGTACCCAACAGAGTGTAAGTAATAAAATGCACAGCCCACTTCACTTTGAGGAAGAACAGAGAAAGTAACTCCGTGAACGGATGACAGTTGTCACCATCAACAGTCTGTGACTTAATACATACTGCCGTACTCAGGTGAGGAACTCTGACTCAGGTCAGTAGGGACTGTTAGCGTATAAAAAGCCAGCACACTTATATATTTCTATATGCTTACTTTTTGCCCCAGATGGCTAACCAGGGGATTTTTGGTATCATTAAAGCGGGCTGGGATGAAACATTTGGGGACCACAGGCTGCAAAGGCTACCTTCGGCCTGACCTGATTATCTGAATCGTGACCTTGTTTTTCCGTAAGTTTTAGGACAGTATTTATACCTGTGAAATTATGTATTCTGTGATTTGGGACGTCTGGTAACTAGATAGTTCCTCCAGATCACCAGAACCTGACACTAATAATTAACATCAGTAATCACCACTTTTTGGGAGCAAAGACTTTGGAAATGCAAGACTGTTGGATGACACCCATACCCTATTTCCCCAAAGGGACTTTTCATGATACCTATTTTGGGTGCTTGTTCTCCTGAGGGAGGGACTAAAAAGAGGGGGAAGAAGCCCTTCCCCATGTTTCTGTTTTGTTTTCACATAAACATGAGCACTGGAGAGATGATGTTGTCAAACAGGCGATAAAGCATCTACGGCCTATTAACAGAACCATAAACATTCAACAACGGAAAAAAACCAAAGCACACTGGGGAAAACAAACATGAAGTGCATACATGCCAAGTGCTAGGCGACACTGACAGAAACAAATGCTAGAATGAGCGTGAGACGGGACGTATGAAGAAGCCGAATCATGCAGTTAGCACTTGTTCACCTGACTGCCCAACAGACTCAGCAGTGGAGAGGGCACTAGTGGACCTGGAATGACGTCGAGAGGCTGCAGGTAAAAGGAACGGCAACACCCACAGGATTAACACACGAGTACCCGACACAGAAAATGCCACAGTCTGAAGGAAACGCAGGGACTGCTCCCAACAAGGCCATGTTTTCTCATGAACGGAAATGGCGCTGGAGATGAATGGATAGCAAGTGCCGATCCCCAAGCTCCGCGGCAGCCTGCTGGCTCTCACACGGCTGTTACACACACAGGCACAACGAAGGCACTGTCTGCGGTGCCTAAGCTCAGACTCCACGTTTATGTTCGCACCGCGAAGCCTCAGTCAGCCGTTATGGAAGTATGCAACATGAAGGACGTCAGGAGTCACAGAGCACGGTCTATACCCGGTGGAGCATCAGGAGAATGGATTATTTACTCAGCTCACAAGATGCCTCATCGGTACATGATGCATATGCGACCATGCACCAAACACAAAAGCATAAAGGTTCATAACGTTATTTGAACAGAAATAGAAGGAAGTCACAAGAGAGGGGGCTCAACAAATGAAATCCTGTGTTCCCCCAATTTTTGCTGTTTTTCTGCACGAAAATCCTAACGATTAACGAACTTGTCGTTTCACTGTTGGGAATTTAGTCGGAACGGGTTTAAGGAGCTCTCTTGGCGAGGCATTGGCAGTACTCTGGCTAACAGCGCACCAGCTCCGCACGACAGCCAGGGGCAAGTCCTGCTTTGGTCACAACCAGCGGGATGACCTTGGGCGAAGCTCTACATCTCTGTGTCTCAGCTTCCGCATCTGGAAATGTGCTAAAATGGGTACGTACCTCTTGGGAGTAGAGACGGGTGCGAGAGATCTTATATAAGGCACTTAAGGCAGTGCCAGGCACTGAGTAAAATGGTGGTAGCGGTAGCAGGGGGGGCCGGTACGCTGCTGGGGCTGGCGGTGACAGCGATGGTTACGAGTAAACCGACTTACATGTCTACGTTAAATATCACTTGATTAGCAGATATTCACGAGCGAATTAATTCAGCAATCGGAGGAATTACATGCTCAACTCCGTCTTCACATAGAATAACTCTCAGAAATAACCATGAAACTGACTTGGTTCGAATCACCAATTTCTGGAGCAGAGTGCCATGCAGTAGATGGTTCCTTACCTCAGGGAAAAAACCCCAAGAGATAACACGCTTACACTCCTTACTCTGAAAGGAACCCGGTGGTTGCATCATGGGAAATTCCCAGGTTTGACAAACAAAGTACTACCCAGCAGTGCTACCACTTCTCACCTATGCCACCAGAGTGCAGTATCCGGTGCACGTGAACACTTCTGTCTCGTCGTAAAATACCAAAACCTCAAACTCTTGGACAGAATTAAAAAAAAAAAATTTTTTTTTAAAGTAATCTCCACACCCAACACAGGGATCAAACTCACGACCCCGAGATTGTGTCACATGCTCTACCGACTCAGCCAGCCAGGCGCCCCCATAATTTCATTTTTTTAAGCTCATGTCACTTGATGAAAATGCACGTATCTTCATAAGTGGCACGAGTGGTATCAAATAGCAAAGGCTACCTCGTGGATAAGGACAAATTTCTACCAGCTCACAAAAAGAGAATTTCTAATTCCTCAGGATGCACAAAAATAAATTGGCAATCTCTAAAACAGATATAAAATAACCACTTTCCGTAAACAAACAAACTGGCAAAATACTTTTTAAGACTGAAGCATACCATTTACTGTGCAACGTATCAGTGCCATATCCTGGTAGTTTAAACTGGAAATACCTTTTAAGCAACACCTGAAGGTTGCTTAGAAAGTCGTCCTTTGGTTCTGTTTCCACAGGCTATTCTACAGTAAATCTGTCATGGAATGAATCTTTTGTTCTCAAGTGAACACCCAACAATGGAATCCGAGGTGGACCCTCTTACAATCAGAGCCTGATTTACAGCTGAGCCCTTACTTTCATTTTGATATTGTCACTGTAACCATATAAACATCCTTATTAAAATGGTCCAAGATAACTTTGTAACAAAAAAAAGCAAACTTAAAACCAGTATATAATCACCAAAGTGTAATTATTTTCACCCCCCCCTCCCCCAACCAACCTTTTTTTAAACAAAACCTGGCTATATAAACTGACCCAAAGGGGCACTAACACAAAAATCTCACTAATTTACAGAGAGGGTGGGAAACAATTATTAATGTGAATGAGAAGAAGGAAACTTCATATTGTCTAAAGGGCACAGTGAGCTCCCCTGGACACCACCTTCAGGGACTGAGCTATGAATGCCCATGGCTTAACTCCAAACCTGGAAATCGTAATTGAGAAACATTACCGGACACTTTCTCTGTGCTTAAGCCTGGAGAGAAAGTATTTAATATACTTCCGAGGAACAAATGAAAGACGCTAAATTATCAGAACTTTCAAATGAGGCAAGGGAGCAGCCAAGCTTTGAAGTCAGACTGGATTCAAAACCTAGCTCCACCATTTAGCTGTGTGACCTGGAGACAGCTGGCTTACTCTCCCTCAGTCTCTGTTCTGTCATTCATAAAAAAGGGATAATGGTAACACCCGTCCCAGAGTGTGAACAGGTACCTGCTCAGATGGGGGGCCGTGCACACGAGGACCGCTCTTGTTCTTGCTGGGTAGAAGTTTTACAGACAGATTTACCCCAAGGAGGAAAAGAGGGCATGCCTACAAACTCAGCTGACAAGATGTTAACTCTGCCCTGACCAACAGAAGGCACGTGCTGATGCTAGCTTGTTAGGAAGGGGAAACGCCTCATCCACATCTTCTGTCCTGGTAGGAGCGACTGCACATTTCACCATTCTGGGTTGTCACCAAGACCCTTACGCAGATCAATTTCACCAAAGAAAGTGAAAACCAGACTGGATCACTCAAGTACTCAGGGTTCAATTAGGAACTCAAGAATTCAGCACACCTTGCCTGGTCCACTGACCACATCCTGGATTACAAAGGCTGCTTCCGTGGACAGTAACAAAAATACCAGTGCATATAGGAAAGAAAAACACGGAACTGCCTCTAAGAGACCGAATAACCAGTAAGCAGATTGAATTGTTCACTTATATAACAGGTTGTTTAGAAGGCCAAATAGTCAGCAAGGACGCAGAGATATACAGCCTTAACTTAAAAGGTAAAATCACCAGTTCATTCAGAAAAAAAATCACCACTGCTGCCCCTGATTTGTTGAGAATTCTGTTCTCCTGCTTCAGATTGCTGTGGAGTAGCTGGTGTGTTCAAGGTGAGTCGCTCCACTTGGGATCTCATGCTAATCAGGTAGACTATCTCACAAAGGCGTCTTCTCACTAAGTCAAGTGACCCATGTGGCCTGGCTTTAAGTTCATAAAGGACAACGGGTCATAAGGACGTATTATTGCTACTGATGGGATAAAAGGATATTAGAAAGAAGTGTATGACATCAGGAGAAGAATGAGGCAAATATTAAGACTGTGTGCTTTTGATCTATCATCCAGCTTCTGGAGTGACATTTTTTATATTTGAAAGACCTAATGTCTAATGCTACATAATTAGAGTCAAAATAACAGACTGCTGCAGTCCACAATTCCATATAACAACGTCAGGCCTAGGCCTAATCTTATCATTTCCACCTGTCATGCTTATCAGGAGGAAAATATACAGCTTTACAGCAATTAATGTGGCGAAGAACTGAAACACAGTTACTGGAGAATACAAAATGTTTTTTTTGCGAACGTATGTGCTCTTTCTAGAGGTCTTGGGGGATTAATAATTTGCACTAGGTAAAAATATATGTCCATTTTAGACTACTGAGCCTGAAAAGAAAAGGCAAACACAGTATTTCATAAAGGAAATATATTTCTCTTTTGTCTGTTTTTCTCAAATCCTAAAAACTGAAAATACAAATTCTGGCTGTAAGAGAGACGGGAGCGTTGTGGATAAGCAGCCCCGAACCGGCACGTGGCTCGTGACCCGAGATAAGGTACTGACACCACCTTATGGTGACCAACTGTTGTAAATTCCTGCCCTGGGATGGCATCAGGTCACAGACATTGCATAGCCTATTGAGCCCAGGAAGAATGAAAATCTCTGATTAACAATAAACGTAAAGTCGTACACTGTGCTGTACACATAAGCAGTTTATCAAAAAGCTACTGTGGGCTTGCTTTAAAGAAAGCATTGAAATGACTCGCTTAGCCAAGGCACGGCTAGTACCTTCTGCCACAAGGCTTTTTAGATTAATATTATCAGCCCTAAACTGAGCACATTTCATTTCCTAGACATTCTCATGATTTTAATTTTTTTCCATCTCTGAACTGAATCACGTGTGTCCTGACCTTTGGTGAAATTAAACACAAACTGTCAAAATTCAATGACAGAGGATAAATTTTGGATTAACTCTACTTTTAAGAAGCGATTGGCTTTGGCTGAGCGTCCCCTTAGGTTAGAAGTGACCACAAGACGGGCTTGCCTGTCTGCCAACCTGGATGCTGGCAGGTGGTCACAAATGGCAACAGTACAGAGTGAAGTGGAGTTTTTTTCCTCCCATATATAAAAACTGGAAACTGCCAAAATTCAAGCATGCAGAGGGGGGCAACAGAGGGTAACTAGGGAGGAGGAAAGAAAGAAGAAAGGACCACAAGGACAGGAGAGGAAGGACAGCAGGTCATTCCGCCTCGCAGTGTGTGGGACAAGCATTGGGAGCAGGGCAAGGAACTCTGCTCTGAGAGCCAGCGCCTACGTGTACTCACCGAGTGGAGGAAAGCCCCGAGCGGGGCTCGTATCGCGGCTGCTCTCACAGCTGGTATTGCGGCTGCACCCCTGACTCATGCTGGGTCGAGGGATACGGCTGCTCCGTGCTAGTGTGCAGCATGAGGGGTTTCAGAGAAGGTGAAGAAGTTTAATGAAGACAGAAAAACTCACAAAACGTCAGTTACATTCCGTTAACGTAATCATGACATTGCCCGCGCCGGGGGTTCGTCGTGAGGACTCTCCCCGCTGAGGCCTCACTGACTCGCGTGCTGACAACAGGAGAGGGTCTGTGTAAAAACTCGATTATGCTCAATGCTTCGGAAAGCTGTGGGGTCTTTTATGGAGGTGAAATAACACCTAAATGTAAGAAATGAAAAGAAAGCTTTCCAAAGAACAATCAGGAAATACAAGGTCAAAAGCCTTTCAGAAAATGATCATTTTTTACAGCTTTAGCCAACTTCTCATCAAGATGATAAAAGACCAAAGCCATTTTCATATACGCTCTGTTGTTAGAAAGATAATTTACTTTGGGTTAAAAAGCAGAATAAAGGCTCTGGTCACTGAAATACATGAACTTACCTAATTAAAAGGAAGGGGGCTCATCTTTCTCAGCCTGGGCTTCTTTACAAAGAGAAGTCCTAAGGACTGACACAGCTGGAGAACCTGCCCACTCCAAATAAGTATCTAGATGCTTCTAACATATTTAATTATCTAAACCAGCATAAACAAAGGGTTAGGACTGCTATCCCTTTATTTACTGGTCCCAACATTTAATCCCTGCTTTTTCTATGGGAACCCAAACAGGTTTGCCTGTGGTCCCCTACTCAAGCACTCTTATCTGGCACGCCTTACACACGAGTCGACAGCATGTGAACTACAATCCCAATATTCGTGCCAAAAGATCCCCCCACTGACCTAAGAACAGCCAATTACTGTATGATTATCCACGGATAATTTTATTATACTCCTTCGTTATACTGCAAAAAAATCATCTGTGGATAATGGATTAACAATGACTGTATTGTCATGTTATAAAATGCTGAGAAGACAGAGTCACATGAGTAACTGAAGGTCTAACATAACTGGGCGGTAAAGCTCAGAGAAGACCATGATGTTTTTGGGTTTTGATTTAATTGGAGGAACAAAGACACAACTGGCAAAATACTCAGAAATGATCCTGCACATACTGAATGTGGGACAATAAATATGTCCACCTTGAGTGGATCTACAATCCTGGGCTGGGCAGAAACGTCTTCCCGAAAACTTTGGAAAAAAGAAACTTGATTCACTGATGTAAAAGCAGCCATGTTTATTATATGGTAATGAGTATAGCCTATGATTTCAGAGCCAAGGGGGATTTACTACATGAGCAAACTGGAACAAGAACGTCTTACAAACCAGAATCCTTAAATTCCTTGACAAAGGATAACACGGAAGTGAGAAACCAAACCAGCTCCCCACTGTGGTCTCTGTTCAGTGCTAGAGTTGAATCAGACCCTACAGTTCTGTGACAGACGTCCCAATGCTTGGTCTGCACTGGCAAGCAAGGAAAAACCCAAGCGCAGGAATGCAATCTGAGCAAATCCATCAAGACGGGCCTCATGTGGGACTCGCCAGTGCTTCCTACATTCTCCTTCATTTTGCCACAGTGACGTGGAGGCACTCAAAGTGGCGGTGACTATTTGATCAACAGATTCTTCCTGATAATTCTAAACCAGCTCCTGTGATGAAGGCAAAGGCACATGGCCTGAATGTTAAAAGCCTCAAAAAACGAGGGAGCACCCACTGATACCAACACATGGGAAGTCGCCTAGAACCTATGAAGAAATGTTGCTTATCCCTAAGAGGATCAATACCACATCCAATTTGTGAAATGACCTCCCTGGTCCAGCCACTTTGCCTCTCCTGCCTCAGCTGCCCCCCTAGGAATGTTGGAAGAAAGAACCCAATCAATTAAATGAGAAGGGTACTGTGACATAAGGTACCTACATGAGCACCTCCGAGTTCCTTGCTGAAAGGCATAACGAAAATCTTATCTTATCCCACCACCCACTCTAAAACAAATAATCAAAAACAATAAAAACAGTCCTGATGGTGTTTCACACATGCACACACTTAAGTTGAGCATTTTCTTATGGTTCTTGACTGATTACTTGTTACTCTGCTTCCACTCCCTTCCTTCAATTAATGCACATGCTAGAACAATGGGAAATCCCTGCTCTCTCCCAGGCTGAGCCTGCTTTGGGAAGGCAAAAAAGAGCATGAAAAGGGATAAGCAGACATGCTCAGAAACAACAATCTGCATAATTCTTAACAAGGTTTACCCTCTTACTATTTCAGCCAGAGAAAGTTTAGTCACCCATTCGTGCTGACTGGCTTCTTCAACATAGGGTAGTAGTAACATATATAGACAGAATTCTGTTTACAATTTTCTAAACATCTGCCCACAGTTGCCCCATGCGTCATTAAGGGGTATCAGTGATGACAGCAATAGTTCAAATGTTGGGTAATTTAAAACACGAGAGGAATAACGCCTACTTCTAATACCATTTCCAAAGACCACTCTACACGGAGGATTTTAAGAAGTATATCCATAAATGATTTTTATAAAGCCAATTAACTAGGTGGTCAAAGCTAAAAAACAACATACCAAATTAACCTCATCAGGGAGTGCCAAAACTGTTCTCTGGGAGAATACGTGATGTGAAGGCGTAACAGAAGAGGGAGAGACGATGAAGAGACGCTTGCTGTGTGACTTTCTGGAAGCAGTATTCTTAGGTGATTCTGTGGTGCTGTGCTTACAGGAAAGGCCGGGAAGCCTTGAAAACCCATTTGATGGGCTTTCATTTCTTAAGAGACACTATACTTCTGTAGAGTTTTAAGGGAATCCTGACTTCTGCCCTTTAAGGCAGAGATGAGTCCTACCAGAACTCCCATCAAAAGCAAAAGTCCAAGAGGAATAATGAGAACTACCCTGAAGTACGTCTATAGTCTGTTATTTTCATGTTTTGGTCTTGCACACAGGAGTCTAATTTAACAGGGGACACTGACACCTGTAAATTTTTGTTTTCAAAATATTTTTAACCAGAAAATCTGAAAACATTTTAAATGTATATCCACAGGATGTAAGCTACCAATAATCAAAAGTTTTTATTGCCTTCTCAAGACATGAGTGGAAGGAAACTAAGCTTCCAAAATATAATTGCTATAGATATTACCTATTTGTACGACTTTATTATTAAAAAAATTTTTTTAACATTTATTTATTTTTGAGACAATGCGAGAGACAGAGTACAAGGAGCGGAGGGGCAGACAGAGGGAGACACAGAATCTGAAGCAGGCTCCAGGCTCTGAGCTGTCAGCACAGAGCCCAACATGGGGCTCAAGCTCACGAACTGTGACATCATGACCTGAGCCGAAGTCAGACACTTAACCGACTGAGCCACTCAGGCACTCCATTGTACAACTTTATTATCCATCAAAAACGGAGTAAAACTCCAAAATGAAACAATTTATAATCTATTCTATTTGGCTGAACAGTTTGTGAAGGAATAAATTGCCAAGAAAAAAGAGAGCAGCAGGGTTTTATTCTGTTTCTTGTTTATATAACAGGAATTACATCCTGTTTTGCTTAAGAAACCTTACATGCTGAAGAAGAAGAAATTTGATGTCATTTTTACCACAGATGAAGCATAGCTGAACCAAACATAATTTGTAGATAATTTGTAGAATTAATTCTCAGTGCAAATTCCAAGCCTAGTTTAGCAATGATTAAAACTATTAGTTGGTTTGGGCACAAAAGGAAATACTCTTAAAAGATGCTTACCCTTTTTCTCTAAGTATTTCCATTTAAAGTTGCTATACAATGAACCAAATGTTTATAGACACATAGGCATACGCCCACTACTGACTAAATGATCACAACAGTGGACAATCTACTGCTAAAGATACTAATATATGCGACACCCTATAAAATGGAATCTCTCAGCAGTACTATAGGAAGAAGTGGAAAGATTTACTCATTTATCTACTTTTGTATCTATGTATGTTCTCACCATGAACAGAAATTTAAATAAAATACCTTTTTAAGTCAGAATGACATATATGACCTCTAAGCTTTACACATAACTATTCCCCCTTAATGGGCATCAAGGTGAGAACTTTCTTCAAAATATTGTTTCAAAAAAGAACTCTTCAGAAGAAAATAGGTTCCTATTCAGTTTTTACTAATGGATGATGTTTCACAGTACCTCTTGTAAATGCTTATTAAGTGTTGTCTTTTCAACTATCCCTAACACAAAACTCATAGTTAAAACCATGAAATACCAGGTCCTAGAGTTATGTCAGACAACCTAGGGTGGTTTCTTTCCCAATTTCAGGAAGAAGGTAAAAATGGCACCTTTAATAATAGGAAAAGTAAAATCCCGAAAAAGAAAATAATTTTTAAAAGAATGAAACTACTCTGGATTGCCAAGAGACATTCTATACATTTAATTAACTACTGAAAAAGGACAGCCAAAACCTCACCACCAGATATGAAATCAAATGCATTTTCCAAACAAAACTAGATCCAAACATACATGTTACAGCCTCAAATCTGAAATTTAGACATTCCAGTCATGATATTTTCTCTGGTTGTATCCATATAACTTCTAATCACCGGATCCAAATAATTTGTCAGCTCAGGGACCATGCTATGTAACACCCAACAGAAAGCTGAGATCATGTACAATTAACAAAACCACTGTTTGAATACGTTTCAAATTTGCTTTGGAAATGTTAGTCAAACCAACTCCTACCCATTCCACTTCTTAAATATGTGCCCCTGCCTTCTTGTAGCTCAGGCGGCCTGTAAGGACTTTCATGAGCTGGACCCTCCCAGCCCACCTGCCCTCCTCTTGCACTCACCCTGACCAACTCCCTTTGCTGTAGCCAAATGAACGACCTGTGCCTCTCACAGCCCATTATGCTCCCTCCCATCTCACTGTTCCGGCACACGCTACTGTCTGCCCTAGAACACCCTTCTCATCATCTCTGTCCCCCGCCTAATCTTACCTTACTCACCATCAAAATGACCTATTCTAGGAAGCCTCTCCTAGCAGGCAATCTGGGAGAAGTGGGGCAGACAAGGGCACTCCGTTTCTGTGGTCCCAGAGCGGGGCAGACAAGACACTCTGTTTCTGTGGCCCCAGAACACTATGTCACAGTATCTACTGTACTGTCTCTCACGTTTCCACCCTTAGGACCACAAGTTCTTCGAAGTCAGAAGCTACATCTATTTTATCTTCTGATCCTAAGGTGTAATAACGTGCCTGGTGCATCACAGGAAACGTTCACGTGAAAGTTGCTGATGAGATAAATAAATGAGAACAAGAAGCCAACAGGACTTAAGAATACAGCAGTACTCTGATTTCACATTAATAGATTTTTATCCTTAGAAAGCAGGTAGAAATATAAGAAAGACTATGAACATAGATTTCTCATAATATATTACAAAAGACTTCTTAGTACTAAACAGGGAGTGTATAATTTAGATTTGAATAGAATAACAGGTCTCTAAGCTGCTGAGAGTAATTCACGTAATTCTACTCATTGTCACAGAGAAACTAAATACCGTAACACGAAAGTATCATATATTTGACTTTAATTTATTCCTAGGTTTCATGTTCGAACAATACTATGTCAAAAGTAACTACTCATGTTCTTTTGACCTTAAGTTCCACCAAACAGGTTAGAGAAGATCAAAATCAAAATAAATGTGGACCCTACAAATTGCTTTGGAAAACATACACAGATTAATGGAGACTTAGTGCTAATCCATGAAAAAAAGGATGAAAAGCAACAATGCTGCTAACTGTGAAGAGAACAATCCTGCCCACTCCCCCAGTTCTAACATTCTGTGAGAGCTCTCAGGTACAAAAGCCCAGAGGGATGTAATTCTTTCCCATCAATCTGAATGGTGAGGCCCATGTATTTTTTAGTTGTAACTCAAATTTGAACAGGCCATAATCTGTAAAAAGCACAAATCAGAATGTCTTTTTAATACAGGCAAAGTGACACCCCCAGTTCAAAAGTAAATCTCTACTTCCAACATTAGACAAAGCCATTAGATTATAATAAAAATTACCACCAAGTTAGGAATGATATTTCAAGGTCTTTGAGGATCCTTACCTAATCCTATCCGGTTTGGACTGGTTTCTCGGCTACATCCCTGACTCCTGGGGATCTTGCTTCGTTTCTCTGAAGAGGGAGTCACAGGCGGGCCTCTTGAGGAACCCCCGGCAAGGCCACCATAACTACTTCCCAACAATTTTCCTGGGGAACTTGACCGGCTGCCAGCTAAAAATGAAACAAAACAAAACTGAAAAATGGATGTAAATCAGGGAATACAACTATAATATTACAATTTCAGAAGTCAGCTTACACATTAATTTGGATCAAATACTACGAATTTCATATAAAAATGGCTTTCTTGTGGGTAGTACTGATTTTTTTTTTTTTTAAATACAGGAGCATAAAAGAGCTTCAAATAACATAAGAGAATGTATCCACAAAGAAGAATTACTGGCGGAGTTCTACGAAAATGACAGCAAGATTTCTGATTCAAAACAGTGGACTAAGTATAAACAGCTCCCCGTTCCACAGCAAATTTCTACAAACAATCACAAAGGTGTTTACTGTTTTGCTTTTTTATTCTGTAAGAGTTGATATGCTGAAAATTTTAAGTATAATTGCGAGAATTACAATAGAAACTTCCTAAACATTAATGGAAGAAAACAGACCCAAGAACACCCCACTAACTTAATAAATGGAAGAAAACAGGGCATGAAGAAGAGGCAACTAAAAAAAAAAAAATAAATAAAAATCACAAATAAAATGGTAGGAATAAACTCAAGCATGTCAGTAATCATAATAAATGTGGCTGGACTAAATTAATCTCTTAAAATAACAGCGATTCTTGGATTGGTTTAAAAAATAAAATGAAATTCAACTACATACTGTTAGTAAGAAAGAAACAACATACCTAATACAAAACAACAAAACAGAATAAGACAGCATTAAAAAAGGACAAAGGATATTTCATATTGATAAAAGAATAACTGTCCATAAAGATATAATTGTCATAAACCCTTATGTTCCAAATAACATAGCTTTGAAATATAAAACATAAAACTGACAAAAATATAGGGAGAAATTAAGAAGACCATGATTATTAATGTACCTCTAAGAAAGATACTAACTACTGAACCTAGTAACTAATAAAAACCTTTAAAGGAACACAACCTGGAAATTAAACACACACACACTCCATCATTCAAATGAATCACTAAGGTGACGAATCATAAAATTAGGACTTTATAATGACTTAGCTACAATTTAAAGTGAAATTCATTATAAAAATCACCAGTACACATCACCACGAAGAACCTGTCTTAGGACTTAATAATCTTGCCCATAAACTTTGAGCACACAAATGAATTATTAAACTGTGTAAAAAGAGAAAAATCCATTTTAAACACTAGAATTTGAACATAACAGAAAAAAATGCAGAAAGATTAAAGCTCATAATAGGGAGAGAAATTAACATTGTGCAAGGAACATGGGGTGAGGGAAAACACTAAAAAAAAAAAAAAAAAAGCAAGAAGAGAAACGGCTTACCACCAGCAGGATTAGCAGATCTGGATCCTTGATTATGAGAGCAGACCAAAGGACAGGCAAAAAGTGGATTAAAAGACAATAGCACAATACAGAAGGTCAGCATGCAACACAACACAAATGTCTTTGTTCACAAACATGTTAACAAATTAGCTATTTCTTCTAGGTCTCTTTCCTTTTTGTCCACTTTTGTACTTATGTTGATTTTACTCATATCATACTCTATTGGCACTGACTTCAGGTCTGTCCATGTAACATTTAGGAACCTACGTGTGTCAGGTGCAGGAGATGCAGAGAAGACAAGTGTCTTGCCCTCCAGAAGCACATCTATATTCTCTAGTTTTGAGCAACCGAGAGAAGTGACCGCATCCTACTCGTTTATGTGTTACTGCCGCCTTAAGTGGTGCTGCTTACTACCTAGGAAGTGCTCAATAAACTTCAATGAATTCAAAGAAACTGCTATTAACTAGTTTCACCTGAATGTCCTATGCCAAATCCTCAAATATTAAAACATTAATTTTCACATATTTAAGTCCTCAAATATTTAAAATATGCTTGTTAACTCTTAAGGGCCCTAAATCTAATGTTAACGAAATCTACTTAGTACCCTACTGGCACTATGAATGCTAAGTATACCTACATTTGTAAAACATATAAATATGCTCATATTTACTTTGTATTAAAATAACTGTTTAAAAAATACTTAATTTATATGACTAAGCTTGAGGTCCAGCCTTGATCATTTGCTGGTGTTGTCTCCCTTCCTAGGAGGGGAATTTGGTGAGTAAAATGAAACTGAAGACTTTTAAAGTGGAGCCCCAAGACAGAGTGCAGTATTTCTATAAGACTGAGGAACAGAAGCTCTAATCATCGAGACTATAGAAAATTCCTCTGCAAGAACGTCATCTTCACCACCTGCTAAGCAGAGGAGCCAGGCTAGGGGCAGGAATCCCTGCAGAGGCCAATGGCAATAAATAGCAGACACCGAGAACTGTAAAGTACTATCCAACCTCACTCCAAGAAAGGAAATAACACTTCACAGCTAAAGAACATTTTTTATTAAATTCAATCTTAACATACTATCTCAATATGGAGTCTTGAGTATCTTTTGTCAAGAAAAATTTCTCTGCAAGAAGACCTGACTCATGACCAGAGTATCAGATCCATCTGTGACTCCAGGCATCGCTAGCGTTCAAGAGAATAACCAGAGCCTGGATATTGTTCCCAAGGTAGAAGCTGCTGGGCCACAGCTGTACAATCCATGTCGTGTTGTATGTTGTGATACGCTAGACGCGTGGGCTTCTGCTTCAGACAATCCTGGCAGGAATGTATGACTGACATTCTACTTTTCTTTCCAGAAAGGAGATACGCTTGTTTAACACGAGGCCTGGAGTTACCAGAGGGACATGGGAGTATTCACAAGGAGCCCAGAAAGACATTCTAAATACTAAGGAGAACCTAAGGTTTGGCCACAGATGGACTATGCTTGACACAAACCAGACAGCTCCTCGGGCCATGAAGGAAGCAGACACACATCTACTAGAGAGTGCTGTGCTGAGGGCCTGTGTGCAGCTCCCGGGGAAGGAGAGCCTTTCTCGGCCACACTCATCCTGCCCAGGAGAACTCGGACCCCCAGCACTACTCTACACGCGCACAGAGGGAGTGGGAGACTCAAAAGCCAAGTGTGGCTGGGGAGTGAGACACCAGGGTGGTTCCTAAGAGTGATCTGAATACATTCCTTCCATCTACCGCTGCTTTCATGGCTGATGCTAGCAAGCCAAGTGACTCGACACGTACAGACACGCAGTAACGGAAGCGAGGGTAGCTGGGCAAAGCGGGGCCTACGCTGGCAGGAAGAGAGGAGCAGGCTGCAAATGTTAGAACAGAGGGTTAAAGGGGACAGCTGTTAACGGATTTGCTTATTACCACTCGAAAGAGAACTCCACATTAAAATAATCCCCAGGTACTGCTCTTAAATTATATCAGAGGGAGTCCTTATCGACAGGAAAATGGGTCATAGCCCAGATTTATCTCAATTTGAGATGCTTGAGGAAAGGCAGAGAAACCACATTTTAATCATTAATGCTTAATAATACAAAATTTAAATCACCTGGCAAGGAGACAAAAGTACACTTGAATACTCCATTTTGTGAGCTTACTCAACGAACATCAAGACTACTCACGGTATCTTACAGCCACACAGATGTGGTTTTCTCCTGAAGTACTGAAAATATTATAAATCTTTCAACTGTAGAGTGAGCTGATTGAACAAAACTGACACAACAGAGAGTATAAAATATACTTCTTACGCTGGGACTGTGAAACCACTTTGGCGCGACTGCGGCCTCGATTATCAGGTGTGGTGGCGACACTGGTGGCACTCCCGGAGCTCTGCCGTCTCGTGCGGATCCGACCTGGAGGATGTGCAGCAAAAACGGGGTTTCCATAATGTTTTTCTATTCAAGAACGCAACCCACACCACGAACAAGAGGCACCGACGGGGCCACCTACAGGGGGCACGGGTCTTTCTCACGAGCAGTCCTCACCCATTGCCTTGTGTGCACGCCCGTGTATTTGACCGGCACCCACAAGTTCTACAGATATGTTAGTTACTCCTGAGAGTAAGTCATGAACCCGGAAGGTGCTTCTGTTTTTGTTATTCTAGCATATTATATTTTCAGATGAGATGACAGTTATTTGAGGATCTTTCCCCCAATTTTTTACACATGACATTTTCTAGTTTATCATCTACAAACCTGTCAAATTTCCAAAAGCAGAAAATATGAGCAGTCATCATAAGAAAAATACTACAGAAAAAAGAATAAATGCAAACACACACACACACCAAAAAACCCTTAAAACTCAGCAAGCAACAAAAGCTACAGTACCCTGGAGAATAAATAGGTTTTGACAGGTAGCAATAAACTTCTATTTTAAAGCATGTATGCCAACAAGTTTCTAGGCTGCAAAAGATGAAGAAGGCAGAATCAATATTAGGAGTACCTAGAGAAACAACCACCTAAAAATAACGCAATGTCATAGGCAGTTATGAAAAAAATTTGCTATTGTAAGTAAAGCAATCTGTTAATTCCCACTATTAAACCATGAAACCATAAAAACAAAAATGAATTCAGAAATGCAAAATCATTGATGATCAGACTAGTATGATTAGAGATTAAACTTTTTGAAATTCAGGGTTTCTTTGGTTTCAGAGGAGACAGAAAATGTCTCTCCTGGCGTAATTCAATCAGAACGGCAGTCTGACTATTAAAATATGGAGAACAGAGGGTTGCTGGAGGGACTGTGGGAGAGAGTATGGGCTCCATGGGTAAGGGGCATTAAGGAAACTACTCCTGAAATCATCATTGCACTATATGCTTGTATGTAAATTAAAAGAAATAATAAAATAAACATAAATAAAAAAAAAGAACAGCAGTCTGATACGGAAAACATAAACCAATGGAACTCACGTTGGCATCTTACATTGTTCAAAACCACTTCTACCTCATCATCGGAGAAAGCTTGCAGAACAGTAATCCAGAAAAACAAACCCTAAGGCTTGAACAAGGTTCAAGAAGGGAGGGGAGGAGCAATAAAAATACTACATTAAGAAAAAAAAATTGAAACTAGAAGGAATCCATGGCTTTTAACAGCAGTTTAAGTAAAAACACACAAATTCTAGAAACTGTACTAACAGCTATTAGATGGTATTATATTAAGAGCTGTATGTATGTGAACTCGGAATCCTCATAAGAACATATCATTATTCCCATTTTACAGATGAGGAAACCGAGAAATGGGGATTAATTAATTTGCCTAAGGTCACACCACTAGTTTGGCTACCTATGCCTGCCTGGCCAACTGGCTGGCCAACCTGAGTGAGAAAGTAACCACACTGAATCAAGGTGGTCACCAAGGCAAAGTCAACATGAAAACCAACTGAATCTCACTTCCTATTTCAAATTTACTACAAAATATTTAGGTCACAAAAACATATTTTAAGTGAACATCCATACCCATTCAGCTTAAAACACAGAAATCTTTGCTAGTGTCCGTGTACCCCCTACCTTCTTCCAACATTTGGTAACCTGATCCTAAACCTAGCATTCATCATCCTCTAGCATTTCTTTAAACTTTTAATACATTTAGTTGCATAACCAAGCAACAGATGGCATCATTTTATATATTAAAATGCTTTTAATTATATCATAAGGTATGTATGTTTCTAAAACTTACTGTTTCGCTTAACATTTTATTTGTGAGGTCACTTATGGAATTGATTCTTCTGTAGGAGGTACAGGAAAGATCCACTTTTTTTTTTCCATATTACTAACCAGTGTCCAAATGAACTTTCTTACCCCCTTTCTTACTGACCTACAAAGCTGTCTTTGTCATTTGCCAAGTACTTAAAATACACGTGTGGACTTGTTTCTCAATTCTCTAGTCTGTCCCGTTGATGTGCGTGTCTAAACCAGTAAACATCACAATGTTAGTATTAGCTTTAAAAAAAAAAAAAAATCTTGCTAATTGGCAGAGAAAATCAACCCACTTTTTCCTAAGGCCCTTTGCTCTCTTCCAAGTGCTTATAAAGATACAGGTTAAAATGGCCTCTGTTGAAATCTTAACTGGCATTATGTGGAATGCAAGGTTAATTTGGGGAGGAAAGGAGACAGCTTTATGATACTGATATTTCTATGTTTTTTTTTCCTTTACTTATTTCACTTTAAAGTCTTCCTCAATTTTTACAGACTTATTCAAAGGTGCCTTATTTTGATGACACATAAATATGTTATTAAATTATATTTTCTAACTCCTTGACAAATATGAATTAATCTTTGTATTTTGATCTTAATTCTGGGAACCCTGCTAAACTTGTGTTAATTCTACTAACTTGTACATAGATCATTTGGGGTTATCTAAATAGAACACCATCTACAAATAAGACTTCAGTTTTTTTCCCTTAAAACTCTACCCCTTCATTTCTCTGCCTTTATCCTGCTGTCTTAGGACATGTAGTCCACGCCCACATGGGTAGGATTTGTTCCTTTAAGCCACATTAAAAAAAAAAAAATCTGGAATTTCACAAGAAGTATGGTATTTCAACATGCTAAGAAAACTCCTTTCTATTTAATTGCTAAGAATTTGCCAAAATGTTTGTAATTTTTTTTTTTTTTGATGCTTTCCCTGCATCTTCTGAGATAAAAGGATTCTCCTAAATGTGCTGAGCTCCATCAGGAAGTTTCTAAGCTCTGAAACCTGAGCTAAACCCCCACACTCACGATGTACACACTCACATACACAAGATGTCTTGACTGTACCTTCTCTGGTTTATTACTAAAGGCTGCATTAAATGAGTGAAGAAGTATTCCCACTTTTTCTTCTCAGAATTTATGGAAGACTGTGATTCTCCAATGCCTCATACAATTTGCATTTCTTTATCCTGTCAAGTGAATGTTTAATTCCTATTTAACTTGTACTCTTATCTTTATTATTTCCTTCCTACTCTCCTTTGGGTTTATTCTATTCTTTTTCTAACAAATTGGAAAGAAACTCCTAAATCAGTCTCTCTTCGAATATAACCTTAAGGCTATGAATATTCCTCCAAGTACTGCTTTTGCTTCATTCCGTAAGGACTGATATAGTTCAACATAATATGTTGCTTTAAAAAAACACATTACTAGATCTTATTTGCTAATGCTTTGCTTTGGAAAAATAAGTTGGATCCATATTTCACATTCACACTTTACACTAAGAAAAACAGCAAATGAACCTGAGATTAAAATGTAAAACATGAAACCATAAAAGTTCTAAAAGAAAACATGGGAGAAATCCTTTGTGATTTGCAGTGGAAAAGTCCATTCTAGCTATGAAAGCCATTAGAATCAAAGATAGGTAAATCTGACTACTTATTTTGTAAAACCTCAACATGACAAGAAGAAAATGATGAGCAAGTTAAATTGGGAAAAATTATTTGCAATTCATATTACAAAGGGTTAATTTCTTTAACGTATAAAAAGTTGTAAGACGTCCACCAACCAGTAGTGTGCTGGTAAATGTGTAACAATTGGCTGTGGGAGAGGATTCCTCACTGATTTGTGTTTTCCAATTTCCCTGATGTCAATATTCCCAGGCCAAGTTCAGGCTACTGACATGAAATCAACCAGATTACAAAATGCCTGAAAATTTAACAATTAGCTGTCATGAACAAGTTCAAGACAGCTCCAGCACACCACTGGCACAACCCAATATAGAATGGACAAAGTCTAGGAACAGACAGTTAACAGGCAATAGAAATGGCTCTTAAGTGTATGAAATATTGTTCAGGCTCACTCGTAAGAAAACAAAATTAAAATGACACTGAGAATGCCATTTATCGCCTATCAGACTGGCAAAAATCTAAGGATATGCTAATATTCTGGTGTGTAAAAATAGAGGCACTCTCCTTCATTGAGGAGTGGAAATTAATGTGGCCCCTACAGAAAACTACTTGGCAATATCTGTCACAATTACAAATGCATGTGCTTCCTAATCCAGTAATTCCACTTTTGGCAAATAATCCTATCAAATATGCTTGCAAACATGCAAAAGGATGTATATAAAAGTTTATTCATGGCAATGTTACTTGTAATAGCAAGTATTACTGGAGGTAACTCCAATGTCAGTCAATAGGTAACTGGCTATTAGGTAACTGGCAATAGGTAACTGGCAGAATGCAGTACAGTGGTAATCAAGAATGACGAGGTCCTCTCTAATATGTAAAGTCCTCTCTAATATGAAGATACATAAATGAAAATGCAGAATAGTAAATATGCTACCTTTCTTGTTTTAAAAGGAGAAAATACGATTTTTGTATTGCTTCTATATGCAAAGAAACTCAACAAAAATGAAACTACAAGTTGTAAGACTAGAGTTGAAGGGAAAGACGTGATAACTAGGCAAATGAAAGGATGGGAGGGAGACTTTTAACTGTGTACCTCTTGCTATTTTCTGGGTTTTGAACCACATAAATGTATTACCTATTAGAAATTTATATTTTTACATATCGCTCACTCCAAAGGAGAATTTGCAAATGTTTTCTTTATATATTTGTAGGCTATTTTTATTAGGCCCATAAAAACAGGATAATTACATCTTTGCCACTTACTCATTTTTTATTACATAGCAATCCACCTTTGTAAAGGTTTTGCTTTATTTTCTGTTATTAATAGATCAACAGCTTTCTTTTACGTATTTCTTATTCTTTGTCTTTTACTCTATCTGCAGCCTTGTATTTTAGATTTGTCCCTTTAATTATCACATAGCTGGATCTTTAAAAACAATCAAGTTGGGATGGCTGAGTGGCTCAGTCGGTTAAGCATCTGACTTCAGCTCATGTCATGATCTTGTGGTCCGTGAGTTCGAGCCCCGCGTCGGGCTCTGTGCTGACAGCTCAGAGCCTGGAGCCTGCTTCAGATTCTGTGTCTCCCTCTCTGTCTGCCCCTCCCCTGATCATGCTCTGTCTCTCTCTCTTAAAAATAAATAAACATTAAAAAAAATTTTTTTCAAGTGAATAAAATAAAAAAAATCCAGCCTGGGGTGCCTGGGTGGCTCAGTCAGTTAAGCGGCTGACTTTGGTTCAGGTCATGATCTCACAGTTTGTGCGTTTGAGCCCTGCATCAGGCTCTCTGCTGTCAGTGCTGAGCCCACTTCAGATCCTGTCCCCGTTTCTCTCTGCCCCTCCCCTGTCTGCACACACACTCTCTCTCAAAAATAAACATTTAAAACAACAACAACAACAACAACAACAACAACAACTGAGTCTAACAAACCTTCTATTTTAACTGGAAAGTTTAGCTGATCTGAGCTTATTTTTACTATTTTATATGCATGGTTACTTGTTTTGATTTTTCATTTTCCTTTAAGTCTGTTGTTTCCTTCTTTTGCCTTAATTAAAAAAAATTTTTTTTATGTTTATTTAGTTCTGAGAGAGACAGAGTACGAGCTGGGGGAGGGACAGAGAGAGAGGGAGACACAGAATCTGAAACAGGCTCAGCTCAGAGCCTGAGATCACAACCTAAGCTGAAGTCAGACGCTCAACCGACTGAGCCACCCAGGCTCCCCATCTTTTGTCTTAATTTTTTAAGGATATGATTTACTATCTCCTAAGATAATGGTCTCATAGATTAAAATAACATTACTAAAAACACAACTTCAATTAAATCATACTTTTGGGGAGATGGGAGTTTTAAAAGCCGTCCCTTTTCAAATTAAACTTTTTACTTTGAGGCAATTGTAGCCTCACATGCAGCTATAAAATGGAATACAAAAAGAGCCCGTGTGCTCTTGGCCCAGTTTCCCGCCATGGTAGCATCTTGCAAAACTGCGGGGGACAATCAGAAGCAGGACATGGACAGTGACATGCTCCATCCATCTCACCCAGATGTTCCCAGTTTTATTTGTATGTAAACCCTGGCTTTCTTTTGTGGGTAGTCTCTTGGTCCCTCTGGCTGCTTCTATTACCTTCTTCCTCAAGCTGTGGTGTCACCATCTGCCTTGCTTGGGATTTGCTGGGTTATGTGAGTCTATGGTTTAGTGTCTTTCACCGATTCTGAAGAACTCTCAGCTACCACCTCTTCAGATGCCTCTGTCCCGTTCTCTGTTAAATGTCTTTACCGTCTTCCACGTGACTTGATGTCTCTGTCACATTTCACAACTCTCCCCTTCTGCACTGTGCTCTGGACAGCACTTCCTGTCTTGAGTTCAGGAGTTCTCCCTTCATCTACATGGATTCTGCTGCTCAACTTATCCACTGAGTTGTTAGTTTTAACAGTTTACTATATTTTCATTTTCAGAAGACCCAACTGTTCTTCAAAACCTACTTGGTCATTCTTTATAGTCTACAGCTCCTTTTGCTTGTCTTTCCAGATTTTATTTCGTAAAATGAAAGGATTCCTTTTCTTGGAACCTTATAGGAATTCTTTAAGATCCAGATTGAAGTTGAATTCTTCCAAAGAGGATTAATGTTTGCTCCTGCTAGTGTCCTGTGGACACAAGCAATCCACAGCCACTTTAATATCATTTATCTATTTGGGTTTTTCGGATCACAAAGACCACAGTGTAAATTCTGATCAAAAAACTGTGTGAAGGTGTAATTTATGGTTGCAAATTATCAGGGAAGATTACTTTCCCCCCGTACCCAGTATAAAGGTTGAGTTAACTTCCTGGACACCAGTGATGATCAGGTCTTGGGTCTGTCCTTCACCTCCTGTCCTCCCATGTCCTGCATACCCATTGCAGGAAATGCCCCAAATCTCTGACATTCAGTCAAAGACCTCAGGGTACAAGCCAGCTTGGACCCTCACCTGCTAGGGTTTCTGTTTCTGCTTAGGTCTGGGGATTCACTGTTTTTATTCCATATCAGTGATGTGTCCTCAACAAGGAGGATCGTTCAGACTACTCAATTCTACATAATGCTAAAAAAAAATTTCTTATTTCTCTTAAACATTTAATTATTTCATATTACATAAAAGGTCCTTAAGTCTTGAAGGACTGAATATGTTTGTATTCTTGGGGCGCCTGTGTGGCTCAGTCAGTTGAGTGCCTGGCTTTGGCTCAGGTCAGTCTGTGGGTTCGAGCCCCGCATCGGGCTCTGTGCTGACAGCTCAGAGCTTGGAGCCTGCTTTGGATTCTGTATCTCCCTCTCTCTCTGCCCCTCTCCCTTTCGTACTCTGTTTCCCTCTCTCTCTCAAAAATATATAAACATTAAGAAAAAAAAATTTTTTTATGGGTAAGGGGCACTAAAGAATCTACTCCTGAAATCATTGTTGCACTATATACTAATTTGGATGTAAATTTAAAAAAATAAAAAATTAAATTAAAAAAAATTTTGTTTTAAGTATGTTTGTATTCTTTTTCTCTGCTGCTTCTCACTCATTATAGATGCACTTATAGCTTAAGAGCTCACACTTGGCAGGTTTTAATCTGTGGGAACCCCAAGGAACCAGATTTGAGGGTCTTCCTCTGTAGAAGTTCACTGCTCCTGTCAGGCGCCCTTGAGGGCTAGAAACGCAGACCACTTTACTTCATCAGACACCACAGATAATAAAAACTGAAGGTACAGCTTGCAGGAGAACAGAGCTCAGTTACAAATTGGGGGGCTGGTTTTTTTCCCCTACCTAAAGCAGAGTCAAGAGCTACCGTGTCAACCTGAAGATAAAGAGGTTTTGCTCCTAGCCCACCTTGTCATGGATTTATAGCACCTTGACAATGCTGCCTCGACATCAACCTTACCTGTCACCTGGGGGAACACAGCGGCTTGATTCCATCTGCCCCAGGGACTCACATGAGTCACTAAGACCTCAGGGCACCCTTAAAATCAATTTCAGGGAATTAAAAGGGCCTTTTTTGTGTTGTATTCAGATACAGATTTCTTTTGTAAAGAGAAGGCTGTCGGTTCGTTTGGTTCACTGTATTAATTGATGGTATTATAAAGATGATACAAAATACCCTTTGGTCTTTAAGAAAAACAAAGTCTATTCAATAAATGCAACGTAGAGTAAAACTATACTTCACTTCTACATTATGACCTGCTATTGACATTCATGTTCATTCATACTGTGTTATGACAGAGACAGAGAGTGAATAGACATGGAAGAAAAATAATGTAAAATAAACAGAAATAAGAGATAGAGGCACCCAGGTGCCTCAGTCAGTCCATCATCCGGCTCTTGATTTCAGCTCAGGTCATGAACCCAGGGTTGTGGGATCAAGCCCCGTGTTGGGCTCTGTGCTGAGCATGAAGCCTGGTTGAGATTCCCTCTCCCTCTCTCTCTCTCTCTCCCTCTCTCTCGCTCTTTCTCCTCTGTGTGTGTGTGTGTGTGTGTGTGTGTGTGTGTGTATGTGTCTGCCCCTCTCCCTCTCCTGCACTCTCTCTAAAATAAAATAATAAGAATAATAATTTTAAATAAAATGAAAAAGAAGAGT
Source organism: Panthera pardus (assembly GCF_024362965.1). Classification (NCBI taxonomy): domain Eukaryota; kingdom Metazoa; phylum Chordata; class Mammalia; order Carnivora; family Felidae; genus Panthera; species Panthera pardus. The sequence goes on from NW_026526655.1 coordinate 104,210,111, forward strand.
TTAATAGAGAACTGTCCAACAGAAAAAAAGTTCTGGAGCTGGACAACAAACAAACTCACCCACCCCAAGAAAAGCAGACCTAGAAGAAAACAAAGAATTGGAGGAGGACAGCCTTTGACTTTCATGGAATATGTGAAACAGAACAGCCATACTGAGTGGCTTTTTAATAAAGCTGCTGGAGAATTCCTTTCCATCACACTTCCATTCTTCCAGAAGAGCCCTCAAAATGGGAAACAAAACCTGTGCACCCGGTTTAACTTGCAGGCATGGTTTTCCTACATTTAGTCCAAGGCAATTAAACAATCATGAGCGGGGGGGGGGGGGGGGGGGGTGTCTGTGTGGCTTAGTCGGTTGGGACTCCGACTCCTGATTTCACGGATTGTGAGATGGAGCCCCGTGTCTGTGTGCACTCTGAGCACAGAGCCTGCTTGGGATTCTCTCTCTCCCTCTCTCTCACCCTGCTTGCATGCGTGCACTTCACACACGCTCTTCCTCAAAGTAAACAAACATTTAAAAAAAAAAAAATCACCTATCAGACAGTCTCATGTCACTAGGGTTTCTGTCCCCCTTATGATAGTTGCAAAATTCCAGGCAATTCTCAATTTAGAGGTTATCCAGATTGAAAGGTCTTCTAGGTAAATCTCCATCATCACACAGGGGCATTCTGGCATATGTGTCCATTTTACAACTCACAGCTTCCAGGCATAATTAAACTGACCTCAACTTATTCATAAGAGGTATTTTTGATCAAATCAAAATTTGGGAAGTTGACCACTTCGAAATTCTCTTACCTACAAGCACTTCTCCCAAATTAACAACTCTCCTCATATTTTTTACCGATAAAACTAAAAGAATCTTAGCGCTCTTTTACTCCAATAGACAAACACATATTTTTTTCATTGTGTAAAAAAGCCAATCACTTGGAAGTCAGAGTTCTTGGGATAAATATATAAGCGATACCAAATGTTTGATTTCCCAATGAAACTGAACTAAAATTTAAAGTCCCTTTCCTAAAGAGCAAACAAGGCTACATCGCTTTTATTCCATAATCTTAAAATCACCGGTAGTTAAGCATGCCCTTGGACTTAATAACATAGGATCATCTATCCTCTGAAACGATCAAGAAGTCATCAGCTCCCACTCATTGGAGCCATTGAAGCCTGGTAACTTTTCATTTAAAGGTATGTGTTCTGGGAAAAAAAATATGAACAAGGCATTTCCTAAGTACAATAGCTAAAACAAAAAGGCCCCCCAAAACCCAAAAACAAACAACCACAAAAAACAGTAGTAGATGGGAATGTACTCATTTACCACAAGTGTAGCATCTCATCACAGACTCATCCCACGAGCACCAAAACCAATGACATGAATGCTTCTTTCTAAAATCCCCCAGATTATTCAAACGTGACGGGGAAATAAACTTTTGTCCAGAAGATGAGGTTCTGTGGGCTCTTCCCCAAAAATGTTTTCTGACTAGTTATAAACGTGAGAAAGGCTACTTGATGTGCATGATTAAAAAAAAAACTCCCAAGTAGATGTATTTTTCTCCATTCCCATACTAACAAAGTTGCCGGAATTCAAATGCATTATCTGAATTTTGAATTTAGAGCATCTAACTATTGATTCTAAGTCATAGCTTTGTCTCCTAATGATGAAAGCACTTGTCCCTTCTTGCTCTGGGAGCTAGACAGGAAAATAATTTCATAGGCTTATTAACAAACTTTAAAAAGGACCGCAATGATTCTAAAAGTTCAGATAGGAAACTCAGGCCCAGCGTGATATTTACTGCTGCCTTTTTCTAGTATCTGTGTGCAGCTCTTTTGAGAACCACCACTAGGCCTCACTGCTCAAACAGCCAGGGCGTCTGTAGCGCTGGAGTCTACGGCCCACCAGCACTGTGTCCTTTCCGTCTCACGGGCACTCCAAGCCCGAGGCACTGATGTCCGGCTCACAACAGCCTGCACAGCCCTGGGACACAGAGAGAAAGGCTCACCGGCTCCCCTCACTAAGCTTGTCTTCCGTCAGATTCGTCTACAACGAAGGGCCCCATCTCATTCTCCCACTTCTACCGGAAGGGGAACCAGAAGGAGACTCCTCGTTCTTGGTCTCCTGCACAATAACGGAGTAGGTAATCTTCTGACCTTGCTCTGCACTGGTAAAAAGAAAACTGATAAAAAGAAATAAAAGTGAAAAATTCCCAGCGCTGGGGAGAACAGCAGGCTGATTTCAAGTCTTATCACACAGGCATATAAAATTAGAGCATCTGGAAAAAAAATACAACCCCCTTGGAACATCTTCACTTTCCACTTCATCTACATTACAGAATTCCACTCTCCGCCTCTCTTCCACCTAGGCCGAGGAAATACGTATGATCATGTCGCTGGGAAGGAGAAATGTAAGATCACTCGCTACAGGCTAAAAAATGCAGTCACCGCCAGCCCTCTGTCGTCTGCTCTCACAAAGGAAGTCCTCACTGTGACATAGGCTTCTTGTCCACTTTCACCTGGGAAACTTTTCACCTCACACACTTGTCCAACCCAAAGAACCACCACTGACTGGGGCTTACTTCTGAAAATTCAGATTCTGTTGCCCCTTCCAAACTTGATCCAAATTTTCAGGGGGAAGGACCCAGGACTCTGTTTCTTTAGTACGTTGCAGGTAATTTTTATGAGGTAAGTTTGAAGAACACTGACCTTGGGACTATGCCCATCTTTAAAAAAATTCCATTCCGAGTTTTTCCTTTATGAGTCCCTGAAGAAGTAGTGTATTGATTAAAAGTGCTCTGAGCTGCACACATAAGGATAAAAGCCAGCCCACTGCAGGCTAGCCTTTTGGAGCTGCTAAATAAGGTATGACAGTAAACTAGCAACTGCTAAGTGTTAAATCTCAGGCTGAGGGTTGGTGGGCCTAAGCCACTATCTTAAGCACATGAGGTTCCTCTAAATTTCAATGATTTGAGGCATTATCCTGCTCTCCGGGTAGAGGCTGCACAAAAGGGACGGTCTAGCCTAGCATGTGCTAATCCAAGAGCTATACAGGCCAAAATGGTTAGGTCTTAAAGTCAAAAGACAATGCAAAATCAGGAGAAAACTTCCGGAGAATGGCATAAAAAGAAACCAAAGGGGATCTGGATGTGTGTGTTTCGTTCACCATGCCAGAGCCCGTGTGGAGCGCAGAACGTGACACATTTAATACATGGAAGGCATTTAATACACGGTTGATGAGGGGAAGACTGAGGGTCAACGAATGAACAGGTATGTGTCAGTGATACAAATAAAAATGACATCACGTGACTCAGTAGCATCTATAGGAAAGAGAAAAGTTATTTTTTAAAAATTTCGATCAATTACCTGGTAGAAAACCTTTACCGGCCTTTTAACCTAAGTAAATGACACTGAATTTATTTTCAAAACAGGAGAGGCCCACAGAAGCACAAAGGTAAAGAGAGGAAGAAAGAGAAGGGAACGAAAGCTGCGAAGGGGGTGCTTCGGGAATACCAAGATCTGAGAGCAGTAGCCCCCGGGCACGGCAGCACCCAGCACCCGGACAAGGCTCCTCCCTGGGGCAGGCCGGGCACTGGAAACCACGGACAGCACACAAGTGACAGATTCACCAGAACCACGACAGGACAAGGAGGGCGAGGAGAACTCAGGTAGGGGGAAGGCAGAGAAGCAGGGAGACAGAATGAAGAAGAGCGGAGGGAGCGTGCAATGCGTCATGCAGGGACCTCGGTGGGGGCGAGTGGGCACCAGGCAACACTCAGTGAGCACAGAGGACGGGTGAAGGCGAGACACACCCCAGTCACAGAAACAAACCGCTTACCCTCCGCTTTAGTGGAAGTACCGTCTTTAAGCAAATTAAAAAACAAGGGAGGGGATAACAGGGAACAGTTAGTAACATTAAAAAAAAAAAAAAAATTAAAAAGCAGAATGTTATTAGCTACTAAAAAAGCAGAAGTACAATTTAAAATAAAATCAAAAAAGAAACAAGTTCAACAGCAAAGCAGATTCTGAAGCAAGTACGTGTGCCTCCGATTAAAATCGGCTTAGTAGAATGTTGCTTTTGCTTTTGGAAAACAAGCTAAAAAATGTCAACCCAGGGTAGCGCCTCAGTTGATACACTGTTGGGCTTTTGTTTTAGCCAACCCTCATCCTCTCAGAGTTTCTTTTTCTTAGAACCAAGTACCAGCAGAATAAGGGGGGGAAACCAAAAGCTAAAGTACTGAAGAGTCCCCCAAAGAACAGAGGCAGATAGGAAGCTGAGAGAAGCTAGCTCTAGCAATGACGCCTACCCAACTACACGGTGAGCGGCAGAAGCTGTACAGCAGGGTACCTGAGTCATGGCCTACGGACTCCATATCTTCCCTCATGTGTCTGGACTCTAGAAGTTCGGAAAAGGATCGTCAGCTTTAATGCTACACTTCCGCACGGATATAATGTGCCGACCTAAGTAGTCATCGTTAACAATTTCTCAGTAGGATTATGCTCAACTTCCCAGGTTTTTTGTTGTGTTGTGGTTTTGGACACGAAGCAAGTGGAGGCAGGGTTCTCGGAAATGCTGAGAGAGTGGGAATATTCCGGTCCTGTTACCTGAAGAGCTAATGCTGGGCTGAAAATGTATCCTCAGTTGCTTGTAAAAGGTCCATTTGTATCGTCAGACCAAAAGACCTGGGTGCTTTTGCTAGCACTGAGGGAAGTCTACATGGTCCATATTAAAATATCCAAGGTATGCACAAAAAAACAAAGACTACAGAGTCCTCTAAAAGACAGTTTTTACTCAAGTTCTCAAGCAGCGAAACAGATACTAACTACAGATACTCAAGGTGGATCAAATGTATTGAAACACGGGTACATATTTAAAAACGGAACTCAAATGAACAGAGCTACCCCACCCTGGGAGAGAGCTGTTCTGACGTCCCCCTTACTGGATGACTACGTACCAACCTAATGTCATAAACACTCCAATGTAATATTACAGTAGTGAAGCGATGGGCAGGGAGAGCACTTACTGGGCTTCTTTCCAATCAAAAGTACCCGTGTTTGAGGGGTTTGCCGAGAGAAAACAAGACCAACTTAACAAACATTCCAGAACACACTCCTTTCACGTTCTCACGTGCTTAGCACAATCCGTTTTTTTCACCTTACGGGGTAATCGCTTACAAAGGACTTTTATTAAATTATTTAATTTATCCCTCTCGTGTGTCTGAGCTGGGTGATGATCTCCACAACTAATTAGGTAGAGAAACCAGATGCAGAGACTGCATGGCCTGTTCAAGGTCAGCAAGCTAATAAACGGCAGCCCAGTAATCTCCCCTTGGCGCTCTAGCCTGGGCCTCCGTGCTCAGAACACCTTGAGAACGTCAGTTTTGGAACAGACTTTGGAATCGGTTTGTGAACCAATTCAGTCTCAATGTTTCATGAAATTTTAATTGTACGTATTCAGTCTCCACCAGAGTCCCCAGGTTCTGGCTTGAACGACTTTGCTCTAACAAAAATAACATGAAGTCAACTATCAGCCCTACACACAGGTGTTCATTTGCTGAAAAAACTGAGAAACTGACCTACCATTCTGCCAGATATAAATTTAATAATGTTTCAAAAAGTCCTTTGGGCTATTGTTAAGAGTAGGTACAGTCTCCTCCTGGCACTCTTCTGAGGAATATGGTTACGCTGGCCAGTAAGTCCACCACATTTCTCTAGAGATGCCCCTTGCTCTCGCCCCCCAATCCTGCACCTCGGCCACTCCGGTCAGATTCCCGAACTGGGAAATACCGAATCACAGTGACTGTCTTCAGCGAATCCCTCAGGAAACCGTTCTGGCTCTGCCCCACCCACGTCATGAGGCAATGTGGGAGGTGACAAGGCGCTGGCTGGGCTGCCATGAAGGGGAAAGTGAAGCTGAGGGGTGGCTCTGTGTGACGCACCACGTGAGCACCTAGGTACTTACTCGTCCAGAGAAAGGGAACACTCAACAAAGGGTGGCTGGTAACCAGCAGGAAATGCACAGAGTTACTTATACTCAAAACTCAGGCCTGCAACAGTGAGAATTTCCTCAATGATGGTGTTTTGTAATTTGCTAATAAGCAAATCTGAGCAGGGCTAAGTGTCATCTCAAACAGCAAAACCGGGGGAAAGGTGGTGGGGGTCTGGTTACCTAAGGATGCGTAGGACCCCGGAGGCAAGGCCGCTGCAGAGCTGAAAGGCGTAGCACCCGAGGCCGATGAGACCTTGGACTTGGCACTGGCTGCTGCGTTCACGTCAATATCGCTTCGAGACCGCTGGAGGGACCCGGTCGTTGATACGGATTTGGTGCTGACCGTAGAAGCTTGAGTGGTGAAGGAGGAAACAACAGTAAGGACCACACGAGAACTGTAAACATACATCGTCACAACTTGTTTGGCTTTTCCTATCAAATTTTAAGGAAGGCTGGAGTGCGTGCACACTGACCACAGTTTCTCCTGGTCACCGAAGACAGAATTCAGCCACCGCTGAAGAACCACAAGCACACACACACCCATTACATTTATTTTCTTGTGATCGACTATAAACCCCAAAGAAATGGACCCTATCTCTGGGTAATGTGAGAAGTGAGACCATGAAGAAGCGCCCACACGTGGACAGTTCCCGCACGCTGTGAACTAGCCGTGCACTCTCAGACACCCTCCCGCTCCCGGGGAACATTCCACTCTCCCACCTCAAACAGCCGCTATCCCGCTGCTGTTGCTCAAATCTTCACCCATTGTCCCCAGTCTCCTGTCAAGTGACCAGAGCAAAGCAGCAGCACTATTGGGGGAGGGATCCATATGCTGGAGGGAGGTGGGAGAGGAAAGGTCACAGGGCTCCACTTCCGCCTGCCCAAGGCATCCTCAGCGTGGGTTCCTCACAGCCCTCAGCCCCTGGGACAGCGGGGCACTACTCAGTCCAGCAGGAGTGCCGTGAGAGTGCCCTGTGCAAACCTGAGGGGCACCTGCAAGCAGGTCACCGGCTTCCAGCAACCAAGCAGCCTCTGGGAGCCGCACAGAAACAGGCCTCCCTGAGACCACCTTCTCCACGGCCGTCAGTCTTACCTCTAGAGGTGGTGCTCCCGGTAGGACTTCTTTTGGCAGAGAGTGGCCGACTGAAAAGTATACATGCATTTATTATTATCCAATGAGCACTCCATCTGCGTTCACACAAGTACAGTCTATGACAGGAGACTAGGAGGATGAAGGAATCATTGCAGACTTTTCAGGATTTCTCAGGTAACTGGGACCACAATCTTATCAATCCCCAATTTTGAACAAAGCTTTAGCATTACAGACTGGACTATCTTCCAGACATACAGAGAGAAGTCGTGGTTAGAGACAGAAGTCAGAAACACAGCGCGAGGACGGTAATACATTCACTCCCAAGTGCTGAACGCCCTCCCTTTCCAGACTTGTCTCCAAGTTAACATTCACATTCCCTTAGAAGACGCTTTCAAGAATTCACTTATTCGACTCCAAAACCGTATTCTGGGACTGCCACATAAATTTCACTAAACACGGCTATGGCAGAGACCGAGGCGCCCTACTCCTTACCGTTCCCCATGGTATCTTACGTAGCAGAACCCGTCTGAAGTAAGGGGAGACTAGCACAGGCACGTATATGTAAAAACACAGCTGGCATTTGTGTTCTCATGTAGCAAACCTTTAAACCTAAAAGCTCACACTAACGAGAAGCACGGCTGAAGTGCTTACTTTAGACTCTCTTGAGAGCTTGAGGACGAGCGGTCGGACTGCGGCAGAGACACGATGCTGTCCGAGTTCTTCAGGTGGGACTGCAGGGCTTTCTGGTAGGAGGACTCCAAGGTGTGGTACAAATGCTCTGCTTCTCTGCTGAAGTGACTGTGGAAACCCCAGTAGCACCTAGGGAAGACACGCAGCGTGCCGCACGGTCAGGATCACGTGGGGCTTGCGCCCAGCTCTGCAGCCCACCACGTGACGCGGTCAAGGACTAGAATCCTCGGGTCGCTGCTACCAGGAGCGACACAGGACCAGAAGGGAGAGTGAACAAAGGGGGCCGGGTATGGATCCTACCCGCACAACTTACTGGCTCTTCTGACACTGGACAAGTTACCTGACTTCTCTGAATCGAGTCTCATTTACAAAATGCAAACTAAAGGGCTGAACCTTAGAGAAGATGGAGCTTAAACACCCAGAACTAGACCCAGAACATGGAGGGCACTCATCAGTGGCAGCTTTTCCACACGCCGCTTGACACTCATCAACTGGAGGTGTTTACAATTGCCTTAGATGACGTATAACAGAGAGGCGCAGAGATGCCCGCAGCTACTTGAAATCTGTATTGCAGTGTGACTGAAGAACCAGAAAAAACCAAGGAGGGAGTATACATGCCAGGATAAAAGCCGCTGAAGCGGGTGACTAACAAATCCATTCCTAATAGTTGTGAGCAACTATTAACGAGGGCCCTTATTTTGGCAAGAACTACCCAAGCTGAGATTATGGTAAGCGCTTCAGTGATTCAAGGAGGTCCTCCGAAGACCTCAGAAACCAGGAGAATGGAACGTGACCGAGGGAGCAGTCACGGAGCAACACAGACTTGAGGAGGATGTATGAGTGCAACTAAATAGAACAGTAATGTTCCAGGTGAGGAATAACAGACTGCCTGTGTCAAGGAGAAGAGCCGGGCACTGTGAAGGCACAGAGAAAACTCTGTGCAAAATTCACAGCACTCACCTACACACTGCCCGAGACACAGGAAGTCTCAGCATCTTGTGGGTCACAAGGACACAATTCTGCCCAGGGGAGCATGGAATGCACGGCCACAGCCACAGGACGGGAGCATTACCAGCCCTAATGGCAAAACTGCCTCAATCATGGGATGGTGAGTGTGCGTCCCCACTGCGTCCCATCACCCGCCTGCCCCTCACCACACTCACACTTCCAGAGCAGCCACCTGACACCTGCAAAGATGCCCTCTCAGGGGAAGGGTCCCAGGGCCCATAATTTTTCATGGGAAATCAAAAGGTCCCTGGGGATTATGACCTGGCTTTTAACAGAGCCTAATGAGTAAGTCTGAGCATGCAAACAAGTGCTTTTCAGATTCATGTAATAATTTCTCATAAATTTAAAAAGGAGCATTTTATTGTGTGCCTCAGTCCTGGTTATACTCAAATAATATCGCTCAGTCTCTTAGGTCTGGGCACCGAGCAACCTTCTAAGCAGAAAAACAGAGAAATATTGTGAAACGGCTTTTGGGGTCATATTTAACAGTCATGAATAACAAAACATTATTCATGTAACTTAACAAATGTTTTTTGAAGTTTTTATTTATTTATTTTGAGAGGGAGAGCACTAGCAGAGGAGAGACAGAGAGAGAAGAAGGGAGAGGATCCTAAGTAGGGTCCGGGATGTCAGTGCAGAGTCTGACGTGGGGCTCGATATCACAAACTGTGAGATTATGACCTGAGCCAAAATCAAGAGTCAGACTCTTAAACAAGTGAGCAACCCAGGCGCCCCATTTAACGAACTTTTAATAAGGCAATCTAGGGGCTCCTGGGTGGCTCAGCCGGTTAAGCATCTGACTCTGGTTCAGGTCATGATCCCAAAGTTCACGGGTTGGAGCCCCACGTCAGGCTCGGTGCCGACAGCTCAGAGCCTGGAGCCTGCTTCGGATTCTGTGTCTCCCTCTCTCTCTGTACCACACCACCTCTCAGCTTGTGCTGTGTCTGTCTCTCTCTTAAAAATACATAAAAATTTTTTAAAAAAATAAGGCAATCTAAACAACACATCTGAAACATAGAAATAGTGAAGTAAAAACAAATGGTATACAACAAACACTTACTTTCTGGCTTCTATCCTTGCTTCGGAATCGGCATCGTGTATTCCCTTCTTTATTGTTTCGGCTAATACTGATATGTGTCTAGACATTTAGGAGAGAAAGCAGTGATCGTCATTAACATGTGGTTTTATGCAGATGAAATCAGGTGTGAAAATTACAAAATGGCATCGTGGCTTTGTGCCCAGTTAGCCAACTATCACGCAGAATAGAAAATCCAAGCACTCCCTTCTCGGCAGCTCTAACCTCTACCTCTGTCCCGGTCCCCCCACCTCCACCCTCCACCAGCTGCCCCTATCTACCTACCCTGTGGGCGAGTTTGTTAAACAATGGCTGACTTTTTTCACACCACACTTATTTAGCTCCATCTTTTATGAACCCAACCAGTAAGACTCTACTTTTCCACGGTCAGAACTAGTTTCTACGGAAATCATGAGGTAATAATAACCTTAATATGAGGAGGCTACCTGCATCACATTTCTATAAACACAATGTTTTCTTCAAGTTCCACTGTGTAACATGAACAATTTTATAAAATCATGCAACAATGTTATAAATAGGTATTTTGTTTAGTTACGTTCTGCCCTAGCAGAGAAGAAATTAGTAAAGTATCTCTTTGAATGTCTAACAGCTTTTTAAGAAAAGAAAAAAAGGCTGGAATGAATTAGTCTCCTAGAACAAAGAGTAGTTACCAATCTGCCTCGTGCCTCATTCATTCAGTAAGTATTTGGCGAGTGTCTGCTAAGTGGTGGGTACTAAGCAAGGAGGGGAATGAACGAATACACAAGGCCAGATCTGAGTTCTTCACACGTGACTGTTCTACTCACAGGTCCTCACATCAGATCCCTCATTCCGATTTCCACCTCTCAATTCTAGAACTATCACTGCCTATCAAGAGATTAAAGAACAAGAAAGTACTGAAAAAATGTGTGACTATCCTCTAGATTCAAGAACTTTGCAGATGAAATTTTACCTCTGGGAGGGATGGCTTTGTTTCCTCTCTGACCCCTGCAGTACAGAATGGGACTCCCGTAAGTACTCACTTCATTAAAATTCCACTAGTAAAATGATTAGTATGCTGTAAGCTTCTTGACAAACTAAGTAACATGAAAACATGGGTGGCAAAACATCATCATCTATTCTCTCCAAGTGTAACTCAGAAAGAGTAACAGGCACCTGAAATTCAAAGGAACTAAAAATGGGAAAGAATGAATCTTAAAATTAAGAGACCTGCTTCTTAAGAATTCTGCCATAATCCTACCTTTTATCTTCATGATGTGAAACTTACCACACATCAACCTGAATAAAGAGAAAACTGCTAAGTGTCTGATACAGGGGGATCAAAAAGAAAACCTTCAGATGAGTGGAACTCCTTTAAGGACCTAAGAGTTACACCTGGCCTACAAAGAGCAGCTTGGAACATTTACTTGGTTGGAACTGACACGAATGTCAGGCAGCTGGCTGAGAGCCAATAAGGAGTTAATTGTGGCTGACTTCTTGGGAAGATGGCAGAGTAGAGGACCCCACGATCACCTCCTCCCACAGATGTAACTAGGTAACACCCACATCTGTGGAAATAACCCAGAAAACCACCTGTAGATTGGCAGACAGACTCTCCACAGCTACATGTAGAGAGGAGGCCACCCTGAAGAGGGCAGGAAGGGCATAGATGTGGTAGGAGCTAAACGAGCTCACTGGCTTTCCCCAAAAAGGAGAGACACTCAAGACACGCGCAAGGGAGAGGACCAAACCCTGACGCCAAGCACCCCAGGCACGAGAACCCACATGAAAACCAGAGGAGCACAATTTCTTGAGTTCTTACAATCATGGGGCTTACCACCTGAAACTTTAAAAATCAGCAGGAGGTAAACAGGAAACTGAGGCACCACCCTTAAAGAGTACAGCAGCCCCTCAGAGATACAGCACAGAAGCAACACTTTGAAAAATGCCTGGGGTATACAAGAGGGACGTTTCTTTTCTAATCTCTAAGCATGTGCTGGGGGGCAGGAATCCTTAGGCACAAAGGAGCTAGTGGGTCTCCTGCCTAGACACACCAACACTTGGGGGAACCAGCTCAGCACCAACATGTTCCACCCAGCTTGCTCACAGCATGTCTGCCTTCTCCTGTGGACACACCCTGTCCAGCCAAGCCTTTGGTTCCAGGTCTCTCCCCACAGCAAACCTATGCAAAACTTGTACCATAAGCCAGGCAGGAGGAAAGCAGCCCCGACAGGGATCAGCACCTCTGCAACGTGACTCCTGTCCTGGGGAAGGAGGGGAAGAAGGAAGATAAGCACACACCCAGCCAGACTGTGGCCCCAGCAGTGGGCTGGAGTCAGCTGGTCTAATGAACCCGCTAATGAAAGCTTCTCATGGGAGAACACAAGGAAAGTGCCCGGCAGCTCGGTACCACCACCTCTCTAGCAGATGCCCAGTCCGACGTGACTCAAGCCCAGGTGGCCCTGGACCGGCCCATTAACAACACAGCAATCAAATGCTGCCCACAACAGGCAGAGAGCCAATGCAGACGACTGGACTGAAAGGAAAAGTGGTTCAGTCCCAAGAGCGGGGCACACACAACACACATGGAGACACCCTTGAAGTGCCAGGTTCTGGTGAACTGGGGACATGGCACTGCAGGGCACTACGGGACCTCTTCCTCATAAGGCCACTACCTTCAAAAGCAGAAGATGCAGCTGACTTCCCTAACACAAAGAAACAGACACAGAGGTAGACAAAATGAGGAGAGAAAGGACTATGTCCCCAGTGTAAGAACAAGACAAAATCACAGCAAGAGACATAAGCACAATGGAGGTAAGTAATCTGCCTAACAGAGAATTTAAAGTAATGGTCATAAAGATACTCACTGGACTTGAGAAAAGAGTGGAGGAAGTCAGTGAGACCATTAACAAAGAGAGAGAAAACATTAAAAAGAACCCATCAGAAATGAAGAGCTCAAAAAACTGAATTAAAAAATACACCACAAGGAATAAATAGTAGAATAGATGGAGCAAAAGAATGAATCAGCAACTGGGGACAGAATAATGGGAAGCAATCAAGCTGAAAAGGAGAGAGAAAAAAAATGAAAAGACTTAGGGCACCATCAAGCATAGTAACATTTGCATGATAGGGAATCCCAGAGGAGAAAAGAGAGAAAAGGGGTTAGAAAATTTATTTGAAGAAATAATAGCTGAAAATTGCCCAAATCTGGGGAAGAAAACAGAAATCTAGATACAGGAGGTATCAAGAGCCCCCAATAAAACAACATAAGGGGGTTCACATCAAGACACAGTAATTAAAAAGTCAAAAAGAAGTGATAAAGAGTGTATTTTAGAAGTAGCAAGATAAAAGAAAACAGTTACATACAAGGGAGACTCTTTAAGGCTATCTGTTGATTTTTCAGCAGAAACTTGGCAAGCCAAAAGGAGTGGCATGATATATTCAAAGTGCTGACAGAAAAAATTCTTCAGCCAAGAATACTCTCTCTCTTCTTTTCTCTTCTTAATGATAGCCTTGCTGCATAAAGAGTTTCCCAGACAAACAAAAGTTAAAGAAATTCATAACCCCTAAACCAGTGAACTCTGAATGGAAAGACCATAAGCAGGAGCAAGAAAAGTAGGAAGCACAAAAGCAGTAAAATTAATTGCATCTATGAAAATCCATCAAGCGATTCACAAAATTAAAGGATATAACGTATAACACCACATACCTAAAGTGTGGAGAGAGAGGAGTAGAGACTTAAAAACTTAAGCAATCAGCAACTCTAGACTGCTATATGCATAAAATGTTATCTACAAACCTAATGGTAACCACAAATCAAAAACTAGTAATACGTACACAAACAATAAAGATAAAGGAAGCCAAGTATATTACTAAAGAAAATCAGCAAACTGTGAGAAGAGACCAACAAAAAAAAGGAACAGAGAATCAGTACATAAACAACACTAAAATAAGTAACAAAATGGCAATAAATACATACCTATCAATAATTACTTTGAATGCAAATGGACTAACCGCTCTAATCGAAAGACACAGGGTGACAGAACAGATAAAAAAGCAAGACCCATCTATACGCTGCCTACAAGAGACTCATTTCAGATCTAAAGACACATATACACAGAAAAGTGAAGGGATGGAAAAGTATCTAGCCCGCAAATGGAAGTGAAAAGAAAGCTGGAATAGCAATATTTATAATGGACAAAATAGATTTTAAAACAGCATATATCACAAAGGGATCAATCCAACAAAAAGATATAACAATTACAAATATTTATGCACCAAACATGGGTATCAACAAAATACCCAATACATAAAGCAGGAAATAAGAAACATAAGGGAAGTAATCAATAATAATACAATTGTAAAGGACTTTAACAACCCATTTATATCAATGGAGAGACCATCCAAACAGAAAATCAACAAGGAAACAGTGGCTTTAAATGGCTCATTGGATCAGATGGACCTAACATATATATTCAGAACATTCCATCCTAAAACAGCAGAATACACATTCTCTTCAAGTGCACACAGAACATTCTCCAGAGTATATCACACATTAGGCCACAAAACAAGTCTTGACAAGTTGTAAAAGATCCAGGTTATACAATGCATCTTTTCCAACCTGGTTTCTATGAAACCAGAAATCAACCACAAGAAGACCCAGGAAAGAGTACAAACACATGGAAGTTAAAGAATATGCTCCTAAACAATGAATGGGTCAACCAAGAAATCAAAGAGGAAATTAAAAAATACATGGAGACAAGTTAAACTGAAAACACCACAGTTCAAAATCTTTAGGATGCAGTAAAAGCTATTCTAAGAGGGAAGTTTATACCAATGCAGGTCTACCTCAAGAAGCAAGAAATATCTAAAATAATCAACCTAACCTTACACCTAAAGGAGCTAGAAAAGCAAACAAAATCCAGAACTAGTTGAAGGATGGACATAATAAAGATTAGAGCAGAAAGAAAGAAAATAAAAACTAAAAAAACAACAGAACAGATCACTGAAACCAGGAGCTAGTACTCTGAAAAAATCAACAAAACTGATCAACCTTTAGCTTGCCTCATCAAAAGAAAAAGAGGACCCAAATAAACAACACCAGAAACAAAAGAAGAAAAATAATAACTGACACCACAGAAATACAAAAGATTATGACAATATTATGAAAAATTACATGCCAACAAATTGGGCAACCTCGAAAAAACAGATATATTCCTAGAAATATGTAACTCCCCAAAACTAAAACAAGAAGAAATAGAAAATTTGAATACACTGATTATCAGCAATGAAACTGAACCAGTAAACCAAAAACTCCCAAGAAACCAAAGTCCAGAAACCACACAGCTTCATAGGTGGATTCTACGAAACATTTAAATTAGAGTTAATACCCATTCTTCTCAAACTATTCTAAAAAACAGAAGAGGAAGGAAAGCTTCCAAACTCATTGTATGAAGCCAGCGTTAACCTGATATCAAAACCAAATAAAGACTACAAAAAAAGAGAACTACAGGCCAATACTCTGACGAACACAGATGCAAAAATCCTCAACAAAATATCAGCAAACTTAATTTAATATATTAAAAAAATCATTCACCACCAGCAAGTAGGATTCCTAGGATGCAAGGGTGGTTCAATATTCACAAATCAATGAATGTGATACATCACATCGACAAGAGAAAGGATAAAAAGCCATATGATCATTTCAATGGATCCAGAAAAAAGCATTTGACAAAGTACAACATCCAGTCATGATAAAAGATATACAATGGAATATTATTACTCAGCCATAAAGAGTGAGATTTTGCCATATGTGACAACGTGGACGGATCTAGACCTAGATATCTAGAGGGCATAATAATGCTAAGTGAAATTAAGTCAGTCACAGAAAGACAAATACCATATGATTTCACTCAGATGTGAAATTTAAGAAACAAAACAAAGAAGAGACAAACTAAAAAACAGACTCTTTTTAAAAAAATTTTTAAGTTTATTTATTTTTGAGAGCAACAGAGACAACACGAGTGGGGGAAGGGCAGAGGAGAAGGGAGAGAGAGTGAGAGTGAGAGTGAGAATGAGAGAGAGAGAGACAGAGAGAGAGAGAGAGAGAGACAGAGAGAGAGAGAGACAGAGAGAGAGAGAGAGAGAGAGAGAGAGAGAGAGAGAGAGAATCCCAAGCAGGCTGTGCACTGCCAGCTGGATGTGGGGCTCGAACTCATGAAACCATGAGATCATGACCTGAACCGAAACCAAGAGTCAGATGCCTAACCGACTGAGCCACCCAGGCACCCCTAAAAAACAGACTCTTTAACTAGAGAGAACAAATTGATGGTTGTCAGAGGGGAGGTAGATGGGGAGATGGGGGAAATAGATGAAGGGGATTAAGAGGACACTCATCATGATGAGCACTGAATAATGTATAGAATCACTGAATCACTATGTTGTACACCTGAAACTAATGTAACAGTATGTTACCTACACAGGAATTAAAAAAATAATTAAAAAAAAAAAAGTTAATTGTGGCTTTGTAGTTGGTATGGTGCACACTGGTCCACATCTCTAGGCACACAATATTGTAATCAATGAAATTCACTAAAAGTTTCTGCCAATATTAAGTGCCTCGCATCAGTAGAAATAACAAATGTAGCCATGCAAACAAATGCTTAGATTCCTTTGATTCCTACAAAAAAGCAGGTTGGACCACTTGTTGAGACATTAAATCTCAAGATTCAATTCAGAGGGGAAAAAATAGCCAATGAAATGCTTACCGTTCCAGTGAATGTGTCTGCCATTCTTGTAAAAGTAAATCTAAAAATTCAAAACAGCGCCTAAAGATTGTAAAGAAAAAAATATGTAATTTGGTCATTTTTATGTTAGTGAAAATAAAAGCTTTTCTTCTTTCCCTGCTACTTTTTAGAACTGGCAAATTCCCTCTAATTAATAGGCTTCAAAAAATGGAACATCGAGTTGGAATCAACAGTGACTGAAAACCTAAGCAAGTAAAAGTAATCAAGCATCAATGGTGATCAGAAAGTAAATACACAAGGCACAGAAGAGACAGGATACAAAAGTTCCCCTCAAATCAGGAACCGCAGACTTGTGGCAACATTACCAAAAGGGCCTTTCGCTGTCATTTATGTTTATACCACCTCAAATAATATGTTAATATAAGATGTACGAGGGCAAAAAAAAAAAAAATCAGCGTACATTATTACAGAACCAGGCGATTGCTCCTTGCATTAATTTCACAGAATGCCTTGTACAAAAGAAAAAAAAGTAAAAAATACCCTGAAAAACCAAGTGCTTTCCAAATTTTCCTAAGAAGATCCTAGGCAGTGCTTAAAATGGATTTTTCCCTAATCTACTCATCTATTTTCCTCTCTTTAATCTTTCAACATCCCTTCTTGTCAAGCCTTTTCACCTTTGTAATCTTTCTTGGTCTGATTTGTGCACGAAAACAACTCTGGTCTCATCTCCTTTGGATTACATCACTGCTTTGGGTCCTACCTCTTTAGAACTTGTCAAAAGCCCAGGGTCTTTATCTCCGTGGGGGTAAATCTTAGTAGTCTTAGGAACTCATTCAAGGAAACGAGTAAGAGGGTAATTTTTCTCTAATGACCAGACTGTCGTTCCCATGATCCTCTCAATTCACAACCTCAATAACCCATATAATTAATTACTCAATAAATCTTTAATAAACCTACCCTCGATGTTAGAGATAACAACGGTAACCAAGACATAAACCAGCAAACAAGACAGACAAGGGACAGTTCCCATGCGCCACGAGCACAAGGGGGCTCTTCTTAGAACCACACAGAGCTATTCAACCCAGTCCTGGGGCTGCCAACAGTGTGCGTGTCTGCGCGTGTGTGCATGTTGGTTGTGAAGCAAACTTTCTCCAAGGAAGGACACTTACCCATCCCTGCATCCTCTCTCCTCTGTCACTCTCCCCACACTGGCCCCAACCTAGGCCATGTTTATTCTACTTCTCCTCCGTTCTTCATGTCATTTCCTGGTCTGATTTTTCTTGTCTCTCTTTTTTTCTTTAACATGTGTGTATATGTTTACATTTATCTCTTAGCGAATACAGCCATCTTTGGTGCTAATTTTGGTCTTAAATGCATGTTAGAACAATCTATTTAATCAAAAGTATGACCTTTAAGTTAGGTTTTATTTTTCACTTTTCAGACTAACATTCAAAGAAGTATATCAATGTTGGCATTGTTTAACACATCATTATTTAAACACATCAGGTTAGAACTCGTCTCTTTTCTTTACCAACTCCTACTCATCATTCAAAATGCAACTCAATTTTCAACCTGCCTATCAAGTGTCACTGGAATATACCAGTTGGTTTTAATCACTGCTCTCTGAATTCCTAAATCCACAATACAGGTGTTGTTCACTCACTCTTACACTGCTCTGCATTACTGTTTTTAATCTCCCTATCTAAATGATATAAATTTCTCAAAGGCAGGGAGACTGTACGATCCATTTCTTACAAATTCTACGAAGCCGAGCTAGGTACAGGCTGAGGACCTAACAGAAGGACCTAACCTTTCTGAAGGCAAAGGGACGAGATGGTCCCTATTACTTCTTTCAGCATTAAGACCCATGGTTCTGACTGATACCCACTATGACTAAATGTAAGAACAGGAATCTGAGTGTGTGACTCAGAAAGTGGTAAAGGGGGAGACACTTCTACTGTCACAGTGAATGTAGGTTACTATCCGTTTAGCAGCAAAGGCCAGAATTGCTCAATTCTGTGGACTGAACAGTGTTCTCCCCAAATTCCTATGTTCCAATGCCCACATGATAATATCTGGAGGTGGGGAGTTCATGAGATGGGGGCTCTAATGATCGGGCTGGTGCCCTTCCAAGAAGAAACCCCAGAGAGCATGAGATCTCTCTCCGCCACGTGAAGACACAGCAAGAAGTCGGCCAGCTGCAAGTGACCCTCGTTAGAACTCAACCATGCTGGCACCCTGATCTCAGACTTCCAGCCTCCAGAACTGTGAGAAAATACACTTCTGCTGTTTAAGCACGCAGTATATGGTATGTTGTTGCCAGTTAATACACTAAACATCCTACAACAAACATCCGTTTCACCTCATCAGAGGACCTTGGCCTTACACATTCTGAATTTCTCCTGGAAACCTAAAACAACAGTGACAATAACATCAGCAGCAGCAACAAATTCTAACAGCTGGCATCGTTTATTAAGCTTACACTAGATGTCAAACTCCTTTACCCAATGACTGAACCCCCAGAACAGCTCTGCCCCAGGGGTGCTCTCGTTCCCAGCGGGTCAGAGGATTAGTCAGTGGGAAGAGGTAATGCTTCAGCTGCAGTCTGCCAGGTTCTGAAGTTCACTACCATCCGTCTCCCCTGCTGACTTCACCCTCTCATCTCTAGAAGGAGACGCTGGACTGCAGGTCAAGGGTAGATTGCATTCCTCAGTGATATACAAGTGAGTCATGCGGTTAGAGATGAAGCTTTTTCAGTGGAAGGTGCCAATTTCTTCCTTCCTGGCTTTACAAAGGTGGATGATTCCCCTCCTCCCTCATGACTTTCACAGAGCTGTTAATAAGATGGCTATGGGGCCGCCTCACGCTTAGCAGGCTCCCCTACCGTGGAAACCCAGGAGGACCAACGTGACATGCCAGAAAAGGAGGGAAATGGCGGGCAGCAAAAGTAAGCTGGGTTCCAAGCTTAGACTGAAGGGCTCTTTCACTGGGCTAGGATTGGACAAAGAACTCCAGGAATGTGGTCAAGAGACTGCTGCCCAGGCCAACCATGAATTTACCCTAGGAAGCTCCTGATACGGTCCACTGAATATCCACTGGTGTCCATGAATCCCTTCAAAATCTACATAAAATATTCTGTGTGTTTACATTTTCTTGGGAAGAGGGGCCACAGATTTTATTAGATTCTCAACAGTCAAGAACCACAGATCCCAGCTAGAAGAGGCCCTACTCCTGGGATGTGATCTATGGCAGCTCATGTGGGCACAAGACTAGGCAGAGACTTGGGAACAAAGGGCTAGCTAGCTACGGTATCTCCTGGATACTTGGTCTCTCTTGGTTGGGATTCAGAATCTCAGAAATCACTGTCAGAAGACAGAGACAACATATACCTCCTCCTACCCATGTCAATAGTAAAGAACTACCGTTAATTTTTATAATGTTTTTTTTTTCCTTGTGTGCAATTACCACTTTCATTCAGAGAAGGGGTATACCGACAATTTAAGTAGAGGGACTATCTTAGAAAAAATGTACAGGCCATCTTCTACCCCACTCTCTCCAGAGCCCCCTTTCATAAACTCACAGACAGACACACGTGTTCTCTCTCTCTCTCTCTCCTCTCTTTCTCACATACACACAAAATAATGGAGGTTGTCCAAATTTATTTTCCAGACTATTTAGATCACGATCCCTCAATCCAAAGACATTTATTGCAGTGATATTAAAATAATTTTAACATCTCAAACATGAATTTGTTTCCATGGACGGAAGTTTGGAACTTATTTTGGAACTTAATACAAAAATAATGAGGAAGCTGTTTAAAAATTTACCTTCTAACTGCGACAGACTTAGAGGTACAGTTGCTTGTTATGACAGGTATTAGCCTAGGGATGTGTGTGTGCTGCAGAGAAGAACAGAAACAGAGGTGAACACCTGAAAATACAAAACTAAAAACTAAGACAACCACTTCATTACTAAACTACCTAAAGCACATAAATATTCAGATTAGAATGTCACTGAGCTTAGAAAGGAAAAAAATTTCACTGGATATTGCCAAAGGCCATGACAAAATTCACAGAGCCTGAACAGACCAGCCGATGATATGTAAATAAATCTAACAGCAAAACAAATGACTGGTGGGAAGTCTAAATAATCCGGCAGTGGAGATCTAAGTGAGTTCAATAGCGGTCAGCAGAGCAACGTGTTGTGATACTGTTTCAATGGGAATGTTCGATGATGGCTTTGGGTTTAATATTTCAAGTAGGCAGTGCAAACAGAACTAAAAATAATACAAATAAGTAACCCACAATGATTTAATCAGGAATATTCTGGACAGGTTTTAGCATCACCACGTCCCAGTTTCAAGGGTTGCCTCTGGGAAAAAGGGACTTGAAGGTGGGGAGAAGGTGATGTGGAGAATGTTCATTTTAAGCCTTTGTAAGCTATTAGGTTTTACTGGGAACGTGTATATAAATTACTTGGATAATTATTTAAATTTAAATAAATGAGTGTTTAGAAACCTGAAAAGAGTATTTTGTTCCTGGGCTTAAACACAAGTAATTAAATAAAAACTTTAGGTGAATAACAAAGCCACAAACACAAATACCTAAAGTGGAATGACTGGGAGTAAAGAACCAAGTGTAACCCCAGAAGCAGATACAAATATTCAAATATTTAAAGCCAACCATGAGTAAATAATCAACACATGAGTAGGTATACACCATATTCATAATTCACATTATGGAGTATTAAAAAACAAAGACTCCTATAGATAATTAAGGAGGGGGGAGGCTGATTCATATATACGACATGGTTCCAACTGTATATAATGTTGCTAATAAAAAATGCCTGTAGTACTGCTTATCAACCATCATTTATTACCACTTGCTTATTCTATGTATGGCCCCAAAATATACTTACCCGAATGATTAACCTAACAGCTACAACACCGGAAGTGGCCATAATTTTGGCACTGTTTGGAATTAAATTAAAGATAGTTGGCATAATGGCTTCAGCTCCATGGTCAAATTTATTTCCCAGAACTGATGACAGATGCCTACAACAAGAAATGAACACTGCACTGTAGCTGTATCCCTTGCAAACAGTGAAACAATATAAACCTCTTAACATTCTGTAAGGCTTTCCTTTAAAGTTATCTAGAGATAAAAGGCAAGTGTCTACGTAAGACACTTTAAAAACACTTCCCGTGTGCATGCTGTGGACTTGGCCAACAGACATTAGCCCACGAGCTCGTTCCTTTCATTTCTTTCAAATAAATCATTTCCAACTAATTAGTGTTAAAACAGCAAAAGACAGGGGCGCCTGGGTGGCTCAGTCGGTTGAGGTCCGGACTTTGACTCAGGTCACGATCACTCGCAGTTCGTGAGTTCGAGCCCCGCATCGGGCTCACTGCCGTCAGTGTGGAGCCTGCTTTGGATCCTCTGTCCACCTCCCCCCTTGATGCCCTCCCGCCACGTGAGCACGCTCTCTCTCTCAAAAATAAATATAATGTTAAAAATTTCTTTAAAAAACAGCAAAAGACAAATTGGTCATATGCCAATTAAGTGTAGAACTGAGAGAGCTCCCTCACCCTCTTTTCCTTTTGCCCTGTTAAAAACCTTTCACATGTATTATACACGCTTCCATATCTGATCCCAGCCAAAACTGTAGACAGCTGCAGTACCTCCTTGCTGTTGCTGCTTCTTTGACATTCTGACATACTTTTCAACACACAAGTTCCAGCTGCAAACACTGATACAGTTTTAGCTAGGGTAAAACTTTACTGTCCTATCTGCCTTTGACTTGTAACTTTATAGATACAGTACTCTTCTAGAAACAAACAAAAACTTTGATAATCATGCTATATCCTGCCAGCAAAATCAATGAAAAAGCCAAGAGACAGAAGTTTATATTATTTCTTTTTTCTGTATTATTAATAATAATTGTGCTCGCTTCGGCAGCACATATACTAAAATTACTAATAATAATTGCTTCGAGTTTAAAATAGAGGCTTCAGAGCCAAGTCACTGAATAACATTTAAAATCTGTCAAACTTTATGTAATTGGGCAGGAAATATTGTAATACTATAAAAGCACCAACAGAAGAATAAATGGAATAGGTCCTGGAGACTAGTCAGAAGGTACATTAAAGGGACCTGCTGGGCACATTCAACGAACCATCTCTGAAGCGCTGCAATGAGACTATTTTAGGATGTGTGAGAATCTGAAGCGTGGCAGTCCTTACCCCAATGTGATGCAAGCTTCCCGCACTACCTGAGACCGCAGGTCCTTAGCAGATAGTTTAAAGGCTCCGTCCAAAAGACGCAGATGTTGAAAGAAGTTATCGTACTCGGCGGCACCAGCCAAAAGTAAAGATCTGATCTTTTTCAGCTGGTGGAACGGAAAAAATTAAGAGGTACACACAACAATCCTTAAAACAGCATATATAAAACAACTGAAGCCAAGAACTGTGAGAAGTCAACATCAAAGTTAACTGATCTCAAAAGTCTTCCCAGAAGAATTCAGCCAATTCAGTACCTGCTACCATACTGAACAAATCTACATATCACAAGTAAGAAGTTTTAAATGTAGTATATCTCACAATTCTACAAAATAGATATTTTACTTGTAAACAGTTTTGCTCCTCCCCTAAAGCTTACCTTCCCCAATACCCAACTCCAACTGCTATCCGTTAAATGACTCGAAGGAAGAAGCGATCCCACAGTCTTTTATATAGTATCCTCCAGTGTATCATTACTAAAAAGTTAGTCTGAGTTTGAATGGGACGTAGCAGTCATTTCACAGCCTTGCTTCCTGCCCAGCCAACGCTGTAAAACAGCTTTCCTCAGATAAGATATACCTTCACTGTAATGCTCCCCTCACATTTCATTAATCCACTTTTTTAAACAGAGGGAGAGAACTTTCCAACAAGTGACAGGAAGAAAGAAAGGAAGAGACGGACACACCCTGAAAATGCCACTAAGAAAAGCCAGCTTACTGGCCAACAGTCACAATTAAATCTGGACTAAGGCAAGAGTGGAGGCTGTCTCCAGACGTTCCACATTACATCTTTTTTAAAAGTACAGGATATACTTAAAGGCACAGGTTGGCCCGTTTTAGAAACAGGAAGAGAAATGAGGTACTCTACTAAAAGGGTAAGTGTAAATATGGTGATGTATATTTAAAACATTTACTACTTAAAATTCATCAGAGCTATACCCCAATTGCATAATTCAGTATTTAGAACATTGAAATAAATCTAATGAAAATGTAATCACATGAAGTCAACGGCTTACAGCATTTACTCTTTGCTCCCAATCATGCTTGTCATCAGATAATATTTCCCTAATCTTGTTTATGGACTCCTCCAGGTCTCGGCTGGAATAAATCTGTAAGCAAAATTAATTTACAACCAATGTAAGAAAATTTACAGAATCAACAAAGATTAGTTTTTAATTACAGAAAGTCAAGAATACTTAGTAATTTCATTTTTCAGAAGGACTTATGAGATAACCTCCAGATACATCTGTCTTCGAATGAGCTTCCTTCCCATTGGGAATATATACCCACTAGATTTGATGCTCAAGTACAGATAACCATGCTTTGAGCACAGCTTCACCGTAAACTTAACAGATGATCTCATGTACAGAAGAGAAAGGAGCCGACTGGGGAATTGTCAGTGATGCACAAGGCCTTTATTACTCTTAGTATTATTTAGAACACCACATTTTACACGTAACTTCAACACTCTCTTCAAATCTTCTTTCTCATTTACGCTTACATCTTACTAATAAGGTAGGTAGGGGAATAATCAACCAACAGTGATGCAAGCTTGGAAGGTCAAGGACTTAAGGTAAGGCTGAACCCAAGCTGAGCCTATGGTGCCGGTTATCTGACTTATGGTACTTATGGCAACCAGGCAACAGGTAACAAGTGACTCACGCAGGCAGAGCACCACATTCGATGCAGGCTGAGGACAAGTGTTATTAGCCCCCAGTCAACAACAAAGGACACTGAGGCACAAAGCACTTAAAATGTGCATACTCCAAACGTATAAGTAATCCCTGCTTCGTCTGTTAGGCACTTAAATGAAGCATCAAGGTGGCATAAACTTGAGCTTTTATTAATCTGTTCTTTATAGCTTTTCAGACATCGCAGTCCTTGAAATTTACAAATTTTTCTAGGCATGCTTCTTTGTTCTCACACCTAGTCATTGATTTTCTTTTTCATTTACGTGACCTAAGCCACAAACGTACTACTAGATCAAGCAAGCAACTTCTCTCCAGTCCCTACTGAAAGATCACTTCACTTCTGCTGTGCATTTTAGCGATACAAGGCACCGATGTCCTCTCATCTGCAGGTGCAGACCTGCAGTAGGTCTTAAGAGGTAAAAATACCTCACCTAGAAGGGGGCCTCACATATCATGTATCTGAAAACTAAAATTTGACGAGTAAGCCTACCTGTTTTTAATCAAACTCGAATATTCTCACTCACCTGTACTACAGGTACGTCATCAAATGCTTTAATAAAGTCCTCTTCATCAACAGCACCAGCTCCTTCTTTTGCAGCTATAAATAAGATTGATTTTCAAAACGTGAACGGTGTGCGCAGGGGTCGTCTGAACACACACAATCCCCATTACATTATGGAAGATTTGTGGCTTTTTTACAAGCCTTAATAAAAATTTAGAGTGTTGTGGAACTGACAAACATTACTAACTCTGAATATAGAGATGAAATGTCATGATTCTACAATACTACATACGTTAGTATAAAGTCACTTAAAGACACTACGTGTTAAGGAGAACATTGAGCCTTTAAGCGACATATCAATTATACTGCAGTCGTATATTAATCTAATAAACAGGTAAATAATAGAAAATTTAATCCTTCGGGGAATAAATTAGGTTATGTTATTTTTAGGCATCTAGTATAACAAATTTGTGAAATATTCAAATAAGTGCTCAAGAATTTAACATTTCATTTCAACTTTGTATTACTCTCAAAACATTTCCATTTCCTTGAACACATGGTAACTGGGTCAATTTCTTTCTTATGCACTAGTAAGAATTTTCCCTCCTAAAGGTGTTGTAAGATGCTCTGTATACTTAAAGATTAATTGCTATCATTTGAGAGAGAGTTTTTTCTTTCGCTAACATGAACTCTACTTCACACATGAAGATCATGTGACATTTTGTCAAATCTTTTTTTGTTTTTTCAAAGGTTTTAAAATTGGGGTTTAAGATCACCCTTGAAACCCTCATTGTTAATGATTCACACTGATGGAAACCAATTTGACAATAAATTCCATATTTAAAAAAATGAATTACACTGATTAGTCTGAGTGCTTTTCTAGTGTTTCTTTGCAGACAAGTTATCTGGTGTTTAGGGTCCTCACACGTAGACAAGGCTTTAAAGACGATTCTGGGAGCAATAAATGCGTGTCCTCACTTTCAATGAAGATTCCTCACACCGAGTTCACAGCTGTGGTCAGATGACAGTAACATCACACTGTCACTTGGTGCTCAGTACCTGTTTTGGTACAAAGACTGAATCCCCCTGAGCAGACAGGTCCGGAGCGCTGCCCTGGGTAAGTGCTGCATCACGTACCCACATACGTAAAGGGACTCAGAGACCAACCATGGTCCATGAGCCCCAGAATCAGACAAGGAGGAGTCAACTAGGAAATTCATGACTGCGGTGTTTAAACAAAATAGAAAAAAGGGTAAGAGCAGGGCCAAGATCTCTACATAATCTAGAGCTGGGACTTTTGGAAGGGGTATGGGTGCGGGATGGGAAGGAAATCAAAGGGGTCTAATGATGTAGAAATTTCTAAGCCTCATTTGCGGAACTGATGCCTCCCAAGAATAGATTTTTCCAATGAAAGATGAGAAAGGTGGTTCAGTCATAGAGGAATGAAATACTGGGTACATGCTGTAACACAGATGAACTGTAAAAACATTACCCTACATGAAAGGAGCCAGACACAAAAGATCACATTTACATGACTCCATTTCTCTGAAATACCTAGAATAGGCAAGTGCCTAGAGGCAAAATGCAGACTGCTGATCACCAGGGGCTGGGGGAAGGAAGAAATGGGGAGCGACTGTTTAAAGGGTCCGGGGCTTCCTTTCAGGAGTGGAAAAGCTTTTCTGGAACTAGACACAGGTGGTGGCTGCACAACACTGTGAATACATGAAATGCCACTGGATGGTTACCTTTAAAATGGTTAATTTGGGGCACCTGAGTGGCTCAGTCAGTTGAGCATCTGACTTTTGATTTCCGCTCAGGTTGTGATCTCGCAGTTTCATGAGTTCCAGCCCCGTATCAGGCTCCATGCCAACCCTGCAGAGTCTGCTTGGTATTCTCCCTCTTCCTCTCTCTGCCCCTCCCCTGCCGGCATGCCTCTCTCTCTCAAAAATAAATAAGTAAACTTTTAGAAACTTATTAAAAATAAATAAATGGTTAATTTGATGTTTTGTGAATTTAAACTCAATTACAAAAAAAATTTTTAACGCACCAAAAACAAACAAAAACATAAACAAAAACACAGACAGAAAGGACTAAGAACACCAACAAAGGCACAGCTTTTTCCTCCTGCCATCTGTGGTGTGAACACCCGTGTCAGCCATCAGCACAGCTACTTAACATGGAGAGAGAAGCTGGCAGCAGAGGCACCAAGCTGACAGAGGCACGACCCCAACACTCTAGGGCCAGTTCAGCAGGCCAGAAAGAACACCAGGAGGCGGCATTCTAAGTCAATCCTTCCCGCTGTTTTAACTTAGCTCATCCAGCCAAGCTCAAAAGCCCGACGCTAACAACCAGTTCTAAAGGCAGAGGCCACACAATGTAAAGCGAAAAGAGATCTGTGTGTCAATTTAACATGTGACAGCAAAATGCAAGTTGTATATAACAAGGACTCAAATCGTCTGCATTGGGGAGTGGCAGAGGAGAGACTGAGGCTAAGGTATCTTTGTAAATCAATGTTCAAAGCTTTAGGGAGCTGAGCCCTACCATTTACTTAGGTCAACATCCATTCCGGTTTCACAAGGAATAATGCTACTCGTAGGGACAAAACACAGAAGGCACACCATCTGACTTCTGGGAAGTCTCAGTGTTGGTAGATAGAAACTGACAAAAAAAGTCCCCATGGTAATTGCAGGCCATCGCTGGAGCCTCATGGACGAATAAAGCCATCAGGGTGCACTCCTGCCCTGGCTCCTAGCTATGCTGGCCTCTGAGCTAGCCATATTCTCCTACCCGCTCCCCCCTTACCAACCCATGGCAACACAGCGGCTCAAACTTCTACCCTATCAGCATGGACAGCACAGTGCTAACATAAATCACAGTGAGTAGAAACATACTGCAAACAGGACCACTTCATCCCTGAAGGACAGACACGGAAGGCAGTACATCTGGTTTTATGAGCTGGCAGAGCTGACTCTACAGCACCCCACACGGTGGTCTTACCTGAAGACTTGGATCCAAGAGAGGAGGAACCAAGCCGGCGGGTGGTCCCCATTCCAACGTTTCTCCTTGAGCTGGGTGGAGCTTTGGATGATGTAGAACTAGCAGAGGAAGGTCTATTACCATCCACAGAATCTTCATCATCAAAATTTTTATCTGAAGAGTAAGCAGAGAAATCATTGTTTTTAAAAAAAAAAAAAAAAAAAAAAAAAGGTACTTTTTCCACCCGAATGTAAAACAACAAACTAGCCTTAGAGATGAACGGTGTGCCTACTCTTGGGATGTGAGGTGCCAGTCCGGGGTCTAGAAAGGCCTTAGGTAAGTCCAGAATGCAGATACAAACATCATGTTTGTTTTCACATATCTAGAATGCTCTCCTGCTCCAATTTTGGAAAACAGAGAAAACATAAAGAAGAAAACAACCTCTCATAAAACCACCACCTCATACAATTACGTCAACATTTTGGCATATTTCTGACCTTTCTTGCATGCTTTTTTTTAATAACAGCTGATGCGAGACTATACATCATTTGGCATTTTGCTTATTTCAAATATGCGCATTTTCCCAGGTGATAAAATATTCTTTGTAAATGCTGTCTTAGTGGTTGCATGGTACTCTGTGATGAGAAAATATCACAACTGAAATGGTCTTGTTAGGCATTCAGGGTAGTTCCAATACGTCACCATTAGAAATAACATTGCAACAAACACCTTCCCACTGGCATTTCTGTTTAAATTTATCACAATTTTAAGAAAAAAACCAAAACCTAGAAGCAATACCTACTGGGTCAAAGAGTATTAAAATTTTTAGTACACACTGCCAAATTTATTTTCAGAGAGGTCATGTATTTTTTTTTCCCTGGAAGTTCAAAGAAGTGCCCAACTGGTCACACCTCTGCCAACACAATATGACCATTTTTAAATGTCAACCAGTTTGACAGGTGGAAATAAATGCTTCCTCGTCAATGTTTCATTTCTCTTTTTTTGGAGTTGAGCACTGTTTCTTCATATTAATTCCTA
Source organism: Panthera pardus (assembly GCF_024362965.1). Lineage (NCBI taxonomy): Eukaryota > Metazoa > Chordata > Mammalia > Carnivora > Felidae > Panthera > Panthera pardus. Next base: position 104,239,158 of record NW_026526655.1, read on the forward strand.
AATTTTCTAAGCATTAGTGGATCCAAGGAATATTCCTTAGGTTGCATTTAAAATTAAAAAGAAAAAAGAAAAGGGCGCCTGCATGGCTCAGTCGGTTAAGCATCCAACTCTGGATTTCGGCTCAGGCCATAAGCTCCTGGTTTCCTGAGTTCAAGCTCTGCACACTGACCACACTGAACCTGCTTGGGATTCTCCCTCTCTCCCTCTCTCTCTGCCCCTCTCCTGCTTGCGCACACACTCTCTCTCAAAATAAACAGACCTTTAAAAAAATAAAAAAGAAAGAAAAAGAAAAAAAACATCTTTGGGCTTTTAAAATAATCAACATATTTAGGAGCAACATTCAGATGACACAATTAACGCTATCATGGTGCACTTATACAGAGTACCATGGGCTTATACAGCAACTGTGAGTCATTCGGGAGGCCTAAACAGAGAACCAAGAGTAATTTAAAATAAAGGAAACAAACATCTGTAGCTGGCAATATTCACGATTTCTGAATAAGGGAGCTAGATCTTTTCCAATACATCTGAAGTAAATAACTGTCGAACAGAAAACACAAATACAAGCCTGTTTTCTTGACCTGTTGGCTGCTTGGTTCAACTATCAACAGTCAAGTCCGGTGTCTAATCATGACCCTACTGTTTCTCACAACTCACCAACAATCCACTTCAAACTACACGGCTTCTTTTATTCGACACCGTTGGGAGCTGATCCATCCTTCTAAACGCATATCCTTGCGCAAATTACCTGCCTTCAACATTCCTTTAAATTTCCTAGATCACCTTATCAAGCAATCCTCTTTCACAGATGGTTCCTTTAATACACACATCACTTTCCCACTGATTCAGATGCTCACTGGTCTATTAGTATCGACTTACCTATGTGGATTCAAAAGGTGATTCTTGGACTGCAAGCACATTAACAAGGTCCTTTCCAAGAGTAAAACTGAGTCTGATGTAAAGAACGAAAACAACCCAAAGGGAAGGTCAACCACTGAGCACTGCCAGTATTAGCAGTGACAAGACCTGTTCTCAGCCCATCTGCCCTCAGGGGAGCTCTAATTACTACAGGAACAGTTCCAGTCTGTGGGAAAGGTGCATAATGAACAGGGGAAGTGAAGACACCGTCATGCTTCACTCAGAAATTCATGTAAAGTCTGTGTAATTTTTCTAACATGGGCAGGCACTCCACTGAGAACTATATTCACTTAGTGGAAATTATTTTCAGAGGGCCCATGTCACTGGATTTCCTGGGATTTCTCTATTGAAGCAATGATGGATTTTCAAGGACCAAACTCAACCTCTTTCAGCAAATAGCCAGAAACCAGACAGGGTACATAAAACAACTATTTCAGATGGGACAAGGGACAGTGCAGAACTGTGAGCCCTGAGAGGGAAACAAACAAGGTGAGCTACATAGTTACCCAACTTCCCGCCTGGAGATAATTCCCAGACCACCAAGTACAAGGAACGAGACCCTAAATTGAACCTAGAAGCCTCGGCAAGTTGAGAAAACGGAAATCAGAGCTCAGGGACGCTGAGGGGGCCGGGCCGTAAGGTACAGGCAGAGTGTTAGGAAACAGGAAGCTACACAAAATGAGAGCTCTAGAAATGTACCAAGTTCTAGGCCATCATGTGGGAGTACAATTCCACACACAAGGGAAGGCGAAAAATGACCAGGAAGCTATAAACTGAACAATTCCCAATGTCTGCACAAAGTAGGACAGTGTTCCAGCACCAGAGTAGAATGTTCTTGGAGACTCACCCAAGGCACTCAGTGAGACCCTGCAAGGGCAGGCCTTAATAGTAGGGCTGAACTATTTCTGGAGGGAAGGTTACATTAAGCCTACCCTATTAAAGTTTAAAAACAGGCCTCAAGGGGGTTAGACGTGCAAGTAACTTAAAACCGCTCTGCCAGGGGCGCCTACGTGGCTCAGCCAATTGAGGTCTGACTCTTGATTTCACCTCAGGTCATGAGATCCCAGGTTTGTGGGATCCAGCCCCATGTAGGGCTACATGCTGAGTGTGGAGCCTACTTGGGATTTTCTCTATCTCTCTCTATCTCTCTTTCTCTCTCGCTCTCTCTCCCTCTGCCCCTTCCCACCACATGCCCACGTGCATGCGAATGCTTTCTCTTAAAACAAACGAACAAACAAACGAAAAAAAACTGCTGTGCCAAAGCAAAGCAGAACATTCTTTAAAGGAACATAACAAATGCAGACACTTGACAATATAGCATTCACAATACACAACACCTAATCAAAATTTCATCAAGAGAAGGAGAAACAGAAAAATGTGGCACACAATCAGGAGGGAAAAAAACATCAGAAAATAGTAACCAATTAAGAAATGACAAAGATGATGGAACGAGCAGGTGAGAATATTAAAACTGCTACAACTGTGTCCAAATATTAAAAGAACAAATAGATATAATGAGAAAGAAGGTTTTTTTAAAAAAATTTTTTAAACATTTTTATTCATTTTTGAGAGACAGACACAGAGCACTAGCCGGGGAAGGGCAAAGAAAGAGGGAGACACAGAATCCAAAGCAGGCTCCAGGCTCTGAGCTGTCAGCACAGAGCCTGATGCAGGGCCCGAACCCACAAACTGCGGAATCGTGACCTGAGCTGAAGTTGGGCGCTTAACTAAGCCACCCAGGCGCTCCTAAGGTTTTTTATTAAAAGGACCAAATGGAACTTCTGGAAATTAAGAAAACACAGTATCAAATGAAAATTTCACTGAATGGGATAAATGCAGATTAGACACAATCAGCTGGAAAAACAAACAAACAAACAAACAAACAGGGAATTTAAACACCTAGCAATAAAATTTAACCAAAATTAAGAAAAGAAGAAAGCCTGAGAAAAATAAATAAGAATAGAAACTCAGACCTGTGGGATAGTAACAAGCATCAAACACACATGAAATTGTACTTCCCGCAGGAGCCAGAGAGAAAAAAAGACACAATACTTACACAGGAACAAAATGACAGTGGGCTTCATCAGAAACTGTGTGTGCCAAAAGACAAAGGAACAGCATCTTGAAAATGGTGACAAGAAAGTATTAACCTAGAATTCTCTATCCACCAAAAACTTATCTTCTAAAAATAAAGGCTAGGGGCATCCTGGTGGCTCAGTTGTTCGGTTCAGGTCACGATCTCACAGTTTGTGAGTTCGAGCCCCGCGTCGGGCTGTGTACTGACAGCTCAGAGCCTGGAGCCTGCTTCCAATTCTGTGTCTCCTTCTCTCTCTGCCCCTCCCCTGCTCACGCTCTGTCTCTCCTTCTCTCAAAAATAAATAAACATTTTAAAAAATTAAAAATAAATAAATTTTTAAAAAGGCTAAATAAAAATGTACTCAGACAAAACCAAAAAAAAAAGAATTCATCACCACGAGACCTGCACTCCTAAGAAATGTTCAAGGGAGATCTTCAGGCAAAGGGAAAATGATACCAACTGAACACGTGGATCTACAACAGAATGAAGAGCACGGGAGATTGTAATCAGGTGGATAAGAAGACTTTCTCCTCATATTTTAATATCTGTGAGAGACAACTGGCTGTGTAAAGCAAACATAAAAGCCCTCAACATTTAGTTTCTATTCTTGTGACATCCTCCTGTCCTGGGCAGGTAACCTGGCAGCCAGAGGAAGGACGCCTGTTGGCAAAGGAACGCGGGGCTTGGGCTACGGGCTGCAGTAGGGGGATGTCACGCGGACACTGGCAAAGCGCGAAGAGAACGGAAGCAGTGCAGATTCGGCCCTCAGCGGGCTTGTATTTCTAACAGTGAATTATAACTTGGCCCAATGTACTCAAGAGGTCACATAATGATGTGATGCCCTGAGGAGGAGTGTGTTTCCTCACCAATGTCTGCATGGAAACGCCTCCCTAGGAAGGGAGGTGGGGGAAAGGGTCACCGAGCAGCCAGTGTTGAGTTTTTTTTAAATGAGCTTTAAGAGTCCCAATCAGTCTTTTTATTTACTCCCTTTGGAAATAAAATCTAGCACACTTTCTTATCGTTGTTCCCCTCCCCCCACCCCCAACCAGATTAGAAGCAACTAAGTATAGGAACAGTGAGAAGGGGGCATGGGGTGTTAAGCACAGTGATGTTAATGACAAGTGACAGTTGAAAGCCCGATAGCTACACAGAAGGTAAAAAAAGCAAACACGCGACTAGAAAAACCCCCGAACCCAAACTGCTCCGAATGCCAGCGTCAGCACAGAGGTCGAATCACAGTCACGCAGCCTGAGAGCACAGCAGCGGCTGCTCCCAACCGCAAGCCTGTACCATCAAGATTCAATGGTCTCCACGTGACCTGTGTACTAACGGAGAAAGTAATTCACATGTTCTATTGGAATTAGAGATCCAGGGGGAAAGGGAAAAGAATGTATTCGTTTTCCAGATTAGCAGCTGGACACACTGCTTTACACTGAGATACTGCACCCGAAAAGGTGTTTGGAGAATAACAGCCAGCTGGGCCTCTCATTTGAAAACCAACACAAAATAAGTCTGCCCTATGCTTCCCAGAGTTTTGAACACCCAGAAATTAAAGTCAAATTAAAAACGAGGTTAGGCCCTCGGAAAAGTACCAATTCCAGTTAACTAGGAAATTCTCTTCTACAGAACACGTTCTTCCTTAACTGGACAGAGAAGCTGTACTCGTATCTGTGTCTGGCTGTGGTCACAGAGCGGATCCACTCTGGATACAGCCCCGGAGGAGCCTCCAAGGGCCAGGTTCCGACAGAGTGCTTTCTCAACAACTAAGCAACCCATAGCGAACTCTACTTGTCATTTAAACCCCCTTTTTGTTAGGGTTTCAGCTGAGCAGACAAACGTTAGGATACAACCTTTTTTCCTACCTTTAAGACAAAAAACATGTGAAAATGAGTATTTTTAGCTATGCTAGCCTGTGCCACCTACATTAGTTTAAAATTTTTTCACACTGTTATGACAACATATGTTACACAGGAAAATGGTCTCCCTGAGCCCGAAGGAGTAACTAACTGATTCTACCTCTAGCCTCCACTGCAGAGAGTATCATCTGAGGGTCACTACTGTCACTGGACAGTCTGCGGCAGAAACCTGGAACAGGCTAATTGGGCCTTCAGTTCCTAGCCTTTTAATCCTTTCTATCACCTGGGCTCCATTCCCTGCCACCCCGCACCCCCCCTTTTACAGCACTGGGACAAGACGTTTTTAAATGACTCATCAAGTTCTTACGGAGTGACAGTGCAATTTTCATCTAACTCTCCATCACCGCATCCCTGGCAACCCAGTTAGTAGGCACAGTGGAGTGAAAGACAGCAGCAAAACAACACGCCCAGAAGGGCCACTGGCACCAAAGAGATTTTAGAACACAGGAGAGACAGGACCCTTTGAAGAAACAAAAGGCCAGAGAACAAACACAGTCATCCATGTACCCAAAAGGAAACCAGCAGATTTCTAAACATGTCTGTGAACTTGTTTTGCATGAGTCTTGAACTGTGGTCAAGGGGCTGGGTGGAGGGTGGAGGGTGGAGGGTGGAGGGTGGAGGGTGGAGGGTGGCTGTGGCCGGCCTGGAAGGCAGAAGCAGTCCAATGAGCCTCAGGGACTCAGGTTCTGAAATCCCTGAAGAAGCCCAAGTAGAGCCGCAGCTGCCTCAGAATTGAACTTGAATCACGCTGGATAGGGAAAGGCATCAAGTGGCCGAGCCACAGATTCTAGGGGTCAAAAATGATCAGAAAGACCAGTATATGCACAACTGTGACTACAGGTTTGGGAACAGGAGTGGCAGAGAAACTCTCAGTCTAAAGACAAGACTTCAAGTTTAGTGTCTGGAACCTAGAATTACAAGCTTTGGATTACATGGCCCATTTAGAAAATTTATACACTCACCTATGAGGACAAACAAAATGTCACAGAAACTAAGGAATGTCTGTTCCATTGTCCACCTGCCAGGAAGGCTAGGACCTAAACCACTTCTCTCCAGAGGCAGGCTTTGACTACTGGAAGCCTGATGGGAAGGAAGCGTCTCATTTTCGAAAGCAAAGACAACTAACTCTCTGTTTCACTGAATCAGGGTCACTTTGTGGAAGCTCATATTCCTGACAGGCTTGCATTTTCACCCACTCCCTTGTTACGAAAATTCTCCTCCAAGGGAGTAAGAAATGTGGCAGCCTAGTAACTAGAATATAATTAGCATTCCCAAAAGAGGCTGCACAGAGACCTGATAATAAGCCCAAAGGCTGGCTGCTATTGCAAATATCCCAAAATTTCTTGCTCCTTGATCTTTCACAGATCCAAGGCTTTGCTTTCTGCAGTCTTGCTTGATGTGCCTGATATATTCCTAGGTTACTCCTGAAAACACTCGTCTGCTGCTGGCTGATGCTCTGGGTTCTTGCCCAGCTCCATCCAGGAAAAGCCAACCATGCCCTTCTCCATGCTACGTGGCCGTGTGTCTTTCACCCCATCTCACCCTGTTACTGGCTATGTGCACAAGTGCGTGCCAGGCCCTGCGCTTGCTACTTTGCACATTCTCATCAAATCCTCCTGACAACTCTCAGACTATCATCACTCCACTCTTGAAAGTGAAAAAACTTAAAGCATCCAGGCATAACGGGCCCAAAGTCACATGGCTAACTAGAAGGAGGAATAAGCCCATGTCTGTCTGACTCAAAATCCTATGATCGGAGTCACGATAATAAATGACAATCAACCAAAAAAAAAAAGGCAATTCATATAAACTGGCCACTTACTATGTGCTGAGCACTGTGCTAAGTGCTTTCTGTGCATTATTTTAATTCTTATAACAGATGTTTGCTTACTTAAAAAAGTTATTCACTTAAGACAATTTCTTAAACACAGAATCATTAATATCTCTTACAAATATCCACATAAAAATCCTCCACAAAGTACTAGGCAAACCAAATCCAGCAACACAAAAAGAATTATCATCATAGCCAAGTGGAATTTATCTCAGGAATGTAAATTACAAAAATAAATCAGTTTAATACATTGTATTAATGGAATAAAAGACGAAACCACATGCTCAGTAGATGTAATAAAGTATTTGACAATAACCAAAATGAAACGCTTTCAAGCTAAAAACACAACAAAGATTAGAAGGGAAATCACACAAAACACACTATTAACATCGTATCTAATGGCAGAAGACTAGATACTTTACCCCCAAGATCAGGAACAAGACAAGATGCCTACTCTTGCCATTTTTATTCAACGCTGTACTAAAGGTTCTAGCCGGGGCAATCAGGAAAGAAAGAAAAAACCTCAAGATTACACAGAAAGAACTAAAACTATCTCAATTCACAGATGACATCTTTTTTTTTTTTTTTAATTTTTAATTTTTTTATTTTTTTTTTGAGAGACAGAGATAGCATGAGTTGGGGAGGGGCAGAGAGAGATGAAGACACAGAACCCAAACAAGGCAGGCTCCAGGCTCTGAACCATCAGCACAGAGCCTGATGCGGGGCTCAAACCCATGAACCATGAGATCATGACCTGAGCCAAAGTCAGACGCTTCACCGACTAAGCCACCCAGCACCGCCAGAGATAACATGATCTTGTATACAGAAAGTTCTAAAGTGTTGCCTGGATAGTTCAGGCAGTTGAGTGTCCAACTCCAGTCATGATCCCAGGGTCGTGGGATCGAGCCCCATGTTGGGCTCCACACGGAGCACAGAACCTGCTTAAGAGTCTCTCTTTCTCCCCTCCTCTTCCACTGTCCCCCACTCGCATGCTCTCTCTCTCAAAATGAAAAAAAATTTAAAAAGAAAGTTTTGGTGAATTTATTTAAAAAAACTATCAGAATTAATAAATAAGCTCAGCAAGGTGCCAGGATACAAGACCAATACAGAAAAATGAATTGTATTTCTGTACATCAACAATGAATGATCCAAAAATGAAATAAAACAATTCAATTAAAAACAGTAACAAGACATGTAGGCTGGAAACTACATAACATTGTTATGAGAAACTAAAGACCTAATAAATGAAAAGACATCCCACGCTGAGGGATCAGAAGACTTATAAAAAGTTACTTTGCTCATTATCCAAACTATAATTCTTGCCCATTTGTCCTCACTAGCTTTTAATTTTAAACAAAGTTGGATGATGCCTAGGGAGGCACAGAAATACAAGCCACACTGTCCGAACCGGGTAGCAGGGCAAAAGACTGCTTTCCTTCCAAGTTTCTACATTCCCTTCCCTTCAAAATATGGCAAGTGTGGTACGGGTACCCTCCAAGTCCAGTCAGTATGTATCCTATTAAATAGGATCAGGCCTTTAATAATGCTCTCTGAAAACACCCTTCAATATCCATATCCTGAACCCAAAATGCCATTCCTCTCCACTGTTAATAGTTAACAAATGCTTTTGTCAGAGCACAAGGGATATAATAAGCCTGAACCTGACTGGAAACACTGGCCTAATTCACAGTACAAAATGGAAATGGCAGGGGGCACCCGAGTGGCTCAGTCAGTTAAGCGTCCAACTCTTGGTTTCGGCTCAGGTCGTGATCTCGCAGTTCGTGGGTTGGAGACCTACGTCGGGCTCTGCGCTGACAGTGCGGAGCCTGCTTGGGATTCGCTCTCTCTGCCCCTCCCCCGCTGGCACTCGTTAAATAAACAAACATTTAAAAAATGGAAATGGCATAATGGAAGCTACAAGGGCCACTTCTGCCCTTCTGGCACCGGTAACCCACTCGCTACCACAGAAAAGGCGAACCTGAAACACAATCATGCTTAATGGCAAGAGATCGTTTCCACTCCTTCAGCCAAGAACATTCTGCCAGAAAGCTAGGCTGGCATTTAAGACTATCTCAGCCATAACACATCTAGTGCAGTTAAAGCAAGAACAGGCAGGATGAAGAGGCAAAAATTTGTTTAGTTTTACTAATCCTTTACAAAGAGCTAAAAAAGGGAAAAAGCGGGGAGAAGGCAGGCGAAGAAAACACCATTGGAAACCGGAAAGGGAAACAACGTAAGGAGGTCATGGAGCAAACCTGCTCCTTAGAGGCCCTGGCAGAAGTGAAACGTTCACACGGTGTAAGTGACACGTGCCTTCTGCAGATTCAGATGAAGGCCCATTTTTCCTTGGGTCTCGGATGGAAAGCGGTCTGGCCGCCGCTCTCTGGTCTATACGGTGATAATGAGCTCACAACAGACGCAGGTATGGGGACCACAGAGAGGCCCCAGGATGATTTTGTGGGAGCGGAAAGGCACCGCTGGCAGTGAGCCCGTCCAAAGGCGGGGCTATCAGTGACCGGCCTGCACTTTCATTAAGACCAACTTCAAGGTTTGTAAAGAAAATGGACACATGCTTCTGTTTTCCCGTCTGGAAAAAAAGGGATAATACTGCCCACCTACAGGGAGCATCCCAAGTGTTGCCTGCCCAGTACAACCTCCTTCTTGTACAGAAGGCGCTCACCCTTCTCCCGCCCCCGCCCCCCCCCACAGTGACCTCACCCCTGCCTCAGGGAGCAGGCCGGACCGGGTCTGGCCAAAGCTTCAGGGCTCTGCCCGGGGCCTTCGCAGTAAATGAATTCTAGAGCCTCCCTCTCCTGGCCCAGGGCTGTGTAGATGCAAGCCCAGAGGTGCCGGGGCCAACAGAATGGAGGAACCCGCCTATCCGTGAGGCAGACCAGAAGAAAGCAGGGCAAGAGGCGGAGGGATGGCAGAGAGGGCACCACCGAGCCTGTGCCCCGGAGGCCACAGCGAGCCCTCCCAGAGCACACCCAGTGACATGAGCCAGCTGGTCTCCCTGTCCACACAATCGGAGAGGGGCCTGCTTCACCTGTCCTTGCAGCCCACGGGGTCCCTGTGCTAGATTAAAGGATCTCATGCAGGTCAGGCAATATATGTAAAGACAGAAAAACCACAGGTACACAACAAAAGGCAGCTATTTACACCGTCATTGTTTGTGTTATGCCGGAGTACAAAAAGTAAGCCCTGCAAAAACATATGGATGGGGCTAAAGAATCAGGAATCGATTTTTGAATTTATTTACGTAGGTAATCTCTACACCCACCGTGGGGCATGAACTCATGACCCTGAGATCAAGAGCCACATGCTCTTCTGACTGAGCCAACCAGGTACCCCAGGAGTAGATTTTTTTTTTTTTTTTTTTTTAATGCTATTCAGAGGCATACAACAATTCAGGTTACACAGCAGAAAAAACTGTATGGGCATTTCTGAGAAAGGCAAGGCCCAACCAAATCACCTTCCCTAGAGTTCGTTCCAAAAGGATTCACCTGCCCCCTTGTCAAGATGACTTGGGGATGGTCTCGACAACGGTGTTCTCAGGGTCACAGGAAAGAAATTCAGCATTTACAAGGAAAAGAAAAAAAGCTAATTAGGGATATGCTTCCACTGAGTGGTATCAGTTTTTAAAAATCTCCCTAAGTCCTCTACAGCCTCTCTGTAACTTAGAAGTTCAAGTCCAGGGCACAGGGTCAGCCGAGAGGTGGTTTGGTCTCAAAGTAATCCCTTTGTCACTTCCAGAATAAAGTTGGACGGATGCCCAGAAGCATCAGCCTCCTCTCGCTGGAGGCTACTGGAGAGGACGCCTCCCCCGAACACGGAGAACACAGCATGCGCGTTCTCCTTCCTTCACCTCTTCAGCAGTTATTCGCCAAGCACAACTGTGTGCAGGTGTTCTGCCGGGAGCGGAGATGCAGACAGAAAAGTCACGGTTCTCACTCTGGAGCCCACAGTCCAGCACAGGGAACAGACATATAGAACCAGCAGCCGTTATGACTCAGTGTGATGTTTTGCTAAAGGCACACACGGGATATGCCACATGAATAGAGAATAGGAGTAAATAGCAGAGGGCCAAATAAACTCAGAAAGGATCCACTGTGCCCTCCTACGAACATGACTCACTCTATTACTGGTGTCCAATACTGAGCAATTTAACAATGACTTCAGATGTGAGATGTTTTAAATGTGCACACATCAGACATAATTCAGGAACACCTTGGGCTACTATACAGAGTGAATCTACAATGAGAAAGAACAAATTCCAAAGATGACTCCTAGGCAGAAGTAGGACAGGCAAGGAATTCCTGACAGGAATAATGAAACAGCTGGCCAGCTGCTTTCTGCACACACAGGGGTTTAGAAGCCCCACTACTCTGGGACTGTCCCATCTTGGGCACCAAGGAGCAGAGGATTGAAGGCAAAGTCCCCAAGGCATACCCAGTAGTTAGGGTTATTAGAAGTTAGAATTAGAAGTTAGCACCTCTTGACTAATCTGAAAGTCCAATTTAAACAAAAACCCTGTTAATACTATACCTTCTCAAGAGAAAAGAACCTGTTAACAACACAACAATAATCAGGTACAGAAAAACCTTGAGGAAGAGTATCTCCGAACACACCTCAGAAAGACTATGAGCTCACCCTCGGAACTAAACCAAAAGGAAGGGAACACAAAGAGACTTCTACTTTAATACCCTGAGCATCAAAGACATCGCCAGAAGGGGCATTGGGAAACATGGGAATGAGCCATCCTTACTGCTGGAACAGCGAGCCACTGAGGTCTGTGAACACCTGACCTGACTCCATATTAATATCTTTGGGTGAACCACAGGAACTCTCAGGCAGACTGAAAACCTGGTTTTACATGGCTATTAAGGGCCATCATTCCCAGACACCTGTGTGTTAGTGCCTTAAACTCTGGAAAGGTCCAGGCTTCAGACAAAAGCAGAACAAGCCTTCCCCCAGAGAGCTTCTCCTGCTGCTACTGTCTGACAGGTTCTCAGAGCTGGGACCATCCTTTTGCCCCTCCACAAGTCACCTAACCTGAAGTTTGTTGGCTGGAGGAAGAGAAGGAGGGGAAAGGAGGCTTCAATAAGTGGTCATTTGTAGAACTTTCTCCTCTAGATGTCAAAGGTGTTCTGGGAAAAGTCTTCACCCCTAATCAATTCACTACTGACTCGTACTCTCTGACCATGAGCTTTTAGCCACTTTTCTCCTCCGAAACAAGGTTATCAAAATCTCTACCATATCCTATGAAACATGGATCAGTCAAGCTCAGGAGACCTCAGAAGAGATGCTAAGGAAAAATTAACCACTGTGTGAAGAAATAATTGTTTAAAGAAAAAGAGATCTCTCCTAGCAAATACCTCTGAGTAAATGCATCAAGAATTTGGGTCTGTTTTATTTTCTCCAATTATTACTGCTCCTTTGTTTCTTTAGTCCAACATTCATTCAAGTCTAAACAATTCCAGTCTTATAATTTGAAAAGTGAGAAGTCACGTATTACAGCTGATGGTTTCCTACGTCCATAAAAAATAGGGCTTTTGGATAACTACAACACACACACACTTCAAACAGATCTACTGCTAAGGCAGTAGTGTCTTTTATTAAGCCTGCTCCAACAGCTACCTGGAGTTCAGGTTGCTGTAATTATTTACATAATTACAAAGCAAAAAGAAACAGAAGTCAAGAATAACTTGTTTCAAAATTTCAAAGTAGTTAGCTTTCTAAAATTCTTTTAATTACAGTTGGGTACCGTGAACTGCAAATCGTACTCAGGTGTGTTGTTATTTGTCTAGAGAATGATGCAGATTGAGTATCCGCCAGCTAAGCGCTTCTAAGACATTCTCACCCATGGCCATGTGTAGAGGCCACACAACTATAGGCTCAAGACAGGAAACAAGCAAAGAAAAGCTTAGGGAGGTATCAGTATCACAGGAGGTTGGGAGCAAGTGTATTTCTAAAGGGAGAAAGTGCAGGGAAGTAGTTATGCTACGTAACATACAGGATATCCTCAAAGAGTTTTTTGTAAATTATAGGAGTATGACTGAAATTATGTGTTTGATAACTGTCTTTTCACACTGATCACTTGCTTATTTTCTAGCCCTAAGAATAAGGTCAACTGACTACACCACACTCCACATCTCCATTACCTTGGCCAACCTCTGAGGCCCACTCACCATCACCTTCAGCTCTCCACCGCACTCCCCATATAATAATCACATTGCCCAACTTATACCAAAGAAGACCAATGTTTATTTCACTGAGCATTGACATCCTACACTCCCCTCTGTCTGCCTGTCAAAGTCGGCCTTGTTGGGCACAAACTCTACCTGATGGGGCACTGGTGAGCACACCAGACAGGGCTCGAGTCCTGAACCCCATAATCCATCACAGACCCTAAGTCCAGCTCAAAACCATGCTCTTACCTAAGAGACAAGGGTTCTCTTCCAGTAGATAATGGGCCCCTTAAAAGAAGTAGGAGGGGAAAAGGGAAAGTTATAGGAGGAAATCGTGGGGAGCAGGGAAGAAAAGAGGCAGAAAGAAAGGGATGAAAACAGAATGGGAAAACAACAGATTCTCTTTCTGAAGCTCTAAGTTCGGGAGCAAAGTATTAATTTGCTTGAAGAAAGAACAGCCATGGTAATTTATAGAACGAACAGAAGGCTAGTTGCCACCTGTCTTGGGTAACTACCTCCTTCCTTTGTCTATTCATTCAATAAATGCATGAGGATCTACTACCTTTCAGGCACTTTGCGAGGGCCTGGGAATACAGCAGGAACAAAACACGCATGCTAACTGCCCACAGGGAACTTCTAGCACAAAGAGCGATTTTGTTAACACAAATATAACAACAAACCCGTGAAAAGGGGGATGCAGGAGAAGAACAGTGTCCTGGAACAGAAGAAGGAAAAAGATGGGGTGGTGAGAGACCTTTTGGACAGAGTGGTTCAGGGAAGGCCAAATCATTCCGTAGGGCTTTCACCAAAGCCATGACGTTCATCTACAAAGGGAAGGAGGATTACTCAGGCATCTCTGTCAGAGACTGGGAATTCAAGAGTAGGAGTTGGGGAAAGGGTAGAAGGAAGGTTCCAATTTACTATGAACAATGAAGCAAAAGAATGCCTTTGATTAGACACTAGGGTTGATGTCACTCTTTGAGCAGGAAAAGGGGCCCTCCCATGAAGTTACGCTTCCTCTTTGAAAAGGTGCCACAAATTCATGACCCTTATAACCAGCCTCAAGGCCTCTGACATACACAGGCAGGGGCTCTGTCGCTTGTTATTACGGCCTGACCTGCAGATAACTGAATACAGTATGAAGCGCGGTTTTCATTTATGGACAAATAAGCCCAAGTAGCTGCTAAAATGAATTTTTAGGATACAAAAGAGGGCCTTTCAATTGTGGCTTTTCCCCCAATTTCATTTTTTTAAAAATCAAATGTATATGCCTATTCAACCTTGAACCTGGTTATAAGAATTCATGAAGCCCATTCTAACTATGTTACAAGAACTTTTCATCTGCCTTGCTCGATCAGTTCTCTTAAAGATCTGGTCTCAATGACTGGGCACCATGCCAAATGGGACCCTGTAGGTAAGTGGTCACATGGCGTGTGGCTGGGTTATGGAGCCGCCTCAGTTCCTGTGTGGGTGGATCCTGGGAGCAGCCTCTATGCATGTGCATCATGGGGGACAGACCAATGAAAGCCTCCTGCTCTCAGGGCTGTCCTCACTCATGCTGAATAAACGTTTCGGCATTTCGAGCACTGGGGGTAAATCAATTTGTGTGCAGTCTCCCTAAGAAAATGAAACAGTAATTGGAGTTCAATCTTCCACACGAGACTATAACCTTGGGAGGCAGCATAGAGAGTGGTGCAACGTATAAGAGACTCAAAAACACTCTCCATGCTTCAAAAGTCCTGGCCAGATTTCTCAGTCTAGACAAGTCACTGAACTTCTCTGAGCCTGTTTCTCATTCGTACAATGAGGATCATTCATGTAACTCTTATCTGTGTATTCAGAAGGTGTGTGTTAAATGCTCACCCTGTGCCAGGCCCTGAGCGGGATGCTGACAAGTCAGAGAACAGAGCAGAGCCTCCTCCCTACTCTCTGAGCTGACAGCCGGGCAGCACGGGGAGCCTTCGGAAAGTAAACTCCTAGACGCCGCAGCCATCCAGAGAAGGCGTTCCTGGGGACGCTAGTGCATCAGGAAAAATGGTGACTGCAAACTGACACAGGAAGTGGGGTGATGAGCAAAGGGTAGTCCAGGAGGATCAATGTATCTGAAGACTGTGAACCAAGAAAGGACACAGCGGTTAGGACTGACACCGCTCTAGTACCCGTACACAGACGTGCCTACCAGGAACTGGTCCCTGTTAATAACACCAACTGTAATATTAGTATTATTGGGGTTAGCCCAAACGTCCGTGCAGTAGTTAAGTTAGAGAAAAGTAAGGCATCTAAACTGTTACTTACTTCTCACGAAAGTACTCAAAAGGTACAGTGCAGACGTTTATTTTAAGTGAACATACTCAAGACTTAAAAAAATTTAAAAAAAATTTTTTAATGTTTATTCATTTTTGAGAGACAGAGATAGAGCATGAGCAGGGGAGGGGCAGAAGAGAGGGAGACACAGAATCTGAAGCAGGCTCCAGGCTCCGAGCTGTCAGCACAGAGCCCGACACGGGACACGAACACACGGACACTCAGACTTAAAATTTTACTCTCTCACAGGAAAGGGGAGTTTTAAGCAACTCTAAGAGCTGTGAACAAAGTCTGTATGTTGGTGATGAAAGTGAAAACTGAACATTTATGAATCAACAACTAGTATTTCAACACCTTAGAAAAATCTCTGAGTGTCTCAGTAACAAAAATCATAATGTATCCTTTTACTGGTGAAATACTCTTTTCTCCTTTCCATGGCAGTATTTACTTTGCCCTTGAACTTGCCCTAAAAGGGCAATATACGTAATAAAGGTCAGATATTGGATCCACACTCTGCATTCTTACAAAACGTCATATTACCACTGTGTGAATTGTGCCCCAATTCTTCTTTGTGACCAAAGGCACAAAAGTGAACCAGCTGGAAATATTCAGAGCCAAATTTGGAAGTTCCCCACCACAATGTGACTGCCCCAAGAGCTATTTGTGACTCTCGTGCAATAACCCTTCAAATCAACCATTCCCTGCTCTAATGACTTCATTCTCAACAACACAACAGAGGCAAATTATCCTATTTCTGCATAAGGCAGAGAAACAAAATGGCAGTGGAGAATAAACACCTATTCTAATCTTACTCTGGATACCAGCCCCATGTCTACTCCAAGATATAAACCCACTTGAATCAAAGCCACGTGCAAATCAAAATTCTAATTCAAAACATCCAAAACTATAATCCTCTCCCTACTCTCAAAACCTGCGACCATGCAAGTCCCCTCCTTCCGCTGGTCCTCCTGCCACCATTCAGCCAGTCGGCCACGCCAAAACACGGCATTCTACTCTGCTTTTCCTCTGCCCTTCCCATCTCCCGCCGCGTCCTTCTCACCTACCACCCAAATAATCCCCAGTGTGGCCAGGGCTGCATCCGACCATCTGTCACTGCACTCTCTCTGGTCCTACCGAGGCTGTCCCCAATTCAGGTCTTCCTCATCTCTTAGGTGGATTTCTGTTGCCGACATAGTCCTCTAACTGGTCTCTCTGCCTCCGATTTTGTTTTTTAATAAATAACATTAGGTGTT
The DNA here is from genome assembly GCF_024362965.1 of Panthera pardus. NCBI lineage: Eukaryota > Metazoa > Chordata > Mammalia > Carnivora > Felidae > Panthera > Panthera pardus. Next base: position 104,255,645 of record NW_026526655.1, read on the forward strand.
CTAAATATACAGAACATTAAAAACATAATAAAAGTAATAATTCCACTGCCCAAGTAAATTATGTAACCTTTTGCAGAGAACAGTATTAATGCATGCAGAAGCATGGTTAAATAATTCAAATATCACCAGAAGAAAACAGAATAAGAACAAAAAGTTTCTCTTCCAACTCCTTCACTGGTTTCTGGGTGTTTTGTTTTGTTTTGTTTTGTTTTGTTTTGTTGAGAGAGAGAGAGAACACACAGGACAGAGACACACTCAGCACCGAGCCCAACATGGGGCTCAATCCCATGACTCTGGGATCATGAGCTGAGGTGAAATCAAGAGTTGGATGCTTAACCAACTGAGTCACCCAGACGCCCGTGGGTTTCTGGTTTTTAATCAAGTTTTTATTTTGGAATGGTATCAGGGTTGCAGAAAAGTTGTGAAGACCGTACAGAGACGTCCCAATACCCCACATTCAATCTCCCTATTATTAACACTTAACATTAGTGTATGTATAATTAATGCATCAATACTGACACATTATTATTAACACGAGCCCATAGTTTATTCCGAGTTCTTTACTTTCCCCATATCCCTTATCTGTTCCAGATCCCACCCAGGACACCACACTACAGTTAGTCATTATGTGTCTCCGGGCCCCTCTAGGTTACCACGGTTTCTTCCACCCCCCTTGTTTTACATGACCTTGACAGTTTTGAGGAGCCCTCGTTCTGTAGTTGACAGCATAGCCTTCAATCTGGGTTTACCTGGGGTTTCTGTCATGTCCGGACATAGCTTATGGGTTTGGGGGAGGGAGACCACAGAGGTCAAATGCCATTCCTACCACATGGTATCCAAGTACGTGCTCTCAACAGGCCTGCCGATGTGGACCCTGATCACCCAGCGGAGGCCAGGTCTCCCCACTGTCAGGCTCCTCTCCTCCCCTTGTGCACACTGTGCTCTCTGGAAGGAAGTCACTCTGCACGCCCACGCTGAGCAGGAAGCAGGCTTTCTTCCTCTAGCACGGCAGGGCTGCACGGACGGTACGGAGCAACTGTGCCGAGGAGATTTGTCTCTTCTCCTCCATTTACCTATTTATTCAGTCATTCCTTTTTTTTATCAGTATGCACTCATTTTATACTGTGAACTATCATCCAACACTACATTATTTTATTGCTCAGTGTCCCAGCTGTGGCCAGTAGAAATCTTTCCGTTGACTCCTAGGTCCTTTTGTCATAACCCCATCATCGTTTTACTTTTGCTTTTCGAGCGCTTTCTCACTTTCTGGCACTACAACACGCAACAGGCTCATCCTGCATAGCCCCTGCTCCAGCCCGAGAATCGGCCATTTCCCGAAGAGCCCCAGTGGCGGTGGAAACTAAGATCTGGGCACTGGATGGCACTGGATGGCACTTTCCTTTAAAAAGATCTTATTATACATCTGATTCCACATCTTGTTTTGTTTCAGAGTTTTCCCTATAAATGCAAAAGGATCAAGCATATCATTTTAAACCTAAATCCAACTTCTATCTCCCATTAGATCACACAGTGGACGGTGTCCCTATACCACACGGCACAGTATTTCTGGGCCAGGTCCTGCACCAAGCTATCCATCTCGCTTTCTCCTCCCGCTGCTGCAGGAAGTGGTATTCTCCCAACTCACACAGGAGGCAATCGAGGCTGACACACAGGGAGTCTGCCCCTGGTCACACAGCTCAGACCCAGCATTCACGCTTGGTCTGAGGGATTCCAGTGTCCACGGGCTTACTCATTCCTGCCCCAAAGTCACTTGTGCACTTACAGTCCGGTCACCTTGACCAGTAGTCCCCAAAGCCACTTCAAGGACCGGTGACACTTCTGGATAATTCACACTAGTCTGCACCAAACTGACAACTACAAGGGACACTTGTAAACTCACAGAGCTTCATTTTTGTCACTTAAAGAACTATCCTTTATTCGAAATTACATTTATTTTCCTTATTGCTGTGCTGGCCCTGATTTTATGAGATACCACAAGATGAAAAGGATTGGCTTAAATCCTATGTTCTATTTTGTAAAGTTAAAATTGGTCGCCCTGTCATTAGTCTCTCTCCCCACAACCCAATTTTTAAAATTTAACTCTGAGCAAGCAGTAAATGGCCTTCACTAAAAATCTCAGTTTCTCGGCTCAGCATACAAGGCACCTGTCCATCGTCTCCTGGGTCTTCCCCCAGAGACCCCAGCATACCGAACTGCTTTAAAAAAAAAAAAAAAACTCATCATGTTCGTTGTATAATTTCATCTCCCAGAATTTCTTCCCTCATCCCCTCACTGGGCAAAAAAAAATGATTAGGAACGTCACATTTCCGAGGCATCTAAAGCTTGGTGATGGAGTGCTAATGCCTGTTTTAAGATCTCCTTGAATGCTTTCACTTTTAAATTATTTCCTAAGACAACTATTGGAAACTGCACAATCTGAGGATCAAAGAAAAACACAAAGCCAACGTTATATCCTGACGGCAGGAAGGAAGCACTGAGTTTGCAGGAGGAAGAGTGGTCTAAGAGGGCAAAATCCAGGGCTCTGCTGTCCGCCTGCCACCAAGCCAATTATAGCCAACCCTAAACCTCATGTATCCAGGCTGGAAAGCCACCCTGCCTAGTACTTGTTAAGGAGCTTCACGAAGATCATAAAAACCACCAAAAAACCTTCAGGAAAGTGCTCTGAAAATACTAAAATACTCTATACACAATTGTGGTAAAATGGCTGGTACTCTGTTTTGCAGCCCGTTAACGGGCCCTTTATTATTCGTGGATCAACACAGGAAAATTCAAACAAGCCACAGCTCCAAGAGGCAGCTTGTAGTAGGTCCTTATCTCCTACTGCCTTTACAGTTTCTCGTAAGGTCGAAGTTACCAATCCTTTAAGGCTGCATTTCTGGTAACAAGAAGCAGGCAACTTGAAAGGAATTATCAAGCAAAAGAACAATCTTATTTTAAACTCAGATCCACAGGCTTTCTCCGTGGCCTTTAATGTAACGCAGTCAAATCCCATCCCGTAATTATTTCGTCCTGTTAAAAAAATAATCCAAAATACAACGTCCTAAGATAAATGCTACTTGCAAGAAACACGCTTTCAAATCCTCAAATGAAGGGAACTAGAAAAGGTCACTTCAGAACATGAATTATTTAACTCTCCTGCACAGGTATTGATTTCCCACAGCGGCTTAACCTGAATATAGAGTACTATAATGAGGGACAAAATGAAAAGGAATACCGGCCCTGTATACTTTAAACTCTCAATTTTAAAATAGAGCAAGCAGAAATTTTTCAACAAACTTAACCAAATTTAGCTTCAGATAGACACATGTACACACCGCGACCGTCCACTACAAAATAAACACAGAATGAGTGAGCTGGATGTGTGCCAGTTTCCCTGGAGTGGGAGGCAAACGAACACCTGTTATCATGCACAGTTTTACTCTGTGTTAATACCTGTTTCAGCTGAAGGGTTTGGGAAATATCCTTCAGAGACAACAAATTAAAAGCTCATCAGCAAGACCATCTCACAGGAAGGCAGGCAAGCATTCAGGCTGTTCCTATCACATAAATTACACTTTCTTCAAACACAAACCTGTGCACATAGAGTTCTCTCAAAATCATTTCAATGCTGCCAAAACCTGGGTAAAATCTCTGTGCAAAGACTGAAGGCTAATTAGTAACACTTTAATAAAATAATTCTTTTGTAGTTTTTCAGTTCCTTTTCTGCATCCTTAAAATGCAGTCTTTAACAGGAAAGGAAAAATCTGAAATAATGATTCTCAAGACAGAGGCAGCATCCCTGATCTACTATGAATGAGTTCTATGCTTTTTCTCTATCCACTGTTGAAAAATCTTAGAAATTTCTGGCCAGCAGATTCCTTTCGAGACAGGGCTTATACTCAGTAACAAATGTCTTGTAACTGCAAAATAATTTATTTTCATAACCCACGTACTGTGAATACAAGAGCTGCAGAAAAAAATTTAAAGCACATGAAATAAACAAAGGCTTTAAAAAGGAAGAAAGAAAAAGAAAGAAAGAAAGAAAGAAAGAAAGAAAGAAAGAAAGAGAGGCTGATGAAATGCATCTAACCTCATCCTTTGAAGCCCTCTCCTAGTTATTGAGGGTCAACATTAAGGCTAATACATCTATAGGTTTCACAATTTTTTCCCTGCCCAAATGCTCACAGCAATTTTTTTCCCTAAGTTTCACCAACAAATTTTTAGTTATCAAAGAAACTGTAAAATATCTTAAATATGTTATTGACTTCCTAGCAAAGCAGTAATAATTACAAATGCATTTCAAAATATATAAGAATAGCCTACCTTTCCCAGTAGTCATGATCGTCAGGGATCTTGGTACAATAAATACAAACACTGCTCTGAAAGCTATACCTACTCACAGCAACTTAAGCATCAGCCAACTCCCCACCCACACGACTCCAGTGTGATCTGCACCAATGGCAACTGCCACCCTATTCCAAAATAAAAGCCTGGACTATATATAAGTGATTATTTTAAAAGGGGGACTGCGTAGGAGGTGAACCTTCTCCATCTGACTTTACTCATGTAAGAGAGCTTTCTTTAAAGCTGTTATTAAATTTCTCTTTAACTATCTGAATTTTCCCCTTGAAAAAAACAGGGAAGAACATTCCTAGCACAAACCTTAAAAATAATGTCAAAAAGCAATCTTATTTCCACACAGAGGAGCTGTCAGGTGCAGCATAAGCTGCTTGAACTGGTATCAGGAACAGTCTCTTCCAGGCTATTTTAGGTGGTCTTGTCCTTATAACAGCACAGCATACTTGCTAGTCTTGTAACATGTTATCCCTGGACCTATGACTATGGAAGCACTTTCCTAAGACACTTAACCAGAATCCCAAACCTTGTCATATACAGAGTCTAATAAACAGGCAGGTGAGAGGATGGGAACCGATCACCAGCACCGGATACACTTATTCACAATCACTGTTTTGAAAGGCTACACAAGATAATAATGGCTTGGCTTCTTAAGAAAGAAGACACTCAGTTCAGCTTTAAATGGATGCTTTGTCCTAGCTCCTCTGGGCAACAATTCAAATCTTACCTAACAACTCAACGTTAGTCTTTTCACTTTCAGATTTGCACAGGTATTTCTCATTTCCAACAACTTAGAAGAGATATCGAACATTTTGCAAATTATACATTGTTTTAGTAAAAAAAAAAAAAAAAAGCAGGATGCATTTGGCAGCAAAATGGTGCCTTAGATACGTGCATGTGTAAGAGCCGATAATTTCATGAAATTTTATGATCATCTGTTATCTGGTTTACAGTTTGTTAGCAACCAATATTTTGTCTCTTTCTCTAGCTGCAGATTCATTATGGAATCGTCATGGATTTAATCAACATGGTACTTTCATTTTCTCCTCATAAACAATGTTAGCTTTGCTCAAGAAACTCAAAAGCATGCACATTTTTAACCAAATTAATGTCCATGGGCCTCGCTTCAATCAAATCCAATTAAAGATCATTAAGTGGCCACAGATAAAGGACACTGACTAGTCTATAATTACTGGCTCTTTCATGCTTAAAATCCAATTCTCCCATGAGCATAAGCACATCTGCATGATTAAGAGAAAAACTTACATAGAAAATAATTTGCTTTTTGAAACCCATGGGAGACAAAACTGTAATTTTTGCTTCAAGGGGTTTGCTAATTATATGGAGATGGAAAAAAAGAAAAAGAAACATCTATAAAACAACATATTTTTAACTCCCATACTCCTGCCATTCAAAGCTGAATGGCCTTCGAGTAACCTAGCAACAAAAAAGAATCCTACAAAGATGAAATGTTCTATTAAGAGATAGGACACTCCTTTCCAATTGTTACTCAGCTGCTTTTCCATTACTGTTTTAGTCACAATTCTGCACTTAAAAAAAATTAAGTCCATGGGTTTTACATAAACACACTCAATTACGTATCTTAGAACAACCTACTTTTGAACATGTCAAGAAAGAGAACCCAAGATGAAACCCATCTCTTCTCTACAAGTACTGCTATTACATTAATAGCTTCTTTTACCTTAGCTCAAATCCAGAGTTTTTATTTCTTACTCAAAAGAGCATTATTGTTCACAGTTAACAAAAAAAAGATGATAAATTTCATCAAAATTTAAACACAAGAAAGCAAAAAAACCCAAACAAAGAAAAAAAACACACCAAGAAACAAAAAACAAAAAAGCCCCACAGAATGGGGGGAAATATTTGCAAATCATATATCTGATAAGAGTCTTATATCCAGAACATACAAAAAATTCTTATAGCCCAACAACAAAAAGACAAATACCAATTTAAAAATGGGCAAAGCACAGCAATCAGACAAGAGGGGGAAAAAAAAAAAGGCATCCAAATTGATAAGGAAGAAGTAATGCTGTCACTGTTTACAGACATGATACTATACATAGAAAACTCTAAAGAGTCCTCCCAAAAAACTATTAGAACTTATAAATGAATTCAGTAAAGTTGCAAGATACAAAATTAGGATACACAAATCTGTTGCACTTCCATACACCAACAACACAGTAGCAGAAAATGAAATATGAAAACAATTTCATTTAAAATTACACCAAAAAGGGGCGCCTGGGTGGCGCAGTCGGTTAAGCGTCCGACTTCAGCCAGGTCACGATCTCGCGGTCCGTGAGTTCGAGCCCCGCGTCAGGCTCTGGGCTGATGGCTCGGAGCCTGGAGCCTGTTTCCGATTCTGTGTCTCCCTCTCTCTCTGCCCCTCCCCCATTCATGCTCTGTCTCTCTCTGTCCCAAAAATAAATAAAAAAACGTTGAAAAAAAAAAAAAATTAAAATTACACCAAAAAGAAAAAAATGCCTAGGAATAAAATTACAGAGGTAAGAGACCTGTACTCTGAAAACTATAAAACATTGATAAAAGAAACTAAAGGGCTACCTGGCTGGTGTGGTCAGGGCAGTATGTGACACTTGGTCTCAGGGTCATGGGTTTAAACCTCATGAAAGAAGGAAAAAGGATAGGATAGGATAGGATAGGATAGGGTAGGGTAGGGTAGGGTAGGGTAGGGTAGGGAAGGGAAGGGAAGGGAAGGGAAGGGAAGGGAAGGGAAGGGAAGGGAAGGGAGAAACTGAAGACAACACAAACAAATGGAAAGATATACCATGCTCATGGATTGAAAAATTAATTATTAAAATGTCAGATTCAATGTAACCCCTACCAAAATACCAATAGCATTTTTCATAAAATCAGAATTATCTTAAGGTTTGTATGGAACAAAGATCTTAAATGCCAAAGCAATCTTGGGAAAGAAGAACAAAGCTGGAGATATCACAATTCCAGATTTCAAGATATACTACAAAACTACAATAATCAAAACAGCACAGTACTGGCACAAAAACCGACATACAGATCCATGGAACAGAATAGAGGGCCTAGAAATAAATCCATGTTTGTATAGTCAATTAATCTCTGACAAAGGAAGAATATACAATGGGGAAAAGACTATCTTTTCAATAAATGATATTGGGAAAACCTGACAGCTACACACAAAACTGGACCACGTTCTTACACCATACACAAAAATAAACTCAAAATGGATTAAAGACCTAAAAGTGATACCTAAAACTCGTAAAAGAAAACAGAGGCAGTAATTTCTTGGACCTCAACCTTAGCAGTATCTGTATTGTCTCCTTAAGCAAGAGAAACAAAAGCAAAAATAAACTATTAGGACTACATCAAAATAAAAAACTTTTGCACAATAAAGGAAACCACTGACAAAATGAAAAGGCAATTGACTGAAGAGAAGATATTTGCAAATGCTATATCCAACACAGAGTTAATATCCAACATATATAAAGAACTTACACAACTAAACACCAAGAAAACAGTCAATCCAATAAAAATATGGACAGAGAACCTGAATAGCCATTTTCCCAAAGACATACAGATGGTCAACAGACATATGAAAAGATGCTCAACATCACTAATCATCAGGGAAATGCAAATCAAAACCATAATTAGATATCACCTTACACCTGTCATATAGACAGAATCAAAAAGAAATAATAAGTGTTGGCAAGTGTTGCAGAGAAAAAGGAACCCTTGTGCACTGTTCACAAGAATGTAAATTTGTGCAACCACTGTAGAAAACACTATGGAGGTTCCTCAAAAAATCAGAAACACCATATGATCCTAGAGTATTTACCGAGAGAAAACAAAAACACTAATTTTAAAAGATACATGCACCCATAGGTTTATTGCAGCATTATTTACAATAGCCAAGATATGAAAGCAATCCAAGTGTCCATTAATAGATGAATGGATAAAGATGAGGTGTGTGTGTGTGTGTGTGTGTGTGTGTGTGTGTGTGCGCGCGCACGCGCATGAATATTCCACATAATGGAATAATACTCAGCCATAAAAAGGAGTGAGATCTTGCCATCTGTAACAACGTGGATGGACCCAAACGGTACTATGCTAAGTGAAACAAGCCAGACAGAAAAAGACAAATATCATATCTTACTTACATGTGGAATCTAAAACACAAATGAATGAATAAAGAGACAAAAAGCAGAAACAAAGCCATAGAGAATAAACTGATGGTTGCCAAGGGGAGAAGGGTAGAAAAACAGCCAAAATGGGTGAAGGGGAATGGAAGGCACAGGCTTCCAGTTATGGAATGAGTACGTCTCATGGATGAAAGGTATAGCATAAGGAATACAGTATTAACTGCAAAAGCACTGTATGATGACATAGGGTGGCTACACCTGTGGTGAGCACAGCATAACCTATAGAGTTGTTGAATCACTATGTTGTGGATCCAAAACTAATGTGACATTGTGTTGAATGATACTTTCAATCAAAGAAAATAAAAACACAAACAACACTTAAGAGAAAAAAAGGGAGGGCAAAAGACTTCAATAGAGATTTTTCTATAGAAGATCTACAAATGAGCACATGAAAAAACACTCAACACTGTTAGTCATTAGGGAAATGCAAATCAAAACCACAATGACACTTCATACCCACTACGATGACTATAATCAAAGAGACAGACAATAACAAGTATTGACTTAAATGTGAATAAATTACAACTCTTATACGTTGTTGGTGGGAATGTAAAATGGGACACATTTAGAAAATTATGTGCCAGTTAGGCAAAAAGTTAAACACAGAGTTACCACATGACCCAGCAATTCCACAGCAAGGGAATTTCAATTCCCACATAAAACATCTCCACATAAAAACATTCAGACAAATTATTCACAGTAGCATTCCTCACAATAGTCAAAAAGTGGAAACAACCCAAATGTCCATCAACTGATGAATGGATAACATAAGGTCGTATCTATACAGCAGTGAAATATTATTCAGCCATAAAAAGGAATGAAATACAGATACATGCTACTCCACGGGTAAACCCTGAAAACATTATGCTAAGTGAAAGAAGTCATATACAAAAAGCCATAAAATCTATGACTGCACTTATATAAAATGTCCTGAATAAGCAACTCCCTAGAGACAGAAAGCAGGCTGTCAGGGACTGGGAGAAGAAAACAGGGAGTGCTAACGATCGTAGGTCTCCTTGGAGGTGATAAAAATATTATGGAATTAGATAACTGCACAGTTTTGTAAATATACAAAACAACACAGAAGTATACACTTTAAAAAAGTAAATTTTTGTCTATAGATTATATCTCAGTATTTATTACGTTTTAAAAAATGTTTGTTTATTTTAAAGAGAAAGACAAAGCATGAGCCGGGGAGGGACAGAGAGAGAGGAGACACAGAGTCCGAAGCAGACTCCAGGCTCTGAGCTGTCAGCACAGATCCTGCCGTGGGGCTCAAACCCAAGAGTGTGAGATCATGACCTGAGCCAAAGTCGGACGCTTAACCAACTGAGCTACCCAGGCACCCCCATTATATCTCAATATTTAAAATAAGCTGATGATTTCCCCTCCAAAAATAATCCAACACCTGCTTGTGATAAAAACTTAAATAGGAATAGATGAGAACTGCCTCATCTTGCTCAAGAATATCTACAAAAACAACTACAACTAACATCATGCTTAGTTGTGAAGGACCTAAGACTGGGAACAATGTAAGGATGTCTACTCTCACCACTTGTACTTAATGTAGTGGAAGAAATTCTAGCCAATGCAATAAGGCAAGAAAAAGAAAAAGTATACAGATCTCAAAGAGATAAAACTATTCCTATTTGCAGATGATTTGTTTACGCAGAAAATGCCAAGGAATCTACAAAAATTCTAAGAACCAATAGAAGAGTTCAGAAAAGTCAGAGTCTACCTATATAAGGAGCAAACTGGAGAAAGCAGTAAGCAGAGCAGTCAATGGTCTGATGTCCAGAGCAATTAAAAAACTGGTTCCACTGGGAATCAATGGGCAAAAAACCCCCAAAATTAGAAGGGGGGATGGGTTTTATTATGTTCTGACTATGGTTTCTCTATGCTATCAGGATGTTCAATGACTCAAGAAAAGAAAGAAATTAAGTGGTTTGCTTTTGACAGCTACTGAACATCTTACCTAAGTCTCTCAAAGTTACAGTAAAGAGACTAAACTTCTCTGGGTTAAGAATGCTAAAATCTTTATATATATGCCTTATTCTGTTTTGGCCCTAACAATTAAAAAATAATACTACATATATTCAGAAGAAAGCTGAAATTTTAAGGCCTTCAGGAAGTTTTGAATTAAAATTTCCTTACCATCTATTATTTTTAACACAAATGCCTAAAAGTACTGTTTTCATTCTCAGTGCTTACCGCTTTACCACATATACACACATATAGGGATATGCAGGGGCAGTATTTACATGTGGACGTTTAGAATAAAATGTTGCTATGATGCACCCAATACCACAGGATTTTAGTATTCTTGACGATTAAATCCTGTGTGTCATGTTCATTAAAACTCAGTATATACACACTTTCCCAGACAAGCCTCCAGCATGGGTGTGGTCCTTCTCCCTGTGCCAGCAGCATAATGGGATTCTGTTTCATAGCTATAATTTATAACACAGGCTATAAAGCACAAACTCACTTTTCAGCCACCGCCCTTACCTCTTTACCTGGTACTTTCTATCTTGGTACCAACAAGTTTTAAACTGGGAAAACACACCAACTACGTGCACGCACACACACACACACACACTTAGGAGCCCGTGTCTTGCAACTGGCTGGGCTGCCCTGCCTGGCCACACCAGCAGTGCCACTCATCACTGGATGGCCAGAGTCCTGGTCCCAGCTCCACCACAGATATGTTGTAAAGCACATATAAAAGTATATACAAGAGCAGGGGATGGGACATCTGGCTGGCTCAGTCGGGAGGTCAGGCAACTCTCGATCTTGGGATTTTAAGTTCAAGCCCCATGTTGACGAGAGATTACTCAAAAAGAAAATCTTCAGGGGCACCTGGGGGCCTCAGTCAGTTAAGCATCCAACTCTTGATTTCAGCTCAGGTCACGATCTCATGGTTCATGGGATCGAGCCCCACATTGAGCTTGGCACTGACAGGGTTGAGAGTGTTTGGGATTCTCTCTCTGCCCCTCTCCTGCTTGCGCACATGTGCTCTTTCTCTCAAATAAGTAAACTTTAAAAGAAAAATGAATAGGCGTGCCTGAGTGGTTCAGCTGGTTACACATCTGACTCTTGATTTCAGCTCAGTCATGATTTTGCGTTTCATTGAGATGGAGTCCCATGTCAGGCTCTGCACTGACAGTGCTGGGCCTGCTTGGGATTCTCTCCCTCCCTCTCTCTCTGCCCTTCCCTCTCTCAAAATAAATAAATAAATAAGTTCTTTAAAAAAAAAAAAAAAGTAGGGGGCAATGTACAGAAATTATGCAATAAGATTACATACAAATTATATAGTTACAGAAAATGAACTACAAGTGAATATGCAATAAATGAAAACTGATTTGTTGGTGATAGCATAATTATAGTAAATATTCTTTTTCCCCTCTTAATATTATGTTTTTACAAACATACGAAAGAGAAGTTAAGAGAGATTAATGAAAGTATGTTTAGAGGTCTTTAAGCATTTTATAAGAAACATACTATCCAATGACAAATTCCCTACTGATATGGTAGGTACACAGCTGAGCAGAGGTCCAAAGACCGGGATCCTGTTTCTGCTCTGCCTTTATGTACGAGGAGGAACTTTCCTGAAAGTGACAAACTCTTTTTTACAACCTCAAGATATTCAAAACGTGAAAGCTATGTGGTGATCTAAGAGCCCTGAAATCACCATGATGCAATGAGCTATCTGAGAGTTAGAAAAAGTCCTTGTTGGCAACTGCCTTATGAGGACTTCACTCATACAGTGATTCACTTGTCTTTTCTTCCCCTTCTGGAATCACAAGAAATATCCACTTGTCCTCAAACATCCTCACAAGGTATAGTAAAATGAATACAGGTACCAGAAACAGTAAGTCACAATTCAAATCTAAGTTATTTTGTTTATTTATTCCACAATATTTATTGCACACCTATACCACATGCCAGGGAACTTTTGAGGCACTAAAGGTAAAGAAAGGAATAATACAAAGTCCTTGCCCTCGTGAACAAACATTTTGCAGTGATACGCAGTAAGAAGGAACATTAAACAGGATGAAGGCACAGAGTACCCTTCGAACACTGGATATGCTATACTGGCTGACCTCGGTAATGGAGTGTGTCTGCAGCCAAGATCTGGATGGAACGAGAAGGAGAGCCACGGGGACACCCAGGGGACAAATGTTTCAAGCAGAAAGAACTGTAAGCACAGAGGCCCTGAAGCAGGAGAAGCGTGGAATGTTCAAAATTAGTAAGGAGGCCAATGGAAGTAGAGCCAAGAGAACCTTGGAGAAGAACATCACGATATCAGAATGGTAGCCAGCGTCAGATCGTGTCAGGGCCTGGTGGGCCATGGTGAGCCACCGAACTGCAGTCTCTGTGTGATGGAAAACCTCTGGAGGATTCTGAACAGGGGATTAACACCACGCGAGTTACATTCTAAAAGGATTACTCTGGGGGCGCCTGGCTGGCTCAGCTGGCAGAGCGTGTGACTCCGTCTCAGGGTCGTGAGTTCGAGCCTTACGATGGGCGTGGAGCCTACTTAAATTTCAAAAATTGAAAAATAATAAAAACAGAAGGATCCCTCTGATGGCTGTATGGAAAACAGCCCGTGGGCAGCGGGAGAGAGTAACAGCAAGGACAGTGGTTGCGTGTCTACCGTGAGAGCACAGGGAAAAGAGCACGACAGCTCGGTAGCAGGAGAAGGGCAACGACTGCGGCAGAGGCCCAGGGAGTCCAAATGTGCTTGTAACAGTAAAGCCAACAGGATTAGTTCCCGAATTCAGTGCGAGCTACAAAAGAAAGCCAACAACCTCACAGCTTCTGGCCTGGGAAAGGGGGAGGGTCAATGGAGGTTAAGTCTTCAGACCTAGAAACTGTTCTCAAGGTATCAAATTCAGCTGTTCAGAAATAGCACGAGCATTTCGGACCTAAAACTGAAAAGGCAAAAATAGAACAACTGCTTTTTCTACTCACCGTTTGCTGATTGGATCATGTTTCCAGATTTTTGAACTTCATCAAATTTTGTAAAAATTACATTCAACCTGTATGAAAAAAAAGCACACATATATGTAAAGACTGTTAACAATCACTGTTCACAGTCAATTATATTAAAACACTAATGTGAAACTGAATCACACTCCAAAAAAAAGTCAATGATATAAACCCACTTAATAACAAAAACAGCAACTACATTAATAACATTAATAACATCCAATAATAACCAAGCACTTACAGACCAAGCACTGACTTAGGGCTCTCTCTGAAAAATCTTGTTTAATCCTTACCACAGCCATGTATGAGATTATCATCCCCATTTTACAGATGAAGAAATCAAGACCCAGTAACTTGCTTAGGGTAACACAGTCAGGGTAGAAGATGCTAGCCCGGAGAGTAAGAATCCAGAGCCTGTGATCTCAGACACTGCATTAAACTGACTACTCGACACAAAATGTATACATTATGAAAAGCCTGTATTTCTCCTATTTCTAAGCACAGACTGTTATTGTTCAAATGCACCAACATTACAATATACAGGCTTTTCTGTGACTTACACTTAATTCAGAAATGCTTAAGTAATTTCTCCAGAAACAAACAGTGACTAGGTAATCTTTAATTGAAAAAAAATCTACATGACATTTTCTATTAATGGATCATTTTCACCTTGACACTTTAATTGAAACAAAATCCCTTAAACCAGTCAAAATATTCCATCCTAGTGACACCAATAATGAGAGGAAAACGGGGTGGGGTAGATGGGTGCTAATCTCGCCTGGTAGAAAAAGTCAAGAAAAAACTAGGCTTTCCCAAGCCAAAACAGATACACTGGAATAAGTGTAAAGGCAGAGATTCGAAAGCAATATATTTTTGCGTTCAAACCTACACCACCAATTCCAGGGACCAGACTAGAAATTTTAGCACTTGCTTACAAACCATTCTGTCATACAAGCTCTAATCATTTCAAACATGTTTGTCTTTTCTTCGCAACTAGAATGGGCTCTTCTTCAGGACAGGGATGGGAACCATGTACTTTTGGTATTCTGTACGTCATGCAGGAGAGTTACATCATGGCGTGAAGACTGTTCCTGCCCTCACTACAGAAACTGCACACATTCTGGCCTCCGTTCCTTCAGAGTTCATTCACTGAGTCTAGTACTGAGCTGGCCAGACACTGAGGTGTGTAAAGTCCCTAATTTCTACAGCTTCTACTTCATTCTTTCCTACTTAGGATGCTACATTCTAAGTCACAGGGGAGCCAAAACTACATATCAGCAAAGAGAGGTAAAATGGAGGGGATAAAGGGGCCTGACATACTGCCTCTCCCCCTTCCCACACCATGGCAGAGATCAATCTTCTTGGCCCATCTTTCCATCTAAGCCCAGATGTAGCCTCAAAATCCTTCCCCGACCTGCTCCAGACAGCCATTACCAATTAATCAAAGTTGGCACCACTGAATTACAAAAAACTTGTGTCACCTGAGGACCAGATATGAGTAAAACTCACTTTCAAATCCAGAGGCTACTAAAGATCTGGAAAAATGTCTTAGAATCAATTTCCTATGATGTTTCCATCACCTTCCCTTTTATGAGCACCAAAGATCTCCAGTGGCATAAAAAAGCACATAAATAATATCACTACACAGGTTGCCAGGGCATGCCCTGACCAACTTACCACTTTATTGTGTCACAACTACACCCTCTGACGTGAGCATGCCTGCAAGTTTGCAAGGTAGGGACAAGGCATACCTCTAGCCTCGCTGGTCCTAAAATTACTGCGAGGGGCAAGTATTTCATCCGTTCCTGGTAGAGTGGTCACCTTGTCAATGGCAACTGAGAACAAGACTGTAGACTCCATCTGGGGTAATGTCTACTCACTGGGGCCACATTACCCCCAACTAGCAGGCCCAAACAACTAGGGATGAGAAGGCTAAAATGATTGCTGCCTTTTCGGTACCTGCACTTTCATGCAGAAATCCCTCGGGAAGGCATGCCTTTCCCTCTACCCACACCCGTCTCAGTAGCTGCACCTCATTCTCTACTCAGCGATGCCTATACGGCGGCTCCTAAGAAGGCTACCACCTTAAGAGACCAGTAACCTGGCTTCAGGACAGTCTAACCCCAACAGAGCATTCCTTAGGAATGGCTTTTGTCTGCTAGCTCTGAACACAGCAATACACAACGCCTCCCTGGGACCAGCGAATCTGAACAAGCCAAACAGGGTGAGTTTTATACATTCAGAGACACTGAATGATGTGTCGAAGTAACGATTACCCTCTGAAGCCACCAAGTGTTTTTCATTTTTGTCTGTGAAATCTCTGGATCTCAAATCTGAATTAAATTTCTTTACTATTCTCACAAATAACTAGTACCATTTCTTCCTGGTTTTTCTGAATTCAAAATTTATATCCAACTCCTCAATCCCAACTGGCATTGCTTTTTTTTTTAGCGTGAGATCTAGTTATTCCTTCCTAGAATATCCTATAATATAAATTTAAAATAATTTCCTAAAAGCACTAGTAAGCTCACAGTCAACAAGCTCCACTCATACACTCAGAGCTAAGTGACTTTTTAGTCTACTACTCTTAAATGTGAGCAGACAAACCAATTCAAAGATGCGTGAGCAAAGCTTCTAAAGTGAAAAAGGGAGTCCCAAGATGAACAAACGTATACCCCAGAATCCCAATTCAGAGGAAAGAAGAAGAATGAGAAGTTTTTAAAATATATCATTAATACTCCCAAAGAGATAAAGAAAATAGTGCGATTATAAAAGCAAACAGGGAAGGAGACCTTCAAAATGACAGAAAATCTGCTCCTCCAAAGAACAAAGCAAACATTCGCAAAATATGTCAAAATCAAGTTTTTCAAAGCTCTGGAAATTAAACAAAGGTTTGCTACAGTCCAAGGAGCCCTCTTCAAGAAAAACTGCTCAATCTTGGTAAAGACAGCAAGCTTTTCACTGTTTTGCTGTGTCTTATTTCCATCACCAACTCACCAGCTGAAAATCAACAACCTCACAATCATAATAGTTTGAAAACCAGCAGCCTCAAAGCCACTGGGAAGAGCTGAGCAAGTCTGGAGCACCATAAAAATCCCCATTCCAGGAGAACTGTAATGATTTGACCTGTCTGGCATATCCTAGAATCCCCATTCGCAGGGTTTTATTTTACATGATTCACAGCACATTCAGTAGGAGAGACTCTTACGCCTGAAGCCAAAATCAAAAAGAATCAGCAACAACTGCTTAACATGGCAACTGCCTAAGATGATGACAACTGGGGCAAAGACACTGACCAAAAAGCTTACAAAGAAAAATGGAGAATGAGATGTCCACAGGGGACTTTGAAAAAAAATCTGACACATTCCTGGGAATCTGAAAGACTATGCATAGGTGCAAGACTGTAGGAAAGTCTAAGAAAAGACCTGAGAACACACTAATGTCTCATCACTGGCTGACCTTGACGCTCTGCACAAGCAGACAGAAAAGGGGAAGGCAGAGATGCATAAACTGCCCACCAGAACACGGAAAACATTCCCCAACATACACAGACAGCACTTCAGCAAAGGCTGCGAGGCTGACTGGTTGGTTTAAGGCATCCAAGGAAATGTCTATCAAATCATTAGCTAGACACTATGCTAACCAAGTAGAGACTTCAGTAGCCATACACATAAGAAAAAAATATAGACTTTATGGAATTAGTTCAGGAAAATTACTAAACAAGCAGGGAGGAACAAACACCAAGAACAACAAATCTGCAGAGAAAAACAGACTGTGATGTCCAAAGGTGCACAATATATTATTTTAAATGACCCGTTTCAACAAAAAATTTATACATGTAAAGAAGCAAGAAAATATGGCCCATAAGGAGAAAAAAAACACAAAAATCAGTCATCAGAACTATCCTTAAAGGAAGCCCAGAGACTGAACTTATTGGATGAATATTTGAAATCAACTATTATAAGTATGTTGAAAATAAGTAAAGGAGATTATTTCTAAAGAACTGAAGGTAAGTATAAGAACGTCTCACCAAATAGAGAATATCACTGAAGAGACAGAAAACATAAGAATCCTATAGAGATTCTACAAATGAAAAGTATAAAAATGAAATAAAAAATTCACTAGATGGGTGCCTCACTGGACTGGTTGATAGAGCATGCAAATCCTGATCTCTGGGTTGTGGGTTTGAGCCCCACGTTGGGCATAGAGATTACTTTAAAAAAACAAAATCTTAAAAAAAAAAAAATTCACAAGAGGGCTCAACAACAAATTTGAGTTGAGAGAAGAAAAAAGCTGCAACCTTGAAGAGGAGTCAGTTGACAATATTCTGTCTGAGAAACAAAAGAAAAGGAACAGGGCACAAACAAACAAACAAACAAACCAGAGCCTAAGAGTTCATGTTCTTATAATGTACCAACATATATACATATATACGTACCAACAAAACATATAATGAAATACCGGAAGAAAGAAAAAAAGGACAGAATATATGGAGAAATAATGGCCAAAAACTTCTCACATTTTATATAAAATTTTAACCTACATATTCAAGAAGCTCAACAAACTCCAAATAGAATAAACTTAAAGAGATCCTAACCAACACACATGAGAAACAAACTGCTGGAAGAAAAGACAAAATCTTGAAAGCAACAACAGGGAAGGCACTCTTTGTGTACAACGAATCCTCAATAAAATAAATAAATAAGGGGCGCCTGGGTGGCTCAGTCGGTTAAGCGGCCGACTTCAGCTCAGGTCACGATCTCGTGGTCTGTGAGTTCGAGCCCCGCGTCGGGCTCTGGCCTGATGGCTCAGAGCCTGGAGCCTGCTTCCGATTCTGTGTCTCCCTCTCTCTCTGCCCCTCCCCCGTTCATGCTCTGTCTCTCTCTGTCTCAAAAATAAATAAAATGTTAAAAAAAAAAAAATTAAAAAATAAATAAATAATTTCTCATAAAAAAAAAAGGAAAAACAGTGGAGATCAAGTGGCAGTGATTTCAAAGTCTTAAAATTTTAAATCTGAACCAAGTATACCTCAATAATTTGAAAATAAATACATACGCACATTAAAAAACAACAACAAACCTAAAAATCTCAACCAAGAATTCTGTATCCAACAAAATTATCCTTCAAAAGTGAAGCAGAGAATCCTCTCTGGACCAATGATATTTCAGTCTTTACATGAACGAATTTTAGGCTCTGGGTAGGGGAAAATGAAGAATTTAAGACATTCCTAGATAAACAAAAAAAACCAGAGGAGTCCTTCAGACTGAAATGAAAAGAGACCATACATTAGCCCAAATCCACATGGAGATATAAAAAACACCAGTAAAAATAACTACAAAGGTAAACATAAAACTTAGGTAAACATAACAGACAGTATAAATATATATATTTTTTGTTTTTAACTCTTCTCGTCTCCTACATAACTTAACGGGAAACTACATAAAGCCATAATTATAAAACTGTGTGTGTTGGTGAGCTGTAATATATAAAGACATATAAATAAACACGACAGAAGAAAGGAAGGGAGAAAACAGAAAAGTAAAGTTTTTAATACTGAAATTAATTAAGGGTAATAATTCTAACTAAGCTTCTATAAATTCAGATGTCAACTGAAATCCCCAGAGCAAACACTAAGAAAATAATTCCAAAAAAGAATAGTAAAAGAAACAAGAAAATTAAAATGGTACACAAAAAAATATTTTTCACATAAAATAAGGGAGTAACAGAGAAGAAACAAAGGGGTCATGACATACAAAACACAAACAGCAAAATAGCAGAAATAAAATCTCATTGATACTACATTAAATATGAATGAATTAAACACTCCATTGAAAAGGCAAAGATGATCAGACTGAATAAATAACACTCAACTATATGCTACCTACAAGAGATTCAGGTTAGATACAAAGACAGAGACAGAAAATAATAGGACAGAAAAACATACTCCATGCAAACAGTGCTCAAAAGAGGTCTGGAGTGGCTATACTATTATTAGACAGCATAGACTTGAAGACAAAAATTGCTACCAGCGACAAGGACATTTTACAATGACAAAAGGGTCAACATATCATGAAGATATAGTAATTTTATGTACCTAAGAACAGAGCCCCAAAATATATGAAGCAAAAGGTGACAGAACTGAAGAGAGAAATAAATAATTTAGCGGTATTAATTGGAGACTTCAATATCACACATTTCAATAATTAACAAAATACAGATACTTCTCAAATGCACCTGGAACATTCTCCAGGGAAGATCACACGCCAGAACACAAAACAAGCCTAAAACAAAATTCAAAGAAATGAAATCACAGAACATAGAAATTATGATCTATAACCGCAGTTAAGATAAAATTAGAAATCAATGACAAGTAAAAATGAGAAAATCACAAATAATGTAAAAATTTAATGAAACACAAATAACACAACAGCACTTAAATAACAGTTAAATAGCACTCAAAACACTAACATAACACTTAATAACAAAGAGGTCAAAGAAAAAGCAAACAGCAAATTAAAAAATACTCCAATACGAATAAAAACGGACACAATATGCACAACGCAGTATGCAGCTTTAGTAGTACTTACAAAGAAATTGACAGGTGTAATTGCCTACATTAAAACAGAAGATATTAGGGGTGCCTGGGTGGCTCAGTCAGTTAAGCGTCCAACTTTGGCTCAGGTCAGGATCTCACAGTTCCTGAGTTCGAGCCCCATATCAGACTCTGTGCTAACGGCTCAGAGCCTGGAGCCCGCTTCAGATTCTGTTGTCTCCCTCTCTCTGTGCCCCTCCCCCACTCACACTCTATGTATGTGTGTCTCTCTCAAAAAGAAATAAACCTTAAAAAAATTTTTTTAAAGAAGATATTAAATCAATAACCTAACTTTCTATCTTAAAAAACTGGGAACTCAAACCAGGCAAAAGGAAGGAAAAAATAAAGATTAAAGCAGAAATATATGAAATAGGAACCAGAAAAACAATAACAATCAAGAAGTCAAAACTTAGTTCTTTGGAAAAAAAAAAAAAAACAAATTTGACAAATCTTTAATCTGATCAGAAAAAAAAAAAGACACAGATTACTAAACTTAAAAGATAAAGGAAGGCACAGTACAACTATCCTTACAAAAATAAAAACAAAAAAAAAAGCCTATGAACTGTGTGTTAAAAATTAGATAACCTTAAGTGGACAAATTCCTAGACAGTCACAAACTACCAAAAGGGACTCAAAAGGAGACAAAATCTGAACAGGCCTATAACCAAGTAAAGAGACTGGATTATAACACCTAGGGGTGTCCGGCTGGCTCAGCTGGAAGAGCATGCGACTCTTGATCTCTGGGCAGTATTCCCCAAACTCAATGTGAATTCAGTTTCTACCGAATTCCTAGCTGCCCTTTTCCCAGAAATTGACAAGTACATCCTAAAATTCACGTGGACCTGCAAGGCACCCAGAATAACCAGAACAATCTTGAGAAGAACAAACTTGGATTTCAAAATTTACTACAAAGCTGGTACAGCGAGGTACCAGGAGGACAGACATACAGATCAACGAAATTACAAAAAGAAATCCTTACATTAACGGTCAAGTGATCTTCAAGAAAGGTAAAGAAAATTTCTAAAAACCACAAGGAGGTACGCCTTGGGATGGCTATTATCAAAAATAAAACAACACAAAAACACAAAAACCACCACCTTTGGCACTGCTGGTAGGAATGCAAAATGGTACAACACCTCTGGAAAACGGTATGGCGATTTCTCAAAAACCTAAACCTAACAGGATACGATCCAGCAAGTCCACTTCTAAAATCTAACCAAAAGAACTGGACGCAAGGAACGTAGGAGCTACCTGCGCATCCATTTTCATAGCAGCATTATTCACAATAGCCAAAAGGTGGAAACGAGTGCCCATCAACAGAGGAATGGATAAACAACAGAGGAATGGATAAGGACACACAGTGAAATTGTATTCAGCGATACGAGGGAATGACTCATGCTACAGTGTGACTGAACTCTGAACACACCGTGGTAGGTGAAAGAAGGCAGTCAGGGAAAAGTTACACTTTGTGTGATTTTATTTATTTTGTTTTGTTTTGTTTTGTTTGATTAAACCCATGTATTTGTAAAAATTTACAAAATAAAAAGATGACTTATAAAAATAATTACATTTTCCATATGAGCTGCTGATTAACAAATTGACTTACATGTGTCGTATATCTTTCAGGCTGTTTAGTGGGTATTCTTCAAGATCAATCACTCCCTAAACTAACTCTCTATGTTATTTAGATTTATATATACCTTGATTATCTTGATTTCGTGTTTGAATACATCATGGAATTGTGTTAACATTTACATTTGAAATCAAGTTTTTAAAATTACTCCAAGAGTACATATATCACTAATTATTGTCCCACCCTTACTGGAGAATTCCAGACGTACCATCTAAACTACTCTCAGCAAATTGTAACATTTTGCATTACTGCATATTCAGCATTTTAAGCATATCAGCAGCACATGCCCATAGGGACTATATGTTTTAAGATGCAATATTAAATCATTCAAGGCAATAAAATTATATTAATGTTTTAATTAGAGCATTAAATGGCTTCATTTGGTATTCCTGCTGTCACAAGGTCATTTAATCACACTTTGTGTGATTTTACCTGCAAATCTCAAAACAGGCAAATCCATAGGAATAAAAAATAGACGAGTGGTTGCCAGTCTGGGTGGAAGGAAGGAATGGAGAGTGACTGCTAATGGAAACAGGGATTCTTTTCAAATGTTCTAAAACTTGATAGCAGTGATGGCTACATAACTTTCTAAATACAGTGAAAACTGAACTGTTCACTCTAAAGGGGAAACGGTAAATTATGAAAAATACGAAAGTTATGGTATAAGAATATTTCAAGAAGGCTCTTATTTTAGAAAACCCGAAACAATGCTATAAAAAGGGAACATACAATTGTAACAAAAAAGGAAAAAATTTTAAATCAAATATCCAATAATGGAATGGTTGGAAGATAAATTTGAGAAAATCTCCCAGAAGGTGGAGCAAAATTATCAAGACAGAAATGGGAGGAAAAAATGAAATCAGAGGACTGGTCCAAGTCCCCGCCCAGACTGAAAGGCCCTCCAAGCGCACTGCACAAAAAAATGAGTATAGTCTCGTAAAAGCCCCATTGACATAAAGTTTCAGACAAACTCTGGGTGCAAAGAGAACCAAAGTTATCTACATAGGATGAAGAATCAGAAGGACTTTGGAGTTCTCAGTAGAAACACTGAAAGCTGGACACAATGGGGCACTGGCTTTAACATTCTGGAAAAAGCCTTCCAATCTGGAGTTCTAAACCGCAGCACACTATTAATATCAAGATAGAACAAAGACTCCTCAAAGTCAAAAAAGTTTTCCTTCTCCATGTCTCTTCTCGGACAGCTACTGAAGAATATGCACAACTCAAGTGAGAAAGAAAACCAGGAAAGAGAAGATGTGGTCTTTGAGAAACAGGTGCACCGGCTAAGAAGACAGAAGTGAAGCCCCAGGATGATGACAAGAGAGAGACGTCAGGACAATAAAGGAAGAGATGGTGAGGGCAGCCAGTCCAGACTGGAGCAGGTTCAAGGGCAGTATGTAGACGGTACTAGCACACGGTAAGCATGGAGACAACTACTCAAATGAAAGTAAGACCATCATTAACCCAGGGAAAACAAAATGTTGTGCAGAAAAAAAGGGTAAAGCCATCAGTTCCCCGGGTACAGTGGGCTATAAATAGCACACACGGTCATAATATAAACAAAATGCTGTCATAACCACAAGTAAAACATAGCTACAACTGGTGGACAAGGAGATGTCAAATGGCTTGGCATGGTCAGGAGGAGCTGAAATTCATCCTCCGTCATGCAAAGTACAATTCTTACAGCGACAGAAACCACATAGGACAACACGTGCACGGTATTTACAACCACAGAGACAGGGCAGTCAGCACCCAGTGTTTGCCTCTGTGGGGAGATGGCAGAAGGGTAACGGACTGCCTTTCTTCCGTGTATCTTATAAATTGAGTCAACTCTGTGTAAACGCCTCGCATATAAAAGTTAAAAATGAAGGAACATCACAGAACACATTTCTCCTCTGCTTTTGCCTTGGGCCCTCTCTATACCGCTAAAGCTTACACAAGCAACTTAAAAATAAGTTTCAATTCTTCCCTTAGCGACACAACTGTTAGTAATGACTAGTGGATGTTCATAAATTTTTTAAGTTGAGGTAGCAAAACAAATACACTGACAGAGCCATGCAAAACTATAGGTGTGAGAGGCCAGTGCTAACAAATGCATCAGAGGACCAGGCCACAGCTCCATCTACGAATTAAAGGACCTTCAGGTTTAAAGCAGCTACTGTTTGAGGAGTCTGGTTCCCAAATGACGGTCTCAGAAGCAATTTAACACCATAAACTTCGTGAACTAAAATCTGTCATGGTGGATAAAGATATTTTCTGGAATGTGCCATGGGGTGACAGTGAATGTCACAGTGGGCTAAAAGCCTGTGTCTAGGAAAGAAGCCACAAGGAACTACAGGTGTGCCACACATGTCTCACAAACACCGCACGACACCATGGCATCTTACAAAGTCAGGCAGAAATTCATCACGTTACTTTCCGACCACACCATGTGCACGAACTGCGAAGACAGTGTGTGTAAGACTGTAAAATGCTATACTGACCAAACTCAACTATGCGGAGACCTTCTGATGTGCAGAAGATGTTGTTGACTATCTCCACGTTATCTGGTTGCATGTGATTTTAGCCACCAGATAGATAACGAGACGCAAATCATAACTGAATACGTGACCCAAAAGCGAAGGTCCAGTCCCCCCAACGTGAAGCTGACGAAAGGCCAAGCGTCTGCCCAGCTGTGAAATGGAAAAAGAAACCGCACCTCAAAGCACATTATGGCTCTTATCATTTAAGTCACTCAGCTGATGTGAAGGCATCTGTTTCATCATGTATTTCTTAGAGATCGAATTAATCTTCTCAAATACAACACGTACTCAATGGACAAACTCTTAAGAGTACAGCATTTCTATTTCAGGATTAAATCCAAGTGTCAGAAAGCACTGCGCACATCCCACAGTATTTTATTAGTCTTGTGGTGTCTTGCTAGGCTGAAAATCAACGATGCTCACATAACAGCAAAACAGGTGTATGTAAACGATGTACCAGAAGTCTAGAATGTTCAAGTACTCCCGTCAGCCACTTGGAGCCACATATAGCAGACGATGAATTTTCTGAACAACCAGAGGATTTTTTAAAAGAGCGGAATTTCATTCCATTTGTATGTATCACCAGCAAAATCGAAATAAAGGTGGCAGCCGGGGCCTCAGACCGTCACAGTGCTAGTGAAGGGTCTTGTAATCAATACAAAGAAACATGAAGTTTTGGCTTCTTTCACCAGAATGATGCCATTGAAGCACCAACAGCCTCCCTCTCCAGGCACTGTGTCCACCAGTTTTACGACGACAGCCGTGAAGGATGTGGGCCCGTTTCCCTAGGACTGCCCTCTCCGTGTGGTCTACAATTTGTAGGAAGTAATTTAGGTCACATGAAATATCGGCAAACCTCATTCTCATTCAGAGGCCCAAGCTCTTCTGTAGCTTTTCAATATTAAAAAAAAAAAAAAAAGGAGGGTGGTAGTGGAAAAAAACCAGTACTGGGAGTCTGGACAAAAAGGTTCTAGCCCCAGCTCTGGCTAGCATTAAATGCCCCTAGAACCTTACCTAAATCGCTCTCTGTGTTGGGGTCACCAAGACCAGCCCCAGGTTTAACGATGGACTGGAAGGACTCAGGACTCGGCACACAGTCACACTCAGAGCAATCACTACCATACTTAAGGACTCTCTGAGAAACCAGCAACGGGAGAAGGTACGCGGGGTGAGGTCTGGAGGGAACCAGGCACAAGCTTCCTAGAGCCCCTCCCAGTGGAGTGGAGTCACAGGAGATGCGCTGAATGCCCCAGCAGCGAGCTGTGACAACGTGTGTGCCGTGCTGTCTCCCCGCTCTCTGCCGGGCTGGTCACGCAGACACCCCCTGCGTAGCACTTACCAAAATGCCGGACACCCAGAAGGAAAGCAGGTGTTCGGCATAACACCCACTGCTGGGGCACAGTGACCCACTCTTGCCCACTCTTTGGGAATGGTGGGAAGCCCCCCAGATAGTAGCTTCCAGCTGCCAGCCCAAAGCCAGCCTTGCGAGAAGGCCTCCCCAAGGACAGTAGTCTCCTCTGCACCTTCGCCTCTCGAGAGCTCTGTGTTCCCTTGTCACCTCCTGGACCCAGGAGCAGCCTTTAGACAGGATGCAGGAAGTCCCACTGGGTGAGATGGCGTGCTCGTGGCCTGGGACCACCGCAAGCTACATAGCCTGGTGAAGCCATCCCTGGAGAGCAGGGAAGGGCTTCAGTGCTCACAGCCTGTCTCCCAACGGTGATGCAGACGTCAGGGCTTCAGTAAGAAGCCCTCTCCCTCCAGCCCTGCTCTCCCTGCTCACCCGGGCCCTCCAATTTTCCCTGGGACACTGTGCAGTGCTTTAATCTTTGGGTTCGTCTTTCTCCTAAGTGTTCTCCCATATACGCAAAGACCAGAAAGCTGAGGCTCATAAAACACAGTAACAAAAAAGTCTATTCTCACAGCTGACATGTTATACAAAAACATGAAAATAGTTTTATCCCCACCTAATTATCTTGCACGCAGCTCAGGTGCCATGGTGAGCAACCTGGGGTCAGACAGGACTCACGACAACACAGTAGAGCCCCACTCGACTGCTCCTGGAACTCCTACTTTAGGGTAAAAGGTCCACTTCCATCACATCCAATCAAGGGACATCAAGACAAAGGACTCCTGTATATTTCAAAGTCCCATTCCATATTTGGACTCCCAAGACTCTCTAATCTCTTGTGAAACAGGGTACAGAAAATTAAAAGGGGGGTCAGGAGACAGGGTTTCTGTGTACTCTCCCAAGTCACTTCACGTTTCTGGGCTTTCACGTTTCCGTCATCTCCAGGGACGCAGTGACAGGCTCAGATAAGCTACTCCATAAGCCGAGGCCACGTCCAGCTTCCCAGGACTCACGCATTACTCTCTCACTTAAAGTAACGGGGCACCAAAAGGTTGAAGGTTTGTCCATCACACTTAAAATTATGGATATCCAGTTGTTCATTATTTTTTACAGTTTTGACTACAACAGAGACATCTGTGGACTCAGGCTGTCTTGGACCTGATGAGACGCTGAGCTCCTGGCATTGGTCTCGATGTACTGAGATTGACAGAATACTACCATTTCAAAGAATTACTTCTCTATTTCTATCCGGACTCATTCTGCAAAGGCTTCATTAATTCAAACAAATATATTTTAAGCACCTAGTACATGAGGTGCTTTGTGCATACAAGATATAGAACTACAGGAACCACAAGAATGGTGAATTTTTCAACACCACTCGATTTTAAATATACTTCTAAAATCAACACACAGCATGAAGCATGGCTAGGTGTCTGGGTGATAATCCTCCTTTTGAAGAAGTAGAATGGGAGTGGCCAGGACACAGGATCTGGACAAGATCCCCAACCACCAATCCTCCAACCATATATTCTTTGCATAAAATTACAACAAATTAAGGAGTGCAAACCAAGATGTTAACTGAAAAAAAGAATAGGGGAAGACGAGCAGAAGAAAGGAAAAAAGTCTGAACTCACCGGGACTGTGGTAATCCTTTTTTACTGAGATCTGCCCTCACACGTTCTCCTACATGTCTGTAAATTTCCACTAAGCTGTTTATTGCTGCATCTCGAACCTAGATGTAAAAGAAGAGATCTTACAGCTGCTCTGTGTCAATCCACAGCACTCGCTGCTGGGACACAACAGACTATACACCACCCCGAGTGTATCACCGATCTACCAAGGTGACTGTGATACAATCCCTTATAGACATTTGACTAGACAGAGCCATGTTTGACAGGCTGACGTCGCTGTACAATTCCAGTGAGTAAATTCAGGTCCCATCTCGGTAGACATGTAAAGTCCACATCCCTTAGTTCTTTCAATTCTTTCAGATGATGTCAGGAAACCAGAATTTTCAGACCATCCTCCCCAAACAGAAAACACTACAAATAAGTGAATTATACAAAAAACAAAATACCATGTAAAAAGCATTCTAGATTTAACTCAATAAAATAAATACTTAGTGAGCAACAAAAATGGGTAGTAAAGTCTACACAGAGCCCTGTATTCAAGAAGCTAACAGTCCTGAAAGGAGACAGGGGTTGGGGGGTCGGGGGGAGCCCATAAATTCTATATTTAATACGGAGCACGATACTGTGAACATTATATAAGAGTACAAAGAGCTCCCACAGTTTAGGGAAGGGAGGAAGCACACAGAAGATACCAAGAAACATTTCCTGGAAGAGGAAGGAACCACTTAAAATGTGCTTGGGGACCAGCGTTTTACCAGGTAAAGACGAAATGAGACAGGTTCCAAACAAGGTACAGCCTGTGTGCAAAGGTATGAGAGCAGAGATGCAGGGCACGTGCTTCAGGAAGAGCAGGTGAGTGGCTGGCCAAACACAAACATGAACTCAGAAAGCAGCAATAAGCAAGGCTTAAGAAACAGAATAGATTGAAAACAGAAACAGGGAAATTTGAATGTGGACTGTCTGTCCGTCAAACATGATCATTGTAGCAATGTTGAAATTTCTTGAATGAGAAAATAGCAGGCAGTTGCATGACAAAATACCCTTGCTATTGAGAGATACCCACTGAAGTATCTCAGCGTCAAACTATCACACGTGTAAAATACTTTCAAATGGCTCAGGAAAAAAAGTGCATTTCTGCGGTGGGTGTGTGTACGCACACGGAGAGAGAGAAAACCAACGTTAACTGGTAAATACGGAGGTTACTACTGGCCCTACCATTTTTCTTTAGATTGAACATTTTGCAAATAAAAACATGGGGAAAAAATTTTTAGTATGCTGTGCCCTGGAACCAAGGCCAACCTGTGAGGGTTGGGGAGGAGGGGAGATGTGTCCTTACTCCAGTGGGCCCAGACAGGGGAGCAACATGATTTTGGACTGGGTCTCAAGCAATGAAAATCAAAATAACAGAGAAAAGACAGAGGAAGGAAGTAGGGACACAAAGAACAATGTACAGTCCTCGATCCTGCACACTACTCCTGAACAGTGTTACAGGACAGGGAACCTCACTGAGAACTTTTCCCTTTATGGTGGAAAAGGGAAACCTCATGTTATGGACCGAATGTCTGTGTGTCCCCCCCCACCCCCCACTGTATGCTGAAGCCCCGACCCTCAGTATGACTGCATTTAGAGACAGAACCTATGTAAGAGGATAATTAAGGTTAAATGAAGTCCTAAGAGTAGGGCCTTGGCACAACAGCATTGGTGTCTTCATAAGAAAAGACATCCACGAGCTGGCTCCACTCTCCACTCGTGTACGAAGAGGTCAGGTGAGCACACAGGGCGGGAGCAGTCTGCACACCCGGAAGAGGCCCCTCACCAGAACCAGACCACGCCGGCACCCTGATCTCCAACTACCAGCCTTCAGAACGGTGAGAAATCAATTTCTGTGCAGGCCACCGGGTCCATGGTATTTTGTTATGGCGGCCCAAGCTGACTAAAACAGACTATCAGTTTATTTGGGAAAAGAAATACCTTCTGATGTCAGGCAGCAGTTTTATATGGAGACACGTATGTATCACACAAATAGTTAATGCCACTGTGTCCTGAGGATCACTAGTAAGCACATTGCTTGGCTCACTTTCTAACGATGGCATTTGTTCACAGCCAATCACCTTAATGAGCAAGCAAGATCTTTCCTACTTAGAAAGTCTGGACCATCAACAGATTTAGTGGAAATACTAGCCTGAGAGTCAACGTAGATCTGGGTACCTGCTTGGCCTTTTAGGGGCTGAGTCATCCTGCATAAAATACGTAAACTATTTTAGTCCCAAAGTTCTCCTCTGTGAGCTGAAGGCTGCTTTGAAGGCCACAGGAAGTAACAAACTCACTCAACAAATTTGAGTGCCTGCTAGATGTCCAGCTAAAGTGCCTACATGGCCCAGGCAGGGAGCACGATAACCGAGCGCAGCAGGGTGGGTGTGTAACGACAAATGGCACCGGCCGGGGCCCCACTGGCAGAGAGAGAAGGGAATATGGAGGGTCGGGCACACAGGCTGCCATCACCCAGCCTTGGAGGAATACAGGGCAGCTCTGTCACATCTCCTCATCTCTCAAGGGAAGTCGGAAATACGACAAATGTAAAAACACCAAGACTCTAGGGGCGCCTGGGTGGCTCAGTCGGTTAAGCGCCCGACTTTGGCTCAGGTCGTGATGGCACGGTTTGTGAGTTCGGGCACCGTGTCGGGCTCTGTGCTGACAGTGTGGAGCCTGCTTTGGCTCCTCTGTCTTCGTCTCTCGCTGCCTCTTCCCCAGTCACGTGTGTGCGCCCTCTCCCTCGCTCAAAAATAAACATTTAAGGAAAAAAAACACTAAAACGCTAAACGTAAAGCTAAAACGTTGTGCAGACACGTGTACACAGACACATGCCAGTCTGTTAGAATGCAATTCGGTTTCAGGCCAGCAGTCTGTGACCCACACTCTGTGTGTACAAAACACAACACAATGGCTAGTGGAAGTGGAGCTATCTACACGTTCGAAACCAACATCCTAAGCCTTCGAAACCATCATTCCTCAGGCCCACAAAGCTACAGGGTCAGACAGCATTTGAGGGTCTAAAGCACCCCGGATGCAAGAGATACAGAGACACACGTTTTCTGTGGCACTACAAAGTACTGTGCTCCAAACGAGAAGCAAGTTCTGTAAAAGTAACTCGCTCAGGATGAAGGCACAACGTAGTGCTCACTTGTACACGCAAGCGAATGGGTCCCCTACGGCTTCTGCCCACCCTCAGGCTCACCAGAAAAAAGGAACCCCGACATCTGGGGCCGCTGGGACTCCAAGAGCCCCATATATTAAACGCTGCCTGGCAGGCCCACACTGAATGCTTTATGGAATCTGAGGTCTTTCAGATCTATGACCCTCCCTCACTGGACCACTGTTTACTGGGACACAGAGGGGGCGGGCCACCTGCGGGGCCCACAGCAGGAAAGCCCGATGTGAAGGTTAAAGTAAGGGCAAGAACACAGGCACCTGCAGCATACTCCCACACCCCAGGAGCAGGACTGATGGAGTGCGGCGGTGCAGAGAAGCGGGTGGTTAAAGTCTCCCGGCGGGAGGGTTCTGGGAGACGTGGACCGTGCGTGTCTGTGGGCCCACGGTGCAGATGGCCATTGCCAAGGCAGACGTGAGGCTGCAGCTGGTCACCTGAGTGTGGTTTCAGCACTCTGGCTCTATCTGGCTCTGAGGCAGACTGCCGAAACCTGCCCACTGAGCGCCAACCTCATTCTGCCCCAGGGCCGGGTGTCCCGGAGGCCCAGCACGCATATTCCACGTCACCCGTGGCAGCGCCTGAGTTAGGAACAAGGAAATTCCGCCAGCCAGGCTGGCTTTTCTGCTGGACTAAAGGATACCGTGTGATAGCAGTGATCAATGATGGACTTTTCTCCCCACGGGAAACAAAAATGTAAAGAAAACCAAAAAGACAGAAAAGACAAAATAACCCATTTTGGTACTTAGAACTTTTTTTTTTTTTTTTAAGTTTCTTTTCAAATTAATGTTGAAACAGAAAGCATGATTCAGTAAATTAAAACGTCTAAAAATCCCAGGGGCGCCTGGGTGGCTCAGCGTGTGAAGCAACTGACCCTTGATTTCGGCTCGGGTCACCGTCTCACAGGTTCCTGAGTTCAATTCCCCAGATGAACTCTGTGCTGATGGGGTGGAGCCTGCTTGGGATTCTCTCTCTCTCCCTCTCTCTCTCTCTGCCCCTCCACTGCTTGCATGCCTTCTCTCTCTCTCTCAAAATAAACAAACATTTAAAAAAAAAAATCCAAAAATCCCACTTCCAGTGTCATATATTTTCAGTGAAGCTGGACAAAGGAGGGAGTGGCAAGAGGAAAGCAGGTGGGGGCAGGGGGAGCGGTCAGCACACATGCCCAGAGGAGGGGCTGGGCACCTGAACAGAAGCAGCGCTGCGTGGCGGAGTGAAGGCCTGGAGGTGAGAAAAGGCAAAGCCAGAAGAGTGGGAGAGGGCTGGAGCAGGGGTAGGGTGGGAGGTGGAGGACAAGCTGGCACGACCTCTCTGGGGGGCACGTCAGCGATCACCAGTCACAGCCTAAAATGAGAGGCCTGCTTACCACGTGTATTTCTTTGGTGAACTGTTGCAATTTTCGGCCCCTTTATCTATTGAGGTGTTTTTCTGATGAGCCCGTACGAGCGAACTAATGTAACACAAAGGACTCTCGGTGACAAACAGAACTGACTGGTGGGAAAACTGGCACTTCTGAAGCCCAGGCTTGGAAAGTTCTGGGACCTGCCTGGTGACTGCCCAGATTGCCAACTCTTCTCCTTCCCTTACACAAACGAGGTGGTGCTCTGGAGTCTGGTTTTTGAATTTACGGAAGATTTACATAAAACACCATCCAGAGTTTGTCTGGGGTCAAGGAATTTGCAGCTACATATACCAAAGGGGTCACCACCCACACAGAATAAGGGAAGTTTCCATCCCCTCAGAACATACTGCTCAGGCCCTTTCCATCTAATCCCCCTTCCCCCAAGAGTCAATCCCTATCTGACTTCAATCAGCACTGATCGCTCTCCCCCGAGCTCACCCCCTCTTGGCTGGAGAGGGAGTGACTCCAGCAACATTATCTTGGAGGCCGGCACAGAGGACGTCACTTCACAGGCAGTGAGGCCTCAGCCACACACAGAACAGGGCAGAGGGGCCACCACATTCACCAGTGATGCCTTATTAATGCTAACGGGCTCTAATGCTAATATCTGGAACGATAATCAGAGCATTACAAACAGGAATGAAGTCCCACCCGCCTACCAGGTATACACAGGACACCAAAATGCATCCTGATGGTCTGTAAGCAGGATACTTCTTTCTCACCAAAATATACTCACCTGGCTGTTGGGGTCTCCAAGTAAGTTACATATATGTGGCACAATCTTGCTTAGTGTTAAAGTGTGTGCTCCAGAGCTGAAAACAAAAGGAGTGTTTTACTGCTGGTGAGAACAAAGGGAAGAAACGCTCCCCCCCTCCCTCTCCCTCCCCAGGGCCCTATCGCCCCCTCACACCTAGGCTCTCCCTCCTTCCCATCTTCCAATCTTCCGCCCACCTGGTTCCAAAATCAGCGCACCACAAAGGCCTCCTCTGCACAGAGTTCAAAGCCGTCCGTGCTGCTCGCTGACGCGCCTTCTCCCTGGCACTCAGGGCTCTCCCCGATCTGCCTGCCAGCCTTTCCCACAGCACTGCCTGCCTCCCACACGGCTGCCCTGCGTTATTATCCTATCACGCACTTCCTATTCTGCCCAACTCCATGTTCTCAACGAAACCGCAAGTCCCTAGAGGGTCCTCATTTAACTCTCCACCTGCCCAGGCTGACGTTCGGTTGATGACCGCTGGACGGAAAGACACAGTGGCCGCGGAGGGTTCCAGCTGAACACCGCCCAGCTGGGCAGCACTGAAGTCCCTGACCGCTTTCCACCGTCACAGATACGGCCCCAAATAGCCCTTGCGAATACAACTCTCCGGTAAGCTCGTGTCTTCCTTAGGGCACATTCTCAGAAGTGAAACTACTGTGATCCAAACCAAGAAATGCTTTTTTTAAAAACTCCAGACACGTTTGGGCAAACTTAACGGCACTGAAAAGGGTAATGAGAAGGGGAAAATTTTATGAGGTGACATGTCATCCCAGTTTTCTTTTTGAAAATAATATAACTTTACAGGCTGGACTACAATGCGCCATGAGGTGACAGTGATTGCACGAAGGTGGCAGAAAGGTATGTAATCATTATTTTCTTCCTGTTGCACGTTTTCGGACATATACAGTGTCACTTTTATAATCAGAAGGAGTGACGTGTAACTTTTCTGTTTTAAAAATCTTTGCCTCTCCTACAAATAAGCACATGAAAAAATATTCCATGTCACTCGTTAGGAAAGTACAAACTAAGACTACAATGAGATATCACCATACACCTAAGAACGTGGGTCAGATAAAAAACAATGAGAACATTCACTGCTAACAGAGATACGAAGAAACTAAATCGTTCATACACTGGCTGCTGGGGATGTAAAATGGTACAGACGACTCTGGAAAACAGTTTGGCAGTTCCTTTTAAAACTAAAAAAAGTCTGGCAGCTTCTTTAAAATTAAACCTACCAAACGACCCAGCAATGGCCCTCTTGGACACCGATCCAAGAGAAAGGAAAGCTTATATTGATGGCGGGACGTGTACGTACACGCTCACAGCACCTGTATTTGTACTAGCCAGAAGGCAGAAACTATTCAAATAGCCTTCAACAGGTGAATGGTGATGCGAGTGGCTAAGTCTGTAGCGTGGAATTCTGCTGGGCGATAAAAAGAAAGGAACTGCTGTGTAGGCGATACCCCATACGCAACCTCAAAAGAATTATGTTCAGTGGAAGAAGTCAATCTCAAAGGGTTACATGCTCATTCTGTATGATTCCATTTGTATAACACTCTTGAAGCGACACAATCACAGAGATGGTGAAGAGATTAGTGGTTGCCGGGGGTGGCTAGCGTGAGGGAGCCTGGGGTGCTGTGCAGGTCTGTACCTTGCTGGAGGGCTGGCTCCCCAGAGCCACACACGTGACAGAAATGGACAGGTCGGCACCCACCATGCCTGAGTGTAACCAGAGGAATCTGTAGGAGCCCTGTGCACTGCATCGATTGGTTTCCAGGTGCTGGCACTGTGCTACACAAGATGTAAGATATGTTAACACTGAAGGACTATGGGGAGGGGTCCACGGAACTTCCCAGGATGTTTCTCTGCAACCTCCTGAAACCTATAGTTATCTCAAAACACAAAGTTAAAAATAAAAATCCTGGGGCACCTGGGGCGCCTGGGGCGCCTGGGTGGCTCAGTCGGTTAAGCGTCCGACTCTTGATTTCAGCTCAGGTCATGATCTTGTGGTCTCACGAACACATGGTTCAAGCTCCATGCAGAGCCCGCGTGGGATTCTCTCTCTCCCTCTCTACCCCCTCCTCCCTCTCTCTCTCTCTTCTCTCCTTCTCTCTCTCCACCCCTCCTCCTCTCTCTCTCTCTCTAAAAATAAATAAATAAACTTAAAAAAAAATAAAACGAAAATAAACATGCTTGGCCAGGGAAACCCTTAGGCCCCACCCAGACTTACGCATTGAGTGTGGCAACAAGGCAGAGGCACGTGCCTTCCCGAGTCCGGAAATTCTTGTGCTTGAAGCCTCCCAGCATCCGGTCCCACACGTACTGTAGGCGACAAAGGACAGAAGAGGAGAGGAGAAGAGGAGCCTTCATTTAATACAGGGCCAACAGGAGAGGGACCTCTCAGCAGGTGCCAAGTCAGCCCAGCCTCGACTCACCCATTTCGTCCTCTCCAGAGCACACTGAAAAATAGTGACTTATATTCGTATATCAACACACAGCTTTTCCAAACACATTCCTTTATATAACTGCATGTGATTATCCCCAAAGCTCTGAAACAAAGGTGTAACCAGCCCCCGTTTCGTGGGTGAGGAAATGAAAGCCGAGAGAGGTTTGGGTGGCATGCAAAAGATCACATACTCCTACCGCTCTCCCGGTCCACAACAGTGGTCCCCGCTGTATCTGCAAGCCACACATCCATTCACCTCGTAACACATTCTGGGTTCTACCCTCTCTGGATGGCTTTTTCTGATCCCTCCACCACCCCGCCCCACCCCACCCCCTGAACATGACACAACTGAAGCCTGGAAGGCAGGGCTGTGTCTCTCTGTCCACCTGTCCCCGCAGCCCCAGCTCACTAGCAGATCGGAATGAGGGCTCCAGCCACGGCTCCTGACCCTCCAGACACCACAACCGCCTCTTTTCAGAGAAACCGAGTCAGTTACACAAGCTCAAGAATCTAATGGATTCAACCAAGCACTCGAGACTCATGTTAAATCCACTAATTTATTCAAAGTATACCCTTTGCTACTTATTACTTATTTAACCATCCTGTATGGGGGCGTGCGGGTGCGGCTTAAATGCTACAGAATTTTTCACGTGAAAGACAACAGCTTTAAATGAAATTCTTTTTATATGGAGTCACCAGGGATGCTGAGTGAGGCAGACGCACCTCCCCGCCCTACCTGGGGATTAGCAGCTTGATCCATGATCTTCAGCAGCAGAGTCTGGTCTTGCTCCCGCACAGAGTCTTTAGCATCTCCCAGTCTGTCTATTAAACTTGGCAACACTGAAAATCAAAATGCAAATTCATCAAATGAAAGCCTGTGGGGGCGGGGCGGGGCAGGGTTGGGGGTGGGGTGGGGTGGGGGAGGTCAGGTCCTGCAGTCACCATCTGGGTATTTCAATCCCCAGGAAGACAAAATCCTGGCCTAAATGATGTGCGCCAATCCAAACCCACGGATCCGCAAGGTTCTACTTTCCTCACTAAAATCCACAGGAGCTGGTCTGAGAATCCGAAGTCCTTTGCTCGGACATCCTATACCAGTCTTCTTCCTTAGCCCACCCTCCTCCAGCTAGCTCTCAACACATTTTTAAGCTGGCAAAAAATTAAAATGGATGTCAGTGGCAGATTCTGGCAGGAAAGAGTCAACACGAATGGAAATCTAGGTAAAGGAGGGGGTCCAGCATATTCACCGGAGGTAAAAGGAGCGGGCACTCAAGACTCCATCCTTCTTTCATCTACACTTGTGAATTCTACATAATGTACATGCACGTGCTCTAGAGGGAGTCAAGGTCCCCACCCATCCTCCACACCCAGGTGTGGGCCACCTGCTAGCACTCCAAGAGCATTCACCTAACAGAAATCAGCTTACTTTGCTTCTCCCATAAACTTTTCTTTTACGAGAGCTATCCCTGAATAATTCTGTTAATTTAGGAGGAAAATATAATGCTATAAAATATGAAATGTCTAAAAGTAAGGGAGGTTTTGGGGTGTCTGGGTGGGTCAGTCAGTTAAGCGTCTGACTTTGGCTCAGGTCATGATTTCACAGTTTAAGCCTCGTCGGGCTCTGTGCTGACAGTTCAGAACGTGGAGCCTGCTTTGGATTCTATGTCTCCTTCTCTCTCTGCCCCTCCTCTGCTCGAGCTCTGTTTCTCTCTCTCTCAAAAATAAACAAACATTTAAAAAAAAAGTTTTTTAAAAACAAACAAATAAATAAATAAAAGGGAAGTTTTTATTTATAGATGGACAGTTAGTGCCAGAGTGGGAAAGAGTTCTTGACCTTGTCTGAAAGAGCATGCTGACCAGGAAGTTAGCAAAAAAAATAGTAATAATAATAATAACAAATACACATGCAGCAACTGAAAGGGAGAAGTTCTATAAGGAAATGTGTGTACAAACAGAGCTGCTTGGTGCTTATACTACCATGAAATCCCAGAAGTCAGGAATTGAGAAATGACTGTTGTCATCTCGAAAACGAAACCTGTGCTTATTTTTTATTTCATTTTTCTGACATACTGTTTTCCCTCCAAAATAAAAAGTGGTCATTTAACATGCACTTGTGACATTTACGATCAAAGGGAACACACTAACACCAACGATAATGACCTGGAAAGAATATAACCGTATTAGATTTGCAGGCCTTCTCCAAGTGAGAAAACACAATGCCCCTCAAAAGGGGCAAATATGATTTGGTTGGCACTAAAATGTGACAGCTAATCTGTAGAAGAAAGAACAGGCAGTGACACTGTGTATGAAAACACGAACACAGAAAGAAGCCAGCGGAAAGGTATGGTAAAACCAGAAACAGTGAACATGCCAGCAGGTGCGGTGAGGCCAGCGGTTGTGGGGTGAGCTCAGGAGGGGAGAGGGAGCAGTGGTGCCGCGCCAGCAGGGGGAGACTGAAGGAGAGACGAGGGTTGGTTGGCTGGGAGGGGGTTTGGCTAGGACAGCGGGAGGTGGGGGGCTCCAGCTCTAAGGGTTGGATACAGCTAAGTGGAGGCGCTGGGGAGACGGAGGGAAGGCTGGGGG
Source organism: Panthera pardus (assembly GCF_024362965.1). Classification (NCBI taxonomy): domain Eukaryota; kingdom Metazoa; phylum Chordata; class Mammalia; order Carnivora; family Felidae; genus Panthera; species Panthera pardus. The sequence continues at coordinate 104,293,326 of NW_026526655.1, forward strand.
CTGGACGGTGGAGAATGTGGGGGCCCGCTCCACACCTACCCACAGCTCACCTGTGCCAATCTGCGCCTTGAACCGATCCTGCAGCCGGGTGACCAGCGCAGACAGGATGTCCATGCCGAGAAGAACCACCTGCAAGGGAAAACAGCGGGAACCCGTTAGCTGCCGGCCTCGGGGCCTGAGCTCGCGCCCACCAGCTGCCGGGATGCCCCCCCATTCCTGGCTCAAATGCCGTCCGTGAGCCCGGAGAGTGCATGTCGACGGCAGAATAAACTGGTTATCAAGAGGGCTGCTCTGGTACGCAAAGAGCTGTTCACAGCTTAAATAGAAAACTGGTCACTTGAAAGGAAATAAAAAGCCACGGCGGGTCCGTATGCAGAACGCGAGCAGACCAGCGTGTAAACCGGCGCCGCTGCCCCGCCCCCTACAGCCCCGCCCCGACGAGGAATACGTATGCAAATTACCCGCATCTGGCGCGTGGCCTTCTGGGTAAAACTAAGCGGCCACGTCGCGACCTTCAGAAGCCTCGGGGAACAAGGAGTTGGTGGTTTCCTTCGGAAGCTGTGCTCAGTATAAAGGGACACTAGCTACCAGGCTGCAAGGCCAGTTGAGAATTAGTCACCCCAACCCAACCCGGTATTGGCGCTTCCTGCTAGCAGCGCACGCACAGCTCTCACCAACCATCCTTTTCTTGGGGTTGCGCTACTGTCCAATGAACGTATAGTGAGGGCAGTACTGCTAACGCCTGCACAACACACCCGCATCAGCTAGAGCTCTGCTTTACCTTGGTGCAATTTTTGGAAAAACGAAAAACCTCTTTTCCACGACTTTCGGGTTCAAATGAGAGCTTTGTTAAACATACATTGCTGGTTGTAACGCTCTGCTCAACCTATAAGCGGCGCTCGCTCCCTGCCCCTTTCGTTTCCTTAATTTCTTTACACTTTTCTAACAACATTCACAGCTAATTCAACTCAACCGCACCAAAGCTCACTTCACAGACCTATCAGGGTGTAGACCAGAAATGCTCCCCAAAACGCAAGCTTAATTCACGAAATCCGCTTCTGTGCTTCAATACATGATCGGATATAATAAGCCTCCCTGCTCAGTAGAAAGCAGTGTTGTCTTGTTACAAGAGCTTTAAAAACAAACCAGGAACACCTAGGGGGTTCAGTCGGCTAAGTGCCCGACTTCAGGCCATGATCTTGCTGTTTGAGTTCAAGCACCGTGTCAGACTCCGTGCTGATAGGCTGGAGCCTGCCTTGGATTCTCTGTGTGTGTGTGTGTGTGTGTGTGTCTGCCCCTCCTCCACTCACACGTTCTCTCTCAAAAATAAACATTAAAAAAAAGTCTATCTTATGGTTTGCCTCTCTCTTAAAAAAAAAAAACGAAGTCCAGTATCTTACAGACCACGTAAGACTGAGGCAAAGATAATAATCCTAACATCAGGCAATATAATTATGATTCCGAATTCTCATCTGTCTGCCCCTGCCCCTGCCCGCAGGAGCTTGAAAAAGCAAAGACCGCAGGGTTTTCTATTCAGCTTGGAATTCACTGCTTCAAACTGCCCATTAATCAGGGCACAAACATGTCTACTACATGCCCTATGAAAGGGGCTGGTACCTTGGAGATATTAAAGGAAGTAATTCTAAAATTTTTTTACAAAGAACAGGTTTTTTTTTTCTTTTTTAAATACGTCATGGTATAATACATTTTAAAATGGTGGCTTTACTCGCAGGGCTAAAGAGGATTAGGTATTACACTCTGACTTCCTTCCAAAGAGTACAGTATGAAAGCAGAGGGGAATAACTTTACAGTGGAGAAACCTGACAAACATCACCTCAACCAGATGATCAGGGTCAATAACAACAGTCACAAATCATGTTGACCTATCTATGCTTGTGATGGTGTGATTAAAATGACACTTTACATCCTCAAAATCCATAAGCCCATTTAATCATGAGGAAAACATCAAATTCCCATAGAGGGACATCTTACAAAATGCCTGACCAGTACTGATAAAGTCATCAAAAACATGGAAGTCCAAGAAACTGTCCTAACCTAGAGGAGGAATCTGGGGACACATGACAACTAACTGTAGTGTGTACCCTGGGTGGGATCCAGGAACAGATAAAAGACAGTTGGGGGGGGGGGTGAGGAACTCTGAATAAACTTTGGACTTGAGTTAATAAAAATGCATCAATATTGCTTTATTAATCATAACAACAATACCGTACTAATGTTAATATTAACGGAGAGTCTGAGTGGGAGGTACACTGGAAATCTCTGTACCATCCTGTAATTTTCCTGTAAATCCAAAACTGTGCCAAACATTAATGCTTGTATTTTAAAAAGAGCAGCCCATTAATTAAACAGAATTGGCTTTTCCCTGATGAATCCTAAGCATGAGTATGGTTGCATAACTTGTTGGAGGTGGGAGCATTATTCATTACAGAAATACTAAATGTTGCCGCCTTCGAGTTCTCACCACATCCCTTCATCACTCATTCAACACTAAAGTATAATAATCCTTATTCAAAGGATTTAAAATTCTGTCAGATATCACAGCACGTATCATCAGTTAAGCTACCTGTAGAATTGGAGGGAGCACAGACTTCAATCCTTTCCAAGATGGAGGTTTACTTGGTAGGTTGGACCAGATCATGCCTAGCTAAACCCTACAGAGTAAATTTCAAAAAGTCTAGCCCAGATGGACTGGGAAGTCCAGAGACTCCCCAAGAAGCCTGGCTTGGCAGCTAAGACCCAGGGAAATAGGACAGGAGAGGACAGAACAGAATCAACAACTAAACTTGGGAAGGAAGCGGGGTAGGGTGGGGGAGGGGGGGCTCAAATATAGTTGTCTAGTTCACCCTGAGTCACAGCCCCAGCGGGCAAGAAAGGGAATCGTCACCCACAAACATTTATCTTCGCAGCTCAGGCCTTGCTCCTGTGTTTCCATTTCCCTACTGAAGAAGGGGATACATGAATAAAACCACTGCCTGGAAGACCACAATTATTAGCCGTGAAGCCTCTCTGTACCTCAGTTTCCTAGCTGTAAAACGGGGACAACAGTAACAGCTCCCTCATAGGTCGCTTTGTGTACGTCAAGTGCTTGAAATAGTGCTTGGTGCATGGTCAGGGCTAGACCACGCACACGTGCTGGCTGTTATAGCCAGCTCACTGTCACTGCCATTACCATGGGCAACAGACACTGACCAGTGGTCCAGCAGAGGTTTGTGATTCCCGACAGCAAGGGACTCAGACAGCAAAGAAGGCTTCCCAGAAAAAGTCACGCGGTGTGAAGCTAAGTTTTGAAAAACCAGCCTTGCACCAAAGGAAGCAGGCCAAGGGAAGCGTGCATGCAGACAGACGGCTGCTACGATGGGGACAGCTGAAGCACACGACAGGGCCGATAAGTCGCAGGGGAGGCAGCTCCTCAAGGGCTTCAGATACGTCTTGGAGACGATGGGACAGCCCCTGAATAGCTGTAATGGCAAAGAAGGGGTGACAGGGGGCTGGAACAGGGGGCACAGTGACCAGCATGAGGAAGGCAGCCTGGGAGAGAGAGGGCAGAGGCAAGGAGGAGGTCGGGCTCACACCCAGGACTTAATGCCTTAGTGTTCACTAAGCCAGTGATTCTGCATTACCTTTGAGCACCTCCTTTAATATTCTATTCAATTTTCTGAGTTTATGCTTGTTTTCACAACTAAACTCCTTACATGTAAGGAATATTATGCCTTGTTATTTTTTCAAACTTTCCATTACACACACACACACACACACACACACACACACACACGTGGCACAGTAGTGGGTACGTGGTGAGTGGTCAATCAACCCCTACTTTACCAAAAGCAAAAACAAAACACAAGCTACTTGACTAACTTAGTAATGAATTCATTGAACAGATGAGAACAGAGGAGTTCTCAAGGTCCAACACAATTCCTTTATCCTACAACTTTAAAAACATGCTTTTAGGGGCTCCTGGGTGGCTCAGTCGGTTAAGCGTCGGACTTCGGCTTGGGTCATGATCTCACAGTTCGTGGGTTCAAGCCCCGCATCAGGCTCTGTGCTGACAGCTCAGAGCCCGGAGCCTGTTTCAGATTCTGTGTCTCCCTCTCTCTATGCCCTTCCCCAACTCATGTTCTGTCTCCCTCTGTCTCAAAAATAAATACACATTAAAAAAAAAAAAAAGATTTTAAAAGCAGGTAATAATTGCAAAGTAACTCAGACTCACGCTCATGCTGAAAACAACTAAAATTGCTAGCTAAATTATAAAAGAACATCTGGTTGGAAACATCAAAGAACTAAGAAGGCAAAGAGTAGTTACCAGGTCATGAAACATAAATAAAGTAAAATCCAGAGAGAGGAGCCTGCAGCAAATGCCTCACTTCTGCCCTCAGGCCATTTAGACACCAGGAAGGGGCAACCAAAACATTGAGAATCACTCTCAATATCCATTTGGGTCCAGGAGAACAGACTGGATTCCAGAGCCCCCAAAGGTTGATGGCTTGCATAGCCCCCTACAACTTGAGTTAGAAATCCAAATGGCTAGACCTTAGAAGAGTGAACTGAAAGTAAAACAGCCTAAACAACCACAGATTAGCTTCTAAGAATCTGGGTGGCCCACAAAAATAGCAATCCTTGACATCAGATGGAAATGATCTTGGCTTAGTAGTGCCCTAAAGCCCTGGGCAGATGAAAACACAAAGCACTTCTGGATGGAGAGAACATCATCCAATCTAGTCTTCAATTTACTTCTTTTTTTAATGTTTATTTATTTTAGGGAGAGAAAATGTAAGCTGGGGAGGGGCAGAGAGAAAGGAAGACAGAGAATCCCAAGCATGCTCCACACTATCAGCACAGAGCCTGACTCAGGGCTCGAACTCATGAACTGTGAGATCATGATGTGAGGCAAGATCAAGAGTCAAACGCTTAACCAATTAAGCCATTGAGGCACCCCCTCATTTTACTTCTTTAAACAATTTGCAAATACAATGTCCAAAATACAACCAAAGATAACCAGGCACACATGATAACTAGAAATGAAAACTGACAGAAACACAGACACACTGAACTATGCGCATGAAAATAATTAGATATTAAAATAATAATTCTGGGGCAACTGGCTGGCTCAGTCAGTAGAGCATGTGATTCTTGATCTCAGAGTCATGAGTTCAAGCCCCATGTTGGATATAAAGCTTACTTATAATAATAATGATGATAATAATAATAATAATAATAGTAATTCTTACTATACGTAAGAAGATAAAACACGATTAAAATTTGGGGGAGAGAAATTACGAACTTTAAAAAGTGACATCAATTTTCAAAAGCACCAAATAATACAATATCCAAAATTCAGTATTCAATGGATGGGTTTAAAAGCACACTGGACACTAAGTCTGCAGAAAGAAATCCACAGTGAAAAGGCAAAAGGATGAAATATTCAAAAAAAATAGGTAAGAGACAAAGAATAGACAGAAAAGAACGAACATAAGTTCAAGTGGAGTTCAAAAAGGACAGTCAGCAACAGCAGGTAAAAAGCAATAGCTGTGACCCATTTGGATCACTATTATAACAGAAGGGAGGAAAGGAGGAAGGGAGGAAGAGGGGTGCCTGGGTGGCTCAATCCGTTAGGTATCCAGCATCTCATGTCAGGTCATGAACTCAAGGTTGTGAGTAAAGCCTGCTTAAAAAAAAAAAAAAAAAACAGAAAACAAGCAAAAGGGGGCACCTGGGTGGCTCAGTTGGTTGGATTTCAGCTCTGGTGATGATCTCACGGTTTCTGAGCTTGAGCCCTGCATCAGGCTCTGCTGGCAGTGCAGAGCCTGCTTAGGATTCTCTCTCCCCCCTTCCCTTCTCTCTCTCTGCCCTCCCCTGCTCTCTCTCTCAAAATAAATAATAAACATCCTTTTTAAATGAAAACGAAAATAAAGAAAGAAAATAAGTGCTGGTGAGGACATGGGGACATCAGAACTCTTGATACACTGCTGGTAGGAATATAAAACAATGGAAAATGATACAGTGGGTCCTCAAATAATTAAACACAAAATTACCATATGATCCAGCAACTCCACTTCTGGGTATATACTCAAAAGGAGTGAAAGCAGGATTCCAAAAGATACTTGTACAACTATGTTCCTAACAGCATTATTCAAAACAGCCAAACGTGGATAGAGCCAAATCTTGATCCAAGCGTCAAATCAAGCATACTTCATGATGAAATACTGAGGGGGAAAAAAAAAACTGGAGGTATAAAACTCATAAAGAAGCAAAACTGCCATTATTAATGGAAACTATATAAATAGAAGATCTAGAAGATGTACAGGTATATTATAAAATTAAAAAGTTAGCTAAGCAAGACTGAATAATCCAAAGTCAATATATAAAAGAATCAACTACATTTCCGTACCAACAAGCCAAAAAGGAATTTTTTTTAAGTTTCCATATTTAATTGCATAAAAATAAACACCTAGGAATAAAGCTAGCCAAGATAAATATCTACCCAAAAAGCTATGGAACAATTTAAAAAAATTAAAGAGCACTAAAATAAATGGAAAGATAAACTATAGGTTGGAATATTCAGTACAGTGAAATTCTCATTTTTCCTCAATTGATCTACATTCAGTAAAATTTCACTCAAAATTCCAACTGTGTATTTTTTTAAGAAGTCCACAGATTGATTCCAAAATCTATGCGGAAATGTAAATGGTGAGACAAGAGGTGATAAAACTTGCTTCCACTGGATATCAAGATTTATTACAAAATGGTAATGATTAAGGCAATGTGCTATCAGGTCAAGGAGAGAAAAACTGTATTAAAAGGACAGAATAAAGAAACAGACTCACACATATATGGACACTTAACTTATGAGAAAGTGGGTACTACAGACCAGTGAGAACAGGGTTGTTCTTTTAAATAAATGCCCCTGAGTCAACTGAATATACGGAATAAGAAAGAAACTGACTCCTACCTCACACCATACATAAAAATGAATTCCCAGTAACAGATGTAAGTGTGGAAAGGCAAAACCATAAAGCTTTTAGAAATTGACATAAGAAAATAGCAGGGCACAATAAACACAAACCCTAAAGGAAAAGACTGATGAACTGGATCAAACTAAAATTAAGAACTTTGGCATATCAAACACTGTAAGAAAGTAAAAGGCAAGTCACACTGAAAGAAGGTATTTATAAAACAAATAAGCAACCACAGGCCTGATTCCAGAATATACAGTACATATATAGAGATCTTCTACAAACCAATCAATAGGCAACCCAGAACAAAAATGGGCAAAATAGCTGAACAGACACTTCATAAAAGACAGCAATGGTCAGAAGTATATGAAAAGTTGTTAAGCCTCCATTAATCATCAGACAAATGGAAAGTAAAATTATAAAGAGACACTGATACATACTCCCCAGAATGGCTAAAATTAAAGACTGACAATACCAAGTGTGACAAGAACATGCAAACTCTCATACGTGCTGGTTGGAATGTAAATTGGTACAAACAACACTTCAGAAAACATCTTTGGGGGCACCTGGGTGGCTCAGTCAGTTAAGCTTCCGATTCTTGATTTTGGCTCAGGTCATGATCTCACAATCATGGTATCAAGCTCTGTGTCATCAAGCTCTGTGTCGGACTCTGCTTTGAGTGTGGAGCCTGCTTGGGCTTCTCTCTCTCCCTCTCTCTGCCCCCACCCCCACCCCGCACACACATGCTCTCTCTCTCTCAAAATAAATAAACATTTAAAAAGAAAAGAAAACACCCTGGTATTATCTACAAAATTTGCAGCAATTCCACCACTAGGAATATGCCCAATAGACATACCTGCACATAAATAACAGGTGAAATATACAAAATTCATCAAAGCAACACTATTTATAATAGCCTAAATCTATAAATCCATGTGTCCATCTACTGTAGAATGTATGGGTTGTGGTTTTCATACCCAAGAATAAAAATGAATGAATCACAACTATGCTCAATGGTATAGATAAATCTCGTAACAACGAGTGAAAAGGCCAGACACTAAGTAATGAAACTTTTGTATGAAGTTCAAAAACAAGCAAACATAAACTATAATTTTAAAGTGCATATTTAGGTGATAAGACAGAAAAGAAAAGAAAAGAAAAGAAAAGAAAAGAAAAGAAAAGAAAAGAAAAGAGAAAAGAAAAGAAAAGAAAAGAATAGAGAAAAGAAAGAAAAGAAAAGAAAAGAAAAGAAAGGAAAAGAAAAGAAAAGCGATTACCATAAAAGTCAGGAGAGTGGTTACTTTGGGGAACGCTGGCAATGTTCTACATCTGTTCCAGAGTGGCAGTTAACAACTATTAGTTTTATCACAACTTATAAAACTGTGTCTTTGTGTTCCATGCACTTTCTACAGATAGTTTGCAATTTTTATTAAGTTTAAAAACTAAAAAAGTGGCAGTGCTCCTTGGACCCCTTGACCTGTAAGTCTGTGACTAGTCTCTGCCTCCCTTACTTTCCAAACCACCAGTAAAAAAAGCACCAAAACAGAAACCACCACAGTTTTCGTCCTAGAGCGTGACATCTGTTATGAAATACTAAATTCTTTTCTCCAAAAAAGTCCGTAAGGGACAAGCTAGGTAGGAAGACCACTACATTCCTTAAGCCTCAGAAGACTGGACTGGCTTCAGTAAATATAATATTTTGCACTCGTGTTGTACTTTATTGTTTTTAAGGCACTTTGGGGTGAATCTGAATAATCTCACAGTAACCTGAGATGCAGACTATACTATCCTGAATTTGCAAATGAGGAAAATAAAGACCAAAGAGTTTGCCAAAAGATTTACCCAAAGTCACGAAGTTTGAGCAGTGGCTGAACTGGAAACAAACCCAAGCCTCCTGACTTCATCAAGACCATCTGCAGATTTGTGAACAAACTCCCAGTATCCAGAACCCCATGTTTATCGTCTTTCTCATCTCTCTCGAGCTAGCTTATGTATGACCTCAAGCAAGACACAGTACTTCTCTGCCAGTTATACCAGAAAACCTCTCGGGTGAGCCTTGGCTCAAACTTCTCTGCTGCCCTGACAGCGCCCACAACAGGACAAAGTGCAGGGCTTTGTCACACAGATCTGGGACTCAATACCTGCTCTACCAACCCTACTGGCCAGCTGGACGGCTCCGTCTCCAGGCTTCACATGCTTTATCAGTAAGATCACGACAATAATACCTTAAAGAATACACCTGAGGGTGAAGAGTCTTAAGAAAATGCCTGGAATACAGTAGGTACTCAGTAAGTGATGAGAGCACCATGTTAAAAAATAAAAAATGAAACAAACCAACCAACCAACCAACAAACAAACAAAAATGAAACAAGCCTAGATTACTAGGGGGAAAGAGGACCAGAAGTCTGAAGAAGAAACTAAGGTTGCCCCAAATCCCATCACTAGATAATAACCTTATTAACACTTTGATGGCTGTCCCCACAGGACATCTCTGCAGGAGCATATCTGCATGTGAATTTTACATAAATGGGGGGGGGGGGCGGTTTCACTCAATATGCCACCAATATGCCACGAAGTCTTCCTAAATGAACAGACAAGGTCTATACCCTCATTTTCAGTGGCTATCTGATACCCTACTGTATCCAAGTACCATAACTACTGATTCAATCTTCCAAACCAATGCTGGCACTCAGGGTTGGTTAGAATTTTTCATTACTTCAAACAATACTGTGATGGGTGCCCAATTCCCCACATGTACGGCTATCTCCTTAGGACAAATTCTGAAAAGGACAAACTGCTGGGTCAAAGAGAACACACACTGTATACTAGATGAGCTCTATTTTTAACATAATGCACTTGGTGCCCTGTGGGGCTACAGGCTGCTGACTTCTACAAATTTGTTGGTTATTTTAAAAGACTCCACGTTGCAACCTTATTAAGTAAGGAAGAAGTTCATTAGCACTCTACGCTGCACTCACTTTTAATCCCAAGAATAACAGCACAACACAAATACCAAAAAAGAGTACGATAAAGTCAGTGACTTTTGTGTACGGACATATAGAATGGGAGAATCATTCACCCAAACTGGCGGTCCTTCAAAGTAGTCACCGAGGGAGTCCCTGCGACACTCATCCCAAGGATAATGTCACTGGGTATTCCTCTGGAAGGGCCTCCGGCCTGTTAAAGGATGGAAGTCTGTTAAAACATCAATAATCCAGAGATTAATGGGACTAACCAAGTTCTCGCGTGTTACCTGTCATTGCCCATATACAAGGATTTTACTGTTAGAAAGGAACTTCGAGCCATCACACCACCCAACCACTTGGTTCTACACATGGGCCGCAATAGGTCAGATGAGGCTAGGAGGCAAGGGCTGAATACAGACAGAGGCAGTTGGTAACGGCTACAGATCTAAACTAGTCTACTACAACTTTCAGGGGTCACAGAAACGTTCTGTGTCTGTGCGATCGATCAGCAGCTGCTAGCCACACGTGCCTAGAGAGCAACTGAAATAGGAGTGTGAATGAGAAACAGAACTTTAAATTTTACTTAGAACATGAAGTTACTCGGGGCGCCTGGGTGGCTCAGTCGGTTAAGCGTCCAACTTTGGCTCGGGTCATGATCTCACGGTCCGTGAGTTCGAGCCCCGCGTCAGGCTCTGTGTTGACAGCTCAGAGCCTGGAGCCTGCTTCGGATTCTGTGTCTCCCTCTCTCTCTGCCCCTCCCCTGCTCGTGCTCTGTCTCTCTCTGTCTCAAAAATAAATAAAAACATTTAAAAAAAATTAAACAAACAAACAAACATGAAGTTATTTAATTTTAAATAAGCCACAGGAGGCTCACGGCTATGCTGTTGGCCAGCACAGCTCTACACCAGTGGTTGCAAACACAAGAGGTAAAAACCCAGGCCAGCGTGTAGAGGGGCAAGGGACCACCTCTTAAGCTCTGCTCACTTGACACCATGTAAGAAGGTCCCTGTGGTCAGATCTCCAGATTCAAAAGCTTTTTTTTTTTTTAATGTTTATTTATTTATCTTGAGAAAGAGAGAGAGAGCAAGGGGAAAGGGCCGAGAGAGAGAATCCCAAGGAGGCTTAGAGGCCGACTCAGAGCCCCACGAACCGTGAGATCATGACCTGGGCTGAAATCAAGAGTCAGACGCTCAACCGACTAAGCCACCCAGGGGGCCCCCTTTCAGTTTTTTTAAAGGTTTTTTTAAACATTTATTTATTTATTTTGTGAGAGAGAGAGAGCGCACGTGCGCACACCACATCTCCAGATGTTAAACACTCGCAACTTACTGAATGAATCTTAAGGGTCTGAGGAGCCCAAAGAAAACACGTTGTGGCTCAAATCCAGCCAAAGATCCCTAAATCTGCCACTTCTCTCTTCCAGATACAACTCATCAATGGGAGACAGGCACCAGAACATTCACGGTTGTCTACGGGACGAAACCAAGACCCCAGTTTCCCTCCGAGGCCATGCAGCCCCAGCCAGCCAGCAAGGCTTACAGCTGTGGCCCCTGCCCCCGACTCTCCCGTGGGTCTCCCCAGCTGGCCCAGTCTAGGAGGCCTTCCAGCCTCCAAGTCCACCCAGGCCAAGACCTGAACGTGCAACTCTCCAAAATGAGCACTAAACACCCAAAGCAGGCCAGTTCCTTATGCCCTTTCTCAGTCCCACCCACTTCCCCAGAGGTAGCGGGGTGGGGGAGGGGAGAGGTACAGGGCCAATCAACTGTACCTTGCATATATCCTCCTCTTTATAATATTACTTAATCCTTACAACGACACCTTGCGCCAAGTACCACACCTATAAATACCCCTACTTTACAGATAAGGAAGCAGGCAACTGGGCAAAGTCACTCAGCTATTAAGTGGCTCAAATAATATCCATTAATCAATCAGCCTTACAAAAGGGGCAAAAAAGAACACCGAGACTGTAATGACAAAGTTGGTTACTCTTCTGTGCTTATCACAGAGAACCATCTGCCCACTGGCTGCCCTTCTGGTAAAAAGTGGACATTATTCCTAACAGCCAAAAAGTGGTAAGAATCCAAACAGCCATCAACTGGTGAATGAATCAACAAAATGTGGTATATCCATAAAATTAAATACCATTCAACAATAAAGGGCTGTTGAACAAAGTACGAATACATGCTACAATATAGATGAACCTTGAAAACATGATGCCAAGAAACCAAAGTCAGACACAAAACACGACATATTGTATGAATATACTTATACGAAATGTCCAGAAAAGGCAAATCTACAGGGATAGGAAGTAAATGATTGCCTACAGCTGGGGGCTGGAAGGGGCCCGACTGCAAACGGGCGTAAGGGGTCTTTTCAGAGTGATGGACAAATGCACAACTTGGTGAGTTTACTAAAAATAACTGAATTATACACTCACAGGTAAATTATATGGTATGTAAATTATATCTCAGTAATGCTGTTTAAAAAAAAAATCAGTTATTAGGCTGAACAAAACTCTGATCTTTCCAGCGACTGGATCCCAAAGAATTGACGGCATCTGCCAAAGGCAGGTACTGGTTATATTCATCTATCCGGAAACAGTGCCGGGTGTAGAAGGAGAGCAAGGCCAGGGGTCGGGCCGGAGCTTGTGTGGACCAGGAGTCCTCCCGGCTCCCCCGAGAACTCTCTGAAGAGCTCACGGCGTGCACACACCTCAACAGTTCCGCTTGTGGCCCACCGTCCACCTATGGTTTTCCTGAATGTGCTGTGTTCTTCCTTACGTACATTTTACCTTCCCTCTTCTGCCTGATCTTCTCCCCTTGCATGAACTCCAGTGCCTGCCCGTATATATGCCCTGGGCGTAGACAGAAAGCTGTGTTTCCAGCATGCCCACCATACCCAGTTCTTCTAGCTGTCACATTCATTTCCGGATCATCTATTTGCCTAGTACCTAGAGTCTAGCCTCTAAGCTTCTGTAAGGCAGGCTCCAGATCTTCCCCATCCCTTTGTCAGCATCAACCATACTGCCAGCAAATTTGAGGGCCTGCAGGTGGATGGGAAGTGGCTGGATGAGACAGTAATAATAGTGTAAACTGTTATTTAGGTCATGTTTGCACTGGGCGTTCGGATTAACAGTCCCAGATACAATCACTGGCGTGAAGACACTCTCACTGTCCCCTACTTGTACTCTTGCTTCCACACTTGTCCTCATTCCATCCATTTCCACCACACAATCAGAAGGCCCTTTTAAAATGTGACTCCTGTAATGTCACTCCTCTGTCCCAAAGCCTCCAATGGCTCCCCACGCTGAGTAAGAGCTGGTCTTCACAATGGCCTACAAGCCCTCAGAGCCTGACCCATTCCCTCTCTGAGCTCACTGCTGCCCCTCTCACTTTCAAGTGGCCTCCTGGCTATTCCTCAAACGTTCCCTCCTCACCCCTGAGGCTCTGTCTCTGGAATGCTCTTCCCCAGGATATTCATCTTGCCTGTCCCAGCACATGATTCCTGTCTTTGCAAACAGTCATCTTCTCGGCCAGGCCAGCTGCGACCACCCTACACAATACCGTGGGCGTATGTGGGCGTGCTGTCCGACGTGCGCCCCTCCACCCACTCGGCTTCATTTCTCTCCAAAGTGTTTATCACTTTCCAGCATTCTAGAAAATTCACTCACTCAGTTAACTTGCTCTTTTTCCCAAGTAGAACACAAGTTCTGTGAAGAAAGGCATTTTTATCTAATTATGCATTGCCGTTTTCTAGAACCTCATTTGTTAAATAAATACATGAATCCCATTTGATATGCCTTAATGCTCACCTGGAAAAGTGTCTTTCCTCTAACTTCAAAATTACAGGGGTGCCTGGGTGGCTCAGTCAGTTAAGCATTCGACTTCAGCCCAGGTCATAATCTCACAGTTCATGAGTTCGAGTCCCGCATCGGGCTCTGTGCTGACAGCTTGGTGCCTGGAGCTGCTTCGGATTCTGTGTCTCCCTCTCTCTAACCCTCCCCTGCTTGTGCTGTCTCTCTCTCTCAATAAATAATAAACATTAAAAACTAAAAACTAAATAAATAAATAAATTCAAAATTACATTGAAAATAAACAAACTGGGGCACCTGGGTGGCTTGGTCAGTTAAGCATCTGACCCTTGGTTTCAGCTCAGGTCACTATCTCACAGTTCATGAGCTCAAGCCCTGCATCGGGCTCTGTACTGACAGCACGGAGCCTGCCTCGGATTCTCTTTCTCCCTCTCACTCTGCCCCTCTCTAGCTCTGTCTCTCCAAATAAATAAACTTAAAAAAAAAAAAAAATGAACAAACTGGGGTGCCTGGGTGGCTCAGTTGGTTAAGCGTCTGACTTCGGCTCAGGCCATGATTCCACAGTTTGTGGGTCCCAGCCCCATGTCGGGCTCTGTGCTGACAGCTCAGAGCCTGGGGCCTGCTTCAGATTCTGTTTCCCTCACTCTCTGCCCCTCCCTCGCTCGTGCTCACGCGCTCTCTCTCTCTCTCTCTCTCTCTCTCAAAAGTGAATAAACATTAGAAGAAAAATTTTTTTAAAAAAGAACAAATAATTGGACATAACTTGCTCCTTTTATACTTCTTGATGCTAAAAAGTGAGGCTAAAACATAATTAAGTGGAAACTAGTACAACTGAAGCATCAGGAAAGTGTTGATCCCATGTAACAAGTCCTGCACCGGGTCACAAACCTGCATTCTAGTTGTGCCACCAAGTGACTGTGTCAATTCTCTCTGGGCCCTGTCTACAAAACTAAAACTAGTGACCCCCAAGGCCCTGCAAACCCCACGGTCTGAAGTCTGTTCTTCGTTCACCCTCTTCTGAAGTGGTGCTCACTGTGGATGCTGGGCCTTCCCCCAGCCCTCAAGAGCGGGTGCCGGAACGGACTCTGTCCCGGTTCTCAGTGCAGGTAATAAATTCTGTTGGTGCCCATCTTAGCCGATACCTTAGAGCAGCGGCCCCTCTACTTTCTTGATTGAACATCCTTATTAGAATACCTCATATGTATCAATAATAAAATACTGTTAAGGTGGATTTACCGTAAAATTCTAAAATAACATGGAAAATACAATACTTTCAAAGAACAAAATTAGGGGCACCTGGGTGGCTCAGTCAGTTGAGCGTCTGACTATTGATTTCGGCTAAGGTCATGATCCCAGGGTCATGGGATCAAGCGCTGTGTCAGGTTCTGTACTGAACGCGGAGCCTGCTCAGGCTACTCTCTCTCTTCCCTGCTCATGTTTCTCTCTCTCTCTCTCTCTCTCTCTCTCTAATAAAAAAATAACAAATTTAAAAAGTAAAGAACAGAATTAAAAATGAATTTAACAGGGGCTCTAACTTGGCTCGATGGCCTGCCCCAGCCCCACCAGGAAGCCCACTTACAGGTGAAACAGCATTAGCTGTGAAGTTGTACTGAGCCCAAGTGGAAAGGAGAGAACATCATCACAACAAAAAGAAATCCTCCAGGGTCCCCCTTCCTAGGAAGCAACTCACTGCCAATAAGGGGAAACATTATAATCCCAAGTCCCTCAGACTCCAAATTAGAACGAATTTCAGAGCTAGCGAAATTCTGGCTCACTTTGTTCAGATAGTTCACGAGAATGATCTTGCAAACCAAAGCTTTCAACATGGCTTGGGTACTTTAAGAACATTTTATGAAAAATCAATCCACTGAACTGCAGCAATCAGCAAAAAACTACTGCAGAATATACAGAGTCATCCTTTGTCTGAACTCAAGGAGAAAGCCTTACTGAAGGTCACTGCGATGAAGGCAGGCAAGGTGTGGACCACATCTGGTGAGAGGTGTAAACCACACAGCGTAAGACAAACCAGCAGAATGCTCAATCTTCAGAAACCCAGTACCTGAGGACGCAGAGAGGAGAAAGGTCCAAGCAGCAGATGGAGAATAGTCTTTGGAGGCAGACAAAATGGGTTCAGAACGTGACACCACCAACCACCATTCTTACTAGCTACAGGACCCCAAGAAAGTTAACATCTCGAAGTCCACGTATGTATCTGTAAAATGGGATACCTAATATGCCCTTCTGCGGGTGACCGGGAGAATTACTGAAGCAATCTATTTAAATTACCTGGCACGGTGAGCCACACACACAGTAACCATGGCCCTAGCATGTTAAGCTTTGGGGCTTTATGGGACCTCAAAATAGAAATATCCTGTAGGCAGATGTCTGCTGGCCAAACCCTGCTGCATCTGAGATACAGATACCAGTCTAAGAACCGTATATATGGATGAGTTCCCCAGTAAGGGCATGCCATAAAAGATCAGAAGTATCCTACTAGAAACCAACAGCCGTCCAGCAGACTGGAAACACCAGGGCATTACCATAGTCAAATAGGGTGGGAACACAGAAATATTCTGATTCGCATTCTGACAAGCCTTAGCAGTACAGTAAGAAAAGAGAAAGAATAAAGAGATAAGAGAACTAAAAAAGAAAAGGCATTATTACCATCACTTGCAAATAATAATTGTCTACTAAGAAAATCCAAGGCAAACACTTGAAAATTAGAAGCAACAAGAGAGTAAGCTGGCCAAATCTCATGCATATATAGAAAAATCTATGCCTTTTCACTGTATCAATCAGACAGGAAGAAAGTCTAAAGGAAAAAAAAAATCAGATTTACAATTCCAACAACAACAACAAAAAACACATAGTAATGAGGACTGAACCATAAGACCTATGTGAAGAAATTACAAAAATTTTACTAATGGATATAAAGAAAGTACAAATATATGAAGAGAAATGTCATATTCCTGAAGGAAAAAAACAAGAACACACACAAATAAAAGAGAAATAACAAACTGGACAAAAAGAAAATCTGTAAAATACGTAGTGAAGGATCACATCCATGACTTAAAAAAAAAAAAAACCTACAAATAATTTTTTAAAATAAACATTTATTTTTTTAAATGGACAATTCATCCTATAAAACATCAATAAACATACAAACTTATTCAGTCTCATTTACATCCAAAGAACTGTAAGTCACGATACACCATGTACAACCTACTGGGTTGAGATATGTTTTAAAAGATTAGTAATGGCCTATGTGTTTGGAAGGTTCTGGAAAATAGACACTAGCATAAGCTGCTCACAACCTTGGTAAGTTTAACTGATACAGGATTTGGGCACACATTTGATGGCTATGAAATTTTTAATATGTATAAACTTTGACCCAGCAAGTTCATCTAGGAATCCATTTCAGAAACATTAACACAAGTATCCAAAACAATACAGTGTGCATACAACAGTGATCACTACAGCATTATTTTGTGAAAGAAAAACATTAAAAATAATTCTGGGGGCACTTGGCTGGCTCAGTCAGTGGAACATGTGACTCTTGATCTCGGGGTCATGAGTTCAAGCCCTAAAATGGGTGTAGAGCTTAAATTAAAAAAATAAATAATAATAATAATATCCATCAACAGGTAACTGGGTGTGTGTGTATATAGTTATATGTGGTTGTGTGCTGTCTGAATAATTAAAAACAATAACAAATACATTTTCAATGAACAATCCCAAAATAAAATTAGAAACCAATTCCATTTACAACAGCACCAAAAAGAAAAAAATGCTTAGGAGTAAGTTTAACAAGAAAAAAGTGCAAGACTTGCACACTGAAAACTACAAAATACTGTTGTTGAAAGAAGTTCAAGACCTAAATAAATGGAAAGAGATCCTTTGTTCATGGAACAGAAGACGACATTGCTAAGGTGGCAATACTCCCTAAACTAATCTACAGATTCAATGCATTTGCTATTAAAATTCCAGCTGCCTTTTTCTGCAGAAATTGACAAGCCACGCTGTGGAGAGAGAGAGAGAGAGAGAGAAAGCAAGAGAGAGAGGGAAGGAGGAAGGAAGGAAGGGAGAAAAGCCAAGCTGCAGCACTATAATATGTAGAGTGTGACCCTCTCTGGTTTTTTGTTTTTTTTTTAAACTTACATGAAGTTTTTATGTGTGGGTAAGTCTGCATTGTGAGGAAAAGGCCTTTTACCCTGCCTCATACGTGTCTGTATTTGCACAAGCACATATAATTTCATAGTGTAAGAAAATCACAATAAAAAACTGTTTAAGTTCTAAACAAATAAATTTCAATTCCCTGACAGGCTGCCTGCCAGGAAGGAATGGAAGGCGCCTTCGGTCCAGGATTGGTCTGCACAGGGGAGAAGGAATCCACATCCAAGAACGCCCCTCTGCGCCAGGTTATTCCACCTCTGACAGAAGAGTGTCACTTCAGTGACAGGTATTCTAAGAGCAGCCAGTGACTGACAACCACTGAAGCGACAAGGTGAATGTGGGTTCGTTATACATTCTCTCTACTTCCACGTGGGTGTGAAATTTTTCACAGTACAAAGTGAAAGAAAAATACGGGTGCTTAGATCTTTGATCTTCAGGGCCCAGCTCTCCTTAACTAGTAGTCAGGGTTCGGGATCAATGAATCACTCACTATCTAACTGTATCCTGAGGTCCTCTGTCCCTCACCCCACATGCTACAGTGACTCAGAACAGCATCTTGCAGTACACCGATATCAGACAACCGCTATCAAAGGAAAACTCCCGTGATATGAAACAGTAAGACAAGTATTTAGAGTTGAGGGGAGGGCAACTGGGCTTCCTAAAGGGTTTTTAAAAACCAGTTAAAATTAGTATGTTCACTCTTCTCTCTTGTGGAAAACCATCAGTTTCCTCCCACAGCCAGACTACCTACAAGGGCCGTTACAGGTCTGCGGGCACCAGGATGCTAAAACCGGAGGTAAAGGGAGCCAGCAACTCACAGGAAGGGGCTCAAGGTTTCATTTATATTAGGACTTAATGTCGGACAAGGTGTTCTTGTGTTCCGTGGTTTCTCTGGAGACAAAACTTTTTCCTCTGACCGCGGCAATAACGTGTTCCTGTGAGTTGCACGTAAAATAGATTTCTTTACTATGGACCTGAGCGAAAGAGCCTGACAGGCCGATCGCCTTCTGTCTCTTTAGAGCAAAGCCCAGTGCTGAACAAAGCACAGAAACCCAGGCAGAGAGTCTACCTTCAAGGGCCTGAGTGTATGCTGAAGACACATTTGCTGACATCGAGTTCCTGGGAGCTGGGGGGGGGGGGGGGGGGGGGGGGGGGAGTGGGGGATGACTCAGGGCAGCCAGCCAGCACACAGCCTCAGAGAAGGCATTCAATACAGTATTCGGTTCTCCCAACTACATCTTTCCTCCCTCATGCTATATTCTGCCTTTCACTGATCTCCCTAGTCATCCAGCAATGAATAAAGAACTCCAAAGCCCCATCAGGCTAGAACACAACCGAGGTGCCCGAACACCAAGGGAGTCCTTTTTTCCCCTCTACTAAAAATCAACTGGACAGCTCTTCCAAACACTTTCAGATAAATACAATTTGAAAACTTTTCAGCTCTGGAGCCATCCCAAACTCTTCAATTATTGACGAGGAGATCAAACACCAGCACCGAAACACAGCAGGCAGGTTTTGTTTAAGCTGGGCTTTCTCCTCTGGGGTTTTGCTCACGTTTTTTAAGTTCTGTCTTTCAACAAGGTGGCTGGGTACAGGAGATCCTCCCTGCCTTTGTTTGACTTTGTTCTCTTTGATCTGGAAAGGGAGTCATCAGTCCCTTCTGGTCTCTGTGCCTTCATCTGTGCAACGCCTGCGTGATGGTTTGGGGGAAGCGGCTACATCACACTGAAACACCGAGGCAGGGAAAAGCAATGTGGTTTTATCAAAGGGAGCAAGTAACAGTTTGAAGAGGAGGCAGGCAGAATCCGCAAAAACCTCTGTCGTGGGCTGAGCCTCTCCTCTTCCAATCCAGAAGTTCATTCATGCTTTCAAACACACAATGCATGGTCGCCTTGCCAGAAATGAAGAACATCATACACGCCTACACACTCAATGAATTCACTTATGAAAAATAGCCAACTTGTTCCAGCACAGAAAGCTTAAAGGCAGAACAGAGAGATCAAAATAAATTTGCTGTTCTGATTTCTTCTAACTTCCAGCCCCTTGGAAAACAAAAAGGCCCTGTGAACTGGGAATAAATTCTCAGCTATGGGGAAGCCAGCCTTTCCTGTACTACTTCCTATTCAATCTAATTCTGACCTCAAATCTCAAAAGTATGCAAGACTGCATTTGAAAGAAATAAGACGGAGCATGGGATGAAAATGAAAGTTCAAGACAGAGTTATTTCATAATCTTTATTTTTGAGAGCGAGAGAGAGTGAGCGAGCATGAGTGGGGGAGGGGCAGAGAGAGAGGGAGACACAGAATCCAAGCAGGCTCCAGGCTCCGAGCTGTCAGCACAGAGCCCAACGCAGGGCCTGAACCCATGAACCGCGAGATCATGACCTGAGCAGAAGTCGGACACTTAACCGACGGGGCCACACAGGCGCCCCACAGTGTAGTTATTTCAAATGAGGAATTCACTAGCTAGTCCAGAGCAATGCTGGAAAGCAAAAGAAAGAGAAAAGCTAACATTTACCCATTCCTCCATACGTGCCCATTAGGACCCCACTCTGC
Source organism: Panthera pardus (assembly GCF_024362965.1). Taxonomy (NCBI): domain Eukaryota; kingdom Metazoa; phylum Chordata; class Mammalia; order Carnivora; family Felidae; genus Panthera; species Panthera pardus. Next base: position 104,313,805 of record NW_026526655.1, read on the forward strand.
TCTGTGCTGTCACTTCATCTCTCAAGCCTAGCAATGGATGATCTGTCAACCCCGAAAGTGGTTTGACTTCTGCAGTTTGGGCTTCTCCCTAACTCAAAACCAACTGAAGAGGAATTATGGAATTATGGAAGAGGCCCTGGACAGAAAGGGCCTTGGATATGACCCTGCGTGTAATGTTTCCATCTTAGTGAAAGCCTTGTCACCCAGCCTCACATCCAAGTGTGAAGGTCTCCAAAACCCAGCACTCTCAATAGAGTAGTCTTCCTCCCGGGGTGCAGAGAAGTCCCGAATCCAGAGTCCAGAGGCATGCCGGTTGCAGATAGGAAACAAGCACACATTTACATCATCAACCTTTCCTCCTGACGGCCCATGAAAATGATAGTACAGAAGCACAGAAGATTCTTTCCAAAACAACCCAGACAACTTGGGGTGGGGGCAGAACTCAGGTGGCCATGTAAATGCCATTTTTCCGCAAACACAATTCTGGGAGAAGGGAAGCCACACCCCAGAATATGCTCCAAGGGGGCTGCAGGGAGAATGAAAGCTCAGCCACCGGATAGCAAGTGGGCTCAGGGCTCCTGAGTGCAGCTGTGAGGCACCAAGGGACTAGGATGCCAGGATGGAGCAGGGGAACGCAGGCAGGTGAGGGGCTGCCGAGGGAAGAGGAGGGAAGAGGTGTCAACAGGGAAGGAGGGCAGGGAAGGAGCATCTAGGAACAGGCCAGGCTGGGTCCCCTTTGCACATCAGGCTCAAGTCCGTGATAATTCTCTGGTAAGTGCTCACATGTTTCCCTGGTAAGGTAAGGTAACCAAATAATTTATCATCCTCACTGGGGAATTCTGAGGTTCAAAGGGAGGGCTACTAGTAATTATACCAGGACTACAGGCATAAACTGCGACATCCCAGGCAAAAAGGACAGGCTGTCTCAGAAGGCATGAGTCCCCAAGGGCAGGAATCATGTCTTCCTCTGCTCTGTATTCACAAGACCAAATAGGCCCTCGGTCAATGATGACTGCACAACTGACCTGACTACTTGCTTCAACTCCGAATTTGCCAAAAGCAACTTGAGTGTTACTGCTACCCGGGCCTCCTTGTTGCAAACTGCAGGAGGCCCCGTCCAAGTCCTCCGCAGCAGGTGCGCTCCTCTAAAAGGAGACACACACTGTTTTCATTATTGAAGTACAGCTGACGTACAGGGTTATGTTAGTTTCAGGTGTGTAGCACGGCGACTTGACAAGTCTATACATTACTCAACGCTCATCTGTCACCATACGTGATTACAATATTACTGACTCTAATGCCCCATCCTGTACTTTTCATCTCTGTGGCTGATTTATTTTATAACTGGAAGTTATATGCTCCCCTTCACATATTTTGCCCATTCCCCACCCCCTCCCTCTGGCAATCACCAGTTTGTACTGAAGAGTCTGTTTTTCCGTTTGTTTTCTCTTGTAGACTCCACATATAAGTCAAATCATAATGGTATTTGCCTTTCTCTGCTTTATTTACTTAGCATACACATTTTTAATTAAAAAAGCAAAAGAAACTCAACGATCTTTGAAATGAACCTCCTCCGTATCCACCGCCAACCAAATTCCTGCCTTAAAGCTGCCTGCCCACTGAATTCACTGTGACCTTCCACGTTCACCCTGTCCCAGGCTGGGAAAGGCTGTCAGAGCCCTGGGAGCTGCCACGACAGCTGATGCCCCATGCCCGGGCACAGAGCCTTTTTCCAGCAGGGCCGCTCCCCCTTTAACCACTCTCTGGCTTAGTAACTCCAAACAAAGGTCATCAGTCGTGACCAGCAGACTCACACGCTCTGGCCTTGGTATTGTTTATGGCAATACCAAGAGACACAATATGAAAAAAAAAAAAAAAAAGAAAGATTCTAAAACGTGTTCTAAGTTCCTTTCTTCCCTTTTTGAGTCAGTTTGCCATAAGTCATCCACCAGGAAGGTTAACAGGAGCCCTGGAATCTGCTTCTTTTCTGAGAAGAAAACACCAAGAAAGACAAGTGAAGATTTCCTGCAGGGGAAAGGTTTTAGGGAAGGCCACAAACAAGCTGGTGGGAGTTAGCACGGGGCTCTGGGCCTTCACTTCTCTTGGAGATTGACAGCTGTGATTCCTATTAATGGATCTCTAGCACTCCTCTTAGATTTCACTGGTTTAATCCAAGCTACCAACTAATTGAGACCAGCCCATAAGCTATTCAGGTGCCTCTGAAGCAACTGTTTCAAGGTTCTCCCACAACAGGGGGCTAGGAGGTGGAGGGGGGGGGTGCAAGAAAAGGGGAAAAAACCCCATTTCCCCAGGGGAAACTCTGGCCAGGTCTCAAAGGCCTTGCATTTCTCGGGTCCCATTATCACATGCCAAAGGTATGATATGAATTCTCATTTTTATAAATCCTGAAATTATGTTACAAAACAACACAATTCTACTGCAGTGTAACATGTTCCAGGTTCCACTACACTTTGTGTTTCAAAAAAAACTAGTATCATCAATGTTAAGTATTTCATGGAAATGACCTGGGCCTCTTTCTTTTCCTGAAAGGCTCTGTTTTCAAATAAAACTATGACAGCTAAAAAAAAAAAGAAAGAAAAGAAAAAAAAGAGGTGTCATGTACAAGCCCAATGCCTCTGATGTCTGCAGCCAGAAGTTCCTTAGGTCGGGGAGACTCAGAGTTCCAAAACAGCAGGCATTGTTGAGAAAAGGCAATCGATTTATTTTATTGAGGATTTACTTAGTCTTAGATTACTCTCAGACACCATAGGAAATGCTCGTATCATTCCCCAACTTTCCCTCAACATCCCAACAATCCACCCCAGTCTCACTACCTCTCATCGCACTGGACTAGCTTCTGGTTACCTCCTATTCATCCCCAAGTGAGCTCAGACACCATCACAATTTTCTAACTTCTCAAAGAACACTCTCGGGGGCTGCTCAAACATCTTCAGAGCCTCCTCAAGGCCTGTGAGGAAACAACTTCACTGCCTTGGCGTGGCATCCATCCTCTCCAAGGCCTGGCCCCAATCGGTCTTTCTAGAGAGCGAAGTTCAGGAGGAGGGTTTGGGTTCGGAACCCAGATGGCCCATTTCAGACGCCAGCTCTACCACTTATCTTCACTTACTAAAGGGGAACTGTAGCAGTAACTAACAAAGATGGTCATGAGGGTTAGGTGCTGATTTGCTCACGAGCCCAGCACATGCCTGATACACAGAGCTGGTGAATGAAGGTGAGCTATTTTAATTATCCCCAGCCTCCTTCATTCCCTGAACAAATATTTGAGTACTACTGTAGGCCAGGCCCTGTGCTGAGTGCCAGGCTTACAGAGTGAACCAAATACAGTCCTGCCTTCCTGGAGCTTCTGCGTGGATGCATGGGGCAGGACAGTGCCCATGGCTTCATTGACCGACCCAGTCAAAGTGGGACCTTCCCCAGCCTGCTGCGGCCACCACCACTTTGCTCAGTTTCCCCCATAAATGTGCGCTCCTCCCTGCCCAAATCCTGCCATCTTTTAAGACCCAGCTCCCAGCCCACCACTTCTGGGATGCTTTTGGTTGTCTCTGCCCACCTGAAAGGAAACCTACAGTCAAGCATTGTTTCCAACAGGTCAGTTGTGACATAAAACATGGGGTCCTCGTACGCAAATCTCATCTACTCTGTTACAATCCTGTTTGAAGGCAGAAATATCCTTTTTCTCTCAACAACTGGCACTTCTTACCTTCTCAAAAAATAGAAAAAAAACTGGGAAATGAACAAAGAAATTTCCAACTTAATTACCCTGCGGTCATCTGTGACTAAGTCAGGGAACCCAAAGAGAAATGTGATGGTAAAAACGTATTAGGAAAGAAAAGAAATACCTTTAGAGGCCCACAAGACTCAGAGTTCAATTATCGTGGCTGAGAGTTACAGTGTCTCTTCCCTTACGTGACTACCTGTGTCTTCTCACATGGGGTTGGTAAGCTGGAAAAGTTTCTGTGGACTGATAACTTCTAAGACTTGCCTGCTTTTACACCAGTGAAACAAAAGAGAAAGATTAAGGCCTTCCTTTTCTTAGCAGTAAATGCTCACTGAAAGCTGAGAGGGAGAAAGGCCCAGTACAGAACAGAAGGATTTATACACCTGTCCAGAGGACTTCAGACCAATGTGGAGCATGCTATCCGGCTCAGGGCCAACTGGCAACAGGAGAGGGGTGGCTCATGAAGCCCAGCCTGAATCTGGTCAGGTCCAGTCTCTGCCCAGCAGGCTCACTAAGTCCCAGTTTTCCTCCCTCGTGAGACCTCCCAGCTTCCCTCCCTCGTGAGACAGGGGCAGAGGTGACCAACGCACCAGAGTGGGGCTCTAAGTGGCCTTCAGAGCCTCTGGGCCCTCGTGCTGGGACAGTCCAATCAGATACCAAATGACCCATAAAAAACTCAAAGTGCCTTTGATTTTGGATAAGGAACATGTTGTATTCTAGACCGACAGGAGAACATATGAAAGAGACATTTGCTTAATAATCAAAACGCAACCAGGGAGCCTGGGTGGATCAGTCAGTTAAGCGTCTGATTCTTGATTTCAGCCCAGGTCATGAGCTCACAGTTCATGGGGTCAAGCCCTGAGCTGGGCTCTGCACTGACAGCTTGAAGCCTGCTTGGGATTCTCTCTCTCTCCCTCTCTCTCTCTCTCTCTCTCTCTCTCTGCCCCTTCCCCACTTGTGCCTGCTCTCTCTCTCGCTCTTTCTCTCAAAAAAACAAACTTTAAATAATTATAACACAACCTCAGAGAAGGCTCCCCAGCACCAAGCAAGTAAGAAGCCCACAGAAGTCTGGAAGGGTGAGCCTGCCTGGAGAGAAGTTTTGCTAAATAGCTAAGGCTGATCCCAAGTATCTGAACTTTCCATTTAGCTTCCAGAAAGCTCAGAAAATGGACTGGGCATGTATATTACAGAGAATATTCAGGAACTGAGCCTTTCATGATGTCTCAGGGTCACCATTACAAACACAGTCACTGTGAGAAAGTCCAAGAGTTTCTATCCAGGATCTTTACAAGGCCCAGCAACAAATCCGAGGAAGTCTTCTGTGCCATTCAGGCCCTTGCTGGCCTTCTCCTACCTTCACTGAGACACTGGAGGAGAAAACCTCTCTCCACAAGTTTTCTTTTGGGAGGTGGTGGAGTTTGGAGGGACAGAGTTGATAAAGCAGTCTCTAGCTGTCCTGGGATGGTGTCACCTATCCCTTAAGTCATGGGCCTTCCAGAGACATCTGTCCAACCTCTCATGATGTTCATTTACTCAATAAATATCTAAGTGGCCACCACATCCCAAGCATTGTTGTTCTAGGAAATGGATATTCCGTGGTTAAACAAGACAGGCAAGCGCCCTCCAGTCTGGAAACATACACTCAAGTGGGGGGAGGGGGATTTCAGATAGGGTAAAGGTAACGGTGAGGATAGAAACTACTTAGGGAAGTCAGAGAGGGCTGAATGGTAAGATACGGGTCACAACACAAAGAACCGGGGGAAAGCTGACCTGCCATCAGAAAGGCCTCAAAAGCATGTTTTAAAGGCAGAAAGACCAGGATGGCCCGAGCACAGTAAGAGGCAAAGTCAGCAGGAGGGGGGAAAAAGGCCAAGAGACAGACAGGGCCAGGCCATGGGCACAAGGTCATTTACACTATGAGGCCAAGTTTTAGCTTTATTCTAAGTAAATTGGGAAGACACTGGGGACGGGCTGAAAAATGAGAAAATCTGAATTATGATTTTAAAAAATTACTCAGAATGCTGTATACACTGGAGGCTGACCATAGCCAATCTTGTTTTTAAACTGTGTTGACACGACAACACTATACTTAAGCATACAGATTCTGGACCCAGACTCTGACACTTACTGGTAACTTTGAGCAAATTATTTCCTCTGTATGCCTCAGTTTCCTTACATGTAGAATGGATATACGCATGAATATCTCATAATTATTGCTTCAGTTTCAGTTGTAAGGACAAAGGCAAAACAAAAAGGTATCAAGTGTCTAAAGTCCCTGATAATGCAAGCACTTATGACCAAGCAGCCTCTAGAATATCAGTCTTCACACACACACTCTCTCTCTGAAAGAGGAAACGGACGATTCATACTGTCTTGTTCACAAAGAATTTTGTTTTTCTTCCTTTTCTTTTTTAACATTTTACTTTTTATTATTATTTTAACGTTTATTTATTTTTGAGAGTGGGAGAGGGTGAGTGGGGGAGGGGCGGAGGGGGGCGGGACAGAAGATCAGAAGCAGGCTCTACACTGACAGCAGAAAGCCTGACGTGGGGCTCGAACTCATGAACCATGAGATCATGACCTGAGTGGAAGTCAGATGCTTAACCGGCTGAGCCCCTCCAGGCGCTCCAGTGTCCCTCCTTTTCACTGTCAGAAGGTACTACTACGGTGGGGGAAGGAGTATCCCCAAATGTGAACTAGAATTCAATGCACCACGCAGTAGGACATTGTTTCTTAAAGATAAAGACAATCTTCTCTTGTCTAGAAAAGGTTTTCCTTCTCTCCATGAAAAACAGCTCTGTGGCTACAGTTATTCACGCTGAGCATCTGAGCAACATGATAGAGTCCCACATGCCTGATTGTTCATTTTCTAACAGCTGCAGACAGAATCTAATGAACTCTTAATGATCCAAGAGGCTTCCCGCCTGCCAGGCATCCTCTGTCACAGAGCCTACGTAGTTTTCAGTATAATCAGAAAGCCCAGCTTCCCCCTTCCGGGAGGGGGGTAGGGGGAAGGGGACAAGATGAATATTTCGATTTATTTTACAACGTCAAAACGACACTTTGTATTTCTAGATTTTCTTCACTAGGATCTTAAATATTACGACACTCATGATTTTTCTACTTGTAACTTTCTGGGAACAAATCGTAATTTAAAATCAACATCTTAAATTACTAACAAAGGTTGGGATGGATGCCAAGGCATTCATCCAACTAACCCATTTTCCAAATTTATTGATTAGGAAGGAAACAAGGAATATTCCTGGCTGATACCCAGGTATCTACTCCCACTGCCCTACACCCCACCTCACTTTATCCTCATGAGAGATCAAAGTCACCCATGGGATTTGGAGGCCCATCAGAATCCTCCTACCTTACATGGAGCATTTCTACAAATTCATCCCAAAGCTAGCCCCTCTCATAAAACTACACTATGTTAGGACACAACTATGAGAGAGCAAGTTGTCACGGTGACATTTATTAAATGACAAGGCAGATTAACAGAAAATACAAAGAAAAAGAAAAAGCCATCTCAAATACAAGCAAGCAGGAACTACTTATTACACAGCTGAATATAATTGCATTTAGTAAGCCATTACTATATGCTGGTCCTTCTGTGCAAACAAGGGAATCAGAGACACCCCTTGACAGATAAAATGTGGTCCTCACCTGCAAGAATACGGACTATACAGTTAAAACAAGTGGGCAAAGGGACACAATGTAAGGCACAACATGGTCTGGCAAAAGTGCCATGTGGTCCAAGGGCTCTGGGGGCACCAGCCATTGTAGTATTCTCAACTGGGGAAAATCAGCACAGACTTTACAGAGGTCACGGCATTGAAGCTGAGCCTTCAACCATGTAAAGGAGTTTGGCAAGGCCAAGAAGAGGTGATCCATACCGAGCAAAGGGAAGAGAGACACCAAGTCAGTGTGGCCACAGTGTGGAGGGAAAAGGGTGGAAGGAAAGCAAAGAACGGCATGTTTGGGACAAAAAATATTGCAAGGTTTTGAACACTGTGCCCTGGTGTTCAAGCTTTCTTCTGCAGACAGCAGACAACTCAAGGCTTCCGAGCAGGGAGGGACACAACAGATCTGTGTTTTAGAAAGCTTACTTGGCCCAGACAGGCAGATCAGTCAGAAAGCTCCTTCAACAGCCAAGGAAAGAGGAAAGTGGTGTCTGAGTCCTATGTTAGAGACAGACTACAATGAAAAGAAAGCAAAAGCTTGGGAAGATACTTCAGGTTAAATAATTGCTAACCTTTTCTTTATGCTTTTCTATTTTCCAGCAGGCACATATTCTTAAATATGGAGGGAAATACAAAAAGGATTACTTCAGAAAAACACTACCACAATTGATCGATAATTGGGTCGGGTGTCGTTGGGAGAGGGGGCATTTGAGACCTAAGGAGTAAGAGTCAGCCCCAGACCTCCACGGATGGTGTCTGGTCATGCCTCCAACCTGAACAAGAACAGAAGAGGAAAGGTCCTCTAAGGAGCAGTCCTGTAAGGTTTGTCCACCATCTTCTTCCAATTAATTAAAACAGAAAGAGGGAGCACCAAACATATTAAATCTAGTTCAGGTTCCACTAACCCAGGGCTGGACGCAGGTAAAGTACTCTATGGTGCTCAGGAAAACATGGTTTTCAAAGCAGAGGACCAATGTACACAAAGGACAGTGTAAGCAAAGTGAAAATTGGATATTGATCATCAGTTTTCAAGTATGTATTCCAAAAACATTTTTTAACATTTATTCATTTTTGAGAGAGACAGAGTGCAAGTGGGAGGAGGGGCGGAGAGAGAGGGAGACACAGAATGGAAAACAGGCTCCAGGCTCCGAGCTGCCAGCATAGAGCCCGATGTGGGGTTCGAACCCACAACCATGAGATCATGACCTGAGCCGAAGTCGGACGCTTAACTGACTGAGCCACCCAGGCGCCCCACAGTTTTCAAGTATGTGTTAAGTCATTTTCAAAGTGTGCTTGATATGCAAGAATGCACATGCAATAAGTTAGTTGTCTACTCTTGAAAAAAAAATTTTTTTAGTGCTTTTATTTATTTTGGGGAGAGAGACAGAGCGTGAGTGGGGGAGGGCAGAGAGAGAGGGAGGCACAGAATCTGAAGCAGGCTCCAAGCTCTGAGCTGTCAGCACCCGGCACGGGGCTCAAACTCATGAAACTGTGAAATCATGATACAAGCCAAAGTCGGACACTCAACTGACTGAGCCACCCAGGCACTCAGCTATCTACTCTTTAAAACATCAGCTGGATAATATTATTGTACTATTTGGCCCAAAACTATCATGGTCTATATTCCTACATTCAGTAGGATTAAAAGGAAGGATATCATATGTCATCTTAATCTATAAATGAATTCTCTCATATTAAGTGTGATGTATCTCTCTATTACCCTGGCATCACAAACCTGAAATGCTGGATTAAAAAAAAACTTTTCAGGTTGTAAGCAAAGGATACACAAAAATGAGTACAAATAAAGCTGGATATTGTGAGTCTGATGTTGGGTTGTATCCACGTCCACATCCTGGTTATATTCAACCACAGCCTGGCAAAAAAGTAACCATTTTTGGGAAACAACATCTGTGCAAGGGATCTCTGTATTATTTCTCATATGAATTTATAATTATCTCAGTTTTTAAAACAGGGATCTTTTTAAGAAAAAAAAAACCCAGGGGCAGCTCTGTCCTGTGAAATGCTATTTATTTTGACCACACAGTAGACTAAAAACAAAAAAGAAGTTTTAGAGCTAAGTGCTTAGTGCTTATCGGTAAGAGCATACAGATGTGTCAGATTCCAAATCTCAAGTGGCCACAAAGTAAAAGGGAGACAATAAGAGGAAAATAGTGAATACCAATCCTCTGTCCCCAGCTTTATATACAGTAAGCGAGGCCAGGACCATCATTGCTCTCCATTTCACCCATCTTCCTTGGGAAGCCACGGCTCAGAGGGAACACGATCTCCTCCGGACTACACACCAGAGTGGAGCTGAGCGAAATCAAGTGTTCCCAGCTCAGCATAAAAATGCCAAAGGAAAAGTCTTAGTTCCTACTTCCAGAGGAGTGGGGGTGGAGGGGGGGGAAAGAGAAAGGAACGTGGAAGGTTACATGCACCCAAACTGATAATAACCGTGCAGTATCCCCGCAGTACCGAGATGAGTAAGCCAAGGTGCACGACCTACTGAGCCTCTTCACGTTATGAGCTATGGAGAAAGAGACACAGCTAAAACCCTGCCCAACACTGGAAGGTGCAAATTCCCACCAACAATAGAAAAATGGCCTACTTAAGAGCTACCATGAGCCAAAACAAAGCCCTGAGGCCCTGACAGACAGGTCTCTATAACGGCAAGGTATTATGGAATCTGGTTCACATCCATTATTCTCACTTGACTACCACAAAATCACATGGAACACCATGCACAGGAAGGGTCAGGGTTTTTTTTCATTCATTAGGCAAATTCTATTGAACAAAAAGTATGTGCTGAGGCGGGGGCAGGATGCAGAACCTCCGGCAGGGACAGATCTGAATTATTAGACCCCCAAAACAAAACACAGCCCCTGCCCTCCAGAAGCTCATAATCGAGTGGGGGGAGCCCACATGTGAACAGGTGACTTTGATATAGTGTGAAACCAGATAAAATGCTTCCCCGTTTTCAAATCTGACAAGTTGTCCCAGGCATATTGTGGACAATTCCTGCCTAGACCTGCAATTAGCCACTTCTCTAAGGTATCCCAATTCCTTTTACTGGAAAAGTTCCTTTAGAACTGGCTCTGTGCCCTTTGACACAACTTGAAAGGGCTCCTGCTGGTCAAGCAGGGGACATCAAGAAGATGGTCAAGTGTAAAACAAATATGTTTAAATCCCTTGGTTATATTAATTACTAAATTACTAAAAAGACCCTCCTTGGTCATCTTTGGAAGCTGGTAGGTACCACCTTATGATCTGAAAATTGATAAACCAAAGGAAAGAACAAAGCAGTCTAACTGCTTTCCTATGCAGAATGTAGTTCAGAGTAAGCAACTAGTTGATGAGTCAAAGTTCTTCTTTATGGGAGAATCACAAGAATCTATTAATAAATAATACAATTAAAAGCAATGCAGAATTAGAAAACTGTCCTGTTGCCATCTAATAAAATAATCTTGGCAGCAATCATCAATTTCTACTAAAACTTTAAGTGTAACATTATGTAACAGAAGGATGGGTGAGGACACCTGAACCCACTGGTCAATCTGAGCATCACCGAAAAGTGGGACAAACAGACAATACAGGCCTGCTAATGTGATGCCAATGGATGAACATACTACCTAAGCAGCATTGGTTACAAAAAGAAAAACTGAAGCTAATAGAGCTTCTAGAATCAGATCGAACTACCAGCTTTCCGGAAACAGAAGAATGTGCTAGATGACGCAGTGCAATAAAAAATGCAATCATTTAAATCCTGAATAAGGGAGACTCTACGGGACAAATAATATAGTTCCTCCAACAAATAAACTATATGGGAAAAAAGTTGGTCAGGGAGAAACCATTGCCAATTTTAACAAAAACTTAAATGTAACAGGACATCATCTGGATACAGCTTCAAACAAATCTCCTATAAAAAGCTATTTTCAGAATAATGGAGGATAACTGAACAGAGTGGCTATTAGATGATATTAAGGAATTTGGGGTAATTTTGCTGGGTGTGATAATGGTATTGTGGGTATTTTTTTAAGCCCTTATTTACTTGAGATGCATACTGAAATCTTTATAGGCAAAATGATACGACGTGTGGAGCATGCTTTAAAATCCTCCAGGGGGAGAAAGTGAAGGGAGAACAGATAAGAACAGTAGCATGCCAATAGCTGTTGAAACTGGATGGTGGGTATAAGGGGATTCACTGTTTTAGTCTCTTTACTTTCATGTATACTTGAAAAAATTCCATGACAAAAGGTTAGAAAATTAGACACAACCCTTATGCATAATCATCACGATATTGTTTAAATGGCAAAAACTTGCAATCACTATATTGTACACCTGCAATTAATATTATACTGTATGTTAACTAACTGGAATTTAAATAAAAACTTGAAATGACTTAGGACAAGTTTTCTTATCTGTAAAAAAGAACGAATAATTCCATTTCTCTCATAAGGTTCTGAAGGATAAGATAATGCATGTATTGTGTTATTAGCACAGTGCCTGAAAAAAGTTAAGTACTCTATAAACATCAGCTGCTGTTATTAAAAAAAAAAAAAAAAACTTAAAAAAAGTTTGCCAACAGCCTAAATCACTAACAGTTAAGAGCAAATCACAGCACATGTAAAAAGGAATATCATAAGGCTATAGAAATGACAATCTTCTAATAACAAAAAAAAATTCTACTGAAAGAGGGTTTCTACTACAGTAAAACCTTGGATTGCGAGTAACTTGTTCTGTGAGTGTTCGAGAAGATGAGCAAACGTTTCTAATAAATTTTAACTTGATAAACAAGCCATGTCTTACAATGGATCGTACATGACGCCTAATGTCACATGATCACAACAACTGAGCCAATGGATCTTCTCCCCCGTCTCTCTCTCTCTCTCAAAAATAAATCAACATTAAAAAAATACAGTATAGGGGCACCTGGGTGGCTCAGTAGGTTAAGCGGCCGACTTCGGCTCAGGTCATGATCTCGCGGTCCGTGAGTTCGAGCCCCGCGTCGGGCTCTGTGCTGACAGCTCAGAGCCTGGAGCCTGTTTCAGATTCTGTGTCTCCCTCTCTCTGGCCCTCCCCGTTCATGCTCTGTCTCTCTCTGTCTCAAAAATGAATAAATGTTAAAAAAAAAAAAATTAAAAAAAAAATACAGTATATGACAAGAGTTTATTAATACTGTGCTGTAGTCAACATTCATGTGAGTGTATGCAATGGCCCCCATGCTGAAAAAGGTTGAAAAGAAATGAGGTAAAAAGAAGGAGATGACTATGGTGGAAGTTAAGAAGGAAATCAAGAAGTATGAACGAGGTATGCAGGTGGCCAATTTTCCGAGATTTTTTAAGAAGTCTACGTCCTCATCTCGTCTGCAGAGGAGGAGGAAAAGGTGGAGGAATCCCTCATTACAAATGAGATTAGGGAGATGTGTAAAATGTGGCAAACAGCACAAAATTTTGTAGAAAAGCACCACCCGAATAAGGCTGTAGCAGTGCTGGCAAGGAATCTGTTTAATGACAATGCAACGTCACATTTCTGCAAAATCCTCAAAAGGAGGCAAAAGCAAGTGTCATTGGAAAGGTTTCTTACTAAAGGTGCATGAAAAGAAAAAGATTCCATTGAGCCAACAGAAGTGATTCCGTTAGGGATAGTGTAAGTCATCTACACAATAACCCTCCTCTCTCTTGTCTCCCTCACACCAGTCACGAAGGTTTTCAGAGGTAAGTGTAGGTTAATTCATTTTTCTTTATATTGTGTATTTCTTAATTACTTTCTATGTATTATATTACAGTATTGTAATCATTTTTATATGAATATTTTTGGGTGGTGGAACAAATCATCTGAGTTCCCATGATTTCTTATGGGGAAATCTGCTTTGATAGACAAATGCTTTGGACTACAAGCATGTCTCCAGAACAAATTATGCTCCCAAACCAAGGTTTTACTGTACCTACCTGCATTTTGACATCGAACTTTCTAATTAAGTTCCTCTTTCCAGCTTATGTCTGAACTCAGGCAAAAGTCCCTAAGGGCAAAGCATCCCTGATGGGAACCAAAACTATGCCTTCAAACAACAGGGACTGGCCTGACAACCCCACGTGACTGACCCCAAGACAGGCAGACTGGGCAGGTACTGGCCACCTGCATGCAGTAACAGACCTTTGGCCCACACTTTCCTTACATAAACCTGGAAGTATTTTCAGCACTTGACAGACAGTCTTGGGGACGCTAGTCTGCAGTCTTCCTGGTGCTGGCCTCTCTGAAATAAATTCCTTTCTTGTATCACCACTGCTCCTCTCTGCCTTTAGATGTTGTCTGCGACAAGTGGCCAAACCTGGTCTGTTTGGAACCCCCAGGGCCAGGTGTTCTTGCAGCCCTGCGCCCAGGCTACAAGACTCATTTTTCACATTGAGTAAAACAAAGTAACAAAGAACCAACAGGCTGTAGAAATGTGATATATGCAAAGGGAAATGGCCAGGAGGAAGCTCACCGAGGTGCGGGGCATCTCTGGGTGGTAAGTTATCAGGTAAGTTATTTTCCTCACTGTTCTTTGGGAACTTCTTAGGAAGGCATTCACTCATATAATTTTAATTTCTCCGGGGGAGGAGGGAGTGAGAAATGTTAGTTGTTAGTTTTCCAAATTTAAAATGGGTTGGAAATATGGCTCTTCTGGTAATCAAATGGCATAAGATATGGAAAGCAATGATCAAAGGATCTAATGTATAACCAGACATTCAAAATATGTTAAGAGTTCTTCTTTTTAGTTTTTTTTTTTATTTAAAAATCATAAGAAAGCAATTGCTTCTTAAAACAAAAAATAAAAAAATAAAATAAAATAAAGAAAACCCTCACTTTTGTGAGCCTTTAGAAAACCTACCTACTTCCCTCCTTTTCCTTCATGTAATTATTTGTTGACACCTAACACACGTTTGTTTCATTTCAAAGTTTAAAACAGTTCAGTCTACACTAACACATCCCCATAATGTTACTTTTGAAACAGATCTTTTGTTAACTACACCATTATCCATATCCTTAGATTGTCTTTGCATAGTTAACATTTTAGAGGTGATGGATCATTGAATCACAGAGGGTTTTTTACTCTCATGTCAAAAGCCTGTGAAAATTCAACATTCTCTCAGAACTAGCCATCTCTGTAACTTCCTATTAAAGAGTACTGACAGGGTTGGTGGGACGTATATGGGACTTCTTCACATATGGACTCCATTATCCTCTCCCCCTTTTGTAAAAATTAAGATACTGTAAACACGCCATGGAAATCATCCTTTTCAAGTTTCCAATTCACTAATTTCCAGTATATGCAAGATTTTGCATCTGTATCACCACTGCCTAATTCCAGAACATCTTCATCACCCCACAAAGAATGCCATTACCCATTAGCAGTCACTCCCCAAGCCCTGGGCCTCTCTCCTCGGTCCCTGACAGCCACTAATGCAATTATAACTCTTACTAAGGCTGTTTTTTGTTAGTGAAAAGGATAAGATTTAATACATTCCTTCTAAACCAAAAGATCTCCATTCTACGAGGTTTGCAATATATTCAGAGCACGCTTCAACTCCACTCACGCCATCATTAGGTATCAGGGAAGATAAATAAGCATTCTCCTCTTGAATTAGTGCTCCTTCTATTATAAAACAGAAATCAAATCACCCAGATTTGGCTTACTCTGACTGCATTGCTAATCAACTCTGAACATTTGGCCATGACATATTTCACCATCTCCTATCTCGAAATTGAGGCAAAAGAAAAAAGGAAAAAAAAAACCACCTAGCAATTACCACAAAAATGTATATAAAAAAAGCAGTAAATCATTAAGATAAGCTAAATTTATACCAATGTTTGCTCATTTAGCTGGCAAAACTTATCAAAACAACTCATGTATTAAATGCAGCAACAGATTTTCTACAGAGTTTTACTTCTTTTTAGAGCAACTATAAGCACATTTATGGGGAAAGTGGGGCTGAAGCAGTTGAATATGCTCAGTGGTTTCTTGATCCTGACTGCAGTATTTTTTGGGCATCATGTATTTTAAATTTGAAGAGTTACTTTTGTTGCTGCCTTAATTCCAAGAGAAAAATGAAGGAATCACTCTAAGTTACAAAGGCAGTGCCTTCTGCAACCAATCTAAGTTCTGTTTATTTCCTCATGTAACAGAGAGAATAGATCATCTCATCCCTATAATTTCCTGACTAGTACACCTTCTCAAAAGCAGGTATAGAAGAAAAGTTTTAAATTCCTGTTTATAAAAATAATATGTGCCTCCTGTAGAAAATTTAGAAAATAGAAGAACACAGAAAGAAACCCTATCCTCTATAATTTCATCATATAGATTAATACCATTAAAATTTTCATTATCTCCTTTCAGATCACTTTTTCTATACATTTGTACATAGCACTCAGTGTATATAAATTTTGCACCTACCTTTTTTCATTTTACATTATTCCATCAGCATTTCCCCGTGTCACTGAAAACACTTTATAAACCATACTTGCTGCAAAGCACACCATCTTCTGGACAAATGTGTGGAAACATTTACACACATGTATCTTTTATTCTAATGCTGGACAGTTGAGATTTTCCCAGTTTGAAAGCCTCCAGTTCTAATTTCAAGTGATTTTTTTTTTTTTTTAATCAACGGCCACACTTTTCTTTCATGGACACACATCACATGCACAGAGGCCTTGGTTATTGGCACCAAAGGACTTGTTTATTTTCAAGCAATTGTGATGCAGAGTCACTGCCAAAAGCCACATTCCCGTCTGAGAAAAAAATATCACCCATATCATTAGGACTTTGGAATGAACAAACAATGGGGCATAAACTCTTTAAACCATTTAGAAATGAGAGGCCATGCCCTCAATCAGTCAAAAAGCATTCTCTCCTACCCTAAACTTGCAATGAGACCCCTGCGCTGACCTCTAATACCAAGAATGGGAGGAGGGAAGATTCATTTTGTGTGCTTGTGTGTCACTCTGGCAATGGCTATCTTACATAGCTGACCTTGAATTTCCACTTTAGACTCTCTTCTCAGGCAGACCAGCATCACATAAAGGTGACCTCGGAGCAAAGGATCCGCTTCAGAAAGAAGGCTGCCGCAACTCCAGGACTGCCAGCCAAGCCCTCAGGACCGCAGGGCAGGATGCAAAATAGAACCAAAGACCTACAGGGCCCATTTGCAATTACTTCCTGGGCCAATAAATATGAGCAGAAACTTGCAATTCTTTGCCTCAGTCCAAGAGCATGCTACTTTTGAAAATTAAAACGCTCCACTGAAAACTTTCAGAGACTCCAAATCAAATATTAAAACAAAACCAGCCAAAAAGGAAAATGAATTTGATCCTGACTGCCCCTCATTTAAAAAATAAGATTGCTTATTGACTTTACCTCATCTGCTGCTCGACCATATCCAGCTAGATTTCCTTCTGATGCACGGTACTATTAACTAGTGCCTAAAAATCATTTCTCTCCCTCCCCAAAAGCCCTTATTGTTTTTAGTAAGAAATCCGTGTTTTCTTTCTTGGATCTAAGGTTATCGACATTGTTCTGGCTGTTAAGAGTAGAATGCTAGTCAACCTATAGTCTTTATTGTGGGTTCTTTTTATTCACCTGTGGACACCAAGCCAGTTCCCATCCACTATGATAAGAGATGATGTTCTTCTAAGCACCTGCTGAATTTTTTCTTTTTATTCCTTCCACTGAAAATTTAAACTCACTACCCACTACTATTAGCCCAGCAGGAAATCCAAGACTTGTTTTATTTTTCCTACCATACTCCCGAAACAACATGACAACAGGGCAAAAAAGTTAAACCTACCAGCCATAGGCTGAATGGGCCTAAAAGCCTTGATGTTCTACAGACTTCCACTCAAATTCTAGTCAAAAGCTGACTATGTGCCTAAAGGGGATATTACTTCACCTTGAGGTGTCTCAGGGCTAACTAACCTCTGGGAAGTGGGGTTAAGATTTAAGAATAATGCAGAGAAAAACCTATTATTACCTCTAACTCTTCAGTGGGAGAGCAGATGTCTGGTGACAATCTTTTCCAACAATCTCCACCAGCATTTATTCCTTTGGGCAAAATATGAAAAGCCCACACTTCTCTAGTTCACTTTTGACTTCACTCAAGCAAAATCGCCTTCCTCTTTTCTCAAGTGCCCAGCAGGCTAGTATCATCCCACCCAAACCCCTTCCCGTTCTTGCCACCATGCATACTCATGCCCTTCACTGTGATCTGATTCGTGCACGTCTGAGTGCAATTTCCTCCAACACTGGAAACTCTTCACGGCCTTCCACGGCTCCCTGACACACAGCCAGTCCACGGCCTTCCACAGCTCCCTGACACACAGCCAGTCAAACTGCGTGCACACGACTTGAAACTTCTCCCTCACCGCAGCCTGGTACGGAAGCAAACACCTGAAGTCACACTCTAACCCTGTGGTTTTTCTCCGGAGGGACGTGGATAAATAACCCCACGGTGAATGTGACTCCCCCCACCCTTAAGATGATTGTTTATTTGCTTCCAAAATAGTTTTACAAACAAAGAAAGAGAGAAAAGGTAGGGAAGGTAGGGCGTACACCCCACAATCCATTTTAGTGTTTTGAAGGCAAAGAAGAGACCTGGGCAGTAAACTTTCCTCGCTACTCCTCCTGCTTTCTCCTCCTCCTCCCCCACCCCCCCACTCCTTCAGCCAGTGCTCCCTCTAAGGTCTGCTGGAATGAAGCTGCTCTGCAACCTGACAGACTCCTCTGTGGCCTCTCTTGCTGCCACTGTCTGGACAAGTTAAATCTTTAACAGTAACCAAAGGCAGGCAGGGGTAGTGCCGGATCAACCACAAAGAAATGAAGAAAGAGTACCCCACTGGATGCTATGAAATGATCATAAAGCTAACAAGTCTGCAGTCACGTATAAACTCCTTCACCCTCATGATAACCCTGTGAGATCAGTATTGTCCCCATTTTGCAGATGAAAACTGAGACCTAGAGAGGTTAAGTGACTTACCCAGCATCACACAGCTAGCGAGAGGAGCCCTAACCCAAGCAATGTGGCCCCAGATTCCAGGCTCTTAACTTTTCCATGAAAAACTGCCTATTGTGTTACAGACTTGGAGCCACCCCTCTGAAGAGGGGACCGATACGTGGGAGCCCCAACATTACCAAGGGCTTCCTAAGCATCCCACAGCTTGGGAGCATCTGCCCACAAGTTAACAAAAAAGCAGTGGCTTGGAACAGCCAGAGGTATATGAAAGCAAGCGCCAAAGTAGGACTTTAGAGCACAACTCCCCAGAGACTAAGCCCGTCAGCTCTCCTTTGTCAGTGTTCCTATTTCCAGAAGGGCATCCCTTGCCCTAACAGGGTATACCTAGTTTGGGGGATGGCAAAAGAAAAAGATCCATTTTCCCTAAAGAAAGGAATCAAAAAAAAAAAAGGTGGGGTGGATCAGGATCTCATTCTACAAAAATAAATCCTTCCACCAAGGTTTCTCTTCAGAGCACAGAAAAACATGAGGAGTTCCAGATGGCTTCCTGTTCTGCCACCTTCAACCTGATCGTTCCACTTCCTCCTCTGTCAAGGGTAACAGTCTTAGGGCGCCTGGGTGGCTCAGTTGGTTAACGCATCCAACTTGGCCTCAGATCATGATCTCACAGTTTGTGGTTCAAGCCCCACGTTGGGCTCTGTTCTGACAGCTGAGAACCTGGAGCCTGCTTCGGATTCTGTGTCTCCCTCTCTCTCTTTGTCCCTCCTCGGTTCGTTCGTGCTTGCGCTCACTCGCTCTCTCTCTCTCTCAAAAATAAAAAATAAAACACTTAATTTAAAAAAAAAAAAGGGTAAAAGTCTTGGGCAGAAAGTAAACAGTCATGTACCTAATACAAATAAAGATGACATGCATAGAGAACGAGCCCTTTCGAGGGTCCTACAGTATTTTTTTTTTTTTGAG
Source organism: Panthera pardus (assembly GCF_024362965.1). Lineage (NCBI taxonomy): Eukaryota > Metazoa > Chordata > Mammalia > Carnivora > Felidae > Panthera > Panthera pardus. The sequence goes on from NW_026526655.1 coordinate 104,333,178, forward strand.
GGCCCTACAGTATTCCTAAAAAAGAAAAAATAATAATTTTAATGCTAGTTGTATATATAAAAAAAATTCCAACAATGAAAAACATAAGTAGTAAGTACACATTCGCTTATAACACTTCCCCTCCCCCTTAAAAATACTCTATTAATAGTCTGGCACATGTCATACTGGATTTTTCCTTGGAATTCTAGCATCAAAATGCCAGTGTTTTTATGGTGTAATACCATCCTTTCTGTATTTTAAAAATGTGAAGTCTGAGCTACTGATGTATTAATGTAGACACAGAGTAAAAGCATAAATGTTAAAGCAGCATATAGCTCTCTATGTAACATCAATATATAAATGGTGCACATACATAAAGGTTTTCTTGAACTAAAGCAGGCTTAGGAAGCATTAAGGAAAAGAAGCCCATCTTTTGTCAGCTGTCTTCAGTGTGTGTGCATGTTTCCATTGTGCCCATACCACCTGTGCTCTGGGGCCCCGTGAGTCTAAATCGTCCTCATCCATTTTACATGAAGAGCTGCAGAGTAAAGCAGTAGAGTCACAAACACAGTCAGTACGGGCGGCCCCTCGGGGCTGGGTTGGTAGCGTGCGGCACAGTTAGTCCCCAAGCAGTACTTAGTGTGAGGAACACTGGCTTTCGCCCACCTGCTCCGAACACACTGCTCCCAAAGCGGCATCATTGGGCAAGAAGGCTGATTCTGGCTAACATCAAGTTACCCAAGAGGAGGAGAGTTCTGGCCCTGAGAGAACAGATCTGGACCTGAAGGGACAAGAAGGGGGCAGGGGATCTAGTCCTGAGAACAAGGAAGTGGTCCAGATCCAGGTGAGGGCTGGAACGAGGCCTGGAGCTTTCTCCACCTCCTCCTCTCAATACGCTCAGCGTCTACCCCTCCCACCTCCCATCCAAGTACTAACCAGGCCCGACCCTGCTTAGCTTCCGAGATCAGACGAGATGGGGCGCGTTCAGGGTGGTATGGCCGTAGACTTCCCTCCTAAGTTTCAAACGACTTAGGAGCTCTAACAGAGGTAAATGCCCCAAAGTGGGTCTCAGGAAAATATAAGTGATGAACAGACTTAAAGGCACAACTTCACTAGCTGTTTTAAAGTCCCATTTCCTTAGTTACTATAGGAGACCCCAAGAAAGGTTTTAAACAGGACAGGCAGGTGGTGGTAAGAGCACACGTGAAATGTTAAAGGCAGCATGTCACTATGTACATCACACATAAATGATTCGGACTTCAGGTTTTTAAAATACAGAAAGAATGGCATTATACCCCTAACATCATGGGCATTTTGGCACTGTGATTCCAAAACCCACAATGACAATCACAAAGGGTAAAGTGCTCAGTTTAAAGGGGTCGGGAAAGATAGAAAACCTCTCGTTTGAAGACAGGTCTAAAAGCTCAAATAACACAGGTCTTCGGAGAGAAAAGCAGCAAAGCGAGGTACATACGCAGACAGAGAATTCTGCCAAGCACTGTGGAACACGTCGCACACTCAGGTTATTCACACCTGATCTCAGGAAGCACAGCCTCAATGGCGGGGCTAATCCACACAAATGGTAAAAGGAGCTGTGATACAAACTCGGGCCTCTGATCCCAATGTCTGAGACTTCAGTAGAGCCCTGCAGCCTTTCAAGCAATCTAAAATAGAAACTTCTGGAGCGCCTGGGTGGCTCAGTCGGTTAAGCATCTGGCTCTTGATTTCAGCTCAGATCCTGATCTTGTGGTTCGTGGGATCCAGCCTCACATCAGGCTCTGCACTGACAGCAGGAAGCCTGGTTGGGATTCTCTCTCTCTGCCCCTCCCCTGCTCGTGCTCTCTCTCTCTCTCTTTCTCTCTCTCTCAAATAAATAAACTGTAAAATATGAATTTCTCTGACAAACTTCATAATTCCCCCAGTGGTCACACCCAAGCCACCTGCCCTGAGCCAAGCTTCATTCCTTTAGGGCAACCTGTCCTCCTCACTCCATCCCTTGACATGAGGTTTACTGAGTGGGGGCCACCATTTTCTTACACTGCCACAACTACCTGGCCACCATGAGTGGGTCAAGGGTTTGGGGACTCAAGCTGGGGAGGGGAGGGGTGTGGTTGTAATCCAAGCTGGAGAAAGAGAGACTCTTTCTTCTGATGGTGAAGCTACAAGATGTGAACTGGACCCACAGTGGGACATGAGTGCAACACAGAAAAGAAGCCACTGGCCAGACAGAAGCAGAGACCTCCCCCACCCGAGTCACCAGTGCTGTCTCCACAGTAATCTCAACCACCACTGTGGGTGTGACTTGCCCCAATAATGCACCTTTTCAGCCTAAACTGCTTTGAACTCAAATCCTGTTCAACATAAAGTTTATCTGACTCCCTTCCCATGATCAGAAAGGTTAATATCAGTCCTTTTCTTTGCAAAGCTGTTAAAAAAAAAAAAAAATGCCTTAGAATCATATGAAGAATCAAATAAGATCACACACCTATCCCTCGCTGCCCAACAAAACCAAAATTACCATCTACTTGGCATTACTTAGTGTCTCCCAACACAGAACAGTGAAGATGAGCTGACATTTAGGTTACAAGAGGTGTGAAAGCACTTGGGAAAAGGAAAGGAACATTCCAAAAAATGGATTATGATGGTTCCCCCCACCCCACAACTCTCTTGGGAGATAAATCAATATTGTTCTCATTCTCTGTAGAAAAAAGATAACCTAATGGGAATAAAATGACAGAGAGACCTAATTTCTTTAATCCAACAAAGTGGACTTTGTCAAGGTATCAGGGTTTCCTTCTCCAAACTACAGACATTTTCTTCTCTGCTCATGTTTAAGAAGACAAAACCTTTTTCCGTCAATCTTTTAAAGGGGAAATGAGATTGGGGTGCCTGGCTGGCTCAATCAGAAGATCACACGACTCTTGATCTCGGGGTCCTGAGTGTAAGCCCCACACTGGGAGTAGAGAGTGCTTACATAAATAAAACTTTAAAAAATAAATAGAGGGGAAATGAGATTAACAAAAATAAAATGATGTGCTTCACATCCTCTGTATCAAGTGCTGCTCTAGCTACACAGAGATATTCTGCCCATGAAAACGGAAGGCTGTCCAAAGAAACGGTAATACCCACGGGTGGTACTGAAGCACGCACTCTTGTACCACTGCTGGGCGTGCAATCTGGCCCACTCTGACCCAGCAATTCAGGCTGAAAGGTTTTCAGAACGGTCAACACACACGCATGCACGCACGCGCACACACACTCACGAGCGTGAACATATGTACACTCAATGATGTTCAGTGCTTATAACAAACAAACAAAAAACAAACCTAGAAACTGCCTGTGTTAGCAACCAACCATGGATAAAGAAATGATGGCTAACCATTCACAGAAGAGAGTAATACATTAAAGTTATATTAACTCATAAGTGATCTAATTTATTGATGTGAAAAAAATCATCGTGACATACACGTAACCAAAAAAAAAGCTCACAAAATAGCATGTGTAGACTAAATGAAAGAAACTAGACACAAAACACACACACACGCATACAGAACACGTATACTATGAGCAGTCTTACATAAATATTTTTTCCATCTTTTTTCTACCAATATAAAAATAAACTAGTTATGGCAATAGACTGTGGCTGATCTTCAATTTTTTCATTTTAACTTTATATTCAGAAGTTTTATTAGTTGGTTCTTGTTCATATAACAGGCACATATCACTTTTACCATAAGAAAAACAAAATTATTTTTCTAAATCAGCATTTGCAAATACTTCAATTAGGCAGCCTCAAGAAAAGTGTTTGACAGGGGCGCCTGGGTGGCTCAGTCGGTTAAGCGTCCGACTTCGGCTCAGGTCATGATCTCATAGTTTGTGAGTTCAAGCCCCGCGTCGGGCTCTGTGCTGATAGCTCAGAGCCTGGAGCCTCCTTCAGATTCTGTGTCTCCTTCTCTCTCCCCCCACCCCTCCCCCCCCCTCTTTCTCTCTCACAAAAATAAACATTAGAAAAAAAAACTTAAAGAAAAAAAGAAAAAAAAAGAAAAGTGTTTGACAGAAGAGATTCATAAATATAGAGAACAAACTGAGGGTCACTGAAGGGGTTGGGGGGGGGGGATGGGCTAAATGGGTAAAGGGCATTAAGGAATCTACTCCTGAAATCATTGTTTCACTATATGCTAACTAATTTGGATGTAAATTTTAAAAAATAAAAAATTAAATAAAAAAAAAGTGTTTGAAAAAAAGATGTTCCCAAGATACATATGTAAATGTATCAAAACATACAAGGCTTAAGACCCTCTGCCAAAGTAAGTCAAAGACAAAAATTTTCCTAAACGTTCCTCCAAATTATTTGGTATTTTTTTCTTAAAATGTCTTCTCCAATTAAATTTCTTTAATGTTTATTTATTCTTGAGACAGAGAGCGAGAGCGTGAGCAGGGGAGGCGCAGAGAGAGAGGGAGACACAAAATCCAAAGCAGGCTCCAGGCTCCGAGCTGTCAGCACAGAGCCCGATGAGGGGCTCAAACTCACAAACTGCAAGATCAGACCTGAGCTGAAGTCAGACACTTAATCGACTTGAGCCACCCAGGTGCCCCAAAATGTCCTCTCTAATTTAAAAAAAAAAAATGCATCATGCAGGAAAAGAACCTTTTTCCATAAGGTTACCCACAGTCAATAAATTGCATCCTGAAGCCTGAAACCTTGAGGACTTCTCAAATTCACCCCAGTCCTTCATATACCCAAGCTAACAGCAAAACCCCCTGACCCTGTCCTCCTCTCTAATGCCCTTACTCCAGTTTGCTTCTCCCCTCTCCCCCTGGTATTAGCCCACGCCACTTTCATTACACCCCTAACTCCTAAGGCAGTCATTAGCACCCAGCAGTCCTTTGATGTCTTCCACTGCCCCTAGAGTCAGTCCCAAGGTCCCACTATCTCTCCAGGCTCCTCTACCCAGGACCTTGCTCAGTCCCACTAGTGTAGGATCTCAGAACACTACCTCCATTAATGTCACCTGCAACATGCTTCCTCGTGGAGCCCACTGAGCCATCTCTCTTCCCTCACACAAGAGTCCTAAGAGATGCCTGGCCGGTTCAGTCGGTAGAGCGTGAGACCCCTGATCTCAGGGATCAATATATATTAAAATACACCTTACAAATATATATTGTAATATGAATATGTACCAATACCTATTTTTTAAACAAAGAATCCTAAGGGCCATTCTTCCACAAAGCGCTTAAGGATGATTAAACAGAGATGGGGCGGATGCCAGAGATGGGTGGTTATGTGTTCGGCTCTTGGTTTCGGCCCAGATCGTGGTCTCACAGTTCATGAGTTCAAGCCCTGAGTCAGGCTCTGCACTGACAGTGTGGAGCCTACTTGGGATTCTCGACCTCTCTCCCTCTGTCTCTGCACTGCCCCCCCCCCCACTCGCACTATCTCTCTCAAAATAATTTTTTTTTAAAGGATGATTAAACAGACTCCTACCAGCCACTGAACTTGGCACGAAGCACTTCCTCCCCATTTATGACATTTTCCCCCTTAGTCCAAAGCACAAGCTGGTGGATTCTGTCCACAGGAAGTACAGCAAAATAACCTAGATCTCACTCAGTACTGTCTTCTGTTTCATGTTTTCTATGCTCTGCTTTTTCTCTCTCCTGCAAAGTGTCCTTTAATATCTTAAATCCAGGAAGACGTCTTGCTATTATCTGCCTTTCTGTATCCCGTGCACAATCGTTATGAAAACGTAGAGCCGACCATCTCTCCATTACTGCTAGCCCAAACCAAACTTCATCACATCATGCGTCTTATAGGTTCACAAATCATTAGACTACCTTAAATTCTTTATGAGTATAAATGTATCTAAATGAGACTAATTTGAAAAAGTTTTTCTTTCTTCACAGTAATTCTTTTTGGGGATAACTATCAAAATATACGCTTAATTCCTGCTATACAAACAGACATAGGATGTATATTTCAAAAATATTTGGAGCCAACTAATAAATGAAGAAATGATGGAATCAGAAAGTCACCCTATGGCAGACAACACAATAATAATTATTTTTGGCAAAATATATCAATGGATGCTAAAACTGGTAGGTGAAAGTTTGGTCAAAAACAGGGTATTTACATAGTCGCAAAGGACCTCCCCATAAGATACCTATTCATTATAAAAGACAAATCAAAAATAAAAATAGCAACTTTCGGAAGCTACCTGGCAAAGACCTCTTTCACCAGGGAAGAGAAAGACACCGTGTCTCTCCTGATATGATGCACAGAGTACACCTGCATGGTATTCGGCCCCAAAGGCACAACCTCAATCTAATCATGAGAAACATTCAAGCTCAAATCGAAGGGCTATACAAAATAAATGTGCTCTTCCAAAGTATTAAGAGAGACAAAGGCAAAACTGATGATGAACCACCTCAGATTTAAGAAGACTATCCAGATGAGAACCAAATTCAACTGTGGTTCTGGACTGGATTGTGGACAAGAAAACTGTTCTTGCCTTTGCTACACAGGACGTTAGGAAGACAACAGGTGAGATGTGAATAAGGCTCACAGATGAGGCAGATCTTCCTCTACTGATCCTACTACTGACTTAAGATAACTGTGCTAAGATGACATAAGCAAATGTCCTTGTTTTTAGGAAATACATGCAAGTGTTTAAGAGCAACAGAGCACTGTGTCTACAACTCACATTCCAACGGTCCACAAATGATGATAATATGCGTGCATACACAGACAGAAAGACAAAACAAATGTGAAGGGTTAACACTGGGATCTGGGCGAAACTACATGAAAGTTCTCTGCACTATTTTCTGAAACCTTCCGATACGTCTGAATATTTTCCAAAATAAAAGAGTATTTATTTATGGTCATGAGTCTACTAGGGCCAAAGAACTGTTTTAAATATTAACCTTAAATATTTGGGTTTCTCATTAAAGTACAAAATGAGTTGCTTATCTCTCACTCAGGACCCAGTCTCCTAAAGCAATCACCGTGAACTCCGGGGTGAGTCCTTACACTCTATTCTATACACTCCAGTAGAAATTATTAATACTGCTGCAACATTACAAAAAAGTGGCATTGCACATGGATTCAGATGTGGGCTCTAAGTCAAACTACTCAAATTAAAATCCGCCTCTCACACTTTCTAGTTATGTGACTCTCTTCACTCTCTTAGGCAGTTTTCCCAACAACTGCAGAATAGGACTAATCACAAGACTTTTCACGTAGTACCTACGTCATAATTTGATGAGGCAGCAGATGCGAAGCATTTAACGGTTTCTGGCCCATAACGGGCACTTAAGAAATGTTAGCTATTGCGGTGCCTGGGTGGCTCAGTCAGTTGAACGTCCACCTTCGGCTGTCAGCACAGAACCTGCTTCAGATCCTCTGTCCCCCCTCTCTCTGCCCCTTCCCTGCTTGCACTCTGTCTCAAAAATAAATAAACCTTATAAATAAGTGAATAAATAAATGGATAAATAAATAAATAAATGTTAGCTATTAGTAAACATTAGCTGTCATGTATGGATTCATCTGCCTCATTTTTGGCTCCATTTTCTCACCCCAGCTGTTTCTTTTTCTTTCTGCTGTGACATTCAATTTAAGATTTCTTCTATTATACATATCCTTATTTAAATTTTAGCTTTCTAAATTAGCAAGGCAAAGTATTGTAAATAAAAATAAAAACAACCCCGCTAAACCCTCCTAAAAGGGGTCCTCAACCGGTAGGTTTTAAAGTTGTGTTTTTTTTTTTTTTTAATGTTTATTTATTTCTTTTGAGAGAGACCAAGAAAGCCGGCCGGGGGAGGGGCAGAGAGTGAGGGAGAGAGACAGTCCCAAGCAGGGGGATTCTGACCGCACTGAGCACAGGGCCCAATACAGGGCTCGAACCCACGAACCACGAGACCATGACCTGCACCAGAATCAAGAACTGGGTACTTAACCAACTGAGCCACCCAGGCACCCCCACCAGTAGGCTGTAAACTCACCCTTGGATTTCTCCAACAGCTGCTGCTCTGCTCTTGGTTATCAATAGTGCACAGCTCTTCACTATGAAAGATCCAAGGCCGGCAAGGACTATGGGAAGGTAGGCAACCTCAGCCCCATGAGCAAGTCCACTTTCTACATATTTTCTCTCCATAACTACATAATGTCTGCACTGTCTTCCTTTCACTGATCACATGCTACACACTAATCACTACCGGCACCTTATGTACACTGGCTCACTGAATCCACATAACGCTGTGTACATGAGGGAGGTTACCTGCTCAGAAGTCAAAGCTGCAGAGCCAGCACAGGAATCCAGACTATTCACAGTCAAATCTGAAGTATTTCCGACACACTCTGATGCTCTTGCATATAATATAAACACGTATTTCGAAAGAAGTGCATTAATTACATACATCAAACGTACCATTTTTACTTGACGATCCACGAAATTTTCTTGAAATAACTTTTCCTGACGTGTTTCTGCTTTTGCTTAGTACTGCTCACTATAGCTTTTCTACTTACAACACCAGAGCCATCTACCTTTTCATTTTGTTTTAATGTTTATTATTTATTTTTGAGAGAGAGAGAGAGACAGAGACAGAGACAGAGACAGAGACAGAGACAGAGACAGAGTGTGAGCAGGGGAGGGGCAGAGAAAGAGACAGACACAAAATCCAAAGAGGGTTCCAGGTTCTGAGCTGTCAGCACAGAGCCCGATGCGGGGCTCAAACTCACGAACCATGAGATCATGACCTGAGCCGAAGTTGGAAGCTTAACTGCCTGAAGCCACCCAGGCGCCCCGAGACATCTGTCTTTTTAAAACATACCCCAAGAGGATTAAGAGTACACTTATCTTGATAAACGCTGAGTAATGAACTGCTGAATCACTATATTGTACACCTGAAACTAATGTAACACTATGTTAATTACACTGGAACAAAAATAATAAATGAATGAATGACTGCCAGAAGCGTGGGAGCAAAATGGGTGAAGGGGAGTAGGAGGTAAAGGTTTCCAGTAGTGGAATGAATAAATCATGGGAATAAAATGTATTCATGGGGAATATAATCCATGATGTTGTAATAGTGTTGTATGAGGACAGTGTAGCTACACTTGTCAAGAGTACAGCATAGCGTATAGAGAAGTTTAATCACCATGTTGTGCACCCGAAATTAAGATAACATTGTGCACCAACTATACTTTTTTTTTATTTTTGAGAGAGACAGAGAGAGAGAGAGAGCGCAAGTGGGAGAGAAGGGCAGAGGGAGAGATCGAAAGGGAATCAAGCAGGCGCAGGGCTCAGTCCCACAACCCTGGAATCACAACCTGAGCTGAAATCAAGAGTCAGGTGCCAACCAACAAGTCACCCAGGCTCCCCTAAGAAGATTTTTTTAATAAATGTTTCATAAAACGTAAATGCTGGAAGGAAGGAAGGAAGGAAGGAAGGAAGGAGAGAAGGGAGGGAGGCCGCCCCGAGAAATGCAGATCTTATAACCAATGAACAACACTTGCAGGGACAAACTCTGGGAGAAATGAACAGCCTCTGAACGGAGGCATGGCTTAATGGCAGCACCCAGCAGACTGCCAGAAAAAGAAACAGAAGTCACTTCATCTGAATCCAATAATCTTTTCTGGCTCTCCCCTCAAGGACACACAGGGGGAAGTAAAAACCTCAATGAAAGCCAAGGTTGTAGCGACAGAGGCCAGGGAAACGAGAGGAATCTCCCTTATCTGTCAACACCTTCCTTCCCTCACGCCTATCAAGGGCACCTGATCCAGGGCAGAGGTAAAGAAGCTTAAGGCAAGACTAAATCTTCCATGGTCTACAGAGATGGTGCTGCCCAGAGAGGAGGAATAAGAAAGGAAGTGAGGCTCTCTGAACGCTAGAAACACGTTCCTTTCTTTTAGGGGCGCCTGAGTGGCTCAGTCGGTTCAGCGTCTGACTCCATTCTGGCTCAGGCCATGATCTCACAGGTCATGCTGAGTGTGGAGCCTCCATGGGATTCTCTCCCTCCCTCTCTCTCTGCCCCTCCCCAACTGTGCTTTCTCTCTCTCAAAATAATTTTTTTTTAATTATAAAAAAAAAGAAAGAAAGAAAACACATTATTTTTGATTCTTCATAGCCCTGTGTAATTCTACCTCACCATCATGGGCTCTCCAACTAAGCAAGCCCTAACATTTCTTTTCTTCTCCACCCTACAGCATTTATAGACACTCCTATGATAGACACTCCTAAGATATCTTAATGATATCTTATCCTACACTGTCCATTGTCTTCTCACCTGCCTTACCCCTGGTCCCCAGTTAGACCATAAAGACCATATCAGGGCAGAGACAAAAGAAGCCCTAGGTTAACAGAGAACCTAAAATTTCAAATACAAAGCAGTCTGGCATGGGCCTTGAGACAAGAGTGCACTGGGATGAAGTCCGCATGTCCCAAACTTAGAGCAAGACTGCCCAGGCACCGGTAGCACGGTCAGGGTGCAGACGGAGCCCGATGGTCCCCACTGGACACCCAGCCCCCACCGCAGTATCTGGCACATCATAAGTGCTTAATTAACTTCCGCTGTTGCATGAGCACCTGGGGTCAAGTCCCAAAAACCCTGGTTACTAGCTCTGTCACCTTGAACAAGTGATTTGACTTCCTTGAGCATCAGTCTCCTCATCTGGAGAATGTAATCAACAGTATCTAACTCATATGGTAACTAGAAGGTAAAAATGAATACATATTTAACACAATTTCTGGTACGCAGTAAATGTCCCATAATCATAGGTTATCATTATTAGTCTACAATAATATATACAGGTCCACAAATCACTTATCCAAAACTCTGGCTGCCAGGGGTGCTCTGGAATACAAAATTTTTCAGGTTTTACATGGGTAAGGTAATACACACAGCTACACATACAAGACAGGAAATATATACAGAATGTATAAGGTGGGGAGAGAATATATATATATATTATATATATATATAATATATACATATATTAAACAGTATGTAGGGCAGCCCACAATCAAACATGAGTATTTCTGCTGTGAAACACGCCCTGAGCAGGTGAATCAAGACTGCACGTAGTTCAGGTCAGTTGATTTTGGGTCAAACAACAAATGAAAATCACTACGTTTGGGGCTTCAGGGATTTGGGAACTGTGGAGAAAGAACTGCGGGACTGTACTCACAAAAAGCACGTGGTCCCCACCAAGCCCACTAAACGTGCAGGTGCCCGCAAATGTAAAGTGTGTGGGGCTGCCCGGCTGAATGGAAGGTGTCAGCACCGGGGAGGGGTGCACAGCATCGTGCTCCCTCATTCTCCCCAGCTGCCGGAGCCCAGGCAGCCTCTCTGGGTCAGATAGCTCTTTCTTTTCATCCCTTCTCACCTACACAAGAGAGAACGGGAAGGAAAACTCAACAGTGGCTGGAGGTTCAGGCAAAAATCTACTCTGCCATCTTCCTCGTTCTTCAAGTTTTACTAAAGGAAGAGACCAGATCAAGGAGGGTGGCCGTATTCAAAGTTTGGGGATTTATTTTTAATGTCCGAGTAATCTAGAAAACAAACAAGAGTCTCTCCTCTCCTTCTGTGTCTCCCACAGTCACTGTGACAACAAAGAACACTTAGTAAATGCTTCCAGGTTGAACAGCACCCCACGGTGTAGCCCTGGATGTATGAGGGCCTTATTCGGATAACCAATTCCTCAATCCCCAGGATGACTTCTATTACCAAAGAAAGTCCAAGGCCAACTCACAAAAAAATGATCAGTGATAGGCTAACAGAATGCAAACTGATCATAACAGGAGTCTGAGTGAGAGAAGGCTACAAAGGGCAAGTTTTCTCAAAATTCAGATACAGCACTTCAAAAACAAACCTGTAAGAATGCTCTCCCCATTCCAAAAATCACATGCAAATCATAAACCTTACTCTTCCCTCAGATGAATCATGAATGGTTCCCACCAGTAAAGAAAAAGCATTTATACATAGTAGGGACTTGATGTTTTAGTTTGGGGGCTGGCAAATTACAGTCCATGGGCCAAACTGGCCCTCCATCAGTTTCTGTAAATTAAGTTTTATCGGAACACAGCCATATCCATTCATCTGCGTGTTGCCTGTGGCTGCTCTCACACTATACGGAACCAAACTATTTACATATTTGTGAGAAGACCATTTGGCCCACAGAGCCTTAAGTATTTACTACATGGTCTTTAAGAAAATTTGCTGACTGTGTTCTTATGAGAGCGGCAGAGGCTAGGAATCAGGAAGACCTACAGTGAAGCCCCAGTTCCATAATCGCTAGTAGAAATTATACCTCAAAATTCATGTACAAAATCAGGGTACCTCAGTTACTTCATGTACAAAATCAGGGTACCACCATCTACCTTGCAGGGATGCTGCGAAGATTAAATAGGTAACATCCCAGACATACAGTAACTGAGCAATAAATAGCAGCTATTAAACTGCAATTAATGCCAAATACAAATTTGCTTACCACTTTAAGAAATAATCAAATGTCAGGGAGCCTAGGTGGCTCAGTCGGTTAAGCGTCCGACTTCAGCTCAGGTCATGATCTCGCGGTCCGTGAGTTCGAGCCCCGCGTCCGGCTCTGTGCTGACAGCTCAGAGCCTGGAGCCTGCTTCAGATTCTGTGTCTCCCCCTCTCTCTGCCCCTCCCCTGTTCGTGCTCTGTCTCAAAAATAAATAAAAACATTAAAAAAAAATTTTTTTTTTTTTAAAAGGAAAGAAAGAATCAAATATAAAATGATTCAAGCACCACCCAACTATTTTTTTAAGTGAGACACTGTGCTGACATTCAACTACATTCTCTATTAAGGAACAATAATACCCAGGGCGCCTGGGTGGCTCAGTCGGGCGTCCGACTTCAGTTCAGGGCATGATCTCAAGTGTCGTGAGTTCGAGCCCCGCGTTGGGCTCTGTGCTGACAGCTCGGAGCCCAGATCCTGCTTCAGATTCTGTGTCTCCCTCTCTCTCTGCCCTTCCCCTACTCACACTATGTATCTCTCTCTCTCTCTCTCAAGAATAAATAAACATTAAAAAAAAATTTCTTTTAAGAAATAACAATACTCAAGTACTATTGTTTTAAAAGACGAAAATAGTTTCCCTTTTCTCCTATCCTTTTAGTCCTTAACTTAAAAAAAAAAAAAAAAAATTCGAGAAGCCAAGCTGCAAAATTTTAATGTAAAGTGAATCCTTTCAATCCATAATATATAAAACATGTCAAGGGACACCTGGATGGCTCAGTCAGTTAAGGGTCCAATCTCAGCTCAGGTCATGATCTCACGATCCGTGGGTTTGAGCCTCATGTCAGGCTCTATGCTACCAGCTTAGAGCCTGGGACCTGCTTCAGATTCTGTCTCCCTCTCTCTCTGCCCCTCCCCGGCTCATGCTCTGTCTCTCTCTCTCTCTCTCTTAAAAATAAATAAACATTAAAATTTTTTTTAAAAAAACATATCAAATAAAACTGAAAATGCAAATCAGGCTCTGAGAAATCCTGATCTATAATTTTAAAAGGGTGGGGGAGAGGTCTAAAAGGTAAGTTTCCAGATTTTGGTAAAGCCCCCAGGAGTACTTGCAGAACAGTCTAAGCTCCCAGGTTCACCCAAGAAACCAGTATTCATTGAGCACCTACTGTGTTCCAAGCTCCGGGCACCAGGTGTGCAAAGGGCAGTGTCATCACACTCAGACAGTTTATAAAGAAAGGGGGTGCTCACTACCATGTAACATTAGAACCATATGACATGGCCTAGACCACAAAGCCATCGGTATGAAGTCATATAAGGTATTAGAGCTTGGAGTCCTGATTACCTAGTCAAACACCTGCACTGCAGAGACAGGTAAAGTGATTTGTCCATGATTACATGCAAGTCAGTAGCAAATGTCATCTCGCTGACTTCTTCCCACCAAGCTGTCTTTCTTAAAAATTCCTTTGTGAAAGGTCAAGTCTTAATCTTTCAAGCTTTTGTGACCCGGAAGACGCTATTCTGAAAAAACTACCCAAACTTCAAGCACCTTGGATTCCTCCAGGCAGTGTTACCATGTTCTTCTGGCTTCCCACCCAGTCCGGTGGGTCTCCCACCTGTACTGTACTGCTCCCAATCTACTGTACTGTAAAACCCTTTGCTTGTGATCAGTGCCAGACTATGAGCTCCTCGGAGGCAGGATCCAGTCTTGACACTGACTGCTAACGTCTGAGTGCTTGTTATGGGGCAGGAGCGGGACAACTTTATACACTCCTTCATTTAGTGCTTATAATAATTCCGTTATCCCAACACCGTAGATGAGGGAACCGGAGCCCGAGAGGTTAAGAGCTTACACAGTACAGCAGACTCTGTGGGCTACTTATTTAATAGCCATATTACCTCAGTCCCATCCCCAACTTCCTCCTTCAATCCATAATATATATAAAACCTGAGTTTTGTACACCAACAGCAGTCTGCTATTGCACAGTCAGTATAGTGCAGTTGGAGCCAATCTCTGTTTCACTGTCTGCCTTTATGGAACTGAACACTTAGGGAGTGCTTGTTCACTCACCGACCCAGTACTTGTTGAGCAGGAGTCTGACAGGGCTCAAATATCCCCCCTCCTTCACATGGCCACATGCTTCACTCCAAGGAGGCCAGACTCTTAAGATCAGGAGGTCAAGCATGATGGTAGACAATAATCATGGACACCCATCCACTTTCCAGTGACGCTGGGGTGGGCAGGCAAAGCCATTCTGGCCAATTTGATGTATAAGAGTCTGCTGGGAGCTTCTGAGAAAGACACAAGCAGACACTCTCCTTCCCTGGACATTGCTTTAGCTACTGCAGGTTTCTTAAATTCTTACAGAAAATCACCCGACGTCCATACAGTGGCTTTAAGCCAATGAGTCAGACTTCAGTTACTCTCACCCAAAAGCATCATAATGTGCACACAAAGCAGCGGAACTGTGATCCAAACACAGATAAGGTGTCTCTAGACTAGACCCTCCACACCTCTCCTGTAACACTCCCACCATCCAGCACCAAGGCTGAGCACATAAGCAGCACGTGTAACTTCAGCTAAATGAAGAAACAGGTGAATGAAATAGAAGTTAAGCTCACCTTTCAGAGACAGGATAACTTTTATGTGCAGTTGTAAGTAAAATATTAGGGTCCTAGGTCCCTTAATGAGTATAAAGCCTACTGACTCTTAGAGGAGACCAAGGTTTAATGCATTTGGAAAACAAGAGTCTGTAAACACCAGTTTCCAGGTCCAAACCAATCTCAGAAAACCGGGTCAATGAAAAAGGCACAAGAGATTCTGTTTCTCATGGGCTCCCTTCACAATGTTTATAGCACTTGTTAGGAGTCATGCCAACGCCCCAGTCTTCCACCCCAATCTTGACCCAAAGGGTCAAACTGAAAGAGAGAGGAAGGGGGAGGGGACAGGTAGAGAGAATGACATCTCTTCAGTGCTTCAAGTCCCATCTTTATTCATGAAAGCTCAGTCCTTGAATGGCTAAAATGGTCATTTGGGTCTTCGGACCCCTGCCTCCACCCACTACCCACCAAAGGCACATGCCCACCTTGATCTTTAGAAGCTGAAGGATCGCCTCCAGGCCACTGCATACAGGTTGCAGAAGAGTCCTTGGCAACCCATACTATTTCTGGCCAGGTACCTAGGCCAACTTCAACACAGTGACCTGAAGGTAAAATGCTCCACGTACTATAGCCAATTCTATCCCCCACAGGAAACCAGTGAATACATTTGCTTTTCCTGAAGGGCCACTCACCAATATCTCATGACCCATTCACTGCAAGATACAGCATTCGCTTTAACTTCAAGGCTGCAAATGCCTGTAAACTTTCCAACACAAGAGCCTCTCTTTACGTGTTCACTTGGCCTTCTCTCGAAGTGCTAAAGCATAAGGATTCTTTCAATCTCCAACAAGAATCAGAGTAAACTCTACTTGCTTCAGAATGAAATGTCCAAAAGCCACAACCAGAGTGTCTTACTGGAGGCCAAAGAATCCTGCTCATCTCTCCCAGAGGAATCCTTTCTCCTAAGGACCAATTCGGACCCACCAAGGCAGCCCGGCCACCTATACAAGTGCCTCCCGGAGCACGACTTACCTTGTAATTGCTAGAGTTCACCCAAGAGGTAGCGAGCCCATCCACAAGTTTATCTAACATGGTCTGGTCATGCTCAAGGTCAGCAGACTTCTGTTTGTCTGAGAAATAGTCTATAAGTTCTTGGCCAACCTGCAGTCGTTTCCCCACATCCTTCTGCAACACCTGTGCCAGGCAGGACTCCATGCGAGGCTCCATGGTGGAATTCAAATCCAGATCCAGCAGAAGCTAGAGGGCAGTCAGGGTGACACCCTCCCAGTAAACGTACCCGGGAGGTTGCCTCTTTGTTCGCTGAGGGTTACTAAGAGCCTGTGTTTCAAAGATGCAATCCGGGGAATGGCAACAATGCACCATGTGTGTCTGAAGAGCAGCTGGTAGGATATTAAAAGTCCAATTTAAATAACTAGCAGGAGATAAAGGAGTGAGTGGCAGAGCGAGGTTCTACTCTTGGGTCTGAAATTCTTCATAATTCAGCAGTCCATTCTGAAAAGTAAAAGAGAGCGACAAATCAGCACAGATAACGTAACATTCAAATGTTTTGAAACATTAAACCACAGACAAAGCAATTCGCGCTGCAGAATCATTTACAATCACAAGTGGAGTGAGAAGCATGAACGTTTGGCAACCATATCAGAATAACATCATTATTATTTTTATCAGGAAGAACATGGAAACCCAAAGCAAAGAGCCAATGAGCTACACAGTTGGTAGGTTGACGTTTTTCACAATTTTCCAGCTTGTAAATATGCCAGTCAGGAAAGCAGTCGTCTGCTTCAGCTGGCATATTTATTCGTGGCTTCAATTTTGCTTCCCACCAAAAACTTAACCCCACTCTGCGTGTGAATCACTGTAGGTACCGTAGCTTACTCTTACTGCCTTACTCTGAGTTTTCTAAAAAACCCACTGCCGGAAATGGGGTGGGCGCCATAGAAAGACCACTGACCAAAGTGGCTGGCCTGGTAATGGGAACCAAAGACAGCATCTCCATCAAACTTCTTGCTCAGGAGCTTTACAACAGGGTGAGCAGTCATCCCTGCCTCGTCATCCTCCCTCCAAGAAAGAAAAGGGAGTGATGGGCGTGGGGGGACAGGGAGAGGAGAAGAGGGAACAGGCTCACATTCTGATCACTTACGGATAGTATCCTCAGCTGACAACAGCACCATTTGGGCCTGGTGTTTTTATAAAATCAGGAGATCTCAAAATCATGTTTGAGGGCAAAACACATGATTCGAGAAAAGTTACACTAGCACTGTTTTCATCAGACTGAACAAGTTGAACAGTGAATCTATAGCTGCTGCAGCAACTGTACACATTTATTTCTCATGCAATTTCTCCTTGCCTTCCAACCTAACAAGAGCCACAGAAAACCTGTCTTCCAGATGCAGCACCTCCCTGACGCTGCAGGAACGAGAAGTGATCCGCACATCAGCAGTAAGTCCCAGCTCTCAGGGGTTCTAGCAGGTAAATATGGACTTATAAATCAAGTAAAATTAAAATTCTGCACAGAATAATTCTTCCAGTCTGAGCACAGCGATTCTTTCCCTTTCTGACATCACCTAATCCGTTCCTACCCTCGGTATAAAAAGCACAATGCGATGGGGCGCCTGCCTGAGTGGCTCAGTCAGTTAAGTGTCCGACTTCAGCTCAAGTCATGTTCTCATGGCTCGTGGGTTCGAGCCCCACGTTGGGCTCTGTGCTGACAGCTCGGAGCCTGGACCCTGCTTCGGATTCTGTGTCTCCCTCTCACTCTGCCCCTCCCCTGCTCATGCTCTGTCTCTCTCAAGAATAAACAAACATTTAAAAAACAAAAACAAAAAAACAGCACAATGCACTTTCTGAGTTCTAGAATCAGAGACTTCTGACACCGGCAGTAATCATTCAAGTCGAGTCATTCAATGAGGAAGACCCTCCTTCAAAGTCCCTGACACATGACTGATTACCCATCTTCTCAACGTTTTTTTGTTTTTTTTTTTTTGTTTTTTTTTTTAATTTATTTTTGGGACAGAGAGAAACAGAGCATGAACGGGGGAGGGGCAGAGAGAGAGGGAGACACAGAATCAGAAACAGGCTCCAGGCTCCGAGCCATCAGCCCAGAGCCTGACGCGGGGCTCGAACTCACGGACCGCGAGATCGTGACCTGGCTGAAGTCGGACGCTTAACCGACTGCGCCATCCAGGCGCCCCTGATTACCCATCTTCTACATGCATGGTGCTGGGGGCAGGACGGCCCTCGAGAAGACCCTGCTTCATACGGCAGAGGAGACAGCCGCTCTCCATCACTTCCACACCGTGGTACTGATCCCTCCTTCATAAGAAGGACCTTCAAATACATAAAAGCGTCTATTACCCTTTATTCCAATTTTTAAGCCAAACAAAATAACCACAGCTCCTTAATCAGCTATGTTGAGCTTTATAAAGGAGGCATCAGCGATACAGGAAAACTGGACAAACAGAACCTTTTCTTTCTCAGTCCAATATCAGCCCAAGAAGCAAATCAAACAAGATTGGGCTTGTGGTGGATTAAAAATGGCCACAAATTCTTTGCTTCTCCTCCCTCATCAAGGTGGGGCCTAAGTTCTCTCCCACAGTGACTCTGGGGTTGGCCCTGTGACTTACTTTGGCCCGTGGGGAACCAGCTGCTGCAAAAGGAAGCAGAGATTTGAGAGGCAAGTGCGGCCGCCCACCCTTAGAATGCTGCCCAGGGCCCGCCATGCTGGGAGGAAGCTCCTGGAACCCGAGAGGCCATGTGGAAGGCAAGCAGCACGCTCCAGCCGACGGTCAGAAGCAGCCGCCAGACGTGGGAGTGAGTCCGTCAGGGACCACTTAGCCATTTCAGTCATCATCTGACTGCAGCTACACAAGTCTGAGGAGACAAGCAAAAAACCACCCAGCCAAACCACAGATTCTAAGAGGTAACATCTCGTTGTTGCTGTAAGCCACAGGTCTGCAGTGGTTTGTTACACACCAGTAGATATCAGATGCACTCTGCCCTCCCCCAAACATCTATCTTTCCTTCTCAGTGAAAACAATCTCCTATCCTTTACTCCTCCGAGGGCCTAAAATCAACGGACACTAACCGATAATGATAATGATCACACAACTTTGAAGCCTCTACTTGAGGTGTCAAGTTCAATACCAGATGATGTATATGGACTGCCTTTAATTCTCCAACCAACTGTAAAAAGTACGTATTAGCATCCCTATTTTACTGAGGAAACTGAGTAAAAGTACAGGTAAGTAAATTTCTAAGGCCACATGGCCACTTAGTTTCCTCTCCCCAGCTTCAAACCCTTGTGATTACAAGCGTGGCCTAGTTCTGTTCTCACTCAGGGAAAGGAGGTCAGACATCATGCTCAGCTAGGAAGTAACAGGCAAGAGAATGCGGTCTCCATTGCTGGGAGAGGAATGATTCTGTTCATTTCAGCCTCTCTATAATTTTTAAAATACATATTATATATAAAAAGCTCCCCTGCCCTAAGAATTGTATAGGATTTCCAACAAATAAAAGTATATGCTTCTTGAGGGTAATTATGCAATAAAGGCTTAAGATAGTCAAAAGTAGGTCACAAACTTCTATGTACAAAACCCACAGAATGAAAGACACTGTTAGTCCCTAAGCGTTAAGCAGATTGGGTCCTCTCTACTCTTTTTCTCCTTAACTTAAAAAAAAAGGGGGGGGGGGGGCGCCTGGGTGGCTCAGTCGGTTGAGTGTCCGACTTCGGCTCAGGTCATGATCTCTCGGTCTGTGAGTTCGAGCCCCGCATCGGGCTCTGTGCTGACAGCTCAGAGCCTGGAGCCTGCTTTGGATTCTGTGTCTCCCTCTTTCTCTGACCCTCCCCCGCTCATGCTGTTTCTCTGTCAAAAGTAAATAAACATTAAAAAAAAAAATTTTTTTAAAGTAACTGATACTCTCGAGCATTTTCTCCATCTCTGCTTTCAGAAGCATTCAGGGAATATCAATCACATAGTCCCAAATTCACAAGGTACAAAAGTATAAAACCTCCCTCCCACTCCTGCCCCCCAGCCACCTAGTTTCCCTAACAGCAAATAATGTCACCAGTTTCCTGTGTACTCTTGCAGAGATATTTTTAGTGACCCAGGTAAATAAATATGTGCCTTTCTCCCTGTACCCCCTGGGAATTTTCTAAACCAACAAAAACACCAGCAAAACTTCATACAGCAACAGACTTATACAAAAACATTCTTAAAAAAAAAAAAAAACACGTTATATTAAAAGATGCAGAAAATAGAATATAAACAAACGGGGGGAGGAGGAGGTAAGACATCTCCTCCTTCCACCCACATCCTGTCCAGGCTCTCTACCAGGGAAAAGCCCAACAAGGAAACACGTCTCAAGTTAACCCAGAACCTGCAGTCCCAGAGGTGACCCATGGTTAGACCAAATAAAAACCAGGTCTGTTATGCGCAAGGCATTGCTGGAAGGCACGGGGACGCGATAAACAGGACTCAGCACTTGCCCAGAAAGACCTTACGAACCGGCACAGCGTCTGTTCACGATGGGTCATCAGTTCTGAAATCATCATTTGAGGGTGCGGTGTCGCACAGAGGACTACCTGACAGCAGTGCTAGTGTTAGGAATTACTCAGACTGTTGGAATGAGTAAGTCACGGGGATGAAAGTGACAGCGCAGGGAATACAGTCAGCAGCACTGTGTGGAGACAGACGGTGGCTACCCTTGTGGGGAGCACCAGCATAATGTACAGACTTATGCAATCACTTATGTTATACACCTGAAACCGATTTAACATTGTGCGTCAACTGTACTTCAATTAAAAACAAAAACAAGGGGCGCCTGGGTGGCTCAGTCGGTTGAGCGGCCGACTTCAGCTCAGGTCATGATCTCGCGGTCTGGTCTGTGAGTTCGAGCCCCGCGTCGGGCTCTATGCTGACAGCTCGGAGCCTGGAGCCTGTTTCAGATTCTGTGTCTCCCTCTCTCTCTGACCTTCCCCCGTTCATGCTCTGCCTCTCTCTGTCTCAAAAATAAATAAATGTTCAAAACAAAAAAAACAAAAACAAAATGACTCAGAATGTAACACTATTTGTAAGTTTAAAAAAAAGTCCCACTTGCACACATTTTCCAAAATAATAAGAGAATGTAAAAATGATACAAAAGAAAAGGCAGGTGAGGTTAGAATGGCCAACTACCTTTCCTCCTCTTGATGTATCACGCTAAGTGCTCTCCTTGAGCAAGATCTCACCACGAAAGCCATGGGGCCACTAGACCTTACTGTATCAGTCCCTGGGAAAAGGGACACATGCCAGGTGTTTCCGAAAAAATGCCCCAACTCCTCTTAAACTCCTCCTCCCCAACTGCAAAGGGCTCTTCCATTCCCCAGCATCACCCTTCTCTGCCCCCGCTACGGTATAAGCATCTCAACTTTTTCCTGACGCATCATCTTGGTCTATACCGGGGACGGGGAGGGGGGGGGGGGGGGGGGGTGGGTAGTAACAATAAGAGGAGAAGCCCATGGCCCTACAGCCATTCTCCTTTGCAGTAGCCAGGAAAGTGGAAATTAACAGAGCAATGTTTATCAGAACAATAGCCCAACTGTGAGCCCAACTCTGCCAGGGACTAACAGGAAGAAGTTAAAAAATACCAGCTTCAACAAGAATGAAGAAACACACAATTAGACAGCCTGAGGTAATGAAAAGAGCAACAAAGTTTAAAATTCCAGCCTCTAGTCTTGACTGCCACTTCCTGAGTGGCACTGGGGAGAATGATGGCTCCTCATTCATTAAATAAAATTAAAAATGGAAAAGGTTTGCACGGGAAATTTTTAAAAACTGGCTCCTATCTCTGTGCGGCGCCTGCGTGGCTCAGTCAGGTAAATGTCCAGCTCTTGTCTTCGGCTCAAGCCATGATCTCACGGTTCATGGGTTCGAGTCCCACATCGGTTTCTGCACTGGCAGTGCAGAGCCTGCTTGGGATTCTCTCTCTCTCTCTCTCTCTCTCTCTCTCTCTCTGCCCCTCCCCTGCTTGTGCCCTCTGTCTCTCTCTCTCTCTCTCTCAAAATAAATAAATAACCTTTAAAAAATTAGTTATCTCTATCCCCTTAATTATCATAACTACTCTACAGCACCTGCATACACAACCATGGAGGTGTATTAACAATGGAGGACCGGTGGGCAGGGATGGCAGAGAACCGAACCAACTCTAAGCTCTGCTCCGTAGACTTCTCCATAAGAGAAGTTACAAGCAGGACCATTTTTACCTAGTGGCTCAAAACAAGTTAATACTTCTCATGAGTCTGTGGGTTGGCTGGGCCCACCTAGAAGGCTCTTCTACTAATCTCGCCTGGGAGCATTCATGCCAGCTTCACCTGGGTGCGAGTACACAACAGCATCACTCACATGGCTGAGAAACTGAGGCTAGCTGCTGGCTGGACCGCCTGCCACATATGATCTCCAACCATTCGGTGACAGAGGCTGCACCTCACTACAGTGTGGCTAGAGCGTTTCGAGGTAGCAAATGGGGAAACTGCCGAGCCTCTCAAGGCCCAGAATCCAGAACCTGTAAATCACTTCTGCTCCATCCGGCTAGTGAAAGCAAGTCACAAGGCCAGCCTAGATAAGCATGAGGAAATCAATTCTACAAATTTATAGGAGGAGCTACAAAGTATTTTGGCCATGTTTTTCAGTCTAACACAGATGTATTCAATGGGTATTTGCAGAATAAATAAATGGATAAATAGATGGGATGAATACATTTGTACTGTTTATCCATTACCAGGCTAATCTCAATTACTTGCATTGATTCAATTTATCATATATCACATCTCACCATAGAAAATACAAGAGAAGTTACTATAATCCATGAGTTGAAAATGCTTCCAACTTACTTGGAGAGAATGAAATGCACTCACCAAAAGCTTATCAATGTAAGAAGTCAATACAAACATAAGATGCACATTACAGTTCACAGGTGGAATGTTACACCTGCAAAATAAGGCATATGAAGGGGCGCCTGGGTGGCTCAGTCGGTTGACTGTCCGACTTCGGCTCAGGTCATGATCTCGCAGTTGGTGAGTTCAAGCCCCGCGTCGGGCTCTGTGCTGACAGCTCAGAGCCTGGAGCCTGTTTCAGATTCTGTGTCTTCCTCTCTCTCTGACCCTCCCCACTCTGTCTCTGTCTCTCAAAAATAAATAAACGTTTAAAAATATATAAAAAATGAAAAAGTAAGGGATATAAATAAGTTCTGTGGTAATTCAGAGGGGTAACTCAGAAGGCGTGGAATGACCAAGTTAAAACTATATATGCTCATTAGGTAATCGGGTGCACTTAATAGGAGAAATGATAAAACTTAATGGGAGAGGGGCACCTGGGTGGCTCAGACAGTTCAGTGTCCGACTCTTGATTTCAGCTCAGATCATGATCTCACGGTCTGTGGGACAGAGGCCCGAGTCAAGGCTCCACGCACTGATAGCGCAGAGCCTGCTTGGGATCCTCTCTCTGCCCCTCCCCCACTCGCACTCTCTGCCTCTCTCTGTCAAAATAAATAAATAAACATTTAAAAAAACAAACCAAAAGAAAACCTTAATGGGAGGGGCGCCTGGGTGGCTCAGTGGGTTCAGCGGCTCAGGTCATGATCTCATGGTTTGTGGAGCTGAGCCCTGCTCACATGCACTCATGCTCCCACACTCACACGCGCGCCCTCTCTCTGGCTCTGAAAATAAATAAATAAACTTAAAAAAATAAAAACACTTAACAGGGAAGAAAAGCATAAGCAAATGAGGGCGGGAGATACTTGTGAACAGGTGAGGGAAGACGTGTGGTAAGGTAGAGACAGTGAAATACTGTGAGGTACACAGGCCTCATTATGCCCATTTCAAAGACAAAGAAATGAAAGCTCAGAAAGGTTAGATAAAAAATACAAACACCTGCCCACAGTTTTAAAGCTAATAATGTCAGGCAGTAGTCAAAAACCAGAGCTGCCTAGCCTTAAGGCTTGTATTCTTTTTTTTTTTTTTTAACTTTATTTTGAGAGAGAGAGAGAGAGAGCATGAGCAGGGGAGGGGCAGAGAGAGAGAGAATCACAAGCAGGCTGTGCTCTGTCAGCACAGAGCCCAACGTGGGGCTTGATCCCACGAAAAATCAAGATCATGACCTGAGCCAAAATCAAGAGTCGGACACTTAACCAACTGAGCCACCCACGCGCCCCTTTTAGGTTTGTATTCTTTTTTTAATTAAAAAAAAAATTTTTTTTTTAACGTTTATTTATTTTTGAGACAGAGAGAGACAGAGCATGAACGGGGGAGGGTCGGAGAGAGAGGAAGACACAGAATCCGAAACAGGCTCCAGGCTCCGAGCTGTCAGCACAGAGCCCGATGCGGGGCTCTAACTCACGGACTGCGAGATCATGACCTGAGCCGAAGTCAGACGCTTAACCGACTGAGCCACCCAGGCGCCCCTGTTTGTATTCTTAACACTTCACTACGACCCTCTACTACCATGTTGAAAATCCAAGGTACAGGCATTTAATAACGGAAACGTGAAAATGTTCAACAGCTATAGCAGGTGGGGCATAAAAAGTAGAGGAGTAGGAAACAAGAAATCAAATCACAAGTACTTAGGAAACTTTAGTAAACTAATATTCCTCATTATAGTATCAAGAGAGACAATTCAAACTAGCAGTACAGCAAAATAAATAGCCACATTGAAACTCTCCCTGGAAAATATGTGTAGAAAGCAGGCATGACATTTAAAAAGCCAACTCTAGAAGCCAGAAAGTGGCAGAATTTTACTCACATTAAGTCTTTAAAAGCAGTGTGTATCTACCTATAAGACAACCCTTTGAAATTAGCAGAATTTTATTGACATTAAGTCAAAAGCAGTGTGTTTCTATCAATAAGACAACCCTTCTTGGCGTTGTAAGATTTTTATAACATGGTCTGAAATTTTTAAAAGACACTCTGCCTTGTCCTGCCAGCAGTGAATCTCTGTTCTCACTCGACCTGTGCCTTCTCCTCCCCCCCCCCCAGCCCCACCCATTTTCTGAGCCCACACAGTCAGGGAACACTGAGTCCGTGCCTACGACGTGGCACGCATTGTACGGTGCTAACGACAGGAAAGCACAGAACGTAAGGCTTGGTCAAGCCTTCAAGGAGCCCCCTGCCCCAAAAGAAGGCAGAAACAGAAACACAAACAGCCGCGATGGTATCAGTAGTCTTTTTTTTTTTTTTTAATATTTTTTTTTTTGAGACAGAGACAGAGCATGAACGGGGGAGTGTCAGAGAGAGGGAGACACAGAATCGGAAGCAGGCTCCAGGCTCTGAGCTGTCAGCACAGAGCCCGATGCAGGGCTCGAACTCACAGACCGTGAGATCATGACCTGAGCCGAAGTCGGACGCTCAACCGACTGAGCCACCCAGGCGCCCCTCAGTAGGAGTCTTAAGCAGGATGTTTGTAGCAGGTGCTGCAGGTAGCAGAGAAAGGAGACAAGACGCCGCCTGAGGAAATTCAAGTGGGAATTTCAGGGACGGGGCAGGCAGGGCAGCTCACACCATGCCGATAGAGCACCCACTCCCCCAGCCAGCCCCACCTTTTCACTTGTCAGCCTGTGGTCACTGGCTCACAGCCCCTCGGCCTCCAGCCTCCCTGTCTCCCTCCCTCCTTCCCTGCCTCAACATCCTGCAATGGCCTCTCTTTTCAGACACCTCAGACCTCTACCCTTCCAGGTGTCTGTTCTCAGGTGTCAGCAACCCCTCTTTGTCTCTCAGCCCCCCTGACGTGTTCTGCAATCCCACTTTCCAACCACAACTGACCATCCTTCCAGCCCTTAGGCTCAAGCCCCTGGCTCCAGCCTCAATTCCATAAAACGCCTTCCCAATCTGACCTTCCTTAGTCTGGATTCAATTCCATGGGGATTTTAAGGGCTTGAAACTTTCAACTTTCTCTCCTGTGATAGCTGCCTCGTAAATCTGCACCCTGGAGGAACCAGACACACTTAACCAGCTGTCTTCTCACGCCTGCGGCAAACAGTCCATCACGCGGAAGGGAACACACGCACGTGCCCGATGGGTGTCATTTTACACTGATCATCTCAAACTTCACAAAGTATTCCAAACCAGCATCCTAATTCATGTTCTCCAGTAAGCTGGCCCACCCTTCTCTCCAAAACCACTTTCCCATCTTCTCCCCAAGCGCCCATGTACCCTGTCCTGCAGCCTACACCCGCCGGCCTCTTCGGATGTCAACCAGCTGCACTGACGTGCTTCCTGCTCACCCTAAAGCCTCTCTGATGCAGCTTCACTGGCCCCTGCCCCACCGGAGCTGCTCTCATCAGGGTCATGGATAACCTCCATGCCAGCAAATCCAAGCAATACCCTTTCTAGACTTTCTAACTCCATCTCTCGGGAGCATTCCAAAGCTGGCCCCTCCATCCTTCATAAAAAATTTCCCATTTCCGTGAAAATAAACAGTCGTGCCTTCCTGCCACTTTTCTGAGCACACCTACTCGAATCTCTCTAACCATCTCTGCTCTGCTTCCAGAGCTGCTGATGGGCTCAGATCGATGCCTCTCATGCTCTAACCTTGCTCACTGCAGAACACTCAACATCCGTTCCCAGGAGTTTAAAAGCTTCCCGTGAACTGATGACTTCCAAATTGGCATCTCCAGGCCAAGTATTTGTGGACTCCCGTTGTACACCCTGACTCCTGCTCTTCCTTCTTCTGCCTTAAACCCTCTCCCTGTGCCTACAGTGGTCTGGCTATGGGCCTCATGGCTTCAGCTTAAAATTCACCTCCTCAACAAGTCCTTCAAAGACCACTCACAGGAAGCCCCTCGTCACGGCATCCCATTCCCTTCCTTCAAATCACTTGTGACAAGTCATAATTCTACTGCATGTTTCACTATTTGCTGGCCGTTTTCCCCAGGACTGTCAGTCTGGCACAGGAGGGGATCTCATTTGTTGTGTTCACCTGAAGCCTGTAACCATATCACACACAAGGCACTTGAGAAGTGTCTGTTGAATGATTCAAGTTTGAGCTGAAAATCAAAAGTCACTGGCGATCATTAACTGAGTTCATTATCTTCTTGAGGAGTGGGAGGAATGGGGTGGGTAAGAAGAATGTGAAAAACATTCCAGGTGAAAGGATTGTGCGAATACGTATGAACAAAGCACAAACACGAGAGACTGGCTCACCAGAGGAAAGGCAGCGATTTGGAAAGGCCAGGGCACTGGCTCCCAGCCGGTAAACACTGACCCCACCCCCGAGATGAGAGTGGACGGTTATTACAAGAATGTCGGAGAATTCTTCCATACACACACCAAACGCTGTCCAGATGTCCTCATGTCCACATTTTTCAAACTCACATACACACTGAATTGTTCAATGTGATGGTAATGTAAAAAGCAATTCTAAATTCTTTCTTTTAGTTTGACAATTTTTCTCAATTAACAGATACTAGAAATTCCACTTCTGTAGAGCTCTGTGATTTGGACACTAGCCTCAAAAACTCTGGAAACAATCAGTCAGGCATAGAGCAGGAAGACTAGACACAGTGCCCAAGAGTCTATTTCCAGCCCTAAAAGTCAACAGGCCTTCAGGGAGCTCTTTACAAGTTATCTATGAACAACAGAATCAGACTTAGGGTGGGCATATAATTTACCTGGAAAAGATCATTAAAATCTGGAATTATACAAGTGATCACAAGATCATAAGATTCTGTGGTAAGGAGGAAAAAAATCAGAGTTAATCAATCTCTCTCTCTGAGAGAGAGTGAATACACACACACACACACACACACACATATATATATATACAGTCTATATATATATAGTGTCTATATATACAGTCTATACATATATAGATGAACAATAATTAAATACAGTGAAGTCAAGAAAAAAAAGTTATATAATGCAAATCCCCAAAAATGAATTAAAGGAGGTTCACCATATTATATTAAAAGGCCAGACCATATGAATAGGGGGGGAAAATCATTAACATTGGTTAATTTCTGGTGATCAGATTATAGATTTTTCATTGCAATTTTCTGTATTCCAGAAATATTTTTTTCTTAGTGTTTATTTTTAACAGAGAGAGAGCAAGCAGGGGAAATACAGAGAGAGACAGAGAGAGACAGAGGATCCAAAGCGGGCTCTGCACTGACAGCCGTGAGCCTGAGGCATGGCTTGAACTTCTGAACCGCGAGATCATGACCTGAGCTGAAGCTGGATGCTTAACAGACTGAGCCAACCAGGCGCCCCTCGAAGTATTTTCTGTAATGAATATATGCTACTTTCGTAATTACAAACAGGTAAGTACTATTCAAAAATCAGGCACTACCATTTCATAATGGAGGAAAGTCTCCCTTCCGGTCTCATGGAATATAATGTGTAACTGTCAGTGAAGCGTAGAACAACAAAGTCTCAAACTGATAAGAAGATGGAAGTATGCACCAATTACTTCCACAAAACACATGGTGAAAAACCACACGCTGGTGAAAAAAAATAAGTGCAAAGAAAAGAAAAAAACACACACACAAACCCAGCACCGCCACATTACTGTGCGCAGACTGTGAGAAAAGGACAGCATGTACTGCACCGGCACCAAATAAGTGATTCATAGCAGTCAATACCTGCCTTCACTAGCATTTTAATGTTTTCTCTCTGTTTTCTCTAACTGTGAACTGTAAAAATAGGAGATAGCTCTGTTTCTGCTTCTCCTGCAGCAGGTTTAAAATAGGAGGAATGGCTTCTATTTTTATTCTGCTCCTCAAACTTCCTCAAAAATGAAACAAGACAGATAAGCACTGAGAACCACTGAAATTCAGTGATTATCACATGAGGGTTGTTATAATATTCTCTTTACTTTTGTAGGTGTTGAAAATTGTACATCATTTTTTTAAGGTACTATAAAGCTTCAGTCCACTTGGTGGAAAAAACTATGAATTACCTGTAATTAAACTGTCCATTAACTAAACAAATTAGAATGTGAAACTGTATTAAAGTACACACATATATAGTACAGTATAGCCTAAATGTGGGGAAAACTACAGAGTATATAAAAAAACAGAGTATATAAAATATTAATGTGTGACCTCTGAGTAATAGGCTTATGAGAGCTTCTGTCCTACTTCTTAAAAATTTCTTTTTGGGGCACCTGGGTGGCCCACTTGGTTGGCAGTCCAACTCTGGCTCAGGTCATGATCTCACAGCTCATGCGTTGGACTCCCACCTCGGACTCTGTTCTGACAGCCCAGAGCCTGGCTTCGGATTCTGTGTCTCCCTCTCTCTCTGCCCCTCCCCAGCTCCTGCTCTGTCTCTCTCTGTCTCAAAAATAAACATTTTTTTTTTTAATTCTACTTTTTGTATTTGTGAAACAGAAAAGATTGGGGTGGCTGGGTGGCTCGGTTGCTTGAATATCTCTTGATTTCAGCTCAGGTCACGACCCCGGGGTCATGGGATCGAGCCCCGCATCAAGCTCTGAGCTGGGCATGAAGCCTGCTTAAGATTCTCTCTTTCTCCCTCTGCCCTTCTCCCCTGTTCGCACTCTCTCTCTCCTGCTAAAATAAAAACATGAAAGAAAAAAGAAAAAGAAGAGATAAAGATTTTAAAAGTCTCTGAAGAGAAAAACAGAACAGCACCCAATTTTATTCATTCAAGAACTGTAAGACTAAAACTAACCTCTCACTCTTTATTCACTGCTGACTTTTTTCCTCTCTCAACGCAAATTACTTAATGTATACACAAGACTGGCTCTCAGCATTAGCATACCACACTGTTACCTTACCAAGGCAGTGACCCCAGATAGGAGAGGATAATAATACAGATCACAGCTTTCCACAGAAGGATCTTACATGAAGACAAGACACCTGAGTAAAGGACCAGCTTATTGGGGTGAGGAGCCTTATGAAAGACAGAGTGTGACTGGTAACGTTGGCTCATCTAGAAAGAGGGGATCTAAATTTCCACTCAACCTAGCAACACTTGACTTCTATAATATTTTTCAGAGAGTTTCATTTATAGTTTCACTCACAGTCCTGGTCAAATAGTATTTCTTTTCTCATGTGTTTACTACGCTAACACAAAATAGATCACTGAAGCTAAGCTGCTTACATGACTTTTTAGTAACCGCTTTCCTGAGATCTAATTCACTTACCATTAAGTTCACCCTTTTATACTGGGTGTAATTCAGCAGTTTTTATTATATTCACAAGGCTGTGCAACCATCACCACTATTTAAGTCAAGAACATTTTTATTATCTCAAAATAAAACCTTATGTCCTTTAGCAGTCCCTCCCCAAACCCCTTTCCCTAAACCCATGAAAACCAATAATCTACTTTCTGACTGACTGGATTTGCCTATGCTGGACATTTCACATAAGTAGAGTCATAAAATACATGCCTTTTTGTCTGGCTTTCACTCAACATACTATTTTCAAGGCTTATCCATGTTGTACCATGTATAACACTCCTTTTTATGGCTGAATAATATTCCATTGTACAGATATATCACATTTTGTTTATAAGCTCACCTGTTGATGGACATTTGGATCATTTCTACTTTTTGGCTATTATAAATCTGCTACTATGAACATTTCTGAACAAGTTTTGCTCAGATATGTTTTTAATTTACTAGAATATAGGATATGGTACTGTTTTAACTCTTTGAAGACCTGTCAAACTATTTTCCAAAATACACCATTTTACATTCCCACAAGCAACATATTTATTTTGAGAGACAGCATGAGTAGGGGAGGGGCTGAGAGAGAGGGAGAGAAAATCCCAAGCAGGCTCCTTGCTGTCAGTGCAGAGCCCCACTGCAGGGCTCAAACTCACAAACCATGAGATCATGACCGGATCCAAAATCAGGACTTGGATGCTTAACCAACTGAGGCCCCCAGGTGCCCCACCACAAGCAGTATATGAGGGTTCCAATCTCCCTACATCTTCAGCAACACTTACTGTCTATTTCAGCCATTGAAATAGACAATGAAATAATGGCATTTCACTGTGGTTTAGACTTGCATTTCCCTGAAGACTAAGGATACTGAGCTTCTGTTCATGGGCGTGGCCACTTGGACATCTTCTTTGGAGAAATGTTTAATCAAATCTTTTGTTTATCTTTTAATTGGGTTATTTGTTTTTTTACTGCTGACTCTTAAGAGTTTTTATACGTCGCGGATAAAGGTCCTTTATCATATATATGATTTCTGAGTATTTTCTCTCATTCTGTGGAGTGTGCTTTCATTTTCTTGATGGGTGTCATTTGAAACATAAAGATCTCAATTTCGATGAAGTCCACTTTATGTTTTTGTCTTTTGTGGCTTATATCATACCGAAGAAATCATTGTCTATTTTACCACAATAAAAAAAGAAAAAAAAACTACTGCCTAATGCAAGGTCATAAAGATTTACATCTACATTTCAGATCTTACATTTAGGTCTAGGAATAATTCTGAATTCATTTATACATACAAGTGAGGAAAGGGTCCAAATTCATTCTTTTGCATGTGGAGATCCACTTGTCCAAGCACCATTTGTTGAAAAGACCATTCTTTCCCCCACTGAATTGTCTTAACACCTTCATTGAAAATCAACTGACTATAAATGTAAGGTTTTATTTCTGGACTTACATTCTATTCCACTGATGTATATGTTTATTCTTATTATCAGTACCAAGCAGTTATGATTACTATAGCTTTGTAGTAAGTTATGAAAGTCTTCCAACTTTGTTCTTTTTCAAGATTATTTTGGCTATTCTGGGTCCCTGGTACTTCCGTATGAGTTTTAACATCAGCCTGTCAATTGCTACAGAACAGGCAGCTAGGATTTTAAGTGAGGGTACCAAATCTGTAGAAAATTTGGGGAATATTGCCATCTTTAACATTATTAGGTAATCTGATCCATGAACATAAAATATTTTCCCATTTATTTCATTTTTTAATGTATGTTTATTTTGAGAGAGAGAGAGAGAGAGAGAGAGAGAGCGCGCGCATGTGCACACACACTAGCAAGGGAGGAGCGGAGAGGGAGAAAGAGAATCCCAAGCAGGCTCTGCACTGCCAGTGCAGAGCCCAACGCAGGGCTCAAACTCCCAAACCGTGAGATCATGACCTGAGCCAAAACCAAGAGTCGGACTCTTAACGGACTGAGCCACCCAAGCACCCCTTTCCATTTATATAGATCTTTATTTTCTTTCCATTTATTTAGATCTTTAATTTCTTTCAATGGTGCTTTATAGTTTTCAGAGTATAAGTTTTACACTTTTTGTTAACTTTATTCTAAGGTTTTTTTTATTCTTTTTGTAGCTATTGTGAATGGGATTGTTTCTTAGTTTCGTTTTTGGACTCTTCATTGCAAGTATACAGGAATACAACTGATTTTTGTTTATTGATCTTATATCCTGCAGCCTGGCTGAACTCCCTTATTAGTTCTAATAGTTCTACAGCAGAATCCTTAGGATGTTCTACACACAAGATCATGTCATCTGCAAATACAGTTTTACTTCTTTTCCAATCGGATGCATTTTATTTCTTTTTCTTGCCTAACTGCCCTGGTTAGAACCTCCAGTACAATGTTGACTAGAAGGGGCATAAAAGAACATCCTTTTCTTGTTCCTGATCTTGAGAACACACTCAATCTTTTAGTACTATGACATTAGCTATGGGTATATGGCCTTTATCACATTAAGGAAGTTCTCTTCTATTCCTAGTTTGTTGAGGGTTTTTAATCACAAAAAGGTGCTGGATTTTGTCAAATGCTTTTCCTTCAGCTATTGAGACGATGATGTGGTTTTTATCCTTTATTCTATTAATATGGAGTATTATATTCATTTTCAGATATTAGACCAACCTTGTATTTCTGATATAAATCCTACTCGGTCATAGTATATAATCCTTCTGATACGGTGCTGGATTCAGTTTGCTAGTATTTTACTGATTTTTGACATCTATATTCGTAAAAGAGACTGGTCTGTAATTTTCTTGTGATGTCTTTGTATGCCTTTGGTTAACAGAGTAATAACATGCTCAAAACATTTCATGGTCCTCTTTATTCTGAAAAAGTCTGTGAAGAATTTGCATTTGGTAGCTATGGTAGAATCAATGAATGTGAAGTCATCTGAGCCGGGCTCTTTTTTGTGGGATGTTTTTTGACTGTTAACCTGTTACTTGCTATTGGTTTATCCATATTGTCTGTTTTTTCTTCAGCCAATCACAGTAGAGTCTTTTCAGGAATGCATAATTCCATCCACGTTAATTTATTTTGAGAGAGAGAAAGAGAGAGAGAGAACTCGAGCAGGGGAGGGGCAGAGAGGGAGAGAGAGAAAGAATCCCAAGCAGGCTCCACACTGTGAGCATGGAGCCCAATGCAGAGCTCCAACCCACAAACAGTGAGATCATGACCTGAGCCGAAATCCAAAGACTAATCTAGTCTTTTCTTTTTTTCCTTCTGCTTACTTCTGGTTAAGTATGTTCTCTCACTAGTCTCTTAAGATGGAAGTTTTGGTTACTGATTAAAGATCCTTCTTTGTTAATAAAAGCATTTAAAGCTATAAACTTCCCTCTGAGCATTGCTTTCACTGCATTCCCTAGGTTATGGTACATTGTTATATTTTTGGCATGGAGTATGTACAGTAGGTGCTCAGTATTATTGTGGAACAATGAATGAGTGACAGTCTTTTTTTTTTTTAATTTGTGGTAAGACATACATAAGATTTAGTATTTTTACCACTTTTAAGTGTAGAGTACAGAGGTATTAAGTGCATTCACACTGTTGTGCAACCACGGCCACCACAGTATGGTGTGTTTTTGTTTTCAATCATCTCAGGATATTTTCTAATTTTCTTTGTAATTTCCTCTTTCACTTACTGATGACTTAGGAGGGTGTTAATTTCAACAAATTTGTGAATTTGCTGGTTCCTCTCTCTATTATTGATCTCTAACTTCATTCTATTATGGTCAGAGAGAGAAAATACTTTGTGTGATTTCATCCTTTTAAATTTGAGTCTTGTTTTATGGCATAACATACGATCTATCCTAGAGAATGTTCCACATGCACTTGAGAACAGTGTTACTATTAGGTACAGTATTCTATATATGTCTGTACCTTAATGATTCAAGAGTCTGTCTGCACCTAGACCAACCAGGTTTAAGAAAAAAAATTCTCCATGATCTAAACCTTAGATTTTTCATGGTATCCCCTACTTTTTAATCTGGCTACATATCCTGTATTTACATATTTAAAAACATCAGGTCTCCCTTTAAAAATAAAAATCTCAGCTCTAGAACCATATTAAGAGTTAGTTTCTAAGAGCAAAACCTATGAAAATGGTAAGCCAAAAAGATATTTGCATGAGAGATTTTTTAAAGAGGCTTCTTGACATGAAATCCCCAGACTTAGGTGAATAAGAAGAGGGGCAAGCATTCGATATGTCATTTGATAGCATGACAGCTGACAGGGCCATCCCAAATTTCTCAAGGGAGCTGGGTTACACCCAGTTGAAAAAAGAAAACCCTATTAAGTACTGGGTATTCAGTGTGAAGACAGAAGTACTGGGTATTCAGGGTGTAAGAAGGCTTGGGATACAGAAGCAGGGAGAGTTTTTCCTGTTACTGCATAAAGTCAAGCTCTAAAGAAGTAACACAGCAGTAGTTTAAAATTTGGCTTTCATTTCAGCAATTTAGAAAAAGCAAGGCCACTTCACATTTGAAACAGCACTTTCCAAGTGATGGTACAAATGCTACTTTCTTTATCCACCCACAAAACCTCTGTAAGTAACTGTTACTCTCACACTATTTTACAGAAGAGGAATCAGATTCAGAAGCAAAGTGACTCCCAGGGTCACCCAGCAAGTATGAAACAGAATCAGGATTCGAACCTTGGCTTCTAACTCCAAATCCAGGGCTATTTCCACCAAGTCACAGCTCCTGCTTCTCATTGTAAAACCCACAGGTCACTGGGTGCTTTAGACATGTACGTATATATACAATTTAGGAAGAAGATCCACAAAGGAAGGATATATCCACCATGCTTATTGTTACCAAACTAAGAGCACAAGAGCCTAAATCAAGAGAACCAACTAGAAACTGGCACAGCACCACGCACTAAGCAAGTGCTCCATCAAGAACAAACAAAGAGGAAGAACCATATGCATTCCCACAAGTAACCCTAGGAGAGTAATCAGCAATCTTTAGTTCAGAGGGTTTAGTATTTCCCACAGATGCTGATGGCAAGCCAAAGGCATGATCAAAAAAGGAAAAAGAGAAAAAAAGGGTAGTACATAACCAGGGGGAAACTAGGTAAAGGATAAACAGAAACTCTGTACTATTCTTTCAACCTCTTGTGAATCTGTAAGTATTTGAAAATGTAAAGAAGAAACAAGTGAAAAGCTACACACAATGTGGACAGGCTCGTGGTGCTCAGTTCCTAAATTCACTAAATACATAGTATGCCAGCCAATCTGCCAGGCTCTGCCTTCAACAAGTTACAGATTCACCAGGGAAAGAAATAAAAGTGAGCACTCTATTCTAACACAGTACATCAAGGTGCTTTCCTGGAAGACTATCTACTTTTCTGACGACTCCCTAGTAAACAGGGGAAAAAAGAAAGACTGCAACAATGAAACAAATGTAAGGGCAAACCTCTGTCTTCAGGGCTGGCATGAAAACACATGCTTTGCTCATTACTCTCACCCTCCAAATCATTTCCCTTGCTTCCATTCCTGGCTCCAGCAAGATTCATACTGAAGACACAGAATCTGATTGACTAGGAAATCTCACATAGTCACAGAGCCTTCAATGATAAGGAGTCTTGTGCTTGCTGAAGATAGAGAACTGAACAGAGGGCTTTAGAGATTCATTTATTCATTGACAAATCAGATGGTATTAGGTTTAACTTCACATCTTTTCAATGCAGTAAAGTGAAGTGGCAAAGAAAGACAATGTGGAACATCAATCAAGCAATGACAAAGACTACTGCAAAGGCTCATAAACAGCTTCCTACCCACCCCACTGAAACCATAGTTCAAGCATACAGACTTTTAAATCTGTACTTTCCACAAAGCTTACACATAAAACTAGGGAAAATTCTCTGTATTTCTCAGGTCAATTAGAACACTGCTATTACTAAAATGATATTTTTACATTCATATTTTACAGATTCAGGGAAAAAATCCACAAGAAAAACATAAAAAGAGATCTGTGCATTAACCATGTTAGTATATACTGAATCATACCTACAGTTTCCAATCCGAGTTGTTACTGCCTCTGTATTTTTCCAACGTGACTTATTCCTACCCATCACTAACATGGTTTTCTCTAAAATATCAGAAGATCTAATCTTCCATTTAAACAAAAAGATCACTTGAGAATGTAACTGTATATAATCACACAAACACACTTTAATATGCTGACGAGAATGAAATCCATAACTATCCAGGACAATTTGGAAAGGTTATCTATCCAAACAGATGTTTTGATCCCACAAGTACAAATCCAAGAATTCACATAAGGAAATAATTTGTCAAGTCCACTGAAATGTGCATACAAAGTTGTTCCTTGTGACTGTTCATGCAAAACTTATGTTTATTTTTTAAGATTTTATTTTTAAGTAATCTCTGTAGCCAACATGGGGCCAAACTCACAACCTCAGGATCAAGAGTCACATGCTCCACCAACTGAGCCAGCCAGGAACCCCCAAGAAAATCTTTTTAAATGAAAATAACCTTAAATGTACAAGAACAAGGAATTAGGAAAGAAATTACCATATATCCAAACAATAGCATACCATACAGTCACTCTATAGTAAAAATATGTTCTTCGTGGCCTAGGAAAATATCTATGGTCAATTTAGTGAAAAAAGCAAGCTAGAGGGGCACCTAGCTGGCGCAGTGAGTAGAGCACGTGACCCTTGATCTCAGAGTCATGAGTTTAAGCCCCATGTTGGGTGTGGAGCTTACTTTAAGAAAAAAAAATTTTTAAGCTTATTTATTTATTTTGAGAGAAAAAAGAAAGCACAAGTGGCAGAGAGGCAGAAAGCAGCAAAGAGAGAAAATCCCCAACAGGCTCTGCACTGTCAGCATAGAGCCTGATGTGGAGCTCGATCCCAGGAACTGTGAGATGCTGACTTGTGCCGAAGTCAGATGTTTAACTGACCGAGCCACCCAGACGCCCCCCAAAAAATTTTTTTCAAGCAAGCTAGAAAATAGCATGTTTATGACATCATGTTTGTTTACAAAATACAAAATAGTCACATTCTGCATGCACAGAGAAAGTATGCAGGGAAACAGCATACCAAGATGTTAACACTCTTTTCTAAAATTAAAATATACTATTTACATAATTTAAAAAGTACATGTTAAAACTAAGAGTGGAACTAAATAAT
Source organism: Panthera pardus (assembly GCF_024362965.1). Lineage (NCBI taxonomy): Eukaryota > Metazoa > Chordata > Mammalia > Carnivora > Felidae > Panthera > Panthera pardus. Next base: position 104,370,602 of record NW_026526655.1, read on the forward strand.
AATAATATAATAATAATAATAGTGGTATTAGTTGCAGAACAATGCTGTAACCCATTCATACATATAAAGGCTTATATATGCACAGAATATATAGAAGACCATCTAAGAAACCAGAAACAGTGGTTGCCTCTGGGAATAGGTTGTGGAAGAATCTGGAGAAAAGGTGGAGGAAGACTTACATTTCACACTCTAGCTGTGCACACATTTTGAACTTTTTGACCATGTACATATTATCTAGTCAAAGGAAATATAAATTTAAAAAAAAATAAAAAGAATGACAATATTCTTTCTAGTTGAACCACAGTTTATACAATAAATACCAAAAAGCTGTTTATAAAGTCAAATTTAATTACCATCATGAAACCACAGGCATCACCAGTTATTACAAGAACTGAGAACTACAGGGACTCCTGGCTGGCTTAGTTGGGAGAGCATGCAACTCTTGATCTCAAGGTCAGGAGTTCAATCCTTACATAGACCTTACTTTAAAAAAAAAAAAACCGGAGGGGTGCCTGGGATGGCTCAGCTCAGCTGGTTAAGCATCTGACTCATTTTGGCTCAGGTCATGATCTCACGGTTCGGTTCATGGGATTGAGCCTTGTGCTGACAGCGGGGAGCCTGCTTGGGATTCTCTCTCCCCCACTTTCCCTCTCGCTTAAAAAAAAGAAAAATTGAAAACTATAAAAAGAGGCAGTTACTCAGCAAATTGCCCACCCATTTCTGGCACTCCTCTCTAGAAGGAGCCTTGGTAACGTGTATAAGGAAACAAAGCTAATTTCTAAACCTCATCCAGCCATGTAATACGTGCAAAGTCAAAAACAGAAAAACAGACGATGAGAATTAGTGTTGGATTGCTTTTTTATCACTGAACTATAGCCACGTTTTAACTGAACAATACATATGACAAAACAGCGTCATATGCTTTTACAAAATTATATTTTTAAGTGTATTAACTACAGGAACTCTCATACTGCAGGCTAGGTTTTTTTTAAACCTCTAAGATGGATAATTTAGCAATATCTCTCAAAATTTTAAAGGTACATAACTTTCAACCCCAAATCTCAACGTATGGGAATTTAGTCATACAAGTGCAAAATAAATTACAGGATTAATCTTTCTAGCATTATTTATAAAAGCAAAAGACTAGAAAAAACTAAATGTTCCTCAATAGATGGCTAAATAAATTATGGCATCCTATTCAGCCATACTCTTCATTTTAAAAAAATGGGGAACACTTTACATGTACTCACACAGAATGATTTCCAAGATACATAAAGTTAAAAAAAAAAAAAAAGGCAAAATACACGGTGGTCTGTAGCAGGATACCATCTGTACAAAATAGGAGGAGAGGAAGGTGTGTCTATACATATGCATTTTTTTTCACATATATATTTAGTACCACTGTTGCTTCCAGGGAAGGGGACTGGGTGGGTGGCAAACAAGAGAAGAGGAAAACTTAATTTTTAAACCATGTGTATATAGTACCTGCTCAAAAAATAAATACTTTATAATTTAAAAAAACTAATGCATTTAACTAGCAGTTCTATTTCTCCTTTCTAGGGAATTTAAACAAGATGAAAAGGACCTTCATACAAAGCCACAACAGATTTAAACTCGCTCATAATAAAAAGGGACACTGGGGCGCCTGGCTGGTTCAGTCACTAGAATGTGCAACTTCTGATCTCAGGGTTGTAAGTTTGGGCCCCACGTTGGGTGTAGAGATTACTTAAAAATAAAATTTTTACGAGTAAAAGAGGGGCACAGACTATCCCCTAGGCATTTTTTAAAAAAATTTTACAGCCAATAATGCATGCAATAAGCTTGTGGCTACAATAAAAATAACATATTTTTAATAATGCCATCACTCTCCAGAAGCAATCTCAATAGCAACCAATTTCCCAAAAGCACAATGTCTAACCCCCGCCCCCCAAAATTCCAAAATTGTATCGCTGATCTGTTGATGATTCAAGTAAAGATCTGAAAATAATCCTGATTTTATGGAGACTTAGGGCTCTCGAAAGATGCTAGTTTTAAACAGTCTTCTCTCAGCAAGGGTGCTTTCTTGGCCATTGTCTGTGGCCACTTCACAAAGTTAGACCATGGCATTAACATGGCCAAGAGTCCGGGTCTTCGCCCCAAGGTCACAAGCTAGGTCCCCAGCCAACAGAGCTCTCATAAATAGAAGGCAACAAGCAGGCCCCAGAGTACCCAACCAGGCATGCGGACCTGGTTCAGGGCCTTACATAACTTTGGGTTAAAACAGGGTAAGGACACACCTCTTCTCCTACCCCCAGATTACGAGCCCTTCCCTCTTCAGTCCTCCCACAGTAGTGCCCTTAACTCAGGAATCCTGTCTCCTTACTTGTCTGACTTCCCTCTTAGGGGTGGAGCTCTTTGGGAACAGGGCTAAGAGCCTTTCTTTCAGGAGCGTCTAGGTGGCTTAGTCGGTTAAGTGACAAATTTTGGTTCAGGTCATGATCTCACGGTTTGTGGGTTCAAGCGCTGCGTCAGGCTCTTTGCTGACAGCTCAGAGCCTGGAGCCTGCTTCAGATTCTGTCTCTGTCTGTCTGTCTGTCTGTCTCTCTCTCTCTCTCTCTCTCTGCCCCTCCCCCTTTTATACGCCTGTGTTCACACGCTCTCTCTTTTTCAAAATTAAACATTAAAAAAATTATTTTAAAAAGAGCCTCTCTCTCAGTCCTGTGGCACAACAGTTAACGTGTGTTGAGCAAAAATTCTGATCAAAGCACATAGTTTGTGCATTCTTTACTAATTACCCAGGATACACCCTAGAATAACTCTCTTAATTAAATGGGAGCAGTTCTCATGAAGGCTCTGTGCTTTCAGGTCCATTTCTCATGAACATCTACTTATATACCCTTTCTGGATCCCCTCCATTCACCTTACCCCACCCCAAAAGAGGTCTACCAATCAAGTGATTGTAAGATGTTCTTTATCTTCCCCAGCTGTCATCCTTTTGTGATTCTGTAAAATCATTACTACATAATTAGGCTAAATACCATTACTTTGTCCAAACAAATGTTCCTTTGGCAATTTCAGACACTTCCTCCAAGTTCTAAAAACCATGAGAGAATGGAAAGTTTTTCCCACCATGTTCACTTTTAAGAATGCAGTCACAGTGGTGCTGGGGGGTCTCAGTCAGTTGAGTGACCAACTTCTTGGTTTTGGCTCAGGTCATGATCTCGCGGTTCGTGGGTTCGAGCCCCAGGTCGGGCTCTATGCTGTCAATGCAGAGCCTGCTTAGGATTCTTTCTCCCTCTCTCTGCCCTTCCCCTGCTTGCAATCTCTCTCTCTCTCAAAATAAACAAATAGACAGAAATCTTTTTTTAAATAATAAAAAAATAAAACCCCAGTCACAGGTCATAGGAAATCTACTTGGCATGCCAACAGGTAAACACAACCGGCATCTGGCTAAAATACCACACCCATTAGCCCAAATCAGTGCACAGAGGGCACCCGGGCACTGAGAACATTTGTTTTTAAAGAGCCACCCCTCTCAGCATGGGATCCCAAGTCTGAAGGGTGATCTATTAAATAACAAAAACACTTCTTGAATCAAATTTTGTGTATAAGGATACAGCTATATACTACCTCTGGCCTTATTTACGAAGAAGTTGGGTCCATCCTTGTGCACACAGATGCATGGCTACAGATTCAGATTCTTACCAGGCCAATTTTGCCAGGGGCAGTTAAGGAAAACAGTCTGCATTATCTTCTTCCTACTCTCCCTGCAATAAACCGTTATTCCAACTAAGGGAGTTCAAGCTCTTCGTGAATCATTTCACTGGTTGACAATTACCTGAAAGCAAGTCAAATACTGGATTTGCTCTGACCTCTCATGTTGTTATGTTGCTTGAAATAGAAAATAAAAGAACAAAATAATTCCTTTTCTGTTTTCACTATTAATAATAAGGAACTGATAAAATAAACAGTGGAAGCCAGTATCTGATACGATGAAAGTGTTTATATAACAAGATACTAAGAGTCAAAACCTAGTAGGAAACAAAACACCGAAGGCCAGCCTTCAAACTGAACCTTCCCTTAGCTGACATCTGGATGGTAGGTTACAAAATGGACTCTTACAGGAGGTCTGATCACTTAGCACAAGTAATATTAGACCCTAAGGAACACTAAAGAGTGTGATGGAAGGAAATCTGATAATACAAATCCAGAAAGATCAGATAATTCTGCACTAGTTAATTTTGGGGATTTCTAGGCAAAAGAGCTTTTTAATGAGATTTAATATTTTTGTTAGAAAAATAATACACACTACTGCAAAACTCCAAATAATTTTTTTAATTTTTTAAATTAAACATTTGTCAAAAATGCAAATCAAGGGGCACTCGGCTTTGGCTCAGTTGGTTGAGTGTCTGACTCTGGCTCAGGTGATCACCTCACGGTTCATGACTTCAAGTCCCACACCAGGCTCACTGCTGTCAGCTCAGAGCCTGCTTCAGATCCTCTGTCCCCCTCTCTCTCTGACACTCCCCGACTCGTGCTCTCTCTCTCTCAAAAATGAATACACATTTTTTAAAAACTGTAAATCAAAATGGCTCAATCTAAATAAATCAGCTAACACTATAAAACTAGATATATAAAAATCACCCCTAAAAGGAGTAAAATTCCGGATACAAAATTTACCATAATCTTAAATAATGAGTTAAAAATTTTCCAGTCATCCATGAAATGAACTCTGTATTATGCAACCTAACTGAGGTTTATCAAAATATCTTATGTCACATACAAAAAAACTCCCAAGGAAGTTTCAAGGCTTAGATGCTATATCAATCCTCACATGTGAAAAAATTGCTTAAAAGGACCTGAATTAAAAACCTTGAAGAACCTTATAATATACTGATTATTGATCTTTCAAGAATTATCCACAATTGGGGGTCTGGGTGGCTTAGTCAGTTAAGCATCCAACTTCAGCTCAGGTCACCAACTCACAGTTCGTGAGTTCAAATCCCGCATCAGGCTCTGTGCTGGTGATGGAGAGCCTGCTTGGGATTCCCTCTCTCTCTCTGCTCCTCCCCTACACTTGCATGATCGTTGTCTCTCAAAATAAATAAACTTTAAAATTAAAAAAAAAAAAAGAATTTTCCATAATTACCTAACTGTATCCACAAAGATCTATATTCAGCTTCACAATTCAGCCAATAAAAGGTAAGGACATCACTTGCATCATTTGCCCAAAACTGGACACTAGAATAATGGGGGCAGGGGGGACAAGAGAGAGGCTGACATGGGTAAACAAAAAAATATATAATATACACCCTACCCTGAAGGTCCTCACAATCTATTTTGAAACACAAACCACAAGCAACTATACAAGGGCATCTGGGTGACTCGGTTAAGTGTCCTAACTCTTGATTTCAGCTCAGGTCATGACCCCACACTTTCATGAGTTCAAGCCCCACATCAGGCTCTGCACTGGAAGCACAAAACCTGCTTGGGATTCTTTCTCTCTCTCTCTCTCTCTCTCTCTCCCCCCTCCTCTTTCTCTGACCCTCCCCAATTTGTGCTGTCTCTATCTCAAAATAAAAAAATAAACTTTGAAAAAAGAAAGTAACTATACAAAATTAGGGGCGCCTGGGTGGTCTAGTCAGTTTAAGTGTCCAACTTTGGCTCAGGTCATGATCTCAGGGTTCATGAATTCGAGCCCTATGTTGGGCTCTGTGCTGACAGGTCAGAGCCCGGACCCTGTTCTGTGTCTCCCTCTCTCCCTGCCCTTCCCCCCTCACACTGTGTCTCTCTCAAAAATAAATAAACATTAAAAAAAAATTTTGAAGTAACTATACAAAATTAAAAGGAACAAAGGGAACTCACATTTATTAAGTGTCTCTCATATGTCAAACAGCAAAGCTGTAACTCACACAAAATATACATGCATCCTGTTTCAAAGGAAGAAAACAGGGTAGGGGTATGGAGTAAGAATGAAGGAGGGTAGGCAGTGAAATCAAATACCTAAAGCAAAATATAAATGCCAGTGAATGACACAGAAAATAAGTAATTAAAACATTTACATCAGTCTTCAACAAATGTTACTCGGACAACTGGATATCCACATGCAAAACAACGAAGTTGGATCCCTACCTCACACCATATAAAAATAATAATAATAACTTTAAATGTATTAACAGCCTGAATGTAAGAGCTAAAACTATAAAATTGTAAAAACATAGGAGTAAATCTTCACAACCTCAGATGATAATGGATTCTTAGCTATGACACCAAAAGCATAAGAGCAAAAGAAACAGATTAGTTGGGTTCCATCAAAATTCAAAACTTTTGTGCATCAAAGAACATTATCAAGAAACATAGGGGCACCTGGGTGGCTCATTCAGTTAAGCGTCCAACTTCAGCTCAGGTCATGATTTCATGGTTCGTGGGTTTGAGCCCCGCATCGGGCTCTGGGCTGACAATGTGGAGCCTGCTTGGGATTCTCTCTCTTCCACTCTCTCAAATCAATAAACGTAAAAAAAAAAAAAAAAAAAAAGATATGGAGAAACTGAAACCCTTGTACATTGCCATTAGGGGTATAAATATACAGTCACTGTGGGAGAGTTCAACAATTCCTCAAAAAGCCAAACGTAGAATTACCACACAACCTAGTATTCTAGTCCTAGGTATATCCCCAAAAGAACTGAGAACAGAGACTCAAACAGAAATTTGTAAGACAAATTTGTAAGACAGCATTATTGACAACAGTCAAAAAGTAGAAACAACTCAAGTTCTATCAACAGATGAGTGGATAAACAAATGTTACTATATACATACAATGGAATATTATTCACCAATTAGAAAGGAATAACATGAATGAACCTTGGAAACATTATGCTAAGTGAATAAGTCATAGGACAGATATTATGATTCCACTTACATGAATTATCTAGACTAGGCATGCCTAGAGTTATCTAGAATTATCTAGACTTGCCTAGTCTACTTAGACTGAAAGTAGATTCTAAATTATCAGAGACTGAGGAAGAGGAAGGAACAGGGATTTATGGCTCAATGGTTATAGGGTTTCTGTTTGGGGTGATGGAAAAGATTTGGAAGGTGACTCTGATGATGGTTGTACAATAGTGTGAATGTAACTAATGCCACTGAATTATAATCTTAAAAATGGTTAAAATGGCATATTTTATGCTATATATATTTTAACCACAATAAAAAATAAATTAAAAAGGTTTATATCATGTCTTTAGTGACCTGGATTGTCCAAGGGTAGATTTCAAATCGGGGAATCAAATCTAAAAGAGACTGTATATCACCTGATCTAACCCTCATGGAAATGCCAGTGCCAACCTGCATCTCTACGTCCTTCCTGACTAGTGAAGAGGCAACTCCAGATGCCACCAGACGCCGGGAGCAGACTTTCTCCCAAGACATCCCCACTGACCTTTCATGAATGAGGAATAGCCTGTGTGCAAAAAACAGAAATAAATGGAAAGGAAGCTGAAGAATCCGAGAACCGACTCTACCACTTTCCAGCTGCATGACTGTGGACAAATTATTCAACTTTTCGAGTAAGTTCCCCCGCTTCCTCTCATTATAAAATGAAGACAGCATCTGTCTTAAATACTGCTGTAAGTGGGGCGCCTGGGTGGCGCAGTCGGTTAAGCGTCCGACTTCAGCCAGGTCACGATCTCGCGGTCCGTGAGTTCGAGCCCCGCGTCAGGCTCTGGGCTGATGGCTTGGAGCCTGGAGCCTGTTTCCGATTCTGTGTCTCCCTCTCTCTCTGCCCCTCCCCCGTTCATGCTCTGTCTCTCTTGGTCCCAAAAATAAATAAAAAACGTTGAAAAAAAAAATTTTTTTAAATAAAAAAATAAATACTGCTGTAAGAAAGGGTGCCTGGGCGGCTCAGTTGGTTAAGTATCTGACTCCAGCTTAGGTCGGAATCTCACGGTTTGTGAGTCTGAGCACCTCATCAGGCTCTCCACTGTCAGTGCAGAACCTGCTTCAGATCCTCTGTCCGCCCCACCCCCCACCTGTTCTCTCTCTCTCTCTCTCAAAACAAATAAATAAACATAAAAAATATTTTTTTTTAATAAATGCTGCTTTAAAAACTGGCAAAAGCATACCTACAAGAAGTTGGGTGTTCAATCCATGGTGGCCATTGCCATTGGGATGCTAGGTCTACCTACCATCCTCGGGCCAACCAAAGCCATGTCCTCATGGCTTGGGTCTGGAAAGCTCTAGGACTTACCAGAACTGAAACAAAACACAGCCACCAGCACCACAAGGAGGCTTCAGAGAAGGAGCTGTTTTTATGCAGTTCAACTACTCTTAGAAAGACTGGCTTATTGTTCCTAGAATGAACCCAGCTACTCTACGTTAGGAAGGACACTGCTACACAATTCATTCTCTCTATACAGCAGGCCTCTGTTAACATGTCTGAGCAACCCTTCATAACAGAGTCTGCCTCTACCCACAGGAAAGACACACTGCGGAGAAACCGAGCAAAAAATTAGCTGGAAGGTAGTCCCGAGGCAGCTCTCAAACTCTGGTGGCTTCAGAATCACTTGGGAAATCTGTGTAAAAAGCAGCTAACTCGCCCCCACCACCAGACATTCTGATTACTAAATATTTCAGGCAGGGCCCTTGAGCATGCGCGCGCGCACACACACACACACACACACACACACACAATGCTTAAAGGTAGGCCACAAAAATGGAATAAGAGTACATTCTGATGTTGACAAATAGACTATTCTGTCCCACAAAGCAAAGGCTGCATTTTCCTCCACATCGATCTGGAAATGCAATAGCTGTAGCCACACAGGACAGGAGTGAAAACTAAGCAAGTAAGACAGAGCACCTGCAGGTAATGTCCAATACAAATTGCATACAGTTGGTTCATATAAAAGCCCATCATTATTCCTTGCTCTTTTTTAAAATAAATGAAAAATAAAAATAATGTACGATTCCACGTCTCTCACTGTAACAACAACAAAAAAAAACATTTAAAATATATTGCCAGAAGTTGGTAAAATTTCTGTGAAAGTGATACATTCTTAGGGTGCTGGGAAAATTATTAACTGGTACAACTTTGTGGTCAGCAATCAGGCAGTATGTATCAAAAGTCACCCAATAATCTCACTTCTTTGAATTTATCCTAAGGAAACAACACCAAAGAAGCAAACTATGTGCAAAAACACAGTCACCATTACAGTATATGTAATTTAAAGAAAGGGGGTGAGCCTGGCTGGCTCAGTTAGAAGAGCACGCAACTCTTGATCTCAGGGCCATGAGTTCAAGCCCCAAGCTGGGTGTAGAGATTACTCAAATAAATAAATAAACTCTAAAATATATATATATATATATATATATATATACATATGTATACATATATATACATATATATATTTTTATATATATATATTATATATATATTTTTTATATTTTTATATATATTTTATATATTTTATATATATATTATATATTTTTATATATATTTTTATATATATATGTATATATATGTATACATATGTATACATATGTATATATATACACACACACACATACACCTACTTGTCAAGAATCCCAGTTTACCAAAATTCGCCATGTCAACTCATATATGACAAAGCTATTAAAAATTTAAATGATGCATAATATGTCATTACACAGAAAGTATTCACAAAACATGCAAAACCTAACATTACTTACTGAAAAGTACAAACATACAGACAGGGTGATACATTAAGCAATGATACCTTGTGTTAGGATGGTTTGATGTGGCTTTTCCCCTCTGGTCCCTCAAGTTTCTGTGCTATCGCTATATTATTATAATAAGACTATAAATAAATTTAACTGATTCCGCTTGGAAAGTTAATAGGGTAACACTTACAGAGACAGGTGCAAAGTGGATTCGGCTATCCTGAAGAAACATAAACTCACCCAAATGTGCCAGAGTAAAAGACAGCTACAAGGCCAGTTCTGGGTGTTTTTCACAAAACAATCAACCTTCCCAGATACATGTTAACTATTAAACCTTGAATTTACATTTTTTTAAAAGCAAGTATAAACACACTAAAACTCAGGAGGGAACCTGGTTTGGCAGCTTATTGACATGGCAAAAAGATCAGAGGATTTCATGAACCATAACTTCAGTAAGTCAACAAAATTATGTAGCTAAGAGGCAGCTGACAAGAAAAGAACACTTAAGTTTGGAAACAGAAGGTCCTGCTCTCATCCCAGCTCTATCTCGGACTGGGATTTAACCTGCAGGTCTTAGTTTCTCATTTGTAAATTGAGAAGATAGCAACATTATCTTCCCCGTCTACCTAACAGGATTCTGAAGGGAGCAAAGAAGATTATGAATGCAAAAGTGATTTAAAAATCGAGGGGTTTTTCCCTTAAATCTGGCTATTATTTATTATTATGAAGACACTCACATACACGTAGCTACCAAAACAGGCAACACTGTTTAGAAGGATACATTTCACACTGATAAGTGAATACGCCTCCTAGGGGGCCTGAGGTCTGGGGCCAAGCCTTTCCCTTATCTGCATTGTTTGTATCTGTCAGGAGCATCTACTCATCTATTACTTGGGGGGATTTTTCTAATTTGTAAGAGCAAACGCAATCACTGACAAAATTAACATAAAGCGCAAGGTTTTCATTAGGGTTTTGTTTTAAAGACTCACCAGGGGACTGTTAGAACTGTGTCTACCCAGGCCTCGTAGGCTTAACTGACCAAAAATCTCTGGGTAGATGGGGAATAAATAAGGTCAGACCATTTGTATTTTAACAAGCTCCTCAAATGACTCTGGTGACTTGATTAGTGCTATGTATGCTACCTTGTCATTAATATTATCAACTCCTACCACAAATACATAGTGGGAATACCATGTATATAGCCACTTACTATATGCCAATCACTATTCTCAGCACTTGACATATCTCATTTAATCCTTACAACCCTGTAAGTAGATATTACTTTTTTTTTTTAAATTTTTTTTTAACGTTTATTTATTTTTGGGACAGAGAGAGACAGAGCATGAACAGGGGAGGGGCAGAGAGAGAGGGAGACACAGAATCGGAAGCAGGCTCCAGGCTCTGAGCTGTCAGCACAGAGCCCGACGCGGGGCTCGAACTCACGGACCGCGAGATCGTGACCTGAGCTGAAGTCGGACGCTTAACCGACTGAGCCACCCAGGCGCCCCAGTAGATATTACTTTTAACACTGCCTTCCCTTCCCCTCACATTTGTTTTATAGGTGAATTCATTAAAACATGAAGAGATGATTTAACAGGCCCACGGCCCAAAGTCATAGGGCTAGCAAGTGGCACAGTCAGAATGTACAACAAAGTCTGAACCCTTGATACAGCTCCTAACCTAAGACAACAGCTGTATGCTCTGGTCAGGTCACAGCAAGTTGTTTCATTTCAGACACTGCATTTAAAGGACACTAATGGGGGTGCCCGGGTGGCTCAGTCAGTTAGGCGATGGACTCTTGATTTCAGCTCAGGTCATGATCTGGAGGTTTGTGAGATGGAACCCCGCCCTGGGCTCTGCGCTGACAGGGCAGAAATGCTTGGGATTCTCTCTCTTTCTCTTTCCTTCTCTGTCTTGTCCCTCCCCGCTCACTTCTCACACTCACACTCTCTCTCAAAATAAATAAATAAACTTTAGAAAGAAAGAAAGAACACTAACAAAACAGAATTGCCTAAAGAAAGATGGGGAAATCTGATTAAACCATGAGGGGACGGGGCACCTGGCTGGCTCAGTCTGTAGAGCATGAGACTCTTGATCTAGGGCTTGTGAGTTCCAGACCCATACTGGGTGTAGAGATACTTTAAAAAAATAAAACCTTGAAAGAAAAAAAAAAATAAAAACAACACAGGAGGGGACAAAGGATCTAGGGCAGGGTTATTTATTTACTTACTTACAGCCTAAGTGGCATCAATGTGTAACATTTTGTCTGTCTTCCTTATTAGACTGTGAGCGTTTGAAATGTGGGGACCACGCAGTCTTTTCAACTGTACCCCGTGGTACCGAGCTAAAGAAAGGGTTTAATAAATTAATTCACCAATAAATCTAGAGAAGGCTTGATGACTGTCCTAGGAAATGAAAAGCTATTACGTGTATTACATGGAGAAGAAACAGACTTAATACATGTTGCTTCAGGGTTATGCCCAAGAAAAACAGGCAACAGGGAAGGGGCAGATTCTGGAACGGTCTCAACTAGCTTTCTAGCAACCAAGACCTGTCCAGGAACAGAAAAGCAGATTTGCAGGGTAAGACTGAGGACCAGAATACAGTAGACAAAAGGTAGGAGAATGGTCAATGGAGCCTCTAAGAACTCTGCCCAAACTCAAATTCTACTATTCTAAGTTATCTTTCATATTTCATACATTAACCATGACTAGCTACACAAGTCCCTAGTTACACAAGTCCTGGTAGTTAAGTACAGAGGATACCACAGTGTTCTACAAACTTCCAGGGCCCTCAAGGATCTAGAGGAGACTAAAAGCAGAGGCGTGAATCTTCCAAAGAGGAAGGTAGTGGATAAAACAGGAATCAGCAAGGAGTGAGGAGATTTCCAGGCAGGAAACAAGAGGGAAGTCAACACAGGCATTATGAAAGAAAGGCCGTCATCTGAGCCACAACTTTAGGGACCCATGGGGGGAGGTGGATTGGGGCTGCCACAACAATCTGGGGAAGAAAAGCATTCAGTATGGCAGTAATGGTCTGAGCACAGAGTAGGCAGGAAAGCCCTGGGGCAATGAAGACCTACCAGAAATAGTAAACTCCGGAGCTTAAAAAGAAAAGGCCTTTAGAGGTCATTTAGTCAAACACACACACATTTTATGGATGTTGCCCTGATCGCACTGGGTTAAGAAAAATTCATTTACAGGGTGCCTGGGTGGCTCAGTTGGTTGAGCATCCGACTTCGACTCAGGTCATGATCTCACAGCTTGTGGGATCCAGCCCCACATCGGGCTCTGTGCTGACAGCCCACAGCCTGAAGCCTGCTTTGGATTCTTTGTCTCTCTCTCTCTCTCTCTGCCCCTTCCCTGCTCATGCTCTGTCTCACTTTGCCTCTCAAAAATAATAAATAAACATTACAAAAAAAAAAAGGTTCATTTACTTTCTTCTATTACATTTTACAAACCAAAAACTCTATCATCAATGACTTGTTCTTTGCTTAGTTTTGTGTTGGGTTTTTTGTTTGTTTTTTTTTTTAAGACTAATAGATCCTTCTCTTATTTTTTAGGAAATCTTTTAGATGATTCTGTTTTTCTTGCAGTTGTTAAAACTTCCAGTTTTAATAACTCAGCTCTAATATTTACAATCCCTTAAATGGTCATAATATTTGCTAATAGTACTAAATTAAAAGTATACTCTAAGAACTATGATTTTATAAAGAGGATTGTTAAGAAGAAACGGAGTCTCAAAGATAAATTTAAGTCTCAGATCCAAGAAACTATCTCTCACTCAACTTATAAATTGTGAGACTGAGCCACTCAAGAAAATAGAGTTAACAGACTACTGAAGCAAAAAAATCTAAATCCAAACCAATGAACGAAACCTAACACATATGAACAATAAACTTAACGTTCTTCTGGCCAATCATTTCTCAACATCCCTGTCAAACTATTTTAAGGATCTGAAATCTTGCTCTATAAAAAGTAAGTTCCCATCATCCGAACTACACTTAAGAGATTCTATCACAGTGGTTACTGAAGCATAAACACCAAGCTTCAGATTTTTGCTTCCCATTAGCACAAAAAATGCTTGCCTCTTTTACATAAGATTGAGTCTGTGGCCAAAATCCTGACTTACAAGGAGATCCAGGTTTTCAGTTCCAACACTAATTTAAGGTGTAAGGTTAGCAAAGGCCTTTTCTCTATTTACCACTTAGATTGTAACATGGAGATACAATATTTGACACCTCCACCACCAACTGCCACTTCAAAGGATTTCTGACTTTGGTTACTTTAGTCGAGAAGATATAAAGCTAGGGTTGAAAGCTCTTCGGTAAAAATTAAAACTTAAAATTCAGAAACAGTGCTGCACGTTAGCTGATAAACTATAAATTACAGAAACAGATTTTTTAAAAAAAAGTGCAACTGCATGATTTTACAAAAATGAGTAAGTCAGCGGCTCACAAAAATTTAAATCTTTCTTAGCAAATGGAGAAGATACACAATATTCAGTAACTCTGGGACATTGTGGTTTTGTTTTTATCTATAAGGTCTCTGCATCAATGTTACTATTCTCCCAACTCCCTTTGAGTAAAAGGAGCCCACTGTCCAGGATCCCTCTTACCAAGAGTTCAGTAAATGTCACAAATAATAATAGAAATAAAAGCAACAATCTCTAAAGCTAGAATTTATACCGGACTGTGGCACCAGAATAGGGGACAAGGCACATGGCAGCCTGCAACTATTTCTCCCTTCTGACTCTTCTGCATCACTGCCTCCCAAAGGAATAGAGAATCCGAATCTCTCACTGCCACATCTACAAATTAAAGTATCACGATTAAAGAGCTCGCAGGTTCTACGAACGGTCACTATTTAATCATCGAACCCCGCAACAGAGAAATTCATCCCGATGCAACAAAACATGCTTCAAGGATCTACCTAGTTTTTTTTTTTTTTTTAATCTTAGAAATAAACACAACTATTTTAATAACATTATGTAATAAGTTAGACCCTGGAAAACCCCATATTCATCTGAGCGGCTCGAAAAATGGAAAGCAAAATTCGATTAGCTCCATTGTACCCAACCAGGCTAACGTGCACTCCTCTTCGTCAGAGCGGCTCTGCCAATACCAAAGAACAACAAAGGCAAGTTGAGGAGGCTGCACAAGGCTTAACTCAGCACTTGTCCGCTTTCCCAGCTTCGGAAAGAAGCTCTCTGCGGGCCTCAGGGACCAAGGGACCCTCTGCATCCCGCCCGGTCCCCGGCTCGGCTCGGCGCCGCTCGCTCAGCTTTTGTCTAGCCCGGCTGGGAGCCCCGGCCGCCCGCCTCCCCGGCACCCCTTCCCTCTGGATCTTTCTCCACACCCATCACTCGCCGATGACTAGTTGTTATGGGTTTCTCTCCCTCGCCCCCTCCCCTCGCAATCCCGGGCTCTTTTCAAACGCGACTGGCTGTTCGCTGGCTTCTCCCACCGGGCCGGTAAGACTCGGGTCAGGAAGGGGGCCCGGGGTGGGGTCTGGGAGAGGAAAAGAGAGAGGGGCACACAAAGCCAGGCTGACCCCACAGTCGCCCCCTCCTCCCTCTGCAAAGCAGCCTGGGATCAGCGACCTACCGGTGGGATAAACAACCCACCCTCCCATCCCGCTCCCCGCCCGGCTCCCACCTAAGGGCCGCCCCCTCCCCCCAAAGTGCACCCAAGAGCCGATGACAGCGCTGGACATCGCCCTCACCCAGACCCGGCGTCTGCTACCGCAAGGCGAAGGGGCAAGGGCCTCGGAGGGCTGGATCTAAATCTCCTCTCCCCAACCGGGTACTTACAGCCGTATTATTCGCTACTGTTGCCGCTGCGGACCAGACAGCCGCCGCCTTCTCCTCCACCCCAATGAGGTTAAGCGCTTGGTGCGGGGATTAAAAAAAAAAAAAAAAAAAAAAAAAATAGAAGCCGAGAGCGCCTGCGCAGTGCAGTCTCCCTTTTACCGCCACCGACCCGGCTGGACCATAGAGAATGTAAACCGAGACCAGAGAGGCGGCTGCTCTCTATGGTAACGCCCCGCGCAGGCGCCAGCCGGCCTGTACTGGGCTTCTGGAGCTGCAAGTCCCAGGAGCTTTTGCCTCCTCCGAGAACGTCAGTTGACCCCGATAGGGACCCGTAGAATAAAGGTTCTTTAAGGGAAGGACGGCGAAGGTGCTGCGAAATTGCGGCGAAACTCAGGCTAGGCCAGGAGGGTCGGATGCAGTGGCCACGGCGACAAGGCACCACAAAGCAGGGAGTGTAGTGAATAGAGCTGAGGGGGGAGTCGCGAAAGCCTGGATAAAAGTCATCTGGCCGGGACTTCCTGCGGTCGGGGTCTAATACCTGAAGGAAACGAGCTTTCACTTCTGGGTTACGCGCGTCCCGCCCGACCGTCGGGCGACTCAGATGAAGGAAATTGGGCCCTGTGACTTTCCGTACCCGGGCTTGCGTTGGTTCCCCCTTCCCTTTTCGACAGGGCGCGGACACTTGAGCCGGAAGCACAACTTTTTAACGGTTCTCTGGCGTTCTTGAAGCGAAATCGGCCCGGTTGAGGCCTCGGAGACTCGAGACGGCCAGCCACAACCCCTTTTTTACGTGAGCGCCTGAACAAATAACGCTGCCTCTGACCTCCCTCTCGCGTGACTTTCGGCTGACACGTGAGAAGGTGTTTCGGAGGGTACAAAGCTGTGCAAATGATAGGGCTGCCATTAAGGATCCTGCAGGACCCAGTTTTGCGGCGTCGAACCCCTATGTTCGCAGGTAATTTGACACTGAGAGCTTGTGTGTGAAATTAACACACTGCCTCAACGAGATCACCCCGTGGGAGTGGGAGTTGACTTTCCTCCCCTCTCGATGTCCAGTGCGTTGAGTTTTCACCGGGAGCTCTTGAATGCCGAGCTCCGCGGTGGTGGAGTGTTCTGTGTTAGAAGACGGGTGCGGGAGAACGGTGAGGTAACGCCCCTGATGCTCAGGGCTTAAATGTAAAGGGTCGGCGAGACTAAGCGGAAACAAAGGCACGTGTTCGCTCCTGTGTGCAGTGCGGGAAAGAAGAAGGACCGTGGTCTGAAGGTGTAAGTAAGGATACCTGGAGGATGTGACTCCTGGTTGCATCTAGAAGAACTAGCATCTTTGGGGGCGAAAGCACCGCCCAAATGGATGGGTGTTGATGAAAGCATTCCGGAGAGGAAACTCCTTGGAGCGAAGGCTGAAAAGGGAGTGTTTTACTGGGAGTACAATGAAGGCAGCAGTCTAACTGAAAGGCGGTAGTGGGGGATACAGGGAAAGAGTGGAAAGTAAGGTTTGAAAAATAGGATGGGGGGGGGGCGTCTGGGTGGCTCAGTGGTTTAAACGTCCGACTTTGGCTCAGGTCATGATCTCACAGTTCCTGGGTTGGAGCCCCGCATCGGGCTCCGTGCTGACAGCTCAGAGCCTGGAGCCTGTTTCGGATTCTGTGTCTCCCTCTCTCTCTCTGCCCCTCCCCCGTTCATGCTCTGTCTCTCTCTGTCTCAAAAATAAATAAACATTAAAAAAAAATTAAAAAAAAAAAAAGAAAAATAGGATGGGGAATTTTTTTTAACTTTTAATTATGGGAAGGTACACATAACAAAATTTACCGTTTTAACCACTCTTAAACTGCGCAGATCAATGACGTACCATCGCATTGCTGTGCAACCATCTCCAGAACTCCTTTCATCTTATAAAACTGGAATTCTGTACCTTTTAAACAGCTCCTCAATCCCCACTCCCCCAAGTCCTGGCAACCACCAGTCTACCATATGTCTCTGAACTTGACCCCTCAAATACCTCATATAAGTGGAATCATACAGTATTTGTCTCTTTGTGACTGGCTTATTTCACTCAGCATAAATGTCAAGGCGCTTCCATGTTGTAACATGTGTCAGAATTTCCTTCCTTTTTAAGGCCGAATTCTCTTCCATTGTGTGTATATACCAGGATGGTTACGTGGGTTACCAACATCTTTTGATTATGGCGAAGAATGCTGCTGTGAACGTGGGTGTGCAAATATCTCTGAGACCCTGCTTTCAGTAAGATGGGGAAGACTTAGAAACTAAGTAGAGAAAGCCATCAAAAAGAACTGTTTTAGAAAGTGACCCTGGCGGTAGAAGCTCAATACATACCCTATTTATGCAGAGCATTTACGGAGATCTCCCAGGCATTGTCCTACTTTATGTAAAGTACTGGTATGCCATTGAATCCATCAAAATAAACATGACCTGCTTGTTAGTCACCACATTTGCCAGTGAGAAAATCAAGGCTCTGGGTTACAAATGGGCTGTGGAGAGACTCACCAACCACACATACACACAAATGATTAGGAAACAAAATTCCCATGGGAGCTGGGCACCCTTGGGCACTGACTACTCACTGATTTGGACATGGGAATGAAAGAAAACAATTCAGTTGTTAAGAAGAAAGAACAGGGGACATCAAGAACTATCACTCAAATTACTGGTATGTGTAAGGGCTTAACACAGCAAAACTGCATCATCCAAGGTCCCTAAAAGAACTCAGAGGTTTGATTCCAGGTATGTTCGTGGCCTTTAAAAAAAAAAAAAAATCCCAGGTAAGTATATCTTTGCATGTACTGGAGAAATTAATAAGACCTATCATGTCTACTCAACATTTCATCTTTCATTTTACATTCTCAAAAATCCTATGGATCATTCAAAGCAATGATCTATTTGGCAGCTGAGGAAATTAATGGCCAGAAAGGAAAAATGATTTGCCCTATGCCACCTGGCTGCTTAGTACCAAGGCTGCAACTAAAATGTGAACGTTTCTGCTTTGATCACCCTTGCAGAGATAGATAGCATAGTCTTGAGTGAGTGGATAGTGTTTCTATTCAATCAGTCTCATCTTCCTCAGAGATACATACGCAAACTTAAGAAGCTAGCGCCAGTTAAACAATGAAGCAGAGAATATAAGTGCATTTTAAGTAGCATTCATACACTCAAAAATACTGGGTACCAACTATGTGCCAAACACTTAGCAAAGCAGGGGGAAAGAATCCCTGTACTTAGATAGAAAATAAAGTAGTAAGTAAAATATAAACTATGTCAGGTACGGTAAGTATTATGGGGGGAAAATGAAGCAGTAAAGGAGAAATAATGAGTGCTAAGGAAGGGAAAGAGATTTCTTTTTAAATAGGCCTGGGGGGGGGGGGGCGGGGAGAGGCACTGAGAAACCAACTCTAAGCACTGATCTGAAGGAGGAAGGGAGCAAGAAATGTCCTTTATCTGGGAGAACATTCCAGGTAGTAAGAATGGCAAGTGCAGAAATTCTGAGCCTCCAGAAAGATGTCTACTACATTCTAAGAGCAGAAAGGAGGTCAGAGCAAAAGAAGCAGAGTGTGGGAGGGGAAAAGTAGGAAATGAAGTCAGAGGTGACAGGATGCCAAGTTGTGTAGGGATTTACAGGGTATTGTAAGAATTTGGGCTTCTACTGAGAGGGAAAACCATTGAAAGATTTTGAGAAGTAAAATGACTAATATTTTTAAAGATCACTTTAGCTTCAATTTTGAGAATATTCTGTTGGGGAGTAAGGGAGTTTTGAGAATAGATTATAGGGAAGCGAGAGGGACAATTTAGAAGGCCATTGCAATTCTGCAAATGAGAGACAATGGTGGCTTGGGAAAAGTGCAAGCAGTAGATTGATGAGGTGTCTGGGTATAATCAGACAGGATGGCACCCAGGATTTGAGTTGATTGATACACGGTATAAGCAAAAGGAATTAGGGGGCTCCAAGATTTTTGGACTGAGCAATTTAAAGAATAGAGTTGTCATTTACTGAAATGGCAAAGCCTGGGATGGGCAGGTTGGGAATTGAAAGCGCTACGAAATTCAGGATGGGAGACGTTAAGTTTGAAATGCTTATTACCATATGAAAATATCAAGGCAGATATTTGAGTCTGGAGTTGAGAAGAAAAGTCTAGGCTGGATTTGGGAGACACTGGCATGTAGAGAGTTTTAAAAGCCATGAGATCATCTGGACAAAAAGCGTAGACAAAAATTTGTAAGAGTTATCTAAAGACTGAGCCCTGAAGCATTCCATTCTAGCATTTAGGGATTGAGACAGTAATGAAACTAGCAAAGGAGATAGAAAGGGCAGCCACTGAAGTAAGGGGAAACCAAGAAAGTAAACTGGGAAGAGCAACCAAGTCAATTGCTAATGGGCTAGAATTGACTGTTGGCCACAATATTGGAGTGGTGAGGATGGAAGCCTGATTGGAACGGGTTCAAAAAAGAATGGTGGGAACAGAACTGGAAAGAAGGGGGAGAGATCATTTGGAGGAGGAGTTTGATTGTAAGGGTAGGGAAGCAGAAAAGGGGAGTGATACTTTTAAGGGACAGGTGGGCCAAAAGAACTTATTATTTCATCCAAAATATTTTAGTATTCCTAAAAGATAAGATTCTTTTTAATTTTTTTTAAATGTTTATTTTAAGAAGAGCGCATGAGCAGGAGAGGGACAGAGAGAGGAGAGATTCCCAAGCAGCCTTTGCACTCAGTGCACAGCCAAATGTGGGGCCTGAACTCACCAACCTTGAGAGCATGACCTGAGGTGAAATCAAGAGTTGGGACACTCCAGGGACGCCTGGGTGCCTCAGTTGGTTAAGCAGTGAACTTCTGCTCAGATTGTGATCTTGCAGCTGGTAGGTTCAAGCCCCATGTCGGGCTCTGTGCTGACAGTTCAGAGCCTGGAATCGGCTTTGGATTCTGTCTCCCTCTCTGCCCTTCCCCCACTCGTCTCTCTCTCTCTCTCTCTCTCTCTCTCTCTCTCTCTCTCTCTGTCTCTGTCAAAAATAAATAAACATTAAAAAAAATAAAAAGAGTTGGACACAACCGACTGAGCCACCCAGGTGCCCCAGGATTCTTTTTTAAATATAACCTCTCCGTTGTTAGTACAGAGCCTGCTTCAGATTCTCTGTCCCCACCCCCCCTGCCCCTCGCAGGCTTGTGCTCTCTCTCTCTCTCAAAAATAAATAAACATTAAATTTTTTTTAAATATAACCTCAATACCACCATCACACCTAAAAATTTAATAATACCTAGTCTCATGATCTACCTGGTCAATCTTCAGATTTCCCGAATTGCCTCATAATTTTTTTTGCTATAAGGTTTATTGAGATATAATTCATATACTATATAATTCATCCACTTAAAGTATATAATTCTAGGGCACCCTGGGTGGCTCAGTCGGTTAAGCATCCAACTTCAGCTCAGGTCAGGATCTCACAGTTCATGGGTTCCAGTCCCATATCAGGCTCTGTGCTGACAGCTCAAAGCCTGGAGCCTGCTTCAGTTTCTGTGTCTCCCTCTCTCTCTGCCCCTCCCTCACTTGCATTCTGCCTCAAAAATAAACTAAAAAATTTTTTACATGTAGCTTTCCAGTTGTCCCGCCATCATTTGTTGAAAAACCTATTCTTTCTCCATTGCCCTGCCTGGGCACCCTTGTCCAAAACCAATGGACTATAAATATATGGGTTTATTTTTGGACTCTAAATCTATTTTCCATCAATGTATATGTCTATTTTTATGCCAGTACACACTGTTTCAATTACTATAGCGTTGTAGTTTATGAAATTGGGCAATGTGAGTCCTCCAACTTTGTTTTTCTTTTCCAGTTGTTTTGGCTATTTAGAACTCTTTGAAATTCCATATGAATTTTCCAATCAGTTTGTCCATTTCTGCAAAAAAAAAAAAAAATTTGGTTGTGATTTTGGTAGGAATTTACTGAATCTGTAACAACAATCAATTTGAAGATTGTTGCCATCTTAATAATATGAAGTCTTTTGGTTCAAGACCATAGAATGCCTTTCCATTCATTTAGATCTTTAATTGCTTTCAACAATGTTTTGTAGTTTTCCTAGTATAAGTTTTACATTTCGTTTATTAAAACTATTCCTGTATATTTTCTTTTTGATATAATTGTAAATGGAATTATCCATTTCATTTTCAGATTATTCATTGCAAGTGTATAGAAATACAATTAATTTTTGTATATTGATCTTGTATCTCGCAACCTTGCCAAACTCATTGATTATTAGTGAATTCCTGAGCATTTTCTGTATACAAAATCATGTCATCTGCAAATACAGATTGTTTTTCCTTCTTCCTTTCCAGTCTGCATCCCTTTTATTTCATTTTCTTCACTGATTTTTTTCCAGCTAGAACCTCTAATACAATGTTGAAAAGAAGTGGTGAGAGTGGACATCCTTGTCCCTGATCTTGGGAAAGCATTCAGTTTTTTACCATTAAATATGATGTTAGCTGTGCGTTTTTCATATATGGTCCTTTTTTTTTTCCTTTTTTTTTTTTTTAAGTGTATTTGTTTTTGAGAGAGAGAGAGCATGTGCGAGGCAGAGGAGAGGCAGAGAGAGGGAGATAAATCTTTGCTATGCTGTCAGCAAAGAGCCTGATGTGGGGCTTGAACTCATGAACCACAAGATCATGACCTGAGCCAAAGTCAGATGCTTAGCTGACTGAGCCACAGAGGCACCCCAACATCCATTCTTTCTTAAACGTCTTGTAGAATTCACCAGTGAAGCCATCTGGGCCTTGGATTTTCTTTGTGGGTAGTTTTGTTTTATTTTGCTTTGTTCTTTTCTTACTAATCTCTTGTTATAGATCTGTTCAGGTTTTCTGTTTCTTTTTTTTGTAAGATAATTTATTGTCAAATTGGGTTCCATACAACACCCAGTGCTCATCCCAACAAGTGCCCTCCTCAATGCCTATCACCCACTTTCCCCTCTCCCCCACCCCCCCCCCATCCACCCTCAGTTTGTTCTCAGTATATGTGCTGCCGAAGCGAGTGCTCTGTTTGTTCTCAGTATCCAAGAGTGTCTTATGGTTTGCCTCCCTCCCTCTCTGTAACTTTTTTTTTCCCTTCCCCTCCCCCATGGTCTTCTGTTAAGTTTCTCAAGATCCACATATGAGTGAAAACATACGGTATCTGTCTTTCTCTGACTTATTTCCCTTAGCATAATACCCTCCAATTCCATCCACGTTGCTGCAATTGGCCAGATTTCATTCTTTCTTATTGCCAAGTAGTATTCCATTGTATATATAAACCACATCTTTATCCATTCGTCAGTTGGTGGACATTTAGGCTCTTTGCATAATTTGGCTATTGTTGAAAGCGCTGCTCTAAACATTGGGGTACACGTGCCCGTATGCATCAGCACTCCTGTATCCCTTGAATAAATTCCTAGCAGTGCTATTGCCGGGTCGTAGGGTAGTTCTGTTTTTAATATCTTGGGGAACCTCCGCACTATTTTCCATAGCAGCTGCACCAGTTTGCATTCCCACCAACAGGGCAAGAGAGTTCCTTTCTGTTTCTTCTTGAGTCAATTTCAGTACTTTGTGTCTGTCTATGAATGAATCCACTTCATTTAAGTTGTCTTATTTGTTGGCATTCAATTGTTCAGACTGTTACAATCTTTTTTTATTTCTGTAAGTTTGGTATTAATGTACCTGTCTTATAATTATTTATTATATCAGGATCCAAATACCAATACATGTCATTTAAGTTATTTCTCTCTTAGGTCTCTTTAGATCCCCCCCACCCCATCTCATTTTTCCTTGATACTTATTAATTGCAGAAACCTAGTTGTTTACCTTACGTATTTCCCACATTCTAGATTTTCCTGATTGTGTTCCTGGGAGTCTCTAACATGCTCTTCTACCCCCTAGATGCTTGATAGTGCTGTATGCCTTATTCTGATTCAAGTTTGAGTTTTTTTGGCAGAACTCCCTCATGCATCCATCAGAAGGCACCTAATTTCTCATTGTCTCTCTTTGTGAAGTTGGCAGTAATTAATGACCGTGGCCTAAGTTCCTTGTTACAACTGAATAGTTCAACTGAAGTCAGAGTAAGTGGATACCCATCAATCCAGAGTATATGGGATCCTAGGTAAACATCTTTAGTAAATTATGTTTCCCCTTTGGCCTCAGTGTTCTTATCTATAGAATGGGGGAGCGCCTGGGTGGCTCAGTCAGTCAAACCAAAACTGATTCTTGATTTCAGCTCAGATCATGATCCCAGGGGTGTGGGATCAAGCCCTGTGTCAAGCTCTGTGCTGAGCGTGGAGCCTGCTTAAGATCCTTTCTCCCTCTCTCCCTCTGCCCCTCCGCCGCTTGCTCTTTCTAAAAAATTTTCAAAAAAAAATTTTTTTTAAGAGAGAGAATGGGGATATAAACTATAAGGGACCTCTAAGGTATCTTGCTATTCTAATACACTCTGACTAAACGCTTAAGTAGTGAACTTAATCCCTAGCAGATACAATTTCGGTGGGTTAAAAAGGATCCGGTAACATTGTATTATTCTTCCCATCAAACCACTTCCCATCAAAGCCTAAGTTTATCAATCATTAAATCCAATCATCTATATAACAAAGTCAGGTAAAATCGTTGTGAGAGTAGGGAGACTGTCAGAAGCCTTGGTTCCTGGATTCTAGGTCGGGCTGTGCCTGCTCTCAGCGGGTCACATTCTCCCTTAGTGTCCTATCCACAAAATAAAAGATTATGCTAGTGTTCTCTAAAGGTGTACAAGCTTTATGGTGTTATGTCCTTTTTAAAATTTTCCCCCACAGTTTTTGAGGATGATATTTTTATTAATATCTTCAGCCCTGCCCTTTTTTTTTTTAATGTTTATTTACTTATTTTGAGAGAGAGAACATGTATGCATGAGTAGGGGAGGGACAGAGAGAGAGGGAGAGAGAATCCCAAGCAGGCTCCGTGCTGTCAGCACAGAGCCCAACGTGGGACTCCGTCTCACAAACCAAGAGATCATGACCTGAGCCAAAATCAAGAGTCAGGTGCTTAACCGACTGAGTCACCCAGGCACCCCAGGCCCTCCCTGTTTTTATCTGTTTTATATTCCACTGAGCAACTGATTGACAGGTGCCTGCCCTAGGTATCAATTCGTGTGTGAAGTGCATCTTTGACATAGAAAACTTTTTGGAAGTGAATACATTCAAATATTATTAGCAAGTGGTTGTCTGTGGGTGGTAAAATTGTTGGTCATTTTTAAAATTTATGTCTATATTCTTCATTTTGTTCTATCAGCATACATTTTTGCAATTTTTTGAAAGTCATTCTTAAAAGATTTGATAGCATGCCCTAATGAACAAATCACCAGACCCTGGGTAAGAAGATTTCTTTCTCTTCCTATGATTCCATTAGGCAGTACCCTCCGTTGTAGGTTAGCCTAAATACTTTAGTAATAGGTACTTACATTTAATTGGATGGCTTTACTTAATCTTCTTTGATAATCTCAGTGGGAAAAAAAAGGTTTTTATGCCGACAGAAATTAAAATTCAAGAATAGCAACAATGCATATTGTTATCATCTGCCATCACCCATATGGAATCTGAATTTGCACTTGGGAAACAGACAGTCTCTTGGCTAGAGAAGTAGCGAGTGTTACAGAAATATTTGGGCAAAGGCAGGGTGTGTCTTTTGTATGTGATGAAAACAGGAGATCAGAAACTAGTTTGCTAAACTGTTCATAACCACTCCCTGTCTCAGTATTTGACTTACCTGCTAAGTACCACCCACCTAAAGGAGGCAATACAGGTGTCTGACTTCCCTCTCATGGGTTTCCTCACCTGGCAAGGTCTTATGCTGCTCATATGCCCATCTTTTTTTAAATTAATGTTCACTTATTTATTTTGAGAGAGAGAGTGCAGGAGCGCAGGGGAGGGGCAGAGAAAGAGGAAGAGAGAACTTCAAGTAGACTCCATGCTGTGAGCACAGAACCCCATGCAGGGCCCCATCTCACAAACCCTGAGATATGACCTGAGCTAAAATCTAGAGACGGATGCTTTACCGACTAATCCACCCAGGCTGCCCCCCCCTTTTTTTTTAAGTAGGCACCACACCCAGTATGGGACCCAACACAGGGCTTGAACTCATGATCCTGAGATCAAGACCTGAGCTAAGACCAGAGTCGGATGCTTAACCAACCCAGGCACCCGAATGCTGCCCATATGCCCATCATTAGACACCATAGTGGCAGTTTCTAGAGAACTGCCCTATGGCCATCGAACTCACTGTGTGACCTAGACAAGTCACTTAGCCTAGTCACAAGCACCAAGGACACTTCATCTTTAATGAAGAGGACAGTCCTAGTTTCCAATATTATCATAGCTAGTGAAATTGACATTAGAAAAACCCACTTGTCAATAACAATGGCAGTATGAAAGCCTGTGTACTTACCATCAGAAGCATGACAAATCCAGGTGGTTCAATGATGGCTCTGATGCAAAACAAATGATTAAATAGCCCTTTAAACATTATCCCATTGTCCAATATGTCATAATCTGGATTTGCTCAGGCTTTTTGGAGACTATTCCTCACACTTCATAAGAACAAAGGGCAAATGCCAAAAAGTAAGTAACCAGACATATTTGTCAGTAAGTTGACAGTTTTGGGATTTCAACTGCCATCAGTGAGATCTCTCAAGCAACATTGGTCCGTGCCAGTTCTCAGATGGACTCCTGTGCCAGTGGCCTAATCAACCCATCCAAATAAGAGCCTTTTACAGACTTTCAAAACCAAGTGAAGTGCCTTTATTTTTACATTATCTAATAGCCTCTCCTTTGCCAGAACTTGACCTGCCCTTGGGTATACATAGCTGAAAAGATACAACTTTTACAGTCTAAGAAGTCAGTTTAGTAAGGAAAAGAAATTACTAGACTATATAATTACTACAATGATGGAACATAAAAGGGGGCACTTAGCAAGTGTGGATGGGTCAAAGCTAAGGAGGAATGAGGGGAATGTGCTTGAGCTATACCAAACAAAACATTGAAACTCACCATTTTGACACTCAGAATCTCAGAGCTACAATGATGATTTCGACCAGTTCCCACTTGGACAGGGTTTATTTATTCTAATAATTTCAAACAACTCGGGGTGCCCAGGTGGCCCAGTCGGTTGAACATTCCACTCTTGATTTCAGCTCAGGTCATGATCTCATGGTCCATGGGATTGAGCCCTGCATTGGACTCTGTGCTGGTGGTACAGAGCCTGCTTGGGATTCTCTGTCTCCCCCTCTCTCTGCCCCTCGGCTGCTCCCTCTCTCAAAATAAATAATACTAATTTTGAGCCACTCTAAATCTTTCCATTTTAACAAGGTCGTTTAGAGTTTCACAGATAAAGTTTCCAAAAATGGGCCTGTTTTGACACGTGGACCATCACATACATATACACACTTCTCGGTCATGGCAGCAAAGTGAGAACAGAGTTCATTAGCTAGATCAGAATGTGTCAGTGAAGCCGCCCCACTACGTCTGCTTTAACAGAATAACAGCTCCCTGCCTACATTTGTTCATTTGTATTAAGGATTAAATAATTCCAACTATCTCTTGTAAATTGCAGGGTATGCCTGGTTGTCATGCATGGGAATCTTTACTACCCCCAAATTGCACAATTGTGTTTCTTCTCGTTTTGTTTTTGCCACACTGATTATATCATGTAGTACTTGAAATAGAGGTGGAGTCTGTCACTCTGCCAGCTGGCAATTTAAGAGTTAAATGATGTAGGGGCACCCTAGGTGGCTCAGTTGGTTGGGCGACTGACTCCTGATTTTGGCTCGGGTCATGATCCCAGGGTCATGATCCCAGGGTCGTGGGATTGAGCCCCATGTCAGTGTGGAGCTGAGTGTGCTGAGTGTGGAGCCTGCTTGAGATTCTGTCTCTCTCTCCCTCTGCCCTCTCCCCTGCTCATGTTCTCTCTCTCTCTCTCTCTCTAAGATAAAAAATAAATAAAATTTAAGTGACGCATTAAGAAATCAGCAAGTTTTTAAATTATAAGATTTGTGTTTGCCATATTTCCTAGCTGGTGTTATTTATTTAGAGTTTTCCTGTTCCTGGATAATTTCATCTTGCCTTCAGATGTTTGCAGTGATTCAAATCCTTTTTCTCCTTTTCAGATAATCTCCTTCTATTCATGCCATGTGTTCTAGTTTTCCTTATTGCTTCATCTAATTTCTAAGTAAATCATAGCATACACAATACGAGTTGTTCACAGTCACTAAACCAATATCCTCAAATGTATTTTGATTTTCTCAGTTCCCAAAATCTGCCTTTGCGCGTGTGTGATTTAGGTATAGAACTCTTCTACGAACTCCTCTGTCTCATGCACTTGACTGCACTTCTCTGGTCATCTACCACACTGCACTGGCATTCTGAGTCATCTGGGGTTAGGCACCCTCCCTGCTATTAACTGTGTAATATTTAAATTGCACTTACCAGTCTTCTTTTGAATTCAAACACCACGTGAATTAAACTGACGGTAGTTGCTTTCAACCTGTAATTCCTGATTGCCACAGGTAGTTGCCAACTCTTGAAACTAACAGGTTTGACTAGAAGCCGACAGTTCTTAAATCTCACAGAACTTAATATTTTACACTTATATAAATTAAGAAGGCAAGATCATACCTTATCAATCAGGACTCTTTGTTCATCGATAACACAGTATCTCAATTTAAACAAAAAGTATTTGCATCATACCTCAGAGAATAAATTAGATTCCTCTTGGTGCCAAGCAGGGGGAAAGAAGGAAAATTTTACTACAAAGAGATTACCAACCACTTCTAAGGGATTTACCAGACAACTGCTGGTATAAATTACAAAGATAAGGCTCATCTGTACCTAGATGAGAAGCCAGGACATTTGCCTAATGGCAAGTGGGGTAATCTAACCCTGAACTTTCAACTTGGGCAAATGAAAAATCTAGCATCCCTAAAAGCTGTCCAGAGATTTGAGTTCATCAGTATTTATCCAACCAACTTGGTGGAAATGATAGAAGAGAAAAATTTTAGAGCCAAGGAATTTTTTGACAAAGCCTCAGAATCTGCCCGAGAATCACAGAAGGTTGGATTGAGAAGGTACCTTACAGATCATTTCATCAACCACCCTTATTTGACTGAGAAAACTGGAGGCCACAGAAAACCGGAGACTCACTTACAGTCTTGCAGTCCTGGTTAGTGGCAGATTCAGAACTAGATCTGGGTGATCCTGACCCCATTTCAGTAGGCTTACAGCTGGCAGACAAGAACATTTGGACCCTCTTCCAGAACGTAGCCTATAGCCAGCTACTGAATACCCCTTTCTCTGAAAATTGGGCAAACAGGCTGAAATATTTTGAAAAGAAAACACTGATTTATAAAGTGGGAAGAAATTCCTGTACAGACTTGCTAACTAGAAGCAAGTCATTGGCTTCCCCAAGACGAAGGAGAGTCTTAGTCATGAGGTTAAAGTTCAAAACTGATTGTGTCTCCAGCCTGAGAGCTGACAACCTTTTTTAGAAGCAGTACACTAAAATTAGAACAGAAGAAAGCAGTTTACAGAAACTTGAATTCAGGGCTATCTCACAACACTGGGAGTTATTTTGTAACTGTTTGCATTTAATGAACTATCGGGCATACAAAAAAGAATAGAAACTATGATGAATTTCTCGTGTTGCCCCACCTGACCCCATTTCTACCTCTCCCTCCTGAATTTGGCACTTACATGTTCATACCTGTTCTTGTGTTTTTCCTACATATGAACATATCCATAAGTGATACTAATACTAACATCTGTAAGTATTATTTTCATATTTTAAGTTTTATATAAATGCTATCATATTGTATATATCTTTCTGCAACTCACCCCCCCCCCCTTCTCAACACTGTGTTTTTGAGATATATCTTATGGATAAATAGGATAGCTGGAGTGTTAGGTTATTTTAACTACTCTATGGTATTCTACTATATGAATGTTTTGACATTTCTCTAATCTCCTATTAATGGACATCTAGTGCGTTTGCAGGATTTTAGTTTTGTTTTATTTGCTGGTTTTTTTTTTTTAATTTTTTTTTTTAACGTTTATTTTTGAGACAGAGAGAGACAGAGCATGAACAGGGGAGGGTCAGAGAGAGAGGGAGACACAGAATCTGAAACGGGCTCCAGGCTCTGAGCTGTCAGCACAGAGCCCGTCGTGGGGCTTGAACTCGTGGACCTCGAGATCATGACCTGAGCCGAACTCGGACGCTTTACCTACTGAGCCACCCAGGCGCTTCATGGGTTTTGTTTTTTTTTAACCTTGCTATATAAACATTTTTATAAACCCCTCTATTGATGCTTATATGCAAAAGTTTCTCTAGTGACATTTATGAGGTCTTACCATATGCATGTCTTCAACCTGACATACATGTCTCAAAAATAACCAGCAGAATATGAGCGTGTCCAATACTCGCACTATGTATTTTCAGAGTTTTTAATGTTTTATGAATTTTTAAGAGTCTCAAATGGTATTTCCTTAATGGTGTTAAATTGTTTCCCTGATCCCTCATGGGGCCGAGCATCTTTCCACGTGTTCACTGGTGATTTGGGTCTCCTTTTCTGCCTGAACCACTTTTCAGGCGAGCTTTGTTTTTTTGTTGTTGATTTTTAGAAATTCTTCCATAGTCAGGATATAAATCTTTCATGGTTATATGCAGCCAATTTCTTCTCTCCATCTGGAATTTGATTTTTTACTTTTTTATCATGGTATCTTTTTATGAGCAGGTTTATCAATCCTTTCTTTTTGGTATACACTTACTGTTTTGTTGTTTGTTTGTTTTGTTTTGTTTTTAGAGAGAGAGAGAGCGCGAGCACAAGCCGGGAAGAGAGGCAGAGAGAGAAAGAGAGAGAATCTCCCCCTCAGTGTGGAGCCTGACGCAGGGCTCAATCCCACGACTCTGGGATCCTGACCTAAGCAGAAATCAAGAGTCAGACATTCAACTGACTGAGCCATCCAGGTGCCCCTATTGTTTGTTCTTCTAAAAACAAATCTGTCCCCATTCTAAGGTCTTAAAGATATTCTCCTTTGGTTCCCTCTAGTTTTTTTTAAGTGTGGGTGGGGTTTTTTGTTTGGTTGGTTGGTTTTACAACCTTCAGGCCTTTTACACATGTAGAATTTACTTTGTGTTTTTTGGATATGTTTTTGTTTTTAAGTAAACTCCACACCCAATGTAGGGTTTGAACTCATAACCCTGAGATCAAGCTTCACATGCTCTATCAACTGAGCCGGCCAGGCAACCCCTTCACATAGAATTTACTTTTATATCTGGTGTGAGGTAGGAAACTAATTTTATTTTTTCCCAAATTGACAACCAATTGTTTTGAAACCTTTTATCGACAATGCTATCCTTTTCCCAAAGGTGGGTAACGCTACGTTTGATACACATTCTGGATTCTCTTTTCATTCTGTTAGGTTATTCTTTCATCCCTGTGCCTTAATGCACATCTTAATTACTATACCTTGTTGCTAAGTTACATCGTCTGGAAAATAAACCCCCACCGTCAAGTAAACACAGTGGCAGCTACCAGTATTTGAGCCATCTCTCTGGAACCCTCCACCCCCCCCCCCCCCCGCAAAGAGGATGCATACTGCAAGAAGGAAAACCCAGAAAGAGGCAGTGGGGTAGTGGGGCCTGCCACTGGGTAGTGAGTGGCAAAGTTGGAACCCTGAACTGGAGATTGATATCCTGTACCAAGAGACCATGCTCTGTGGAGACCTGTGGGGCCCTTCAGAGAACTCACACAGTGCGCACTTCAACGGCACACATAGCAAAACCAGAACGATACAGAGATTAGCACGGCCCCTGCACAAGTATGACACACACATGTCACAGAGCTCACACGTGCGTCCCATGACAGATCCGCACTTTGGATAACTGCCCACAGAAGGCCTTGTGGTCGGTCAGCGTTACTAAGTACAGCAACAGCAACCGACAGAGAATTCCAGTTGCTCCTAGTGAAGTAAAAAGACATTTGTTGTGAAAATTAAGTAGAAAACAATTCCATTTATAATAGCATCAAGAATAAAATACTTAAGGGGAGCCTGGCTGGCTCAGTCTGTTGAGCATCCGACTTTGGCTCAGGTCATGATCTCGCAGTTGACGAGTTCGAGCCCCGCGTCGGGCTCTGTGCTGACAGCTCAGAGCCTGGACCCTGCTTCGGATTCTGTGTCTCCCTCTCTCTCTGCCCTCCCCCACTCATGCTCTGTCTCTCTCTGTCTCAAAACTAAAGATAAACATTAAAAAAATAAAATACTTAAGAACTGATTTAACAAAAGAAGTAGAAGATTTGTATACTGAACATTGTTTTGGTATTTTTAAGTTTCTTTTACTTATTTTGAGAGAGAGAAAGAACATGGGAGGGGCAGAGAGAGAGAGGGAGAAAGAATCCCAAGCAGGCTCCACACTGACAGAGGGAACTCCGAATACTGAACGTTGTTGAAAGAAATTAAGGAAAACCTGGGGCCCCTGGGTAGCTGAGTCAGTTAAGTGACTCTTGATTTCAGCTCAAGTCATGATCTCGCTGTTGTGGGATCAAGCCCCACATCGGGTTCTGCGCTGACAGCATGGAGCCTGCTTGGGATTCTCTCCCTCTATCTCAAAAATAAATAAACTTAAAAAAAAAAAAAAAAAGGACTCTAAGTAGGTTGAAAACCTACATGTAAGATCTAAACTATAAAACCCTACAAGGAGGAGCACCTGGGGGGATCAGTTGGTTGAGCATCCAACTCTTGATTTCAGCTCAGGTCGTGATCCTGGGGTTGTGAGATCGAGCCCTGCGTTGGGCTCCATGCTGAGCATTGATCCTTGAGATTCTCTCTCTCCCTCCCTCTGTCCCTCTCCCCCACCTGTGCTCTCTCTCTCTCTCTCTAAACAAAAACAAAAACTCTCCAAGGAAAGCACAAGAATAAATCTTTTTTTTTTTAATGTTTATTTGTGTTCGAGAGAGAGAGAGAGAGAGAGAGCATGGGGGGGGGGGGGCAGGGGGGGGGATGAACAGAGGTTCCGAAGCAGACTCTATGTTGATAGCAGAGAGCCCTATGAGGGGTCGAACTCATGAACCGTGAGATCATGACCTGAGACAAGTCAAGAGTCAGATGCTTAACCGACTGAGCCACCCAGGTGCCCCAAGAATAAATCTTAATTTGCTTTTCCTCAGATTAAGCAATGGTTTATTGGATATGACACCAAAAACAAGCAAGAAAAGGAAAAACAGATAAATTGAATTACATTAAAATGTTAAACTTTTGTGCTTCATAGGACACTAGAAAGGAAAAAAAAAAGGTAACCCAGAGAATGGTAAACAAATATTCACAAATCATATGTCTGATAAATGTCTAGTATCCAGAATATGTAAGGAACTCTTATAATTCAATAATAAAAAGACAAGTAACCTAATTTAAAAATGGGCAAATGATCTGAATAGACATTTCTCCAAAGAAATGTGCAAATGGCCAATGAGCCCAGGAAAAGATAATAGTCGTTAGGGAAATGCAAATGAAAACCATATTGAGATACTACACTCACTAGAATGGCTGTAATTTCAAAACAAAACAAAGCAACAGACAATACCAAGAACTGGTGAGGATGTGGAGAATTGGAACCCCTGGGCATGTAAAATGATGCAATTGCTTTGAATAGCGCTCAGCATGGCAGTTTCTCAAAAAGTTAAACAGAGAGTCGGCATATGATCCAGCAGTTCTAGCCCTATGTATATACACAAGAGAATGTTAAGCATTTATCTACACAAAATATTGTACACTAAGGTTTGTAGCAGCGGTATGCATAGTAGCTAAGGAGCAGAAACACCCCAGCTAATGAATAGACAAGTAAGATGTGATGTATCATTACAATGGAATATTATTGAGCCATGAATAGAAAACTGTGAAAACATTATGCTAACTGAAAATAGGCAGAAATAAAAGGCCACATGTTGTATGATTTCCTTTCTATGTAATGTCCAGAAAACGGTAGATTACTGGTTGCCTAGGGCTAGGGTAGAGGGAGGGTTGGGGGACTGGAGGCATTCCTTTGGGGCATGATGAAAATGTTCTGGAATGAGGGGTGATGGTTGCAACCTTGTGAATATACCAAAAACTACTGAATTGCACACTTTAAAACGGAGAGTTAATGACCTGTGAATTATAACTCAATAAAGAAAGAAATTACCTCAAAAAAGATGTTTGCATCTTTTTACCCTCTATTTTCCATCTCCAATACCCAAAGAGCTAGAACCAAAAGTGGGACAAGGAGGAGAAAGTCAATTAGCAGACCATGCTGCACACAAGGTCCCAGTAGCCTACTCTATGAAGAGGAAGATTGCTTTGAATTAGATATGAAAAATAAAAGAGTTAAATCAGACTGGGTTGTTTCACTGACCAAAAGTGATGGAAATATAATGATAGGTGCCTCAAACATCATTTAGGCAGGAGAGGGAAGGCTTATCAGGGCACAGCGGAAGGTGGGGATGACGCAAGAAATAAAATCATTTCACGTAATTCGCGTGTGAAACTTCTCCATAAACTAGTTACACTAACGCATGTAGAATTCCTTGTGTGTAAGCAACACTAAATAAACGAAAGTTATAACTGCTCTTCTTGTTTGGAGAGATGGAATGAGCGCACCAAAAGAATGAGAGGTCAAAGAGCAAGCCACACCTAGATACCATTGCTTACAAAAAGAAACCAGGGACGCTTGGAGAAATGGCTGGTTCCAGGTTTGGAGCTGGGAACCTACAAGGCATGCTTGGGAATATTTACATTGAAAAAAAGCAAAGAAGCCTTCAAAGACGGGGTTACGTCAGAGGGACCCAGGAGCAAACTGAAAGGGGCCCCCACCACCCGAAGTTGAGATGATTGCCATTAATCCATTATTAGAAAATTGTTAATTAAAGGGAAAGAATTAAGCATTTACCCTGCCTTCCCAGTAAGAAATGTATCTCTGGGTAATGAACGTTCCCACGTTCCCACGTGATGAGGGAAAGCTCTTTGGAGAACGATGCCACCTAATTAATTTAGAGCAAATGAAGTTTACGTTTTGTCAGCTTTTATGAAATGGTTAATTCACACAATTATCAGCAGATACCAAAACTATTAGTTTAAAAAGTCTGATGGAAAACTTTGTATTTGCATGGTGTCAAACTATGATCCCATCCTACACATAATTGTCCAATGGACACTATTACCACCCTTTGCACAAGAATCGTTGTCAGTAAAAAAGGGCAACAACCACACACCAATGTGGTACGTAATATGTAGCAAACAGCATGACCTATGAAACAATTCTTGTCAAAATATTTAAAATCAAGCCCAATCAAGATTTCAATCTAACTTCCAATTTACAGGGGGAAAGGACCAAGATATATATTATCAAGAGGAAACAATCAGATGAACCTAGAAGTTGAGAAATTCTGTAAGATAACTGTCCTGACCTCTTCAACAAGTCATAGTCCTGCAACTGCTGATCTTGGGGTCATGAGTTTGAGCCCCACGTTGGGTATAGAGATTACTTAAATAAATAAACTTTAAAAATAATAATAAAAAAATCAAACAACTCTAGAAGCCATATCAGGAATATTACAGTATTCTGAATATGGACCAAGCAGTATATTTTTTTAAATTTTTTAAATACTTATTTTTGAGAGAGAGAGCACAACAGGGATGGGGCAGAGAGAGAGAGGGAGGGAGAGAATCCTGAGCAGGTTCCACACTATCAGCATAGAGCCTGATGTGGGGCTTGGACTCAGGAACCGTGAGATCATGACCCGAGCCAAAATCAAAGGCAGAGGCTTAACTGACAGAGCGATCCAGGCACCCCGTGCAGTGTAGTTTTTTAATTCTTTTAAAAAAAATTTTTTTCTTAACATTTATCCATTTTTGAAAGACAGAGAGAGACAGAGCACAAATGGGGGAGGGCTAGAGACAGAGGGAGACACAGAATCCAAAGTAGGGTCCAGGCTCTGAGCTGTCAGCACAGAGCCCGATGCGGGGCTTGAACTCACGGACCGCAAGATCATGACCTGAGCCGAAGTCGGCCACTTAGCCGACTGAGCCACCCAGGTATCCCTTTAATTCTTGTTAAATGTGTTAAGTGGAACAATTTTATTATGGTTGTATAGTAAAGATCTTTATTTTTTGGAGATGCTTGCTAGACTATTTAAAGAAATTATACCTGTAACTTGCTTAAAGTATTTCAACAACAACAAAAAGAGATGAAGCATGGTGTCCAAACGTTACCTGTGAAATCTTAAGTGTTAGTTTCATGAGTGTTCATTATACTCTTCTTTTCTATGTGCTTGAAAATTTTCATAATAAAAATTTTTTAAGGAAAATAAAAATAGGGACCTGAAACAACTATAAAACCTCTCTCGGAGGCCATCTTTAATTCTTCAGTCCTCCCCAACAGTTAACCTTAAATTTGTATCATCTGCTCTGTTCTTTTTCCTGTGATCTAAACACTTAGTACATTATGCTAATTGATTCAAAATGTGATTACTATGCTTGTACAAATAATACATTAAGAAGTAAAAAGGGGGCACCTGGGTGGCTCAGTCGGTTGAGTGTCCGACTTCAGCTCAGGTCATGATCTCGCGGTCCGTGAGTTCAAGCCCCGCGTCGGGCTCTGTGCTGACAGCTCAGAGCCTGGAGCCCGTTTCAGATTCTGTGTCTCTGTCTCTCTCTGTCTCAAAAATAAACGTTAAAAAAAAATTTAAAAAAAAAAAAAAGTAGAAACTCGGGGCGCCTGAGTGGCTCAGTTAAGCATCCAACTTCGGCTCAGGTCATGATCTCGAAGCTCGTGAGTTCAAGCCCCACGTCGGGCTCTGTGCTGACAGCTCAGAGCTTGGAGCCTGCTTCGGATTGTGTCTCCCTCTCTCTCTTCCCCTCCCCCACTCATGCTCTGTTTCTCTGTCTCAAAAATAAATAAACATTAAGAAGAAGAAGAAGAAGAAGAAGAAGAAGAAGAAGAAGAAGAAGAAGAAGAAGAAGAAGAAGAAGAAATAATGCATTTTAGGGGCACCTGGGTGGCTCAGTTGGTTGAGCATCTGACTTCGGCTCAGGTCATGCTCGCGGTTTGTGAGCTCAAGCCCTGCTTTGGGCTCTGTGCTGACAGCTCAGAGCCTGGAGCCTGCTTCGGATTCTGTGTCTCCCTCTCTCTCTGCCCTTCCCCTGCTTGTGTTCTGTCTCTCAAAAATAAATAAATGTTAAAAAAGTAAAAGAAAAGAAATGCATTTTATATCCTAATCCAGTACACAAGTGCATGCACACATACACCATACATTTAATCAAAGGCGCGGGTTTTTTTGAAACAAGGTATCTTACTATGTTTAATGCTCTCTGACATTTTTCTATCATAATTCCTTTTTTTTTTTTTTCTTTGAAAAGTGATCATGATGCAGGCTGACTGGCAGGATAGAAATCAAACTCAAGCCAGTAGGAAGCAACGGCCGACTTCATTGAAGACATAGAGAGAATGTGTAAATACAGACAGAGTGTCCAGGAGACTAGGAAAGAAAAGAAGAAGGAGTCTCATCTCATCTTTGCTTGGGGTCTGGGGTTTTTACTGAGGATTATGGTTCGGTGCCCGTGATGTGTCTTCTCAGGCATCCAGGTACAAAGTTAAGTGTACTGGTGTCCTTCTGTCACTTATGCCCTGGAGCCAGAGGTCTTGGTCAATCAGTGTGAAACAGGGTGATATCAAAAAAAACCCACCAAATGCCGAATAGAAGCGAGGCAAGATTTTATTCACGGCCGGGCCAAACCTGATCTCCTGATCTTAAGGAGAAAAGTGCAGAGACTGGCCCCGAACAAAGGCAACAGTGGGCTTATATGGATTTTAGCAAGTCAGAATACATCATTTTTTGGTTAACCAATTATAATCTACAGCATTTCATGGTAGCCAGTTATATTGTGACACACAGACGTTAGTTTTGGCGGGAACCCATAAATTTTAAAGGCCTTTGTCCTAAGAGGGTTTAAAATGACCAATCATAGTTAGATACCTGAGATGCTGTAGGGCAGTGAGTACATGACTTTTTACATGTTGGTCTTGCGTAGGCCGGATCTTGGTAGAGGGGGTGGGGGAGCATTTTGCATCCTAAGTTATCTATTTAGCAAGCAGGCGAGGTCACAGAAGTGAGATAGGGCAGTTAGCAATTTCTGATAACCCTAGTAGGGAACTACATAAGCCTTTTATCTCAACTATTCATGAAAGGTGAGTTTAAGCCGAACTTATATACAATAAGCTTTCTGATATCTTATAAGTTGACCTATTACACAGTGGTCTGGGAAAATGTTCATGACAACCCCACCTGGTCACTCCTTAGATGCCATTGGGCTGGAAAACTCCAAAGACATCATTAACTCCTTGACCTTTCCAAGGAGGACATACTGTAAGGTGTGTGTAGAGTGGGGGTAGGGGTCTTGGCAAGAATAGAAGAGGAAAAGGAGCAAAAAAGGCAGTTCTTCATGGGGTCCCTTCAGTTTCCCTATCTCAGTCACAATTCACTAAATTAATTTTGCAACCCTTTGGTGGGTTGGAACTCAATGTTTGAAAAACACTGATTTAAACAAGTTATTTTGGGGAAGAGTAAAGCTGTAGAGAAGGTAAATTTCAGAGGTGAGAATAGTTATCAGAGAAATGTGGATACTAATCAGCAGAACTTTAAAAAGTAGATATAAATCACCAATTAAAACGGGGGTGGGGGGGTGGAGGGGGGAGATAAAGAGCACGTTAATAAAATCCGGAGGATGAAAAGGAAACGGACTGAATTCTCCTAAAGAAAGACAAAAAGTCAAAATGCGTTAAAAACCAAACCTAGCTATATGCTGATAACGAGTAAGGATAAAACAAGGCGATAAGTGTTGAAATTAAAGGGACAAAGAGGCACCAAGAAATTACAAGCAAATAAAGCAAAATTAGTAAAAATTAAGGTAAAAAACATCAACCTAAAGAGAGGGGTGTTATGTAATGATAAAAGGCACAATTAATGAAGGCGATCTAATAGTAATAAACCTGTACACACTACACAACTTAAAGAGTCGAAAACTAAAAATATTTTTAGTTTTAAAAATTTAAAAGCTAAAAATATGCCTGGGGTATCCAAGTGGCTCAGTCATTTGAGAGTCCCACTCTTAATTCAGCTCAGGTCAAGATCCCAGGGTGGGGGGATTAAGCCCCATGTTGGACGCTGCACTGAGTGTGGAACCTGCTTAATATTCTGTTTCTCCCTATGCCCCTCACCCCACTTGCACTCAATGTCTCTCTAAAATAAATAAATAAAACTAAAGATATGCCTAATAGATAAAAATTAGTGAACCATGTAGAGAAAGTAGATAATACAATTTATATACAATTTAACAGAAGTATAGAGAAATGTCCCTCATGTAGAAAAAATCATATGTCCATGGAGCATTTCCAAAAATTGATCATGTCTTTGGCAAAAAAAAGTATAATAATAGTAACAAATTTTAAAAAGCAGCAGCCTTATTTTTCTGATGATAATCCAACATGGTAAAAATAATACGTAAACAGAAAATCTAGGGGCGCCTGGGTGGCTCAGTTGGTTAAGCTTCTTACTTCAGCTCAGGTCATGATCTCACGGTTTGTGGGTTCAAGCCCCGTGATGGGTTCTATGCTGACAGCTCAGAGCCTGAAGCCTGCTTTGGATTCTGTGTCTCCCTCTCTTTCTGCCCCTCCCCACTCATGCTCTGTTTCTCTCTCAAAAATAATTTAAAAACATTAAAAAAAAAAACAGAAAATCTTAACTACTTGGAAATTAAGACATATACTCCCCAATAATTATTAGATCAAAGGACATGAAGGGCATCAGCCTTGTCACCCCAAAATATGCCCCTTTGGCATAAGGATTGTTTTGAATTGAAGGCAAATAGCTTCCTGCCCTCCATCCTTCGGTCAGAGAGCAGGGTGTAAGTTTCCCTTTGGGAGGGTAACACAAATTTCCATTTGTAAGGGTGTCTCCCTCTCCTATGGGGGGAAGAGAACTACTCGTAAGAGGCAACTCTCTTTTTTTTTTTTTTTTTTTAATTTTTTTTTAACTTTTATTTATTTTTGAGACAGAGAGAGAGACAGAGCATGAACGGGGGAGGGTCAGAGAGAGAGGGAGACACAGAATCTGAAACGGGCTCCAGGCTCTGAGCTGTCAGCACAGAGCCCGACGCGGGGCTCGAACTCACAGACCAGGAGATCATGACCTGAGCCGAAGTCGGCTGCTTAACCAACTGAGCCACCCAGGCGCCCCATGAGGCAACTCTTATCATCTGAGATGACTCTTATTTGCATAACAAACCTTACTAATCAGCCCTTATTTACCACACATTGTCGAGTCACTTCCCTATAACTTACCCTCAGAAGCCCCAAACCACTTTTTCTTGGTTTAGCCTCTTCTCCACACTTTATCACCTTTTGTAAAGATGATATATAAGGTCCAAATTATAACTACCTCCTTTGTTGGAGAAGCGGATAAAGTATACCAAAGATGGCTGATTGGACTAAAACAAACTCTGGTCTCTAGCTTAGAGACCCCTCCTCCAGGTTCTTCCTTTGTTTGCTGCCACATGAAAACCACCACCCCCCACCCCACCCCACACACACACACATACAAATATGGAGGCTGATAACTATAAATTACCCTTCCCGCTCGGATTCAGGGCTCAGATCTTTGGAGAAACGGTCTCCTCTGAGGCCACCGGTGTTAAATAAATCTCCAATCCACCAAGGTCTCTGAGTGCCACTTGGTTTTTCCACCAGTGTTCCAGCCTGATTCCGTAGCACCTTGAGTCATGTTTCCTTGTGGACTTCTGTGTGTAGGTATGTAATTAAATCTGTTCCCCCCCCCCCATATTAATCTGTTTTTTTTTTTTTAATGTTTTTTTATTTATTTTTGAGACAAAGAGAGACAGAGCATGAACAGCAGAGGGGCTGAGAGAGAGGGAGACACAGAATCCAAAGCTGGCTCCAGGCTCTGAGCTGTCAGCACAGACCCCGACGCAGGGCTCGAACTCACGGACTGTGAGATCACGACCTGAGCTGAAGTCGGACGCTTAACCAACTGAGCCACCCAGGCGCCCAATCTGTCTTTTATCAGTTTGGTTTTTTTATTTTTTTTAACCCTTATTTATTTTTGAGACGGAGAGAGACAGAGCATGAACGGGGGAGGGTCAGAGAGAGGGAGACACAGAATCTGAAACAGGCTCCAGGCTCTGAGCTGTCAGCACAGAGCCCGATGCGGGGCTCGAACTCACGGACTGAGAGATCATGACCTCAGCCGAAGTCAGCTGCTTAACCGACTGAGCCACCCAGGCGCCCCTGTCTTTTATCAGTTTGATTTACTGGCCCCACCTACTGAACCTAAGAGGTTAGAGGAAGAGTTTTTTCCCTCCTCTACAATGTATCAACTGTGAAATTATAAATTACATTGTAAGTAATATGCAAGGAGAATACCTTTACCAAAACTTGTAGGACGCACCAAAAGTGGATTGGAGCAGGGATGCCTTGGTGGCTCAGTTGGTTAAGCATCCAACTGCAGCTCAGGTCATGATCTCATAGCTCATGAGTTCAAGCCCCACATCAGGCTCTAAGTTAAATTTATTTCATTGCTAAAGAAAATGACAAAGAAGAAAAATCACATGGAAAATAACTATCATGATGGTGGGAAAAAAATCTGTTATAAAATGGCCAATCAGTACTGGTAGGGAAATTCCAGTCCTTGCCTGAAGACTCCCCTTCCGTTTCTTCTTCCCACCCTGCTTGCCACTAGTCCCAAATT
Source organism: Panthera pardus (assembly GCF_024362965.1). Taxonomy (NCBI): domain Eukaryota; kingdom Metazoa; phylum Chordata; class Mammalia; order Carnivora; family Felidae; genus Panthera; species Panthera pardus. The sequence continues at coordinate 104,411,914 of NW_026526655.1, forward strand.
ACTACTAATGAGGAATGCGGAAGTAACAGATTATAAATTGTCCCCTCTGTTGATGCTTTGGGCTCAGACCTCTGGAAATTGATCTTCTCTGAGCCCACCATTGTAAACTAAACCTCCTGCCTTCCAAGATCTCCAAGTGCCGCTTGGTTCTTCCACCGGGTGATCCAGACCACCTTCCATAACAATCATATTAAGAAAAAAAAAGAAGGAAAAAGAAGGAGAAAAGGATTAATAAATAATAGGCTGAGAATAGAGCAGAAAACAAACCAAAGAAGGAAAAGGAGGAGAAAGAGGAGGAGGAGAAGGAGGAAACCAGTGATCAATAAATCCAAGCTACAACTATGAAAAGACCAATAAAATAGGTTAACTTTTTATGAGCCCAATTAAGGGGGGAAAAAAAAGAGCACATGTAAAAATAAGCAAGAATAGGAATGAGGAAGGAGACATAACCACAGAGATTGTGTGACTAGAGTGGTGTGAATTAGAAAAAAGAAAAAAAAAACTGCAGGAAATGGGGTCCTAGAGACAGGTGAGGGTCCTACCACCTGGGGCCTTATAAGCCATAGTACTGTCCTTGCCTTTTACTCTGAATGAAATAGGAAGCCATTAGAGGATTTTGAACCAAAAAGTGTTATGCCCTGACTCAGGACCACTTTGTTTTCTGTACTGAGACTAGACTAACTATAGGTGGAGTAGGGGTCGAACTGGATGCAGTTGCTGGGATCCAGACGAGCGATGATTGTTGCAACAACGAGCAGAGTGAGAACTAGTCCTTTTTTGTTTTTACTTTAAAAAAAGAAACTCTATGCCCAACATGAGGCTCAAACTCACAACCTGGAAATCAAGAGTAGCGTGCCCTACCAACGAGTGCTCTACCAAAGCGCCAGCACTAATCCTTTTTTTTTTATTACATGAATACACTATGTAATATGGGTGGCTCAGTCAGTTAAGTGTCCGACTTTGGCTCAGGTCATGATCTCACAGTTCATGACTTTGAGCCCCACATCAGGCTCTCTGCTCTCAGCTCAGAGCCCACTTCAGATTCTCTGTCCCCTCCCGTGCTCTCTCTCTCTCCCTCTCTCTCAAAAATAAATATAAAAAAAAAAACAAAAAACAGGAAAACCTATGGAAATAGAGGTCAGAATTGTAGTTCCCTTTGGGAAGGTTAATATGTAATAAAGAACTAACCTTACCTAAGGAGAGATCTGGCCTTGGCCCTTAGCTCCTGGGAGGTGATCTCTAAACTCTTAGAATGTCCTGCCTAGTAAAAGCATATTTGTTTATCTTGGGGGAGCCTTGGGCTAAGCCATACTGGCATACTCTAACGATGTGATTTATGCTGGGGGCTTTTGGCTGTGCAATATCAGATTGACCTTGGGAGGGACTGGAGGCTAAGGTCAGCCATGCAGGTGGTCAGTCAGTCATAACAACATGACCAATCCCCTATACAAACTCTCTGGACACCAAGGCTCAGGTAAGATTCTCTGGTTCGTGAAACTCAGTGTGTAGTGTTGCCCATTGTCCCTGGGAGAAGTTAGCACTGCCCGTGACTCTGTGGGGAGAAGACAGCTGGAACTTGCCATACATGGAACTCTCCTGGACTCTGCCCTATGTCCCTCTCCCTTTGGCTGATTGTAATCCGTGTCTGTTGGCTGTAGTAAACCGTACCCACGAATATAACACCTTTCAGTGATTTCTGTGAGTCCTCCTAGTGATTTATTGAAACTGAGGGTTGTCTTAAGGACCTCCAAACTTGCAACTAGTGTCAGATGTGAGGGTGGTCTTGATTCCCCAACGCTGCAGTGAATGACTGGGATGGAACACTGCACTGCCTTCTGGAGTGCTAGAAATGTTCTGTAGTTTGATCTGGGGAATGGTGTCTTTTTGTCTTTGTCTTTGTCTTTGTCTTTGTCTTTGTCTTTGTCTTTGTCTTTGTCTTTTTTTTTTGACAGAGCACAAATAGGGGAAGGGCAGAGAGAGAGGGAAACAAAGAATCACAGGCAGGCTCCATGACATCAGCTCAGAGCCTGATGGGGGGCTCGAACTCATGAATAGCAAGATCATGACCTGAGCCAAGATCAAGAGCCAGATGCTTAACCGACTGAGCCACCCAGGTGCCCCTACAGCAATTCTTAAGTTACCCCCTTGCCACCAAAAAATTCAACAACCTAGGATGGTTTGGAGTCCTTGAAGCTGAGTGTTGTGGGTGAATTGTGTCCTCCGAAAAGGTATGTTGAAGTCCTAATCCCTAGTACCTGTGAATGTGTGATCCTCTTTGGAAACAGATGTAATTAAGATGAAGTCAGCCTGGATTAGGGTGGGCCCTAACCCAATGACAGTATCTTTTTAAGAAGAGAGAAATTTGGAAGAGAACGAATAAGACATAAAGATGAAATCAGAAATAGACGTCATGCTGCCATAAACCAAGAAATGTCCCGGGGCTCTCAGAGGTTGGAAAAGGCAAAGAAGGGTCTTCCCCTACAGTCATCAGAGAGAGAGCATGGTCCTGCTGACACCTTGATCTTGGACATCCAGACTCCAGAACCGTAAAAATAGATGTCTGTTCTTTAAGACACCCGGGGTGGAGGGGGGGGGGGGGTGCGCCTGGGTGGCTCAATAGGTGGAGCGTCCAACTCTTGATTTTGGCTCAGGTCACGATCTCATGGTTTGTAGAATCAAGCACTGTGTCCACTCCCTGCTGAATGTGGAGCCTGCTTGGGATTCTTTCTCTCTCTCTCTCTCTCTCTCTGCCCTTCCCCTGCTCGTGCTCTCTCTCTCTCTCTCTGTCCTTCCCCTGCTCATGCTCCCTCTTTCTCTCACTCTCTCAAAATAAATAAAATAAACATTAAAAAAAAAAAAGACACCCAGTCTGTAGAACGTTTTTACAACACCCCTAGGACGCTAATACACGTGTTTACATGTAGCAGAGGAGGAGGAAGAGGGCTGTATTCAGGAAATTACTAATGGTTACCTCAGAGGAGTGGTTACCTCAGAGGGCATTTGGTTGGGTATAGATTTTTAGCTTTACCTTTATATTTGGGCACAAAGACTCCTTAAAGGGTGGTTCATATTTCTTTATCTTAAAAGTTTGTTTGATGCTTTTCAAATTAACGATCGTAACACATTATTACTGTAACAAGTGAAATGATTCACTATAAATATTTGGGTTTCAGACAACCAATGAATAATTTTTGATGTGGGACATCAAATACACGAAATGTGGGACATATTTATACCAAAAAAGGTATTGAACGTTCGTCTCAAATTCAAATGTACCTGAGCAGCCTGTATTTGATCTGGCACACGCCTCCACCGGATTGCCACACAGCTTGCCCTATTAACCACATGCAGGTCGTCTTTGCTCAACCATCACTTTCTCATGAAGGTCTTTTCCCAACCATTTTATTTCAAATCGCAGCCCACCTCCACTGCTCCCCAAAATCCCTTTGGCTCTACCACCAACTTAAAACAATGTTTCCTGTTTATTTGCTCGGTCTCTGTCTCCCTCAGTATAGAATGTAATCTCATGAGGGCAGGATTTTGAGTGTATGTTCACTGCCTATGCAAATCCCAAATGCCTAGAATAGTGCTGGCACATGGGAGCCTCTCAATGAATACTTATTGAACAAATGAAAGCATAAAGACACTAGTAAGGCTATGCTAGCTTTCTCCATTGCCATGAGAGCAGATGGTTTTTAGCAGTCCCAGGGAGCTTACCGGAAAAGGCACCCACAGCCCCTGTCCCCAGGTTGAGCAGGCGGAATCAATTACTTTCATTTATTCATCTAATATGAGCACTCACTATCTGCCAACGCAATTCGTTGCCAGAGATGTTAGGTGAATAATCCCACAGGGTCCTGTGGTCTGGAGGAGGAGACACATAATAGTAACACATAATAGGTAGATGATTATTTGTTACAGTGATGATCTCTCTATGGAGGAAAAGAACAAAGAGAGCATAATCTGGTCTGGGGGTCAAGGAAGACTTCCCAGAAGGGAGCTGCTGTTGAGATCTGAAGGCTGAGCCTGAGTTTACGGGAACAGAGGTGTTTAGACTGAGGGATGCAGGAGAGCAAAATTTTCCACCCCAAAACATGTCTTTGGCATGTGGATTATTTTAGGCTGATTATTTTTTAAAAACAGAAGGCTTAGGAAAAATATTATGTAGCATTGTTTCTGGGTGGCCCAGCAAACATTTGTTTACCACACATTTATTCTTTCCATTCTTCCTGTGAATTACCTTCCTTCCCTTTGAGCCCCTGGACCCCTACCCCTTCTCCTTAGTCCAAAATGGCATATATACCTCATTGTGCCTGACTGTCTTTGGAATATCTTACGTTTATGTGGATTCCCTGTACATACATAATTAAATTTTATTTTCTTTTGTTAAGCCATCTCATGTCAGTTTAATTGTTAGGACAGCTAGAATCTTGAAGGATAGAGGAAAATTTTTCCTCCCCAACAGTTGGTATAGTCCACAGGATGAACTTCCCAGGCTGGACACTGTTCATTTTGAGGCACTGCAGCTGAAAGATATTGGGATATCTGATAAAAGCTGGCAGAAAATAACATTTCTTACCACATTGGCCTCCCAGATCTCTGTCTATGGGGTCTGATGGAAATGAAAGCGGTGAGAGTTCTTTTCTCCTCTAAATTTAAAATTGCAGGAAAAAAAAATATTTGTACACTAGTTTCTTGGGTATAGCAACTTTGGTAAAAATTTGTTATGAGTATTCTTGTTTCATGTTGATCCTTTTCCTCCCAGAGATGGTCATTGTTTTCTTTTGTCTTTGTCTTTTGTGTCATTTCTCATGAAACATGGAGAACAATAGGGCTCATTAGGTTTTCCTTTCATCTTGTTCTGTGTCTTAAGAGTGTGGCTTTATGACCAGTGAGAATATTCTTTTTGGACTCTGCCATCCAGAGGATGCATGTACCGACCGGCATGCATCTGGCAGACAGCCAAAGAGGCTGTGGATCCAAGAGTTATCTATTTAAACACACTTTGCTCTCTTTGTCCAACTGTACCAGCTCTCAGGGGAATTTGCCATAAGGGGTCCTGGTCCATAAGGGACCTTTGTCACCTCAATTTTCACTGTAAATATGGGTTACATCTCATTTGTGGCTAGATATGGCTGGACAGAAATGTGGGTCACACCATTTGCTGCTAAATCTTTCTTAGGTTAAGTTTGGGAATGAACTTTCTAGATCCTGTGAAAGCTGCATTTTGCACTTTATGGTTCCTTTTCTTACCAAAGATAGTCACTGTTTTTCTTTGTCTGTTGTGTTGTTTGCCATAAAAAGCAAGATGAGGGGCACCTGGGTGGCTCAGTCCGTTAAGCCTCCGACTTCGGCTCAGGTCCTGATCTCATGGTTTGTGGGTTCAAGCCCTGCGTCGGGCTCTGTGCTGACAGCTCAGAGCCTGGAGCCTGACTTGGATTCTGTGTCTCCCTCTCTCTCTGCCCCTCCCCCATTCTTGCTCTGTCTCTCCATTTCTCAAAAAGAAATAAACGTTGAAAAAAAATTAAAAAAAAAAAACAAAAAAAAACCAAGGTGATAGGGCAGGACATAGGCATACGTCCTACAAGCCTGTTGTTTGAGCCAGGCTCACAGAGTGGGGATTTCACAGTTCTCACCAGATCGGTGTCTGTTTAGACGAACTTTGCTGTGGGTTAACGTGCACATGAGGTAAAGGCTGTTGCTAAAGGGCATCTTGCAAACCAAAGCCACAAAATGGGTGGACACAGGTCAGGCATTTAAAGGCTGTTAGAGTGCTCACCCCCTAACCCAAAGACTCCCAAGTTAGGATAAGTTGGTTATGGAGTTGACACCAGGTCAACCTGCCAACCTCAAGAAACCTCAACCAACCTCAAGCCAAGCTCAAGAAAATTTTTTTACAAGATACTCTTGTAAAGAAAACATCACATAATACCCAACCACACAACATATTCCTCTTAGGTATTAGTTTGGCTCCAAGAGCTACAAGGCTTAGCTCAAGCTATTGATGTGCATATAAAAAAAATCAGGGGGTGCCTGGGTGGCTCAGTCAGTTTTAAGTGTCTGACTTTGGCTCAGGTCATGATCTCATGGTTCGTGGGTTCGAGCCACACATCAGACTCTGTGCTGACAGCTCAGAGCCTGGAGCCTGCTTTGGATTCTGTGTCTCCCTCTCGCTCTCTCTGCCCCTCCCCCACTTGCACTCTGTCTCTCTCTCTCTCAAAAATAACTGAACATTAAAAATTTTTTTTCAATAAAAAATAAATCTGTGGTCTGAATATACAGTAGCACTTAACTAAAGCACTTAACTGAAAAGGGCTTAACTGGCTTATTTTTTCCTTAAAATGTAGGCTTATTGGCGCACCTGGATGGCTCAGTTGGCTAATCGTCCGACTTCAGCTCAGGTCATGATCCCATGGTCCGTGGGTTTGAGCCCCTCATTGGGCTTTGCTGACAGCTCAGAGCCTGGAGCCTGCTTCAGATCTGTCTTCCTCTCTCTCTGCCCCTCCCCGATGTGCACTCTGTCTCTCTCAAAAATAAATAGGGGCGCCTGGGTGGCTCAGTCGGTTAAGCGTCCGACTTCAGCTCAGGCCACGATCTCGCGGTCCGTGAGTTCGAGCCCCGCGTCAGGCTCTGGGCTGATGGCTCAGAGCCTGGAGCCTGCTTCCGATTCTGTGTCTCCCTCTCTCTCTGCCCCTCCCCCGTTCATGCTCTGTCTCTCTCTGTCTCAAAAATAAAACGTTAAAAAAAAAATTTAAAATAAATAAATAAATAAATAAACATTAACATTTTTTTTAAGTAGACCTACTGTTATTTTTCCAATTCTAAAAATAATCCTGGATAATAGACAATTTGTAAAATACAGAAAAAAAGAGAGGAAAAAGTCTTTTCTGTCCCCCTTCATTCAAAGATAACTAGTATTGGGGACTCCTGGCTGGCTCAATTGGTAGAGCATGTGACTCTTGACCTCGGGGTTATAAGTTTGAGCCCCATGTTGGGTGTAGAGATCGCTTAAAAATAAAGCATTAAAAAAAAAGATAACTAGTATAAAATGTTAGTGTGTTCTTCCCCTTTTCTCGGTATTATATTACTTTTGTCTTGACAGCCATCATCAAACTTTATATATTATCAAATATTTATACATTAAATATTGGGTTTATCTGTTTTCACTAATTTCAGTAGCAATCATTTTGGTCATATGGCAATAAACTTCTCACAAACAGTATTCGTGACACCATTCCCTTATTGTTGGGCCTTTTGGATCATATTGTTACCATTTCTGACATTACCATAATGCTGCAACCAACATTCTGGTGCAGAACCCTTGATTACATTTAGCTTTCTTTTCTTGCGTTGAAGTCCCGTAAGTAAAATTACTAGATCGGAAAGTATAAACATTTTCAGCTTCTTAATGCTACTGAAAAACTACTTTCCAAAAGCATCTTGCCAGTGTACAACCCCAACAGCAATATAATATATGAGGATACATCTCCTCATTTTTCCAATTCGCATCTCTTCGACTTTCAGTGTAAACATTTTCCATATTTGGCCCAAGGTCTGAATCCAGAGCTTCATTGTGTTAAGACTCAGGTGGTGGGTCCTTTTTGGCTCGGTGGATTAAACAGCCGTCCATTCATAGGACGACCCACCTTCTCCCAAACCAGTGACTCCCAAAGAATCCCCAAATTACCCACTAGGGATCCCCAAGGGCCAGACAAGGGCCAGGGGCGCTGGCAGGCGACTGTGGAATGCCGTGAGGTCACTGCAGGTGGTTTTCTCTGGGTTCTCTCCCCCGGCAGAACATTCCCTGGGGATGACAGGGTTGGGAAGGACACTCCTCACGCTTATCACCCTCTTCCTGGCACTGAGGTGAGAACCGTGATTTTGACTCTTGTAAATGACTTCATATGGAATTGGACAGTGCATACGAAGGGAAATGGGGTGTGATGGAGAGAGGCACCAGTCATTGTAACAGTGGATATTTGGGGTGTCTGAGCAAGGCTTGGCAAGTGCCTCCCAATAATAAAAGCTTTTGGTAGAGCCAGTAGCCCCGAAGTGTCAGCATCAAATTCAAGAAAGCAGGAGAGAGGTGACTTTTTCTCCTTTAAAGAATATATATACATGTGGCGAAATGTTAAGGGTGGTTATTTCTGCATTTTGGCAATTATGAGTGATCTTTACATTCTTCTGAATGCTTCTATATTTTTCCAAATTTCTAAAAACAAATACTATCTCATAACTCAAAATACCCCAAATCCTTAAGTCGTTGCAAAAATATTCCAAGGGAACACTTATTTGGAAGGAAATTCTAGTTAAATATGGCAGCTGCAACAGCAGAATTTCTGTCTACTTCCTACTGGAAACACCACCAAAAGTTAATGAAAGGATCAAAATAAGCATAAATCTAAAAGACAAAGAAATGGGGAAAGAACATAGCTGTAGATCAGAGACGTCCACAAGATTTAGGAAGGCAAAAAGCAAGAGACCAAAGAGAACTGGCGTTATTACCTAGAGAAAGCTAGAATCTAAACTCTGGAGAGAGGGGCTGCTGGTTGAGGGAATAGGAGCATCTAGGCTCGGGAGGCACCAGACAAGGGGGAGGGTTGGATGGTCTTGGCAACGGGATGGGTTGTGTCTGTGTAACAGCAGGCGATACCCCACAGGACAGTGCCTGACATCTGGTGTTTCATAAACATTGTTACTGGGGCGCCTCGTGGCTCAGTCAGTTAAGCGTCCGACTTTGCCTCAGGTCACGATCTCGTGGTTGGTGGGTTCAAGTCCCGTGTTGGGCTCTCTGCTGACAGCTCAGAGCCTGGAGCCTGCTTTGGATTCTGAGCCTCCCTCTCGGCCTATCCCCCACTCACACTGTCTCTCTCTCTCTCTCAAAAATGAATAAAACAATTTTTTAAAAATTAAAAAAATAAACATTGTTACTGAATGGGTGAATGGTAAAAGAGTAGATTTCCTTTTTTTTTTTTTTTTTTAAGTTTATGTGTGTATTTTTAAGAGAGGGAGAGAGCACAAGTGGGGAAGGGGCAGAAAGACTGAGAGAGAGGGAGACCCAGAATCCAAAGCAGGCTCCAGGCTCTGAGCTGTCAGCACAGAGCCCAACTTGGGGCTCAAACTCACGAACTGCTGGATCATGACCTGAGCTGAGGTCTCACGCTTAACTGACTGAGCCACCCAGGCACCCCAACTTTCCTTTTTGTTAAAAAAATTTTTTTTATGTTTATTTACTTTTGAGAAAGAGAGAGACAGAGTGTGAGCAAGGGAGGGGCAGAGAGTGAGGGAGACACAGAATCCGAAGCAGGCTGCAGGCTGTGAGCTGGCAGCACAGAGCCCGATGCAGGGCCTGAACCCACGAACTGTGAGATCATGACCTGAGCCACAGTCAGACGCTTAACAGACTGAAACACCCAGGTGCCCTCAGACACCTTTCTAAGGAAGGAGACATTAGTACCAACTCTGGTGAGGGTGAGAAAAAGGTCTCTTCAGGCATTTTGGGGAGAAAGCAGCCTCAGCGTTGGGGACATATGCTATATTGGTCAGCCGGAACCAGCTGTCGGACCTTCTCGGAGGCCACTTGCAATGAAGGGAGGGGGGGCCTGCCTTAGGACAGCTCCTCTGGTAGTGTGTGCAGGACGGCTTCCAGAAGGCAGAGTCTGGGCAGTGGGCACATAAAGGAAGGAGAATTGGAAGGTCACCACTGAAGGAGATTCAGGGGGCTGGGTACTGAGGGGCTCGGAGGAGACAAGTTTCTGTATACTCTTCTGTGATGTGTGTTTACGTTTTTTTGTTTTGTTTTTAATTTTATTTTAGAAAGAGTGTGAGTGGGGGAGAGGGGCAAAGGGAGAGAGAGGATCTTAAATAGGCTCCTCACTGTGCGCTGATGGATGGCCCCACCCCACCACCCTGGGATCATGACCTTGGCCGAAATCAAGAGTGCAACGCTTAACCGACTGAGCCACCCAGGCGCCCCTATATTTTAATGTTTTAAAACCCTGTGCATTAATTTCCCCTCCAAAACCCCTTTTGGAAAATAGACCAATGAGTGGATTGCTTAACTGTGGTTTACACATAGAATGCAATATTATTCAGTCTTCACTATTATTCAGAAGGAAATCCTGACATGCTCTACAACCTGAGTGAAACTTGAGGACATTATGCCCAACCCAAAAGCACAAATACTTTATGATTCCCCTTGGATGAGGCACTGAGAGTAGTCAACTTCGCAGAGACAGATGACAGTAGAAGGGCGTTGCCAGGGACTGAGAGGAGGGAGGAACAGGGAGCTGTTTGATGGGTACGGAGTTTCCGTTTGGAAGGATGGAAAAGTACCAGGGAGACATGCACAGCAATGTGAATGCCACCGAACTACCCTTACAGACAGTTAAGATGGTCAATGTTAAGTTATGTCTGCTTCACCACGATTTAAAAAAAAAACCAAACAGACCAGTGAAAGACGTACAAGAATACTGCCGTGTCATCCAGTCTGAGTGACTAAGAGTGATGAGGCCATTAACGGAGACAGGCAGGAGGGGAGGGTGAGCAGGTTTGTGGGGAAACAGAGTCAGCTCCTGGCGGTCAGGTCGTGCGTGCCTGCCGTGCACTGCGGCTGGGCGGTCCTTTGTTCTCAGCATCTCCAATCCTCCCCAAGGCAGGTGTGCTTGTTTTAATTTCTTCACAGGTGGGCTCACGGGCTCGGGGCCAGGTGACCCCAGGCCGGTCGGTCCCACCGTGCCATGCTGGGGGTGGCGCGGAGCTTGGAGGACGAGAATCGGAGGGGCATTTTCCTGAGCGGAGGTCCTGGTAAGGCCACCGGCGCGGCGAGGCGCCGGGGAAGGGTGAAGGAGAGCAGAAGGCAAGCTCTGGGGGCGGTCCTACGTTCATGACCGTGCCCCCCGGCCGCGGGGCTGCTGTGATTACCACCCCTCCCGCAGAAGTGTCCACCCCCAGGGTCCCCGGGTTAAGACCTGGGCCTTGTTGTGCCCGCGCCCGGCCGCTGAGCCCGGGCCTTCACCAGCCACAAGGAGAGGAAGCAAAGTGATCTCAATCGTTGTCAACACTCTGGACCGCACTTGCCAGCGAGGAGCCAGCCAGGAGGAGAGGGTACACGCTGCACTCCTCCCAGACAGCAGGAGCAGGAGCGTCTCCCCGGAAGCAAAGGTGCCAGCCACCCTGAGCCCGCTGGGGAAGGCGCAGGGGCAGGCAAGGCCTCCTGGTGCATTTGGTGTGCTGGGTGGGGGCCTAGGGGGCGCCGTGCAACTCCCCAGCCAGCTAAAACACTGTAGAGGTTGCAGGAGGGGAGGCCACTGCCCACCTCTGAATCGTAGAAGCATCCAGAAGGAAGTAACCAGAGGCTTCTGCCAATTGATCCGGAGACTGGGAAAAGGTCCCACAGTTATTAATAACCCCTGTGTTCTGGGAACTGATTTCATGCACCAGACAAAGGGATTAAAAAGTTGCTGTTGAAGGCAAAGTGGTTTTAGCCAGGGCTCCACTCTCTGCTCTCCCCATAATGAACATTTTTCTCCTCGGGAACACGCAGAGCTGATTGGCCTCTTGACACATCTGGTGAGCTGGGAGCCGCGCGGTTGATTGGCACGCTTTGGTGACCACTGCGTCTTCCCGGTGTGCTTGCCGCGGCCACCCCCGTCTGAGTCCGCCCTGAGAGTGGGGGTGAACGCGCCTGCTCGCGGGGCTTCTGGGGGACAGCCGAGCAGGGAGCCACTCAGGACCTGAGGCCCCGGGCAGCGGTCCTGCCACCATCCCCCAAGATGGAGACCATGTTAATCGGTCCTTGCACAGATAGTGCGATGAACTTCACCTTGTCGACAGAGTTGCAGCGACGCTGGCTGTGTTTTTATGCCCTTTCGCCGTCCTGGGCCCACTTGGGAGGAGGCTACAAATAAATAGATTGGTGGGGTGCCTGGGTGGCTCAGCCAGTTGAGTATCTGACTTCCGCTCAGGTCATGGTCTTGCGGTTGGTGGGTTCGAGCCCCACACCGGGCTCTGTGCTGACAGCTGGGAGCCTGGAGCCTGCTTAGGAGTCTGTGTCTCCTTCTCTCTCTTCCTTTCCCCTGTTCGTATTCTCTCTCTCTCTCTCTCTCTCAAAAATAAATAAACATTAAATTAAAAAACTAAAAACTAAAAATAAATAGATTGGGACCCGAGAGAGGGTCAAGGAAACAGTTTCCCGTGGACACAGTGTTAGAAATTGGTCAGCTCCCTTCACTCGCTCAACTGTGAGCAACTTGAGGGGAGGCTCTGCGCCCCCAGATGAGACACAAGAGCAGCCACTTTGTAAGTTAAAATTGAAATAACTGAGTGATGTTGTAACACAGAATTATTTCAACATGTAGCTAACTGGTCCTTATAACTCCCTTCCTGTGAGTGCTTACTTTTATCCCCTCAGCCAAGGACACAGAAACGCTCTCTCTGCCCTGCCCACCAAGCCCTCTACGGGAGGGTCCCGAGCCCCCAAAGCAGGGTCGGGGGCACGTCTTGGGCAGGACAAGCGTTTCCTCCTGGCTCTTCGACTCCCTCGCTGCTCAACCCTGACCAAGCCCGCATCTCCTCTGGTCCCCCAGTGTGGCCGGGAGGCTCAAAGTAAATCCATCTTTACCAGCCCCTTCCTGCAGCCCCTGTGTCTACTGACGGGAGGGGGGGCCAGAGGTTTGCTAAAGCCCTCAAAGCCTGCCACCTGGACCACTGCACCGGCCACCCAACTGGCCTTTTGTCCCCTTCACCTCCTTTTCCTTCCTGCAGCAAGAGTGATTGTACTAAATCACAACTTGAAGTGGCCACGTTCAAAAACACTGATGTACCAAGGGTTGACATGGCTGTGGTGCGACTGGCATCCTCGAACGCTTTGGCTGGGAATACAAAATGGCCACTCTAGGAAAGAGTTTGGTAATTTCTTTTCTTTTAAGATTTTATTTATTTATTTATTTATTTATTTATTTATTTATTTATGTAGAATGTTTATTTTTGAAAGAGAGCAAGTGAGCAAGTGGGGGAGGGGCAGAGAGGGAGGGAGAAAGAGGATCCAACGCAGGCTCTGCACTGAGAGCAGAGAGCCTGTTCTTGGGCTCAAACTCACAAGCAGCGAGACCATAACCTGAGCTGAAACCAAGAGCTGGACACTTAACAGATTGAGCCACCCAGGCACCGCTAAGGTTTTATTTTTTTTAAGTAATCTTTACATCCAAATTGGGGCTTGCACTCACAACCCCAAGATCAAGAGTCACATGCTCTACCGACTGAGCCAGCCAGGTGTCCGAATATATCTGTTCTTTGGCCAGGGTCCTGAGGAAATGCCCAGGGGGCTCAGGGAGGCCCAGGGAGTAGAGCTAAGTCACCCCCCTCCTTTCAAAACCAGAGGGGCTTCATGTTTAGACAAGTCTTGGTAACAGAACAGGTGAATAAAGGGTTTCCTTGGTAAACTAAACTTTGAAACAAATCCTGGTGTGGGCTTTGTCTTCCGAAGTGTAGGCTTTTCTCCATATGTTGTTGTTTTTTTAAAATTTTTTTTTTTTAACGTTTATTTATTTTTGGGACAGAGAGAGACAGAGCATGAACGGGGGAGGGGCAGAGAGAGAGGGAGACACAGAATCGGAAGCAGGCTCCAGGCTCTGAGCCATCAGCCCAGAGCCAGACACGGGGCTCGAACTCACAAACTGCGAGATCGTGACCTGAGCTGAAGTCGGACGCTTAAACGACTGAGCCACCCAGGCGCCCCAGTTTTTTTTTTTTTTTTTTTTTAAGTTTATTTAGAGAGAGAGCTCACGAGCAGAGGAGGGACAGAGAGAGAGAGAGGGAGAGAGAGCATTCCAAGAAGGCTCAACATTGGGCTCGATCTGACCATGAGATCATGACCTGAGCTGGAATCAAAAGTTGGATGCTCAACTGACTGAGCCCCTCAGGCACCCCATCTCCACGTGTTTTGACGTGGGTCCATGGGAGTTGCCCCCCGACCCCAGCTGTGGCCTTAGGTAAACCAACAAGTGTGGTGTCCTAAGCTCTGACCCTCCAGCCTATGGTTCTCTGTGAAAACAAGGGGCAGAAATTAAAACTACAATGCGGGGGCGCCTGGGTGGCTCAGTCGGTTGGGCAGCCGACTTCGGCTCAGGTCATGATCTTGCGGTCCGTGAGTTCTAGCCCTGCGTCGGGCTCTGTGCTGACAGCTCAGAGCCTGGAGCCTGCTTCATATTGTGTCTCCCTCTCTCTGACCTTCCCCTGTTCATGCTCTGTCTCTCCCTATCTCAAAAATAAATAAACGTTAAAAAAAAAAATTTATAAAACTACAATGCGATATCTCTAAACACCCACTGGAATGGCTGAAATTAAAAAGACTGACTATGCCAAGTACTGGCAAGGGTGTGGAGCAACTGAGAACCTCGCACAATGCTGCTGGAAATATAAAACTGCTTTGGAAATCGTTTGGCAGGTTCCTATAAAGCTAAAATACATGTATCATATATCCAGAGATCCCACTTTGGTATTTACCCAAGTGAAATCAAGACATGCTCATTCAAAGCCTGGTACATGAATGTTTAGAACAGTTTAATTTTGGGGGAATGCAAGCTGGTGCAGCCACTCTGGAAAACAGTATGGAGGTTCCTCAAAAAACTAAAAATAGAACTACCCTACGACCCAGCAATCGCACTACTAGGCATTTATCCACGGCATACAAATGTGTTGTTTCAAAGGGACACGTGCACCCCCATGTTTATAGCAGCACTATCAACAACAGCCAAAGTATGGAAAGAGCCCAAATGTCCATCGATGGATGAATGGATAAGGAAGATGTGGTATATATACACACACACACACACACACACACACACAATGGAGTGTTACTCGGCAATCAAAAAGAATGAAATCTTGCCATTTGCAACTACATGGATGGAACTGGAGGGTAATATGCTAAGTGAAATTAGTCAGTCAGAGAAAGACAAAAATCATATGACTTCACTCATAAGAAGACTTTAAGAGACAGAACGGATGAACATAAGGGAAGGGAAACAAAAATAATATAAGGACAGGGTGGGGGACAAAACACAAGAGACTCATAAATATGGAGAACAAACTGAGGGTTACTGGAGGGGTTGTGGGAGGGGGGATGGGCTAAATGGGTAAGGGGCACTAAGGAATCTACTCCTGAAGTCATTGTTGCACTAAATGCTAACTAAATTGGATGGAAATTTAAAAAAATAAAAAATTATATTAAAAAAAAGAACAGTTTGATTTTTTTAAATTTTAATTTTTTTTAAGTTTATTTCTTTATTTTGAGGAGTGGGGAGCCCCTGATGGGGGGCTTGATCTCACGAACTGTGAGATCATGACCTGAGCCAAAATCGAGAGTGGGATGCTTCACTGACTGAGCCACCCAGGTACCCCAATTTGTTTATCATTTTTACTATTTTTTAAAAATTGAAGTACAGTTGGGGCACCTGGGTGCCTCAGTCAGTTAAGGGTCTGACTTCAGCTCAGGTCATGATCTCTCAGTCTGTGGGTTCAAGTCCCAAGTTGGGCTCTGTGCGAACAGCTCAGAGCCTGGAGCCTGTTTCGGATTCTGTGTCTCCCTCTCTCTCTGGCCGCCCCCCCCCCCCCCACTCATGCTCTGTCTCTCTGTCAAAAGTAAATAAACATTAAAAAAAAATTGAAATATAGTCACACACAATGTTACATTAGTTTCAACATAGCGATTCCATAGGTCTATAGTTTATAGTGTACCTACCGTCTGTCGCTTACAACGCGATTATAATACCATTGGCTATGTTCCCTACACTGTGCCTTTTATTCCATGACTTAATCATTCCATAACTGGAAACCTGTGCCTCCCACTCCCCCTCGCCCATTTTGCCCATTCTCCACCTCCTTCCCTCTGGGAAGCATCAGTTTGCTCTCTGTATATTTGGGTCTGTCTCTAGAGCGGCTTTATTAACGATCGTACAAAACTGGAAACCATCCAAATGCCCACCAGCTCGTAAAGGGACAGTCTTCCTTCACACAGCAGGATACCACCCAGGATACAAGGGACTAACTACTGGGACACGGGTGATCTTGAACGCATTAGGTTCTGTGAAACAAGCAAAGATGAGGGTGTGTTCGTGATTCCATTCATATACAATTATAGCACAGGCAAACTGTGGGGTCAGAAATGAGAGCAGTGGTTGCTGGGAGCCAGGGGCAGGGGGAGGAGACTGGCAGCAAAGGGGCATGAGGGAACTTTTGGGGTGACAGAAATATTCTGTAACTTGATTGTGGTGCTGGTTGTACAAGTAGATGCATTTGTCCAAATTCTTCGAATTGCACGCTTAAACTTTTTAAAATAAAATAAATGTTAGTGTATGTAAATTATATCTCAATAAAGCTGATTTTCTAAAAATGAGGAACAGTGGGGTGCCTGGGTGGCTCAGTCAGTTAAGCGTCTGCTTCTTGGTTTCGGCTCAGGTCATGATCTCATGGTTTGTGAGTTTGCGCCCCACGTTGGGCTCTGAGCTGACAGCACAGAGCCTGCTTGGGATTCTCCCTCTCTCTCTCTTTCAAAAAACAAAGCAAAACAAAACAAACAAACAAAAAAACCCTTACTAAAAATGAATAACAGTACGTGCTTTTAGAATGCCAAGAAGGGGAAAATCAGTTTAAGGCTTTGTTCCTCACTTAAATCCAAAACTTGCCATTCTTTTATTTATATGGTTGGAGGTGGCAGAAAGTGGACAGAACATAAGATTTGCGGTCCAACAGGCTCAGGGAGCACTCTCGCATCTGTATACAAGCTTTGTGACCTTGGTCCAGTTGCTTAGCCCGTCTGAGACTAAGTTTGCCTGTCTGTATGATACTGTGGCATTAAAAAAATAAAATAAAATAAAATAAAATAAAATAAAATAAAATAAAATAAAATAAATAAAAATAATAAAACTCGGGGCGCCTGGGTGGCTCAGTCGGTTAAGCGGCCGACTTCGGCTCAGGTCATGATCTTGCAGTCCGTGAGTTCGAGCCCCACGTCGGGCTCTGTGCTGACCGCTCAGAGCCTGAGGCCTATTTCAGATTCTGTGTCTCCCTCTCTCTGACCCTCCCCCATTCATGCTCTGTCTCTCTCTGTCTCAAAAATAAATAAACGTTAAAAAAAAATTAAAAAAATAAATAAATAAAACTCCGAGGCACACATACATGTTTTATGCATCCATGTATGAGGTAAGTATGTGGAAAGCTTCTCCCAGTACCTGGAATGTAGTTTAAATAGCGTCAACCCACCCAACAAGTGCCGTAAACAAAGTGACGGGCAGTCCTGTTTTGTCTCTAAGGAATGCTGGAAAGCAGGAGGCAAACTTTAATCGGCTCTGAAAACATGGCTTTTGGAAGGAAAAACAAATAAAATCTTTGCCCCTGGGCCCGTGTTGCCTGCTCCCAGTGGCCGCCTGCTGAATGAACGTGAGTTCCCGGTGACGGCAGAGAGAGCCCCGCTTCCTGACACATGTAGCACCTGGGAGGGTCGGTTGACCCCAGCCCCCACACCCTGCACAAGTGACTTTTATGGCCTCCCACCCGCAGGCCGTTCAACTGGAGGGTCAGCATCCCTGCTGGCCAGCGGGAAATTCTTCCCTGACACATACCTGCGGTGATTTGTTGCCCATATTTTCCATCTAGTGGGCAGCTGTGTGTAATGTTTAACCAGAAAAAGAGGGGCTAAATTATGCAAGACACGTTTACAATGTAAATGGGGTGGGGGGGAAGGGGGGAGCTCCCCCACTGGTCACACTGTGGGTGGCAAGCGTACTTCTTTGAGTTTTACTGGCCAAACAGGTGTCAACCACCCCCTGGGCTTCGGAAAGCTGTCAGTTTGCTCGGACTTTTGGGGGGGCCTGTTTGAAGGCAGCAACACCTGCTGACACACGGTGAGGTTTCTATTTCCTGAGTTCACTGGGATGAGAGGAATGTTCGTCAGCCCTCCCCCCCGCCCCCATGGCCCCTATCCCCGGCCACATGAGCCACGCCAGGCCTGGGGTGGCTGTGCAAGTTCTGCTATAGAACTTCCCTATTTGTTATGACAAGACTTTACTCTTTTAAGCCTGCACTGTTTCAAATCTGCTAGTTGATTTTTTTTTTTAATTTTTTAAATTAAAAAAAAAAATTTTTTTATGCCAGTTGACTTTTTAAATGTTTATTTATTTATTTTTGAGAGAGAGGGAGAGCACATGTGGGGGACAGGCAGAGAGAGAGAAGGGGGGGGCACAGAGAGAGGGAGACACAGAATCTGAAGCAGGCTCTAGGCTCTGAGCTCTCAGCACAGAGCCTGATGCGGGGCTTGAAACTCACAAGCCCTGAGATCATGACCTGAGCTGACTCAACCCACTGAGCCACCCAGGCGCCCCTCAAATCTGCCAGTTTAAAGAAAAAGAAAATCTGTTGCTCTTATTAGTGCGATTTGGGTCGTCTGTGACAGAAACCTGACTCAAACCAGTTTAAAAAGGGGAATAAAGAAAATTATTGGCACGACTTACAAAAAGTTGGGCTTGGCTGGATCAAGACATTCGAGTGAGCTTCCTTTTGGGCTGGCTATATGCTCAGGCTGGAGCTCCCTGTGGTGACAAAGGGGCCACCAGCGGCTCTGGGATGGCATTCCGGGAACTCAGAGGCCCCGTGGAAGAAGCACCTATTCTCAGTCACTCCACAAGTGTCTCAGGGCAGGCGCTCAAATTTTTCAGCGTGCCTTTTCCTGGGGCCCGGGTCTTGTGGTCCCCTCCAGATCTCAGGATGGAGTCATTCCATTCAAATGACATGGGTTGACACTGGGGAGAACTGGTTAACTCAAGGAAAACGGGGGACGATGCACAAGGGAAAGATGCTGGGAAAACAACATGCATCGGCCAGTCCTTTTTTCTGTTTCTTAATGACTTCCCACCACGTTGGCCTTTGGTGTTCTGAATCTTAGGTCTTCCCCAACATCCACGGTGGCATCAGATAATTTCGTCGTTTGCTCTACTCCTGCCCAATGAGCTGACTGGGCATTTCTCCCACTTACCCTGTCGTGAGTCACCCACATGTGGACTCTTCAGTCCCTGGGCATTTCCTGGGTACCTGTTCTACACTGTTGACTGCTGAGTGTGGAGGAGTGAGGGTGGGCACAAGATTGAACACGTCCTAGCACGACAGACAGGTAAACTGTCATTACAGTGAGGTGTGGCCCTCGGCTTCTTGTAGTTCATGCTCCCAGTATATGCACCTCAGAATAGCTCCCTGGATGTTAGACACTGATCTGTGACCGGGAGACCCGGGTGGTAGAGGGTGGGAGGTGAGGTTCTGCTCCACACCACAGAGGAGGCCTGTGTGATCTCAGCGCCCTCCCTCACCGGGGCAGGTGGGGCTAGGTGAGAACTTCTTTTCCTGTGAGGATTTCTGGCCAACTCAAATGAAGAACTCTAGAAGTTAGGCAAGAAGGACCTCAGAGATTGGCTAACTCGGTGCCTCCTTTCCCTGATCCAAACAGCCAGGCTCAGTGAGGAGGAAGGGGCTGCACCATGGCAACCAGCGAGTTCCTGAACAGCCAGAAGAACACCCAGATCCCTGACTTCCTCCCCAGGTCTCCTGTCCCCACCACCACGGGGGCCCTGGCTTTACGTAGAGCGTGTCAATTGCATTTCCTGGGAAGGAAAAGAATTAAGTGAGAAAAGAAACAAAAGTCAATGCTTTTAGTTTACAGAGTAGCATTTCCAAATAGGAAAGATGAGTTCCTACAGAATATTTCCATTGTACAAACAGGAAATGAGAACATAGTAAGTAGCTAATACTGTTGGGAAAAATGGTGTGCTGAGAGCTAAGACAGGAGATAGAGATAAGCAGGGACCAAGGGACATGGATAGTTTGCACGTGGCCAGTATCATGGATCCTTGAACCTGAGACACCTATGTACTATTTTATGTACTATTAAGAAAGAAAACACTCTGGGGGCACCTGGGTGGCTCAGTGGGTTAAGCATCTGACTCTTGATTTGGGCTCAGGTAATGATCCTATGGTCCTGAGACCGAGCCTGCATCAGTCTCAGCGAGGGGTGTAGAGCCTGCTTGGGATTCTCTCTCTCTCTGCCTCTCATTCATTCTCTCTCTCTCTCTCTCTCTCTCAAAATAAATAAATAAACTTAAAAAAAATAAAGCAGGGCACCTGGGTGCCTCAGTCGGCTGAGCATCCGACTTCGGCTCAGGTCATTATCTCTCGGTTCGTGAGTTCGAGCCCCGCATCGGGCTCTGTGCAGACAGCTCGGAGCCTGCAGCCTGCTTCAGATTCTGTGTCTCCCTCTCTCTCTGCTCCTCCCCTGCTCATGCTCTGTCTCTCTGTCTCTCAAAAATAAATAAACACAAAAAAATTTTAAAAAAAGGAAAGAAAGAAAACACTCGGATTAAACTCTGATACTCCATTGATATCTGTGGTCAAATTCATGGCCTGTAGACAGATCTCCCCAAGGAAGAGTAGGAAGAATAGGGCCAAGGATGGATAGAGGGTGCATGGCTAAGGGCAGGCCAAGGACTGAAATAGGAGAAATCGTGTAGGTTACACAAGTTGGAACGCTGAGTATCCCAGCAGAAGTTTGAGACAGTCTCTGTAAACATCCACAACAAATTGATGGTGTTCTAGGAGTCTGGGTCCTTGTTGCCTTGTTCTCTCCAAACAGATCCTCTTTCTTGACCTGTCCATGAATGTCTCAAATATAGAATTAGAGGAATGATGCCTTCAGACCAATCAGCAGCACAAAAATACGTGGAGAAGAATCAGAAGAACATCCTATAGGACAGGGTCAAATTTTTGTAAAGCAGAGTGAAAGATGAAGAAGGAACTGATTTGTAATTTCCAGAAGTTTTAGTGCCGGAAACATTTTGCTCTAAAAAGAAACAAAAAAGGTAATGAGGAGAAAGACGAAACTCGGCTAAACTGGGTTTGAATCTTGACTCCAATCTTAATTTTTTTTTTTAACGTTTATTTACTTTTGAAACAGAGAGAGACAGAGGATGAACGGGGGAGGGTCAGAGAGAGAGAGGGAGACACAGAATCTGAAACAGGTTCCAGACTCTGAGCTGTCAGCACAGAGCCCGACGTGGGGCTCGAACTCACGAGCCGTGAGATCACGAACTCACGAGCCGTGAGATTATGACCTGAGCCGAAGTTGGACAGTTAACCGACTGGGCCACCCAGGCGCCCCTTGACTCCAATCTTAAAGCCAGACTCTAAGCAGAGTCAATGTCCCGAGGGCAAATAAGCACAGAAAACAGGTGGAGGGAGGGCTTCAGGCTTTTCTACACTTGGCTCTACCATATGGGAAGTGTCAAGTTACCGCTGATGAGGGGACCGCTTTAGCCTGATTGGACTCTTCCTTCATTATTTAATTGTTTAATTCTAAATATAATAACTTGCATAAACGAAAAGGATATTTATAGAATCTTGGGACTAGAAATGAGCTTAGAAGTCCTTTTGCAAGGTCACTGCCATGTTGCTAAAGCCAACGGTCCATCCCGGGCTTCATCTTACGTGACCTGTCCAGCAGTATGGGACCCAGATGATCACCCTCTCTCCTCGATAACACTCTTTTCTCTTGACATCGGGGACCCCTTCGCTCTGGCTTCCTTCCACCTCTCTATTTCTCCTTCTTTTGCTGGTTCCTGCTTGCTGCCCAGAGCACTAAACACTGGAATGTTCCAGGGAACTTGCTCCCGTGCAAGCCCATTTAGTCTCAGGGCTATAGCCTGCATTTCTACCTCCAGCTAGAACTTTCCTCTGAACCTCACACTCGGATCTCCACCTGGATGTCTAATAGGCACCTCCAGCCCATTTAGTCTCAGGGCTATAGCTTGCATTTCTATCTCCAGCTAGAACTTTCCTCTGAACTTCAGACTTGGATGTCCACCTGTCTAATAGGCACCTCCAGCCCATCCTGGCCCAAATGTAACTCCTCAGCACCACCTTTCTTATACACATCGTCATCATCTCAGTGTATACCTCTCTGTTCTTCCAGGTGCTTCGGCCAAAATCCTTGGAGCCAAACCTGACTCCTTTCCATTTCTCTCACACCCATATCAAAATTATCAGCAGACCCTGTTGGCCGCCTTCAGAACATATCCCTAAGGGGAGCACTTCTCACCTCCTTTGAGTTGCTACCACCCTGGTCCCACCACCACGGATTATTGCCATAGCATCAACTTCCTCCTGTGTGTCTTCAGTCCGGTCTCAGTACAGCAGCCCAGGTTATCCTTTAAAAACATTTTTTTTTAACATTTTTAAATTTATTTTTGAGAGACGGAGAGAAACAGAGTGGAGGAGGGACAGAGAGAGAGGGAGACACAGAATCCGAAGCAGGCTCCAGGCTCTGAGCTGTCCGCACAGAGCCCGATGTGGGGCTTGAACCCATCAACTGGGAGATCCTGACCTGAGCCGAAGTCGGACGCCCAACCGACCAGTGGGCTGGAGCCCAGTAAGTAGCTAGCTGTGCGGGCAAGGAAAGAGACTGACTTTTCACCCTATACTTGTTGGGATCTTTTGAGTTTTTGTACCTTTTTATGTTACCTCTTCAGGTAATCAATTAGGCTGAAAAACTAAAAGGAAAAAGTCACTAGAAGATCATCCATAATGAGCCAGCTGAGCAACTGGTGACTTTATATGGCTGCTTCTACATTAACATCACATCAGATAACTGGCTAAGCGCAAATTTGCAAGGTCAGAAACAGACACACAATTTGCATTTACTGAACTACTTGTTTGCATTTGTTATTATACCAGGCATGTACTGGCAGTGATATATATTTTTTTTTAAAAGCTAATTAGAAAAAAACACCACAATATTTATCATCTCTCTAACTGCTAAAGCAGAAATAGAAAAAACAGACACATTCCTTCAGAGGAAAAAAAATGCCAGCGATTACCCGCCATCACTGCCGAAAAACATCTGAATGGTTTCTCTTTTAGAAGGATAATTAGGATGATTCCTTGGTTCTTCTTGCAAAGGTCCTGCTTCCCCCAAAACTGGCATTACAGACACTTCCCTCTGGAGTACTCAAATCACAGCAGGACCTGTGAATGAAGCCGCCGGGAGGACAGCAGCATTACTCATGGCACATTTGCTGCGGAAACTATGTTTGGCAAGTATCAAATGTCTGAATTTCTTTTCCTGGGCATCCTAGAGTTGACAGGACTTATTTATAACAGGGGAGATTCTAAAATTGGCCACTTATCAACACAGAAAAGTAACTTCCATAATACTGCTGCAAATTCATTTCCTTCTTTCTGTTAACACAAATAGAAGCAGATCAGGCCACCGAGGTTCTTGGTAAGCAATTTAATTATAAAACAGACCGGGCGACTGGAACAGGAAGAGTTGGTAGATAGGTATGTGAAACATTCTCTAATTGGATCAATGGGATTGAACTCCAGACCCACCTGAGGCCCTGACTGCCTAAACAGTTTTGGGTTTTCACTTTTGTTTGTTAAACAGAGGGAAAAGGCCAGAAATATAGCACTTAGATATAACTTGAAAAATCATCCCAAATGCTGAGATTTACTAACTGAAATAGAAAAACGCTCCACATTCTAAGTCTAGTGTTTACTTCGTGCTTATAATTCAGGCCTCATGAACAAAAAATAAAGCCGAAATGAGCACAGAGAGTAGAAAATAGGAAATACTCTGAACACCATGGGCTCAAGGTTGTATCTAGAGTGATTATGGTAGTGAAGCAAAGTTCTCTTGCATGAAATTTCCTTTTTCAATAGAGCCATCAATTTCTCATATACCTTGTGGAACACCAAATTATAAAACTATTTGCAGGGCGCTTGGGTGGCTCAGTGGGTTGAGCATCCGACTTTTAATTTTGGCTCAAGTCATGGTCCTAGGGTCACGGCCCTGCATCGGGCTCCGTGCTGAGTGTGGAGCCTGCTTGAAATTCTCTCCCTTTCCCTCGGCCCCTCTCCCTTCCTTGTGCTGTCTCTCTCCAAAACAAAAAGTATGAAGGGCCCCTGGGAGGCTCAGTCAGTTAAGCCTCTGACTCAATTTAGGCTCAGGTCGTGATCTCACATAAGTTTGTGAGTTCAAGCCCTGCCTCAGGCTCTGTGCTGACAGCGTGGAGCCTGCTTGGGATTCTGCCTCCCTCTCTCTCTGCTCCTGCCCTGCTCTCTCTCTCAAAAATAAATAGGGGCGTCTGGGTGGCTCAGTCGGTTAAGTGGCTGACTTCAGCGCAGGTCGTGATCTCGCGGTCCGCGAGTTCGAGCTCCGCCTTGGGCTCTGCGCTGACAGCTCAGAGCCTGGAGCCTGCTTCAGATTCTGTATCTCCCTCTCTCTGACCCTCCTCCGTTCATGCTCTGTCTCTCTCTGTCTCAAAAATAAATAAACATTTTTAAAAAATTAAAAATAAATAAAAAAATAAACATTAAAAAATATATAAATGAAAAAATTATATATAAAAAAAATTTGCCCACAAATTACCCTAAGCTATACTTATTCATAACTGCATGCACTTTCATGTAATAATAACCAATTATCCAAAGGACATTATTAACACCCAGTTGCTGAAGAGTCCTTTCATAGTGGCAGTTTGTGTCCTCCAGCTTTCTGGAAATTGATGGTGGTGGTGGTGGATGTGTGTGTGTGAAAGGGTGCCTCTCAGGGAGGTCTTTAAAAAAAATGCCAACATCAGTGTAGAAATGCCTTCAACAATCTTGCGTTTTGCCCGTCGCTTTCCGTGAAAGGAGTGGACTGTAGATTTTAAGTGCCTGGGATCTACTGCCACCTAGTGTCAGTCGTTTTCAGTGTAAAGCTGGGGACACAAGAATGGAGCGCTGATTTGCCTCCTCCTCTCGTGCCTGCCCCAGGGCCCCATTTCTGCCTCCATTTCAAAAAGTCAGCAGTCCTTGTCGGTGCAAGGTTTTTGCACATTTCCCTTTTTCCACCGCCACCAACGATCTCGCATTCGTATTCATCCTGTGGGAGGGGAACCGTCAGGGCCTGAGTCCGCATTATTCGCTCACCATATGCAATCTTTGGGCAAGTTAGGTAACCTCTCTGGGCTTCCGTTTCCTCATCTTTAGATGGAAAAGAAATATCTCGGTGTGCCTGGGTGGTGCAATCGGTTAAGCATCCGACTCGATCTCGACTCAGGTCACGATCTCGCAGCTTGTGAGTTCGAGCCCCACATCGGATTGAGCCCCACATTGATGGTGTGGAGCCTGCTTGAGATCTGTCTCTCCTTCTCTCTGCCCCTCTCCTGCTTGTGCTCCCTCTCTCTGTGTGTCTCTGTCTCTCTCTCTCTCTGTCTCAAAATAAATAAATGAACTTAAAAAAATAAAGAAATAATTACGGGTGCCTAGATGGTTTGTGAGTTTGAGCCCTGCATCGAGGTCTCTCTGTCAGCACAGAGATCACTTCACACCCTCTCCCCCTCCCTCTCTGCCCCTTCCTTGCTCTCTCTTTCTCAAAAATAAACATTAAAAAGAGATTCACTCTCTATCTCTTCGTCTGCCCCTCTTCCCAGCTCACTCTCTCTCTAAAAAAAAAAAAAAAAGAAATATGTACTTCATAGGGTTTTTCTGATTCAATAAGGTTAATATATTTAAAATGCTTACAATGATATCTGACACATGGAAATATTGAGTAAAAGTTAGGTATTATCACATACCTCGCATCGTGTTGAAAATAGCCTAAATTACTTTCCATTTGGCAGAAGCTGGGTTTGCCTAGGACAGTTTGGGCTCATTGTTTCGACAGGTCTATTCTGGATTCGAAGTTCTTTAACAACATTTTCAGCCAGACTGTATCTCTGTACCTGTCTTTCCATTCTCTCAACAGTGTCTTAACTAAATTCCAAATTTTGATCAAGTCCAATGTATCAATTCTTTTATGGATCATGGTTCTGATGTCATGCCTAAGAACTCTGCCTGAACCAGATCATAAAGATTTTGTCCTGTTTTCTTCTTCTTCTTTTTTTTAAGTTTATTTATTTTGAGAGAGAGAGAGAGAGAGAGAGGGAACAGTAGGGGAGAGTCAGAGAGGGAAGAGAGAGAGAGAGAATCCCAAGCAGGCTCCATGTTCAAACTCACCAAACCATGAGATCGTGACCTGAGCCGAAACCAAGAGTTGGATGCTTAACTGACTGAGACCCCCCAGGCGCCCTGTCCTATGCCTTCTTCTAAAAATGGTTTAGTTTTATGTTTTACATTTAGGTCTATCATCCATTCTGAATGAATTTTTTGCAGAAAGTGTGAAATTAGTGTTTCCTACCATCAAAGTCATGTGCGAATATTCATTTGTTAACGATATGGGATGAGATTTTGTCTATTTCATTTTTTTAAACCTTATTAATACTCTCTATACCCAACATGGGCTCGACCTCATGACCCTGAGATTAAGAGTCACGTGCTCCACCGACTGAGCCGGCCAGGCGCCCCTGTATTTCATTTTTTGAAATGTCTTTGCACACAGGTACTGTCAACTGCTGATGTCAATCCTCAAACATGATTCTGAGTATATCCCTCACTTAGAAGGCATTTGTTTTTTGTTTTTTTTTTTTATTTTTTTTTACTGTTTATTTATTTTTGAGACAGAGAGAGAGCATGAACAGGGGAGGGGCAGAGAGAGAGGGAGACACAGAATCTGAAACGGGCTCCAGGCTCTGAGCTGTTGGCACAGAGCCCGACGCGGGGCTCAAACTCGTGGACCGTGAGATCATGACCTGAGCCGAAGTCGGCCGCTTAACCGACTGAGCCACCCAGGCGCCCCAGAAGTCATTTGTAGAAAGAACTCTGTTAGCTTCTCGTTTTGATGTTTGCCTTTTCGAATGTCATTCATCACATTTCAGTTAACCACCTGTGGTTGACGGGTGGAAGCTTTGCGATCCCACAAGGAAATGAATTTTGAAATATGGACATCTCCATTGCACTTGTATCAAGGTCTGAAAGACACTGCTGGCCCTGTAGTTTGAGGTTTGAAAATATATCTGCTGCAAATTTGTGTGGGAATGGAGATAGCATTTCTCGTTTGAACTTTTGGCAACACAGCAAGCACATAAAGATAGCAGTGTGCCATTTCTTGCATTCATGTGAATCATCAAAATGACGCAAGTGCCATGTAGGTTTCAAGTACAGGTGGTGCTTTGACTTGTGACTATAAGTTTAATTCATTAAGTCTGGGGGTGCCTGGGTGGCTCAGTCGGTTCAGTGTCTGACTTCTGCTCAGGTCATGATCTCGCGGTTTTGGGGCTTGAGCCCTGCATCGGGCTCTGTGCTGATAGCTCGGAGCCTGGGGCCTGCTTACGATTCTGTGTCTCCCTCTCTCTCTCTCTCTCTCTCTCTCTCTCTCTGTGCCCCTCTCCCCGACTTATGCTCTCCCTCTCTCTCAAAAGTAAATAAACATTTAAAAAATTAAAAATAAAATTCATCAAGTCTGCAGCAAAAGCTAATTTCCAAAGGTATTCAGTGTTCAGTCATGGCTGAGGGAGGTTCTTTTCATTCAGAAATTTGCAACCTTGGCCCTGAACTCAGAAAGTCTCAAGAAAACTTTATCACCGCTGATCCGTCCAGCTTCTGTGTGGCAGGGCAAGTCAGGATGTTTAGCTTCCGTCAAAAATTCCCAGACCCGACGATGGCTGCTGAGTCCACGAGAATAAATGAAATACGTCAGGGATGCTATTGGTTCAATAACACATGATGGGTTCGTGTATTTCCTGATAAGTACGTGCTGATGAATAATACAGTGAATAGGCTTTAAATACCTTACAGTTTCACAAACTGTAAGTTTGTCAACAAAACCTTTTTCTGTTCCACACATATTTTTACCGCCGTTGGTTGTGCACATCTTGGAAGATTCCACTTCGGGTTGTACTGATTTGATTTTTTCTCAACTTTGAAAATATTTTTGCATATACTTGCTGCACACAAACTACTCATAAGAGGCTAATTTTTCAGTCATTTCTAGGGTGAGAAATCATCCCAATTCACCCGGAACTAGGGAGGATTCTGCAACACGGGACCTCCAGTGTTAAGCCTAGAAATGTTCTGGGCAAACTGGGATGAATTGGTCACTCTAGCACTTCAAACTTGGCATTGACTTCTTGAATCATCAACTGAGCAATATTGGCAACATCGATTAAGTCATCAAGAGCCCGGGAAAAACATTTGAAATCATTTGCCTTGCTTTTAAATTTACTGATGTTGTGGGACGCCTGCCTGGGTGGCTCAGTCGGTTGAATGTCGGACTTTGGCTCAGGTCATGACCTCTCGGTTGACAAGTTCAAGCCCCGTGTCGGGCTCTGTGCTGACAGCCCAGAGCCTGGAGCCTGCTTCGGATTCTGTGTCTCCCTCTCTCTCTGCCTCTCTTCCACTCATGCTCTCTCATTGTCTCAAAAATAAATACAAACATTAAAAAAATTATTTAAATTTACTGATGTTGCTTCCCTAACTCTTCATGCAGCTGTTCTCACTGAATGGCCAATAGTCTTATTTATTTTTTATTGTATTTATTTTAAATAAACTCTACACCCAACGCGGGGCTCAAACTCACAACCCCAAGATCAAGAGTTGCATGCTGTACTGACTGAGCCAGCCAGGCACCAGAAAAGGCTAATAGTTTTTTTTTTTTTTTTTTTTTTTTTTTTTAAATTTTTTTTTCAACGTTTTTTATTTATTTTTGGGACAGAGAGAGACAGAGCATGAACGGGGGAGGGGCAGTGAGAGAGGGAGACACAGAATCGGAAACAGGCTCCAGGCTCCGAGCCATCAGCCCAGAGCCCGACGCGGGGCTCGAACTCACGGACCGCGAGATCGTGACCTGGCTGAAGTCGGACGCTCAACCGACTGCGCCACCCAGGCGCCCCAGGCTAATAGTTTTAAAAAGCATATTTTTTTAATTAAAAAAAATTTTTTTTAATGTTTTGATTTATTTTTGAGACAGAGAGAGACAGAGCATGAGCAGGGGAGGGGCAGAGAGAGAGGGAGACACAGAATCCGAAGCAGGCTCCAGGCTCTGAGCTGTCAGCACAGAGCCCGACATGGGGTTCGAACTCACAGGCTGTGAGATCATGACCTGAGCTGAAGTCGGACGCTCAACCGACTGAGCCACCCAGGCGCCCCTAAAAAGCATATTTTATCTGGACACATTTATTTAGCATCTACAAACACAGTTTAATTTCTTCATCATTGGTAAATGGCTTTTCTTGCGTGGCTAACAAATAGGTCACTTGGGAACTTTAGTTACTGCCTCCTTATTTTTTTAGACAAGAAATCATATCCTGAGATACTCCATTCAAAGTATTCTAACTCTCCTGGCTGTTGCTTTCCTGTGAGCCGGGGATATTGTAATAAATGCTTAGTGTGGCAATGTCAACACATTCTTTCTCTCTCTCTCTCTCTCTCTCTCTATATATATATATATACATATAAACTCTAAAAAAACTCTGTAAACCCTAAAATATATATATATATATATATACATATATATCTATTTTTTTTTTTTTTTTTTTTTTTAGAGAGAGTGTGCATGCACAAGTGGGGGAGGAACAGAGAGTCCAATGTAGGGCTTGAACTCACGAAGCGTGAGATCATGACCTGAGCCGAAGTCAGACCCTCAACTGACTGAGCCAGCCAGGTGCCCCTGGATTCTTTAATAGTCAGATGTTTATTTAAAAATCTGATCTGTCAGGGTGCCCGGGTGGCTCAGTCAGTTAAGCGTCAGGTCATGATCTCACGGTTCGTGGGATCGAGCTCTTCATCAAGCTCTGCATCGGGCTCTGTGCTGACAGCACTGAGCCTGCTTGGGATTCTCTCTCCCCTCTCTCTCTGCCCCTCTCCTGCTTGTGCTCTGTCTCTCAAAATAAATAAACTTAAAAAAAAATAAACAATAATAAAATAAAATCTGATCCACCAACTTAGCGTTTTCTGCCAACTCAGGGTGAAGAAACCCTCCCAGGCTTTACCGTCTTTTGCTTAGGTGCTGCCTTCATGGGAGCCTCAGCAGCCGCCGTTGCTGTCTACAGGTGCTTGCTTAGCCGTTTTTGCTTCCTTGGTAGCCCTGATGGCTTATTCTCGTTGAGCCTTCCTGACGTCAGGTTTCTGACCCCTCTTGGCCATTTTACCAGCATGAGATGCACCAGTGACGGCCCTCTGGAATTGGACCGTACAGGCGGGTTCTTTTCTTTTGAATTTCTTCTGTCCCTTTTTGTGTTTCTTCTGTAAAGTCCAGTTTCTCTGCTGAGGATTCCTCTTGGAAAGGAATGCTGACTTGCATTTTCATTAAGAAATTAGAAAACCTTCCCCTCAGTCCCGGCATAGGGCCTCCCATGTCCAGGGTAGATTTTGTACCCAGAGAAACTGACAGCTTGAACTTCGTGGCTGCAGCGGCCGCGAGAAGGAAAGATGGTGAAGAGAAAAAAAGCACAGCCGGAGCATCACCGCCCAACAGGCACAATTCTGTGCCATCTAATTTGATAAGAAAATAATCTACTCTGCACAGTGAGCCTACGTGTGACATTCGAGGTCTGCTTTTCTTGTTTTGACCTGATGGGTACTAACTGGTAACAAAAATACATAAAATTCATGGCATCCCAATAACATGGGGCAAAGTACATTGAGCTGGGGCGCCTGGGTAGCTCAGTCGGTTAAGCATCTGACTCTTAGCTCAGCTCAGGATCTCACAGTTCGTGAGTTCAAGCCCCGCACTGGGTTTCTGATGGTGCAGAGCCTAGGATTGGCATTCTGTCTCCCCTTCTCTGTGCCCCTCTCCTTCTTGTGTGTTCATGCGCTCTCTCAAAATAAATAAACATATATATATATATATATATACATATATATATATGTATATATATATGGTTGTATATATATATATGGTTGTGTTCCAACCTTTACTTAGGAACACTGAGCTTTGCACTTCATAGAATTTTCATCTGCTGTAACTTTGACTTTTTAAACCTTTAAAAATGTAAAATCACAACAGGCAGCATCTGACTTGGCCACCACACAGGATGCCCCATGACATAGTTCACTTTGGGCCACGGGACTATTTCTGCCTCAAGTGTAAAATAATTGTGTGTGTGTGTGTGTGTGTGTGTGTGTGTGTGCATACACACCCACTTCTGGGTTAAAGGATAGCAGCCATCTGCATCACAGCCACTGTATGGGAGGACAGCTGTCCTGGGTTCCCTAACCTGGGTCAGTCCTTGAACAAGAGACAGCCTTTGCAGTGGACAGTTGACTTTGGAATTCCTACCAGCACAGCTGATCTGAATTTCCATCTCATGCCACCAATCAGCCAGGGTTCCGGTTTCTGGAACATAATGATCAGTTGCCTTGGATGTGGTCACACAATATTGCAGATACTACCGGCAAAATACAGAAAACCTCACTTTACACTGGTTTGCTCACTGGCCACCCCATTTTACGGCAAACATGCAGTCTGTCATGTCTCTCGTTGAACCTAGTATGTGGATTGATTCTTCTTCCTTTAGCTTTTTGCTCACTATATAATAACAACACATACTTTTGCTTCCACATTATTTAAATGCTTATCTTCTCACTTCAAAAAACTACATTTTTACAGTCCTGGTCATACTGATTGTAGTTTTGAATTGTACCCTCTTGTTTTCTCCGTATCACTGCAAAATTTTATGTTTTACTGCCTGAGAATTTCAATTCTCGTCTTTTTCTCACTACAAAACTTGAAAATCAAAACACCAGCTTGATGGATTTTCTTGAAGACCCTAATCTAGTCCACAGGAAGATATTCTTTAGAAGCACAGAATTTCTATTTCTTACAAAAAATACCCATGGCCACGACACGCTAGAGATGGAATCCCCCCCTCCCAGCTCCAGGGCACATTTAAAAAAATAGTTTGCACATGAAATGATGATGAATGGTGCCAGCCTGAACGGGGTGGATGGGTGGCAGGCTGGGAAGAAGGAAGTATTCAACTCCTCTTGCAATGTACACGTGTGAGCTTCACAGTGCATATGCCCGCTGGGAGGTGAAGGTGCAATGACGTGCTTCCCGGAGCTTTCCCAGGAGGGGAACCAGACGGACATCCAGATCCACAAGGCTGAGAAGTGGTTCAAAAAGGGGAGCAAGATGTTACGCATCAAATACGTATTGATGGGAATGCAAGCTGGTGCAGCCACTCTGGAAAACAGTATGGAGGTTCCTCAAAAAACTAAAACTGCCCTACAACCCAGCAATTGCACTACTAGGTATTTACCCAAGGGATACAGGTGTGCTGTTTTGAAGGGACACATGCACCCCCATGTTTATAGCGCCAAAGTATGGAAAGAGCCCAAATGTCCATTGATGGATGAATGGATAAAGAAGATGAGAAGATGTGGTATATATATATAATGGAATATTACTTGGCAATCAGAAAGAATGAAATCATTTCCAATGACATGGATGGAACTAGAGGGTATTGTGCTAAGCGAAATTAGTCAGAAAAAGACAAAAATCATATGACTTCACTCATATGAGGACTTTAAGAGACAAAACATGAACACAAGGGAAGGGAAACAAAAACAATATAAAAACAGGGAGGGGGACAAAACAGAAGAGACTCATAAATATGGAGAACAAACTGAGGGTTATGGGAGGGGCTGCAGGAGGGGGGATGGGCTAAATGGGTAAGGGGCTTAAGGAATCTACTCCTGAAATCATTGTTGCACTACATGCTAATTTGGATGTAAATTTAAAAAATTAAAAAAACAAAAATACTTATTGAGTGTATTCTAGGCCAGCTACCATTCTAGACGTAAAAATCTGCTCTCTGCATACACTTGAAACAAATCCTTATTTGCATTTTATGTCAGAACACCTAGCTCAGTGTCTCATTATTAAAGACTTAACAAATACCAGATGAAAAAATGTTTGGTGGCAACGGGCATTTTTAGTAAATCTGGATTAGCTAAACAAAAGCAAATTTCAAGAGTATCAGAAACTTTAAAATAGTTGAGAAGGCGAAAACCTACTCGTTTACTTCACGACACCCAGGTCCTTATGATGGAATACTAGTCAACCGTAAAAAAAAAAAATCTTGCCATTTGCAACGACATGGATGGAGCTGGAGTATTACGCTAAGCAAAACGTCAGCCAGAGAAAGACAAATACCATGATTTCACTCAGACGTGGAATTTAAGAAACAAAGAGAAAAAATGAAAAAAAAAAAAAGGCAAACCAAGAAATACTGTTTTTTAAAGAAAAATATTTATATTTGAGTGAGACAGAATCTGAAGCAGGCTCCTGGCTGTCGGCACAGAGCCCGATGCAGGGCTCGAACTCACATGCTGACATCATGACCTGAGCTGAAGTTGGATGCTTCACCGACTGAGCCCCCCAGGAGCCCTGAAACAGACTCTTAACTATAGAGAACTGATGGTCCCCAGAGGG
Organism: Panthera pardus; assembly: GCF_024362965.1. NCBI lineage: Eukaryota > Metazoa > Chordata > Mammalia > Carnivora > Felidae > Panthera > Panthera pardus. The sequence continues at coordinate 104,445,302 of NW_026526655.1, forward strand.
GAGGTGGGTGGGGGATGGGTGAAACTGGTGATGGGGATTGAGGAGGACACTTGTGATGAGCACCGGGTGTTGTATGAAGTGTGTGTGTGTGTGTGTGTGTGTGTGTGTGGGGGGGGGTCACTATACTGCACACCTGAAACCAATATAGCACTCTACGGTAACTACACTGGAATTTAAATAAGCACTTAAAAAGGAAAAGACACCCAAATCCCACTTGCATATAAATGAATTGTAGAAAAAGTTTATTTGCTGGTCACTGATTCTTGAGATACAATTCCACATTGATGATACGAACACAAAATGACAGTCATTAAACCTTGCTAGCCCCCCAAAGACTCAACTTGGTAAAAGCACTCACGTACATATACTTGAAGGGCTTTCTCACTCTCCAAGTAATTTAACTTCCAGTTTCCATCACATGATGTTCAAGTGCTCTTATGGGTTAGCCGTGCACAGTCTAACAGAGAACCATGTAGATGGTCAAGCAAGAGTCTGTATTCTTTATCTGATGGTAACAATAAAAGCTGCAGTAAGTGGGGACTTTTCTACCCAGGAAGAGAAACTAAAGACAGCTATGAAATGTGCAAAGAAAACTAGAGACCAGGACAAAGAGGCAGCGTGAGCCCAGCTACTGCACGCTGCAATGCCAGCAAGGGCAGGTAAGCCGGTTACTGACCGTTTTCCTTACTGACAGTTTGTCCTCCAAGAACCCTGTCAATGGCTGCATTTCACTGCACGTAGTTAAATACAAAGAATTAGCCCTCACAATAAAATCACATTTTTCAGAAGAAATATAATACATTTAGAATCACTGATTGCCTTTTCTTCGTCTTTTTTTCCTTGAGCGTGTAGGTGTTTGAGTCTGCTGTGTTTCTTCTTTTACACCAGGTACAGGCTGTTTGAAAACTATTTCGTTATCTTTATCGTCAACGTTCATTTTAGCCACTTCCGATTTTCGCTTCTCCAAAAATGTTGGTGTGCAAACTGGTGTGGGGCCCTGGATTCAATGAGTAAAACATTGTAATAGAGAAATAAAGGAAGATATTAGGAATGACTTTACCCCCCCCCCCCCCATACTCCTTGCCCTATATTTTTACAAGTTCCCCTGTGTTATTTTAGGCCTGTTTATACCTTTTGGTGATACAAGTGCACATAACACAGCCTAGGCCCTTACCAAAGTTAGTGTCAAGCTCACAATTAACTGGAATAGAACGTGCTCCATTATAGGGTATTAGGGAGAAAACTAGTCTCACATTTGTAAAGATGGTAGCCTCATTTCTCCCTACTGACTCGGTCACTTTGCCGAAAAGGTAAACAGTGCCATACGCTCACAGTAACTTTTGCTAAGCTCACTGCATCTGCCAAATCACCAGGATTTACTAAAACAATCAGAAGGTTAAATTTGAAATTTTAATAAAGTGACAGCAGCATGGACTGCTTTTCCTCTTTTATCTTTTTAAAGTAATCTCTACACCCATCATGGGGCTAGAACTCACGACCCTGAGATTAAGACTCACATGCTCCACCAACTGAGCCAGCCAGGTGCCCCTGCTTTTCCTCTTTCAAATCATTTCTATAATACCCCATTTCCAGAACAGTGAACACAATTTTACCTGGCTATCCACAGTCTGCTCAGGGGTGCCAGGAGTACACGGAGCTTTTTTCTTCTTCTTCTTTGATAAGACCTTCAACAAATTTTAAGAGACTTCACCAATCTGCATATTTATCAGCAACAGTAGTCTTGAATATGTATTTCCCCATTTATCTTTCCCTTATACCTGGCATATAACATGATAAAAAAAATTTTACCTGGCTATTTGTAGATTTCTGAAGACCAGTGTCTGAAGCACTTCTTTTTTTCTTTTTACATAAAACCTTAAATAAAGAAATGAACTGGCAATGTCACATATGTACGCCATTTACATGCTTAACTTATTAGATCCTTACACGCATAATCAGTAAATCCTCTCCAAATGACAAAGCATTTCAATTTAAAAACCAAAACCCAGGATCTTAAGGCAAAACTGGGAGAGAGACCCTCACTAAGGAATGGGCACAGCTGTGGAGGTTGAAATAGGGCCAAACCTGAAGTTGGCCATACAGAAACCCGAGTCAGATGTGAACCAGAGGAATGGTAACAACAAAAGCTACAGTTGGTTAAAGTCCGACTCTTGATATTGGCTTGGGTTGTGATGTCAACTGGGCTCCGCGTTGACAGTGTGGAGCCTGCTTGGGATTCTCTCTCTCAAAAAAAACAAAACAAAACAAACAAAAAATATATATATATATACACACACAAATATATATACCAAAAAAAAAAAAAAAGAAACGTGAACTGGAAGAATGCGAAAAGGCGGGCCCCGTCTTAGCCAAGTTCAGGATTGGGCAACGAAACAGGGCTGCTCTTGCAAAAACCAGCAAACAGGCTATGGGAGAGTCATTTTTTGCAGGCCTGTTTTGCAGCTTCACTGTCCCGGCTCCCACACGGTTCCCACGAGCGCCAGGGCCCTGGGACGGTGACACGCTATTTTAACACCTACTGGGAAAGTGTGTGTTTAGGATTCGAGCAAGAAGTGAACAGCCAGGAATTTGAAAATCCGTGCTAACTCATTTTCATTAAGTTGTCTCGTATATTTCAACCCCTGGCTCATTTAATTCGCAGAACTGACGCTTATTGGTTAATTCCAATCTATATGTTAAGAAGAAATATTTCTAATTCCAAAATCAGAATGGCAATAAGAAAGATCGTTGATTCACAGCCTTGATGTTTAAGGAGAGCATATAATAAACCAAACATTTCATTCTGAATGACATCTTCAATAGTTTTCTATAAGCATTATAGTTTTTGGTTAAACAGTGGTTTAACTTCAGTAACTTAAAAACAGATCATAAAAATTTTGCAAATGACCTAATCCCTTTCAAGAGTTTCCTCTTCTGTATAATGGAAATAACGGGATCTACGCTAACAAACTTTTAGAAGAAACCTACAGTGCAAGGTTTCAAAAACTTAGACAAAGCCTCAACACTGGGCTAGACACTTTATGTATAAAACCATAAACAGGCTGTAATTATTGAGGAACAAAGCTCACCCCGTGAAAAACTATGAAAAACATTTTGTGAAAGAATATTTACCAGTGGAGGAAAATCATAATCAATTCCTTTTTTGGCTAATCTCTTCCTGAGTAACTTTTCTTTCTTTTTAAATCGCTCCTCCATCTGTAGCTTTTGAAGAAGTGTCCGATTCTGATTATACCGTTTCACTGCTGGAAAGGATGGCTTTTTAAATGGAATATGCCACTCTCTAAAAAGTTCTTCGTGTACCTTTTCAGGTGGTATAAAATGACCTAGATGTAAGAGAAAGAAAGAAAAGTGTTTCCAAACCAACGGGACGGAGAGGATTCAATGTTTTTGTCAAGATAATGGGTCTCCCGTTTTCAAGAGCAAGAGTGAAAGAATACGGGGGCGGGGGCGGGGCGGCTAAAGGAAAGGCATACAGGCAACAATTATTGTTAAACGCCAAGAACTAATCCAGGAGCCAGGAATACGTAAGTGAACAAGAGGAGTCATAGAAGGGCATGTCGTGGTGGCATCAAGCCTGGGGGCAAGGGTCCTTAAAGCTCGCAGGATCTCAGACTGTGACCTGCCGTAGCAGAAAGATCCCGTTCAGCTCATCTCTGCGTACCTACCTCTCCAGGACTAAGCCAGCTTCCCCTGATCTCCATCTCTCTGCTTACGGGCCCTTTGCAGGCCGTGGCGGCACACCGGGACTGTTCGCAAAGGCAGGCCCAACCCTCGACATCGACTTTCAACCGACACGTGGTGAGTTGGTAAGTACCCCAGTTCCCTCGCCTGGGGGTTGGGGTAACTCGGTCTCCCCGTGCTACCCAGCAGGATGGAGCCCAGCCGCCTACGCACTACGGTGCTTGCCAGCTCACCCTCAGTGACTTCCTTGTCCCCGGACTTCTCTACTCCCTACAAGTATTTTCCTCGGCTCACCTCCAAAACGCACTACTTCCACTCAAAAAAAAAAAAAAGAGAGACAACGCGGCTAATCCTCCATTTGAACTCCTATCAGAGTTCAGAACCTCTCGTGTGATCTTTCGAAGTCAGACCCAGCACAGCACTGATCCTACACATGCCGTCCCGACATGTTTTCGGTCGCCTCTTGGGCCCATCTCCTCCCGGCAAGAGCCATGCTTTTTATGTGCGAAATGAATCCATGACCTCGACGAGGCTGCTGGGATTCTCTCTCCCAGCGACGGGAACCGAGGGAGGGTGATGCTGCCTGGGCAGGTCGTCAGCCGCGTGTGTGGCTCCGGCACCTGGGATGGTCACACAATCCACCATCAGTGCAGAGAAGCCAAAACTTAGACTCTGCCTCCAGAGGCACCGGGCTCCGGACAGGGGTGCTCTGCGAATGCAGAGCTGGCAGCCCCACTCTCTGTGGGCCGCACTGAGCTGGCGTCGCCCCCCTCTGCTCCTCTCTTGTGGACGAGCCGCGGCCACCGTCATTCACACGACTCTCAGATGGGACTTCTTGCCTTTTAAATTTTTTTTTTTTTAACGTTTATTTATTTTTGAGACAGAGAGAGACAGAGCATGAACAGAGGACGGTCAGAGAGAGAGGGAGACACAGAATCTGAAACAGGCTCCAGGCTCTGAGCGGTCAGCACAGAGCCCGATGCAGAGCTCGAACTCACGGACTGTGAGATCGTGACCTGAGCTGAAGTCGGCCGCTTGACCGACTGAGCCACCCAGGCGCCCCGGGACTTCTTGCCTTTAACCTTATCCCATCTAGGACCCATTAATGGCTTCCCCTTGCCCTCAGGATATCTTCTCAACTCCCAGATTTACATGCCCGGCCATCGGTAACCTGACCTCCTCTCATCTCCTGGCTCCCCTCACATTCCTTCACAGGCAAGTAAGTACCATCAGTCACCTCTCGCTTTGCACGTGCTGTCCCCTGGCGCACTCCCATTCAATCTTCAGGTTTCCACCTAAAGACCCTTCCTCGGGGGAGCCTTCCACATCCCATGAGTGATCGGGCACCTGCCCTTCCATGCACTCCTAGTGACTCGTCCTACTTCCATCTCGGCACACACGGCTCTCACTCTAGCAGATTTTAAAATCCCAACTGGAAATCTGTCTAGAAAATGCACTCCTATCTCTGCACTTAAGTCCTCACAATGCATCCCCACAGAATGCGAGAGAAGAGCACTTACACTTCAAGAGTCTTTCACCAAAAAGGTAGTTGTTCATTGTTTCAGCAACTATCTTGGCAACATCTTCAGACGCAAACTCCACAAACGCGTAGCCTTTACTATTTCCAGTCTGCAATGGAACACCCACCAACAAAAGTAGAACAATCAAATTCTTACCAGTACTGAAACTCTTAAAATGCCATTAATTTAAATAACGTACGTAAGCCCCATTACTAAATAACATTACGACACCTTTAATTCTAACTTCAATGCACGGTGTGGGGATTGTTACGGGAAAAGAAAAAAATCCAAAATAGTCTGAACTATCTTGAGTTGTTCCTGGGATTTCTTTTTGTATTTTTCATTTCATTTGCTTATTTTGAGAGCGAGTGAGCAAACAGGGGAGGGGCAGATAGAGGGAGAGAGAGAATCTCAAGCAGGCTCCACACTGTTAGTGCCAAGCCCAACTCAGGACTTGAATCCGTGAAATGTGAGATCATGACCTGAGTTGAAACAAGAGTCAGACGCTTGGACTGAGCCACCCACGCGCCCCTGAGGTATACCTGAGATTCTGATCACGTGATAAATACACTACTAGTACAACTGGAATTTACTGTATAAAGGAAATCTGGTAGGGCCCACAGTCCTTTACTCATCACCAGTTTCAACGGTAGTCACTTTATTCGTCTATTAACAATGCCCAGCAGAGGGGTGCCTGGCTGGCTCAGTCTGTAGAACATGGGACTCTTGGTCTCAGGGCTGTAAGGTCTAGCCCCACGACCGCACGCTCGGAGTGGAGCCTACTCAAAACAAGACAAAACAAAACAAAACAAAACAAAACAGGCGTCTGGGTGGCTCAGTCGGTTAAGCATCTGACTCCTGACTTTGGCTCAGGTTAAGATCTCATGGTTTGTGGGTTCAAGTTCTGTGTTGGGCTCTGCACTGACAGTGCAGAACCTGCTTGGGATTCTCTCTCCCTCTCAAAATAAATAAATACTTAGGTTGGTTTTTTTTTCCCTGAAGTGTATTGATTTATTTCGAAGGTGGGGGGAGGGGGGCAGGGAATCCCAAGCTGACCCTGCACTGTCAGTGTGCGGAGCCTGATCTGGGGCTCGAACTGGAGAACTGTGAGACTGTGACCTGAGCTGAAATCAAGAGTCGGTCGCTTAGCTGACTGAGCCACCCAGGCACCCCAAATAAGTTAACATTTAAAAAACAAAACAAAACCCAAAACAACGCTCAGCAGATAGCGTGGTGGTTCACAGAGAAAGCAGGTAATATAATTTTCATTCTACACATAAGAACTGGGAAGACACTAACTCCTCAGTGTCACCAAGCTAATCAATAAAATACTGTGTTCATTTTCGGGGCACCTGGGTGACTCCGCTGGCAGCCAGCTCTTGATCTGAGCTCAGGTCTTGACCTCAAGGTTGTGAGTTCAAGCCCCGTGTTGCACTCCACACCCAGCATGGCACCAAATAAATAAATAAACAAATAAATATTGTGTTCCTTTTCACATTTTCTAGTGACCGGTCGTCTTCATGACTGATGGTAAAGGGATGCTGCCACCATCTCCTGAAATGCACATCCTGGGTTCCTGCTCTCCACACAACATAGTGTGTCTTCTCACTTGTCTTAATAACAAGAGCACGGGTTCTAGAGTCCAAATGCCCAAGTCTGGATCCTAGCTGTGACAGTTAGGCAAGTAATGTTAAGCCTCAGTGTTTCATTCTATTAAATGGGGAAAGAATAAGCACTCTCGCGGGGCTGCTATGAAGAAATAATCTGTAAGCGCTCCAGGGGATGTTAGTCAGGCATTTGAATGTTCTTTAGAGTGGCAGAGGATGCCATCCCAAAATATGCTACCCCGGCATAAGGATTATTTTGAGCTGAAGGCAACTGGGAAGTAGTGGATGACGAAAAAGCCGTTTGCCGTCCTCCATTTGCCTAAGAGCAGGACACGAATTTACAGGGTTCCGGCCAGAAAATCTAGGAGTGTAGGTGAAAGCCAATCTTTCTTCCCTTACGGCTCCAATTATCAGTAACGATAACTATTTCACAATTTTGCATTAAACATATCTTTGGCTACGGGTCAAAATTGGTGACAAAATTAAGGAAACGAGCAGGAGGCTCGTTTGTAACACCGCGGTGCCACTAACTAGCAGCTCTGGGTGCGTCGGCTGTCACTTACCTGCAGCAAGACTGTGGTAAAACTTTGTATGTCTGAAAATCCCTCATAATACCACCTCTTTTTTTTTTTTTTAAGTTTGTTTGTTTATTTATTAAGAGGCAGGGAGGGAGGGAAGGTGGGTGTAAGCAGGGGAGGGGCAGAGACACAATCCCAAGCAGACTCCACACCATCAGTCCAGAACCCTATGCGGGGCTTGATCCCACAAACTGAGAGATCATGATATGCGCGGAGGTGCGCTGGATGCTTAACTGACTGAGCCATCCAGGTGCCCCCTATAATCCCAACTCTTAACAGGGAGGGGGAAGATGGTGGAGTGGAAGACACACACTGATTCCAACTTACTGTACCACATTGTAAACAGGCATAAACCTTCTGAAAAGTGACTCGAAAATACATATCAAGTGTCTAAAAAAAGAAACAAATAAAAAACCAAAAAAAGCCAGGGGTACCTGGTGGGCTCAGCTGGTAGAGCATGTGACTTCTGATCTTAGGGTTGTAAGTCTGAGCCCCACATTGGGTGTAGAAATTACTTACAAATAAAATCTGTAGGGGCGCCTAGGTGGTTCAGTCATTAAGTGTCTGACTCTTGATTTTGGCTCAGGTCATGATCTCCTGGTTTGTGGGATTGAGCCCTGTGTTGGGCTCTGCTCTGACAGCATGGAGCCTGCTTGAGATTGAGATTCTTTCACCTTCTCCCATCCTTCCTTTCTCCCTCTGTCTCTCCCCTGCTTACCTGTAAGCTCTCAAAATAAACTTAAAAAACAAAAAAACCAAAAAAAAGCGCCAAGCTTTTACCTAGTGGTATCAGAATGTTGGAAGTACTGTGCAAACAGTCAAAATTGGGGTGAGTGGGGAAGGTGGCAGCTTTATTATGCAACAATGCTGAAAATGGTACATTTTAGTGCATCTCCTTAAGGAGCGAGCTTTCTAAAAGAAAACTGACCTTAACTCTTCTTCAAAAAAGCCAATGTCAAGAAAAGCAAAACAATTAAGCCAAAAGGGCAAGAAGACTGTTCTAGATATGCTAAAGAGCTAGAACCAAACACAATGCATGAACCCTGATTGGATTTCAGAATGGGTAGGGGAAAAATAATCTGATTATTAACTGAAAAAATTGAGCTGAAGAATAAAATATAAACTTGAAACAAATATGACATGTATGTTCCTGGTGCTAGCTTAGTAGGTTATGCGTCTACCTCTTAGTTTCGGCTCAGGTCGTGATCTCATGGTGGCGGGACTAAGCCCCACGTAGGGCTCCGTGCTGAGCACAGAGCCTGATTGGGATTCTCTCTTGCTCTCAAAAAAAAAAAAAAAAAAAAAAAGAGTAATGAAAAGAACTGGATTCATGAATAGTTAATTCCCTGGACTTGGGGAGAAAATGAAAAGGATTGGGGAAGGGTACAAAAGGGGACCTCAAGTCTACCTATAATTTCTTTCTTTCTTTTTAAAAAAAAAAATTTTTTTTAAACATTTATTGATTTTTGAGACAGAGAGAGACAGAGCATGAACGGGCGAGGGTCAGAGAGAGGGAGACACAGAATCCGAAACGGGCTCCAGGCTCTGAGCGGTCAGCACAGAGCCTGACACGGGGCTCGAACTCACGGACCGCGAGATCATGACCTGAGCCGAAGTCGGCCGCTTAACCGACTGAGCCACCCAGGCGCCCCTATAATTTATTTGTTAAAGAACAAAGATCTGAAACAAGTGTATGAGATCAAGCTGACACCTGATGAAAGTAAATGGTGGATCACTGAACAGTCATCAAATATGCCAGCAGACTTTAGGATGTTTAAAATACCTCACCCACATAATACACAACCATTACAAAGAGGCAAATGGAAAAACAAGGGGAGGAATACAGACAAAATGTTATTTTGCTTAGGATGGGAGACACTAGGGCATTTTAAGGTTAAAATCCTCTTTAATGTCGAGATGTTGCTTTGACAACAAAAAACTTCGGATCTGTGCTTTTATGACAATCAGCAGATAACAGGTGCATCTCTCTCCCCTCACACACCAAATTGAATATAAAATTTAACTTTGATAAAAGGTGGAAAAAGTGTATCAAGAAAAAACAGATTCCAACAGTGAGAGGTCTATGGTTATAACCCAAAGCGGATGTGTGCAGGGAAGAAAATACAGTGGCCGCTCCTCTATTAGGAAAACAAAGCATATAAACTTTTTCTTTACTAGAAGGGAGGTACAATATAACAGCAACATTTATAAAAGATTTACTGCTGGTATCAGTCACTGTTCTAAAACTTTACATTCATTACCTTGTTTAATTTTTCATCATATTCTTCTAGGAGGTGTTTGCTATTTTGTTTTATTCACATTTTACAGACAAGAAAATTGAAGCATGGAGAAATTACATAACTGGTCCAAGGTCATACAATGAGTGACCTGTACAACCAGGGTTCAAACCTAGGTGGTCTGGCTTCAGTGTCCTTATACTTAACTACTCAGTATACAGCCCTTTCCTATCATAGGGATGCCTGTGCCAGAGGCTAATACAAGACATTCGTACTTGAGGCACCTGGGTGGCTCAGTTGTTTGCATGTCTGACTTTGACTCAGGTCATGATCAGGTGTGTGAGTTCGAGCCCCACATTGGGCTCACTGCTGTCAGCAAAGAGCCCACCCCGGATCCTCTGTTCCCCTTTTTCTGCCTCTCCCCCACTTGTGCTGTCTCTCTCTCAAAATAAACATTAAAAATAAATATTCTCGGGGCGCCTGGGTGGTTCAGTCAGTTGAGTGCCTGACTTCAGCTCAGGTCATGATCTCACAGCTCGTGAGTTTGAGCCCCGTGTCGGGCTCTGTGCTGACAGCTCAGAGCCTGGAGTCTGCTTCGGATTCTGTGTCTCCCTCTCTCTCTGCCCCTAACCCACTTGCATTCTGTCTCTGTCTCTCTCAAAAATAAATAAACAAACAAACAAATATTTTTGGGGTGCCTGGGTGGCTCAGTCAGTGGAGTGTCTGACTTCAGCCTAGTTCATGATCTTGCTTGTCCTGAGTTCAAGCCCCAAATCAGGCTCTGTGCTGACAGCTCAGAGCCTGGAGCCTGCTTCGAATTCTGTGTCTCCCTCTCTCTCTCTGCCCCTTGTCTGCTCATGTCCTATCTCTCAAAAATAAACATTAAAAAAAATTTTTTTTAAATATTAAAAAAAAAAAGATACTCATACTTGCTCCTCAAACTGAAGTTCATGTACCCGTGGCCTAGTAACCATAGAATAAATAGGATTCATTTATCAGGATTATCAATTTAAATTGAGGATTTGGAGCAATTTAAAAAAAAATAGCAAAACAAACATTTACATTAATACTGATTGTGCCTTTGTTGCCGGTTCTAAATCTTACCCTCCCCTTTCTGATATGAACTGTGATAAACAATAGTATATAAACGTGCATTGTAAAGTGTCAAAACTTACTTGTAAGACATAAAACGATCTAATCTTACCCGTTTACTTCTGGACAGTCTGAATCTCGTAACAGTACCAAACTGGGAGAAATATGCTCGGATCTGGGTTTCGTAAAGCGCTGGAGGTAAGTGGCCCACATAGATTACTCCAGGAGTAAGTTTCTCTTTCTCCTTTCGCTGAAGACGTAAAGACCAGGTAAACAAAACTTTTAATTAAAAAAAATCACATTGCAACACAACTTCAAGACTGCTGGCTTTCAGTCGAAGACAAAAGACTTGCCCTGCATTTCCAATGACAGAGTAGTAATTAAAAACTTTGGTGTTTAACGTCTACCTCCCCAAGAGGGCAGCGGTCTAGTGGTAGGTAGGTAGTCTTAGCCTCCAGTATCGCAGCACCCAGCGCCCTGTAAACGTTCAGTAAGTATATGCTGAATCGATGGATAAGCAATATTTGCACACATCATTTTAAATCTTCTGGCCAAACTCCACACAAATATACCCTTCAATTTTGCTTGCAGTTCACCGTTTACTCACATCCACTGAACTGAACAATTTGAAGACACTGACTTTCACAATCCCGAACAACCTTCTAGCACCTCAGTCATGCCCTTGCTTTCTATAAGCAAGAACTTTCACTTTTGTCAAATGTGTGTTTTATGCTTAAAAACCAAGGCAAATACAACTTGATGTCACGGGCCCTAGTCAGCCAATGAAACTCGGCAAACACTGTCTTTTAAGAACTCCAAAATCACCAACTGGGCAAACAAAACTCTCAAATTCGGGGGCAAGGCGGAGGCGTGACAGCTCTAACCTGGGGTTGATTCCATTCCCAACAGCTGGCTCTCTCCCCTGGCATCACCCCGATTACCTCCCGCGTATTTCCATAGGAGACCCCTAAGGCCTACACGGCCAAATTCCATCTCTCGATCGGCATACCTCTTCCGGTCTCGGGGAGGCCTTGGCCTCCAAGCTCGTTAAGGCCGGCGGGCCACCCCGAGAGACGCTGGCGCGAGCAAGGCGAGGAGCGCGGGGGCAGGGAACCGCACGGGCTTCCGCGCTGTCCCGGAGACCCCCAGACCCGGCTTGCCGCCTCCCCTCTCAGTTTGGCCCGCGGTGGCTGCTCACCTGGGTTGCGCGCCGGCGAGACTGCGCCACCTCCTTCTGAAACTTGGCCTCCTCCTGCGGGTTCAGTGACAGGAACGGCTTAGCCGGGCCTGCAAAGACCGCCATGGGGACAGCTTCCAAGCCGAAGAGCTCCACGCGGCGGCCCCGGAAACGCCGAGCACTTAGGTCCTCCAAAGCGGAAGTGGAGGCAGGAGACCTGCGCGGCGAGGCGCGGGGGGCGGGGCATAAAGCGCGGGATGGGGCGGAGCCGGGAGGGGCCCGAGCGAACACGGGCGCCCACTGCTGGCCGGGCCCCGCTTGGCCTTGCTCTCTTTCCGGCCACCTGTCTAAAATGGCAGACGCTAACTTGTTCCCGTCTATGTTGCGGCCAACCAATTTCAAAGAGAGGTTCGAGCCCCACGTTGGGTGTAGATTCCTTAAAAATAAAATCTTTAAAAACAAATAAAACACAACCAAGTAAATTTGAAGATCTAAATCGTTTTATTAAATAACTCATGAACCAGGCGGCATCCTATCTACCAAGTAGAAAGGAACTCCGTGGAGCTGCAGAAAAGGAAAGGTTTTTAAAGGCAAAGGGGATGGGAGGGGAATTATTAGAAAATAATGCATTGTCACCTGTCACCCTCCTAAGGCAGAGGGAAGGCATCTATCAGAATGACCTCCTGTTTGGCAGATTAAAGTTTACGGGGGTGGGGGTGGGGTGTGAACTATAGTCCAGTTAGGTATTAAGTCTTCGTTTACTTACATGGGTCCTTAACATAAATGACTGCATTGGGGGCTAGTAGTTTTCTAAGATCAAGAGTTTCTGAGATCAAGAGTTGGATGCTCTACCAACTGAGCCAGACAGGTGCCCCTGGATTTTGTTCTTTAACACAGGGAAAGTAGGGTGTGGAGTGGAGTGGAGGCGACAGCAGCAATCCAAACAGAGCTGGTGCGGGGGGATCGTGGTGGCAGGTGTTCTGGCACCCGGGACGGCCAAGTTTGGCGGGCGCCCAGGTGTATGTGTGGGAAGAGCGTACCGTAAGCCTGTACAGTAGAAACACAGAATCCGGGGCCCCATCCCAGACCTATGAATCAGAATCTGCTTAGAAACAAACCCCCTTTGCCCACCGGGCAATTCATATGCTCCATAGATCTCACTTTGGGTAACAGAAGCAGAGATTTGGGGATCGATCACTGTACTGGGTGAATTGTGTCTTCCCCAAGATAAATTTAAGTCTCCCCTCTGCCACCATACATGTGATGGAAACAGAGCCCTTGCAGGTGTCATCAAGACGAGGTCATGCTGGAGTAGGATGGGCCCTATTCCAATAGCTAGTGTCTTTACATGAAGAGAGAAATTTGGACACACACACACACGCACACACACACAATGCCACTTGATAACAGAGGCAGAGACTGGAGTGATGTGTTTGCAAGCCGAGGAACGTGAAAGATGCCTGGCAACCAGCAGAAGCTAGGAGAGGTAAAGAAGGACTCTCTCCTAGTCTTCAGAGAGACAATGGTCGTGCCAACATCTCGAATTTGGATTTCTGACCCCAGGTTCTCACTGCAGCCCAGACTTCACCGGCTTTTTTTTTTTTCCCCTTCCAAACCTTTGTCAGTCACTCTCCTTTAACAGTGACTGCTGGTGATGTTTACCCTGGCCCTGTTGGGTAACATCTCATTGGGCTGTGCCTCTGCTGCCCAGGACCCAAGGGTCACTCTGGGACCTGGACAGGTGGTCACAGGAGTTGATGTGGCATCCTGTTCAGAGAGCCTGGGAACCGTTAACCCCTGAGCCCTGTGCTGGGGGAAATCCCCAGCTTTTTCATCCATAAGGAAGAGTTTGGGTGACATGATTGTGAAGGTCGATCTCTTGGGGGAGTCTGTGCCCTCTGGTGCAGTAGGGACACTACTTTTTATTTATTTTTTAATGTTTATTTATTTTTGAGAGAGAGAGAAAGAGGGGGAGAGTGCAGGGGAGGGGCAGAGAGAGAGGGAGACAGAGGATCCGAAGCAGACTCTGCACTGATAGCAGGGGGCTCAAACCCACAAACTACGAGATCACGACCTAAGCCCCAGTTGGACGCTCAACTGACTGAGACACCCAGGAGCCCCTGGGGTATGTCTTTCTTATGCCACTTCCTTACCCAACTCTTATGGCAAGTCAAGATTTCCCTGGTCTTAAATCATGCCATGACCAGATACCAGCGTAGAGCCCATGAGGATTATTCAGGCTGGCCAGTCCTAGGCTAGTTACCTTGCCCTGCCTTGCCTTTCCTGCAGAAACCCCAGTAAAGGCATCTGGTTCAGGTTTTCCCTCAGTCCTGCTTCTACCTCCAGACCAAACCTGGAGCTTCCCCATGCGGTCCCCTGCAGGGCATGGTATGCCCTGTCCTCTTGGGAAATGTGATACATTCTTCTTTCAATGACACTGACCTCTCCATGTTGTCACTCTGTTATCTATTATAAAATCCCATGGGCACAAATGAGACAGAACCTGAGGCCTGTCTCCTATTCTCCCTCTTTCGCTGATTCCCTAACCCCTTCTTCCTGCTCTCTGATTGCAGGCAATGACACCCAAACTGTCTTCTGTTTCTACTCTTTTGCCCTTCAAAGAGCCTTGCAGAAGTGCATCACCAGTTACATAGTTTTCCATGCTATTAAAAGAGGTATAATTTCACCCTGAAATTAGCCTGGAATGTTTGCGGTGTTAATATTCACGCTGGGAAGAGTGTAGCCAAGTTGGCTTTTTCAGGCTGTGGTGGGCAGGGGAGTGGAAATTAGTTTAATCTCTCTGGATAGTGATTTGGAAAAACATATCAAGAATTTTAAAAATAGGACCTATTAAAAATGACTTGAAATCTTGAGAAGGGCTTACAAAGACGTTTATCACAATGCTATTTATAATGGGAAAAACTGGAACCGAACAAAATAGCCTTTGATAAAAGACTGAATGAGTTAATGAATATGGCATCTTTGTTCCACAAATAAAACCACATTAACACTGTCTCCATTTAAAAGATTATTTCAAAAATTACATAAAAGTGAGAAATATTGGGGCACCTGCGTGGCTCACTCGGCAAAGCATCCAACTTCAGCTCAGGTTATGATCTCACAGTTCGAGACTCTGTGTTGGGCTCTGTGCTGATAGCTCAGAGCCTGGAGCCTGCTTTGGATACTGTGTCTCCCTCTCTCTGCTCTTCCCCATTCATGCTGTCTCTCTCCTTCACCATAAATAAACATTAA